>NC_080832.1:21673515-24173515 GCF_030435755.1 Ochotona princeps
CATTAGCTACCCTTCCCTTGCTGAGCTCAGTGACAATAAGCTGTGAACGGGCAAGAATAAATAGCTAAAGAGAAAGAGTTTTTTTCTTTAAAGATAAAATGACTAAGAACTCAACAGGATAGGAACAAGGACACTCAACTTTCCAAGTATTTGCTATCCATAGGAGACAAGGAATTGGAACATATTTTAAAGTCCTCAACCTTCAAATCTTGGCATCCCATATGGGTGTCAGTTCATATCCCAGCTCTTCCACTTGTGATCCAGCTCCTTGCTTGTAATCTGAAGAAAGCAGTGGAGGATGGCCCAAAGTCTTGGGAACTTGTGCCCATGTGGGAGGCTAGGCAGAATCTCCTGGCTCCTGGCTTTGGATTGGCTCAGCTCTGGTTGTTACAGCCCTTTGGGGACTGAACTAGTACATAGATCTTTCTGTCTCTTTTTCTCTCGGTATATCTACTTTTCAAATAAAGATGAATAAATCTTAAAAAACATCTCTCTGATAAACCTATAGGACAATGAAAAATCAGCCTACACTTAGAAATGTGAAGAATAATTTTCACTTCACATTTTGGAGTGAATTTTAAATGGTATGAGAATATTTAGCAAGTTTTGTTAGCACTTTTTGAACACTTGTTAAATTTGTTAAATATTAAGTTTTCATTGTCTGATAACTTCTTCTGAATCTAATAATCCAAAATTAAGACAATCTCTCCTAATTTTCAAAAATGTTTTCTTAAGAAAAAAATCTGAAGAAAAGACACACACACACGAAAGGTTCACTTTTCAAATGCCTGTGATAACTGGGTTTGCCCGGCCGAAAGCAAAAAATCCAAAGAACCCCAAATTCAATCAGTGTCCAGTACAGATTATAGGAACCCAAGAAACTGAGCCATCCCAATGGCCCCAGAGTCTGCATTGGTCTCAGTCATTCTGATATGAGAGATGGCCATGCTGACTGGAATCTTAATTGCTAAACCAGATGCCTACCCCTCTCTCCTATTTTATTCTGTATTTAAATTGTATCTCATGCAAAATGTTGAAGCCTAGAGAACATAATTAATCATACCACGTTCTCAAAAACATTTGAGGAAAGATTTTTTCTATACTGTTGGAGAAACTAACTTTATTCTCTTAAAATTAGTACTGTGGTGGTGTCTCTGTGACTTTTATGTTAATACTAATAATCCCTCTCTGTGATGTCAGTGTGTTTTTATTTTAGTAACAATAATTACCTTCCTTGTCAGTGCCAGTATCGATTCCATTTTGCAATTCAATGATCTGTGCAGAATTGACAAAATCAGTTTTGATCTGTCATGTTAACGTCTTTGGGATCTTTGCTTTAAATTTTTATTAGTTGCCTGGAAGCTCCTGTAAGGTAAAAGATAAATATGACATTATAACCATTGCTTTGTTTGTTTTTCAACAAAACTCAAATATTAAAAGAGGTGATGAGCTTCAAATTATGCTACAGAAATCAAATTTGAGCGAGCGTTGGCTTCTACAACCTAAAGTTTCAGATATATTTGTGTGTTGTGGAAGGACTTCTTCCCATTCCCAAGGGCTGTTGTCCTGGAAAGTAAGGCTGGACAAACAGAGTCGAAACGGAGCGTATTCTCTGCGCTGTCTCCTGGGGGAGACCTCACGTGCTCTGTTGTCTGTGAAGGGGGCTGGCAGAAGCAGTGATTGCTGCAGGACACAGGTCAGAGGACCCATCTTCTGAGATTTAAGCAATTCTTTACCCTACTTTGCTCTAAGTTTAGTGGCCGTTCACTGACCGTGCACAGTCATGTGTGGTTAGTAAATAGTGCAACATCTTGTTTCTATTGGAAAGCTCCGTCTATAGGATGCTGGCACACTAATGGTATGGACCAGTTTTGCTGAGGATACAAAGTAGCTTAGTGATTTTATATATTTGTTTGTTTTTGCTGATGGGGTATCTTGCTTTGCTTTAGCTGTGATCATATTGCCAAGGTACTTATCTTGGTATTTTAAATACTTTAATTTGACTTTTTAAAAAAAGCAGTGATATTTGCTATGTGGTGTTTTAAAAAGATCTAGTTAATTCTCTTATAGAACATGTTTTTTTGCAGTGATATCACTGCCAGTCCTTCAACATTAATCAATTTTGCTCTTTGACGTTGATGAAACTCTCCATTTTAATCACAGTAGAATTTGGCAGGTGTCATGTTGAGTGCTGGCAAATGGTTGATCTAAGGCAAGAAGAACAAAGTTTTAGGAAGAAAATAATTCTAGCATTTGCTTAATGATTTGCCCTTTGCAGCAATGGGATCTTATCTGACCACCCACATTCATCTGCTTGCTGACGTGGCTCTTGCCTCAATTCCAGGAACTATTTTCTGCATCTTTTTTAATTTTTTTTCTTTTTGTCTTTTGAGGAACCAAGTGGTCCTTCTTGCTTGTAATGATTCATGTCTCAAAGTGCACAGGGTGTCCCGGAGTCCTACTGTAGTGAGGTGCAGAAACGAGGTGATGGGATGTGTGTGGGGAGGGGGGGGGGGATTAAAGCAAACAACTTCCTTTACACACGCAGAGGTGCCTCATGTGCTCATGTGAACTGACGCTGGGACAGAATGTATTTTAATTCTCCTCTCTTAAAGTTTCAGTCCTTTGTGGGCGGCTTTTGGTGTAGTGTATCAATACAAAAGCAATGCTTAAAAAAAAATACGGATTAGCCATACCGGCTTATGAGTAGTCAAGTAGTGTTTTTTTGTTTTTTTCTGTGAGGCTTTTATACTGCAGAATAAACCTTCTGGAGATGGCTGATGATTAATCAGTTTGAATTAAACGGTTTGGTCTTCCTTGTGTTTCTCAGGATCAGACTTGGATAAACATTCATTGTAAATATGAGAAAGTCCCTCTAGTACTTCACTAGAGTTTGTGAAATCTCGGGGGCTGTGCTTTGATTTGTTTTGGATTCCACTTTCAGAAATTAATTTTAGCCCAGAACATAACATTGCTGGAATAAACTACAGAAAAGAATTTGCTGTGAGGATTATCTGAGGCCTCTTCCTGTAGTTGAACTGCTGATGCACCAAAAGAAGTTTCTTGAAAATCTTAGCTGTAAGCAGAATGTAGCATGCATTCAATAATGTATTGGTCCCAATACAGTAGATTTTAACTCATTTATTTATCTTTTATTGTAAAGTCAGATATACAAAGATGAGAGACAGAGAGGAAGATCTTCTGTCCCATGATTCATTCTGCAAGTGACTGCAACGGCCAGTGCTGAGCCAGTCTGAAGCCAGGAGCCAGGAGCCTTTTCCAGGTCTCCCACGCAGGTGCAGGGTCCCAAGGGTTTGGGCCATCCTCGACTGCTTTCCCAGGCCACCAGCAGGGAGCTGGATGGGAGGCGGGACTGCCAGGGTTAGAACAAGAACCCATCTGGGATCCTGGCATGCATAAGGCGAGAACTTTAGCTGCTACGTTACTGCACCGGACCTTCATTTATTTTTTTTTAAATTGCCTCTTCATTCATGGTTATAGGCAAATCTCTTTTAATACAAGCATTTATCTAAAAAGATATAAATTATGCTAAAAGGAAATTTTTGTTGACATAAAAAGGAACTTTGTTGTGAGATTGAATTCCAAGTTTTCTTTCCAAAATAAGGTATTCAGTGTGGGTGAAGAAGCAGTGTGCCTCTGGAATTCATTGCCGTGACATCATCTTTGAAATCTTCTTGTTCGTCTTTCAGGTTCCCAGAAATTGTGCCTGCGTTCCTGCAGGAGAGCTGGCACCTAGCAACGCAGAGGCGGCCGTGATGCCCTGTTCTGATATGAGGATAACAGGTTACTAGCTGCTGTTTACTGCTTTATACTGCTGTTTCCACATTTACCTTGAGAAGTGGTTTGGGCCTACAGCAACTCACACATGAACCAGACCTGCTGTCAAATCAAAGAAAGAACTGTGTATATTCTATCCAAGGAGAAAAATGTTGGGAGAATTTTGTTTAGTTTTGCTTTTCACAGCAGTGTCAGTTTTAAAGATAACTGCCTTAATTGAGATAGCCTCATCGGAGACAATGTCTTTCTTTTTGAATCCATTTTCATGTGAAATTCTACTTAGTTACATTCTTAGTCATCTTTATGGTAATTACTTTTACTGTGTAGTGGGGAAAACATTCCACTAGAAAAGTGAAATCACAGTTGTAAAAAGTAGCAAAAGTATTTGTGAAAAAACATTAAAAGCACTATGCTAGAGTCAAAATAAATCATCAGTGTCTTGACTAAATATGTAAATTCTACAAATATCTTTGGTGATGTCTTCATTGCAACCCGTGTGGAAAAATATAGTTCAGTTTTCCATTAGGTCTTAAATATCAAATTAGATTTTAAACATGTCAAATTATAGGGTTATCATCACAATATTTTTACTTTGCCCTGACGAATCCTCTGAATTGCTTGGCAGTGCTTTGTGTGACACACATATCCTTCCTCCTGTTGGCAACTGGCTCAGCTTAGTGGGAATCAAGGTTATCAGGGGGAATTTTTGCTAAGAGAGGTATTTAGAATGATTTTGGCTCTGAGAAAAACGCCTTTTTACAATCCTTCTGAGGAACTAAGTCTGAATTCGGCCGGATTGTGGCACTGGTTGTGCCTTTGTGGAAGGTTCTTTCTCCACTTTGCAGGTGTACTGCAGGCAGGGGCCAGGAAGCAAGCATCTCAGTGGGCAGTGGGCCGCCAGTGCTGGAGCGGCCGTGCTCCGAGATGGCCATACACTGCCTCCACACTTCATAAGCTGTGACATTTTAGAACCAAATACATGGCAGTCACTTTGGAAATGTCATTTAATAATTACTAGCATAAGACATACAAGTATACAGGGGTTTTCAGAAAGTTCGAGGAAAATGCAAATTTTGGAGAAACAGTACCTAAGATTTTAGACTTCTTTTTGCTCCCAGAAACATATCATTATTCCATTTTTCATAAACGTTTTAAAGAATCCCTTTTAGTTTCTTTTTAATACCACCACATTCTCAAAAAAGACCAAATAATCATTTTACAAAACTGCTTCTGTTGCTACATTGTTGGAAAGAGACAGGAGTGAAGTTTTTTGGGTTTTTTGTTGTTTTTCTTTGACGTGTCATTCTGTCCTGTTATTTATGATGTTATTCTTTAATGCTCGCTTGACTTCTGCCACCATCCAGTGATGATTAATTTCCTGAGATAGAGTTTTTTCTAGGCTAGTGTTTTTCTGAGCAGAACCTTCCAGACTGACAGCCCGGATACTGTAGGCCTTTATGAATCAGCAGAGCAAGCCTGCCTTCCTGCCAATCCCACCAGCTGTTATCCTGGAGGGACCTCTGAGCAGGTCCGTACAGGCAGCTGTGGCTGGGCTTTTCCTTTTGGGGCCTCTCTGAGGAAACTAGTTAACTGGGTGCCAAGTTCTTTTGGGTGGGACCATGAAGAAAGGCCAAGGGCGATGACATGCTCAGCAAAATGGCACCTCTCCCATGTGATCCCATTTTTATTCCTTATGCTTCAGTTCCTTTAGTTCTGTCACTCTTGCAAAAACTATGGAGAGGAGAAGAGCGTTGTCAGTACTACTCCGTTCTGGAAATGACCATCCACCAAAAACATGCCTCTCTTCTCTACTGTGTTTTGCCCTTGAGTTGCGTGTATCATCACCCACTGGACACTTCCACGTCAGATACTTTAGAGTTTTGTCATCTGGTAAAATGTCCCCCTGCTCTCACAGAGCTCAGGAACATTAGGGAACATTTTAGATGTGAGTGTGAAACTGTGTTTGGAATACCGCTCCTTTGTTGGCAGTGGGTGCCAAAAATGACTGTGTGGGTTTGGTTACCATAAAAAGAAATCTCAGTGAATAAAATGATAACTAGCTGTTTCTGTATAAGAATCGCTCTCATTTTGCATTTTTAAATGTATCAATTGACAAGGATAATCAGAATTTACTTTCAACATACTATTAGAGAATCTTAAAAATGAGTTGAATCTATATGATTATAGAGAAATATTGTAGCCATAATTAACTGCAATACTGTAGACCTTACAGGTCCAAGTAGATGTATTGAGAAATGCCAACTAAAATTGTAGGTTGATACAATAGTACACTTGATGATTTGTAATAATATTGTGAAGTCCAAAGAAACTATTTTCTTAGGTGAAATGATCCAGTTAGTATGAATTGCTTTTAATAATATATCTGTTTTCTCATCTACAAACATTTTCATACATTTTAGCAATAAATACTCAGGATTCTATGCAATGTTTGGAATGGTGAAGGCACTTAGCTAAAAGTGTTACGCCTAACAAAAACAAAAACAATGGAAGTGTTGCTATCAGACCTTAGACTAATTTTGAAAGCCCAGTAATTTTTAAAATGAATTTATTGTCCTTGGTATAAGCAACTTTTAAAACTTTTAAACCCTCCCCAATTCTGCTTACTTTGAAAGAGAAAGACATCCCAAATGCGTGATTAAATAGTAAGAATCCATAAGCTAAAATGTCAGTAAATTCCCCAAGTGACCCATCACTCGTTTCTCTTTCTCACTTAGTTTTTCTCAGAGACTTCTAAAAGGGAAACGATTTTATGGGTCGTGCTTAGTAGAAGGATCTGCATGAAGATGGGAGAGAATATTACATCCTCAGATAATACAGTTTTCTAATCTAATGTAAAAAGGTTCCTCTAAAGCAGGAATAATTTCCATCTCCTAGTAGTATTTGTTTAAGCCTATACTGCAGTGAAAAGTCGGAAGCAGCTGTTCAGAGAAATGTTGAGCAGAATGGTTGCCTACCATTGAAGTCTTTGGTTCAGACCCCACGAATGAAGTTTTTAACAATCCAGGAGAATAGAAACATGGTGCAGGATGTCATGGATTAAATAGAGGCACATCCTACATAGTCTTACCTTAGAAATGTAAAAGGAAAAGATTTTTCTGATTGAACCCACTTGCATGATGGAGCTCATGTATTCATCACTGGAATTAAAATTTTGAATTTTGAAAATCTTCTGGGCAGTAGTTGCTGTTAGAATACTATAGGATGATCCTATGGAATCTTTAGCAAAATTGTTTTTAAATAAAACAGCAAATAGGTAGATAGTGTTTTATTTTCTGATTCACTTTCTTTCCTACAAATAATGTTCTAGATAAGTTTTGCTCTGATAATTCAATATATGCTTTTGAAGTTTATGCAAATCATCATTATCTACTGATCTACTCTCTGTGTTAGTAGAATGTTGCCTTAGGATTTTATTTAGATGTGTTTGTGGATGCTTTGTGCTTACTGAATAACAATTAGATGTATCTACTTTAGGGTGTAGTAGTTTCAACTTTTTGTAAGTCATAAAAATTCTGTTTTTGATAAATTATGTATTTGAAAGGCAGAGTTAGGAGGATGCTTACCTCTACAAATTGACAGAGGTTGTATCTACATGAACCTTAAGTTTTTAGCTAATTAAACACCAAATTCAGCCAAGTGAGATTCAGCATTCTGTTTTTGTCTTGTTACATGCTGGCTGGATTTGACAGGAGCAAGTCTGTCTTGGAACACAGGGAGGTCATCATTTCTTTTCTGAGGGCACTTAGGAAGATCTCTGTGGTGGCATGAAGGCACTTAAATCCAATTGTAAAACTTGCAGCACAGTGAGGTTTAATAGGATGAGTTTGGTGGCCTGTTATTTGTGACAATTACTTTATAGATACACTTTTCTACAGTGCTGTGCTTCATGACTGTCAGAAGTGGGAACTTTTGATTTTAGTTATCTTAGCACAAATATCTTTGGGCTACTGATTTTTCATCCCAAAGTTGTACTGCTCTGTGGACATTTCCGTGTTTTCTTCCTTTCCCATCGCCATCACGGAAGAGTTGTATATGAGGGAGCTGATTTCCCATGGATATAAGAACAGAACAGGAATTTTTTTTATTAATTATTTTGCATTATGTGACAGTTTCATAGGCTCTGGGAATTCGCCCACCCCTCCCCCACCCCTCCCCCCGGTGGATTCCTCCACCTTGATGCAGTATTACAGCAGAACTGGAATTTAAGCTTAGGAATCTGCAGTACAGTGGAGTGATAGCATCGTTTTTGATTACTCAGCATTTTATTCAACTGCTCATGTTGAGAGAAATAAGCCGAATTTACCCAATAAGGTGAAAACTAAAGGCCTTCTGTGACTCCTTGGTTCTACTCCTGTCATTTAGCTAGTGGCAAAAGTTTGGCATATCAAGAGGAAATTTCTGTTTACCATGTGTTTTTCTTCTATACCAATGGATTCACAATATACAGAGGGTGCAGTAGACCTTTCTTGCCTGTATGTAACTGTCACCTGAATGATTTCCACATGGGTACTTAGATGTGTACTTCAGTTTTCTTTAATCACCAGTTTCATAGTTGCACCATAATGTGTTTACATAGTCCTGTATACATATCTGTGTGCACTTAGACAGATACATCTATAAAGACAAATTTACACCAATGGAATATTTGAGCCAAATATGTGAACTATTTTACAGTTGATAAGTACTGCCACCTTTTCTATCAGGGACATATATCAGCTGTCATCATCACTGCTATAATTTAACATTGAGGTCCTCATACTCTTCTTGGTGATGATGATTCTCTTGGATAAACCACGTATTCACTTAAAATCTGGCACTTACCAAACTGTCAAGTCTTCCTAAGTTGTCATCTAAAGACTGCTTATTATAGTTTTCTGTGATGTATATATCCTAAATGAAAATACATTCTGTTAAGTGTTCAAATTTACAGGTACAATGAAAAAAATCACTTTTTTATTATTTACGCAATTAAACTAAGCGGATTGCATGCAAAACTTCTAAGGTGTCTTGATACAGTGATCTTATATTTTGGAAACTAATATGACTTTCAATAATTTTTTCTCTGTGTTATTTCTAGATGACCAGATAAGGGTTACTGGTGTTAGGTAGCACACTCTGCCTCAGTTCCTCCTTGTCCTTGTTTTAGGGCGTGCAGCCCTGGGCACCCTGTCTATTTTGCACTGGAAGTAGGAATCTGTAAATTGTTGTTTTATACACTAATACTGTGGTTCAATGGAGCATTTTTTTTCTGTTTGTGTTGTACCCAGGAAGCGTCAGGACAATCATGCCCTTGAGAACGCTAAACTCTTCAGGTAATTATTTTATTCTTAAACTGTTCCTTTAAAACATTCCCCAGATTTCCTTTGCTTTCCATATTATGAAGACAGGTAGTGATTTTGTTTAGATGTGCTTTGCTGCTTTTCCAAATTTCTGTGATAATCTTTGATTCTTATTACCTTGGTCTAGTGCTAACAATAGCTGGTTTTAAGTTATAAAAACATACCCATATTGTGATATTTAGATACCACATATAAAATGGTCCATATTTTAATGTTTCATGTATTGAATATTGACATATATGCAGTGGTAAATTTATATCTTATATTAATAGGCATTTTATACTTGCTATATATTATAGTACTATATAAATGTTCAACATATAAGTTAAAACCTGGGTAGGAATGGTGTTAATCTTTTTCATCAAGGTTTTGAAAATCTTATGAATGTATAAACAACATCTATAGTTTTCCTGAATGTAGTTTACTATATGAAACTAGGAAATATTTTAAAAGATATCCAAAATTCTGACCTGGAGGCTAATTTTTTTAATGACATAATGCTTAATTTGGAATTAATATGCTGGGGCTGGCACTTGTGGCACACAGATTACGCTTTTGTCTGCAGTGCTAGAGTCCACATAGACGCTGGTTTGAATCCCTGCTGCTCCATTTACTATCCAGCTCCCTGCCAATGTGCCAGGAAAGCAGAGGAGGTTGCCCCAGTCCTTGGCCCTTGTGCCCCTGTGGGAGACCTAGAGGAAGCTCCTGAATCCTGGCTTCTGCCTGGCTCAGTTCTAGCAGTTGTGGCTATTTGAAGCAGCAAAAGGAAGATCTCTCTCCTATTTCTCTCTGTAATTTAGCCTTTTAAATAAATAAAATCTTTTTAGTTGTTAAACTACTACAACGGTCATAAGTAGAATTCTTTGAAGTAAAAAAGCATGCTGATTCTGGATTGGCTATTTAAGGATTGGCTTGAGTTTCTCATTTGATAACTGATGTAATATCTTCGTTCTTTCCTTTTCTGTAGGTCATTGTGTGTTAGTGAAGCTGGCAACTGGACTTTACTCTAGTTGATGGGCAAAATTTCTTCAAGACTATCCATTATCCCAATTTCATCTTAGTAGAATTATTCAAATGTCATAAGATACCTTTATATATTTGCACTTAACCTTTGGACGGACATTTCTACCATGGAGAGAACTGTGTTATAGCCCTGGTCCAAGGACGTCACCATCTAACGCCCGCTGCCTATGGTGTGGCTGTGGAAGTTTCCAAAGAGAAGGAAGGATCAGCAAGTGTGTAGACACCCTGGAACATGGAAGCAGCCAAGCTTTAAAAAAGCACAGCTTTGGAGACACTCCATGCGTCTTCACGGCTTTCCTGTGAACTAGCACTTAAGACCTTGCATGACAAAATGGACACTGGGGACACAGCTCTAGGACAAAACGCTACCTCAAGGTCTGGAGAAACTGATCAAGCAGCAGGTAGATGGAGACAAGAACCACCCGCTGTTATTAAGATGAGCACTTTCGGCAGTCAAGAAGGACAGCGGCAAGCCCAGACCGATCCTGAGCAACATGGAAACACAGCGTCAGCACAGCTGTTCGGTTCTGGGAAGCTAGCCTCGCCTGGCGAAGGGGTGCAGCAAGTCCCAGAGAAGCAGTACCCACCGCCCCACCCGAGTCCTTATGCATGCCAACATTCGCTTCCGTTCCCACAGCACTCATTGCCACAGGGAGTCCTGCACAGCAGCAAGCCCCATCAGAGCCTCGAGGGCCCGCCGTGGCTGTTCCCCGGCCCTTTGCCAGCTGTCGCCTCCGAGGACTTGTTTCCCTTCCCTCTCCACGGCCACAGTGGTGGTTATCCTAGAAAAAAGCTTTCCGGTCTAAACCCTGCCTATAGCCAATACTCCCAGAAAAGTCTCGACCAGGCAGAGGATGCTCACAAGAAAGAGCACAAACCCAAAAAACCCGGCAAGTACATTTGCCCGTACTGCAGCCGGGCCTGTGCCAAACCAAGTGTACTGAAAAAACACATCAGGTCCCACACCGGGGAAAGGCCGTACCCGTGTGTCCCTTGCGGTTTTTCTTTTAAGACAAAGAGCAATTTGTACAAGCACAGAAAGTCGCACGCCCATGCAATTAAGGCGGGATTAGTACCTTTCACAGAGTCAGCTGTATCTAAATTGGACCTAGAGGCTGGTTTTATTGATGTGGAAGCAGAGATACATTCAGATGGAGAGCAGAGCACAGACACAGATGAGGAGAGTTCTCTGTTTGCCGAGGCTTCCGACAAAATGAGTCCCGGCCCACCCATGCCGCTGGATATTGCCGGCAGAGGTGGCTTTCACGGGTCTCTGGAAGAATCGTTGGGAGGGCCAATGAAGGTGCCGATTTTGATTATCCCCAAAAGTGGGCTCTCCCTTCCGAATGAGAGTTCTCAGTACCTCGGCTCTGAGATGCTTCCAAATCCGTCCCTCAGCACGAAGGCCGATGACTCTCACACAGTCAAACAGAAGCTTGCACTGAGATTGTCGGAGAAGAAGGGACACGATTCCGAACCTTCTCTCAACCTTCTGAGCCCGCACAGCAAAGGAAGCACTGATTCCGGTTACTTTTCTCGCTCAGAAAGTGCAGAGCAGCAAATAAGCCCTCCCAACACCAATGCAAAGTCTTACGAGGAAATCATCTTTGGAAAATACTGTCGCCTGAGTCCGAGAAATACCCTCAGTGTTACGCCCGCGAGTCAGGAGCGCACCAGCCTGGGCAGGAGGGGTCTGACAGAACCATTACCTCATGTCAACACCAGGTTAGACATCCAGATGTTTGAGGACCCCGTCTCACAGCTGATCCCCAGCAAGGGCGATGTCGACCCGAGTCAAGCCAGCATCCTGAAATCCGCAAAATTCAACAGTGAGTCCAGACAGCCCCAGACGGTCCCGTCGTCTGTCAGGAATGAAGGAAAACTTTACCCAGGACATTTCCAAGGCAGCAGCTCAGCACTCCTAGAAGCTCCTGTCGACGCTTCCCCTCTCATTAGAAGCAACTCAATGCCAACCTCTTCCGCAACGAATTTAAGTGTCCCTCCTTCTTTGAGAGGCAGCCATTCGTTTGATGAGAGGATGGCTGGGTCGGATGACGTGTTCTACCCGGGAACCGTGGGCATCCCCCCTCAACGCATGCTGCGACGACAAGCAGCCTTCGAGCTGCCTTCGGTCCAGGAGGGGCACTTGGAGGTGGAACACCACAGCAGGGCATCCAAGAGCCTCCCTGGCTCATCCCTGAAGGAAAAGAAGCTGGCTCCTGGGGAGAGAGTTGGGCACGACTATGATGTCAGCCGGAAACCCCATCAGAAGTGGGAAGACTCCGAGCCACCCAAGCAGGGCTACAGGGAGATTTCTAGCATGGGTTCTCTGAAACACGGTGAATACTTCATGGATCCCGTGGTGCCCCTGCAGGCTGGGCCCACCATGTTTGGGACTATGTGTGAAACCAGAAAACGCCGGAAAGAGAAGAGCGTGGGAGACGAGGAGGACACTCCAATGATCTGTAGCGGTGTTGTCAGCACTCCTGTGGCCATGATGACTTTGGATTATGACCCTAAATTGCAGATGCAGGAAGGAGGAAGGGGTGGGTTTGGCCTGGCTGCGCACGAGAACCCTTGTCATGGTCACCCTGAACGTTTTGACCCCAGTCGGCCTCCGCTGCAGTCTGGAAGCTTCTCTCTTGGGTCAGAGGAGTCACCATCAGCCACAGATTCAGACAAGACGTCAGATCTAGGGGGCAGGAAACCCCCCGGTAATGTGATTTCTGTCATCCAGCACACAAATTCCCTGAGCCGGCCCAATTCATTCGAAAGGTCTGAGTCCGCTGAGCTGGCGGTTTGCGCACAGGACAAAGTCCCTTCACCTGAAACGGGTGACAGCGAGGTTTCCGAAGCTCCCGTGAGCCCCGAGTGGGCTGCAGCCAGGGACAGCCTGGACAGTGGGGGCAAGCCTTCCCCAGCACCGCAGGTGCAGCAGGCCTTCCATACACAGCAGCCTCGGCTGGTTCGCCAGCACAACATCCAGGTGCCAGAGATTCGGGTGACTGAGGAGCCGGATAAACCAGAGAAGGAGAAAGAAGCGCAGAATAAAGAGCCAGAGAAGCCAGTGGAAGAGTTCCAGTGGCCCCAGAGGAGCGAGACCCTCTCCCAGCTCCCCGCGGAGAAGCTGCCGCCCAAGAAGAAGCGTCTGCGTCTTGCAGACATGGAGCACTCCTCCGGGGAGTCGAGCTTCGAATCCACAGGCACAGGCCTTTCCCGCAGCCCCAGTCAAGAAAGCAACCTGTCCCACAGCTCCAGTTTCTCCATGTCTTTCGAGAGAGAAGAAGCCATGAAGCTCACGGCACCTCCCAAGCAGGAAGAGTTTGGAAAGCATTCGGAGTTTCTGACTGTCCCTGCCGGTTCCTACTCTCTGTCTGTTCCAGGCCATCACCACCAGAAGGAAATGCGGCGCTGCTCCTCAGAACAGATGCCCTGTCCTCACCCAGCCGAAGTCCCAGAAATTCGCAGCAAATCCTTTGATTATGGAAACCTGTCCCACGCTCCCGGGATAGGGGCGCCGGCCTCCTCCGCGTTGTCACCATCCCGCGAGAGGAAAAAATGCTTTCTGGTGCGGCAAGCCTCCTTCAGCGGCTCCCCTGAAATCGCCCAGGGTGAAGGCAGTGTGGATCCCAGCGTCAAGCAGGAGCAGCTGGAGCAGCTGCAGGCTGGCCTCCGGGCCGCCTGGCACCATGGCCCGTCCTCAGCGCTGCCCCCTCCCCTGCCAGGGGATGACCCTGGGAAGCAAGGGGTGGTTCCTTGTGCCCAATTGAGCTCCGGACCACTCCATCTGGCCCAGCAGCAGATCATGAGCCTGGACAGTCAGGAATCTTTGAGAAATTCTTTGTTACAACCAACGTCCTATATGACAAGCAAACACTTAGCCGAGCAGCCCCCCTTGTTTCCTCATCAAGAGACAATTCCGTTTTCTCCCCTCCAGAATGCTTTGTTTCAATTTCAGTATCCTACTGTGTGTATGGTTCGTTTACCGGCTCAGCAGCCTCCCTGGTGGCAGGCACATTTTCCACCTCCTTTTGCTCCACACCCTCAGAAGAGCTACAGCAAGCCCTCTTTCCAGGCAGAAATCCATTCTAGTTATCCCTTAGAGCACGTTGCTGAGCTCGCGGGCAAGAAAGCCGCTGAGTATGCACCCACGAAAGAGCAAAGCTACCCGTGTTATTCAGGCACATCAGGGCTATTCTCAAAGAACTTTCCTCCTAAATTTCCAGCGGACCAGAGCAGTAAGTCAAGTGAAACTCCTTCCGAACAGATTCTTCAAGAAGATTTTGCCTCACCTGATGCTGGACCTTTGCAATCGTTACCGGGAACGGTGGTTCCTGTTCGGATCCAGACACACGTGCCCTCCTATGGAAGTGTCATGTACACAAGCATTTCTCAGATACTTGGGCAGAACAGCCCTACCATTGTCATATGCAAGGTCGATGAAAATATGACCCAGAGGACACTGGTGACCAACGCAGCCATGCAGGGCATTGGTTTTAACATTGCCCAGGTACTAGGGCAGCATGCCAGCTTGGAAAAATACCCTCTCTGGAAAGTACCCCAGACCTTACCCCTTGGCTTAGAGTCCTCCATCCCCTTATGTTTACCTTCCACTTCTGAGAGTGCTGCCAATCTTGGAGGTAGCAAACGAATGCTTTCTCCTGCAAGCAGCTTGGAGCTCTTCATGGAAACCAAGCAGCAGAAACGGGTCAAAGAAGAGAAGATGTATGGACAGATTGTAGAAGAGCTCAGTGCCGTGGAGCTAACCAACTCAGACATCAAAAAGGACCTCTCCCGCCCCCAGAAACCCCAGCTGGTTCGCCAAGGATGTGCATCTGAGCCAAAGGATGGGCTGCAGTCGGGGTCCTCTTCCTTCTCCTCTCTGTCGCCCTCCTCGTCTCAAGACTATCCAGCCATCAGTGCGTCCACCAGGGAGCCGTTCCCACCCAGCAGGGAGATGCTTCCCAGTTCCAGGACAGCCCCTTCGAGGCGTAAATCCAGTGGGCCTTCAGACAGCAGAGAGTCCTCCGATGAGTTAGATGTCGATGAGACCGCATCGGACATGAGCATGAGCCCTCAGAGCTCGACCTTGCCCATGGGAGACAGTCAGCAGGAAGAGGAGGGGAAGGGCCAGAAGGTGCCGTTCGGCATGCTGGTCCGCATGGCTTCTGGCCCCAGTGGCAACGTGGCAAACTCAACTCTCCTTTTCACAGACGTGGCCGAGTTCCAGCAGATTCTTCAGTTCCCCAGTCTGCGGACAACAACTACTGTGAGCTGGTGCTTCTTGAATTATACAAAACCTAATTTTGTGCAACAGGCCACCTTCCAATCCTCGGTTTATGCTTCATGGTGCATTAGTTCCTGTAACCCAAACCCATCAGGATTGAACACCAAGACCACGCTGGCTCTTCTGCGGTCCAAGCAAAAAATCACCACAGAAATTTATACCCTGGCTGCTATGCATCGGCCAGGCACGGGGAAGCTGACATCCTCAAGTGCTTGGAAGCAGTTTGCTCAGGTAACCAGTGCAGCTTGGGACTGCACTTTGTGCTGTGCCTCTGATTACTGAACAGATTCAGGGAACTGTGAGGTGGGCATGTAGAACTGGGTAAATGCTGGAAAGAAAGGCCAGGAAGGAAGTAGAACTGAACTTGGCAAAAATCAGAGGGCTTTGCCATAGCCATATCAAAAGCACTTCTCACCAAAAGTAATCTCGGTGTATCTCCTTGAAACTATTTTTTCCAGATTATTACCTGTTTCCCTCTGAACAGTCCAAGCCATATATATATATATATATTTAAAATTTAATCTTTAGAATTTAATAATTAGCAGTATTCATGGGAGTAAGCTTTTTGTTATGTCTGTTACCATATTCTCTTTAGTAATAGACAACACAAATTTTTTAAAATTTTCTACTTGACAATATAGAATGTAGTTTTCAGTCTTTATTACCATTGTATGGAGTAAGAACTGAGTGTATTTGTTAAACAAAAATGTTAAATATATTTAGTGGAAACAGTCATTCTTTGGCTTTGTCCCCAGTGTTCCTTATTTTACGTAAGCACCCCATGGCTATTGGCCTGAAGTTCTGGCAATTTTCAACATTATGAAGTGTGGGATATAGGGAATATTGTGTTTTAGAGAAAGCATGGGAAATGATTCTCTCTTTTTGTCCTACAGATGAAACCTGAAACAACCTTTTTATTTGGCAGCAAACTAGAAAGGAAACTAGTAGGAGGTATCTTAAAGGAAAGAGGGAAAGGAGATATGCATGGAGATAAAGATATTGGATCCAAACAAACTGAGCCAATCCGAATTAAAATCTTTGAAGGAGGGTAAGGAAACCTAAGCGCAAATGTGAAAGTCAATGGGTGTCTGCATGGACAACCTGGTCTGTCTTAGTGGATCCCTTTTTGTCATGCTGCTTTTCCAAGTCGGCCTGGTAATAAGTAGACAATGAGTTTCTATCTCTGCTCTTGGAGCTTTCATTTGAATGAAAATGTCCTTAATATGTACAGCTTGAACCTCTGCCTTAAATTGTTACAGCTCAACTCAGTATGAAGTGTACAAAATTGGCACACTGTTGATATTCAAGTTTGTTCATTCTTTGATATTTTTAGTGGGCATTTATGTTGTTTTTGTTCTATGCTTATAAAATCAAAATTGCACAGTCGTACAAACTAATTGATTCGTTGGTTTTCTTTTATTAGTATAAACTTTTTCTTTTATTACTACACTTTTTAATGGAATTCCACCAGTTCCATCAATGTCCATTTCATCCCAGGATCCAAGTCAGGATATCATAACATAATTGAGTCACGAGGCCTTCCCAGTTTCCTCTGTTCTGAAACAGTTTTTTTGTATTTTGGAGTTGCTCTTTAAGTATTGGTTTCAGGTCCATTGAAACTCAAGTAATTAGATTCAATGGTTGTATTATCCAAACAATCAAGAAATTATGTGTAAATATCTTGTTTGAGATTTTGATAGAAATGTATCTACTGTTCAGTCACATATAAAGTTTATGCTTTTCCTTAAAAAAAAAAAAACACTGAAGTACATTAACCACATTTTAGGGATTGCATTGTAACTAGCCTTATCTTTACCAAAAAAAAATCTATAATTTATATAACACAGTCTATAATTTGCATAAACACAAAAATACTTCAATTATAAATGAAGAATAAAGTAGTATTGCCTGTTTGCATATAAAACATTCAATGTTTGGTGAGTTCAGATATTGTTTTCTCACATACTTTACCAGTTTGCAGGTAGATTATTGCTATTGATCCACCCACCCCCCCCCAGATTTTTTTCCCTTGGGATAGGTAGAGTTGTACTCTTAAAACACAGTTGTGTGTGATCATGAAGCTTCTTTCAAATATATACATACATCTCTCATCTTTCAACACAAACAAGAGGAATAGAAATTGTATCTGTCCTCAGAGACTGAAGGGTTCTTGTTACTTGTAGTCTCAGCAGCCTTCTTTTATTGAGGTGCGCCAGATTCGTGAGCTCTTCATGGTCACCCTTAGTGAGGAGCCCATCTCCAGCAGTGATGGACATAGTGAAAACATGTAGATTATTTATTGCTGTGTTTGATGATCCAAAGTGATTGTGTCCATATTTCATTTCTCTATACTTTAATTTTCCCAGGATATGGGCTCTTTCCTGGTCGTTCCTTTATGTATGACCCAATTTTTGCAATGATGGTGACTATGAGACCATCATGATGGTGACTATGTGACCGTTGCATTCTGTTTATGCCATTACAAAACCAAAATGATCACTTAAAAACAAATATTACCAAATCTTTATATTTCTTATATTATCTAAGTGATACATGTAATAATTCAGTAAAGCAGAGTTTAAAATATTTTTTTAATTATTGTAAGTGTCCTGCAAAGTAGATTCATAGATCTGCAAAGCTGTTATATCACAGATATTTTATGTATATAGGTATTTTTTAAAAATACATCTAACATGTGATACTGAACTTTATTTTCATTCTGGAAGCAAGTTAATTCACTAACATATGGGGAATTAAACTATATTCCCTGGGAATAAAATGTATTTCCTCTTGATTGTGATGGTAGACTCAGTAAGTTTGAAAATCCTTCACCAGTGTGGCTTGCACCATTACACTCTTAAGTCTGTATATAGGAATTTGTTTCCTTTATGTAAATAAAAAGAAAAACGTTAGAAGTCCATTTCTATAAAATTGTTTCATTTTATATTCCCTCAAGCAGTTCCATCTAATTAAAGGAAGAGAATTGTGATATTGGAAGGTGAAAGAGTTTTGCATTGTTAGGTTGTTTTCTACTTTTTTTACAAAAGACAATCCAAAATGAACACTAAAGAATCTCAAATAATTTTAAAGCATATTTTGGAGTTAAAATTTTTCACTAACGAGGGAAATTTAAGGCAGCAAAAGGCTTGTAAAATTTGTTCTTCATAGGCTTGGCAGCGTGGCCTAGTGGCTAAGGTCCTCGCCTTGATCCCATATGACTGCTGGTTCTAATCCCGGCAGCTCCACTTCCTCTCTGTCTCTCCTCCTCTCAGTATATCTGACTTTGTAATAAAAATAAAATAAATCTTAAAAAAAAAATTTGTTCTTCATATGTGTAACTCCTCTTCACTATGATTTGGAGTGAAATTGAGCAAAAAATAGATAATGGTAAGATTAAACAGCACACATAGTAGTGTTAATATTTAAATATGTGGATGAATTTTCTCTTTTAAGCACTCCTTCAGTGGTTTGAATGATTAAAACTGATTTTGCTTGTATTCCTATACATAGATTAGCACAAAATAGGGACATTTTACAGCATTCTTAGAATGTTAAAACAAAAACAAAAATTGTAAATCTAGTGCCTTTCAAGTAAGTCTACAGTGAATCAGGTCCTTTTGCCTAAAGGTGTCAGCCTACCTTTGAAAATTATCTAAAACCTCCCCACAGCCCCAAAATAACATCTTTTGATATGACATGACATGTAGTTCTAGCTTGTTGTGATGTGAGACAGTGTTGTTCACTGACTCACTTGGTAGGATGCTAGCATATAACATTCCATGTTTCATTGCATTCTACAGAAAGATGGAATGACTGAGCATGGGGCCAGCTCCTTGCCTCAGTTACCAAAGGAACTAGCCAAGGCTTTGTTCTTCTAACCAATTTGATTAAACTGGATGACCTCAGATATCCTTTCAACCCTCTATGAAATCCTTCTGGAAGCAGATGCAAATCTGATTAAAAATAGAATCCCTACTTCTCATTATGTAACAGTACCTTCAAGAAGCCTTTTCAAATTTACATTCCATATTGTTGGTTCAAATACATGGGCTTTGGGAAGAGCAGAGCAAATCTGTAGACAACAGTTGGTGAGCTGAGCTCAGCCTGTGTAAACCAAAAATTCTGAGACAGTCCCATGCCAGAACTGCAAAAATAGAGTAGAAACTTGGAATGAAGAATTCTATTATCGGTTATGCTTAATATAGCACATTTGGAAGGCTGTGTGTATTGTACATGCACATCTTAGATCATGTCAGGTGAATGAGCATTGCAATACATTGGGTGCTCTTTGGATGTCCCTGGAGTGGAGGCTATATTAGGATTCACAAGTAATATGGCGCAGATCTTTGGGGGCTTACATAAGCCATTTGAACATTTCTGAGTCCATAAATTTACACTTAATAGCAGAGCCAATTCCATTTTGAATTCCATATAGAATTACATTCGATTTACTGTGCCAAATCTATTCTCTAGTTCTCTCAAGCATCTACTACATAAAATTCAAGACTTTATAAAAATAACATTGATAATTTTTTTGTAAAACACCCTCATAAAATTTGTCATGCAAATGATTAACTTTAGGTTTGATGTATAAAATGTTAAAAGCAATTGGAAACACACTGGATTCTTTTTTTTTAAAAAACCAGGTATAAATCCAATGAAGATTATGTATATGTCAGAGGACGTGGACGTGGGAAGTACATTTGTGAAGAATGTGGGATTCGCTGTAAGAAGCCAAGCATGCTCAAAAAGCATATCCGCACTCACACTGACGTCCGGCCTTACGTTTGCAAGTTATGTAACTTTGCCTTCAAAACGAAAGGTATAAGTCTGGCTTTCATCAAGAGGAAAAGTACTTTTCTTATGGCTACTTAGGATGTTGAATACTATTTTGTGTCTATTCTTGATCGACAACAAGATGGTTTTGTTTTGTGGAAGTAGAAGTCCGTGTTATATGTATTTTCTCCCTTGTGATCAAAGGATGCATTTGAGACTATGAGGCTCCTTTTATGACTTAATGAAGAGCTACAGACTTAGATCCAGGCCGGTTGTCTCCAAAGGAAGTGGCTAAGAATTGCCTGGATGGCTATTACCTCATGTTGGAAATGTTATGTGGTCTAGATAATATTCGCACCAGAACTGAAAGATTGTGGGAGAACAAAACAGGCAGTGGTATTAGAAAAGCAAAGCAGCAGCTCGGAAGAAAAGATGTGTCCATGGTCAGTTTCAGGATTATAAATAATGTAGAGCTCCACAGACTCCCAGGTGGGCCTCTCCATCCACGGTGGCATTAATTATGCATAGAAATTTGATAGCTGCTGTTCCGTGTATTTATCAGCAGGGAGACAATCCCTCACTCTCAGGCCACAACCGCTATTCTCATAAAACTAGGACTTGCCTTGAAATGATACTGTGTCCTTCCATTAGAAACTATTTGTAACAGGTAGATGTCTAGAAAAGCATTTTACTGAAGAAGACTGCTTCAGTTATATGACTGTAATTTTATAAGAGCAAGGAAATATTCAGAAAACCATTATTCTCAGAATACAGCTGGTGGTGAATTAGAGGCTGTTTGACTTTTGCAGAAGCCTGTTTTGCATTGGATCTAATACATCCTTCAGACTCACTGCTTCACTCACCTCACATCGGTTCCCATGTTTTCACTGTGAATTTGCATTCCATTTCATCTGCTTTGACACCCCTTTAAAAAGTAGCAAATAAAATAACCCTCCACAGAAAAACATACACTTCTTTGCCCTTGTAGTCCAAAGTCCTGAATTGTTCCATTGATTCCTGAGAAGCGTTGAGTGTATGGCTTTTCCACAATTAGATTCTACTTTGTGAAAAAAGCTATCAATGTTTCAGATGTGCCTCATTTGAAGCCAAGACCAGAGACAGTGTTCATTTGCATTTCAAAAGAAATAAATTTGAAGTCCCTGAAATAACTTTCCACCTTGGTATACTCAAGCCTTTTGTCTAGACTCTCAGGAGATTCCTAGGAGATAAGAGAATACAAATTTTGCTTTTAGGAAATCCTGCAGATTTTGCCATCATTACAAATTAATACAGCTTCATTTGGTGTATGTGTTTGCTGTGGGTACAGTTTTGTGATAAACTGAATGAAGACATGACACATTGCTAGCTATTTCAAAAAATCCGACTCAGTCTGCTGTCAACCTTCAGGCTGGTGGTTCAGCAAGAAATCATTTATTCTTGGTCATTATTATAGTTGCCTTGTGTATACACTTTGGGTATATGCAAATGTCTCAGAATTTCAAAATAAGCCAAACGTCCAGGAAGCCCCAACAGTTTTCACCACCAGCTGCATTGCCTAATGTCTAAATCCCATGTCTTTGGTAGCACAAATCAAGCACGTTTGTAGGTCCCGTCCCTCAGCCATGCTTTGCCCTCCCTGACCTAATCCCTTATTTCAGAAGCTCATAACTTCAACCAACCAGTACTTTCTACCTGCACACATGCTCCTCAGGCTTCAACTGAAGCCTGTCCACTTCTTGGCAGTGGGTGGAGAGAAAAACACAGAAGCAGCAGCACATATTCAAAACTAAATTAACAAATTATGTTGTCACGGTTAACATCCACAACCTTACACAGGCACATCATACTTGCACCCTGGAAGAATAAAATGATTATTCATTTATAGATTAATGAGTTTTTTGATGTAAGAATTCTTGGTCTATGTCTAACTTTTTGGACTCTTTAAAAAAATTGCACATGTAATTTTTTGATAAATAAAAAACATGGTACCTTGGTAATATTTCTGTTTGGAGTTAGCAAATTAGCATGTACAATTTACTGGTTTAATAAATAAGGCATAAATAAACAAGGAAAAATAATTAAGCAATATCGCAGTTTGGATTTCTGGCTGTTGTGTTCCATTAATCATGAGATTGACATCCTTACAAAGAGGACGGTGTATCTCAACAGGCTGAGTTTCCATGTAGTCAGGGAGCATTCTGAAATCACTAGGGACATGCTGTGAAAGCATTATCAAAGAGCACAGGGGAAAGTAGGGATATTTTCATGAAAGTAGGTAGAAAGGTTCCTTAGAATTGAATTTGTTCCTGGATCTTTGGGTTGTATGCTATAGAATTTTTAATATGGTCCTGTAATGGACACTGGAGCCAGCGTGATTGGATCAAGTTTTTAAACTTTCGTATATTCTAAATGGTGATAGTATAAAGATACAACACACACACACGAGTTATATAACTATGTTTTTCATCATCGTCGTCATGAGATATTTAACATTAAGCATTTTTGTTCCTAGAAAGATAGGGGTTTGTTTATAAATAAGATTAAGTATTGCTAAAAGTTTGCTGACATGTGCCAGACAAATAGTTAATACTGGGAACAATATTTCCTGAATTCAAGACTTTGAATTCATTGAAAGGTTGACGTTCATATTAGCTTATGTACCCCCCCCTTTTGATGCTTGGAGGAAATATCAATGCCTGAAAGGCAACACAGGAGGGATATGTTGAGAATATTTACTTCTGAAAGTTCTCAATACTGTGTGACCCAGGCTGTGTTGCCTTGCTGATGGAGAGTCCCAGACGCCTGGCCCATTGGAACCTTTCTCAGGAAAAGACAGTCTGAGATACTCAGTCCTGTTACTCTGGAGAAGACACAAGCCTGTATAAGAATAGAGAAACTTGAGTTTGTGCACAACACTCAACAATTTATATCTTCAGAAATCAAATTGTTCTTGAACTTGAAACAAAGAATGGTATATAAAAACAAGTCTATTTCACCCCCAAGATAATTTTGAAACGAACATTGTATTTTAGTAACCAGTAAATTTCTCTCTGCTTTGACTTATCTTTTCCAGGAAACCTAACAAAGCATATGAAATCTAAAGCACACATGAAAAAATGCCTGGAATTAGGAGTCTCAATGACATCTGTGGAGGATACCGAAACTGAGGAAGCAGGTATATGCCAATTTAGTGTACTCAGCTCCTCCTTGTACACATTGAAGCTTTGTGGCTGGGGGTGATAGAATAAATTTTCCTGTTATTGAAAAACTGATTGCATAAATATAGAAAATGAATTTGATGCATTGGATTACTTGAAACCTGCTAAAGAGAAATGAAAGCATTTCAGTTGTGACTATGGCTAGGGTGGGGGAGGGAGAAGGCTTTATTCTTTTTGCAACTATGAAAGGAATACAGTTGTTTACGCTTTGTGAGAGTGATTTAAGGTTATGAAATTTGGAACTTTGAAGAGCATTTTAATAGATTGCTGGGAAACCTGGTAGGAAAAAGAAAAAGAATAGGAAGCTACAGTGGAGAAACCAAGGCCAGACTTCCCAGGATGCACCTCTTCCACATAACCTTGTGCCTGAACCTGGAGAGAGCTAAATTGTTGAATCATTTTGAACTGTTCATACCCATTTGTGAGGGTTTTCTATGAGTGGTATGGTGTCTGGTGTAGCAGGTTCTATTCTGAATGGCAGGGTGACAGCGAAACCAAATGGATTCACAAAAGTCTGAACGAATGCAGGCCAAAGAAATGCTTGACAAGACTTGTAGGAGTTCAGAGGTGTAACCGTCTCCAGCGACTGGTGGGATAAGAGGAGCTTTCGCAAAGAGATGGGGCCTAAATAGGCTCCCAACCTTGTCAATTGTCAGTTGGATATTGACCTTTGTTATCTTTGTCCACCTATTTCAGAAAATATGGAAGATTTGCACAAAGCATCTGAGAAGCATAGCATGTCCAGCATTTCAACTGACCACCAGTTCTCAGACGCTGAGGAGTCAGACGGTGAAGATGGAGATGATAATGATGATGACGATGAAGATGATGATGACTTTGATGACCAGGGAGATCTGACACCAAAAACGAGATCAAGAAGCACTAGTCCTCAGCCTCCGAGATTCTCCTCCTTGCCCGTGAACGTTGGTGCCATGGCCCATGGGGTTCCTTCGGATAGTTCCCTGGGACATTCTTCATTGATCAGTTACTTGGTGACTTTGCCAAGTATTCAGGTTACTCAACTTATGACCCCCAGTGACTCAATTGAAGATACTCAGATGACAGAATACCAGAGGCTGTTTCAGAGCAAAAGCACAGACTCAGAACCAGACAAAGACAGGTTAGACATCCCTAGTGGTATGGATGAGGAAGGCATGTTGTCTTCAGAGCCAAGCTCATCTCCGAGGGACTTCTCGCCCTCAAGCCGCCATTCCTCACCAGGCTATGACTCTTCGCCCTGCCGAGATAATTCACCAAAGAGGTATCTGATACCCAAAGGAGATTTATCACCCAGGAGACATTTATCCCCGAGGAGAGATCTGTCACCCATGAGACATCTGTCACCAAGAAAGGAAGCTGCATTGAGAAGAGAGATGTCCCAAAGAGACATGTCACCCAGAAGACATTTGTCCCCAAGGAGACCTGTGTCTCCTGGGAAAGACATCACGGCAAGAAGAGACCTGTCCCCTAGACGAGAGAGAAGATACCTGAGCACCATCAGAGCACCATCTCCCAGAAGGGCTTTATACCATAACCCACCATTGTCCGTGGGGCAGTACTTGCAAGCAGAGCCAATTATACTGGGGCCTCCTGTAAGTATAATTCATTTTTTCTCTATAACATGTAAATCAAACCATATTGGATCCTTACAATACCACACTAGGGTGTAATCTGCTATAAATTGGGAAACTCTTAGTGGAGGATTGAACTCAGGTACAGAAAATAAAGCAAGGAGACGTTTTTGTTTCATGCTGTTGTCAGTAACACTGCTGTGGTATTACCCCCCAGCACAGAATTTATGACAGTCAGCAAATGGTGAGGCCATCCTAAGCCTTTTGAAGCTTAGCTAATTGTAGACATGAGCTGAGACCTTTGTGTGAGTTACAAGTGGTGAAGATTTTAGAATGGCTTGACTGTACATTCAGATAACCCCCGATGACATCCAGGTGTCAGTTAAAGATACTCTGTTCCAGGAATGGATTCTGATCCAGCCTGGATTTTCGTAAGTTTGTAGAGTCTCTACTTTGCCCATGGTAGATGGACACGTGAAACATCAGGGACCAGGAGAGGAGGGAGTGATGCTTGACAGTGTTCATACATCAATGGCATGAACATGTCTACTTTTCTGGCTGTTGTCACTGCTCGGTGCCCTTTTTAAGTAAGAGCATGGGCCCAAGGAGATGAGAAGTTAGACAAGCTAAAAGAGCATCACTGAAGGGATTTCTATATAGCTTTCTTTCGTTATAAATTAAGATGACATCAATAGTGATTGTGGATTACACTTAAAAGTAGGTATAATGCCAGTCTTGCCCTACCTCATTGTATGGCACAGTAGATTGTGATGTCTCTTAAATTTGTGTAGGATTTTAAAAAGTGAATAAAAATAAATCAGGCACTTAATGTAGACAGAAAATGATATCTTTGGAGTCCTTTGGTTTTCACTGTGTTTTTTGTTTGTATCTTGGTTTGTTTCCTGTGTCTCTTTGTTGCACTGTCTTTGCTCTGGATTTCTGTCCTGTGCGTCAACCAAGGGCAGATTTGCCTGGTCTGAACTCAGGCTTGTCACTGCCCTCACTCTCCCTCCCATCACCTTCCAGGGCCCTGAGTCATACGCTCAGGTTATCACCTTTAAACTGGAGGCAAGCTCCCTGTTGCATTCCACTCCTCTTATTCTCCTCCACCACTCCCTTTCCCCAAGCCCGATACCAACTTCATCATGCTGATGCACATCCCGCAGCAATGTACATAGCAAATCCGGAAGTAACCTCTTTGCCAAGAAAATTAATTACCAAGCTAAGGAAATGAGGCACATTTCCATAGTCTTATGTCTTGCAAAAGTAGAAAGGAGGGCTCCTGTACAGGTCATGGCATCATAGCATAGAGAAGTAGATCCCACAGACTGCAGAAACCTGAGTCTACAGTGAAAGTCAAATACCTTGGTGCTGGTGAGCCTGCTGAGATGGTCTTTCCACCCACTCTTCAGCTCCCGCTCCAGCCCTGGCCAGTCAGACTGAGTGCAGCCACTCCCCTCATGTAAACACACCGTCAATGGATGAGAGGACCCCATAGTCCACACAGAACACGTGCATTTGTTGTTTATGTATACACCCAGAAAGTTGTTGCTAGAAAATGACTATATTAGTTCCTGAGTTTGTACTAGTTTTCTAGTTTTTTTGAGGGGGAGGGAAAAAGGTTATTATTTTTGTTTTTACTTTTTTGCAGACTTGGGAGGCCAGAACCATGCAACAATTGCCTAATCCTCCACCTGCAAGTGCCAGCATTCCGTATGGGTGCCAGTTTGTGTCTTGGCTGCTCTATTTTCCATCCAGCTCCCTGCTTGTGGCCTGGGAAGGCAGTGGAGGATGACCCAAAGCCTTGGACCCCTGCACCCGTGTAGGAGACCTGAAAGGAGCTCCTGGTTCCTGGGTTCAGATTGACTCAGCTCCATCTGTTGTGACCATTTGGAAAGTGAACCAGCAAACAGATCTTTATCTCCTTCTTTCTGTAAAATCTGCCTTTCCAACAAAGTTGAATTAATGTTTTAGATTTTTGTTTATTTTTTATCTGGGATGCAGATTTACAGAGAGAGAGAGAGAAATGATCTGTCTCCTGGTTCACTCCCTAAATGATCACAACAGCTGGAGCAGAGCCTATCCAAAACCAGGAGCCTGGGGCTTTTCTCAGGTCTCCTGAATGGGTGCAAGGGCCCAAGGACTTGGGCCATCTTCTGATGCTTTTCCAGGCCACAGGCAGGGATCTGGAAGTGGAGCAGTGAGACTCAAAATGATGCCCATGTCGGATGCTAGCACTGCAGGGGGAAGATTATGTTGCTAAGCCACTACATTGGCCACTATTTTTGTTTGTTTTGAATACCAGCTTACCTGTGTTAAACTTCAGCTTTGATGAAGCCTTTGGTTTGTTTCCCAGTTTAGTTCCCTATGGAGAATGTATTACCTACTGCACTGTTTTCATGATTCAAAGGATAGACTATGGTATCCTCTAGGAAAATAAGACCCAGGGTCCCAGATACTTCTCGTGGGGGACTTTCTTTGATTTAGAGGTTTAGCAGAGGATTTTCATTTTCGCTACGTGTGGCTAAGTTTTTTGTGATCAGATCAAGATGCCACTGACAAACTCTGTAAGGTATTCCTCCTGGTTATTATTGTGTAGGATGAAGGCTTTGTCTTCTCTGAAACATATATGAAGCTATAAAATGGGAATAATTTCGAATAGTCTTTTTGATATAAATTCTGGTAACAATACTTTGTCTCTTTGCTTAATAGTGACAGAGGGCCCATAGGACAGTGACTGTTATGAACATGCTTGAAGCCCTGCGTGGCATACCCATCTCCCAGCTCAACTTGGAGAGAGCAGGTCTGGGGAGAGGCAAGATGCAATCACTAGGCCTCCTACTGCTTTGCCATTTCTGCCCAGTTGGCCCCTAGTTAGTTTAGATTGCTGTGTAGAACATGAAGTCCAGAGTCCTTGCTTCATTCACTAAGTAAATAATTTTGAGGATCTACTTCATATGAATATGGGAGTCAATAAAATAATGATTTCTCACCTTACCTATTCTTTCTTTCTCCTTTCATTCTTCCTCCCTCCCTTCCTTTCTCTCTCTCTCCCTTTGAGGGGCAAAAAGTGACAGTTTCTGTTTGGTGGTTCACTCCCCAAATTACCACTATTGAGGCTTGGCTGAGGCCCCAGCCAGATTCTGGGAACTCAGTCCAAGAGGCCCCCAGATGGGCGACAGGAACCTACTTACTTGGGTCATCATCAGTGTCTCCCAGGAACAACATTCGTAGTTAGCTGAAGTTAGGAGCCAGAGCAAGGACTCAGACCCACGCATCGGTTCACTGCACTGACTCCCCATTGGCTTCTGAAGACCCTGCTGACACCGTCTTGGGGTAAAAAAAGGCAGTTTCCAAAAGTTCATGAAATTGACATTGAAAGGTAAATTTATTTTAGCACCAAAATTTAGAAATTCATGAGTAGATTTTTCTTCACTTCAGATACTTTTTATGAATTTTTAAAAAAACCCTTCATGCATGAACTTTAAAATTTTTTTGCACCAGAATAATGTGTCTTTCAGTTCCATTTTCCATGAACTTCTGAAGCAACCTCATATATCTGAAACTCGGAATGCATGCATATCTGGCTGCGGATGCAGCCTGATATGTATGTAGGAATTCATAATTCACACTTTAATTTATTACTCATTTTTCCAAAGATTTTTCTTATTGAGCTTCAAGTAAGATGGGAATTTGTTTACCAAGTTAACGTCCAAATTACAAAGCAATAGGATTGCAAATGGAGAAATAATGCAAGTAGAGAAAATTTATTTCTACCTTATTTGAAAAGTGACCATGGGATAAATGAGAGAAAAAAGCTTGTGGAAATGATGAGAGGAACCCGGGGCCATGAGAGTGAAGACAAGCTAGAAGTTCTCCATGTACCGTTTCCTCTGTGGTTGTAGTCATTGTGTTATTGATCCACAGAGTTCTCAACCTGACTCTTTGGTTAGTAAAACAATATTTAGCTATAGAAGGCAGTGGATCACCCCCTCTGTCAACCTGGAGTCAGGGATTTGTTGTGTGACATGTCTCTCCTGTTGCCTTTTGTTGACTCTGCCTCTGTTTCCCCTGGAGATCTCAAGCTGATTGGACATGTGCCACCAGAGAACAGCAGCTGAAAGCTAAAGACTTCCCTTGGAAGTACATTTATTTGAGTCTTGTCCAGGATTGTTGTTGTATCCATTACAGTCCTTCCACCTTAACTGATATTTGATGAAGAAAATGTGCCTTTTTCCTCCTCTAAATTAGAGCTAGTGTAAGAGATTGTGTAGATGTGCAACCATAAGAGTCCCACCTTTGTTATCTTAGAAATCATAGTGATTATACCATTACCTTTGTTTCTAGCTTGAAAATGGTATATGGGCCAGCCTTGTGGCACGACAGGCAAAGTCATGTCCTGTGGTGTTGGCATCCATATGGGCACCAGTTCAAGTCCCAGCTGCTCCATTTTTAATCCAGCTCCCTGCTAATGGCCTGAGAAAAGTAGCAGAAGATGGCCCAAGTGCTTGGTTCCCTGCCACTCACGTAGGAGACCCAGATGGATCTCCTGGCTCTTTAGCTTTACCCTGGCCCAGCCAGGCCAAAGTGAACTAGTGGATGGAGAACTGATCTCTCTTTCCCTGTGTCTCTTTTCTGTTTACAGAAAAAGGTACATCTCAGGGAAGGGTCAGGACCGATCACGGCCCAGAGTGCAGACAGAATGCATGGCTTACCATTTCTCAACCAGTGTCACAGTCTTAAATTGAACTGGATAAATCCTAAATGATATAGAACATAACTTGAGTTTTGAAAGTCAAATATCTGAATTGAGTTAGAACCTTTTTGTCTCACTCCTGTATTATTGCCATATTTGACAAGTTTTAGCCATCTTATTTTAAGTTCCCCCAAAATGGCAATTTTTAGGAAAAAGAAGTAAAATCTACCCAGTACATAGACAGATGTCAATCTTTTCACTTCCTATTGAATTTGAAAATTTATTATTAGTGTATGTGACTTTTGCTCAGTAAACTTTTCCTGGTACTTAGCTGTTGTTTTCATTTGCTCACAATGTGAACTATGTCTCTATCTATTAAGAAGTGCACAGAATACTTTCACTATGCTGTTTGAAAACAAAAGTGACAGGACTGTTGTAGTGGTGCGTTGGGTGAGGAGTTGCTTTCAGGCCTGTATGCTGTAGAATGAGGCTCTTTGGAATCCCTGATATTTCACTTCCTATCTAGCTGCATGATAATGCACGTGGGGAGGCTATAGCTAATGGCCCAAACCTTGGGTTCCACCCTCCTCCTGGGAGCTGCAGATGGAGCACTGGGCTCCTGGTCTCAGCTTGGTCCAGTCATTTGGGGTTGAATCAGCAGGTGGAAGATCTCTTTCTCCCTCTCTTATTTCTCCCTTTCTCTCTCATGTTCTGTATTTTCTGTCCCCAATGTTTTTTTTTTAAGAAAAGTAAGAGTAACCGCATGAGTCATTGGCTTCATTTCTTTTGAAAAACTAACACAAAATAGTTTTTTATAAATTGTGTTTATTTGAGAGGCAGACAGTGAGGGAGGCAATAGTCAGAGAAGGATCCAGGCCCAGAGAGCTCCCATCCACAGCTTCACTCCTAAGATGCCCTCCGATCCTGGGACTGCCTGGCCCTGGGACCCAGGGGCTCTGTCCAGGTTTCCTCTGGGGATGTCATGAACCCGTCATGGGAGCCATCAGAGCTGCCTCCCTGGGTGTGCATTCCAGGCATCTGTGATGGCAGCAGGAGGTGGATACTGGCTGTGGACACTCTCACCTGGGCCACATACTTGTCGTGAAAAATGAAAACTTGAAATATAGTTGAGTACCAAATCTTTCCTTGGTAGTGGGAGTGAGTGAAATAGTGAGACCTATGGAGTCTGAGCTTGGTGTCTCTGTGTCTCCCATGCAGAATTTAAGAAGAGGATTACCTCAGATTCCTTACTTCAGTCTCTATGGAGACCAAGAAGGTGCTTACGAACATCAAGGCTCTAGCCTTTTCCCTGAGGCTCCTAATGACTATGTCTTCAGTCATCTTCCACTTCACTCTCAGCAACAAGTACGAGCTCCTATCCCCATGGTGCCAGTTGGTGGGATCCAAATGGTTCACTCCGTGCCGCCGGCCCTTTCTGGTTTACATCCTCCACCCACATTGCCTCTGCCCGTGGAGGGCTCTGAGGGAAAGAAAGGAGCTCCAGGTGAGTCCTTTGCGAACGATCCCTACATGCTTTCCAAACGGCACGAGAAACGAGCTCCTCAGGCACTGCAGCCGTCTGGTCTACCTAGCACTCCGTCTTCTCCTCGGCTACTGATGAAACAGAGCACTTCGGAAGACAGCCTGAATGCCACCGAGCGGGAACAGGAGGAGAATATCCAGACTTGTACAAAAGCCATCGCCTCTCTCCGGATTGCCACAGAAGAGGCAGCTCTGCTTGGGGCCGACCAGCCAGCACGAGGGCAGGAGCCCCTGCAGAAACCCCCGGAGAGTGCACAAGTTAGCATTAGACACTTTAGCGGACCTGAGTCAGGTCAGCCCTGTACCTCAGCTCCCCACCCTGACTTGCATGCTGGTGAAAAGGACACTTTTGGGACATCACAGACTGCGTTAGCTCACTCCACGTTTTACAGCAAGACTTGTGTGGGCGAGAAACGGTCAGACTCCCTCAGCAGCAAGGGGTTGTCTTCAAGCACAGAGGGCGAAGAACCTTGTTCAGAGAAAACTCCACTCCATTGATCTAACATGCATGGAAACTTTCACTTCCGCCTTTTCCCATTTTGTTTTTGTTTTTGTTTTATTTTTTGTTTTTCTAGAAATAGAGGTAATCAACTTTATAGCATGCCTGTCCTAAGTTACAGTAGTTTGCTATTATATATACTTTTGTTATATCAAAAGAATTAGGTAAATTAACAAGTCATCATGAGCCTGACCAAAACAAAATTTGAAATTAACCTATTGGGTCTGGTACTTTTAAAATTGTACAGATGTTGTGCCTTTTCTTTACTTTGCTTATATTCTTATAAGCATTTTTTAGCAGTAATTTGTACATATTTTAGAATTTGTGTATCTGCTTTGTAATAAATGTAATTTCTTTCCTTTTTTGGACACTTGGATCTAAATGATGTAAAGCGAAACAGCATCAATATATATGTGAGGTTGCACTAAAACATATTTTTATATGATTAAAACTGAACAGCTTTTATGTACAGCTCTGATTCTGTAATACTAATATTTATTTACTTTGTTTCATAAATTGTACATTTTTTCTTAATGTTGTGGATTGCTTTTCTATGTGAAGCATGGGATTTACTGTTGCGTAGCTAGAACAAAAAATGTACATTGTAAACAAGATATTTAAACTAGAGTATCTTATTCTGCACTTACGCATTAGTTTAAAAAAAAAAAGATAAAGGGTGTATCAGTCAGTTCTTAACTCTTGTAAATTTTTTGTCTCTTGTTTGCTGGATTGACCATAACTTAAGTGCTGGTTGTGTTTTTAAACTGATAGTACCGTAAAGCATTAAACGATGTGCTATTGTGAGTTTTTTCAAAGCTTTATAAATCAGTTATAAATAATATTAAAAAAAGTATTTGGTCTTATGTGAACATGTGGATCTATATACTCATCTAAAAATATGGGAAAACATTCCGCCCCATGTAAATATGTACAAGTGCATCACTGGTACAATTTTATGTAACTCAGTTGGACAGGAGGTTGCCACAGACCTATGCTAGGGTGTCTTTAAAAATTAAGGTGACGGAGCACATGGGACTGTGTAGAGCTTGGTTATCGGCCGGCCCGGTGGCTTGGCAGGCAGTGCGGGGCGCTGCCAATAGAGGTGACCTGGGCTTAGAAGGTTCTTTGGTTTTTTGTTTGCACAAGATGGTTACTGGACTGGAGGCTCCACAGAGGGGTCGCACGTCAACTCAGAGGGGTGGGTATGGAAGCAGGGAAGGGTGCTGGAGGTCTGCTCCCCTCTCTTCCCATCAGCCCACCCATGTGGTAAGAGGGTGAACACCAGTGCTGGGTGAGTCACCCTCCCCTTGTGTTGGAGGGAAGTGTGTCTTGCTCCTGGCTGTCTCAGGGGGAACGGGGGAAAGAGGCATTGTGAGGAGAAAAACTCCTGGGAGGACAGTGTTGTTTGCATGTAACACTCCAAATGGCTGGTGGTTAGGGTGAGCAGGGGAAGCGCCTTTGTGGGGCTAGAAGTGTGAGGAGAGCACAGGGGGTAAAACAACATGTGCACACACACGCACACACACAATCTGGGTTATCTTTGTGCTATATAGTGGATTATAATTCTGTGAAACCAAGTTTGTATATTGAATTACATTAAGGAGTGTTCTTTAAAAAGAGAAATAAATATACAATTACATACTTGAGGTGTTCAGTTCTTATGTGTCTAATTTCCCAGTTTTTCCAATTTGGTTTCTAAAGAAACGCTGATGGTACAACCTTGCCTCTGTGGTTTCAGTTGTTCTGCGTGTCTTGAGCTATGCTGGGTATGGATGCGGGGAACAGGGGAGAAAACAGGCATCGCCTCCTTAGCTCACCTGACTGCAGCAGGATGGGATTATTGCAGAGTGAGTCCTGGAAATGGATCGCTCAGATTTGAGCCTAGAATTAACTGTCCTGTGTCTGAAAAGTCATGAATGAAGAAAAGCATCACTCTGGCTTCTGCCTGACCGCTCCTGTCTCACAAATATTTAAAATTCTACTGCAGGAACAGCTGCTTGACTTTTGCTCAGGAGAGAAAGTAAGACATCAAAATAGACTGTAAAATATCCACAAACCACTAATTTCGTCCATTACAGAGACTGAAACCTTTTAAATAATAAAAAGCTCATGAAAGGTCCAAATGGATCAGTATTTCCACTGTGAAAATCTCACACCGGTGCGTTTATGCCTCACCTACTTCACCTTATGAGACAGGCTGTCTTTGTAAACTGTATTTTATCATGGCAAACTAAAGGTCAACCAGATACCCAACAGAATATCTGTTTTACAGGAGAGAATCTTTGAAAACTTTTGATTATATAGGATGGATTGATGTACCGTATTTCTCATTGATGAGAGAGATTGTGTGTGTGTGTGTGTGTGTGTGAGAGAGAGAGAGAGAGAGAGAGAAAGAGAGAGAGAGAGAGAGATTGATGCCAGATCAAATCAAATCACTCTACTTCCTTCTATATCTAATGCACCACTGATATATCCACTCATTTAACATTGTATATCAGGTACAATGATAGGCATTTAAGTTGAAAAGGAAACTGCCATTGTCAAGCAGCCTAAGAAGATAGGAGAGGCACAGAATTGTGCTACTGCCAAAATTACTGCTCACTTAGTGTATTTTATGTCCACAAAAATTGATAATCCTGCATGCAGAGAACAGGAAGAGAGGCTTCACCACAGAAGTGGTCTTGGGATCGATACTTAGGCACAGATTGATGCAACTGCATTGGGACACTTTGTGCTAGCTCTGCACAATTGCCCAAGATAGCAAAGTTCTGCCTTCATGGTGTTGCATTCTGGTGGGGAAGACATTGCCAAAATAAGAGGGGAAGTGCAAGTCAGATGGATGACTCCGGACGTGTGAAGTTGTGAGTGAGTACAAGGCGTGATACGACTGTGCGAGTATGTGGCAGTGTGGTGCATGATTTTCCATGTCAACCGCTTTACATCTGGCCCTAGAAGCAATGGGAAGCTAAGGTAGGATTGAAACAAGAAAGTCCTTGTCATTATTGTTATTATCATTTAGAAAAAAGAAAACATTTTAACAGTGAGGGAGGATAATGGATTGGAGGAAACGGAATGAGAGCAGGGTAAGAAAGAATATGAAGTGGTAACGCTTCCGGGGAGATGAAGGCAGTAGTAATCCACGCAGCACAGGGAGACCTAAAGAACAGGGACAGTGTTATTCAACAAGGAAGAATTGATAATGTTCTATACCACTATCATGTGAGAAACAAAGGAAATGGAGGAGCTGAAGGTGAGAAACTCTTTGGGGCAATGGGAGAGGGTTACCTCTTACTAAAGAAGAGACTGGCTTCAAAAGATGTTGGAAAAGAGACAAGCTCGCTTTGAGACACTCAACTTCAAGCAAGAAAATCTGAAGGTTGGTTCAGCTCTTCTCATCAAGGCTGTGAATGTGGAAATGGTTGCTTTTCTTGGCCTATGGAGGTCTCTGAGTTCTTGCAAAGGTGAGTATAAAGCGTGGGAGCAGGCATAGCAGTCCTGCAGATGACAGCATATACTGTACAATGAAGCCCAAGGATGGATCCTTTTTGTGATATTTTTGGAAACTGATTTTCATCTCTGAAATAATTTCTAGAAAGCAAAACTAAGAACTTTTTTCGAGGAGAAAAAAACAATTTATTTTGGAATTAGTTAACTATAGTATTTTTTTTAATTTATTTTATTGTATTGTTGTTGACAATCTTTACATAGTTAATTACCGTTAAAGAAAGAAAAAGAAGGAAAAAAAAGGTTCAGGGGGATAGGGAAGTGGGTAATACTATTATGTCCATATTGTTTCCATCTTGTATCTGAGGTAAAGGGGGATATTGAGGGAGAAGCCCCACCCGGTTTCCCGCCCACCCCGAGTCCCAGATGTGGGGCTGTGGGGCATGCTCTGAGATATGTGCTCGAGTGGTGTTAATAGTTCTCCGGTTATGAATCGCTGCCAGTTTCGCTTGATGAGGTCGTCCACTGATTGATATGGTCCATTATACAGTCTCCGTTTGCCCCATATTTCGCTGCCAACATACAGATGAGATGAATGATTGATCTGCTCTGTCTTCTGTCTTTTCTTGATTAGAGTTCTGAGTCCAGCAGTTCGATTGGGGAGATCTCCAAAGAAACTTTGAGGTATTCCCAGACTAGTTTCTTGTATGTTCTAGCAAGCACAGGGCCCGGCACAGTCCATCACCCCGATCAGCTGGTGGTTTCAATTGCTGGGTTGGTATTTCTTTAATTACATATTGACAAGTATATTGCCAAACAATTAACTACAGATTATTAAAGCAGCCTATTGATTACACGTGTTGTTTCAAAGTCTAAAGACCTAGAAAAGATAGGTGGTGATTTTAAGGAGCAGTCAGTGGTCTGGTAAAGAACTAGCTCCAAGATCTTCAGATCTAGGTTTGCTGAAAAGACAGTCACATTATGCTTCCCATTACTCTGCATGTAGCTATAAACCAGATCACACAGCATTACCGAAAATCAGGGGAAATCATTTCATATGACCCTAAGTGGTGCCTCAAAAGGAGAAAGGACAGAAAGCCAACCCTCGGTTTTCTAAAACTTTCTACGAATCAGTTTCTGTTAGCAAACCTGGACATGAAGCTAGGAGTTGGTTTTACCCCTATTTCCACCATAACCATATAACTCTCCTTGAAAGCCTTAGCTGACTTCTCTGAGCCATAGGCCTTCTAAAACAGTTTATGGGTCACAAAATACCTCTTGCCTAGCAACAAATCTTGTCAACTTCATAAATATACACAGATGATCAAAATAAAGCAAACCCAGATTTCCTCTCCACTCATTATGCACCCATAGTGTAATTCCGATTCAGTAATGCATCCCCCATCATGTATCATGCTTCAAGTGGATTCAAGCTTTGTTACCTCGTTGATGTAGCAGTTTAATAAGCAGAATTTTGTGCAAAATGAAATCATTAATGATGATACATTTTTGTTAATAGATATCACATAAATAAATAAAATATTCTAAAATTCGAAGCTTTTCTATAAGAAAATATTTAAAGTCACAGAAGGATAATACTGATCATATCATATTCCCCAAGGTAAAATGAAAAGGTCAAGTATTTTTGTGGATAATTCAGAGAGAAAACATGAAAATGATCCAACAGGATTCCTCCAATGGGAAGCAAGCTTGAGATTACCTGAATAACCATGCTGGCTATTTGTGTATGTCAGCAGAAGGCATGACAGCAGGGTGCTGGAGCCCTTTACTCTGAGCACTTGGTTTGCCAACAAAACCTGACTGGAATCTGCATCCTCATAAGGGATGTCCATCTACAGCAAGGGACATGGGAATCAGTAGGTCTTGAGCCGTTCTACTTCTGGCAAGAAGCTTGAGTTCCTGCTCTGATTATAAGTTACAAATACTCAATTCTAGGAATACCTTGGCCATGATTTAAGGGATTGTGGTGGTGGTGGACTTAGTAGACTCAGAATAGCTATCTTTGAGTCCATCTCCAGTTGTGCTGTGTAGGAAGAAATCTGAACAGACCCAGCAGCCAGGTACTCAGCCCCTTGCATCAGGAGAGTATCCTAATTTAAAACACCCTTTTAGCTAATTGTGACATGAAGTGTGTGCTGTCTGTGTTTTCATTTGGTCAGTCTTTTGAAAAGAATGAGAAAAGTAGTTTGCTTATGCACAGTCCAACAACACTTTCTGCAATGGAAGGAGAAAGGTCTATATTTGCACTTTCTGATCTAGTCCATAGCTACATGTGGCTAACTAGCACTTGAAATATGGTGAGCACAAATGAGAAATTACCTTTTTGATTGTCACATTAAGTAAAATTTTTCATAGCTACTTACAGTGAGTGGCCCCTGAACTGTACATCCGCCCCCATACTTACCCTTAAGACCTGCTGCCCCGCACACTTCTGCATACATTCTTTTATTGACAAATACTGAATGCCTATGTGCACGAAGTCTGTTCTTTGTATGGGGATTATTGCATACAAACAGAACAAAAACTGCATCATAGAACCTGTGTTTAGTATTTATCACCAAATATCAATTTAAGAGTTTTGGTGATGGGTGAAATCTTACAGCTTGCTTCTCTTCCTATTGAGTTTTAGACCTCGTGATCTACTTAGACAATGACAGTCAAGCTATACTTGTATGGGGATGTACACAGTCTCCTGAAGCTAGGAAAAGAAAATATAGTCTCAAGACAGAGGTGATATTTCCAACCTATGGGAAGGTAATGAGTATTGGGTTCTAGGAAAGATTGTGTTTCTGACTAATCCAGAGTGGCAGGGTTTGGGCTGGGCTTGGGACAAGAATGAAGCCAGAAGGTGAGAACTCAATTCATATTTATCACATAAGTGGCCAGAATCCAATTACTTGAGCAGTCATCTCTGCTTCCCAAGGTCTGTATTGCTGAAAAGCTGGAATTGGGAGTAGGGCACTTTGATGGGGAATGTAGGCATTTGAATTGACACTGTGATAGCTAGGCCAAAGACTCAACCCACTCTTTACTTTTTTGTTGTTGTTGTGGTTATTAAGAGAAATAAACCAACTGTTAATTATGACTGCACTGTGTAATGTTATGTCTACCAAGCATTATGTTTCTAGAATTCAGGTAATAGAACCAAGTGACGATGAATAATGGAACAAACAGGGAAAATTATAGACATATACAGTGAGTTGTTTTACTTTAGAACTTTGGGTCAGGATAAATAAATGTCATTAAATAAAAATAACCTCTCTGTCCTACCTTCCTAAGGGAAAAATAAAATGCCTAAGGAAAATTCCAGAATAAATTCTTATTTAGTGTTTTTCCCTCTATCATTCTCCGTTTCCACATTAATCAATCATCCTCTTTTACGTGAGATGGATAGAAGAGATTAATTAGCTGCACCTTGGTTTTACAATGACAACCTCACCACAGAAACCTTCTTTTCACATTCCTTAACCATGAGTGAGATCTCAGAATATTTTGAAGTCAACCAGTAACTATAAACACCAATGTAAACAAATCCTGCCGGCTGAAGAAGGACAAGAATGTGCAGGAATGGCATCTTGGAGTGCCAACTTCTGTCTCTCCCAGCTTGCACCTTTAAGACCTGCCTGTTTTCCAGTTACACTATCTGACACCTAACATTTTAGACTTGGAAACAAAGCGGACCAGCCATACAACACACCTCCCCACATCCTTTCACTTTCCAAAAGGTTCCAGAAGGAAATATTTGGCTGTTTCCTAAGTCACTTTAATAAGACATCAAAAATCTTTAAGGGATAGAGGATTCAGAAAGTATGAGACGACTTCAGAGCCAAGGCTTATAACAGGTCTCATTATATTTGCTTCCATCAAACACTGCCTGCTTGCAGAGGCACTGGCTCTGTACTTGGAGACATGCCTGGTAAGCTGGCAGGGAGGCTGGGAGTTGCAATCAGTGCTAGTGGGGAGTATTTGCAAGATGTGTAACACTAACGCTACCCTTGTTCATACTCCTTGACAACACTGACAGACCATTATCCTTTTACACCATCACATGAGATTTCATTTTACAAAAATTGGGTGTCTAGTGGATTTTTGAGGGATGTCTTTTCAAAGTAGGACTTTCAATTGCCTGCTTTATAGCACTCCTTTAACTTGAGATGAGAACAAGGAAACACGAAGCATGATAGCCTCTTCAACCCCTTCCCACCCTCTTGACATCAGCAACCAGACCCGCTGTCTTTCTTAAGAGGCATACTTGCGTAGTGTTTGCAAGTAGAGGCTTGGGATCCAGAGCACTCAGATTTGAATCTCAACATTGCTGCTTCCTGGAAATTTGGGAAAGTTACAGGGGTTCTTGTGGGAACAAGTGACCCCAAATTTTCAAGGGCTTCCTACAGAGAAGTCTGCTGCCCACTGACTGAAAGTTTTCCAGATCAGTAAGTGACTTTCCTATAATTGGTAATTTGAAGGAGGCATGGTGAATTAAGGTATATGGATGTGTTTTTAGACGCATGGGTTTTTTTGTACAATCAGTGAGTTAATAATGCTTTTGCATTTTAATAGATTTTTAAAACAAATCTATGTAATATACTTAACTCTACTTTTAGATCCTCAGAAATCAAATATTCAGCATTTCATATTTGACATTAAAAATCATTTTTTAAAGTTTAAGTACCAGGCTACCTTACAACTTACTATCCTCAACAGAAAGTCTCCAGGGCACATCCACTATTCTAGGACAGAAAGGGCTCGTGAGAGGATTTTATGAACCAGATGCAAAGTGCCACCTAGCATTCATTTCATGTTCTTTCAGAAGCCACTAGTCATTTGGCCACACCTAACCTCTAGGGAGGTTGGAAACATAATTGTTTCCAACTTCCAGGAAACAAGATGAGATGAACAAACAGTTTAGTTCATCTCTTCCGCTATAAATTACTAAAATTTTTTGTATCTCAGTTTCAAATGAGAATAACACATTAGATTTCAAAGCACATACAGTGAATTAAGCATGCCATGTGATTTTACATGCAAAATGACTTAGGTATGTATAGATCTGTGCTTGACAAGTGCTTTATGAGTGTCCATCACTGTTTTTCTCTGCACACAAGTTAATCTAGGTAACTGGTCCATCACTGTCTCCTACCAGTTGAGCCACCAACAACCTTCAAATATTTTCAATATTCCCTAAAACTTATTTTTCTGTTCTGCAGATATGGGCAACAGATCAGGAGATGCCTGCTATGGAAAAATGGTTTGTTCCTCATTTGGGCCAAAAGGAAGGGGATCTCCACTTCATGGATACTACATAGGAAGCACCAGAATTAATCGGGTGAGGGTGTGAGGGATAATGGTGGCCACTGGCTTTCATGGGAAGAACAGGTGCAGCAGGGAAAGCGGTTCAGAGGGACTGGCCCAAGTAATATCAGCTGGCTTTGTAACATAAGCATGACCTCCACTTTCTATGGGGATTAATGCAGGTGGGCAGTACCCTGGGGTGTTGGAGCTTAAGAAAGGTGCCACATGGGCAAGCGCTCTGAACTGGCTGGTCTGCAAATGAAAGGTATGCCTGCACACCCATGTTTTTCACCTCTAGGGATTAACTAACTCTTACAGGGGTCTAGAAGTCAGAAAATAGCATCAGAATGTAGAAAATAGTAAGGCTTGGCCTATACAGTCATCATGCTCAGCTGGATTGTTTGCAGCAGCCTCCCAACTACATTTCTCCCATCTTTTTTACCTTTATAAATAGGACTTCCTCTTTACAGGCCAAGTGACCTTTGAGAACACACTATTTGATGTATCAACATCCAGTTTCAAGCTCTGCAGAAAATTCCTGATGCCCTTTAAGGCAAAGAAGGAAGTTGTATGGATGCTGGGGTGTGTGCCTTCCTCCATGTCTTGCTGCTGCGCTTGCTTTAGACTCCTGAGCTTGCAGCTTACAGCCGCCTCAGGTCCCAGTTGTGCCTAGTTCTTCCTCCAGCTGGGTTGGTGCACCTGTTCTGTCTTCTTCCTGAGAGGCTCTTCCTTGCTACGCTGACTCACTGCCTTCCATATTTAGCATATGCTTTAGAATTCATCCCAGATTCACGTCCGCAGAGAAACTTGAGTGGAAGCTATGTCAGTGATCTATGCATTCTAGAAATGTGAGTTCACATCCTGGCACCATCACTTCTTACCTGCTTGACCTTGAAGAAGTGATTTAAATCTTTCGAAAATTCATTTTCCCTTCTTCTCTCACAGAAATATTAGGAATATTTTTCTGTGTTTATTATTTGTATTAAATAAGAGCAGATATTTGAAGTTTAGGAAACCCTAAAGTGTAAATGTTTTGTATTATTAATTAATTAAATTTTAATGATATTGCAATCATTTATATATAATATATAATTGTACATACTTACATATTATATATATAATTACATTATATCATTTTGTTAAGACTTAGAATTTTTTATAAGCTAGAACCTACAATGATATTAGAAATTATTCAGGATACGAAGTGAGAACATTTTCTCATTTCTGATTAGGGGAATTAGTATCAATCACTTCTGAAGGTTAACATAAACTCATTAATAATGCAAAGATGATTCTAGAAATGACATTTACTGACCACGGAAATCAAAGTGAGTTTTTGTTTATTCATCTCAACATATGCTCTCATCTGTTTATATTAATGGAAAGTCTGATATATGGATGGCAAAATTCAGAGAAAAATAAGAAATGATAGGGTTCCTGGCAAGATGGCTCAATGCCTAAATCCTCATCTTGCAAGCACTGAGATCTCATATGAGTGACAGTTCATATCCTGGCAGCTCCACTTCCCATCCAGCTCCCTGCTAGTGGCCTGGAAAAGCAGTAGAGGATAGCTCAAAGCCTTGGGACCCTGCTTTCATGTGGGAGACCCAAAGGAAGTTCCTGGCTCATGGTTTTGGTTAGGTGCACCACCTACCACTATGGTCATTTGAAGAGTAACTAGCAGATGCAATATCTTTCTCTCTGTTTCTCTTTCCCTCTGTAAATCTAAACTGTCTTTCCAATAAAAATCTTAAAAAAGAAACTATAGGGAGGCTAATACAAAAATATTACTATAAATGTGCTTTTTCTCCCTTTCTATAGATGAAATTTCATTTTTAATTACTGAAATCTTTTTTTTTTAAAGATTTATTTATTTTGATTAAAAAGTCAGATATACAGAGGAGGAGAGACAGAGAGGAAGATCTTCCATCCAATGATTCACTCTCCAAGTGAGCGCAACGGCCGGTGAGCGCAACGGCCGGTGCTGCGCCAATCCGAAGCCTGAAACGAGGAACCTCTTCCAGGTCTCCCACGCGGGTGCAGGGTCCCAAAGCTTTGGGCCCTCCTCGACTGCTTTCCCAGGCCACAAGCAGGGAGCTGGATGGGAAGTGGAGCTGCCGGGATTAGAACCGGGGCTCATATGGGATCCCGGGGTGTTCAAGGCGAGGAGTTTAGCTGCTAGGCCACATCGCTGGGCCCTACTGAAATCTTTGAACAAAGTCTTCCTTATTAGGAAAAACAATGAAGTATAATGAAGAAATGTATATATGAAGATCTCACTGATCAAATGTCTCTGAGTCTGGGATGGGAGGAGATTTACATGCAAAGGAAATGAAGGAGCTTTAGGCATGTGGCAGAATATTTGGTAGCTTGATTTAGGTGGTGGTTATACAGTTGCATGCATTTGTCAAAACTAACAGTTGCCTATTTTAAAGGTGGATTTTCCTCAGTATACATAATTCTGAAATTTTTTCTTAAAATTATCCATTCACAAGGCCATGACCCAATGATAACTTTGAAAACTGGCTCCCTGCTTGTGGCCTGGGAAAGCAGTAGAGGATGGCCCAAAGCATTGGAATCCTGTGCTTGCATGGGAGACCTGGAAGAAGCTATGGGATCCTGGCTTTGGATTGACTTAGCTCCAGCCATTGTGGCTGCTTGTGAACCATCAGGTGGAATATCTTCCTCTCTGTCTTTCTTCCTCTCTGTATATCTGCCTTTCCAAAAAAAAAAAAAAAAAACCCTAAAAAAATATCCAAGAGAACCTTTCATAAATTGCAGTTTTATATAAACGCATGAACTGGGAAATTTGGATTTATTGTAAAGATGCTATAGCTCTTGCAATGTTAGGATGGAGGGTGATGGTGCAAGTCCAGCCCTCACATTACAGCAGAGTACAAACTCTCACCATCAAAAGGATTTAGAACCTGCTAATCCAATCATGCCACAATGGAGATTCCATTTTTATTTTTTAAAAGGTTTATTTGTTTTATTGGAAAGTCAGATATACAGAGAGAAGCAGAGACAGAGAAGAAGATTTTCCATCTGATGACTCACTCCCCAAGTAACTGCAATGGCCAGAGCTGAGCTGATCTGAAGCCAGGATCTCTGAGCCTTCTCTGGATATACCATGCATTTGCAGGGTCCCAAGGGTTTAGGTCATCCTTGACTGCTTTCCCAGGCCATAAGCAGGGAGCTGGATGGGAAGTGGAGCAGCCAGGTTTAGAACCGACATCCATATGGGATCCTGGCGTGTTCAAGGCAAGAACTTTAGCTGCTAGGCCACCATGCTGGGCCCCGTTCTTATTTTTGATGAGTAAAAAGTAATTTATTAGATCTGCTTGGCTGTCATTCCTCATGAATGCAGAGTGAATGCCTTCTACAAAGCCATATGGGTTGTTCGGAAGTATTAGTCATCAATTCAACCAGAGGTGCAAAAAAACAAAAACAAAACAAAAACACGTAACAAAATGTTCAGAAGGTGACAGATGCTGCTTCCATTATGTCTAACGTTGTTACTCTCCCATAGGGTTAATCTTACCTCTGACTCCCATGAGTTCATTCTCCTGCTTTTAGAGAAGAATGAATTAATATGTGTAGGTATAAAATGAACACTCTGTCTTTTCTTTATTTTCTTTGGAGTGACCTGCTTATGAACTCTTAATAGATTGCTTCTTACAGTTATCAAACTCCTATAAATCTATACTGTTTCTCAGATATTATACTTGGATTCTTGAAAATACTAAAACCGGGCCCGGCGGTATGGCCTGGCGGCTAAGGTCCTCGCCTTGAACGCCCCGGGATCCCATATGGGCGCTGGTTCTAGTCCCGGCAGCTCCACTTCCCATCCAGCTCCCTGCTTGTGGCCTGGGAAAGCAGTCGAGGACAACCCAAGGCTTTGGGACCCTGCACCCGCATGGGAGACCTGGAAGAGATTCCAGGTTCCCGGCATCGGATCGGCGCACACCGGCCCATTGCGGCTCACTTGGGGAGTGAATCATTGGACAGAAGATCTTCTTCTCTGTCTCTCCTCCTCTCTGTATATCTGACTTTGTAATAAAATGAATAAATCTTTAAAAAAAAAAAAAAATACTAAAACCTATTACCAAGTAATTTTCTTATCCCTAAGTCTCATAGTTTTTCATGTTGACTAGGTCAGCTTAATTCGATTCTCTTGACCACCACAATCATTTGAAATAGATATGTAACTTTAAGCAACCAACACCTCTTCTGATTTCTATACAATTATGCTCTGCATTTGACACTCACTTGCAACACAACAGTAGTCATCATGAGGATTCTTGCCCAGAAGAATACGTGGGCTCAACTCTCGGCTCTGGAATCCTCTTCCTGCTAATGGAGAAAGCAGTGATGGCTCCAGGCTTTAGATTCCTGTCGCCCACGTGAGAGGCCAGGATTGAGTTCCCAGTTCCCAGCTTTAGTGCACAGCTTTAACGTGGTGAGCCCTCAAGGAGTGACACAGTGAATAGGAGTGCTTATTCTTTTTCTCCCAAATAAAAACTTTCTAAGATTATTGTAGCGCAAAAAATTTGAAATCCATGTATAGCTTTTTCAGAATACACATTTTCTGTGAACTCTCTGAAGATCTTCCAAATGAGTGTATGATGACACATAGCAAATATGTAACAAATAGACAAATAAATAAGAAAATAGAATTTATTTCAAAGTTAGAAGTACTTAAATATTTATCTGTTTATTGAAAACATTTCTTTAAGTTTTATGTATGACAGTGCATTTCATGTTGAAGGAGGAGCTGACGCCAATGACATTCTATCCCAGTGGGTATAGTGAATAGGTGAAGAAGAAAATGAAGAGTTCACAGAGGGAAGTGAGGCAGAAGCATGGTTGAGGGACACAGTTTTGTGCAAATGGTTAAGCCGACACTTCCTGATAGTCCATAGCAATTGGAGTATCAGCAGCTCTGCTTCTAATCCAGCTTCCTGTTTATGCGCCTGGAAGATAATAGATGATGGCCCAAATACTAGGTCCACATTCACCCATGAGACAACAGGATATAGTTCCTGGCTCCTGATTTGGACTGAAACAGATCTGGCTGTTGGGACCATTTGAAGGTTAACTTGGCAGATAGAAGATTTCTATCTATGTCTCTCTCTCCTCGTGTGTGTGTGTGTGTGTGTGTGTGTGTGTGTGTGTGTCCATCTCTGTATAACTGCATTTCAAACAAATAAATATATCTTTAAAAAAAATGTGTCCTCCCCTAAGTAAGAGAGAACTGTTCCTTCAGAAAAGTCTTTGAACTGGGAGACTTTTCTTCCTGGCTTTGGACTCAAATTAACACATGCTCTGCTTGTGTTTCAACCTTCGATTGACTCTCGCCTTGTATGTCTAACACTTGCCTGCTTCCACCATCATATGAGTAAATTCATCATAATAAATCTCTTCCTATTGGTTTTCTTCTCTGGATAACCTTGAGTACTATAATTCATGTAACTGGAGAATGATCATAAAACTTAGTAAAATTGATCATTGTTGTAACTTTTATGCAAATAATTATCCATATTACAATTATATCAATTGAGTCAATAATAACTTTATATTTTTTTTCTCTTCTGATAAAGTTCTGGTAAGGCTTCCATTCTACAGTGACATCCTATATTTAGTTTCTAAATCCTTTTACTGTCCCTTAATCTGGAATAATTGCTCCATCTGTTGTTTTTATGACTACCAAGGTCTGGAATCATGCACCTCGCTCCCTCTTATTCTCACCTTGTCCCTGACCCCTTTTTAATAGGAGGATCCCTATTTCGGGTTTATCAAGCATTTCCTCATTGATAGATTCAGAATGTATTAGTCAGCTCTTCATTGTTTTAACTCACACACCTGGGAGAAGCTAACTCACAAAGGAAAAGTTGTATTTTACCAACAGTTTGGGAGGTTCACAGACCAACATTGAGCAGCTCCGTTGACCTGGCAGTCAGTGGGGTGGATGGATAGAGGACATATGTTGAAGGAAGATCACATGTGAGCCAAGGAGCAGAGCGAGAAGCTGGACTGAACTTGGCTGAAAGAATCAACCCTCTCATGAAAACTGCTTTCTCAGGGCAAACCCCAACGACCCATGCCCACCTCTTGGCTGTCACAATCAGATTAGGCTCAATCCTCAATCTAATAATTATTAATTAGCATTAACCCTTTAACCAGTAACGTAAGATTTTGGGGACCGAACTCCCAATGCATGAACATTTGGGATGGATGAGACACCTAACTGTCTATCCAAGCTATAAATTGTGCATTCTCAGAAAAAAATAATATAAAATTGATACTTGTCCTTCTCACAATTTCCCAGTTGGAGGCACTCAGTAAGGAATGTTCCTCCCATTTGTATCTAAACACAGTCAAGGTGTTATCTGTTTTTTTTTCCCATGGTTTAATTACTATTTTCTACTTACCTTCAATAGGCAATTATGCAGATATTCTGGTTGTGAGTAAAACTGACTCCCTAGAGTTCATGGCTAATGATGCTCGCCTGAAATGATCTTTACTCGAATGTTTACAAAATGATGGTGTCCGTCATTACTTCATATTTACAGCATTCTCCTCTTCATTCACACTACATTTCATTGTTTATTCTTAGTGTAGAGTCCTTTTGTTTAGTGGTGGATGATTAATTACCACTATTAGTTGTTATATTTCTCAAATTGTCCCAGTGAGAGTTCCTTCCAAAGCCGTTCACTGTAAACTTGTGACAAGTCTTCATCATTTTGGGACAGGTATTTTCTTAATTTTTTACATTAAGAGTTTTTTCAAAATCTTATTGTACTTTCCTTACCCAAAAATAATCTTTTCATTGAGTAACGCTGACTCCTTTTAGTGAGATAACCTGTCAGACATCAAGATTTGGGTGCTCGATAGGTTCTTTTTGTCACCGAGCGTGTCTTCACTTCTGTGTTTGTTTTTCAACAGATAGAGTAGGGAAATGTGTGTGTCCATATCCAAATATGCACACAGATACAAATACACATATTTTAGAAGCATGGATTTGCATTAGTATTTCTGATTATAATTATCATAGTTCATCCCTTAAAATTCTTTTTTTAAAATCTTGAACAACATACCATGTTAAAAGGTCCTTCTGGCTATTCTGGGATGGGCCAGTGTGCAAGCAGAGAGACCACTTAGAAAGCAGTGTAGCAGTTCAGGGAAGAAGAGATAGTAACTTGTACTAGAGTGTTGGCAGTCATGATAAACAGTCATGCTCTCTTTTTGCAGAATAGTGTAAAGACAGGATGTGTTGTTTGAGAAAAGGAGAGAAGTCACATGTTATGACTAGAGATTTATTCTGATTAATAGGTTTGATTCACGCAGCAGAATTTCCAGGGGACTTGAACTGCCCTTTTGGTAGAAACCTTCTTTAGTGGAAATTTGAAGGATGTGGGAGGGAACACACACTGGTCAGGAGCAACAAAGTCCTCACGAGCCCAGAGTCTATCATTAGAAAAATACTTTTAAAGTCAAACATTCAAACACTTCCTTTAGGCACCTCAGGAATGTGTTTGGGATACAGAAATCAAAGAGGGAAGGCTGTGCAGCTCGGAGAAATATGCAGATGTTCCCAGTAGGAACAAGTTCTGGGGGCCAAGGAAGAAAACCAGCCTGCTTCCCAGACTGTGGTTCATGGTAAAGAATTCTCTGAAATTTTGGAATGTTCAATGCACATTCCAAAGTTGGGGGAGGGGTGGGGAGACACTGCAGCTGGGGATTGCATTGTCTGCTGTGAACAGCAGCTGTGCACCTGAAGTACGAACATTGAGGGGAAGAGGAGACTGACCATCCACCAAGAATACAGCTACATTCTTACCTCTGTTTCTAAATGCTTTAATACACACCCCCTGAAGTTAGCACTGCCCCAAAGTTTGCATTGCGTGCTTTTATGAAGTGTTTAACTTTTGTTTTCTGCTTTTATTTACCTTGAGTGTTGGAACAGAACCCTAATGTTTCTGATTGTCCCCCTGTTTGAGATTGTTCACATCATCTCTTTTATTATGCTGATATTTATTCCCCAGTCCCCCCCTTCTGCTTACCCACTCACACACTCACACCTCCCCACCCCACACAATCCTGCAAATGAAAAAGCCTCCAGAATGCAGACATCATAAGGCTCATTGTCATTCTTTGCCTATCTTGCATTGCTTCGGGGTGGGAATGCGTTTCCAGCCACACAAAGAGAAATAATTAATAATTTATCTCCTGCTTCATTTGATCCTCTAACCAGATGCTGGACTGTCAAATCTCCACCTATATTTTATGCAGACTTACGGAACACAGTTTGATCTGCTTTGTTTACTAAACAGAGTGCTCCCCAAAATGGAATCCCACAGCAACGGCTATATATGCACACAAATAGAAGCTGAACTACATAGACACATGATCACCTGTGTCAAGTCCACAGAGGAATCTCGGCTATCAGTTTCCCAGGTTCTGATGGACAGTTCCAGTAAGTGACGACACCTTAAGGAGTGACTCCTGTCAGTTCCGTCTGGGGCTGTATACTTGGTATTTCAGGCCAAATTCTAATGGTCTATCTAAGCACTTATGCATGGCAGAAATTTCCTCATCTTAGAGAGTACAGGAGCCTATGCAAACAGCATTTCCCGCATCACATGTATAGGGAACACAGCAACGATGATTTATTCAAGACATCTCATGCTGTATAGCTTGTGCATTCCTAAATCCCCAGATGGATTCAAGGTTGTTGATCCCCTCTAGAGACCAAAAAAAAAAAAAAAAAAAAAAAAAAAAGACAGGATATACTCAGCAAGAAAGATCTTTAGGTACACAATAGATGCTAATGTTAATCTTTGAAAATCAGGTTTTGCTGATATGAGGAGAAAGTCGAGGCAAAAGAAGGGATGTAGAATTTGCTTTAAAACTGAGAAGTCTGTGGGAATGTGATCTCATACTTGTATCTTTCCCATGACAGCTTTGTTTCCTGCCTGCTCTCTTTATTAATGGACCGTCCTGTCCAGGTGACAGTAAGTGGTGGGGGAGGCAGGGGTGGGTGGGTGGCGAAGAGGAATAAGGGGAGTGGGGATGGCATTTAAAACTTCTTGAGGCAAGGCACTTTAATGCTTATTCCAAGGGACTGCATTAAACAGATAGAAGTATGTGTCTCCAAATCGAAAATACCACACATGTATAGGAAAAAAAGCCGGAGTTTTACACTGGGGACAAACCTGCCACAACCTTCAGGTTTGATCTACTTTTTCTTGATGTTTTGTTATTTACTTTCTGGTGGTAGTTCTTAGGGAGGTATGACCTAGAATTTTGCTCAGTCTTAAGAAATTTGTTACAATTGATTGTAGGCCAGCATGTAACTGTTGGCAGGGGTTATGAATGTGCCTCACTCAAGGAGACCAGTTAATCCAGTTTGCTAAAATTCTTTTCCGTTTAGTTCTTTAGGATCCTTTCCTGAACTATAAAAATCAGCTAGCATGAGCTCACACACCCAAATCCTCATGTGCTTATGGCCTTGATTTCCCAGAGCTGTGAAAATCTTTCCAGAGTTCCTCATGCACCTCCATTTATTCTCAAATGATTTTTCAGTGGATCTATGAAAATGAAAGACAAGAAATGTATACCAGTATACTATCAGTTATCTGACTGGTATGTGCAACTCCTGTAATTCTATGTATTCTTCTACTTGGGCCTATTTGACAAAATATCCTAGACCTGGTGACTTAAACAGACATTTATTTCTCAGTTTTGGAGGCTAGCAAGTTTAAGATCAAAATGCCAGCAGTTTGGCTCCTGAGGACTCTGTACCTGGCCCCCAGAAGTCAACTGCTTTTTCCTATGTCCTCATATAGCACACACACAAAAAAACAACGAACACCTCAATCTCTATTTCCTTTTTAATATGGACACTAATTCCATCACGGAGGCCCAACCATCATACTCTGTCCCAAAGGTCTCAGCTCCAAACACTATCATCTTAGGTGTTAGAGTTCTGGCTGACAAATGTCGGGGCACACATAACTCTGTCTGACATGGTACAACGTCTAGAAGGAGTCGCATGGAGGAGCATGTGAAGTAACATGACAGAAGAGCTGTCTGTCACCTGACGAGGAAACTGCCGAAAGTAGCTAGAGTTTCAAGAAGGTCAAGAGCAGCAGAACATTTTGTTTTCTCGCCTGAGACAGTTTTGGGAACTTCCCCTGTATTCAGTGTATTCATTCAGAAATCTATGGCAAAGAATGATTTTCCTAAAAAACCTGTGTTTGTGACTCTCTCCACAGCTTCACAGCAACAAGACATGTTTGTTTACATTGTGTTTTCCATGGTCAGGAGTGAAGACCTGAGAGGAAGGGATGCTGGGCCAGTCACCTGGGGCTTCTGGCTCTTTCTTCTGTGTCACTACATCTAGTCACTGACTTGGTTGTTCACTGTCTTTCCAGATGGGCACTGCCTTCCTGGCTACAACAGGCCATTAGCCCTCCAGGCCTCTTTCTTTCTTCCTTCCTTCCTTCCTTCCTTCCTTCCTTCCTTCCTTCCTTCCTTCCTTCCCTCCCTCCCTTCCTTCTTTCCTTCCTTCCTCTCTTCCTCCCTCCCTCCCTTCCTCCCTCCTTTCCTTGCTCCCTCCCTCAGTTCTACAGCTGCTCCACAGTATAACCAGAGATTTCTAATTTTTAACATCAAGTTAACTATTTTCTTGTAAAAGAAAAATAAACTTAAAGTATATTTGGATTTTATCAGTAATAAAACTATCTGGATATATAAGAAAAATGATATCTCCTACAAGGGATATATTTATTCAAGCTGTTGGCAAAACTCAGCACATAGTAGGCTCTTGACCAATATGTGCTAAAGGAATTATTTTTATTACATTACATATCCTGCTCAAATTATTTAACATTTATTTGAAAGATAACAAAATTAATAAGACAAATAAATAGCAAAAGCATCCTAATTTTTGCCCACTTTGTCTTCAGATCTATTTGACCATTTTTTCTCTGATATCTGAAGTAGAATTGAATGACTTCAATGGTCTCTGAAACAATTTTTAAAAAGACCCATAAACAGGGAAACTTGATAGTTTTTCTAGAAGTTGTCCATGAGGAGTGTGAGGAGGCAGTGAGGTCTAGGGAAGTGATTCTTACACACCATCTTGTCCCTAGAGGCATTCATTCAAGACTAGCCCCAGTCAGAATTCTCTTGGGGAACCATCTTTGAGCATACCCCTCTCTCTCCCCCTCCTTCCTTTCTCTCTCTCTTTCTCTCTTCCTCCCCCTCTTTTGGCCTCCCAGTTTTCTTCTCCCTAGGAGGGCTCTGACTTGATCCTGTTGACCACTGGACTGGAAATCAACTACAGCTTGCCTAAGCGATCTTTGATACAGCCCTTCTCTTGTTTTCCATTTGGTCATCTGTTAAGCAAGCAGCTAAGACCTTTTTTGTCTTAAGTTGAAACTCCTTCACCTGTCCCTTGCTCCTCTGATTTTATTCCACCTTTATTTCCATTTTGCAAGAGGCTGAACGTGGCTTCAAATGAGAGCCTGTCCCTGGAGAAGCAACATGTCTGCTGGAGGCAGCAATCTGGGAGGGTATGGGCAGCCATGATGCTCTGTGGCAAAATGCTCTGAGGAGGTGATTGAGAAGAAATCCAGATGCTAAAAAACTACCCTGGGCAGGGTGGCAGACATACTGGAGGCCTGAGAGAAGGAAAGAGGCTTTGTTGGAGGCAGCTTCAAGGCTGGGAAGGAGCAAAGATGATAAACAGGCATTAAACCTGGGGTAAGACTTGAACGCCTCCCCCCCTCCCAAACCTGCCCTCCCTCAATTCTTTCCATAACTAAACTTTTCTCTGAAGAGAGAATTCCTTGGAACTTAGGAACAATTAGTCCAGTGCAGAATTACAAATCTCTGTCCTTTAGGTGGACTACTTCATAGCTGGAGTTTTACTTATAGTGGTACTGCTACTATATAGCCCATATGGTGATCAGTGCTCAGAGATCCAGGGACAGGAATCAGCTCTAAGACCTCATCACACCTCTTTCCTGAATGTGCTATGCTCATCCTCAGCTTAAAGATGAAGAGCACCCCCACATTGATGGTGTTGGTCAACGGCCAAGCTTGACTCCAAACCAGGCCTGGCTTGTTTGCTCTCTGTGACACAGGGAGATGCCATGATCCCTTCATCTCACATCTACTCTTGGAATTCTCCACCTTTCCCCCTAGATTCCAGTCAGTTGTTAGTCCTTCCATTTCTTAATTTTTTTCTTTCAGTTTTTTAAAATCTATTTTAATTGGAAAGTCAAATATAGAGAGGAGGAGAGACAGAGAGGAATATTTTCCATCCGTTGATTCATTCCCCAAGCTGCTGCAGCGGCCAGAGCTGAGCCAATCTGAAGTCAGGAGCTGGAGCCTCTTCTGGGTCTCCCATGTGAGTGTAGTGTCCCAAGGCTTTGGGTCATCCTCTACTGCTTTCCCAGGCCACAAGTAGGGAGCTGGATGGGAAGCGGGGCTGCTAGGATTAGAACCTGTGTCCATATGGTATCCCAGTGCATTCAAGGCAAGGACAACAGCTGCTAGGCTATTGCGCCGAGCTCAAGGGTACATAGAATATAGAAAAAAAATTATCACTTGGAGAGATGAATTGGTAGTATAAAGCAATGATTTTACATATTAATCAAATTCAAAAATGATACTCTTTTTTTTTTAATATACTTATTATTTAACTTCAGTAATTACATTGTATTATGTGACACAATTACATAGATACTTGGGTTCTCCCCACCCCTCCCCAAACCCTCCCACCATGGTGGATTCCTCCACCTTGTTGCATAACCACAGCTCAAGTTCAGTTGAGATTCCCCCATTGCAAGCGTATACCAAACATAGAGTCCAGCAAAAATGATACTCTTAAAGAGGATGTTCATTTAAAAGATATTCAAGTTATTTAGAATATTATGCCTAATGTATCTAATAAGAAGCTAAACCCTGTTCTCTAATTTTTGTAGTTTTTGGCATCTTCTATATCCACCACCTCCTCCTCAGCCATATGGATCTCCATAACTTCTTCCACCACAGCGCCTCTTCCACTTCAGCCCCTCTTCCTCCCTATACTCCTCTTTTGCCATAATCTCACCTTGCTTGGAAACCTGTTCTACTGCCTCCTCCTTTACCCCCTTCCCCCATCACACTCTCGCTTCAAAACTGTTCAGTGTGAAGCTAAATCCTCCTGTATTTGAATCTTTGACCTTTGGATCACTTTCTTGTCCTTCCCTCTCCCTCACAGTCACTTTAGTTAAGACTCCTACCCTTTCACTATCTTGTAACTTTCCATACCCCCCAGTAGGTCTCTTTGCTTTGGATCAAAACTGATTGATCAACATTCAGTACTGCTAAATCCTGCTCAGTAGTCAAAGGTTCAGATTCAATTTCAAGTTAGCTTAGAAGTTTACCAGGGGCTGGCACCTCGCGCAGCATGGTGCAGCAAGCTAATCTCCTGCCCTGTGGTGCCAACATCCAACCCATACGTGAAAGTTCACATCCTCGTTGCTCCTCTTCCGACCTAGCACTGTATGGCCTGGAAAAGCATCAGTGGATGGCCCAGGACCTTGGGCCTCTGCACCCATGCAGAAGACCTGGAAGAGGCTCGTGGCTGTTGCATTTGGATCAGTTCAGCTTTGACCATTCTCCTCGTCACTCTCTGTAAAATCTGCCCTTCAAATAAAAATAAATAAATATTTTTTAAAAATTGGCAAATTCTTCCATTAGAATTAGTACCCTTGTCTTTCCACTCTCATTGCCTTTTATACTTTTCCCATGAAGCATTCAGTAAATATTACCCTTACAATGCCCACAAACACGCTCTATAGGAAATTACTTTGAAGGCAACAACACCATGTGATTCAGGTATACAATTGCTTAGCCCCTTGTCTAGACGTTGCAATTAGTATTGTATTGCTGAACGCATGGAAAGGTCATGACAGCTAAGCTAACTTAGTCTATCAAATGCAGTGATATCAGACACTTGAATTCTATACTGTCAACAATGCTTTTTCAATATCGGTTCTTTTAGTAAATACAGTTTATGTCTCTTTACTTTACACTAAAGATTACTTTATTTGATTAAGCAATATAAATTCTCTTTCCCCTGCTATTCAAATTGGTTCCTATAAAATTCTGCTAATGGAGAAATGAGAATTTGAATTGTTGTAGATCTTGTAAGTAATAGAAGATGAACTGGAATTGAGAGTTTCGTTCAGGCCTACACAAACTAAGCAAGCTGTGGTTAACTTGGAAAGTTCTTAAAGGTCATCCTTAGAGAGAATTGAGTTTTGAAAAATGGGGTCAATGATGAGAGGATAATGGATTTATAATTTGTCTGAATAAAGAGAATCTGCTTAAAGCTATGCTTTATAAAGTTGATGCTTTCAAGTTGTATATAGAAAATATCAAGGAGGGTTGACCTTAATACAACCAAAATAAAGCCACCCTTGATAACTGACAAAGTAAAGGAAGAGATCGTGAGGCTCTATCTAATTTTTGCTCTGATCTGTGTGTTTAGAGTTCAGTTGACCTATTGGATAGCCACAATCTGATGCTAAAGGGAAATCCACCATGAAGCATGCCCATTAGTGAGTACAAAAAAAGCAAACAAGCAAAAAAAAGGACCACACATAGGTTAACTCTTTCTATATGAAAAAATCATGGTAAATACATATGAAATATATATGTAATGTACATATGTAACATTTATGTGCATGAACTGTCTGAACATATGCATATATATATGCTTTTATACATATATGTAAGCTAATTTTTTTCCAAAGAGAAACACATACAAAGGAAGCCATAACTTAAATAGGTAACTCTATAAGGTCTAAAAAGACTCAGATTGAAGTGATAGTTCTCTGATTCTGGTGGTACTTGTACTATGTAAAAAATTATATTCAATCAAAACATAAAATTGGACTATAATAGGAAAATAGAAGTTGGACCCAAATCTGAATAAAAACAAAAAATAAATAACTGTATATCAATGGTTTAAGCAAAATCATGTAGAAAAAAGTAACAAACTAATTTGAAGAAACTCTGAACTCAGGACTCTGATTCTATAGCCCTTATGAGCTATATTTTAAAGATAATAACAGTAGCAAGAAAATGATAAAATTTTGCTTGGTAGGCTTGTTGTACTTGTAATTTTAATTTAATTATTCTAAATGAAGAAGGTGAGAAATCCTTTGGTTCTAAATTCAGGATATAGCATAAAGTAATGACTTTAAAAATTATGTTCTCCTTAATCTAGTCAAGGAGAAGGCACAGAGTGGCCACATCTAGCACACACATTTTGTATTCTAAAGATCACTGTCCAGTAGTTCCTGGAAGACTTAGCTGAATCTAGGCATATGACTGCAGGTACACAAGATGAACATGGAATATTCAGTTGTGTCACAAAACAAAGAAGGCAATTCTATACTGGTGGAAATGTAACCAGAGAGATAGAAACATAACAGGATAAGAATTACCAAACTTACTCTCCTGTCTTAAACAACCAGAAAATTGGGCCTGAAAATGATACAGTGGTATTTTAATATTGTATGGTGTATATAAAAATATTATGATTTATGTGAAAGGGAAAAGTAATATTAATTGTGAAATTGACACAAATCAATACCTGAGAGATGTTTCCAGGACTCAGGACAGGGAAAGAAAACTAAACGAAGCCTGAGTTGCCTTAAATTGAGGGGAATAATTAAAACATTAGGAGGTTAAGCTAGCAAAACTGGAGTTCACAGGATAATTATTTCAGAGAAGAGAACTGCACAGGAAGAGCCCCCAAATGTGCAATGGATTGTTTCCAGACACCAGCAGAGTACTGCTCCGTTAAGAAGAAAATGCTAAGGCTGGAAAAAGAAGGACTGGAACACAGGATGTGGAATGACTCTATGAGATCAATTAGATTGGAAAGATCTTGTGTTTCCATCAGCTAAAGGATGAAGATTTTCTAACACTTGTGATATTGGGTAGATTCTCACAAGGATCTCATCTCTCTAGCTTTATTTTAGGATGCTCATGATCCACCCTGATATAATTTTCTCTCAGTAACATGAAAATACAAATATTCTTAAGTAAGTTAATTATGCATTAGAGAAAGTCCTGACAATATTCAGAAGAATGCAACAAAAGACAGCAATGAAAGGATAAAAGTAACAATGTGCAACATCTACTCATAAATGACTAGCCATGCGAAGAAGTAATAAGCAAAAGACATTCACAGAAAAATAAAGCCATGGAATTGAAATAGACATTAATACCTCTTTTATAAATATGCTCAATATTCTTGATATGTACCAGAAGATAAATGAACCCATCAACACAATGAAGAAAGAAATGAAAGATATAGAAAGATACAAACAGAAATTATAGAAATAAAATAAAAACACACCATTGGTTTTAATATAAAATAAGATACAGTTTAAGAGAAATCATATGAAAACACAGACATAGAAAATAAACAACGAATTACATACAGAAGGAAATAATGATGTTAACAAACCAGCAGAGAGGAGAAAAGGTAGGAGAGGGAAATGGAAAAGAAAGATAAGCAGGAAGAAAAAGAAAGGGTGGAGGAGGAGAAAAACAACACAGACAAATACAGTGATGATGGATGTTCCACGAGTTCCTTGAGACAGCAGTCACAGAATATCCATCCATGGCATGGGATTCTGGAAAAAAACCCAGAAAATATTCAAAGGAGTAATAACTAAAACGTCAAAAATTATGTTGGGCACTGGTTCATGTCCTGTTGCTTGCCTTCTAATCCAGCTCTGCTGTGGACTGGGAAAGTAGCAGAGGATGGCCCAAGTCCTTGGGACCCTGTGCCCACATGGGAGGCTGGGAAGAAGCTCTTGGCTTCCAGCTTTAGATTAGCTCAACTCTGGCCATTGCGGCCATTTGGAGAGTCAAGCAGTGAATGAAAGACTTAACTATCTCTTCTCTCTGTAAAAATCTGCCTTTCCAATAAAAATAAGTGTATCTTAAAAAATGAAAAAGTGAAAAAATAAACCCAGAGTAAATCCAAATATAACTATACCAAGGTATATTATAATTTCATTGCTAAAACTAGTGCTAAATAAAAAATTATTTAAGGCAACTAAAATTAAAAACACTGTTATTACCAGAGAAACAAATACAAGAATAATATCAGACTTCATGTGAGAAATTATGCAAGCCAAAAGACAAAGAACTATTTCTAGAGTACTGAAAGAAAAAAAAATCGTCAAAAAGTCTATATCCAGCAAAACCATCATTCAGAAATAAAGACAAACAAAATGAAAATGTCTGAGTAAATTAAGTGAAAACATCTTGCATTCTAAATACTTTACGATTAATCAATTAAAACTAAAATGATTATGCTTTTACAATAAATATGTAAATTTTATGATAAAAGTAACACAAAGGGCTAGTGGAACAATGTAGAAGTGTATGATTGAAGCAGTTTTTAAAGCTGAGGGAAAGTAATACAATATTTTTTGAAAGCAGGTCATTATAAATCACAAATGTACACTGTCAGCCCTCAGTTTACAAAACTACTAAAAGACATGGAAAGATAAACAGTTGAAAATTCCAGGAGCCTCAGGATTTTCTACTGATCACGTTTAAGCAATCTGAATATCAATATGAATAAGGATGCTAATGGAGCATAATTTTCAAAAAATCCATCAATCCATAGCATTTCTTAGAAAGATAAAGAAAGCTCTCTCTCTAAATATATATATACTTACACAATACATGTATATTATATATAATTCATACATAATATGTATACTACATATATATGTATATATAATACATGCATATATATATTAAAATGTACTTATTTATTTATTTATTGAAAAGACAGAGAAAGCAGTAGGGATTGGTGGGGGAGAGCGAAGTAGCTTCCATTCATGGGTTAACCTTCCAAATAGCTACAACATCCAAATCTGGACCAAGCCAAAGACAAGTATCCAACAATTCTATCCCAGTCTCCACATAGCAGAGATCCAACTTTGACCTGCGTCATCTGCTGCCTCCCCAGGTGCATTAGCAGGAAGCTGGATCAAAAGCAAAGCAGTAAGGACTCAAACTGGCACTTCCATTTGGAACACAATCATCTCAAGCAGCAATTTAATGTACCACAGCATGATGCCAGCTCCGAGGTATTACATTTAATTCTATTTTTTTAAAGATTTATTTATTTTATTACAAAGTCAGATATACAGAGAGGAGGAGAGACAGAGAGGAAGATCTTCCATCCGATGGTTCACTCCCCAAGTGAGCTGCAATGGCCGGTGTGCGCCGATCCGAAACCGGGAACCAGGAACCTCTTCCAGGTCTCCCACGCGGGTGCAGGGTCCCAATGCATTGGGCCATCCTCGACTGCTTTCCCAGGCCACAAGCAGGGAGCTGGATGGGAAGTGGAGCTGCCGGGATTAGAACCGGCGCCCATATGGGATCCTGGGGCATTCAAGGCGAGGACTTAAGCTGCTAGGCCACGCTGCCGGACCCTAATTCTACTTTTTTTACAAAAGAAACATGGTGGACTAATTTTCTATTCTTTCATTTCATTTCATTTTCATTTTCATTTTTTTAAAAAAAAATTATTTTCACTGGAAAGGCAGATTCACAGAGAAAATAAGAGGCAGAGAGAAAGGGCTTCCATGCATTGCTTCACTCCCCAAGTAGCTCCAATGTCCAAAGTTGAGCCAATCTGAAGCTGGGAGCTTCTTCCAGGTCTCTCATGCAGGTGCAGGGTCCCAAGGTCTTTGGGCATCCCCCCACCCACCCATTTTCCCAAACACAAGCAGGGAGCTGGATGGAAATTGGAGCAGCCAGAACATGAACTAGCACCCTTAGGGGATCTTGGTGCATGCAAGGGGAGGACCCTAACCACCAGGTTATCACACCAGGTCCCCTTTCATTTTGTTTGTAAATTTAAACATTTTTTTGTCTACTTTTCATTTATCTGAAAGTTAGAGAGACAAAGACAGCAACAGACATGGTGAGACCTTTTATCTACTGGTTCTCTCTCCCAAAGCCTGCAATGGTCAGCAATGGGCCAGGGTGAAGCCAATAACCTAGAATTCAATCTTGGTCTCTTGTGTGGGTGTCAGGGACCCAAGTACTGAAGCGAATACATGCTGCCTCTCGGGTGCACATTAGCAGGACGCTGAAATCAGAAGTGGAGCAAAACTTGAAACTAGGCACTCTGATTTGGAATGTGGGTGTCTCAAGTAGCATCTTAACTGCCGAACTAAATGGTTACTCCAAGATTGACTTTTTAAATCATCACTTTGCAAACCTCAATTAAATAATATCAATAAATGAGCAATGTAAGGATAATCAATGACTTATATATACACTTGTTAAGAAGTTCCCAGAGGAACTGCATATTCATGAATTTTCAAACTTTTACCCCACAGAATATTATTACTTATTAGGTGTCAAAGAGATCCCTCTTAGTGGAGAAATCTGCCATGAAACCTGGTATCTTTGGTAAACGCACAAGCTGGCATTATATGGTCCTTTATGCATGCAATGAAAAGTCTACATGTACATCGTAGAATTCTTGTCACCCTTTAAAAATCTGAATCTAATCATGGGAAAATAATAGGCCAGATTCCAAATGTGGGCCATTCTCCAAAATAACTGTCCTGAATTATTAAAATATATCAATGTCAAGAAAGATAACATTAAACATAACTGTAAAAAATGCCCAGAGTTGTTCTATAATGAAGGCAATGAAAGAGAAATGGCTCTCCTATGCCACTGGAGAGCGCACACCAGCATACGGAGACTCTTCAAATGTACACAGCTTGTCTAAGACCACAAATGGGTACAATCATCTCCACATTTCTCATGATCTCAAGCTAACTTTCTGAAACTTACAGCAGATTTTTGAACAGCAATCTTCCAGCAATGTAATTTTTACAATTTACTCTTCATTTTGTTAGTCTGCCACAAAATGAGAGGCATCTGAAATTTTAAGAAGTCTGTTTAGCTCAGATCACCAAAGTGACAGGTGATGTAGTGCATTCTAATAGGAATGTACAGGTAAACAGGGGCATTCTTTAGACCTAAAGAGAGATGAGCAATATAAAATCTTGCTCTTGGTCTCAGGACCTCAGTCACAGGCACCTATTTTTTTGGAGACCGAAAGGAGGTGAGTTAATGTGAAGCAGGGAAAGCAATTATATGAGAAGTAGAACATTTAACAGGAACAAAATGTGCCTGTAACCCCTGTCTCCATATTTAGCTCAGCTTCCATCCATCACTTGCAGAGCAAAGCATGAAAAGTATCAGGTCTGTGTTGAAAGGAGCACAATGTGAGTGGCATGCTTGGTAGCGAGGCAGCGAGGAGCTATATTTTATACCTGAACTCAGGCATACCAGTGCCAGTTTCCAAAACGGATTGGAGGATGAGAAAGAGCTCAAATTTTAACATAAGCTGCAGCCTTTTGAAGTGTGAATGAACTAAATGAGATGTGTGAACACGCACAGACCCAGTCCTTCTGTTCAGCCTAGGAAGCTCCCAGCCTGCAGATCCTCAAGATACCCGCAAAGGAAAAGACCTGTGCCTGAGGACACGCTGGCCCGGGGTTGGGGTGTTCCCTGTCTGACTGGTGCAGGGCAGAAAGGAGATGTGTCAGCTTTCTCTCTGGCCAGCTTTAGATCTCAAGTCCTGGGCTGCTTTGGGTTCAGGATGGAGCAGCCTGTGCTGTCAGGACTGTCTGCAGATCCACGGGCACATTCACAGCATGGCTGTGTCTGTGAAACACATTTGGCTCCTTATCTCCTCTTGATGGTTGCCTGTCGTTCTCAGCATGGCAGTGGGCGCTCAGAGAAGCTGGAGCTGGCAGCCTGAAAGCTTTTTCTGTGGGGGCTTCATTTGGATTAAGTCTCCCCCTGGAATTTCATTTCCTAGGAGATCTAAATTGGAAGCCAAGTTGTTAGATGCAGAATCATCCCTGTTCTCCAAGATGTGGGCATTCTGAGTGATTCTGATGAGAAACAAGTGCACAGAGCATAGATGTGGCATATGGAGAAAAGGGCTTTGCTTGATAAGGCAATGCGAAGGCTCGATCAATGCAGCCTGATCCAAACATTAAGGGTTATATTTCTGCCGGCTGATTCTTTTATTCACTAAAGGCATTGAAGTTAGTGATTTTTTTTTGTTTTGATTTGTATGTGTTGCCCTGTGACTCTTCTCAAATAGTTTCCTCTTTCTCCAATCATTTTTCTACTCATGGCTCAGCTGCAGGAACGGCAAGACCACGGGATTCCCATAGTGTTTCCATGCTTACAGAATCGGAAATGGTCACCTAAGTGCCATGCACATGAGAGATGAAGCTGATACCAGGTGGTAATTCCTGACTTCTGTTTCACCTGCTTCAGAGGTGCTCGCGACCCCTCTCCACAGCATTCCCTTCAGCACTAAACTTGATCTTCACCTTCTCAGAGTATGCCCTTCAGTACTAAACTAATTACTAACTGGACAAAAACACAAGCACCGAAGATGAAATAGCATTTATAAGTGGGTGGCTTTGTTTCTGCTTCTCTTCCATGCCTTAGAGACAGAACTGCTGGTTCCCAGGACAGGTTTTAGGAGTCAGAACTTAACAGACCTATGAGCAGGAGTCTGAGCACTCCCATCTTGAGGCAAGTCATGGTTTTGGGTCTAAGAAACCACTGTTCCCATTTTTGTTTTATTTATTTATTGTTGTTGTTGTTGTTGTGCAGCACTAGGCTCTGTGTAGAAGTGTAGCAGGATGTTGCCTTACTTAAAGGATGAACCACCAGAACACTGTTGGTAGATTATGACAGCTTTCTCTAAACGGAGACAGAAAATAACATGCGGGCACTTACCAGTTAGCATAGGTGTTGAACTTGTTTTAGCTATAGAAACTAAATAGCCACAACTTGAGAGAAATGCAAAGTAAAGAGAAAAAATGAGAAAGAAAATGCATTAACAGAGGATTATCCTTTCTCTTAACAAGTAGACAGAGGTTGTGAGAAGAAGCTAGAAGTGTTCCATTAGGAACTCACAAAACAGCAGTGACATTGGGCAAAATTCTCCTGAATCCTTGTGATAGAGAAAGACAAGCATGCATGATGGAAGCAAAGCATTATCAGGATCAGGAAAGTGCTGAGATATTTTGTAGTTTGTAAGGTGCACTCGCATCACAGTGTTGCTATTGGAAGGTTTTAGCTGCAGCTTTGTGACATGAAAATGTTTGCAAATTGCCAAATTTATACAGAAGAATTTTCCTATAGCCCAAGATTTCAACATTTTTCTTCACCACTGATTTCTGTGAGATTTCTTTTTTTAAAAAAACGTATTTAGTTATTTGATTATTCCATGATACAATTCCATAGGCTCTGTGATTTCCCTTCTCCCCTCCCCAAGTCCCCACGACTAATTTTCCCCCATGTCATTACAATAGTATGTTTCTTCACAGACAGTCAGAAGTCCATCATCCTGATTTTTAAGTGTATCCTGACATTGTAGGTATGGGCAACGGCAGAGAGTCCACCATCCTATTGTCAAGATACATTCAATCTTTTCATTGGAAGTCCACCTTTGATTTGTAAGTAGAGATGCATACTGCGTTGCATCTTTACATATGTATGTGATTGTCTCTACTATACAGTTACTATACGTCCCCTTAAATGAAAAGCCATAAAACAAAATAAACAACATGAAGAAAAATAGAAAAGTGGGACCTCATCAAACTAAGAAGCTTCTGTACAGCTAGAGAAACAATCAACAAAGTAAAAAGGCAACCCACAGAATGGGAGAAGATCTTCGCACACGACTTAGGTGATAGAGGGCTGATCTCCAGAATATACAAAGAGCTACAAAACAACCAAAATGTCAAAACAAACAAGCCACTCAAGAAATGGGCACGGGAAATGGGCAAACACTTCACAAAGGAACAAACCCAAATGGCAAATAAACATATGAAAAAATGCTCAAGTTCCCTGGCAATAAGGGAAATCCAAATTAAAACATCAATGAGGTACCACCTAACGCCAGTAAGACTGGCCCACATGAATAAAAGCACCAACAACACTTGTTGGCAAGGTTGCGGGGAAAAGGGAACCCTACTCCACTGCTGGTGGGGCTGCAGGCTGGTACAGCCTCTATGGAAATCAGTATGGAGAACATTCAAACAACTCAAATACAACATACCGTATGACCCAGCAATAGCACTCCTAGGAATATATCCAGAACACTTGTTTTATGAGAAACCAACATGCACTCCTATGTTCATAGCAGCACAATCAGTAATTGCAAAAACATGGAAGCAGCCAAAATGCCCATCAACAGAGGATTGGATAAGAAAGCTATGGTTCATCTACTCCATGGAATACTACTCAGCTATTAAAAAAAACAAAATGCAGTTCTTTGTGGCCAAATGGGCCAAACTGGAAACCATAATGCTAAGGGAAATGAGCCAATCCCAAAAGGTTAAATACCACATGTTTGCCTTAATTTGATATGATGTTACGTATAACAAGTTATGTTATGAATGTTATATGTTGTGTATAAACCAAAATTGAAATGTCAATGAGGTGGTCACAGAAGGTGGATAAGAAATCGCATTTACTTTTACCATATTGGTTACTCATTACTATGTCAATTAATTCCATAATGATGTAAATTTTTGCTGATGGTATGTTGGAGCTTTTAATTGATTGGGATGATACTCTGCTGGCTCTGTCTTCAGACCAGAGAGGGTATACCTAAGAAGCCGTTGAACTTGACTAGACAATAAGATGCTGGACTCTATGTTTGGTATATGCTTGCAATGGGGGAATCTCAACTGAACTTGAACTGTGGTTATTCAACAAGGTGGAGGAATCCACCATGGTGGGAGGGTTTGGGGAGGGGTGGGGAGAATCCCAGTACCTATGAAACTGTGTCACATAATGCAATGTAATTAATGAATTTAAAATAAAATTAAAAAAAAAAAAAAAAAAAGAAAAGCTACAACACCAGGGAGTTAAAAACATACTACTGAATTACCAATGTGTCACCAAAGAAATGAAAAAGAAAATTAAAGACCTTCTTGAACCAAATGATGCTATTGTGTGATCTGAGTCAGTGAGGAAATTAATATGAAAAGTAAAAACTTTTTTTTAATGAATAGAAATATAAGCAAAAATATAAAACCTCTTGAGATAAAATAAAATAGTATTGGAAAGTCTATCTCATATTTTGCAGGAAGGTTGCTTTATATCAGAGAGAATATAAATTTTCCTTTTGGGATTGACTTGTTTCACTGAGCATAGTCATCTCTAGTTGGAACCATTTGGCTGAAAATGGTAGAATTTCGTTCTTTTTAATCACTGAGTAGTATTCCATGGAGTAGATGTACCAGAGTTTCTTTATCCACTCCTGTTTTGATGGCAGCTGGGTTGTTCCCATGTCTTTGGGAAAAGTCTGGTCTCAAACATATGCTGTTGGGACAATTGGATAACAGCCTGTAGAAGTAAGAAGCAAGACTCTCACCTGTCCTTTTGTATAACAAGCAGCTCTAAATGGATCCAGGACCTAAATCTGCCCCCCAGGAGCCATTGAAATATTACAGGAGAACATAGGAAGCACTGTCCAAGATACAGGAGTTGGGAAAGACCTCAGACAGATAGAAAGATCTTCCATTGGCTGGTTCCCTCTGATTGCAAGGCAGAAAATAAGCCAATCAAGCCATTGCAATGGGCCTTTCGTGCTATTCCTTTCTTTTTTAAAAGATTGATTTATTTTTATTGAAAAGTCAGAAATACAGAGAGGAGGAGAGACAGAGAAGAACATCTTTCCTCTGATGATTCACTTCCCAAGTGACCTCAACGGCTGGAGCTGAGCCAATGTGAAGGCAGGAGCCAGGAGCTTCTTCAGGGTCTCCCATGCAGGTGCAGGATCCCAAAGTTTTGTGCTGTCCTTGGCTTCTTTCCCAGGACACAAGCAGGGAGCTGGATGGGAAGTCGGGCCGCTGGGATTAGAACCAGCACGGATATGGGATCCCGGCCCATTCAAGATGAGGACTTTAGCCACTAGACCACTAGGCCGGGCCCTTGTGCTATTTCTCCAGACACTATGTAGGGCAGAATAATTCCACTACCATTTTCCCCCTCTGTTTTGAAGCCCTATAATAACAGCAAAACACATCCTAATTACCCATGCACCCAAATATTGTTTCTTTTTTCTTGTTCTCTGCTTTGACGCAGATAGAAAATAGTCACATGGGGAAGCAGGCAACCCGTAGTTCTAGCTCCAGTTCCAGCAAATAACTACAAGACCATGGGAAAATCTTCCATGGAACAATTTGTACATGGTTTACTTATTTACAAAATAAAGGTATTATGCTAACAGCTTGGGTTTTCAATCTTTCTTCTTCCTTTGCTTTTAAAGTAATCACATCCTTTCTTCAAAGGGACTTCAATCTATTGTGTTAATCTGATGGTCAGCAACTTGAATGTTGTAGGGCTTCAGCAGGCCCTGATTTCTTTCCTAACATTACTCTACCCTTGAAGGAGCTGTACAGACTCTCTAGGACAAGTAATGTGTAACTGACATAGGCTAATTAGTTGTGACACTTTTCTGCTACATTATTCTCTAAGTTCCAAAGCATGCAAGCATGAACATAAGTGTTCATATTTACTGTGCATTTTATTACTTGGGTCATAGAGGTAGCAACTATTTATAGTATTTGGGGGATCAAAACTTAGAATCCAGACACATTCACTGTGAAAGGAAGTGACTGGGAACAGATCCTTGGGAGTACGGTATACCTGTTTCTAAGGACAGTTGGGAGAACCGTTCATAGCATGTGGTGACTGTCAAGCCATCAGTAGTCTGGAGGCTCAACAGCTTGTAGAAAATAACATCCACACGGTGATAACTTTGGGGATTCTTTGAAAGGGTCTTGGGAGAAAGATCTACCAGGAAACCGTCTGGAAACTATTAGGATCCTTGAGGCAACTCATGGTCAATGGATGTGCTCACTGATTCCTGAAGAGCCCACGTTCTGCAAATCTCAGACAGGTTGGCAGCTTATAAACATCCAAAAATGTTTCTACATCCAAAAATGAAAAATAATATCCAATACTTTTCCAAAACCTGGATGCAGACTATCATCATAACACCAACGCTAATCTGAGACCATTTACCTGTCATCTGATATATTTGTCTCAACAAAGATTTCATGGGATTTCCTCTGCCATGTAAGATTAGCCACTCCTAATTCCAAGATAGTTTCAGAAGATAAGGACATCACCTGGGGTTAGATGTTTGTTTTTTTTAAAGCAGGTATACTGAACAGTAAGAGGAAAGGCTTGCTGAACCTGAGATACTCGTCTAGTATTCCCACTTAACCTCACATGAGAAGACTGACAACTTTTCCACTCTTGTTAGGCAAAGGAGAGGGCTTGACTTACTATAACTAAATAAAAAAGTAAATCATAATTATTTCAGAATTTTATATTAATTATATTTTACAGTCTGCAAAGTTATCTGTGACTATCACTTGAGGAAACTATTAATAACTGGTGTCATTCAAACAGTGAGATTTTTTTTTTCTGTCATCAGTGTCTGATATAATACCCAATATCTATAAATGCTATATACAAACCAACAGGCTTCACACCAACAGCTGTGTTAGAAGCTTGTTTTAGCTAGGGATTAAATGACTGAGTTAAGTAAGGATAAAACTGGGTTGCTGGGAAGTCAATTGTGGTCACTTAGGAATCTGATTTGAAGAGCTTTGATCTTCAAATAGCCAAACAGTTCTGTCTGTTTGCTTTACCCAGGAACCCGAGTATCTGGATTTTCACTGATGAATGTTGCTGTCATATTGGAGTGGTGGGGAGTACACCACTCACTGTACTGGTGTATTTTCTATGGGTCGTTGCAAAATAAGAGGATGACTAACGACTTCCTCCTGGGTATTGGTAGCAGCAAGCTTCCCACAAGTCACTGTGGAAACACTGCATGGGTGGTTATGGGCGAGATGGGTGGTGATGCTGAGAGGATGATGAGTAAGACACATAGAGATGCAGCTGCGTAGGTTAGAAGACAGACTTGGGTTAACCTCATACTAATCTCTAGCAATTGCCTTGCCCTCGTCTTCCTAATTCATAAAAGGACATTATTACACTTAATGTTTGGGGATACACAGAGAAATGGCATTTACTTCTTAACCTTATGCAGTTTATAATTTAGGGGAGGAGATAAAAAGCATATAAAATGACTGATGATGCGCTTCTGCAACCTGCAATGGTGCATGCATTTCCTGCGTGGTGACTCCTTTTGGTTGATAAAGGCATCTGCAGAGCTCATGGCAAAGCATGACCATGTTTCCTTGCACCTTGAGGACTCACTATTAGAACCAAGATGTCCATAAGTAACTATGAGTGTATTATATTGCTCATGGAATAGTTGATCTATTTGCTATTTCTCCTCAGAATACTAATGCAAAGTGATGCCTTATTCAGACTCAAAACACAGGACAACATCTGCTCTTTCATGTGAGCTCAAGTGTCTCTCTGAAGATCATTGCTAGCAAACTGTCGAGCAACAGTTAGTAGCATCACAATGACCTGGAATCTGCGAATTCATCCAAATTCAAACAATCACTCTCCCAAATCATGACTCACCCAAAAGCCTTCATTTTAGAAAGATATTCAGAAGATTCTTGTATAAGTTAAAGACTGGCAAAACACCACTATAGAAAACAGAAGTGGTTGAAGGGAGAGCTGTCTCTTTTTACAATCATCTCTGGTGTATAAACTTTTAAAAGCTCAGTTGGGTCATCTTTGCCTTTTAATAGAAATACTCTAATTCTTTCACATTCAATGTGATAATTGAGGGATTTGTGTCAACTGTCTATTATTCCCCTGCTTTTTCTCCATTCTCCACCTCTTTGAATCCTTTGGATGAATTAATCATTTCTAGCTTTCCATTTTTCTCTTTATATTTTAGATTGATTGCACTTCTTTTCTGTCTTCATTTAAGTATTAAGTATTGTTACTTATATCCTTAATATTCCAACATCTCAAAAGAATAATATGCCATCACTTCTCCAGTAGCATTAAATTTTGTACAATTTTAACTCTACTCCTACCTCTTGATCATTATAGCTCACATTTGGGCTATATGTATATTTCATATCCTGTGAAACATATTAGTAATGCTTATGTAGCTAATATATGGTTATATTTAATTAAATATCTGTCTTTTCCTTGTCTTTTTTGATCTTTCTTGCATACCTTATTTTCAAATTTACCACATTTTTTTCTGTATGATCAATTCTTTAAAAATATAGATCTGTTTTGCAAAGATTGTATTATCCTCTCTAGATGTGTCTTTATTTTACCTTTAGTACATAAGGATATTTTCACTGGCTTGGCGTTCTAGACACAGCAGTGTTTTATTCTGGCTTTGAAAAGATCACAGCATGTTGTCGTCTGATTTTATGTTTCTTTCGGAAGTTAGCTGTCAATCTCACTGACCTTTTGATCTTCTAGTTAGCAAACTTTAAGCTATCTTATTTCTTTTTATTTGATTGTGATAAAATAGAACGACTCCGAAAGTTTCAGCTTATGCCAGCTTAAATTGTAGAACTCAGTGGCATTAATGACTTTCCCAGTGGTGCACGATTGCCACTGTTATGTTTTCCTAGAACTTTTCCATTATAATAAACAGGAAATTTACATCATTGGGCAGTCTAGTTCCCATTAAACACTTTCTACCAGTCTCTGATAACCTCTCTTCTACTTTCTGTCACTGTGATTTTTCTTATGATAGATTTTTCATGCTAAGGTATATAAATATACAATATTTTTAAAATGCCTTCTGATACTGAACACGTTTTCAATGTCTATATATGCAGATGAATATATCAGAATTTCATTTCCTTTCATATTTGAGTAATATTTCAGTGTATGGATATGTCCTATTTTGTCTATACATTCATCTATTGATGGACATACAGGTTATTGAGCTTTTTGGATATTTGGGGTAACACTGCAATACTCATACACAAGTACCTGTTTGAATCCCTGTTTTTAATTATTTAAGGTATGTACCTAGGAAGGGAATTGTTGTTATAAGATATTCTATGCTAACTTTTGAAATACTGCTATTCTCACTAGATACAGAGTCTCTGAATTCTGAAGCGCAAGGTCTCCAGTATCTATGTTCCTTAGCTTTATATGCAGCTAGAAGTCGGTGACTTTCTGGAATGCCAGGAGCTTTTAAAAGTTGTCTTCTTCTTTATTCGGTGTTTTCTTTGTTACTGTAGATATTGCAACTCTTAAATTCTGTGTCATTGAGGATCCCCCGAAAAGAATCTATAGGAGATATAGGTAAATGACACACAGATGGAGATATTGATAAAAGTTTGTTTTGAGAAATTGACTCACACAAATTCTTTAGGATGTCAAGTGTAAATCATTGGGACCAGTATTATGGGATAGCAGGTTAAGAATACCAGTTGTGACACTGGAAATCCATATTGGAGTGCCAATTCGAGTCCCAGCTGCTTGTTTCTGTGCCAGTTTTCTGCCAATGCACCTGAAAAGACAGTAGAAGAAAGACAAAGTGATCAGGGCTTGCCACCCATGTGGGAAATCTGGATGGAATTCAAGTCTCCCGTCTCCAGCCTGGCCCAGTCCTAGCTGTGGTAGCCATTTGTAATGTGAACCAGTTAATACATTCTTTCCTCTTCTCACTCTCTCTCCATCCTGTACCTTTCAAATTAACAAATATAATGCAACTTAAGTAAATGTGATGCATACATTCTGTTCAGGAACCTAGAGACCCCGGAGGAATCAATACAGAAATTAAAGTCACAAGGATATTAGGTTAGATACTTAGGGAAGAGCTCAAGTTTGAAGTCAGCTAGCAAAATTTCTTTTCATTCAAGCATATCAGTTTTTGCTCATTTAATGTCTTGAACTCTTGGGGTGAAACCCACCCACATTGTGCAGGGTGTTTCTGATTTACCAAAGACTACCTATTTAAGTTTAGCTCCCCCAATCACCATCCAACCACTCACATATTACTTATAAAATCTCCCAGAACATTTGACAAAATACCTGGGCACCATAGTCTAATCAGGATAACACAATAAATTGCCATTAGGAGTTCCTTTCAGTTTTTGTCATCCTATTGGCTGCCTGTTTCTGGGTGGATTTTCTTTTGCATTGCTATATATTTACATTTATTTGAAAAGCAGAGAGAGAGAGAAATTAGTGATTTTTTTTTTCCAACTGGTTTCTTTGCCTTCACAAATCTATGTATCTGCTGTGCCCTTACCACTATCAAACCAACTCAATTATAAACTGAACATTTAACTTCAAATATGTTGCTTTTTTCCCGTAAATTCTATAATTTTATTTCACTCTAAATGTCATTAGAGAACCAGAGAGGCAAAATTGCCTTCATTGAATTATGTTTTCTTAACAATCTATTTATATTTTTTTTACCTTGTCATATTATTTGAACCTTTAGAATTCAGGCGAAGTAACTTTTTTTTTTAAAGTGTGAGTATGATTTATCTTTGTCCTTCTCATTAGTGTGATTGCAATTTTGACTAGAGGCTGGGTCTTACACAAGGAGAATTGTGGGGTGTTGGTGTTGCATGATTCACTCTTTTTTAAAAAAGATTTATTTATTATTATTTTTTATTGGAAAGGCAGAAATACAGAGAGAAAGATCTTCCATCCATTGTTCACTCCCCAAGTGGCTGCAATGGCCAAGGCCTAGCTGATCCAAAGCCAGGAAGCCAGGAACTTCTTCTGGGTCTTGCATGTGGGTGCAGGATCCCAAGGCTTTGGGCCATCCTCAACTGCTCTCTCAGGCCATGAGCAGGGAGCTGGATGGGAAGCGTAGCAACAGAGATTAGAACTGATGCCCATGAGGTATACCATCCCATGCAAGGCAAGGACTTTAACCACTAGGCTACTGTGTCAGGCCTGTGGTTCACTCTTGCCAGAGAGGGCTGCATGGGTCTGTAGCCAGAGTGGGCTCAGCCACTACACTGAACAGAGGCTGTGCTGAAGTTTCAAAAGTTACATTTACTTTTACTTTGTTCCTCACTGAGGTATTGACAGGGATGTTTTGTGCTTGCCGGGTTCTGAATTTCAGGTTTTGTCACTTAAACTCTCTGAGAAAGCCAAACACTCTGCGGTGTTTTTTGGTGACTTTCTGCTTAGCTTGTCCCGTCTGGCAAATGCCTGTAGTAGGAGATGAGCAATTCTACTTTGCTGTTTGACCAATGCCCTCTCCTAGATTCTTCCCTCCCTCAGTTCTCAGATGCTTTGGTAGCCCAACTCTCCGTCCTCCACCCCTATTATTTTTGCTTGTTTGTTGATTTGATTTTTCTGTCTGCAGCTTGTGAGAGTTCCCTAACTTCTATTTGTTCCTGTGTCCATCACCTACAGTTCTATAAAATGGAACCCTCAGCTCTGATTACAAGCTCCCAACTGATCCTTGCCCTGAGGGGAACACTTTTTTGGAGAGCGTCAGTTCAGCTCTTGGTGATTCCTTTTACCTTTCTCTCCTAAACCTTGACCCATCAAATCCTGGCTCATTTTTCAGTGCCTTCAAGTTGAAGGTGGTTGTTACTACTTCAAAAAAAAATATTTAATCTGACTTTTCTATTCATTTTTAATAATTAATCTGGTGCAAACCTCTTCTTGCACAGAAGTCGAAGTTGAACAGCATGTAGTTTTGAAGATATTACTGAAGAAGTCTGAAACATGCTGCCCTAATCTTCCTAGGCTGTAATCTATTCAATTTGTGATGTACTTTGAACTTTTAAGAATGAGATAAAAACGAAAATCTTAAAGTGTGTTTTAAAATCTGAGAGGGTAAGCATTTGACACAGTAGCTAAGCTACAGCTTGGGACACCCACTTGCATCCTACGTCAGAATACCTGGTTTGAGTCTTGGCTCTGCTTGGCTTTAGCTTCCTGGTAATGTACTGGGGATAAAAGGTAATGAATCAAGTGCTTTGGCTACTGCCACCAACAGGGATGACCTACACGGAGTTGCTGGCTCCTGTCTTCAAACTGGCCCAGCTCAGGGTGCTGGAGAGTGAATTTGGGGTGCAAACCAGATGAGACACGATTTTGAGTCTCTTTATCACTACCTTTCAAACAGGTAAGAAGTACTGAGACCTGAGACAATGAATAACATTAAGTAAAATTTTGTATGTGTAAAGGGCTGCTATCAGTGTTCTCATAATAAAGAGGAAGTGTTTGTTCTACTCTTCTTTTTACATATCAAGATTTTTTTTTCAAGTTCTCTTGGAAAAATATTTTGTGTTAAGACATTGGATATTTTATCTCAACGTGTTTGCAGCCTGGTTGCACCTAGTCTGACACCTATAAATCCTGCAATCTATTTTCCATCTCTCTTGTTTGTGACTCCTACATTTCACTTCAGTCATTATTAAGAGAAATTATAGGTAGCTCTATTTCCCAGTGTTGAATTGGCACAAAGCTTTTGTTTTTTTAATTTAGGTTTACTGGTAATGTTTTTCCTGAACTTCACTCTGTGTTAGCTGAACTATAAAAACATCCCAACTTCGTAACAATAGGTAAGTACATCTACTTCTTTTAACTTGTAGTTTTTTGTAACTCTGAGGAATGAAGGTAGGGGGAATGAGCAACAAACATCACAGAGAACTCAGGGTTTCTTGCTTTATGTCCTGATCTCTGCGTCAGTAAACCAGAGGGTCAGATCTCAGACGGGTGGCTTTTTCTTTCTCTAGTTACACTTGCACAGCCTCCTCAAGAACCAATCTCCTTTCTCACAGTCTTTATTCCTAAATTTTGACTCATCTACAGTTGCATTGCCCCGGGGCCTATAAACATGATCCCCAAACAAATCACGATGAAACAAATCTCATGATGGCTCCTGTTTTTTCAGTCTATTGCCATAGCATGAACACTGATTTTATCATATTAATTTTATACCCGGATACCTGTAAAACATTTCAGGTATTTATCACCACACAAATTATCTGAGGTTGTAAAACAGCATTTGTTCCTGTTGCAGAGCAAAACTTGAGTAAATAGAACCAGAAAGAAACTAATTCACAACATCTTAATTTTGCTTCTTATGACAGCCAATGCAATCTTAACGATTATTACTAATTCTTTGCTTAAAGTTCAGCATCCACCTGAGAAGGGCTCAGAGCATTATGTATGATTCACAAGGAAATTATGGCAACAACCCAAGAAAATGTAGAAATGATGACTGGTCTTTGAAATTGCAAGAAGGAGCAGGAGAGAGTGTTAAAGAAGAGAATTGAGGAAAGCTTTGGGAATAGTGCTTCAGTAGCCATTTAAGTAGAAAGCCCTTATGAAATGATTCTTCCGCTGTGAAGAGTGGCAGTGAGGTATAAACTGCAGAAGAGGGAACTTTGGGATCCTGTCTACCTTGAGATGATAGGTAGATCGATTTGCATGGAACCCAGAGAGCAGATATTTTTGGTAGCAAGATTCGGGACGTTAGCAGTAAACTAAAGTGACAGGATGCTGGCTTAGGAAGCAATAAGCATTGCTCTATTACCTGATATAGATGGTCAGATGGTCACCTGATAGTGACCTCTGACTGGGACATGTGCCATCAGCTAAGTAAGGCTACCTTTCCTAGACCCTCAGGAGGCCCCATCACCAAAGAAATGCAACTATTTACTGATGGAAGCCACATGTGAAAACCAGGAAGAGAGGTTTAGCATTAACCTCACAGCTAAAATGTTGCTTCAAGATACTCAGATCCCACAATCCAATGTCTGGGTCTGATTTCTAACTCCAGATCCCAAATCAATCACGACTGTGGAAATTTGGGAGTAAATGAACTCTATCTTCTCTTGGTCTTTCTTTCTCTTCCCCTCTCCCTCTCTGCTTCTCTTTCTCTCTCTCTCTCTCCATATTTGTTTCTCTCCCTCACCCCTCTACATTTGTGCCTCTCAAACAAATATTTACTTCAAAAAATTATTAAAATGAGGAAGAGGTTTGTAGTTCCCATTTGTCCATCCCAGAGAGGGAAGCTGAAATTCTTTTTGGCTCACGGTTCTGGGGGAAACCCAACCCAGGGCTGGGGGTCATGAACTCATTACCTAATAGAGTGTGAGAAGGTAGGCAGACAGGGGATGGAACGGAGCTCTGACAGTCACAGTAGGATGTTTCCAGGTGACCCTGACGAATGTGTGGGCAGCTGTTAGCCACAGCCAGACCCACATGCCAGCCCAGCTTTGCCACAAGCCGGCTCCTTCTCCATGCACTGTGCGTATTCCTCTCCCTTTCCCCATCACCACCCAAGCCTCCTTCCTTGTGCTGCTTGCAGGTCAGCCTTCTGTAGCCCAGACAGCTCCCCACCTTTACATGTAGAAGCAACCACATCTATAATGTTGTAAACACCAAGCGAGTACTGGCTGGAAATAACCAGCAGCGTTGCAGGATGTGTCCCTGGATGAACCATATGTCATTATAATAAAATTGCAATGAAGGACATTCTTACTCCTAACATGCACCTGATGCAAATTTGATATTTCAATAGATGGGGTCCACAGAAATAAACTGCACTTGAGCCCCTGTTCAAACTCCCTCCCATTTGAACATTCGCTTGGGCTGCAGATATTGCTTCTGATGTCTCCAGATGATATAAAGAAAAATATCGACCTTCATTGAGGAGGACTATTACTTTATCTTGCACACCTCCTCCGTTCGCCCCAGGCCACCCCAAGTTGTTTTTTTCGTTTGCTTGCTTTGTTTTCTGTTTGCCAGTTTCTTTTCCCTAGTTTTGGGTTTTTCTGAGCGTGGATGTTTTTGTTCAATTCCTATCTTTTCATTTGGCCTTCGTTCTTAGTTCGTTTGACTCTGTTCTAAATAAATCCTGCTTTCCTGTACCGCCTTATGCCTCCACTTCAAACTCTTTCATGCTTGGCGGGAGGAAACTAGAGTTAGCCAGGTCGGGGCCCCACTGCCTGCAGTGATACTGGGTCCATCTTCTTTTACTCTTACTGTTGTCTTTGAATGGGTTTCACACTCAGGAACCATGAAAGATCAGTGAGTCCCAGAGGTCCCACTCAAGGAGTAGAGAAGGTGCCTCTGCCTTCTCCCATCTCTGTTAGTTTGCACAAGTTGTTGAAACCCTTGGAGTCCCAGTTTCCTCATCAGATGAACAGCAGCAGTGGTCTCTAATTAAGAGATTACATGGCAATGACTATCAGGTATCTGGTATACAATGCTTACTCAGTACATTGTAGGAGTTTTCATTGACTTAATTTTTCAAAATTAAAAATCAAATAATAAAAGAACACATGAAACCATTTTTAAGGCTATAATTAAGGGTGAGGCAGAAGGAAATTCACTATTTTTTCAATTTAGGAGGGGATGCCAGTGAAATTATAGTGATAAGAGAAGGCATCAATTATCTTGGCATTTGCTTTCAAACTTCATAACTAAATTTGGCAAAGTTTAATTTGATATTGAGATGGAACTGAATCCATCTTTTCCCATGTAGAGGGCCAGGTGGTTGGGTGTGGCACAGTCCCTAGAGCCACAGTGTGCAGTGCTCAGAGGTATAAATTGACGTCTCCAGCCATACTGAGCTGAAATTACTCAAGACACCAAGTATGGAAGCTTTTGACACCTCAGGCTTCCTCCGCCTTTCAGATCCTGAAGGAGGTGTAACTGCGATGTGCTCATGTTTTTTGTAGATTTGGTAATCAAAAAGAGCATTCATGATAAATTTTACATTGAAAATGCACTAAGGGATTAATAGTTCACATCTTGCCCATTGGGAAAAACAAACATTCCTAGAGAGCTTATTTAAAGTGATCTCTTACCTTTCTTCATGGTCAAGACTTCTAATGTGAAATCCTATCGGGAAAGACCAAGACTCATTTGGGAACACAATGACTTTATCCTTTTCAAAGTTGTGGCCAAGGCCAGTTGAGGGGTAAGTGGTTGGTAGTTTCTAAGCCGCTGTGGCCTTGAGAAGATAAGGCCCTGCATTGCCTGCTCCTTCTTCCAAAAGTATGTGATTTTCTGATTTCTCTGCCAGCTACAGGACATATCATGGTCATCATAACAATCCTGTCCATCATAGGCCTACCTGAGGACAAACCACATTGCCTGCAGGGCTGTTCATTTTGAGGTCTGTATGGGAAACTCATTACTTTGGCTTCAGCAGCTTCTGGAGGCTTCTGTATTGCTCACCCCACTGTTTGTTTCTTCATTCACATTTTAGTTAATTTATGTATTTAGCTGAGAGAAAGTGAGTTCCTGTCCTCCAGTTCACTTCCTAGTCACCTGCAAGCACAAAGGCTGGGCCAGGCACAAGCCAAAAACTGGAAACATGGTATAGGTCTTCTGTAAGGGCAGCAGGAACCCAAACACTTGAACTGTTATCAACTGCCTCCCAGGATGCACATTAAAAAGCCTGAAACTAGGGCCGGAACAATAGCTTAGTGGCTAAATCCTCACTTTGAAAGCACTAGGACTGCATATGGGCACTGTTTTGTGTCTTGACTGCTCCATTTTCCATCCAGATCCCTGCTTGTTGCCTGGAAAAGCAGTCAAGAAGGGTCCAAAGCCTTGGGACCCTGCAGCCACATGGGAAATGCCAAAGAAGCTTTCGGCTCCTGGGTTCAGATTGGCTTAGCTTCAGCTGTTGTGATCATTTGGGGACTAAATATGTGGATGGAAGATCTTTCTCTGTCTCTCTTTCTTTCTGTAAATCTGACTTTCCAATAGAGATGAATAAATCCTGAGAGAGAGAGAGAGAGAGACAGACAGAAAAGCCTGGAACTGAGACTCAAACCCAAGAATTCAATATTGGAGGGGAACATCCAGCCCAAACACTCCTCCTCCTTCTCACTTCTTCCTGAAGCCAACAAGGTTGCTTTTTGATTTTAAGCTCTCTCTAATGACAGCTGGGAACTTCTTTCCAATTTTAAGGATCCAGGTGACCAGACCGTTCCCAGCTGGATAATCCAGACTTCTTTTCCCAGCTCATACTCTGTAACTTAATCCCATCTGCCATTTATCCCTGTCATAAATGGTAGCATATTCAGCAGGTTCTCAGAATTAGGATAAAGTCATCTTTGCAAATAGGAGTCAATATTCTTCCCACTTCAAAAGCAAAGTACAATGATAACTTTTGGCAAAAATTTGTCAGCTTTGCCTGTGCCTATCTCCCATGTCCATCTATCTTCTGCTAGAAGTGAAATTTGAGGAGATAGACCCAGAAAAACCAGGGCAGGTGCTCACTGACTGGTTGCTATGTCAGGAAAAGTGTGAGTCTGTAAGGCAGTTTTTAGGCTGCCTCCGAAATGGCCTCTGCAGAGAGAGAGGGGTTTGCCAGAACTGATAAACATTTTGTGTCTGGCAAATGGAACACAATTCTAACAGACACAGGACAACCGCGTTCTGATTGGATTAGATGGAATGTGGAAGCAGCTGCAGAAGATGAGATGGTGGAAAACACCCCTGGGTAGCTGTGCCAGGGTCAGCTCTGGTGCCAGAGAGGCGGAGCCGTCCCAGGGCAGTTGATGTCACCGACCCTTCTGAGAGCCAGGAAGCCAGCCGCTCCTGGCCTGGTTGGTGCTCTCAATGGGAAATACACTTGGTGCAGTCTCAAGATTTATCCTGTGCTCCACTCTCCAGCACATCTTTTTATACTGCAAATGAGACAGTTACAAATCAGGGCTGAACAGGGTCTGGCAACAGATGGGAGCAAAGGGAAGTTACAGGGAGACGGATTTTCTGAAGTGGCTTAGCGTAGCACACAATCCTTCTCTCTGTAGTCACTCACCCTAACAGAAAAAGGATCCAGGGGTCAGAGGTGCTGCGACTGAGTTGTGAGGGAGGAAGTGGATCACAAATGGTGATGATGGTGTGACAGAAAATTGAATGCGGGGGAGGGAAACGAATGGAAACTCTTGATCTGGCAAAGCTGGACATAGCTTCACCATCAAAGAAGGCATTTTTTGACTTAATTTCAAAATAAGAAAAGAGAGATAGCAATATGGAGACTTCTCTGAGTGCCCTCTTCCATGGATGGTTATTTCCCCAAATGCTCACAATAGCCAGGGCTGGGCTCAGGCCAAAGTCAGAATCTTGGAACTTGCTCCAGGTCCCCCAAGTCAGCGACTTAGCAATCACTGCTCCATGCTAGGGCCTGTTTTAGTAGAAGTTTGGAATTTGGAGTCATAGCCAGGCATTGAACTCAGGTGCTCTGAGAAGGGACCTGGGCATTTTAACTGATGTCTTACCTGCTAGGCAAAAAGATATTGTCTGTTCCACCAAACTAATGAACAGAGACCCAGAGATAGGAAGAAGCTCTTAATAAAATGTGGCATGAAGGTGTTTGCAAGTGAGCCAACATGGTGATTGCTTCACAATGGGTATCCACATATGTATCCAGTCACACTGTCTATCTTAACTACATACAACTTTTGCATTTATACTTTTATAAACTGGGGGAAGGAGGAAGAAAGTAAGCTGAGTGTGAGTCTCCATTTTTTTTTTTACCTTTGGGAAATGCATGATAGCAGAGAAGCAGTTACTGTTGCCGTTGCCCTTGCGGTCACAATTCATGGGAATGCTGCTACATTCTCAGCACTGAGGTGAAGACTAGAAGCTTTACATTCAAACGGCCTAGACCCAAATCCCAGAATCAGCACTTACTGATAGCATGAGCCAGCACTCTAAGCCATGCTCTCCTCATGGAAAAGCTGAAGATACTATGAGCTTCTTGTAGAGCTGCCGTCAGGGTTAAGTGAGATGGTGAATTTAAAATGATTAATGTCATGAAAAGTTACTTTCAAAAAATTGCACTGCACTGTTTTATATCGTTTAGTGGGTAGATGTTTTACACCCTCTCATGTATGAACATCTTGGGGTGAATGAGTTTATCTGCACAGTTTGTGCCTAGTGGGCTCTGGTAGCAAGTGCCCAATATGAAAATCTGCTCATCCTTAAGGGAACCCGAAGGCCAACTAAAAGTATGGGATTCTAATCCAGGTGCCCCTGATAATGGACCCTGGGATCTTGAGTATTTTGGGGGATACATAATACAGTATGTTTTACTTTTTGGTCCAGTCCAAGTTTTTTAATCATACAACAGAAATCATAATTGTTAATTATCACATAACCAAATTATTGTTTGAAGGCATTAAATGTTTTGCCTCTGAAGTCAGAATAATCCCAAGTAAGAAATTCTATAAATTGCCTGTACAATCTCTGGTATTCCTTATCTCAAAGATGAAAGTTGAGGGGAAAAAAGATCCCCAGTATCCTCAGTGTCCAGCATTCCTTTATTCCACAATAATTTTAGGGCCACTATAATGTATTTCTTTTTATAGGAATTCTTTTCGTCTGGGGAGAGCAAGACCATGTGTTAGAAACATTGTGTCTGTCAGGTCAATTAAGAAGGATTGCTCCTTCAGCCTTGGGTTTGCTTCAGCAAATCTTTGGAGTTGGCGTTTTATTTGGAGCTCTGTAGAGGAGCAAGACAAGTCTGCATCTGAAGCGGCTGTGGAGGAGCGGAACGCAGCTCAGATGCGTTTCTAAATCATGAATTTTTTTTGTTGACGTCCGTGTTGTCACAGACAGTGCAGCTGCATGTCAGAGATATTTTGAGCTTGATTACAAGCAACCCTCCGACCGTTGTCCCTGGGAGAATGGTGAGCACGTTGCCTGTCACACGGCTGAACTCTCTCCTCCACACAACTGAGGTTGGCAAGTTGAAGGGCAAGTATGAAAGTCTCAAGGAAAGCCTTGTGCAAAAGGCTCATGGGAAAACGGACTAACGGGTAAAAAAGAAATTCATTTTGATACAAACATGTTTGAAATCCATGCAGATTGAGGGGATTTCAAGAGTGCCTTGGAAAAGTGTGTCATTAAAATAACTGTGTGTGTAGACTTTGCAAAATATGGTACCAAAACAAATCTATCTTTCATTCCATTTGTGAATAACTTTTTGAAAGGCCCTAGCATTGGTGCCAGTGCTGGAACCTTAGGACCTTGAAACAATGAGTTGAAAATCTGGAGCATTCATGATTAATTCACTTGTACTTTGGCTTCAGTTGTCATTTTCACTGATGCTCCCTAACACTTCTCATTCCTGTTATGTCAATCCACGGGGTCTGATCAGCTGCGGAGTCAAGGCATTCTGCTATCTCTCTTATCTGGATGTTTGATATTGAGCTATCCCTCCTCTAGCCTCCAACTTGCGTTCCAAAGCCATCATGTTCTTTACTTTGACACATAAGACCTTGGGCAATTGTCTGCCCACTGGTTCAGCCATAACCGAGTTTTACAAGTCACTCTCTTATTTCCCCATAACACACCCCAAAGTTTAGTCGTAAAACTGGTTTATAATTCCCAGGACTAGGATAAATGCTTTTTCTACATGGGCCTCTGGTGACCTGCGCTTACACCTTTTGTAACACTTCTTATGTGGTTAACGTCTTCCTTTATAGAATAAACTCCTCAGAGCAGGAACTGAGCCTGATTCTAATTGTTTCAGTACATACTAAAGACAAAAACACTATTTGCAAAATAATTGATCATAGACATCAATTATGAAGACAGGTAGAGATTATCAAATCGTCAGTTGACCCAGAGTGACTCCTATCTTTGGCTGGCTTTCTAATTGTAGAGAACAATACTGGTACACTCCTCAATTCGTATGAAAGGAAAAAAAAACCCATATCTTGAAGTAATCATGATTCATTGCTCTGGTTTGTATACACACTTCATGCAGCTGGTTTTTCCTCTTTAATTTCTTGCAGATTATGTGAAGACAAACACTTGTATTTATAGAAAGTCTGTAACATTCATTTAGATCCTTTCCTCAAGTGGAAATGCAAGACGAAGTGATTAAGTTGCAATTAGTCCTCTGTAACCAAGACAATCAAGTGTGCAATGGGTGATTAATTTTCTGTCCTTTATATTAGGATAACCAAATGATTTATATTCCAAACTGCAACTGCTTTAAGAGTGAACAAGGCCACTATTAATAATCGTACAGGTCGACAGGGGTAAACTTGGATGACACAGGGCACAATGGGACATATGGTCACCCTATTTATAGATGAAGGTGCTGCTGATCTAGCATCAAGAGAGCACGGCCCTTCCTCCCATAGTGCGCTGTGTATGTGATGAACCAGTTACACCTTACCAGGATATCCTTGGATCCGGTGGGACACCTGTGAGCAGGTGGATTTGTGCCAGATCCTCATTTGTAAAGGTGACTGAGTGATAACACACAGAGGAAAATGTCCCTGAAAAATAGTTTCGATTTTTACCGTCTCAGAGAGAAGGAGATTCACGCTGTCATACAGGCCCGTTTGGGGAAGCCATGAAGTTGATAAGGGGGGAGCACGTACAAGTAGCAGTGAGAGGAAAACATGGCCCAGAATTTTTGTAGAGCCTTCTGTGGGTAAGGTGCATCAGACAGTGGCAATGACTTAGGAAGGGTTGGGTTAATGTTGGAGGGCTCTGGACTAGAGGAGTGACCTGGAGTTGTTTGTTGCTCGGCCCTGGATGGTATTGAATAGAGGAAGTATTGCAGTTGGTGGGTAAGGATTAGCTAAAGTGGTGGATGAGGTATGGAGCTAGATAGATTGGAGGGTTGGTTGACAATGTCAATTTTTTTCATAAGCTTATGAGGGTGGATTAACAAAATGAATTACTTTGACCATTTGTTTGTCTCTGTGCTTGATAGGGGAAACCAGAGAAATATGGAACCCAAGCACAGAGTTAGAACAAAAGAAGCTGTTAGAAGGTAGCATGCATTTCTGAAAACGGAATATAGGGAGCTTCTGAGACATGCACGGGCTCTTTGGAGAGGAACCCACAAACTTCACATTGGTAGCTTAAAGCTCTAGTACATACAGCTACACAGTCCATTCTCAATTCAGAGACGATGGAATCCAGGGTTCCTGGGAACCTAGAGAAAAAGGACAGCACTGGGGGAAAGCTGAAAATAAACCTTTGGAAGCAATGATCAAAGAGGGTTCATTTCTAGAAATGGAATGAGGTGAAAAACTTCTCATTGCATTTCATGGAAATATGTGGTTTATTGGCTTTATTTGAATGCAAGAGTCTTCTGGTAGTTAATATCAGACAAGGGTTCATGGCTGAGAACAGATGACCCAAACTCACGCTGTTCGAAGCTGTGGTAAGGAAACAGTGAGACCGTGCTGGGGTGCAGTAAAGATCCAGCTCAGCACGCTCTCAACGTAGCCCCCGTGTGATTTTCACATTCTCACTGTATAACTACGGACACTGAAAGGGTTTCACTGAAGCCACTAAAGTGCTTTTAAGAAGCAGGACTGAGGACAGAGTACAGGTCTGTCAAGCTTCTCACTCAATGGCCTCATGGTCTTGACCCTCCGACGCTCAACTGGCATCTTCCACTGCGCAGGGAAAGCAAGGATCTTATCTGTCCACGCAAGCCAGTGCTCAACTGATTTAAGGGCCTGATTTGAAGCCTGTGAAAAATCTGCTAGGAATGGGAAGCTCTTCCTTCTCTTGTTCTAGCAGTGGGAAGGCGTTTGCATATCTCTCAGCATGTTGCCATTTATGGATTTGGGCAAAATAACAGAATTGTACAGCTTCAGAGTGTCAGACTTTTTTTTCTCTTTTTCTTCCACACTGAGCTTCCTGTTTCTATGGCAATGAATAGGATGTTTTGCACCAAGAAGCACTTTAAATGCCACTGGGGGAAGGTAAGAGCCACACATTGCTCTCCATAGAGCAGGAAGGTGAAATGAGATGCTAATAACTGAGTGAGACAAGCAGGGAAAAGGAAACAGGAATGCAGTGGGAGAAGTGAGGCTGGAAGGCAAGAACCCTCTGCCTTGAGGAGCATTTACTCAGCAACATGGCAGGCAAGAACTGCACTCCTTAGAGTGGTAGACAAAGGTTAACGAGCACCTTGAACCCTTAGAAGAAACCTGCAGACTTCTTTAGAGCCACTAGGTAGGAATACCAGCTAGTTTTCACCTGGAGGTAGGGTTGTGGGAATCCAGGTGATAGCCTTACCCTCATTCCCCCATGCTTTACCAACACACACACACACACACACACAGGGCCTACATTTAAAGACTATCTCTAGCACACAAGTGTTTGATGTATACACATAGGTTGGCAAAGGCCCCTGGATCTCATCTTTGCCACCCTGCAGGGTTAAAATCAGGCTTTCCCACCAGTGGCTGATGTTTGTAAACTGACAGCAGAAGGCTGTGCTGACTCTTTCTTTACTGTCTTGTCTTGTCTTTTGTCCACTCATGCTCCCCAGGAAGCAGATGTTTAGACTGATGTCGAACAAGAGGGATGCAAAAGAGAACCTGGAGAATTAAAGTTGATGGGGAAAAACTCTTTTTTCCCTACTCTTCTCCAGTTAGTACACAGAATGCAATGGCCAAATCGGCATGAAGGAGAGAGACCACGGAAAAGGTTGCAATGCAGTCTTGAGGAGCTGTAAGTAGCGTATCAAGTACTTCTCACTTTTGGTTTTGCTAATTCCTCCGCCAAAGCCAAGCCAAATCAAATCAAGTTCCATCTAGCCTGAAGTTCCTGTTGTATAAGGTTTTAAGAGTTATACAGACCAATTAAAGACACCGTAGTAGGAAGAGCCAATTGAAGTATGGTCTCAAAATAGCTGGTCCCTGAGGAAGGCCAAAGCAGATGTATTTGTCCAGCTGCCTGAAAGAGGCCAGAGGCCTGTAAAAGGCTCACCTACAGCTGCTTACGAAATTGGTTCTTTGTAAATGAAAGCCAACCCGGAGTCACATGAGCCAATGGCAGCTGGACAGAGGACTCGGGGTGCCAAACGAAGCAGGAAATGGCCATAAGCCAGGGTAAACAACTGGGGACGGGAGCCCAGATGAGTGTCTGTCCCAGGATAGCTCAGCAAGGCATTGCTTTCCAAGGGCTTGGCCAGGGCTACCTGGTTTATTTTCAGTGGGTATGGGTATGCCCTAATTTACCATGGGAGCCTTGAATTTGCATTTCTACTTTAAGAGACCCTAAAAAGTACATATAATAAAATGCTAATTTATGCTTTCTGGAAGGAATGGATTCAAGTATGGCTTGACGCAACTACAAAACAGAACGAATTTGGAATCTCTGGCAGGCAGAGGAGAAGGATGGAGGGAGCACGTGCCTGTTTGAGTTCTGGAAGGGAGACTGAGAGGAGGCTGGGAATTTCCTGGCATCAGATTTCCTGCAGAACACCCCAAGGGACTTTCAGCACCAGCTGAGGGATGGCCTCACTGTCTCCATAGCTCTGACCCAACATGACAACATCCAACAGCACTGAGCACAGACTAGGTCTTTGGTAAATATTTGGTGAGTTGACTAATCACACTGGGAATGTCTGAGTACAAACACTTCCTCTCCTCTGTTGGGTATGTTAGATCTGGTTTAGCTCTTTAAAAACTCCACACTCAGAGTCATGTTACAGGATGTAAGCCTGCACATGTGTGATGTTCTGAACTCTTCTCCACAGCAATCTCCAAGGAGTCTCTGGATTTTTCTGACCCTAATACGGTGCTCACCACCTTGGAGAGTGTTGTATGGAGACCTCCTTCCGTTCTTTCTGCTCCGACCCTTCTATCCTGATGCTGTGCCCAAGGCTGACCTTCCTAGATGTCCTAAACTGGCTCTGCTACTATGAATAAGTCAGACATGTCCTCTTTCGCAACTTCTTTTCCTCCTTATTGCTATCAAGCTGATTGCAGGACAAGAAGACATAGCAGGCTGTTGGAAATGTCTATAGTTTAACTCCACCCGCAACAGCACATTTATGAAGGAATCCACCCGTCCACAAAAGGGAAGCCCAGCTAACCATGCACCCGGCATGACCCTTCCACTTCAAACAGATTGCATCAGAGCTCCCTTTGACCAGAGCTGGACAATCATTAGCTTTCAGTTAGGAATTTGGAATTGTATTTAGAGATATGAAGAGAGGTCAGCCTTTGTTGGACTCAGACATAAATTTTGGAGCCAGTGTGACTGTGTGCAGGGAGAATCAAACTCAGCATGGGGCCGACACCCTGCTCCCCCGTGCACAGCAAATATGAGGAATGAAGCAGAATTGAAGACATCTGGATACACTCCTTGCTATTTTGAGTTTGAAGATGACTCTGTGTCTTTATATTACATGATTAGCCTCACTTACTTTTTTACTTGTAGGCAAAAACAGCTTAAAAGACCTAACAAGCTCCATCTTTGATATATGTGGCTTCTATCAAGTCCACAGCCCTACTCTTTCAAATGCCAGGTTCCTATTCAAAGTTGCAGTGTTATTCTCATCTATCTATGTCATCCTGACTCTAACCCCTTTGTTAACTCTCAGACACTCCCCAAACTGCCCTGCCTGCTCACTTAAGTCATCTGTCTCTACCTCTGCAGTGCGCTCCTTTGTTCTAGCCAATCACCCTTCACATTTCTCCACATCCCTACCTTCTGGCTCTCTTCCTCTGGCCTGCTTAGATTGTTTCCCAGGCTTGGAACAGTCTTCCCTCTCCTCCTGCCATTGGGATGCATTCAAAAGGACACTGGATGCATTTTCTTTTCTGCATTTGCAATGGTTTTTATTTACTGCCTTATGTTGAGGAACAGAAATTCTCATGGTGGAAAAGGAAAAGGGCATTAGTGGAGTACAACCGCTGCTTGGCTTTGGTGAATTCAATGCAGTGTGTGCATCTAAAATTTATATTCACATTAACTAAGGATTTGCACAATTAGAAAGATTTCTAAGCTACTGAACTATGAGTGAGCTCAAATATGTTCTTGTTTTCCATAGGGACTTGAGATTTTCCTTCACTAGGGAAAGCCTTGACGGGCGTTCAGCCTTATGGGGACCACTTGTGTGATGCTAATGTTCTCCCGAGTGCAAAGGGAGGAACGGGTTTTGGGGTATGTATGCAGTATGCAACAATTCATGGGACTCCTTTCAAGGTTTGACATCAACGAATTGGATCATACAAAGAAAGCACAATGTGATAGGAGAAAAAAATCCAACAAATGAGGGAAAAGACCAGGATTCTACAAAAGGTTTATGAAAATGTCCATTATGGAAAAATTGTACACGGACTGCCAAATTTAGAAGTGGGTAAAATAAATCACTCTTTCACTTGCATTTTACCAAAGAAAACACAGTGACAGTACTCTTGATCCAAGAGGAAAGCAAGGGGCGTGCCCATTGTACACTGCGCAGGACTGAATGTTTTACGACCCACAGACCATGATACGGGAGATTTTGTGTGATGTTCATAGCAAAAGCCCGAGGAAGCCAGATCTTGATCGGTAAATTTGAGCTGTATGGGCAGGGATAGAATGGAGAAAAGGCTAGTGAGTGTGAGCTAGTCAGTTGCTTATGCACCATGGTAGTTCATAAATGACCAGAGCAGGGAGCTCGGTCCAGGTCTTCCAGGTGAGTGGCTGGAATGCAATCACCTAAGACATTGCACTTGCCCCCTGGGAGCTTCATCCAGCAGGAATCTGGACCGAGGAACTGTGGAAATTAAACCCAAGCATCTCAATATGAGATCTGGGCATCTTTAACCAGTGTGCTAGCTGATGGGCCAAGTACCTGCCCCTTCTTTTGCTTTTATAAGAAATATTGTAAGTAACGTAAACGAAACTGAGGGTGGGGGGAGAGAGAGAAACAGATAGGGGAAGAGAGAGGGAGAGAGGGAGAGAGGGAAGAAGAGGGTTTTATTATGGATAGCATTTTAGCAGCATATGCAACATAAGGAATCATAATAATTTTTATGGCCACGCATATGGAAAAGGTCTCTCACTGCCTTACACTCTCCACTGGGTTTCTCCTCGTTTCCTTCTGGCTTCCTCTTGTTCTCTGCCAAAAGAAATGCTTTCCTGTCATTCTTTGAAACTATTTTAATTTTATTTTGGAACAAGCTCCAACTTCTTGAAGTATGGGATAACACATTGATGCAAATAATCACTATTTCAAAAGTTTGAAATAGAACTCTATTTTGTGGTATAAATGCAGCTAGGGGACTTTTGCACTTAAAAATATTTATTTTCATTTATTTGAAACCCAGAGAGATAGAGACCGGGAGGCACAGAGAAATTTCCTATGTGCTTGTTCACTTAACAAATAATTGCATCAACCAGGGACGGACCACACACACAAGCCAGGAACCTAGAATCCAATCCGAGTGTCCCACATGGGCAGCGGGAAGCTGAGTATTTGTGGCCATCACCCAGTGTATCCCTGCATGGCGATATCAGGAAGGTATTCTGAAAAGTGGAGCCAAGATGTGGAACCAGATCATCAGATGCAGGAGCAGGACTTCCAAGCAGAATCTTAATGCACTTCTAATCATCTTTTTTTTAAAAAAAATATTTATTTTAATTGCAAAGTCAGATATACAGAGAGGAAGATCTTCTCTCCATAGATTCACTCCCCAAGCTGCTGCAACGGCCAGAGCTGAGCCAATCTAAAGCTGGAAACCCAGAATTTCTTCTAGGTCTCCCACATGGGTGCAGGGTCCCAAGGCTTTGGGTCATCCTCCACTACTTTCCCAGGCCTCAAGCAGGGAGTTGGATGATAAGCAAGGCCACTGGAATTAGAGCCAGCACCCATATGGAATCCTGGGGTGTGCAAGGTGAAGACTTTAGGCTCTAGGCTATCGCGCTAGGCCCTCCAATAATATTTTAAAAGCTTTTAACAGGATAAAATTTTTCAGGAGCTAGAAGACCCATCCGAACATTTTATGGTGACTGCCAAAGTGTGCTTGCGAGTTGCTAGTGCTAAAATTCTGGGGACACTATGCACAAGCAATAGTGTGCATTGCAGCTTCCGTACCTTAGCTCTGCCAGGCCCTCTCTGCAACACAAAATTCAAGTGGGTTAATATCCCAGGACATCTAAGGCTTTATCCCTGGAGTCTTACACCACTCAGCTACCCTCTCTGGACAGCACATAACCTCTTTAAAAATAAGAATGGAATTGAGCAGGATTCAACAAACTGAAGGCTTCTAAAACTTTGCAGACGTATGAGCCTGCTAAGAGGAGATGGATGACCCATCGAAGACTCAGCACTGCACAGTCCAGTGGGAAAGAGTCAATAAAGAAAGTGGGCCCTTCCCTTGAGGCCTCTGATGTATGCTTGTGTAGAATGCAATTCTGCTTCCTCCTTCTCTGGGTCCCACGTGGGCCCATCGTCTGAATGCCTGTGGTAGGGCATGGAGAGAGAGGCCAGCGTTGCCAGAATGCTTGGGTTGTGAGTGTAGAAAAAGTCTGTAGTAGCTGTATTTTTCTTTCCAAGGAATGCTATTGGGAAACCAATTTTGGAGAAAGAGGTTAGCCCCTGATAAAAATCACCTAGGGGAAGAGTGCTTGGGGGATCACGAATCTCAGTCCTCATGCGCCCCCTAGTGTTGAATGCAGGGTAACTCCCTATTTACTGGGTTGATAAAAGCTGTCAGCCATTCTTAATTATCTCCTGTGCCAAATGACAGACTTTGAGGGGGAACTAAATCAGAAGTAGATTAAAGTTAAGTAATGAATTAAACTTGCAACTGTGACAATTTCAGGCTGCAAATTAATAATCGTCCTAAAAATCCACACAGCTTTGGCTCAGGACTGAAGTGTGAAGAAACTACAGATCACTCTCTCCAATTTCAACGTGTGAATGAATCATCAATCTCCCAAGGGCGGTGGGGGATGCTAATCCAGAGGCTTCATGCTCCTTGGAGAAGAACGTGGGGCCCGCCTGGACCATGAGTTAGGCAGAGTTGGGTTACCCCGCTCCTTGAAGTCTCCCAGGAGCACTGCCAACAGCTTGCAACACCTGCCTTAGTCATTGGTAGCACGGTAAATTTGTCAAGTCCAAGTTAATTACCTTACATTTCCGGAACCTAAGTAGCACTTGCCAATAGCATTTACTGGTTACAATATTGGATCACTAATTACTACATATTACCTTGTGGTTCCTGGCATTTGTTTGCATTTCCAACCCACTTGTCTACCTGTGAGCACAGGGCTGAACATACTGTAGTTTCTCTTAGGGAGTCCTGCACGGTGTAGGGCCTGTTGGAGCCATTACAGAAGCAGGTGGAGTTCCTACTGCACACTTCCTTTCAAAAGAATAGAATTTGGATTTCTTAGAGTGAGTTTTGAATCTGAGGCGGCAGAGAGAAAGGATTGGAAAGAGAGGGGAAAGAATTTGGACATCTTGTAGCATTTGAGATAAAGATAGCTTGGACTTCAAAATGTTAACAGAGGCTTTTCTTAGAGTTAGGTGTCCTGTTTTGAATTCTGCTAGAATCACACTGAAAATTGCCATGTAACAATGTTTAGACATCCTGATCTGGGAGAGTACAATGATATACCAGATAAAACAAAAGCAAAAGACTTAAATGCCTTGTTCACATAGAAGGTTATAATCTCAAATTAAGAGAAAGATGATGAATTTGTAATGATAAGGAACTCTGTTTTCATTGTGAAAGATCAGAGGGTGTTACTATGGCAAAAGACCCAGTGTGATGCATTATAGCACACTTGAGAAGTGAATAAATGAAGATTGCTTCGTATGTCACTGAGGTGCAAAATCTGGAGGAAGATATGTAACTTGCCTGCTAGATGTGCCTACAGTGAAGTTACACAGGAGAAGATGCGTGTTCCTGATCACAGACTGTCAAGCCTGCACAGTTGTCGGAGTGCCTGGAAAAGAAAGACTTCCAAACTCCTTGACAAATTTGAGATTTTGTGACTCTTTGTTAAAATGTGTCTGTATAATGTATTACTCATTATAGCAGTTATAATCCTTTTGTATTTTTATTTTAAAAGATGCTTAATAAAAAGGCAGAACAACAGAAAGAGGCAGAGAAAAAGAGAGAGAGAGAGAGAGAGAGAGAGCGAGAGAGCGAGAGCGAGCTTCTATTTTCCGATGCCTTCTGAGGCATATTAGCAGGAATTCAGGTCAGAAGCAGGGCACCTGGGACACTAACTGGCACTCCTGATGCTCTGAATGTTTTGTTCCTGTTTTGTCTAGTGGAGTCTCAGAATTTGAAGGCTGTAGAGTAAAGCTCATCTTCCTGGCTGTAACATGGTCTCTTGTTCAGCACCTCTGAGGTAATAAACACAGTTGCTGATCGCATACTTCTGGTCAACAGATGCTCATGCCCCAAGACAACCATTTAAAAAAAAGACTTATTTTATTTGAAAGGCAGAGGGACAGAGCCCCTGCCAGCCCACACCACCCCCCACCCAGAAAGAGAGAGAGAGAGAGAGAGAGAGAGAGAGAGAGAGAGAGAGGGAATCACACCTCAAATGGTTGCAAAGACCCGAGCTGATTCAGGGTGAATCTAGGAGCCCAAAACTCCACCCAGATCTCCCGTAAGGGTGGCTGGGCCCAAGTAGTTGAGCCACCTTTCATTGCTTTCCTAGGCATGCTAGCACTGAGCTGAATCAGAAATGGAGTATCCATTGCTGGAAATGATGCCAGCCTTGCAGATGATGGCTTAATCCACTGTGCACTATTTCCTCTTTTCTGGAAAGAGAATTTGTCTACACTGTAATAATTTTAGAAAGCAAAACAGAAAACTGCAAAAAAAAAGTTAAAAATATGTGTAACAATACCACCCATGGATAACCACCATCATTTTGGTACATGAGGATACTTTAAAAGTTTCTGGGAAAGTGGAAATTAAAGTTTTTTATTTTGACACAAAAATTGCTGGTATGCATGCCCAAGTCGCTCACTGCACAGGTTCCTGTGACATTTCTGAAGACTTATTTTTCCAAAGATATGTGCTTCTGCAGGAATGTACAGACTTTGAAGAGCACACCATCCTCATTTCAGAGCCGACCTGTATTCTCCTTTCTCATGAAATCTTTTCTCTAACATCACTTTCAAACACTGAACAGCACACTTCATTCTTAAATAACAAAGGAGCTTCCCTTCTATCAAGCCAAAACTTACTGCTTTATTGTATTTATGTGTTGGGCCTTTCTCTGCCTTCTGGAGTTACAAGCTATAACAAACTGAACCCTGCTTTCCCAGGGAAATTCCTCCCTTCCTTCCTTCCTTCCTTCCTTCCTTCCTTCCTTCCTTCCTTCCTTCCTTTCTAGCATTTATTTATTTTTACTGGAAAGGCAGATTTACAGACAGAAGGAGATACAGAAAGAAAGATCTTCTGTCCACTGGTTCAGTCCCCAAGTGGCCACAATGACCAGAGCTGAGCCAATCTGAAGTCAGGAGCCAGGAGCTTCTTCCAGGCCTCCCAAGTGAGTTCAGGGTCCCAATGCTATGACCCTTCTCTACTGCTTTCCCAGGCTGCAAGCAGCGAAGGAAAATGAAGCAGCGGAAAGCAAACCAGTGCCCATATGTGATCCTGGCATGTGTAAGAGTGAGGATTTAGCCATTGAGCCATTGTGCCAGGAAGGGAAATACTTCAAATAGGCCAAGGATACTTTCATATCTTCCCAAGGCTTCTTTTCCTTTTTGTTTTAGAAAATACTTTTTTTGAGATAAACTAATATGTGACCATTACACAGGTTTAACACAAACTTGATGGGTTTGGACATGTATATACACCTGTGAATCCATCTACAATCATGGTAATACACATACATTCTATCACCTCCAGAAGTTTGTTACTGCCCCTTTAGGGTGTACGTGTGTGTGTGTGTGTGTGTGTGTGTGTGTGTGTGTGTGTGTGTAGTAAAAACTAGTCAATATAAAATCGACCTTGTCAAGAAATTTGAGAACATCAAGTCATAAAGTAGATCATTTGCTAATGGAAACCTTCTATTCTTGACTAGCAACTCATATCCCTGTCCTCTCAGCACTTGCAATCACTGTCCCAATCCCTTCTTTGAAGAGTTTGATTATTTCAAATGCATCATTATAAGTAGACTCGGGCAGTATTTGTTCTTTGGTAACTAGCTTGTTTCCCTTAGTGTGTGCAGGTTCACCTGTGTGTTATGTCATATGGAAGAATGTTCTTCTTTTAATGTTAAATCACATTTGTTTCTCTCTCTCTCTCTCTTTCTCTGTGCGCGTGCGCGCACACACATGCACACTGCTTTTTGTTTAACTATCTGTGCATGTTTAGGGTGTTTCTGTGTCTTGGACATTATGAACAACACAGCTGGGAATATGGGAGTGGAGAACCTCTTTGAGATCCTGATTTCAGTTCTTTTAGATAAATATCCAGAAGTGGGATTATTGGATTATCTGACAATTCTGCTTCTGTTTTGGGAAATTTTCAACTAATATTTGACAAGGTGATCAAAGAAGAAAAGATAGTCACTTGAACAAATGGAGTTGGAAAGCATTTATATCCACATGTAGAAGAATAAAATTGGCTTCTTACGCCACACATACAGAAGAGGTAAGCTCAGAATAGGTAAAAGAATCAAATATAAAACCTACCAATTATATAGTTTCTGATTTTAAGTAACTTTGGATTTTCAGGCATCTGTCATGGTTCTTGGGTCCCACTACCATGAGAAATCTTCTCTGGATTAAATTTAGCTTGTTATCTTTTCCTCAGAATCTGATACAGTTCTGCAAGACAGAGTAACAATGTCCCTCCTTTTGATTGAATTTTCAATATTCTTGCCTATCTGGAATTGTGCTAGCTTTTTGAAGTCTTGAATCACTGTGGTCATAGTTATTTTCCCAAGTCTGGCTCTCCCATAAGCTACTGTTGCATGGTCATAATCCCACCATCTCTCTGCTACATCCCTTCATGTTCTCTCTGCTCTCAGCTCAAATGCCCAACTTCCCATGGAGTTATCTCATGTATCCATCACAGCTTGTTAAACATTGCTTAGGACCTGGAACTGCAATAGTACCAGGAATACGATTATAAATGAGACAGACCTGTTCTCCTGTCCTCAGCAAACAATCTGCAATAAAGAAAGGGACACGAGAAAAAGCTGCAGAAACATGTAGCTACAACAGGTCTTAGGTGTGCGGAAGACCTAGCAGAATCGATATGATTTGAGGAGGAGTGAGATTTATCGGTGTTAGATTCAGTCCATTGTCCTAGCCTATGAAGATAATTTCAGATCTGAATTCTATGTGTCTGTCTTGCTATCTACATTTTCATTTCTTTTGACAAATGATAGAAATAGCATCTACATTACCAAATTGTAGGAATATGGTAAGCCTAACAGTGGTCAGTAGAAATCTGTGGTACCATAGATCTACTTGCGAACTTTTTAGCTCCATCTAGGTGTTTTTTTTTTTTTTCATTTTGCTCTTTCTGCTATGAGTTTATTTCTATCAAGTGAAGAATATAATTAATATTAAATTGAATGAGCTTTTTGTTTATGATTCCTTGCTTTATCATTTATATTTTTGAGCCCCTAAAAGCTTGTTTTGAGTTGTATGTGGGTTCAACATTTCACCCAGTCTCCTGATGCCCTGGAATTGGGCTGTCAGTCCTGAGTGCTGGCTTATGAATCTAACGTCCGACTTTATAGCTCCTGAGTTCTTTGGATGCTGTCTCTAGAAATTACTCTCAGCTGGAAAGTGAAAGTGTTACATTGCGTTTTCCATCACATCCTGCCGTCTCCATTCCAGAGTTCTTCATTATTCTTCCCCATATTTTAATTTTTTTAACTCGTAAGTAATGGTTTGCATAGCATTCCCATAAGTCCCACATTGTAATATCCAAAGGGACCCAATGCAGTTCCTTGTCAAACATCAATAACTGAGAAACGAAATAAATCTTCCACCTTCAGCCTCTAATACTCTAGTAAGATGCATTGATCTTTCTTTGTTTTCCACTACTAAGTGGATGGGAAAGAAAAAGGCAAGGCAATAATTTCTAACAGTAAGGCTGATTTCTTTTCCTGAATAGTGGCCTCATTTTATCATGGATATATACTTAAGAGACAGGACTGTAGGGCTGACTGTAAGAAGGAGAGCTTGTGACAAAATGGACAGCAAGGATAGGTGGACCACGTGTAATGCAAAGCTTATGGTTACCACTAAAGACTGTCAATCCCATGGTGAGCCAGGAAGACACCAGCGGAATCACTGCTGTCGAAAATGAAAGGGCTGATACATTTTTTTTGTGAAATGATAATCATTTTGAAATTACTTCCAAACTGATTTCAGTGTAATCTTGCCAAGAAAGCCAGATTTTCCTCCTCTCCTATCTCTGCAACTTCATTCAGTTACAGAAAGTACATTACAAGGAGTGCTGCCTCTGTTTGCTGCTGCTATTTGGCATTATTGAACGATCTTTCATTATTTTGCTGTGAAAATCAGATCTTTCTTTTGCAGATTTGTGTTGAATTATGTTCATTTATCTAAATACATCTCAGGCCTGTTTTTTAATTTTAGCAATAGCGTGTTGTTGAACTTCTATGCAGAGATTTTTTTTGTATGCCTGGCAGTGAGTCACAGTGTTAATACCTTGAACGGCTTGCCACAGGCTCCTTTCTCACATGTGGGTTGCACTTTGAAATAACAGTGGGTTGAAACAGCTGATGAGATTTTTTAGGTTAGTTCTTCTGCAGAGAGCACAGGGAGAAGAGACGGAGGGGATATTTTGTTAGAGGTCTCAGGCAAGGTCAAAGTCAACTTCAATATCCACTGTCAACTTTGATGATACAAAGAAAATGCCTCTCCCAGCTACCAGCCGTGAGGTTGCCCTTCAGCAGCAGCCATGGTAGGCTGGGCAGGCTGTCAGCTTTTCACATGGAGCAATGTTATTTTATTTTTTGTTTAGTGCTGCTTTGATGTTGTTTTTAAACGTAGGAATCACTGAACAGTTGTGCACTCCTCTAAGTGTGTTATTTATAAAGTAGTGACTATTTTCAGGTTGCGGGGTGCTGAATTTCATTTGCATCTTAGCAGTGCCTGCTTTCCTCTTTCATGTTGTGAATGTTATATTTATTTGAGAAAATCTGAACAGGGAAAAAAAATCACCTTAATCAAACATAGAAGACTTATTGAGACGTTGAAGTGTAGTATTTGCTGATTTTCTAATCTTTAATAAGCTACTCTATTAAAACATAATCATGAAGTATTTGATGGATATTTTAAATGATGGAAAGTCATTTATTTATTCACGCATTTATCCATTTACCCCAGGCATACACATATGAAAATATTGTTCTGCACTAGACACTTAAAATATAAAGCTGAAGAAAACAAGGCTTCCTTTTTAAAGACTTCGTAATCTAGTGGTTAAGCCAGGAGTGTCAGGTAAAAAATATATACTTAGTATGAAAATGATCCTTCTAGAAAGGAAAAGATGATAGTGAAGTCTCACAGACAAAGGCTCATTTTATTTGCAGGGAGAGTAGGTAGAGATCAAGGAAAGTTTGATCAGCTGATGCCATGTACACAGCCTTAAAGCAAATGCTAAAGTAACTGGCATCACACACAGCGCAACAGTCCTCTGTGTGATACAGTGATTGTACCGCTGATGCCTTGGGACTGCGAAGGGATGGTGCTTCCTACCAAGCCAGGAGTGCTCACAGAGGCTTTCATACAGGAGCTGGTACATCAGTAAACACTTGACAGGATTTACACTGGTGCATCTCAAGTAGAGTCCTCCAGGACAGAAACACTATCAATCAACAGGAAGAAGGTTTCCTATTGTACATGCTTGCTGAAGACTTCCAGACTATCTGATACGAAAATAAAATTTTTTTTTTAGTGATAAAGCTATGGACAGCTGACTCCTACGGTTTAAACTGAACAATTATCTAGAGTGAAAGCAATCATCCATAGTAGGAATAAAGAACTACAGTCCTATTTCCTTGAACAAAACACACATAGAGATATACAGCAAGTAAAAGCTAGAAGGAATTCCAGATTCTTGATTGAAAAGAAATAGCTTTCACAGTTTTACAAGAGAGGATATATTTTTGCTGATCACACACACAAAAAAACACAGGATGGAAATTCAGGAATGCCAAGACATTCCAAAAAGGGCAGTGTAAAGAGTCTCAGATGCACTAGAGGGGTCGAGGGATGTGGTGTGGAACATCTGCTACAGTACTCACAGACACACATCTGCACTGCAGGTAAGATGCAGAGGAACGGGACATCAGTAAGCTGTTTCTGCTGTTCATTTCAGCCCACTTACATAATGCCAACCCAGCTTTGAAAGAAAGCTTTAATGAACTCCTATCTTCCTCCTTCAGAATGTGTGATCAATGGTGAATCTACAGAGTGAACTTCAGCAGATGACAAATCCCTGACAACCAAGAAGCTATCAGGTAGACTCAGTGGGACAATGTATTTCATCAAGAAAATCCTTGTGACCAGAAAGTTCATGGTTTTATTGACAGCACTTATTTTCCTGGAACCACTGGTTTGAAAGAGCTGGGGTGTAACCTTAGGATAATGGTTTCTATATAGTGGAGAGGAGTTCATTCTGTGGTATTCAGTTCACAAGTTATTTTTTCTCCAAAAGGCAGGGTGGTCTATGAAAGCTCTTCCATGGTTGTGGGCAGAGAAAAGGAGATATTTTGTAGCAGGCAAGTGGCAGTAATCCCACAAGAGTGGGCCCTGGATATAAGCCATGCTTTCTGTGCTCTTGCATTTGCCTGAGTTTGTGCATTTAGAAGTAGGAATAGAAATAACTAGAGTTATGTAAAGATGGCTGATGAAAACTCTGAACTTTGGTGTGTGAATGTGAAATCGTAGAAGAAGCCAGGATTTCTTCAAATCAGTCTGTAAGGTAGGTCACAAACATGCTGATGTGGAATTCAGGGGCTTCCTGCCCTGTTCTGAGGAAGGGTGATGAACAGAAGCTAAAAACAGAGCAATGATAGAGATATTTGCCTTACAGGTATCTGGCTAGAGTTCTATCAACAACTTGGTGAGGAAAGATTGCAGCAACACAACAAAGCACCCTGTAGTTATAACTGTAAGTTAATTGTAGTTAGTTTTTGTAACTCTGTATATGTGTGTTGTGCAACCATAGTGTTGATAAATGGGTGTTACAGAGCATGAGATGTAGCTTATCAATGTTGTCATTACACACAAAGATAGATCCTCCACCTTCACTTTCTCCTTTTCCCATCCCCATGTCTCCTTCCTTCTCTATCTATCTATCTATCTATCTATCTATCTATCTATCTATCTATCTATAATCTACACTAGGTATGTTCAATTGATGTTGTCAATCATAAGCATAGATCCTTGCTACGTGTAGCCCAAATGTGGTGAATTCCTCTTTGGGTGTGCCAGGCAAATATTCACAAGCCTATGCTGGTTGAAGAGAGCTGTGGAATGCTTGAGAGCTGGGGAAGATACCTTCTATTTTATAAAATAGGATGCTAAGGGCAAGGGGACTTTCCAAAGAATAAAACATCTAGTTTGGGACTAGAGCCTTAATCCTTCATTCTTAGATAAATGTTTTGACAAGTATACCAACCCACTCTTAGGAAAAAGAAAAGCACGGATTGGTGTTGGCTTTCAATAACAAGAGTTTGTGTCCACCCAAAAAAGAATTGTCTATTTTCATTTGATGGGAATATACTGAGTAAAAAACAACCATGACAAAGGGGCTGGCAAAGACTCTTGCTTTTTCTCTTATACTGGTCTGTTGGAGCATTACATGTACAGCTGGACATATTTGTCTTGTCTTCTTCTGTGCTTAGCATAGCTAGGGGACAGCAACTTGAGAAGACTATCAGTGAGGGCACCAAGTAGTGAGACTGTCGGGGAACTTTGTGATGAAAGCTGGTGTGTCTCCCCATCTCCATGAACACTTCTATGGTCTGACTACTTGACTAGCTCTCTGGAGGAGTTGTAGGTCCGTTTTCTTTCCTGTCTCTCATCACAAGCAAATCCCACTAGACTTTAAGTGGTTTCATCATAAAACAGAAGTCTGCTTTATTTATGACCAGGAAACAAATGTTACTCTCTTTAGAAAAATGTATTTCTGAAGAAATGTTAGCAACTCTGAAGAATAATTATTTGCCTGCATTTGCTTGAAAGATAGTGAGAAAGGGAGAGGGAGAGAGATAGAGAGATCTTTCATCTGACGGTTCACCTTCCAAATTCTACAATGGCCAGATAAAGTCAGGCACTTAGAGCTCCATCTGGATTCCCCATATGGGTGACAGGGACCTGAGCATTTGCATTATCTCAGATGCCTACCAGGTTACATATCAGCAGCAAACTGGGATTGGGAGAGGAGCTAGAATTTGAACCCATGCGCACTGACATTCAGTGCAGGTGTCCCATGTGACGTTTGAACTAATATACCAAACCTCCTCGAAAGAACTCCCTTTAGGAGAGTTTTGAGCCTGAAAGGATGGAAGCACATTAGGTGGATATTCATTATTGTGGAGTGAGTTTGCGAAACTTCTTCACTTAGACAAGTCTTGGGAATTCAAGGCCATAAAACATCTACAGGAAGGGGCATTAAAAGGGAAATCCCAGGATCTATGGAACTGTATCATAAAAAAGTAAACATAAATAAACAAATAAATACATTAATAAACAAACAAAAAAACACACAAAAAAAACTTAGGAGGCAGGTCTGGAAATCCAGTATGACAACACTGCAATTAATCAGGTTCCTCAGTCTTCACAGAGCTTGGATGTGTGAGAAACACATGATTTTTCCACTTGCTGCTACATTCCTCTACATTCTAGAAGTGTCCCTAAAAGAATACATTCAAGCTCAGAAATGCTCCCATTGGGAGGAGTTGTGTGCTGCCGTGTGGAAAAGCAGACTAAGCAATAAGAACTGGGGAAAAAGGAAAGGAGATTGACACAGTGGCACAGCCTGGGAAAGATACGGGTTCACTCTACTGTGTTTAGAAGATCTCCGCACAGATCAAGCTGCTCCTGCCACTTTATATTTTTTCTTCTTTTTTTCTGGAATATCCTTCATGTAGCTCTTCACAAAGAGAGCCTTTCTGGCTATGCCCACCCATGCTTCCTGGTTTTCTGGTCCTCTCCTTCAGATGATGCTACTCTTTAAAATTTCAGCCATGCAACAAATACTAACTGCTCCTATGTTGTTTCAGGTACTGTCCTAAGCAGTGAGAAGGAACATAGAGGTTCCTGCTCCAATGAGACCAACACAGCCCACAGATAAGTCAGGCTGATGTGAAAACAGGTGCTGAGCTTAGCCTGGAACACAGAGTAAGTTGTTCACTCCTGTAACAGGCTTATGCACAAGTGAGCGAGGCACCATTGGTGGTTTGCTTCTGTAGAGAAGATGGTGGCACAGGAAAGGTAATGCGCTTGTGCAAGGTCACACAGTTTGTCTATCGTCCTGTGGTGCTCCTTGCTTACTATGTTGCCCCAGTAGAATGGAAAGCCCATGCTGTCAGGCAGCTTCAGTGTCTTGTTCCCTGTGATATCGCCTATGTCTTGCACATAGGAGGTGAGTGGGCACTTATAAATGTTTACAGATTGAGTGAAAGAGGAAAAGTGGTACTTACAAATGTTCATTAGGAACAGAATGGGCTGTGACATGAAAAGACTGTATATTAAATAAAATCTTATTTCCCTCCTTGCTGACTGTTCAGTGGTAGAATTGAGTCTTAGTGTGCCTTTGATTTGTATCCTTTTAATCCAACACACAGAAATGTGCTGCTTTGGCCTATAGGTATGTTTAATTGTGTATTTTCTAGGTAACACTGAAGGTGAAGTGAATATTCCTGCTTCACTACTGCATCCTTCCCATTTATTTATTGATGTTGTTGTATTTGGTCTTCAGAAAGCCAATTCAAGTTCCTGAAATGAAAACCATCTCCCCTCAGTTTAGCGTCTAGCTGAGTGACGTAAGGGCTGACTCTGGTGCTTTGGCGTAGGAACTCTAAAGCCAGAAGTTTGGAAGAGGTTTTGTTTTGGTAGCTTGGTGATATAGGAACACCTGGTGCAACTTGTTAGCATTCAAGAGGAAACCAGGGGAAAATACTGATAATAGAGGAAGGCATCCTGAGTGTTTGTGAGCGTGGACCCAAGGTAAAGCTTGCAATGTAATGTGTATAGACGTGTTCGTTCTCAGCATCATGGAGCCAGTTCCCTGCTCTTAGGGTACTCTCATATTCATGAGCTGCTTCACAATGACTAAGAATTATTTGGATTCCAAGTTAATGGATCAATGGATTCATACATAATTGAACTTCATCAGGAAGGGGCTGAAAAGATTAGAAATAAAGCCAACCAAACAAGGAGGGAAGAGAAACTATCAGTAATTGGTGTATTTATTGAAAGCCTTATTAGCAAGTGGACAGAATAAAAATGGTAATGAAACTGATAAAAGCAAGACTATTTTTATCGGGTCCTGGGCTGCACTCTGTGTGCATCATCTCATTCTTATTCCTGCATTAACACTGAATCACAGTAGGGTCATCACATCCATCAATGGCCCCAGAGTGTCTTCCTGATGAAGCTGAGATTCAGATCCACTTCCGTCCAACTGCAAGGAAGTGGGGCTGAACAATGGTACTGTTTTTGACATGACCACCTGCCAACTCCTGGGCCCAGTGTGTCTCCTCTTCACTGGACCTGGAATATAGAAGTGTAGTGAGTCAACTGGCTGGAGCAGATAACCTTTGGGGTATTTCATATATCTCCTGAGGTCTTTCTGCCACTTTGTCTGTGCCCCAACACCATTCCCCAATATCCTAGAGACAGTGCTTTGGCAATCTTGTGTTTTGATTTTGGGAGCAAGATCAAAGAGAAACTACCAACTGCTCCTTGTGAATGTTTTCATGAAAAGGGGGTTGACTTTTATTTTATAGGCAGATAATTAAGAAACATCAATATTAAGAATTAATTTGCACAATGTCACTCACAGATTCTATATGGCAGAATCCATACATAAGCAGCAATTTTCCCCAAAAACTGTTACTCCCAAACTAAATTGGGTCCCGTTTCCATGAAGTTTCCTTCTCTTCCTGGGATAAGATGCTTTCTTACTGGAGGGGATATGGTCAGGAGTGAAATGCCACACCATCTGTTGTGGCTTACATCAGTTTTGTCCTGTGTCAAACTCACGTTGGAGTCTACTCATCTTGTGCTGTGTCAAAGGTTGGAAATTAATCATATTATGGTGTTTGGAGATGGGGTTGCTGTTGAGGTTGTTAGCACTGGATATAGTCATTAAGGCAGAACCCTCATGATTGAATCTTGGTGGCTTTGTACAAATAGGGAGATGTACCGGGAGGTTTACACATGCACCCTCCCTATCTCTTGCCATGAGATGCCCTGTGCAGAGGTCAACTCTAGATGTGGACTTTCAACCTTGGGCAAAAACTGAAAACCAAAATATCCTATTTTCTTCAGCATCTACCCAGCCCAGTGTTGTGTGAGTAGCAGAACAAAGACACATGGCTCAACAATTCCTTCTCAGATTTTTGGTGCTGCCCCTTAGCCTAGATCTGCTTGTTTGGAAGAGGGATTGATTACAGGGTTGTTGTCTGTATTCTTGTAGTGAAACCTCTGTGTTCCCTGTTTTGGCGAGTTGGTACAAACCCTACTTAGATAAACAATGACCTCTTAAGAAAATCAGGCTTTTTGCACTGGATAGTCCTTGGGGAGAGGACTGAAGTACTTGGAATTCAACAATAGAATTCACCAGATTGCAAAGGAGAGAAGAAAATTTGAGTTCCAAGAAAGTGCTAGAAACCCCTCACCATTGCATGCTCATGCATGGAGCCTCAGCAAAGGAATTTATCTGGGGGGTAAGAGTGATTGAACATAAAAGCCGAGCATGTGGGAGTCCAAAATCGGCATAGAAATGGAAGAACTCCCATATTCAGGGGCCAAGTAGGCTTGCAGATCAAGCAGTGATATATGTCTAGTATGATAGAGCTCTTCACATAACACTGGAAAATGCCTGAAATCACAAGGAGGCTTCCATGCCTGGAGAGGTGGGGAATAAAAACCCTCTTCCCACAGACAATGAATGAATTTCATGGCAGAAAAGTGAACTTGGGTAGATTAAAGACCATATATGACATTTACCATTCTATAGCTTGGTGATTAGCTCATCAAAATTTGGCATTTCAAACCCACAAGGGATCCACTGTTTTGAATGAAGAGAATTTGTTCTAAATATATAGGTATGCCTGGAAGAAGATATAGAACCCAATGTCTATAACTGAACAACTCCAAGAAATAGACAACATGGACTATATTCAGCTCATTTTGAATGCCCCTTGCCTGGTTTTTTCATATCATAATTTTATATTCTGCTAATCATCCATATGGATGGATTCAGCAGTTTTTGTTTCCTTTCATCCCTGCCTTAAGAACTGGGAAAGGAACCTGGTGACACCCAAGGAAGAAATCACTTATTAAATTTTTTCCTGAGGAAAGAGAAGGCAGAAGCACTTAATTCTGCTGAGAGAAAGAAGGTTCTTATCTGGAGCATGCTACCCAACCAAGTAGGGGCAGAGGCCCATGGTCAGGTGAGAGAACTGGCAGGACTTTCCTGAGAAGGTTCTCATCTGGAGCTTGCTACCCAACTATACAGGAGCAGAGGCCCATGGGCAGGTAAGTGAACCGGCAGGATGTGCCTGAGCAAAGGGCTAAGTTCATGAAGAGTGATGGGAGAATTTCTTATTCTGTTATTCATCCAGAAAGTTTTGTTGCCCAGAATGAAGGGTACAAAAAAGCTAAAGCCACATTCTCTGAGATGTCTGATAGTCTGTGACCAACAGAGAGTAGAAGTGAAATGGATAATTGCATATTCATAGAAAGTTTAGCAAGGTTAGACTTGATAGAGACAAATGTCTCATTCCCAATCATTACAGCAGACCTCAGTGTCAGAGAAGGCATGATGAATTAGTGAAATTCCATATTGTGGGAGGAATTCTTCAGTGTAACCCACTCACCATGTGGGAAATTTAAAAGGAGGATCCATAGTAAGTCCTATTTTTCTAAAAAAAAAAAAAAAGAAAAGAAAAGAAAAGAAGGAAAACAAGGAACAAACACCTGTTGAGTGACCCTTGGTAGGGCACTCACTCAACTTCCTCATGTACTGTGTCCCATCCTTTTTTCTTTTCTCTCTCATTGGTCCTTCTTAACTTTTCATTCTTTATCCCTTTTTTCTTCTTGGCCTCTTTTCTTCCTCACCTCTTACCTTCATCATTTTTCTTTCATTTGTCATTTTCCTCTAATTTTTAGATTCTTAACCTCATGCCAACAGAATTTCAGCCAGCTACCATAATAAATGTTTTTCTCAACAAACTAGTTCATGGGTGAAAATATTGAAACAAGGTCATAATAGAGAAATAAATTGCAAGGAAAGCCAAGAAAAGGTTAGCATACCACATCCATGACACGTAGCCTCCTTGCGTTTCCTAGGCACTGTAACCTGTTGGCTCTTAACTGCCCTGGGGTGGTGAAAAGTCGGAAGAAGAAAATGGAATCCATGCACATCTATGTTCCCAAGGTAAGAAGAAAAAGATGGCTTTTTGGAATCACATCCAGTATGGGTCCTGAAACCAGATAGAAATAGCATTTTGGTGTTTACAACATTGAACATGTCTCAGGCAATCTTGATTAGATTTTGAGAAGGAATGAATTATAACACCAAGTTCAAATATTCTATTATAGAGAATTCCTTCTTCATTAAATTCCAGTATTTTCTTTTCTTTTTTTTTTTTTAAGATTTTATTCATTTTATTACAGCCAGATATACAGAGAGGAGGAGAGACAGAGAGGAAGATCTTCCGTCCGATGATTCACTCCCCAAGTGAGCCGCAACGGGCCGGTGCGCGCCGATCCGAAGCCGGGAACCAGGAACCTCTTCCATGTCTCCCACGCGGGTGCAGTGTCCCAATGCATTGGGCCGTCCTCAACTGCTTTCCCAGGCCACAAGCAGGGAGCTGGATGGGAAGTGGAGCTGCCGGGATTAGAACCGGCGCCCATATGGGATCCCGGGGCTTTCAAGGCGAGGACTTTAGCCACTAGGCCACGCCGCCGGGCCCAAATTCCAGTATTTTCTAGGTTCTCCTTATGTGGAAATTAAGGTGAAGTTGTTTGAGGGCTTCTGAATGGTGTGACAACAGACTGTAGCTTTGTACTGAATTTCATAAGAATTATTTGTTTCTTTATGGCAATTGACATGCCATTGAATGGCAGGACTAACTTGGGTAAGGAACAGTCATCTTGTGGAATTCAAGCGTTGAATTTTAAAGAAATCATGCCCTCCCTAAATTTCAACGTGTGACTTAATACTTTAAGAAAGGTAATATTAGCTTAGAGCATGTGATTCTAAGCAGAGCAGAAATGAGGAGTGTCTGTTGGTTTCCTAACCATTCTTAAATTAAAGCACTGCAATCTGTTACATAAATCTCTCTTTTCTTATTTTAGATTCAGCCAGCATTTTGCTAGTGAATAAATCAGACATCCCAGATGTCATTTCTCCCTGAATACAGATAAATCACAACCAAAAGGCTCGCTAGGTTTGCCAAAATTGCTTTACATATCAACAAAATCTAGCGTTACTACCCAAGGATGTATCCCCTTCCCTACCCTAGGAATAAAGAGATCATATGTTATCAGTAGGGTACCAAAGAATACCAACGCCCATGTAGAGCAACAAAATCCCTCAGTTTGATCTGTAAGCAGACGGGGTTTATGCCTTGATCAAAGGGTCACTGCTATTTTTCTCAGAAAAGTTGCACCTGAGTGAGCCTGTTGATAGTTATCAGCTGCTCCCTTGGATCAGGAAAAGAAATGGAGGTGGTCATGATAAATTCATTTCTTCATCTGTTGTACAGTTTATTAGCAGGGGAGATTGAAGCTGCGATAAATAACATCCTACTTTGATGGCTTCAAGCAGAGAAGAATTATCTCTTAGTCAGTCATCCCCTGTGAACACATTGTTACCCAAAGTCATTCAGAACTTTGTGCTCAGTTACCTAGTGGCTAGACAATCTCTGGATCTTCCCCAAAGAGCTGTCTTTGAACCCCTGCTTCCAAGGGTCCTAGAGAGAGGAGCAGCATCTACGCAGATTTCTGCAGGGAGTTCTGTGAGTGAGGCCTGCAGAGGGTATCATCTTCCTCTCACATTCCACACCTCAGGACTTAGCCTATGGCTGCTCCAACACCAAGGCCAGCGTAAACTGTTCCTGAGCTTAACAGGTGACATGAATGAATACCTCACAGATATTTCTGTAATTGGAGGATGGGGGAATATGCTTAGAAGCATTGCCTTCCATTTGGATCTAATGAATTGCTTCTGTGTTGTTTATCCACACTGTTTTATCCAGTAGATTACATAAGACAAGAGTCATGTTTTAAAAAGCTGAGTTCATTATCAGTGTCTTTTTCCCTCACGGGAATCATAGTGAAGAAATGAATGCACCAGGTCAAGACTGTTAAAGGAAAGAGAAGGAAATGAGGAAGAGTGCAAAAATTAGATAAACATTGGCTTACAATACAGAATAAATTTCATGAACATATAGTTCAAATATTCCCTTTCTAGGACGTATTTTGAGTTTTATTTTAGTTTATTCTAGAAATGTTTCCCTTGGGAAATGGACCCTTTAGGCAAAGAATTGTGGTGATTCTTCATTTCTCATTCTTTTTTTAAAATTCATTAATTACATTGTATTATGTGACACAGTTTCATAGGTACTTGGGTTCTCCCCACCCCTCCCCAAGCCCTCGCACCATGGTGGATTCCTCCACCTTGTTGCATAACCACAGTTCAAGTTCAGTTGAGATTCCCCCATTGCAAGCGTATACCAAACATAGAGTCCAGCATCTTATTGTCCAGTCAAGTTCAACGGCTTCTTAGGTATACCCTCTCTGGTCTGAAGACAGAGCCAGCAGAGTATCATCCCGATCAATTAAAAGCTCCAACATACCATCAGCAAAAATTTACATCAATGAGGTACCACCTAACGCCAGTAAGACTGGCCCACATGAATAAAAGCACCAAAAATACTTGTTGGCGAGGTTGCGGGGAAAAGGGAACCCTACTCCACTGCTGGTGGGGCTGCAGGCTGGTACAGCCTCTATGGAAATCAGTATGGAGAACATTCAAACAACTCAAAATCAACATACCGTATTATCCAGCAATAGCACTCCTAGGACTATATCCAGAACACTTGTTTTATGAGAAACCAACATGCACTCCTATGTTCATAACAGCACAATCAATAATTGCAAAAACATGGAAGCAGCCAAAAGGCCCATCAGCAGAGGATTGGATAAGAAAGCTATGGTTCATCTACTCCATGGAATACTACTCAGCTATTAAAAAAACAAAATGCAGTTCTTTGTGGCCAAATGGGCCAAACTGGAAACCATAATGCTAAGGGAAATGAGCCAATCCCAAAAGTTAAATACCACATGTTTGCCTTAATTTAAGATGATATGATGTTATGTATATCATTTCTCATTCTTAAGGAATCATTCATTCATTTTTTAGTTTATTTACTTGTAAGAATAAAGCCAGCTTCTTGTTGAGTTTTACACATCTTGGATAAGTAAATTATATTTACCTGCAAGTCCAAACTGATAATATTGTAGATCCCCTTCCTTCACTGACATTTACCACAGAGGAGTTGCTTTCTCTCTGAAATGGAGGCATTGTTACAGCAAATTCTTGACTTATTACCTATTGTATTTCTAGCATCTAAGGCAATGAACTGGTATACACCGATCTCTCAATAAATATTTGTTGAAGACTTGAGTGCACAAATAGGTATAAGGGGACTTTATTGCTTATTGACCAGAACCAAATATCATTGTTCGATAATGTCCCAGATACATGTGTGAATACAACTGAGATCATTTGGTAAAATACATTGATAACATGTCAAAGATTTATTCATTCACACTTCTCTTCACTCCTTCACTCTTATGCTTTGTATGTGAGATTCTAGGCTAGGCAACAATTTTAGCAAGTCTTCCATAGAGAAAGGAGATAAATATAGCTTTCCTCAGGAAGCCTGGCTCTCCAAGGTACACCCAAGAGCTTTCCAAAAAGGGGTTTATTGCAGAGGATCCTGTAATCCAAGAGCGAGGAAAGGGAGGTTTCCTGGAACTTTCCCTCTGGTACGTGTAAGTTCATTCGCTAGACTTGAGTATGAACAACCTTACCTTGCCCTCATTTGCACTGCGAATCCCACTATAAAGAAAATTAAGGGAGAGGTAAAAGATGCCTGGGAAATTTTACAACTGCATTGAATTTTGCATGTTTGTCTTGTGTTATGCAAAGAAAGCAGTACCTACCTCCATCACTCAGTGCACTGCAAGAATTGACAGGGGTGGGAAGTGGTGACTGTATTTTATTGAGCCCCAGCAGTCACATTACAGTTAAACAAGAGCTAGATCCATGCCAAATGAAAGCATGAGATAGAATAAAAGGCCCTTGCAATACCATAACGAGAAAAGTATTTTTAAACTAAATTAACACTGTTTGGAAAATGAGGCAAACTTGGTTCTGTCAAGTCTGGGCCTCTCAAGACGTGAAATTTTCGTACACACAAGCACAGATGTGTGCTGACAGATACTGAGAAAAGAGGGAGATCTTTCCATGGAAAAACAAATTCAGATCGGTCACAAAAATCTTTGGAACAATCATGCATGAGTCATGGCAAATTTTGGGGATGAGTACATTTTAGTAGAAAAAAATGATGATTTAACCAAAATGTGTTTAATTTTTAGAAGGTATATTGCTACTGAGAATGAGAGATGGATAATGAGAGTTCATTTTTTTTCAAATCAAAAAGATGTGAAAAAAAGTGGAAAGAGCCAGAGTCGGTAATTTCTTTTCATTAGAACAGAAAAATTTATTCACTATTTTTTCCACCTTAAGATCTCTCAAAATCATAAATTCTTGGAGACTTGAGGTAGATTCTGTGCATAGAATTTCTTGTTACAAATTTAGGGCATGATAAACTCTAAAGAGCCAACATACCATATAGTATAGAATAATTCATAAGAGAAACTAAAGTCTCCCTGCTGTGTTTGTACTGGGAACTCCCCAGAGACCCAGATTCATTTTGTCTTCTTGCTCTGCTACACTCACCATGTGGCTTCCATTCCATGGTACATCCACACTTCAACCAGCAGACTGGAGGACATATCCCTTCATTTTTAATGATATAATTCTGAAAATGAAACGCATGAATTAATCTCAACCAAACACCTATTGGTTAGTATATAGTCACATAGCCATACTGAACTGAAAGGAAAGCTGGGCTACATAGCGTGTAGCTGGGTGATCAGAGCTCAGCTAAAACCCAATGGAATGAGACAGAGAAGCAGTACCAGGATTAATTCAGAGTTTCTGCCACTCTGCGAGAGAGAGGAATGTGAGCAGACTCCAAAGCTCAGGTGATGCAGGCTGAGCATAGAGGGTGGAATCTGTGCCAGCTAGGAAACAAGGCCAAGTTGTGATAAAAAAAAAAACTGATGATAATAGAGGGCTTCCAGATTAATATTCATTGTAATGTTACTGAGGGCCAGCTGATATTTGAGGTGATTTGGGTGGACAAACTCATTCAATCCAGTAAATAACACTATGAGGCATGTATGACAATTATTTTTCCCTGGGAGGTAAGAAAAAAAAGGCATAGGACAAGTTTTTGGCTTCAAAACATGCTTGAATGGAAGAAATTATTTTTAGTGGCCCACAGCACAGTGGTACAATTGATAGCTCACAATAACTTGTTCTACATTTTGTGATGAACAGAAGAAAGGAACGTGAAGTCTCCACACGCTGCCTGATAATAAGGAAACAGAAGTGCTGGTTATTGATTTTATTAGTATATGCTGTGTACCTGTGTTGAAATATCATAGTTACTTCATAAATATGTGTCTTTAATAATGAAAAATAAACAAAGCAAAGACAATGAAAAACAGAAACAAAGCCCCAAACTCACACAAATTCACATACCAGAAAAGGTCAGTGTTGAAAGAGAAACTCTGTTAGGTATAGATATCAACATATAGAAAGTAAAAAAATTAAAAAGAGGGAGAAACTCAGAAAGAACAAATACTTAAAGCAGTAAGGCCAAAATTAAGTCCACATGAAGGTGTAAAGGAAATGTCTCCTTACTGTGCTTATTTTAGATACTCTCTTCGTATGAGGCTTATAATCCTGTGGCACAACCTCTCATTTGGCTTCCCAAGGAAGTATTTTTTTCTAAATCCATAGTACATCCATAGGCAGAGAAAAATAGCTCCTATCCAACCTTTCATTCACTGAATGTTTGCAATGTGTGGAACTGGGCTGGGATATAACCACAGTTCTGGGTACCCACACCACACTCTTGTTTGGGTAGCAGGGACCTAATTCCTTGAGCCACCACCTACTGCCTCTCAGGATCTGACAGTAGGAAACTGGATCTGGGAGTCAGAAACACAAATAAAATCTAGGACCAGTACAGGATATTGACATCCAAACTGCTAACCTAAATATCTACCCTTAAAGAGACATTTCTAAAAGTTTATTTCCTCTATTCTTCATGCAATTGATGTCTAGGAGTTTTCTAATGATTTTGTTTCTGCCCGTCCTTTTCCAGGAAGTGTTCAATCTGTGTTGAGTTCTTCCCAGCTCCAATAAACAGCCCAAAGGAACTTCTGGAAGGATAGTGGGAAAATGGATCCTTTTTTCATTTTTGCCTGGCACCACTGGCTTTGCCAGACTGGCCTTGAAGTCTTGTCTCTCCAAGGAATTCCCTACTCTCCGTGGCACCCCTGTACCACTTCTATGTCTGGAGAGATCATAAAGCGTCTGGGTAGCAAAACTACTCATTCTCAACCAGCTGTTTAATTAAACCAACACATTGGTTATGCTTGGAGGGGCCTAGATATGAATGAAGGATTATCTGTGATGACAGAAATCTTACAATTCAATCTCCATTAAAATAACATTATAAGGTAAAACAGCGTTGAAAACAGCTTTATAAGGCAGAATAAATACACAAAAAAGGGAGGTTACAGTGTCGTATTTTTGAAGAAGCAACATACCTTTCTACAGCGATTCATATGAAGAACTTACATGAACTGAATTATAGCATACCGGAAGTGAGAGATAAATAAATAAAGCGATTGTGTTAGGGTAAGGCCATTTCCATCCACCCTTCTGTTTAATGAGAAGGCCTCCCAGGGAGGCACGAGATGAGAAGTCTTAATCTGTTGTACCCTCGATAGCTTCCATTCTCTCGTACTCACGAGATCTGTAAACCCAAGGACAGTGAGGTAAAACAGAGATTAACTTTGACCAAGTAGAGTTGTCTATGTTGGTGTTAACTTTACAACATAACTTCTATATCAGAAGTCACTCTATTTCGTTAGAATTTGACAAGAATATATGAAGGAAAAAACTTTCCTCATGGCATGAACAAATGCATTGATGGGCACAGGCAGAATATTGGAGCACAAAGACAAACACAGGGAAGGGATGGCAGAGAAAGCTCCTGACAAGAATTAAAAGCTGGAAACGATCCAACTGAGAACTAGTTTTTCTGCATCACTTACAACTAATCAGACTTCAAGAAACTGAGTGTGTTTCAGTGGCACCTGCCCCTCTTCCTGGGCCATGCATCATGTTCCATGTGTTCTATTGCCCTCTTGTTTTTGTGAGAATACCAAATGGAAGGGATTTAACCACGAATCCTCAGTAATTTCCCCTGTGTACTTCAGCTACTGGGGGTTCATTTTCTATTTCTCCATTACTATGATAGCCCCTAGCTCTAAAGTTTGTTTTGAAGATGAAAAGAGTAAGTATGGAGTGTGAGACAACTAGTACCGGGTAAAGAGTGCACCCTTTTATCAACCATTACCACTTATTAGCTATTGAAGTATTTCTTGGAAACATGCTCTTCCCTGCCTGCCAACTGAAAAGAAAATTATCCCTATACATGTGTGTATATCTATGGGTAATGTGTATATAATTTTATGATTGCAAGAGAGACTGACTACCTGCCCTAAAGGCTCCATTCTTGTCCTGAGTCCCCAACTGATCCCTAAAGTCACATATCATTCCACACAGGGTTTACTGTCTCCTGGAACAATATGATGCATTGAATACAGAGCCTAGATTATAGTCTGTGAAACACCTGTATTTTAGTGGACCCTAGTCAGGTCTTCACAGCCTCACTCCGGAAGGCAAAGGTGGAGATTTTAGAGGCTGTGCCAATTTGTGGAGAATTTTAAAACCAAGAAGTAACTTCTTTTGCACTGTAAATACGTTGTGTTCAAAATTTTCCAAATCACTGTACCTAGGGCTATCACAGCCTCATGGAAAGATAAATTGTTATTTCTCAGCAAACAGGGAGGGTTGAGATGTCAAAGCCTTTACAATCTTGGCTCTTCTCTGGTATCCTTCCAACCCCTACCACTACATACTATGTTTCGCACATTCACATGTTTTGTCAATACTCTTAAAGTTTACAAAGGAGAAATGCAGAAAATATTTAGGAAAAAATGTGATGGCATGTAACTGAGTTTCATGGCAGTACAGAAAATTAAGAAGAGAGCAGAATTACTTATAGGAGTCATGTTGGAAGTTTGGAGAATCAAAAGTTTTGGCCTGCTGACACGTATTTATTTCTTTTGGAAAAAATGCACCATAACAACTTCAGTGATAATAACTGATTTATCCTTCATTTTGGAGTTTTAATGCAGATCTGATTGCAACGAAGTACATTGTCCAAGCTTCTAAAATTGGTTAGCCTAACAAACCAAAGTAATTGCAATCAGATGTAGCATAGGATAAGGTCAGCAAGTTATCGGATGGAGAAAAAAATCTTTGTAGGATGTTAAAAGGCAATTCCACCATATTCATATGTAACCCTTTACTCTGCACCTCTTTCTCTCCTCCCTTTCTTCTTGCCCAATCTCCCTGCCCACCGCTGCCCCCCATTTCCCATTGCCTTTTGCTACAAAACCCCATTATTTGGCTCCAAGTCATGAAATAGTTCATTAAACTGATAGGCAAAAAGGGACAATGAGAATCAGCCTCATTAGGAAGCATGGAGACACTGCGGCAAATACACGACATGATCTATGAGCAAGAAGTGACAGAAAAATTGGAAAGATTTAAAAGTGACCCCTGAATCTCTAGAAAAACATAAATACCCTCTTCCAATATGTTCATAAACAAAAATGCAACTTTCACAAAACGTTTCTAAAGAGGCAAGCATATCCAAGTGTGCTGTGTTATCAGCCCCAAGACATCTTTTCCTCGGTCTTTTCATTTACCAGATAACCCATATGAAAATGCTCAGATAGATCTGGGTGTTGAACGATCCCTTTGCAACACTACAAAAGTAACAAGGCTTAATAGAACTGAAATGGAATATGAGTCCCTGTTGTACTCTGAGGCGTGATGATGAAAATAGAGCAGATTAGTTGATAGTGTCCAGAAAACATGGTGAGGCTTTTAGGGAGATGACATAGGGGGGCAGGGGCTGCCTGAGACAGAGCTTTGTCTGCAGGAGGAGCCTAGTGTCTGTCAACTTGGAAGAGAACATTTTCTGGCGAAGGAAACTTTACTTATCTTTGGCTGTTACCTTATTACCCTGAAGATAAATAGGTTGGATTTGTAGATGGTTTTGAAACATGCTCCAGGGAGTCCTGGGGGCTGGGTGGAGCTGTGTTAGGATGACAGGAAACTGAAGTTCAGGATGGGAAGGTCTGCCAAGCAGGGATCCTTTCATCTCCCAGCTAAGTCAATCAGAACAACTCTATGCATTTGTTTTACATATTTATGTTTCCAGCCCACAATAGTCTTGAATGAATAATTCTTAGCCTACAACAACACCTTATGGGAAAAATACCGAAAAAAAGAACTGGGAGTACCATCCCACCCTGTTCATCCTTAAAAGTCTTCAGAAAACTGTACTAAGCTCTTTGAGGACTGAATTTATAATAGATTGTTTTAGTCATATGATTTAAAGAAATCTCAGAGTGTTTACCCTTTAGAATACTGGATTCTGGAAGTGTTTTTGCTGTTCTGACATTACAACCTTTTTAGTGATGGAGCTGGATTAGAACTGGATCTCCCTTTGTCTGCTCATTCAGACTTGTGTGTCACACATCATTTAGGATAGTACTTGGATGTACTGTATATACCATAGATACTTCTGGAAAAATTTTTAGATTTTGCATGTGAGAGGTAAGAAGAAAAATGGCTAAGATTTAGTGATTACAGGTTTTTCTATGTACTCTTCTACTGTGATATCTTCTTGTTCAAATGTGTCTATTTTTGTCATATCTGTATTATGTATAGATATAATTACTTATTTGAGTGACAAAGAGAGAGATAGAGAAAGAGATAGATAAAGAGACAGAGAGGCAAGAGGCAGAGATAGAGTTAGATAAAGATAAAAATAAAAACAGATCTTCTATTTGCTGGTTTATTCTGCAAGTGAAACAACAGCCAGGGCTGGGCCAGACCAAAACCAGGAGCCAGCAACTTCATCCCACTCTCCCACCTGGGTGGCAGGGCACCAAATACTTAGATAATCATCCACTGCCTTCCCAGATGCGTTAGCAGGAAGCTGAATGGGAAGTGCTTTTGCCAGGATTCTAACTGGTACTCCCATTATGATGCTGGCATGGCAAGCAGAGGCTCAATGTGTTCTGCCACCATGCCGGCCTTTATTTTATGAAGTCTAAATTCCCTATATGGTTGTCGTAATAGAAATATTATCCAAAGACTGAAGGTCTTTTTTTGTTTTGTTTTCAATACAAATGATGTTGAATATCTTCATTTTGAACTACTGCGAATCAATTTCATCCTTAGTGGTTTCTTGTCAATGAAAGCCATGTATCTGGGCTTAGCAGCACCCTATAGCTTAGTTTCCGCAATGGCCTGCTAATGGCTGACTGGCATTCTTTAGGCCTGGTTGATGCCAAGTCTTTGTTAACTATACTAGTGTGCCATATTCCTATACCACTGTACATATTCTTATTTTTAAAAAATATTTGGGGGAAGGGGTGGGGTTCCCCACCTTGCCAATGCGGTGGCATACCAGCCATGGCCTCCCCACTGCTATCATTACTAACACAAGTGTAGGGAGGGAGAGAGCACATTGCTCTGGGCGGGGGACTGGTGACAAATTGGAAGGGATTAACTGAGGGTTTGTTTGACTTATCTAACATGATGTCTAAGGGCCTCTACAGACTAGGCCACTGCACCAGCAGATAATCAAAGGAGTTGGGATGAGGATCAATTGGATAGAAGAATCTGGAGGAACTCCCTGGGCCAGGCCAACACACCCACACCGTACACCTGAGTTGGGGCTGGGAGCAGACTGTGCTGGGGTAGGTTGCAGCACCTACTGGTGCTTGCAAGAGCTGTATTTGAGGGTGGGCCTGGTAAGAGTTCCTTGGGGTTACACTAACTAGGCCATAGCACTAACTGGTGCGAAAGAATACTGGACCTGGGGGCAGAACTCACAGTCAAATGTACATCCTGATATATGCATGAACCGGTCCAGTAAATGGGCTGAGCCTGGCCCTGCACCAGCCGGTGCAGACGAGACCCAGGTCTGAGGACCTCTCAGGTAGTATTTCTTAGGGTTCACTGCACTTAGGCATCACTGCACTCAACTTCAGGTTTTATCAGATATGGATTTGATTCTGGAGTACATGTTGCATGACTTCCACCTCAGTTGCTGACTCCTGTGTAAGAATACAGAATATACCCAGATGAATACAAAAGATAAGACAGGCATCTCATCTAAATCAATAGAAAAGTTTGAGTATCTCTTCAAAGGATGGGCATACTGAACAACACTCCACAAGCACCTAGATTTGTGGACCCTCTGAGGTAGACACAGACAGCCAACAGGACTCAGAGCTTCTCACCTCTGGTACAACAAAGAAGAAAACTTATCAGATAAATCAGTAACACCCAAGTAATAGCCTCGGAATGTTCTTCGCCTCATCAAGGTCTCTAAGGTGACATCAAACAACCATCCGCATCCCTTGGCACTGATGTAGTCTGGCAGGAAGGAGTAGTGCATTTCCTTTCCTCTCCACCCCACATGCCCTCCATTTCTTGTGTCTATAGGAGGAAAATCAAAACATTGATCTTACCCACTTTCCCCAACCCAAATCTTCTACACTCTAATCCCACGTGGATCTGCAAACCCTTCACCTTTGTAGTAAATATTAAAATAAAATTTAGAGAAAGGGATAAAAAGGTTGTATATCATGAGGACAGGCACTTTGGCATAGTAGATGAGGTTTCCGACTGTGGCACCAGCATCCCACATGAGCATTGGTTCATGTCGCAGTTGCTCCACTTCTGATCCAGTTCACCGTTTGTGACCTTGAAAAGCAGCGAAACCTGATTCAAGTTCTTGGGCCTCTGTGCCCATGTGTGAGTCCTGGAGGGAGATCTTGGATCCTGGATTCAGACTGGCTCAGCTTAGGCCATTGCGGTTACTTGAGGATTGGACTAGAAGATGGAAAATCCCTCTCCCTCTCTCTGTCTCTGTAACACTACCTTTCAAATAATAATAAAAGTTTGAAATAAGTTTTGTAAATGTGCATTTTGAAAATCAAAATAAACTCAATTTCGTGCATTTTTACTTGATTTGCTATTTGCTTTAAGACTCATATCGTAATGTGTCTGTTAAATCATCAATTTTCTTCTAGGAGAGATGCAAAGAAAAGAGTCTGTCTGTTCCCGGCCTATCACTGTTTGAAACTTTTCTTCTATTTTGCACACTTATGTCAACATTCTTGAATTTTTGACTAGGTCTCTCATTAATGAGTTAAATCAGTACTTGATATGTATTTGCATCAGTCAGTGCTCTGTCCTGAATATTTGCATGCCCTCACTATGCCTATGGTGAAATTTCTAAGCCTCAATGTGATGCTATTAGCAGGTGCAATGCCTCTAGGGAGCGATTAGTTCATGAAGGTGGAGCCATCAACAAAGGGTCATTGCCACATACACATGGTCACAGGAGAAACACTTACCTGTCTACCATGTCCTCACAACCAGGTGGTTTTTTTGCAGATGTTTGCTCTCCGCAGACTTGTAATCTGTTGGCACTTCCAGAAGCCAGGGAAATAAATGTTTATTGTTTATGAGTTCCCCCTCCCATTCTGTGGTAATTTTCAATAATAACTCAAACAGATTAGAATACTCATGTTCTAAATGTTTTGAAAGTACAGATTTGGTTATCCTATGACAATTTTGCGGTCATTTCACTAAGATGGACTGGTAGACTCACTCATTCGAGCCAATTAAACTGTGTAACCAGAAATGTTCATCTCCAGGAGTTTTTAAGGTCAGGCATGCTTCTTCTGGCTATCTAGGATGAATTCCAAGTGGAATTTTTCTTTATTGACCCTCTTGCTTTTTTCAGTTATTGTTGCTTATTTTTTTTCTGCTTCTGTATTTTTGCTTGTTCCTGGTCCATTGGTGTAGCACTATCTATCTATATAATGGCTAGGGTTACATTCCTTTCTAAATTTGAGACCAAGAATTGACAGTTACCAGCTAATCAAACTAGTTGTGACTACATAAACAGTAGAATAATTTGTAAATAAATTTATGGGTGAGAGTGGTTCAAGTACTTGGGCCGTCTTCAGATGCTTTACAAGGCACATTAGCAAGATGCTAGTCTGGAAATGGAACATCCAGAAGAGCCAGAGGTCTCTTGGATGCCAGCAACGCAGATGGCAGCTTAACACATGTGCCACAATATGCCTGGCTTTAAAAATGATTTTTTTTTAGCTTGGGATATTTTATTTTATTTTATTTTATTTTATTTTAAATTTTATTTTATTGTATTGTTGTTGACAATCTTTACATAGTTAATTGCGGTTAAAAAAAAAGGTTCAGGGGGTATAGGGAAGTGGGTAATACTGTTATGTCCATATTGTTTCCATCATGTATCTGACGTAAAGGGGGATCTTGAGGGAGAAGCCCCACCCGGTTTCCCGCCCACCCCAAGTCCCGGATGTGGGGCATGCTCTGAGATATTTGCTCAAGTGGTTTTAATAGTTCTCCAGTTATGAATCGCTGCCAGTTTCGCTCGATGGGGTCATCCACTGATTGATATGGTCCATCATAAAGTCTCCGTTTGCCCCATATTTCGCTGCCAACATATAGCTGAGATGAATGATTGACCTGTTCTGTCTTCTGTCTTTTCTTGGTAAGAGTTCTGAGTCCAGCAGTTCGATTGGGGAGATCTCCAAAGAAACCTTGAGGTATTCCCAGACCAGATTCTTGTATGTTCTAGCAAGCACAGGGCCCGGCACAGTCCATCACCCCGATCAAAATTTCCTTTGAAAGGCGAAAAGACAAAGAGAACTTTTATTTCACCCGGTTCATTTTCCACATGCCTGGAATAGCTTGTTGGTTCAGACAAAACTAAGGCTCATTATTCAGTCTGGATCTCCCACACAACGGCAGACACTCAAACACTTGAGCCGTCACCTGCTATGTAATAAGCTGTGCATTAGCAGGAAGCAGGATCAGAATCAGGGAAAGTACCGAATCCAGCACACACTGATGTTATGCAGGTACAAAGCATATTTCCATTGGCTACACCAAAAGCTTACTTTCGGTGTCTCTTAAGAGATCACCCTTTGAAAATATGGACTGGAAAAATTTATGTCCCATGTTTGTTTTTGACCCATTGCTATTGTTGTAGTACTAATACTGTCAATCTGGATTTATATGGTTATAAATAGGAAAAACTTTGCATCATTTTGTAACTTTAAGATATATGCTACTTTCAGGGGGTATTAACAGATCAGATTATAAAACCCCTGAAATGAGTTCTATTCTCATTGGTCCATATATCTTCCTTAGTTTAGATATTTTTTTAAAATGTAGATCATACACAGTCTGTCTCTCATTGATTATTGGTTCATTGATTCCATCACAATATCTTATTGCATGTGATAAGGGCTGTTTGATGGTGTAATAATATTACAATTTACAGGTACTATTTTTAGGATTGACATCACTTCATCTTAAATTAAGGCAAACATGTGATATCTATCCTTTTGGGATTGGCTCTTTTCCCTTAGCATAGTGGTTTCCAAATCGGCCCATTTGGCCACAAAGAACTGCATTTCTTTTTTTTTAATAGTTGAGTAGTAGATGAACCACAGCTTTCTTATCCAGTCTTCTGTTGATGGGCATTTTGGTTGTCTCCAAGTTTTTGCAATTATTCATTGTGCTGCTATGAACATAGGGGTGCATGTTGGTTTCTCGTTTAACAGGTATTTTGGATATATTTCTAGAAGTGCTAGTGCTGGATCATATGTCATGCAGAGTTTCAGTTGCTTGAGTGTGTTCCATATTGATTTCCATAGAGGCTGTACCAACCTGCAGCCCCACCAACAGCAGAGTAGGGTTCCCTTTTCCCTGCATTCTTGCCAGCAAGTGTTGTTGTTGGTTTTTTGAATGTGAGCCATTCTTACTGGCGTTAGGTGGTACCTCAGTGATGTCTTAATTTGGATTTCCATTATTGCCAGGAAACTTGAGAATTTTTTCATATGTTTGTTTGCCATTTGGATTTACTCCTTTGTAAAGTTTTGCCCATTTCCCATGCCCATTTCTTGAATGGTTTGTTTGTTTTGGTGTTTTGTTGTTCTGGAGATCTTTGTATATTCTGAAGATTAGCCCCTTCTGTGTAGTGTGCAAAGATTTTCTCCCATTCTGTGGGTTGCTTTTTTTTTTTTTTACTTTGTTGATTGTTTCTTTTGCTATATAAAAGCCTTGTAGTTTGATGTAGTCCCATTTGTTTATTTTAGTTTTGATTGCTATTGCTTTTGCTGATTTTTTTTCAGAAAGTCAGGGCATATACCTAAATTTTGCAGGGTGTTTCCAATACTGTCTTCCAAAAGTTTGAAGGTTTCTCTATGTAGGTTTAGGTATTTCATCCATTTGGATTTGATTTTAGCGTATGTTGAAAGATGTGGGCCTAACTTCTTGTTTCTGCAGGCTATCAACCAATTGTCCCAGCAGCATTTATTGAAGAGACATTCCAATTTCTCTGGATTGTTGCCTGTTTTTTTTTTTTTTTTTTTTTTTTTTTTTTTTTTTGCCAAAGACTATTTGTCTGTATCTATGTGGGCTCGTTTCTATTTTTGTGCCAGCACCAGGCTGTTTTAATAACCACCGCCCTGTAGTATGTCCAGAGGTCTGAAATTGTGATCCCCCTGTTAGATTCCTATTCTTCAAGATGGTTCTAACTATTCGTGGGTTTTTTTGTGTTTGCAGATGAACCCTTGTATCATTTTTTCCAGTTCTATGAAGAATGCTTTGGGTAATTTGATTGGGATTGTGTTGAGTGTATATATTGCTTTTGGTAGTATGGATATTTTGATGATATTGATTTTATCCATCCAGGAACATGATATGTTCTCCATTTTGTGAAGTCTTCTTCAATTTCTTTTTAAAAATTTTTATAGTTTTATTCAAAGAGGTCTATATTTTTAGTTAGGTTTATTCCTAGATACTTCATTTTCTTCTGTTACTATGAATAGTACCATGTTGGTTAGATGTTTTTCCACATTAAGGCTGTTTGCATACAGTATGATCATTGATTTTTGTCCATTAATTTTGTACCCTGTTGTGACCATCCAGGCCTGCTGAGGTCTTGACCACACCTTCAAGTGGGTGGCACCAGCATTGCCCACCCATTTTCTAACTAATGAAGAGACCAACAATGGGGAACATCTTACCTTTAGGTTCTCCGCCCAACAAGGAGGGGTCAGGGAAGGCTTAAAATCCCAAGACCCTTCCTCAAACCTTTGGTGTCTCTCTCTCCCTCCTCTTTCAAGAGACATCACACCTTCGGCTTTCTCTCCGAAGGTGTTTCCCCTTCCGTCTCCCTTCCCTGCTCACCTGATTCCTTCGCAAATAAACTTTTCTGTCTGTAACAGATTCCTGGCTTTTTATTTCTATACTAAGCTTAGGAAAAAACCCACTGGGCATTTCTGGTAACACTGTCACTCTACCAAACTCTTGCATAAGTTCTAGCAGTCTCTGTATTGAGTCTCTTGGTTCTTCTATGTATAGGGTCATGTCATCTGTCATGGTCTGTGGGGAGTAGGAGTTGAGCAGAATCATGGGTACAGCTAGAGACCATACACAGGAGGAGGTATATAAAGTGGGCAGAGGGCCAGAGTGGTGGAATACTGCAGAAAGGGTGAAGAACTTAATCTCTTTTTATTTTTAAAGATTTGTTCATTTTCATTGGAAAGTCAGATTCATAGAGGGGAGAGATGGAGAGAAAAATCTTCCATTCACTGGTCACTCCTCAAATGACCACAATGGCTAGAGCTCAGTCGACCTGAAGCCAGGAGATTCTTTTGGGTCTGCCACATGAATGCAGGTCCCAAGCATTGCGATATTTTCCTTTTCTTTCTTAGGTCATAAGCAAGGAGCTGGATAGGAATTAGAACTGCCAGGACAGTAACCGGTGCTCTTATGGCATGACAGTGATTGTAGGTGGAGGATTAGCCAATGATCCAAGAACTTTATTTCCCAGTAATGCTAGAATTTCCCATCTTGGTAACTTACAAAGGTTCAGGTATGCAACATTCATCCCAATAGGGCTGCCTAAAAGTCTTTAGCAGAGATGGTACTCAGGGCTCTATTTCTTGTTTATGTGACTCTCAAATGAGCAGGACTCTTCACATGGGAGAAGAGAGGTAAGATTTCTAAGACACAGTAAGGATCTTGTTGGTTGAGGCTCTCAAACATGGTACATGTGAGGCATGGGACTATGAACCTCTGACTTGAAGTGGCTGCTGGGAGTTTTTAAATCCACAGGGAAAGTGCACTGTTCAGTAAAGGTTAGATGGTTAAAGAACTAACAATAGGATTACGAGAAATGGGCTAGCAGCTAAAGTTCTTGCCTTGAACGTATCGGCATCCCGTATGTGAGCCAGTTCTAATCTTGGCAGCCCCACTTCCCATCCAGATCCCTGCTTGTGGCCTGGAAAAGCAGTTGAGGGTGGCCCAAATCCTTGGGACCCTGAACACATGTGGGAGATCTGGAGGAAGTTCCTGGCTCCTGGCTTTGGATCGGCTCAGCTCTGGCCATTGCGGTCATTTGGGGAGTGGATCATTGGATGAAGATTTTCCTCTCTGTCTTACCTCCTCTCTGTATATCTGACTTTGCAACAAAAATAAAATAAATCTTTTTTAAAAAAGGGCAAACCTAAGACTAGCTGGCTACTAGATGCTGATGTTAGATCCAAGAAACCCTATTGGATTCAGAGGATGTGTTTCTGAACCCTGTCCAGAGCTGACACAGCCTGGATGCCTACCCTCCTAAGGATGAGAGAATCTCCTGGGCTGGATACACCTGGTAACACTGGCATCAGCTAAGGATGGATTAGGCGGTGGTATTCCAGGGACAATCTAGAGATTTATTGTGTTGTCCACAGTGGGGTAATAATCTCCACACTGCCCTGAGCAGGACAAGAGAGTCAGCCTTGGCCACCTCAGCCATTGCCAAGATCAGAAAGGACTCCAATAAGGAATGAAAGCCTTTGCCAGAAAACTCTCAGTGTCTCTGAAAGCTTACTGTGAATATGGAAGGCCCCATCATCAAGTGCAGTCATTTGGAGAAATAACTTCAGTTCCTGAGAATACCACACCAACAACGACTAAGTACAATGCAAGTAATGCAAGCTTAATGATGATCTTTGTGGCCATTTTAGACTTGTTTCCTTTTTGTTACTCTAGGCAGGGAATAGCTGCTTTCTCAAATTGTGAATTGCATCCAAACAAAAAAAAAAAGCCAGATGAAAATGGTTTCTTCCATTCTTTATAACAATCATTGCAGAAAACAATTCCCACTCAGAGACCTCTGATTACACTTGGTTCTGGGCTGGGTGGAACACAGGTTGCTCTCATGTCAGGCCTGACTTCAGAGAAAAGTGCTTGTTTTCACTGTTAATTCTGAACAGAGTCACTGTAAATGCTGCTCACCTCACAATTGCAAGACCAGATTCAACACTGAAGAAATGTTTTTGAGAGGTCACTATTTGAGTTTCTGTATAATCTCTGGAAGTAGAATTTGTAGCTAAAGATCCTATGATGCTCTGAGAAGTGTGAGGTCAGATATATCTTCCTCACCTGCTCCTACTGTAGATCCATTTTATATTCACTCTTAAGCTCATTTAAAATCTTCCTCTGCTTTCTTTCATATGCTCCATGATTAAATTATCCAAGTGAGGCAGCCAAAGCAATCAGAAAAGATGGAGATAAAGACAAGAGAGGGTTTTATTTACAATGCAAATTATTTGGTTCACTTTCCAATAGGAGAAAAAATGAAATGAGCTGTTTTTCAGTATGAGGAGGCCCTGGCAATGATCAGAGCAGGGTCTTCCAGTGGCTCTTAGCTCTGGTGAGGATTCCAGACAAATTTCTTTATAGCAAGAGGTTGGTGTAATTCTGGTGAAAAGATACTGTGATGAAAATGTATGCTCCATTACAACATGACAAAACACAAGTTCCAAGTGGCTGTCAGGATGTCTCAGTACACAAATGACAAATTCCTTGGGGAAAAGATTCAAAGCAATAAGGACATCATGCATCAACTCATCTATTGACCTTGGATTCTCAGAAAGTAGTGGTTTTATTTCATTCAGTATCTCTCTCAAGTGGCGAGAAGGGCACAAAAGCTGGAGTGAGGAGATAGGTGAGGGAGATATACTATCATCAGGCTATTTTTCCACCCTTTTGCCAAACACTTCTCCGGAATTTTGATAAATGTTAGCTATCACACAGTGCTTCATCCTGCATATAATAAGCCTTCTCTGTGTTGTCTTTCTCTCATCAATTTAATAACCTACTTCTAGCTGGACAGGTGGTTTGATGCAAGAATATAAACTTACAGTACTCCAATAGTCAAAATATCTGCTCCACCAAAAGGATCTTATAAATTCACGAAAAAATTGTGTGTAAAAAGAAAAAAGAAGTTTGGCTGATTATTTTCTTTAAAAAAAAAGCATAAGGGGATAGGCAGGCATTTGGCACAGAGGTTACGACAGCACCATCCCAAATCAAAGCATCTGGGTTGCAGTCTGGGTTCGGATTCTGTTGCTAGCTTCCTGTTAATGCAGACCTTGGCTCAAGTGGCTAAGTTCTTCCATCACATGGGAGATCCTGACCGAGTTCCCAGATTCTGCCTTCAGCATGGCACGACAACTATTGCTGTGGGCTTTGGGGGGAATAAACCAGCAGGTACCACTGACAGTTTGTCAGTCTCTATCTGTCTTCCTCCACAAACCCTCACGATATCTCAAAAAAGAAAATAATCCTACCAATTTCTAATAGCCTTTTGGCAACCTAGAAATGCTTTACAGTTTACTAAAATCTCTTTTTCCCTGTCTTAGCAAAGCAACAAGCATGTCAGTGTGTTAGTGTGGCATTCTGTATAGTGACAAAATCCCTATTGCAGTTCACAGAGTGGGAGCCACTTTGCCGAAGGTGGTGAATGCCTCTGCTCCACTGAGCACTCCTGAGCAGCTTGAATGTGGGGCCCCAAATGGAGTTCTGTCTTTTGGGCATTGCAGTCAGGTGATGTTTTCACTTTGCTGTTTCCCCATATTTTAAGGGCTGTAATAAACAGAAAATGGTGTCAGGAATCCTGTAACTCATTCTCCATCTGCCCATCATTGCTGCAGGTATCCAGTTACCAAGTTACCTATGAAAGAAACAAGCTGCGCTGGGCATTCACTCTTAAGGCTATTACTCAGACTAGACATCAGATGGGGAATAATTGTCAATCACTCCTTTTTTTAAGTGTATAGTTTTTAGAAGATGGAGCAACTGAGAGAAAGAGAGAGAAAGTAGAGAGAGAGGTCTTCAATTTTCTGATTTCACTTCTCTAAATGACTGCTAACAACTAGTATTGGCCAGGCCAGAACTAGGTCTTCCACATGAGTGGCAGGGTTCCAAGTAGTCACTCTGTCAGCTATTCCCTTTAAGGGTGCCTGTAGCAGGAGTCTTTATTAGACGTGGAGGTGGGATTGTATCCTTGGAACTCCAATACAGGATGCAGCACTGTCTGTGGCAGCTTAATGAACTTCATCACAATGCTCACTTTGATCACCTCTTCTCAAATTCTGTTTATGAGATCTCTTCATTCAGCATCCAAAAGGGCATCTTGTCCCAAGAAGCTGACAACACTGTCTTCCTGTTACTAGAGAAAGAGAAAATTCAAGGAAGAATTGTGGAAAGTGGGATTCCACACAGAGGAAAAAGCATTGTTAATCATTTCTTTGCTCCTTACTGCCAATAGTCCAGTCTACAGTAACCTGGTTCAATTTTCATAACTTTGATTTTCAGCTAAACTTTCAGTGGTGTAGAGCAAGCAGTGGGGCTAAGTGAGTGTTTCATGCTCTTTGTAGGTGAAGTGAGAAGGTGTATCTCACATCAATGGAAAGAAGCAGAAACATTGCTTCTGCCCGTCTCTTCCCATATATCAGGTCCACATCTTTGCTTACAGATCACCTCTGTGTTGCATCTTATACAGCATTAGAGGTGGCTTAGCTAAGCTGATGTCATGCTTCTTTAGTTATACTAACCATTGGTCACATTTAGCAAATGATATGGATCATTCCAATTGTAGAGACTAACCAATTTATTGAAACCTCATTTGCATTTGGGGACTCCCAAAAAGAATTTTGATAAGATCCTATTTAACATTATGAGTAATGATTAAACCACTAAATATTTTTTTTAAAGATTTACTTTTTAAATTAAAAGTCAAATTTACAAATATGGGGGAAAACAGAGAAGGAGATTAAGAGAGATACAGAGAGAAGAGAGAAATCTTTCAGCTTCTGGTTAATGTCCCATGTGGTTGCAATGGCCAGACTGGGCCAGGCTTAAACCTAAGCTTCAAGAGGGTCTCCTACAATGGATGGCAGAGGCCCAGACATTTGGATTATCTTCCACTGATTTTCGCAGGCTAAAAACTGGGAGATGGACTGGAAGTAAACAGGCTGGGGCACAATACTGGTCTCTCTAAATTATCATATCTTTAAAGAATGGGCATCTTTGTGGCCCATTCTTTGTGCCCAAGTTTCAGAATGCACCCCTCTCCCTTGCTTCTCATAAGAACAGTGGAGGAGATGAGGAAGTACAGTTCATTCTGAAGATGACAATCTTTGGAAAACAAAGTGCCCCAAAGCAGGGAGATCCTGGCAGCACGACAGCTTTATGAAACATAGGAACTGGAATCCTTATGAATACTTACATGAAAACTTAGGGGAACTCTCTGTAGTAGCTGGGAAATTTTTTAAAATATTTTTTCTTTATTTTATTAATTACATTGCATTATGTGACACAGTTTTATAGGCACTGGGATTCCCCCCACCCCTCCCCCATCCCTCCCCGACCCTCCCCCCATGGTGGATTCCTCCACCTTGTTGCATTACCACAGTTCAAATTCAGTTGAGATTCTTTCATTGGGAGTATTTACCAAGCATAAAGTCCAGCATCTTATTGTCCAGATAAATTCAATGGCTTTTTGGGGAGACCATCTCTGATCTGAAGGTAGAGCCGGCAGAGTATCATCCCATTCAATTAAAAGCCCCAACATAACATCAGCAACAATTTATGACGTTATAGAATTAATTGACATGGTATTGAGTAACCAATATGTTAATAAGAAAATGCAGGTTCTTAACCACATCCTGTGACTTCTTCATTGACATTTCAATTTTGGTTTATATACAACCAGGTTCTATACACCTTAAAATGGCTATAGATTACTATTCAGCTGTCTCATGTCTATTTTAATTTGATTATTTAGCAGTTTATAACATCGAAGCATGATTTTGCTGAGCCTGGTTGTTTTTCGGGTGGTCTGAACTGGCTTATAACTCTAACAAGACATGTGTCAACAGTTTAGGTGCAGAACATTTTTAGGAGGGGTGTGCAGAGAAATCCTCAATACCCCAGTGAGGAGTAACTAATCTTTGTGTCCCACCTAGTGAGGCATGAGTGAATCCACGCTGATCATATCCTGTCTCATTCTAAGTTTTCCTTGTTGTTCTCTATCTATTCTAGATTTTTTGTTTGTTTTTATGTTTGTTTTGAGGGGTTTCCAGAGCGATCCTAATGGTCATTGCGAGAGAGGGTGGGAACCCAGAGCCGGAACCAAACAAGGACCAGAGAAAGCGCTCCTCCCTAGTCCGGAAAAAGTTTATTGTTCTTCTGTTTCTGCGGACCACTCAGGGCTCCTGGTTATCGTTCCGATGACGCTGGTTCCTGCACAGCAGGGTTTAGACTTCTTCCATCCCCTATGGAAGATCCAGATGGGGGTGGGTGACCTCAGAGTTCTCGGCCTCCGAAGGCACTCCTATTCCCCGTGGTCTGCTTGGCAGTTGGGATGTAGTCCCTGTTGCTAGTATTGATAGTCCTTGGGGAGGATCTGGGAGTCTTCAGGGTTGGGATACAAGCCTCCTGTCCGCCCGCTCCACTCTGGGGTTCCCTCCACCTGCTCCATGTGTATGACCTCCTGTTAAGAGGCTGTCAGGATCACTCCTGATTCCCCCATATGCCTTTGTAGCTTTACTATTGTCTAATGTCCACTCGAGTCTGTTGTCTATGGGTTACCGGATATGATCCTGATAGGTTATACTTCATGTCTTCCCCATACCTTCTAGGGGGATGGAAGATTTCTCTGCACTCCCTCCCCATTACAGAATAACATAGGGTATTAAGAGTGTATTAGGTTTTACAATTCTTTGATATAGATCATAAGCAGTCTGACTCTCATTAATCGTTGATTCATAGATTACATCACATTATCTTATTGTATTAGATACAGGCTGTTTGAGGTTGCAATAATATTACAATACACAGGTACTATTTTTAGGATTGACATAGTTTTATCTTAGATTAAGGAAAGCATGTGGTATTTATCCTTTTGGGGTTGGTTCATTTCCCTTAGCATAATGGTTTCTAATTGGGCCCATTTGGCCACAAAGACCTGCATTTCTTTTCTTTTTCTTTTCTCTTCTTTTCCTTTCTTTTCTTTTTTTTTTTTTTGATAGCTAAGTAGTATTTCATGGAGTAAATGAACCACAGTTTTCTTAGCCAGTCTTCTGTTGATGGGCATTTTGGTTGTCTCCAAGTTTTTGCAATTATTCATTGTGCTGCTATGAGCATAGGAGTGCATGTTGGTTTCTCGTTTAACAGGTGTTTTGGATATATTCCTAGGATTGCTATTGCTGGATCATATGGCATGCGGATTTTCAGTTGTTTGAGTGTGTTCCATACCGATTTCCACAGAGGCTGTACCAACCTGCAGCCCCACCAGCAGTGGAGTAGGGTTCCCTTTTGCCTCCATCCTTGCCAGCAAGTGTTTTTGGCGATTTTTTGAATGTGAGCCATTGTTACTGGCGTTAGGTGGTACCTCAGTGATGTCTTAATTCGGATTTCCCTTATTGCCAGGGAACTTGAACATTTTTTCATATGTTTGATTGCCATGTGGGTTTGTTCCTTTGTGAATTGTTTGCCCATTTCTCGTGCCCATTTCTTGAGTGGTTTGTTTTGGTGTTTTGATGGGAAATTTTTTCATAGTGGACACAATACCTGGGAAATTAGGGGTATGTGTGTGTGTGTGTATTTATTGGGACTTTGTATATTCAGGGAAAGAGAAAATAACAATGACTCCTTGTGCAGAAAGGAAAGAAGGTCCAGAGTGTCAAATTTCGTGCTCTCTCTTTAAAGATGATATACTAGAAATTTCTAGAAAAATCACATACGTACATGCTGCCATTTATTCATCAGGTGAGATAACTGAGGCAGAAAGAGGAGAGCGGCCAGAGCTACCTAACTGTGTACCTGGTTATTTTGGAAGCATGATCACCATTGTCCATGACAGCAACAGAATGAGACTCTTCAAGAACAGTTTTTCCATCATGATTTCAAAAATTCTGCTGTAGCTTCAAGATGAAAACAAAGGGATCTCAACTGAAGTATGCAAATGCCAAAATTTAAACAATGCTAAAAGGAAGATGTATTTCTATTTTGAATTGACAAATAACACAACAAAAACGAAGACACCATTTAAGCAGTCATCTAACAGAGAAGCACCAAGTAAGAACCTCAAGGAAAGAGTACTGTGCTTCCTAACCTCCAGAACGTGTTATTTCAATTGCAAAGGCCAGAAGCTGCAGGAGATAGTAGGTGACAAATGCTACACACAGTTTATGAAAGAAGTTGCATAGGGTTAGGCAAGGCAGAGAATTCACTGCAAGCTGAGGTGTCAGAAGGCATCATGGAGAAAACCTACTTGAGAAAGGATATTGGACAAAGTGGTGGAACTTCAGTCAATGAAAATACAATAAAATAGGAGTGAGAATTTGTTTTCTAAAGAAAACGTTAAGGAAAAGAATAATAGCACCAAGAGCAATTTAAAAAAAATCGAATATCTACTATATCACATATACCAGCCAGTGGGTTTCTCATGATAGTTTTCAGGAGGGTTTATTATCTTTGCTGTTTAACAGATGAGGAAATGGACATTCCAGGAGATAAAATAACTTGTTCAAATACATGCACTTATAGGAAGTTTGACTTAAGTTTGAATTTAAACCCTCAGTTTTTAATTGAAGAGATTCTATCAAAATAAGGAAAATGCAGTTTGTATATACAAATTCTTCAGGAGCCAGAGGAACTGTAGTCAAGTGATGGTGTTGGCCCATTTGGCTTGATGGGGTTAATTCCTACAGCAAATGTTGAAGACCTGACTATGGGGCAAGAGTTGTGTCCATTTAATATATTTTTAAAAAAATTCAGGGAATAAAAATGTAAAAGGTCTATGCATAGTGCATGCCCTTTAACAAGCATGTATTCAGAATAAGTAAGTTAGAAAAAAAAGTGCTTTGAATCAGCATATGAGTTTTAAGCCGATATGGATAAGTGAGAAAGCTTAATACTATTTAAATGTTCTTTTAATTAAATATGTGTGAAATCAGGCTTCTGTTTCTTAATGGCCTCCCACAATATCCATCCAAAAAATATTGGAAGCTGTTTCTCTCGCCTTATTGTAAAATTAGATGTATTTCCCATATATCTGCCTAAGTGATCAAGGAGAAAACACTCAAAAATCTGTCACATTTGCCCTAATGTTTGAAATTTTTGATTAAGAAGTGTCCGTCCCACAAGAGAATCTTGGGTTCTATTCCCAGCTCCCACTCCTGGTTCTAGTGTCCTGCTATTGCAGACCATGGAAACCAGCAGTAACAGCTGAACCAGCTGGGTACCTTTCAAACACGTGGGAGAGCTGGACTGGATGTTGGCTCCTGGCTCCAGCCTCCAAGGTTGGCATTTGGGGAATGAATCAGCAGATGGGAGTTCTCTCTGTGTGTTTCTATGCTTCTCAAATAAATAAATGGAGTAAAAATTTAAAGAAAATCTGTTTCAGTAAAAAAAAATAGCTTGGATTGAAAACATGTTTTACCTTCTGGGAAGAGACCTCAGTTTAGCCTGATGGATGGAGACTTAACTCTAAAGTTATCAACATGGTCCACTGGAGAACCCATAGGCTGTTCCTCTTCCATTCTCTGTTCTTGAATTTTGACTCTGCCATTTCCCCTCAGCTGAGATGAAAAGCCAGATTGCCATTTGGAATCCCTTTGTGAAGGTTAATAATCATTCTTTGCATTTTTTGCTACTGGTGCTGTTTTGGGGGAAAGCTTCCTCACTAACTTGGATGAGTCTCCAAAGGGGATCCATGGCCTTTCCTTATTTGATTTGTAAGAAAAAACAGACAATAATCTTTCTGCTTTGGTGGCAGAGTAACGTTTCCCAGAGCTCAGGAGTCCCGTGACTTTTCTGGGACCTGGTGGTAGAGAAGCCAGGAGTTCTGACTGATGAGTGTTTGCTTCAGGTTTCCCTGTCCTTCCTTGCCAAGGAAGTACAACTTTAGCTAAGGGCAGGGACATACTGCAAAAGTGTGTAGTTGCATCTGGCTGGTTAAGTATAAACAACAAGCTGAGGAAATGCTCTTGGATTTCTGGCTTCAATCAATGTAGCTTGGACTCACTCAGAAGGGACTGTCGATTTTAATTCATGCCACAGGACTATAGTGTTCTTTATCTGCCAAGGGCCTTGTGAATATTAAAGACATTATTTGTAGGCCACACCAAATCATCAGCTTAAAAGTTTGCCTGCTGTATTTGCACTGAATTTCTATTTCCGCCTGTGGTTATCTGAATGGAGCCAGACTGAATGATTTTTCAGGCCTTATGTAGCCTATTGGCTGGAGGTTCCCCCACCTCTTACAAGGGTCGCGTTTCAGTCACCGTGTAGCAGTAGAACCCTGAGACAGAAGTGGAGGCCCAGCTGCAAATCAGGGGCCTTCTTTCTGGAATGGTCTTAGCAAGGTCTAAATTTCTGGGTCTCAGTTACAAGTGAAAAGTTGGTTTTAAATGCCCAGGCCCCATGGTGGACTGCATGTTTAACTACAGAGAATCAGTTACTTACATCAGGTGTGTGTGAGTGTGAGGCACTCTTCATTCCAATCCCATATTGCTTGCTCTTTGTTTCATTGCATGATTCCTCCATCTTCTCTTTCAGCCAAAACAAAACAAAATCTTTTACTGAAAATGACCTATGACAATTTAGACCCACAGTTCAGGAGAGACCCTTAGTAGAGGAAGGGGCAGGGTTTTTGTATTTTCCATTCTGCAGCCATGGCATCTTCACCAAAGCCATTGCTACCCCTATCAACATCATCATCTCTAAGATACACTCCTCTGTCACAAAGCTGGAATAAAGCACATTATTGGAAAACACATGTTAAGATCATTTTTGAGGGAATGTTGCTAGGTTGTGAGGATGTAAAGATGAGAAGAAAAAATGTATCTTTCACATTCAGAGACTTACAGTCCATGCTGGGAGACAAGATGTTTTTTCTCACTGCCGTTCTACCCATATCCCAGGAAGCATTGTTCCCCCAACCCTGCCAGTACTGCTCACAGGAACTCTGCTGAAGACCTAAATGTTAGCATCCCTTGCTTCAATTGCTTTGTTTCCTCTGTTGGGTAATCAAACCAAGATTAGTCTGTGAAAAAAATGCTTGCATTCTATTAAAACTTGACAGGCAGCTTGAGAGGTTAGAGAGAAGTACAAATAGAAAGAGGTTTCTCAAAAGAGGCACAGTTGCAAATCAGTGTATGTGTTGGGGGATGTGGGCAGCTGATGTCTGCCCCTGTTCCCGCTATTCCCTTTAGACTTCTAACCTGACTCCTTTCTCCTTGTTACAAAGACTGCATCTGAGATGGGTGATTGGCAGTTAGCTTCCCAGTTCACACTATAAGAGGCAACAGAAGATGGCTCAAGCGCTTCATTACATGCCACCAAGCTGGAGACTCTGAGTACTGGGCTCCTGGCTTCACCCAGGTCTGTCTTGACTTTTGCAGCCATTTGGTGAGTGATCCAGCAGAAAAATGATATCTGGGGTTGGTGCTATGGCTCAAAAGGCTGATCCTCCACCCTGTGGCACCAGCATCCCATATGGGTACCTGTTTGTGTCCTGACTGTTCCACTTCTGATCCAGTTCCTTGCTTATTGCCAGGAAAAGCAGCAAAGGATTACTCAAAACCTTGGGACTTTGCATGCACATGAGAGAAATGATAGAGGCTCCTGGCTCCCGGTTTTGGATCAGTTCAGCTCAGTTCTGACCATTTTGACCATTTTGGGAATAAATCAAAGGATGGAAGATGGTCTCTCTTTGCCTTTCCTTATCACTGTAAATAAGTCTTCATATAATAAATAAATAAATCTTAAAAGAAAAAGTGTTAGATTCCACCTGCTTGAACTGCCTGCCAATGTGCTTTACATTCATTTTTTAAAAATATTTTTATGGTTTATATATTTGTAGATTACACTCATTTTTATTATAGTTTAGCTTTGAAGTAAAACTAACACAACCTATACCATGTTGGTTGTAAAGTAGAGAACAATGCGTGTTTCAAAAATTGGAATCCAGGGGGACATGGATCTTATGGAAGAACATCATTTTATGTCTTTTTGCACCACCAGGAGTTTGTTCAGCCTCTCTTGAGGAGCATGAACTTGGTTTCTTCAACCCTAGCATCCACAAATGTCCACGCATAGTCTTGGCAGAAAGAATTATAATTGTGATTAGAAAACTACAGGTGCTTTCTTCACCTAAGAGAGTGTTGACTGTCTCCTTTCTATTCAGTATGCAAAGGCGAAGAATGGTCACAAACCCAGGAAGGATGTAGAGATAGTGGACACTCACGGAGAAGAGGAGAAGAAAAGAACCCCATGGAAATCACAGGCAAGAAGCAAGACCTACTTATGAAAGCCTGACACCAGTTCTATGGTGAATGAGAAATTTGAAACTCTTACCCAAATGACTTAGAACGGATAGTTTCTTTAATCAGTCATCCCAACCATGTCCCTTCCACCAAAGACCGTTGAATCTTCTGTGCTCACTTCCGATTTACTTAACTCCTAATTACAACTTCATACTTTCCAAATATTTGTTTATTTATTATTTTTTAAAGTTTGTTTATTTTATTATCCCATGATACAGTTCCATAGGCTCTGTGATTTTCTTTCCCCCTCCCCAAATCTCCACCCCCTACTGAATTCTCTCATATAATTACTATAGTATAGTTCTTCACAAACAGTCAGAAGTCCATCATCCTGCTATTTAAAGGTATCCTGACATTGTATGCATGGACAATGGCAGAGTCTAACATCTTATTCTCAAGATAGATTTAACAGTTTCATTGGGAGTCCATTTTTGATTTGTAAGTAGAGATGCATACTGCGTTGTATCTTTACATATGTATGTGATAGTCTCTACTACACAGTTACTATTCATCCCCTTAAATGAAAAGCCATAAAACAAAATCAGTAACAGGAAGAAAAATAAAAAAGCTACAACACCAGGGAGTTAAATAACTGAATGTACAATGTGTCATAGAAGAAATGAAAAAGAAAATTAAAGACCTTCCTGAAATAATTAATGCTATTTTATGATCTACGAATTGGTGAGGAATTTATAAGAAAAACAAAGAAGCTTTTTAAATGAGTGAAAATAAAAACAAAAATAAAAACAAAAATATCAAACCTCTTGAGATGTAACAAAAATAGTGTTAGAAAGCCTATTTATCTCGTATTTTGCAGGAAGTTTGCCTTATATCAGACAGAATATGATATTTTCCTTTGGGGATTGATTTGATTCACTGAGCATAGTCATCTCTAGTTGGGCCCATTTAGCTGAAAATGGTAGAATTTCGTTCTTTTTAATTACTGAGTAATATTCCATGGAGTAGATGTACCAGAGTTTCTTTATCCACTCCTGTTTTGATGGCAGCTGGGTTGTTCCCATGTCTTTGGGAAAAGTCTGGTCTCAAACAAATACTGTTGGGACAATTGGATAACAGCCTGTAGAAGTAAGAAGCAAGACTCCTACCTGTCCTCTTACACAAAAATCATCTCTAAATGGATTCAGGACCTAAATCTGCTCTCAGGAGCCATTGAAGTATTACAGGAGAACATAGGAAGCACTCTCCAAGATGCAGGAGTTGGGATAGACCTCATACAAAAGTCACCAGAAGCACAGGCAGTCAAAGCCAAAATAGACAAATGGAACTGCATCAAACTAAAAACCTTGCATACAGCACAGGAGATGATCAACAAAGTGAAGAAGCAACAACCGAATGGAAGAAAGTCTTTGCACACCACACAGCCGATAGGGGCCTAATATCTATGATATACAAAGAGATTTGGAGACCGAGCAACAGCAAAACAAATAACCCTGTGAAAAAATGTACAAAAGAAATAAACAGACATTTTTCAAAAAAACATTCAAATGGTTAATAGACATATGAAAAAATTGTCAAGCTCCCTAGATGTCAGGGAGATACAAATGAAAACCTCTTTGAGATTCCACCTAACTTCAGTGAGACGGACCTACATCCAGAACTCTACTAATAATACCTGCTGATGTGGATGTGGGAAGAATGTTACCCTACTTCACTGTTGGTGGAAATGTAGGCTAGTTCAAGATCTCTTCTTTAGGAAGTTTTCCCTTCAGTACTATCCCTAACATCTACAGAATGCTGGAAAACGTATCAATTGGGCAATTTTCAATAGAAACATTTTACTTTAAAATTATGCTGTGCAATTCAGCAGAGATTCTGGAATAACGGGTTGTAGGGTTTGTTGTGTGTGTGATTTCTAAACATTTCACTTGAAGGAAAGGTCTTTGCAGTGCCTGTGCACTGTGAATCCCTGTTCAGGCTCAAATCTGTCTGTTTACTTCTCATTGTCAGATGTACTGCCTTTTGCTGGTTTCATTTCTCCCGTAGTGAAAAAGTGTAGCAATTCACCGTACCACAACTTCTGAATGACTGGTGGCAATAAAACAGATCTTCTAGCCTCTAGCCTTATTTCTTTAATATTGTATTATTGTTCAGGATGCGCCATCATCCACATGAAACCCATTAATACTGCCTCTCAATGGTTCTGATGAAGATTATCACTGTGCTTATATAATAAACATAAAAATAGATCTTGAGACTGTGGAAAAATAACAATGGCATTTTACTCTCTGCTCACGAAAAATTTACCACTGTGAATGGCATAGGTAGGGGCGAGCTGGTTAAGCCATGCTGTGACAGCTACATCTCATGTCAGAGAGCTGGTTCAAATCCTGATTCCTTGGCTTCTGATGCTACTTTCTGCTGCGGTGTCTGAAAGGCAACAGGCGATGGCCTCGGTGCTTAGGTCACTGGCCATTAGGCAATAGATCTGGATGGAGTTCCAGGATTCTAGCTTTGATCTGACCCAGCCTTAGCTGCTACTGCAGACATTTGGAGAATGAAGCATTGTATAGAAGACACTGCTCCCCTCTTTGCTTTTTTTCAAGTAAATAAAAATAACAAATAAACAAACATGAGTGGAGTTTTATAGCAGCATAAATATAGAATCACAAGGTTTCCAATAATGATTTTCTAACAATTCTTCAGGCTCCTGAATTTCTTGCATAAAGTCTTTTTTTTTTTCAATCATGATCATGTCTTTGGCTCCTATATAACATCACCAAGGAAGACTCAGTGAGGGACATGGTTTACTGGTGCCTCTCGCCTAAGGAAGACATGTTTCTGTCAACATCCCAGTGCCCCAAAATTGTCCTACGAGAACCACAAGCAAACATCATTCAAAGAAAATACCTTACCACCATGCTAGTAATCCATTGTCACTAATTTTGCTGAGATAGGGAAAGATGAAGAGGTAGCTATTGGCCTGGTGACATCAGCTAGGATTTGATATTTTGTCACTGAACATAAATGGTTACATTGACATCAACATCAGAGAAAACAACTTCATAAGGATAAAGGTTTATGCCTGAACATGATTAATGAGATAATACATGAATGTGAAACTTTGCCAAGCCACAAAATACCAAGTATCATGGGACTTTTATTGTAATGGGGTGCCTGAAGCCTGTACCTACAATGACATCATCCCATACAGATGCTCATTTATGTCCCAGCTGCTCCATTTCTGATCCAGATCCCTGTTAATGGCCTGAGAAAATCAGCAGAAGATAACCCAAATGTATGGGCATCTATATCAATGTGAGAGATCTTAATGAAACCCCTAGCCTCTGGTCTTGGGCCAGCTCTGGCTATTGTGACTATCTAGGGAGTGAACCAATGGATGGACGATTTTCTTCTCTCATAATCTCTCTCTTTGTAACTGTGACTTCCAAGTAAGTGAACGAACAGACAAATTAGAAAATACCAAGTATCTCCTTCCATTCCTAATTTCGCAGTTGCTATTCATAGGGCTAAGAACATAGATGGCCCCTAACAGCTGAAAGTGGCATTGGCTAAAAAGCCAGCCAAGAAATGAAGACCTCAGTCCTGTAAAAGCATGGGAATGAATTTAGCTGGCAACCTGAAAGAATGTGAAAGGAGCTTCCAGAAAGGAATACAACTGAGCCAACCTCTTGATTCCATGATTGTAACATGCTGGGTAGGTCACCCAGTAATATTATGTCAACATTTTTGATTCATAGACCTGTGAGCAATTGAGGAATTTTATTTTATGGCTCTAAGTGTATTGTAATTTGTTATACAGCAACAAGAATGATTCACACTCATGGTTCACCATGTTCTTTAAGATCCTTTGTCTTGATGCTGTTTTATTGCATATTAAATGATAGCAACAGATAAAAATAGTATTTCTTGAGTCTTTTCCTAGAGTCTTTTGGTGTGTATAAGTTCAGAGTGATTTTAAGCAAAGTGACCTATATTCAAAGCTCATGAATAATGCTGGTCTCATCAAAAACAAGTTCCACCCCTGTCTCTCTGGTTCAGGTTCCAAAATATACTTTTCTTCCTAGCTCCATTAATTCGCAAAGAGTTGGGCTTTGTGCTTGGCCTCACGTTTTATTTAATCTTGCTGAAAGTAGAAGTTTCCCTTTTATTTTCACAGAGTCATGCCTGAGAAATATGTGTATAAGTGCACAGGATATGGTGTTTCAAAGTGTGAATTATTTTAATTTACTAAACCAAACTATATGGATAAAAAAATACATGAAATGTTTTGTCTTCGATCTCCTGTCTCTCCATAGCATGCTTTTAGTGAAATATTTAGAGAGCTGGAATAAATACAGTCATGGTGCTTTGGATGCACAGACTGTGCAAATGCAGGGAGGGCTGCCTGAATCAGCACTTGCAACACTGTAGGAGAGCTACCACTTCCACTTTTAAATTGGGCCAATTTTTTTTTTGTCTTTGAAAGAAGGACAAAATCCATCTTTGCAGGCGAAGGAGTGGCCATCTGTTAAATTGAAAGGTTGCATATGAATGCTTCCTCTGGCTTTACAGTATCAGGCTAGGGTTTGCTCATCTCTGGGTGTTTGCAAGGCTCACATCTGGAACAGCACAAGGCTTCCCATACTGACCTGATCATTTCTAGCAGTAACCTCTGCTCTGACTGGAACAAGAGATCTTTGGGTATAAGACGAAGTTGTCTTCTTTATCATCCAAAACACTTATTTGCTGTAAAAAAGCAAACCAACCCAAACCATTTCTTTTCCCCTCACCAAAAGCAAACAAAACAAAACAAGGCAAACAATTTTCACTCAGAAATAACCTTAATGCAACAGTAGAATAATTACTGATCCTTGGGTAAATGTCTTTGATGAATTGGGAAGATACACAGGACATTCTTGTTGCAATACAAAGTATGGTATGTGTCACAGGAAAAGGCCCTGGGATAGTGTTTCAGTTGCAGTCTTACCTAATTAACTTCTTCTCTGTAGGATGTCAGGATTTTTGTTTGCTTATTTGTTTCTTTTCTGGAAAGAACAACTGACAGACAAGTTATGGATGTTCAGTTTTGGAAAATGGACAGGCATTTTCTGGAAAATTAATGACACCAGACTGTCATTTCAGGAAAACAATGATGGCTTTTGTTGTTGCAAATGGTAAAATAAAGCTTCCTAGAGAAAATCAGAACTTTCTGTAAAAAGTATACTGTAGAAAATTTACTTATGAGAGAGAGAGAGAGAGAGAGAGACAGAGAGAGACAGAGAGAGAGATGATTCCCACTTCTGTTGATTCACTCCTAAACAGCCTGCAATACTTGGGAAGCTGAATCCCAGAACACAACTCAGTCTAGGTCGGCTATATAGGTGACAAGAATCTAACTGCTTGATCCATCATTGCTAACTCCTAGGTCTGCATTAGCAGGAAGCTAGAGCCAGGTATTAGACCAAGATACTCCAATGTGTAATACAAGTGTCCTAACCAGCACCCTAACTACCAGGCAAAAGTGCTCCCTTAATGGCACTCTTCAAGAGGCAATTCCCAAGTGCTTATAATTTCCTGATGAGATTCATGGTGGTATCAGTTAAATGTCATTTTTAAAATGTTGCTTAAAGAAATTTGTCAACATTTGGAAGATTTGCTCAACTGAGTTAACCAATATGGGTTAATACATGGGTTAAACTTCCATGAAAGTGGAAAAGTCACAAATACATGAAATTTTATCGGTGTAATTTCCTTGTTCTACACTGCAACCATAATAAACTACCATTTGTGTCAAACAGGAATATTGACAATTTATAAAGACTATGAAAACAGTTCTCCTTTTTCCAAAGGCATATCTGTATAAAACTGACTTGTCTTCATAATCTTTAGCCAAACAACAAATTGTAACAGATTGAGAGCAGAAGAATCAAGAATTCAACTTGTTTTTATTAAGCCAGATACTAAAAAAAATTGCATAACCATTTTTTAAATGTTACTTTTTTCATTGTTTTTGTTTTGGCCAGTATGGCATAATCTTAACCAAAATATGCTGTTTATATTAATATGTAGTGGGTCTTATTGTTATTTTAAATGCTGAGATTGGAGCCTTCTTTATTCTGTTTGTCCTTGGCTCTAAGAGTGTAGTCCTTGGCATTGTCGGATCTTCGCTAAGACTCTCCATCCAGGGCTGGTCTTGGGTTTTGACTTCTGACTTTCTTTCACTTATGATTTGTCAGTATCATAACTCAAGTTCCCAGGGATTACAAATGTCCTCAGGGCAAAGGTGGCTTTGTGACCGTTTCTGTCTCTTTGGGTTTCTGCTTGTATTTGTAATCTTGGCAGTTCTTCTGGTTGCTGGGTTTTATATATATTTAAAAAGACTTGCACTGTAGGTTTCCAACACAATTATCCAGAGCTCTCAAAAATCTCAACACTGATTTCTGTAACAGAACATGTTCGAACATGATTCTAACTAACCAGTAATAGTTCACTAACAAATATTTTCCCAAATATCTTATTTATCTTACAGGAGAATATTGAGTATCTTTTCTTCTGCAAGAATAGTCAGTGAAAAATAAATAAACAAAGAAAGGCTTGTTCTGAATATTTTGTGTCATATAGGGCAATGTAAGACATTGATTGTAGCAGTAACTCTTGAGTGTTTTCTGGAGAAATTAAACACTCAATAAAAAACATACTTTCTGCATGAGTCAAAAAGTTGTGGAAATGAAGTGAAATCACCTATAATGATTAACTTTATATTTAAGCTTTGCCTGGTCATGTGGTATCCAGACACTTGGGCATGTGTTATTTTGGATGTGTTTAAGGATGTTTCTGGATGAGACAAATGTTTGAATCAGTGGATTGTGTGAAGTGTGTTGCCATCTTTGACACAAATGGGCTTCAGGCAATTGGCTGATGACCTAAACAGAAGAGTCACCCTTCTTTGAATGAAAGAACACTCTCCCTGACTAACTACTTGAGCCAGAACATTCTCTTCTTTCTTTAGTCTCAAGCTGGAATATCAGTTCTTTCTAGATCTCAGAAAGAGATCTGCTTGGATTTGGACTGGGACCTAAATGCTTTTTCCCGATCCCCAGCTTTCTCACTACAGATTTTGGGGAGTTGTAATTCCTCATAACCATGTAAGCCACATTTTTATAATAAACCTGAATCTAACTTTATCTTGATCTCATTCACTTTATTCATCTCACTGGTTTGGTTTCCCCAGAGAACATTCATTATCGCAAAAAGTATGTACTTATGAGAAAGAAAATGCCTAAAACCATGGATGTGGTTTTAGAACTGCTTGACAAGTTGAGTGTGGATGGCATCTTAGATGCAAGCACAAATGTCAGATGCTGCCATGATGCGACAATTTGTAGAAATAGGGACCCCAGAAGTGACTTGACTAAGACCAAGACTCTAGTTTTAGAAAGAAAGGAGAAATGCTAGAGAGAAAGGTCCGATTTTCTCAGAGAACAAGTGGACAATTATTAACAGAATATCGAGCTAAATATGGATGTTAAAGTACACTCTGGTGAGATTTCAGCTGGAACTGAAGAACATGCTTGCTGGGAGCTAGAGGAAAGATCATTCTGGTAAAAAAACGGTGAAGCACTGGGTTAAAGTGCATTACGGTGTTTTGTAGAAGGTAGAACTTGTAACGAGGTTGTATGTATCTAAAACTTTAGAGTGTTGAATGAATGAATGAATGGCTTCTTCCAGAATACTCTCTGTAAGATAAAAGTGGAGATTTCTTGATAAAGGAATTTTTAAGCAAAAATTGATAAGAACATAAATATTTACTTATTTATATTGCAAAAAAAATAGAAAGTGTTTTATAAAGAGCACATAAAAATCTGGTTGGGGGGCCCGGCGGCATGGCCTGGCGGCTGGGGTCCTCGCCCTGAACGCCCCGGGATCCCGTATGGGCGCAGGTTCTGCTCATGGCAGCTCCACTTCCCATCCAGCTCCCTGCTTGTGGCCTGGGAAAGCAGTCGAGGACGGCCCAAAGCTTTGGGACCCTGCGCCCGCGTGGGAGACCTGGAGGAGGTTCCTGGTTCCCGGCGTCGGATCGGTGCGCACCGGCCCGTTGCCGCTCAGTTGGGGAGTGAAACATCGGATGGAAGATCTTCCTCTCTATCTCTCCTCCTCTCTGTATATCTGACTTTGTAATAAAATAAATAAATCTTTAAAAAAAAAATCTGGTTGGATTATCCATTGATAAAGAATCATGGGATTATATGAACAGAAGCAATGTCTGCATGAGATGAAGTGGTAGAAGACGGGACGTAGTGAAGTTATAGTAACATAGAGTTTCTTGATTTTATTAAGAAAGGGAAGAATTTCTCTGAGGTTGTGGAACAGCTACTTCTACTATGTGACCACGGGCGAGATTGTTTTCTTCTTAGATTCGAAGGAAGGGGCCTGGGCAGACAGCTGTGCGATGTGGGCCTTGCTGAAGGCTTCAAGGACTGGGCCCTCTCCAACAGCTGTCAGAGCAGCACACTAGCAGGCAGTGAAGAGGAATGGGCTGTAGTTGCAGAGCCTTGGGGATTTCTCTGCTACCAACACACCTCAGTGATTGGCTATGAAACTCTGGAGGATTATTCTCAGACTTTAAGGTCCTATGAATTGATTTCCCTAGGTTTGGACTTAGTAGGAGCCAGTTACCTCTTTCATCCTGGTTATTCCTTTGGAAATGGCAACAATTGTCCTGTTCCTGATCCACCATTAGTTTTTGGACAACTTTATAGGTGAAACTGGAAGGAATGATGACTTGGGAGGTGGGATTGTTAGGATTCAATGAATGTATTTGTAAACAAGAAGTGAAAGACTCTTGAAGGTTCAAGGAAAGACGATTATAAATGTAATTTTTGGGTCCACCTTAAATTATATGCTAAAAATCTAATCTACATTGTCACTGTATTTGGACATGGGATCAGTGAGGAGGTGATAAAGGTTGAATAAGGTCACAAATAGGGAACCTACACCAATATGCAGATGCCTTTCTAAGGCTAAACGAGACATCTGTAGTTCTTTTTCTCTCTCCTTCTGTCTGTCTGTCTGTCTCTTTCTCCTCCCAGGACCACCCCCACCTCTGTAAAGGAGACAGCTTGGCAAGATGGCACTATTTACAGACCAGAAAGAGAGAGACCTGGTCAGCACCTGAGCTTAGACTTCTCAACCTCAAGTACAGGGAGAAACACATTTCTGTTGTTGGAGCCATCCAGTGTGTGGTGTTGTTATTACAGTCTGCATGGATTAAGACAGTATCCATTGTGTTTCTTTTGAGCACCTCCAAATAGTCCTAGAATAACACAGTATCAGAGCAAAGCACTCTGTCTCTTGCTTCCCTGTGAAGCCTGTACTCATTTTCCACTCTCAGAAATGGCAATAGTAATGGTGCAGTGTTGAACGTTCTAGTATGACCTTGCTACGTGATTTTTATTTCAGGCAAATTAACAAACAAAACAAGAACATAGACTGGTCTTTTGCTAGTTGTGATTAAAAACACTTAGTTGCCTTTAAAAATAGATTTATTTATTCATTTGAAAGACAAAATGAAGGAGAGAGAGGGAGCAATAGAGAAGGAGATCTTCAGTCTTCTAGCTTAATCTCCATATGCCCACGATAATTGGGGCTGTGCCAGGCTGATGCCAGGTGGATCTGAAAGGTTCCAACTGAGGCTCCTACTTCTGCAGCAGGAACCGCAGGCCATTATTTGCCTCTCGGGTGCCTTATTGGGAAGCTGAATGGGGTGTGCGGAGTGCTGGGACTCTATCCCACGCACTCTGATATAGGATGTGGGTATCGCAAGTGTTGCCATAGCTTGTTCTGCCTCAAAACCCCACCATTCAGTTTGCCTTTTAAAGGCTCTTAATATGCTATTTGAGTAATAACAACAGCTAAATTTGCTAAACTAAACTTTCACAACTACACAAGGATTCCATGAAGAGAAAGTGATCAGGTAAATTGCAGAAGTGAGGGGCAGCTGAAAGGTTAATTTCCTGTCAAATACTGTCAAGACGGTGTCTACCTTAAAAAAATCAGTAGATTGCACCAGACAAATGTACTCTGCAAACTTTTAAGCCAGAAAACTAGGACAATAATGTCCTTTTAACTTGTTTGAGAGCATAGGACAAGTATAAAGAATTTGCTGAGATTAAGAGATGGAAGAAAGAATGATCAAAGATCTGGGATACAATGGTGTCTCATAATCTGTTCCTTATTCTAACAATGTAATTGTTGAATTTGAGGTGATTTAGGTAACAAACAGGAGCAAATTTTTTCACCAATGGCAACAAGATCTTCTCATAAAATAAATGTGTGGCCACAGGAATATCCAAAAAGAATTTTGTTAAGTCTTAAGGCTTGTTGTGGTCTCAGCATTGTCCAGCTGGATATAAAGGTCAGGCATAACCAGGCACAGTTGCTATTGATCAAGTGGATAACTAGCTTTTGTTCATGCTTAGATAATTACAGATATTTTCTTTTAGTTACCCCATATCCATTTTTATTAATTGTTCCTAATTTTCAAGAAACATTAATTAGAAGTGTATGTGTGGACTTGAATTTTATACATTTTTAAATTTTCAGTTGATGAATATGTAAATCAAAGTAAAGCCAGTGTTAAAGAATTTCTATGTGAAACTGCCTCACACACAGAGAAGTGACTCAATGGTGGATCTGAAAGGATTTGGAGAAAACTGGAGACAGAAGATTAGAATAAATGTGCTCTGCCATGTCTATCAGACTTATGATTTCATGATTTGTAGGTTGGTTTCCAACATTAATTGCAAACAGGAGTTTTCTGTAGAGAATCATTTAAAATTCAAGATATATGCTACTGTAGTGGAAGCTAAGAAATAATGTATTCTCAAATCGTTCATCATAAACAAATAACAGAGAATTTTATGGAAGGGAGAAAAGTAAAGTAGAGGTGCGAAAATTTAGTATTCAAGACTCTGCAATTCATTTAAAAGAAAGCTTTAAGACTAGTTATTTTATTTGCATGTTGTGGTAGATTCGCAATGTGTCACTTCTGCTATGCTGAAGTACACATCCAAGAATTTGTTTTCTGTAGATTTCTGGCTGGTGAGCCAAAGGGAAATTCTTGGGAGATTTATAGAGTGGAAAGGAAGCAGCAGCCCTATGTATCACAGCCTTATGGTTGTTGAAATACCAGCTCAACTACTGCCTTCATGTAGCACCAGGATCTGTCTGTTTTCTTTCTCCATGGATCCTTCTTTCCCTTCTCTGACTGCTGGACTGGGTCTACTTCTGCACCTGCATAAGAAAGGGCTGTGTCTACAGTGTGAAATGGCCCTACAATGCCAACAGCAGTAACAATGGACACAAGTTGTGTCTTGTGTGCTTCAAATGTAGTTCTATTTTAGAAAAAGGTTTATTTGAAAGACAAAGTTAAAAAGAGAGAAGGATAGAGTGAAGGAGGGTGTAAGGAAGAGAGAGAGATACAGAGAGATAAGTAATTGAATCCATGAGGGCTCCATATTCATTTTCTGTTAACTTGCTCACAGAGTTATCAGACAGACTAGCAAAACTATAGCTCACAGCTAGCCAGAATTCAGCCTCACCAACACACACACTTCAATGTGCACAAAATGCCAGACTTGGAGCTTCAGGAGTTAATGCCTGTCTTGCCGGGTTTCGGTCTTGCTTTTGCCCAATTATTTCTTCTGCTTGTCATTCCTCCCTTTTGGAATGGGAATGCATACTTTTTCCCAACCCCATAATTGTAATCCATTTTTCCTTATTTTGCAGGGGCTCACGACTGAAAACGTTTGACTTGAATCTCAGATAAAGCTTGGGATTTGTTTACTAGGCAGTACAGGAATTAATTAACATTTTGGAATGCTTGGAGATGGAGTGCCTGAATTTTGCACTCTAAAAAGAACATCACCTTTGAAGGGTTAATGAGTAGATTACTGAGGTTTAGGTGTTAGTTTTGCTCAGTGGCCCATGGGCAGGGATTTGGTTTTCAGATTTTGGACTTTTGAGAAGTTGGCACAGAGATGTCCCTGGATCATTAGATGTATTCTTAAAAGGAACGGTGGAATCCCAGCCTCATCTTAGCTTTGTTGTCTGAAATAAGCTCCCTGGAGATGTCATTTCTCCTTTTGTGGGTGCTCCCACCATTGCCATCAACCATGACCATGAGGTGACTCTGTAAAAAGGGTTGGGGTGGAGGTTGGGGCCCTAATTAGAGTCTGCAGCAATGTTGAACATTTTTTTTAAGATTTATTTTTATTGGAAAGGCATATTTGCAGAGAGACAGAGGGACAAAAGTCTTCTGTCTGCTGGGTCACTCTCCAATTGGCCGTAATGGTCGGAGCTGAACTGGTCTGAAGTCAGGAGCCAGGAGTTTCGTCTGGGTCTCTCACATGGAGGGTCCCAAGGCTTAGTGCCATTCTCTATTGTTTCTCGGGCCACAAGCAGGGAGCAGGATGGGAAATAGGGCAGCTGGAACATGAACTGGTGCCCATTGGGGAATCCTGTCATGTACAAAGTGAGGATTTAACCAGAGAGCCATTGTACTGTGCTCTGTTTAGACTTTCAACTTCCACAACAGTCATTTAGATATAACTTTTCTATTATCTATTTCTGTTTTCTATCAATTCAGAGTTCAGAATTCCAAAATGTGAGATTTTGAAAGGACACAAACATCCAGTCCCTAGCAAGAAGTTCCTTTTGTTCATGACTGCTGGCTTCAGGGCTTCAAGCACCAGCCTCAGACTTGAAGGTAATGATCTTGGAGGAGCTGCTTAACCATCAAGCACAGTGGTGAAATGCCTTTGTAAACACCTGTGCATAAATCATTCGTTCTGCTTCTCCGGCTGGGTCCTGCCTGGTGCACATGATAAAACTCTCTCAAGAAGGTTAGATGCCAGAGGAACATTTATTAAAATGAGTAAATGCTTCCTCTAAGATTAGAAAAGTGTGGTCAATAGAATCCTGGATCATTCTATAATCAAATCACTTCCTTAAACCTCACTGAAGCCAAACCAAAAGAGATGAACTAATTCAGAACCTTTTTTTTTTCAACTATATCCAAGGTCATATTGTACTAGCTTTTAAATATTGATAGAGAACTATTCCCTTCTCATACATAGGGAAGACAGAAGTTCAAAAGCTTAAGTAAACTTGAGCCTCTGGCTGTGTTAGCAGAGTTCAAAGTTGAGGTTTTAGAATATCCATATGGTTCTAGTTAGAGTTGGATGGCGAAGGGAAAGCTATGTTGGTTATCAGATCATCCTCCTAGATTCCAGTAGAAGGAAGTGACATATTTCGTGTATGCTAGATACTTGCTGAGTTCATTCTCTGCTACAGGCAGCAACAACTTCCTACACAGAGTATAGCTGAAAAGCATCGAATCATGTCGTCTATATAAGTTAGGATGTGTTTACGTGCATTTGTACATATACACATACAACAAAACTAACACAACTGTTGCACTTTGTGTTAACTCAATTAGTCATCAGCATAACTTGTGATTTGGTAATCACAGTAATTTATCCGAGAAAGTAAGGAACAGAATAATAGTGTCTTGCCAAGAACATGCTAAGCTATGATATGGTAATTGATGCTATCCAGCTTCCAGGAGTCCATGTCCATCATCTCTACCATACTGTGATTCCAGCAAATATAGAATCTGCATGTGCATGCAGGTGTGCAAAACTTATCCTCACAAATTCATAATGTAGCTCTGAATTGCTGTTTCAACTCCATCTTGCTCTACTCTGACTCTTACGTTCCAGGAAAACTTGACTCTTCCCATAATTCAATATGTTGTTGTTCAGTTAAAGCCTAGAGGAGCCTATGGCAATTCAATCAGGCCAAGACACATCCCTAAATTTGTAGAACTTCCCCAGTTCTTTCTTTTCTGTGCGTCCTTATTAATGACTTTCTACTCTCTAGGATGTCTCACTTTATTCCACCATTGGTCCACTCCATGTTGCTCTAACTTATAGAAATTCTGTTTATTATGATCTTATGCAGATGGCACTTTCTTTAGGATGTCTTTTCTGAGTTCCTGATTACAGATTTTTTTCATCCTCTGTCTGTTAATAGGCTATCGTCTTTTATGAATCACAGTGCTGTGCACTAATTCGTGTACTTATTTTATTTGCAGAAAGTTACATCACAATGTATTTCAGTGCACTAGAGTTGCCCTATTTCAGTCTGGTTTCAGTGTCCGTCACATCGACAAAGGTAGATTCAGAGTGCCCTGTAGTATTCTGTGTACCAGAAGCTTCCTCTCTCTGGGTTCCTTAGAACAGATGTGAGCACTGTGAAATCTGGTTAGATTTTCTTTCTACAAATGCAAAATCTTCATGCCTGCTCTCTGAATATTTCCGGATGACAATATCTATATTATCTTCTCTTGGTGGCCAAGCATTTCATTGATACCTGTACTGTATGCACATTTATCATACTCTGATCGTCCCTTAATGGCATTACTGTTCTCTAACAAAACATTACTTAGTGGAAACAAGGAACATACTTCATTCATGTTTGTATGCTTCACAAGTCATGGAGCAATGCACTGTACTTATGAGATTTCCTATCTTTTTTATTTTTAACTTAACATAATTTATGTGCAATCATAACCTACATAAGATTAAAAACACCAATATATGTTTACCCTCTGATGACTTTTGACAAATATAATTCATCCATCTCTTGGTTGTGATGTAGGAGGTTTCGTGTCACTCATTGGTTTAACAAGGCAAGGAGGAGGATAGTGAGAAAGTTTGGTGTTAAGGAGAAATTTATCATTGATGCTAAAAATTTCTAGTATGTAGTTATTTAAAAAAATCCAAGTTCATGGTTGGTTTTGCTCATGTGTTAACATAGCACTTTCATGGCCTGTATCTGTGTAGGTTTCTCCCCCAGCTGTCATGGAAAACTATTGCCATCATGCCTTCTGCTTTGCCCTTGACTCCAGGAAATTACTCACCTCCTTTTGGTAATGGTAGCTTGTGCTTTACTGTTTTCTTATTTCATGGAAATAAAATCTTATAGCATGTCCTTTCTAGTGTCTGGCTTCTTTTGCCACATTTAATGCTCTTACAATTCATTCATATTCTTGCGTGTCATAGCACAAGGTGAGCATCTCTCAGCATACTTTATCACAGTTTGCCTTCATGGCATCACATGCTTTGCATATATTGTCAGAACAGTATAAAATTGTAGTTTGTATTTCTTCACATATTTGCTATCCTTTCCTGTCCTTCTACGTATATTGTAAGTGCTAGAGTTCAGTTTTACTTTGATTTAGAAAATTAGCTCTCAAAGACATAATAACACAGAGTGTAATGTCTTAGATATTTGTCCACATATTTACTTTCTTTTTTAAGAAATTATTTTTGTGGAAATTCAGATATACAAAGAGGAGGCGAGACAGAGAGGAAGATCTTTTGTCTGCTGGTTCACTCCCCAACTGGCCGCAATGGTCGGAGCTGTACTGATCCAAAGCAAGAGGCCTGGAGCTCCCTCCTGATTTCTCTCCTGGGTGCAGGGTTCCAAAGCTTCGGCCATCCTTGACTGCTTTCCCAAGCCACAAGCAGGAAGCTGGATGGGAAGCTGGGCCACCAGGACATGAACTGACATCCATATGGGATACTGGCACATGCAAGATGAGGACTTTAGCCACTAGGCTGCTGTCCTGGGCCCTTATTTACCTTTTAGTATTTTTCTTTCCTTTGTTTAAACCTTAATTTCCAAATGATATTGTTTCCCTGTTCGTTTAATGAAATTTGTTTGATCTCTTTCTCTTTTAAGATTTACTTATTTTTATTTGAAAGGCAGGATTATAGAGAAAAAGACACACATGCACACAGGGAGGGGGAGAGAGTCACAGAGAGATAGAGAGAGCCCCCATCAGTTGGTTTGCCATCCCCTCCATTCCCCAGTGTCTGCAATGGCCAGAGCTGAGACCATCCAATGCCACGAGTCCAGGAGCTTCCTCCAGGCCTCCCACAAGGGTGCAGAGACCCAAGGAGTTGAACCATCATCTGTTGCTTTCCCAGGACATAAGCAGGGAGCTAGATCAGAGGTGGAGCATCCAGGACTCCAACTGGTGCACACATGGGATGCCAGAGCCAAAGGGAGAGGCTCTAGGCTACTTTACCGTGGCACCGGCCTGTTCAACGTTACTCATAAAGACGGCCTCCAGGGGACAAGCTCCTCAGTTTTTTTTTTGTTGTTGTTGTTAATTTGGAAATTTCTCCATTTTGTCTTGGCTTTTTAAGAATAGTTTCCACTCAATAAAATTCTAGGAGGCAGTGCCGCATACCACATTAAACAGCCATCTACAAGGCAATCTCTTATGAGAACTGGTTTGAGTCCTAGCTGCTCCATTTTCAATCCAGCTCTCTCCTGATACGCCTGGGAAAGCAGCAGAAGGGAGCTCAAGTACTTGAGCCCCTGCCTCGCACATGGGAGAAAAGGAAAAACTTCTGAATGTTTCAACCTGGCCCAGCGCCAGCTATGGTGAACATTTGGAGTGGACCAGTTGTTGGAGGCTCTCTCTCTCCCTCTCTTCTTCTTGCTCTTTGTCTCTGAATCTGCCTTTCAAATAAATATGTATTTTAAAAGAAGAGAATTTTAGGTTGATAATTTTCTTTTTCAGCCCTTATAGTTGTTTTCTTTGGTTTTCATGGTTTCAGTTAGAAATTAGTAATCATTCTTTGTTCATTTGCCTATGCTTTTAAAAACTATTTTTATTATGCTCTCTTTGTCACTATTTTTAAGTAATTTGACTTTAACAAAAGATTTTTGGATTTGTGAATTTGTAGTTTTATCAAATTCATAAAATGTTCGGTCATTATATTTTTAATTATTTTCGTATGCCTTTTTCTAATGCTCCTTCATTTTCCATCTGAAACTTCAAACACTTATGTGCTGTTTCATGTAGTTCTAATGCTCACTTAAGATGTATCTTTCTCCATTAGTTTTTCTTTTCAAAAAAAAATCTGTCTCTTTGGGCACCAGTGATTGTGCCCCCGATAGGCAGTTTCTTGATCTTAACTGTGAACACGTTGAGGTGCATAGCTATTTGTGTTGGGGTCCTGCTCTGCACGGTCTAGGGTATTGAACACCTTCCCTGGTCTCTTCCTGCTGATACCTGTAACAATCTCCCCAAGGCCGTGATAACTGACAGTGTCTTTAGATGTTTTCCAATGTCTCCAAGTTGACAAAGGTGTCTCTGCTGGACAATCACTCTCTTAAGGTCAGATGCCATGTCTGATTTGCTATTATGCCATATCATTTTGTAACAGGTACTAAATTTCTAGCTCTATGTGATTCATTTTTTGATTTTTTAAATTTTTTTGAACTTTTAATACTTATTTTCAAATCCTTATTTTTAATTCCATATCTCTGTTACTTCTAGCTTTGTATTTGTTGACTGATTCTACCTTTTTTTTTTTTTTTAAGAAAAAGACTCATTTATTTTAAAGTCAATGTTACAGAGAGGATAAGAGACACAGAGAGAGACCTGGTTATCTGTTGGTTTATTTCCAAGTGGTAGCAAAGGCCAGAGTGGAGCCAGGAGCTAGGATCCAGGAGTCAAGAGCTTCTTCTTGGTCTCCCATGTGGGTGGCAGGGATCCAAGTACTTGGGCCAGCCTCTGCTGCCTTTTCCAGGCCATTAGCAGGGATCTGGATCAGAGGTGGAGTGGCTGGGACACAAACAGGCACCTATGTAGGATGCCAGTTTTGCAGGTAGCAGCTTTAGCTGCCGTGCCGTGCTATCTCCACTTGATTGCTTCTTCCTTTAATTGTAGATCACAATTTTTCATAATTTTCCCTATTTTCATTTTTTTAAAACAAATTCTATACACTGTGATGTTACATTGATGCAAATCTTTTTTTTTTTTGCTTTATATAGTATTAAAATTTGGTATTAAAAGGACGTTGAGTTATTTTACATACAAGGTTTATTTTTGAGCTTCTTACTTTATTCTACAACCAGCGAAGCCTTATTATCAGTACGTGACCTTCTTGAGTCGCTCTTGAACATCCTGGGTGTCTAAAGAAAACACACATCTCTTCTTGGAGGAAGCCCAGCCATCTGACGGTCCGCTGCGAGCTCTGGGAATTGTTCTGAGCTGTGCTTCCCCGCTTTGTGTTGATGTTTTTCTTCAGAAGTTTATTTGGTTTTTGTCTAGCCTTATGGATTCTCATAGCATGCCTGGGTTGTTTAGGCAATGATTCAAAAGGATCCCAGGCAATTTTTGTGTCATTTTATCTGCACAGCTTCCTCCTTGAGTAACTATCTCTGTACAGTCCAAACTCCTCTTCCTCTTTGAATTTCACACTCTGCCCCTTTGAGCCAGTGAGAATGTGATTCTTTTCTTTTCTCGCTGTGATGGAGTCTGGAAGGAAAAAAGCCGGGAGAGTTATAGGCCTCATTTTGTCTGTTTTTATTCTCAGGGATCACAGCCTGTAAAACCTGTTGTTTAATAGTCAAAAACAATTGCTTCATAAATTCTGTCCTATTTTCAAGCTGTGTGGAAAAAGGAAGCACATCTGAAAGCAGTTATTCCATCATGATTAGAAGTAAGTCTAATAATTTAATTATAAATACATCATAATGATCCAATCAGGCTACTTTGACAGAAGCTTTAATACTGATAACTGGGATAAAACATATTTCAATGTGTGAGGCTTAGTTTTTCTTTTCTGGATTCTCAATAGTATTATTAATAATTTTCATTTTTTTACAGTCTTTTCCTGGCTATATGTCTCTAAATGGCTTGATCCATGCCTTTGCAAGGCACTTTTGTGACTTCCACAGATATTTTAATCATATGAATGTGTTCTATTGCATACTCGAATTAAAGCATACATACACTGCAATTTGCTAGTCTACCTTTGGCTCTCAGTTCAACAATTCCTGTTGGTCTGTTATTTCAGCCCTTAGCAAAAAGCTTAAGCCTCCATAGAAAACAGAAAGTATGTTTTAGTGGTCAAGGTACCAGAAGACATAGCTGAACCACCACAACATTCCACAGGCCAAGGCACAGTCTGACTATATTGCATATCTGGGCACTGCTCTACTTAACTTGATGCTTAGGATTCAGCAGAGAGTTCTTGGCCATGTGACAGAACTTAAGACTCAAAAACTTTCTGTGTTCAAGTCTGGAGGTGCATGTGAATCTTACTTCTGCCTTGGAACAGGAATCTTCTTTGCACAAGAAGCAATTTTCTATCATCTTGGAGCCTCAACAGTTGACCAGTATGTGCTTATTTAATAAGTAGTTGTGAATGGCCAGTATGTGGTGTTGTAGGCGTCTCCTTGCCCAATGCTTGCCTGTCTTCATACTTTATGCCTTTTTGCTCATTCAGCAAACACAGATGCCTTTTCTGGAGGGTCAATTTTGAGGAAATTACCCCAAATCACACATGAAATGTGGATGCTACCATGAGTTAATGTGCTTTTATTCCAAGTCAAGCCATCTCGATTATGATGAACTGTGACAGTGTGCTCTGCAGCACCTAGCACACACCCTGGTTTGTCTAAGTACTTCAAAGGCATATACACACAAATCAGAAGCACTGGCATCCTTGTCACACCCTGTGGGTGTGAGGTAGGGAGTAGGGAAATAGTTACAAAGAACTTCAGAATGTCTGGGAGATACCAGTAAAAGAAGACATGCCATACATAAAGTATAATTATACAGCTCCTGGCACTGTTGTTGTGAAAGATGCTAACCTGTTTAATATTTAAAGTGGCTTGTCCAGACAGCATATTGTTGGAAAAACTTTTACTTTCATTGGCTTCACTATCTAAGGTCCTCCAACTTTGGAATAAAAAAAAATCCTGTAATTTGTTTAGTATATTAATGAAAACATTCCAAGATATCTTATCATAGGAAAGTGATGTGCTCAGGATTTCAGTCTATTGGTGTTTAACACTTAGTTACAATGCCTTCAACTTGACTCCCATTGTTCACCTCCTCTTATTCAGCTGTCTAATGCTGTGTAATATTCAAAACATGAGCCTACTTGTTCTTGTATGGGGTATGACTTAACCCTCTATGCATTTCCTTTGAAACGTGGGAATTCACTACTACTAGCAATCACAATAACATTTATAAACCTTTGTAGTAACTGATGCATGTCCATAAATCATTTGAGAAGCAAAAATTAAAGTAGAAATGTGTTGATATATTAGAGTTTTACCCAGAAGGTCAAACCCTTGGAAATGGTACTTTGTAGTTCTTTAGTCATGGACAGTGCTTTCCCATTGCTTACCTAATGGACACAACCATTTTTATCTTGTGTGTGTGTGTGTGTGTGTGTGTGTGTGTGTGTGTGTGTGTGTATACTTTCTATTCAGGTTAGCCAGGAAAATCAAGCCCCAGTCTAACTGGGGCCCAAGTCTGGGTTCTGCACACTGCTCTGCTGCCTGTCTGGTTGAGTCAGAGTGGTTGGCAGGAAAACAGGGACAAGAAGTGAAAGGTTCACCTTGAACAATAAATTCATACATCCTCAATAATCAAAAGTCTTCAAGAAAAGGTGTTGTTGAAAGGGCTTCATGTCCAGGTTATTAAAAGGACCTCTCTCACGTGAATTATACCTTCAAGATATGGGTTGTATTCATCTTAGATGTGAATGTGTTCTTCAGTATCTTAGCCACCTAAGTAACAGTTTTATCCTTACTATGGCAAACTGCACTGGAGAAAGCTTGAGAAGTAAAATTAGCCCACTTTTCTCTGAGTTCCACTCCCAGCCAACACCATATGACTACTGTTTCCTGGAGGCTGATTCTTAACCTGCCCAGGAAACAGAGGATCATGAGACACCAAAGGAAAGCTAAACGTAGACAGTCAACTCTGCCCCTCACCCACTCAACTTTAGCTTTGATTTTTATGGTTTTAGTCATCTAGCCATAACCTGAAAATATTGCATGACATATGCTAGAAATAGACAGTTCATATTTTAAATTGTGCATTGTTCTTAAGGGTGATGAAATTGTGTGGCATCCTGCTCCATCTCACCTGATAATTGAGTCATCCCTTCATCTATCGGCATCCATGCTACAGTCACTACCCACTCAATAACTACCTGCAAGTCATCTTGGTTATCAGATAGATTATCCTGGTATTACAGTGCTTGTGTTCAGGCAACATTTATTTGACCTAAGAAGGCCCCAAAGCATAAGAATAGTGAGCTTGTGGTTCAAATCTGTCACCTTTCTGTACAATTATGAACATTGTCAACTGAATTAGGTGAAAACAACATTATAGAATCCTCAATACCAAAAAAAAAAATACTGTATGCATAAAAACTTTGTGCTTTCAGGTGTCTGTTGGGAGTCTTGGGACTTATACCTGTGAATGTAGGGGAACTACTGTACTATATTCAAACAGTTCTCAAATAAAAAATTTGTTTGTATAATAGCAGTGTTAAAATTTGCAATAGCAATATAACTTCAGAGGCAAACACAGAATAAACATAATAACATCACTAGAGGGTCTTATTGAGTGTTAAATTTTAGGTTAATGACCAATAAAACTTTAATGAATTTTTAAAATGATTTTGCTGAAGAAAGACATGTAAAGTGTGAAACAGTATGAGTACACATTTCTTGGCATAAATTTTGAAACACTTTTGTGTAGATCTAACTTTCTTTGGATTTCAAATCACTTTTTTCTGTAAACTTAATTTTATAAGGCGATAATATTTTCTTTTACACTTGTGCAGCTGAAAAAGGTCAAATTTTACAGTGAGTTCTAGGGAGTGGTAAAATTTTTATAAATGTGTCCCTTGGACTAGAAGAAACGAAAGCACTTATTTTTTCATCCATTGGGACATCGGGAAAATGTTTTGTAGCATTCATTTGGTTCAAAAGAACTTATTATAAAATAACACAATCAAATTGCTACTAATCAAAGCTATACTTTAAATTTACAATAATCTTTCTGATTCTGATATATAGTTATTAAATATATATTTATAATTTAATATTTGGTCTTAAATATGTTGATTTTTCTTCTCTTTTTCAGTCTTTTTCTGTAAAATTGAACATGCACACAGACATATATACACAAAATATGTGTTCAAAATATGTACATATATATATTTATACATACATACATGTATTCTAATAGAACCAGGTATTTGTGAATAAGCTAGATCTCTGTTTAGCAAGCATTTATACTTAATCACAGAAATTTAAAAGGATAATGTCATTTACTTTGAAGAGTCAACAGTTTTTATTTTTAGGGTGAACTTCCAAAGAAGAGGAATAGATGTGAGCTTGACATGACTTGAGTTGTGCTAATCCCTTTCCTTGTCATAGAAACTGAAACGAAACTAATTCGTAGAGCATTACAGTTCTCACACAAAGAGCTTTTTAAAGTGGATTTGGAGAAATACTAGTTAACTGATTTGTTTACTATTAGTTATTTATTTGTTCACATTTTCTATAGTCCCAGAAGCTTGAGTTTGTAAATAAATAAACAAACAAATAAACAAACAGGCATATTCAGAGAGGGATTTGGTATGAAAGATTCATACTTTCCCATTCCATCAGATTGAATTGGTGCTGCTGGTTAAGATTCTGGACCTCAGAGATAAACCAAAATAATGCCCAGTAATCCCAGGGGGGTCACTAACTCAAATATTTACATGGTATTCCACAGGTGACATTTAAGAGGGCAATCTACAGGACAGGGAGAAACATCTAACTTCAGATGAGAAACACAATTCCTTTGGAGTTTAATAAGATGCAGCTGAAATTCTGCATTCTTTTTTTTTTTTTTAAAGATTTATTATTATTGGAAAGCCGGATATACAGAGAGGAGGAGAGACAGAGAGGAAGATCCTCCCTCTGATGATTCACTCCCCAAGTGAGCCGCAACGGGCCGGTGCACACCGATCCGATGCTGGGAACCAGGAACCTCCTCCTGGTCTCCCACGCGGGTGCAGGGTCCCAAAGCTTTGGGCCCTCCTCGAATGCCTTTCCCAGGCCACAAGCAGGGAGCTGGATGGGAAGTGGAGCTGCCGGGACCAGAACCTGCGCGCACATGGGATCCCGGGGCGTTTGAAGGCGAGGACTCCAGCCCCTAGGCCACGCCGCCGGGCCCGAAATTCTGCATTCTAATGTAAAGGCTCCCAGATTTAAAATCTTGGCTCTATGTCTGTGCTAATTGTTTAGGGCATTTAAACTGCAGTATTTGGCTGGAATGGGTCTTTGACTCCAATGAACTATTTCTAGTGCGCTTACCACATAGATTAAGACAGCAGAGAAATCTAGATAGCATATTGGGATGGCGTGTTTATTATTTCTTCATTGTTATGTGCTTATAAAATACACATTAATCACATATTCTAAGCCTAGTCATATTCAGTGTGAATATAGTCATAAACAAGGCAAAGTCCCGGTACTTGGAATTTGTATTAGTTTGAAAAATGGATGAGACTGCTAAAAAAAATTGAGTAAGAATGGAAAGAAGGGCAATAAAAAAGGCAAAATCACAGAATTCTGGAGTCACATGAGGATTTTACAGTCACAAAAAATGACTGTCAAAGCAGGTTAATGGGTTGCCCAAGGATTTAGCAAATTCCAGGGAGATAAGACCAGAATCAAGAGCTACTTTTGCGGTCACACTAAGTGTGCAGTTGCACAGGATCTCACGTTTGGTTTTATGCTATGCTGTTGCTGTCTAGAAATTGTTGACAATTTCACCTCTGAGTTTGCAATGTTTGAAACGAGTGTAATAAAGCAATGTGGTATGTACTTTTGTTTTCCGCTTCATTTACACACAATACTAGCTGCCTCTGTGCACAAGATTCTGGTGGTCCACAACACAAAAACCAGACTAAAAGGGGACTACAGGTAAGGGTGGTAATTCAATGAATGAGTAAGTAAAACTAGTGGGAAAGAGGCGGTACCAGTAGCCTTATGAAAGACTCTCCTTCCTATTTCAAAAAGAACTGACCTTGAACATACGAAAAAGTATATATGGCTAATATTTGCTAATATTAGCCATTTCTGATACTGGACACAATGACACAAAAGAAGAAGAGGGAGAAGGTACCCCACAACACCCTTTCCTCTTAATCTCCCTCATTCACCAGAAACTCAAAGGCAGAGTGTTGGCAAATGTGCATATGCAAAGAATTGAAACAAAACAATGAAATCACTTCCATGAATGGTTCCCATCATTCTGGTAAGAATAAAGCACTATGAATATACAACTTACGAGATACGAGTTGTAAGAGTTCAGTGATTATATGTTTAATTATTTATCTGGTGGAGGATTACATTTGTGATTATAAATTATATTGAAAGCATGCCATTGCAAAATTACAAGAAAAATAAGAAAGGAAAAAAGGTGAGAAGAGAGGAAGGAGGGTGGGAATATGACATTATCAAAACTTTATGTGTGAGATAAACTCTGTTCCCTTTATGTAAACTTGAAAGAAAAAACTCATAAATGCACTTAAATCTCTAACTGTTCAATATAATGGTGAAATTCACTAAATGTTAGAATTTTTAGTTTACTTAGCATAGCATTAAATATGCTTAAAGATACCAGGATGCAGAAGAAAGGAGACAGACTTATATTTTAGTCTATTGGATGACTCTTCCCGCTTTTGATCAAAGGTCCAAGCATTTTTATTTTGCCCCAGCCCTTCAAATGATATACTAACTGGTCCTGCTACACCCAGGTTACATTCTTTCTCCAGACTTTAGATTCACAATGCCTGAATTTGCTCTGCTTTGTGTTCCAGATCATAATGGTGATGATTATAAGCCTAGAACAAGGAAAAACAAAAGGCCTTGTTTAAATAGTTTTCACTTGACATAAGTTGTCAGGGACATGATTTCATAGTAGAAGCGAATGCACTCAAGTCTGTTCATCTTTGGTCTATTCAGGCTTGTAATTCACTAGTGTCCTGCTTATGAGATGAAATGAGGTAGCACATAAGCTCATACAGTAATTTTCAAGATGCTGAAATGAAACAGTAGTTCTTTGTCTTAGCTAGAAACAACTGATTGTATATAGTATGCCTTTTCCACAGGCAATGACTTTTTAAGTACAAAGATGCTATGCTTTTGAATCATTCCGAAGACAAACTACTTTCTCTTTGATCATTGCAAAGTCTTCACATAACTTGACAAGTATTTGCATCTCTTGCCAAGCAGACCAGCAGAAGTTGTATGATCCTTCTACACCCAAGACATCTGAGCAGAGGAGTGTGTCATCTTCACCTGGTGGCACCAGCAGTCCCAAACACATTTCTTTCAATGGAAGAAATTGGAGGCCTTTGCGTATTCAGTGGTCCCCAGTGTACTTTTATTCCCTAGGACATATCAAACTTTACAGAAGGGTTTATATTTACAGGTGAACTTGATTTTCAAGATTTAGTTGCTACAGATTCATGCATGTGAAAGAAGGTGCTTTTGAAAGGAATCAGAAACCTCTGGGGATGTTGAGAGACCACCCAACTATATGGATGACTAAATCCCAACCCTGATGCACGCATTGGTTTTCATGTTAGATGGAACACCTTTTAGTGCCTGCAGCTTTAGAGGATATTCAGGAACTTTTGGTTTAGTAAATCTAATGGTATTCCACCATAATGAAATTAAGAGAAGTTTATTTTTATGTAAAAATTTGAACTCCATGAAAAATGGTCTACAAAAAGTTCTTGGGAAATGAATATTATGAAAAAGAAGCAAGAATCTCAAAATTTTATGTGCCACAGAATTAATTTATTTTTTATTTTCATTTCTCCATGAATTTTTGGAAATAGTATTTTTTTGAAGATTTATTATTATTGGAAAGCCGAATATACAGAGAGGAGGAGGAGAGACAGAGAGGAAGATCTTCTATCTGATGTTTCACTCCCCAAGTGTGCTTCAATGGGCCAGTGCGGGCTGATCCGACACAGGGAACCAGGAACCTCTTCCGGGTCTCCCACAAGGATGCAGGGTCCCAAAGCTTTGGGCCGTCCTCGACTGCTTTCCCAGGCCACAAGCAGGGAGCTGGATGGGAAGTGGAGCTGCTGGGATTAGAACCGGCGCCCATAATGGAATCCCGGGGCATTCAAGGCGAGGCCGTTAGCCGCTAGATCACGCCGCCCGCCGGGCCCGGAAATAGTATTATGAATCTTCTACCTTCTTCTACCTTCTCGGTATAAATCCCTGGATTCTGGGCAACAATTGTGGAGGGGCATCTGTTTAATTTAGTTCCTGCTTCTTTCTTACCCACAGGTCCTGTGATCAGGAATGTTGATAATTGTAATATATAGCCAAGCTCACTAGTTGTAGACTGTCTATTGCTTCACAAACCTTAGAAATTTCTTGGATTTAGCACGCAGAGGTCCTTGTCTGACTGAGAAACACAGCCTGAAACTCTAGGCATTCTAAGGACTGCAAAGTCCAAACCTCTGGGGAGACAGAAGAGAGAAAACACTCAGGGTTGGTGCTATCCTTTAGCTCCACATTTAGTAGCCTTTGGAAACTATGATGTTCTTTGGGGTGGCTGGTAAGAAGTCTCTGGTCTTGTTCCCACTTATTTTTTTGGGAACAAATGCTGTCCTCCTTATGGCTCAGAGAAAGGTAAAAGGATAGCTAACAGATTGCAATCATTTCAAGGATTTCTTAATAGCCCTCCAATTTCCAAACTTGGGCAAATATTTGTGGGGTTTTTCTTTTTTACATAGATCTAAAGCACTTGACATACTTCTCTGTATCTATTTGGAAAGTAAGGAGCAATGATAGGTTGCTGAATGAACTAAATGAAAAATGTGATTCCAATATCCAAGCTAGGATAGGAAGCTGTTGTTCTGTGGTATAACTAGTCACTTGAGCAATGTCTGGATTTTTCCCACAACCTAGAATGGAAGAAAAAATTAACAAAACAAAACAACAACATGAAAACCCCACATAGTTCAATTGACTCAAGATAAGATATTTGATCCAGTAAGTGAAATATGACACAGGAGGTTTCTGCTGAGAATTTAGAGGAAATGTTTGATCCATCCTGAGTAGGTAGTTAACTGCACGAGAAGAACCAATATGGGAGAACTGGGGGGCTGAACTGTGAATTTTGTCTAAGAAAAGATTTAATAATAACATGCTACTAAATGACTAATGTGTAGCTGAAGAAATGAAAATCAAGAACCTTCTTGAAGAAAATGATGCCACTGCATGATCTACGAGTCATTGAATGATTTAATCAGAAAGAAGTGTTTTGAAGAGATGAAAACAACAGAAAACAACAAAACCCATGTGATATAGTTTCTGCTGATCTTTGTTGAAGTGTGTCTCCTCCAGACAATAAGCAGATGGGTTTTGTTTTTTAATCCGGTGTACTAATCTATGACGTTGATTGAGCTTAAGCCATTTACATTCAGAGTTTAATATACATGGGTGTTACTTTGGTCCTGTCATTTTAGGAATGGGTTGTTCATTGGTTTAGTCTTCTGTTGTCATTTTACTGGGATGTTCTTCACCTTTGCCTTTGGTTTTGGTAGGTGCTATTCCTTTTTTCTGTCAAGAGAACTTCTTGAAGTATCATTTGTAGGGCAGGTTTGGAAGAGGCAAATTCTTTTAGCTTTTCTTTACTGTGGAAGAATTTTATTTCATTTTCAAAGACAAAAGAAAGCTTTGCTGGATATGTTGTCCTAGGCCGACAATTTTTTTCTTTTAGAATCTGAAATAAGTCACTCCGTTCTCTTCTTGCCTGTAGAGTTTCCTATGAGAGATCTCCTGTGATGTTGATTTTGTTTTGTGGCTCTTCATTTAAGGGGATGTATAGTAGCTGTGTAATGGAAACTGTCATATCTAGTAACATGTGATTTAACTTCATGGCATTGTAAATTTCTTCTTTCTATTGTTGATTTTGAATCATGACTTTTCATTTAAGGAGATGTACAGTAGCTGTGAAATGGAGACTAACATTCAGATGTGAGGATACAGTGTGGTATGCATTTCTACTTCCAGACAAAGATGGACTTACAATGAAACTATTTACTATATCTTGACAATAGGATTCTGGACTCTCTGCCATTGCCTATGCCCGCAATGATGGACATATGACTGAGTATGAAGAACTATATGTTAGTAAGGATATAGAGGAACTGGAGGGGGGAGGGAACTGGGGAGGGGATAAGGAAATATGAAACTGTATTATAAAATAATAACAATAATAATAAAATATATTAAAGTACAAAAAAGAAAAGATTTAATAAGAAATGGAATAGACTAGAGACTGGGATTGGAAAGCTCTAATTTCAAAATTTAGTTTACTAAAGTGGGAACATTTTAAAAATTGATAAAGGGTAAATACTGTTAATTATGACTTGATAAAGCAGAATTACCAGTGTCAGTTGTTACATATTGTTAAAATTTGCTTGAGGTTGTAGTGTCCATCCAATAGAAAGGGTTACAGAAACCTATGGAAACCAACATCTCTGACTCTAGTCCATCTCAAGTGGTCCTAAATAAGATGACAAAAAGCAAGAGAGAAGCCATCCTAGGTTCAGTATTTGTATTCTCAAGATGTTTCTTAAAGAAAAATAGCCATTTATGTTTGTCTGAGCTGACTGCTCTCAGCTCCTTCTCCTTGTGAATCCTGGTGTGTTTGTTTTTGGTCTGTGCTAGACTTGGAAGATGCTTATGATCCTGTGCTCTTAGAATTTGAGCAACTTCTCCCAAATCGTAGTCACTTATATAAATCTCTATTGAGAAACCTACTTCTTCCAATATATTGGTCATGACTCTGAACTGAGCATTTTTGCACGCTTCCCTGTAGTGGATGACCTCATAGCTGTCCCTTACCACAACAGAATTTCATGTTTCTCGAAACATTTTGGTTATGTAAATATTGACCTTTCTTTGTTTGAGTCATTTTCAAAAACCTTTTTCAGTGCGTCTCAGGAATTCATTTCCAAAGGTTTCTGCTCTTTCAATTTTTAGTTGGAAAAGCCTAAGAACTGAGAACACATTTGGTATATTTGATCTCATTTATTATTTACATCAGACCATCCTGCAAGTGGGGAAAAAACCCTATAATTTTGGCAACAATGGCAGCACTCAAGTAAGTGCCATGTGTGCTTCAGAGCAGAAAGATCTTTCCTGTGTTCTGCGGTCAGAACAGCTGGGAACTCTGTAGAGTAAGCCAAAGAAGCCTTTCAACTCAGTTACTTCAGAGCAAGGCTAGACCAGACTAGAATCTTCCTTATAAAATACACTAACAGCTCAGAATGGCTCATAAGAAAGTTCATGGATAAATTCTCTTCCTTGAAAACAGCGAATTCAATATTGATAACCTTTTCCAAAACAGTGGGTTGAAAAATATCTGGCCGTGGGATATCTTCTGCGGTCATTTCAGTGTGCTTGCCTTTCTTCCTGGGCATCAAAATGGGAGTAAGAAGAAGCAAGATAAAGAGATCTGGAGTGGCATTCCAACAGATCCTCAAAAAACCATGAGAACAGCCTTTTTTTTTTAAGGATTTATTTATTTTCATTGGAAAGGCATATTTTTTTACAGAGAGAAGGAAAGGTAGAGAGAAAAGTATTCTACTTGCCAGTTCACTCCTTAAATGGCTGCAATGGCTGGAGCTTAGCTGAAGCCAGGAGCTCCTTCTGGGTCTCCCACATGGGTCCATGGGAAGATGGACTTGGGCCATCTTCCTCTGCTTTCCAAGGCCACAAGTGGAGAACTAAATTGGAAGTGGAGGGCTCGGTGGCGTGATCTAGTGGCTAAAGCCCTCACCTTGAATGCACCAGGATACCATATGGGCACTGGTTCTAGTCCCAGCAGCTCCACTTCCCATCCAGCTCCCTGCTTGTGGCCTGGGAAAGCAGTCGAGGACGGCCCAAAGCTTTGGGTCCCTGCACCCGTGTGGGAGACCCGGAAGAGGTTCCTGGTTCCCGGCTTCTGATTGGCGCAGCACCAGCCTTTGTGGTCACTTGGGGAGTGAATCATCGGACAGAAGATCTTCCTCTCTGTCTCTCCTCCTCCTCTCTGTATATCTGACTTTCCAATAAAAATAAAAAATAAATCTTAAAAAAATGGAAGTGGAGCAGTTGGGGCATGAACCGAGTCCCATATGGGAAGCCACTCTTGGAGGTGCAGGGTTAGGCAGTTGAACGATTGTGCTGACCTAAGTGGGCAGCTCTTATTCTGATTTTAAGAGAAAGCTGGCTTAGCATGCTGTTCTTTAAGCAAAAAAAAGCTTCAGGTCATGAAGGATTTTAAATTTGTGAGGTTACTTTGCATAATCAGGATCAGTTACTTTTACTTCAGCAGCCATTTTTTAAGCTTCATCATTATGTGTTTTTCTTCATTTTTTTAAAAAAGGCTCTAAAAAGCGCTTTGCTTTCTGAAGGCTTCTGCTTTGGCATTTCAAACAGTGTTAATGAACATATTTGCAGTTGAAGACGGCACTATTAAAAAAGCACAGTTCTCTGCAAATGATGAGTTGAGCCTTGCTGCCCAAGGAAAGGATCAGCAGCACTTGTAGGATTTTCATTGGAACTGACATTTGCTGTTGTAATTTTGTTGCTGTTTATTTTGTTAAAACATCTGTTTTGTTTAGGTACTAATCTAAAATTTTTTTTTATACTCAACCAAGCTCATTGGTGGTTTCAATTTTCCCCAGCCCCCAGAGGGAAATGTTGCAGATTCATGGACATTTGATTAAACTGTGCACTATTTCTTCTTCATGCAGACACAACTACTGGTCATTAGTCTTCCAGGATAAACTTAGTTCTCTGGTCCCATGCACACACTTACATGCCTACACACACACACGCACACACACACATACACCCATACAGTAGCATTCTTTGAGATGGAGTCAAACCAAAGGTAATCCTCCCATTGGAGTAGGTGGGTGTTAAAATCATGGCAGTTCCTGGCCTTCCTGGAGTATGAAAGCTTCAGCCTCTTCATTTCATTTAAAATAGACAATCCTCAATCTGGCAAGAGGTATATTGATGCATTATTTTTGGCAAGCTTTAACCAAAGTGTTTTTGGTCAAATACTAGCTTCTACAGATACTCCAAAATAAAGTGTTCTCCACTAAGTTAATGTGAGAAACATGGTTGGCAAGTTAGCTTGATAGCATAGAAAGTCATGATTATTTTTGAAATTCACAATATGCATTCAGAAATAAAGGCTCTGAAAAGTCCTACAACAGTGACAATTTTTACACCTTAAAAATTTTATTTATCTATTTGGAATTCAGAGCTACTCACACACAGAGAGAAACAAAGATAGGGAGATCTTCCATCAGCTGATTAACCCCTGCCCCTGCCCCAGATGGCCTCAACAGCTGGGGATAGAACAATCTAAGCCCTGGAACCAGGAGCTCCATCAAAGACTCCTACATGGGGCTCCATCAATATGTCCAAGGCACCTGGGACATTTTCTTATGCTTTTCTTAGGTCAGTTGCAGGGAGCTAGATCAGAAATGAAGCAGTCTAGACACAACCTGGAGTCCATAAGGATACCAGTTATGTAGGTGGCAATCATGTCAGCTATGCCATAACACCAGCCCCAATGTCTTGCACGTTTTTATAAAAGATTTATTTATTTTTATTGGAAAGGCAGATCAGATTTCTGGAGAGAAGGAAAGACAGAATGAAAAATCTTCCATCTGCTGGTTTGTTCTCAAAGTGGTCACAACAGCCAGAACTGAGCTGAATTGAAACCAGGAGCCTCTTCCAGGTCTCTCACATGGATACAGGGTCCTAAAGCTTTGGCAGCATCCTCTACTGCCTTCATAGGCCACACGCAGCAAGCTGGATGGGAACTGGAACAGCTGGGACATGAACCAGCATCACTATGGCATCCCAGCACTTGCAAGGTGAGGATATAGCCATTGAAGCATCACACTGGACCTTATATATTTTTAACTGAGAGTCACCCAAACTTATTTGAAGATGAGATCTATTATTTTATCTTTTACTGAACATGAGATCATTTCAAAATGGTTACATACATGTAATTTTAAAATAACAAGGTTTGGCCTGCCAGGTGCTTGGAGCCGGAGGGGTTAATCTCCCCTGGGGCTAGCTCCCAGGCAGCAGGGCTTGGAATGTAGCCCTGGGCAACCATATACTTAGACCCAAGTGTCTCATGTCAGAGACTCCCTGATCCCTAGGTGCATGTGCTAGTAGCCATGTGGGTTGGTTTGTTCCAGGGGTTGGAACCCAGGCAGTGAGGTGCCAATGGCACTGGACAAAGTCCTTGGGCCACCCAGCAGTGCGATTTTGAGGGGAGAACATGAGGACCTTTAAGGGTCAGATGGAATCACCAGACCTGGTGGGAGATCAGAGCTGAGGTAGTTAGGATTGACTAATGCTAAATACCACTCACTGGTGCATACTAAAGCCTGGGCTGGTGGCCTACTTGGCAGGGCTAGATCAGTGTACCTGCCAGTGAGAGTTGGAACAGGGTGAGAAATGTTAGGTTGGGCCATGGCACTAACCAGCATGTGAGAGAATTGGGCCTGGGGACAGATTCTGTGGGGAATGTGTGGGCCCACCCCTATGATCTGCAATTTCACCTGGTTTCTTCTGAGCTGGGGATGGTGACAGGCTGAACTAGGCATGATCATGGAACCCTTTGACACTCATGGGTACTACAGTTGGTACAGGCTGGATTAGCCCAGGCTGCAGCACCTGCAGGTACCCCCAAAAATACAGGCCAGGCTATCACATCCACCACTCATACATAGGCAGGGATGGATGGAATAGTCTGTGACTGATAAAGATCTAGCACCCACTGACATGTGTGAGATCTGGCTCTAGGGGTGGGTCTGGTGGGGGAACTTAGGAAACTACCCTGGTGCATGTAGTTCCTGCTGGTGAGCATGTGATTCAGACCTGAGAGTTGGTCAGACTAGGCAGGGTAGTTCCACCTGTTGGCAAGTATGTATGTTGGTTTTGGAAGGGGGTGGACTGGGCAGAACCATGCCAACCTAAACTCATTGGCAAGTACAGGAGCCAGGCTGGAATGTGGGGCATGCCGGGATAAGCTACCACGCATACCTGCCAGTTTACATAAATCAGGGATGGGAGCAGACTGGGCAGGGCCAGGCTATAGTGCTTGCCAGTGAGAGTTGGGACTGAGGGCAGGCCAGGTCAGTCAGAACTGCAGCATCCAATGGTAAAGTCAAGATGGGGATGAGCTATGCAAAGCTGGATCAGAGCAACTGTTGGCATATACAAAATCTGGGGCTGGGAACAGATCTGGTTAGGGAGCTAAGTAGGGGTCGACCCAGTTGGGTTGTGGTTCCCACTGGTCAGTGTGAAGGCCTGAGTGGGGGCTGCTGTCTGGTCTGGACATGGCTGCAGTGTCCCCCGGCATAAGTGTGGACTAAGTCTGGGGTGCACCAAAATGGGCTAGAGTCCAGAACCCACTGGTGCTCATGAGAGCCAGACTGGGTGTAGAATTGACTGGGATGGTTTCTGCTCCAACTGGGCCATAGTAAAGCTGTGTCAGAGCATTGACTAGGTTTGGCTGGGCTGTAACACTGAATGTTAAAAACTGAATTGACTATGGGCCATTTGGGCAAGGCTACTCTTCTTGCCAGGACAGGAGGTAGACTAAATCACTCTGGGCCAAGGATCCACGAGTGTGTGTGATATCTGCCACTGGAAAGAAACATGATGGAGGAACTTGGTGAACTCCCAGGATGGGGAGCAGGACAGGCTGGGTCTGGCTGCTTCATCAGTCATTTCACATTAGGGCTGAATCTAGAGGCTGACTGTGCCGGGTTAGGTGGCAACACCTACAAGCATCAGTTGGAACAGGGGTAGACTGGGCTGGGCCAGGCTACAGTACCTACCAGCAAATGCCAAGGTGGGATGGGCCATGCTTGACTGGCTCACAGCACCCACCAGCAGATGTGAGATGGGGCAAGGTGTGTGAGCCCACTGGGGGAGTAGTGGTAACTTCCCTGCTGATTCACTGCTCCTACTGGTGAGTGTGAGAGCTGGGAGTGGGGGACAGACCAAGCTGAGCATGGCTACAACATCTATTGGCCTACATGTGAACTGGGTTATAGGGAGAGCCAGGCTGGGCTCACCAATTGTATCCACTGGTATACGCATGAGCTGGAGCAAGGGCAGGTGGATTGTGCTTTGCTGCATATCAGTTGGCAAGTGCTGAAAGTAGGGGAAATTCCTGTCATGCGAGACCACAGTATCATCTGCAGAATGCAAGATCCAAAGCAGGGCGTGGATTCAGTAGGGAGGCTGTGGGCTCATGTCTGATAGGCTACAACTCCCACTCATGAGCATGAGAATCAGGATTGGGAGTGGGCATGGATGAATAGGTGGTGGCACCCACTGCACAAGTGTGTGCTAGTAGATGGAGTTGGTTGGGTTGAGTTAGGTTTCAATGCCCAACGATACGTGCAAAAGCTGAATGAAACATAGGACAAACTGGACCAATCCACTGCACATGTTGATAAGCACAGGAACCAGAGCTGGGAACCAGCCAGTGGGGATTATTGGGTGTTTTGACCTGTTGTACATGATGGCTGAGCATGTGGTGGGCAGGGTTGGGCTGAGCCACAGCATCCATTGGTTTATAGAAGAAGGAGGCCAGATCAAATGGATCAAATGCACCAGCAAACTTTGATGGAGACTCAGAATTGGACTGTGAGCCAATTGAAATTGGAGAGATTCCTTATCCATTGAGTGGCGATATCAACAGCATCTCAGAACTGTCTAAACCACTGGAGCAAAACCCTCAAAACATGCTCCACAATAGGGAACCTGGGATGACATCAGGTATTTGGGAGGCTCAGAGTGGCTCCTCCCATTTTATCTTCCCCTTTCCAGATTCAGGAAGAAGAAGAAAAAAATATGTAAACAATATTCTTGCCCACTTTCCCCTGATCCTTGACCCTTACCACCCTGATCAATTATGCAAACATCATCAAAAATAAAAGTTTATTTCAATATAAACATTTTTGAAATTGCAGTGTTATTTTTTTTAGAATAAGCATTTTCCCTGAATTTTGAAGACATTTCATACATATTCATATTGGAATAAATTTGATTATTAGAGAACTAGGGGACCTGAATTGAATTATTTGACTCTGTAGTTTTGGCACTAATGATCTGCACTTGGCTTTGATCCATTTGCCTGCATGGAAGGGAGTACCGGATGTTGTGAAAGCTTCTTATGAAATTATTGCAAAGCTAATATTGAAGACATGTTCACTCTGCTTCACATTTGATGAGAACTCAGGGGGAAATTTTTTCCTAGATATCAGTATCAAGGAAACTGATTCTTTTGGGCAACAACTATGATTTTAGTTCGTTTGTCCTTCTTGTGCTGGCAGATGGAAAGGTCAGCTGTCGAGCTGCCTGAGCCGCCTCTCAGCATGCAGTTTGTTTGTTAACATTGTTCTTGGCTTTATTTCCCCTAAACATATTTTTCCACTTAACATCCTCACTCGTTTGGTTATTATAAAGTTTCATTTACTAGTGCCTGCATTTTTAGAGTATATTTTTACTATAAAAGGAAGGGGATACAAAACATCATGTTCCAAATGTCTGCTCAATATTTGAAGGAGCGAATGAAATACTTAGATGATTTGATCACATGCTAACTTCTTTGAAAGACTATCAAAATCAGAAAAAAATACTATCACTAGGATATGTATGTTTTATTTTTTACGTCAAACCATTTGATCCATTTCAAATGATTTTTTGCAAGTACTGTTCAATACGGATAACACTTTGGCTTTTTCCATTCGGGTAGTTATTTCAGAACAATTTGTTGAAAGTATTTTGCTTCTGATTTCATAATTTTTAGACCCATGGTAGTTGGAGGGTAAGATCCTATGTTGTGGAGCCTGTAGGGGTTACCTTCTATGGTAAAGTTTTTACAGGCATGATTATATATAGTGTGTTGACATAAGATGATCCTGCATTATCTGGGAGACCTTAAATACCATCATTAAGAGTTTTTCTAACAGAAGTTGAAGAATGTTTTCTAACAGAAGTTGAGAAACACGTGAAGGGCAGGAAAAGGCATGATGATGGGAGGGGAAAGGTCTGAACATGTTATACTGCTGACTTCAAAGGTAGAGGAATGCACCAGACAGCAAGACTGTAACTCTTGCTAGCAGAAGCAGTCGATTCTTCCTTGTGGAAGTGACTCTGACAACATTTTAATTTCTGCTCAGTGACGTTGATTGTGGATTTCTGGTCATCAGAATTTTGAGAAGATTGAATGAATTTTTAAAATTGTTTATGGTATGAAATGAACAACAAGGATGTGTGAAGCCAGAAAAAAAAAATTACCCCAACCTCCCAGAGTAGGAAACAGAAGATTTTCTGGAATTAAGGAGAAGAGTTTGTGAAGGAGTTGGAGGGGAGCAGATGGAAGGTGAGACATTACTTGAGTTCCTTCCAGACTACACCATCCACTCCCTGGTCCTGCATCAGGCTGGAAAGATGGGAGGCAAAAGAAACCTCAAGCAGTAGACCAGAGCTGGAAAAAGAGAAGACAGTGCTCCACTTTCCATTTGGAAATAGGATTCTCCCAGAATTCAGTGTTGTGTGGACATGATGAAGCAACAGTGATCTAGGGAGATTTCTAGGGAAGCAGGCTGAAGAGAAGATTCAGGGGAGCTTGGGGGTATAGCAGCCAACAGTTTCGGAATGCCGAAGTAAGATGCAGGGAAAGGAGAAGACAATGGGGTGACTGGAGCCAGGGTCTGTGATTTTAAAAAGCTGCAGAAGGCAGGGAACTCTCATCTTGAGGGATGATTACATTCATTCTCTGCAGTGACAGATGTTGGCAAAATGCCCAAGATCAGTGAGCTTAGACCCACTTCAGTGAGTATTGGCTCAAAGTACCCAGGGACTTGGATGGCCCATGGTCAGAGATTAGGGGATAAGATGACTCCAACTAAGGCCTGAGAGAGTTGGTTAACCTTTCTATTGCCAAGATGAACCTTATTGGGAACTTATCTCAAATTTGAGATTCATAACAGAAAAGGGAAAAGTGCCAAACTGAAAGTAGCTAAGTGTTAGAAAACCACCAAGATTATTTAGGAAATCACTGATTACTCTGCATTTACTAAGACTGAATTCAATCTGCAAAATTAAGCTCATTCCCAGAGGTAGCAATTTATAATCTAATACATGGTTTGGCAGAGAGAAGGCATTATTTTTTTTGTAAGGTATTTTGAGAATCACTAACTTGATTATATTAAAGTGGACAGATGGGAACGTTGAGAAATTTTATCAGAGTTATAGAAAAGGCTTAGCATATGACATACCCACTTTTCCTATGGGTAAATTTGTTTTTGCTTTGGAAACTGAAACAGGGGGTTGGAAAAAATCTGTTAATTCACCAGCATTATTCACACTCATGGGTAGAATATGTCTCCTTTCTTTTTTTTTTTCTTTATAGAATAAAATTTTCAGAGCTTTTTTTCTTCAAAGTCATCCTTTTTAAAAACTAGAAGCTAAAGTCAGGATCCCAAGGCACGTATTGAGCCCACTCTAATATTGGACACTGGCATTTTAGGTGCTAGGTCAAATTCCTGCCAAGTTAGCTTTAATAATAATCATAATAAATGTTGTCCTGTGTCTGAGAAGTATTGAAATCTCCTTGCAGTCACTAGTTAGTTTGTGTTACCAGCGCCTGTTTCATATACAATAAGAATCAAGATGAGAGAGAGACCACAGCTGCAGGCAATTGCCTAGGCTGCATTGCACCAAGGCACGTATTACACTGCAGGGGGAAAAAAGCAGTTAATAGTTGGAAGACATTCTGGGCCTGGTTAATGCTAAAATTGTATTAATTATACCAGTGTGCCAGCATAGTTGCCTATGTTTTTAAAAAAGATTTATTTATTTTTATTGGAAAGTCAGATATACAGATAAGAGGAGAGACATAGAGGGAGATCTTCCATCTGCTGATTCACTCCCCAAGTGGCCACAACAGCCAGAGCTGAACTGATCCAAAGCCAGGAGCCTGGAACTTCTTCTAGGTCTCCGACATGGGTACAGGTTCCCAAGGCTTTGGATTGTCCTTAACTGCTTTCCCAGGCACAAGCAGGGAGCTGGATGGGAATCAGGGTCACTGGGATTAGAACTAGTGCCCATATGGGATCCTGGCATGTGCAAGAAGAGGACTTTAACCACTAGGCTACTGTGCCAGGCCCTACTTTTTTTTAAGGTATGTGGGGATAGATGCCAACACACAGGTAGAAAGGGTCTAGGGATCTGCACCTGAGCAAGTGGGCAAGGCCTAAGATTGGCATGGAACACCACTGTAGGACTGGGCTTGGGGATCTATGTGCTCATGGGCAGGGGCTGGGGTAGGTGTGGATTGTTCACAGAAGGGGATCTGGGAGTGTGTGGGAGGGAGAACTGCTGAAAGAGAATGTGACAGGTGAGGAGTGACTTACGGCGTCTTCTACCAACCAGGCTACTGCACTTGCAGGTAGATGAGGGTGCTGTGGCTGGGTGGTTTGGAGGAGGGAAACCAGAGGCCTTTTCAGGGCCAGAACAATACACCCACCCATGTGGGAGTCCTGAGCTGGGTTTGTTGATATCAACCATTATGTACGGGCACACATGAAAGATGGGGTGTCTGCTTGGCAGGGCTTGACTATATTACCTACTAATGGATGTCAGAGTAGTGAGTGAACCATGTCAGGCTGGGCCATGACACTAGCCAGCATGAGAGAGACCTGGGTTTGGAAGCAGACTCTGTGGAGGTGTTTTGGGCTCATCCCTGTGGGTCTGCCATATCAGCTGGTTTGCTCAAGGAATGGGAGTGGTGACAGACTGAGCTAAGCATGACCATGGAACTCACCAACATTCAAGAGCACTGGGGTTAGGAGCAGGCCTAGTAGATCTAGGCTGCAGGACCCTCAAGGGTACCCAAGAATTGGGTATGGGCAGGCCAGGCTGCAACATCCAGCATCACACCAAAAGGCCAAGACTAGGGGGCATACTGTGCTTGATAATGGCCTAGCACGTGCTGGCACACATAAGATCTGGGTCTAGGATTGGACTATAGTTCCTACTAGTGAGCGTGTGATTCAGGGCTAGGTGTTCACCAAGCCAGGCAGGAGTGCTTCGTTTGTTGATGGATGTGCGGGTTGGATCTGGGGGGTTGTGAAGGTGGACCAGGCAGGGACAGGCTAACCCATTGCACACTATCATGTGCAGAAGCCAGGATAGGGTCCTGGGGTGCAGAGCCATGCTGGGCTAGGGTAGGCTATCACACCTACCATCTTGCATGAAAGCCAGGGATGGGGAAAGGCTGGGCAGAGCTAGGCTACAACACCCACCCCAGAGTTGGGACTGGGAGCAGGCCAGACCAGGTCAGGTTGTAGCATCTATGGCAAAGGCCAAGATGAGTGATGTGTTATGCTGGGCTGGGTCAGAGCAACCACTGGTATGTGCAAGATCTGTGGCTGTGAGTGGGTCTGGTCAAGGAGGAAAGGGGATTTTCCAGTTACATTTTCTACTAGTGAACACAACAGCTAGAATGGGGGTGTTGTGGTGGGCTTTTTGAAGATTCCTCAGCATTTTTGTAAACTAGGTCTGAGGTATGCCAGACTGTGCTAGGCTCCAAAACCCACTGGTAGTCACAAGAGCCAGAGTGGGCGTATGATAGGATAGGCTAGATCTTGGCATCCTCTGAACCACTCAAGAGCTGGGTCTGGAGATGAACAGGTATGGCCAGGCTATAACATCCAATAGGTAAGAGCCAGAATTTGTGTGGGATGGTTGGCAAAGGCTGCTGTACCTGCCAGGACAGGAGGTAGATCAAATCAGGCTAGTCCAAGAATCTACCTGTCCGCATTAGATCTTTGACTGGGAGGTGACCTGATAGAGGAGGTTGGGGAACTCCTCTGTCAGGATGTAGGCCCAGTGGCAGTGGTAAGCCAGGAAGGGAGTGCTGTGAGGCCTTCCCTGCTAGGCCACTGCTCCTGCTGTTGAGTGTGAGAGATGGGACTGGGAGCAGACTAGGTAGGGCAGGGCTACAAAACCCATTGGCCTGCATGTGAGCTGCATTAAGGCTGGGTTAAGTGACTATATTCACTGGTACATACATGAACCAGAGTAAATGCAAGCTGGTGGGACTTTGCCACAGCATTTGCTAGCACATGCTGGGACTTGGGGCAAGTCCTATTAGGCTAGACTGTAGAACCACCTGGAAAAGTACAAGATCTGAAGCTGGGTGTGGGCCTAGTAGGGAGACATTTGGAACCCCTCTAATGGGCTGTAGCTCCCACCAGTGATCACGGGACAGGCAATGGCACTCAATGGCATGAGTGTGAGCTGGATTGTGGGGTTGTTCAGGCTGTTAGGTTCCAAAACCTATTGATGCATATGAGAGCTGAATGGGGTGTGAAACCGATTGGATCAGTATGCTGTTCATACTGTCTTGCACAGGAACCAGGGCTAGGGTAGTTATTGGGGCTCACACAGAATAGGTTGCGTTTCCTGCTGGTATGCGTGAGGGCATGTCATGGACAAGTTAGGGCTGGGCTAAAACATCCATTGGTTTATGTAAGAAATGGTCCTGGAGTCAGACCTGTTCAGGCAACTGCATCACCAACATGTGTGTAGTCTGATGTAGGTGATGGACTGAACCAGATCCTGCACTGGCTGGAACACATAGGAGTCAGATCTGGGGGTCACCTATGGTGTGGGTTTTTTGGGGGGACCCTCCAACTGGATCACAGGGCTTGGAACTCCAGTCATGGGGAAAATCATAGGTTCTATGGTCTGACTGTGGAGTGCATATGTTAGAACTTGTTCTTCTTGGTTGCTGAATCCTGTGCAGCAGACAGCGTACCCAGATTCACATAGGGGACATAACAACCAGTTGACTGAGGCCTGCAGAGGATGTCTAGAACTATGGAGGGCAGAACTATTTTGACAGCTCTCCCAGCAAGGCTTTGACACCCTGGATGAGTGGGGATTCTAGGGTGAACTGTATCAACAAATGGACCATGGAAGGTTTTTCTCAACTTTGGAACAATGAAATCAACTGCGTCTCAGAATTTTCAAAACCACTTAAATAGTACCATTCGAGGACTGACCTAATCCCATTCTCTTCCTACTTTTCCTAGATACAAGAAGAAAAAAGGACATTGGAAACAGTTATCTCATCCACTTTCCCTCATCCTTGTGCCTCCCCATCCTAACTGGTGGTTCACATAGGCATCTAGTCTTCTTAACTATGTAAACATCTTTAAAAATAAAATAAATTTATTATTAAAATAAGAAACAAATGCATTTAAAAAGAGAGGGGAGCAAGAAAAGACAGAATTTCAGATGACATCTTTATTGCAGATTTTTCCCTTTAAATATTAAGAAAAAACTGTATTCTTAGAATGATACAGTTAAACTGCAGAGAAATATATTCAATGCTAAAAGAAAAACAAAATAAAAGCATAAAAAAAACCCACAAAAAACTCCAAAACCAATATTCACAGTCAAGGTTTCTGTGCCTCTTTTTAACTTTTCATTTTGGTTTTCTAAAGACTTGTTTTGTTTTTTAAATATTTCTTTATTATTTGAAAGTCAGAGTTACACAGAGAAAGAAAGAGAGAAAAAGAAAGGGGTTTCCCATTCATTGGCTCACTCCCCAAATGGATACAACAGCCATGGCTGAACCAGGTCCAAGGCAGGAACCAGGAGCTTTTTCTGGGTCTCCCACATGGATGTAGGAGCTCAAGCACTTGGGAAATCTTTCACTGTTTTTCATGGTACATTAACAGGAAGCTGGATTGCAAGTAGAGCATCAGGGTCTTGGTCCAGCCTCCATATAGGATGCAGACTTTGTAGCTGGTGGCTTTATTCCTTATGCCACAGTGCTGGCCCAAGACTTATTTTATTTATTTGAAAGAGAAACAGAAGGCGGGAGTGATAAAGATCCTCCATTCTCCGGTGGACTCCCCAAATAAGTACAATGGCTGGCAGTGATTCAAGACAAAACTAAAAGTTGAGAACTCCGCTTAGGTCTTTCACTTGGGTGGCAGGCACCCAAACAACTAAACCAGTCTCTGCTGCCTTCCAAGGAGCATTAGTTGGGATTTAGATCGGAGGTGGAGCACCTGCAACTTGAACTGGTACTCTAATATGAAATAACTGCTTCACAGATAGCATCTTTTCACTTTCAGACTGCCTTTTATTTAATTTTTAAAATTTTAATTTATTATTTTATAGTTGATGGTTTTTACATAGTTCATCAGAGTGGGAAGTATCGAGGGTTAGGGAAAAGTAGGTGTGATCATTATTTCCAAATTTTTTATTTATTCTTCCTGTTTCTGGGAGAAGGAAGGAGAAAAGGGGATGAGCCATACCCAGCCTCCCAACCACCCCAGTACCCGAAAGTGGGGAATGGCCACCCAATATCAACCCGAAGTCCGAATGTGGTGCATGCTTCAAGGGTTCTGTCTAGGTGGTTTTGATAGTTCTGAAATGCTATTGATCTCGCTGATCCAAGAATGAGGTCCATTGGCTCCCATAGTTCACCTTACAGTCTCCATTCAACCAGGTTTGTGTGTGTGTGTGTGTGTGTGTGTGTGCGTGTGTGTGTGTGTGTTTTGTCATGGCTTGGTTGGGGTAGTTGTCCAATTTGTTATATTCTCCTTCCTCTGCTATGGTACCAGATGTCCTCTGCAGGCCGCAATGGGCTGCCATATCCTCCATGTGCATCAGAGTCTACTGTCCACTGCTCTGTCCTTTCCATTGAGAAGGACCAGTTCTCACATATGAACCCTGATCCAGGTGACCCAGGTCCTGCCAGACCCCTGACCCCCAGGGCTCACAGACCCAGCATGCAGTGCACACGTGGGCCCAGGGACCTGGGCCGGGTAACCCGGGCCCTGCCAGATACCCTGTCCCACAGTGTTCACAGCTTGATACCTGCCATGCCTGGACTGGCATGGCTTGCCTCAGCATTTACCTGCAAATGTTTTTGCCTGGCTCGCTCCAGCCTGCTCCCAGTTCCAGCTCCTGCTGATGGGTGATACGACCTAACTCGGCCCAGCCAGTGACAATGGATCCACCAGTGGAGGTTATCAATTGGCCCAGCCTGGTCTGGTCCTAGACCTGATTCACATGTATGCTGGCAGGCATAGTAACCTGTCCTTGCCTTGGTTCTTGTACTCACCTGCAGGGTCTGTGTCCTGATAAAGGAGATCTCCAAGCTCCTCTATCAAGTCTCTTCCCAGCAGCAGATCCCACACACTGGTGTGTCCTTAGCCCAGGTTAACTTAGTCCACCTCTTGTCCTGGCAGGTACAGTGCTGTTGCCCAGCCGGCCCACACCAATTCTGGTTGTTACTCTTGGGAGTTACATCCCAGCTATATCTGGTACACTCCCAGCCACAGCACTCACGTGGTTCAGTGGGAACAGAGACCTATCCTAGCCCAGTCCATTCTGCAACCATCCTGCCTCTCATGAGTACTCGTGGGCACTGGAATCTGGCCCAGTTTGGGGCTCCCCAGATCCAGTCCACACCCATGCTGAGGGAAATTGTGGCCATGCTCAGCCCAAAATGCCACCCCCATTCCAGCCCCTGTACTCACCAGTGGAAACCCTAACCCAGCCAAGGCATCCCCTTAGCTCCCCAATCAGGCCTGTCCCAGTGACAAATTTTGTGTGTTTCCGCAAAGATTACAGTTCCACAGCAGTAAGACTATGTACCTCCCACAGCTTCTGCCCTCAGACCTGATTCTCTCACGTGCTAATTAGTGTCATGGGCCTGCTTAACACTACCAATCCCCTGTTCCAAATCTCAGTGTTGGGTTACTGCAATCTAACCCCACCAGGTAGGCCCCTAAGCTTTAGCTTTAGTGTGCTCCCGTGAGTGGTATTTGGTGATGGTCATGCTAACTACCCCAGCTCAGGTCTCCGGTTCCCCCCTTCAAACCACTCAGTTTTAACTCTCTTGCTTACCTGCAATTACATTGACCTTGTCTATGGAAGTCCCTCAATAGTCATTCCTCACCTGGACATGAACCCTGAGGTCCCCGCTTGCCACAACCTGAACCATCCCCCTGACTCATTATAAGCCCATTCTCTAAGTCTCCAGCTGTGCCACCTGGTGGCCTGAGGGCTTCACCTGGTACCATTGACGCGGGGCCACCCAAGACATCTCCCCCATAGAGAGTTAAGCTGTCTGACTATCCGCACCTGTACTAGTCCAAAATAGCAGCCAGGTCAGGGGGAGTTAAACTGTGTTTGACTCCTGCCTTTTATTTAAATATAAAAATGTAAAAGTGACTATAAAAAGGTTGAACTTTATTTCTTTCAGTATCTTCAAGATTTTTTCTTCATTGTTTTGCTTGCAATGTTGCAATCCTTATCTTTGTTTATGTATAAATAACCTGTCTCTTCCCTCTGGCTATTTTTCATTTTCATCATCACTTTTTTATAGGTTTATTTATTTTTATTAGAAAGACAGATATACATAGAGGAGGAGAGACAGACAGGAAGATCTTCAGTCCGATGATTCACTCCCCAAGTGACTGCAACGGCCAGTGCTGTACCAATCCAAAGCCTGGAGCCAGGAGCTTCTTCTGGATCCCAAGGCTCTGGGCCGTCCTCGACTGCTTTCCCAGGCCACAGGCAGGGAGCTGGATGGGAAGTGGAGCTGCCGGAATTAGAACTGACGAGATCCTGGCACGATTAAGGTGACAACTTTAGCCACTAGGCCACCGCACTGGGCCCAATCATCACTGTTTTGTTGTTGTGAGATGAAAGGGGTTCCCTTCAAGGTCACGTGTTGAAACACTAGCCTTCAGAGTGATGGGATTAGTCATCTCGCAAGAAGACACAATGGAACTTCTTTCCTGCTCGCATGCATTAAAAAAAAAGTCATGGGAGGACATAGGAAGGTAGCATGAGTAACTAAAACAAAGGACTCCTACTAGACAGAAACCTTGTTGGCATCACTTTCTTCAATTTCCAGTCTTCAAAACTGAGAAAATGAATTTTCATTAATTCAGCCACTCAATCTATAATAGTTTGTTAGGCAGCCAGGGAAAGACTAAATCATCAGTAATCTTTGTATGTTATTTCTAGAGTACATTCCTTTTGTGTGGTCAGGATCCACATACACATTCATGCGTTCCTCAAATGGGAAATATTTTCATCTATTGTTTCTTCAAAGATGCTATAGCCCCTCCCCCATCTTAAAAACGCCAGTTATAGGTGCATTGAAATATTTATGTTTATCCCACAGGTCCATAATTCTCTTCAATTTTTGACTCTTCTCTCTTTGTGTAGTTCCTTTGACATGCATTTCTTCAAGTTCACCAATCTTTTTTTCAACATCATATCTCCTTGTTGCTGCATTGGCTTGTAATCTCTCCTGTTTCAACTGAGTACAAATCTTGTGGATGTTGGAGAAATCCTTCAGGACTCCTATAGAACTTATCAGCCATGTCTGTCCTCTCCAAAATACATCCTGAATAACTTTTTACATTTACTACATTTCAAAATTTAATATTTGAACACACAAAAAAACCAATATTTTGGGGGTTTGCCTTGTGTTGCCATTGCACAGTGCTTTCCAGAACACTTTAAAAATCTGTTTGAAAATGTATGTTCTTAATCCTAGGGCAGCCACTATGTCATTGATGTTTTAAGATAAAAATTAAAAAGTGTGGCAGAGGCACTGCTGTCAGGCGGTGGATAAGTCCTTGGCCCCTCCAGACCCAGGAGCAGCTAGGCCCTCAGGTGAGCAGCCATGAGGGAAACTCCGGAGCTGGACTAAGGTCCGAGCTCCGCCCTACCACCACAGGCTGGGGGCAGGGCAAATTGGGTGAATTCCATTCTTAGGGCGGGGGGCGGTCTGAAACTTCTGCATGGTGACAGCTGCAGGAGGCACCCCTAGGAGGTGGAATTCGGCCTGAGACTCAGGCCAAAGCCACTGCCGTGAGGTGGTAGGTGAGTTCTAGGCTTTGTGCGGCCAGTGCACCAAGTGGTGCCAGGCTCTGCCTGCTGGCCACCTGGCAGCGAGCTCTGAGGTTTTTATGATATGAAATAGCTGCTTGGGGACACCCATGAATAGGGCCAGGTTAGTGTAGGTGAGACAGGATTCCTGGTACAATCCAGGAACAGGGGCATGAAACTTTAGGGCAACAGTAGGACTGAGACCTGAAGGTTTGGAGGGGAGCGCCCATAAGATCTATTTGAGCCAGACTCAAACACCAGCTAGGAATCCTGACCAGAGCTTAATGGGTGGAGGGACAGACAAAACAAGCCTGTGGTACATACTCGCATGCTTGGGAACTAGGGATAGGAGAAGGCCTGGAGGGGGTTATGAGTAGTCGCCCCAGCTGGGCTGCAGCTCCCACTGGTTTTCATGAAGATCGAGTATGAAGAGGGTAGGCTTGAGCTGGACCGCAACACCCATTGGTCCAAATGGATGATAAGGCTGGAAACAGAACTGACTCAGTGGAGTCTGATCACATTCAGCAGGACAATGAGATTAACAAACACGCTAGAGAGCCATAACCGGGGGAAGATTATGAGAGGGATATGAGGGCCAATTTCGATGGAAATTCTAACCAAACAGGTTAGAAAAGGAGACATGGTGGACCAGACCTGGGGGTTAGACTGGCTGGGCAAAGTAACACCAATGGCTCGTCACTATAAGAAAAGGCAACACAAAGGGTGCACCAGGCTATACTAAGCAAACCTTAGCAAACAAGTAATATCGGAAACCAAGGTGGAGCACAAAACATGCCCAGCTGGGTTTTTTGCACCAACTGGTCTGCATGAGCCACAGATGCTGACCCATGGTATCCAAGGCAGAGGTCGTGACACATGGGGGGCTGTGCCTAGCTGAGTCAGAGCAACCACTGGCACATGTGCAATGTATGGTTTGGAACAGTCCTGTTAGGGGAACTAAGGGGCCACCCTAGCTGTGTGGAGGTTGCCACCAAGGGGTGCACGAGCTGGAATGGGGCTGCGCACTGGTCAGGATACAGTAGTGGTCTCCCTTGGCAAAACTGTGGACTGGGACAAGACACACCAGGCCTGGCCCGACCCCAACACCTTCTGGTGTTCTGGAGGACCAGGGTAGATGTGGGACAGACTGGGCTGGGTCTCAACCCCAACTGAGCCATATATGAACTATACGTGGGTATGGACAAGCCGTGGCTGGGCTGAAAAACCCTACAGCAAGAATCAGAATGAGTTGAAGACCAGGTAGGCAAGGCCACTGTTCCTGCGGGGACAGGAGGCGTGCTGAGTGGTGCTGGCTCGTGGACCCACTGGTGTGCACAAAATCTGGTACTTGGAGGGGTCCTGATGGAGGAGCCCGGGTAGCTCCTCTGGCAGGACACAGACCCTGTGGGTGAGTGCAGGAAGCATGGAGGGAAACAGCCGGGAGGCCATGGAAAATATCCCACAGGCATGCATTTGGCATGGGTTGGGGGCAGACCAGGCTGAATCAGTTCATGTCTTCCACTGGCGAATCCGAGCACCGGAACAGGTTCGAGCCAGGTTCGGTCGCGACAATAAGCAGTTCACAACACGGAATGCCAAGGTGAGGTTGCCTGAGCCAGATGTGACCGCAGCACCCAACCAGCACATGCGACAACGAGGAAGGGAGGGGACAGAACCGGCAGGGGAATAAGGGCTGGTTCCCTTGCTGAACAGCAACTCCCACTGGAGAGCGGGAACCAGGATGGTAGTAGACAAGACTAGGCAGGGCTACTGCACTGGTGTGCCCATGCGGACCAGATCAGGGAAAAACCAGGCTGGGCTGATTATTCCTACTGGTGCATCCCACAAATAGAGTGGGTGAGGGTTGTTGGGGCTTGGCTGCAGCAGAGGCTGACAGAGGCTGGCACTGGGGGCTAGCTCAGTCAAGTTAAACCACAGAACCACCTGGAGAGTGCATAATCCGGGAGTGGGATTGGTCTGAGAGGGAAATAGTGGGCTCCTCCCTCTTGGGTTGCCACTTCCCATGGGAGGGCATGAAAACTAGGACAGGGGCTGGGGTGGCTAAACAGACACCTAACAACTTCTGTGAGGGCTGGAGAGTTGAGCTGGTTAGATGAAACAAGATTAAAAACCCATTGACATCTGTGGGAGCAGAAGGGAAGGTGGGTCAGACTGGATTAGTATGCCACACAAACAAGCAAACCAGGGTAGGGGGCGGGTCTGGTGGGGGTTATTGTGGGTCGCTCCAGCTAGGCTGCAACTCCCACTGGTTTGTGTGAGAGCCGAGTATGTGCTGGGCAGAACCAGGCCGGACTGCAAACACCCATTGGTTCCAGAGGAGGACAGGGATGGAAGCAGCACCAACCCAGTGACTGCAACCACCAGGTGATTGGGGTGATGGACTATGGCGGGACCAACACTTGCAAGCACATGCAAGAACCTGGTCTGGGAATACCTCAGACAAAGTTTCTTTGGGAATCCTCCCAATCAAACTTTCGGACTCAGAATGCTATCCATCAAACGATAAGAAGGAACAAGTCAACCAACCACCTAAGCTATATGTTGGTAATGGAAAAACTGGGCAAACGGAGACACTATGATGGACTGTGTTGACCAGGGTACTCTCCAGCAACTGCAGTGTGCTTGGAGTGATGAGAGAGGCAGCAATGCAGAACTGTTGAATTATCGGAACCACTTGGGCAAGACCCTCGGAGCATGCCACACATCTGGGACCTGGGGTGGGTGGGAGTCTGGATGGGGCTTCTCCTTTAAAATCTGCTTTTACATCAGGTTTATTAAGGAAATAATACGGAACTAATTGTCTTACCCATCTTCCAGTAGAGCTTGAACCTTTTTACCCTAATTAGGTCAAGATTGTCAAAATAAAATTAAAAAAAAAAAAAAAAAACAAAAAAAAGTGTGGCAGAGGAATGGAAGGGAGCCTCAATAGAGAACTTGATTTGTAAAACCAGCTCTTTGGGGAAGACGCCTGTAACCACTTTGGTAATCCCCTGACAATTTGCTCTAGATTCCTATTAGCTCATTGTTGTGCACAAAAACAGTTATGCATTTTTCCTGTATCACAGAAACACTCTTCAGGATAGCAGTTTTTAAAGAGAGAGCTCTGCTCCAGCAGCCCCAGATTACCTGGGAATGGAAGACATGGACATTTTCGTGCATGAATGATCCAAAGGCTGCTGGTGTAACCCAGAAAGCCCGTTTTCGCAAGTGTTGTCTGTGATTCTAATTTTGTGCAATTGTTAAGACTATGCCAGGATCTCTTACTTAACACAGTAAACACATCGTCTTTAAGTTCACTAACTTGCTCCTCTCTCTGACCCTTTTTTTTTTAATCTATGTTAACCATTCTGCTTGTCATCAAGGTGCAAAACATCAGCATCCCTTTTGAATAATCCTTCCCTCTCAATCCTCACATTTAATAAGTCAACTCCTACAAACAGTTATTTCCAAGTGCCTAAGTTATTGGACTGAATATGCTCTCATTCAATGCTTCCTATATTTTCTTCTTTCTCCATTTTTGGCTCTCATGCCTGTTATGATCTGGACAGACTGAACTGTCTTTTTTTTAATGCAATGGTATTCCCTGAAAGCATTCTGGGGAGTTCTATGTACTGGTTAGAAAGTGTTCTTCTTTTATGAGAGCCTAACCCATGTCTGACTTCTCAGTAGCCACTTATTCCTATTCCTAAAGGAATCCTTGAAAACCATTTCTTGGAGGCTTTCAATCTTCTCTGACCCACAACTCTTACTTGTCAACTTAAACAATATTTCCACCTCTTTTGATATTTTATTTCTATCTTTTAAAAAAAATTTCATCCTATTCCTTCAGATTAGTGTACTAGTTTTGCTGCTCAGGAAATAATGGCTGGATCCGAGTCTGATGGCTGTTGCCTAGAGGTACCTCTCCTAAGGTAAGGGATACAAGTTGATTACTCTTCTTGCAATGGGGGAATCTCAACTGAACTTGAACTGTGGTTATGCAACAAGGTGGAGGAATCCACCATGGTGGGAGGGTTTGGGGAGGGGTGGGGAGAATCCAAGTACCTATGAAACTGTGTCACATAATACAATGTAATTAATGAATTAAAAATAATAAATAAATAAAAAAGAAAAAAGAAAAAAATAAAATATACTGTAAAGAAAAAAAAAAACCAAGTTGATTACTCTTGTCACCTCCTAAGAAGTGGAAAAGTAACTGATATTTGTCACTTATGCTTCTGGCCCAGAGCTCTTAAACACCTCTTATTTTTTTGTGCTTCACTGATTTTTCCTCCTAGTGTCCTCATGAGGTTTTTTTTTTTTTAATTTTTAAATCCTCTTATCAAGAATTAACACTCAGAGAAACTTATTCCTATTCTTGTTCTGTTGTCTTCCTTTATGCCATTTATCTTACCTGACATTTATGTACATACATATTTAAAGTGGTTTGAATTAGAATTTTTTGAATGAATGCATAATGTGTTTTATCCCTGAGCCTCAATTATTACATCTCACAACATGTGAAATTTGGGGAGAATAAGCATAGAGATAAAAATATATAAGATAAAGCAGCAATGTATAGTTGAAAACACCATCACTAGCATCATCATCATTGCTATTGCTGTTATCTATCTTACTATGTATGTATATATCTATCTGGTTTTGGATTCCTTTCCTTTTTCCCATTAGAATGTTAAATATCTGGGTGTAATGACTTTGGTAATTAATCTGTACATCAAAGAGAGCTATCTTAGGAGTGGTCATTTGGTTTGATGGGCACATGCCATTTCAAGATGCATGGGTTGAATTCTCAGGTCTAATTTCTGACTCTAGCTTTCTGCTAGTGTAGACCTTTGAAAGCAAGAATGGTGGCTCAAGTAAACGGGTACCTGCTATCCGCTTGGACGATCTGCATTGGGTACCTGGCTTCTGGCATTGACCCTGGCACCGCAGTAGGCCTTAAGGGTATTAGGAGATTGATTCATGGAAATGAACACTCTCTGTTTCTCTCTATACATATATATATATCTCAAATTTAAAAAAATAACAAGACATCCAATAGATAACTGCTGCATGCACTGCTTCATCACATCAGGTAGCCTGTCTGGTTTGCACTTTCTTGATATGGAAAACACGAGAAAGAAAATTGGAATCTCTCAAGTTCTTTGAGTCAGTGCCTTTTCACTACACAATCTGATGAACACCCCATGATCTGACAATGTGAGTGTGCAGGTTAGCATGAATAGACTGTGTTTATTTCAGTGACATATTCGTCCTTGAAATGTTTATAATATCCATATATTTATTTATGTACTTATTTATATATTTATTTATGTATTATATTATTTTATGATTCAGTTCCATGGGCACTTGGACTTCCCCTTCTCTCTCTCCAAACCTCCACCCCACCACTGATTTCCCCTATGTCATCACAATAGTATAGTCCTTCATGATCAGTCATAAGTCCATCATTCTGCTATTTGTTACCTGATCAAAAAATGCATATATGTGGTGCATATATGTGGTCTCCATTTCCTCTTGATTGAGCATAGTTTTCTCTGCCTTTCTCAATTATACTCCCTTCACCCCCTACACAATATTGTGTTATTTTGATAAATAAACTGACTGTATAGATGAATGATACCTTGGTGTCATTTGGTGTGGATTGCAGTACAGTGTTTCTGAAAATGCATGTATTATGTGACCATCATGATTCAGTGCAGAGTTCTAAATTGGTATATTGAGCATGAGTGCCAAAACAGTTGTTCACAAAGCAGGGTTAAAATTCTGCTTTTGCTGTGTCTGATCTCTGCATGTCTCTTAAGCAAGCTTTTCTGTGCTATAATTTCAGTGATTTTTTTTTTGCCAGTTCCTGCAGATTCTACATTCTGTCTAGCTGACTAATGATATCCTCTCTTTTTTTCTTGAGCCACCCTATGATTTCATCACATAAATGGTAACTTGAATACTTGGTTTCTTTCCTTGAATGCTTGGAACATTACCTTTTATTTGGATTGCGGCAACCGTCAGTAGAACGGGATCTGAACTGCAATTTATTTGACCTCCATAAGGCTCAAAAACAGACACTTTTAGTGTGAAGATTTTGCTTCCTAGAACATAACTAATTTGAAGACCAACTGCAAATCTCATTGTTTAGTGACACAAAGGGTCAGGAAAGCAATTACAAATGCCTTTTAAAAAGTCAGACAAGCAAACCAGTTAAGAGAGCAGAGAGGAGGTTGTGGTGGAATGCACCTTAAGATGTAGCCATGCTCTTTTGATAGTTACTGCCATGTGAAACCACTGAACCCTGCATTGTCAATACATCTTATTTTTAAGGGAAAGTGCACATGTGTTGTAATATGAAAACTTGCTTCAGATGGGCTCAGCTCCTGTTATTGTGGCCATTTGGTAAGTGAACTAGTGGAATGGAAGATCTCTCTCTCTCTCCCCACTCCATTCTTCTCCCTGTAAATTTCTCTTTCAAATAAAAATAAAATGAATCATTTACAAAAATTATAAAAATTTTAGGAATTCAAGTGGATTATGGGAAGTAAGAGTAAGACTATGTTGACCAGAGTGGAAATTACAAAGCAGAACACATAGATTAGACTAGATAAGAGGATACAAGAGGAAGATTCCAGATGGGGAACATAACTGATGAGATTATTGATGAGATTTGTAAAGAGTCGAGAAAAATCGGTTTACTTACAGTTAAATGCCCATGATGAAGAGTAAGTTGGTGAAAAATTGCCTCCAAATCTGACAAAACAAAACAAGTGCAATAACAATAACAATAATAATAACAATAATAATAATAATAGAACCCTTTTACATATGGAGCCAAAAAAAAATTAGAGTTGTTTAGTCCTGGTTCTGAAGTTAAATGTCTCTGCTATCTAAGGCTGTTTTTATCTAATACTTTAATCTGAATTAATTCCTTTCATTTGGATTCCATCCTCTCCAAACAATTTCTTGATTCTTGCTTCACATTCCTGCATGCTTATGAAACTAACCATAAAAGATAAATAGGTCATGGAAACTTTGGATCCAATTGCTTTGAACCAGCTGATTTTTGTTGTTTCTCTAAGAACGTTGTAATATTAAAAACTCAACTTCGTATTTATGTATGTACACACACATACACATTCTTATATATGTGCATACACAGATACTTCAAAAGTATCGTGGAAAATGAATGAAAAATTTACTTTGGAACCAGAATTTTGAAATCAATGCACATCAGTGGTCTTCAAAATTCTAGGAAAATTCTGTATCATGATTAAACTATGAATGGATTTCAAGATAGTGTGAATGAAATTAAGCTGATGTGTCCCCTTTTATTTTTATTTCAGAGCCAGAAAGAGATGGAAACACAAAGGCAGAGTTTCTCTCTCTGCTGGCACGCTCTTCCGATGCTTCCACTGGCTGAAGCCAAGAATCAGTCCTGGGCTCTCACACAAGTGGTACAACCTGTCACTTGAGCCATAACAGATGTTTTCCAGGGTCTGCAGTAGCAGGAAGTTGGAGTTCCAGGTTAGAGCTGGGCATCAAACCCAGGCAAGCTGACATGGGATACAGATATTACAGATATTTATAAATATTTTCTTATTTTTATTGGAAAGGCATTTACTGAAAGAAGAAAAGAAAGAGAAGGATCTTCTAGGCACTGGTTCACTCTCCCACAACTGGAAATAAACTGATCTGAAGCCAGGAACCAGGAGCCTCCCACGTGGATGCAGCGAGCCAAGGACTAGGGCCATCCTCCGTTACTTTCACAGGTAACAAGCAGAGAGCTAAATGGAAAGTAGAACAGCTGGGACAGTAACTGGTGCCCATAAGGGTCCCGGCGAATGTAAGACGAGGACATCAGCCACTAGGTTACCGTGCCAGGTTCATGCCTTCAGTAACTAACACTATCCAGCACCCATATGTGATCCCAGTGCTTATAAGGGGAGGATTAGCCAATGGAGTCATTGTACCAGCATCTCTGATGAGTTCTTTGACGTACCCTCAAATATATGTGTACATATATGCATATATAATATATATATATATATATCCATATGTGCATGCTTAGTAATAATCTTTCATAATACTGTTTATTAGATAAAAGTTGATCAGAATTATTTATTGCTCAGTTTTCTCTAAAGAATAGTCAAATATTTTGACATCTCCCTTTTATAACCTAAAAAATTTACTTTCAGGGGATCAATTAATTTTACTCTGAACTTTACTTACTAATTTTAAGTACACACCAAATTTAATAACTTCTTCCACTTTGCATTTTCTCTTTTATGGTTATTTTTTACCAATTCTGAATTTCTGGGGCCAAAGGCCACTACTTTAAATTTTAAGATGCCTGATTTTTCTATACATGTTTTGATATTAGCGAAACGTATTGACTATTTTAGTTGCTTATATTGTAATTTCATGTTATCTCCATTAAATCGATTCTGGATTTAGTGATATTAGTTATAAAATGGCTGAAACTATTTACTTCTGAGTATAGTCAGTTATGAGATTATGCAAAGCAGCTTGCTGTAGACATTTTAGGATTAGAGTTTTAGATATTATTATTCTATCAAGAATAAATTTCTTTCATGAATTTTCTGATTACATTGCATACCATATGTGCAGTGTCCTGGGCAGGGGTGTTATGAATGGAAAATTATAGGATCAAAGTAATGGAATTGAAATCAACCATTTCATGCATTATATTAGAATTCTTACTAACTGATTTTTATGTGACAAACCCTATGTTTATACTCACTTACTTAGCTAGTACATGGTTTTCAAAAAACTTTTTTCACCAGAGCATTTACCTTTTCATCGCATTTTCCATGCGCTTCTTGAAATACTTACTCTTGCATTTACTGAAAACAATCATGTCTCTGACATAGGATTTTGAGAATATGTTGGTGAACATGCTCCTGTAACTCATGGGCTCACAGTTCACTTGAGCCCATGTTAAGAGGCAAGGTAGGAAAAAGAAAGAGATCAGATTACACAGAGTTTTTTCTAAGGTATGTTAGAGTTTGACATTCACCTGCAACATACTAAAAACTGCTAAAATGTTTTCCGCAGAAGAGTGACTTAATGGACTATGAGGTTAGCATGGAGAATAGGAAAAAGTCTACTAAGGTTCAAGACAGAAAGGTCAATGAGTTGGTTGCTCCTGTGAGGGTGAGGATAGATGTTGGACTGGCCTGATTCGTAGAATTGTGACAGAGGGAATGATGGGAAGGAGACTGATTTGAATAACATTTACAAAGTTAAAATCAATTTTGTAATTGGTTATAAACAATGGGGAATTAGGAGATAAGTAAAAAACTCAATTCTGAGTACTTTGTTTTCATAGCTGAAATTTGAGTGGAAAATTTTATCACATGGAAATCTGCAGAACTATCTAGGGATTAACAAAAATATTTTAAGATTTGGAGATGCTTAGAGTCAGACTTCCTAAGAGTATAAAAGTTTCTACTAAAGACATTTGTTTTATTGGGCTGGGCTGGGCATTATGGCTCAATTGGCTAATCCTTACCTTGCAACCACTGGGATCACACATGGGCTCTGGTTTGTGTCCAGCCTCTTTTGCTTCCCATCCAGCTCCCTGCTTGTGGCCTGGAAAAGCAGTAGAGGACAACCCAAAGCCTGGGGACCCTGTACCCATGTGGAGGAAGTTTGTGGCTTTGTTTAGCTCAGCTCTGGTCCTTGTGACCATTTTGGGTGGGAACCAGGGGATAGAAAATCTCTCTGTCTCTTCTCTTTGTAAATCTGCATTTCCAACAAAAAATAAATAATTGATAGAGAAGAGAAAAGAAAAGAAAAGAAAAAATGGCTATGAACACTTGAGGGGCAACTAGATTGGACATACTGAGGTGATTCACTTGATTGGTAATAGAGTTTGCTGGCGTTAGAAACCAGGTTGGGAATAGAGTGCAGTATGTTAACATAAGCCAATGTATCCAAGAAGTTTGTTTGAAAAGAAACATGCAAGAAGCTGAAGAAAGAGATAAAGCAGAGACAGATACTTGTTACTACCAATAGGCACATGATATATTTAAATGATGACATTTAAAAAGCTAATACAGATGAAAGGATGAAATCATAGAAGAGAATTTGATTAAGAGCTGGGGTGAATTGTTTTTAAACTTCAACTCATACTCCAAAAACACAAAAAATAATCAGAAAATGACAAAATGCTACATATTGGACAAAAATCGAAACCCTCAATGCTGATTTCAATATCTAATGACGTAGGGATCATCTTAAATGCTATAACTCAATTCCCTTTTTGTTTTACAAAGCAAATATTGTCATTTTTTTAGCAGTATAATAACATAGAACCCATGGTAAGCTTGTTTCTGTGTAAAAATACACTGATTCCGGAGATAAAGATTAAGCTTGGGAGCAGCCAAGCATTTGTTAACATAAGCAAATCTCAGAATTCTTTGTCATGTGGTACAAATCAAATCCTCCTGTTTTCAGTAGGAATTCTGTTTGGTAGGAATTTTATACATGACAGTGAGATATGAGATAATAAAATTTACATCTAATTCATGTCCTTAAAAGAAATTTTACAGGCAACAAACTCATCACTTCTCTTTCATAAACTGATTCATTTATGGAGGTAGCAGATCATTATAGCAACACTTGCCTCAGTTTTGAATCCTTCTTTTTGGACATTAAGCCCTGTTTCAGCAGCATTCAACATAATTTTCAACTCCTAGGCTGTGGGGTAGGTACTTGTGTTCGTTATACAGGTCTGTATTGAGTTAGAAGCAAAGGACAAATTCTTGACTATTTTTCTGACCATTTTGTTGGAGGTCCTTGAAATCCTTGAGGAGCTTTTTCTTTGACATTTTTATTAAGGGCAGTAACTGCTCTGACGCAAGATAAATACAGAGTTGGAGATGGTAAGGAGAAATGAAATCCTGGGAAAGCAGAACACAAAATGTAGGAAGAAAAGCTGTAGTGCATGACACAGAGTTTTCCAAGATGTTTTATTTAAAATAACACACAAAAGGCAACTTATTTAAAGATGTAGGTGTTGGGAAGCATTTCCTTTAGGGGTGGGAGTGGTTGGCTGCTCTTCCCTGCCTTCAGAGCTGTGAACTCTCTGCAACTTGGAGCCTCGTCTCCTCTCACTACGTCTCATTTCCAGACTTCATGAAAAACGAGGTGTCAGACACCAAAGTGATTTCAATTTGGCGAATGGTTCAAGAAACTAAATCACTGATTGCTTGGAAGTCTCTGTCCTGAACAGAGCAATTGAACACTACACAACTATTTATTTCAGAATAGAAAATACAACCAATGGCTTGAAAAGTAATAGAAAAAAAAAAGAGAGAAAAGTAATAGGAAAGTCCAAGAATTCACCAAAGTCAATGTCTTTTTATGTTACTTTTTACATTGTCCTGCATTCATACCTGTGGCATTGTTGCAGAATACCCAAGCTCTATTTTCTATTTCACTTCTGATTTGTATTTGCAAACGTTTTCACATTATTCCCACCCATTTATTTCCAGTGTTATCAATTCCTTTTTGAATAAAATGATGACAAAGTGATCTTGATAAGACATGACAGCTTCAGAATGACAGAAAATTTGAAATACTACTACAAAAATATATCTTTTAAGAATGTAATATTAAGAAAGAAGGCAGATTAATGGCACAGGTATCGGCCTGGGATTTTCATCTGTTGATATGTATTTGCCTTGAATGCCTTCCAATGTTTTCTGAGAAGGAATTTTTACCATCTGATCAAGAACCCTATTTTGGACTTTGGCCTCTATTGAATTCTTATTCTTGACTGGGCATCTTATTGTTGCTGATCTCTATTGTGGTGTTACTTAGAGGTGCATGCAGCACCTCTTCTTGATTTCTACAATAAGTATTCACCAAGCCTTTTTTATTCACAGAACACTCTGTCAAAAGTTAGAGACTCAAGTTTAAGGTATAGAAGTAAATGACATAGAGTTAGATATCCATCCTTAAAGACTATGGATATGCCTTTTTTAAAAAATCATTTTACCTTTTCTCTCTTCTGACCACCTTTTCATCTGATTATCAGTCTTTCATGATCCATCTCTCTTAGAAGGAAAAACTTAATCCTCCTAGGAGAGGCATTTGGCCAAGCAGTGAAAAACCAGTTAGGACAACTGTATCCTGCAATAAAGTGCATGAGTGACTCTCAGCTCTGATTCCTGCTTCCAGCTTTCTACTGATGTAGACCGTGGAAAGCAGTGTTGATGTCTTACACAGCTGAGTTGGTGCCATCTATGTGTGAAACCTCAACTGAGACCCAGGCTTCTCCCGGTTCCCCCAGCTGTTGCTGAAGTGTTTGAAGAGTGAACCAGCAGGTAAGAGCCCTCTTCCTCCATAAGCCAAAAGCTACTGCCTTAGCTGTCAAAGGTTGACAGCCTCGAGAAACTGACTAATACGGGGAAATACTTTCTCCCATAGAGTCTCCAAGAGGGAAAGCAGCACTGGCAACATCTTGATCTTCATCCAGCAAAACCCATTGAAGATTTTGTGATCTCAGAAACTGAAAGGCCATGAATATACGCTGGTTGATGCCAGCTGGGTAATCCTTGATTTCTTGGTATTACAGAAAACAGAAAATTAATATGCTTGAGCTGCTTCCTCTTTGCACATGCCTTCTCAATAGGCTTTGCCTTATTCCTCACATTGTTGGTGTAGAAATTCAGCTTCATAATCACCATAACGATTCTTACACTCATTTTCTCATTTGTAGTATTAGTTATTTAAAATATTTAAAAATATTATCTGAAAAATAACGCAATCCAAAATATTTAATTCTATGATTTGTCTTTCTTTATCATTTCTGCTTTTGTACTTATATTTTTCTTTTCTGATGCAGAGTTGCCATTTTAGCATTTTATGATTTTTAAATTCTAACATAATTTAAAAGTTACACAAAATTTTCATAAATTAAAATCTCCTTTTTATTTGTACCAAATTCAATAATTGTTATTTCATTTCATTTTTCATCACTAAGCATGTATGTACATATGCATAACTCTAAAGGTACTTTAGGAACAAGTTGGACAAATTATGTAACTTTATGGTCAAATCATCATTTACTTTCTTAAAATTATCAAAATCAGGTTAATTAATATTGATTCTATTTTTCTCTAATATCCAACGTTAAGATTTGCCACACTGCTGTTTTCCATGCCTATTTCTCATCCTGATCTAAGATGCCGTACAGAATCAGGCTTGCATTGCTTCAATCATCATGTGTTTCAGTCTGCCCGAGTACTGAGGAATAGTTCCTGTCTTATCTTTCTCATTGTTGACCTTGCCATTTTCAAAAATTATAAAGCATTTTTGGGAATATTCATAGCTTTGACTTTCTGGTTTCTTTGTTGTTAAGTTTAGGTTAGACATGTTTGACAATAGTGGTGAAGTGGTGGTGGGATCTTCCCACTACAGCATCGTATCAGGAATCATACAGTGTTGACTTGGCACAGCGTTAGTGTTGTTAGCTTTAGTAAGTCTGGTTAGGATCTCTCCTCTTTGAATGAATTTTAAGGAGATATTTTGAGGTCATTCAGTTGTCTCGTTCTGCAATGAACTTCAGCCACTAGATAGGATGTATGCATGCTTTTGAAATTCAAAGATTCCTTAAGTATTTGTTAGTTCACTTCTCATCATAATGAACATTTCTCTCTCTCTCTTTTATCTCAGACTCTCTCATTTTGTATCTCCTTCTCCACTCTCTCCATAAATAGATAACAGTGACATTTCTAATTACAATTCAGCATCACAGGGCATCTAGATTTATTGCTTTCAATATTTACAGTGCTGTTATCTAAGAGTTGGGGAAATTGGCTGCCATTATCCTCATTTATTAGCAACGCTCAGATTTATCCATTTGCTCAATAAAATACACAGAATACAGTTTGGAATCTGTAAGTCAAAATAGCAATAATTAATTAATTAATTTAATACCGACAACTAGCTAGAGTTGGATACTATTTTTACTCCCTTTAGAAAAAGTCCTCACCTTGAATGTGCCAGGATCACATATGGGTGCTGGTTCTAATCCTGGCAACCCCGCTTCCTATCCAGCTCCCTGCTTGCAGCCTGAGAAAGCAGTTGAGAACAGCTCAACGCCTTGGGACCCTGCACCCGCGTGTGGGAGACCTGGAAGAGACTCTGGGTTCCTGGATTCGGATTGACTCAGCTCCAACCGTTGCAGCTGCTTGGGGAATGAATCATTGCACAGAAGATCTTCCTCCCTCCTCCTCTCTGTATATCTGACTTTGCAATAAAAATAAATTAAAACAAAAAAACAAGATTTATCTATTATTTGAAAGATTGACAGAGATGGAGAGTGGAAGACAGAATGAGAGGAAGATTGTCTCTCTGCTGGCTCACTCCTAAATGGCCTCAATAATCGGGGTTGGGCCAGGACAAAGCAGGAAGCCAGTAACTCCATCCAGATGACATATGTAAGTGGTAGGGACTGAAGCACCTGGGTTATCTCCTGGTGCCTTCCCCGATGCTTTCATTGTTACAGTTTCAGTATCTTAACACAATTTTAATTATATTCAGTTCCTGAAGATACTCTTAATTTTTTTTCCAGAAACTTTTTACTTTAGCCTTTATACTCTGAAGTATGATAACTTGGTTTATTTTCTTGTATGTGCATTTAAGGGAAAGAGTAATGACGCAGAGCTTAGGTTATTATATGACATTCCCTTTTCCCATGTAACTTGTTAAAAATACATTACAAATCAGTGAGGGGGGCAGGGAATTGGGGAGGGGATAAGGGAAATCCCAGGGGTTATGGAACTGAATCATAAAATGATAATAATAAAAATAAGAAGTAAAATTTAAAAAAACAAATTAAATGAAGAAAAATATATATCTCAATTCAATTGACTGAAGAAATGATGTATCTCTGGTCTCTGCATTTTCCTCTACATTAAGTTTTCAGTCTATCCCAGCACCAATGTCTTACTGTCCTGATTGTTATAATAAATTTAAAATTCAAACAAAGTAAGTCTCTTAGTTTTTATATTTTTGAAGATAATGCTGCTATTCTAGATTCTTGTACTTCCATATAAATTTTCAGATCACCTTCTCAAATACTTCTGAGACAGAAATTGGAATTGCTTTGATACTTTAAAGAAATTTGGAGGTAAATTGACATATTAGATTTTTTAAGACTTTTTAAATATTGAAATCCACAAACATGTTAGAGCCATTTTTTAGATCTTTATATTATCCTAGTAATGATTATTTTCAGAGTAGAAAATTTAAACATATTTTGTTGAATTTTTCCTAAACATTTTATAAAGACCATCCACTTTGAAAGGATTTTTTTAAACAGTATCTCATGTTGCTTGTATACAGACGATTGATTTTTTCCCTATTGACTTTGTAGCCTATGCCTGTACTAAATTTTTTATTTTCACATTACCTTAGTAAATTTGCTGTTTTCTAGCTACACAATCCTATCCATAAGTTAAAACTGGTTTCCAATATTTATGTATTAGTTTTCCTTTCTTCCAGTGCTGTGCTGCGTAGGGCTTACAGCACATTAGTGAGTGCAGGCAGCAAGAACAAATTGCTGGCTTGATTATTTTTTATATGGTTGCATTTTATATTTTCTCATTTACATTTTATTAATTTATTTTACTGTTTTATGTTTTTTTGCTTCATTGATTTCTATTCATTTCTATTGCCTATATTTTGGTTTAGCTGTGTTGCCATTTTCCAGATTCTTGACATGATACCTTGGATTCTTACATTGAAGCCATTATTTAATAAGGGATAGCTGGAAATGTAAAATTTTTTAAAAATCTTATTTGAAAGGCAGAGTTATACAGAGACAGGGGATCTCCAAACTACTGCTTCTCTCTCCAAATGTCTGCAATGGATGGGGCTACCCCACTCCAAAGCCAGGCGCCAGGAGCTTCCTCCAGTTCTCCCATATGGGCGCAAGTTCTCTTAGGCCATCATACATTGCTTTCCCAGGTGCATTAGCAATTTGTTTATGAGGTGCTGAGAAGTCTCTGCGTGTGCAAGTTAACCTTGTCTTTAAATCAATGCCCTTGCAAAATTTGGAAGCTTTTGGATAAATATTTCTTTGCATTTCCCCCCAATCTTTCCTTTTATTCTCTGTTCTAGTTTATTTTCAGCCAACTTAATGACTTCCTGTGCCATCTGGGTGCTTTGTCTCCACATACAGTGACAGTCTGAGTTTTTGAAAAATTTCTTTATTTTTAATGGAAAGTCAGATATACAGAAAGGATCTTCCAACCGCTGATTCACTTCACAAGTGGCCACAACGGCCAGAGCTGAGGTGATCTGAAGCCAGGAGTTTCTTCTGGGTCTTCCACATGGGTGCAGGGTCCCAAGGCTTTGGGTTGTCCTCGACTGCTTGCTCAGGCCGCAGGCAGGGAACTGGATGGGAAGTGGGGCTTCCATGGAGACATGACCGGTACCCGTATGGGATCCCGGTGCTTGCAAGGTGAGGACTTCAGCCACTAGTGTACCGCCCCAAGGCCATGCCTTCAATAACTTCTTAAAAAATATTTTGTTCAGAGTATGTAATTTTTGTTTGAACAAGGAAATTTCTAGTCTGTTATGTTATTATTTTGCTATGAAATTATGAAATGTTTTGATATCTTGAATAGGCTTGATAAGGAAATGTGATAAAATCAGCATATTTGATTTTAAATATCATACTAATTCATCTCCCTGTTAGAAATATTGTATGGAGGTGAAATACACTTAGTGTCCTCATGATAAGGAAAAATAAATAGAAAATTATTATAGATAAATGATGAGATCAACACAAAGTTTTAAATGAAAGTAGCTCAAAAAATAAGGAATTTCGGGCAGTTCTCACTATAACGGTAATACCAAAATTTATACATTTGTAAAAGCGAAGTTTGAAACTGGGAATGCAAGGAAATCAGTAAGCCATACACTACTGGTGATGTTTGAAACATTTCCAGGTGATTAACTGTACTGAACGGCTGGGTTATAGTCTTGGAAGAAAGAGAATAGCGGCCCGTGTTAGAATTGTGTTTGTTTTAAAGGAAAAAACGTGACTGAGAAGAAATGAAGCGATACACAGCAATACGAGAGCTAGACGTTTAACTGCATAGAGGAACTCTCGTATAAAGAGAACATACCAACTTCATTTAATACATGTATGGCGCTGTTGTAAGCTCTCTGTCTACACCAGTGAGTCATATAGGTAAGGTCTTTTCATGGGGGTAGAATTGTAATGAACAGCATCAAGCTAACTACATACATTACTTTAAAAATTCTATTTATTGAAAATAAATTGATTTATCTCATATGCATAGCTGTTGTATAACAGTCTTTATTGGGAAAACTGAGATTTCAAAAAATACCAACATCCTGCCAGTTTAAGGGTACATTGTAGAGCTGAACTTTGAATTATTGTGCAAGATTATTTTTTTTCATGCTGTCCTTTGTAATATGTTATTGTGAGAATCCTTGGGATTAAAGTTTTGGTTACAAATTGTTACTTAACTTGAAAGCCTGTTTTTCCTTGCAAACTCAAATCTAAGAGCTGGTACAAAGTCCAGGTATAACATTCCTATTGGAAGCCATACTTTTATTTTCTTGTAAAGTGCTTTAGAATTAATAAAATATTAGTGTAATTGTGTAATAGTTAGACACACTGTTAACCATTATTCTTATCCCACGGAGGCAGTTGGTTATGAAATTCTTGCAAGAAACACAAATGAGGCATTATAGAATAGTCTGGAGGTAAAAGAGATTTTAATTTTTTTTAGGAGTTGAAGCAAGTACAGTTTGTGTGGTAACTTAGTGACCAACACTTTATAGCAGTAACCTAGTACATTGTAAGACCCCCCATTACTCCCTACCAAAAAAAAACTTTATAAAATAGCTTTATTGATAGCATGAAATCTTAACACAAGGTATTAAAAAATTACTTCCATTTTATAATTTGAGGTATTACATGATAATTTTAAACTGATTCATCACATTGTAACATTCACAACATGATTCAAATGTAACAGTCCAGACATGAAATGGAGGCATGCATCACCTTTCTCTTAGAATTTGAGAGGTGCTGTAATTTCAAGATTTCTGTGCAATTAGATTAAATCATAATACAATGTAAAAAACAAGAGAAGAAATTTATTTATTGAAAACGATTAAAATTTAATTAAAATTTATTTATTCAAAAGTCAGGAATGTGTTAACAAAATGTTTAATCTTTAGATACATGCTTTCCAATCTACATAAATGGGAAAGACATATTTATATAAATAAATAATGTTTCTAGAAGGGGAAAGGCTTCTATGACATACTACAATAAACTTGAACTATGTGTAAGAAACACACACATAAGAGTATATGTAAATTGGGGGAACATGTATGTTATCTTTTGGAATCCTTATCAGTAAAATCCAATTCCAAGATTATAAAATAAAATAAATGCTGATTCATTATAACATTTGTAAAATTAAAGTGTTATCCAAGTGTTTTTTTTTAGTGGTCACTTGAGTTTGTTTATATTATTTTGTTATATGTATGTACAATTCTTTCTTAAAATTTATTCTTATTTGAAAGGCAAATCAGATTTATGGAGAGAAGAAAAAACTGAAGCATCTTCTATTCGCTGGTTCACTCCCTAAAAGGCTACAATGGCTGGAGCTGAACTGATTCCAAAGCCAGGAGCCAAGAGTCTCTTCTGGGTCTTCCATGTGAGTGCAGGGTCCCAAGGCTTGGGTCACTGCTTTCCCAGGCTGCAAGCAGGGAGCTGAATGGGAAGTGGAGCAGCTGTAACACAAACTGGTGGCCAAAAGGGTTCTTGGTGCTTACAAGGTAAGGATTTAACCATTAATCCATTGTGCTGGCCATATGTAAATGCAATTCTAACCAAAACTTTTTAGGGATAAGTTCATCAAACAATTTTGACAATGATTTTGGTTTGTACAAATAGATTAATAGATACGAGTTAATAGTTATTATGAATTTGCCATTTTGCTGTTATTAAACAGTCCTTCATAAAGACCATGCCCTTTATATGTACCAGGAATGTATAAATATGCCAATTTCTCTTAATTGTTAGTAATATCAAATAACCGAAGTTTTGATTTTTTTCTCAAAAGATTGGGATTTTGATAACTTGGTATAGATTAGTAATTTTTCATTTGTATCTGAATGAGATTATTTGTTATGCTTAAAATTTGTATGTATGTTTTTTTATGTCCACTGGAAAAGGATGTGTGAGAATAAAGCTAGAGATATATCATTCAACTTAAAAAAAATAATGTGACTAGTTAGGGAGAAAAAGAATGTCATTGTCATTAAGGAGATCAAAGGAAGAATTACTAGTTTGGTAATATAATTTTAACTGTTACAAAATGTTTTTTAAAGTTTATCTACTTATTTGAAAAGCAGAGTTACACAAGGAGATCTTACATCCACTGATGCAACTCTCCAGGTGGCTCCAATGGCCAGAGCTGAGCCAGACCAGAGCTAGGAGCCAGGAGTTTCACCCAACTCTTTGCTGTGAATGTGAGGGCCCCAAGTGTTTGGGTCATCCTCTGTTGCTATACACAGGCCATCAGCAGGGAGATGGATAGGAAGTGAATTGATCAGGACAGAAACTGGTACCCAAACAGGAGACTGAAACTGAAGACATAGGCTTTATCCATTATGACACGAGGCCAGTCTTCAAAGTGATCTTTTAAATCTCAATTTATTATTTACTCTTGGTATAAACAAGGACATCAAGGCATCCAAAAAATTATGATAACAGAGGGTTATGACAATTATTGGAGCATATTCCCACTCATCTTCCCTTTTAGCCACAGTCTTATCTGGGTAGCTTACTCTTTGGGCACAAGTGCATGAACTCAATGTTCAGTCACAAAAGCCTGGTCTAAGACAAGCAGCAGCTAATCATCTTTATGTGGTGGCTAAATCAGATGCCTGGAACTTTTTGGTTTGTTTGTTTTTTACTTGATAAGTATACTGTGATGCAGAAAAGGAGTCAGCTATTTCTGAGGATTCACTGGTGTCTGGGAATGTGTTCCACTGCTGTTCATTGAATACCTTTAAAAATCTATTTAATGCCGGCCATGGGCAACTTGGAGCTTTCATGACCCCAAATCCCATGAATAACTAGGCTTAGGAGCTCCTGGGACACAAGAGCACTTACTGGTTGAGAGACAATTCTGAAGTCAATGGATGGTTATTATTTTCTTGATATGTTATGGCAGAAACTTGGATTTGGGTTTTCTTATTGATTTCCTAATTACCTAAACTTCTTATATGTATTTTCATGTTGCGTTTCTGGAGACTTAGGTGTCCTGATGGCTTTGGCTTTGTTGTTGATTATAACTTGTATCCTTTTATGAAATGATTTCATTTCTCACTCTAATCATAGCTTTAATTTATGTAGATAGAAACAATATAAACCTAATCTCTTTTAGATTTAACATTTTCTACTTTTTCATAGTTAACATGTCTTAGTCACTTTGATTTCTGTATTTGAAACCTTGTTGCCTACAGAGTTTTGCTTACCCTGAATATTTGCTCTTTAGAAAAAATTTTTTCCATTTACATTTATTATTGTCTTGATTTATTTGTTTTTCTCTTCTGCTATTTTGCTTCCTATTTCTCCTTTTGTTGACATTTCTTGATATATACACTGTTTTATTAAATTTTTGTTTGTGTTTTGTTCCTGTCAGACACACAGCTTTTTCTAAAATATGTACCAATTATATTTACTTTCTTTCTTTTGGCCTCCACATCAATCATGCTTATTTTCACTTTAAATTTCTATTTCTTACTTGAAACTCTGTAGATAATTAAGTCGATACATGGGAGTGAACTTGTATCATATATAGTCAATTTATTCTGTCTTCAGTTGAATATTAACTTGTTCAATTGACATATTAATTTTGATTATACAAGTGCAGCAAGCAAAGCCTCTGCCTGTGACACAGGCTTCCCCTATGGGTGCTGGTTGGAGCCCCAGCTTCTCCAATTCTAGTCCATTTTGCTGCTAATGGCCTTGGAAAGCAGCGATAAATGGCCCAAGTGCTTGGGCTCCTGTACCTACCAGGGAGATTTGAAAGAAGCTCCTAGTCTCCAGCTTCCAGCTAGTCCAGCTCCATCCCAGTGCAGCTATGGCCATTTTAACCATTTGGGCTGTGAACCAGCAGTATTTAACTTTGCCTTTCAAATCATATATACATTTTTTAATAAATACACAATAATTAAACATAAATAAATAATAATTTATTCAAATTCAGATAAATAAAATCAAATAATAAATCTTTAAAAAACAGAAAAAAGCAAATAAAGGGAAACCTTTCTTTCTGGCAGTTTTAAATTCAAGGCTGATCCAGTTATATCTCTGTTTTTGAGATTTTTCTATTTGCAATATCCTACTCTTCCTAACTATGTGAATTAGCTTCCTTTAACATCATTAACAAAATGACATTTTTATATTTTTGTTCCTGTTTGAGGTTATGTTCCAAAGATTAGCTTTTGATCTGAATTTGGGAATATGTTTATGATTCTTCATAACTTGGATCAAGGGTTTGTACAGCATAGTTTGTATATAATTTGGCCAAATCTAAGTTTGATGCACAGATTTGGAAATAGATAACTTCAACCTTATTTAGAGTCACTTGAAAGGTGATAGGTTATGCAGTTTATCTAGCCTCAAAGGCAGATCTTCTCCAATAATACTTTAACACATAGTGGAAGACATTGATCATGTACGGTTTATCACAAAAGACTTGTTTGAGGTTAAGGAAGTGAATTAGATGATCAGTCAAAAACGCATTCATTTTCCAATTTCCTTAATCCTCCTTTTCTGCTATAATTTATAAATGACTTGGTCCCTAGTATCAACATGGTGAGTTGCAAACACACAGAACAGCACGTGCTTTTGACTAGTATCCCGTGGAAACTGCTGTCTGCTTGAACTGAATTACATCACTTCCTGGATGATAAAAGGAGTCAATTTAAAAAAAAAAAACTTTTTTTCTAGCACGTTCAAAACGAGCAAGAAATATTTGCATCATTTTTTACTTTAGGATTAGCACTGCTAAAACAGCTGCAATAGCAAACCACAAAGTTAAATACCAGCTTTCTATTTTTCAAAACTCAGGAAAAAACTAGGTACAAATCACAACTTGCCATGTGCTTCAGGAACTGGAATGTCTGGAGGCGAATTTCAGCTAAGCATCTCTCTGGAACAAGGTCAGGTTGCAGGTTGCCATCAACATAGTTTATTTAAAGGAAAATCGGGGATTGATATTTATCCTAACACAATTTGCATGTGTTGATCTTGATACTTGCCAAAATTAAAAAAAAAAAAAAATCCTGGTAAAGTAGACTCTGCATCGCAGAAGGTCTTAAAATTTCCTTGGAAAGAGGCTGTTTAATTTCCAGTTTTAATTTATTCTCTGTTGTGGGAAGTTGCACACTGCACATCCTGCCTGAGAGTAGGTGTTTCTGGGGAGAGTCAGCGGAGAGAAGCATGGGTGTGGTTTGGGAAAAAAGGAAAGGATGTAAATTTCTGAGTAGAAAATGACAGTCAAGGGCTGCGGGAGAGGACGTCTAGCTCGGATCCCGAACCCAGTCCGCCATGTGCCCATGGCTCATGGCGGGCTGGGCCCGGACATGCCTGGGTGCGGCCTGCTTCCTTCTGGGGTGAGTACGCCGAGGGGGGAGGCCTCCGTGACTGGGCATGTCCGGGACCCACCCAACACCCTCATTGGGTGGTGGGTGAACGGGATTGGGGAGGGGCGCAACCTCGGGCCTGCAGGATTTAACTTCCGGCTGCCAGAGGCGAGCCGAGGGCTGCGGGAGAGGACGTCTAGCTCGGATCCCGAACCCAGTCCGCCATGTGCCCATGGCTCATGGCGGGCTGGGCCCGGACATGCCTGGGTGCGGCCTGCTTCCTTCTGGGGTGAGTACGCCGAGGGGGGAGGCCTCCGTGACTGGGCATGTCCGGGACCCACCCAACACCCTCATTGGGTGGTGGGTGAACGGGATTGGGGAGGGGCGCAACCTCGGGCCTGCAGGATTTAACTTCCGGCTGCCAGAGGCGAGCCGAGGGCTGCGGGAGAGGACGTCTAGCTCGGATCCCGAACCCAGTCCGCCATGTGCCCATGGCTCATGGCGGGCTGGGCCCGGACATGCCTGGGTGCGGCCTGCTTCCTTCTGGGGTGAGTACGCCGAGGGGGGAGGCCTCCGTGACTGGGCATGTCCGGGACCCACCCAACACCCTCATTGGGTGGTGGGTGAACGGGATTGGGGAGGGGCGCAACCTCGGGCCTGCAGGATTTAACTTCCGGCTGCCAGAGGCGAGCCGAGGGCTGCGGGAGAGGACGTCTAGCTCGGATCCCGAACCCAGTCCGCCATGTGCCCATGGCTCATGGCGGGCTGGGCCCGGACATGCCTGGGTGCGGCCTGCTTCCTTCTGGGGTGAGTACGCCGAGGGGGGAGGCCTCCGTGACTGGGCATGTCCGGGACCCACCCAACACCCTCATTGGGTGGTGGGTGAACGGGATTGGGGAGGGGCGCAACCTCGGGCCTGCAGGATTTAACTTCCGGCTGCCAGAGGCGAGCCGAGGGCTGCGGGAGAGGACGTCTAGCTCGGATCCCGAACCCAGTCCGCCATGTGCCCATGGCTCATGGCGGGCTGGGCCCGGACATGCCTGGGTGCGGCCTGCTTCCTTCTGGGGTGAGTACGCCGAGGGGGGAGGCCTCCGTGACTGGGCATGTCCGGGACCCACCCAACACCCTCATTGGGTGGTGGGTGAACGGGATTGGGGAGGGGCGCAACCTCGGGCCTGCAGGATTTAACTTCCGGCTGCCAGAGGCGAGCCGAGGGCTGCGGGAGAGGACGTCTAGCTCGGATCCCGAACCCAGTCCGCCATGTGCCCATGGCTCATGGCGGGCTGGGCCCGGACATGCCTGGGTGCGGCCTGCTTCCTTCTGGGGTGAGTACGCCGAGGGGGGAGGCCTCCGTGACTGGGCATGTCCGGGACCCACCCAACACCCTCATTGGGTGGTGGGTGAACGGGATTGGGGAGGGGCGCAACCTCGGGCCTGCAGGATTTAACTTCCGGCTGCCAGAGGCGAGCCGAGGGCTGCGGGAGAGGACGTCTAGCTCGGATCCCGAACCCAGTCCGCCATGTGCCCATGGCTCATGGCGGGCTGGGCCCGGACATGCCTGGGTGCGGCCTGCTTCCTTCTGGGGTGAGTACGCCGAGGGGGGAGGCCTCCGTGACTGGGCATGTCCGGGACCCACCCAACACCCTCATTGGGTGGTGGGTGAACGGGATTGGGGAGGGGCGCAACCTCGGGCCTGCAGGATTTAACTTCCGGCTGCCAGAGGCGAGCCGAGGGCTGCGGGAGAGGACGTCTAGCTCGGATCCCGAACCCAGTCCGCCATGTGCCCATGGCTCATGGCGGGCTGGGCCCGGACATGCCTGGGTGCGGCCTGCTTCCTTCTGGGGTGAGTACGCCGAGGGGGGAGGCCTCCGTGACTGGGCATGTCCGGGACCCACCCAACACCCTCATTGGGTGGTGGGTGAACGGGATTGGGGAGGGGCGCAACCTCGGGCCTGCAGGATTTAACTTCCGGCTGCCAGAGGCGAGCCGAGGGCTGCGGGAGAGGACGTCTAGCTCGGATCCCGAACCCAGTCCGCCATGTGCCCATGGCTCATGGCGGGCTGGGCCCGGACATGCCTGGGTGCGGCCTGCTTCCTTCTGGGGTGAGTACGCCGAGGGGGGAGGCCTCCGTGACTGGGCATGTCCGGGACCCACCCAACACCCTCATTGGGTGGTGGGTGAACGGGATTGGGGAGGGGCGCAACCTCGGGCCTGCAGGATTTAACTTCCGGCTGCCAGAGGCGAGCCGAGGGCTGCGGGAGAGGACGTCTAGCTCGGATCCCGAACCCAGTCCGCCATGTGCCCATGGCTCATGGCGGGCTGGGCCCGGACATGCCTGGGTGCGGCCTGCTTCCTTCTGGGGTGAGTACGCCGAGGGGGGAGGCCTCCGTGACTGGGCATGTCCGGGACCCACCCAACACCCTCATTGGGTGGTGGGTGAACGGGATTGGGGAGGGGCGCAACCTCGGGCCTGCAGGATTTAACTTCCGGCTGCCAGAGGCGAGCCGAGGGCTGCGGGAGAGGACGTCTAGCTCGGATCCCGAACCCAGTCCGCCATGTGCCCATGGCTCATGGCGGGCTGGGCCCGGACATGCCTGGGTGCGGCCTGCTTCCTTCTGGGGTGAGTACGCCGAGGGGGGAGGCCTCCGTGACTGGGCATGTCCGGGACCCACCCAACACCCTCATTGGGTGGTGGGTGAACGGGATTGGGGAGGGGCGCAACCTCGGGCCTGCAGGATTTAACTTCCGGCTGCCAGAGGCGAGCCGAGGGCTGCGGGAGAGGACGTCTAGCTCGGATCCCGAACCCAGTCCGCCATGTGCCCATGGCTCATGGCGGGCTGGGCCCGGACATGCCTGGGTGCGGCCTGCTTCCTTCTGGGGTGAGTACGCCGAGGGGGGAGGCCTCCGTGACTGGGCATGTCCGGGACCCACCCAACACCCTCATTGGGTGGTGGGTGAACGGGATTGGGGAGGGGCGCAACCTCGGGCCTGCAGGATTTAACTTCCGGCTGCCAGAGGCGAGCCGAGGGCTGCGGGAGAGGACGTCTAGCTCGGATCCCGAACCCAGTCCGCCATGTGCCCATGGCTCATGGCGGGCTGGGCCCGGACATGCCTGGGTGCGGCCTGCTTCCTTCTGGGGTGAGTACGCCGAGGGGGGAGGCCTCCGTGACTGGGCATGTCCGGGACCCACCCAACACCCTCATTGGGTGGTGGGTGAACGGGATTGGGGAGGGGCGCAACCTCGGGCCTGCAGGATTAACTTCCGGCTGCCAGAGGCGAGCCGAGGGCTGCGGGAGAGGACGTCTAGCTCGGATCCCGAACCCAGTCCGCCATGTGCCCATGGCTCATGGCGGGCTGGGCCCGGACATGCCTGGGTGCGGCCTGCTTCCTTCTGGGGTGAGTACGCCGAGGGGGGAGGCCTCCGTGACTGGGCATGTCCGGGACCCACCCAACACCCTCATTGGGTGGTGGGTGAACGGGATTGGGGAGGGGCGCAACCTCGGGCCTGCAGGATCTAACTTCCGGCTGCCAGAGGCGAGCCGAGGGCTGCGGGAGAGGACGTCTAGCTCGGATCCCGAACCCAGTCCGCCATGTGCCCATGGCTCATGGCGGGCTGGGCCCGGACATGCCTGGGTGCGGCCTGCTTCCTTCTGGGGTGAGTACGCCGAGGGGGGAGGCCTCCGTGACTGGGCATGTCCGGGACCCACCCAACACCCTCATTGGGTGGTGGGTGAACGGGATTGGGGAGGGGCGCAACCTCGGGCCTGCAGGATTTAACTTCCGGCTGCCAGAGGCGAGCCGAGGGCTGCGGGAGAGGACGTCTAGCTCGGATCCCGAACCCAGTCCGCCATGTGCCCATGGCTCATGGCGGGCTGGGCCCGGACATGCCTGGGTGCGGCCTGCTTCCTTCTGGGGTGAGTACGCCGAGGGGGGAGGCCTCCGTGACTGGGCATGTCCGGGACCCACCCAACACCCTCATTGGGTGGTGGGTGAACGGGATTGGGGAGGGGCGCAACCTCGGGCCTGCAGGATCTAACTTCCGGCTGCCAGAGGCGAGCCGAGGGCTGCGGGAGAGGACGTCTAGCTCGGATCCCGAACCCAGTCCGCCATGTGCCCATGGCTCATGGCAGGCTGGGCCCGGACATGCCTGGGTGCGGCCTGCTTCCTTCTGGGGTGAGTACGCCGAGGGGGGAGGCCTCCGTGACTGGGCATGTCCGGGACCCACCCAACACCCTCATTGGGTGGTGGGTGAACGGGATTGGGGAGGGGCGCAACCTCGGGCCTGCAGGATCTAACTTCCGGCTGCCAGAGGCGAGCCGAGGGCTGCGGGAGAGGACGTCTAGCTCGGATCCCGAACCCAGTCCGCCATGTGCCCATGGCTCATGGCGGGCTGGGCCCGGACATGCCTGGGTGCGGCCTGCTTCCTTCTGGGGTGAGTACGCCGAGGGGGGAGGCCTCCGTGACTGGGCATGTCCGGGACCCACCCAACACCCTCATTGGGTGGTGGGTGAACGGGATTGGGGAGGGGCGCAACCTCGGGCCTGCAGGATTTAACTTCCGGCTGCCAGAGGCGAGCCGAGGGCTGCGGGAGAGGACGTCTAGCTCGGATCCCGAACCCAGTCCGCCATGTGCCCATGGCTCATGGCGGGCTGGGCCCGGACATGCCTGGGTGCGGCCTGCTTCCTTCTGGGGTGAGTACGCCGAGGGGGGAGGCCTCCGTGACTGGGCATGTCCGGGACCCACCCAACACCCTCATTGGGTGGTGGGTGAACGGGATTGGGGAGGGGCGCAACCTCGGGCCTGCAGGATTTAACTTCCGGCTGCCAGAGGCGAGCCGAGGGCTGCGGGAGAGGACGTCTAGCTCGGATCCCGAACCCAGTCCGCCATGTGCCCATGGCTCATGGCGGGCTGGGCCCGGACATGCCTGGGTGCGGCCTGCTTCCTTCTGGGGTGAGTACGCCGAGGGGGGAGGCCTCCGTGACTGGGCAATGTCCGGGACCCACCCAACACCCTCATTGGGTGGTGGGTGAACGGGATTGGGGAGGGGCGCAACCTCGGGCCTGCAGGATTTAACTTCCGGCTGCCAGAGGCGAGCCGAGGGCTGCGGGAGAGGACGTCTAGCTCGGATCCCGAACCCAGTCCGCCATGTGCCCATGGCTCATGGCGGGCTGGGCCCGGACATGCCTGGGTGCGGCCTGCTTCCTTCTGGGGTGAGTACGCCGAGGGGGGAGGCCTCCGTGACTGGGCATGTCCGGGACCCACCCAACACCCTCATTGGGTGGTGGGTGAACGGGATTGGGGAGGGGCGCAACCTCGGGCCTGCAGGATTTAACTTCCGGCTGCCAGAGGCGAGCCGAGGGCTGCGGGAGAGGACGTCTAGCTCGGATCCCGAACCCAGTCCGCCATGTGCCCATGGCTCATGGCGGGCTGGGCCGGACATGCCTGGGTGCGGCCTGCTTCCTTCTGGGGTGAGTACGCCGAGGGGGGAGGCCTCCGTGACTGGGCATGTCCGGGACCCACCCAACACCCTCATTGGGTGGTGGGTGAACGGGATTGGGGAGGGGCGCAACCTCGGGCCTGCAGGATTTAACTTCCGGCTGCCAGAGGCGAGCCGAGGGCTGCGGGAGAGGACGTCTAGCTCGGATCCCGAACCCAGTCCGCCATGTGCCCATGGCTCATGGCGGGCTGGGCCCGGACATGCCTGGGTGCGGCCTGCTTCCTTCTGGGGTGAGTACGCCGAGGGGGAGGCCTCCGTGACTGGGCATGTCCGGGACCCACCCAACACCCTCATTGGGTGGTGGGTGAACGGGATTGGGGAGGGGCGCAACCTCGGGCCTGCAGGATTTAACTTCCGGCTGCCAGAGGCGAGCCGAGGGCTGCGGGAGAGGACGTCTAGCTCGGATCCCGAACCCAGTCCGCCATGTGCCCATGGCTCATGGCGGGCTGGGCCCGGACATGCCTGGGTGCGGCCTGCTTCCTTCTGGGGTGAGTACGCCGAGGGGGGAGGCCTCCGTGACTGGGCATGTCCGGGACCCACCCAACACCCTCATTGGGTGGTGGGTGAACGGGATTGGGGAGGGGCGCAACCTCGGGCCTGCAGGATTTAACTTCCGGCTGCCAGAGGCGAGCCGAGGGCTGCGGGAGAGGACGTCTAGCTCGGATCCCGAACCCAGTCCGCCATGTGCCCATGGCTCATGGCGGGCTGGGCCCGGACATGCCTGGGTGCGGCCTGCTTCCTTCTGGGGTGAGTACGCCGAGGGGGGAGGCCTCCGTGACTGGGCATGTCCGGGACCCACCCAACACCCTCATTGGGTGGTGGGTGAACGGGATTGGGGAGGGGCGCAACCTCGGGCCTGCAGGATCTAACTTCCGGCTGCCAGAGGCGAGCCGAGGGCTGCGGGAGAGGACGTCTAGCTCGGATCCCGAACCCAGTCCGCCATGTGCCCATGGCTCATGGCGGGCTGGGCCCGGACATGCCTGGGTGCGGCCTGCTTCCTTCTGGGGTGAGTACGCCGAGGGGGGAGGCCTCCGTGACTGGGCATGTCCGGGACCCACCCAACACCCTCATTGGGTGGTGGGTGAACGGGATTGGGGAGGGGCGCAACCTCGGGCCTGCAGGATCTAACTTCCGGCTGCCAGAGGCGAGCCGAGGGCTGCGGGAGAGGACGTCTAGCTCGGATCCCGAACCCAGTCCGCCATGTGCCCATGGCTCATGGCGGGCTGGGCCCGGACATGCCTGGGTGCGGCCTGCTTCCTTCTGGGGTGAGTACGCCGAGGGGGGAGGCCTCCGTGACTGGGCATGTCCGGGACCCACCCAACACCCTCATTGGGTGGTGGGTGAACGGGATTGGGGAGGGGCGCAACCTCGGGCCTGCAGGATCTAACTTCCGGCTGCCAGAGGCGAGCCGAGGGCTGCGGGAGAGGACGTCTAGCTCGGATCCCGAACCCAGTCCGCCATGTGCCCATGGCTCATGGCGGGCTGGGCCCGGACATGCCTGGGTGCGGCCTGCTTCCTTCTGGGGTGAGTACGCCGAGGGGGGAGGCCTCCGTGACTGGGCATGTCCGGGACCCACCCAACACCCTCATTGGGTGGTGGGTGAACGGGATTGGGGAGGGCGCAACCTCGGGCCTGCAGGATTAACTTCCGGCTGCCAGAGGCGAGCCGAGGGCTGCGGGAGAGGACGTCTAGCTCGGATCCCGAACCCAGTCCGCCATGTGCCCATGGCTCATGGCGGGCTGGGCCCGGACATGCCTGGGTGCGGCCTGCTTCCTTCTGGGGTGAGTACGCCGAGGGGGGAGGCCTCCGTGACTGGGCATGTCCGGGACCCACCCAACACCCTCATTGGGTGGTGGGTGAACGGGATTGGGGAGGGGCGCAACCTCGGGCCTGCAGGATTTAACTTCCGGCTGCCAGAGGCGAGCCGAGGGCTGCGGGAGAGGACGTCTAGCTCGGATCCCGAACCCAGTCCGCCATGTGCCCATGGCTCATGGCGGGCTGGGCCCGGACATGCCTGGGTGCGGCCTGCTTCCTTCTGGGGTGAGTACGCCGAGGGGGGAGGCCTCCGTGACTGGGCATGTCCGGGACCCACCCAACACCCTCATTGGGTGGTGGGTGAACGGGATTGGGGAGGGGCGCAACCTCGGGCCTGCAGGATTTAACTTCCGGCTGCCAGAGGCGAGCCGAGGGCTGCGGGAGAGGACGTCTAGCTCGGATCCCGAACCCAGTCCGCCATGTGCCCATGGCTCATGGCGGGCTGGGCCCGGACATGCCTGGGTGCGGCCTGCTTCCTTCTGGGGTGAGTACGCCGAGGGGGGAGGCCTCCGTGACTGGGCATGTCCGGGACCCACCCAACACCCTCATTGGGTGGTGGGTGAACGGGATTGGGGAGGGGCGCAACCTCGGGCCTGCAGGATTTAACTTCCGGCTGCCAGAGGCGAGCCGAGGGCTGCGGGAGAGGACGTCTAGCTCGGATCCCGAACCCAGTCCGCCATGTGCCCATGGCTCATGGCGGGCTGGGCCCGGACATGCCTGGGTGCGGCCTGCTTCCTTCTGGGGTGAGTACGCCGAGGGGGGAGGCCTCCGTGACTGGGCATGTCCGGGACCCACCCAACACCCTCATTGGGTGGTGGGTGAACGGGATTGGGGAGGGGCGCAACCTCGGGCCTGCAGGATTTAACTTCCGGCTGCCAGAGGCGAGCCGAGGGCTGCGGGAGAGGACGTCTAGCTCGGATCCCGAACCCAGTCCGCCATGTGCCCATGGCTCATGGCGGGCTGGGCCCGGACATGCCTGGGTGCGGCCTGCTTCCTTCTGGGGTGAGTACGCCGAGGGGGGAGGCCTCCGTGACTGGGCATGTCCGGGACCCACCCAACACCCTCATGGGTGGTGGGTGAACGGGATTGGGGAGGGGCGCAACCTCGGGCCTGCAGGATTTAACTTCCGGCTGCCAGAGGCGAGCCGAGGGCTGCGGGAGAGGACGTCTAGCTCGGATCCCGAACCCAGTCACAGTCCGCCATGTGCCCATGGCTCATGGCGGGCTGGGCCCGGACATGCCTGGGTGCGGCCTGCTTCCTTCTGGGGTGAGTACGCCGAGGGGGGAGGCCTCCGTGACTGGGCATGTCCGGGACCCACCCAACACCCTCATTGGGTGGTGGGTGAACGGGATTGGGGAGGGGCGCAACCTCGGGCCTGCAGGATCTAACTTCCGGCTGCCAGAGGCGAGCCGAGGGCTGCGGGAGAGGACGTCTAGCTCGGATCCCGAACCCAGTCCGCCATGTGCCCATGGCTCATGGCGGGCTGGGCCCGGACATGCCTGGGTGCGGCCTGCTTCCTTCTGGGGTGAGTACGCCGAGGGGGGAGGCCTCCGTGACTGGGCATGTCCGGGACCCACCCAACACCCTCATTGGGTGGTGGGTGAACGGGATTGGGGAGGGGCGCAACCTCGGGCCTGCAGGATCTAACTTCCGGCTGCCAGAGGCGAGCCGAGGGCTGCGGGAGAGGACGTCTAGCTCGGATCCCGAACCCAGTCCGCCATGTGCCCATGGCTCATGGCGGGCTGGGCCCGGACATGCCTGGGTGCGGCCTGCTTCCTTCTGGGGTGAGTACGCCGAGGGGGGAGGCCTCCGTGACTGGGCATGTCCGTGGGACCCACCCAACACCCTCATTGGGTGGTGGGTGAACGGGATTGGGGAGGGGCGCAACCTCGGGCCTGCAGGATCTAACTTCCGGCTGCCAGAGGCGAGCCGAGGGCTGCGGGAGAGGACGTCTAGCTCGGATCCCGAACCCAGTCCGCCATGTGCCCATGGCTCATGGCGGGCTGGGCCCGGACATGCCTGGGTGCGGCCTGCTTCCTTCTGGGGTGAGTACGCCGAGGGGGGAGGCCTCCGTGACTGGGCATGTCCGGGGACCACACCCTCATTGGGTGGTGGGTGAACGGGATTGGGGAGGGGCGCAACCTCGGGCCTGCAGGATTTAACTTCCGGCTGCCAGAGGCGAGCCGAGGGCTGCGGGAGAGGACGTCTAGCTCGGATCCCGAACCCAGTCCGCCATGTGCCCATGGCTCATGGCGGGCTGGGCCCGGACATGCCTGGGTGCGGCCTGCTTCCTTCTGGGGTGAGTACGCCGAGGGGGGAGGCCTCCGTGACTGGGCATGTCCGGGACCCACCCAACACCCTCATTGGGTGGTGGGTGAACGGGATTGGGGAGGGGCGCAACCTCGGGCCTGCAGGATTTAACTTCCGGCTGCCAGAGGCGAGCCGAGGGCTGCGGGAGAGGACGTCTAGCTCGGATCCCGAACCCAGTCCGCCATGTGCCCATGGCTCATGGCGGGCTGGGCCCGGACATGCCTGGGTGCGGCCTGCTTCCTTCTGGGGTGAGTACGCCGAGGGGGGAGGCCTCCGTGACTGGGCATGTCCGGGACCCACCCAACACCCTCATTGGGTGGTGGGTGAACGGGATTGGGGAGGGGCGCAACCTCGGGCCTGCAGGATTTAACTTCCGGCTGCCAGAGGCGAGCCGAGGGCTGCGGGAGAGGACGTCTAGCTCGGATCCCGAACCCAGTCCGCCATGTGCCCATGGCTCATGGCGGGCTGGGCCCGGACATGCCTGGGTGCGGCCTGCTTCCTTCTGGGGTGAGTACGCCGAGGGGGGAGGCCTCCGTGACTGGGCATGTCCGGGACCCACCCAACACCCTCATTGGGTGGTGGGTGAACGGGATTGGGGAGGGGCGCAACCTCGGGCCTGCAGGATTTAACTTCCGGCTGCCAGAGGCGAGCCGAGGGCTGCGGGAGAGGACGTCTAGCTCGGATCCCGAACCCAGTCCGCCATGTGCCCATGGCTCATGGCGGGCTGGGCCCGGACATGCCTGGGTGCGGCCTGCTTCCTTCTGGGGTGAGTACGCCGAGGGGGGAGGCCTCCGTGACTGGGCATGTCCGGGACCCACCCAACACCCTCATTGGGTGGTGGGTGAACGGGATTGGGGAGGGGCGCAACCTCGGGCCTGCAGGATTTAACTTCCGGCTGCCAGAGGCGAGCCGAGGGCTGCGGGAGAGGACGTCTAGCTCGGATCCCGAACCCAGTCCGCCATGTGCCCATGGCTCATGGCGGGCTGGGCCCGGACATGCCTGGGTGCGGCCTGCTTCCTTCTGGGGTGAGTACGCCGAGGGGGGAGGCCTCCGTGACTGGGCATGTCCGGGACCCACCCAACACCCTCATTGGGTGGTGGGTGAACGGGATTGGGGAGGGGCGCAACCTCGGGCCTGCAGGATTTAACTTCCGGCTGCCAGAGGCGAGCCGAGGGCTGCGGGAGAGGACGTCTAGCTCGGATCCCGAACCCAGTCCGCCATGTGCCCATGGCTCATGGCGGGCTGGGCCCGGACATGCCTGGGTGCGGCCTGCTTCCTTCTGGGGTGAGTACGCCGAGGGGGGAGGCCTCCGTGACTGGGCATGTCCGGGACCCACCCAACACCCTCATTGGGTGGTGGGTGAACGGGATTGGGGAGGGGCGCAACCTCGGGCCTGCAGGATTTAACTTCCGGCTGCCAGAGGCGAGCCGAGGGCTGCGGGAGAGGACGTCTAGCTCGGATCCCGAACCCAGTCCGCCATGTGCCCATGGCTCATGGCGGGCTGGGCCCGGACATGCCTGGGTGCGGCCTGCTTCCTTCTGGGGTGAGTACGCCGAGGGGGGAGGCCTCCGTGACTGGGCATGTCCGGGACCCACCCAACACCCTCATTGGGTGGTGGGTGAACGGGATTGGGGAGGGGCGCAACCTCGGGCCTGCAGGATTTAACTTCCGGCTGCCAGAGGCGAGCCGAGGGCTGCGGGAGAGGACGTCTAGCTCGGATCCCGAACCCAGTCCGCCATGTGCCCATGGCTCATGGCGGGCTGGGCCCGGACATGCCTGGGTGCGGCCTGCTTCCTTCTGGGGTGAGTACGCCGAGGGGGGAGGCCTCCGTGACTGGGCATGTCCGGGACCCACCCAACACCCTCATTGGGTGGTGGGTGAACGGGATTGGGGAGGGGCGCAACCTCGGGCCTGCAGGATTTAACTTCCGGCTGCCAGAGGCGAGCCGAGGGCTGCGGGAGAGGACGTCTAGCTCGGATCCCGAACCCAGTCCGCCATGTGCCCATGGCTCATGGCGGGCTGGGCCCCGGACATGCCTGGGTGCGGCCTGCTTCCTTCTGGGGTGAGTACGCCGAGGGGGGAGGCCTCCGTGACTGGGCATGTCCGGGACCCACCCAACACCCTCATTGGGTGGTGGGTGAACGGGATTGGGGAGGGGCGCAACCTCGGGCCTGCAGGATTTAACTTCCGGCTGCCAGAGGCGAGCCGAGGGCTGCGGGAGAGGACGTCTAGCTCGGATCCCGAACCCAGTCCGCCATGTGCCCATGGCTCATGGCGGGCTGGGCCCGGACATGCCTGGGTGCGGCCTGCTTCCTTCTGGGGTGAGTACGCCGAGGGGGGAGGCCTCCGTGACTGGGCATGTCCGGGACCCACCCAACACCCTCATTGGGTGGTGGGTGAACGGGATTGGGGAGGGGCGCAACCTCGGGCCTGCAGGATTTAACTTCCGGCTGCCAGAGGCGAGCCGAGGGCTGCGGGAGAGGACGTCTAGCTCGGATCCCGAACCCAGTCCGCCATGTGCCCATGGCTCATGGCGGGCTGGGCCCGGACATGCCTGGGTGCGGCCTGCTTCCTTCTGGGGTGAGTACGCCGAGGGGGGAGGCCTCCGTGACTGGGCATGTCCGGGACCCACCCAACACCCTCATTGGGTGGTGGGTGAACGGGATTGGGGAGGGGCGCAACCTCGGGCCTGCAGGATTTAACTTCCGGCTGCCAGAGGCGAGCCGAGGGCTGCGGGAGAGGACGTCTAGCTCGGATCCCGAACCCAGGTCCGCCATGTGCCCATGGCTCATGGCGGGCTGGGCCCGGACATGCCTGGGTGCGGCCTGCTTCCTTCTGGGGTGAGTACGCCGAGGGGGGAGGCCTCCGTGACTGGGCATGTCCGGGACCCACCCAACACCCTCATTGGGTGGTGGGTGAACGGGATTGGGGAGGGGCGCAACCTCGGGCCTGCAGGATTTAACTTCCGGCTGCCAGAGGCGAGCCGAGGGCTGCGGGAGAGGACGTCTAGCTCGGATCCCGAACCCAGTCCGCCATGTGCCCATGGCTCATGGCGGGCTGGGCCCGGACATGCCTGGGTGCGGCCTGCTTCCTTCTGGGGTGAGTACGCCGAGGGGGGAGGCCTCCGTGACTGGGCATGTCCGGGACCCACCCAACACCCTCATTGGGTGGTGGGTGAACGGGATTGGGGAGGGGCGCAACCTCGAGCCTGCAGGATTTAACTTCCGGCTGCCAGAGGCGAGCCGAGGGCTGCGGGAGAGGACGTCTAGCTCGGATCCCGAACCCAGTCCGCCATGTGCCCATGGCTCATGGCGGGCTGGGCCCGGACATGCCTGGGTGCGGCCTGCTTCCTTCTGGGGTGAGTACGCCGAGGGGGGAGGCCTCCGTGACTGGGCATGTCCGGGACCCACCCAACACCCTCATTGGGTGGTGGGTGAACGGGATTGGGGAGGGGCGCAACCTCGGGCCTGCAGGATTTAACTTCCGGCTGCCAGAGGCGAGCCGAGGGCTGCGGGGAGAGGACGTCTAGCTCGGATCCCGAACCCAGTCCGCCATGTGCCCATGGCTCATGGCGGGCTGGGCCCGGACATGCCTGGGTGCGGCCTGCTTCCTTCTGGGGTGAGTACGCCGAGGGGGGAGGCCTCCGTGACTGGGCATGTCCGGGACCCACCCAACACCCTCATTGGGTGGTGGGTGAACGGGATTGGGGAGGGGCGCAACCTCGGGCCTGCAGGATTTAACTTCCGGCTGCCAGAGGCGAGCCGAGGGCTGCGGGAGAGGACGTCTAGCTCGGATCCCGAACCCAGTCCGCCATGTGCCCATGGCTCATGGCGGGCTGGGCCCGGACATGCCTGGGTGCGGCCTGCTTCCTTCTGGGGTGAGTACGCCGAGGGGGGAGGCCTCCGTGACTGGGCATGTCCGGGACCCACCCAACACCCTCATTGGGTGGTGGGTGAACGGGATTGGGGAGGGGCGCAACCTCGGGCCTGCAGGATTTAACTTCCGGCTGCCAGAGGCGAGCCGAGGGCTGCGGGAGAGGACGTCTAGCTCGGATCCCGAACCCAGTCCGCCATGTGCCCATGGCTCATGGCGGGCTGGGCCCGGACATGCCTGGGTGCGGCCTGCTTCCTTCTGGGGTGAGTACGCCGAGGGGGGAGGCCTCCGTGACTGGGCATGTCCGGGACCCACCCAACACCCTCATTGGGTGGTGGGTGAACGGGATTGGGGAGGGGCGCAACCTCGGGCCTGCAGGATTTAACTTCCGGCTGCCAGAGGCGAGCCGAGGGCTGCGGGAGAGGACGTCTAGCTCGGATCCCGAACCCAGTCCGCCATGTGCCCATGGCTCATGGCGGGCTGGGCCCGGACATGCCTGGGTGCGGCCTGCTTCCTTCTGGGGTGAGTACGCCGAGGGGGGAGGCCTCCGTGACTGGGCATGTCCGGGACCCACCCAACACCCTCATTGGGTGGTGGGTGAACGGGATTGGGGAGGGGCGCAACCTCGGGCCTGCAGGATTTAACTTCCGGCTGCCAGAGGCGAGCCGAGGGCTGCGGGAGAGGACGTCTAGCTCGGATCCCGAACCCAGTCCGCCATGTGCCCATGGCTCATGGCGGGCTGGGCCCGGACATGCCTGGGTGCGGCCTGCTTCCTTCTGGGGTGAGTACGCCGAGGGGGGAGGCCTCCGTGACTGGGCATGTCCGGGACCCACCCAACACCCTCATTGGGTGGTGGGTGAACGGGATTGGGGAGGGGCGCAACCTCGGGCCTGCAGGATCTAACTTCCGGCTGCCAGAGGCGAGCCGAGGGCTGCGGGAGAGGACGTCTAGCTCGGATCCCGAACCCAGTCCGCCATGTGCCCATGGCTCATGGCGGGCTGGGCCCGGACATGCCTGGGTGCGGCCTGCTTCCTTCTGGGGTGAGTACGCCGAGGGGGGAGGCCTCCGTGACTGGGCATGTCCGGGACCCACCCAACACCCTCATTGGGTGGTGGGTGAACGGGATTGGGGAGGGGCGCAACCTCGGGCCTGCAGGATCTAACTTGCCGGCTGCCAGAGGCGAGCCGAGGGCTGCGGGAGAGGACGTCTAGCTCGGATCCCGAACCCAGTCCGCCATGTGCCCATGGCTCATGGCGGGCTGGGCCCGGACATGCCTGGGTGCGGCCTGCTTCCTTCTGGGGTGAGTACGCCGAGGGGGGAGGCCTCCGTGACTGGGCATGTCCGGGACCCACCCAACACCCTCATTGGGTGGTGGGTGAACGGGATTGGGGAGGGGCGCAACCTCGGGCCTGCAGGATCTAACTTCCGGCTGCCAGAGGCGAGCCGAGGGCTGCGGGAGAGGACGTCTAGCTCGGATCCCGAACCCAGTCCGCCATGTGCCCATGGCTCATGGCGGGCTGGGCCCGGACATGCCTGGGTGCGGCCTGCTTCCTTCTGGGGTGAGTACGCCGAGGGGGGAGGCCTCCGTGACTGGGCATGTCCGGGACCCACCCAACACCCTCATTGGGTGGTGGGTGAACGGGATTGGGGAGGGGCGCAACCTCGGGCCTGCAGGATTTAACTTCCGGCTGCCAGAGGCGAGCCGAGGGCTGCGGGAGAGGACGTCTAGCTCGGATCCCGAACCCAGTCCGCCATGTGCCCATGGCTCATGGCGGGCTGGGCCCGGACATGCCTGGGTGCGGCCTGCTTCCTTCTGGGGTGAGTACGCCGAGGGGGGAGGCCTCCGTGACTGGGCATGTCCGGGACCCACCCAACACCCTCATTGGGTGGTGGGTGAACGGGATTGGGGAGGGGCGCAACCTCGGGCCTGCAGGATTTAACTTCCGGCTGCCAGAGGCGAGCCGAGGGCTGCGGGAGAGGACGTCTAGCTCGGATCCCGAACCCAGTCCGCCATGTGCCCATGGCTCATGGCGGGCTGGGCCCGGACATGCCTGGGTGCGGCCTGCTTCCTTCTGGGGTGAGTACGCCGAGGGGGGAGGCCTCCGTGACTGGGCATGTCCGGGACCCACCCAACACCCTCATTGGGTGGTGGGTGAACGGGATTGGGGAGGGGCGCAACCTCGGGCCTGCAGGATTTAACTTCCGGCTGCCAGAGGCGAGCCGAGGGCTGCGGGAGAGGACGTCTAGCTCGGATCCCGAACCCAGTCCGCCATGTGCCCATGGCTCATGGCGGGCTGGGCCCGGACATGCCTGGGTGCGGCCTGCTTCCTTCTGGGGTGAGTACGCCGAGGGGGGAGGCCTCCGTGACTGGGCATGTCCGGGACCCACCCAACACCCTCATTGGGTGGTGGGTGAACGGGATTGGGGAGGGGCGCAACCTCGGGCCTGCAGGATTTAACTTCCGGCTGCCAGAGGCGAGCCGAGGGCTGCGGGAGAGGACGTCTAGCTCGGATCCCGAACCCAGTCCGCCATGTGCCCATGGCTCATGGCGGGCTGGGCCCGGACATGCCTGGGTGCGGCCTGCTTCCTTCTGGGGTGAGTACGCCGAGGGGGGAGGCCTCCGTGACTGGGCATGTCCGGGACCCACCCAACACCCTCATTGGGTGGTGGGTGAACGGGATTGGGGAGGGGCGCAACCTCGGGCCTGCAGGATTTAACTTCCGGCTGCCAGAGGCGAGCCGAGGGCTGCGGGAGAGGACGTCTAGCTCGGATCCCGAACCCAGTCCGCCATGTGCCCATGGCTCATGGCGGGCTGGGCCCGGACATGCCTGGGTGCGGCCTGCTTCCTTCTGGGGTGAGTACGCCGAGGGGGGAGGCCTCCGTGACTGGGCATGTCCGGGACCCACCCAACACCCTCATTGGGTGGTGGGTGAACGGGATTGGGGAGGGGCGCAACCTCGGGCCTGCAGGATTTAACTTCCGGCTGCCAGAGGCGAGCCGAGGGCTGCGGGAGAGGACGTCTAGCTCGGATCCCGAACCCAGTCCGCCATGTGCCCATGGCTCATGGCGGGCTGGGCCCGGACATGCCTGGGTGCGGCCTGCTTCCTTCTGGGGTGAGTACGCCGAGGGGGGAGGCCTCCGTGACTGGGCATGTCCGGGACCCACCCAACACCCTCATTGGGTGGTGGGTGAACGGGATTGGGGAGGGGCGCAACCTCGGGCCTGCAGGATCTAACTTCCGGCTGCCAGAGGCGAGCCGAGGGCTGCGGGAGAGGACGTCTAGCTCGGATCCCGAACCCAGTCCGCCATGTGCCCATGGCTCATGGCGGGCTGGGCCCGGACATGCCTGGGTGCGGCCTGCTTCCTTCTGGGGTGAGTACGCCGAGGGGGGAGGCCTCCGTGACTGGGCATGTCCGGGACCCACCCAACACCCTCATTGGGTGGTGGGTGAACGGGATTGGGGAGGGGCGCAACCTCGGGCCTGCAGGATTTAACTTCCGGCTGCCAGAGGCGAGCCGAGGGCTGCGGGAGAGGACGTCTAGCTCGGATCCCGAACCCAGTCCGCCATGTGCCCATGGCTCATGGCGGGCTGGGCCCGGACATGCCTGGGTGCGGCCTGCTTCCTTCTGGGGTGAGTACGCCGAGGGGGGAGGCCTCCGTGACTGGGCATGTCCGGGACCCACCCAACACCCTCATTGGGTGGTGGGTGAACGGGATTGGGGAGGGGCGCAACCTCGGGCCTGCAGGATTTAACTTCCGGCTGCCAGAGGCGAGCCGAGGGCTGCGGGAGAGGACGTCTAGCTCGGATCCCGAACCCAGTCCGCCATGTGCCCATGGCTCATGGCGGGCTGGGCCCGGACATGCCTGGGTGCGGCCTGCTTCCTTCTGGGGTGAGTACGCCGAGGGGGGAGGCCTCCGTGACTGGGCATGTCCGGGACCCACCCAACACCCTCATTGGGTGGTGGGTGAACGGGATTGGGGAGGGGCGCAACCTCGGGCCTGCAGGATTTAACTTCCGGCTGCCAGAGGCGAGCCGAGGGCTGCGGGAGAGGACGTCTAGCTCGGATCCCGAACCCAGTCCGCCATGTGCCCATGGCTCATGGCGGGCTGGGCCCGGACATGCCTGGGTGCGGCCTGCTTCCTTCTGGGGTGAGTACGCCGAGGGGGGAGGCCTCCGTGACTGGGCATGTCCGGGACCCACCCAACACCCTCATTGGGTGGTGGGTGAACGGGATTGGGGAGGGGCGCAACCTCGGGCCTGCAGGATTTAACTTCCGGCTGCCAGAGGCGAGCCGAGGGCTGCGGGAGAGGACGTCTAGCTCGGATCCCGAACCCAGTCCGCCATGTGCCCATGGCTCATGGCGGGCTGGGCCCGGACATGCCTGGGTGCGGCCTGCTTCCTTCTGGGGTGAGTACGCCGAGGGGGGAGGCCTCCGTGACTGGGCATGTCCGGGACCCACCCAACACCCTCATTGGGTGGTGGGTGAACGGGATTGGGGAGGGGCGCAACCTCGGGCCTGCAGGATTTAACTTCCGGCTGCCAGAGGCGAGCCGAGGGCTGCGGGAGAGGACGTCTAGCTCGGATCCCGAACCCAGTCCGCCATGTGCCCATGGCTCATGGCGGGCTGGGCCCGGACATGCCTGGGTGCGGCCTGCTTCCTTCTGGGGTGAGTACGCCGAGGGGGGAGGCCTCCGTGACTGGGCATGTCCGGGACCCACCCAACACCCTCATTGGGTGGTGGGTGAACGGGATTGGGGAGGGGCGCAACCTCGGGCCTGCAGGATCTAACTTCCGGCTGCCAGAGGCGAGCCGAGGGCTGCGGGAGAGGACGTCTAGCTCGGATCCCGAACCCAGTCCGCCATGTGCCCATGGCTCATGGCGGGCTGGGCCCGGACATGCCTGGGTGCGGCCTGCTTCCTTCTGGGGTGAGTACGCCGAGGGGGGAGGCCTCCGTGACTGGGCATGTCCGGGACCCACCCAACACCCTCATTGGGTGGTGGGTGAACGGGATTGGGGAGGGGCGCAACCTCGGGCCTGCAGGATTTAACTTCCGGCTGCCAGAGGCGAGCCGAGGGCTGCGGGAGAGGACGTCTAGCTCGGATCCCGAACCCAGTCCGCCATGTGCCCATGGCTCATGGCGGGCTGGGCCCGGACATGCCTGGGTGCGGCCTGCTTCCTTCTGGGGTGAGTACGCCGAGGGGGGAGGCCTCCGTGACTGGGCATGTCCGGGACCCACCCAACACCCTCATTGGGTGGTGGGTGAACGGGATTGGGGAGGGGCGCAACCTCGGGCCTGCAGGATCTAACTTCCGGCTGCCAGAGGCGAGCCGAGGGCTGCGGGAGAGGACGTCTAGCTCGGATCCCGAACCCAGTCCGCCATGTGCCCATGGCTCATGGCGGGCTGGGCCCGGACATGCCTGGGTGCGGCCTGCTTCCTTCTGGGGTGAGTACGCCGAGGGGGGAGGCCTCCGTGACTGGGCATGTCCGGGACCCACCCAACACCCTCATTGGGTGGTGGGTGAACGGGATTGGGGAGGGGCGCAACCTCGGGCCTGCAGGATTTAACTTCCGGCTGCCAGAGGCGAGCCGAGGGCTGCGGGAGAGGACGTCTAGCTCGGATCCCGAACCCAGTCCGCCATGTGCCCATGGCTCATGGCGGGCTGGGCCCGGACATGCCTGGGTGCGGCCTGCTTCCTTCTGGGGTGAGTACGCCGAGGGGGGAGGCCTCCGTGACTGGGCATGTCCGGGACCCACCCAACACCCTCATTGGGTGGTGGGTGAACGGGATTGGGGAGGGGCGCAACCTCGGGCCTGCAGGATTTAACTTCCGGCTGCCAGAGGCGAGCCGAGGGCTGCGGGAGAGGACGTCTAGCTCGGATCCCGAACCCAGTCCGCCATGTGCCCATGGCTCATGGCGGGCTGGGCCCGGACATGCCTGGGTGCGGCCTGCTTCCTTCTGGGGTGAGTACGCCGAGGGGGGAGGCCTCCGTGACTGGGCATGTCCGGGACCCACCCAACACCCTCATTGGGTGGTGGGTGAACGGGATTGGGGAGGGGCGCAACCTCGGGCCTGCAGGATCTAACTTCCGGCTGCCAGAGGCGAGCCGAGGGCTGCGGGAGAGGACGTCTAGCTCGGATCCCGAACCCAGTCCGCCATGTGCCCATGGCTCATGGCGGGCTGGGCCCGGACATGCCTGGGTGCGGCCTGCTTCCTTCTGGGGTGAGTACGCCGAGGGGGGAGGCCTCCGTGACTGGGCATGTCCGGGACCCACCCAACACCCTCATTGGGTGGTGGGTGAACGGGATTGGGGAGGGGCGCAACCTCGGGCCTGCAGGATTTAACTTCCGGCTGCCAGAGGCGAGCCGAGGGCTGCGGGAGAGGACGTCTAGCTCGGATCCCGAACCCAGTCCGCCATGTGCCCATGGCTCATGGCGGGCTGGGCCCGGACATGCCTGGGTGCGGCCTGCTTCCTTCTGGGGTGAGTACGCCGAGGGGGGAGGCCTCCGTGACTGGGCATGTCCGGGACCCACCCAACACCCTCATTGGGTGGTGGGTGAACGGGATTGGGGAGGGGCGCAACCTCGGGCCTGCAGGATTTAACTTCCGGCTGCCAGAGGCGAGCCGAGGGCTGCGGGAGAGGACGTCTAGCTCGGATCCCGAACCCAGTCCGCCATGTGCCCATGGCTCATGGCGGGCTGGGCCCGGGCGGCCAGTGCGCCATTTGGCGCCAGGCTGTGCCTACTGGCCGCCCGGCCGGGGAGCTCTGGGGTATTGGACATCTGAATCGCTGCTGAGATAGCTCTAGAGTGACCCCACTGTTTCTGGGATCTGAGTCAATCCTAAAGATTCCCAATGCCAGTAACTCTTCCTTTGAAGAACTTCCAATCCCTTAATAATGCTGAGCTTTGAACACCTATCAAGTAAAAGATAAGCTCCGGCTTGTGTAGCAGGCTGGCACCTAATGGTCCTTGGAGCAACCACGTGCAGGTGCGTGATTTACAGCTAGGAACGGTCCCAATCTGGGAAGCCACAGCTGGGATGAGGTTCCCACCAAGGGGTGTATGTGCTGGAATGGGGGCTGCGTTCTATCTAGGAAACAGTTGCAGTCACCCGAGGCACTAGTGTGGGCTGGGATTGGATGCACCAGGCCGGTTCAGATCCCAGCACCATCTGGTGTTATGGAGAAACAGGGTAGATGTGGGACTGACTAGGCTGGGTCTCAATCCCCTTCTGAGCCATGTGTGAGCTGTATGTGGGTATGGACGAGCCATGGCTGGGCTGAAACATCCAACAACAAGAGTCAGAATGGGGTGAAAGCCAGCCAGGAAAAGCCACTGTTCCTGCTAGGACAGGAGGTGAACTGAGTAGGGTTGGCTCAAGAACCCCCTGGCAAGCGCAAAATCTGGCATTGGGAGGGGTTCTGATGGAGGAGCCTGGGCAACTCCTCTGGCAGGACACAGTCCCTGCAGGTAAGCGCGAGAAGCATGATTGGAAACAGCCCAGAATAGGCCATGGAAAGTTTCCCACTGGCATGCATTCGGCATGGGTCAGGAGCAGGCCAGGCTGAATCAGTTCATGTCATCCTCTGGCAAATCCGATCACCAGAACAGAGTGTGGAATGGGCCGGGTTTGGTTGCGACAAAACCAGTACACATTCTGGAACGCCAGGGCGTGGTTGCCTGTACTGGATATGAATGCAACACCCATCCAGCACACGTGAGATCCAGGAAGGGAGGGGCAGAGCTGACGGGGGGGTTAAGGGGCTGGTCCCCTCGCTGGACAACCACTCCCACTGGAGAGTGTTGGCTGGGATAGAGACAGACACGACTAAGCAAGGCTACAACACCTGTGCGCTGCATGTGGACAAGATCAGGGCCACAGCATCAGCTGGCAGAAGCTGGCACTGGGGACTAATTCTGTCGAGTCAAATCACAGGACCACCTAAAGAGTGCATAAACCGGGACAGAGAGACCTGGGAGGGAAAAAGTGGGTTCCCCCTTCTTGGGTCACTATTCCCGTGGGAGGGCATGAAAACTAGGACGGGGGCTGGGATGGCTAGACAGAGGCACTCAACAACATCTGTGAGGGCTGGATGGTTGAGTCGATTAGATAGAACTAAGCTTTAATACCCATTGACAAGTACCAGAGCCAAATGGGATGGGGGACAGACTGGTCTTCTGCTACACAAATTGGCAAACCAGGGTAGGGGGCAGGCTTGGTGGGGGTTATTGTGGGTCGCCCCGACTAGGCTGCAGCTCCCACTGGTTGATGTAAGGGCCGAACCAGACTGGACTGCAACACCCATTGGTTCCAGTGCAACTCGGGACTGAAAACAGAACCAACACAGCAATTGCAACCACCAGCTGATCAGGGTGATGGACTGTGCCGGGCCCTGTGCTTGCTAGAACATACAAGAATCTGGTCTGGGAATACCTCAAAGTATCTTTGGAGATCTCCCCACTTGAACTGCTGGACTCAGAATTCTAACCAAGAAAAGACAGAAGACAGAATAGGACAATCATTCATCCCAGCTACATGTTGGCAGCGAAATATGGGACAAATGGAGACTTCATGATGGACAATATCAATCAGTGGACCACCTCATCGAGCGAAACTGGCAGTGACTCATAACTGGAGAACTATTAACTCCACTTGAGCACATATCTCAGAGCATGCCCCACATATGGGACTTGGGGTGGGCGGGAAACCGGGTGGGGCTTCTCCCTCAATACCCCCTTTTACCTCAGATACATGATGGAAACAATATGGACATAATAGCATTGCCCACCTCCCTATCCCCCTGAATTTTTTTTTTTCCTTCTCTTTCTTGATTTTCCTTCAACTATAGTTAACTATGTAAAGATTGTCAACAACAATACAATAAAATGGATTATATAAAAAAAAAAAAAAAAAAAAAAAAAAAAGAAAATGACAGTCAAAACCTACTTCAGAGAAAAGGAAGTAGCTTAGTGACAAACATCTCAGGTGTGGGAAGCAAGATAAAAAACCTTGGATTTCTTCGTGTGAGAAGAGCAGAAGAATTCTATGCCTATTGTATAGCAGCTCAAACTCATCAGTTTCACCCTTGTTGACTCCCTCTCGTGTTGTGTAAGCTCATATGCTTTGGAAAGTAAATCTTGCTGTTCCAGCATCATGATCAGAAAAAAATACCTCATCAGCAATGTAGATATTAATCATATTTTAATTTAAGTTTAAATTAAGTTGAAGTTTTTGAACTTTGAATAGTTGCTGAAACTTTACAGCAAATATTAATTTAGACAAACAAGAATGCACACAGCTGTAGCTCCGGTGCTCACTACATATTTGGACTCAAACTATGCAGCCAAAAGAACTAAAGTTTGGTTTGCATTCTGATGCTTCTGAAAAAGGCAGCTCATGAAGAGTACGTAAGGTGATACTTCATTATGCACCTTCTGTAACTTTCAGGAAAATATGGTGCTTGATGTTTGATCAGCCTTTACTTTTTCTTTCCAGAGCTCTTATTCACACGCATTGATGTGTCAGATGCAGGCTCTGAGAAAAGACAAGTCAAGTAGTAGCCCAGAAGTTTTATTTAGCATTGTGCAGTACTCTTATTAAAGAAACTGTGGAGGATTTTCTGAGCCAAAAGGATGACTATATGTAGTTGGCTAGAAATGAAGATGAAAGGTTTCTCCTGAAGGCAAAAGCAAACTCTCAGCATTCCCTCACCCCTTGCTAAATTATGCAAGAAAGCCAGATCATAATCAGAATGTTTCTTGGGCAAACATGGAGCTCAAGTTGAAAATAATTCAGATGATCTCATAAGGAACCCTTCAACTGAGAGGCAAATGGCCATGCTAATGGGAGAAGGCCTTGACAGTTCCATGGTCAGGAGGCCTTTCCCCAGGGGTGCCAAATTCACTCTAAGTTGTGATATGTCCATCTTCTACATGCTATGCAGGTTATCTCCTGAGACTAGATTATATTTTAATTGTGGATTTTTATGTTCTATGGACTTAATTTGCTAACATAGTATCAAACCACCAACTTTGGCTAAGCTCTAAAACAAGACCCTCTCTACCTCTGTGGGACTGATATCTGGAGAAGATAATTCTGTGTTGTGGGGGATTCATTACTTTGTAAGATGTTTAGTAGCACCCAGTCCTCCAGCTCCTGATTGCCACAGCATTCCCTCTTTGTATTACCCAATCACAACAATGAAAAATTTCTCCAGGCATTGCCAGAATGAGTATTCCAGGGTTTTTACAGTCAGTTGTTATAAGAAAACCTTCAAATGTTCACTCATTTTATAAAGCTCTATTTATTTTATTTGAAAGGCACAGTGTCACAAACTTACACACACACACACACAGAAAGAGAAAAAGAGAGAGAGAGAGAGAGTCCTTCTAATGTTGATTCATTCCCTATATGATTGCAAAGGTCAAGACCAGTCCAGGACAACGCCTGGACCTCCAGATGGGTCTTATATGCGAGAGGCAGAGCCCATGTGCCCACATCACCTTCTGCTGCCTTCTTACGCACATTGACAGAGAACTGGGTCAGAAGTACAGCAACTAAACTTCAACTGTTACTTCAATATGTGATGCTGGTGTTGTAAGTGACACCTTAGTCTACTGTACTACAATGTCAACCACCAAATCACTCATTTAAAGTTTGTTAATGATTTTAGGATGGTTATCTTTCCCCTGCTGACTTACCACAGTTCCTGAAAGGCAATCGAGTTTTTAAAATCAGCGCTCACTTTTTCAAGATTCTGACTTCTCCGTGGCAGATAGAATCTGACATGATGCATTATCTTGAGAAATAGAACACAACATAGGTTCTTTATTTTTGAAATCTGGATTTTTATTATGAGTTACAAACTCCTCACAGTGGCCCTAAAGTTCATTCTCTCTTATATTTTTTATGTTTTTAAACTTTCATTATATGCCTTACTCTGATATTGACCCTCTCCAAATGTCTCTTTTGGCAAATAGTGGCAATTGTTACATCCTTTTAATCTACATTATATTTAATCAATTAAATCTTGCAGGCTTCATCTCACTTAGGCATTATGTATAAACTGCAACATCTTCCATGTGTCCCTTGTTTACAATATGACTTATTGGAACGAAAATCTTTTTATAAGAAGACAACACATTGTACTATCTACTTATATGCCTCTATCAAACTGGTGAGTAAGCCATGTAAAGACGCTACTCTCCATTTACATTTTTTAATTTTTATTTTAATTTTTGAATTTCATTGTACAATTCTGCATAGTCTTGGATTCCCCTCCTGCCAATTCCCACTCCCTCAACTGACTTTCCCCATATTGTTGTGCCAGTACATTCTTTCATAAGGAGTTACAATTCCATCAGTTTGCTGTTTAAGTGCATCTCGACATTGCTGGTACAGATAATGTCAGACAGTACATCATCCCATTGTCTAGATATGTCCAACACTTTCATTAGAAGTCCATCGTTTGTTTGAAAGTAGGGATGCATGTTTCATTGTGTCTTCACATCTGGATATAGTAGTCTCCATTACTCTATCACTATACATTCTAATTTGCATGATGGTTTCCTTATATTAGAGAGAACATACAGTATGTCTTTTTGGGATTGACTTATTTCATTGAGCATAACAGTCTCCAGCTGGGACCATCAAGTTGCAAATGGTACAATTTCATTCTTTTTAATGGCTGAATAATATTCCGTGGAGCAGATGTATCACAGCTTTTTTATCCACTCCTCTTTGGATGGTCATCTGGATTGTTTCCATGTCTTTGCTATTGTAGATTGTGCTGCTATAAATATAGGATAACAGATCCCCTTCTCATAAGCACCTTTAATTTCTTTTGGGTATATTCCTAGGAGTGGGATAGTGGGATCATATGGCAGGTTTATTTGCAATTCTCTAAGCTCATTTACTTTTGCATCCTCAAGTGCCTAGCACAGAGGTAAATTACGAGCATTTTTTAAGAAACTGTGCTGAGTGGTTAGAGTTGCAGATGAAGAGCTCAAGAATATTGGACTATAATAACAGAAATTGTGCTGTAGATGCTGGTTAAGTTATTATACATTCAATCACACTTTTTTCTTATGCCTAACCATGAAGCCCATCCCCTTTGCTTTCTCCACCTCACATGCTCAGGGGAAAGGGAATTTGGAACTTTGATTCTTGATCTTGGGTCCTACAAAAACTGAACTTAAAGGGCAATTTTAAAGATGGAGTTGATCAGGGAGAGCAAAGTCATTACCATTTTTAGAAGGAATAAATGTGTGCTGAAATATCAAGCCCTTCCACCAAAGTAAATCAAATACACAATCATTCAGGTGAGAACAGGAGGCATTTTGTTTGCAGGAAAATTATTTTTGAGAAATAGAGAGCTCAAGGTCTTACAACCACCCAAGTTTGCAGATTTACGTTGTAACAGCCAAAGCAGAAAAATGGACAAAAGGAATTTATAAGTGTTACATATTCTTCCCCTCTGTCTCAGATTTTTCATTTCCAATTTTTTCCTTCAGAGTACAGTTCATAAAATATACTTTGAAACTAAGGAATTGTTAAAAGCTGAAAAGAAACTGCAACTCTAAGGACAAGCATTATAATTGAAGATTAAAGACATCTGGGTTTATAGAAGTCTAAAGCTGGGAAAACTTGATCTCTTGTGATGTGAGAGATTCGCATGGCTGGTTGTTGAAGTATATCTTTACTCAAGATTCCACGAGACTTTCAGCAATGAAGGATTATTTGTTTTATATGAATAAACACAAACTTGCTAAAAAACAAAACTTTAAAAATCCATTTTATGTAATTCTTCAGTAACACTCTATGCATTGATGGATAAGTGATCTCAAATTGATCATCTAAGGACACAATAATGTAGCAGGAAGAGGTTAGGGACAATGCCATGGAACAGAAAGAAGCTAGTAAGGACAAATTAGTAGACAGTCACATATACACCGGATGCTGAACCACAAACCCTCGTTATTGATGTTCTCGCATGATACCAGTGCCCTGTGGAAAATATGAGATGTTCCTGGCATAGTCTTTCCAAGAGTACAGATGGATTTGAGTAAGTAAATAGTCTTTATTTACTTGTTTGATCCCTCTTGTGAACTCTGAATAAGTTTCCTGAATAGCTAAGACATAGTCTGAAGTTGTGGGTTAGTATTACACTTTTAAGAGTCAAAATCGTATTATGAATCACCATGATGAAAGAATGCATGCAGCTGAAGGGAAGACCAGCCTAAATAAGTCCCACAAGGATGAGAAGTTTGGTCAAACTTCACTGAGCATCACTGTTCTGGGGAGAGTGTTCAAAATGCGGGTGACTAATCTGTACTCCTGAGATTCTGATTTAGGAAGTTGGCTATTGGGCCATAACTTTACATTCTCATCCAGCACTGCAAGTGATGTGAAGCAGGTGGTCCTCTGGCAGAGGCATGGCCTAGAAATTCCGTTAGTTTTTGTCTCTCCTCCTTGGCTCGGGTCCTTTTAATTAGGCCTGTTCTTATTTAATTTGTTTTAGCTGTTCCTGCTTTGATAAAACCAACTTTAAAATCACGATTTACTTCCAGAATTTTCTTTGGCAAAGTGGAAATGATTTTAAGAAGGAACATAGACTTTCAAAAAAGAAAATCAGATGATAAAATGGCCCATTAAGAAGCAAGAAAAGATTCAACTTTGAAATATAGAAACATAGGAGAATATAATAGCAAATGGACTCAGTGAGCAAATGACTAATGGAGATTTGGAGAGCCAAGGGAAAGGGAATGCAGGCTGTACCCTTGTCAGTAGTTAGATCGAGAATTTTTGCTCTGTTAGAAGACCTTGTGACTTCGGGAGAGCCAGGTGTCTGGGAGACTTTTATCCATTTAACATAGAAAGCATTCCAGCTGGATTCTAGTTTCCAGGACCGTTAAGGATATTCAGGGGAAAATGTTGCCTAGATTTATAAGAAGTCTAAAACACTTTGGCTTCAGCACGCATACTGGATCTTGGGTTACAACAGCTGAGAGATCGATTTGTGTTTTCCATTATTTGAAAAATCCTGGGTGGTTAATTGCACTGACCAATGTCAGTCTTGGAAAGAAGTGGGCTCAGGTAAGCACATGAAATCTGGCAAATAATTTGAAAATTACAACATTCGGTACAAAAGTGCTCCCTCCATTTCCCCAAAATTGCTATTGTAGTAGAAACAGAAACAAATGTACACGTGTAAATGGACTGTTGCTCATTGTATGCTAAGACACGTCAACAAGGAGCAGCAAAGGGCTTCTCACTATAGTTGCATTCAGTTACCATCAAGAGTGAAACTAACAATACAGTGAAAGGAAGATATAAATGATGGAGGAAGGTTGTCTGTACCAGCCATTAGAAATACCTGCAGGGGAAACTCCTTCAGGTACCAGCTTCTGACCTCCCGTGTCTCCAGAGCGCTCTCTAGCTGTCGCTTCTGGCAGTGCACCGTCTTTTCCAGGCCTCTACAATGCAGAAACTTCTCTGTATACCATTCCTTTCCTGGCCTGCTCTCTTTGCTAAACTTGACAAGCTAAGCAATGCACTTGGCTCTAAAACTGCATCTTGCACTCAACTGCAGGACACAAAACAGAACAACTGAAATAAAACTGATTGATTGAAGGGCGCAGGAGCTTCAGCCACCTCCATTTGGTCTCCATCTGGGGCAGACCCCTGCAGCACAGCTGGGCAACTACTATGAGCACACTGTTCTGGTGGACTTGTGTTTGTCAGATAAAGGGATATATGTTTTAAACAGAGTCATCTTGAAGAAAACATTCATTTATCATTAGGTTAGAATTGACAGAAATCCAATTCAAGTTCATTAAAGCAAAAAGGAGAATCATTTTTATATGAGTCTTGAAGGCAGAGGATTTGTTCTAAAACAGAACTGGTTGTGGAGCTTCACATCTATATAAATATAATATATCATATGTAATATATTATAAAAATAATATAATATAAATAAGAGTAGTTCCTTTTCACATCTCTCAGGTCTTTGTCAAACTGTGTGCAATTTGTCTCCTGTAAGGTTTTGCCACACAAGTGGGACAGATGATATCCAAGTCTGTATGGTGGCTATGACTTCAGTCTCAGCAAGACACAGCATCCTTTCCCTTTGTGGACTGTTTCTTCCCCACTACCCTTTCTGCTGAGGAGGACGCACTGTCTTGGTTACTGAGATCATTGCATGGGGCAGTGAGTTTCATCTGGAACGAGTCTCAGAAACACACTCCATTGCAGAGATTCAGTTCTGCTCTTCTTAATAAAGGAAGCATAACAAGCCTCCATGAAAACCAAGGTCGTGTACGAGACCCAGAAGCTCCTATTGCCAGCTGGAGGCTAGCTTCCGCTCTGCATTTGGTGCTGCCTTCCGCATCGTGATGGCTTTACCCTCAGCCTGACCTCACAGATACTAGAAAGATGGCTCAAGGGACTCCCCAGGGCCATGTGATCTTATTGATACCTCCTAGTTGCAGACCTGGGCTTCCCTTTGACGTGGCCAACCTAGTGACTATACCGCCATGAGTCGGCCCCTGCTGCAGTGGGACAGCAAGAGACTGGGAGTGAAGGGGTAAAGGGAAATGGGTACCTTTCCCCAGCTACAGGGAGGAAAGTCAGCTCTCCACAAGGAACTGTATTCATCAGTGTTTTGAAGAAAAAAAATTTGCAAGAGAAGAATTGTTGTCTTATTTCTGTTTTGTGACTAGGAAAAGGAAGCTTAGAACTATTGAAAGATTTACCAAAGTTACCATTGCCAGGGAATAAAAAACAGAGCCTAAGTGTACACCTATTTGGATACACACGCCATGGTTATCTATGCCATAGACCAGACACTACAGGAAGTCTGCCCCCAAATCCCATGTCATGTGTGTTTTTGTACACATCTTTCATCAAGCCCCATAATTCTCTAAATGCCCTGAAAAGAATCAAGCCTTAAACTCCATGTGCAGGACACTTAAACACAGGCTGTTCAAAGAGCATCAGTGAAGCCAAGAGAGTCCTGTCATCCTGGTCAGTCTGGGGACAGTGGGGCTGGGCGACAGGGCTGTGAACTTTGGGAGTGGATTTCCACTGAGGTTTAATCCGTGGAAGATATCAGGGAACACTACCTTGGGGAAGAGGGCAGAGAGGATTTAAGCAAAGACAGATTTGCATGACTTGTGTACTCAGCAGGGATATCATGATGCTAAGGATGGCAAGACTGCCAGAGAGCATTCCAGGTCTGGATTCAGGGAGAAGCATGATTCCTGAAGCAAACTGCAGTTTCTGAAAGCCTAGGAACCTTGCCAACGCATCTGTGTCTGCCGGAGTCTTTTCCATCCATCCCTCATCCTTCACCCTGGAGTTTCCCTTTGGATTGTTCCTCTGGTTCCCCAGGGATCATCTCGACATACTTGCTCTGTGATCCAAATAGCTGACTAGAGATTGTGCTCTTTCTTTGTCAACATGGTATGCTTGCTGGCTGCAGTGCAACAGCTTTTTTTAATTATTCAAATGCTTGCAATGGTAACATCTAAAATGAATTTTAGGGTTGTGGTGGTCATCTTGTGAGAAAGACATGTCTGTGCATCTTTCCCTTTGTCCCCCCAATCCTTTTTGTTGGCGTTCTAATCCTAGAAGTTATGGTGACTAAAAGGAGTGTGTGTGTGTGTGTGTGTGTGTGTGCGCGTGTGCGCGCGCGCGCACGCGCATCAAGGAGCCACTCCTTGTCTCTCACTCCACATCCACACTTGTTCAACTCCAAAAATTTTATTGAATGCAGAATCAGCATCACATATATTATTATCTGAAGGTTTGTGTCCCATCAAACTTCTTTATGGAAATCCTCACTTCCAGAAGGATGGCATTAGGAGGTGAGGCTGTGGGGAAGTGATTAGGTCATACAAGTAGGACCCCCATGAGTGAGATTGGTGCCCATACAGAGGCAGCTCCTGAGAGATGCTAAAACTCTTTGTTATAAGGGTGAGAGTAAGAAGATAGTCATCCATAAGGAAACTGGTCCCTCGCCAGGCACTGCCAGCACCTTGGTTAGGGCTCCCCAGCCTCCAGACCCTGAGAAATAAATTCTGTCATCTGTGTGTAACCCTGTCCTTGGAATTTTGTCAGAAATCTGTCTAAATAATCCTTAGGCACAAGCAAGAGCTTGTGTTTTCATGTATATAGGCAAGTCCATAGCCTCATGGTAAACGTTGTTGCTAATTGTATGAAGAGTCACAAAGAAACTATAGAGAGAAAAGTAAGTGGAAAAAGAAGCTGTTGTTCACTTAAAAAGAATTTCTTTCCTCCCCACAGAAATCCCGACCAAGATAAGCTGAACCACAGACAGGAAGAGAACTCTCTCTTTTCCACATCTTATCTGTTCCACCTGGAGACAAAAACTAATGATTGGACATAAATGGTTAGCTGATGCTTCTGTATTGACTTGTGGTTTGAAGCAGCCTTACTTCCTTTGCTTTGTGACATCATTTTCCTGTTCATTTCCCACAGTTGCATATGTGGGTTTATGTGATGCACACTAATCCAACAAATGGAAGAAATTAAGTACCATGTCAGAGAGCTTTCAGGAGCCGAATTTGGAACAAACAGGTCAATATATGCAGCATCCATAAAGTCAGAGGGTGATGAGATAACTGATGAGGAATGCTTCCTAGACTGAGATGAAAGAACCCTGCTCACTGAAGCTTTCAAGGGAGTACTGCGGGACTTCTCTCTATCTCCCATTGTCTTTATGCTCATCAGTATGTACGTCTGGGCTGGCGGGCTTGACTGAATGCTGGATCGAAGACTCTCCCACAATGCCCATGGGATTGAGGGAGGCTGAGAAGTTAGCAGGGGAACTCATTTTTCATCAGCAGAAAAGAAGAAGCTTCTAGGAGGAAGCTTGACTAAACTAAAAAGTCAAGAAACCTGAAGACACTGACACACAACTTAGGATGTTCCAAAAGAATTTTTCCACTCAATTCTGTAATCACTAGGACTACCTACCTTCTTTCACTATGCCTCTAAGAGCAACTTTGAATTCCTGAAGTGTTAGACTAGCTCTTTGACTTTTTCGATGAAACAAGATACTTTGAGTTGTATTTTGACCTAACTTCTTTGCTGTAGGAGTCAGCCTCAGCAGTTGCTTGCTGAAATGATGTATTTCAATGTTGGTGATTCAGCAACAATAAATGAAAACGAAGGCTCTGCAATGCTTCCTTGTTGCTTGATGTCTATTCATTTCCTCTGTTCTTGATGCATGAGGTATTGCACTTGTAGCAACAAGAAACAGCTACGTGTTGAGCTAAGCACTTGCACTAAACCCATTATCCAAGCAATTTTCTTTGCAGCTTACCTGATTATAGAAAAAGGTAACTTTTGTTTAGTAGTCTGAGTTACAGTTCTCAAAGTGCTCTCTGAAATAAGTTATTTTGCTATTGTGTGGCATCTGCAGAGAGTCAGGGAAATGTTGGTGTCATGGTGTTCACTGGTGTTTGATCCCAGAAGAATCTCACTAATATGAGTAAAGTCATCATTATACTCCAGAGAGGGAAGCAAGAGAAGTAAAACAAAAGAATGCGCTCTCTGTTACTCAAACTTGACTTTCTATTGTTGTTGACAACACCTGTCATGTAGGAAATGCTCAATGAATATGCTACTTGAATACTGAGGAGGGTTCTGGAAGGGCTTTTTAAAACAAGGTCCCTGACCCTTCTACCTAAGAGAGCAGACACCACAGATAACTGTTGGAATAAATACTGCTACATGACTCTCTCTGCGGCAGAAAATGATGTGGTTACACTGACCCAATTTTTGAATATGGACTTTTAGAGTTTAGGCTCCCTCACTTATAAAATGAATAAGAAGACGTTCAAGACTGAACTAAGTACTAAATACAATTGCTACAGTTGTGAAAGCATCTAGTGTGTGTCTTAAAATGCACTGCAGATTCTCTCTGCATTACTTGGGTCACCTGAGCAAAGCTGAATGTATCTTTTTGATTGGAGGTAAACTTTAAGGAAAGAAAGAACATATGTTGGATACTTAATAAATCTTGGTAACATCAGATACTTTTTGATGGCGTGTTTACAGTAACCCTATGAAAGGGTAGACTGTACCTTACATAGACGAGTGGAACCTCAGAATACCTAGGTAACAAATCGATTCACTAAATTATGAAAACATAATTGAAACCCAATTCCTCAGTCTCAACTCTGTTTCTCTACAATGTGGTGCTGTTTCCCTGGAGTTGGTGCAAATGGGGTGAGAAAAGTTTAGAAGTGTGGAGGTTTTCTAATTTTGGCATTCAGTTGGTATAAAGTAATTATCTTCTTGCTCTTAAGAATATCACATGCAAAATTCTAGACAAACCTTATACCTAATGTTCAGTAGCTTGTGTAAATTAAGTGAAAATCAATTCTTGGCTTCAGGAAGTCAGCTGACAGTATTTGTGATTCACAAAAGTGATTCTTCTTGGTTTTAGTAAATTTCTATTTTAATGCTATTTACAGTTTCATCTACCTGGATTTTTTGCACTGTTTTCTTGTAAATTTGAAGGTCCCTCTTTTTCCAGATTGAGTTCCTTCTGCTTTATGGATGAATTTATTCATCAATGCGTATAAGATCAAGTTACACTTCCTCAAAATTCCTGGAACCAACAGTGTTTTGAATTTGAATTTTTTTTTTGGTGGGGAGTATTCTCATACTTATATTGAGATACCTTGGGGAAGGGACCCAAATTTAACCATACAATTTATTTATATTTTATAAATACCTTATAAATATAAGTCTGAAGGTAAGTTTATATGGTATTTCTTGAGTCTTTGTTATGCCTGCAAACTGTCACCTGAGACCACGTCTGAAATCTTCCACTTGCAGCCTTGTCTGTGCTCAAAATGTTTTAGATTTCAGAGCATTTCTTTTTTTCTTTAAGATTTATTTTTATTGGAAAGTCAGATATGCAGAGAGGAGGACAGACAGAGAGGAAGATCTTCCAACTGATGGTTCACTCCTCAAGCAGCCCCAACGGCTGGAGCTGAGCCAATCCAAAACCAGGAGCCAGGAGCTTCTTCAAGGTCTACCACTCGGGTACAGGGTCCCAAGGCTTTGGGCCATCCTCAACTGCTTTCCCAGGCCACAGGCAGGGACTTGGATGGGAAGCGGGGCCGCCGAGATTAGAACCGTGCCCATATGGTATCCTGGTGCATTCATGGTGAGGGCTTTAACCACTACACTATCATGCCGGGCCCCAGAGCATTTCTGATTTGGGATTTTCTGATGGAGAATGCTTAGTTTGTATCACAATATCCACATACACAAGCAAACACACACACACTATTGTATGTGTGTATGTGTGTATGTGCAAAAGTTAAGGAGCTATTACTAAATTCCTCCTACTGATGAAATAATTCACACACACATACATGTCTGTGATATACATGAAGCTTCTTCAAAAGATTGTTAGAAAATAAATGTAAGAGACAGTGTATTTTGGTACATTAAAAAAAAAAATACAGATACCCTCATATTTGTGCTTTAGAGTTCACCAAAGAAACAGAAGAGGCACATACATATAGAAGAACCTGTGGAAGCCAAAAAAAAAAAAAAAAAAACAAAAATCCCACCATCTACCACGTACAAGCAGGAACCAAGAACACCAGCTGAGTCCTGGGAGCAGCAGGAGAAGGGCGCACTAGTTTCAGGTGAATATGCTTGCTCTTCCTCCATCTTTCTGTTCAGGCCTTCTCTGGATTGGATCCTGCTTTCATGCATTGCTAAGGGCCATCTACATTATTTGTTCTACTGATTCAAATGCCAGCCTCTTTTTGAAACACCCTTCCATTCATACCCAGAGATTTTGTTTAGTTTTGGTGTTTTGGTGTTTTGGGTTTTACCAGTTAATTGTGTACTCTTTAGTCCAGTTGTGTACATATGCACACAGAAAACATAAGTACATATGCCAAGTGTGTACATGTATACAAATAAATATACAGAAACATGTGTAATGTATTACTGTTATATGTGTGTGTGTGGACATATACGGATTTATACATGTCTGTATATGCATTTCATATCAACACATGCTTGACTTGCATTGCCACCAGGAGTCACTTAAAACAAAGCATCAGCCTTAAGACTTTGATTTTTCTCATGAAGTGTCTATTACTTTTGTGTCCATCCATTACGGTGTTTTATTTCCATCACTTTTGAATATACATAAGTGGTACTCAGAGTAAAATATTCCTGAACACCTGAACACATCCTGAGAAATTGGCTTTTATGGGTTAACTGCTATAGCATGGACCATTTACATTTCTGAAATATCCTTTAAGGTTTCATAAAATGCCTGCACTTTAGCTTAGGGCCTTTCATGTACAAATTGCTGTCAAAAAGGCATAGGTCTGTTTATTTACTAACATAGTATCTGTCCTGGTATACTGCCACCCTGCTGAACCTGTGTTCCTGGTTGCAGGCTTACTGTGTTGACTCCTTGCTTCCTGGTCGGAGACTTCTCAGTTTTGTTCTGTTTGATAGGATACAGCTCCCAAGTCTGAAATAAAGGAGATGTGTGGTTGAAGATTGACATAATAAGATTAAGATGAGTTCACTTCTGTGTTTCCATTCTCCTATTATTAATCATGCCTTTGGTCTCTTTAACAAACAAATAAATACCCGTTGTCCAAAGTGCCAGCATGAGGGGAGAGGTGAAGATGTGGATCTGAAAACAGCATGGTCTTTTGGGTTTAGTTTTTTGGTGGACCTTTATTCTCTGCTGCCACAAGGGCCCTCTATGGAGGCTACGAAGGAGCCATTATAAACCACCACCAAGAGATGTCTGGACTGAGTGGTGCAACTCTTCACAACTCCTTACTTGCTATTTTCTCTTGCAGGATTTTCACAGCTGCTGGATCATGAAGTCCAAGCTTTGACACACTGATCTCAAGTTTGTATCAACCCAATCCTGTCATATATTTTTCACTTTTCTAAATGTTTTATCTGATTACTCATGATCAGACAAGATCAATTTTTTTCTACTTAGGTAGCGAGTGTTTTTCCCCAGTAGCTTCTGTAAGAATGGGGCAAGTTGGGGTGGTTTTGAGCCACACAGGAGAGTAAAGAATGGTCTGTAGCTGATTTGTGCTAGAGAGAAGTACTTGGATTTTACCAACATCCTCATCCAACATGACTGTAGGTTCGTCTTCATCATCACCATCAGATACAATTTGTGAGCAGTGTTTACACATGGTTAGGATTTAGCTCTGTGCTTCTGAGCACTAATGCAGGGGGTGACAATTGGCCTGCATGGTGCCCTAGATCCAGCACCCTGTGAGGCCAAGGACAAATAAGTCTGATTCATTAACAAATTTAGTTTGATCTGAGGCTTCCAAATCTTTTCAACTCAAACAAACTTAGAAAAGTGCACTATATTGTGGTCTTTGACTAGATGGAGAAGGATGTCAGCAACCTGTGGGCACTGTCTCATGAACTTTGGTATGAAAACCATCAGGGCTGAGTCAAGGATACCTGTGGTCCACCCAGGGCACAGCACTGCACCAATGGCTACCAGCCGAGAGTCACTAATTTGCATTATTCACATTGGAGAACTGTTTATTCTCTTGCAAAAATATTCTATTCCTATCTTATATTTGAAATATCCTGTAAAGTGAATACCTTTAAATAATTCAACAAAATGCTGGGTCAGAGTGTCTGTAGACTTCACAGGCATACAGAGGTTGGAAGGAATAGGACAATCTGTCGCAAATATGTCAACTTTCCACTCTGACCAGGTAGCTCTGAACAATGGTCCACCGTTGTCAGAACAACAAGAAATTTGATTAGACTAGTTCTACCTAACATCATTGGAGCTGTTGACTGCCAGCTTCTCAAGCATCTTCTTACGGTGAAAGGAAAAAACCTTGTTCTTTCATCACAGCCCTTCATGCATCCTTTGATAATCAGATCCTCCTTCTGTGTATGAGCTTCTTAAGAACTGGAACCACAGTGTGTGCACTTCTGAATCTACCTCATCTTGAAAATACAATAAGCTGCAAGATAAAATGAATGAAGGATGATGTAACATATGAAATTTGGAGATCATGGCTATATTAGCAAATGCATTTTATCTACTAAAGTAATAGGGTGAAATATTGTGTAAACTTACCCAATGCGTAAACATTGCTTTTCAAAAGTTCATTTTAGTTTTTAAGTAGTATTTAAGAGATTAGGTATAACTCTAACAATATTGACTTTCCCTCCTTCTCCCTTCTTTTTTGGTAAAGATTTATTTGTTTATTCATTTACATTGTAAAGCCAGATATACAGAAAGGAGGAGATACAGAGAGGAAGATCTTCCATCCACTGATTCACTCCCCAAGAGGGTGCAATGACTGGAGCTGAGCCGATCTGAAAACAGGACCCCGGAGCCTCTTCCAGGTCTGCTAAGCAGGTGCAGGGTCCCAAGGCTTATGGTCGCACTCGACTGCATTAATGATAATTGAGGTTAATTCTCTAAGCTACTCTTGATTTCCACATAGTTTTCCTGGCTTTGAGAATCCACAGATTCTCTCAATCGTCTGTTATTTCATTCTAACTTTCCTGGAAACAGAACCTTGGGTGTCACCCTTAGCCTGGACAGGCATGACCCTTTGTGTCAGTACTGGAACTGTTTTCATAAACTGGCAAAGGAAAGGTCTGGAATTTTCTGTGCTTCAAAATGTTGATTAACATTCCCTGTTACAGTCTGGCACTGGAATGCAGGTTCTCTAAACCCTCTGAAGGAAGCTCTTCCGTACTTGTGGAAGGCTGAAGGAGCTAGAAAACCCCCTGGGGTTTGGAGGTTTGAATCAATGACATACAACCAGCTGGCCACGGTTCCTGGCAGCTTTGCCCAGGTTTTACAGCTGGTGTCTGTGCAGGAGCAGGCTTATGCCCTGTGCTGTACCCTAGGTTGCCAGTGAGGCCGTTCCAGCAGCTTTGAAAGACAGTACCATTTATCTTCTCTTGGCGGCAGTCTTGTTCCTTCATTTCTTGCAGGTCCTGCTCTGCTCTCTTGAGTCTTCTGTCTTCTTTTGGGTAGGACCAATTTATAACGGAGTGCGTGGACAGTGGTTGGTGTTGTCATAGCTTGGATTTACTTCAGCCTTGAACTTCCTAAATGTTCGGTACTCTGCTTACTTCCTTACATGGGCAAACATTCCATGTTTTTTTTTTCACACTTTCGAGTCTTTGTTGATTATAGAATTATATAATATCATAGCCATTTCTTTATCTCTCTTAATCTCCTCAAACACCCTTTTCTTTTTTTCCATTTAACCTCTTCTTTCTTGGATAGTCTCTGCTCAGAGCTGTAGCAGATGTAACTACTCTACCAGTGGGGAGATGAATCTGTAACACTTGTTAACTGTGCTCACATAATCAGATGGGAAGGCTTGATGTATTTTTCCTGGCACACTTGGCATGCAGCAGCATTGCAGGGTGGTAAAATTCTAGGGTCAACATCACAGAATTTAAGTGAAATGATTAACACATGCAGATTTTAAGTAAAATGTGTGCTTCCTGAGAGAAAATGGTAACATTTAAATTATTGCCATGAAAGCAAAAATTTTGTTCAGTGAATAGGCTTTTTCAAGTAACCCTTGCAAATGAGAACACTTTTACCATTTGAATGGAATGATCTGTCATGGGCTCAGTCTGGCAACAGAGCGGCCACATTCAGAAATAGCAAAGACTGGCTTCTGCAACTTTCCCATACTCTTCTGTGATATCATAGATTTTTTTCTGAATTCTGGTCTTTCTGCCAGGTAATAGTGTCATGATTATTAAAAAGAAAAGTACAGTATGGATGGTATATGAGAATCCATCAAAAGTGCTGTGGAAAATGAGTGTTATGAAAAAAATTGCATGGCTTTTTTAACTTTCTTATATCAAAAGAAGCATGTTATAATTTTTTTTTGAGGATGTAAGCTTTTGAAGTGACTGGGTTACATTAGGCTTCCTGAGAGAAAAATAACCTATTCATGTAATTATATCTATGTCTTTCTATCTTCCTAGATATTACACGTCTCCATCTAACCTAAACATATTCATTGTAAACTACTGGCTCATGTGATGATGAGAGTGAGAGTCCCATGATCTGCCATCTATGAGTTGTAAACCAAGGAAAGCAGGTGATGTAGGACAGGCTGAGAGAGAGCAGCATATTATGGAAGTTTCATTCTGAGTCTTAGTTGCTAAAAATTCTGAATTGTGAGGGCAGAACCAGGTCAGTGTCCTAGCTCTGTAATTAAGAAGCAGAGAGAAAATTCACCCTTTCTCTGTTGGTTTGTTCTAATCAGAAGCTCAGCTGATTGGATGAGGCTCACTTGCACTGGAGAAGGCAATACCATACTCAATTCTCAAACTTCTTTGGGAATATCCTCATAAACATCCTTAACTGATGCCTAAGCAACTAATTCAGTATCCTGTACCCCAGTCATGTTTACGTGAAACTAACCAGAATGGAAGGGGAGATGGCTGCTTTGGTGCCAAACAAAGGAGAACTTCCTGGGGAAATGCCAGGTTATACATAGCAAAATAAATGGTCTTTTAAAAAATAACTTGGTAAATCTAAAATTAAAATAAGTGAGGCCCATTGTCTTTACAGCATTCCTATTTGTATGCTGGTCTTTATTCTCAAAGCCTAAGTTTCCCATATTTTTTTTCTGGTCTGAACAATGTAATGGCACCCAGGGGTCCCCAACTAGTCCTCCAGTTGTAGCACTAAACCTAACCTTGAGTTCTTAAAAACTGAAAGCAAGTGTTTTTTTGGACATCAAACCCAACTTCTTCCAGATCCAGTCTCCTGCTTACTCCTTCACACCTTTCGAGGCTCATCTTGCTACCTAGATCTACTCCTATGAAAGGATACCTGGCACTTGCCACCAGACCCTCCTTAAGTTGCCTCTCAGGCCACCTGTCAACTTCCCGCAACATGTCATTACCCTCTCATGGTATCTCTCCCACTCTCCATTTATTTTCCTATTTTTCCCACTACTTTATTCTCATACCAGGCCTCTCTATTCCAATATGTACACACACACACACACACACACACACAAACACACAAACCCAACTAAAACTGTGCTTGCCATAAATTGTCTCTTTGTGAGTGATAGAATAATTTTGATCTTCTTTGTTACTGGATATTATAATGTTAAAAAATATATTATTTTGTTGTGACTGCTTAAAGCCTTATTAACTTGCTTAGAATTCAAAGTGCTTGGCTTATTATTCATGCTCCAAAGCAGTGGGTTAACTATTCCTTGAAGAGCCTAGAGAATTGTCCTCTAGATCAAAGCCATGGAGGTAACACGATGGTTTCCCTATCTGGAGCATCCCCTGTTGCTCTAAGCTCCTCCTGTGCATGTGGCTACCTCCCTCACAATTCTGCTGAATTTAATGTGCTTGCACTGACTGACTTCCAACCATACCAAACCTGCAACTCTTCAGGTTTGATTCCTGATGAATGATTTAATCATTCAGCATCTTTTGAAAAGACCAAAGTTATTTTTAGGCGCAACATATGTTAAAACAAATTTAATTTCACACAGACATAAACAAATAACTTTTTTCACAGTTCCTGATTGCAGTCAACTTGAAGAGATGAGACTGGCACCCAGGCATTAATTCTGGAGTAGTGCCAGGGTGCTAAGTTAGGTGTTAAATTACATGATGCTGTCAATAAGAAACCAAGGATAACAGAAGTATTAGTACAATGAAAGCAGAAGGAATATAGGGAAGTATTGAAAGATGAAGGAAATCGGCTAATTAATGGCATTGGAAATTGATCAATATAGCTGTGGGGAATATAAGAACACCTCTGAATTTTATAATCCTTCGTAGGACTGTAAGGAAGGATCTTTCAGGACTAGAAGCAAAGAGGGTAGGGGTATAAATGTAAAAGAAATAATACTTGTGATAGTAACTGATGGAAAAATAAGGTTGAATGTTAGGGTAAGTCCCAACTATAGCAGGCTCACGAGTAAATTCCAAGATTTGACTTTACAAGCCAGGCATAGGCACAATGAGTTGAAAATGCTAATGGAAAACTGAATCCAAAGAATCTGACCTCAGAGGTTGGGGGTGACTGGGGGCCTGTTTTAATTATAAATTTGTGAGGCAGCAAGGCCCTTCTCCAATAACTTCTTTTCTTTTCTTTAATACATAACTGAAAGTGTTTTGCCTCCTATAATTCCTCTTGATAAGTATTGTGGGAATGAGGCTTTTTAAAAAGGCAGTAGGGCAGATTAGTTCACTCACAAAAGAATAATGCTTAACTTCATCCTCTGCCATTAATCAAGTACCACAGAGACAATAGTAGTTAGGCAATGACAAGTCAGAGTTACCATTTATCTAGATGACGGAGTATCATGAAACATTGAATATTAAAAACTCACTCCCTCCATTTGTTCCCTTTCCCTATATCTCCTCACTACCATGACCCACAAAGTGAGTTGACCTCAAACAGAGTCGAAAGAAATGAAATGAAAGTTGTAGAATGACTTAAGCAGAACCATTGTGAGAAATGTAACTCTTCAGCATATGTAAGAAAATATAAAATATTTTAAAAATATTTGTTAATTTATTTGAAAGGCAGAGTTACAGAGAGAGAAGGAATATAGAGGAAGGAACAGAGAGATCTTCCATCTGCAGGTTCACCCACCACCCGTTAAAGAAATAATTTACGAAAATTTTATTTATGCATTTGAAGGGCAGTTAGAGAGGAGAGAATCTTGCATCTCTAGTTCACTCTCCAAATGGCCAAAGCAGTTGGAACTGGACATGTCTGAAGCTGGGAGTTTCTGGTCTCCCATTCGAGCCATGGTCTGCTTCCTTCCCAGGTACGTTATCAGGGAGCTGGATTGGAAGTAGAACAGCCAAGACCTAGACTATTGCCCATACAGGATGCTGTTGCCATAGATGGAGGCTTTGTCCAGTGTGCAATACTAGCCCCCATTGAAGAACCAACTTAAAGGTTGAAACTTACTTTTTCCATTGCAGAGAAAAACAAGTAAAAGATTATAATTTATTTCTACACTTTTCATTATGAGGATCAAAGCATATATTTTAGTAGTAAGGATGCGAAGTAAGGAATGCAATGATTCAGAAGCAAATCTCCAAATGAAGGGAAACAAATTCTGCTTAGAATATAGAACAGCAGCATTGTATCACAGAAATTTACCTCCTAAACTCCTCATTGTAAAACTAATTTGTTCTAAGTAGTGCTCCTGTTGGCAGAGTAACCTAAACCCAGATTTTCTGAATCTGAAATGCACTAGTAATTTTTGGCCCTCTTTTCCATTTTGTTTCCATCAATAGAAGACAATTGAAACCATCTGTGTCTGAATTATCTTATTATTGTTCCCATTATCTTTCAAAGCAGAAGCTTGAGATGTTTAATACTCCATTCATATAAATGTATATGTCACCCAGAAGAGCTATACTTGCTCAAGTTTTTAACTTCAAATTCAATGAAGTGCACTTTCTTAAATCAGTTGTTGATATTTTAGTCTTATAAAAGGTACAGGCAGACAAATATGCATTGCTGTCAGTGCCTACGGCAATAAGACCACTAGGAAGTAGCATTAAAAGAGGTGTAGTGAATGGACCGCAGGCCTCAGGCAAGTTAACTGACATGATTGAAATGTCATCTGTTGCCCCTCATCCTTTTCTTACACCTGAACAGATGCCTGTCAGGTTCTGTGAACTTTATCCTATGTTCTCAGAAAGTTCTGGGCAGAAGAACAGATCTTCAATTGTGCTAATGCACCAGGGGTTGGCCCAGTTGGAGACAGAGCTTCAACTAAAGATTCTGGCAAAATTACTTTTGGGAAGAAATTGGAAGGATTAAGGGAAAAACAAAAAGGAAGCAAAGGGGCAAAGGGAGGGAAAAGTTAACAGACCCTTGTTCAAAGTACATGAGAATTGTCAAGCTGGAGCACACAACCCCTGATGATGAACCATCAGTGAGAGAGCCAGACCATGGTAGCTGAGCTTACCACCCTTACTGCCACTGCCTGCCTTTTAGATGCCAGGTGATGAGGAAGCCTTGGATGCAAACATAAAGGTCAGTCTCTCAGGATTGCCAAGGCCAGATGAGGCCTGTAGATCTGAGAAGCAAATAAAGTGCCCAGATAAGACGATGATCATGGAGTTAGTTAAAGGAGTATTTTTGTATACCAATATTGATTATAAATGATTGAAAAATATTTGGTAATTGTTCCCTACACTAAAGACTTTTGGGAACAGCTATCTGCTGTTAATAAAATCCTCAAAATCTGAACAGCAAACACTGCCTTGAACCCTGGCACGGGGCTGGGACCTTTCTCTGCATGGCTTACACATTAGCAACCTGAGCCAGTCCTGGAGGACACTTGGGAGGGAGACCAACAGGAGGTCAGCAGCTTTCACTTTCCTAGAGAAACACCCAGGAGGAGAAATAAACAAAACCAACCTAGAAAGAGGTCCTTCCACATTCAAGCTTCTCCTAGGTATTGGAAACAAATGATCTGGCAACCTTTCTTTAAAGCCAATTAAACATACCTCTGATTGAAAATGATTGCAAACAGTGGTTTTCTCATTTCAAATCAAGGGTTTAAGGTTCATTTGTGAGGAATCAATGTAACCACATTTATCCTTGGCCTAGTAATGAAAAAAATGTAGTTACAGTAAAATGACTTTAGTCTTTTGAAACTGTGGGTAACATGAGTGATTCTGACAGAATGGAAATTTCAAGCTAAGTGTATGAAATTGCAATTCAATAATGATGTGGATTTGGGGAAGAAAGGTGTATTTAATCTAAAGACATGTAGGTAATTTATGTGAAAAAGATGTAATTGTGTTCCAGTAAATGATGTGACCCTGAAATTTTCGTGGGTTGAGTTTGATCACATTTTCACCACCAAGCACGTTTTTAGCACTGGTTAAATGAATCCACAAGAGGAAGGGCTGTGCTGCTGACAGAGGCCTTGCAGAAACCAGTCCCAAAGAAGCAGTCCCCTTCTGTTTTCCTCCTTTCAAGAGAGGTGTCAAGTGTTCATTTGAAATTTGCCCCTTAATCTGTTTTCCATTGATGGCAGAAACTGAGAAAAGTTTTCAACCTGGGAAAGTCAAATTAAGTCAAACCAGTTTTGCGTGCAATAAGAATACAGATTGGCCATTTTTTACAAAAAAAAAAAAGAATTAAACCATATGCTCTGAATTTCAAAGTGGGATTATAAACTAACAGGGTGCATTATGCTTAAATTACTGTGCGTGTGTGTGTGTGTGTGTGTGTGTGTGCAGCTTCCTTCTCTGCACCTCCAGGACTAGCATGTCAGAGAGGCTTGGTCTAAATAGGCTGAGAACCCTACAAAGCACAGGCAATTTCAATCAAGTACATAGCTCTAATACATGACACTTGAATATTTTTATTTTAAAAGAACCTATTTACTCAAGTAGATTGGTATATTCACTGCTAGCTACTTGTGTATTTCTGTAGGTTGGAAACGAACATAAGAAAAGGGATAAAAGAAGATCTCTTCATATGGCTCTCAAGTTGGATATGTGGTTGGCCGAATACAAAAGGAGCTCTAGAAATAGAGCTGCTTTATAAACTCAATCCCAGGCAGATTTATGCTTAAAGCACAAGAATTTGCTTTTCTCTGAGCTGTGTGTATATATGAGAGGTATTCATTTTTCTTGTCAAAGATTGGTTGACTGTCCATGTGTGGGCTCCCTTCTGGGGTTTCTATTTTGTTCCATTGATACTCTGTTTTTGTAACAGTATCAGACTGTTTTGATGACTACTGCCCTGTAGTATGTCTTGAGGTCTGGAATTGTGATTCCTCCAGCTTGATTTTTATTCTTTAGGATAGCTTTGGCTATTCAGGGTCTCTTGTGCTTCCAGATGAACTTTTGTATATTTTCTGCTTCTGAGAAGAATACTGTGGGGGTTTTGATTGCTTTGCATTGAATCTGTGTATTACTTCTGATAAGATGAGCATTTTGATAATGTTGATCCTGTCAATCCAGGAACATGGTAAATTTCTCCATCTTTTGATGTCTTCCTGTATTTGTTTTAATGTTTTATAATTTTCATCATAGAGGTATTCCCCATCTTTGGTTAGGTTAATTCTAAAGTATTGAAGATTCCCTTGTGCTGTTTTAAAGGGGGCTGCACTTGAAATTTATTTCTCAGCCATGGAGTTATTTGCTACTGCCATCAATTTATGTTCATCAATTTTGCATTCTATAACCCTTCTGAGTTTCAATAGTCTCTTAAGTGAGTCTTTTGGTTCTGCTATGTAGAGAATCATGCCATCTGCAAACAGGGATAATTTGAACTTCTTATTTCCTATTGAATTCCTTTAATTCTTTTTTTTTTTGCCTTATAGCTCAGCAAAATACTAGTCATTCAGTATCATTTTATTTAACATTGTGGCATCATAAATTTTCTACTTTTCTTCCTGTTGTTGATTTTGTTTTGTGGTTTTTCATTTAAGGGGGTGTACAGTAACTGTGTAATAGAGACAGATCTGAAGATAACAATGCAGTGTCCATCCCTACAATCAAATCAAAGAGGACTCCCAATGAAACTGTTAAGTGAATCTTGACAATAGGCTGCTGGATTCTCTGCCATTGTCCATGCCTACAATGTCAGGATACACTGAAATAGCAGAATGATGAACTCATGACTGCTTATAAAGGACTATACTGATGTGGCAACATGGAAGGAATCAGTGTTGGGGGAGGGAAGAGGAAATCCCAGAGCCTATGGAACTGTATCATATAATAAAATGAAATTTAAAAACAGAAAAAACAGAGAGGTATTCAAAAAGTTCATGAAACTGCATTATGTGAATAAACAATACATGTATTTAAATTTTTTGCCTTAAAATAAATTTGCCTTTTACTTTTATTTTTTTCAGGATGCTTTTTGAAGTCTCCAGTTTATCTGGATGGAGCCCTTATGTTCTCCCAAATATGAAACCCATACGTGTGTGGCTAATCTTTGTCCACTAGTGATTTTTTTAAAAAATGACTTATTTATTTTTTTATTAAAATTCGGATATACAAACAGGAGAAGAGACAGAGAGGAAGATCTTCCATTCGCTGATTCACTCCACAAGTGGCTGCAATGGCCAAAGATTCGAAGCCAGGAGCCAAGACCAGCCTCTGGGTCTCCCACATGGGTACAGGGTCCCAAGGCCTTGGGCCATCCTCAACTGTTTTCCCAGACCACAAGCAGGGATGTGGGTGGGAAGTAGGGCCACCAATACATGAGTCTATGTCTATATGGGATCCCTGAGTGTGCAAGGCAAGGACTTTAGCCATTAAGCTACCACTGGGCCCCTCTATGAGATTTGGTTTATGACAGAGATAAACATGTTACTGTCTTCTCCAAGCCCCAGACACGTGCGCTCTCAGATGTCAGAATAGAGGTTCAGGGAAGGTCACTATATGGGATGTCTCAATGTGCTGGTCTCCTGGTATTGCTATCTTATTTTTTGGCCAGCATTAAGGTGAGAAAAAGTGATGTATCATAACACCATTTCTGCCCCAATTCGACCTTATTTTAGGGAAGATGTGTACTTCTCAGTGCTTATAGTTGATGAGAACCATAATATATAACGTGAAAACATAGGTGTGTCTCTTGCTTACTTAACTTCTTACATATGTTATGGATATCTAAATCATCTATAACTTTTCCCAGACCTGTTGTTTATCCTTGAGGCAGAAACATATGCTACAAAGTCTTCAAATCCTGGTGATATTTCTGATTACCCAATAATATTTCATAGATGTTGGATCACTGGTAGGAAATGTTTTGGGATTGTGCCTGTTTGAGGATTGCTCTGTGGATTTTGTTTCTCACCCTCCATCAGCAATTACAGATGCCTGGTGAGACTAATGTGATGGTAACATGTGGTTGTCTGGAGTTTGTTTTTCTTTCATAGGGATCAGTACTTGTTGGGATTCTTAGGTTAGGCAGGAGTTGGAGAAAAAAACCAATGTGAATGCTCATTCTCTTCCTCTTCCTCACAGTTGCTCCAATGTGTCTAGTCACAGACATTTTCTAGACCTTTAGAGTGGTGGTACTAAAGACAAATGGGAATGAAGGGAAGAAGAAAGTGGCCGTCTAACTGCAAGTAGAAGGATCATGGCTTTTACCTAACTACTGGATGTTGTAGTAAGTGTACATCTAGTTGTGGAAGGCAGAAATGTAAGGGAACTGCGGAACTGCTGCTGACTGTGCTAAAGATATCTAAGTAGGGCATTTCTTCACAATGATCTACCCTAAAGCATTAAAAATTTCTTCTCTATGTGTAGATGAAAGCAGTTAAATTTCTGCAGTATTTTCTTGCTAGAATCCCTGTTGCATACTATCATTAAGAGTTTTAGGTTAAAGAAACCAGCAATGATTCTGAAAAAAAATCAAAGTTTTGTGACTTTGAACTTGTAAGACTTAACTTATGACCACATTATGCATAGATGATTTGACGGACCTATGGCTCATCTAACAACTTATCCCTTAATGCCTTATCATACTCTATCTGTGCTTCATAATTTCTGATTTTATCTTTCACCTTGAAGTATTAAAATGTGAAATACTTGCAGCAATCATTAGATGATTAAATCAGAATTTCCACAATTGGCAGCAATTGTGCTTCAGCTATCCAGAGCCTATTGATCTCCTTAGAGTTAAGCTTATTGACTTCAAGTGATTCTTGCAGAGAGAATGTATGTCTCTCTGCAAGAATAAGTTGCATATACTCACACATGGTATTTAACTCTGAGAGGTGAACAATGTTCTGTAAACAGATTAGTAGCGTCATTGTTAAGGGACTTGAATTGACTTGATGCCACCTTGATTCTGTCTGGGCAAGGTTCATTCATACTGCAGTCGCTCAGATGCCACCTTTGATTTCTCTTTTTCCTGCCCATTGTGTACATGCTTCCTCTGAAATGAAAACATTCCGGCAGCCCGTCTAGCATCACAAAGTCTCCCTATATGTCAACACTTCAGGAGATTATAAACTATGGAATGCCTTTACTCCCTATGTTGTAATTTCTTTTGCTTCTAAAGGCTCTGCATGGTTCTAGGTATCCTGACAGTAAAAAGCATGGTTACGAAGAAATGGTAATTGAATATTATGTATAGCAATCATAGTAGTATAGAAAATGAATAGAAAGACCTCAAATCTTGATTACACTTTAGTCAGATCAGGTTATACTACCGAGATTCATCTGTCATTTAACTTCATATCTATCATGGTCTGTCAAGAGGATTCTCTTTCTCAATGACCCCAAGAACCCAGGAGGATGGAAGCTTCAGCTCAGCATATGCTTTTGCAATGCATCTGCAGAGAAAGCAGTGCCAAGTCACATGCTGATCCTTAAAGCTTTTGACCCAGCTAAGCACGTATTTCCTCCAGTCACATTTCATTGACTAAATAAGTCATATGGATATGACTGAGTCTTCCTACATGCAGAGATACCAAATATTTATAAATAATAGCATAATACATAACTAGTTTCATGGCCTTATTAGGAGAAAAAAGATTCAATCAGCAAACATTATTGAGCACTTGCTATATGATGACCTCCTGATCTTATAATATCAAAAAACAAATATACAAATGTGCCAATCATCACAGAGTTCATGTTTTTGTGATAATAAAAAGAAAATGTATAATAAATATAAAATATAGGTCAATTACATAATTCATAATGAGGCAAATGCTATGGGAAAATGAAATTGTACAATATTGAGCTAAAAAAATGGTGCCTTGTATTTGTATTTGAGGAAGAGAAGTTGTAATTTGGAATATAATCATTAACAAATGAATATTCACTGAGAAAGTTAAGTTTGAGCCAAGGCTTGATTTAAGTCAGGAAGTTGCATTACATATGCAATCAAATGGGGCCTCTTGGCTTTCTATTTTGAGTAAGATATGGATTCACTGATGAGCTTTGAACAGAAGAGTTATGTGACTCACATGACTTTTCTTCTAAAGGAAGTTGAAGTGCGGGGTGAAGACCAGAACACACATTGGAAAGTTACTTCCGGAGTTCAGGTGATATCTCACTAGACTGACAGCACTGGGGGCGGAGCACAGCACTCAGAATCTGGATATTTCCTATCAGTGGAACCAACAAGTTTTCAGATGGAAACTGAGCTCATTATTTCCCACTTTATTATAGTATAGCTTGTATTTCTCATTCAGTTCTGTATCTGAATATATGACACTTGATCTGGGACTTTCCTTTAAAAATATTGACCTGCTCCATTTCCAACCTGGGCCGGTTCACCCCTCCTTAAGCAACCTGGTGGTCCCCCACTCCCGGGAGGTCACCATATTGATGCCGAACTTAGTGCGGACACCCGATTGGCATAGCGCACTACAGCCCAGAACTCCTGGACTCAAGCGATCCTCCGGCCTCAGCCTCCCGAGTAGCTGGGACTACAGGCCCGCGCCACCGCGCCCGGCTCCTTTAAAAATATTAAAATGTTCTGAATTTTGTGATTTGAAAACGCTAGTGATTTCTGCCTCAAAACTTGAATGTAAGATATGAAAGTCTAAAACTTTGGGTGGTTAAACATGGAGGAAACATCAGATAGAGTGGGATTATTGTGGGAAGATAGATAATTCACTTTTGTACATACGTCCTTTAAATGCCAAGGTGGGGATATTGATGTAGATGTTGAATATATGAGTCTGCAGCTCAGCATGTTGGGGTTAGAGGCTTAAATTCTGAAGCTGTCAAGTCACAGGTTGCACTAGAAGCTATGGGATTGCTCATAGATTATGAGTTTATGCAATGCAGAGAAGGTCAAAGTTGAATCCTGGAGCACTTTAAAATTAAAAGACACCATAAAATTTTGCAGGTATTATTTGGATCCATCAGTGTTTATTTGCTTTTTATGTTCTTTTTCTTTCTTTTTTGAAGATTTATTTATTTTTATTGAAAGGTGGATATACAGAGAGTAGGAGAGACAGAGAGGAAGATCTTCCGTCCAATAGTTCACTCCCCAGTTGACCGCAATGGCTGGAGCTGAGCCAATCTGAAGCCAGGATCCAGGAGCTCTTCTGGGTCTCCGACGCGGATGCAGGGTCCCAAGGCTTTGGGCCATCCTCGACTGCTGTCCCAGACCACAAGCAGGGAGCTGGATGGGAAGCAGGGCCGCCGGGATTAGAACCGGCAACCATATGGGATCCCAGTACATGCAAGGTAAGGACTTTAACCACTATGCTATCGCGAAGTGCCCTTTCTTTTTTTTTCCAGGCAATGATATCCTTGTATTATACAGGAAATAGAAATAGGTGTGTATGAAAAATGATTACTCAGCTTATCTCCTGGAATTTAGGATTTGAGTTAGCATTGACTCACCTTAGAAATAGAATCAATAGGATATATGGAGCTGTACATGCTTATTTACATATTTATTCATGTGGGAACTGATTAATATGAGTATGGAAGCTGAGAAGCTCCATAATGTGGCATCTGCAAACTGAAGAACTTAGACGGCTGTTGGTATAATTGCATTTAAGTTGAAAAGCCCACAACCAGAGAAACCAATGGTGTAAGTTTCTGTTGGAGACCCCCTGGTACCCACAAAATCTGGCATTGGGAGAAGTTTCGATGGAGGAGCCTGGGCAACTCCTCTGGCAGGACACAGACCCTGCAGGTAAGCGCAAGAAGCATGGAAGAAAACAGCCCAGAATAGGCCACGGGAAGTTTCCCACTGGCATACATTTGGCATGGATCGGCGGCAGACCTTGGCTGAATCAGTTCACGTCATCCACTGGCAAATCCAAGCATCAGAACAGAGTATGCCTTGGGTCAGGTTCGGTCGTGACAAAAAACAGTCCCCAATACAGAATGCCAGGGTAGGGTTGCCTGTACCGGATGCGACTGCAGCGCCCATCCAGCATGCGTGAGAATCAGGAAGGGAGGGGGCAGAGCCGGCAGGGGAATAAGGGGTGGCTCCCTTACTGCACAGCTACTCCCACTGGAGAGTGTGAGCTGGGATGGGGACAGACCAGACTAAGCAGGGCTACAACACCTGTGCGCCTCATGTGGACTAGATCAGGGAAAATCCAGGCTGGGCTGATTATTCCTACTGCTGCAAACAAAATCTGAGTGGGTGAAGGTTGTTGGAGATTAGCCACAGCATCAGCTGGCAGAAGCTGGCACTGGGGGCCAATTCTGTCAAGTCAAACCACAGAATCACCTGGAGAGTGCATAATCTGGGATTGAGAGAGACCCGGGAGGGAAATAGTGGACTCCTCCCTCTTGGGTTACCACTACCAGGGGAGGGCACGAAAACTAGGACAGGGGCTGGGGTGGCTAAACAGAGAGGCACTCAACAACACCCATGAGAACTTGATTGTTGAACTGGTTAGATGGAACTAAGCTTTAATACCCATTGACATGTACGAGAGCCAAATGGGACATGGGACAGACTGGACTAGTCTGCCACACATTCTGGCAAACCAGGGTAGGGGGCGGGCCTGGTGGGAGTTATTGTGGGTCGCTCTGACTAGGGTGCAGCTCCCACTGGTTTATGTGAGGGCCAAGTATGTGCTGGGCAGAACCAGGATGGACTGCAACACACATTGATTCCAGTGGAAGACAGGGATGGAAACAGAACCAACCCAGCAATTGCAACCACCAGCTGATTGGGGCGATGGACTGTGCCAGGCCCTGTGCTTGCTAGTACATACAAGAATCTGGTCTAGGAACACCTCAGACAAAGTTTCTTTGGGGATCCCCCCAATCGAGCTTCTGGACTCAGAACCATAACCAAGAAAAGACAGAAGACAGAACATGTCAATCAACCACCTCAGCTATATGTTGGCAGCGAAATACTGGGCAAATGGAGACACTATGATGGACTATGTCAATCAGTGGATTCTCCAATGACCTCATCGTGTTTGGAGTGGCGAGATTGGCAGCAATTCATAACTGTTGAACTATCAAAAACACTTGAGCAAGTATCTTTAGAGCATGCCCCACGTCTGGGACCCGGGGTGGGTGGGAAACTGGTTGGTGCTTCTCCCTCAATATCCCCATTTACCTCAGATACATGAAGGAAACAATATGGAAATAATAGTCTTACCCACTTTCCTATAGCCCTTGAAACTTTTTACCCAAATTAACTATGTAAAGATTGTCAAAATAAAAAAATGCTTAAAAAATAAGTTTCTGTTGGATTCTGGATAGGAGTATAAGCAGAAGGTCCTGTTGGCATAAGTCACAATGTGCAAATTTCCCAGAACTCCTGCTGATGTCCTTGAGTAAGAAAAGATAGATGTCTCAATTCAAGTGCACTGATTGGGCATTTTTTCCCTCTTCTTTTTTGCTCTACTCAAGGTCTAGATAATGTTCTGGAAATACCCATTTGGTGCAACCAGAGATAATGTTTTAGCACCTATCTGAACGTCATTTAGTGTAGTCAAGTTGACACACTAAATATTAATATCCAAATATTCTAAGACAATTAAAATTTTAAAATGAAATTCTAAGGATAAAAAGATAAACATGAGTCCTTATTTGAGTTCCCCACATGAAGGGTGTATCTGTGTTTGCAATATGGGAACAGGGAGGAAATCTTTTCCACTTCCTCTACTTTCAAACTCAGTGAGACTCGTAAGTAAATGGAAAGACCAGGAATATAAAAACTTTTTCTTCTCTATTTCTTAACCCTGTCTCTTAGGTTCTGTCCTTAAAATCTTCCATCAGAATAAACTTTAAATCTGTCCATGTGCTCCATTTTCCATGGAGCAGTCAGCATTATTTTTCAAAAATGCAAAGAAAGTTGAAGAGGGGGAAGATGGGGAATAGCAGGGGAAGGCAAGACACATTGCTAAGATCTTTTAGTGGCCTTCTACTCTCTTTGAAACAGAATATAGACCTTTGTGTAGCATTCTTGTCTCTCTAAGCCTGTGTTGCCCCTTCTTAACTTTCCTCTCTGCCGTGCCTCGATGATTGCTAGCATTTCCATCTGGTCTTACTCCTAATTACCCTTCAGGTCATAGCTGGTAGGTCAAGTCTATGACCTCACCCCTACACTCCCACCAGACTTGATCAAGTCTGGTACCTGCCTTCTTAAGTCCTTTTTCTTCTCATGATAGCTATAATTTGGTATTGTATTTGGACTCAGACATGTTATTGTGCTATCCCCAATGCCTATAGCCCAGTATTTATTGTAGCATGCAACACAATATGAAGTAAAAACCATTGAATGAAATCTGAAGTTATATCCTCAGCATGCTAGTTTTTTTCAACATGGTTTTAAAAGGTGAAGCAAGGATTTGCATTGAGTAAGAAGGGCGACAATGCAAAGGGAACCACTGCAGAAAAACTTCACATTGCTCCAGGTGTTAGGTAAGGATTACCAACTCCTTGTGTCCTTCTTCTGTTAAAATTAGAACTAAGAAGGGAGGCCAAAAGTGTGCCCAACATGAGTGGATGTCCTGCACATTTTATGGGCACTTGTCTCACTTCCTTCTCTTCCCAGCGTTGGCATTCGACAAAGCAAGAAGCATCATTCTTTTCTCCAGTTCATGTAAACATATTGGAAATTATTTACAGAATTTTCAAAGCTGTTTCTTATCTGTCTTTAATTTGCTGGAAATCTTAGAACAGATGATTTATGGATGTGTCAAATAATTCATGTTTGAAGTAACAAATCTCAACATTACTTGTTCTGTTAAAAATTTCAAGTGCAAAATAAAATGTATTTTCTTTAGAACCCTCAGAGGCTTTAGTAGGAGATATGGTAATATGCAGTTCTTATCTGTCACTGCATTCTGATTGCTCAATTGTTCTCATGAAATTACTAATATTTCAATCTCCCCCTTTCTTCATTTTCTCACTGCCAATCTTCTTCTTTGTCTCTCTTTTTTGTACAGGTAAGAATATGTACAGATTCATGAGCAAATACTGGTTTAACTAAGTGATCAAAAAACATTGTGAAATCAGGATTAAGGAGGTCTGGGTTACAAAGTTTTGGATGGGCTTATATGATTGGAAAGGAAAGGTGAAGATTCCTATACTACTTGCAAATGATCACCTCTGTAAGAAAGACCATCCACTACAAAGGAGTCCCCAACTCTTGACACATTCCTCTGTTATTAGACAGCAGGATTCAAACAGTGGTGCATGAATGGCATAACTCTCCAGCAGAAAAGAACATACACAATAATTCAACAATGTGCATTGCCGCTCATCAACAAAATCTGGTTGTTGGTACTTGCAAATATCCAATCTGTTCTCAAAAGAGATCAATGTTCCTCCATCCCCACTCAGGTATGGCACTAAACCTTAATACCATTAAGCCAGTTGGTAAAGCATGGTTACACTGGATATTTCTGCCCTAGAAAACACATTCATTTTGGTAGAATGGATTAATATTTCAGGTTTTGTTGGCTTTTCTAACTTTCCTAAAACTGTCTAAAGACTATTCCGGTGACTAACTGAACAGCCTGGCTTCTAATGTAACAGAAAGTGGTGACTATTAGCTTCACTGATTCCATCATATTCTGCATCATCCAGACTACCAGAGTTATGAAAAAGCCTGTTGAAGCCAAAGCCAAGGGGCTAGTGTGGTGATGTTGTCTTGAAAGTATTGGGTAGCCCATAAGCATATGTGTGATTCAGGTCAGGGCAGGCTAAGCTGGGCCAGTTCATAACACCCACTGGCAGATCTGAGAACCAGGTTGAGGTGCAGGACAGGCTGGATTGGGCTGCAGCACCAGCCAGTTCATATTAGAGTTGGAACCATTCTTGTCTCTCTAAGCCTGTGTTGTCCCTTCATAACTTTCCTCTCTGTCATTCACTAGGTTTGGCAGCAGCACCTGCCACTGCATGCTGGAATGGGGGCAAATTGGGCCAGGCAAGGCTACAGCACCTGCCATCAAATGCTGAAGTAAGACTGGTCATAGCTGGACCTATGACCTGGACTGGACCACAGCACCCACCAGCAAATGCGAGACCAGGAGGGGTTGGGGGAAAAGGTGTATGTGAGCCCAGCAGGCAAGTAGTAGGAACTTTCCTGCTGGGTCACTGCTCCTGCTGGTGTGCGTGAGAGCTGGGACTGGGGGCAGATCAGGCTGAGCAGGGCTATAATACCTGTTAGCCTACATGTGAACTGGGTTAGGGGGAGAGCCTGGCTGGGCTAACTGATTGTATCAACTGGTGCATGCATGAACCCTAGTAAGGGTAGGCAGATCGGGCTTTGCTGTAGCAGCAGCAGAAGGCAAGTCCTGTCTAGTTAGACTGCCAAATCACCTGAAAAGTGCAGCATCTTGTGCAAGGAGTGGATCCAGTGAGGAGGCTGTGGGTACCTCTCTGATGGGCAACCATTGCTGAGCAAAAAGACCAGGACTTGTGGCAGACCTGGCTGGTATGTTGTGGCCCACTGGCATGAGTGTAGGCTGGAGGGTGGAGTCTATTGAGTTGAGTTAGGCTCAATGTCCAATGTTGTACATAAAATCTAGTCCACGGCACTTGCTTGCAGGCACAAGAACCAGAGCTGGGTGCTAGTCCAGTGGGGGTTATTACTTGTCGCTCTGACTACACTTCAGCTCACCCCGTTGTATGTGTGGGCTGAGCATGTGGTAGCCAGGGCTGGGAGGAGAACAAATTGATCAGAAGGAGGACAGAACAAATTGATCAACTACGCTAGTGAAGTTTAACAGCAAATATCTGGGTCAGTGGAAACTCAAAGGTGGACCATGTCAGCCAAATTACCTTGGAAGGATTTCCTCATCCTTGGAGCAGCAATATCAACAGCATCTCAGAACTATCAAAACCACCTGAGCAGAATCCTCAGGAAATGCTCCACAATGGAGACCCTGGGATGACATCAGGTGGCTCTTCCCCATCCCTGGGGACTGAGGTGGTTGAGAGGCTACATATGGTTTTCCTCCTTGTGTCTACCTCCTCTCCCAGATACGGGAAGAACAAAAAGAAAATGTGTAAATGATGGTCTTACCCACTTTCCCCTGATCCTTGACCCTTCCCACCATGATGAACTATGTAAACATCATCAAAAATAAAATAAAATAAGAAAGTATTAGATACCACTTCCCATTAATAATCACACTAAATAAGCAGCCACTGTATAGCACCCATTTACCATCGAGAATCTTGACCCACTTGCAGAATTTATGATGAGGCTTTGTGAATTTTGAAGTTCTTGTGCCTGAAGGAGATATTCATCCACTAAGGAACAAGCATGGCACCAATGGAATATTGGACTAGGACTGTAAACTTCACCTGGAAACTTTAGAATCCTTGTGTCACAAAACAAGTAGGAAAAAGAAGAGGGACTGTGACCTTGTGAGCATTAGCCAGCACTGGTCTTTGGAAACATATAAAATACCTTGTGTGCAGACAGGAATATGCTTAAGCATCCCTTAGAACAGCCTTACCTTTTTATGAGAAAAGGAACAATCCAACACCCAAAGCCTAATGAAGGTGTGGAGGTGAAGGGATTGCACATCTCAGGAGTGAGAATCTAGGTCTTCCGCTAACTAGACCAGCACAAGTGCTAACAAGGCAGGAGGGAATATGGGATGCAAAGAAGGGAGATGATAGATGACGTTGTAACCTTGAGGTCAGACAAATCTTAGTATTTTACCTAATGCCTTTCTTCTTAACACCTTTCCCCAGCAAATGAGCCCAATGGGTTTTCTGGAAGAGCTGCTCTCATATCTTTGTGTCTTGTTGTATATTTATACAAGGACTTCCTAATTTTTAAAAAAAACATATTTATGAAATATTACTATGGCTCGGGCTACCCTTTATTAAGTTGTGATGGTACTGGGTAATGAGTGTAAAGAGAGAAATAAGACCCTTGTGAATGAAAGAATTTAACCACTTAGAGTATGATGACCTATAAGGAGACCTTCAAATAGTCCAAATACCAAAAAAGCATCCAAATGAAAACACCCTTATGAATGAAAAAGGGAGTTAATTTTAGCTGACTTGTATAGAGCATTTCACCAATAACATGAAACAAGAGTCTCCAAGAAGAACCAGGCCTTAGGTTTGCTCTGTGAGTAAGGATCTTAAGCACCAAAGCAAAGGGCAGCCTTTTTGACAATTTAGTGTCAGGAACGATTTTGTTAAAAGTATTTTTGAGTTGAGTCATAAGAGATGGGTGGTTATTACAGATGCACATAGAGGAAAGTGCACTCCAAACAAAGAAAGGCAGGTAAAGAAAAGTATCAAGCTACAGAGGAGCAAATAGTAAGCAGCAAATGGCTAAGGTTCTGAGAGAGAGAGAGAGAGAGAGAAAGAGAGAGAGAGAGAGAGAGAGATGCGTTACACAAGGCAAAGACCATGAAGGCAAGAATGGGGAGGTTGAATTGTCTCCAGGGGAATGATCAACACTGAAGAACCATGAGCCGGAGAATAACATGATCAAATTTGGATATAAGAAACTCACTATGTAAAGTGTAATGAGCTGGAACATAAAGCTGTCACTATGCTTATTTAAGATCAAATCAGGGAGCTATTTGGAATTGAACAGCATACAACTGTGACTTTTATGTACCATGCTTCAGACTTTAATGGATATTTCTTCATTTACCTCTGACAGAAACCTTTAGATAGTATATTACTATTATGGGTTGAACTGTCACTCCAAAGTGCTTGTAGTACTCTACATGAAAACTCACTTGGAAATAGGATCATTAGTTATGTTGAGGTTATAGTGGAATAGAGTAGGACCATAATCCTTTATTATTAGTTTCTTACCAAAAAGGGAGATTTTGGACCCAGAAATACGTACAAGCAGGACACAATATGAAGATCAGAGCCGAGATGATCAAAGTGTTGTAGCAGGAACTAATAAGTGGCAGAAATGGCCAGGAAACCATCACAAGGCTGTAGAGCAGGAACTCACCTTGCCAACATCTTGATTTTGGAAAGAATGGCACAACAGCAAATTTCTGTGGAATCCAGCCAGCTTGTAGCATCCTGCTGTGGCAATCCTAGCAAACTAATACAACTACTTTCTCCACTTTGTGAAAGAAGAAATTGAAGTTCAGATAGACAAAGCATAACTCTTATCCAATAGTAAGCAGAATCAGGATTTGAAATTTCATCTATCTTACCCACAGCATTGTTCTTTTCATCAGCCATAAGCCATTAACTCTTCAATGATGCACCTCTGGTTAACATCTAAACACTATGGGAAAATCCTTGCTCCATGGAATGTTGCTTGCAGGACTCAATTGAAATATCTGGGCTATGGATTCTACTTTGTCAGTAGGGCTTCTTTCCCTTAGTACAGAAAACAATTCTTGGCTTCTTATGAAGGTATCCATGCTATGAGCCTTTATTCCAACAAGAAAAGACGATATCTCTTACTTTGGGTGTACAATACCATCAGACTATAAAAGCTGTAAAAATAAATAGATGTGACTCTAAAACCCTGGTGTGGGCTCTGCATTAAACTAAATAAATTTAAACTAAACAAACTAAACTTAAAAAAAATGTCAAAACTCCAGATCAACATTAAAATACCTCATCAAATCTAGCAGGAGTTAGGCCTTTCTGAAAACAAATCTGAAAGTAACCAGAAATGGTGTGACCTTTCCTTATGTACAAAGGTTGCTGGAGTGTGCAGATGAATCTTTCTGCATAAGCAAGTAAGATCTCTTAGCATAATTGGCACCTTAAAAATTACCCCTTTGAGGGCTTGGCAGCGTGGCCTAGTGGCTAAGGTCCTTGCCTTGATCCCATATGGCCGCTGGTTCTAATCCCGGCAGCTCCACTTCCTCTCTATCTCTCCTCCTCTCAGGATATCTGACTTTGTAATAAAAATAAAATAAATCCTTAAAAAAAATTACCCCTTTGAGATAGGAGCTGTGCCCTTTGTCATAGTCCTCACCATTTCTCAATGATTTGCACTGGTTTTGCGTTATTTATTTAAGATCCGTACATCCCTTGATGTGTAGCTCTTAACCTAGGCACTTCCTTTAAAAATTTAGCATGTTCTGAGTTCCGTGATTTGGCCTTTAATTTTATTATTTTTTTCTTTTTTTTTTTTATTAATTACATTGCATTATGTGACACAGTTTTATAGGTACTGGATTCCCGCCACCCTTTGTCACACCCTCCCTCCCATGGTGGATTCCTCCACCTTGTTGCATAACCATAGTTCAAGTTCAGTTGAGATTCTTTCATTGCAAGCATATACCAAGCATAGAGTCCAGCATCTTATTGTCCAGACAAGTTCATTGGCTTGTTGGGGAGAGCTTCTCTGGTCTGAAGGTACAGCCGGCAGAGTATCATCCCAATCAATTAAAAGCCCCAACACAACAACAATTTATAATGTTATGGAATTAATTGACATAGTGATGAGTAACCAATATGTTAAAAAAAATGCAAGTTCTGAACCACATTCTGTGACTACTTCATTGACATTTCAATTTTAGTTTATATACAACGGGTTCTATACATCTTTTTCTAATATATGTTTTTTTTATTGCATTTCATTTTATAACAACATTTCATAGGCTCTGATGTTCCCCCATCCCTCCCCGTGCCCTCCCCCATAGTGGAGTGCTCCACCTTATTGCAGTGTTACAGTTCAAATCCAGTCTTGTTTCTTTCATTGCAAGCATATGCCATGCATAGAGTCCAGTATTTTATTGTCCAGCTGAATTCAACAGTTTCTTGGGGAGACCAACTCTGGACTGAAGACATAACTGGAAGAATATCATTCCGACCAATTAAAAGCCATAACATAACATCAACAACAGTTTCTATTATTATTTTTTAATTTGGGGTCTGGCATGAGAGTTCAATGGCTAAATCCTCTCTGCACTGGACAATATTAATATGTAAACATGCTCCTTTTGATAGTCTTACCGGCTTCTTGCTTTTATTTTTGTGTGTGCGTGTGTGTGTGTGTGTGTTTCTATGCTAACTTTTGTGCCTCTCAGGAATCTTTCCTGTCTCTCACGGAAGGCTTTTTCCTTTGGTTTGAAGGCTTTATTTCTGCAGATTTGACTCTGGGAGTCAGCGGATTGTTTGAAACTTGAATGCCAGGTACATGCTAGGCAGGCTGAGGGAAATCTACATTTGTGGGCAGAGCCAAATGCCCAGTAGGAAATCTGGCTGTAGCCGGTGGGGTTAGGTGATATTGGAGTGAATGGTGTGCCCAAATCTCACTCTTTTTCTGTGTCTGAGTGGACTAGATGTCTCAGCCTAAAGTGGTTAAACCACATGAGTGTAGTTCAGTCACTCGGGCATGTACACTGTCCGAGGCACAAATTCACTCTGGAGTATGCCCCTTAACCCCACTGCGAAATCCACCCCTAGTGTGCAAGGAATTCTGAGTCTCTACCATCAGTTTGGGTGTTTGCCCAAGAACCCAGCTATAGCCTGCAAGTTTCTAAGCTCTAGGACTTTAGCTCAGAACACCTGCAGCCACGGGGTTCTGCTTCCTGCTCTATAAAATGCCTTTTTAGTTCAACTGTCCTCTGGCTGTGACAGGACCATTTTCTGTCCATTAAATCCTGTAGTGACTCAACCGCAGCAAACTTAGTCTGGTAATTTGGTGAGGGGAGAGGACTGAGCAAAAGTATTCACTCAGACCCCTGTCACTCAGGGTGAATGTGAAGGAAAGGGGACTGTGGAATTATTCATTGGTTAAAGCTGCACACGGCAGAAGCTGCAGCATCATTATTTTACCTTCTCTTGACAAGATGGTGTTTGCATTTGAGAGCCAGAAGCATACTTGCAGGAGTAGCTGGCAGAGAGTCAACATGTGCCTTCTCTCCTCACTTCTCCCTAGAGTCTGTCCTGTCACTTCTCCACTGCAAATTCCTCTCAACCAGCCGACGGTAATGTGGTCCTTCCTTTGCTTTTCTGGTACCTTTCTGTGGTAGAGCTCAGTGTCACTTATTGTTCAGCCATCCACAATGTCAGCTTTGATTTAAACATCCTGGTACTTTATGTCCAAATGATTTAAATGCTAAATCCCTTTCATTTTCTATTCTCTTAAAAAAAAGTTAAAGGAAGATAGTCAAGACTTCAGGTTATATTATATTTATGCTTAACTCAGGTGAGTTGTTAATATTGAAGACCAAAAAAAATCTGGAGAACAAAAGATTTTTAACTGGAGGCAAATTGTAAAAGGTTTTTGATTTTTGTCCTCAGAGGATACCTTCTGCGATGCTTGAGTGGTGTTATGTGCCATTCAAACTGAAGAATACAGATGCGAGAATAATATTCAACTCTTTCCTCTCATTTCCATGCCTTCAGGGCTTTTGTGCTAATGCTTAGTTGTGATGCCAACAAACATCAACTTTGAAAATTCCAAAGGTTTCTGTCTCTCTTCCAAACAATCCCCTTCCTTCTGCAAATTTAAAAAGTGAACCTGAAGGTAGCACTTCAAACATCTTCTAGCAAGAGCCCCTTTTCTTTACTAATAATATGTATTATTTGAACAAGTCCCAAGAGCTTGTCAACTGTCTTCCCTTATTGGATTCCAGGTGGGAAGGAGGGAGATCAAGCTAACGAGTAACTGGTGATATATTGTGAGGATGTCAGAAAATATTCGCAATTTTAACTTATTAGGTTCATATTGATGAAGAAACCATGAGCTCTTTAAATCTTACTTCATTCGCATAATTTTTTGGCCAAGAAAAATTTTTCTATTGCCAAGTAAAAATGTTTCCTTTATTTTCCTCACTTCTGCTGATATACAAATTTTTTTTAAAGATTTCATTAAAATCAGAAAGCAGCTGATGCAACCAGAACGGTTGATGAAGACAAGGTGTTTGGCAATTGGATCTTGCTTTTAAAACATATTTCCCTGGTTTTGCTATAGATGGGAACGAAGAGGCACAGGTCCCTGGCACTAGAGCATTCTCTCACACTGCAGTCCTTTCACTACTAGGAAAAAGGGAAAGCTAAAACTGTGTGTACTATTTCTGCCAATATGGATCCGGGTGACCTTGGAAGTTTCAAAAGATTGAACCTTGTTTTATGACTTTTGGAAAAGCTGCTGCACTGAAATTCATGATTGATTCTGTGAAATAAAAATAAATTTTGCAGTCTGTTTAGCTTCCATACTTATATCCAGAAATGAAAGAGTTAAAATGCTGAGAAAATAAACACCTTCTATAACTTGAGTTAGGGAAAAGAAGTAGGAGTCTCCATTTGACACTTGCCAACACTTGCTTTTCTGTTTCCTTCCCTCTTGTGGAATCATTCTTCATGATGCTCTTGTTGGTGTTAACATTTAATGAGTGCCAAAAATAGGCTAAGCCTGTCATGGTACACAGAGTTAGTAGACCCCTTCTCTAAGGACTCAAATCAAGACAGAAGAGGGGAAGAAAAACTAAAGATGAAAACTGAACCACTGAATTAGAGACTGAATCTCACCAACAGTTCTCAAAATAATGCAAAATACCAGTTCTCAACAAGTGAAAAAACAACATGTGCATAGAGACCCACTAATTGAAGGTCAGACCCAATGTATTTGATCATAGAGAAGATACTTATTCAAGTATTTCTTATTCCCACAGTTACTATTCACCTCATTGCTGCAAAAATCCTTGGACAGGGTTTGTGTGGGATAAAAATGTGTTTCCAATATGATTAACCTTGAAGAACATCTGATCAAGTAAGGAAAATAAAGACAGAAATAAATGCAATGTATCTGTTAACAACATAACCCTTTTGGCTTAAGAGACTTGTGATATGAGGTCTGGTTCTCCTGCCTCACAACCACAAAGGCAAACGACTGGTAATCTAGAGTGCTGTGTTGCTAAGCTATGTTGTTCACCAAATTCTGAAACATCCACTTACGTATATTTTTATCTCAGGATGGACTGATTGGGATATAACCCTAGTATAAGTCAAGGAACAATTGTACACCTCTTTCTATCCACAAACCTTACTTTAGACCATATTATGTCCTTACCAGCATCTTTACTTTTTGTGTTGCTTTTTCTCTTCCATTTTTCACTTAATAGCTGGAAGATCTTTTTTCTTCCAGAAAAGGCTTAAAGGGTAACTTATTTGGAACTCAGAAATGAACTAGAAATGGTCTGGAAAGGAGAAATTCAAATGTGAGGCACAGAAGTCAAAGGAAAGATAGAATATTTTAGGAAATGCAACACGTTCCTGGGCCTTGGTTGTGGGGTCACAGAGTCGGGGAGGACAGTAGGAGATAGGCTGAGATAGACATGCCAGTTCCCACAGGTTTTAAGACTCTTAGGATAGCTCTAAGATGAAAATAATTGAGGAATGACAAGGCATCTGGCACAGCCATTAAGACATTGCTTGGAATGCTTACCCCCCATATCTGAGAGTCTGGGACTGAGTTCCAGCTCCTCTCCTTAGCTCATCTTCCTGCTGACAGGACCCTTTGGTAGACAGCAGGTGTTAGCTCAATTAATTAGATTCCTGCTATTCACATGGGGGCCCTGGACTGAGTTCTTGCCCAATTTTGGCTTTTAAGTAGTGAACCAGAGGGTAGAAATCTCTCAGTTAAGAGCTTCTCTCTGTAAGTGAGTCACTCAGATAAACAAAGGAAAAATTGTAAATGTGCACTTAATTTTCAAAAGAAGCAAAAGAAAACAACTGGAGGCATAGAAGTGTTTGGAAAGATATATGTGGCATCCATCAATTTTGCCTTCCACAACTCATTTCCTGTCCAGTAGAAATTTTACTCCTGCAATTTTCAGGTCATTGTTGCTTTCTTTCGATGCCTCTACAAATGAATGACATCTCAGGATTCATAGATAAAGTAGAAGGAACTAACACAGAGATATCCTTCCTTTGGATGTGCATATTTCTGCTGGATAAATTAAAATCACAATAATATAAAAAAATCAGCCTTAGGATACAAGAACAGCTTTAAGTGCCAGAAATAAAGTATTAAATAAAGATGCCAGAAGTGAAGTGTTAAATGAACACAAAGCACTGAGGGGCCACGTGCCAAGGGGACTCTAATCCAGACAAAAGTTTTAAATTTAATGTCTTTACAGGAAATCCCAGTGAGGGCTCAAGGCATTTCCCGAGGTGTCATCATAAACAACACATACCGGGTAGCTCACAACAATAGGAATGTGATCTGGCACAGCTTTTGAGGTCAGAAGTCTGTGATCAAAGCGTTGGCAGCACCGGCTCCTTCTGGAGGCCCTGGAGGAATGTCTGTTCCACATGCAGCTCCTTAGGTTCTAGTGGTGTTCTTTCACTTGAGATTCTAGCACGACAACACCTTTCTCCCATGTCACAGGGCCTCCTTCCCTGCGTCTTTTCCCTCATTCGTCCCTCTCTCTCACCATCAGCATTAGGAGCCATCCTAATCTAATCTCACCTTGTCTTAAATTGATTACATCTTCAGAGACTCTATTTCCAAAGGAAAGGTCAGACTCACACATACTATGAACAGGACCTATTGTTTTATTGTTTTAGAAGATGTAATTGAACACAAAGGTATGAACGTAAATTTGGTCCACAGTAGCGCAATACCTAAAGTTCCACATGAGACCAATACAAAATACTTCAAAAGAAAAATACTCTTTCAATTAGGGCACATGGGATTCTAACAATAAAGCATATGCACACACCCCTAAAGATGTGTTTACAGTAACCATACATATATCAATAAATCCAAGCAAATAATCTATTGTGAGAAGAAATTAGCAAGATCAACCATAAAAACACATGAATTTGAAATAATAAAAGTTCCCAGGAGTTTGAGGTTTTGAAAATCACCTTAAAATAGTCAGTGGTGCATTTGAGACTTTAAAAAAGAAATAAGAAATCAAGTGAAATGTGTAAAGAATAATACAGATTTAGAAAATAGAAAATGAATATTACAGAAATAAAATATGGTTATTAAAGTTAACACACAAAAATTGCTTAAGCAATAGATTAGACAGAGCTAAAGAGAGAAATCAGTGCACTGAGAAGTTAATCTGGTACAAGTACTTGGAAAACAGGACAAACATAAAAAGGTAAAAATGTGCAGAATACCACATTAGGGACACAAAAGACTGGAGACAAATTTCAATATATCGTCACACAAATATTACTTTAATATAAAAAATACTATGGTTTTAATGCAAGGATAAACGAAGAGATTAAGTGAGGGAAACAAGGAATTGCTAAAACAAGCACATATATTTGAATATTTGATATGTGAGACTTCAAGAATTGTTTAAAAGTATTTTTGTCAATTGATTATGCCCATAATCTGTACCTTACCCCACAACAAAATCCTGGATGAATTAAATGTTTAAATTTTAAAAATCAAGACTGAAGTTTTCTCAGAAAAAAATATGCAAGTGGTAGTCTTTATAGTATCAAATAGAAAGAAGGTAAGTAATTATAAGAAAATATTTTATATATTAAAATTAGGTACTTCTACAAGATAAAAATGCATGTAAATAAAATTTCACAAAGTAAAAACATTGCAATCCCATTTAAAGGAGAATTGATTTCCAGAGAATCACATAAACTAGAATATAAAATGGGGATTTTCTCATTTCACCATCTCTAATTTTGAATATATTTTATCATCCAGGGAGAACTATTTGGTAATATCTAACAAAGTTGAAGATGTTCATGGCTTACGATAATAAAATGAAGTATATGCAAAGTCATTAAAATAAAAACTAAAAGTAAATTCCTACAAAAGAATAATATTTCTGTTATGGTAATTGTACCTTTTTTTACTCTCTGAATTATTTCTCATGAAAATTTAAAAATAAATTTCTTGAGGGCAAATCAAAGTAATATCAACATCATGTCTGTTCCACAACTTCATGTTTAGGACATGTTTGTGCATAGGAGATGCTTAATGCATTGGGATACTCAGCCCTACTGGCCTACTACTTTGGGGTATTTGATGCCATGAGTTAGCATGCTGGAGCCAGATCTCACATACAAAATCTTTTGGTAGAGTATTCTGGCTTGTTCATTGCTGGATTAATTCTACGGCATCCCATAAGAAAGCAGTAGGAGGGATATGTAGTTTCAAGCAGTAGGGATTGATTAGAATTTCAAACTGTGGAAGTTGGTAACAGAATCAAGGAATCCACTTGCTCCAGATTTAGTGAAAGTTGCAGCAAAGCCGTTAGGCCTGATGATGGCAAGTAGCAGATAAAGGGCAGATTACTGGGTAGAATTTCAGAGTCTTTCTGGGTTGTCACCTTTTAAGGAAACTGGATTGGTTTAGACCAGGAAGAAGAGGGATTTGTTGCTCTATCTCTGGTGGTGGGTTTGTGCAGTCTTCTCACCTGGACAGTGAAATGTGCTGGCTGACCAGAATGATATGCTGGCCAGACAGAGCAAGTACACGGAAGAAAACAAGGCACCAGAGGTGAGCAGAGTTATACGTAAAAGAAATGGAAAAATAAAATGAAGCTTCAATGTTTATTTAGAATTTCCTACTGATCAATCACTATTAGGGCATCTTGTATTCTAATTTAATCCTCAGACATCCTAAGAAATAAGAACAGTAGAATGATTACAAATGTGGAAAGTGATCCAGTTCCCTGCTTGTGGCCTGGGAAAGCAGTCGAGGACGGCCCAAAGCCTTGGGACGCTGCACCCACCTAGGAGACTTGGAAGAATTTCCTGGATTCTTTTTTTTTTTAAAAAGATTTATTCATTTTATTACAGCCAGATATACACAGAGGAGGAGAGACAGAGAGGAAGATCTTCCATCCGATGATTCACTCCCCAAGTGAGCCACAACGGGCCGATGCGCGCTGATCCGAAGCCGGGACCAGGAACCTCTTCCAGGTCTCCCACGAGGGTGCAGTGTCCCAATGCATTGGGCCGTCCTCGACTGCTTTCCCAGACCACAAGCAGGGAACTGGATGGGAAGTGGAGCTGCCAGGATTAGAACCGGCGCCCATATGGGATCCCCGGGGCTTTCAAGGCGAGGACTTTAGCCACTAGGCCACGCCGCCGGGCCTGAATTTCCTGGATTCTGGCTTCAGATCTGTGCAGCTCCAGCCGTTGCAGTCACCTGGGGAGTGAGTCATCAGACAGGAGATCTTCCTCTCTGTCTCACCTCCTCTCTGCATATCTGACTTTGCAATAAAAATAAAATAAAATAAAATGTGGAAAGTGGAACGCGGTAACTTAAACAATTGCCTGTGATCTGCTCATCACACCTGAACTTCCTTTCTACTGAGTCAGGATAGGCTAGTGTGTCACCATTTGTCTTGTTTTGTTCAATAAAATGATGGGAAGTGATATGCCACTTCCAGACAGAAGTTTTAGGAATCTTTCTGTTCCTTTTCTCTTCCCTTTCCCATAGTAAAGTTGAGACATCCCAGAGAGTGGAGTTACCATCAGCCTAGATTTCAAGGTGAAGAAACATGGTTCCCTTCTGCATTTGCCAGAAAACCCACTTGGTGCCCAATTGGTCTGCCACTCAGGATGTCTGAATCCAATAGCAGAGAGCCTAGGTTGGATCTGATTCCAACTTCTTGATAATGTGCACCTTGATAAGTGTAGTAGAGGATGGCTTAAGTACTTGGGTTCTGCTATCCAGGTGAGAGATTGGAATTGAGTTCCGGACCCCTGGTTGGCCTGAAACAGCCCCACATTGTTTCCTTCCCCACTCATGGGAGGGATCTTAGGGAATCTTATTCTGAAACACCCCTTCATATTTGGCCCACTTCCATAGGGCTTCTGAGTTTTCGTGTTCCTTCCCAGTGCCCTCTTCAGGTCTGCACCTTTTGCATATCCCCCCAATCAGGGGGTAGTTCAAAATTGATACTTGCAAACTTCTGGTGTGTGTTTTTGCTTATGAACTTATATCCACAAATTCTGTTCATTTACCAATGTATTGATGACTGTATCCATTGAAGACCTCTCTTTTGAGCTTCAGGTCTCGGTTTCCAGTTACACACAAAACAACTCCACTCAAGCTTTACGCAAATACAACTCAAAACAAAACTCATTCTCCGCATCACCTTAACTGCCTCACTGTCTAAACCTGCTACTCTTCTTATGTATCATAATTCACTTCATAGGCTTCATTATGAACCAGTCTTCAACCTCTCTTCACTAACCCTACTTCCCATATGACAAATGTACTTCTTAAATGATCCCAAATTTTGTTTTCCTCTAATTCATTTTTTAATTTACCCAGAAAGAATTTATTAAACACTGGCACTTTTTTAGTCATATTACCCCAGATGTTGTTAATAAGATGTGATTATGCCCACAAAGCACTTAACTTGATTTACACGTTGGTTATTTTCTATTCTGCCAACTTCAACAACCTGGTAAATGATGTGTCCCTTCAACCCACCATACTGTTTACAAGCGACATTTCAGGATTTAGTACTACACTTAAATGTCTCTTGCTCTAAGGAAGATCTTTGTTTTGAATGTATAATCTACTACTGATTGATTATGTACTATGGGAACTGAAGTGTTTTGTGTATGTTAGTGTCTCTATATGTGAGATAGAGGACAGCCTTATTGTTATCTTGCACTATTATGACAGATTGATCAATTACTATCCATGTGCTATTTCTTTTGAGATTCTTTTTATCTAAATAGAAAACCATTTAATCTCTTTGACATTTCACATAAAATCGTAAATAGCCAGGACTAAATTTTGCTTTATTTTCCTCTATCTACTCTTACACACTCACCGTTTACTATTATCATTATTATCAGTCTAGATGATGTGTATTAAATAAGCCTGTTACTTTTTCTTCTGGCTTCCAAGCTCTTGCACAATCTATTTCTTACGCCCAGAATTCATTCCATGCGGCTGTTGGTGAACTCATGCTCATCTCTCAATACTCAATTTATTCATCAACTTTTATCAGAAATGCATAATTTTCAAACATTGCATTAGGCAATTGAGACTCATAATCAAGGGACTTATAAATGTTCAAGGAATTAAAAAGATAACTTTATATTGATGTAAAAAATTACAATCCAAGTGAGACTCTCCTTATCTCTAGGGGATATGTTCCAAGACCCCCACTGGATGACTAAAATCCAGGAGAGTATCAGACTTTCCTATACATACATACCCAAGATAAATTTTAAATTCACTTTCAATCCAGCTTCTTGCTAATGAGACAGGAAAGGACCAGAATGGCCCAGATGATTGGGCTCCTACCACTAACACAGGAAATGAGGATGGAGTTCCTGATGCCTGGCTTCAGCCTGGCCCAAACCCTAGTTGTTGCAGCCATTTGGGAAGTGAACCAGCAGATAAATATTCTCTTTCTCTATCTCTCTCAATCTTCTTCTTTCTCTTTCTTTCTCTCTCTGGTAATCTTTCAAGTAAATGAAAGCAAATAAGTCATCAAAAATTATATTAGTCTCTTTTAAGATATCTTCTTTTAAAGTAGATTTTAGCAACTTGAGCATGTGATTTTTCTTCTTCATGTGTTTGACAGCTTTTATTTTTTCACTTAGAGGAAGCACTTACAGTATGTCTTTGGCATATCTTGTCAATATCAGTAGTGACACTTGGAGATCATTATTAGGTAAAATGAGCGTCACCTGAACACATGCAGTGTGATACCATTATAGCTGCTTTGTTAATGAAGGTGGTTACTAAGAAGCCTAATGGCAGGTAGCATATACAGTGTAGATACACTAAATGATGGGAAAATCACATCTTGGGTAGGATGGAATGCAATGGCATATAATTTTATCACATATCTTGGAAGAGTGCATAATTTAAAATTTATGTGTTGTTTATTTCAGAAAATTTTCATTTCACTTTTTCAGAGTATAGTTGGCTATGGATAGCTGAAACCATGAAACCATGAAACCATGAATAAACATATAAAAATGTTTGCACACTAATAGAAATGACACATCAGAGACATAATCCATGATGATGAAGTGGGAGAGAAGAAGTTTTAAAATTCTGCCTTTAACAGGACAAGACAAGACAGAGCCCAGAGCTTAAGTGGAGGAGCTGGCCGGAGTTTGGAGCATGGTGATGGTTGAGAACATACTCATCTACAGTGACCTTATGTTCTGACTTTCTCTCTAGTATGCATCTTTCTGGAAATCTTTGTTATTAGTTTCCCACTAAAGGTAGAGCATGTTAGCCATAACTCTGTAAGTAGAAAGCTCTCAAAAAAGTATCTGTTAAATAAATAAAGTGGGATGGATGGCCTAGGGATTGCAAGACCATGTGTAAATCCAAGAGAAAAAATAATTGAATTTCAAGGTGTCCTTTGAAACACCCTGTGCTCATAATTTAAAATCTACTTGGATGATCAAGATTTCCTATTTACTATTTTTTTCTGTATTTGTGGAATCTATCATTAAACTTTTGCTAGGTATTTTACTGAAATTGTAGAGCAATCAGGTAGGTATTGTGGACATTTTAACATTAATTCTTTCAAAGTAAGAACAGATAGAATTCCATGTGTTGGTACCTTCTTTTGTTAATTATTCTTAAATAGTTTTTATGTACAATATTTTATCACCATGATTAAAGTATTGTTAAATTTCACTTTGAGTTTAGCCAACAAAAAAGAAAAAACTACAGAAATCCCAGTACCTGATTTAAAATATTAATTTCTTTAAATTATTAATTTAAAATATCAAAACTATAACAATCAAAACTAAATTTGGCCTAATAAACAGACACATGTGGCAAGTCTTTAAGAGAATAAATTGCGGAGGGCTGCGGGAGAGGACGTCTAGCTCGGATCCCGAACCCAGTCCGCCATGTGCCCATGGCTCATGGCGGGCTGGGCCCGGACATGCCTGGGTGCGGGGCCTGCTTCCTTCTGGGGTGAGTACGCCGAGGGGGGAGGCCTCCGTGACTGGGCATGTCCGGGGCCCACCCGCCACCCTCATTGGGTGGTGAACAGGATTGGGGAGGGGCGCAACCTCGGGCCTGCAGGATTACACCTCCGGCTGCCAGAGGCGAGCCGAGGGCTGCGGGAGAGGACGTCTAGCTCGGATCCCGAACCCAGTCCGCCATGCGCCCATGGCTCATGGCGGGCTGGGCCCGGACATGCCTGGGTGCGGGGCCTGCTTCCTTCTGGGGTGAGTACGCCGAGGGGGGAGGCCTCCGTGACTGGGCATGTCCGGGGCCCACCCGCCACCCTCATTGGGTGGTGAACAGGATTGGGGAGGGGCGCAACCTCGGGCCTGCAGGATTACACCTCCGGCTGCCAGAGGCGAGCCGAGGGCTGCGGGAGAGGACGTCTAGCTCGGATCCCGAACCCAGTCCGCCATGTGCTCATGGCGGGCTGGGCCCGGGCGGCCAGTGCGCCATTTGGCGCCAGGCTGAGCCTGCTGGCCGCCCGGTCGGGGAGCTCTGGGGTATTGGAAGTCTGAATCGCTGCTGAGATAGCTCTAGAGTGACCCCACTGTTTCTGGGATCTGAGTCAATCCTAAAGATTCCCAATACCAGCAACTCTTCCTTTGAAGAACTTCCAATCCCTTAATAATGCTGAGCTTTGAACACCTATCAAGTAAAAGTTAAGCTCCGGCTTGTCTAGCAGGCTGGCACCTAATGGTCCTTGGAGCAACCACGTGCAGGTGCGTGATTTACGGCTAGGAACGGTCCCAATCTGGGATGCCACAGCTGGGATGAGGTTCCCACCAAGGGGTGTATGTGCTGGAATGGGGGCTGCGTTCTATCTAGAAAACAGTTGCAGTCACCCGAGGCACTAGTGTGGGCTGGGATTGGATGCACCAGGCCGGTTCAGATCCCAGCACCATCTGGTGTTATGGAGAAACAGGGTAGATGTGGGACTGACTAGGCTGGGTCTCAATCCCCTTCTGAGCCATGTGTGAGCTGTATGTGGGTATGGACGAGCCATGGCTGGGCTGAAACATCCAACAACAAGAGTCAGAATGGGGTGAAAGCCAGCCAGGAAAAGCCACTGTTCCTGCTAGGACAGGAGGTGAACTGAGTAGGGTTGGCTCAAGAACCCCCTGGCAAGCGCAAAATCTGGCATTGGGAGGGGTTCTGATGGAGGAGCCTGGGCAACTCCTCTGGCAGGACACAGTCCCTGCAGGTAAGCTCGAGAAGCATGATTGGAAACAGCCCAGAATAGGCCATGGAAAGTTTCCCACTGGCATGCATTCAGCATGGGTCAGGAGCAGACCAGGCTGAATCAGTTCATGTCATCCTCTGGCAAATCCGATCACCAGAACAGAGTGTGGAATGGGCCGGGTTCGGTTGCGACAAAACCAGTACACATTATGGAATGCCAGGGCGTGGTTGCCTGTACTGGATATGAATGCAGCACCCATCCAGCACACGTGAGATCCAGGAAGGGAGGGGCAAAGCTGGCGGGGGGTTAAGGGGCTGGCCCCCTCGCTGGACAGCCACTCCCACTGGAGAGCGTGGGCTGGGATAGAGACAGACACGACTAAGCAAGGCTACAACACCTGTGCGCTGCATGTGGACTAGATCAGGGCCACAGCTTCAGCTGGCAGAAGCTGGCACTGGGGACTAATTCTGTCGAGTCAAATCACAGGACCACCTAAAGAGTGCATAAACCGGGACAGAGAGACCTGGGAGGGAAAAAGTGGGTTCCCCCTTCTTGGGAGGACATGAAAACTAGGACGGGGGCTGGGATGGCTAGATAGAGAGGTACTCAACAATATCTGTGAGGGCCGGATGGTTGAGTTGGTTAGATAAAACTAAGCTTTAATACCCATTGACAAGTACCAGAGCCAAATGGGATGGGGGACAGATTGGTCTTCTGCTACACATACTGGCAAACCAGGATAGGGGGCGGTCTGGTGGGGGTTATTGTGGGTCGCCCCAACTAGGCTGCAGCTCCCACTGGTTGATGTAAGGGCCGAACCAGACTGGACTGCAACACCCATTGGTTCCAGTGCAACTCGGGACTGAAAACAGAACCAACCCAGCAATTGCAACCACCAGCTGATCAGGGTGATGGACTGTGCCGGGCCCTGTGCTTGCTAGAACACACAAGAAACTAATCTGGGAATACCTCAAAGTATCTTTGGAGATCTCCCCACTTGAACTGCTGGACTCAGAATTCTAACCAAGAAAAGACAGAAGACAGAATAGGACAATCATTCAACCCAGCTACATGTTGGCAGCGAAATATGGGACAAATGGAGACTTCATGATGGACCATATCAATCAGTGGACCACCTCATCGAGCGAAACTGGCAGTGACTCATAACTGGAGAACTATTAACTCCACTTGAGCACATATCTCAGAGCATGCCCCACATCCGGGACTTGGGGTGGACGGGAAACCAGGTGGGGCTTCTCCCTCAATATCCCCCTTTACCTCAGATACATGATGGAAACAATATGGACATAATAGCATTGCCCACCTCCCTATCCCCCTGAACCCTTTCTTTTCTTTTTCTTGTTTTTCCTTCAACTATAGTTAACTATGTAAAGATTGTCAACAACAATACAATAAAATGGATAAAAAAAAATTAAAAAAAAAAAGAGAATAAATTGCTCACATAAAACATTGGAATGCTGTGTTTGATAAGTAGTGCTGGCGCCTGGCTCCAGCTCCTTCTGAATCCTGGGATGCAGTGGTAACGGTGCAGGTAACTAGGTTTCTGCTACCCGAATGGGAGACCTGGATTAAATCTGTGGCTCTACGGTGGGTCAGCCCAGCTCAGGTCATTGTGGATATTTGAGGATTAATCTAGTGAATACGAGCCTGTTCTCGCTCTCTCTTTATCTCTCCAATGCATAAATAAAACTTTTAAAAGGCAGAAATATACCAATGAAATAAAATAGAGACCCAAGAAATAAATCAATGCATTTGTGAGCAATAACAGAGTCGCCAATAACATATATTTAGAGAAAAGACAGTCTCTCCAAAAAAACGATCTTGGAAACACTGGATGTCTACCCCCAGAAGAATGTAATTAGATATTCATCTCGTACCATACACAGAAATCACTCAAAATGGATTAACTTCCCTGGTACTGAAGTAGCGTGACAGCAAGCAGCAGCATACTTTCTCCTTCCTTCTTCTGCCAACCTCCAGTGGATTCAGGAGGGAAAACTGCAACATATTTCTCATCCAACTCCCACATTCCCAGCTCTGACCCTTACTAAACAAAAGACCATATAGATCTGCAATGCTCTCACCTATGTAATAAATACTACAACTTTTTAAAAAGTAGAACTCATTATGGCCCAGCAATCCCAATACTGATTATGTAAGCAAAATAGATGAAATCAGTCTATCAAATGAGGTATACGCTCTATGCTTAGTGTAATATTGTTCTTGATAGCTAAAATACAGCATCTTCTTAGGCATTCATCAATGGATGAATAAAGAAAATATAGTATACACACACAACGGCATATTATTCATTCTTATTTTGTCATTTGCAACAAAATGGATGAAACTAAAGAATATACCATGTTAAATGAAATAAGCCAAAACACACAGATAAAATCCTCATAATTGCACCTAACTTTTGGAATAGAGAAAGTTGAGCTCACAGAAGGAGAGAGTGGAGTCATAGCTAATCGGGGCTGGAGTAATGGAACAGAGAGGATTAGGAGGTGTCAATCAAAGGATGCATAGTTTTAGTTTAGTAGGAGGAGTGAGTTCAAGAAATCAATTATAGTTAACTGTGGCATATTTGACATTTGGAAATTGCTAAGAGGATAGATGTTAAGTGTTTTTAATCACCAAAATAATGCGAAGTTTTTTGAGTTAATGCATTACTTCTCTTTTCTTGATTTTGTATTTAACAAAGTTTGCCTTTTTGGAAGCATAGTATTAATTCTTCAAATATATATACTTTGATTTGTGATGTGAATACATTTTTAATGAAATTACTGTGTATCACAAAAGTAAGGAAAAAAGAAAACTATTTTTACCTTTCCTTACTGTAAATAATTCGAGGGAATTGTGTCAAACAGAAACAATTCTGCAACAATTGCTTCATTAAAAATGTTGTTTATAGAATTTTCCTCTTCGAGCAAATAATTTCAAGTTATACAGAGAATCCCTACACTTTTCATGGTTTGAATATTTGTTGTGAACCAGTGCACTATATCCAAACAAATGAAAACTGCATACAAGCAAGTAGCCTGCAACTGTGTCATTATAGCAGTACAATGCAAGGAAACAGCCACTATGCTCAGTGAAATAAGAAAACCCAAAAGGACAACTATTACCTATTCTCTCTAATATAAGACATCCATCATACAAAACATAAACAGATATGTAGGCAAATGAGTATATAATATATTCTCGCTGATTAATTATATCATGTATACTAGCATATGGGAAAATGAAGATAATTTGCAGTATGCATCTCTACTCCCGATTCAAAGGAGGCCTCCCAATGAAATAGTAAAATACACTTTGACAGTATGATATTAGATTTTCTGCCTTTCCTTAGAAAGGTACATTTACATTTCTAAAATGTACATTTACATTTTTTAAATGCCATGATACACTAACATAGCCGAATGTTAAATTTGTAACTGTTACTAAAGGACCATGCTACTGTGATAAAATGGGGGCAAATGGAGGAGGGAAAAATGGGGAGAAAGGAATTCCTACCTACAAAACTGTACTATGAAAAATAATAATAAAAATCAAAGAAAAAAGAAGTTTGCAGTTGATTGTTCACTGTAGCTCTGTTAAGAGTACTAATAAGCTGGAAAAAAATAGCCTAACAGAAGTTACATTAAGGTAGTTAAATCTTGAGTCTCCATTAAAATTAATGACTAAAATGTATATTAAATTAGATGAAGACCTGTTATGATATATGTTTTAGTTAAATAAGTTCTTTCCCAGTCATGTGTTGAATATATTTTTTTAAAAAAAGCAGATCGAGCCCGGCGTCGTGGCCTAGCAACTAAAGTCCTCGCCTTGAACACACCAGGATCCCATATGGAAGCCGGTTCTAATCCCAGCAGCTCCACTTCCCATCCAGCTCCCTGCCTGTGGCCTGGGACAGCACTCGAGGACGGCCCAAAGCCTTGGGACCCTAGACCCGCATGGGAGACCTAGAAGTTCTTGGCTCCTGGCTTTGGATCAGGGCAGCATCGGCCGTTGCGGTTACTTGGGGAGTGAATCATCGGACAGAAGATCTTTTCCTCTCTGTCTCTCCTACTCTCTGTATATCTGACTTTGTAATGAAAATAAAATAAAAATATTTTAAAAATGCAGATCTATTCTTTGAAAAAATGCCAACAAACACATAGTCAAAGCATCATGCGATTTTCTCTACATGTTTGAATTCTGGATGACTTATTTTTTTCTTGTCCTGTCTTGCTTATCTATATGTTTTAGTTTTATGCAATTGAAAGACACTGTTTTGGATTTTTTTTAGTGTTATTCTTAAATTAGAAAGAAGACTGCTGTGTGTTCCCGAGACTACCACAGTCCACGTCTTGTGTACACAGCCCATAGTTCTCCACAACTAACATCCTCAATAAAGAATGTTTTCTTCCACTTCTTACATGCAAAAGCAGTTAATCCCGGGGAAAGTCTGCAGTGAAAAGAGGCTATTCATACAGTGTTAGCATTCATCTGGGAGAAGTGTATTGGTGTGGTGAACATATTTTAGTTTCCATTCCAGACCAGGAAATTTACAGGTGGGCTGGGCATGTCAGGAGTAAATATTCATGATCAATGGTTGCCGTGCCTATCCTGAAAAAAGCACAGTGGCAGTGCAGCTGTTTCTTCAGGTGGCAAATTATTGCTCATCCATCATCTCAGGATACTTCATTTTCTCCAACGCAGGTATGATGTTTAAAATGCAAGCTTCAGCTTTTCCACTGAGAGGTGGAAAGATTTAAACTGGTCATTTTATTATGTCTTTAATGCAAAATTATATAACCTCTTTAAATGGCCAGTATCGAATTACAAAACAGGCATTAGTGTTTCTCAATTTGGCTAGAAGTAGGTAAATGTGGCATTTTTGGTTTGATATACTTATGCCCTCTATCTTAGTTGTCCTTAATTTCCACTGTAACTTTCTCCAAAATTAGCCTTAGCAGAACACTAACTTCCTCTCCAAATATAGGCTCCACCAGTTCTAAAATAGTAAAACTTCCCCACCCCCACCACCATTTCTTGATCACTGAGAGGAGAGAATTCAGTAATTCTTTCCCATGAGTAGCACATTAAGCATACTTTGAATGTCCTCTGAAAAATATCAGCTCACTCTAGATGTGTAGGTGGAAAGAGTGTAAACTCTTAATATTTTGGATGGCCCATATTCCTTCAGCCCTAAAATGGATTTTGTTTGAGCTGTGTAGACTTCTCTGTAGAACAGGTGACAAGAAGGAGATTGCCAGGTCCTCTCGCGCTCTGTGTATTCACTGATACAAATATTGGTGCTGAGGACACTGCCAATCTTTGTGAAGTAAAGCTACACATCAAGCAAGAACCAGCAGAAACTAAGCTTTGACAATAGAGCAAAAGGAATGAGGAAGACCTGAACTTTTGTTGGGGGAGTACAAGATAATAAATGTTTGGAAGTATGTGTCAGAGTAAAAGATGGAATAGAACAAGGTTATTAGACTAATGCAAGTGTTTGAGGCACCTCTGATTCAAAAAACAGTGGCTCTGGTCAGAAGGAAATAGGCAAAAACTGAAGATTTATAGAATACCTTCAACACAGAAAATTAGGAACAGAGCACAGTATGGTTCCCATGCCTGTTGAGTAAGAAATGTCCAGATAGGACACCTTTTTCCATGCTTCAAGGGAGAATGTTAGCTTGAAAGCAGTAGAGAACAAATGTGGGAGGAAATATAGTTGGGGACTGTAGAAGGTGTTGAATGGGAAAAAATTGGTATCGTTGTTTTAATTTGTCACCCTTTCCCCACTGAATTTTGATTCTTCTTGATTAGAATGGGCAAGTCTTCAAATATATCTTTGTAGTTTCACCTTTGAGAGTGGATAATACAATGCATGGCATTGAAATGATACTCAACAAAAAGTATTTGCAATTACTTCAGAAAACGTTTGAACCTTTAAAACCAAGCTTCCCTGGAAATATTTGGTTACTCCGACTTTGGGGTATGAACTTAGTGTCTCTCTAAATTTAACTAAGCCAAGTTTCTTAATATTTTATGTAAGGAAATCAATTCAATGTGCAAATGATTGATAATTTATTGCCTCAACAAGCATCCTGATTTGATGTTATATATTCTCAACACAAATATATGCAAATCTGGTTTCTCATCAAAGTTCAGGAAGAAGGCAGAGACCACAGCAGAGAATGGACAAGAGTCAATACTAGAGGGTAGGCAGAAAACAGTGAGTTGTGGCTCTGGTGTCAAGGTGAATTAGGAAGACTGGCTTTGCCTACTTCCTCTACAACTTTGATCACATTGTTTAAGTTTTATAATCAGCTTCTTCAACCATAGAAATGACTGTAATAAATATGAATTAGCAATAATTCAGGCATAGCAGTGATGAAGAGTGGCAGGTGCTGGACTGAAGATGTCACCTTACAGGTTAGTGTTACTAGTTTGTGTTAAGAAAAAGCCTATGCCCTTCCATGGGGGGTGGCAACCCAAGAGGGAGGAGCCCACTATTTCCCTCCCAGGCCACTCCTACTCCCGGATTATGCACTCTCCAGGTGGTTCTGTGGTTTGACTTGACAGAATTAGCCCCCAGTGCCAGCTTCTGCCAGCTGATGCTGCAGCTAAGCCCCAACAACGCTCATCCACTCCAACTGTAGATTACACCAGTAGGAATAATCAGCCCAGCCTGATTTTTCCCTGATCTGGTCCACATGAGGCGCACAGGTGCTGTAGCCCTGCCTAGTCTGGTCTGTCCTCATCCCAGCTCACACTCTCCAGTGGGAGTAGCTGTCAGGCAAGGGAACTACCCCTTATTCCCCCTGCCAGCTCTGCCCCTGCTTTCCTGATTCTCACGTGTGCTGGTTGGGTGCTGCGGTCACATTTGGCACAGGCAACCTCACCTTGGCATTCTGTGTTGTGTACTGCTTTCATTGCGACCAAACCTGGCTCGACCCACACTCTGCTCTGGTGTTCGGATTTGCCAGTGGATGACGTGAACTGATTCAGCCAGGGTCTGCCCCCGACCCATGCAAACTAGGACAGGGGCTGAGGGGGCTTGAGAAACAACAACAACATCCGTGAAGGCTGGATAGTTGAGCTGGTTAGATGGAACAAGGTTTTAATACCCATTGACATGTACGAGAGCCAAATGGGATGTAGGACAGACTGGACTAGTCTGCCACACATTCTGGCAAACCAGAGTAGAGGGCGGACCTGGTAGGGGTTATTGTGGGTCGCTCTGACTATGCTGCAGCTCCCACTGGTTTATGTGAGGGCTGAGTATGTGCTGGGCAGAACCAGGCTGGACTGCAACACCCATTGGTTCCAGTGGAAGACAGGGATGGAAACAGAACCAACCCAGCAATTGCAACCACCAGCTGATTGGGGCGATGGACTGTGCCAGGCCCTGTGCTTGCTAGTACATACAGGAGTCTTGTCTAGGAACACCTCAGACAAAGTTTCTTTGGGGATCCCCCCAATCGAGCTTCTGGACTCAGAACCACAACCATCAAATGACAGAGGACAGAACAAGTCAATCAACCGCCTCAGCTATATGTTGGCAGTGAAAAACTGGTCAAACGGAGACTCTATGATGGACTATGTCAATCAGTGGATTCTCCAAAGACCTCATCACGCTTGGAGTGGTGAGAGTGGCAGAAATTCAGAACTGTTGAACTACCAAAACCACTTGAGCAAGTATCTTTAGAGCACGCCCCACGTCTGGGACCTGGGGTGGGTGGGAAACTGGGTGGTGCTTCTCCCTTAAAATCCCCTTTTACATCAGATATATTATGGAAACAATACGAAACTAATTGTCTTGCCCATCTTCCTGTAGCGGTTGAACCTTTTTACCCTAATTATGTCAAGGTTGTCAAAAAATAAATTAAAAAATAAACAAGCCTATGGAGTCCAACCTGGAACCTAAAATCAAACATCATGTTTGAGGGTATCAACTTGATTTCCTCAGACTCTTGATAATATGCAAAGAGCTTATGTAATACTATAAAATATTTTGAGACTTATTTTTTGAATTTCTATTAGATATGATGGAGCCTACAAAATGAATATGCACACATTGCCTCCCAGAGCATCAGTCATGCCAAGGAGCCTTCCATCAATAGATGTATACTGATAAAAGTGAGAAAGTGTCCTGACCTAGAAAACACATGCAGATAAAACGTTACAGGAGTTTAGAAGGTTACCTCCAGTTAAAGGGTATGGAAATATGAATGTGAAAATGCTGTCATCCAGGAGCCAGCACAATGGTTCAACTGGGTAATTCACTATCTGCAAGTGCCAACATTGCATATGGTGCAGGTTCATGTCCCAGCTGCTCCACTTCCAATCAAGCTCCATGGGAGACATGGAAGAAGCTGCTGATTCCTGACTTTGGATCTTCTGCTCTCTGTAAATCTGCCTTTCCAGTAAAAATTCTGTTTTTTGTTTTTGGTGTTTGGTTTTTTATCAACAAAAGATATACCTATATATTGGGTATTTGAGATGCAAATATCAGCTCTGTGTTCCACTTCAATAAGTAACAAACTGAAACTGCCATGTATATATTGTATATACCGTGCTTGTTTTCTTTTCAATTTTAAGTAAAAGTTTAATTCTTACCATTAAATGGAAACTCCAGTTTTAACAAATCACTTTAGCATAAACATGATCTGAAATTTTGGTTCAGAGATCTTTGTTGTGGCATATAAATTAAGCTGCCACCTGCAGTGATGGCAAAATGTAAGTTCCAGTTCAAGTCCAAGCTCTTCCAGTTCCAACCCAGCTCCTTAGTAATGTGCGTGGGAAAGCCATGGGAAATGGGCCAACTGCTTGGGTTCTTGCCAAGCACATGGGAGTTCTAGAACAGTTCATAGCTGTTCTAGAAAACAGCTTCCTGACATTGGACTTATCCAGTCTTGCTGCTGTGCACATTTGAGAACCTAACCTGCAAATCAAACATATCTATTCTCTGTTTCCCTCCCTATCTGTAACTCTTTTTTTCACATAAAGAAATGTATATTTTCTCAAATAAGAACATTTTTACTCTAATTTATTTATGTCATATGTGATTAATTTTAGTGATGAAGGAGCTAATTGTTCTAGGATTTTCCACATTTGACAGAGGTTATAAATCAAAGATGGGGCTTTGTTAATGTAGAAAACATCAAATATCAGCACTTGGCTACAGGAGGGAGATCTTCAAAAAGTTTATGGAAAATGCATACTGGAAAAAATTATGCACATGCTTCAAAAATTTTTAGTTCTTTTTTTAATAAACTCATCTATCTAAAGAAAAAATTACCCCAAAAGTCAAAAGCCATTTCCTGTAAATCCTTGATGATTCACTGCATCATGGTTGAAACTCAGGTACTGATATGCCCCGAGTAATTCTAAAGCATGAGATGCTGAGACTTCATTGAAGAAACCTACCACGAGTGTGCTAAGCTTGGTAGAATGGACTTCTGTAATTAAAAGTCTAGGAACCATATTCTTCTTGCAAACTCTAGAACATATTCTGTTCTCATTATTATAGTTTCTTAAAAATCTCACTGATTGCTGGGTCAAATCTGGGCCATGCTGTGAAAAAAAAATCTGTGAACACTCTTCTAAATGTTCAAAGGCTAGTGGCCCATCAGTAGGTGTGTAAGAAAAATTATTAGGTTTTCCGTTTAAGTTGACCTAAGGGGCAATAGCATCGACTTTCATTCCTCACCGTTTTGTTTTAAAAACCTTTGCAGCCAGAACTACTCTTTTCACTGATATACCTGCTGATGAATATGTGGATGGCCATCAGTGGATTTACCCATCCAAAATAATATATTTTTTAAAATTTAGATATAAAATTTTGGTTATTTCTTTTCTTCTGCTCATCTTGGGATTGCTTTGCTGTTGTTTTCCTCTAGCTCCTTCAAATGTATGTTTAGCTCATTTACTTGGTGCTTTTCTAAAATTTTAACATAAGCTTTGATTGAGAAGAATCTTCCTCTTAAACCCTGCCATGATCGTGTCCCATAAGTTCTCATATATAGTGTTAATGTCTTCATTTGTTTCAAGCAATTTCTAAATTTTCCCTTTAATTTCTTTCATCATGCATTGTTCATTCAGTAGCATGTTATTCAGTAGTCAAGTACTTGCATATCTTTTAACATACTGGTGTCTAGTTTCACTCCATGATGGTCTTAGAAAATTCATGGCATAATTTCATTTTTTTTTTAATTTGCTGAGGCTTTTTTTGTGGCCTATAGCATGGTCAGGTCTGGAAAATGTTCCACGTACTTATGAAATAAAGTGTATTCTCTGAAAGATCTTAATTCCCCATTATCATCAATGGACAGATCAATGAGACAGAAATTGAGCAAGAAAACAGCAAAGCTCACCCAGACACTAGATCAAATGAACTTAATTGATATTTAGAATAATATATTTTTAAATTGATATAGACAATATATTTTATTAAATATACATTCTAATGTTATTATAATATATAATGTATTATATATTATAAATATACTATTATTAAATATATATTATCATATAGTTTAAAAAATTGCATCTGGACCTGGCGTGGTAGCGTGGTGGCTAAGGTTCTTGCCTTAAATGCACCTGGATCCCATGTGGGCAACAGTTCTAATCCGGGCTGCTCCACTTTCCATACAGCTCCCTGACTGTGGCCTGGGAATATAATTAAGGATGACCTAAAGCTTTGGGACCCTGTGCCTGCATGGGAGACCTGGGGAAAGCTCCTTCCTAGTTCCTGGCTTCGGATTGGCTCAGCTCCAGCCACTGCGACCATTTGGGGAGTGAATCACTGGATGAACCTCTTCCTCTCTGCATCTGCTTCTATCTGTGTATCTACCTTTCCAATAAAAATAAATAAACCTTTTTTTAAAATTGCATCTGTACTGAACATGTCCAGACCATTTGTTTTTGTCATTAGCATATAATTACTATTCTCATAGTACTTACAGTGTTATTAGGTATTAAAATATCTAGAGGAGATTTAGATGTTTAAAATGAAGATATACATAGGTTATATATAAATATAGCATCATTTTATATAAAAAATTCCATAGATTTTTGTATCTAAAATAATACTGGGGCCAATCACCCACATAAACTAAGGAACAACATTTCAGGCTCAAAATTATAACTTTACTATGTCCCAGCCTTAATCAGTCTAGAGTGCTGGTGAAGGTATGTGGTGATTATGCATATAAATGGGTGAAGGTGAAGGCAACTCTAAGTGAATGAGTAAGAAACAATTTTAAGCATGTCTTTTTTTTGAGGGGGAACAGATATTATAGGTAGTTCTTACACTAGTTTCTCTATATTTAAATGAACAATTACCTACAGCCTTTGGGATGTTTCAATGTTTTTTCAATTTTTATTTATTTGTTTCCATTTTATTTGAGGAAGAGAGAGAAACACACACACAGAGGGAGACACACACACACAGATCAATGACTGATTCATTCTCCAAATGTCTGCAACAACCAGGGTTAAGCCGGACCAAATCTAGGCACAGTACTCAATCTGAAACTTCCATGTGGGCAGCATGGACCCAAGGAATGTTGCCTTTCAGGACACATGTTAGTACAAGCTGCGCTGGAAGCAGAATAACAGGAACTGACACCAAGCATTCCAGTCCCACTTGGTCACTTCAACTGCTTTGCCAACTGTCCACCCCTCTATACATTTTGTGAATTTTTAAAATGTTCTAAAATGTGTTGGTAATCCTGTTAATTTGTATTTGTATATACAAAGATACATAAAGATGGGGGAGAGAGAGAGGGAGGGTGCACTTCCATGTACTGGATCCTTCTGCAAATGTTTGGGATGATTTTACTGGGCTTAGGCCATTAATAGAACCGGGTAACACTAACCAGTACTTGTATGTAGGTGGCAGGGCTCATTTACTTGAGCCATAACCTGCTTCCTCTCAAAGTATTCACTGCTAGGAACTTGGAACTGGAGCTAGAGTCAGGCATTCAGTCCAGGGATGGCCGAGTGTGGTGCAGAAAAGCGTCATAATGACTGGACTCAAAGCATACTTTCAGGAGGTTTACAGATGTTACATTTCCTATCATCTGAAAATAACGTGCTCACACTGAGTATGTGTTCTAGAATGATTTTACGTAAATGTAAGATCATGCTCAGGTGATTATTTCACTCTCTATTCCTAAGTCTTTCAAGATACAATCAAGGATCTTCTGGTCTAGGAAGCAATTTGAAAGCATGATTCAATACTAAAAAATGCAAAATATTCTGGTCCCCAAATTTAATTTTAGTCTTTGTACTAATCATTACGAACAGATTTCCCTTTTTGTTTTTCTTTTGCTTTTCCAAATTGAATGGTTAACATAATTAATGGGGCTGTAAAAAAGTAACTGCTATATAAAATTACATGTCTGTAGGGGAGTGGACACCAAGTAATTAAGCAACTCTCTTATTTTCCTGGCAAGTGTCCACTTACTTCGGCACAAGAGTGGAGAGTGAGCCTGCACCACTTCCTCAGGAACTTTAAGGGCAAATGTTGTATGAAAATACAAGTTTGACAACTCCACTATCTTGCCTGATGTTTTGGATAAAAGGTACATACATATAAATTAACCCACTTCAAAAATACCTTGTCCATGACATCACAATTTTTTTCTGGATCCTAGAAGCTGGAAATTCATAAGTAAATGGAACACTAGAGTCCTTGTTCCCAGGGAATTTATTATCTGGAGAAGCCAGGAATAAGACGTAAATAGATGAAGAAATACCATCTTTTCAAGCATGAGAAATGGCATGAAGGAAATTGGTTGTTCTGAGGGGAAACAACTTATGGGCCTGGCAGTGGAAGGGAAGATGGATTCTGCCTTCAAGTCATGGTCACTGTACACAGCTTTGACAAAATATTCTAGATGAGACCCCAGGGAATCTGTCCCAAAAAGGAACACCCTGATATGTGAAGGAACTGGTGAGATTGGTGCAGAAATAAGACGTCACGTGAAGAAGATACATCAGCTAATGTGGGGCACATGCATGTTTACAGTAATATAACTTTTCTTGTAATTTTGGTTGTTTTTGACACAATTTAGTTGGTGGTGGATGCTCCCCTCCCCTTTCCTAAATTCCCTCCCCTCCCCTCTGTTCTCCTCTCTACAATCATAATGTGTGTCTATAGTGAATTTTCCCAGTTCCATCGTGCTTCCACTGGAGTATCTCCCAGCCATGTAGAATAATTGTTTATTGTAGGTTAATTCTTGTATCCTGGGGCCCTAATATAGGTACAGTGAGGATTAGGTCTTTGTTGTTTATGGGCTATACCAATAACAGATATATGTGGACATTGACAATCACAGGTGGTTATAAACAATCCACCTCTTGTGGATGGTTAATTAATGAATTACATCATATGTTCTTATTACATTAGGTACAAGTACGTATGAAGTATCATTGATTAACACAGACTAAGATTCACATATGATATCTCTAGATTTGACATCATATTGTATTATATTAGAGCATACGTATGATATCTAACCTTTTGGGATTGGCTCATTTCCCTTAGCATTATGGTCTCTAGTTTGGCCCATTTGACCACAAAGTAATGCATTTCATTTCTTTTTTAATTGCCAAGTAGTATTCCATAGTGTAGATGAACCACAGTTTCTTTTTCCAGTCCTCTGTTGATGGTCATTTAGGTTTCTCCCAAGTTCTTGCAGTTGTTGATTGTGTTGCAATGAACATTGGGGTGCATGTTGCTTTGTCATATAATGAGTCTTTTGGATATATTCCTAGAAGTGGTATTGCTGCATCATATGGTATATGAATGTTTAATTGCCTAAGTGTTCTCCATACTGACTTCCATGGTGCCTACACTAGCCTGCATTCCCACCAGCAGGGCAGTAGGGTTCCCTTCTCTCCACAGCCTTGCGAGCAGTTGTTGTTGGCAGTTTTCTGTATATGGGCAATTCTTTCAGGAGTTAGGTGAAACCTCAGTGTTGTTTTTATTTGAATTTTGCCAGAGAGCTTGAGCATTTTTTCATGTTTTTGTTAGCCATTTGAATTTGCTCCTTTGTAAAGTGTCTGTCCATTTCCTGTGCCCATTTCTTAACCAGTTTGTTTGTTTTGATGTTATTATTGTTCTGGAGCTCTCTATATATTCTGGAAATTAGCCCTTTGTCTTCTGTGTAGTGTGCAAAAATCTTCTCCCATTCTGTTCGTTTCTTATTTATTTTGTTGATTGCTTCCTTTGCTGTGCAGAGACTTCTTAGCTCTATGTAGTCCCATTTGTTTATTTTGGTCTTGACTTCTTTTGCTTTTGGTGTTTTTTTAAAGAAATTTTTGCCTACTCCTACGTCTTGCAGAATACGTCCATTTTTTTTCTTCCAAAAGCTTGATGGTCTCTGCGTGTAGGTTTAGAACTTTAATCCATTTAGATTTTTTTTTCTCATCAATGATTCTTCATACCTATCACTTCTTTTTTTTGCTATTATTAATTGTGTTGCATTATGTGACACAGTTTCATAGGCTCTGGGATTCCCCCAAACTGTCGCCATGCCCTCCCCCACATGGTGGATTCCTCCACCTTGTTGCATAACCATAGTTCAAATTCAGTCAAGATTCTTTCTTTGCAAACATATGCCAAGCATAGAGTCCAGCATCTTATTGCCCAGATAAATTCAACAGTTCCTTGGAGAGACCATCTCTAGTCTGAAGGTAGAGCTGGCAGAATATCATCCCAATAAATTGAAAGCCCCAACACAACATCAACAACAATTTACAACATTGTGGAATTAATTGACATGGTGTTGAGTAACCAATATGTTTTAAAAAATGCAAGTTCTTAACCACATCCTGTGACTACTTCATTGACATTTCAATTTTAGCTTATATACACAATCGGCTGCTATACACCTTAAAATGGCTATAGGGTACTATTAAGCTGTCTCGTGTCTATTTTCATTTTAGTATTTAGCAGTTTATAGTGTACAAGCATAATTTTGCTGAGCTTGGCAGATTTTAGGACTGTCTAAACTGGTTTATAGCTCTAACAAGGCATATGTCAACAGTTGAGGTGCAAAACAGTTTTAGGAGGGGTGTGCAGAGAAATCTTTAATACCCTAGTAAGGAGTAATTGATCTTTGTGTTCTACCTAGTATGGTATATGTGAATCCATGCTGACTGTTTCCTCTCTGGTTCTAAGCTTTCCTTGTTGTTCTCTATCTATTCTAGCTTTTTGTTTGTTTGTTTGTTTGCTTGCTTGTTTTGGGGCGGCGCTCCAAAGCGACCCCGATGGTCATTGCAAGAGAGGATTTTTGATCTTTGTGTATGGTGAAAGGTATGGGTCTTGCTTCTTATTTCTACATGTTATTAGCCAGTTATCCCAACAACATCTGTTGAAGAGACCTTCTTTTCTCCCCAGATTGTTTTCTGTTTTCTTGGCAAAGATTAGGTTATTATGCATGTGTGGGTTCCCTTCTGGATTTTCTATTTTACTCCATTGATCTACCTCCCTGTTTCTGTACCAGTACCTGGCAGTTTTGATCACCACTGCCCTATAATATGTCTGGAGATCTTGTGATCCTCCCTGCTAGGTTCTTATTCTTCAGAATAGTTCTGACCATTCATGTTTTTTGTGTATGTGTTTCCAGATGAACCTTTGGATCATTTTTTCCAGTACAATAATATAACTTTACAGCCAGTGATATACCACCTAAATCTAATCATAAAAAAAGAAAATTTAAATACAAACTGCCCCAAAAAAGTACAATTAACAATAATTTAGATACTATTTTATAATATCTAAAAGGCTAGCTATGCTATAATATCTAAATATATGTAATATATAAATATATAATATATAAAATGTTAGCAAATTGCTTTGGATTTGAAAATTTAACGCACACCCACATCAAAATAGAGTTTGTGAGGAAGTGGTGCAGATTTATACTCTACAATCTTTTGTGCCATAATAACTGAACACTTCTCCAGGAAAATAATACAGATATTTTTCTACTTGATGCCCACTCTACTACAGACATGTGATTTTAAATAGCAGTTACTTTTATACAGTCCTGTTAAGGAGTCCCACACAAGCGCTGGTTCGAGTGCTGGATGCTCCATTCCAATCCAGCTTTCTGATAATGTGACTGGAAAATAGTAGACAATGGTCCAAGTATATGGGTCCTTGCCATCCATATGGGAAACCTGGATGGAGTTCCCGTCTCCTTACCAATCCGGGTCTAGCCATGATCATTGTATCCATGTAGGGAGTAAACCATTAATTGCAAGACAGCTCTGTGTGTTCCTGTATCTTTGCCTTTCAAATAAATGCAAATAAATCTGTTTTTTAGGTGCCAGTGTTGTGGCGTAGTGGGTAAATCCAATGCCTATGACGCCAGCACCCTTTTAGGGCTCCAGTTTATCGATCAACTGTTCTCTTCTAATCCAGTCGTATGTTAATGGCCTGGGAAAAGCAATGGAAGATTACTCAAGTGCCTGGGTCCATGCCAAACATTTGGGAGACCCAAACGAGACTCTGAGCTTTGGCTGTTGTAGCCAACTGGAGAATGAATCAACAGATGGAAGATTCTCTCTGTGTGTCTGTCTGTCTGTCTCTGTGTGTGTGTGTGTACTTCTGAGTCTAAAATAAATTAATAAATTCATTAATATAAATAAATATGTTTTAAAGTTCCCACAAAATCCTGGGGCGGATTTATTCTGCATAATCTACATTCTCCTAGGATGCATTAGCAAGTTGCTAGACTAAAATACAGTATCTGGGACTCAACCAGCACTCCATGATGGGATGTTATCATTTCAAACAGTGGCTTACCTTCCTGTGTCTCAATACACACTAGTCTTATAGATTAAAGGTGGAAAGTTGAAGGACTTCCTGTTTTATTGCTTCTATTAAAAATTTTGAGATCAGGTCATGAGGTAAGAACAAGGAAGTAGAAATTTTAACATGACAGCATTTTTAGAAGTACAATGTAACTTCAATCTCATTGGAAAGAGTGAACAGATTATTTAGGCAGAATATTTGTATCAATTTTTGAACATTTGTCCGATTTTTGTTTTTATACATAAGAGTGTGCCTTTGGACTTAAACATATCTGGGCTCAAACACCATAGCCTAGTGCATGACAGCTCTGTGACTTGGATCTAATTACTGAACTAACAAATGGAAAAATCTGCCTCTCAGTGGTTCCCTGACAGGAATGCACGTAAGTGTGTGGTAGTTAAAAACGAGCACTCCACATATCAGAACAAGGTCAACAGCATCCAGACATGGCACAATGATGTGTCTAGAAATCCATTGTCTGTAAGAGAAAAATACCTAATCCTTTGTCCTCTTCGTCTTTCTCTCAATGTATTTTATTTTTATTGAGATGTGAGGATCCTAAGATTTAAGAGACACATGCACACTTCTAACTTGTGGCCTATTTTCTGTAAACGTTGCTTTTCCCCTTTGTAGTCCTGCTAATGCCACCATGTTGCACTGACTTGGGTCATTACTTTTTAAACTTCTACTGAAGAGATGGCGTGACACACACCCAGAACCTGCTTGTGCTTTCTCACTATCTTAATGTCACGGAGTGTGATGCTTTGAATAGCGCAAAGCATTCTCATTATGGAGGGGAAATGGAGAGTATGAAAAAATATTAGGGAACAACAAGGTCAGACAGATACAGTTATGGTTAAATAGTCCTAATTGATTTGTGTCCACTGAAATTCTAGAGTTGGACAGCAGCTACCTGCCTGCCTGTAGTGCAACGGCTTACTGCTCTCAAGGGAATAAAACATTCACCAGCAGGCTTCAAATACTTCGACTTCACTGCAATCTATGCCTAATATTCTTCACCACCACATTAAACCAATTTAAAAGTCATAACTGTATTCATGTTAAGCATGCATTAAGTGGAATCCTTGTCTCTTTTTGTCCTGGCATCTGAAGCCAGTGTTTTTATTTTGTTAATCACATGTCTATCAAGAGCTTAGCCCTCTAAATTCTTAATGCAATATTTTACTTTCAGTAACTGATCATCATCAATTTCAAAAGTGATAGCATTCAATTTTACATTTGGCAATTAACAACATGTTTTCACAAAAAGGATCTCAGTTCATTGTCACAACCATCATTTTTAAGATTAGTCAAATAGAAGCAATAAGAAACTGGCAAAGTTTACCTAAACATACATACATGGGAAGTGACAGAGTGCACAGATGGGTAATAAGAAATTAAATACAACATCTTTTAGTTATATTGCATATAATCTGGTAGAGGGAACGTTAGAAATCTGTATCTGATAATTGTTTTCATCTTTACAGAGTTGAAAAATACCTCATTAAAAATACAGAATGTTTAAGCTGGACATTATGAAAAGGTTCATGAAAAAAAAACATGAAGAACATAGGTAAAAGTTAAAAGTAGTCAAGCAGAATTTTACAGCAATGTGCTAATTAGTCTGGCTAAGTATAAAAGTTCTTGTTTTAGAAAGTAGTTGACAAATAAGGTGATAAGGATATGTTGTGATCCAAAGAAAGATTAAGTCTATGGCTATTTTCCAATAGCTCATAAGGATTCATTAAGGAGTGGAGTATGTCTAGATCTATGTTTAGGGCAAGTGCTTGGCCTAAAGATTAAGTAGTTTATCAGATCACCTGCATCTTTTATCAAAGAGCCTGGGTTCAAGCTGTGACTCCTGCAGCTTGAGAGGCAGTAGCTGATGTCTCAGGCAGTTGTGTCTCAGCCATCCCTGTAGAGAACAGGGGCTGAATTAGAGTACTGGCAGGGGGATGGGAGGGGTGAATTAATTGGTAAGGGATCTTTCTTTCTGATTCTCAGACAAGTAAATTTTAAGGAAGAAATGACTTTTGTTAAAATCTAAAATCTTTAGAATCCATGGAGTTGTCTTCATTCTTCAAATTGGAGTTGTTGCTGGGATGTCAGGCAGGGATCTCGATACCCAATCTCCTTTCGCCGCCCAATGTGTTCACAAAAGGAACTGTCATGAGTAGAATGTGGGTGGAAATACACAGGCTTGAAACATTCAGGCTCTGTAGAAATGACTGTGCCTTCCCAGCGTCACTTTCCTCTGCAACTCAAAGGTTCTGTGGTGTGGCCAAGTTGTAAATTTGAAAAAGTATTGGGCCATAAGTCACCATTTTAAGGAAAGCCATCTGCCTCCCCATAACTCCTGGAATAAACAGGAGATACTGTAGTACATCTGTACTCCTGAGCTACTGAAATTTTAGATCTTATTTGTTACAGCAACTAGTGTTGTTTTACTCAAGATAAAACTGATACTTCGAAGTATCATGTTTAAAACACCCTAAAATGTCATGTAGTAAACGTGCAAATGATGGGAAGAGAGGAAGTTTGATTTTGAAGGTTGCAAAGGTAGACCCCCCCCCCCTTGCTGGTAAAGCTTTAATGGTGGGAATCACAGAGTGATCATGAACTTCTGAACCCGTGTTAGAAAAGGTGCTTTTGCTTTTTTGCTCTATATGATCAAAGCTTAAAAGGGACACACACAGGGAAGAATAGACTGACTCAGTATCAACATCAAAGGCAAAAAGACAGTTTGCAGAGACTGAAACATCATAAGTTGATTGTCCCTGAGCCTCACCAGAAAAAGAAAAAGGCCTTTAAGATATTGTCATTAAAGCGTGAGTTTTTGCTACAGTTGCCCTTTCTCTACATTCCAATTAAAGGCATGTCCTTCCTAACAAAGACAGCTATTCCCGTGGACTCTAGAAAACTGCGTTTAAATTCAGTGAGAAATGCAAATGACAAGAAAGTAAAGACATAATCCAATGTTGCAAAATGTTCCTAGGATACTTGACCAAGGAATGGACAGAAACAAACTGATACAAAGCTACTAATACTGTAAGAAATTTTGTCTCCAAAGAAACTAACAAGCCCCCCTTACAGAGTGTGTTTGCCATTCCTGCCATGTGAAGACAAAGCCAGTTCATGTCTGCACCTTTGCAAAAGACAGCCTGCTCCCCAGGCACCAAAGTTGCTTTAAAACAGCCCCAAGTCCATGGTATTTCCCCAGTAGGAAGCACCTGTGAAAGGCATACATGCCTCAAGAAGTGCTTTCACTACTGTTTCCCCCGGCTAGAAGGAAAGTACTCCATGGACAGCATTACCCTAGTCAGAAGCAACTTGAGTTCCTGAAATAGCAGGTAGGTGCGAACCACCAGAAGCCAGGGGGAAAAGTATTGGAATGTTGCATGAATAAGAAACAAATATCCATTTTATAACAAGTCATTGGAATGCCAAATTTTGTTTCAAATGTTTTATGTCATTCTAGTATTCGAAAGATCCCTGTGCACACTGTTTATAGAAGGAGGTTGACTCCAGGAAAAAATAGCAGAAGAAATTGTTTTTGAGAACTTTGACATTAGGCAATTAAGGTTCCTGAGAGACAGGAAATGAACGAGGTCACCTTATGAATGCGCAGCCTGGCTTGCTTGATGGCGCCTACCATCTGAATATTTGTATCCCCCAGCTTTAAATGTTGAAATCTAATTCTAAGTGGTTGTAATGAGATGTGAGGATTCTGGGAAGTGATGATGTCTAGAGGTTCCACTCTCATGATATAATGTCATATAAGGAAGGCCTGAAGGAGTACTTTGCCATTCCAGCCGTGTGAAGACAAAGCCAGTTCATGTCTGCACCTTTGTAGCAGGCAGCCTGTTCCCCAGGCACCAAAGTTCCTGACACCTGATCTTGGGCTTCCCAGTTTTCATAACTGTGAGCAACGGATCAATGGATTTCTATTCTTTTTTTTTTAAGATTTATTTTTCTTGGAAAGGCAGATATACAGAGATGAAAAGAGACACAGAGAAAGATCTTCCATCCAATGATTTACTCCCCAAATGGCTATAATAGCTGGAGCTGAGCTGATCTGAAGCCAGGAGCCTGGAGCTTCTTCTGGGTCTCCCATGTGGGTACAGGGTCCCAAAGCTTTGGGCCGTCCTCTACTGCTTTCCCAGGCCACAAGCAGGGAGCTGGATGGGAAGTGGGCTTCCTGGACATGATCCAGCGCCCCTATGGGATCCCAGCACTTTCAAGGCAAGGACTTTAGCCACTAGGCTACCATACTGGGCCCTAGATTTCTGTTCTTTATAAATTAGCCAAGCTATATGATATTTTGTCCTAGCAGCCTACATGGACAAAGGATTTCTAGACCTTAGCACAGGAGCTGCAGCAAACTCACTGAGATGAAGAGAAAAATCTCAGTCTTAAGATCCAAAGGAGCTAGACTTCACAGAATGAAGGACCAGCTTGGGGACTACAGCACAGAGAGAGAAGCCTGGAGATTTGCAGCATGTAGACAAAGAAAATACTAATCAGCAAACACTTCTGAAGAAGTTACCAGAAGGCAGGGTAATTCTGTCGAAGGAACAGAGAGATCAACACAGTGTTCTAGTGCAGGGCAGAGGATAGTGCCCAATCCCACTGGCCAGATTGGAAATCTCATCATTGAGCAATAATTCAGCACAGACCTCCAAAGCATCTCCCTTCAGCAGGAGGTAATCAGCTCATCTTCCACCCCAGACAACTGCAACCTGCCTGTTGCTCCAGCAATCAACTCCAGCAGAGCATGATGGGCAGTTGCCCTGGAACCAGTGCCTCCAGCTAAGACACCTCTACTTAACAGCTCTCCTGAGGACCAAAAAGTGATCATCCCAGAGAGTTCTGTTATTGCAGCACCAGCAATCGTTTCTCTACTGCAACAAATGATGAACATGTCTTCTCCAACAAGATATGAATCCTAGCACTGCAATCAGATTATCCCATGGTGCTGTGTTTTAGCTCTAGAAATAATGACTGTTCCTCATCGTTGCTCATCTTATTTGCTGTAGAGGTTTTTTTTTTTTTAATTTTGATGATGATGGCATAATTGAGCATGGACACTCATGTGGGCCTCTGATTAAGGTGGGTAGGACTGAAGAATGGGAGAAAGTGGATGAGAGAATTGTTTCCATTTTTTTTCTTCCTGTATCTGAAGGAAGGGAGGAATAAAGAGGAGAGGGCTGCTCCCAGCAGCCTAACCGCATCAGTACCTGGGGATGTGGATGGCCATGTAGTGTCATCCTAGGGTTCCCAGTGTGAGGCTGTTCTGAGGACACTGTCCAAGTGGTCTCTGTAGTTGTGAGCTATTGTTGGTTTCATTCTTCCAAGGCTGAGGAAATCCTTTCAAGGTCCATTGACTGACATAGTCCACCTTAGAGTCTTCACTTGCTCTGATACTTGCTGTCCAAACTTGGGTGGGGGCCAGGCTGGGCCAGTTCATAACACCAGGACAGAGTGTGGGACAAGTCAGGTTGTGCCACAACAGCAGCCAGTTCACATTAAGGCCAGAACTGGGGATTGTCCAGGGTGGGTTTGGTTTGGCTTGTGTAAGAGATAGCGCTAGAGACAGAAGTAACCAGGCAACTGTGACCACAGGACTTTTGGACTCAAAACTCCAACCCGGGTCCTGCAGCCCACCTGCAAGGTGGTGGCTGGGTCTGTGAGCCCTGGGGGTGAGGAATCTGGTTGGACTCGGGTCTCCTGGCCTTGGTCCTTGGACCTGCCTGTGAGTGAAAATGATGGAGCAGTGGACACAGACCCTGATACACATGGTACTGACACAAAGGCAGGAGAACAAAGCAAATTGGACAACTACCCAAGCAAACAAGGACAGCAACAATCTGGATGAATGGAGAGTTGAGGTCAACTAGGTCATCCAATGGATATTGGGAGGGTTGCCTCACCCTTGGATGGGTGAACCTGACAGCATTTCAGAACTATACAAACCAATTGGTCAGAACCATCAGAACATACACTATATCAGGACCCTGGGCTGATATTGGGTGGTGATTCCCCTTTCCTGGATACTGGGACATTGGGAGGTGAGGTATGGCTTCCCCCTTTATTTCTCTGCTTCCCCTAGAGACAAGAAGTAGAGAAGTTGGGAACAATTATTTCACCCACTTTTCCTTAACCATCTATCCTTCCTACCCTGGTCAACCATGTAATCATCAAAAATAAAAGTTAAAAAGAACGGAATATCTATTCTTTTTTTTTTTTTTTTTAATTATTTATTATTTAACTTCAGTAATTACATTGTATTATGTGACACAGTTACATAGATACTTGGGTTCTCCCCACCCCTCCCCAAACCCTCCCACCATGGTGGATTCCTCCACCTTATTGCATAACCACAGCTCAAGTTCAGTTGAGATTTCCCCATTGCAAGCGTATACCAAACATAGAGTCCAGCATCTTATTGTCCCGTCAAGTTCAACGGTTTCTTAGGTATACCCTCTCTGGTCTGATGACAGAGCCAGCAGAGTATCATCCCAGTCAATTGAAAGCTCCAACATACCATCAGCAAAAATTTACATCATTATGGAATTAATTGACATAGTAATGAGTAACCAATATGTTAAAAGTAAATGCGGGTTCCCAGCCACCTTCTGTGACCACCTCACCTATACTTCAATTTTAATTTATACACAACATATAACATTCAAAACATAACATGTTATACATAACATCATATCATCTTAAATTAAGGCAAACATGTGGTATTTAACCTTTTGGGATTGGCTCATTTCCCTTAGCATTATGGTTTCCAGTTTGGCCCATTTGGCCACAAAGAACTGCATTTTGTTTTTTTTAATAGCTGAGTAGTATTCCATGGAGTAGATGAACCATAGCTTTCTTATCCAATCCTCTTTTGATGGGCATTTTGGTTGTTTCCATGTTTTTGCAATTACTGATTGTGCTGCTATGAACATAGGAGTACATGTTGGTTTCTCATAGAACAAGTGTTCTGGATATATTCCTAGGAGTGCTATTGCTGGATCATACGGTATGTTGAATTTGAGTTGTTTGAATATTCTCCATACTGATTTCCATAGAGGCTGTACCAGCCTGCAGCCCCACCAGCAGTGGAGTAGGGTTCCCTTTTCCCCGCAACCTCGCCAACAAGTGTCGTTGGTGCTTTTATTCATGTGGGCCAGTCTTACTGGCGTTAGGTGGTACCTCATTGATGTTTTAATTTGGATTTCCCTTATTGCCAGGGAACTTGAGCATTTTTTCATATGTTTATTTGCCATTTGGGTTTGTTCCTTTGTGAAGTGTCTGCCCATTTCCCGTGCCCATTTCTTGAGTGGCTTGTTTGTTTTGACATTTTGGTTGTTTTGTAGCTCTTTGTATATTCTGGATATTAGCCCTCTATCACCTATGTCGTGTGCGAAGATCTTCTCCCATTCTGTGGGTTGCCTTTTTACTTTGTTGATTGTTTCTCTAGCTGTACAGAAGCTTCTTAGTTTGATGAGGTCCCAATTGTTTATTTTGGTCTTAATTTCTACTGCATCTGGAGTCTTTTTTAGGAAGTGAGGGCCTACCCCTAAGTGTTCCAGTGTGTTTCCAACATTTTCTTCCAAAAGTTTGAAGGTTTCTGGATGTAGGTTTAGATCTGTTATCCATTTAGATCTGATCTTAGTGTATGGTGAGAGATGTGGATCTATTTTTTTGTTTCTGCAGGCTATCAACCAGTTGTCCCAGCAGCATTTATTGAACAGACCTTCCCATTTGCCTGGGTTGTCGTTTGTCTTTTTGTCAAAGATTATTTGGCTGTATCTGTGTGGGTTTCCTTCTGGCGTTTCTATTCTGCTCCATTGATCTTCCTCTCTATCTTTGTGCCAGTACCACGCTGTTTTGATAACCACTGCCCTATAGTATGTCCAGAGGTCCGGAACTGTGATTCTTATGTTCTTTAAGGCAGAGTGACACAGAGGGTGACATACACTCTGTGTGTGTGTGTGTGTGTGTGTGTGTGTGTGTGTGTGTGTGACAGAGAGAGATTGTATCCACTGGTTCACTCCCCGAATTTCCACAACAGCCAGGGCTGGGTTAGGTCAAACCCAAGAACATCATCCAGGTCTCCCATGTGAGCAGCAGATACCCAGCACTTGAACCATCGTTGTTTGTCTCCCTGGATGCAAGAATGAGAAAGTGGATTAGAAATGTAGTACTGGGGCTCAAAATAGCACTTCAATATGGGATACAGTTATTCCAAGTAGTGGCTTAACCTACAGTGTTATAAAATCTCCCTTCCCCAAAATTATGTATTGTAAATATACTAGTTAGATATCAAATTATATACTCTATGTGCTTGTTAGAGGCATTTTAGAGTTGTTTACATTTTTTTAAAAAATGATAGTTGAAAATTTTGTTTTATGCATTTTATTCTTCTTAAAAATATTAAATAAAAATAACTGTATTCTTAACTTTCGAAAGGAGTTGGTCTTCCCACTAGTTCCTAGCAAGGTTTTTTTTAACCTTCTAAGGCATTTTCATACCGGTAAACACCTCCACAGTCTAATCATAGACAATGGTATTTAGGCTAATTTTTCACACACTCCCACATATTGCTAAAAGCTTATTGCTTGTTCACCACTGATTTCTACTAAAATTTTTTGTTGTTTTTTTTTTCACAACTAAGTTAAACACCAAGTTCAGTCAAATGATATGAAGTCACGTTAAGTGTTATCTACTCTTATGTGAATTCTCATTTCAAGACCTGTGGTCCAAAGACATCCTTTTCAGTACAATATCAACCTCTTCTTGGATGGGTCACGTTTAATCATCCATGAGGTAGAAGCAAAAATAGCAATGTCAAGTCTCCTCAGCATCAATATCAAAATGCAATGTATTTAACCATTTGCGAAATATCAAGGAAACAAGAGTTCTATTTCCTAAATGGTGTGGTATTTATACTCACTATTATGCTAGCTTGCATTGCAATACAGGCTGTTAATGTTAACAGACAAATAAGTGCATAGAAATACCACACCACACAGGAAATAAAACCTGTCTTATTTTGTATTTGCCTATTGCTATTCTTTTACACAGTGATACAGTATAGTAATATTGACAAACATAATGAAAAGTATGTATTGAACATTACATTTTCAGGCGCTGGGCTAAGACTTATATATACATTATTCAATTCTCACAATAATTGAAAGGTAACATACTTTATTGTGATATTAATGTAAAGAATAGATTTAATGTAGTTCCTAGATACAGTTCTAAGAATTTAATGATACTTCCATCCCTATTCATTCTTCTGTCCTTGCTTTCTTTCTTTTCTTTAATTTTTGAATTAATGTATTTTAAGATTTACATAATAGCAAAGGCTTTAGTGCTTTATGAAATAGAGTTCAACAAATAAGATATAAGAAATGGCTCAGCAAGAAAGCAGAAAAGAGATATAAATAATAGCCAAGTGAAAAAATGTCAATCTATGATAATGAATCATTCCTTTAAAAATGTTAGTATTATCATTTTATGACACAGTTTCATAGGTCCCGGGATTTCCCTTATCCCCTCCCCAATTCCCTCTCCCCAACCACTGAATTTCCCTGTATCATTACTATAGTATAGTTCTTCATACACAGTCATATGTCCATCATTATGGGTATGGACAACGGCAGAAAGTCCAACATTCTATTGTCAATATATAGTAAACAATTTCATTGGGAGTCTATCTTTGTCTGGAAGTAGAGATGCATGCTGCATTGTGTTCTCACATCTGGATATGATAGTCTCCATTGCATAGCTACTATACACCCCCTTAAATGAAAAACCACAATACAAAAGCAACAACAGGAAGAAAAATAGAAATTTACAATGCCATGAAGTTAAATAACATGTTGCTAGATGATAGTCTCCTTTACACAGTTACTATACATCCCCCTAAATGAAAAGCCATAACACAAAATCAACAGGAAGAAAAAAAAGAAATTAACAACATCATGTAGTTAAATAATATGCTATTGAAAGACTAATGTGACACTGAAGAAACAAAAAAGAAAATCAAGAACCTTTTTGAACAAAATGATGCTACTGTGTGATCTATGAGTCAATGAAGAATTTAATCAGAAGAAAGTGTTTTGAAGAGATGAAACTAACAAAAAAAATAATCAAAATCCTTGAGATACAGTTTCCACTGATCTTTGTTGATGAAATGTGTCTCCTGCAAGGAACAAATAAATGAGTTTTGTTTTTAATCCTGTCTACTAATCCATGACGTTTGATTGATGACTTTACATTCAGGGTTAATATGTATGGGTCGTACTTTGGTCCTGTCATTTTAGCAATGGGTTGTTCATTGGTTTAGACTTCTGTTATTTCACTGGAATGTTCTTTGCGTTTGCCTTTGGTTTTGGTAGGTGCTATTCCTCTTCTCTGTCAAGAGAACATCTTTAAGTATCATTTGTAGGGCAAGTTTGGAAGAGGCAAATTCTTTAAACTTAACTTTATTGTGGAAAAATTTTATTTCATTTTCAAAGACAAAAGAAAGGTTTGCTGGATATGTTGTCCTTGGCCAACAATTTTTTGCTTTTAGAATTTGGAATATGTCACTCCATTCTCTTCTTGACTATAGAGTTTCCTGTGAGAGGTCTCCTGTGAGTTTAATTTTTTTCTCATGTGCACATTTAAGGATCTTTTTCTTATGTTCGATTGAAAAGAGCTTGATTACAATGTGTCTTGGTGAAAATCGCTGTTGATCAAGCCTGTTGGGAGTTCTGTGCCCCTTCTGGATGTTGTTTCCCAATTCTTTCTCTAGATTAGGGAACTCTTCCCTTACCATTTCATTAAATATATTTGTAAACCCAGCTTCTCTTTCTACACCTTCTACAACTCCCGTAACTCTTGTATTTGGCCTTTTAATAGTGTCTTTCATTTTTTTGAATACTTTTTTTGGCCTGATCCAGCTCTGCTTCCAGCTTTTCGTTTGTTTCTCCCTGGTGACAGGAAATATCTTCCAATTCTGAGATTCTTTCTTCTGCCTCCTTCATTCTATTTTGGAGACTCTCCACTGTACTTTTAATTTGCTCCACTGTATTCTGCGTTTCTGATATATCAGCTTTCGTTTGATTCATTTCCAGTGTGATTTATTCCTTGAATTTCTTGAATGCTTTTTGTGTGCTTCTCATTGTTGACAAGAAGTTTTATAACAAGTGTTTTGAAATCTGTATCTCCCATTTTCTTGATGTCTTCCTCAGTTTACTCTGAGGTTGCCATAGGGCTTTTGTTCCTTTGCAGGGGAGTCTTCAGTAATATTCATTGTGCCTCTGTCTCTTCTTCTGCTCTTGGTGATTTTACTTCTGGTTATCAAGTTCCTCTCCTTAGGGCAAGTTTCTAAGCTCTGTCACCCACAGGTCTACAGTTCAATTTTACTTATTGCAGTTGGTACATGGCTATTTGTTTGCAGTCACTTGTGCCACTCCCTCCAGCGAGTTTCAGGTCTGGATTCTTACATTAGATTTCCACTGTGGTATCCATTGGCCCAACTCCTGGCTCACCAGTCTCCATCTCCTGTGATACCATGCTGAGGCTGCTCCATTGTCTACACAACCTTTCTCCCACTTACGGTTGGAGTAGGTCCAAGGATTAGGGAGACACTAGGTGTCTTATATAGCTAGGTTGTTGTTGGTGCTGATCTTGCTGGAACCTGTTGGCTCTTAGGTCTGAGGGCCACGTGGACGTATTTTGACCCATACAGTGCCATAGTAGGTATTACTTGACTGTGGGACCAGTGCAATACACTGAGCTCAGTGACTTCTCACCAGCTCAGCGCATGCACAGCTCACTGTTTTCCCCTCAGTCATAAGTTCTTTGCTACACTGTACAAAATGGTGTCTGATGTGCCACTACTAGAGTTCTTGATCTGCTGGCTGTCAGATCTGAGGGCTACCCAGACATATCTTGGGTGAAACCTGTAGGATGCTGCGTTATTGTAGTTCACTGAGTCAGAAATGAATTCACTCCCAGCACAGTGCATGTGCAGTACTGTCCATAGCCCTTACCTTCTTAAGCAAAATGGTGCCATTTATGGCTCTAGTGGGAGGACTGGGTCGTGAAATCTACCCTGTTCCCACACTGCCCTTCTGGGATCTGGTCTCTGCTCCTGGTCAAATCAAACAGACCAATGGGGTGGGCAGTTCTTTGGGTTTACCTTCTGAGCTCCCCTGGTGAAAGTCCCTTCCCACCTGGTTGCTACTACATTTTTGGCTGCTGGTGGAGTTCAGATCACCATTTGCTGAATGCCACTGGGGTGTCCATCACTGCAACATTCCACTGTTGTTTTCGCTGCTTTACTGTGTCTGTCAGTCTTCAAGTACCTTCTGTTTATTCTGTCCTTTCCTGTTTCCTGGAATGTGCCCTCTTTGCTTCACACTGGCTAATATTTCTCTGACTGTTTAAACGTGTCCTTACCGCCATCTTGATTCTCCAATAATAAATCATTCTTAACAATTCTTTTGACAAAGATGTAGAACAATTTGTAAAAGCTGTGTTTGTAGCAATACTGATACACATAGGCATTTCCTTTTTTATTTCTATGACTTAGTTTAAATCTCAACTAACACATATACCCACAATATTTGTCTATGTCCAGCTTATTTCACTCAATGTGATTGATGTTTTCTAATTGCAAAGTTTGATGCAAATTATAAAACTTCATTCTATTTTATAGCTGAATATTATTCCAATGTGTGTGCATATTCATGTATGTATATTCATGTGTAATATGTGTATATTTACGTATCACATTATTTTATCCATTCATTGGATAATGGACACTTTGCTTGATTCCCTATTTTGTCAGTTGTGAACAGGAATTCTATAAACATGATGGTGCCACATATTTGCATTGTTGTGATATCATACATTCACATTGCTTAGGTGTATACTAGTAGTGGGATTACTGGTTCACACAAAAATTATGTTAGTTTTTAAGAAAATTAACACACTGTTTTTCACAGTGATTTCATTAATTTATATTCCCATTAGTTAAGTATAAAAGTTCCACTTTTACTACTTCTTCAGCAGCATTTGATACTTTCTATCTTTCAGATAATAGACATTCTGACAGAGGTAAAGTGATAGCTCATTGTGGTTTTGAAATGCACTTTCCTGATGGCCAGTGATGTTGAACATTTTTTCACATATTTATTGACCATCTGCATTTTTTCTTTCTTTTTTTTAAAAGATTTATTTATTTATATTGGAAAGATAGATACACAGAGAGGAGGAGAGACAGAGAGGAAGATCTGTCCGTTGGTTCACTTCCCAAGTGACTGCAATGGCCGGTGCTGGGCCAATCTGAAACCAGGAGACAGGAGCCTCTTCCAGGTCTCCCACGCAGGCGCAGGGTCCCAAGGTTTCAGGTCATCCTTGACTGCTTTCCCAGACCACAGCAGGGAGCTGGATGGGAAGCAGGGCCGCTGGGATTAGAACCAGTACCCATATGGGATCCCAACGCATAAGTGAGGTGAGGACTTTTAGCCACTAGGCTGCTGCACTGGGCCCCATCTGTGTTTTTTCTTTTGAAATCTGTCTATAGAGGTTTTTTGCCCATTTCTTAACTGGATGGACTCATTTTTGCTCATGAGCTTTTGAATTATCGATATTTACTTATTTTTATTGGAAAGGCAGATTTACAGAGAGAAAGACAGAAAAATCTTCTATCTGTTGGTTCACTCCCCTAATGACAACAAGAGCAGATCTGATCTGAAGCCAGGATCCAGGAGTCTCTTCAAGGTCTCCAATCCAGGCACAGGGTTCCAAGATTTTGGACCACCCTCTGCTGCTTTCTGAATTCATAAGACGGGAGCTGGATGGGAAGTAAGGCAGTTGGACTAGAACTGGTGTCTGTATCTGAGGTCAGTGCTTGTAGGCACAGGATGGTCCAGGTGAGCTATTGCCCAATGTTTTACAATTTCCATTTTAGAGAACTTTCACTTCTTTGATTAAGTTTGTTCCTAAATATTTTAATTGGGGGGGAGACTATTGTGAACAGAATTTATATTTTAGCAAGTTCATTATTAGTACATAAAAAGTTCCTGGTTTGGATATGTTTATTTTGTAACCTGAAACTACTGAATCAATTGGTTATTTCTAACAATTGTATGTGTGTGTGTGTGTGTGTGTGTGTGTGTGTAATGCTTAGGTTTTCCATATACAACATTATGTCACCTGCAAATATGAATTCTTTTCTTTCTCCTTTCCAATTTTGATGCTATGTTTTTCTTCTTTTTAATTGCACTTATGAATACTTTGAATAGCCTACTGAATAAGGGTGGTAAAAGTGGGCATCTTTGTGTGGTTTCATGTCTGAGTGGAAATGTTTTCAGTTCTTCCCAATTTTTATGATATTTCCTGTTAGTGTGTCATGTATAGCCTTTATAATATTGATAAAGTTTCTTTATGCCTAATTTGTGGAGGTTTTTTTTTTATCATGAAAACATGTTGAATCACACCAAATGCTTTCTCTGCATCCACTCTGATGAATATATGTTTTCCAAGCTTTATTTTATTTTTGAAAGGCAGAGTTGGTGGACATTGGGGAGAGATTTCCCATCAGCAGGTTATACTGGCTTGGGCTGAACCCAGCTGAAATCAGAACGCTAGATTACCATCTAGGTTTCCAGTGTGGGTAATGGAGCTCAGGTCCTTGTGTCTTCTTCCACTGCTTTCCCAGGTGCATTAGCAGGGAGCAGGATTGGCAGTGGAGCAACTGGGACTCAAAGCATCACACATATGCGATGCTGGTGTTGCAAGTGATGGCTCAACCCAATATGCCACACGCTGACCCCAATCATGTTTTTTATTCTTCATTTTATTGACATGCTTTATGGATGTTGAACCAGTCTTTTATTTCTGAGATAAAGCTCTTTTGTTGTTTGATTTTTTTTTTTTTTTTTTTTTTTGCTATTAGATTCATACTGACCTTGCAAAAAGAGCATGACACAGTTGAAATCCTATTCAATATTTTGGAATATTTCAAAAAGTATTGTAGTGAGTTCCTCTGCTTTGTGGAATTCATCAGTAAAGTCATGGGATCCTGGACATTTCCATGAGTGAGGCTTTTAATTACTGTGTCAAGCTGCTTGATTGCCAGGGGTCTGTATAGATTTTTGTGTATCTTCTTGATCAATATGAGTCTGGGAATTTAGTTGAGATTTTCCAGTTTCTTGGTATTTGGTTCTCATAGTGTTTTCTTAGAATCTTGTGATTTTGGCTGCATCTGTTGTGATGTTTCCATTCTCATCACTGATTTTCCTTAAGCTTTTCTTCTTTTTTTTTTTTTTTTTTTTTTTTTTTTTTAGTATTTCTAGGGTTTTTGTCATCTTATTTATCTTCTAAAAATTTTTTATTCTGTCCATCCTCTGTAATTTTTTAATTTCAATTTTATATATTTATGTTCATTATTTCCTGCCTCCTGCTTATTTAGGTCTAGCTTGTTCTTGTTTGTCTGAGTCCTTAGAATGCATTACTAGATTGATTATTTAATAATTTTAGACCTTTCTATTTTTTATGCAAACATTTATTGCTATAAATGTCTCCTTCTTTGGGGTTTATTTTTTTTAATTATATAGTCAGATATACAGAGAGGAAAGATGGAGAGGAAGATCTTTCCATCTGATGTTTCATCCCCCAAGTGGCCTCAACATTGAGAGCTGCGCCAAGCTGAAATCAAGACACTGTAGCCTCTTCCGGGTCTCCCACGCAGGTGCAGGTCCCAAGGCTTTGGGCCGTCCTCCACTGCTTTCCCAGGCCACAAGCAGGGAGCTGGATTGGAAACAGGGCCACTGGGATTAGAACCAGTGCCCATACGGGATCCCAGCACATTCAAGGCGAGGACTTTAGCTGCTAAGCTGCCACGCTGGGCCCTAACTGTCTTTTTCAGTACTGTATCTGTTCTGTCATACAGATTTTGATATGATGTAGTTTCATACTCATTTAATTTAAGAAGCTTTTTTTAAAAAATTTTTTTTTTAGGTTCTTCAATGACCTATTGGTTGTTCAGCAACATGTTGCTTAATTTGTAAATATTTCACTGTTGCTTTCTGGTTTCATTCTTCTGTGGTCTGAGAATATAAGTAATATTATTCCAATCTTCTAAAATTTATTGGTACTTAATTTGTGGACTACTAGGTGCTGTGTGATGGAGAATGTAACATGTGCTTAAGAGAAGAATGTGTGCTTTGCAGCTGTTAGGTTAAATATTCCTTGAGTGTCTGTCTACTTGGTCCATTTGCTCAATAATATGGTTCTGCTATAAAGTGTTTTTATTGATTTTCTGTCTTGATGATCTACCCATTGAAGTTAGTTGGACATTGACGTATCCACAAAGATTGTATTGGAGTCTGTATCCCCATTTAGGTCTAATAGTATTTTTATACTATTTAAAAATATACATATGTTCTTCTGCTGATGCATTTAGTATATATTTATGGTTATTATATCTTCTTGATGAGTTGGGCATTTTCTTACAGTTTTGATTTAAAGTCTGTTTTTTAAAGATTTATTTTTATTTTTATTGGAAAGTCAGATATACAGAGAGGAGGAAAGACAGAGAGGAAGATCTTCCATCTGATGATTCACTCCCCAAGTGACCGCAACGACTGATGCTATGCTGATCTGAAGCCAGGATCCAGGAATTTCTTCCAGGTCTCCCACGTGGGTGCAGAGTTCCAAGGCTTTGGGCCATCCTCGACTGCTTTCCCAGGCCACAAGCAGGGAACTGGATGGGAAGTGGAGCTGCTGGGATTAGAACCAGCATCCATATGGGATCCTGGCGCGTTCAAGGTGAGGACTTTAGCCCCTAGGCCATGCTGCCGGACCCTAAAGTCTGTTTTAACTAATAAAAATATGGCCAGTTTTGATTGCTTTTGGTGTCCTTTTGCCTGCTATATATTTTTCAAGCCTTTTATTTTCAGTATACGTTTATCTTTATTTGTGAAAAAGCTTCTTGCAGAAAGCACATAATTCAGTCTCGGCTACTTTCAGTCTTTCAGCCAATTTGAGTTTCATGGCTAATGAATTTAATGCATTTACATTAAATGTTAATATTGATAGATAAAAATTAATTTTTGTCATTTCAGTATTGATTGCTGATTGAACCTGCTTTGTTACTGGAATTGGTAGTGTCATGGGTTTTCATGATGTTTACTTCTGGCATAGGACTCCCTTCAGAATCTCTGGTTAAGTCTGCTGATGGTGAATTCCATTTTTGTTTATCTGGGAGATATGTTACATACTTGGACATTTTTGAGCATTTTTCACTTAACATCTTGAACTTATCATCCCACTTACTTTTGGCTGTACATTTTCTGCTCAAAAATTGAGGTGAGCTTAATTGGGCTTCCTTAAACTACAACCTGATTCTTCTCTCTTACTATGTTTAGAATTCTCTATTTAACTTTGGACACTATAACTACCACTCATACATATTAACCCTGCATGTAAATGGCTTAAACTCAATCAAACGTCATAGATTAGTAACCTGGATTAAAAAACAAAGCCCATCTATTTCTTGCTTGCTGGAGACACATTTCACCAACAAAGATCAACAGAAACTCTATCTCATGGATTTTGATTATTTTTTTTCAGCTACAATCTCAGTAAGCTCCCAGGGACATTTTCCTTCTCTTCTCCTTCAGAGAATTATTACTATATGAATATTAGATCACTTAACTGGATCTCATTTATCATGTAGAATTTCTTCATTCTCTTAAATTTTTTTCTTTATTTCTGTATGATTGAATTATTTTAAAATGTTGTGTTCTCTACATCGTAAATGTATTTCTCCTTTTGTTCTAGTTTGCTGTTGAAGCTCTTGAAAATGCTGCTTATTTCATTGAAAATTTCTTCTTCGAACTCTCTGTTTGATTCTTCTTGATGACATCCATCTCCTTAGAGGAAATTTAATTCAAATCACCTACTATTATCCTTGCTCCTCTATGCTTTCTATCCATATTCTCTTGCAGCTTATTGAGTTTGCTTACAATAACTCTTTTTAACTCATTCTAGCATTTCATAGTTTTCCTTTAAATCAGTTTATGTTTCTGGAAACCAATTGTTTCCTTGGAAGTGTCATGCTATGTTGTTTCTTCATGTTTCCTCTCCTCACACTAACATCTGTGCATCAGATATAGTCTTTTCTTAATTGGATAAATTTTGATTGAGAAGATGGAATTCAAGGTACCATGTGGCATGATGTTTTGGCTTTGCTTTTAGGTGAGCCCAAAGCTGTAACTTCGGAACTTCCATCAGTGTCAGCTACATAAATAAGTAACGCTGCTGTCAAGTGTTAGAAGTGTGGCTTTAAGATGAGTGTGGTTTCCTAGAGTGTGTATCCTCAGTCCCCAGAGAGTTCAGTCCCCTATGGTGTTCTCAGTTAAACTAGGAATTGTGATCTGTGAATCTTTTTTCTTTGTAGTCATGGATATAAATTGAGCTCTTCTATTATACTGGCAAGCCTGAGTGATGCTGGGTTTTATGGCACTGAAAGTTATGTTTTTGTAACTGTGTGATATGGACAGGAGCTCTTCCAGTTCTTGCTGGGGAAGTTCAATATGTACTGGAACTTAAAATATGAGCAATCCTGGTTAAAGGATTAAGGGATGTGAACTAACTCCTCCCCAATCCTATCGTGTGACTGTAAGATTTAGAGGATATTTTGCACTCACGGTTGTGGTTCTAGAGATAAGGAATATTACAAGCTTTTTCTGTAGTTCCATTTGGCAGATTTCAGAGACCTTGAATAAATTAACGCTGATTATTGGTCCTGATTTTATAGGATGCAGAGAAGTCATTACTGTGATCTCCAAGCACGAGAGCCACGTTTTGGGGATGGTGTATCCACCTCCTCAAAGCAGAACAATACAAGAAAAAGCACTCCCCATACTGTGTGTGAATGAGAGTTACTCAAAAGTTATAATACTAACAGCAAAAGTCCTGATTCTGTAAGGCAGAGATGGAACAGCTCCAGGATATTAGAGTAATGCTGGGGTTGTGCTCAAGGCCCCTGGCACTGTAATCTAAAAAATACCAGGGGAACTCTCTCAGACCAGTCTATGTTTGTTTGTTTGTTTTCTGGACTGCTAGCACAAATCCCAAGAAGCTGAGGGAAGTCCCCTTGGATTATGCAGCGTAGGTGAACACAGTTCTGAAGCTTATGTCCAGACTCACGTAGTGGCAGGATGCTGCAAATCTACTCTCCTCTCTGTCAACGGCCCTGACTCAGGATCCAACCACAGAAGGATTGCATGCTGCCTGTTGAGTCTTAGCACAATCCAAGTAAGACTCCATCACTTCCAATCCAGTCAGGTAAGGGTGCATGAGGGAATGGAAGCAATAAGGTTTCATTTTTCAGAGCAAAGCATCTACTCAGACCCGAGTCAGCACATCTGGGTTGACTTGAAGTCAGTGAGGAAGTGAAATTCTCTCTCCATTAGAGTTGCTGCTGTGTGGATTCACAGCAGCTTCTTTCTACCTTGTCCAGGAATGATGGCATATCACAGTGGCCACCCTACTGCATAGATGCAGGGCTGAATTTCAGCATAGCTGACCACATTGGGATGTTTGTTCTATTTTCTAGCTGCCCCATAGATTTTCTGTTGCATTTCTTTTCAATTCTCTGCTGAAACTTTGTCAGTCCCATGAACTTGTGGCCATTCCCTTGTTTTTTATTCTGTTACTTTTCTGTGGCTATGGTCAATACTACTTCATCTTGGAACATCTCAAGAAGGTATTTTTACTAACTCTATTTTATAGAGGAATCTTAAAGAACAAACTGACCTGTGAGATAAAAGGCTTCAGTAACTACTCCCATAAAACACACTCACATCCAGAAAAGGGAAATCAAATGAAAACTTCAATTGGGTACCACTACATGTTCTGCAGAACGTCAAAATCAAAGAGGAATAAGATTTTCAGAGCTGACAGGAATGTGGGCAACCATACTCTGACATCTTGCTAAAGGATAAAATGGGGTAATAACATGGAAATTTGTTTGCCATTTTCTGGTAAATGTAAACACAGGTCAGCATTAAGTTCTAGACTTTCTAGTTTTAGGTATGTGCCAAAGAGAAATTGAGTGTATGGGACAAAACTCTTTTTTCTAGTATCCTAAACTAGAAATTGTGCAGTATTGCTCAATATGAGGCTGTATGAAGAAAACATGATATATACTGATGCAATAAAATTCTGCAAAGTAGCAACACAAGAAAACACAGCTCATACCTGGCAGCAAATGTTAATTTCAGAAATCATGTTAGGTGGAATAAATCAGCCACAAAGAAGTCTATTGATATAGCTCAAGAACAGGCAAAATTAGCTTATATTCACAGGAAGGAGAACAGTATTTTCTTCTGTCAGGGGTGTAACCGGAAAGCATCAATGGGGTAGGACATATGGAACTTTCTGAGATGATGCATATACTCCAAACATTGGCCTAGCATAATATAGGTAAAAATTAATTGGGGTTGCATTTAGCATTAGACACTTTATAGTAAAGGAGTTACACTTCAATTTAAAAGAAAACAGATAGAAAGCAAAGAGAAGGGATTGGAAGAAGCAGAGAATGAGATAGAAAGACTGAGAGAGAGATGAAATTTGTCTGTATTAAGAACAAGTGAAAAGAAAATTAAGAAATGATGGAGCTGGTTTTCCAACCCTCTGACACCAAAGTCTTTACTGCTCATCACAATGCCAGTCAACATGTTTAACATATGTGAGGGGCTCATAAATATTTTAAAAGTTGAATAGCATTGAAATTCATCCTAGGAAGACACAATGATCAGATTCCATTGTGTTTTTTTTTTCATGACAATATGACCTTGAATAATAATTCCATAGAAAAGAACAGTGAAGCCTGATATGTCTCCAGTTCCTGAATAATTTCCCGTTGCATTGGCTGGTGTATCCTCCCACCGGCAGAAAGCCAGCTGCTCCCTTTGATCTCTGTCTGTTCAATAGTTGTATTGTGCATTATACTAATTAGTCAGTTGGGACTCATAATGTTTATTCCTTCATGATTCAAATACTGATTCTATCAAGGGCAGAGAGTTGTTTGATGTGTTTGGCTTGAAGAAATTATTTTGTGCAATATCAGCTTGAACTCACATTTGCACTTTGAATATATTAGAGAATAAAATTCTTATATTTTTTTCACTTGTCTTTCATTTTGTCAATCTATTTTCAGCCCGAGAAATCATGAGCAAATTCATATTGGATATGGATAAACAGTCTTAAATTTTACACAAAATCCTTAGGACTTGGTATGTGTGTGTGTGTATTTCTGTGTGTTATGCTTGCTACAGAAAATATCTAGCTGATTTGGGTTTTTTTAATTTTTTGAAGGAAAGATCAATAATGTATTGAGTGGTTTTCTTCATAAGCTCTTACGTTGTAGTGTGACATGTATGAGAGACTGAAAAATTATAATATGAAATTCAGAGGAACCAAAAAAATCTGTCACACTGTGAATGTCACAACCTGGAATATTTGATCTGTCAACTCCGTGTTAGTGTTCCATACCAGAACGATATTAAAAATATTTCTATCTTGTAGAATTGTGGAGTTTTTTGGTGTTTTTTTTAACTTTCTTTTGAAAGGTGAAGAGACAGAGAGACATTCAAATTTGTTCCTTCGCTCCCAAAGTTCTTACCACAGCTAGGATTAGGCCATGCTAGCCAGAAACAGAGAAGTCAACATTGAGCTCCCTGTGAACAGCAGGAAGCAAAAAACATGAACCATCACCTGCTGTCTCCAAGGCTCTGAATTAGCAGGAAGCAGGAACGAGGAACAGAGCTGGAGTTCAAACCCATGAACTGGTTACAGGGGGTAGTGATCCCAAGCGGGTTTTTTAAAAAATATTTATTTTTTTTTTATTGGAAATTCAGATATACAGAGATGAGGAGAGACAAAGGGGGAGATCTTCCATCTGCTGATTCACTGCCCAGGTGGCTGCAATAGCCAGAACTGGGTTGATATGAAACCAGGAGCCAGGAGCCTCCTCCTGGCTTCCCAAGCAGGTACAGGATCCCAAGGCTTTGGGCCATCCTCCACTGCTTTCCCAGGCCACAAGCAGGGAGCTGGATGGAAAGAGGGGTCACTATGATTGAAATCGGGGTCCACATGGGATCCAGGTGGGTACAAGAAGAAGACTTTAGTCATTAGACCACCATGTGGGGCCCCCAAGTTTTGTTTTTTTCTTTTACCTACTTTGCCATACAACTGTCTCCTTCACGGCTCTAACACCTTTTTTATGAAAAAGTGTTCTGTTTCCAGAGTTGTGAATGACTATACCTAGTTTTAAGGAGTCAAAAATTTTGTTCTGATCCAAATAGCAATCCTAAGAAGAAAACAGAGTAGCAAATCAAACCTTCATTTCTTGTTGTCTGTGATGAAAACCTGGCAAATTTTGGAGAGGACTGTCATTGGCCTTCATAGGCATTGCCTGGGTTGTTTTTGTCCAGGTGGCCAAATGTTGTGGGCTAAGGAGTTGATCAGTGCTTGTTGGCCTGAGCAGGAACAGAGCTGGGCTTGTGGCTGAAGAACACCTGGACTAATTAGACTCATCTGTATCCAATATCCTGCTAAATGAGGATGTGGGGGAAGAGTATATAAGGAGAGGTGAAGGAGCAGTAAAGAGAGACTTCGCAGAGACTTTTACCATCACGCCTCCTGTCGGTGCTTCATCCCCAGACCCTCTCCCTGTCCACGTTACTGGCTGTGCTGGCTGGAGCAGCCAATGTAAAGGCAAGAAAGTAGTCAGCAGAGAACAGACTCATCAAAATTACTCACAGAGCCATTTGTTCAGAAACCAAAAAAAAAAAAAAAAGGAAAATAAATAGGGAAAGAGGAAGTTATCCTTATTTGCATATGACACAATTCTAAATACAGGGAACTAAAACATGACACCAAGAAACTTTTAGAACTGCTAAGTGAATGCAGAAAAATTTCAGGAAACAAAACAAATACAGAAGTTTCAAGATGGCAAAATAGGGTGACAACAGGTTTAAACAAGCAGAGAAGTGTTAGCTGAGATGAAGCAGAGAGGGCAAGATCCCAGGAAATAGGAGAAGGTTGACAATAGCACAAGAACACCTGAGTATCAACGGACACACAGAAGCAGCAGAGATGGCAGAGCAAACCTGCAGTGAACAGAAACCTCAGCAATGGTAGTAGAGCCCTGGACCAGATGGCTTCATTGCTGAATTCTAACAAACATCTACAAGTGATTCAAAACAACAGCAAGGGTATCACCTTAAGCCCCATAGAGATACAACAGAGAAAGAGCACTACCAACTGATATTACTGATGACTATAGACACAAACAACATTCAACAGAACACTAACAGAATCCAACAATACATCAGAGAGATCATTCCCTCTGCACAAAGTTTTACCCCTGATAGGCAGGGGTGGTTTAACATACACAAATCAATAAATGTGATACACCACACCAACAAATCAAAGGATAAAAACAGTATGATCATCTCTATAGATGCAGAGAAAGCATTTGATAAAATTCAACACCACTTTATGCTAAAAAAACTTAAGCAAGACAGGTATAGAAGGAACAGTCCACCACACAATCGAAACAATATGTGAAAAGGACAATGCCAGCATCAAACTAAATGGGAAAAAACTGGAGGCTTTTCTGCTAAGATCAATAGCTCTAGCCATAAATAATTCCATGGTTGAGAAAGAACTCGTAAGTACAGTGCCCCTTAAAATGGTGATGAATCTTAAATATCTTACAATAAATGTAAACAAAGAAGTACAAGAGCTGTATGATGAAAATCACAAAACATTTTAAAAAGAAATAGAAGAGGACATTAAAATATGGATAAATTTACTGTGCTCCTGGTTTGACAGGATTAATAGCATGACAATGTCCATGTTACTGAAATTATGAAGTGGATTCAATACATTCACAATCAAAATCACAACAACATTCTCAGAAATACAAAAGATGATACAAAATGTCATCTGGAAACACAAGAGACCATGAATAGCAAAGCTATCCTGAAGAATAAAAATTAAACTGGAAGAATCACAATTCCAGACCTCAAGATATACTGTAGAGCAATGGTAATCAAAACGTTATGGTACTCAAAACCTACAATACATTCTTAATCTATCCATCTCCACTTTAAACTGTAGTATTCATGTTTATATAAATCTGTAATATTTACAAATAAAGTAGATATGGCAAAATGTTAAAATTTTAAAATCTAGCTGTGCTCATTGAATGCTTCTCAATACTTTTCTGTATTCTTTGAACTATTTTTAAACAAAAAAACTAAAAATACAATGAAAATAAAAGTAACCATAATGGTTTTTCTTTTCTGTAAATTTTTAAAGATTTATATTTATTTTTTACTTGGAATATAGCCATACAGAGCAAAGGAGAGACAGAGAGAAAGATCCTCCATCTGCTGGTTCACTCCCCGAATGACCACAATAGTAGTAACTGAGCCAATCTGAAGCCCAGAGCCAGGAGCTTCTTCCACGTTTCCCATGTGGGTACAGGGACCAAGGAGCTGGGCCATCCTCCACTACCTTTCTATCCATAATCAGGGAACTGGATCAGAAATTGAACAACCAGGACATGAGCTACACCTACATGAGATGCCAGTGCTGCACATAGAGGACTAGCCTTATATGCCACACGCTGGCCCTATGCTAAGCTTTAAAAAATATATGGAGGGCAGAACGGTTGGAACATGATTCCATGTCCCCCTCTGGGTCTCTCATGGAATATAAATTTGTCTATAAAGGATGGACATAGCTAATTCTATGATTGTAGCTTCCTTGCAGAATACATTATATAACTTAATTTTTACTATAGCTGATACATCCCCATTTTATAGTAAGGCAGCAAATGTGATATGATTATACTTAAATGAAGAAGTTTATGGAATTAAAGCAATAACGCAATAGGAAGTAAATCAGGCAAGTTTACAGACTCTCTCCTTTAGAAACTATACTTCCAACACATCATATGCCCACCTAATTTCTACAATATGTTTCAGTTGTAGGACAGAAAAATAGTATTCCCGGATTTTGTCTGGGGTACTTCAGAAAACATAACCAAGAGACTTGGCTGAAGTTTTATGTGGATTTGTGGCATAATCAGGTTTTCTAACATGTATGTCAGCTCCTAGTGGAGTTACTTTGTCTTCCCCTTACCTGTAAGGTCACACAGTTTGCTGTGTTTGCTATTGCTTGGTGCTTTGGAGTGAAATGTTATCATTGTTTTAAATTTTTACCATCCCAACAAGAACTAGGTAGACTACAATAGGTATGTGCTATGAAAAACAGGAGAAAGAAGGAAAGGAAGAGGAAGAGATTGGGGAGTTAGAGAGAGAGACCAAGAGTACTGAGGAAGGATGAAGAGAGGGAGAGGAGAGGGTGGAAGGAGGGAAGTACATGAGACCAGAGTTAGAAACGTTGTCTTTAGGGTGATAAATACCCATTGATGAAACTCAGGCAGTCCAACTTTGGGTTATTGATTTCTCATGTCAACTACAATACAGATTCTCTTAATATTTTAAATTAAAGTAATATGAAGGAAGACTAGGCATCTACTCAAGTCTTCATTTCTAGGAAAATATTTTTACATCAAAAGTTCCACAGTTGTCATATTATAGAGCCATTGGAAACAGAAAATGCATTTTCTGCTGTTCAGATCACTTGAACGAGTCCTTCAGGTTTAACAGTCTGAACCACAATGCTTGCTTTAGGTATTCAAAAGATGTTCCAAGTAGAATAGATTTGAATTCTGAATGGATAGAAATTGATGTGAACAAGTTGCCCTGGGTTCTGACTCTGGAAATATTGAAAAAGGACATGACACCTTGAGCAAGACAATTTTTTTTCCTAAGTTCTTCATTTCATAATTCTTGAAGCCACAATGGCAAGTTAATTATTCAAGCATTTTTCTTCTCTACGAGAAAATAAAATATTTTAACCAATACATCTCTCTGATTCAGGCAACTTTCATACATTTTCTGTTTGAAACTTAGATGAAATATTTCTATAGAGACTGTTAACCTGACCCAGTTTTTCAGATTGAAATAGAACATTTTTCAGGTCCCTGAGAAACATACATGTGAAGTGGTTTGAATTTCAGTACTGAAGTCAGGATAGAATTCAGTTCTCATCCGTGTTATGTACTCATCTGTATATGCTAGACAGCAAAGTAAACTTTCTGGGAATGTTTTTTGTCAGTAATATCAGTGAAAGAATATGAAACATCCTATAGTCATCCTGCTGTCATACTGAAAAAACCTAACAAATGTTATTCTTGCAGTATTTGAAATTTGTTATTATTATTATTATTATTAGTAGTAGTAGTAGTAGTAGTAGTAGTTATATTGGAAAATAACTGAGGTTTACTATGGGAGATCACCCTTGCATATCTGCCTGCTATCTGGTGGGCATGGCTCACAGCTTACCTGCCCATGATCTGATCAAAGTTTCCTGCTATGCACATGGAATGTGACCTGTGACATGACTGGAGGGTCTAAAGGAATAGATGTGCCTTCTGGCCAGTTAAGTGTCATTGTTGTGTGGAAGGACTGTCGGGAGACACCCTTCTGCTCTACCTTTTCCTAGCCTATATAAGCTTGTATTCGCTTTCCAATAAACGGACATCACTTACCAGTTTGTCTCCAGTGGTTCTTGTGGCCGGGGAACGCCGTCACCCCACCCCTCGGTGGTCTCGGGGGTCTGCTGGCAGGAAGTTCCCCCAAGAGTTTCCCTCTCAGTCTTCCAAGTGATAGAAGGGACCATCTGATCCTAGAGGGTCTTAACATGGCTTGACTGATGTAGCTGGAACTGAACTGGATGGAGATAAACGTGAGATGATTGTAACATCTGGAAGCACTTTGTGACCATACTGGTCTAACTAGATTATGGTCACGTAAACATGTCAGGTTATTGGGATCAAGTGCCAGGAAAGACTCTGGTTGATGCAGTTCATGCTGTCTATGAGCACACGGGCCTGGAAGCAGTCAGAGGCAGGTGGATCCCAGGCAGAAGAGTCTGAATCATTTCCACCTGGCGATGACATTGAAAATTGCACCAGACACAGCTGGGCACCTTGACCTTTTCAGAACTTAAAAGTGACTGATAATGCTGCTATTGGTCAATTAGATGAAATTTTTACTCTGCCTAACTCTGCAAAGTCTTCAAATTCAAAGGACTGGACAGGTAGTCTGACTGAAAAAGAACCCACCACAGCAAGCATCATCTTTCTCAAATGAGACTCAGTTCCACCTACGATGAGTCATTGGTGGAGGAGTTCTGAAGACAGGAAGGATGAGGAGGTGCTGACAGCCAAAAAGCTTTGATTTCTGTCTGCTGTGGCTTGACCCTGTTTCTTGAATTTCATATGTGCAAACCTACTCCCAAGATTTATGTGTTGATGGTGCTTAAAGGTTACTGGAGCATGAGGCTTCTGCCTCATTCAAGGATTAATGATTAATACATTCAGTGAGTAATGAATTAATGGGCCACACCGTTATTTGGGGAAATTTTGTTATCAAAGTGAGCTCTCCCCGGTATGCTTGCTTTATCTGGCCACACTACCATTCTCACTATATGACAGTGCAGCAAGAGGGCCCTCACCAGACACCTGCACTGCAGTCTTGGGCTTTCCAATCTCCACAGAAAATGAGATAGATTCCTCTCCTCAAAATATGACTCAATCTCTATTATTTCATTATAGCAGCAGAAAATGGCCTAAACACTCTCTATCTCCTATAATAAGACGGGTTTTAGACTAGATGTGAGGTGTTTCAAAGGAGGCTGTATGAATCATTCTACTACATGATTAATTACAATTACCCTTGTTAAGTTCTCCATCTATGTAAGATATTCCATGTGATCTTTAACCCAAATAAAGGCACTCCAACAATTAGTTGATAGTTTCAATTCCACCTCACAGATTATGGGAGTGAGAATCTCAGAAGTGAGGAGCTTGCTCTAGAACATAAGTAACTTTGTGTTACAGCTGGGATTGGGAATGAGGTGAACAGGTAGGCACATGTGTTATAGCCTCCTAAGCGTCATGTAGCCTGTGTTTAAATCCAAGTAGATTCTCATGTTGGCGTAAATTTGGTGTTTGAAATGGAGTGTCCATTGATAGGCCTATTTAACCCAAGAGCACACAGTTATTTCCCCAAAAACATCTCATCTAATTATATGTAAAGCAGCATCACCCATTGACTTATTTCTGACCCTGTGACCAATGAGACAAGCTCATTTTAACATGTATATATGTTCCTGAGTTGAAGGCTTCAATGGCCAGTGACAGAACAAGTCAAATCAGCAGAAAGGAAAGTGGAACCAGAAAGTAATATGGCTTCTGAGTAATTCTGTAATGCTCCTCCTCCTCCAGCCCCCATATATCCACACTATAAAATATCTCCAGAACACATGTGCCACAGAACGCCAAGACCGGGAGAGATCAGCTCCTAAAACAAGTCCAGCCACTCCGCCACTGTACGTGTGGTACCCTTTAGAGCAGAGTACTTTGAAATATTCCCCACTATTAAGTAATTAGACCTTGTGATCCACCTTCACACATGGTTTTATTAATGGAAACATAAAGCACTGTAATGTGTTCAGTAGTTCCGGTTGTGGGTTGTAAACCTACCCATTGGAGTTAGAGACAAGGCCTGAAGAAGAAATCGCAATGCCTTTGAGTAACTCAGGAAGAAGAAAGTCACGTAGTTAATGAATAAAATGTTTTATTTTAGCTGGTCATTGGTGCTGCTCAATATACAAAATGTCTTTAGAAAATTGTGAATTTTGTGAAATTTGATACACTTCTAGAGAGCCTTAACTCTGGGCAGGTACAACAGGGGCTTGCACAAATTTTTGTTGCTTGTCCAGCATTGTGGCAGTAATAGTTAATCACACATATTTCATTCTGCCATGCTGTAGGTGTCAGTGACTCATTTGTGTATAAAGAGATGATGTTCTTGGGCCTGGTGTGATGGCTCAATGGCTAAATCCTCACCTCACACTGAGATCCAATATCGGTGCTGATTCATGTCCAGGCTGTTCCACTTTCCATCCAGCTCCCTGCTTATGAACTGTGTGACCTGGGAAAGCAGCAGAGGATGGCCCACAGCCTTGGGACCCTGAACCTGCATGGGTGACCTGAAAGAAGGTCCTGACTCCTGGCTGCAGATGGGCTCAGCTCCAGCCATGTGACCTTCTGTGGGGGAAGGTAAACCAGCAGATGGAGCATTTTTCTATCTTTCCTTCTCTCTGGAAATCTGCCTTCCCAATAAAAATAAATAAATCTTCAAAAAAAAAATAAAACCTGATGTCTTCTTTTTGTGATATGAATAGAGCCCGAGCTTAGCTGCAAGACTAGATACAACCCAATGACTCCCAATTTATCATACTGAACATCCACGTTCGCTTTGGAGCAGCTGGGTCATGAAACCATGGCAGACCCTGAGCTGACGGTTTCTAAGTACGAGCTGATACCATGGCACCTCAAGAACACTCCCGTCCAGACTTTCCATTTCATTTGCCTCCCTCTCTCCCTCCCCACTCCTCCCTCTCATTTCACTCCCTCCCTCTCTCCCTCCCCACTCCTCCCCTCTCTCCCTCCCCACTCCTCCCTTCACTCCCTCCCTCTCTCCCTCTCCCTCCCTCCCTCTCTCCCTCCCCACTCCTCCCTCTCCCTCCCTCCCTCTCTCCCTCCCCACTCCTCCCCTCTCTCCCTCCCCACTCCTCCCTCTCACTTCACTCCCTCCCTCCCTTCATGCCTCTCCAGTCCCTCCCCCAAATCCTTCAGTCCTTCCTCCACATTATTTCTCCCTCTCTTCCTCCCTCCCTCTGTCCACTTTCGTGTGTGTGTGTGTGTGTGTGTGTGTGTGTGTGTGTGTGTTCCTGTATTTCTGCCTTCCCTTCCTTTTCTGGGACTTCGGCAAAAAAACACAAACACAAACAAAAAAAACCCAGAGATTTAATAATAAAAACAGTAAGTAGGGACAGGTGTCATGGTGTGGCAGGTAAAACTGCAGCTTGGAACACCTTCCTCTTACATGGCTTGAGACTGAATTCTGCCCCTACTTCTTGTCTAGATTCCTGTTAATGTCAGCTGTGGGAGGAAGCAGATAATGGCTTCAGTACTTCAATCCCTGCTACTCAAACAGCAGACCTGAATGCAACACTTGGCTCCTGGCTTCAGTGTGTCCCAGCGACGGCTGTTGATGCATTTGAGGAGTGAATCCTCTTTCTCTCTCTCTCTCTGTTTCTCTCTCTCCCTCTCCCTCTCTCTCATCCTATGTTTCAAGTACATGAAAATAAAAAAAAAATTCAAAGAGAATTCATTTGAGACACTTAGAAAAATTTAAAAGGAAGATGAATGACATCAGATAAATTCTGCTAGTACTTTTCTATAGAGTTGTTGACATTGGTTGTTACTTTGTGTGGGATGGTGAGATCCAAAAATATTAAGCCTTTTCAAAAACATTTATTTATTTTTATTTGAAAGGCATAATTACAAAGAGAGCGAGAGCAAGAAAAAGATCTTCCATCTGTTGATTCACTCTTGAAATGGTCGAAATGGCTGCAGTTGAGCTCATCTGCAGCCAAGAGGCAGAAACTTCCTCTGTGTCTCGCATGAGGGTTCAGGGTGCCAAGGACTTGGGCCATCCTCTGTTGCCTTCCAGAACATAAGCAGAAAGCTGGATCAGATACGGAGCACTGAGGACATGGATCAGCACCCGTATGAAACACCTGAACTGAAGGAGGACTGGCATGCTATGCCATTGTGCTTCCACAGTACAAATTTTTCCTCCTGTAAAGATAAATATTCTGTACTATGAAATCATGTTGAAACACTAGCCCTGAATTATATTACTTCCCATTGGATATTTTAAACCTATATTCTTCATGATTTAACATGATGTGACGCTTTTATAGACATTCCAGGTGTCAGCTCAGAACCACGTTGGCCCTAACACTGCTATTTATTACTTTCTCCGCTACAGATGATAGGCAGGTTGATAGACAAGTATGCTGATAGATATTGGTAGATTTTAAAAAGGGAAAAGCTTGTTTTCTTCTATATACTTAAGTGTATATAGAAGAAATTTTTTAAATCAAATGTGTTTTCCACATCAAGCAATTTTTCCCCCTAAGGATTCCAAATGGTACAATTTACTTCCATTCTGATACTGTCTTCCTGAAGTTAGTGTCTGATCCCCACCTGTTATATGAACACCTGTCTCACAAAATGACTCCTGCTGAAGATGTCAATGGTATAATCCCAGATTTCCACCTGCACTTCTGATTCACTGGGTATACACCAGAGGTTCCCGGTCTCCCTGCTCAGGTCTAATAAATTGCTGTAATAACAAACAGAATCAAGGGAAGTACTTCCCTATCATTTTATCTAAAAGGGGACAAATCAACAGCCAGATAAAGGAGGCACATAAGGCAAAGTAGGAAAGAAACACAGACCTAGGACCTCTCGGGGAATGTCACTCACCAACACGTCTGCATGTTCACCAACCATGACATTCTCGCATCTAGGACTTTGATTCAGGTTCTCTACTGCAGCCATTGTGAAACAAATCATTGCCCGATAGTGATTAAACTCAGCTCCTGGCACTGTTCTCCTTTCCAAGAAGCTGGGAATTAAAGGTGGGCTTGAATGTCCAATCCTCTAACTGCATGGGTGATTCCTTTGGCAACTGGCCGCTAACCTGAAGCTACTAGAACCTTTCAACCACTGGTTCTTTCAAACTACAGAGAGACACTCATTGTTTCAGAGATTGTAGGAGTCTTGGAAGCTCTTGTCTCAAGAAACAAGGACTAAAATAAAATATTACAACAAAACACGCTACTATCATTCAGGAAATTCCAAAGATTTTAGGAGCTCTGGGCTAGGAATGGGGACAGTGACCAAATGTATATTTTAAATTATATTTATAAGTATATGTTGTATCTATAGTGTAACAATTTTATATACATTTTTCCTCTAAGCCATTTGAGAGAGTGTTGTAAGTTAGACATCGCAGTATTGATGAATGCTTCAACGCATATTTACTAAAATCAAACACAACCACAATATGCAATCAAATATACAACTCTAATATAACAACCAAAATTGGGAAATTAGCATTAACACAGAAATAGGACCTAATCTGTAGACCACATTCAAGTAATTCAACTGTTCCACTAACACCCTTTATAACAATGTAAGATGATAAATATTTGCTCTTTGCAGTGTGGTTGTCTGCCTATGCCACAGGCAGTGTGTAAAAAATAGCAGTGTGACTTGATAAAAGAGAGTATGGAAGATTGTGCCAGAAATCTTGAGTTCACAGACTGACAGAGCTGAGAACTGAGGTCAATTTCTGTGGATAATGCTCTGCAAGTGGGCAAAAGGCTGAGGCCAGGGTCGAGTCCTGTACTGCAGGTCCACAGCTGGGCAGTGGTGCAACGCCACAGAACTATGTGCTTTAAGATATCCTTGAGAAGTCACTTACTGACATCTGTGCTTGGGCTAACCTGCTGCTTCTTGATCATCAAGCACTGGGTGGCTAACATCACTATGGGACACAGCTATTAAAGTGTGCACCCCTCCTAATGCTGTGATTGACTCCACAAGCAGCTTCATAAGATTGAGGTAGCAAGACATCTAGATTGAGCTCCTTGCTCAGAAAAGGAAGCTTCCCTCTGGCCACCCACTTTACTAGTCTTCATCTGCTGTCTCATTTCTGATTTTTCTCAATTGCATGATGCCTCCCCATCCAACCCTATTCATGCCGCTTCACGCAGTGGTAACATATGCACACATATTCATGTTTCTGCTTTTAATCCAGTCCAGGAGTCCACTTGGCATGCTGCTGGCATGCTTCTTTATTCTCCTTTAAAACAGCAGGATTCTCAATCTTACATTTTGGCCATGACATTTTTGAAGAGTTCATGCCATTTCATTTGTAAAATGTCCTTCAGTTAGTCTGTCCCCCTCATAATTAGATTCATGTTTTGATGTTTTTGGTAGGAATTCCACAAAGAACTGTACAGTTCGCAGTCAGTGGAAGCACATGGCAACTGTTCATCCCATTTCTGCTTATTAGGACAGTGTCTTTCAGCTTTCTTTACAATAAAGTTATTATTTTAAACACTTGATTAATCGAGTTTCTCGATTAACTCGAGTTTGTAATCGAGTTTCTCACAGTACATTCAAGTATATAAGAAAATCAGAATTATACAATGTATGCAGTGTTATTTTTATTATTGTAGTATTGCCATTTTCCCAACCAATATACTTTGATAATAGGATTTTCATATTTGCAAGGTAGTTCCTCATATGAATTGATCTACCTTTACTGGAAACACTCACTGCTGGTGACTTCAATTGTCTGCATTCTTTATTTTTCTAAACAGCAAGTGTGAGGCACATTTTTGAGTATGATTTATCTCATGATTGGATTATTGGGAGTAGGATTTTAGTGGCTACACAAGTACATTATCTGTCTTACTATGTTCATGCTGTTGCACAAAGTGCCATAAATGACATATTTTATACATAACAGTAACTTCTTCCTCACACTTGCAGACATTGGAAGGTCAAAGATCTAGATAAAGGCTGGTGCTTCCTGCTCCTGCTTCCTGTCCGTGGGATCCGCCCTGAGTGACGACCGTGAGGCAGCAGCTCCTGGAGCCCCTTTCACAAGGAAGCCAATTCTCTTCAGTAGGTCTCCATTTTCACAATCTAAGCATCTTCCAAAGGCTCTGCCTCCACATATCCCTACACTGGGGAGCGGGTTTCCACACAGAACATTTGGGGTACATTCAGTGTAGACCAACAGCTATCTGTTAAAATGCTTGGCTACTCCTTTTTAAAAGATCACCAACACTATTTTTTTAACACCTGTATTCATTTGACAGTAGGGCTGAAAAGGACATTTTTGGAATGTGTATTTTGAGTTTTGCTTAAATTTTGGATATAGAAAATTGTACAAGAACTTCACTCTCATCCTTATAATGAGAAAGCTAAATTATCTATAGAAATCATAACTTGCCTTAGTATATCAGAGAACTGAAGGTGTTTTTTTAAAGATCTGGAAAGGCAGATATACAGAGAGGAAGAGAGAGAGGAAGACCTTCCACCCGATGACTCTTCCCCAAGTGGGCGCAATGGCTGGAGCCGAGTCAATCCGAAGCCAGGAGCCAGGAGCTTTTGTGGTTCTCCCACACAGGTGCAGGGTTCCAAAGCTTTGGGCTGTCCTCGACTGCTTTCCCAGGCCACAAGCAGGGAGCTGGATGGGAAGAAGGGCCGCCAGGATTAGAACCAGTGCCCATATGGGATCCCAGCACATTCAAAGTGAGGACTTCAACCACTACGCTATTGCACCCAGCCCAAGGGAACTTAAGTTGTAACCACTACCCCTTTCAAAACACACATAGAACAAACAAACAAAACCAAGGGAGAGGTGGCAACACTCTCTGAGGAGAAAAATGGGACACTTGGACAGAACATGTGAGGAAGAGAGTTGGCACAGAAATTTAATAACTTACCAAAAGTTATGATGAACTGGCACATTGACTTAGAATAACCCAAAATCCTATCCTGGTGAGTTCACAGTCATGTGCTAGCAGATCTTCCTGATTTCTAAGACCCAAGGCATTAGGAAGACATTAGTGAGGATTTTGAAGAGTGTGGTACACTGAAGCTTATCAGAAATGGTCAAACATCAGATTCAGTGAAACTACTGACAGTGTTGACTCCATGCAACCTCTCATTGCCCAGACACTAGAGGAGGCCCATTACCAGCGACACAGGATTAAAATTCCGGTTTTAATCAGTTTTTCTATACATGATGTTACACATCTAATAATTATGCTAAATATAAAACAAATAGCGTCCCAATGTCAAGAGAATAGCCATCTACAGAGTGAGACTTACAGGTGTTACAGAACTTGTGAATTAGTTGTTTGGCCTCTGGGTATTGTGGAATAAGACTCTGCAGGCTAATGTGCCACAAAGATAACAACTATGAAGGTCGGATATAACAAAGAAAACTGGCTTCCTGAATGTAGGCAATCGACTGTTGTGGGGTGCAGCCTGTGGTGGCCAGCACCCATTGACAGTGGGCAAATGAAATTTGGCTGTGTCCCCCAACCTCTGTCCTGAAGGTGGATCCTAACAGCAATGGAATAGTAACTGCATCCTCAACCACTTCCCCACATCCTAAATGAGCCAGGATATTGGAAGTCCAATTAGTCTAGGTGTTTTTAGCTACAAGCCCAGTTCCTGTTCCTGCCCATCCTAACGAGCATTAATCAACTCTTTAGCCCACAACACTTAGGTATTCCCTCCTGCCCACCTGTGACTCACCTATCAACTGAGAGGGGATGGTACTGCATTGTTGTGTAACCACTCCCCTCACAAGCCCCTTTAAAAAGGCCCATGAAGCAGGGGCTCTCACTCTCTTTCTGGCCAGGTGCTTCCATTACTCTGGCACCTCGACTCTTGGCTGACCCAGGACAGGTAATCCCCTGAGCATGGTCCCTGTGTGCTGCTTAGGTGGGACAATGGCTATAATAATATTGTTTCTGGTCTGTGTACTATCTGGAGTTCCAGGAGGGGTGAGGCCTAGCAGTAGCAGAATGTGGGCAGAGAAGCCAGGGAAAGGTGAATGTACGCAGCTTTGTAAGTGTGTCCAGGTTCTTTGTGAGTGTGTCCAGGTTATTTGTTGCATGTCTCTTAGGATAACTCATATTGTTGGGGAAGCTGGGACATAGGTCTTCAACTTAATGGATGGACTTAAGGATGATGACCATTTGTTTCTTTTGGGATTATGATTGGTTGGATTATGATTAGGTGGATTGCGGTATGGACTTGTAATTTGCTATTATGCTCTGTTGTCTTCAAGCTTGATTAATAAAGACTCCTTAATAAACCTTAGACATGTCTGGTGTGATCTCGCTCGCACCCTGCAACATGACCTTGGATCTCTGCCTGTTTAGCCCATGTGGGAGGCCTTAGGCACCTAGCACACCGTGTCCCCGGGGTTCCTCTGCCAGGAGTCTCAGCTGAGACCCCAACATGGGCTGTTCACTGGGCATGTGTGCAAGAACGATGCTTGCACCCAGTCTCTCGTGTCTGCCTCTTTGATGAACTGTGCTAGAACTTCCCTGGCAAACAACTCTCAGAAGTCATATTACATTCATCCTGCTTTTCAGCAGGTAACAAGTTTGCCCTGAGACACAGCTTCCTGTGCTTCCTCACCTTTAAGCTCATTGGAGGGTTCAGAGAGATGGACATACCTACTAGCCTGTCACAATGTTGTTGTTGGGTGGAAGTACTTAGGGACTGCCCTTCTGCCCGTCCCCTTTTCCTACCCTATATAAACCTGTAATTCTTTTAAATAAACAGACATCCCTCACCACCAGTTTGTCTGCAGTGTTTCTGCTGCAGAAGAGCAATCTCACCTCACCCCTCGGTGGTCTCAGGCCTGCTGGACAGATGACCCTCGAGACCCGAGTATTCCAGAAAATGAACAACAGTGGATACACTCTAATTGGTGTGTTTGGTTGAAGGTCAGGATATGAGGAATATTACAGAACAAATCTTGACTGCAGCTTTTAAATTGAGAAAAGTGAACTCCAGATTGGGGAGCACGTGGGAAAGCCAGAAATGTTCAGTGGGGCAGCATAAATGCTTAAGAGCATGATAGAATCCTTAAAGAAAGACCCAGGAAGACACCCTCAGAGCCTGGCTGCATGTGTATCTGGACAGGCAGGTTGGAATAGCCACAGCAAAGCGAATGATTTACATTGAAACTAGAGGTGCTGGCCAAGTTTGCGATGCAGTCTTAATCACAAATTTCACTGTTTTCATGAGACACCGAGTTTGAAGCTGTTTTTGAAACAGAGGCAGGATATTACATCATCACTTTGTGGTCATGCTACTTTCTCAGTTTCCACTTTCCTTCAAGTTGCATTTGACTCATGGATTCATCAGCCATTTAGAGCCAGAACTTGAAGCACATGTGCATTGCAAATTGTGTTTTTTTCTTTGCGTCATGTTGATAGGCTAAGAAGCTGACATAAACAACATGTATTTTTTCTCTTAGGAATATATTTTGTTGTCCTGGTGTCTATGGATTTTTTCCTAGACAATTATTTGGATTACATTATTTCCTTTGAGCAATGTAATTCATAATATCAATAGACCTGTGGGTTGTTCTAGGCACTACACTCAGAACTGAAAAAATGGCAGAATAGGACAAAAATAGTCTTAACTTCCATGGAAAGAAATAGAGGAAACAGTGAGCAAATAAGCCAATAGGTAACTCTCGTCCTATTACTAGAGCCACAAATCAGATAAACATAATATACTAGATTAGTATATCAGCAAACTTTCTGGGAAGGACTAGAAAAAAAGACATTTTAGGTTTTGCAAATATTCAGCTTGATATGTGAACGCCAAAGCCATCAGCAACAATATGAAAATGGACGATTATGGTTGCATTTCAATGAAACCCGCAGTGGATCAGCTTGGTAAATGGGTTAATATTTTTCAATCCATCTACGAGAGGAAAGCATGCTTTATTCTTGCTGCCTTACATAGGGTGGTCAGCGTGGACCTCTTAGAGATATTCCAGCTGAAACATCAGGAAACGTCTGTCTGTTCTGCGAAAGGAAAAGAGAACACAAGAAAACTTGAGACTGGAGAAGCCTTGGCAAGTTCCGGGACCCGATCAGAGCCAGCATTGGCTGCGGTGTGATCGGTGAACAAGTTATGACTTGGAGAGTTGATGAGGAAGGTTATGCGTGCAGGCTGTACGAGGGGTGTAGATTTTCCTTCAAGGAGAATCATAGCAGGGTTTCATAGTACAATGATGCAGTCTGACACGCATTGCAAAGTCATGTGAAGAAGATAGTGAGGAACCTGGCAAGGGTACGTCTGCAAGAATCCTGTGGAAGACAACAGGACCAAACATTTTTCTTTCATTTGTTGAGTCAAACATCAGAGAGACAAAGCGAGTTGGCACTCGTTTGTGCTGGTTCACCTTCCAAACGCACGTAATGGCTAGAATTGGGCTGGACCAACACCCGGAACCAAGGACTCAATCCGGGTCCCCCATGTTGATGGCAGGGATTCAGTCACTTGAACCAGCACCACTGATTCCCAGCATCTGCATTAGCAGCAATCTGGAGTCAGGAGCTAGAGTGAAGTCTACAACTCGGGTACTCCAATGTGAGACCTAGTACTTAACTAACACTTCAGCTACTACGCTAGGCGTTCACCCCTGGTGTCTGTACAATACTATTTTTTTGTTCCATGAGATCTTATCATTCATATGAAGTAACTACTAACATCATCTAAAATTAAAATTTAGGAACCAAAAGAGCTTGCTTAAGGTGACAGAGCTGCCCCTGAAGAGATTTTCTGTCTTTGCTACCTTCCCATAGTCATGTGAACTTTGTTAACCATCTCACCCTGCCTACAGCTGTGTAGTTGAATAGTTGCCAGCTCTCTTTGGCCCAGTACCAGTGGTTCAGCAGTAAGCTGTACCACGTTAGGCTTTTGGCACCAAGTATGGCCAGATGCCTGTGTTTAGTGCAACCCAAGTATCTATGTAACTGTGTCACATAATACAATGTAATTACTGAAGTTAAATAATAAATAATTAAAAAAAAAAAAAAAGAATTTGAACTGTAATACTGCATCAAGGTGGAGGAATCCACCGGGGGGAGGGGAGGGGGAGGGAGGGGGGGATTCCCAGAGCCTATGAAACTGTCACATAATGCAAAATAACTAACAATAAAAAAAATAAACAAACAAAAAAAAAAAAAAAAAAAAAAAAAAAAAACAATGCAGGGGAGCCAGAGTCAGCCTTCTTGTCTCTGGGAGCAGCGGCCGCAGGCAGTGTGCCGATGACCCAGGCTGTGTGTGCCGAAGGACATTACCAAGTCTGCAGCTAATGCCATTAGTCCTCAGCATTGTACTGAAAGACAAGAGACCGCGTTAGGTGTCAGTTTTTCTTTATTCTTACTGACTGCACCAATTTGTCATAATCTGCAGGATTTCATTGTTTCTCCCAGGGGATAAACCATTTCAAGATTATTACTATCTGATAGTTCACTCAATGCAGTGGAGGAATCATAGGCTGTCAGAGTCAGTACGTGTTTATAAGGCTGCCCGGCTGGAAGTTTTCAAGTGGGGCTATGCGGTGGCTGAAGGTAGTGGAGGAAAAGGAAGATCACAAGAGACGAGTTTCCTCCCACTAAGCACATTCCTTCATTTAGTCATTGGGTTTCTGGATAGCATAAAAACAAAATAGGTTCTCCTGCTATAACTACTTGAGTTTACCTAGTACAATTCCATGCTAAGCCTTCATTCACCTAGAGAGAGAAAATGATTTTCTGAAGAGCCCTCAGGCAGTGAGAGCGAAAGGACAGAGCTCTTTCCCACCGTGACTGTGTTTTTAAGAGCCACAGTGGTACCACGGATGGGAAAAGGTTAGGTCATGTGGCTCGCATCCGACGATTTTCTCACCAATTGTGTACCTGAGGAAGACATGCCACTCTTATAAGAGAAATTCAGTTGTATCGCTTCTCCTCTTCCACTACTGCATTTGCAATGAGTGAAACATGGTAAGATGAAAATACAGAACACAAGTTTGGGACAATTCTCACTTCTTGGACATATTACTTTAGAAGGAGTATTCTCACAGAGCACAAATTTTGCAACCCAGACCATAAGAGTCATTGTTTACTTTCCAGTCTGGAGTTGAGTGACACACTTTGTTCTAAAGGATTCTCATGCCATCTGCTGGTAATATGAATAATTACAGTTGAAACCATGAAGCGGAAAGCATTTAAAAACTTAGCACTTTTACAATCCTTCAGCAATAGAGGGAGGCAATGTGAGTATCTAGTGTTTTATAATAAAATAAAAGTGATCTGTAGTCCAGCAAACCTCTTCATTTTTGAGAAAATAGCTTCCCCAACTGAGAAAACCAAGCAAAAAAGGGAGAGAAGCTGGAAACTAAGATGTACAACGAAGGACCTGAACAACAGTGCCACCTTGTGGTCGTGCAAAGTTCTAACTAGAACTCCGTGATCAAAGGGCTCTGCTGATGAGATACCTTCTTTCTTGGAGAATTGTAACTACATTATAAGATTTCTGACTCCCTAGAAAAATTGAGACTCACTAGTTCCCAGCCCTAGATTTTTAGAAGCAACATATTCAGCCTGCTTACTTTCTTCCATTGTGTTATTTATTCCCCTGTGTATTAAAATGAATCCTGGAATTGCTTGTTTTTAAAGTGGACAGGATAGGTTGTTGTGAAGTGCCAATTTCTCTGGGTTGCAATTTTGTCTTATAACAGATGGATGGCTCAGGAGAAACTCTACTGTGGCGGCAGCTCAGGAAACCATTACGTCTGAAATTACTTTAACTTTACCAGTGGGTTTGCATGAGGCATGTGGGAATCGGTGGTGGTGGGGTGTTATGCAGGCAAGGACTGGTGCAGTCTGAGAGGTGCTAAAATAAGGGAGTATGCGCCCACTTCAGAGACAGCACTGTGATGCTGGGAATAGAGAATGCAATGATGCGGCCACTAGCCGAGGAAAACTGGCAAGTTCTAGAAGCTGGAAGAGGCCAAGGCTGAATTTTGCCCTAGCGACTCCAGAAGGAGCCACCACGCTGACACCTTGATTTATAGCCCCAAACACTCATTTCATATTTTGATTTCCAGAATGTTAAGAGAATAACCTCATGTTGTTTTAATTCACTATATGTGGTCACTTGTTAGAGCAGCATAAGAAATTTACATACCACATATTGCAATTAGTAAGGATATTTAACGCAATCACCACGCCACTGTTTGCAGTTCACAAAAATCACTACTTTAATAATATTATCAACTCCAATCTTCAGCTTTCCTTGATTTCATTTATGTAGTCATGTTTTCATTACGCTCTCAACACACCGGCTTTCTCCCCTGGAACATCAGGTAAAGAGAGAGCTGGACTCAATTTAGCAGCGAGCACCTTATGATATTCAAGTCATACCATGTTATACATGCTTTAAAAAGCACGCTACATAAAAAGGAATTACATCTTTGATAGCTTTGATATGAATCTCTGAAAATACAGCATCACTATTACAACTACCCAAGTATAGATTAAGTCAGAACGATGCCACCAATTAACAAAAATCATGAACATGGTCCCCTAAACTTTCTTCTAGGAATTTTACAGTTTCTGGCCTTACATTTTGAGTATTTAATCCACTTTGAGTCGGTTTTTACATGCAGTGAATGGTAACGTCCAGGCTCAGTCTCTTGCATGCAGATATCATATTCCCAGAACCGTTAGTGATTCTACTCTCCGCAGTGGGTATCTCTGGTCCTCTCACAATGAAGAGTTGATCATATGTGCATGGATTGGTCTCTGGTTTATTTGTTCACTTTATTGATATTTCTTGCCAGCCTCTATGTTAATACAATTGTGTTTGGGTTGTATAATTTTTAAATCTTTTGAAATCAGAAAATGTTATAATTTAGGTTTGTGCTTTCTCAAGATTGATTTGGTCATTTGTGTTTTTATTACTTCATATGTGTGTTGGAATTATGGTTTCTTAAAGATTTATGCGTTTTTATTTGAAATTCAGATTTTATAGAAAGAGGGGAGACAGAGAGAGGTCTTTCACCCAGTGGCTCACTCACCAAATGGCCATAATGGCCAGAGCTGAGCTGATCTGACCCTAGGTGCCATGAGCTTGCTCTGGCTCTCCCACATGGGCGTGGAGTTCCAAGGACGTGGGCCATTCTTTGGTACCTCCAAAGTCCTAAGCAAGGAGCTGGATCAGAAGTGGACAGCTGGGACATGAACTGGCACACAGATGGGAAGCCAGTGCCACGGGGCAGAATAGGCAGCCTGTGAGCCACCACAAGGACCCCTTGGAATTATGCTTTTTATACCATTGGAATTTTGATACCAATTGCTTTGAGTAGTATGCACATTTTTTAAAGAGTCATTTATCTTTATTAGAAAGGAAAATATACTGAGAAAAGAAGATAGAGAAAGATCTTCTGTCCACTGGTTCACTCCCCAGTTTGCAGTCATGATCAGAGCTGAGCCTATCTATAGCCAGGAGCCGGGAGCTTCTTCCAGGGCTCACAAATGGGTGCAAGGTCCCAAGGCTTTTGGGGCCATCCTCAATTGCTTTCTCAGATAGCAAGCAGGAAGCTGGATGGGAAGTGGAGCATCCGGGATAGGAACTAGACCCTATATAGGACTCTGGGGCGTGTAAGGTAAGGATTTAGCCACTGAACTGTTGTCCCAGGCCTGAGCAGTATGCACATTTTAACAATATTACCTGTTCAAACCCATGAATTTATTTGTGTCTAGTTTGATTTCTTTCCTTACCATTTTGCTTCTTTAAGATACAAATATTTCTCCTTCTTAATTAATAGCTAGGTTTTTTATTCTTCTTAGTGCTGTTAGACATAATTTCCTTCTCAGATAGTCTGGTTATAGTCCTAATAGTCATCTTTTCATCACTGTAACAAAGGCCTAAGAGAAGCTACTTATATGGAGGGTGATTTATTTTCATTTATGATTTTTAAGCACACAGTCCGAGATCTGGTGCCCCCATTGATCTGGGGTCTAATGAGAGTGCTGGATGGTGGGGCACAAGCAGAACAAGAGCCCATGAAGAACCAGAGAGAGGCGCAACCCACCTTTTACAGAAATCTTTCACTAGACCTGGCTACTGAGAACACATCCCCAGTGAATTATGGACCTCATCCCAAACAACACAATTGGATTAAGTCTCCAATCATTAATCTAAGATTTTGAGGACCCAAGCCTTCAAGACATGAACGTCTTGTGGACATGTATTTTCCAAATCATGGCACTTGTAAATAGAAGCCAAGGTAGTTTTTGTGTATTGGTCTTGTATTCTGAAGCTTTGATTTCACTTGCTAATTTAGCATATTTTAATGGAGTCTTCAAGGTTTTCCATATCTAAAATCATGTCATCTGCAAAGTAGGACAATTTTACCTTTTCGTTTCTGATTTGGGTCTTTTTTTTTCCTTCCCATTTACCTTGGCAATGACTTCATTACCATAACATCAAAAGCATATGAATAAATGCCTTTGCACAGCAAAGTAAACAAACAGCAGAATAGAAAGACAGCCTATGAGATGAGAGAAAATAGATGCAAACCATGCACCTGCTAGAGTTACTCTCTCAGATGTGAAAGGCACTCAATAGTGAAGAAGAATCCAATCTTAAAATGGGCTGAAGACTGACGCAGATATTTTGGTAAAGAAGGCTTACAAATTCTGAGTGTCTCTTAAGATCAGGCAAAAACAAGCTACAACATGATATTATTACACGCCTATAGTAATTAATTTTTTTAAACTAATGGTACAACTACTATGGAAAATAGCACAGAGGTTCCTCAAGAATTACTGCACAATCCAGTGATAAATCCGTACACTTGTGTAGAAGAATTGGAATTGGGACCTTGTAGGTATAAACACTTTTCAATAATATTTACTGTAGTGTTATTCACAATGCTAACATGCTAGCAACATAAATGTCCATCAAAAGAAAAATGGATAAAGAAAATATGACATACGAATAAAACGGAATGCTTTAAAAAGGAGATTCCAAAATATAAGGCAACATAAATGAACCTCTTTTTTTTACATTACAACAAATGAAATAAACTGATCACAGAAAGAAAAATACTACAGGATTCCACTTCTCTGAACTATCTAGAGTCAAATTCATAGACTGAAATGATGGGAAAGGCAGGGGAAAATGGTCCCAACACCTTGGGTTCCTGCAACCACATGGGAGATATGGATGGAGTTTCAGGCTCCTGACTTTGGTCTGACCCAACGCTGGCCATTGTGATCATTTGTGGAGTGAATCAAAAGATAGAAGCTCTGTTTTTAACTTTGTAGCTCTACCTTTCAAATAAATACTAAACCTCAATTAAGGAGAGAGGGGAAAAATAGAGGGAAATATCTGAACAGAGAGATGATGTGACTAAAACCTAGAGAGATTTCAGCAGAGCCAAATGGCTTTAGACATGAAGTGCAGCTTCATGAGCCATGGATGGTGATGTTTCCATCTCCAGAAAAGACCATGAAATGGATTCTCCTCTAAAGACTCATCTACGTGTTGACTTCAGTTTCTCTAATCAAAATACTGCAAGGATTTTAACTGTATAGAATATTCTTCATCTATACTGGCTTTACTCATTAATGAGTGCACCTGATAACACTCATTACAAGCTGAAAATATGATAAATTGAAAATGCATTCAATATTTCACTTAATTGACTGAATATCATGGCTGAGCAACACAGCACACCGTAGAGTTCAGTTGCTTTCCTGCTTTATCGCGGGGCTGACTGGGGGCCGTCGCCAGAAACAGAAGAGTGTGTTATACTGAACATGTTAACCCAGATGAGAGGGGAATCAAAATCAAAATTCAAACTATGATTTCCACCGAATGAATATCACATACTTGCATCAAATAAAATCAATCCCTAAGTGGAACCATCATGGATCAGAGAAAATCTACATACATCACTTGTTAGGAGCCAAAGACTTATGGGCCTTAGACTTGGCCTACCTGACAGCCTGTTGCATTGCAAAAGCCTGCAGGCAGGGCTACAGCAAGCAGGATATTAGGCCAAAACATCCTCTGTAGAGCAAACAGAATACAACCTCCACCCTTGTTCCTGTTCAGATAATTAGTTCCTCCCCTGTTTCAATGTAGCTGATTAGTTCCTTCCCTGCTTCAGTGAAGATAATTACTCCCAGGAAACCCCTCCCTTTTCCCCCCTCCCCTAGAGAAGGTATATATATGAGGAGTAAAAATAAAGAGAGAGGCACTCTTTTCCACCAGGTACGAGTGTCCGTGTGTTTCTTGGGCCAGCAGCCCGGCATTCCCAGTCCACCCTCAGGGTCTGAGCGTCGTGTCCTGCAGGCCGGGACAAACTGGTGGCCCGTACGGGGACCCTGATACGGTGGAGCAACTGAGGAACCTCGCGGAGAAGACTTCGGCCGAAGCGTTTGGGTGCGAGGCAAAAAGGGTGAGTCGATAATTGACTCGGACATTTTTAAGAAAAATGTTGTAGGGGCATAGTGATTTCATCTCCAGACCCTCTCCCTGTCCTAGGGCACGAGGGACAATCTGAGAGACCCCTGGAACTCTGGAGGGGCATAGTTGATTTCATCCCCAGACCCTCTCCCTGTTCTGGGCACGAGGGACAATCTGAGGGACCTCTGGAACTTTGGAGGGGCATAGTTCATTTCATCCCCAGACCTTCTCCCTGTCTTGGGGCACGAGGGATAATCTGAGGGACCCCGGAAATCCAGAGGCAAGCTTAGAGTTAAAGCTTAATGGTAATCTACCCCCACCTATAGTTACTCCCTATTCTTCTGAAAATCTGTAGTGGTTAATGTGTGGTGTCAATAATGGGCTCAGAGATTTCTAAGCATCAGGCTACTAGAGCACTAATGAAATTATTAAAATATAATGGTATCGGTATAAAGCAAAGTACTGCTAGCAATTATGTGTCTTTTATGCAACAAGTTAGCCCTTGGTTTTTAGAAGAAGGAAAGATTAATATCTCACAATGGGAACTCCACAAAAAAGACCTTTGTAGATGGGAACGAAAAAACAGTCCCCTCCCGAATGGAGTTGGACCCCTATGGCAGCTGATGAAGGAGTGTCTGTTATCCTCGCGCAGCTCCCTTCAGAAAGGTGTAGCTGAATGTCAGGAAGCTTTAGTTGAAATAAAAGAAAGGGAGTCCCAGCAAGAAAGTGTTGTCGACTCTACCTCCTCTAAACCATCGTCCTCTTCTGGTGAGGACTCCGATTCCTAACAAACAATACCTCTTGAGGAAGACGAGGAGTTAGGTGCACGACCAAAGAGACGTCTCTATCCTAGCCTCTCCACATTAAGAGTGGAAAATAACAGTCCAGATCCACCACCTTCGGACAACCCGCCATTGCCGGCGTCAATCACTCAGGTCTTAGAACAAAAGATTACCAACCTAGAAAAACTATTACAAAAGGTCTTAATAGAGCAGCAATCAACAAAAACAGTAGGGTCAGAAAAATGTTCAATTGAGGTCCCGCAGCACCCTCCTCCTTATCGCTCGACTCATGCCTTCCCGGTTTACGAGCGCGAACCTCGAGAGGAGGGCGGGCAAAGAGAACGGGTGCATCAGCCGCTGGCCTTCGCAGACATAAAAGCGCTAAAGGAGGCCATTGATAACTACGGCACCCAATCACCTTACACTATCAGCATGTTAGAGACCTTCTCCTGTACTTGTATGACCCCAGATGATTGGAAGTCCTCAGTTAAGGCAGTTTTGCAAGGTGGTGATTACATCTTGTGGCTGTCTGTCTTTCGAGACAATTGTTTAGAGACGGCTCGCTGTAATGCTGAGGCAGGCCACCCTGACCGTAATGTTGACATGCTGATGGGAGAGGGTCAATACAGTCAAGGTACTCAGCAAATAAATTATGACCTAGGAGTTTATGCTCAGATCAATGTTGCCGCTATGAGAGCATGGCGCCTCTTACCTCAAAAGGGAGGGTGTCAGGCAGACCTAACAAAAATCATTCAAAAGGGAGAAGAACCTTACTCCGATTTTGTCAATCGCCTGATGGAGGCGGCTACAAGAGTATTCCCTGACACTCAGCTGGCTATGCCTTTCATACGGCAACTAGCCTATGAAAATGCTAACTCTGTCTGTAAAGATGTTATCCGTTCACACAGAAAAGAACCTTTAGATAAGTGGATCAGACTTTGTAGTGATATTTCAGGACCTACAATTATGGGAGCCGCCATAGCTAAGGCTGTTCATGATCTTACTAAATCAAGCAGTTCTAATCCAGTTTGCTACCACTGTAGACAGCCAGGACATTTCCAGCGCGAATGCCCAGTCAAAAGAAAGGGAAAAAATTCCTTAGAATACTCTCAAATCTCGTCTCAGGACAGGGGACCTGGCCTCTGTTCCAGATGTAAAAGAGGTAGGCACTGGGCAAACGAGTGTCGCTCCCAAACAGATATATATGGCCAACCCCCACAGTCAAAAAACTTGTCTCTGGGCCGTGCGTTCCCGGCCCGGGAAACAGTCGGAACGTACAGAAATGCAGCTGGGACTCAAAAACCACATCTAGCCAACCTGTGCCACCCCTCCCGATCAGCCAACTGGTCAGAGGATCCCGAGGTAGTGCAGGATTGGACCTCTGTTCCACCACCACAACGATATTAACACCATCTGAAGGTACCCAGTTACTCCCCACAGGTGTTTTTGGCCCACTACCTAAAGACACAGTAGGATTAATCTTGGGCCGTGGGAGCATAGCTTTAAAAGGAGTACATATAATACCTGGAGTGGTGGATAATGATTATACTGGAGAAATTAATGTTGCAGCAGCTGCTCCTACTGGTGCTGTTTCTATCTTGGCTGGGGAGCGAATTGCCCAATTAGTACTATTACCCCTCATCACCAATGTTGGCTTTACCCTGCCACAAGACCGATCTAACAAAGCCTTTGGGGCTACAGGACAGACAGAAATGGCCTTTTGGGTAAAAGATTGTGGCCAACGTCCCATGCTTACCTTAACCATTGAAGGAAAAAAAATGGAAGGTTTGCTTGACACTGGTGCAGACAAATCAATTATAAATTCTAAGTCATGGCCTAAAAATTGGCCTGTTGACTCTGCTTCCACCCAGCTAGTAGGCTTGGGCTACGCAAATTTGCCTAAACGTAGTGCCAAAATGTTAACCTGGAAAGATGAAGAAGGGCACACAGGGGTCTTCCAGCCTTACGTTCTCCCTCAAATACCAGTCAACCTTTGGGGCCGAGATGTGCTCGCTGCTATGGATGTTGTGTTGGCTACTTCCTATCCAAAAGCCTTCTCCCAAATCATTCAGCAGGGATATGTACCAGGAAAAGGGTTGGGCAAGTTGCTACAAGGTAGAATAGAACCTGTAAAACAGTCTGGAAATGTTGGTCGCCAAGGTTTAGGTTACCAGCATTTATAGTGGGGGCTGCTGAGGAAGATATTCTAATGAAAATAAAATGGAAGTCTAATACACCGCTCTGGACTCCTCAGTGGCCCTTGTCCTTAGAAAAGATCAGAGCTTTGGAACAACTTGTATCAGAACAACTGCAAGCTGGACACATTGTTCCATCTAACTCTCCCTGGAACTCTCCCATTTTTGTGATAAAAAAGAAGTCGGGAAAATGGCGTTTGTTACATGATTTGAGAAAAATTAATGCTTCCATGGAACCCATGGGGCCACTTCAACCCGGTCTGCCCCATCCAGTGGCCATTCCCTTAGGACATCATATTATAACTATAGATTTAAAGGATTGTTTTTTCACCATCCCTCTTCATCCTGATGATGCTTCCAGGTTTGCCTTTAGTATTCCTAGTGTTAATTTCTCCTCCCCTTGGCGACGATTCCATTGGGTTGTCCTCCCTCAAGGTATGGCAAACAGCCCCACCATGTGCCAGTATTATGTTGCAAATATACTTCATCCCATAAGACTGCAATTTCCTACAGTCAATATTATTCATTATATGGATGACATTCTATTTTCCACAAGTAAGTCATCTGATCTCCAGGCGTGTTTCTCTGTCACATGTCAACTCCTACAGAGCAAGGGATTTCAAATAGCCCCCGAAAAGATCCAACACAGCGCCCCCTATTCTTATTTAGGTTTCCAGATTAATGATGTTTTTATACGCCCTCAAAAATTGGTTATTGCTGTTGATAAGTTAAAAACCTTAAATGATTCTCAAAAATTACTTGGGGACATCAACTGGATGCGACCCTCCTTGCATATCACCACAGGTCAACTGAAACCTTTATTTGATATTTTAAATGGAGATCCAGATCCCTGTTCCCCTAGAGCTCTCACTCTGGAAGCCCGTGGTGCACTCCGATTAGTAGAACAGGCCCTTGAGCAAGCCCAAGTTTGTCGTCTAAATATAACCCTCCCCCTGTTTTTATTAATATTGCCTTCCTGTTATACACCCACCGCCGTATTCTGGCAAACTAGTCCCCTTTTGTGGGTTCATTTACCTGCATCCCCAAAGAAGGTTATTTATCCTTATACCCAAGCTATAGTCTCACTTATAAGAAAAGCTCTTTTACAAGGATTGCAGATTTTTGGAATCCACCCTCATATCATTGTTACACCTTATTCTCCTGATAATTTACAGTGGTTAATTGATAATGATTATGATTGGGCAACCTTGCTATTAACCTGTCCTGCCCGTTTTGATACCCATTATCCCCCTTCTCCCCTTCTTCCCTTTTTTAAAACTCACCCTGTTATTTTCCCCAAAATAGTTAGATCTACCCCTATTGATAATGCTCAAACAATATTTACAGATGGTTCGTCCAATGGTCTTGCTGCCTATGTTGCAAATTGCCAAACCTTTTCTTTTCCCACAAAGTATAAGTCAGCTCAGTTAGTAGAGTTGTATGCTGTTATCTTAGTTCTTCAAAAATTTACTTACACCCCCTTAAATATTTATACGGATAGTGCTTATGTTGCTCAGTCTCTGCCCCCATTAGAGATGGCTACAGCTTTAGTACCCACCACAACAGCCTTTTCCTTGTTTACTCAGTTACAGCAATTATTATGGTCACGTAGAGATCCCATTTTTATTACACATATTCGTGCCCACACATCTTTACCTGGGCCGCTAGCGCAAGGTAATCGTGATGCAGATTCAGCCACCCGAGTTATTTTGCCTATATTAACTTCTAAGGTCAGTCAAGCCATCGAATTCCATAATCTTTTTCATTGTAATGCCAAGGCATTACAAGATCGTTTTAGGCTTACCCGTGAACAAGCACGTATTATTGTCACCCAGTGTTCCAACTGTTCTGTCTTATTGCCAACACCAAGCTATGGAGTCAATCCCCGAGGACTACTTCCCAATCACATTTGGCAAATGGACGTCACCCATCACTTGCCCTTTGGTATTTTAAAGTTTATTCATGTTTCTGTAGATACTAGTTCTGGTTTTATTTTTGCTACCCTTCAATCGGGTGAAAAGGTTCGTCATGTCATTAACCATTGTCTAGCAGCTTTTGCCACCATGGGCCAACCTCGTCTACTAAAAACTGACAATGGCCCTGCATATACTTCTTCCTCTTTCAAATTCTTTTGCGCCCAGTTTTCCATTGCCCATGTTACTGGAATTCCTTATAACCCTCAAGGCCAAGCCATTATTGAACGTGCCAACCACACCCTTAAAAACATGTTTTTCAAATTAAAAGGGGGAGAGTTCTCCTCACCTAGGGAACAATTACATTTAGCCCTTTTTACCCTCAACTTTTTAAATGTCGACCATGAGGGTAACTCTGCAGCAAATCGTCACTGGAACCCACGTGCAGAGAAAAAACCCAGTGTTTTTTGGAAAAATGTTTTGACTGGACAATGGCAAGGGCCAGACCCCGTTCTTATTTGGGGAAGAGGAAGTGTTTGTGTTTTCCCACAGGATGAAGACAGCCCCAGATGGGTTCCTGAAAGGCTGGTTAAACACCATTCTCCCAGTCTCACTATTTCTACTCCTATGGAACCCACCACCCAGAAAAACGGAGATACACTGGGGAATAATGAGAATGATCCCACTTCCACTGCCATTGGGACCCACAACTAGAGTCCTCCTGAAGAATTTTCAGGAATACTAATGCTGAACCAAAGAGTTGATTTATTGCTCGGGTTCAATGCAGTATGTGCCACCTTGGTAAAGTGGGAATGTTTCTCTACTAATCTCTCTTGTGAGCTCTCTTGCAGGTTGAATGGTTCCTGGAATGCAGACTTTGAAAGCTTGACCAGCACGCTTTGACATCCTACTCATGTTGATCCCATTCCCTGGAATTCTCTCATAGATATTATAGTCCAGGGGTTCCATTTGTTCAGGAACTGAGTGGAGGTTGCTGCTAGGATGACTCTTATGCATAGGCCTCCTTTTGCTGTGCCTTCAGCTTAAGCGGCTAAAACAGCAAACACAGGCTCAGGTTATGGACATAAGACAAGTCTTTGCAGCCCTAGAAGGAAGGCAAGACCCTCGATTCTGGCTCTCACCTATACAGTAGCCAGGGCTGGTAGTCAAAGACGGGCAACCTCTGACCCAGTCAGGTACCAACCTAAGACAGGAGTTAGGCTTTGTCATCTGCCTAAGCTTCCCATGACGGGTAAGGACCTGACAGGAGGTCAGATGACCTAAGACAGGCACAGTCACTGAGCCATACCTTTACTGTATCATAGAAAAAATAAAAGGGGGAACTGTTAGGAGCCAAAGACTTATGGGCCTTAGACTTGGCCTACCTGACAGCCTGTTGCATTGCAAAAGCCTGCAGGCAGGGCTACAGCAAGCAGGATATTAGGCCAAAACATCCTCTGTAGAGCAAACAGAATACAACCTCCACCCTTGTTCCTGTTCAGATAATTAGTTCCTCCCCTGTTTCAATGTAGCTGATTAGTTCCTTCCCTGCTTCAGTGAAGATAATTACTCCCAGGAAACCCCTCCCTTTCCCCCCCTCCCCTAGAGAAGGTATATATATGAGGAGTAAAAATAAAGAGAGAGGCACTCTTTTCCACCAGGTACGAGTGTCCGTGTGTTTCTTGGGCCAGCAGCCCGGCATTCCCAGTCCACCCTCAGGGTCTGAGCGTCGTGTCCTGCAGGCCGGGACAATCACTGAACATTGAGAAGCCAGCAGTACAAACAGCAATGTGGCTGGATTTCAGGACCCAACAACTTGAAAAAGATAAGAGTCACAAACACATTTTTCAAGCTCATTATTTTAATGAGACCAAGAAATTAGAATAATTTGAGAACATGATGTAATATTTGAAAATCTATTATGTTGATATTAAACATTAGTAAAGGAATGTTGACAATTTGAAGGGAGGAGAATAAGAAATTATGAATATACATAACTTCACTGTCAGCAAACATTTTAAGAGAAAAATTGTAAAAACCAATACTTTCCCAAAGTAAGAAACACCCTAGCAGACTATCTAGAAAAAGCATTATGTATATTAAAAAGCGTACTCAGTCTGTGCAACGAAAAGTAACATCTTCCTGAATTTGGAACAACCATACTTAATTGACTATGTGAGCAAACCTCACAACCATAAAGGCACTAATGAGGGAATTACACACGGGAAAGAGAACAATGCCACAAATGTAGAAACGTATTGCTATCTCAAGGGTAATTAGCACACCAGAGGATAAGAGGAATAAGATAAGGATGTGGACCTGGTGTGATGCTTAAATGGCTAAATCCTCTCCTTGCACCAAGATCCCACAGGGGCGCCAGTTTGTGTCCTGGCTGTTCCACTTCCCACCCAGCTCCCTGCTTGTGGCCTGGGAAAGCAGTAGAGGACTTTCCAAAGTTTTGGGACCTTGCACCTGTGTGGGAGACTCAGAAGAAGCTCTTGGCTTTGGATTGGCTCATCTCCAGCCCTTATAGCCATTTGGGAAGTGAACCAGCAGACAGAAGATCTTTCCCTCTCTCTCTCCTTCTCTCCGTAAGTCTGACCTGTCATTCCAACAAAAATCAATAAACTCAATACTATGTCCACTAGTTCCATAACGTTATAAATTGTTGCTGATGTTATGTGGGGGCTTTTGATTGAATGGGGTGATACTTGGCCGGCTCTACCTTCAGACCAGAGATGGTCTCCCCAAGAAGCCATTGAACTTGTCTGGACAATAAGATACTGGACTCTATGCTTGGTACATGCTTGCAATGAGAGACTCTCAACTGAACTTGAACTGTGGCAATGCAACAGGTGGAGGAATCCACCATGGGGGGAGGTTTGGGTGGGGGGAATCCCAGTACCTATAACACTGTGTCACATAATGCAATGTAATAAAAAAAATAAGGTTTATTTTGGTGCAAACAAAATGTAAATCTGTGCATATTAGATTTCCCCAAGAAGCTGACAAAAATGTGTATTATAGAAAAACTATACAAGGATTTCAACTGTTTTGCTACAAAATAGGTATCATTTAATTAATTTTGTCTTTCTATAAACTTTTTGAAGTATCTTCATAGATACCTACATTAATAACCATGATGTAAGAAAACTAAGGTATTTAGTGGCCCAGCATTCTATCAATGAAATAATTGAGTTTAATAGAAAACAGTAATGATAATCAAGATTGTAATGTTTTGTTCAAACATAAAATGCTTCGACTTTGTAAATCTTTGCAGCCAAATGTTAGCTGTCAACATTATCATTCCCATCTTACAGATAAGAAAACTGAGATTTTTTAAAATACATTTTATTATTATTATTTTATAATACAGTTTCATATTCCCTTATCTCCTCCCCAGTTCCCTCCCCCCCCCCAGTTCCTCTATGTCATTACTAACATATAGTTCTTCATACTCAGTCATATGTCCATCATTGCGGGCATAGGCAATGGCAGAGAGCCCAGAATCCTATTGTCAAAATATAGTAAACAGTTTCATTGTAAGTCCATCTTTGTCTGGAAGTAGAAATGCATACCACACTGTATCCTCACATCTGAATGTTAGTCTCCATTTCGCAGCTACTGTACATCTGCTTAAATGAAAAGTCATGATTCAAAATCAACAATAGAAAGAAAAGAAGAAATTTACAATGCCATGAAGTTAAATCACATGTTACTAGATATGACAGTCTCCATTACACAAATCAGTCTTCTGACCAAGTGGACAACACATGATAGTTTCCAGAAACTGCCAACCACAGAGTCTTGTTGCCTCTAGGCTTGAAGCTCAAGACTCAAGAAGGAGGGCAGTTGTCCCAGTTGGGCTTCCGGGTTGCTTTCTACGGAAACAAGCACCTGGGGACTTTGCCCTCTGAGCTTTCCAGGAGACCATTCCTGTTCATCTGAACAGTTTGCTGCAGTTTAAGAGAAGGGATGTTTCATGAAGCCTATCAGCTCATCTTCATGAATTTTAGGAAATAACATATTTATTCTGCAGGAGGTATTTAACTCCGGATTACTGCCTGCCCACTTCCTACGCACCAAATGAAAACCAGTGTGTGCTAACAAGAATTTCACATAAAAGAGGGATTGTTGTGTAATGGACTTGTGCTGCTATCTCATAGTGACCTGAAAAAAGCAACGTGTGGGTATCATTTTTTTTTTTTCAGGAAGTGCCTAGAGGTACTGGGAGTCACTCTCACATGGATCAGATTGGTACATGTGAAAGAAATGACTGTAAACAAAGAGAGGCCACAAGACACCTACCCGTGACTTCATACTCACCACGGCCACGTTCATCCTAAACGCATGCCAAGGCAGATATGCAGAAAAACCTAACTACACAAATGGATGCTTTTTGGTCTCCCAGGGCTTTTGTTGAATAAACACTAACTATACCAAATAGCAGAGGAAATGTTAGAAAGAAAGATCATCTAAAGGGGGAAAAAAGTCCAAGTGAATAAGGAATTATTTGGAAAATTGAAAGCCACAACTATGTGAGCAATCCCTTATAGCTTTTGTGGATATGAAAAGAAAAAAGAAACTTTATAACAGCAAACTTATTTTCCTGTTACTGTGGCAAAAGTCTTGTAAAACATTTTCTAACATTTGTTCGGAGCACTTACTTGGAACAGATCCTGAGAATTTAATGTCCTTCAGACAACTGTGCCCACTTGATTTTAAAAGTCTCTTGTTCTGTCTGAAGGTATATACACACAAATAACTGTACATCGAAATGTTTCTGGGAAATCACAATTAAAAGATAAGCTTATTTTTGTGCAAAAGAATTCAAGATTTTCATAATGCACAAAACTTCCATAAACATTTTTATTTAAAAATATCTATTTATTTCAAACTTAGATTTAAAGAAAGAGTGAAAGGGAGAGGCCAGAATCCTCCTTCTACTGTTAAACTCCCTAGGTGGCTGCAATGGCCAGGGTCGGAGCAGGCTGAAGCCAGGAACCTGGAACTCCAACCACATTCCTCATGTGTTTGCCAGGGGCCCAAGGTTTTGGGCCACCTTCCCCTGCTTTTCCCAGGCACACCAGAAGGGGGCTGTATCAGAATCAGAGTATTGAGTTCTCAAATTCATGCCCAGATGGGATGCCAGCATTGCAAGTGGCAGCCTTATGTGCAATGCCATCACACTGACCTCCCATAAACATTTTTTTAAAGATCTATTTAATTTATTTGAAAGGCAGAGAGAGAGAAAGAGAGGGAGAGAGAGAGATAAAACAGAGAAAGAACACCTTCCATCTTCTGGTTCAGTCAACAAATTACCGCAGTGGCCTGGGATGAGCCAGGAGTTTGAAACCTCAGCCTGTGTCCCATGTGATTGACAAGGGCCCAAGCAACTGGATCAACTTCTTCTGCTGTCCTAGACACATTGACAGGGAACTGGATCAAAAGTGGAGCAGCCAGGGGACTGGCGCAATGGCTCAATTGGCTAACTCTCCCCCTGCAAGCACCAGGATCCCATTTGGGTGTCCATTTGTGTCCCAGCTGCTTCACTTTTCACTCAGCTTCCTCTTTGTGGCCTGAGAGGGAAGCAGAGAATGGCCCAAAGCCTTGGAACCCTGCACCCACATGGGACACCCAGAAGAAGCACCTGGCTTCAGATGGGTGCAACTCTAGCTGTTGCAACTGTTTGGTGAGTGGAACAACAAATGAAAGATCTGTCTCTCCTTCTATGAATATTCCTTTTCAGCAAAAATGAATAAATTAAAAAAAGATGTAGAACAACCAGGATTCAAATGAGTTCTGTGGGTGCCAGAAACAAAGGTGGTGGCTTAACCCACTGTACCATACACTGGCTCTTCTCAAAAACATTGTGAAGACCTCATGTATACATACGTATATATCCTACCAAAGAGCTGCAGATGTCCATCTTGATTATTCACAGAATAAATTACTAAGAGTGGACCAGCTGGACAAACATTTGGAAAGTCGGGTGTGGCTTATCCCTTTGTTCTGCCCCTTCCCCCAGAAACAAGAAGAAATAGTAAATTTGAAAACAATGAGTTCAACCACTTTTCCCTAAACCTTGATCCTTTCCACCCTGATCAACCAAGTAATCATTATTAAAAAAAAGGATAATTATATTTTAAAAAAGAGTGGGCCAACCAAGGCAGTGACAGTTCCCCCATGAAGTACACATCATTTTAAGAAATATTAAAGTATTCATCTAGTGTAGAAGGATGGTGACGCAAGAAGGTCATGGAGCACAGGATTACAACTGATGGGATAACACTTGTATGAGAACAACTGAATGGATGCCATTCGTGTGACTGATTGCACATCATTTGTATGAGAACAACTGAGTGGATGGCATGTGGATGAGAACACTTGGTGGGATATACAAAACAGAAGAGTTCCAAACAAGGGTATGGAAACAATTGATAAGTTCTGTAGATAAGCTCAATATCTCCTCCCTTATCCTATGTGACCCTCGATCTATAAAAGTCTGATGCCACTAAGAAACTTTGGCTATTGATCATCAGTCGGTAGTCCACCCATGTTATTATTATGTTAATCTCAGGCTCCGTGCACCAAGTCCATCACTGCTGAACAGCAAACAGTCTAGTAGTGGTCCTGCCTTCCAAGCTGGTCAAACATCCTTTCCTTAACACTGTATATCTTTTCTTTGTCATACATGATGTGCCATGGTCATGATGGCTGTTAATTCATGTTTGGAACAACACATGAGGAGGTTCTCAGGACCCTTAAAAGGCCATCCCATGGAACACTTTGTCTTTAAAGTGTTTCTTGCACTTACAGTAGGAGTTCTGTGCTAACAAATGACCCGTGACATATGCACATGGCTTCCTCTCATTTAATTATAGACCTGGCATGGGTGGCAATCCTCTTTCTCAGGGCATATTTGTACATGTTTCCTACATAGAGGCTGTTGGCCCTGCCTTTCTCGCTCACCCAGCATGAGATCCTCTGTTGTACATCTGAGGACACTTCTTGGCGTCTCTCAATTCTGTTTTGATCCTTTGCCCTGTGGGCTTTCACTGTGTTGTAGCAGAGAGGGAGAGGAGAAATGGGATTTTTGCACCCATACTGGGAGTGTATGTGTGTGTATGTCACATGTGGGAGGGATCATTCATTTTTTTTTTCTAATATCTTTTATTTGATCCTATATAAGCGTAATATTATATTGCAACATCTAACCACCATTAATAGTGACTTGGACTACTTCATTTCTTTATTTTTCCTTCATCTTGTGCAGCATATCCCCATCTAGACTAGCCACGTTTCAGCGGAGAAGGAAACCCCCTGGGACTAGTGGCCGCCACATGGGCCATCGTGCCCCTTATCCAATGTCTAATCCTAGAGTCGGCCCACAACCCACCCCATTCCACCTCAGAGACTCCCGTTCCCTCATTGTACCTGCCACATGGAGCTCCTGAGCGTCGCTATCTCACCAAGCACTTATTCATTTTTATTGGTAAGTCAGATTTACAGAGAAAAAGCGAGACAGAGAGAAAGATCTTGCATCCTCTGGTTCACTCCCTAAAGTGGCCACAACAGCAGAGGCTGAGCCGATATAAAGCCAGGAGCCAGGAGATTCCCGGTGCCCATATGGGATCCAGCAGACTACTGCACCAGGCCCCATATATCCTTTTGAAAAAAAATCACACTTTTAGATTTTTGGAGTTTATGCTTAACTGGGAATTACTAAGATTTCTGTATTTAAATAAGCTAAAGGACATCTTATGAGAAACACATAGTAAAGTCACCTAACACAGGGCACTACCAGTAGAATAAGTATTTCTTAAAAATTTAACCTGTGACTTTTCTTTCACATTATTATTCCTTTATAGGGAAGGAATTGTTGATTTCAGCAAAATGGGATCAATTCACATTTCCAAACTTCAAATCACTGTAAATATTATAAGATTAGTTCTTACACTTGCTAATTAACAATGCCATAACTTAACCTACTGAAGGCTGTAACATGGTTTTCTGATATGTGAAAACCTGAAGATAGAAATAGAACCCAGACAAAAAGTCAGCAGGGATCTCATATTTTTCTCTACTTGCAACAAATTAATCAGAGCAAAAAATTAGGTTTAATAGAAAGCCACAGAAAGCAAGTTTAACAAATATTAACTTCTTCTTAGGCAAATAATAACTATTCCCTCAATAATCTAATGTTCATTTAAAGAAAGTAAAACATATATCCAAATTGGGACAAAAATTAAAATTCAGATAATACCCAAGCTTCACTTTTTACGTTAAAAGTTGCCTTTTGTACATCTCTGGCTGAATATATTACTCACCGTTTTCCCATGCCTATGCCCAGAACCACTTGGACAGCGTCTAGCAGGAAACTTCCAGAATAAACCAAGTTCTTTCCCAGGCTAATCTTGGTAATTTTCCTGGTTACACTCCTGCAAGCCTGACTCCCTGGCCATCCTGGATATTTGTGAACATGGTATGGTATGGCAGCCTTGGGACAGAGATGGGGCAGGGGGACGGGAGGAGGGTTGGTGTGCCACATGGATCTCTCAGGGAAGAACTTGATGTAACACGTACAGTCAGCCAACAGCTTCCAGACATGGTGTTTCTGGGACCTGCATCACCAAGAACTGAAGATATGCTGTCCCCAGCAACCCCCAGTCAAGAACTGAGCAACACAGGGCCTGGCCGTTTCCACTTGACATGGGCTGCTTCGGTGAAAAATCTCCATGCTGGAACTTGCTACTGAGCTAGCCAAGACTTTCCTGGGATTGTACTGCAGTTGGGACCCTCGTTGCTTTCTGATCTCCTGTCACATATGTTAGACCCAAAGTCCTTCCTTACCCCATGTCCCCCACTCCTTTATTTTTTCACAAGTGTTATACTCAATAAAAAGCTGAGGTTTCTAAATCCATGTTGCCAGTCACTTCCTGGGTGATCTAAACTGAAACAGTAAGTTAACTAATACTCTCTACTAAGTCATTTTTTGCATAACCCAGTTGCTGTGATTAAACACGCTATAAGCACCCTTTCTGAAGCAGCAAAGATGTCCCTTCCACATCCACAGCTCTGTTGAATGCGTGAATGTAGGCAGCTGTGTTCATACCCTGTGTTCATTAACAATTATGGATTATAGACTCCTGATTAAAGCTGCTGTCAATTTGGAGCTTTCTCAAGAATTTAAAATAAGAGTTATTGAAATAATGGTCATATGGTATTGAGTGCTAGAGCTATAGGTTAATGTTTATGTTTGAGTTCAGAATTGCAAGCAACTCCAAAGTTCATGCATAATGTAGTTATGATAAAATGGAAACTGAAAGACTCAGAGAAACGTAGTCTGATAAAGATAAGGAGAAATGGGCGAAGAGGAAAACCACCAGCATCAAGCTTTTGGAGGACACTGTGGCAGCTTCTTAAAAAACACTATGTATTCTGCTATCACATGCCCAACCAATAACTCAATAACACGCCCATGGATGCTTGCAATAGCAAATTTCTTCTTTTTTTGTGCCATATTTTTAAGTACCAACATGTTCTTCAGTAAGAGTGGGAAACTAAATTATGGTTCAACAGAATAGTATTCAGCACTAAAATGGAGAAGCTAGTGTTTCACTTCCTTCCATGTGGCCACAACAAAATATAACAGCTTGGGTAACTCATAAAGAAATGTATTGTTCACAGTTCTAGAGACTGATACTTGGAGGGAGGGCCTTTTTCATTTCCTGATGGTAGGCAAAAAAGTAAGAGTATGTGAAAAAGTAAGATGGGGTTGAATTTGGTGCTCCTAACAAGTCCAGTCTCACGGAAACGAACCCAGTCACACAGTGACAACTTAGTCCATTCATGGGGTCAGAGTTCTCATGACCTAATTCTTGGCAGGCTCCACCTCCCAACACTACACAGGAGATTAAATTTCTAGCACATGAACTTTAGCAGACACATTCAACCATAGCAGTTACCAAGCCATGGAAAGACACAGAAGGAACTTAAACGAATCATACTAATTGAAAGAAGCCACTCTGAAAAGGCTACACACTGTGTAACTATAATTGTATCACAGTCTGGAAAAGGTAAAAGTATCAAGATAGTAAAAAATTGAATGGCTACTTGGAGTTGGATGGTGGGAGGAATGAACAGGTGGGCTCTCATGATTGTTTGGAGGAAATTCCTTGTGTAATTCAGTAATAGTGGATGTATGCCATTGTACAACAGTTCAAATCTACAGAATGTTCAACACCAATAGGGAACTCCAATTGAAACTGTGATGTGTCAATGTAGGTTCATAAATTCTAACAACTATCCCACTCTGATAGGGCATGCTGACAAAGGAAGTGGTTATGAGAAATCTATGTGCCTTCCACGTAATTTTGCTGTGAACACAAACTTGCTTAAAAATTAAAAAGCCCCCAAAAGAAACAGCTGTGTGATGACCAAAGCCATTACCTTCTGGTCTCATTTTCCCCACAACCTGGTGCACACCTGGCTACTCAGATGCAACAGGACCCTCCATGTTCTAACTGTCTAATACTGAGGCCAAACTGAGTCCAAAGACTTGTCTCATCTCAGACTCAACTTGAATCTAGATCATTTACCAATATGATTAAAAATGATTTACAGTTAGTATTAAACTGAAGGCTTTTGTTCTTATCTGACTCAATGGCAGCATATAAAGTGATGTAAAATTGGGACAAAAGTTCTCGAATAAGACCATGCTAATGCAGTTTTCTTTCATTTGCTTCGTGTTTCTGTTTTTGTAACTACCAAAATCCAAAGTACCTCTCTAAAATACAAAATGCAAGCGGACCAGTTAAACTACCAACTTTAATTCAGTAAGTACTAACCCAGCATCTGTTATGATGATTGTTATGATGATGATGTACATGATTATGATACACTGCTTAACTCAGCTTCACCCAGCTAACAGGGTCTCAGCGTAACCACATTCAGTAGAAACATACGCATATAAAACTATAACAACATATTATGAGTTAAGTATAAGCATTGTAGGCATTGCTAGCACCTTTTTAATACTTGTGACTGTTACATGGTACGGAAAGACAATGTATTAGTCCTTTTTGTGGTGAGTACATCTCAGATCTTTGCACACAAACCAACTACACTTTGCATTTAGTTTCAAATGTGTCCAATTGGCCAGCTCAACTACCCAATACATTATTTATACGAAAGGTGTGTGTGTGTTATTTTGCTACCCCCAGAACCAAGAAAGGATTAGTCAGTCCACTCAATGGATTGAGTCTTAAAACCATGAACATGAAAACACTCCTGTGTTCTTTTTTTTGCATCTAGAGTCACTGAACTCTTAATTTGGCAGTAGTGTTTTCTCACAGAGCACAAATCAGATACTATAAATATAAACATTAAAATGTATTTATCAATTATTTTATAAGAACTGAATTTCTAAAAACCATTTAAATTGACTCAGAATAAGCCAAGCCAAACTGAATATATACTTTAAAAGATTCAAAAGATTTTGAAATAAATTAGAAGTTATAAATCATCCATTTATAGTAAAGTGTCTAAAATACATCTCTGGCTAAAACGTTTTAAGATCCTACAGATTTAGTATTTGGTTACCTTTAAATAAACTAATTTTTGGAATATAGCAAGTAAAAATGCCCACGAAATGACTTGAAACTAATGAAAGCTACTCTAAGGGCAGATATTATAAGTTTATTTAACCTAATTAGGTCAAGAGTATATTTTCTGTTAGGCTGTTTAAAGATTTTTTTTTTAACTTTACTTAAAAACTTTTCTTTTTTGATAGGCAGATATTAGAGATAGGAGAGACAGAGAGGTCTTCCATCTGCTGGCTCACTCCCCAAATGGTGACAATGGCCAGAGATGAGCCAACCCAAAGCCAGAAGCCAGCAACTTCCTCTGGGTCTCTCGTGTGGGTGCAGGGGCCAAGGACTTGATCCATCCTTCATTGCTTTCCCAGTCTATAAGCAGGGAGCTGGATGGGAAGTGGAGCAGCTGGGACATGAGCCAGTGTCTGTATGGGATACTGGTGCCAGAGGCAGATTAGCCTACTACACCACTGAGTCAGCCCAAATCTTTTAACTTTTAATGCAGATTCTCATTTTGATGCCATTTCCTGTACTGTAACCAGCAGGTGAAATAACATAAATCAAGGAAACTCAGAGCTTTCCTCAACATCATTCTCTGTAATCTTCCTGCCTCCTTGAACAGCTTGTGTATTGGCCTTATCTGGAAACTGGGCTTCTCCTGGTGGTCAGGGCTGACCCCTCTACCTCAGCTTCTCATCCCTCCTCGCTGTCACCTGTAGACCAGAGTAGCACAGCGCTCTCTCGGTGCCTTCAGGCATTGCCTTGCCTCCCTAAGCACACAGAGGAGCCTTCCTAAGCCACCTTCCATTTACACTTACTCTCCATAAGTTAGCCCAACTTTTTCCCCTCTGCATATTTCTTCATATAGACAACTTGAGTGTCATGAAGAGGCTGATTTTTCCTCCCAACTCCTACCAACCTGGGAGTATTTGGGAATAACCAGGCTACTCAGGGTTATTCTCAGTAGCTACGCTGACTCCTGTCAAAACCCCGCAGGGCTGCTCTGAAAGCCTTGTGACAGTGCCACTCTGACACTGGTGATTCTGACAGGGCTTCAAAGAACGCTTGTTCTCCTGATTTGCCCACAGTGTCCCTCTGCATTCTCTCCCTGTTCTTCCCAGTCAGTCACCTTCCTACCACCCAGCTAGGACGGGGTTCTTTCACTGCCTGGAAGCCTCTGAGCTTCCCTGAGAGTGCTGAGAAGGTGGGTGTCTCACTCCAGCCTTTTACACGACTGCCTGGCCTCAAGCTGTCCTTCCTCTGCAACCCCTTCCTTTCCCATACCCTGCAATCAAGCCAACCTCAACTATTTTCCACTCGCTGCCCTGACTTTTGATCTCCGTGCCTGGAATCACTTTCTGAATCCCCAGGAGAGGCCAATCAGAATCTATCAGAACTTGAAGTCACCCCTGAAGGTTTGCTATTCCAGACACTTTGTTTTTTTTCTGAAGCCCTAGAGGCCTCTGACTGAACCTCCCAGCATTCACACTGTTCTTGGCTTACCTTCCTCCATGGGCTGTAGATTATTAAGCAGGCTACTGAAGAAGCAGCAACAAAACAGTGTCAGATGGATAGAGACTCGAGTCCTGCTCTTACTTTCTCGATGGTCACTCACCATCCTTAATCACAGTTTCTCTAAATGGAAAACTCAAATAACACATTTCCTCCCAGAATTGAGGCAAAAAAAAAATTTGAGATGAAAAAAAAATCACCTGGTGCACAAACATGTTTGTGGACTTCATGTCCCCCTCCCCATGGTTTCAAGTCACTCAGTTTAGGCTGGAGCAACCCATGGTCACAAATCATGCCATTTTCCAAAATTGTGTTTCTTTTTTGAATTATAAATGCAAACACTGAGAATTTTACATTTATTCTTTTCTCTGAGGAAACAGATGAAGAAAATTGTCATCCCAATTATTCTTCCTTGAAATGAAGAGGGATGTTGGGAAGAATAAAAAGGATCAGGAGAATTAAAGTAGGAAGAAGAATAAGAGAGAAGATATAGGCAAAAGGTGAGGGAGAGAAATAGATCTTTATTATTTTTTTTATATGTGAAGTGGAATGTTATTCAACTGAAAACAGAAGTGCTTCCAACACGCTGTACTTACAAAGCCCGACTCTTTGGATTCAAAAATGTTATAAACCACAGGGCAGCTTACAAATCAAATGAGTGTTTCTCACCTACTCCCATGCTTCCTGAAGAAGTCTACTCATCTACAACCATCAATGGGCCTTAAGGAACTGCTAGTCTGGATTTTTTTTTTAACATGGCTTGGCCAGGACTTGTGAACCCCGGATCAGAAGACCTGGTTTGGCAGTGACCCACCAAAGTGTCGCAGGACTTAGCACTGGGCATAGACTTGAGCCAAGCTGGGTCCTGGCTCTCTGCAGAAAGAGTTGCCCAAGTAACCAGAGAAAAAGGAAGCGGGAGGTTCTTCTCTGGTTAAGCAAGTGAAGTTGGCCAAGATTTGTCATTTTCTAAACTCCCCACAGTGAAAATAACAACTACAGTTGTGAGCAAAATATTCCAGATCCTAAATTCTGCATGTTAGTGACTCAGTTCCCTTTCTGAAGCACTGAAGGCTTCCTCCCAAAGAAACCTACTTTACTTTAAATCTGCTGCAGAGTTCGGCTTTGTATCAATCATCTAGGGAAATTCTAAGACCTTCAAAATGTATGAATCCCCAGCAAACCGGATCTTTGTCATATACTCATTCCTAGTACTTTGGCAAAGCAGTCCCATATCACTAGCCTAATTGGTGGCAGGTTATTTTCCAGCCATCAAGTAATACTTTCCTGTTGAAGAGTCAGAAATAAAAACATTCACTCATAAAAAAATGACTAATTTGGAATATGAACACTATAAGTATTTATTTGAAAAACATACTCCATTTAAGTAAACTGGCAAATCAGCTAGAGTGGCTTCTTACCATTAACTGAATTTGCTCTCACAGTCACTGCTATACATAATGTTCAAAGATAGCAATACAGAACATTATTTCACAAATTTTTAGGAAAAAAATATATACAGTCTTTCTAATGGAAAATTAATTGCAGCAAACATGCCAGGCAACATAAAGCTAATATAAAATAAATTGACATTTATAAACACAAATAAATAAATATATACAAGAGTCTAGGCCAATAATAGATAAGGAAAAACCTACACAATGCAAATAATAGTGAGAAGATTGGAAAATACCCCAAGGTCCCAGAGTAAGATATTAATACAATATCGTTTTTAAAATATGGGGGAGAAACCAAGGCCGAGTTGATATTACTCCTAATGGTGGGTTAACCTACACTTTGGTTCCCAATCTAAACTCTAACCCCTCTGCTTTGTAAAGGTACTAAACACAGCTGGGAACTGCGTGTTTACAACTGACGGTAGAATTTGCCTTAGTCTTAAAAATTGATTCAAATATTTCAGTTCAGTTGTTTGTTTTTCACCATCTAGCTTTTCAAAATTTCTAAAGTGAAGCTGCATTGTTGTCAAATGAAAAAAAATGTGAATATAAATAATCAAATCAAAGCTGCTTTTGAAACTATGTTACTTTATATAACTTAGTAAAGCACTTCGGGCAGGCTATCTAAGTAAAACTCACCATGAGTATCTACGGTTTGAGGGAGGGAATACATGACTATTTAGTGAGTTTTAAGATTTAATTTATACAAACTCTGCCACATTAAGCTGCCTATTACTACCAGCCTATGGAATAGGAGTTGGCTGTATTGCTGTGAATGATCTTAAGATTTACTATTCTTTTCTCCTAAATACTCTGTCCCCTGTGGGAGAGCACTGGACAATGCTCATCTCCCTGATGTGCTTCAGGCTCATGTAAAATGACTGGTAATAAAAATCCATCAGCACATTATGTCCTCTTGTGTTTGAGCCTGGATGAAAGCTTCATGACTGAGGCTCAGGGAAAGGTAAGAGGTGCTCAGGGGTGCTGCTTGGCCTCCAGGCCTTCCTATGTCTCCTCCCGGGTACTACTGCAAGGCCTCCATGGGCTCAGCTCATCTAAAACCTCTGCTTCTAAGCAGACTGGATCTGTCACATACCTCCTTTTCTTACCTCTTATACTGCTGCTGCCCAAGAACTGCCACCCTCCAGAGAGCCCAGAGCAAAAGCAAAGGAACAGCAGGCGGCCAGATTCTAAGGAACTAGATTCAACTCCTCAAAACAAGGAAAAGCAACTGCGCAATACTCAGGGTGGTTTGTGAGTTCGTAAGGCTGCCTCATAGGATGCCAGACTGAATGCAGCAGACTGTCACAAAAACTACACTAGTTATCTTGCCAAGTCTCCTCACGCTCTTATATACTACAATTGGACAACTCAGTATAAGCAGTTCCTTGGCTAACAAGTGTGGACTCACATGTACATAAATGATTTCAATTCTTATAAGTCATCCAGGTATCTCAGGTTGTATTCCTTAACAAAAGAGGAAGTTAGAGGTTTCCATTTGTGCAACTGGAACAAGGACAGGGTTGTGGAATCCCATCCGTGTGTCTCCTGAAAGGAAGATGGTTTCTTGCACACAGGTGTTGAATGCAAATTCTTCCCGAGTCCAGGGGACCAGGGTAGAGTCCAGGAAGAAAGGACAGGTGCAGCAGATTCAGGCTTAACTTTGGGGAGGTCTGCATTAATGAGGTACTACTACAGAGGATTCAATTGGTGGGACTAAATACTAACAAGCAATGATGACTGAGTCTTGCATTTTCAATAGAATCGGAAAAATATTAGAAATTTCCATAGCTTCATATTAACTGGATCAAAATCCTGAATTAGAAAAAAAATGTTTTTTTTTCCTTAAGGATATCATACTCATGCTTAAGACATGAGAAAACACTTTTAAATCACTGGGTCAAATATTCTTTTCTCTATGTGCTTGAAATCTCATTGTAAAAGAGAAAATACTAGTCTATTCTTGCAAAATAGCATGAGGATGGGCTTGTGAACATTCCAAGAGTTGCAAATACTAGCTTATTTTTTATTGTTGAGAGGGATGGCACAGAATGGAGGGCCGACGCGGGCTTATCTGCGGGGTGGGGAACAAATGAGTTCTAAACTAGGCTTTCCCTTAGTTCTGCCTTTCTTTTCTCCTTCAATTTCAGTGTCTTTAAATTACGATTTGTCTGATACAATTCTTTCTTTGAAACATTTTATCGTGTGTGACAAGGAAATCATACTGCTTGCAGAATTAAAGTTATTTATAGTAATGAAAGAAGTGCCTCCATGGAAGAAATACACCAAAAATATTCTGAATGTCATGAAAGTTTTCTGAACAAAATGCATTTCTCATACATATTCAGTTACCTAGGTGATAGCACAGTTACATCTAGTACTTGTAGTTCTCATTGCTTGCAGATGTTCAGGTTTCTGCACACTGAATCCTTTCCTTCCTGTGAAAACGCATTAAAACTTGGTGCTGTGGCTGAAGGAGTCTGACATGATAATGTTTTTATAGAAATTATCTGAATGAACATTGCAATAACCCTTGACCTTATCAATGACCTGATGGACAGGGATGATTGATGATGGTTCTGCATCAGCATGGGTCAGTTTTGACAAAGACTTGTCTCTCGAGGCATTATCTGCAAGAAATGATACAAGGAATTAGCCTGCAAGACTGGCTGGACTTACCTAGGGCCACTGCACTGTACACCCCGTTTTTCACATTAAGGAAGCATGCCAACGAAAGCAAGATACATTCTTTCATAGGTTAAGCAATAGGAGACATTAAAATTCCAGGTTTTCATCTTCAGTGTGCATTCTTAATAGTCTCAGAATGCTAGTTTATCCTTTAACAATCTGTGATGTGATTTGATCCAAGAAACTTTTTATAAGTGTCATTTTTTAAAAAGCCAATGAATACAAGCATCTGAAAAATCACTTCACAATGTAGGCGTCAACTGCCTCAAAGCATGTAACAAATAATGTTACAAGTGAACTAAAGCATGCTAAAACATTATGAAAGAAATGGATTAATATCTAACACATTTGCCAAGTGGTACAGCGAAGGAAATTTGGTAGGGATGCTTAGTTGGTGGTGAGTTTATGGGCACAAAAGGATTTGTTACACTCCCCTCTACTTCTTACACATGTTTCATCCTTTTCAAACGAAGTGGTTCATCCTTTATAAAATGAAAATTTTGTAAAGTTACATTGAAAGAATCTTGAAGAATAAAAGAGAATGAAGGTCATCAAAAGGATACTTGGAAGGCTTTTTTCTAAAATGGATTTTTTAGCTTGTGTGCAATGGCTGGAACATAATAAAAGGAAATGGTTTATGAATTATTATTTTAGTTATAGAATATAAAATTATTTTATCTGAAATATTTAGTAGAAAAGTTTTTGTTTTTATTAACAACGCTATGGTTTCAAAGCAACTGATAGTAATACAGGGCTGCTCAATTTCTTCCCTGAGTTTTTAATATAATACATATTCGAATATTATTCTTCTAGACCCAAAGATTTCTAAAAGTACCTCTGAGGGTACTCTGAAATTTACTCAGTGCTATTCTTTACATATATACTATCTATATATAATTATATACATGAATCTAATAGATACCTTCTATGTATCTGCCTGCCTTCCCTCCTCCTCCAATACAGAGAAATTCTACCTTGGAATTAACCAAATTAGAGAGGTCTTACACTGATGAAGAATAAAATTTGAGATACTTGGCTTCTGAAAGTTATTCTTTCTCTATATACCATGGAAAAGGTAAAAATCTCTATGCTAAAAGAACTGTTTTTTGGGGTCATGTCTCCAAAATTGGATTAGTCACTGTAAGTTTTCATGCTTCAAGTAAGTTGCACCCAATATGTGCTAAAACACTTAAATCCATCGATAATTAGTAACAGTCATCATCATGATATCTGTTGTCATGGGGAATGGTTCAAATAACTCAACCACTGCTTTGGGCAAAACACTAAATAAGGTTAAAGCTAAGTAGATTATAGCACTCTCAGGTCACACTAGTTGAGGCCAGGAAGGAGAAAAGATGGATCATGTAGAGAATGGGGAGAATAAGGAGAAGATAGAAGGATGGAAGCACGGACCAGTGCTGATGAGAACAGATCCAAAGAGTCCTAATGCCAAGCTCCTGTTCCTACTTGGCTCTCAGCAAGCTGATGGAGTCTGTGCTTTCTTAAGTTTGCAAATTCACTAGCCATTGGTTTTCCACTGGAGACTTTTCTGAACAATTTTGTTAAGCACCACACATTCTCAGCGAAATGTCAATGATATATGCATTATGTTTCCTTGACAACTTCAAGGAACATGTATTTTAGAGATGCTGACCAGCTCCATTCCAGATATCATTCAATATGATGGGGCTTTGCAGCCTAATAAGTCAAAATTTAGCCAAAGGCTGTTTTTTATATATGTATGTATTATATAGTCATATTATAAATACTGTCCTCAGTCTTCTGGTTAGATATTAAATTGTGCTATGCATAAATTTTGATCACAGCTGCAAGTTTGAAAACCAGGGGCTAGGGAAATGAAATATTATCTGACCTATGCTGAAATGTCAAGCACACAAAAATCCTCACAAAGCAGGCTTGGAATTGACAATTTATCTTTGATGACTTCTATGAATGTACCATGACTTATCCAGTAATCCAAAATGTGGTAGAAAAGTGAAATAATTTCATGTCCTTCTATTTTGAAAAAACTCTGATATACTGCTTTTCATTAATCTTCTTATCATTACATCTCATGTGACCGCTCACTCTAGAGCATGGTACATTTTCTAGAAGGAGCAGCTTGCAGACATCCCATGCAGAGAACAGCCAGCACAGCAAACCATTATTTGAAACTCCAGTGCAGGAAGGACACCGTGCTAGCTGAAAAGTACTGCACAGAACAAGCCATTCTGCTGGTGCAGCAAGATTCTTAGCTCAGTTCATGCAAATACTCTTATTACCTTATAAAAATTTCATGCATTTATAAAAGTAACAAAACTTTACCTGAATGATCCACTTTTGGTGAAGGAATGCTCTTAGGAGATATTATCTACACCATAAACATATGAATGTCTAGATCAATTCCAAGAAACAAACCAACCAGATATTCATGATGATATGCAGCAACCTTTTGCAAACCCTGGGTGATTTCCAGTAATATAAGCTGCTTCACTAGAGACTGGCTTGGTAGCTAACGGCTATTTGAAGCCAGCTTATTGGAAATCAGGATTTTTTATATCATAGCAGCAATGACATATATGTAACTGCATTATCATGCCAATTTGCAAGAATCTATTTTGCCCCATAAGTTTTTTTGGTTAAGTGAACAAAAAACATTAACATATTCTTAAAAAGCAAATTTAAAAGAAATTCATACAGCATTTTGAAACAACAAAATCTGTTTTCACTCCCTCTATTCCTGAATTTCTTCTCTAATTTCTAGCCAGGTTTCCTCAGTATCCTATAGTTCTTTCTCTCTGTAAGACTTCCAGTGCATCCCACATTCCAGATGATCTACTCTGTTACCTTCTCTCATCTTGTAAGAGTGGCTCTCACCAGGTTAGCTATTCTTACCTATACTAAAGACAGAATAATGCAATTGATCTAATTCTTAATCATTCATAACTGATTGATCAGGCATTACTGGAATTTTAGAAGGGAACACAGAATTAGGATCTTATTTTTTAAAAAACTGAAAAAAATCCCTTATTATACGTTCAAGAGTTGATGCCAAGGCATTATCAAATAGGCAGAACAAGCTATCTCAAACATATACCTGCTATCAGATTCCTTACTGAAGTACTCTCAAGCAGAGATGTGTATAGATTTTCAAGTTTAGCAAAGGTATAAAAAATACCTGAATCACAGGTGACACATATATAAAAACCAAATATATATAATAATCATGTCTATGGTATCGTATGAGTCACATATGTTTCAAAATATAACCTTACGCTGGAAGAGAATTTCTTTTATTTTATTTCCTTAGAAAGTGCTTGATTCCAAGAAGTTTTAAAAACTGCTGTCTTAATCGGTTCTGAATTCTTAGCAAGTTAACTAATTTTGATATTAACAAACTCTCTAATACTCAAATTGTTCCCTCATTACCATCACAAATCCCAGACAGTGGCCACTCCAGTGTCAAGGTGCAAAAGATAATGAACACAGGACACATAAAGATTATCTGCAATTTAAGTGTTTTCAATGCGAATAATTAAAGACACATCACACAGTTTATTTACAAAAAGCCAAATATACATCTTTTCTGTGCCATTTCTCTGTTCAGTGTTTAATAGCTAAGTAAACTGAAAATCAAAGTTAGTTTCAGGGCCAACATGGCAGCATAGCAGGGAAAGCCATCAACTGAAATGCTTTCATCCCACACGGGCACCTGTGGAGTTCCAGTTGATCCACTTCTGATTCGGCTCCCTACTAAACACCTGGGAAAGCAGCAGAAGATGGCTGAAGGGCTTGGGCCCCTGCATCCAGGTGGAAAATCAGGAAGAAGCTCCTATTCTTGGCTTCAGTCTGTACCAGTACTAGCCACGTGACCATCTGGGGAGTCAACCAGCATACAGAAGATCTCTCTCTCTCATTCTCTCTCTCTGTCTCTGTCTCTCTTCCTTTCCCTCCACAATCCCTCTCTCTGTGTGTAACTCTTTCAAATAAATAAATACATAAATCTTTAAAAAGTTGTTCTCATTTTCCTTTTAAATCTTTCCGTAATTTATCCTAATTATTTATCCTGTGCTGCGTGTTAAATGTCAATAGTTATTGCCAGGGCTTTAGTGTTGAAAAGTAATAATTTTATTTCTTTCAAAATTATTAAACAATTATAACTTTTCACAGCACTCATTTACTTTCAAAGAGGGTACAATAATCTCTACCTCTGCTTTAGTGTCAGGATCGTTCCTACACTCATAACACTCGATATTAAAACATGTGGGTCATTGTGAATATCGTGAAAAATGCAATATGAAAAGACAGTTACAGCTTGCTATCACTTTCCATATAATGCTTTACACTGTTTCATACTTAATTAGTAATTTAAACAATAACACTTCTATGAAGGAATTAAGTCTTAAAAGTTTGAAGTGTTAAGGAATTAAATCCTAGACAGTGCTGCTTCCTGTTACCATGCCAACTTGGAGAGTAGCTTTCATTCTATTCTGAAAGAGTCAGTGATTCAACTTACACTTAAGACAAAACTTTTACGCCAAAATGTAATAATTTTAGAAGAAAATTTATTTTCAAATCAAATGACTATAGTTCCAATAATCCTCAGATGTCATCAAGTTATTTAGACATAGGATGCATTATAAAACTTGTAAAATGATAACATATTCATGAAGGTTCTGCCTAAGGTCTTCAAATAAGCTTTTACTTTACATTATAAATTTAAAATAAGCTTTCCAGCTGGCACTGTGACCTACTAATCTTCAAGATATGCCCAGTTGCAGTAGTAAAAATGTACCAGATGAGAACTGTATGGGGACATTTTATCACAGCCTCAAATGACTTACCAGAGTGACTGTTCCTTTTGAAATAGGTAGTAGAGCTGGATTTAGATTTGGATGTAAGATAGGTTGAGTTTGAACCAATGGAGCTTGAAGACAAAGACTTCCCTAGATTATCAGAACTTTTCTTGATGATATTGGTAGCTGTTTTACTCCAGTCTGAAAGAAATGACATCACTTTACTAGTTTGCTGTATACCACATATGCTCAGCCTGAAAAATCAACAAAATTCATCTGGTGCAACTGATCTCCTGATATGCTGGCAGTAGTTTCTAGACTGACATGAAAGCAACAATACACTACAGAAATGGATATTTCTAACTTCAACCTTGTGCATACAAGGTTTAAAATATACTTTTAATATCTGATGAATGCGGAGTAACTATTAATGATTTAAAAAAAATTCCAGTAACTGAATTGACAATAACTAAGACATTGAATCAATGAACTGATGACTAAAGAAAATGTGATATAGACAAACAATGGAATTTTCTTCCTATTGTTGATTTTGTACTGTGACTTTTCATTTAAGGGGATGTACAGTAACTGTGAAATGGAGACTAACATATCCAGATGTGAGGATACAATTTAGTATGCATCTCGACTTCCTGAAAAAGATTAACTTACAATGAAACTGTTTACTATATCTTGACAATAGGATGCTGGACTCTCTGCCATTGTCCATGCCCTCAAAGATGGACATATGACTGTGTATGAAGAACCTATACTTTAGTAATGATACAGAGGAACTAGGTGGGGGGTAAGTGGGGAGGGGATAAGGGAAGTTCCAGGAGCCAACGAAACTGTATCATAAAATGATAATAATAATAACAAATAAATAAAGATTTAAAAGTAAATAAATAAAAGAATGAAATTCTGTCATTCACAATAGATGCAACTGGAGACCTTCATGCTTAGCAAAATAAACTAGTCTCCAAAAGATAAATAGCATGTTTTCTGATTTATAGTAATAAATCGAATACAAAAACATGTAATGTATGAGTGAAATTGGCATTTTGAGATCTGATCATTGTTTATAGACCTTGTCTATATTCCTGAAGAACGCTGGTTTTTCTACTTACTACCTGTTGAATTGTTTATTTAGTGAGGATTAAGGTTGTTCTTATAAAGCAAATTAAAATCTGTCATTGTAAAAGTTAACATTAAAAAGAAAGGAAGGAGTAAGGAGGGTTAGGCAGAGGGGTGAAAGGGAAGTAGAAGTGTCATTATGTTCTTAAAATTGTACATGTGAAACACATGCAATCTGTGTTCTATGTAAGTAAGTGGGAAATACTTTCCTTTGGCTATTTTCTACATTGAGGAACATCTCTCTGCCTAATAACACATCTTATGGTTAAAAAAAAAAACAAACAAACTACATAACAGTGTTTCTGGGTATCTGAGTTGTTGAATTAGGCCATCTTGAGTCCGGAGTCCAGATCTCTTCCAGCTCTCTCATTTTAAGATTCCAAGTCAGCATCTTCACATGTAGCCCTTCTACCCTTGCTACCACTGGGACTGTGTTGCTCTCCCAAGGGAAGAATGAATGACAGTTATCTCAAGTGTAAATTTCAATGAACAACATGCCCCTTTACCTGAGTTATCTGCCAATCGAAATCTACCACAGCACAGATGTCTCCTCCACTGCTTCTGAACATTTTCCTTCATTGCACAGTGGAAGATAAATATAAATAAACCTGTCACAAAGACACGAGCGCTCAATGACATTCATTTTCAAGACAAATCTTACAAAATATGCAATTTAGATTTCAAATTTTTGCAATTATGTCATTGAGTAGCACAGATCTTAAGCAGTCTTGTAATATGTATTCTACATTTATATCCTATAAGACAAAAAGATTCAGATAAAACTAGAATAACTGCATAAATTAGATTCTCTTTGTTCTATTTAGCAATTAATATGACTTAGCCAAGAGTTGAGGCTGAAAGAAGCAATATTTAAGAAGAATTTACTGTTTTGCTCTTAGTTGTATTTGACTTAAAACTACATTCAAAAAAAAAAAAAACTCCATAAGATTAAGGGGAAAAGAGAGGGCTGCAAATACTCTCTATCTTATGCACAACATTATTACTCCTATAATTATAGTATATTAGGTTGCACCATATAAAAGAGGTATCTTAGCAGGCCAAATAAAATCAACACAATCATGTGGCTCCAACTGGCCTAGTTCCGTTTATCAGTATTTTAACAAGCAAATATATGTCTTCGTGTTTGCACTTACTCCTGTGCCTATCAATAATGTTACTTGTGCTTTGGCAGCCAAACTTTCAGGGAATTTATTCAACATTTCACCCTCTCCAGCAAGCTTCAGCAATTTCTCCCTCTAATCTTCTATATCTGGTTGTTCCATTATCTAACAAATATGTCTTAGAAACTTTATTTTTTAAAAAGCCTCTGATTTTAATCTTTAACATTTAAAAACAGGAGTCAATGGCAACACAAATTCAGGGGTTGTAGGAACTCATCTGGCACAGAGTGCCATAAAAGTAAAAATCACTGCATTATACTTAAGGGCCAATTAAATTGACTTCTTGAGATCTGATTATTATTTATAGTCCTTAACTACACTCCAGAGTAACAGTGGTCTCTCTACTAACTGCTTGTACAATTATTTGTTTAATGCAGAATTCAGCTTGTGATTATAAAGTAAATGCAAAATAACTCTGCAAAAATTAAATGAAAATATGAAACAAGAATGTAAGAATGAAAGAGTGAAAGAAGGAGACGTGTGTGGGGCAGAAGTGGGGAGGAGTATTTTAACGCTCCTGAAACTGTACAGGTGAAATGCCATGAAATCTGTTCCCAATATACAAACATAAAACAATTTTAAAAACTTGCCTGTTCCTTTTGAATGTAGAGTATTCATCAAGAAAACTAAATATATTGAAGCTTCACCAATTGAAAACGTTGGGAAAAGCACTAATTGTACTGTCATTTAAGTAAGCAGTTAAGTTTGTAAAACACATCAAAGGTTTTGCTTACATGGTTTAGGTTTCCAATGTGTTCACTCAAAATGACCCGTAATGACCCATACGTTATTCCAGAAATATTAGAGAAGGAGCCTAAGGGATGTCTGCAGGATGGTCCCTTAGCATAAATATCTATGGATTGATTCACCTCTGGGATTTACTTTCTCGTTTGGCCATCAGTGAGGTCCAAGCATAAATTTCTACCGAAATTACTAAAAATTGATTGCATATTTTGACTTGAAGACTATGGAAATACAGACTACATTTTGGTCACTGATTTCAAGTGTATGATCAGCATCTTTAAAAATTCCTGGGAAATTCAAATATGTTTATCACAATGAACTCAGCGTAGTAATTAGTGTACCAGCATGACCATATCATTTAATATGCAGCTACATAAATAATGCAGTTATCTGATTAAAATGCTATTACTTGCTACATGTAATTTATAAACAAAGACACTCCAATACATATGAGCCAAAAATATTAATCAAGTTTAAAAAACTGAACAAACGCAGACTCCCTCCTAAAGACCCGTTCGCTGTGGGCTGGGGAGTGGGGGTTAGAGGAAGGACTCACGTGAGCACCCCAAACTGGTCTACGAGAGTGTAACAGAATTCTCAAGTCAGAAAAGATTTCTCTCAAGGCTCACAAACTCTTGGAGGCAGGCCTCTGAGGCTTAACCTTTACAGGGAACAGTCAGTAGCCATCACTGGGTTTGATTTCATTTTCAGCACTCTGCATGGCTAGATCGGATTGCCGCTCAGGGCCTCCAGACAACGACCAATACAAAGCAGAACAAGTCTGCTTTGTACAGGAAATCACTTTAATAAGCAAAACCACCTTATATCACCAGCAGTGTGAACAAGCCCAAGTGTCCCAAAACTTGCATTGGTGAATGGGTCGTTTTAGGCTTCGAAGAGGTGATGGCAGGTCCAGAGCAAGGAGCAGAGAGAGGGGGAAGCCCGGGGCATCAACACAAGTTGTAGATGACAACTTATGCTTGGAACTCACAGTGTCAGAGGACGAAACGCACCGCCTCATATTGACTCTACGTTCCTTTAACTGGGACTGAATGCGTTTGGGGAAACATTTTTGTCACACAGCTTAAAATACAGATTATTATATATTCTTAAATAATCATTTAATAGAATTGTATATTGGTGCTGGAAGAGATTATAAAATTTAGTTACGGGCTTTTATCTCCAGGTAAGTATTCTGACTACTGAGTATACATCCTCACATTAAAGAAATGATTTTTCTTTTAGCTGAAGATGGTAGGTAAACTTCACTTGGCACTGCTTTCCTTAATAATAATACTCTATTAATCTTTGGTAACATTCAGATGTTCTGCTAGATGGCAGACACTCGGGATACAAAAACTTCAGGGGCTGTGTCTGGTGTCTTGGGGACAGTGGAAGAAGACCAGAAACAAAGGTCATAGTTTCACTTTTGTGGCTTTGTTGGGGTACTAAACTGCCAACTATTTGAAGAATTAGATGCTGGACAAAGAGAGGATGAGATCAAAGATGAAACTGACTTAAGAAATGGTGCTGTTGTAAATCGTTACTATGTAATATTAGAAGACTGCCTAATTTTTACCAACCAGACATGACCATAGATACACGAAATCCAATGTGCTTAACAGATACTGGTCTGAACCAGATTCAAAATCTGTCACATATTCTAAAATTCTGAGATAAAGGAGAACCCACGTCAATGGGCCTTCTTCTGCTCTGCACTGGGATGCAATAAGATAATAAATATGATAAAGTAGAATTTTTTAAAATGATTGCATTTTTAGTTCTAGGCTATGATGCTTAAAAGCATAAATATGGCAAATCCTTTGGCCTTAAAATGCATGCCCATTTCAAAATAAAATTGAGTCTCAAAAGAGGGTGTTTTTATGCTTTGGAGTTATTAGCTCTCTTCACATGAATTTAAGTTAGTCTGTTATCACATAACAAATTTCTTCCGGGACAAAACGCTCCTTCTAGAGTTCAGTCATGGAAAGGGTGGGAGGCATTGAAATCCGCATTCCAAACACTTTTGGCAGCAGTGACTGAACATGGGTCACATGACAGCCACAGGCATCCGGACACAAAAATGAGCAGAGAACCATTCTGCTTCCATGCCGAGTTCCCTCCACCCATGTATTTGTGGTTCTTGGTGTCAGAAACAGAACTAAAATCACCACACTTTAATAGATTCTACATTAGGCATCCAAATTTCTTCCCTTTAAAATAGGATCTTTATCCTACCACAGAGAAATATGCTCCACTATTATTCTGGAAAGAGCTTCCAGCTTTGACTTGGGACAAATATAGTTACGCTTTATTCTTCCTAGTATCAGGCTTTATTTCATGGATTAAGAAATAAAGACTGTTATCCATAGAAGCCACAAGCTAACCAGAACCAAAACTGAACTCAGAGTTATAAGTTTTACAGCATACTGACAGACTCACACTGGAAGAGAAGTCATGAATTTGAGCCTGGAGAAACTAACACTTTGATGAATCCAAGCCAGAGTTCCTTAATAACAGTTCTTTTTGGCTGAGATTTACCTTGGTTTTGCATCTTGCTCATGTGAATCCATTTCATATTACAGTCAGGAAAACCACATTTTAATCAGGTTTAAATGAACAGAAGTCTTGTACTTGGGGGAGGGACGAGAAGAGAGAGAGAGAGAGAGAGAGAGAGAGAGAGAGAGAGAGAGAAAGAGAGAGAAAGAGAGAATGAATATCAAATGCCCCAGAAGAGCCAGGGCTGGGCCAGGCTGAAGCCAGGAGCCTGGAACTTCATCTGAGTCTCCCATGTGGGTGGCAGAGGCTCAAAAACTTAATCATCATCTGTTGCCACCAGGATGCATTAGCAGGAAGTTTCACTGGAAGTCAAATGGCTGAGGTATGAATTAGCACTCCAACCGGGGATACAAGTCTCCCAAGTGGCAATTTAGCTTGCTGTGCTACAATGCCCATCCCTAAATGAACAGGTAGAAACCTGCCCTCTTATCCCACATTCACCCCTGTCTTCCTTTTATCCCCTCCTTTCACTAACTTGAGGTTTATGATTACTATAGGTGAAGTTAATCTTAATTCTCAGTAAAAATTGCAATCTTTTCATTTAGAACACACAAGATTTCCAACTTTGTTGGAACAAGTGTGTTGCAAACACAAAGGTACTTTAAGACGACTGTGGGAAAAACTGAACTAAAAGCTAAGCTTCATTTTGGTACAGAACTATTTTCACCTCCATGTATAATTTTCCCATAGCATGCATTTTCATGAATTCTGACTACTCCCTTCAATGCATCAACTAAAAATTGGTTTGCACCAAAATAAACTTAGCTTTTAAACTTATTTTGCACAGACTTTTGGAAGTACCCTCTTGTGTGGCAAAATGAGTCAGTTACTGATAATTTTAGGGTGGAAAAAGTAAGGCTGTTCACTGTAACAGGAGACACAAGCCAGGCTCACTCAGCAAATATATGCTAAAGATGGTGAAAGGATAGTTAGCTGTGGGCTCTACACTTGCAGCCAAAAGCACTCTGAAAAGTCTCATCAAGGTGTGGATTTTATTTTTGATATGTTTATTTTATTTTTGGTATGTGTTACATGTTTAAGCAACACATCGAGGAAAACAATCTCCTAAGTATTCACACTACATTTACTATAGATCATATGAGATGGTGTTTAGTCTTGGTCCTTGCAAGAGTTATTTTACTAATAAGGGGTGGGGGAAAAAGACACATGTAGATATTTTGGCTAGAAAGCTGGCTCCTATGTGGAATCCACACCCTTTGCTTGATTCAGGCAATGTTATGTGTGTCCTCTATAGAAAATATAGGTCATACAGATATTCTCAGATCTTCGGCCTGATTTTCAAAAGTCTAAACAACTGTCAAAAACAGTCCTCTTAGAAATGCATTTCTGCAAACAGAATTTTGGGGAGCTTATATGGATGCCCTTTAGCTATTCTGAAAATGCTGTCAAGGGGAGAAAATAGCAAACACCAGGTCCTCATTTCCTTAAGTTCATTAACAACTAAAGGATACTGATAGTATGTTGAGAATCATCAATAAATGTAGGGAAATAGGATGGAATCAGAGCAGGTAGTTAATAAGTGGCTCATATCTTAATTAGGCCATGAGCATAAAGCTGTTTGGGAATTTTTTGACAGGAAAAATTGGTCAAGAATTTAATCAAGTTTTTATTTGGGTAGAGGAGGTCAGGAACTCTAGGTAATTGATTTATGACAAGCAAAGTCTAAATTATTTCTAAGCTGCCCAGCAAGCCTGCATTCAAATCTTCAAACAGTTCCTGTGTTTCTCTGTTACCGGAAATGGCCAGCTAGCTGTTACACGGGGGAACTTTGAAGACTTAGAGCGCTCCTTGGAAACTTCTTGAATCTTCCTTTCATACAACCAGGATACCCTTTAGAAAATCATTTCTCAATGGCACAAACTGCTCCACCAAGGATGAGTAAGTGATTTCCTTGCGCTGTGTAATGATTCAGCCCATGACATCGTTCCAGAGGTCAGGGGTTGAAAGGTGCTTCATCTCTTTCCCTTGGCACCAGTTGAATGTGTGTATTGTGTGTGTGATTATGTAACCACCTCACTTGCATGAGGTTCCTAACCAAACGGACAGTGGCAAGGCAGACTACTGACACTGAGTAGATTGTACCTGACAATTTGGCTTACTCTTCTCTCTTAAATTTTATTTCTAAGAGACAGAGCAAGTACTCTCTCATCGTCTTCCCAAATCTCACTGAAAGCTGCAGCTGAGCCAATCCGAAGCTGGGTGCCAGGAATTCAACATAAGTCTCTTATACAAGCAGCAAGAACTTACTGGCCGTCATGATTACGGCTTTCTAGGGTCCTTGTCAGCTGGAGGCTAGAACCAGGAACAGAAGTCACCCCAGGCACTCTGATAAGGCATTCCTCATCACTGTCTTAATCAGCAGGCTAAAAACCCACCTCTAACTTTGATTCCTTAGTTTACCAACAGAATAACAACAGAGTTTTTCATAAATGATTTTTGCTGAGTAAAGATAAGAGATGATTCTTCCCATATAGTCTTCAAATGGTTATTCATTAAATTTTTAGTGGAAATAGATATTCACATCTCAGGAAGCTTGAAATAAAATACTGAAAGTACATTTGAGTTTTCTCTTTATAGTTTACCTCCTAACAATATACTAAATATGCTATTTTGCAAATAATACATTTTTAGACTGAGGTTGACTGGAAAAGCCACTGATTTTTCTGAGCTGCAATTTCTTGATCTAAAACTAGAAAAAATGCCTCTTTTTTAGATATCTATTTCCCAGACTTGATGCAAGAATGCAAATAAAATCACAGACGTTGGGCAAAAGTTCTTTATACCACAATGTACCATACAAATAAGCTTAACCTATTCTTCCTTGTTCTCTTAAAACATCAATGCAAATATTCTTAGTAGAATGATAATACCCGTTTGTTTTCCACTGCATCATTTATTTGAAGTAGGTGTGACATCTTATTACACTGCCACATATCCGTATATTAGACAAGCTGATTATGCCTGAACTATTAATTGATACTGTTTTCAATTCCTGGAAAGGAAATTTAAGCATCAATCTCTTGGAAGGGAGTTAACCAGACATCCTGAAGAACTTGAAAAAGAACCTGGCATAGAGTTAAATGTCTTTCTATATGGGGAAGAAGCCTAATCTAATTAATAGTGTCAAATTCTTTTCTTCCATTAGTGAACAAAGAAGGCATTCTGACATTGTTCAGCTCTTGTGTAACAAGTGGACATCTCAGGACCATAATTCAAGCATGCACATCCACAGAGGGCGTTACCAAGGGAGAAAGGGCAAGACTCCATCACCAGACAAAACTTCTGCTTCTCTAGGATGAATTCTATTACATTTACAGAAGCAGGTCCAATGTTCCTACGCACATTCCCTTTCACATTGCGTTTTTAAAAATTTTAAAATACTTCATATGATAACAATGTTCAGACTTCCCAATTTTTTCCTGGATGTATTCTTTAGAAACAAATAAACATAATTAATATCATGATTGGCCAGCTGAATCCTAGGAAACCAGTGAAAATAGTAATAGCAGATGGAAATATATGTCTACCAATTTAAGAATGCATACTTTTGTTTCATTTCACAGTGAAAAATTAATGAAATGACTGATATATTATATAACCAAAGAAGCTGATTAATAAAAACAGTAAAGCAATTTGATGTAGAAAGTTGGACCATAATATTCCTTGTCTCAGCCTTGATTCGCCTTGTGATTTCAGTTGCTCATTTAAGCAAAACTTTTCTCATATCCACCCAGATCATAATCATCTTCTGTTATCCATTTAACATGATTTTGGTGAGTAAATTATACTGCTGTTTATATAAAACACATATAAAACAAACATGTCTAAACTTAAAATATAGGCAAAATATGAAATAAACTATATATAAAATTATAGCCTATATACAATTATTAATAATGACACATACCTGCATCTGCATACACATATACCTCTACAGGTTATTTCTAAGAATACTGAAAAATTAACTGAAGATTTAAAAATATCTTTGAATTACATTTGTAGAGAAGTGAATGAAACTGAGAATAAGCATTTCAGAATGCCTTCCTCTACACATACGCCCTGGTCTCTACAGACTCAGCTTAGATCCTTCTGACTCCTGACTTGGGACATTCAAAACCATTCCCTGCTGAGCTATAGATGCCCGACAAGTTAAAGTTAAATTAGCGTAATGCAGCTTTGGTTTACAGACTACTCTGTTAAATTCTAAATTTTCACCCATAGGTAAGTCCCACAATGACAAGCATTGATTAATTGTAATAGCACATTAAGAAGATGACCACTTGCCCTAATAACTCTAGAGACGAAAGTGCAGTGTTCAGGCTACCGAGGAGTGCTTTATAGCACTGTACAATCTAAGTTTCTGTTGACTCATGTATTTCTTTTCAGCTCCTTCCTATCACAGACCACTTTAAATCCACTCACTGTCAAAGTCTTGTATTGTTCTCTCTAGACACTACTGAGCTGTTCTCTTCTGTTCTCCACATGATTCCTAGCCTCATCTTTATAAAATGTGCATCTGAGAAAGCCATGTCACCAGCCTTTTAAAGACTGCGTGCCCATACTGTACAAACTGCCTTTTACGGGAAATGTCTGTCCCCCACAGGTATCTACTGTTCACCTCCTCTAGACCTACCGAGCCTTCCGATTTCAGCTTAGACATCATGTCTTCTCTACTATGTTTCAACACCATGCTCTTTTGGGTACTTTTTCAACATTATCCTCCCCTAGAATATAAACTCCATTAAGCAGTGGTACCGTGTCAAGTTATTTTACTGAAATGAAGAGTGTCACAAAGAAAAAAAAATACAGAAACACACAAGATGTCGTTTGCCTAAGAATCATATTCATTAATCTTGCATTAATTGTTTTTTAAACTGTCTAAATTCTACACATCTCTTTTAATAAAGCAAATACTTCTAACAACTGAGCCTCTCTCAGAAGATTCAAGAAACAACTTCGTAATAAAAACCATTATATGACTTTCTAAGGGGTCCTGAGAACAATTTGTATGAGCCCAACCAGCAAGCAACAGCTCATGGACTCATATGCTTTGTATCACTGTTTTTAATTTAAAATTTCTTTTTAAGAGGTGTTTTTTAATATCACTGGATGTGCAAAGTCTGTTCTGAATTTATACAATTTAAAATCAGTCTTAAAAGCCAGTGATTTATGAATATACTGACTTGATGATGGTTTACAACATTTTTTCCTCCTGACAGGAGACCCAAGCTGGGAGGAATAAAACATCCCAATTCTCATTAATGGAAACAGAGCTGAACAGACAACTGTAGCTGCTGAAGGATACTGAAGTTGCCAGGAAATTCTAAAAGCAAAACCAAGGTTGGGCTGGCAGATCAATGTGCCTTTCATGTACAATCCTGAAATATAAAAACCACAGAATTTCTAATGTTAACAGACACTTCTGTCAATATTGATTTAGGCACTTATTTGTTGTATATTATTGAAGAGATTAGAGAAATACTTTACAAATCTAGATCCCAGGGAAGATATATTCATACACTTTCCACTCCATTTCCAACCTTTGGAGGTGCAATTGAAGCTTATTATTCTATTTACTAAAGATAGTGAGCATATGCATTTCTTCTGTTAAAGAAAACTAACTCCAAAAAAATTATAGAAATAATGGACCCATATCAGTGTTAGAGAGGTCTAAGATTGGATTGAGAGTATCCTTAACGTATCTTCATCTACAATCCAATCATGTACCAATCACTGAACTCCTACTATGTGAAAAATGGCTTCCCAGCTCATACGACAGTAGAGGACACAGATGGATAGCAGCTACTCCAGCACTCCCAGGCAGGTAAACACAGACATTTCTCAGACCACAACTGTGGAAAACACCCACTTAAGCACTTCAAACATGTTTCTCAGCCCAGTTCAGATTTGCTCAGCTTTAATTAGCTCTTTGATCCCTGCACACCTCAATTGAAACACCAGCAGCTTCAGGTAAGGCCAACAGTACTGCTCTGCTAAAAACTATTCCACACTGTCATCCAGTTGCTTTTGGAGTGTTGGCCTCTTGGCGCTTCCTCACAGGAGAGAACTTGAGCAGAATACAGGGAAGAACCAATAACTTAAAGAAAGTTTTTAAAATTTCCAGAAAAAGTAATATTTACCCACTTCAGCTTCACAGTTAAATCCATTACAGAGTGTACTACAGTATGAAAGTAATTAGCAGTTCGGCTGTAAGCTCCCTGAAGGAAGCAGTGCCTTTTTCTACAAAGTTGCCCGCTGGAGAGTGCTTGTTAATTTGTAGAAAATGCTGAGTCTCATGAAAAGATAAGTTTCTAACTACAGCATCATGTTTATTTAAAATACAAAGAGCCAATGGATCAAGGTGGATTGTTTCTGTCCTTGTGTAGAGTCAAGCTATTCTTCTGGTCATGACTGGAACACCTACATGGGAATGGGGTCTATGAAGATTACCAACACTCAGTCATGCTTTAAATAAGATAACAGCACATCCTTTAAAATTTCCCACTGGGCTCTCAACTAGGCACTCTGCTTCATACTTACTCACTCATACAAAATTATATACACATGAAAGAATGTTCATTCAGGAATGTATACTTATATACATATATACTTTTTAATATATGATGTATATACACACACACACACACACAAGAATCTATGCAACTCCTACTACCTGCTTGGCTCTGTTTTAAGTGCTAGCAATACATCCTAGGGGGAAAAACAGATGAAGCTGACATGCTGCCTCATTTTCTGAGTGAAGACCTTTCGGAAAGGTACCCACCCTGTGCCTGGAACTGCACTCGCAGAAACCTAACATGGCATCTATTGAAAGGAAGCTGTTCACAAGTAGGACAAAATTACAAAGTGGGAAATAATCACCATTTCTCTTACCTTGTAACGAATTGAAGATGGAGAAGAGGTACATGAAAGCGATATTTAAAGGTCCCCAGGCAAAGAAAGCAAAACCCCACGTCATGCCCAGCAGGAACGTCAGGCTAACCACACTGCGCAGGTTTCTTAAAACCTCTTCTCTCAGGGTCCGGCTGCTCCTCTTGCCGTTCCTCCCACAGATTTGCACCATGACCACAATAAACATGGCAACGTTCAGAAAAAACATGACTCCAAAGTACCCAGTGCAGGTCACATAAAATATGACTGGATCCTGAATCCAACAGCTTGAAAAAGAAGAAATGGGAAAGAGATTTACATCTTGAAAAAAAGAAACAAAAGATTTATTGCCATGCTGCACTGTTTATCTAGGACTTTCTTTCACTTAGTTTGTACCATTGTAGAGTTCTCTTTCAAATCCCTTAAGAAAAGTTACTTGGCGTCCCTGGCCTTCAATTTCATCCTTCATCTTTTCAGAGGTATTTGCTTTGCGTTTCTTCATAGATGACTGTCATTTTAATATCTAGCTAGGTCACTGTCAAAAGGAAAATCAGGTGGCTTTTTCAATTCTGACTTGGTGTCAAAAAACTACTCTTGCTCACCCTAAACCATATCTGTGCACCTTTTCTCTTAGAAAGGAAAAAACAGCCACATTTTTTTCTTTGTATTTAAAGGGGGTCCTACAAACAATATGGAAGCAGAAATCTGCCCAACGGATTTTGGAGAGAGCTATCGTTGATAGATCTGTTAAACATCCTTATTCTTGCTCCATGCTTCAAACACAACAGTGACAAAGCTGTAGCAGTCATCTAATGCAAAGCCAAAGGAAGCCAACACCAGCTGCAAAGCCATTGGTCCTTGCAATTTTAGCCGCAAAATTCATGTCAGTGGTTGTCTATTTCCATGTATTGTGTCCTAGGCAAAAAACAAACTGATACTCATTTAAGTCAAATGTAATTTGGGTTCATTACCATACACAAAATAACTACCATCAATATTACAATAGAGAACATGGAATTTTTATAGACACTTCTGACCAATGATTACAAATATATACTGAATAAAAATCATACTTGTGAGATGCCAGAACATGATAATTAAAATAGTATATACTTCAGACAACAAATGACAAAAAGTTGAAACCTTACTTTGGGAAAATACACTACAAGCAAAGTTGACAACCACTTTTGTAATTTTCAGATGTCGCATTACCTTATTAATGCACTAGAAATTGTTAGGCACCTCAAAAACTGAGACTGATTTAAGGAAACTAATGTCCCACGGTGATTCTACTTCATGTCTCATTTGCTACACTTCTGATGAAGTGCTCTGTGAATAGCCTGGTCACAGAATGTAAAGATGACCCAGTGCCTAGGTCCCTGTCACCTATGGAGAGACCCAGAGGAAGCTCCTGGCACAGCCCTGGCCACTTGGGGAGTGAACCAGAACATCAAAGATTTCTTTCTCTCTCTTTTTCTCTCTCTCTATGCAGCCCCACTCCTTCAAATTAAATAAAAACAAAATTTTTCGAGATCCTAGAATAAATGAACCTTATTTTCAAACATTCCACAACGGAATATTACCTCCACAAAGACAATAGTTGTCCTGCATAAATTGGAATTCTACTACCTAACTGAATTCCTGACTCTTGGCTAATGCTCTTTTATTAAGACTTGTCCATAACACAAGGATTTACTAAAGAACATACATTTAAAAGTGCCATAACACAATCCATTGACTTATATTGTAATAAATCCTATTTTAAAGGTTCCTGAAATAAGGCTATTAATCCCTAGAGATAACTTTTATTTACACCTTAATGATCCTCTAAAGTCTGGAAATTCCTGACGTAGATTCATGCTGTCCTCCTCCTCTTGAGTCTGTTCTAGAAACATGAAAAAGCAAAACCAAGAGAGGATGTTACAGCCTAGAAAACTGATTGGATACAGAAGTTATTCAGCCAGGGCAAGTGCACAAAGAGACTAACCTTGATCTATCCTGAGAGGCACTTTCTCCACTGCTCAAGCATGCAACAATTTCTCTACTCTACTTTTCCACATCGCACTCATACGGGCACTGAGTCACTCACTGATACTATTGAACTTTCTGAAAAATGTGTGTGGGCTTGAGGAAGTACAAGTTTAGTGGAACATCCTCAAACAGAATTTGTCTTCTGAGACTAGAGGTTGTAACTTGGCCTTCTGGATTCCCTCCAACAACACAGCACAAGGTTAGTGGGAAAGAGCAGCTGAAACATTCAAATTTTTCAACTGATTCAACCTATGGTACATTAGAGGTCTTGGCATATCATGGAAGTGAACTTCAACCTTTTAAAATGACATCCTCATGATTGGCATAGGCACTTTACACTAAACCTTTTAAGAAACATATATTCTTTGCAGATCAATTTCCACAAAGCTTTCACTACTTACAATTCATCACCTTGATCTTTTCCATAACTTTCTTTTCCATAGACTTCATTTTGGTTTCTGCTCACTAGAACAACTGACACCACTAAGGCAGGTAAACCTGTTTTAAAAGAACCATGACATGAGAAATGCTGAAGCAAAGGGAACTGCTTTACAAGACTGACAATGGACAGGGGCAGAAAAGAAAGATCAAAACTTCATAGAACTGAAAGTCTGCATTTTAAAGACAAGAACAAAATATCCTTCTTGGCATAGAAAACCCAACTCTAACTGGCAACAGTCAAATTTTACTGTTAGAAGACAGATATTTAAATATTCTGTTTGCTTAGTGGTACCCACCAAAGACCCCAGAGCCGGATTTATATCGAATCCAGCACAAACAAATGTGGTTTCAGCAATGACACCGTGTCAAACTGCAAGAGTTCAGACAGCCAGTTTTGCCTCTTTCTAAAAAAAAAAAGGAAGCATCTCAAGAAAAACTACAAGGAAAACACAACAAGAGAACCAAAAATCGGTTCCATGGCTGTTTTGGTGGGAAGATGCTCTATGACCTAAAATCCTATTTCCTTGAAATATTTTTTTATTTATTATTACTTCCTGACGTGTTGGTAAGGATCTTGGAAATATCTCATACTTCAACATTGTTCTGAAAAAAAAAAATGTGGGAAAGATCTACAGTGCCTGGCCTGATAGGAAATGCACATAATGAAAGGATTTCAAGGAACAGATTTCAAACAGGCCAACACAACTGTCCGTGTCCAACTGAGGACTCATGTTCGATAGCTCAAGGCTAATATTCTGTAACTCCTCTCTTTGCACACACAAAAATAACACTCATTATTTTTAATACAAATCATTTTTCTAAGATCTGGTCAAGTGCCTGGGGATGAGTAAAATATGGAGTCTCAACCGCCCTTCTCATTTTGCTGGCCTAATGGAAATATATCACTGGCTACCAGCTGCTGCTTCTTTTGGACTTGGGTGGGCTGGCTCTGGACTCAGGAAATAAACTTTAGGTGACTCAGGAACTAGGGCTATTGCTTTACTCCTAAATTTAGTCAGTTATTGTGAGACAGTTTTTTAAAAAGTTTATTCAGTGAATGTCACCAACGTAGACTGTTAACACTTCTAAAAATTACTCTGAACAACATTATAGTTTGACATAAAGATTTTCATAGGAGAACCCGGCAATACTCATCAGAAAAAGAAATAAACATCACTACATTTAAAAGGGCTCACCCCAGCCGATGATGCAGAATTTTAAAATATAGCGGCGAATGTAAGTGTTAAACACTTTCACTAGTGCAATGTACATGTGAATGGCTTCGAGTCCCATCCAGGTAAATGTCGCCAGAAGGAAGAAATGTAATAGGGCGGCCACAGCAACGCAAAGCCCATCCACATCAAAGGAAGTGATCCAGCCATCCAGGAGGAAGATGAGATTGAGGAAGAGCAGAGCTGTACTCAGGTTCATCAAGATTTTTGAGGGATAATCCCTTCGTAATTTCCTAAAGGCACAGAAAAGAAAGAGATATAAGAACTGATAGGGTAAATAAGTCACTTCAGCACGGACAGTAAATTCACATCTTATGCAACCCTGTAATAGGTTAGGGGATATTATCTTTTCAACGCAGTTCCACCATGGGGAGGGCTCCGCATATTTATGAGTATTTGGCTAAGTCGTAAAGACCTTCTAAACATTAATTTTATTTCAAAATGTTTCCAATCACTTACAAAGCCTCCAGTGGTTTTCAACAGATTATTTTTTAATCCAGGAAAATTCTAGAGTTCTAGGAATGACATTTTTATTAAAAACAAATTTCTAGCGGTGGGAGTTTGGCATAGCAGTGACTTCTTGGGACATCCACATCACGTCCTGGAGAGCATGGGTTCAAGTCCTGGCACTGCTTTCTGTCACAGCTTGAATCTAATATGTGCCTTGGGAGTTAGTAGGTGAAGCTTAAGTCCTTGGGATCACTACCCCCTTTGTGAGAGACCTAGACTATATTTTCAGATCCTGGTTTCAGCTTGCTCTAATCCTAGTTATTGCAGGCATTTCAGGAGTGAATCAGTGGATTTCTCTCTGTCTCTCTGCCATTCAAATAAACAAATAAATTAAAATTTTCCCCAGGCTCTTTTGGAAATTTTTCCCTGAGCTATGGATAATCTTTCTTGAATTTTCTGGCTTAGGACTTATTTTATATGATCTATGAAGCAAACATTTTCATTTTTTATAATGCAGAAAGCATTTTATGTAATTTTTAATATGCTTCAATGGTAATCATCATTCACAGATTTGTATGCATTTAGAAAAAGAAATGCAGTAACTATAAATTAAGATTCTATAGCTGGAAAAGCCATGTTGCATGATAAATCTTATGAGAAATATGAACATTGAAATTGAGCCATCCTACATGATTCACAAAGCACATAACGTTTTCAAAGCCAAGGCAATTTTCCTATTCACATTTGGAACAGCCCGTGCTGGGCTTGGCTGAAAGAAAAGCACTTACTCAAAAGCAACATATGTCAAGAGAGTTGCTGCTGAGAAAATAGCAGATATTCCACATCCAATATAGGTGATGAAAGTGAGGACTTTAGTGTTTCTTGCATCTATTTGTGAGGCACTTCTTGGAAGATCCTGCACAGAACATGGGAAGCAACCATAAAAATTCCTTTTCTCATGAGAACAGAACACTGTTTTCACTAGAAAGTTTACTGCTAACATTGGAGCTGCTCCACCTCGGGGGCGAACAACAACCGTGTGAATCAACACAGAATTTTTCATTTACTGTACTCTTGTGGCTCAATCGATGAACAAAAATGCACCATTATTGCCAGAAAGACTTCAATATTATTTTTTTCCTCCTTTTCCAAGTTCTTTGCCCACTAGTAGAAGATCAACATTACTGGTTCCTCAATACAAAAAGGAAACCACGTAGCTTGTTTCGTGAAATAAATTAGCACATCCATGTCTAAGTTTGCAGGGCTAGTGCCTGGGTGCCAATGAAGTCAGTGCACAGCGGCCATGCGGGGCTTGGGCCCAGACACTGAGATTCCTTATCTGATAGGGACGCAGGTGTTGCTGCTTGAACTGTCCAAAAAATAGATGGCGTGAGACTCCTAGCCATTGTCATTTCTAAGATGGATGAGTAATTTTGGCATTTTTTTAGAAGCCACTAAAGGTTTTTGGGCCCAAAGTTTTTGATCCCTGTTTCACAATTTCAAGTACTAGGGATATAGTGGGATAAAAAGAAGTGGACACATTTTCAGCATATAGGAAGCATGTATTTCAATGTGCTGTGGCGAACACAAATGTCTGGGCCACACAGGAAAATCCTGCTTGTTAAAGGATCGTTTGGAATAGGAATGAATCACGAGGGAAGACCAATTGTTTAATCCAGGTTTGTGGAGAAAGTCACCTCCACTGTGCAGATGTTTAAAAGTAGAGCCTTCCTGGAGAAGGAAGGTCTTGAACTTTCAGGTCTACGATCATGAAAATGGCTTGTCTTACAGGCTATTCCTTTTATTTGTTACCATTCTTCCAGTTTTTACCGAAATATCAAAAAAAAAAAAAAAAAAGACCTGCTATTCACAAATAGGCGCCGAGTAAGTGGCATTTGTATGTGTGAAATGAAATGCGTAGGTGTAAGATGTAGAGGTGTAAAATGAAAACATGGGAGTCAATTTCAGGCATGACTGATAAAGTAAGGAACAGATAGAATACATTTGTGACTCCTAAAATTGCACAGAACGATGGAATTCAGCAGAATCAGGGCCTTAGAGTCTTCTCCCAAGAATCATGGGAAGGGCTTCATGTCAGAGGCACTTAACTCACACAAAGGCTGTATGAACCAACATTTCTGTCACTACTAGATTTCACTTGAAGGATCTCCAAGATGTATCACTGCTTCAAAAAAATTCCATGGCTCCTATGCAGTTAAAGCTAATGGCTTGTAAGCTGCAGTTAAATGCAGTATCTAAAGTAAAAATATTAAATATTGCTATTCAGTAATAGACATGAACACTCTGCGTTGTTATTTTGAGATAATGAAAATATTTGTCTGAACAAACCAACATGACACCAAAAATTTGCTAGTGCTAACAATAAGAAAGTCACGTTTACTAAAAAGAAATGTAGGCTAGAGAGGGCATTAAGTTCCTCATGCATTTATAGATTAGAAGACATAATTATGGGGCAGGTTTTTGATCTAGTGGTTACAATGCATGCATCCTATCTCAGAGTACCTAGGTTTAACATCCACGTCTGGCTCCTGACTCTAGCTTCCTGCTAAGACAGACCCTGGAAAGCATCTGTGAAGGCTCCTAGGACTGAGCTCCTGCCGTCCATGCTGCAGACCCAGGACGAGTTCCTGCCTCCTGGGTCTTAGCGCTAAGGACATCGGAGGAGAAAATCCACGGTAGCTCTGTTCCTTCCATACCTCATTTAAGGAAGTAACTAAATGTACAAAAGCAAAGACATACTTATGGGTGAAAGGAAATTTAGACTCCATGATACCTTGGGCAAGTCAATGAAGTGCTTGTAAATAAGAAAAAACTCTCAAGCAAGTTTTGGTGGTCTGAAATAGTTAAAAGGATATGGGTGTCTCTTCACAAAGAATAAATTCTTAAAATTTTTCTTCCAGCTCTTTATGGTCCTATAAAAGCAGCCAGGGTGGTAAATGGAAAAGCAGCACTCAAAAATGCAAAAATGTACATCTCCACATATGTATAAGCTACTGTTTCACCCGACGGCAAAAGGTCTTCTTTAAAAATGTACCTAATATATGAATGAACTGGCTATTTAAAGAAATGGGGTTTTGTTACTTATTTAACGCTGTTGTAACACAATCCCCCGTGTGTTGAAATATTTGAATTAAGCTAAAACATATATCTGAGTAAATAATTATTCAAAATAAGTGTTTTCTGAAAGAATGTTATGATTAATTTTGGAGAAAAGAGAACATGGAAGGACACAGACTTCCCTTTATTAACTCCATAGAGAAAACATATCACAGTTGTTCATGCCCTGACAGTGAAGATTTATATTTTGACAAAGTTAGTTTACTTTCTGTGATTTGTCACCTTTGTAATTGTCTTGGTCTCATGTCTTAGAGTATTTATGTAATAGATTGTCAGGAAAATTACAGCTTGCAGATGTGACATGACAATGACCATTTACATAGGCGAAGTGGCTTCTGCAGCCAAATGCTACACTCCACAGTTCCTCACTACTTCCTCCCAGTCCCCACAGGAAGAATGGTGTAAGATTTAAGAGTGGGGATAAACACAACCTGCTGTCTGTGATTCTAATTCAAAAAGTTTTATTGCCTCAGCTCACATTACTCCCATCTCCAGTGGAAAAAAAAAAACAAAAAACCATGTGGTCTGGTGCTCTCACAGAAGCTACACAGAAACAAAGGCTAAATCCCAATCTGAAGCATGCCCTGTACATCATAAAATACAAGTGAATTGATCAAAACGGTAAAGATCTAGGTTTGTGGGTAAATCCCTGAAATTCAGTGGAATAATAATAAAATTACAGATATGATGAAATTTTTGTTTAAACTGTTTGGCTGATGGGCTCATGAGATAAAAAGAACCACACAGGAGGAGGAAGGAAAGCAGAAAGGAAGGGAAAATATATGAAGGCAGGACGGCACACGCATCATCTTTTGCACGATTGATGCCTCTACACTAAGTAAAATCGCTGGTGTGTTGGGACAGAATACAGTCTCCAAAAGGGATAGCTACTGGCACAGCACCTAGTACCAAGTGGCATTCAAACATATTGAGTAGTGAGATAAGACAAGTTTTGATGAAAGTATTCATAGTTAGCATTCAGGTTAGCGACAGATAATGTTTTTACTACTTTCACTTTTGGTCCTTCCTCTCTGTTTCTCTTTTTGTCTGCTTGACCCCATTCTTCTCTTAACTCAACGGTTTGCTAGAGATGTTCTTACTTGGGGATTATGTACCACCATTATTAATGTTATAGGGAAAAGAAGGAAAAATACTTTCTAGAATCAGTATCCAGATTTTTTATTTATGATCTCTGCCAATTAGATTCTTCTCTAAGAATCAAAATTTAGGGTCCAGATGAATATAATCAGAGAACAATTTCCCAAACAGTTTAAAATGTTGAACTCATAAAGGAATATGCCTTGCAGGAGACTGCTAAATGAGCCCAGACATGCCCTCCTTACCATGAGAACTCCAAAGTGGGTGAAGTGGTTACACAGACAGACTGTCTCACTTGCATCTGCATCTCTATATGCCGTACATCCAGATGTGTTCCAGCCTCCAAAGCTTTCTGTAGGAGGAATCGACAAACAGCGGGACAATGACAGCAGGTCAGTGTCTGCTCTGTAACGGAGGCTACCTACTTTCAGGAAATTTGCTTTCCGTCTTACGGACTTGATCTGTGAAACACACATCATTCTGAAAGCTACCAATATTTAGAATCGCTTCAGTTTCTGGACTGAGGGAGTTCAAGTGTCAGTGGGCCTTGAAGGAGTATCTATTTACAGAGCTTTCAGTGTGCTTACCATGGGGGGTGTGGTGCTCAGGGTTTCTGCATGTGCTTGTTGTAATTTTAACATATCTTTAAATAAACCTCTATGAAAAGTATACTCTTTTTCAAATGTGTTTTGAACTCATGTATTCCCTAAGGATTAGCATTTTCTCCTATTTTATCTGTATTTTTGTAAATACGTAAGAACAGGGAGGCTTGCTTTCTTGGAATGTGCTAGTAGGTATTCAGCAGTCACATGTGGCAATATACACAGTTGTAAGAGCATCCTGTATTGAAACTGGAATTGATTTAGCCACAGTAATCCTGAGCAGAAACCCTGGGGGAGAGAACCTTAGGGGATGGGCACAGGAGGTTCCCTCACTTGTACTTCTGCTCAAAAAGATTTTTCTACATTGGGTTTAATGACTTCTTTATCCTTAATTTCATCTTCCTTTACTGATTGTTAAACATCATTTTGGAAGCTGCTTATTCCTTTCAAGAATATGTGTGTTTTACGATTCTTTCCTATACGGATGATCCTTTAGCATGTTTCTCTTCCTGTCCCATCTGAGGTGTGAAAACTGGATTTCAAGTTGTATATGTACCAAATAATGTCCTCAGATGTGTCCTTAAAAGAATGGGGTCAAGTGAAAGCTATAATCTGAACATGGTAACAAAACCAAACATTGCATTTTACAAACAGCTGAACTAAAAAACAATGCTTCATTAAAAAAGAAAAACAAAATAGAGTTGAATATACCTTAGATACATGCAATGACTGAGAAGTTACAGAAATTAAAACTGATTTTCCAAGTGACTTAAACTGCATTTTGTACATTATACTCACATTGTGACTCACTCTCACTTGGACAGGAATTAAAGGAAATGAGGGTGTTTAACAATATTTACAATTCAGTTGCTATCTATATTAGGACAACTAGAAACTTAAAACTTACTGTTTTTGTTCAGATCCCAAAAGGCACAGATGGGATGATGCACTTCCTGTATTAACATAAGAATAAGCATGACAAGTCATGATTTAAATAAATTAGAAATGGTATGATTTAAATATGGCAAGTGCATAATAATGACAAAGGTTTCACATAGAAATGGATTTCTTATTAGCTATGCTAATACAGTTTGAAAATGTTACATAACCTAGAGGATTCTTCTTATAGAAACACCCCATGTGAAAAGTCAACCATAATTTCACGGGGAATCCTATTATCCTATTACTGTAGGTTATTACATATGTTCCATAATTAAATACTAAGTGCTTTATCATTCTTAGCATTCAGTGAAGCTCTTTAAATTCTAACTTTACACTATCCTCAAAATTATCCTTTAATATCTCAGTATATAGTAAACAAATTAAAACCATGGACTCCATAGGTGCTCACAGCAGCATTATTTACAGTACCAAAATGGGTACATACCTACAAACTTCTACTTTTCAAACTCTAAAAAGGAAAGGATCATAAGCTGCAACCTGAATAAACTATATGCTATATGAAATAAGCCAGTGCCAACAGCACAAATACCATATGATGTCATTTACATGAGATTAGAATATTCCAATGGATAGAGATGGAGAGTAGGAAGGAAATTCAAAAGCACAGTGAAAAAACTTGACATAGAAGAGAATACACATTTTCCTTGGACTTTGACAAGACCCCTTACATAAAAGTGCTTTTAGGGGGCAGTTTGAAGGAAAAGAATGGGGAGTTAATATTTAACCAAAACGGTTTCAACTGTGGAAGACAAAAGTTCTGGAGGTAGATAAGGCTGATGAATTCCCAATAATTTAAATATGATTATTACTACTTAATTATTGGACTCTTAAAACAGCAATAAAATGATAAATTTGAAGAATATTTCACCAAAATACAAAACAACAAACAAAACAAACAAACAAAAGTTATGATCTATAGATGAAGAGAGAGAAACAAAGAGGCCGTAGGGCAGGATGAGGGCTCAGGTCCAGGACCAGGGAAGGCCAGCTCTTACATGACCTAACTCCAATCCTTAGCCCACATCTCCGTGCTCATTTCCTGCTGTCTTCCTGCCTGCCTAAGAAAGGGCAGCATAACGCACAGGCCTCTGGAAAAGTGAGAAGAGCCTGTACCTGGGCCAGCTGGGACAAAACCCGCTTCTCCTTTTATCAAATAAACAGATGATAGCATGGATAATGAAGCAATAAGCAAGGCCCCATTTGCCAAGATCTTAACCAACAGCTAACCTCTTGAAAAGAAGTCCGCCCTCTCCTATTCTCCAGGCGCAATTAGCTTTGACTTTAAAAATGTAAACAACTGAAACCTCTTGGGGCAGAACCGTGCACTGCATTGACAAGTACTGGCATATTTCGATCTTTAAGGGCTGTATAGTGCTTTTCCTATAGCGCTTTTCCTCACTTGCATTCTCTTTCACGTTACTGGATTCCAAATAAGAATAATTCCCCAAGTCACTGCCACTAATCGGAGCTAGAGAGCAGTGCCCAGTTAGCTTTTCTCCCTTTCCAGAAGAAGGCAGCCAATACCCTCACAACACGCAGCACTTACTTCTATCATGTCTGAAATTATCTGCCTCTCTTCAATGGCTATCGGTAGCACTTTCTTACCTGAGTTCTTGTATGTTTGATCTTAATTCGCACAGGATCTTTCAAATCCTTTATAGTGATGTTTCCAATACTGCATGCCATCACATAACTCACTAAAATTTTTCTTTGAGGTCCTACATCCTTTTTCAAAGAACAGAAAAGTTGCATGCATTAGTAAGAAGTACACACTTTCATTTCATTTGGGGAATCCAAAATAAGCAAACAGTCAGCAACTTTTACACTTAAGATCTTCAATTCTAGAACATCCTGTTTATAACATCAAGTTGCTGGCTTTCCTGAAGGAGCTCTGCTATTTCCCTTATTATAATAAATACATTGAGGGAGCGTAACGAGCCAATATTGTCAGGCAGTGTTCATAAAACTCCATTCTTGATTGCAGTGACTGATGTCAGCCAGCTAACATCTTTAACAATGCAAAGCCATAAACAATATAAACTCATAAAAAGCTGTGAAACAATTAGGTCATTTCCCTGCTCTAGAAAACAGATGAAGTTGTTCCTTCACAGAAATATGAAGGAAATAAGTGTGTGAAAAATAAAAAGTAATTCATCTTTCACATCCATGCCAACATGCGACAGGTTGACTAACACACACAAATCTAGTTTTACTGGAGTAATGTCCCATCCAGAAGCTGTCCCTTCTTTGCAGGTCATACACTTGCCAGCATCTGCAGATTCCACTGCATGATAAGGCTGTCCGGAAATCAACTAGGTGGATCTGTGCTATAAAACAATTTGGGCAATGGACTGTCTTGCCAGCAGTTTCATCTCTATTTTTGCTGCTTCTGTGTTTCTTGTCAAATCTCCTGACTTTCTATTTCATAGCTTATAAATCAGTTGGAAAATAATTACAGGATTGTTTCAACTCCAAGCAAATCTCAGCATTAGAGCGCAGTTTTCTGGTTTTTGTTGTTGTTTTGGTTTGTGTCTGTCTTACTGACTTTGTGTGTCAGTCAATATCACTAAAGTCAGTTATTAGCTGGTGATAAACCAGTCTTTTACTAAAAATGTATTCCTAGGGGCAGTGTTATGGAACAGTAGGCTAAGCCACCACCTGTAACACAGGCATTCTTTATGAGTCCCAGTTCAAGACCTAGCTGCTCCATTTAGGATCCAGCTCCCTGTCAAAATACCTCAAAAAGAAGCAGAGGAAGGCACCAGTGCTTGGACCCCTACCAACCATGTGGGAGACCTGGAAGGAGTTTTAGGATTCTTGCTTTCTATTGCACCAATTCAAGCTGTTGAGAACATGTGGAGAATGAGCATGGGAATGGACCATCTTTCTCTGTAATGCTGCCTTCAAATACACAAATGAATATTTTTAACGTTGTCCTATTATACTTGTTATTTTATGGGGATATCATAAAACCTGCAAAATTTTTGACTACTGCAAATTTGCTGTAAAAGCCAAACATATGCTCCCTAATAACAAAGAAGAAGGGAAACTGGCATGGAGAAGCAGCAATATAAAACAGTAGCATATCATTAAGAATTCTGCCAAACCCATCCTACAGGCCGAACTCCTTGTCTAAATGAGTGTCTCTCTACCATTCACACCTTATGACATCTACACTATGCTATTAACGTATTTTTTAAATGGTGACATTGTTATAAGTCTCAAATCACAGCAATCTGAACAAATACAGTTATAAGTATCCATAGGTTTAAAAAAAAGTCCTTAAGGGTAATTTTCATGGCTTTTCTGTATATAAACCACTTTTATACAAAGTACATAATTTTTATGCAGCTTGTTCTGAAAACATTTACTGATGAGAAATTTTGTTTTATTTTTCTGGGGAATTAATTACTGCCAAATAATTCCACCCTTTCCTTTCCTATAGCTTTATTAGCCAGTTCCCTTAACCTGATGTATAAGGACAACCTCTGAGAAACAATTCTTGCAACCTTGAATCTTGCTTTTGTGTCTTATACAGGCTCTATTGCTTGACATACGCTGATATCTGGACTTCAAGAAATGGTTTTTATTTTTAAGAAAGGGCTCAATGAAACTTTTCTAGATGGAATTGCACTCACAAAGGCAAGTGGAGGTCACCAGTGTTTGCTGGCAGCAGAGCTTCCAAGATCTAGAAATGATGCCAATACAAATGATACTCTGTGCTCAATACAATGCCACTCTGCTCTACGGATGTGTGAAGGTCCAAGGTCACTTGGAACACTAATGGAAAACTGATTAAAGCCAAGAATGCAGCTCATTATGTAAACAGTGCTTCCTGCTACATTAAAAAAAAAATCTCCTTTTGGAGTACAGCTTCTTCAAAGATCTACGTGACAGGACAGCATAAAATACTAAGAGAAGAAATAACAGTGATGTCTGCACTAAGTCTATATCGATGGTATCATCAAGTTTCAGCCTTATCATTGACTTACTTGAAAAACTTGAGTGAATATAAGCAGTTAACGTATATTATTACTTGAATATATGTCTAAAAGAATTAGACATAAGGTTTTAAATTTTGAAAATAGAGTAGGTCAGTTTTCTACAACTCCTGATATATCTCAAAGGATATTGAAATTTCATTTGCAATTGAAAAATAACATTCTAATGTACACCTACCTGGAAAAGTCCAGTTTTGTTGAAGAAAGTAAACTGTGCTCTTCTAACTAATACAGAATCTTCTTGACTCAAATTGTCAAGTAAGTTTGGAGGCAAAATGACAGAAGCCAATGGATCCACTTGTCCACTCTCAAAATCCATCTGTCACACATATAGATATGTTGACGAAATCATCTCAAGGAAATTGATAATGACAAATATATTTCATATATATTAAGTAGAGAGAACAACTACTGGTTTCAGGTTAGCTAGGATCATGGCTTTCCCCTTGACCTCAGAGTAGTTCCTGAAGCTCCTGGACAAATCCCTTTAGACATATTGCCAGAAACCTCATTTAATGTTTGCAAGTGTGGCAAAAAAGAAAATTGCACTAAGTTTTGACTAAGACCAATAGGAAAACTTACACATTGGTTCTGCCTTTTAAGTTAAAAAATTAGCTTTAACATTATCAGATTGTAACGTTTTTGCAAAAAAAAAAAAAATAATAATAATGAAAGAAAGACACAAAAGTTAATCTGATTGTATGATTGAGCTCTCACTGTGGGAAGGCTACAGGTGAATTTCTGTGAACACTCAAGTACTGTTTTTCCTGAAAACATAGCCCAGGCCAGTGTTTGCTTACATGCTTGGAGTAAACTGAGATAACAAAGTTATCATTCCTAAAATGATAACTACATGAAAGAGCACCTCAAAGACACTTCCATATACCCCCATTCCTAAACTGTAACATAATGTTTTGTCTACAGCTCAAGTAAAGGCGTATTAGACTACACATATATTCTCTCCCTGGTTAGACCACGCTTCCTTCATTTTGTGTGCCCCTTGTGGCCAGGGCTGTCTTACAGTACCACATAGATTTGAAAACCAATGCTAAACAGCACCTTAAGAAGCCCAGAGGGTCCCTGTTGATCTGGCTGAAGCTCACTCTAGCATTCCCAGAGCTCTACACTCTTGGATTTTGAAGCTATGGGCCACAGACCAGCAGGCTCAGCAATACCTAGAAACTTGCTTAAAGTGCAACTCTTTAACTCAGGATCTATTAATTTAGAAACTCTGGAGGCAAGGCCAAGCAATCTCTCTCAATAAGTCCTCTTGGAGATTCTACTACTAAGTTTGAGAACCATTGGCAAAAACAGTGTGCATGTACCACAGCTTTGAGCCTTAAGTTAAGCTCCTTCCTCCAGCTGCGTTAATCATCCCCAGTCCCAATAGGGCAGCCCCTCTGTTTTAATGCTCATACTTAACTCCAGCATCACCTTCTGTAGGATGTAAACTGTTCATCTAAGAGTACACCTGTGGGTTTCCATAAGGCCTCTTCTCTACACTTACAGCTACACTTTATCAATGTTTAAACCAGTGTACTGCCACCTGGATCAATATTTCTTTAAAGGAGCTACTGTTACATGATCAGTAAGTTTTAATTTTTCTAATTAATCAGTTAAAATGAGAAAGAATAATGGTTTATTACCTGGAAATAGGATTCATTATTGCTTGGAAGTCCAATGCTAAAATTTGAAATTCCATTTGCCCCCGGAGAGAGAGATGATACTCCAAGAGCCAGATTCCGAGTCATGATGTTCACATGTGGTGTGCTATTTAGTTCTATCTTGAAGGCCAACTCATCAATTGTTTTTAAAGCTCTAAAGAAACAACAATACCCTGGTAACTAATATAACAGTTTTGATATTTGAACATCCATGTTTTGCTGTGTTATAAAATACAAATCAAATTGTCCTTGAAATTTTCTGATGTTAATCAATTATGTAAAAATTACCACAAACCACAATTATGCCAATTAAAACATAAAGCCACAGAGACGGATGTATTAACAAAAGATATATCTGCTCAAAGCAAACTTAGTAACTAAAGCATTTTGCACAAATACTGTTTATATTTGTCACAGTATCCCTTTTCCCACATGGGAAATATCTTTCCTGCCTCATTGCTTACTAAATATATACGACAATAATGTGTTAAAGTGTTTTCTAAACTTCAAGATAGTAAACATATCTGTAATCATTATTATTATGTAGATAAAGTACATTAGAGAATACATTTTAACCAATATAAATTTTTATTTAAAAATGTGATTGAAAGGAAGGAAATGGGGGAAATCTTTATATGGTAAATGAAATAATTGGTATTGATAAAACACTTGCCCTAGGCATTTTAATTCCAGAAGAACAGCATTCACACGGTGGTGGCATCCTGTCACAGTTCATATGACAATGGACTTACTGTTACCAACGCATGCAGAACCCTGGCTAACTAAACTTTTATAATTTTTTCGATTAAAAAATTAAATAGCGATTATGTTTTTTAAAGGCTATTTACATATCTTTCCAGATAAGAACTCTAAACATTTTCTAAAGTATATTTTCTAGACATATACAGAAATTTGTTTTTGACCTTGGGAACTATCAATGTATCTTCTAGAGGTATGAATGGTAAAGTTTGAGCACAAAGCATTTAGACACTGAGAAATTACATAACACATTTTTTCCAATAATCTCCAGAAAGAAATCAACAACAAAGTACTCACTCAGAGGAGGATTCAAGCAAGTCGCTGTCTGAACTGCTTAAGATATTAGAAAATATATTCATTAAAGTTGAGCCAAGTGTTATATCAATGTTTTCTTCTTTGTTCACAATTCTTTTGACCTGTTCCACAATACTAGTGATATTGGCTGAGGTTAAGTTCTGCCCATCAGCAGTTAAATTTAAAATTTCACTGGCAACTTCATTTGCTTCCCCTATAAAGATAAAAGAAACAATACACGAAGTTTGACCTCTGATTTTGAATACCTGCAAGAATCCAAAACATAATATGATTTGTGTGTGTGTGTGTGTGCGCATGCGCTATAGTTAACAGAGGAAATTAGAGTTTCAGTGTATAACTCTCTTATCACCATCTTCATGTGACAAACAATTTTTCTTGACATTCAGATTATTGTGTTTACTCTTTGGTGAGATACAGCTTGGAGAGACCAGCATTCCCATATGTTCTAAGAGAAATGTCCCCAGAATCATTCAATATGCATGTGTTTGCTGCTTAAAAGTAAGTTTTAATTATAGCAACTTATATATGATTCTCATTTTCTTCTCTAGAACATAATTACTACTTTTTAATCTCTCACAGAATTAGTAAGAGAGAAAGTTAGATTGCAGAAAAACAATCTTCTATCTGAAGTAAAAGAATCAGTTGCCCAAGGTTTATAATTAAATAGTATCACACAGCAGAACATGTCTAAAGAGAAAAAAACATCATGAAGAATGAGATCATTTCATTCTGTCACTGAGAACTGAAGAAAAATTGCTTACTTGAACAATTGGAGATATCAAGAGGCCCCCAGTAAGCCAGAGATGTGTTGGAAGAGTTGGGATAGCTGTGAAATAAACAAAGATATTTCAAACGTTTTACATAAATGAGTTTGTAACTTACAACCCATAGTTCTTACAAAAAAAAAAAAAAAAACAAACACAAAAACAAAACCAGCAACATTCACCACGGAAACAAAATACTAGCATTATCTGTATTATCTGTTGCCTTAACCTATTCATCTTGGTCAAATTCTGCTTAAGTACTCAACAGGAAATATCTGATTCTTCTTTCATGTAACTCCTGAAGTTCACATTTTATAGAGGAGGACATTGACTTAAATAAGTCAAGAAATTTTTCAAGGCCTTTAGCCAGAAAGAGGCAGGGCCATAATGCAAACTCTTGCCCACAAACCTTGAAAACACTTCTTCCTTAAGAGATGCCAAACAATAGTAGGTGTAGAATATTTAAACCTGAGTAAGTGCAACTCCTGAATCCTCTCCACCCCCAAAAAATCTAACAGGGAGAAGGATGGATGGTGAACAACGGGATTTGACTTGATATTTGGTGGCTCTCTGCAATGATCTTACCTCCAACTTTCACTGAATAGTGAAACACCTGTATCTTGACAGTGACTATCAGCAGACTCCTACAACCTAGAAGCTCTTGTTTATCATTCTCCTCCCTCCAAATAATTTTAAAAACCTGGAATTTCAGATGTCCCAAGGTTGCAAACTATAGGAGTCCATCAGTGTATAAGGTCATATGCTCTGGGACCACCCTTCTGGTTTCTAAATTCTTCCTTTTTGAGAGGACTCAAATGGCAAAACAATGCCATATCTGGGTAACCCATCTATCTGATTTTTAACCCCCAGAAGAATCTGATTTAGGCAGAGATTCTGACCCGGTTTTCCAATCAATTTAATGCATGTAAACTATGATGCAGCACCTGTCACCCTGAGAAAATAGATGAAGAGGAGCTTTGAATGACAGTCAACAAAAGAATTACCACATCCGTGAAACAAAAAAGCCAGGCTTGTCTGGACAGGCAAGGCTGTATTCAGATGGTGAAATGGATGGCCAGTGGAAGCCTTCAGGCTCCTCCAGGGCGCCACACACACCTATGAGAAAATAAGGGCCAACAGGCGAAATGCATGTTAAATTCAAAACAATACTTGCACTTAGGTACTCATTTCATGTAATTCTAAAATACTGGGGAAATTTAAACAGGTAATGCATTTCAGATACAAAATTATTACATCTTAAAAGAAAAATACCATTAAAATTATGCACTCCTATGGGTATGTATAAATGTAAAACATTATTGATATAAATCTTGAGCAGAGAATATTACTAAGTTACATGTAAAAATAAATACTACAGAAAATGAAAACAAACCTGAAAAAGTAAAAATGTAATTTAATCTCTGTAAAAGGGAAAAGTCTATAGAATAGTGAATCAATGGGTTACTGCTAAGTTGTGAGTACATTTCATGGAGAAATTTCCAGCTGCTGATAAACTCACTGCCTAGAATCAAGCAGGCATATGTAAGCCATCTCCACACACGGAACTTAACATTTTCCTCCTCAAATCATTCCACTCCTTCCTTGAAAACTATATGTATAAGTATTGACAAAGAATTCTGTTTCCTGTTTTATATAATATCAAGGTGACATCAATATGCCAACAACAACATCGCATATTTCAATACTGAGAAACAAGCTAAACTTTCCTCCTAGAGTCACTGAAAACTCCAGTGTTTTATCTCATTGATAGAGCAGAGTTTAAAATTACCATACTTACGTCTTCAAAGTGCTAGAAAATCATCCTCATACTCACTCGTAGAAAAACAATAAAATGCAGGGTATAAGTTACACAGTGTTAAGTTAAATCATGACATATGTACAGAGTTGTCCTGGGAACCTCCTAGCTTCTTGGCACAGATGGGGTTGGAACTGCCAGGTTCCAGGTCCCAGGTAAACTCCCACTTGTCCAGTTCCTCTTCTGTGTACACCCCATGTGTAGAAAGACAATAGTGTCTACTCGCCCTTCCCAGGAAGCTTCACATACTGGGAAACAAATATGTTCCCACAAAGGCTCAGAAACTGTTATTAGCATGATTATCACTATTATTTGCACTCATCTACCTCTATAAGTTCCCATAATTGCATATGTTGATACAGTAGAGATGGGTGGTTCCCTGTCACAAGGGTGCAGATGCCAGACTGTTTGATGAATCTTGTTTCTGCACCAGTGGTCACCACTGTTACCGGACGCCTCAGCCTTATTTCCCTACTTCAACCTTATAGAACATAGCAAGACAGTGTTTGATCCCTACTAAAGTGTCTGATAGTTTGGGTAAGAAGTTGGGTGTCTCCCAAAGGTCCATACTGGAGGTAAGCTTGGTCTCCAAAGTCATATGTTAATGAATTAAAGTTGAGGTTTAATCTAATACGAGTAAGAGGGCTCAGTGGGAGGTTATTGCAGCACATTCTTGGAAGGTTGTTCTCAGGAGAGGACTGGGCTCAGCTACGCTGTTTCCTAGCTAGCCACATGGTTATTCCTCTACATAGACTAATAAGGCTGCTGGAAACATATACATACACATTTTTTTTTACAAGTCAAAATAAGCTGGTTCATTCTCCAGATGACTGCAATGGCCAGGAATTTAGGCCAGGCTGAAGTCAGGAGCCAGGAGCTCCTCTGAAATTCCCACATGGACAACGGGTATCCAGGAACTTGGACCATCTTCCACAGCTTTTCCTAGGACATTAGCAGGGAGGAGCCAGGACACCAAGGATCATCCATATTGGATTCCAGCATTGTAAGTGGCATCTTTATCAGCCACACCACAACACTGACCTCTATTTCTAACATCCTTTCGTCACCAATATGATGAATTAATCATCAGAAAAAGTTAATTATACATAAGTAAGAAAAAGGAAAGCTATTTGTCTTGTTTAGTTAAACCTGCCTCTAGACATAGAAAATGCATTAAAAGAATTAAAATCACTTACCCAGTTGCCTCACATTTACTGTATATAGCTTCAAGCCCTCATCCAGGGATTCATTATTTTTTAAGAGCTTCTGCTCAATGGTTTTTCCTTCTAAATTGGCATTGTTGGTAGCATTGTAAACTAGAAGGGCCCAAATCACCATCCTAGGAAACATTTAAAATAGAACTGTTGTTAACACTGTGGATTGGCTAGTTGCTCTGGTGGGAAACAGAACACTTAGATCTGGAAGGTTGGTAGTGCAGTGCTGAGACTGAAAAGATGGTCAGGGCGCTCCCGGACTTTCTCTGCTGCTACCTAAATTACAACATAAAAATATTTCAGTGAGGATATATTTTGCAGAATAATAAATGTACAAATACATCATCCTATTTCTTTTCATAAATGCTTAAATGTTTATTAGCAAAAATAAATGTTATAGTATTTATTAATAGTTTATATATGAGAATATATAACATATAATAGTTTACAAGAAAAAGCCAAACTTATAATAAACTCTACATTATTTCTAAATGATCAAAAACGAAATTTCTAAAGAAAAATGGACTCCCAAGGAAACTACTAAATACATCGTGACAACAGGATGCTAGACTTTCCACTACTGTCAATATTTAACCATGATCTACACTTAAACAGCGGAATGATGGACTTATGACTGCTGTTGAAGGACTTTACCAGTGTAATAATATAGGAGAAAACAGTGGCAGCAGGGGAAGGGAATTGGGGAGGAGGGAAAGAGAAATCCCTGAGCCTATGGAACTGTATCATGAAAAAAAAAAAGAAAGAAAGAAAAAGAAAAAGAAAGAAAGATTAGAATTTCAATGGATCGCTTGACTTTCAAAACTATAAAAGTGCTATTGTTCACAAATGTGGTAAAATTTCTTTCGGGAACGTGACAAATGATTACTCCATTCCTGTGAACCACTTTTTACAGTATACTCTGTGATTGGTCAGTATGATGCTGAAGAAGGTGGTAGAATGTCTGACCTTGAAGATCTTTAAAGAATAAATATATCTTTGAAAATCAAAGAGACATATCCTAGAAGCCCTGAAAAAACTTCTGATTTTGCAATTTAAGGTCATATAATTTTGCATTTACCAGAAATCTCAGCTATAATAAGAGAAATCAAAACTGATTCAACACTGAAGTAAAATTAAATTACATTATTTTGTCACACAGAAGAAAAATGTCTGCTTTGTATGAAAAAATCACTGAGTTTGCAGCAAAATTTCCTGGTTCTTTTTATTGAAAAACGAATATTGTTACACAACTGTTAGACATTTTAGCTTCAAGATCAACTACTTATATATCCAAAGAAGAAGTGGCAGCATTTTTATTTATCTGTTCATTTTTTTATTATTCATTTGTTTGTTTTACAAAGTCACAGAGTACTCAGTGAAGAGATATAAGCAGATTCATGGAATTATCTGAAAATAAGTTAGACTATGAATATATTTTTGCTGATAAAAGCAATTATGAAATAATGTTCAGTAGCATGTTATTTGGTTTCATTTTGTTATAAATTTTCTGGGGTTTTTCCTATTGTTAATTTTGCTTTACGGCTTTCATTTAAAGGAATATACAGTAATTATGTAATAGGCATATATGAAGATGCAACACAGTATGCATCTCTACTTTGAAATTGAAGATGAAGTCCAAATGAAACTCCTAAATGTGTCTTGACAATGGGATGCTAGACTCTCTGCCACTGTCCATACCTACCATGTCAGGATACACTTAAAAAGCAGAATGATGGGCTTATGACTGTTCATGAAGGACTACACTGTTGTAATGATATGCAGGAAAACAGTTCGGGGAGGGGTGGAAGGAAGAAAAATCCTAGAGCCTATGGAACTGTATTATAAAATAATAAAAATAAGAAATAACAAATTAAATACCTTCTATTCAGCATTAGGTGGAATTACACAATAGCTCTATTTTGTGCCTTTCAATATCTGTGCTAATCTCAAAAAAGAAAATGTTTTATATTTCCATAATTCATTATGAAAAGCTATATTCCCTAAAAACAATCTACTGCTTTCTGCTCATATGTAAATTGTTTTGCAAGATACAGTCAGATGCGAATATAATGGTGAACTGTGATAACTGCAAAATTTAAAAACGATCTATGAAAAACTGTCTCTAGATTAAATGACTGATGAAAAATAAATATTGCCCTTGAAGTTACTGAGAAATTCCACATGAGATTATTTATGGTCTTAATATTTCCTCACTTGAATATTAAGAACATAATCAACATAATGTATGTATGCTGATGGTACTGAATATCCAGATTCAGCAATTCAAGGGTAACTGTGCCTGTTCATGGGTCTTATCTTTGTTGTTTTCCTCTCCCATCCTGAAAACTGAAACTATTTAATGGTTCAACAAAGTCAAATTCTATCTGTTGTCCCCATCAGCCATTCTTTATTTGAATAGACCAGCCTCAGTGGTTTTGGTTTCCTGTCTGTCTAAGCGATAGAGTTATGATAGTATTATCTGAAGCTACAGAGATACATTTGAATTGGCAGGCAAAGTTTGGGAAAAAGAATGTGTGTAAAAGTAATCAACTCTAGTTTGAAAAAGCTGTGAGATTAATGAAGTCTCATCAATGAGTAGAAGTGTAGAGAGGGGGAGTAGAGGAATTGTAAATAAATATTAAAATATTGCCAAGAGTTCATGCCAAAGAAAACTACAGGGTGCATTTCCTCCACATACATAGTTAACTTATTCTCACTGTAATTATCTCTAAAATTACTTGTTGGTTTGACAGATGAACAACTTGAGATTACATGAAAATTCAAATACCTTTCTTTTTTTTTTAAGATTTACTTATTTTTATTGGAAAGGCAAACATATAGAGAGGAGGAGAAACAGAGAGGAAGATCTTCCGCTGATGATTCACTCCCCAAGTAGCCACAACAGCCAGAGCTGAGCCAATCTGAAGCCAGAAGCCAGGAACTTCCTCCAGGTCTCCCACACGGGTGCAGGAGCCCAAGGCCCCAGGCCTTCTTCCACTGTTTTCTCAGGCCATTAGCAGGGAGCTGGACTGGAAGTGGAGCATCCAGGACACAATCCAGCACCCAGATGGGATAAAAGCATCACAGCCAAAGGATAATCCTGTTATGACATTCCACCAGCTCCCAAACTTTTTCATACTACATATTTCTCTACAGACATTTTGAAAACCTACACAGGCGTGACTCTCAACAACTTTTTCTGCATTCAAACATTATTGAATTCACTTTTTCCTATAATCTTTTAAGTACTCTAATACTGCTCTGTTTTCAGAACGTGAAGTAAAGAGTAATGCATAACAAAGAACTTCTCCTAATCAGACGGCTCAATTCAGTCAGTAGAATCCACAGAGAAACAGCAAATCCCAACGCAACTTATAAAACCGTTTGATTTTTCCAATGTTGATTAAAAAGAAAAAGAAGAAAAAAGCTCTCCAGCCAGCCCTAGCTTGAAATTGTATTTTTATCTTCTTGTAGTAAGTAATTTGAAAAGAAACATACTTTACCATTATGCTTACGCATGCATAGTATTGATGCAGTCAACTGAAACTCAGCAAGAGTTATAAGGATTTTGCTTCTCAGCTGATTTTTTAAGAAATTCTTTGCAGATGCAATCAACTAATATAACTCAATTCATTCCATTGAGGAGTTTAAATTATTTTTCATTTTACAGCACTCTGAACAGCTGGTTCTTATTATGTCAGCTATTTGTATATGCTAGACATGTTCACTAACTTACCTAAATGGTTAAGTCATAATCCTGTCATAAGTTTAAAAATGAATGCTTTAGAAAATTAGCTGATGGTTGGGAAGGCTGAGATCATTTTTGTGCCTATTATCCACATTTTTAGATAGAAGCACTTTACTTAATAAAGATCCCCTCCTTCGGGGTCTCTTCGATATTTCAAATAAGAGATCACAAGAGAAACCAAAAACCTAGAAATGTTAAAAATAATTCATACATTTTAAATGCTCTTCTTTTGAGCTAGATTTCATCAGCTAGAAATTTCTTCTCAGCCTACAATATTACTGGCTACAACGAGAGCAGCGTGTACATCAGTTCTAAAGAAACAATTTAAATGTGGTATGTGAATGTGTATGTTTTAGTTCACTGCTTTCATGTACCTAGCAGACAGTAATGGCAGCACACAGACAAAACGAGACACTTTCTGTAAGATCCCACAGTGTTACCTTTCATCATTCACACTGCTTCTCTTCACTTTAATCTTGTCTTCGCCCACATTCTGGTGAAAACTACAAAAATAAACACATTATACTCTATGAATCAACAATCAATGTGAGTCAGATTTCTTATGATCTACATCAAACAACTGTAAAACCTAATATACTTTTAATACCTTATGTTATTCCGTAATGGGGCGGGAGAACAGAGAAATATTCTATCACCCTAGAATATGTGAGGCAGACGTGAAGTATAACCTATCAGGATCATAACTGGTAACTCATAGAAAACAGACTCGAATCAGCATTAGACAATAGCAAAACTACAAAGGCATATGGTGGGAATCAGAAGCAATCCTGACAACCTCTTAACAGGAGGTCATATGCATGGAGCTGTGGGGGGGGGGACCCCAGAGTGGAGCAGGTGGACAGGAGGAGGCTTGTATCCCAACCCTGAAGACTCCCAGATCCTCACCAAGGACTATCAATATGGGCTCCAAGGACTACATCCCAACTGCCAAGAAGACCACTGGGACTGGAGTGCCTTCGGAAGCCAAGAACTCTGAGGTCACCCACCCCCATCTGGATCTACCACGTGGGACGAAAGAAACCCAAATCCTGCATTGCAGGATCCAAGGTCATCGGAACAACAACCAGGAGCCCTGAGCGGTCCACAGAAACAGAACAGTAAACTTCCTTCGAGACTAGGGAGAGGAGCTTTCTCTGGTCCTTACTTAGTTCCAACTTTGGGTCCCCACCCTCTCTCGCAATAACCATCAGGATCATTCCAGAAACCGCTTAAAACAAACAAACAAACAAAAAAAAAATCTAGATAGATCGAGAACAACAAGGAAAGCTTAGAATCAGAAAGGAAACGGTCAGCGTAGACTCACTTATACCTCACTAGGCGGGACACAAAGATTAGTTACTCCTCACTAGGGCATTGAAGATGTCTCTGCACACCCCTCCTAAAACTGTTCACCTAAACTGTGGATACATGTCTTGTTAGAGTTATAAGCCAGTCTAGACTACCCGAAAAAAAAGCCTGGTTTAGCAAAATCATGCTTCAACACTATAAAATGCTAAATACTAAAATTAAAATAGACATGAGACAACTGAATAGTAATCTATTGCCATTTTAAGGTGCATAAACTAAAACTGAAATTGAAATGTCAATGAAGAAGTCACAGGATGTAGTTAAGAACTTGCATTCTTTTTTAACATATTGGTTATTCAATACTATGTCAATTAATTCCATAACATTATAAATTGTTGCTGATGTTATGTTGGGGCTTTCAATTGATCGGGATGTTACTCTGCCGGCTCTACCTTCAGACCAGAGATGGTCTCCCCAACAAGCCGTTGAACTTATCTGTACAATAAGACACTGGACTCTATGCTTGGTACATGCTTGCAATGAAAGAATCTCAACTGAACTTGAACTGTGGCAATGCAAGAAGGTGGAGGAATCCACCATTGGGGGAAGGTTAGGAGAGGGGTGGGGGGAAACCCAGTGCCTATAAAACTGTGTCACATAATGCAATGTAATCAATAAAAAAATTAAAAAAAATAAGCACATTATCCATTACATATCTTCATTAACAACCTTTTCCCCTGCATCATCAACCAAAAAACTTGGAAAAATGAAAGAGGCAGAATGCCACTGCAAGCTGCTCTTTCCGGGTATGTGTGGAAGGAGTCTTTTTCTCTCACAAAGCTGGCATGCCTGTGCTCTTGTTCTCTTTGAGGAAGTACTGTGCCCACTAGGGACAGAAGAACCGGAGGCATTCTGATAAAGCAACCTGCTGTGGTGAGTGAACAACATACGTCTGAAACTTGTGGCTACTTTGACTTCTTTTCAGGGTCACAGAATATATGTTTAGGGGTTGCAAAAATACATTTTAGAAATCTTGCCTCAAGGATAAATGAAACGTTGAAAACAAAGTCCAAACACAGAAAAGTGGATGAAACAGTTTGTTGAGGTGTCAGTGGAGGAGTGAAGTCAAAGATGGGGAAAGATAATTTTGCAAAGCTGTTGCAACCAGATCAGCCGTTGTCCTATCTATCACTGCAGTGGCAGGAATACAACGGCTGGAGCCATCACAGTTGCTTTCCAGCATGCATACCACCAGGAAGCAGGAATTGGGAACAGAAGTAATGTGTAATCTACTCCAATATGTGACACTACATATTCCAGGCAGCATCTTAATTGCTGAACCATAATTCTCAGATTGACAGCTGAAACTTTAAACAATAAAACTGGAATGCATGATTTTAAAAAGCTTAACATCATTTCTGCAGAATTAAGGCTTTTTGAGCAAAGAAACATTGTAATGAGTTTTTTTATAAAGAAAATAAACATGGCACATGTATGAATGTGTGTATAGGTACAGCAGAAGAAAGATTAACATTAAATACTTATTTTTAATATCTCAAATAATGTATTTTGTCATTTACCTGATATTAACTACATACACAGTGTAGTTCCAATTCTGGAAAGTTGAATTGAGCTGAAAAACACAATGGAAAGGCCCAGGGTTTTCGAATGTCATTTTTAAAAATGAGTCAAATTTTACCCCTCTCCAAGTAAGTTGTTACTTGGATAAAACCCTGGGAAAATCTTGAATGAGTGAATTGCAAAAGTAGTAACTACTGGATAATTTTATGCTAATAATCTGACAAATGTTCTTTCTTTCATACGCAGACAGGTGAAGTTGCTCCGTCAAGGTCATGCTACCAAGCTACGGCAGGTTGTAGACTAGAACTGTTCTACCATTTCCTCTCTAATCTTATCTTAATAAAGAGTAAGTTGACCTGAAATAGATTTTTAAGCAATTAACGTCTAACAACAATATCAATAATAAGAAAAAAATTAAAAATGTAAACCTCTAGAAAGGGGTGAAGAGTAAGTTCAACATTATTGGAAACACAATTTGTATTTGGCTCATCACAGCCTCTTTGGGTTGCAGCATGCAACTTTTCAGGAAGCAATGGATTTCTCTCAATTAAAAAAAAGCAAGCTTCCCACATGCTTTGTCAGTTTCCACACTCACAATAGATGCTGCTGTCTTTGATTACCTCTGAAAGGTATTTCAGATCTTATTACGTATACGCATTCACACTTTTGTGAAAGCACTTCTGAAATTCAATGTAAATTTTGGGAAATGTTCAAAAAAAGTATCAGATCATTTTAAATTATAAGTAGAAATAGAGTAAATATTCCTTTCCAAAATGTTTCGGGAATTTTTAGGGAATTATTCCCTAAAAATTTTGCATTGTATGCATTGACTACAAATGTAGCTCCCCTAATCTGAAAATCCAATCATTGAAATGTTCTAAATTAAAAAAAACTTTAGGAGCACTATGTTAAAAAGCTCAATAGGGTATTGAAGATTTCTCTTCACACCCCTCCTAAAATTGTTCTGCACCTAAACTGTTGACACATGTCTTGTTAGAGTTATAAGCCAGTCTAGACTACCCGAAAAAAAAGCCTGGTTCAGCAAAATCATGCTTCAACACTATAAAATGCTAAATAACAAAATTAAAATAGACATGAGACAACTGAATAGTAATCTACAGCCATTTTAAGGTGCATAGAACCCAGTCGTATATAAACTAAAATTGAAATGTCAATGAAGAAGTCACAGGATGCATTCTTTTTTAACATATTGGTTACTCAATACTATGTCAATTAATTCCATAACATTATAAATTGTTGCTGATGTTATGTTGGGGCTTTCAATTGATCGGGATGTTACTCTGCCGGCTCTACCTTCAGACCAGAGATGGTCTCCCCAACAAGCCGTTGAACTTATCTGTACAATAAGACACTGGACTCTATGCTTGGTACATGCTTGCAATGAAAGAATCTCAACTGAACTTGAACTGTGGCAATGCAAGAAGGTGGAGGAATCCACCATTGGGGGAAGGTTAGGAGAGGGGTGGGGGGAAACCCAGTGCCTATAAAACTGTGTCACATAATGCAATGTAATTAATAATAATAAAAAATAAAGTAAGAGAGAGGCAGTCAAAAAAAGCATGATTTTTTTTTGAATGCTCATGCTGTCTAATGAAACAAAGATACCACTTATATTTTCTCCATGACAAAATAAATATCTACTTTAGTACCTTGCATCTAAGATGAAAAGGATCCCATCAAACTTAGTTTTAAATGAACATGATATTACATTGTGAAAGTCACATCTGAAGTGCGAGCAAATGTGAAATTACACTTTTAGCTAGCACAAATTTAGTGATGTCAATTTTTAAGGATTAATAACATTACCAGAGTATTGTTTGAAAACAAAAAAAAAGAACTGTTGAAGGAAATCTAATTATGAAATCATCCTGATTTTAACAGAAAGAACATTGCTGCAGAGAAAAATGGGATGCAGGAATATAGTCTCTTTAAAACTGAAGCAACTGAACACATCTGCTAGTATTTGAATCAGTTGTTGCTACCAACTTTTCATACTGAAAACAATTGTATTTAATGTTGACTTCACTTTGCAGCAGAGTCGCTTATTACAAATTTTTTCTGAACACTGTGTTTAGAAAAAAGACAATGTTTTCTAGTCAATTATATATATATATATATATACATACATACACATAAGAAAAGTCACCTTTTCTAAATCAGAATGTAAACATCAATGACTTTTCCATAAAAATATTAACATTTGAACTATAATGGAAACAAGAATTAAAAGAAGTACAAAGTCTCACAGCATACTGGAGATAGGAAGTGAAAATTCAAAAATTAGTATGAAGAGAAGATGAAAAAATCCATCTATTGTATTTATAAGGTGACAAAAATTAGTTTTTAATGCTCTGATTTTCATCAAACAATCCAACAAATTAGAGTAAGAAATTCATTTTTTAAAATACAGATGATACTGTATTGATCTGATAAGTAAGGATATCTATCAAAATCATTTCCATGTGCATAGTACTTTTCTTATTCAAGACACTGATATTCTTACAATGTACCTCTCTTTTCAAAAACACATCAAATTTGTGTTGTAGGATGCCCTGCATACATTTTACCCAGAATGTTTTCTAGGTTTTAAGAAGTTGAAGAGTCACAACACAAACGAAATGTCCCAAGTTCACTTACCCATTCTGCCACCTTGTTCTGTACTTTGACCTCGGGGTGATGAAGGCTGTTTTGAATCACTACAGATATTCTATACATTATTCCATCTGCCCATTGGAAATAAGATTAGTCCATTAATTCTATTTCATATTCATTCAAAACCATTTAGATTTACAATGATATCATTCTACACAAACTATAAGAAATCCCTTCTAATCAAGCACAGAAAAATTCCCAAGCTATTTTTCAAGGGAAGGCTATTGGCCTTTGTAACTTACAGATGATGGTTACCAGCTAGGTTGCTAGTAGAGAAAATGCATTGTTCCTAAATTATCAACTGTATGTTTCATATTTCTTCACTGGTATGGGTTTTTGATACCCACTATTTTCAAAGCAGTGACTCTGCACATAATTTGATCTCTTCTATGAAATTATACTTATTGAACAAAGAATGATAATAATGCTCTACGTCTTACAAACATCCAGAACATATAGAATATGTAATTAAAATAACATTGAGGAATACATTTAATGAAAGCATGGACAGGCAGCACAGAAGATACAAAAGTATGCCCATACAAACTTTGGATCTAGTGAAATGGACATTCCAGTCCCACTACAAAAGGAATGTCATTCCAGTGAAGGAGTAGTTTCATGCCTAAGCAACAGAATCATCATCCCTGCCCCACGTAATACAGTAAATACTTAAATAACAGAAGTGTAGCGGAGACTGACAGGTCCAGATGTGGGGACATAGTACTGTATGCCTCTATATCCAGACTAAAGATGGACTCCCAGTGAAACTGCTGAATATATTCTGACAGTAGGAAGCTGGATTCTCTGACATTATCCATTCCTACAATGCTGGGAAACACTAGAGGAATGATGAACTAATGACTGTTTATGAAAGTCTACCCACTGTAATACTAAAGGCGCATTCCGTAGTAATGGGGAGGGGAATTGGGAGGGAGACAGAAAATCCCAGAGTGTACATCTGCATCATAAAATTAAAAAAAAAAAAACTGCCACAATTCCAGGGCACGTTTTATTTAGGCAAATTAGTTTATTTCAACTTCTAACATATTTAAGAAATTTTAATGATTTTTTTTATATTCTTCATATTGTGAGCTCTCACAATGATTGAGAGGAAATTAAAATCATGCATTTTCTAATGATTCAGAGGAACGTCAAATCAGAGATTTTCTGAATGGGACTATATTCAAGTTATAGGAGACCGAGAGTTAATTTAGGTTCCAAGGGATATTCTGTAAATACATCCTGGAATTTGTAGAGGATCTAAAAAACTACCACTAGATGGAGACCTAAAGCACACTTCTGTGACATAAGTATGCATCACTTCCTTTCCAGAAAAAATATTGGAAAGTACTAAAATTCAGTATTTTTAATCATTGATGGTTGTGGAAATTTTATGCAAGTACCGAAAAACTTTCCCCAGAGGACTGCTGTTAAGCCAATGTGATACAGGTCCTAACAGTTCCAGGAGTGGCTCAACGTTAAGTATACTTATAAATATTCAAGCCTTCCAGAAACTTCAAAAGATGTATCTATTTCCTAATAATGACATCCAGGTCAAATGAATTAATTTGAGATATTTCTTGGAAAAAATAAGCATTTACAATCTATTTTCTTAATTCATCACCCTACTAATCATGTAGAACTCAAAGTAGAACCTACTTTCTTCCATTACAGCTGCAGTGACAAAACAGTATTCCTTTCTGCAGGTTTTTCTTCAATCCAGCCTTTTTTTTTTTATTCAACATTTTACACTCCTCTCAGTTTATTGCATGACACAGAAATGACAGTGTTAGAGAGAATCAAGATGGTGAACTGAGGTAAGGACACATTTAAACAGAGAATCATTAGCTAGAGTGAAGCAGAGAGGGCACACTTCTGGAAAACAGGAGAGAACAAGACCGACAACAGGGGGGTACCTGGAGTCTGACGAACATGGGACAGCAGCAGACACAATGGTATGGTGTCACAGTGACCAGATACCCCAGTGGCCATTAGAGAGTGAAGATTTGAGCTACACCTGTGGCCAGCGTCTGCACTCCATGGGTTGACCAAGCTCCATCAACAGCCAGGTAGGATGGGGGGGTGGGGTTTCTCCAGAGCTCAGCAGGTGAACCCAGGCAAAGAACTGCCCATCCTGTTGATTTGCTTAATTTTTCGAGGAGCTGATACAGCAGCAGTAGATCCCAAAGAGGCAGTACAGTAACAAGGTGGATTTTACAGCCCAGACCCCAAGCAGAGCCAAATCAGATGTCATTTTGTGTAGGGAGGCAAAGGCAACGTGGGACAGGACTGCACATGCACTAAACTGGGAACAATCTTATTTCTGACTCAGTGCATTGCACCAATGTTGGATCCTACAGATTCCACCCAAAATAGGTCAAGGTAGCCCCCAGACCTGATGGCCAGCAGATACAGAACTCCACCTGTGGTATATCAGACACCATTTTGTACAGTGTGGCAAAGGATTTGAGATTGCAGGGACAAACAGTGCATGCACTGAGCTTGGAGCAAACTCACTTCAAGCTCAGTGCATTGCATTGGTCCCACAGGAAAGCAATACTGACTTTGGCAACTTGCAGGTCAAAATAGGTCTGAGTGGCCTTCAGATTTAACAGCCAGCATGTTCTGGCAATATCAGCACCACCAACAACATAGTTATTTAGGATACCTAGTGTCTCCCTAATCCTGGGAACTCCTTGAACCAGTAAGGGGAGAAAGGTTGCACAGAAAACAGTGCAACCTCACCATGGGACCACAAGAGGTAGAGAGGGATGAGCCAGCAGATGGGGCTCCAGAAACCGTGGTGGAAGTCTAACACAAGAGTCCAGGCCTGAAACTGGAGGGAGTAGCGCAAGTGACTGCAAACAAAGAACCAGGTACCAACTGCAATCAGTAAAATTGAACTGTAGAATTGTGGGTGACACAACTTAGAAACCTGCTCTAAGGAGAAGAATCTGCTGACCAGAAGTACAATGACCAAGAGCAAAAGAAGAGACAGAGGCACAATGACTACTGCTGAAGACTCACCTGCAAAGCAGCAAAAGACCTTGCCAACCTCAGAGTTAACTGAGGAATACATTGAGGAAATGGGGGATACAGAATTCAGATAACTCGTTATAAAGCTTCTTATCAACAATGAGAAGCCAGACAAGATTTCAAGCAACTTAAGGAATATGTCACACAGGAAATAAAAACATTAAAACAAAATCAAGCCAAATTATTGAGAATGAAGGACAAAATAGAGCAAATTAAAAATCCAGTGGAAAGTCACATTAATAGAATGAAGGAGGCAGAAGAAAGGATCTTAGAATTGGAAGATATTTTTTATCACAATGGGGAAACAATCAAAAAGCTGGAAACAGAACTGGGTCAAGGTAAAAAAAAGTATGCAACAATTAAGAGACACTAATAAAAGGCCAAATATAACTTATGGGAGTTTCCGATGTCTTCAATGAAATAATAAAGGAAAACTTCCCTAATATGGAACAAGAATTATGAAACAACATCCAGGAGAGGCACAGAACTCCGAATAAGCTTGACCAAAAGCAATCTTCACCACAACATATGATAATCAAGCTCTCTTCAATTGAACATAGGAAAAGATCCTTAAATGAGTACATGAAAAAAATCAACTGACATATAAAGGAATGGCAATGAGACTCACAACTGACCTCTCATAGGAAACTCTACAGGCCAGAAGAGAATGGAACAATGTATTCCAGATTCTAACAGCAAAAAAAAAATGTCTGACCGGAATAATTTGTGCAGCAAAGCTTTCCTTTGTCTTTGAAAGCCAAGCAAAATTCTTCCTGAATCAAGAAATGCCCAAAGAGTATGCCTCTTCCAGCCCTGCCCTACAAATGATACTTAAAGATGTTCTCTTGACAGAGAAAATAGCACCCACCAAATCCAATGGGAAATGTGAAGAACATCTCAGTAAGATAAGGACAGAAGACTAAATCAAACAATGAATAACCCACTGCGAAAATGACAGGACCAAATTACCACCTATTCATATTCACCCTGAATGTAAATAGCTTAAATCCATAAATCAAATGTCATAGATTAGTAGACTGGATTGAAAAAAACAAAACCCATCTATTTGTTGTCTCTAGGAGACACATTTCACCAACAAAGATCAGTGGAAACTATATCTCATGGATTTTGATGCTTTTGTTTTCATTTTCATTTCTTTAAAACAGTTTTTATTCCCATTAAATTCTTCACTGACTCATAAGTAATACAGTAGCATCATTTTCTTCAAGAAGGTACCTGATTATCTTCTTTTTCCTTTCTCCAAAGACATTCATTAGCATGTAATTAAACTGCATGGCATTGCAAATTTGGGTTTTTCTTCCTGTTGTTGATTTTGTTTTATGGCTTTTCATTTAAGGGCATGTATAGTAGCTATGCAATGGAGACTATCATAGCCAGATGTGAGGATACAATGCAGTATGCATATCCAATTCCAGATCAAAAAGTGGACTCCTACTGAAATTGTTAAATATATCTTGACAATAGGATGCTGAACCCCCTGCCATTTCCATGGATGCAATGATGGACTTATGACCGTTTCTGAAGAACTACACTATTCTAACAATATAGGGGAAATCAGTGTGGGAGAGAGATTTTGGGGAGTTGTTAAGAGAAGTCCCACAGCCTATGGAAATGTATCATAAAATAACAATAATAATAATAATAAATGGAAATAAATATTTTTTAAAGAAATGACAGTGTTTTATGTATTATATATTCAATAGTGTGAAATTCTCAATGATAGGTTTGAAAATAAATTTTGAAAGCCATATTTTAAAACATAAACCAAACATTATTTTGGATCTGAGATTATTCAAAAAGGTGCTAAGTTAATTACATTTGGCTTTTACTGTATCCTATTTCTTCAATGTATCTGGTATATAAAGCTGCAGATATAATTGGGATTATACCAATATCCTCTGTTATTTTTAATTGAAAAGCTTATCATATGTAATAAACTGGAAATTGCCTCACAATTTATATTGTATAAGCCAGGTTCTGGAACAATAATAAAAACGAATGAAGCTAAAGCCTTATTTGAATTGCTTGTGTCACCTCATCTAAATTTACTATTTAATAGTTCTAGAGGAATATTTCTGGCATAGAAGACATGATTTTGAATCAAAATAATCATAAATTCCTAGGAATGTAATGGATAAGGCACAAAGCATCAATAAAACTCTGACAACAAAGAGAGAAAGGAATTGGATCAGGCAGATAACAGATGTGACAGTTGTGAACAAAGTGAATTCACATCAGATCATTACCCTGAGAGTGTTTGCTGTATCAGTTTCCTGAAGAATAAGAACTCTTCACAGCACATGAACAATTTTATATAATCTGGGATAAGACATTAAACGGCATTTACTCCCAAGGTGAAAAAGTAATTCTCAATGACATCAAATTTGATTATATCCAATAAAAAAAAAAAAAAGCTCTTCTACTTCTCCTCAAGCTTCCTGCTAACGTGTATCCTAGAGGCCCCAGATGTGACTCAAGCACTTGGATCTTTGCACCTGTGTGGGAAACCCGGCTTGATCTTTTGGTCCCTGGCTTCGGCCTCATGAAGCCTGTTGCCTCTCTTTTTTTTTCTCTCTCCTTATCTGTCTCTCTGCCCTTTCCCCCTCTCTCTTCTCCACTCTGTTTCTTCCTTCCTTCCTCTCTCTCCCTCTTTAACCTCCCTCTGTTTCTCAGGTCCCCCTTCTCTGCTCTGCTCTGCCTCCGTTTCTTTCTTCTTTCCTTCCTCCCTCCCCTTCCCTCTTTCTCTCTCCCTCCTCACCACTGTTTCTTTTCCCCATTATCCCCTCTCCCTCCATTTCTTTGTTCCTTCCTTCGTCCTGTTATGGGGTGCAGCCTGTGGTGGCCAGCACCCATTGACAGTGGACAAATGAAACTTGGCTGTGTCCCCCAACCTCTGTCCTGAAGGTGGGTCCTAACAGCAATGGAATGGTAATTGCATCCTCAACCACTTCCCCCACATCCTAAATGAGCCAGGATACTGGAAGTCCAATTAGTCTAGGTGCTTTTAGCTACAAGCCCAGTTCCTGTTCCTGCCCATCCTAAGGAGCATTAATCAACTCTTTAGCCCACAACACTTAGGTATTCCCTCCTGCCCACCTGTGACTCACCTATCAACTGAGAGGGGATGGTACTGCATTGTTGTGTAACCACTCCCCTCACAAGCCCCTTTAAAAAGGCCCATGAAGCAGGGGCTCTCACTCTCTTTCTGGCCAGGTGCTTCCATTACTCTGGCACCTCGACTCTTGGCTGACCCAGGACAGGTAATCCCCTGACCATGGTCCCTGTGTGCTGCTTAGGTGGGACAATGGCTATGATAATGTTGTTTCTGGTCTGTGTACTATCTGGAGTTCCAGGAGGGGTGAGGCCTAGCAGTAGCAGAATGTGGGCAGAGAAGCCAGGGAAAGGTGAATGTCTGCAGCTTTGTCAGTGTGTCCAGGTTCTTTGTGAGTGTGTCCAGGTTATTTGTTGCATGTCTCTTAGGATGATATATATTGTTGGGGAAGCTGGGACATAGGTCTTTCAGCTTAATGGATGGACTTAAGGATGATGACCATTTGTTTCTTTTGGGATTATGATTGGTTGGATTATGATTACGTGGATTGCTGTATGGACTTGTGATTGTGCTCTGTTGTCTTCAAGCTTGATTAATAAAGACTCCTTAATAAAGCTTAGACATGTCTGGTGTGATCTCGCTCGCACCCTGCAACAGTCCTTCCCTTTGTCTCACCCTCTCTTTTCCACTCTTTCTTCTTTCTTGCCTCTTTGTTTCCTCTTACTCACTGCTTTTCAAATAAATGATATTTTAAGAAGTGAGAAAATAAAAGCATAGGCTCTAAAGCCAACAGGATATTATAAGAATTGTTTGTTTTCACCTTTATTTATATTTTATAATAAGCACTATATGTTCATTTTACAATACTGAGTTAATTTTGCAATGTAAATACAAATGTTTTCAGTAAAATGTCAATAAGTAAAAGATCTCAATGGTATAGGTGAGTCACAGATATAGTAAAACTGTCTAAGCTTGTATACAAAATCAAATACATAATTTTGAGAAATTTCTACCATGTGATGAGTTTTGGATATGCGAAAACTCTCAATTACTTTTTGATTAAAAATCATCTGAATCATGCTTTTTCATTAATGTGGTTAAGATAAATCATTTTAACTAGCATTTGCTTCCTTTGTTCAAACTCCACTGAAGGTTATGACGCAGAGAGAGACAGACTGAACAAGGCTTTCTTCAAGAATGTCAGAAATGACATGATTGAATGAATGCAGCTCCACTCCACCAAGTCAAGGGCTCTGAAACATCCTATAAATGTTCTTGGGCAGTAAAGGATGTGCCAGTTTTGGAGAGAGAATGCCACAGAGGCTCTTTGTATGTGCATACAAAGAGTGGAATGCTTAGTTGGAATTATAATATTCCCATCTGCTGGCTGGAGTCCATGTGAAATATACACTGGAAACTTCAGCTGCTCTTGCCTTTTGGGGGGTGGTTGGAATTTTTGCTCCATCATAAATCTCCTTGGTGTAACTACCAGAACAACTATAAACATGTTTCTGAATTGATGTCTTTATAACCCTAATGAAAATTACATCTATGTTTCACATAAAATGTTCCATACTTCCGACTTAAACGTCCTTACAGAGGAAGTTGCTATAACCCTGAAATCAAAAGAAAAAATGAATTATGTTTTTTTTTTCATTGAGTTTGTGGCCTCTGATGATATATCATAGATGTCTTGGCATAACAAGCAAAGTGATTGGGATTTACAAAATTTGTTTCCAGTATCACATGTTGGAGAATATTACTCTATTTGAGGCCATAAAATGATCACCTGAATTGAATTTCTCTTTAACAGAAGAACTGGAATCACTAACACTGAATTATGTAGACTGTATTAATACTAAGCTAAATTAATAACTCAATTTACTTGGCTTTTCTACTTTTTTTTCTTATTCTATATAAGAAAGTTACAAAAATTTGCAAATTAAAGAAAATATAAAATGAAAGATATTTTAGCTCTAAATGAGTTGAGGACCTAAATCTTCACCCAGAAACCATTAAACTAGTAGAAGAAAAAACGGGAAGCACTATCCAAGATACAGGAATTGGTAAACACTTCTTAGGAAAGTCACCAAAAGTACAGGCAGTCAAAGCCAAAGCAAACAAATGAGACCACATCAAACTAAGAAGTTTTTGTACAGGAAGAAAATGGTCAAAAAGCAAAGAAAAAACCAACAGAACTAGAGAAAATCTTCACAAACTATACAATAGATAAGGGCCTAATATTCAGGATTTACAAAGAGCTTCAGACACTGAATGACAGCAAAACAAACAACTCTGTGAAGAAATGGGCAAAGAAAATGAACAGATATTTTTCAAAAGCACAAATTCAAATAGACAATAGACCTATGAAAAAAATGTTCGAGCTCTCTAGCTATCAGAGAAATTAAAAACCACATTAAGGTTCCATCTAACTCTAGTAAATCAACCTACATTCAGAAATACACTAATAATATCTGCTAGTATAGATGTAGGGGAGAAGGTACCCCATTCAACTGCTGGTGGGAGTGTAAGCTCATGTAGAAACTATGAAAAACAGTATGGAGAACGGTAACAACTGGAAATTTATCTACCATATGACCTACCTAACCCACTCCTGGGAATATATCCAAAGGAAGTAAAATTTGCATATGAGAAAATGACCTGCAATCCCATATTTATAGAAGCGCAATCCACAATACAGAAGGCATGGGAAAAATCCAGACTTCCATTGAAAGAGTAATGTATAACAAACTGGTACATCAACTCCATGGAATACTACTTAGCCATTAAAAAGAAGGAAATTCTACCATTTGCAACAAAATGGTTCCAATTGGAGACCATTATGTTTGGGGAAATAAGCCAGTCCCAAAAAGACAAATATCATATGTTCCCTCTGATGTAATGCAACATTCATACAAAATATAAAATAAATAGATCTCTAGGTGAACGTGTGTGTGTGTGTGTGTGTGTGTGCGTGTGTGTTTTCTCATAGATGAACTTTATAATGGAGGCTAGCGTACCTGGAAATGAAGACACCTTGCAGAATGCATTTCTACTCCCAGATGTAGATTTGTAGAGAAACAGTTACTTAGACCTTTATAATATGATTCTAGATTTTTTGTTTTCTCTATACCTACAATTCCATGGTACATGTAGGTGACAGAATGCTGACCTTATAACTCTTGCTGCAGGACTATACTGCTGTAATAACATGGGAATGATCAGTGGAAGGGAAAATTGAGGAGGGAGAAGAGTGAGGGAAAGCGGGGAATCCTTTATTTACAAAACTGCATGATGGAAAAATGATAAAAATTGAAAGAAAGAAAGAAATAGGCCTTTAAAAATAAATAAAATAATAGTATATGTGGAAAAATAGAAGCTAATTTTGTCATTCAAAACCGTAATTGTAACTATTGACATAATCACATTCTCACCAACTGTATCCAACATGCAAAATCAACAAGGTAAAATAAAAACCTATGTAAATGTCACACATGCATGAACACAAAGCTGAATACAATAAAAAAAATCAAGTTACTAAAATTGCTTGCTTTTTGAAATTACAAATTCCTATCAAAACTAGTTTCCTGAATAGTTATCTGAGAAAGCAGATGTCCACTATCAGGCAAATTATTTTTTAAAAAATTAAATGCTTTTATCTTAAAAATTTCTTTCAAAGAAACTTCAGCTAAAACTGCAAAAATGGAGACCTGGAAATCTACCCATTCCATTGGTACTTAACACAGAAAACTCAAGCGATCAGGGAGTTATTTTACTTGTACTGCAAAAGTACTGATGGATCATTTGATTCCAAAGAGAAACTTAATTGGAACACTAAATATTCCCACCCTCAAAATATAATATTATTGTGTCAGACACACCGCAAATATAAAAGGTAATGATTTCTTACCATTCTTTGGTCTATCAATTCTATTAGTAACAGTCATGTTAGTGGTGGCAGTGGGTGATGTAGTACTAGGAGAATTTACAGTAGCTGCTAATAAAGATAAGAAAGATATAATTTTGCAAGGAGTACAGGAAGGTTAATATGGAAGACTAAGCTATAATTATTGCATGAAAATACACAAAGGAAGAATAAAAACATTTTGACAGTAACAACAGACTGCAAGGTTATAATGCATGAAATCAGAGCAATGTGTTCCATGGCACATTAAGAATCAGATCACATGACCTTTGGTGTCATGTGTCATTTTGCACTTGCACAGAGTAGAGAAATGACAGATTGGAGGCCTAGATCTGTCATTAACAGGTTGATGGTTGCCCAGCATGTCAGTGAAATTTTCTAGAACTCCGTTTCTGAGCTTGTAAGTGGATAACATTTTCGTGTGTAGTCTTTACAGACCTTCAGAATGCATGTTACGAAACTGAAACTAGAGAAATAAAATCTCTTCAGGTGAAGTAAAAAAAAAAAACTAAAAAGAAATGAAGAACATAGATTTCATCAATCAATGACAGGCTCTCATCCCTGAACTGGAAGAAAATGTATTTCCCAGGGCAAGCCTTACACAGGAGAGACATTTTCCAAGCATTATAACCCTGACACTACCAAACCCTCAGAAGATTAAACCTTTATGCAAAGCTTTGATGCTGCAAGAGCTGAAGAAAAAAATAAGCATCACACAAAAGTTTACCTTTTATCAGGATACGCTTGTGTCCAATGGGCATTCAAATGCAACAATGCCCAAACGTATGTGTACATGTATCTTAAAAATTACCTAAACATAAACCATTTGTCATCATGATCATTAAAAGAATTAATCTTCCAAAAGCCCGTAATAAAATAGTTTCTTGATTCAAAACAGTACCATTTAAAACGCAAATAACTTTCCATTACAAAGTATATAACACTTCGTAATAAGAATTCTTTAAGAAGGAATAGAAATTCTTTTTGAATGCTTTTTAATTATGAACAATAAGTTCTATGATGAAAATGGAATTTTGGTCACTTAGAATACAAGACCAAAACCCGAAAAAGCTGGGTTTCTGATTCTTTGATTCAAAAAAATCAACATTATAGTTATCTCAGATTAAATGAAAAACACAAAACTTTCCAATTTTATACCTGCAGATCTTCATCTAAATAAAATTAGTATTTTTTTCATTTCATATAACTTGTAAACTACTGAGTTCGTAGAAAGAAACTAAGATAGCAGTTTTCATTGAGGATTGATAATAATTTCAAAAACATAATATTTCTAAAGGGAAAGGGAAGATACACTAATGAAATACAGTCCCTCCGCCTGCCTGTTCTGATCCCACACTGGAACCACAGAAGCTTAGATTTACACTCACTAACTCTAACGTCTTAGCCTTTCACCTTTGCACTATGATAGCTTTAACATAAAATGCAGGTTTTACATAAGGTAGGACTGTGATTCTTAATGTGGTACATAGAAAGTATTACTTTGCATCCAACAGGACAAATGGATGAAAACGGATTTTGAGTAGTTAGAAGGAGCAATGATAAAATTAACTCAAGATATATTATTGTTTTAAACTCACTTGGTGTATTACTTAGCATGCAAGTACCTAATATACAATGCATAATTAGAACACTGACATAATATACTCACAAAGCACCAATAATTAACACAGTTACATTACCATATACACGGTTAAAGCATTTTTCCCTTATGAGTTAAGTTATATAACATCATAAATTGACTCATGGTCTTAACTAAATATTTAACTTAATTTCTTCCTAGCTTTATGAATACAAATATTTCTTCAAAATAATGTATGGTTATATTTCTATTGTGTCTCTACAATATTCTTCAGAAGAAAAAAAAGAAATGAAAAAGAAAAAGAAAACCAATGCTTTTTAATTGCCTATAATAATTTACAATTGAAAAAAAAAAAAAAACTCCATGCTGGGGTCACAGCCATGGCGTAGTGAATTACGCTACTGCCTTCAGTTCCAGCATCCCACATGGGCAGTGGCTTGGGTCCCAGTCACTCCTCACCAATTCCAGCTTTTTGCTAATTCACCTGAGAAAGTAATAGAGGATGGCCTAAATCCTTGGACACTAATGTCCACGTAGGCTTCAGTCTGGCTGCTATGGCCATTTGGGGAGTGGATGGAAGATTTCTCTCTGTCTTTCTATCCCCATTTCTCTGTGTAACTTGTGAAAGAGAGGAAAGGAGAGCAAAGAAGAGGAGAGGAGAGGAGAGAGGAGAGGAGAGGAGAGGAGAGGAGAGGAGAGGAGAGGGGAGGAAGAGAGCTGGGAGGAGACGAGAAGGGAGGTACGGAGGAAGGGAGGCAGGGAGGCAGGGAGGGAAGGAAAGAGGAAAAGAGAGGGGAAAACATCACAGAGCCTTATGCAAATGACCTCATCTGGTGTGTGAACACATTCATTCTCCACACTTGAATGCATGCACACCAATGCAACTAAAACACAGGAAAATTTTATTTTGTTTTGTTGGTTTCTGGCTTTCCTAGTGAAACATTAAGATGAACAACAAAACAATGATAATGTCATTATTCAAGGAAGAAGTACAAATCAGAACAGCTCAAGAGAGTAATGTTTTGTGGGTTTCCTACCTTGACAGAGAGTCCCCAGGTCTGCACAGGTGGCAAGTTCTGCTGCTGGGAGTGGCACCAAGTAGGAACCTTTGATAACACAAAGAGCATACATAAGTTTAACTTAATTAATTCTATTCATTGATATTATCCAGAAAAAATCAAGAACCATATAGTTGGTATAATATTAACCATATAGTTGATAAAATGTGAACTAGAAGACTCCTACAGGAATACTCCAATAGGAAGAAATTCTTTTAAGGTTTCCCAAGTACAGTATTATGTTAGTGACACTGCCTTCAAAGTCTGAATTATCAGCAACTCACACATAAAATGAAAAGAAGAGCTACTGCTCTTAGGATTTGTGTAAAAAGTTCAAGGCCCTTTGTATAATAAATTATAGAGCCCGTGTAGTAATTCATACAAATGTAATATTAACAAGGAGAATTTTTCACAAGTGAATTGGATATTATGAGCCACTCATAAAATGCATATTTTGGGTTCACAGGTGGTAACACATGCTATTTGTAATTCTAGAAACGTGTCTGTGACTTCAAGTTAGGAACTGAGTCTTTTTATTTAAAAATTTTCCTGACTCATCCTTGGCAGGAAACAAGTTTTAAGCTGATTTGCTAGTGGAAGTACAGGATTTTCTGCATTCAATCAACCTTTTTTGGCAATTAACAGTTCTGCTAACAAGATGAGCCTAGAGAAGCCGGGCTACGTTGACTATGACAAAGTATAATTCACCATGAATAAAGATGAGAGAATACATGCAAATATACATATATATGTATATACTTATGAGAGGTGTTCAAAAAGTCCATGAGTATGCACATTACAAAAATTATGTATGGATTTCAAACATTTTGGGCCCCAAAGTAAACATATTTTACTTCAATTTTCCATGAATGTATTTAAGTGTTTTCCTGCATATGTATGTGTATACCACCAAAAATCATAAACACACATATACACATGATACATATTATTTGTCTGCTTTTATTATTTCCATGCTAGTAATTTCACTCTAATTCTAAATTTTCCCATGGGAATAACATCATGCATAGGCAGGACCAGGATATAAGGTAACCCTAGATGCCTACATAGTTAAAGAGTGTGCGTAAGAAGAGATTATCTCACAGTTTCAAACTATCCCTCAGGCACCAAAATAGGCACATGCTAAAAAAACCCAACCCGATAGCCAGGTCTGAGGGGTGACATTAATTTGCAAAAAGCTCTCACCACAAACATTTACAAACTCGCATTGCAAAAGTGCAGAATAATGCCTGAAGCAATGTCACGGCTGTAAGCCATGCATGGGAACTGGCTTTAGAGTTGTGAGTGCTGTAGGGGAAGAGTTTTGACGTTGTTGTAGTCCAAAGGGGGCCATCTGAGCAGTCAGATGAGAAGAGTCAACAGGAAATCCATTCCAAAGAAGGAGACTCATGAGGCATGTGATGTCATAGTATCTAGGGCAGGAGAGTAGAGATGGATATTATCGGCAGACCATTTCTAAAACATGCTATACTAAGTAGACGCTGAAGAGGTCTTGGGACCCAAATGATTTGGCATTTCTTGGTAGGGCACCTGTAAGCAATAGGTAATCAGTTGCCTGTAGAGGGCTTGTTAAAATGAACACCAATGAGAAAAGGGGCCTTGTGGGGTTTTTTTTTTCCATCAGTAAATTCCATAATCAGTGAGTAGGTACCCATACACAACTGAAAAATTGATGAACACAGTATGAATGATTGTAAAATATTGAATTTTTAAGAGAAATTAGGGAAAAAATGAATATAGTTTCAGTGCCAGCATTTATATGGGTGCTGGGTCATATCCCTGCTGCTACTCTTCTTAACTAGCTCTCTGCGTGGCCTGCAAGTGGCCCAAGTGCTTAGGCTCCTGCCACTTACACAGGAAGCTGGATGAACCACCATTTTCAACCTGTTCCAGCCCCGGGCAAGGCACCATCTGTAGTCAGAAACAGGGAAGGAAGGTTTCTCTTTGTCTCTCCTGTTTCTTCCCTAATCATTCCTTCTCTCTCCGTGCTACTATTCTAAACAAATCTTTAGACTTTTTTAAAAAATCTGAAGCTAGGGCCCGGCGGCGTGACCTAACGGCTAAAGTCCTCGCCTTGAAAGCCCCGGGATCCCATATGGGCGCCGGTTCTAATCCCGGCAGCTCCACTTCCCATCCAGCTCCCTGCTTGTGGCCTGGGAAAGCAGTTGAGGATGGCCCAAAGCCTTGGGACACTGTACCCGCATGGGAGACCCGGAAGAGGTTCCAGGTTCCCGGCTTCGGATCGGCACGCATCGGCCCGTTGCGGCTCACTTGGGGAGTGAATCATCGGACGGAAGATCTTCCTCTCTGTCTCTCCTCTCTGTGTATATCTGACTGTAATAAAATGAATAAATCTTTAAAAAAAAAAATCTGAAGCTAGAGTATATAGGTTTTTTAATAAATAATAAGACGTGGGGAAAGAAAAGGAAGAACAGAGGACATTCTGCCAGTTTACAACTTGAGAGATTGGTACATAATGATTACATAAGAGGAGTTTAGGAAGTACTAGGGGAAGAATATCGTGAGAGGAGTGGAAGAAACATTCCATGCAGTAATGAAAACAGACCCCAGGTAACATCTATATATATGGAAAATTGAATGTGTTTGTTAGAGATCTTGACAGGAAATACTCAGTAGAAGCTGTGCGCGTGAACACGGGCAGTATACCCGGACTCTTAGTTTGAGGGGCAAACAGCAGATAACTATAATTATGTCTATATTTAAATATCAAATATGAATAAAAGAGTTACAGGTGTGAGGTAAAGACAGCCTTACAGAAGATACTTTCAAAAGCTGGATTTGCAGAATGGAAGTGAACAAGATTAATAGAGGATGTGACAATATCAAGTGTACCAGCAGGAATGATAAAGATTGAGAAGACCTTTAACTTTGTATTGTAATTGTGTTAGTGGCTCCAAAGAAATTAGTTTCAGCAGCGTGGGAACAGTGAAATCCAAACTACCCAGGTTTGAGGATTGAATGCCAAAAGAGGAAGCTTGGCTGTGAAAGAAAGCAGAGATAGGAAAAGAGGGTTTGAAAGACTGAAAACTTAAGAAAGTGTACTATGGAAAAAGAGCATTTGAGGAAGCAGATGTTGAGACAGAACTGAGGGGACTTTTATCATGAATGCTTTCTGCACATTATTCCTCCCATGATAATGACTGCTCAGTTATTTTAAGGTTCCACTACTTCCATTAGTGCCCTTATATTTCAGAAAGGGATTTCTGAAAACTACCAGGTCTTTAAAACTCATTGTGACTGATGTAATCTTAGTGTAACACATAACAGAGGAGGCCCTTGGACGGAGTTCCTGTGGTTCTCAAATCACACACAATGCTGGCAGTCAAAGGCTCCTTAGGCCACTGCTGGCACAGATACAGTATCTCTAGAAGACAAAGATAAGAGGACAGCCTTGTGGGAAAGAACTGTTTAGGCCAACTGAATTTTCACTACAATATATAAAAAGAGGTTAGAGCTGGGGAAAGGAAAACAAATCAAAAGAACTAGGGTTTAGAATAGGATATTTAACAATGTTCTTGAACATTTCATGGTTTTATTGTGCAACAAGTATGAATTTCAAAGTGTGGCATCATTGCACTGGAAACTACAATACTTGCTTCTCAAAATTTTAAGTAACCTTTCCTTTGGGAGAATTTCTAGTTTCAGCAAATTAACATTGCTTCATGAGTACTCAATAAACTTCATTTTGTGATGATCTAATGTAGTAACAGAATTTACATTTGAAGATTATTTTGGTGAAAATGATTTAAATACAAGAGGCAAATTTATTAGAAGGACATTAAAAAAGACCTTCCTTTAAAAATATACCAAATCGGGCCTGGCGGCGTGGCCTAGTGGCTAAGGTCCTCGCCAGGATCCCATATGGTCGCTGGTTCTAATCCCGGCAGCTCCACTTCCTCTCTGTCTCTCCTCCTCTCTGTATATCTGACTTTGTAATAAAAGTAAAATGAAAATCTAAAAAGAAAAAAAAAAAACAAATTTCAAAAACAAATAAGAAATATAAAAAGCGTACACAAAAGTTTTAAGAGGATCCAGCTCTATTTCTTGCATATAAAAAGGCATGATCAATTTTCCTAGGCAGATGGATTTACAAACCAGCACATCACAAGACACACTCCTCTCTCCTGGATCCGTGACCTGCCATGCCATGCTGTTCTGATTGTTCTTACACTGTGTCCATTCTGCACTGATTTGTCAAGCTACCACAAATATACTAACACTCAATATTAATGATAAATTTAGACCTAATTTCTCTGAAAAAAAAAATAAACGAATTCACTGAGAGCATGCAGTTGACAGAAAGCTGTAAGATGCTTACTTTCTTCTCTATATTATTCACTCAAAATTGTGTTACTGAAGTCACTAAATACTTACAAATGTGCTAAAAAAACTGATATACAGACATCAAATCTCCTACCTCACTTAATGATAAATCAAATAATAATAATACAGTAAATCTGCATAAGTTGTAAAACAGGGAAAATTAAGTTTTTTAACTCTTACAAATGCTATTCATACACAAATAATACATTTAACAGAAAAATTATTTGAGGCCATAATACTCATAAAATATTGAGCATCCTGAAAAAATAAAGTCTTTCGTAAAGATAGTTACTTTTTTTCCTAAAAGTGAGCTCTCAATCTAAAAATGCTGATAGCAAGTAATTCATTAGGGATGGAAGGAAGGGAATAAAAAACAATTCATTTACTGCTTAGAGGACATAAATAATTAAAATGAGAGTGTGAATCCAAGATTGGGTAAAGTAGTAGATACCAGGTGTAAAACTTCGGAAATTAAAACCAAAGTGGGCACAAATTCACGTATTTCCTGAAAAGATCATACCTGGATACTTGGAAGCTGTGTCTTACCTCTACACTCGCAGTGACTAACAAATGGAAGTGCTCAATGAATGCTTGTTACATAAATGTGACTAAAATGAACTTGGACTATTCATTGAGTGATACTGTACCACTCCTCAGGAAAGAGCATTAATCAGTAAAATAAATAAAACCAGCAGAGAAGGCACTGTCTGTTCTTTGTGAAAACTGATGGGTGTGAGCCAGTATCTAAATGTGAATCATAACACAAGCAAATACTCGCACCTATAATTAAAAAGTCCACTAAGGAAATCAATCTATCCATGGAGGTCATAAAACTGTCCTAAAAAAATAAAGATGGTATAAACTTTAAAAAAAGATTATAGCTAAATATGTCATTTCTCCCTAAGCATGATTTCTAAAGACCTACAAACTGCAGGGGAAATTAAAATGTTTAATTCTGAAATTGCTACAATGTTCACTTACATTGATTTTATTGAGATTTGAGTATTTAGTATGTGAAAAAGATGACAGGATGTTTTAATGTTAATTGCAGTCAATGCTGCTATTTTACTTTTGCATGAAAATTGATTTAGCAATGTATCTTTTTAAAAAATCCATTTATATTCTATCACAAGTTTATCCCAGAAGGAACTATTTAACTTACACAGTCTGTCCAATGGAATGTTAGGAATGAATTCCATTTTCACACTGGTTTTTGAACTAATTATTAGTTTGTTATAAATTATGATAACCATAAATAAGCAGCAAGACACAATGTTTTCCAGAAAAAAAAAAGTTTAAAATATCAATTGAGCACACTCACTGAAGTTTTGCTTCATTAAGTAGCCTAGATATAATCTCTGTTACAGGTATTTCCTGTTGGTTAATAAGTGACTTAGGTTCTTCAACTCCCAAAGCTGATGATTAAGCAGTAGGGAATTCCCTCTGCTATCATGACTGCTGACGCACCATTCCAGGCATCTCAGCATGCCAGTGGAGGGCTTGTGACATCATCCTGGAAGGTCAAGAAACAACCACCAAAGCTAAAGAGAAGCAAACATTTTGACTCTTGCAAACTTGTGTTACTCCATGAATGACGTCATTTTGAAAACTGACAAATGACTGAGGCACATGAACTCGATACATTCTGGTAATCTTAACTCTCAAAGCAGTGTTTAAGAAAACAGGAAAACTGCATGATGATCTCACTAATACGTGGTACATAGTTGCAGACAGGAGCGCTGTCTTGTTTGAGCCTCTCAACTAAATAAATGAATAAATCAATTCTAATATTGGAGTCCTGGCTATTTCCCTTACAATCCAGCCCCCTGCTAATGCCCTGGGAAAGGCAGCAGATGGTGGCCTAAGTGTTTGGGTTCCTGCCATCCACCTGAGAAATCTGGATGGAATTCCTAGTGCCTGGCTTTGGCTTAGTCAAGGCCTGGCTATTGTGGTCATCTGGGCAGTGAACTTATATTTAAAAAAAAAAGTGTCAATGAAGACACTGGCTTCCCACCTAAGAGCACCTAGACTGACTTCCAGCTTTGGTCCCAGCTAAGGCCGATCCTGGGAGACGGCAGTCATGGCGCAAGTGATGTTCTGCTGCTGACAAGAGAGACATGGAGTAAGTTCCTGATTTCCAGCTTCAGCTTAGCCAAGCTGCAGGTGCTGCAGTCATTCTGGGAGTGAGTCAGTGGACACGAACACTGTGCGTCTGTCTCTCCGTTCTCCTGCTTCTCTCTAACACAAAATGAAACTTTTGAAAAGCTCACAGGATGTATATCAGAAAAAAAAATGGGTAAATTTTCAAAATATTTTTGCACTGAAACGAAGCTATTTTTTAATTTTTCACAAACTTTTGAAGTACTCTTGTATATCAAAGCAGCATGAAATACAATTTTTATTAAACCATCAGTTCTTAGAATAACTCCTAGTATTTTTAAAAAGGAAAATATGAGAACATCCAGATAATAAACATTGGACAAGGAAACAAGTGTAAGCCATGAAGTGTACTAGCAATCTATTTTTTTCTAAGCCTTACTTTTCACCCTGTTAAAGTGAACAGAGTAGCCTGCATCAGGATCTGTAAATGTAAATGCCCACGAAGGCCAGCAGGCAGTGTAAAGGAGTGGGAGGAAATCAGGGAGTGCTAAAGACTGAGGAGAAACGGAATGCCCTTCCAAAGTGTAGCCACCATTTAGCTCCGGTTACATAGGCCAGGTGAAAAACAGTAGCAATGCATATGTTTTTTGTTTTTCAATAAAATCTAAAAAATCATTTTAATATAAAATATGAGCTTTTATATTTGTAATAACATACCATTTAAAAGTATTGTGTGAAACAAATGTAAATAAACAAGAACAAATAAAGACTAGCACTACCATCCCTGGCTAAGAGCTAAACTATCCTACAGGTCATTGATTTGCTTTTTCTGGCCCAGGAGAAACTGCAGCTTTCTACTGTCATCCAAAGTATGTGTTTCAGTCAGCTGGGTCCTTGTGATTCTCTAGAAGATTTTCAAGGGGTTCCAACTGTTTTCTTAAAGAGCTAGGCAGTAAATATTTTCAGATGGTAGGCCGCACTTTACCTATCACCACATCAAGTCAGCCACTGTAGCACAAAGGCAGCTACTGACATCCAGTAAACCAACGGGAATGGCTATGTTCCAATGAAAAATGTATTTACAAAAACGTGTCCTGCCATAGGCCTTTCTGGCTTGCCAACTCCTCGTCTAAAGGATTTCCTAGAGAAGCGTAGGAATCCCTGTAACACTACATCCCTCACATTTTATCATACTGAGTTATCCAAGAAACACTGCAGGAAGGAAATCTCATGAAGTTTGTTTAAAACAAATGCTCTGTTAACACTCTATAAAGCTGGTGTCTTCTCACGAACACACTGCTGGCCTGAAAGACCATGGACTTTCGTGCTTTTTCCTGGGCAAAAGTTAGCTTGCCCTGCTCTGCTTCGGTCCACGTCACATCTTCTAGACCTGCTTCTGTGGAAAAACTGCCTGATTTACACTGGTAGGTGAGCTCTAAATCTAAGCTTTCTGAATTCAAAAACTGGCTTGGCGATTGACTAAGTGATATTCTATAAGTTATTTAACTTCCTTGGACCTCTGATTTTTCTTTGGCAAATGGGAATAATTACAGAGCCCACATAATGACATCCATGGGGGCAGGAAATGGATCTATATATGCAAAGTTTAATTTTCTCACATATCAGCATGCATTAGAATTTAGGTATCATCAATTATTAAATACCTAACCAAATTTTATTTGTGAGTTAAAATATCCCTCAAATATCATTCCACAAGAAGATCAATATTATAAAGTCCATGTTACAACTTTCTAATAAGGTTCAAAGCATATGGTGAAAAAGATGCCTCCAAAGACAGATAATCACTCAGAGTACAAGAAGGGTACCAGTCTTCACTCTGCTTTGTATTATCCCACACTGAGCACAGAGACACATGCACATGACCTTCTTAACATCTTTCCTAAGGGTGACTTCTCAGCAGTTCCTAAAGGTTAATCTCAAGCTAAGCTTGGACTGAGAGAGCACTGCATGGAACCCTAGTCCTCAGGATGCTCTACAGTCTCCTTCCGTAACCATGTGTAGTTTATCCTCTTTCCAGTAAGCCAGGAAAACGCATCTTAGGAGATCACTAACTACCTTCCTGACATCTGCAGCAACACCATGGACCAATGTGGAAAAGGGGGTACCCTTGTGGCAACAGTCCAGGAACTTTGAAGAGGTGATCGTGAGTTTACATAATGAATCCCACCTTGCTCCCTTTCATAAAACTTCCTCCCAAATCACAAACAAGTTATTTTTCATCACCATGCCTCTTCTTCCTTCCTTTATTCAAAGTCACCACTGTTGACTGAAACATACATTAACAGTGCCTCAGATTTAGTCACAGAACATCTAGAAATGATCACAAACTTTTTGTGCTTCAATCCATCATTTAGTACAATAAGGACTTACAGAACAAAATTCTATACCTAGAAAATTCTCTATGTGGGTCTATTTCAATATCATTCTTTACATAGGATTATATCTCCTACACGTTTTGCATGTTACTCCTATGCCAGCACCACATTCAAAGTTTCGTAAAGAGTAACCACAGGAGAGAGGGCAACAACTACAAATGCTCATTTTCAAGCAGATAAAGGAAGAAGTTCAAAGAGAAAACTGATAATCCCTAATGATCAAGATTTTCCAAGGCCTGGGACAATAATCTAGTGGCTAAAATCTCCGCCTTGCACATGCTGACATCCCACATGGACCCCCGTTCTAACTGTAGCAGCCCTGCTTCCCCTCCAGCTCCCTGCTTGTGGCCTGGGAAAGCAGTCAACGACAGCCCAAAGCCTTAAAACCCTATACCCGCAAGAAGCTCCTGGCTCCTGGCTTCAGATGAACTCAGCTCCGGCCACTGCTGCCACCTGCAGAATGAATCAGCAGACAGAAGATCTTCCTCTCTGTCTCTCCTCCTCTCTGTATATCTGACTTTCCAATAAAACATAATATTTTTAAAAATTTCCATAAAGTAGATGGGGTTAATGTTCTACACTATTCTCATAGGTGATGGCTTTCTATTTAGGCAATAGTGAAACAGCATTCCACAATGACAAATATGTATGTTAACGCATCATTTCTGTGATTAAGACAAATAATGTAATATTAATTTGTTTCAAACCTAGGATTGACATTTTCATAAGATAAGTTAATGATCATTGTTTCTATATTACTAGTAAATTTGGGATATTTTATGACATATATAAAATTTTAAAGTGGTGAGTCAAAACTTTGAATAAGCATAGTTCATATTCAAATGTATACTAAGAAGGCCTTAGTGCATAATACAGCCACAACGAGAATGCTGCAATTTCAGTATGCACGTATGCATATATACAGATATATATGTATGTGTTTATGCATAATTTCTGTTAACAAATATATTAATAGGAACAATGCTGAAAAACAGAGTGACTTTGCCATGCCACAGACTTACCACAACTTAGGTTACTTTCAGCTTTCAGAGCCATGGTTGGGATATTCCAAAAGTCATTTTGCCAGTCAACCACATTTCCTTTCATAGTACAGCTGAGGTTGGAGAGGATTCTGGAATTCATACTGAAATTCCAAAGTCGAAAGTTATAAATGTCCCCTTTCAGGGAGGCAATTTCATTTCTATTGGAACCCAGTAACAACTTCCCATTTCCAGGAATAACTTTACTAATGGTAGAATCACAGGGAACTGTGTCATAGTTTCTTTTGAAATTTACACCAACGGAGCCCAGTGAATTATTCCAAATGATGCAAAGCTGCTCAAAGCTTTCTGTGAAAATATCTTCTTTCTCTTTAACATGCAGTGCACTGTTCAGTAAGCATTTGGAGCCAGAAACAGTTAGAAAGTAGTCACTCTTGGCCTTTTCAAAACTGAGTAATTGAGCAAAGGAAGCATCTGAGTAGGAGAAAGCTGCCCAGTCACTGTCTTCATTTCCAGCTTTGGTTGCTTCAAAGCAGAGTGTGAAGGCACTGAGCTCCGGAATGGAGATACTTTTCGCAACAGATGCCTGGTAGGCATCCAGTGTCTGGGGTAAAATCACCTTCTGATTCCTTAAGGACACAGCAACTAGGATGAAAACACAAAAACAGACAAAAACATATGATCTGTAGAACATTAACCACCAAGATACAAAATATCTCACATGCTTCATCTTACTAATTGATTTTTTAGCTCCTCTATAACCTCCTTTAGTCTTTTTCTCTGTTTATCCCCAATCACTAAACCTTATCCAAATATATTGTACCAATAGTAACACTAAGAAATTCACCCACTTTAGCTCTAGTTATGATTGGATGTTACATCTAAACATCTGAGTGATAACCAAGTTGAAAACTACTTTTTAATATCTGATCTAGAAAATTAAAAATTAAGACACAATTTGATTACTTGAAAAAAAAATCAGTAACTTTTCCAAAAAGGCTGGGTATACACATAAAGATTTTCAATTTTTCAAGTAACTTCTAAACAAAATAGGTCCCCTTTTAATAAACAGTTGCCTTTTACTCTTTATAATCATTCTTACTCTACCCTCTTCTTTCATTGTATTTTCTTCCCATTTCCTGGGTATTTCAGGCAAAAAAAAAAAAATGAAAAAGGAGTTCTATTGAACAAATGACTCTAGTGAAAAGCCTAACAAAAGTGGAATTTTTAAGCATTGTTCCTTTACGTCTAGGTAAATTTGCTAATTTTTGAGGAATAGGAAAGAGCATTTAAAAATGCTTTTTCTAGGGAGTAGTCACATGAACTTGGATGTGTTCCTTCACCTTTCCCTACCATGGGTCTCCTCAAGGGTAACAGAAAGCTTACTGGCACTCATTACACAAATGGGCAATGAAAATTTAATAGTCGGCACCAGGCAGAATAGTACCTATATGACAGCAATAAATAGCAAGGGATTACACTATAACATACACAAAAAACTAAAAATTAAAATGCAGTAGACTAACAATTATGTGATATAACTAAATAGTATACTAGGTGGAACCCTATGTTAATACCACAGACACTGTACACCTCATTTGATAAAGTACTATCTCTCCTGAAAAAATTATTTTTAATATCATATGAATGGTAGTTTGAATACATTTTTCTGAACACTTCTATGATAAAACATTTTAAAATAAATATTCTGATAAAACCCATGATAGAATTGAAGTTAATCATGAATTCTAGCCTGTGTTTAAAATATAAGGAAGCATTTCTATGTATTACACACATAGGGATACTAACAAAATATGAATTCAATGTTTCCTACGTGTGTGAAAAGATAAAACCTGGAATGAAATAAACTCATTAGCATAGTTAGTTGCTTTGGCTGCACACATGGGAGACATGTAGGTAATTCTAGTTTGTTTCTTTTTTTATTTCCAAATCTCCTGTGCAGTTTTTAAATGTGATTTTGAATTATTAAAGCACCTATGTTTTACTTAATCACATGCTTACCTAAGGTCAATCACAAATAGTAAATAAATTCACTAGAAAACATAATTTACAATAAGGAAGGTAAGTCATTTTCATAGTTTTATCTTCCAATCTTAGTCTTTTTTTAAGAGACATATTTAGAAACTAAAAAAAAAAAAAAAATGCTTACCTAAATTCAGGTCTAAAGCTTGACTGATTTTAGAGATAATGGAATAATTCGGTGTTACAGTCTTCCAGAAACAGAAACACTGAATGACAGTATGTTTTATTTATTTCTATCAGCCATGGTCCAGCGGTGTTTTCATCAAACTAAGCTGTTTTTAGCCCAACTTATTAATAATTATTTTAAAATTTACACACTAATCTTGCTTGTTCCCTGGCATAGTTCCTTAAAAAAACATCATCTTATATTCTGCCAGCTCAAACTTCAGACCAGAAAAGGTCTCCCCAAGAAACTGTTCAACCCATCTGGACAATAAGTAGCTGGACTCTATGCTTGGTATATGTTTGCAATGAAAGAATCTTGATTGAATTTGAACTGTAATACTGCATCAAGGTGGAGGAATCCACCGGGGGGAGGGGAGGGGGAGGGAGGGGGGGGATTCCCAGAGCCTATGAAACTGTCACATAATGCAAAATAATTAACAATAAAAAAAAAAAAAACATCATCTTAAAATTCAAAATGAAGTCATTTGTAAATAGAGAGGTTTTAAATTTTCAGTAGAGAGAAGTCAGAATTATAGTTTTTAATTATTAGCAATGGATTATCTATGTGTCTTCCAAGCAGCCTTAACAGATTCTATGTATAAACAGTATAAAAGATTCGAGCTCTACTGTAACCAGCTTTTGGATCTGGTCATTATAGTGTGCTAATGAGAATGCTCAGAGAACAGTAACAGATTCTCGCCCTTGAATCCTAACCCTAATCATTCATGTTCACATAAAAGAGCATAACTCTGTCTTCTGGTCTTTGTGTTTATCGTAGCACATGGTAAATGAAAGCAGAAGGTTGGCACAGCCTTTGGTTTACATACCTCGGATGTAGCTGGCATTGAAACCTTTCTTCTGGATGCTAAAGTCACTTGAAAAGGACACACGCATCTCATTCGCACTTGAGTTAAATGATAGGCCTTTGGCAGTTGCTCCACAAAATTTAGTCTGGCTCTCTCCATTATCAAGAGATAATGAGTCGTAAATGCAATTGGGAGCTTCTTCGATGTCAAAGTCATTAAAGGTTATCTGAATAATGTAGCCAGTGGGGGCTCGGAGGGTCCACAAGCAAGCTTGGCTATTAGGGTAGTCGTTAGGGTAACATGGAGAAGTGAAGGTCCCAGAAGGACTGGACAGGAGAACCCTGCAGTTGGCGCATCCCCATGCTGTTGGCCAAACAAGAGACAGAGAAGGGCTGGGATTAGATGTGCTTAATAAACCAACAATACAATTCACTAGGGGCAACCAAATAGTAAATACTTAAAAATATCAAAACACAATGAAGAAAATTAAGAGGAAAATGAAGCCATCTTAAGAAGAAAAAGAAATACCAATGATGTGACAAAGATTAAAAACAACAGAGCAATATTTCTTAAACCTGGGAGGCCATATGGCCTGAGAATGGGATGAGAACTGTGGGAGTTCTCCATCAAATGAACAAAGGACACACATATTGTATAAAACTCATAGTTTTGACAATACTTTCACCTACCCCATCTGTTTATCAGAGTTGGAAATTATATACTTTATGACCATCTCATTTATTAATTCACTGAATGTTCACTGGATACCAGTTCACTGTTAAGTACTGTTCCAAACAGTCCATACCAGTGAGCAAGACAGTCTCTGTGTGAAGGATTAGCACACTTTCATCTTGGATTTGAGGATTAACAACATAGCCTCATGATAAGTAATAATAATAAATGTGGGAAGAAAAGCAAAGCAGAGAATAGAGAAATAATGACATAGTGAGATCCACCAGAAGTGAAGGAGCTTGGGAGGGGAACAGCAATACAGCAAAAATCATGGCCAACTCTCAAGGAAGACTGGTTCGCTTTTACCTCTAAGTGCCATGAGGTCAAGTGTCATATTTTCTTTGCTCATCACTTTATTCACAGTATGCAGGGTAAATTCACATCAAATACTAATTTGATGAATATGTGTAGCAGACAAAAGAAATTGTGCTATTCCATTTTTTCACTAAAGCAGGCAGACTATTCCCAATTATTATTTACCAATGGCCTGACTGCCAGCTAGAAGCAGAAAGTAAGGTCTACTATCTTCTCACAATAAATATTCAGATTATTTGGAAATATTTATATACATTAAGACAGAGTTATGTTTAATCTAACATTTTAAATTTAAAAACACCATAAAAACTTCACTTTCAAACAATAAAATACTTCATTGAAATTTCTAATACAGTATTCCTCCCACTTTTACTGAAGTGGACATTATGAGAATGTAGTAACCTTTCCTGAAAATGACAGTGACTGCAAATATTTATTATTATTCTTATACAGTGACATGCTCAAGGGCTCATGCTGGGTTTTCCTTGTCTTTACCCTATGGTCACCATGTACCACTCACTGCTTGGCTTCCTTCTGTCCCTGTCTCCTAAGTACTGACACCATGTGAAGGGATAAAGATGGACAACTCAAAACAAATTGGTGATCACCAAATGTCTGCAAAATGCCTTCTCTTCCACATCCCCGGAGTATTCCTCTCCATTATGGCACTATTCAGAGTAGTTACATTTCTCCCATCAGTAAAATTGTTTATTTGTACCTTCTCCTACTAGTCAAAAAATTGAGTTAGTAAAGCATAGATATTGACCATATTGACCCCACTACTTCAAAAACAGCACAATGTGATACAACACAGATTTTCAATAAATTCATGGTTAAATTTAAGGAGAAATGGGTAAATGAATGAGTGTAAATTTGATTGAGACCCTGCCTAAATTAAAGCATGACTGAGTGTAGTACATGAATCCACAGCAAACAAATTCTAAGCCTGGAACAGTATATGGGTTCTGACCTGTCTTTCTACATGAGCCTTTGGGTTGTTTCTTGCAAACATTTCACTCACAACACAGAGGCCTCCCTGACATCTTAAATGTCCTGTTATTATTTGACTCAGACAGAAAAATAATGCTTTATCAATAACTGGTTATTCAGAAATAGGCTCTGGAGATTTAAAATAGAGAAAAAATAATTTCAGTGTCATTCTAACATGTAGACAGCATTACTGTTTCATAATGAGGTAACATTTCCTAAATTCACAACCCAAATAATATGCATGACTTTATTTATCCCGATACACTATTTTTGTCCAATTCTTTCATAAGGTCTGAATGAAGAGTAGAAAATTATCTGGTCCATAACCTCGAATGTCAGTCTTAACAGGTTAATCTCTATGCCTTGGTTTTACCATCTTTACACCGAGTAAAGCATCCACTTCCCAGGATGTTGGGGCGACTACCTGAACGAATATCCATAACTTCTATAGACTACAGCTGGCTGATAAATAGCTATGTAGGTGTGGGCACTGACCAGTCATTTCGATAACACTAACAGTTTTGTATCATTAATTTAAAAGGGATAAGGCAGCACTGCTGAGAGAAGGATGTCTTTTCCCTTTAGGCACTTATTTGGTCAGAGAAAACACAGCGAAGTTCCCCATAACACGCATTAAAACACATACATAAGTAAACACTTATTCTTCCATAAGATTCTCAGCTACAGCAGCTCGATTGCATTTAAAGAGAGCCTTACTAAGTAAATATCCTAACTGCATGAAGTGTCCTATAAAATATGCATCATCATGCTCATTGTATTTATAGACCACAGAAAAAGAAATATCTGTGTGTGCCAGTATTGCTGAAAACTTAATTTTGGAAAACTTTGTTTTATATCTTTGCAAAACCAATGGCTATGAATGTTATATTGTTAGAGTTTTAGTAATTTGTGACTTTAAAATTTACTGTATATAAGTGAAATGGTCATTTTTGCATTTGATCACTGTACACTGGTGTTTTCTGTATTCCCACTAAACTAGGATATTTTTAGTTTTTACTTGTTAAACTTATTTAGTGAAGTAGTAAGACTCTTTATTGCAATGTAAATTTAGAATATGTTATCTTAAAAATTACAAAAGAGGGGTAAGAAAGGAGAGTTGGAAGAGAGTAGCATATGTTCTCTGAATTGTATCTACAAACTTCAAATCTATGAAAACTAATTAAAAATAAAAATTTTAAATTAAAAATAAAAAAGTCTACTGAGAAACTACCAAGATTTAATATGGAAAGCAGGTTTAAAATATTTTCTATGAGTTACGTAACTTACAGCCCTGGCTCTTGATGGCAGAAATAATAACACATTTACTACCCTAATTTATGAAAGCAAAGTTATTAGGTAATCCAAACAAATAACAAACCAAATTTCACCCTCAGCTCTTTCCTATGCTTACAAAAGTTTAGATATAATTTGTTGTGGATATTTTCATAGACATTTAATCTTCAATGAAACTCAAAATCTAGATGGAAAACTGCCCAGGCAGGCAAAAGCCTGACTCAATTAACATTAAAGCACAGATTAATAACAATTATCTTAGAGGACTTTTTATTATCTCAGATTTGGATCTTTACCTCACCCCTGCAGCAAGCACATCTTTGTAAAACCCAAATACCAAATTCTTTTTTTTTTTTTTTTAAGATTTTTTATTATTATTGGAAAGCCGGATATACAGAGAGGAGGAGAGACAGAGAGGAAGATCTTCCATCCGATGTTTCACTCCCCAAGTGAGCCGCAACGGGCCAGTGCACGCTGATCCGAAGCCGGGAACCAGGAACCTCTTCCAGGTCTCCCACGCGGGTGCAGTGTCCCAATGCATTGGGCTGTCCTCAACTGCTTTCCCAGTCCACAAGCAGGGAGCCGGATGGGAAGTGGAGCTGCCGGGATTAGAACCGGCGCCCATATGGGATCCCGGGGCGTTCAAGGCGAGGACTTTAGCTGCTAGGCCACGCTGCCGGGCCCAAAAATACCAAATTCTTAAAGAATCCCTCTAAAACAAAGAATTTCAAATCCTAAGAGAATATGAGTTTCATCAGCTCTGTGGGTGGTACTGTGCTTTTTATTTTCTGCAGTGTGTTTAATGCTGAACAAAATGGCTACATTTAAGTTAAACCTTTTCTTTGAAAGTATATAAAATGTATTCACTGGAAAATCTGGCTGGTGAAAATTATTCCCAGAAAATTTAGTTGAAGTCATCTGTTTGCTTGCATCTACTTGAAATCATCTTTGGAATTAGCCATGTGAATACACTAAGCACCATAGAGCTAAAAGCTCATCATGTGTTGCTTTAAAAGGCTTAACTTGTTTAGTAGCCTCAGTAGATTCTAAAGATCAAATCTAAGGGCTAGAAGCCAAGAATTCTGGGACCAGTTCTAACACTGAAATCTTTAAAGAACCACGACAGCCACACAGCATTTCTCCAGATGAAGTCAAGTACTGCCAAATTTAACATCACTGACATGTAAAAACATAAACAACACTTCAGACTTGGGCCTGTATTAAATGGCTGGTAATATACAGACCTGGACAAATTCATCAAAGTAGCTCTTTTTGGGTAAGTGATTTCAGTCTACAGTACAAATTTTTCAGGATGGCAAAGAATCTGAAGGCAATCTGGCCATGACATCTGTGATCCTGTTAATGTGACAGACCTGGCAAGCATCTGTACCGACCCTCACCACTCCAGCTCTGCACTCGAAGATAGCATTTCCAAATTGGGGAGGGTCGCTCTTGAATCAGAGCTACGCTAATCATGCCAATCTCCTCCTGGAACTTCCACCAGCCATGTAAGGATATCAGTTCACTCCCACATTCCTCCTAAAATACTGGTTTCCCTAGAGTTAGCCAGTTAATTGTTTCATTTTCCTGTGTGATGGTTCAACCTCAAAATGTTCTCTGGAAGCATCATGAATCTGAAGCTACCGCAATGACTTAAGCTTGAGTTCAAAAGGGGACCATTTCATTTGAATAAGTTCAATTAAGTTCAATGCAGCTAGAAAACTAACAGGATGGTGAAATGAAGGTTCCTTCATGAGGCACTGTTTCACTTGACAGTTTTTTGAGTCTCCAGAGATAGTTACATGCAACACATTCTCATGTCCCTGCCCCCTGCAGCACTGCTAATGTTTAAACATTGAACTATGTCTTTCCATAATCACCCTGGCAAGGAAACAGTCCATATTTAGATATAAAAGTCAATACTTTCATAAGATCCTAACAAATGAACTGTTGTAAATTCCTTCTAGAGTTAGCCTTGTTGTGTAAATATGCATCTCTGGCAAGAGGATTAAACATACAAGTGCATGCGCAAGCAGATATCCACACCCCACACACATTCCCCTTACCCCCTTCCCCCAACAGGAAATTCTCTCTGAAGCAGTGGTTGATTGCTTTCCATCTCTTAGGAAAACAATATAAAGGCAATGTATGACCTGAAATATCCCAAGCTGCATCATCTATCACAGAATCTACTACTATCTGCATAATGTACTCATTCAACCCCATCCAGAGTATCTTCCACATTACTTCTGCAAACTCTGAATTCGGAATTGATCTGGCTGTGAAAATTCTTGCTCTCTAATCCCTAGCATTAGAAAAGGAAATCACACAGTCGTGCAGGTTTTTCAATACTAAAGGTGTTTCCATTTTTAACATACTAACCCTTTACCTTGTTCAATGCCAGTGAACACACCCTACCCCCTGAGTGTCTTCAAAGCACAACTCTTCCAATCTCACTGCCCCACCTGCCCTTGCAGCCCAATCTGGCCAGTTGCCATTAAGCTTAATCTACCACGTCCTGTGATTTGAAGTGTGTTCTCAACCCAGCCGCACCAGCAGCACCAGCAGCACATAAGAACTTACTGGACATACAGAATCATCCAGAAATACCAAAGAAATCCTGAATTTCTAACAAGATTTTCAGATGATTCATGAGCTCATGAACCTTTTAGAAATGTTCTTTTAAATAACAACGTGCTATTCATCGTCTCTAGGTACACATCTCCTTAGATTATCTGTCCCCTCTCAGAGCTCTTGCTGTCATACTTAAACTACAATCTGAGGAAAACAAAACATGGGCTTTAAGAATTTGTTGATTCTCTCTGCCTCTTTGAGATTTTGAAGTTAGAGACACAGAGAGTTTATCCAGAGAATGATGGGAAAGAAAATGATGCAGCAAGAAAATGATAAACATTAGTGGTTAATACACTTAGTATCTCACCTTGGAGTGTCTGGGTTTGGTTCCCAACTCCAGCTCATGACTCTAGCTTCCCACTGATACTCCCTGCCTTTCACATAAGGGACTTGGATTGGCCTTGGCCCTAGTCCAGCTCCAGCCCAAACTCTGTTTGGACGACTGGGCAGTAAACCAGCAGATGGGGGTGAGGAGGCTCTTCCTCTCTCTCATAAATAAATTTAAAAACCATTATAAATGAATTTATACTCAAAAGCTGCAGCTACTTAGCAACTTGCAAACAAAGGAAACATTATAAACTAATAGAAAAAAAGAAAACTTACACAACAGAGAGGTAAGAAGAAAGACCTTTGAGAAGTTGACACATTAATGTCAGATATTTCACAGGCAGTAAAGAGAGAAGAGCTATTCTTTGCGGTTCATCCTTGTATTCTGTGGCAAGATACTATTATAGCAACCTACCTACAACTCCACTACTTGGTCCAGCTTTAGTGGAATTCTTTACTAACTAGGGTTGTCTCAAGACTCTATGAAGTCCTTCTCCACACTTTCTCCATGGATGATCTAATCCAAATGGAAAGGCCTTCATTATATCCAATTAGCCATGATATATGTGTTATTGAGTAGCATACTCTGTGCATGTTTGTTTTTAATACAATGAGAGAGAGACAGTGAGGGGGGGCATGGAACGAGAAAGTGAGAGAGGGGAAAGAAAGGAGGATAGAGACAGGAAGGGGTGGAGGAGGAAGGGATGGGAGAGAGAGAGACATTAATTGATTACTTCTATCCTTTGGTTCACTGTCTCCAAATACCTGCAATAGCCAGGGTTGAACCAAACTTGGGAGCCTGGAAATCTACTGAGAATTCCCACACGGGTGGCAGGGATCCAGCCATCATCTGCTGCCTCCCAGGAAGCGCATTAGCAGGAAAATGACAGCAGAGGTGACTCTCAAACATAGGCACTCAGAAATGGGATACAGGTGTCACAGCTATGGCTTCACCTGCTTCACCATATTGCTTGCCCTGTGAGCACCATATTCTTGCTTGCAAATATCTACTCAACATCTCCACTGCATAGATTCCTTAATCCAAACACAATTCCTCAAAGAGTTTTTATCTCTTTCATAACTGTTAGTACCATGAGACTCATCCAAGCCAGAACTCTGAATATCCCTTTGCTCTTATTTCTTTCATATCATTTCAGCATGTCAAGGCCAGAACTTTTATTATATTTATTATAATAAATGCAATAAACTACAAAGTCTTTCCTTTTCTGTCTCATGGCCATAGTTTTAAATTTCCTGTCCTTCACCTCTTGGACAAAAACTCAGTAACTACTCAGTTGTCCTCATCACCACCTCACACTGCTAACCATCATCGCATTCTTCATATCAGTGCCAGAAATATGTCAAATTTCAAATCAAGAATGAAAGCATACGGGCCCGGCAGCGTGGCCTAGTGGCTAAAGTCCTCGCCTTGAACGCCCCGGGATCCCATATGGGCACCGGTTCTAATCCCAGCAGCTCCACTTCCCATCCAGCTCCCTGCTTGTGGCCTGGGAAAGCAGTCGAGGATGGCCCAAACCTTTGGGACCCTGCACCCGTGTGAGAGACCCGGAAGAGGTTGCTGGTTCCCAGCTTCGGATCAGCGCGCACCGGCTGTTGCAGCTCACTTGGGGAGTGAAACATTGGATGGAAGATCTTCCTCTCTGTCTCTCCTCCTCTCTGTATATCCGGCTTTCCAATAATAATAAATTCTCATCAGGGAAAGCAACCTACAAATGTTTATTACAGACACTTTTTAAAAGTCATATTTTTATATGTGAACAGCACATAACCACCAGTAATAAAGATAATTGTAAGAATTGCTGAGCCTCACCCTGAGGGCTTTACAAATGACAAAAAAAGAGAGAGAGAGAAAAAAAAGACAGCACGCTACCCTGGACATTTGTGCAAGAGAGGAGCAATCATAGTGGCAAGGCAGATAAATTCTGTGGGAGTTGAACTCACAGAAGCAAAGCCTAATTGCTGCTGGGTAAGACTGACTGACTGACTGAATGAATACCCAGCAGTGACCACCCGCTGCTCATCAAAAATCTCTCTTCTCTTTACCTTCTGATTTGTTCAGGGGTGTCATCTCACCCATAAAGGATCCAGAGGCAAGCTAGATAACACACTCAGTGTTCATTTCCTTTGAATATATCCCAGAAAACTTTTCCATATGGATAAACAAAGCAGCACTGCAGGGTGAAATGGTTTATTTTGGTATTGACCAGGAAAATATTGCCAAGTATTATCATCTTACGTAGCAAATGCTTAGTCTCATAAAAACTGTATTTGTAATGCCCATAAAAACAATGATGTCAGTTCATGCTAAGGAGTGTATTACTGACTGACTTCTGGAGGGCATGAATGCAGCTAATGAGATACCCACATAGTAGGTATCTACTCAAAGTAGAAGGCTCAAATCCTAGTTTTCAGAATGACTGCCACTCAGGTTGTTCCTTGATCACAGTCATGCTTGCTTTCAGATTCATTTGTTCCACTGTCAGGGTCTCCATATCCACTCATTTTCTGTTTCCTTTTGGGTATTTTACCTTTGGTTGGTTATCAGAGGATGGTCAGAAAGGGTGGGAAATAAAATAACCTTTGAGTCAGGGAAGGCTATTGCTTCCTGTGTATTCCATGTTATGTGGTGTAGGTGAAGAACTGAAAATTAATACCTACAGCAAATTTGGGGTTTGTAAGCTAACCTTCCCAATAAGTTGAGAGATTATATTGGGAAGAAGATGGTAAAAGCACATAAGTGTGCATGTTTGCTCAAATTTTCCAAGTAAGCCTTTAATTAGAGAGTAGTAAAATAAAAACTCTCATGTCTATGCACATAAATAGAAGCAGTTTAAATAGTCAAGGCTTAGAGCTAAGCAAATTATAAACGCAACTGACATCATTTTGCCCCTTTATGGAATGAATACCTTCTTCATGTAAACATCTTAGTAATAAGATAAAAATAAAAATTCTATAACATAGACTTAAAATAGAAGTATATTTCCAGTAAGACTTACCATCTTACAAATTACAGCTTGCTTAAATTTGCTGTCCATCTCACAGCCTTAATCAGAATTAATTACTTTTCAAAATATTTATAGGAATTTTTAAGGCATAATACATTAAAGGAGTTCGTGTGTGACAAGCGGTGGAGAGAAGTAGGTAATTATCTTAAGTTTTTGTTTCAATAAACTCTGAAGTAGAACTTTAAAAAGTCCCTTTTAACTCCCTTTAAGTCAAATCACAAGATTTTGTTGATAAGAAAGATTCTATATTATTCTGGAAAAATAATCATTGTGAGAAGCTGAACTAGAAGTTCTTCTGAGATCTTTCTAGATTTAAAATTATACCTGTTCAGGTGTTTGTATTAAACTTTGAGTACATATAAATCCACAGAACATACCACTCTGAAACACACCAACATTCAAAAAAGAAAGTAAAGATAACTCAGCAACTAGTACTGAGTGAATTATTACTCTGTGTGATATGGAAGAAGAAAGACAAACTCATCTTGAACTTTCAGTAGGCCATACCACTGCAACCATTCAGCCACACTCCAGTAGCTTCTGGTGTTCCTTCTTCTGTGAACTACTCATATGACCTTGAGATAAGCATAGACCATTAAGCCCTTGGTTTCCATATCTTTAAAAAATTGGCAAATAGTCCTGACAGACAGTACATCATCCTATCATCAAGATGCATGCAACAGTCTTGTTTGGAGTCCTTTGATTTGGAATATGTCAGCCTCTATTATGCCGTTACTATACATTCCCTTAAATGAAAAGCCATAAAACAAAATTTACAACAGGAATAAAGTTTAAAAAAATCTACAACACCATGGATTTAAATAACATGCTACAGAATGATCAATGTGTTGATGAAGAAATGAAACATCCATTTTCTGTACTGGCAATGTCAGGACATAGTTGAATAGCAGATTGATGTGACTTATGACTTCTTATGAAGGACTATACTATTGTAGTAATATGGGGGAAATCAGTTGGGGGAGGGAATTAAGGGAGGAGGTAAGGGAAATCCCAGGGCCTATGGAATTGTATCATAAAATAAAAAAAGTTTAAAAAGAATAAAATCATTATCATAAAAAGTCTCCTTTGGTTCTAAAACTCTGTTGAGTGACAGCTTGAGGTTCTCATACACAAGAGAACTTGAAGTTCCCTGCGTCAGAGAAAGGATTCCAGGAGAGCTACAACAGTATCTGAGGCATCCCCAAAGGAGAGTGTCCTGACGTATAGACAGGAGGCAGGCTGGTCTTGCAGAGAAGTCCTGAGACTCGGTCTGTTGCCATTTGTTGGCCTCCTGTGAGTCCAAAGTCTGAGTCTCTTAACGACAACCAAGACAGGTTGATTACAACTACTGCTGATGGTCAGCTCACATCCTGATTTCTGAGGTAGGTTCCTCTTGCTCAAGAAAATTTCCACATCTTGTTAACAGTACTTATTGTGTGCTTTGAATATTGCTGGCTTCGAATACTACAGCAAGCTGTGACGGATTGAGAAGATTCACAGTGTGGTTACATCAGGAGAAAAAAATTGCCTCTTTTTCCTTGATAAAGCTGTGTTAGTGTGCTCTTAATGCGTACCAGCTTACTTTACAGAAAAAAAATAGTTAATTACTTTCATAAAGTTAATATACTACTGAGGGGCAAACCTGGTTGCTGTTTTGCCACACCATTGCAAAATGTTTATCTAATCTGAAATCACACTGGGCTGAGGGAGGGATGATGTAGGTGCTAACCTTGCATAGCCTTTGCAAAGCTATAGACAAGCAGGCCAACAGTTCAACTTTCCTCCATTTCAACTGCTTTTCCTGTGTCCCAGGGATCCTCCACATCAATCATAAGTCTGCAGCAACAACATGCTTGAAGAAGTTCATGAAGTTCACCAAACTTTAATTATAAGTTTCCAGGAGAGTATAAAAATCGCCTTGCTTACTGCCTCCTTTCAGCCAGTCATATTTTTAAAACTTCAGAAAAAGGGGAGAATGACTTGTCCTAGGTGGGTCAGCAAGGTCACACCTGCAGGCCAGCTTGGGAGAAGGAAAAACCACCAGAAGTGGGTGGGCTGGGGGATCTACAGAGCAAAAGGGGCAGCATGTTTCCAACAGGAGGTAAAACCTAAAAACAGAAGCTTGTCAGTGAGGTGTGGACTGCAGTGAACATCTCTGCCGCTGGGATTGTGGGTGTGTGCAGCTGCACACATCTGGGCCACTCTGCATCGGGGGACTGGAATAGTCAAAAGAAATGTCTGCTAAATTGCTTCAGTGTTGCTGGTGAATATTCAGCTTCATGGTGTTCTTTGAGAGGAAAAACCCACATTATTTTAATAGGTCGAAGATTTTCATGATCGCAGAACATCAAATAGAAAACTGTAGGATATAATTCCAGGAAATGATTTCAAAATAATAATTACAGGTAATATTATGTTTCAAGCTAGACTATAAGACAGCTTAGTCCCCCTATTTTCCATGTGGCAGACAAGCCAGTGCTTACTGACATAAAGGGAGGCTCACCTTATTGCAGAACTGAAAGGGAAACTTCAAACAATAGTAATTTGGTAATTCAGCACGAGCATTAAGGATTTAGATAAAGATAGATCACTGTCTTAGAAAGCAAGATCTGATTGGGAGACTATATACAACTTAGTCATCTACTCACACAACAAAAGATGAAAAACCACAGGTTTGGTAATTCTTTTTTTTTTTTTTAGATTTATTTTTAATGGAAAGGCAGATGAGATTTACGAGAAGAAGAAACAGAGAAGGATCTTCCGATTGCTGGTTTGCTCCCCAAATGTCAGCAATGACCAGAGCTGAGCTAATCCTGAGCTGACCCAAAGGCAGGAGCCAGGAGCTTCTTCCAAGTCTCTCATGTGGGTGCAGGGTGCCTCTGATGCTTTCCCTGGCAATAAGCAAGGAGCTAGGTGGGAAGCAGAGCAGCCAGGACATGAACCAGCACCTATATGGGCTCCCAGCATGTGCAAGATGAGGATCAGGTGATTGAGCCAGGCCCAAGAATACTTTAATAATGAAGGAAAAGAAATGAAAGATACTTTAGAAACAGGTCTTCCTGAAAGTTATCTGCCATGGACAATTTGAACTGAATCTCTATTCAAAGAAAATGAATTATTTTTCTCTCTGACACCAGCAGGAATGAACAAAAAGCTGATAGAAATTGTGTATAATGAAAAAACTATGTCAGGCTTTCAAAACTGTATTCTACCTTACATATTTATGCTTTCATTTAATTTCCACAATTTTTGGAGTATTCTCACAATCCATTAATCCATTTTTAGGATGAACGGAATAAAATTTTTTTTTTGGTAAGGCAATGTTTACAGGGCTACTAGATTTTCTAAGTAAAATGGAGCAAAGAATCAAAGCTAACTGAAAACTTAATAATTTTTATTATAAAAATGTGTTACTTGCTTACACATATGCTTTTTTCCTAAAGAAAAATCGCTTTTTAGTTACTTTTTTTCTCTAACACATCTCTTTTGTAGTATTATTGATGTTTTAGTAATTTTTTAAATAAAATTAAATCATTATTCAAAAGCAAACATTGTATGTAAAGCTTCCTGTAATCAACATAAAAAATACATGTTTCAGACTGACTCTGACTTTAAAATTCAGGCCAAAGTCTTCAGCCAGAACACAAAAAAAGAATTTTTTAAGTAATTGCATACAAGACTTGATGTGTAACCAGCAAATTAACCATCATGTTTGGTCATTAACAACTCAAACATGACACACTGCATACAAAAAATGAGAACAGAATCTTAAGGAAAGCCTACATTATCATTTCAGTATTATAGTTAAATACCGGTTCATAGGAGAGTTGAAAATAAAACACCACAACTCAGATAAGGTATTCTGGATGCACATCTAAGTCTCTATTTGAGCTGGTTTCTAACTTGCTCGTATCCTGCATCCTTACAGCTGCTCACACCATGTAAAGTCTCCGAATCCATGACTGGAAATAGCACACTGCCTGGCTGGAACTTTTTGCAGAGTAAGTCAATGAAAGGCGCTACTGTCCTCCAAAGCACATTATTCAACAATTAGATTTTGGTTGCTGAAGTGAAAAACAAAGGCAGTACTATATCCTATCGGGTTCCTCCAATCTGCCTCACTGATGCCATTTTTAGGTACAGACTTTCAGTTCACAGTTTGCTTTTTAACAAGGATTCTAGTAATGTGGAAACCATGTGAAAAAATACACTGTTCACTGTGTGGCACACCCTTTTCAGAAATGCAAACTATAAGGACTAGAGTTAGAAAATCTCATAAAGTAGATTGACAATTAAAAACACTATGGATGCCACTGAAAATCATCACACTGATTTGTAGTGTAGCTCTGATGTGTAGCAGATAACACAGGAAACAAAATAATGTACAGAAATGAAATAATCACCTTGGGATATGACCGTTGGTTTTTGTCTGTGTTTATACTCCAATGGAACTGTGGTGTTCTTACTCTTTACTTTTGTAAATTATGGCTAGTGACAAGTTAAGCCCGTGAATATAAAGCGGATTAAACTTTTGTCTTTGCAAAAACTGATAAAGACAGTGGAGAGGGAAGGGTATGGTCATCTTCCTGGAATTGTACCAATGCAATGTACAAAGTCTGTTCTCCTTATATTAATAAATATTTTAAATTTTCAATTCTTTCATTTATTTGAGAGGCAGAGAAAGTGACTGCGCACTCTCATATGATGGTTCATTCCCCAAATTCTTTTTTTAAGATTTATTTATTTTTATAACAAAGCCAGATATACAGAAATGAGGAGAGACAGAGAGGAAGATATTCCGTCCGATGATTCACTCCCCAAGTGAGCACAATGGCCGGTGCTGTGCCAATCCAGAGCCAGGAGCCAGGAACTTCTTCCAGGTCACCCATATGGGTGCAGCGTCCCAAGGCTTTGGGCCGTCCTGAACTGCCTTCCCAGACCACAAGCAGGGAGCTGGATGGGAAGTGTAGCTGCCGGGATTAGAACTGGCGTCCATACGGGATCCTGGCGCATTCAAGGCAAGGACTTTAGCCATGGCGCTGGGCCCCATTCCCCAAATTCTTATAAGGGCCCTGGACTGAGACAGGTCCAGGAAGCAGAAACTTAGAGCATGTTTCTCATATAACGGGTACAAACCCAAACTCTCACTTCTTGACCTATCACTGCCAATCACTTGACCAATCATTGCTGCCTCCTAGGGCCTGTATTAGTAGGAACACAGAATCAAGAGATGAGGCAGTAATCAAACCCAGGTACTCCAAATGGGACAAACACAGTCATCATAACCAGGGTCTTAACTGCAATGTAAAAGAAATATCTGTCCATATTGCTAATATTTTAACAAAGTACATCCAAGTCTACTCTCTTGCCATAATAACCAAGTAAAATGGATGTGCTGTTGATCATTTTTTCCCTTATATGGATTAGAAAAAAAAAAAAAGAAAAAATTTAAGGGCCACACATTTGGCCTAATGGTTATCTATAACCTAAATCACAGTGCCTTGGCTCAACTCCTGCCTCCTGCCAATTCAGATCCCAGAAAGCATCAGGTAATAGCTCAATGGGAGACGTGGGCTGAGTTTCTGCCTCCTGACTCCAGTCGTGGCCCAGTCCTCATCACTGTGGGCATTTGGAAAATAAAGCAGCAGATAGAGCTCTCTGTCCATTTGCTTCTCTCTCTCTCTCTCTCTGTTTTACACACACACACACACACACACACACACACACACACACACATACACACAAACACCAAGGCTCAATTGACTTGATCTAGAACTTTATGGGAAGGTTGAGAGGAAAACATTGTATACTAATATACTAATGATGTTTGATCTGAATTACGATTAAATTAAATCATTGCAAGATGAATAGCATTTTGTTACATGCAATCAGAATAGCATTATGGAAGATTAAAATATATTTTCCACTTGACTTTATTTGATAATTGGTGGAATACAATAAGTTGTTTCATAGCTTGGGTGGGAACCTTCTGCTGTCTGTTTCCTCTTTGATTTTTTGGCTGTTATCCAATAAAAATGGAAGTAGAGAGGGAACAAAGAAAAAAATACAAAGTTTGTATCATTAAGATGACCCACTTACCTTGAGTTCATCCTGTGATACTCTAATGCTAGGACACAGAGTTACAGATTCCCCACATACAGAAAGGTTAGGGGTTGTTTTCTGAAGGGTAGGAGGACAAAGGTTAAAGAGATGGACATCTTGAAGTACACACTAAAATTAAGACTATTTTCTTCCTCAAGCTTCACTGAATTTATTTGCTTGCTTTCCTTGTCAGATTTTTTTTTATTAAAGATCACAAATTCATAGAATGTGTTAGGCTTAAAAAAGGGTTAATGAGTACATTTCTGCACACAGAAGATATGTGTAAATTTTTATGGATATACTTGAATACATGAAATATGTGAGGGCTTTAAAGAGTTCATGGAAAATTGTACTAAACAGTAAGTTTGTGATGCACACAATTTGAAATACATGCATAAATATGTGTATATATTTACATAAACTTTTAAAATACCTACTTTCATCCATTTGAAAGTCACTGAAACAGATAAACAGACTGAGAGGGCTTCTACCTGTTGGTTCATTCCCCAAGTGAACACCAACAGACAGTGCTGGACCAGGCCAAACCCAAAGCCTTGAGTAACATCCCATGCAGATAGCAGGGAACTACGTACTGACTCATCAGCAGAACAATGGATCAGAAAAACAGCCAGAACTCAAATGGCCACTCAAATACAGGATTGGGCACCCCAAGCACAAGCTTCCATCACCAATATACACGACCTATTAGCTTTTGAAGACTTCATTTCAGGCATGGATTTCAATTTGTTTTGGCACACAAATGAACTTATACTTGAATTCCTGTTTTCCACTAAGTCTGTGAAGTATTATGTGCATATATACAAATTCTAGCTCTAGTAGCATCACTGCTTTACTCACTTCCAAATCTCCACTGTTCATCATCATACACAGCAGAGAAGTAACACATAAATAAACAGAAACTGAGAATAAACTGTCTGTTCAAAAATATGTGTAGGGGCCAGCATCATGGTTCAATAAGCTAATCCTCCACCTTCAAGTCCTTTCATCCCATATAGGTGCCAGCATGTGTGCTGGCTTGGCTGCTCCATTTCCTTTTCTGTTCCCTGCTATGACAAAGGAAAGTAGTGGAGGATGGCCCAAAGTACTGGGACACTTCACCCATGTGGTAGACCCAGAAGAAGCCCCTGGCTCCCAGCTCAGGTCAGTTCAGGATTGGCTCAGCTCCAGCCTCTTGCGTGCATTTGGGAAGTAAAGATATTTTCTACTCTCTCTCTCCTTCTGTCTATAAATCTGCCTTTCCAATAAAAACAAATAATTCTTCTTTATGTGTAACAGGGACCACACTGTAGTACAGAACATTAAACCACTGCGGGTAATGCTGGCATGCCATATTGCAGTGCAGGTTTAAGTCTTATTGTTCCACTTCTGATTCAACTCCCTGTAAATACACTGATGTAGGCAAAGGAATATGGTTCAATTATTGGGCCCCTGCCACCCATGTAGATTCCTAGATGGAATTCTAGGCTCCTGACTTCAGCCTGGTCCAGATCCAGCAATTTCAGCCATTTGGGAAATGACCTAGCAGATAGAAGGCCTCTTTCTTCTTTCTCTCTGTCTCTGACATAACACATGCACATGTGTGGGCACACACGCACATGAATATATGTTCTCACTTTGAAATAAACATTAACACTAAAACAAGAAATAATACATTATGCACATATATAAAGATATGCTTAAATATGTATATATCACAAGATATTTAAATAATCAAGATTTGTTCATGGTATAATTCTTAAAGATCATTTTATTGGTAAAACTCCAGTTTATCTAATTAATACCTCCATTTTACAGATGTGTCAACACAGCTCAGGAAAATAAATGGACTTTTCCAACAGGACAAAAGTGAGAGTAATTTCTTCTACCCAGTTCACTTGATCAAGGAAACTTTTTACTAATATTTACAGAATTTTACTAATATATGCAGAAAGTAAATTTTAGAGTTCCTAAGATGTCTTAAGCTATGTATAATTTTCTTTCTCCATATAAGTTCTTATACCTACCTTATAAAGGTTAATAGCAATTTTATTAATGAGAAAATTGAGATTTTTTGCCATTCTAATGAGTGACTCCACTTGTGTAATCTAGTCTCTAAGCTTCTCAAAGTCAGGAGTCATGCTACTTAGTTTTGCTAACATTAGTACTTTATCCATCTCAAGGACTCTGAATAGGTTTAGAGTTTATATACCTTAGGAAATGGCTTTACTAAAAGAACTCGGGCTTTGGAGTCAGGCTGTCTCATCATTTGTATATGATTCTAAAGCAAGTTCTCCAACCTATGTTTCTTTTTAAAAAGGGGGAAAATATCATCTCCTTTTTCATAGTTAATTATGAGTTAATGAAACATCATGTAAAGTGACTTATTCACTGTGCACATTGGTGGAAGGGACAAGACCCCCAAAGCTCATGTAACAAAAGCAAAACTAAACAGACCAAATCAAACTCACAAGTCTTTCATGGCAAAGAAAATGACAGAGTGAAGAGATATCCAACAGGATGGGGGGAAACATGGCTTTGAACCACTTGTCCAGCAAAGGATTAATCTCCCAAATATAACAACAAGTTAAAAGGCACAACAACAACTCAAAAAACTCAAAAAACTCAACACAACCAATTCAATTGAGAAATGAACAAAGGACTGCAACATTTCTCAAAGTAAGAAATACAAGTGAGCAACAGATATAATGAAATATGCTCAATATCACTAGCATCAGAAAAAAATGCAACTCAAACCCACAGTGAGTTATCTCCTCATCCCTGTCAGAATGAGTAACAAATACTGCCCAGGACGTGGGAGAAGGAAAAGACTTATAAACTGTTGGAGGAATGTAAATTGCTGCATTTATAGTGAGCACAGTGTAGATATTTCTTATGAAACTAGAAACAGACTTTCCATATTTTAATTCCACTATTCACCAGTGCCATCATATTTATAGCAGCACTGTCCGTAACAGCCAAGATTTGTAACCAAAGTGTCCATATCAGATGAATGGATAAAGAAAATGTGGGGTATATATATAAATTGAAAATAGTTCAGTTGCAAAACTTTCTGGACTAATGTAGCCAAGAATTAATATATTGAATCTTAAGGAATTAAGGAGAGTGCTAAAGTTTTTTTTACTAATTTCTTTTTAAGATTCCTTTATTTTTATTGGAAAGGCAGATTTGCAGAGGGAAGGCAAGACAGAGAGAAAGATCTTCCATCTGCTGATTCATTCTCCAGGTGGCAACAACAGCCGGAGATGAGCTGGGCCCTAAAAATTTTTTTAAATCTCCTGCATCCCAAGGTGGGACCCCAGAGTGGAGCAGGTGGACAGGAGGAGGCTTGTATCCCAACCCTGGAGACCCCCAGATCCTCACCAAGGACTATCAATATGGGCACCAAGGACTACACCCCAACTGCCAAGGAGACCACTGGGAATTGGAGTGCCTTTGGAGGCCAAGAACTCTGAGGTCACCCACCCCCATCTGGATCTACAACATGGGATAGAAGAAATCCAAATCCTTCCTTGTAAGATCCAAGGTCATCGGAACAACAGCCAGGAGCCCTGAGCGGTCCGCAGAAACAGAAGAACAGTAAACTTCCTTCGGGACTAGGGAGAGGAGCTTTCTCTGGTCCTTACTTAGTTCCAACTTTGGATCCCCATCCTCTCTTGCAATGACCATCAGGGTCACTCCGGGCGCCCCCCCAAAAACTAACAAACAAAATTAGAATAGACAGAGAGAATAACAAGGAAAGCTTAGAACCAGACAGGAAACAGTCAGCATGGATTCACATATACCTTACTAGGTAGGACTCAGAGATTAATTACTCCTAACAGGGGAATGGAAGATTTCTCTGCACACCCCTCCTAAAACAGTTCTACACCTCAACTGTTGACATATACCTTGCTAGAGTTATAAGTCAGGTTAGACTATCCTAAAATCTGCCAAGTTCAGTAGAACGCTATAGACTGCTAAAACCTCAAGTGAGGATAGACACGAGACAGCTGAATAGTACCTTACAGCCATTTTAAGGTGTATCGAAGCTGGTTGTATATAAACCAAAATCAAAATGTCAATGAAGAAGTCACAGGATGTGGTTAAGAACTTACATTTTTTAACATACTGGTTACTCAATACCATGTCAATTAGTTCCATAATGTTGTAAATTGTTGATGTTATGTTGGGGCTTTAAATTGATCGGGATGATATTCTGTCATCTCCACCCTTACACCAGAGATGGTCTCCCCAAGAAACAGTTGAATGTATCTGGACAAACAGATGCTGGACTCTTTGCCTGGTATATGCTTGCAATGAAAGAATCTCAACTGATTTTGATCTGTAAGACTACAACAAGGTGGAGGAATCCACCATGGGGGTAGGGTTTGGGGAGGGGTTAGGGGAATCCCAGAGCCTATGAAACTGTGTCACATAATGCAAGGTAATTAATAAAAAAAATTCCTGCATTCCATTAAAATGTAAAACAATTATTAAGAAACAAGGTGTGGTTTTTTGTTTTGTGAGGTATGAATGTTTCAAAAGAAAACATGTCCACTGGGCTACTGGTAGCATATTAGACTAGCCCTCCACCTGCAGCATCAGCATCCCATGTGGACACAAGCTTGTATCCCTGCTGTTCCATTTTCAATCCAGACCCCTGCTTACAGTCTGGGAAAACAACAGACGATAGCTTGAGTCCTTGGATCCCTGCACCCAAGTGGGAGACTGAGAGGAAGTACCTGACTCCTGCCTGCAAATAGGCTCAGCTCTGGGAACTAGTGGATAAAAGTGCCTGCTCGCGCTCTCTCGCTCTCTTTCTCTCTCACCTTCTCTCCATAAATCTGCCTTTCAAATAAAATTAAATATTTTTAAAAATTGCACACCTAAATATTGCTTTATACATGACCCATGGTTATTTTTGAAGTACATGAAGAAAGTCAGTTTCCTGATATATTTGGTGTTCATACTGAAAAAAACAAATGCCTTTAAGTTACCTTGGATGTAACAAAGGAACAGCAGTTTTAAATAATGTACAGGATAGGAAAATGATATTTTCCTGTTATCCTATCTCATAATCACATGAATATACACTGCTTCTCCTAGAAAAATGACCTACTTCATGCCTAGATCTAAATTTTGCCCTTTTCAGATGATCATTTAACATTTTATGCAGCGTAACTGAAGGCTCGGTTGATCAAAGTTGGATTTTCACATTTTCTTTGATGTATACTTGGGAGGGCTTAACAAACACTATTTTAAAAATATACTGCACTAGATCATAAACCTATCACTCATGTTTGTTTTTTATTGGATTTCTGGTAAGCGGGTGGTGTGATGATTCTGAAAACCTTAATTCCACCACTCCATTACCATGTAGCTAATGGGTTCAGAAAATTCCAACCACAAAAACATAATCACAGTAGCTCTCTGTAAAGAGGTACCTGAAACCTCATTGATTACTACTTAAAATGTTCCCTGTGAAAGTCAAATTCAAAACATATTTATGAAAATAAACCTTTATGCTTAGATTTTAAACCTGTTGGCCAGAAAAAACATCGTAGTTTGGTCTAGAATATTTGGGGAAAAAAAACTAACATAGGAATCCAGGGAAGTATTTAGCTACTTTATTAAAATAGCAAGTCTTGTCAGTACTTAGGATCTATAATGAAGAGTTCCCCCAGGCCCTCAGGAATCAGACTGTTTTTTAAAGTGCTAACTTTTTAACCTTTTGCATTGGTATCAACGGATATGGACATCTTATCAAAGCGATTCTGTGGAGACTAAATGCAGAGAAATATACTAAAGTAAAAATAACACCTAAGAAAAGCTCAACTGTCCACTAAATAAAGAATTCCTCACAGAATGTCATTGAAAATATTAAAACAAAAATAAGAAAAGGGCCTGGCTTGATGTCTTAGTGGCTAAATTCATGCTACATGCACCAGGATCCTATACTGACGCTGGTTCTAATCCTGGCTGCCCCGCTTCCCATCCAGCTCCCTGCTTGTGGCCTGGGAAAACAGTCAAGGACGGCCCAAAGCTTTGGGACCCTGCACCCACATGGGAGACCCAGAAGCAGCTCCTGGCTCCTGGCTTCAGATTGGCTCAGCTCCAGCCGTTGCGGTCACTTGGGGAGTGAAACATCGGACAGAAAGATCTTCCTCTGTCTCTCCTCCTCTCTGTATATCTGCCTTTCCTATAAAAATAAATAAATCTTTGAAATAAAAAGAAGTATCATCTTCTTAAGACTGCATATATGGGGCTTGGCAGCGTGGCCTGGTGGCTAAGGTCCTTGCCTTGATCCCATATGGCCGCTGGTTCTAATCCCGGCAGCTCCACTTTCTCTCTGTCTCTCCTCCTCTCAGTATATCTGACTTTGTAATAAAAATAAAATAAATCTTTAAAAAAAAAAAAGACTGCATATATGAAATACTCAGAATTTGTTCTTTTAAAAAAAAAATTAGAAGAAAAGCTCAATGGTAAAAGCGCCAAGACTAAGACAGGAAAAAAAAATCCAGCAACTGATCAACCTTCTCCATGCCACTGATAATGCCAAGGCAGATGGACACATGAAGCTCATTTGTTTTTTTTAGATTCAACAGTGGATTCTTCATGATCTTCTAATTCATTCTCAGATCACTGGTTGACTGCACAGATAGAAGCCATCTGGACGCTGGTGCCTCTGAGATATACTACACCTCAACAAACTGGTTCCCCAAGTACAGAGAGATCTGTCGTGGGGATATAAACAAGTTAACACTGAACATACTAAAAAACTTTACATTAATAACATATTATTAATAATATCCCAAAGTGGAAATGTTCACCCTATACTTTTTACAGTGAGACTATTAGTGTAAGGAGTAGACCTGGTTCACCCCCTGATAATCTAATCTTCCAAAGCAAAGGCACTGAGTGATCTTTTCCTAAAAATGAATATACAGTTATCATAGTAACAAATCTAAGACACAGCAACTAATTTAGTATAACAAACCAAGTGTGCTGTATATTACAGTCTAGTTTGTAACTATATGCTTATTTAAAGTCAACTTGAATCATAAGACAACAAGCCTTTTTTTTTTTCATTTCAGTCCCATATAATTAACTATGCTACAATCTGGAAAATATATTTTAATTGACAAACTATTTGAGCAAAAAGTTACATGAAGTGACAAAAGGTATATTTGGAACATACTGCAGGAAAGAGGGAAGCCAAACACTTATGATATTCCATTCCTTCTCATTCTACTTCTCAGAAACACCAGCTAACAATTCACATGTCTAACTTCTTGTAAACCCTCAAATTTTTTTTTTAAATTCAAACATATTGTTCATGATGTGCCCAGGAATCCTAAACTGAAAAAACAAGACATTTAACATAATGTTTAATCTTATATTTACAAGCCAAACTTCAGTATATTTTTATGTAAACTGTGTTTACAGTGATTAGTCAAGTATAAGAAGTAGATGACTGCCAAAGATAAGAATGCATTTCTTCGAACCACTTGTATTTGCCTCTAGGCTATTTTGTAATTAAAAACTTAAGAAATATTAAAGACAACTACATTTTTATATCAAAACCTTATGAATCCAACAATGAATCTGCAGTACATATTTCTTTACTCTTTTGCTACTCTGTAGGAAACTTTTCATCATGCAAAGCTTTAACAAACCAAAGGGATATTTCTTAGAACCTTAGGTCTCTGACTTCATAGTCAACATTTTCTTAAAATCTAATTATTACATGAACCATTATCCAACTTTATTAGGTGTTTAGAATTTCAGTTCTCCTAATCCTGTATCCCATTCTTTGTATGTTTTACTCTCCGGTATTTGGAAGTACCTGAAATGTCTAAAGAGATGCCCCTAAAGTCCTGTAATTATAACTTGGCCACTGTGATTCTGGACTCACACACCGAACATCACTGTATTACAAATGTTTAAAGTCACACAGCCTCTCTGTATCCTTTCCATTAAAGCTTGCCAACCCAATCACAGAATAGAAGCAGAAACTTTTTTCCTTTTTTTCACAGTTTTAAGGCATCAGTCACTTGAACATAAATTTTTGGAAGAGGTACATGCAGTATGAAACGTCAAAAATTCTCAATTAACCTGGCATTAGAAATTGCCCCTCCCCATGGTCTTAGCAATAAGAATTTCTTACTTTTCCACACTATTTCCTTTAACATGTGTTCTTAAGCATATCAAGTTACTTTTCACAGTATTAAGGATCAAGAACATTTTTCTCTGAAAGCTCGATGTATCATTATGTACATATAAAGCACAGTAGACAAGACCTAGATGAGTTCTGTGTTGTGTTCTAAAAGTCATGTACTAAAAGCACTTGAAATGTCATTTTATTTTAAATGTATACTACAAGGAAACAGTATTCCCTCAAGTATTTAGTTCTTTTACAATTTGAGCTTACGTAATAGTTCTCTTATCGCTAATACTTTTGGAAACAAAGCAATCAGTGACACCATCAAGAGAAGAGTTTTCACATTTCACAGAGTAATAAATCCAGAATAATAAATCATATATTAGCATGTAAGCTGGATATTCCTGGTTTCTCCCTGAGGACTCTTCTAGTCTTCCACCCAAAGGAAAATCCAGTAGGAACTGAAACTATTGCTCACTGGAAATATCTTTCATCTATTTGAGTTAGTATTTAGATTAGCTTTAGAAGCGGGAATTCAGCATTGTAAATGTCAACCAGTAGTGAAGCCTATCTAATTAAGTGGTCCAGGCTGTTATAAATCCTGAGGTTTCAACCAGGAGAATGAAAATTGAGGACTTCCTCCTTCTGAATTTTGATTTCTTTTGCCTCATAATTGACACAGAAAAAGTCCTGGCTTTTAGTACCATACTAAAATAAATAAGTAAGCTGCACATTTTCATGGATTTGGATTCAGTTAATCTAAAATTTACGCATGATTTAATCTTGTTATGCTTGGAGGCTAAATGTATTTTATAATTTGACTCCTGCTCTCCGTTCCAATGGAAATTAAAATATTACTGCTGTCTTCTGATGCTCTCATTTGCTAATCTGCTTTTTAAAATTCATAATCTAAAATATTCACAATTTCATTAAAATATTAAGAAAAATCCAAACTTGCAGATAATGAAAATGTATTTAAAACAGTATCTATTATCCCTCATAGAACAATTTCATCAAATGAAATTATGAAAAAAAAGCATAACTTAAACAGGAGACAAGGGACTATGGTCAAAGATGTTGGTACTCTAATTCATTTGCATTAAAAGAAATAAAAGATTTGTTTTTCTGAATATTATTGCAAATAAAAAGGTTGCTAATTATTTGCTTAAAGATGGTTTACTATTTAAGTTACTAAATTTTAAATAATATGTTACATCGTTTTCTTCCTTCCAAGTTTTCTCTTTATTAGCAGTAACTATGCAAATTTTTGTCTTATGTTCTTCAAGAACATGAAGAATGCATGGGCATTTATTTAGGTGACATTAAACTTACTAATGGTACAGGAAACATAAGCAATGTATTTTATATGTTGGTAAAAAAAAAAAACACCCATCCCATTTTGCAGAGAATATATTTTGTAGAATTATATTTATCATGTCTAATATATAGCATTGATTCATGGATAGTGGAGAGCTATGCTGAAATGCAGGTACAAGAAATAACAGGTACAAGAAATAATGGGAAGTGGAAATTGCCCCTATGTTCCCATAAAAAACTTAATCATATACATATTAAAATGTTTCATGATTTTTCTTATCAATAACTATACATACATTTACCAATAAGAGATAGCTATTTACACTACATTTTAAATAAAACAGCTTTCATTCACTTTTAACTATATGTGTCTGATCATTGTTACGTAATTGGATTTTTTTAACATTTATTGTAAGGTAGTAATATCTAAAGAAACACATTAACACAGCATGCAATAGAAGAAAATATACTACTGGCTTATTAATTTTGATCTGGGTAGAATATAACCTAAATAACCTATGAACTATAGAAATATCTATGTGCTTGGGGTCAGTGCAATGGTAAAGTACATTAAGCTGCCTCCTGGCAATGCCAGCATCCAATATGAGCACTGGATTGAATTCTGGCTGCCCCAATCTCAATCAAGTTCCCTGCTAATACGCCTGGAAAAGCAGTGGAGGTTGGTCCAAATCCTGGGGCCCTTACACCCTTGTGGGATACTCAAGTTCCTGGTCCTGGGCTAGCCCAAGTCAGTGCTGCCATTTGAGTGAATCAGAACATGGAAGAGTCTCCGTCTCTCTCTCCCTCCCTCCCTCCTTCCCTACCTCTCCACCCCGCCCAGTTCAGTCTTTCAAATACATAAATAAATCTTTTCTTTAAAGAGAAATATCTATATATTTTATTTAGATGGTAAAACATCATCATAGTCAAGAAATTAGGACATTTATAATAATCCCTTCAAAGTTAACCACAAGGATTGTATATCCTGATCTTGAGAAAAGATCGAATGCTTCTTAAGGAATAACTACTTGGGGCATCACAATTCCTCATTTTCAGTAATAATCATCATGGTGCCATAGCATAAGAATGGATTAGAAAATCACTGTGGAAATGGATCTCCTCTGAAGTTTCATTTGGAATAAATCCCAGAGATAAATTTTGTTTCCTTTGTTTTTCCTTTCAACAATTATATCCAGCTCCCACAGATTTTTTTTTCCCCTTAGTAACAGTGCGTCTCTTCCAATTCTATAACTGTCCTGCTTGTCTTCTACTGCCTTCCACTCCCTCTTTGTAACAGGTTCAGATACTCTGTTTATTCCAAAGGCTGGAACTAGGATTATTTTAAGGGATGAACTGAGAAAAAAAAATGTGTTCCAGATTAATGCCGAACATCCAGCTTTCTAAATTCTACTTCGCAGAACCAAAAAAATTTCAGATGTATTTGAACTAATCAATTGTGCTGTTCAGGTTAAAAAATCAAAACGTATTATTCAAATACTCAAAGAATTACACAGTTCTAATTGGAATAGAATTAAACAGCTTACAGGGAAGGCACTGGGCACAACTCCTACAATGCTGCTTGGGATAGCCACATCCCAGAATTCAGTACCTTGTTCAAGTCCTAGCGTTTCTTACTGGATTCAGCTGCCTGCCTACCTGAAAACTGGTGGATAGCAGGTATTTGCTCACGGATTTGTATTGATACCACTGAGATGGGAAACTAGGATTGCTTCTATGTTTGGCTTGGACAAGTCCTAGTTGTTGTAAGCACTGAGTTGTGAATCAGTACATGGGAGAACTCTGTCTCTTTGTTTCTTTCTACCTGTTCTTTGAAAGTTAATGGAAGTAAATAAAACTCTTGAGGAAAAAAATAAAGTTACAATTCTTTTAAAATATACAGTCCACTTTCTCATTTTATAATTTAGGAGGAAGGGAGGTGGAGGCACAAACTTTCCAACGTCACATTGTTACTCAGTGTAATGCTTGCTCTGAGAAACTTGAAATCCATGCATTTTTTTCCAAGCAAGAAATAACCAAACATCTTGATTTCTCATGAATAAAAGGTATTAAGTTCTTGCAATACTCTAAGCAGCCCAATGTAACAGAAGGTACCAAATAACATTACTGAACAGTTAATTAATCTCACGTTTAAAAAGAATCAAGTAATGCCAAAATTCACAGTTAGCAAGAGTAGTAGAGCCAGCATTAAACTCACGAAATCAAGATTCAATAGCTCTTCTCTCTTGGCCACTGCTTATACTGTCTCCCCATCTCCCTAGAAATACCTTTATTAATTACATAGGAATACAGAAGCCACCTCTAGGCTATGTAACTTTCCATTCCCAAGATTTTTGTTACTCTCATTATCCCCTTGCTACTGAACTTGCTAACTGACTCGCTAGTCAAATTCCTTTTCAATTTCTTTCAAAATATTTTTCTCATGATTTCTTGATTCAATTATTACACTAGCATTTCACAAGACAATCATTTTCTCTACATATGAAAACATTACAATATACATAATGTTCAAATACCTGAAGTTCACAATAACCAGAAGGATATATAGAAGGTCAGTCCTGTACATACATAACCATGAAAACTCTCCTCAGAGGCCTTGAAACTAACAGAAACATTTAGTCTTAACCCAAATCCTCTAAGCTTAAAAAGTTACTCACTTGTTAAGTTCCCATAACTTTACTTATTCAGAGTTACAATTTTCAGCTTTGGTACTTTCATGGGGGAGGAAGGTGAAGAATGGCCCTCTCTGTGTTTAGGAAATCATATCACCGATGAGCTTCAAATATTACATAAAATAAATTTATTTTATTTCATTCTTAATTACTGAATCAAAGACATATTATTTTGAGCTTTCCTAGAAAATACATATATATACACATACATCCACCCATACATACATTTATAAATTTTGTATCATTTTAGACTTATAACGGTACTTGCAAACATGTGGAAGATGGAAATAAAACATTTGATTTGTTGTAAAAGTGAATGAAGCTTTTTTCCTTATTATGCATCTCCGTATTTCATGTATTTTAAATTTCTGCACCAAAAACAAACTTATTTTTAGCTCAGCTTAATATACACTTTTTGAAGTACCCTTGTATATGAGCACCTCTAAAATCTTTTTTCTTGATTTATTAAATGATACAGTTCCACAGACTCTGGAATTTCTCCTACCATTCCCCAAGCCCCTTACCCACCACTAATTTCCCTATATTATTACAACAGTATAGTCCTTCATAAATAGTCATAAGTCTATTATTCTGCTATTTAAGTGTATCCTGACATTGCGGGCATGGACAATGGCAGGGAGTCCAGCATCCTATTGTCAAGGTATATTCAACAGTTTCATTGGGAGTTCATCTTCAGTTCAGAAATAGAAATGTATACTATACTTCTAAAATTCTTTTTAAAAATACTTATTGGGCCCGGCACGATAGCCTACTTGAAGTCCTCACCTTGCATGCAACAGGATCCCATATTGGCGCAATAGAGGTCAGCCTAAAGCCTTGGGACCCTACACATGCACAGAGACACGGATATTTATTTATTTTATTGGAAAGTGAGATATACAGAGAGGAGGAGAGACAGAGAGAAAGATCTTCCATCTGCTAATTCACTCCCCAAGTTGCTGCAATAGCTGGAGTTGAGCCAATCTGAAGCCAGGAGCTTCTTCTGGGTCTCCCATGCAGATGCAGGGAGTGAATTAGACTAATCTCTACCGCTTTCCCTGGCCACAAGCAGGGAGCTGGAGGAAAGTGTAGCAGTCAGGATACGAATCAGCACCCATATGGAATCCCTGCACATGCAATCACAAGGCAAGGACTTCAGCCGCTAGGCTACCACAGCAAGCCCTATACTTATTCTTATAACCTTCTTTAGCAAATGGAATGTACACAACAGGAATTGAACAAATATATTTATGACCAGAAAGACTTGTATATAGCAAATACTCAATATTATTTGGTAAAATACAAACTGCTATAGATGAACGTTTATTCTTGGGACTATATCTGCTCCATGTTGTCTTCCTCACAAAATAACGTCCAGCAAGTACTGGCATGTCAGCATAAGGACACTTGTTAATCTCATTCCCACTTCTGATAGTCCTCTTCCCACAAATGTGCAGTTACTTAAAGAGAAGACAGACTTATCCCACACCAGCAGTTAAGGTGCCATATTTTTATCAATAAAACCATTAAGAACTTAATTCAACATGGGCAGCTTCACACTTCCTAACTCTATCTAAAGTTTGAAGGCTTTTTTGTCTCTGGATCAGGAGGCAGAATTTTCAAGGCCAACAACACCTGCAGGGCACATGCACATCAATGGACTACAAAGGAAATACACATCCAATTATGTCAAAGAGCAATCCACCAGAATAAGAGAGGGAAAATTACCTAATTTTTAGTTTTCATGATGTAAGGCAGTTAGCTGGCATTATATGTCAACAGTTGCAATGAAAAGATTAATGTGTAATTTCATGGTGGTTTTTATTCTATACCTCTACTGAGGCACATAAAGATCCTTGAAGTCAAAATCTATTAGAAGGATGGATTGTCCTGAAGGTTCCCTCATCATTGCCAAGTGGAATAAAACCACAATGTGAGATGCATTTAAAACTCTATGGTGATTGGGAATGGACATATCAACATCTAGAAAATGTTATCTGTTGTATGTTGTATTATCAGGATTATATTGTATTATCAGTACTATACCAGGAACAGTAGTTATAAGAAAGCAAAGGGCATGTTAGAGTTCCTCATGAAAATATTCTCCTTCATTATAGCTAATTGTAGGATGGTACTGAGAAAAAGCAAAACAAAACAAAACAAACAAAAAACAGAAATGGTATCAAGTCATAGAGGAAGCCAGACTTAGAATTCAGCTTTGAGATGTTTGATCTTTGGTGAACACTTAATTTCTTTAGATTTTTTTAATTTATGTTTTATTTGAAAGCCAGATTTAAAGAGGCAAAGAGAGAGTTCTTCCAGGACTCAAGCAGAGCTGAGCTAGTCTGAAGCCAGTAACTGGGAGCCTGGAGCCTCCTCTGGATCTCCCACAAGGGTACAGAGACCCAAGAACTTGAGCCTTCCTCCACTGCTTTCCCAGGCCATAAGCAGGGAGCCACGTTGGAAGTGCAGCAGATGGGACTGAAACCAGTGCCCACAAATGGGATGTCAGCGCTTGTAGGGAGAGGATGTCTTTTGAGTCACTTTTTGAGCAACCCTCTTTAGATTTTTTTCAAAATATGCATGGACATGATATGAGCTTTTTGACAGACACATTAATACTGGGCAAGAAGTTTTACAAAAAGGTATTAGAAGGGAAATATGAAAAGTCTAAGTGGTAATATTGAAGGCTAGATGCTTATTTTTTTTATCACTTTTCTTCCATTGGCCAAATTCACTGCTTTGATTCCTTGCCTCTTGATGAAATGTCTTTCTTTCTAGATTCCTCCCTGAATTATTTCTTTCAAATTTTCTCTGGGAATATTTTATATTCTCTAATAAGTATACTTGAAGAATTTCCAGATGACCTGGCATATCTTGGGGATCACTTTGGAAACATTCTGCAACTTCCACAGAACAGATTGCCAAACCCTTTCAACTGAGTTAAAGGCAACAATGTGTTATCACTAATTAGCAGCAATTCACACTAGCTTTAGTGAGTATCATGACCTTACCCACATACCATCCCTTGGGAAAGGATTTTTTTTTCCAAAATCAACCTGGATTAAGAGCGACCACATGTAGACCAGACAAAGGAACCAGTGACAGAAGATCTGAATTGATGCTGCTCCCGGGATGTACGCCCTAAGTGGCCACAGCAAATTAATTACCTTTTCTGCGCCTCAACTTTGTTAGCCTTAATAACAATAAATGAAATGTCCCAGAGACATCTGTTGTATCACATTAGCCTCATCACAGTGCGACACAGGCATTACTAATCTGAACACAAAAGATAAAGAATGGCAGGGAAGCCACTTGGCAGAGTGGCTAAGACATCTGCTGTTTGGAATGCCCACACTCCAGGTCAGAGTGCCTGTGCTCATGTATTGCTTCCCACTCCAGCTTCCTGATGATGCGTGCACACCCTGGGAAGTAGCAGGTGCTAGCCACCCATTGGCAGACCTGGACAGTTTCTGGGTTGATTTCCATTTGGCCTAGCTAGCCATGGCTATGTTGGGCATTTGGGGAGTGAAACAGCAGAATCAAGATCTCTGTCTTTGCCTTTCAAACAGCAGAAACAAATTAACATTTAAAATAATATTTTGAAAGGTACTGCTTTTAAATGGCCAGGGCTTGAATCCTGTGTGTGAAAGCCAGAGCATGCCAGCCTGCTACTCCCACCTGATGCCTCTGCCCATCTTAAGGCCCACTGCTTGTTTTTCCGGGAGAAAAGACACAAAAGGACACTATGACTAACTGAAAACCTCGAAGACATGCAAATTGTCATACATAAAATAAGCATAACTTATCTTCTTTTTCTCTTACAAAATTATCTTTTCCTGGCTTGGTAAACAATAATGTTTTACATCCACATTCCATCCAAGCCCCACAGCAAGATTTATAAGGAAAGGAAATCATTTCCTACAGAAACCGCCTCAGAATGAGGTGGCTCATTATCTAAGCCAGCAGAGTGTCAACTCTACTTAACCCAGACTTCCTTCACAAAAGAGGCACAAAAAACATCTTAGTTAAAAACATTCCAGTATAGCAGAGAACACAGAGCCTAAGATGACTGATCCAATAGCTTTAAAAATTACATTTATTAAAAATAAAATCAATTCCCAAATACTGGGCATCTAATTTATATTTCTTAATTTGTACACAATCAATGCCCAAAATATTAGCATCTAACACTTACCTGGCTTTAACTGCTTTGCCTATTAGCCTAGAAAAGGTATCAATATTATTCCAAAACATTTCACCTGCTTGTGACTGTGTTGGCAAGTACATCCTCTGCTACAAATTTTGTGTTTAGATCATTCACAAGGATGAAAATGTGTGACAAACTACAGAGACACAATTTCTAAGGTAATCAACAATGGGCAGCCATCTAAATTTGAGAGCAAATTTGGGCCCATCTACTTTAAGAACTGTGCACTGTACCAGTATTTACATACCACTGCTCCACAATTTTGGTTTGACAGGATTTTATCCTACAAATCCAAAGATCTCTAACAAATTGTTCCTCTGACAACAATACAGTACTGATTTATAAAAATGCAATTAGCTTTTTCAAGTAACTGAAAACATGCCAAATCCTACAAGCTGTGAATTAAGATGACTAGTTAATGGGGAGGGCACTCGAGAGCAGGGATACATATTTTCCAACTTAGTCAAAAGTATACTAAAAATAAAAGAGCAATTTACAAAAAGTACGATGAGAGGGCAACCGTTTTCACCATCTGTTTGATTCCAATGATTCTGCCAACAGCCATCAATACTGTTGTCTTTGAAACATTCAAGACTACGACAATCTAAAATCTGTATTTTGCGTATTTTACTGTATTTTGAGACTATTTTCATCTAGAATTATAAGCCAAGTTATCAATGTTTCTAAAAGGGCTTTTTTTTTTTTTTTTGCCTTTTTCTTTTTTAAGCATCGCTTTCAGAGGGCCATGTCAGAGCGCTGGATTCCGGCTGCATTTTCGTCATACGGCATGATATATGCCAGCACAGAACAGGGAATCTCTTTTCATTTCTGACTCTGCAAGATGAGATCACAGAAAGGCTCACACAAAGCCCATGGGCTGCGAGACTTGCTTCACTAAAAAGACACAGCTCTTTTTCACTTGGGCTTCTCTTTGAACTACACACTCTAAAGGAGCCATAAGACTCAGGGGGGCAGGAAAGAATGAAAGAAGGCAAGGAAAAGAAGCAGCAGTTTATCTTCCCAGACCCAGAGAGCCACAAGCATGGCAAAGGTTAGGTGTTGGTGAGGAAGCATAACGAAGACTAGAACAATTGTAAAGCACTCATTTTGACAATTAATTTTTAACTCTTTTCCATGAAAAAAGAGTAAAATACTATTGTCATTTTATGAATATGAGGTCACTTCAAAAATTCCCTGAAGAAATAAAAGCACAAGCTCATTTTAACACAAAAACTTGGAAATCCACCAATTGGTGTTTTACAATACACATTTCTTTTCTATCCACTATGAAAATTATTTGAGCCTGAACAGTCATAGTTTTAAAAATCGTATCTGAACAAAAAGAGAGACGTCTTGCATTGGATGGTTCACCCTTTAAATGACAATAACCAGGCTTAGGCCACACCAAAGTTGAGTCTGGAACTCATCCCAGATCTCTCACTTGTGTGGCAGAGATTCAGGCACTTGAGTCATGGACTGCTGCCTCCCAATGTGCGTGTCAGCAGGTAGCTGCAGTCAGGATGGAGACTGGAATCCAGGCACCCTGAGGATGGGATCCTGCATCCCAAGCAGTGTCTTTGTAGCTGCTCCAAACACCTGCCTCTAAGCTCACACTTTGAATTTCACTTTCCAATTAAATTGAAAGGCAAGTTACACTTTGGAGCTCCCAAGCACACAAGTGTTCAGCCAGCTAGTTACATAAATGGAGATCTGAAAGGCCTTTTTGGAAAAGCAGTTTTGACCTTCTGTTTTTAACATAGGTATTTAGAGATTTATTTATTTTTATTGGAAAGGCAGATTCACAGAGAGAAAGAGAAAGAAAAATCTTCCATTCACTGGTTCACTCCCCAAATGGCTACTATGGTCAGAGCTGAGTTGATCAGAAGCCAGGAGCTTCTTCTGGGTCTCCCACATGAGTACCGCGTCCCAAGACCTTTAGCCATCCTCCACTGCTTTCCCAGGACACAAGCAGGGAGCCGAACGGGAAGTGGAGCAGCCAGAACATGAATTGGCATCCATTTGGGATCCCAGCGCATGCAGGATTAAGATTTATTGTCTGTGCCCAACAGCATGGCCTAGCAGCTAAAGTCCTCACCTTGAACACACCAGGATCCCATATGGATGCTGGTTCTAATCCCGGCTGCCCCGCTTCCCATTCAGCTCCCTGCTTGTGGTCTGGGACAGCAGTCGAGGATGGTCCAAAGCTTTGGGACCCTGCACCCTCATGGGAGACCCAGAAGAGCTCGTGGCTCCCAGCTTCGGATTGGCTCAGCTCCAGCCATTGCGGTCACTTGGGGAGTGAATCATCAGACGGAAGATGTTTCTCTCCATCTCTCCTTCTCTTGTATATCCACCTTTCCAATAAAAATAAATAAATCTTTTAAAACAAAAAAGAATTAGCCTCGGAGCCATCGTGCCAGGCCCAAGAATTCTAAACTCTAAAACTCTAGGGTTATAGTTCTTGTGTTGCATAATCAATTGAGAACTGATTTCTCAAAATACAAAGAGTATGTTTTTTATACTTTAGGATTGAAAACAAAGTTCTAAATTCATCCTCAAACCCCAGATTAATGTTCATTACAGAAAGAAAACCTATAGAGTATTCTCACCTTTCATACACCATATGCATTCAGTATCAAACGGAGAGAAAATTAAGTATGTCTTCTTCTCAAGATTTTATTTATTTGTCTAAAGGGAAAAGTAGAGTATCAAGACTAATGTATCATTCACTCCTTAGTTCTGAACAGGGAACAGAACTTCTGAATCTAAGAATGGATTCGGTGACCTAGCATACAACACTGAGAACCAAAGGAATGTCTTGTCTTAATATGATTTCCACAACAAATCGATGACATTACCATATTTACTGTCACATCTTTCTGCCTTGTATAAACCCCTTTTGCTAAGAATACCATTCGATAAAAAAAAAAATCCTCATTATCTAATTCTTAGCCCATACTCTGTTTTTCTGCTTTTAAAAGAATTGTAGTAGCAATTTTTAAATATTTTTCCTTGTGGAGAGAGAGAGAGAGAGAGAGAGAGAGAGAGAGAGAGTGTGTGTGTGTGTGTTTCATACAGCCTAGCAGGGCCTATAAAGAAGAGCAAACAGCTCCTGGCTCCAGGCTGCAGTGAAGCGTGAAGCTCAGCAGCAACACTCACTCAGAACAGCGCCCTCACAGCAGCTCCTCTCCATGCCCTCTGCATGTCCCTGTTCTTCCAATGACAGATGAAAGAGGCACAGTGCTTATGTAAACAGAGGAGAGGAGGAAGACATTTCAAGGAGTTAACTGAGAATGCCTTAATGGCCAGAGTATTGGAGCCCTTGGTGTAAAAACATCCTTTTACCACTTAAAGGGCTTTTAATTTACCTTTTGGGTTGATCCCAAACAAGCAGTGACCCAGGCAGGAGTTTTTTCTGAAAGCTAATTCACTGGAGGTGGGAGGAAAGGCTAAGAAGTTAATTATTAAATTCACTCTGTGAGAAATTTCCTTTTTCAAAAGGGTAGTGATAAGCATAGGTTAACAAAACTGTTAAACTGTAAAGATTGCTGGAGAAGGCAACTCTGGGTGTAATGATTTTCTTCCTGTTCAAAGGAGGTAATATCAGAGGAAAACCACATTCAAAAAATTTGAGGAAGTAGTTTTTCTCTTAATGCTACTGTAATCATGGTAAATGATCTATTGAGGAGATGAAAGTATACACAATAACACAAAAGGATTTAAAAAATACCTGCCAATGAATCATGGAGCCAAAGTATGTCACTAGTAAGACTTCTAAATCAGTTTCTTCTCTTAAAGTCAATTTTCAAAGTCCTAGGTTAAAACTTAAAGTCTTGGGCCTAGCAGCGTGGCCTAGCAGCTAAAGTCCTCACCTTGAACGCACCAGGATCCCATATGGGCGCCAGTTCTAATCCCGGCAGCTCCACTTCCCATCCAGCTCCCTGCTTGTGACCTGGGAAAGCAGTCGAGGACGGCCCAATGCATTGGGACCCTGCACCCGCGTGAGAAACCCGGAAGAGCTCCTGGTTCCTGACTTCGGATTGGCACAGCACCGGCTGTTGGGCTCACTTGGGGAGTGAATCATCGGACGGAAGATCTTCCTCTCTGTCTCTCCTCCTCTCTGTATATCTGACTTTGTAATAAAATAGATAAATCTTAAACAAAACAAAACAAAAAAAAACTTAAAGTCTTAACCATTTTCCAATAACAATTTTTACTCATTGACTACGTAAATCACTGTGCTGAATAAACACAGTGATAGCTGATATTGCGTAGGTAATTTCTGTGCTGTCAGACTGTGCAAAAAGCATCGTATCGATTGTCTTATTAATTGCCACAACAGCCACAGCTGGGAGGAACTCTTCAAGAGCTTATCTCCCAGAGAAATAACTTCCACATAATGAGACCAGAATTGCAGCTCATAATTCATCTTCAGACCCACATACTGAGCCATTACACTGTGGATGCACTCATAAATTAGAAAAATGTGATACAAGTTGGTGGGCCCCTTCGGAATGACAGGAAAAGTTAAACTACAACCAACCTGAAATTCAGTTGCAGCAATGCAAAGAGCTTTTAGCTTGTACGAGAATCACTGCGAAGACTTACACAAACACAACCAATCGGTGGGCTCGCTCTGAGGGTTTCCGAATCACCGAGTCTGGGACAGGTTACAAGAACATGCATTTATACCACTGGTTGGAAGACCAGAGCACACATAAAAGCCATTGATATCATTCTGGCCACTACTTAAAAATCCAAACATTATGGAAGAAATGCTGCTGAGTGCAATAAGAGAATTAAAACTGAATTTACAAACGCATGCCCTGACTCCAGGTCACCCAGATAAAGTAAATGGAATTAGAAGCACAGGAGCCTTCAGGGCCATTGCTAGGTGCCGGTGGGCTCTTTGACCACTCGCCACTGGCTGAAGGGGGAAAAGCACCAGTTGACAAAGGATCGGATCCACTCTAAATGTATGCCTTGCAACTATTTCTCTATTCTGACCAGCACTGGTTTTCACACTACGTCTAGCAACAGCATTCCTAATTTAAACAGTGGACTCCATGTGTGAAATTTGAATGAAAAGTTCTGCCAGTTTACATGCAAAGTTGCTGTTGAGGTACTTCCAGTTGCTCCTAATTCTCAAAGGCTAATTAAAAAAAAAAAGTAAAAGAAGTTCTGCTTTTGGTTAGCATTGGCTAGGTTTGATTTTAGTTGAAAACACAGTTCATTAGCCTCATCTTTTATTTTAAAAGGCTTTACAAACAAATGTTTCTGGAGAAGTCAAAATATCCTATTGACTGTGCCACATCTGAAAACAACAAAAGACAAATACCCAAACATAGCATTGGAGTAAGATGGGATGTGAGTCTTTCATGATCAGGCCAAGATGAGAAATATTACTTTCAGAATAACCAGATTGGGTACTAAATCATTAAATAACCTGCTATGAGTCCCTGGATGCTATCAGTTTCTGAAAGAATGATTTATATCAATTAAACTTAAAAGGATTTTTAAAGTGAAAAAAAAACCTTTAAATACAAAGCAAAATACGTGATTTTAATTCCCATAAGTCAACCAAAAATGATTCACAGCCAACTGACCACTCACCCTCCCACTCTGACACACACACACCCTTAACATCACATTGGAGGGTATGGCTCTTTCTACAGATGCCTCTGTGATCACTTCAGACATGAGGTCTCTGCCTCCACCTAATAACAGTTTTGATAACAGATGATCTCAGTCTTCTAGAATGAATTTGTCCCTGCATCACTAATTTAAAAGCACAGTACACAGTCAAGGGGTACACGAGAACAAAACAACTCAGTTCTGTGCAGGCAGTCAGCATTCAGCGTGCACTCATCTTCAACCACATTCAAGACCAGGAAAACAAAGCTAAGTCGGAAAACTTACGATCATATTGTATATTACTGTCAGGCCCCATGAGATAAGCCAGTCATCTAATTCCCAGTTACTTTTTAATTTCTGGCTTGTTTCATTGGGGTTTGTATGTGTGTGAGTGTGTATGGGAAATCTGACAATTGGTAATTTGCAGCAATGATGGGGAATGGAAAATTCAACAACTGGCAATTCTACACTGAGAATATTTTGTGTTGTTATGAGAAAAAACAAAGAGCTAAAACCTATAGCTGTGAATTTATCTTGAAGTAGACTGAGTTAAATCTGCCCACATTATGTATAAGAGCAATTTGTTTAAATAGGATTGCTCTGAAGACACATTTTTGCAAAAACAACAAAGCCATTATTTCTACTTTTCTTTTCCTTGTTTTAATATTTGCATACCACCTTCCAGTTACCTACATACATGGGTATTTTGCAAACATATAAAACCTAATATTAGTAGTGGTCTTTTATTATTCAAAACTGTGTACTTTCATGCTGTTATTGTGGTCATTTTGCCATAAATCACAAAATTATTTTGTATTATACAGAATTTCAGGTAGGCCTTACTTTTCCTACCAGATATAGTATTAAATTAATACCTTTATATGTAAAGTTTTACATATACTTTATTCTTTTCTTAAGTTTGCTGTAATTATTAAAAAGGTACACATTCTTAGACAAGCACATTTTGCAGAATATCAACACTTCAATTTTAGTATAACAAATTCACTAATTATAAGAATTACAGATTATTTTTTGACTCTATAAGCAATTATTTACAGGGAAAGTATACAGAAATATGAAAAAGTCTAAAACATTCTAAATAATTTGTTGAGTATACTCCAAAATGCCTCATTTTTATTTGAAAGACTACGACATGCATATAATGAAGTTAGAAACATTTAGGCATTAAAAAGTCAAAATTTACATTCCACAAAAATGCACTACTCCATTATGTTCCATAGGAAAAAAAAGTTTCAAAAGAAGTTGGTTATTTGGATTTTATAATACTTTTTCTCATGGAAATTGCATTATACAATTTAGTTATAATCTCAGGCCAACTCATAACATGGCTAAAACAAAATTAAGAGCAGCCAAAATCCTAAATCATTTAGTACTCCAAGGTCTTAGTCCAAGAAACTGAGCCTCCTGGGAAACAAAGAACATGAAGGTGGGGTTGGCCAGAGACCCTACTGTTCCCCCTTTCCTCCCAGGAAAAGGGAAGGCTGATGGATGATAGTGGGGAAATGCTACATACACACACATAATGCCACAGAACTGTCCAGTCAAGAAAAGACAGGGAAACGCAAACCTCATAGCCTCTCAGACACACTGCCTCTCAGTCTTGGATTCTCATTTTACAAAGAGTCTAGGAAGGGTTTCTGAGGTCCAGTATAATTTGGGGTACACTTGTCTTTCTTACAGGCAAGTTTAGTAATCACAGATTCAAACAGTCATGGACTGAACATACTCAGAAAATAAAATTGCATTGATACTGAATGTGTGTAAACTTTTCTTATCATTATTCCATAAAAAATAACTATTTACATGGAATTATATATAAGTAACATAGAAATTCTTTAAAAGATATATGAGGACAGACAGAGGTCTTATTTAATGGCTGTAACTCCTACAGATTTTTGTTATCTGTGGAGGTTCTAAAACCGATCCCCCATAAGACTGAGGATGATGGTATACACCAACAAAAAAATCCTAAAGACAAAATAAACAACCAGATTTACAGAATTTGGAACAATTAAAGCTGTTCTGAACATAGTAATAATAATAAGGTCAGGCTATACTTTGTTTAATCACAAGTCATCCTTCTCTGCCTTTCAGTGAGTATAGCCAATGGGTCACCATAATAACAAATGTCTTCCTTTATTAGTGTTTTAATTCATTCATATTGTAATAGGTATTTTCTGTTTTATCCAAAATATAAAACCACGCAACTTATGTATCTTCAAACTCTAATAATATTAGACAAAAGCCAAACCTTAGTAATTATACAACATAATACCATCAAAACGTAGAATGAACAGAAACTGTTATAAAATTTAAAAGGAAAGGTAGAAAAAAGCTGGTGATTGAGAAAAGACTTTGTTTCTCCAGTTCTACTTTGATGGTGTATCGGAGTCAGAGAAAAAGACTGGGAGATAAAATAAATACTTCTATCGTCAAGTTTACTCCTTATGTACCTTCAAAGACAAGGGCTTGTCTCTATGAAATGACTGGCAAGTAGATACAAGTTTGCAAGCTCCTGACTACCATCACAGAGAAGGACCAAGTATTGTACTTCCCATTCCAGCATGAGCAATTGTAACAGTAAGCAACATATTTCCAGTTACAGCAAGATGAACGGGAAAAAGATTCCTAAATCAGGGGGCCTCTGTTCAACCACAGTTTGTGATCCTGGCATCCCCCAGAGTGCCAGTTCAAATTCCAGCAGCTCCACCTCAGATCCAGCTCCCTGCTAGAGCACCTGAGAAAGCAGTGTGGGAGAAAGCATGTGTTTTGGTCTCTGGTTGTCTGAGTGAGGGACCTGGAAAGAGTACTAGATTTTCAACTTCAGCCCATCCCATCCCACCCAAGGCTATTTTGCCATTTGAAGAGTAAACCCATGGATGGATGAGCTCTCGCTCGCTCTCTCTCTCTCTTTATCCTCTCCCCTCCCTTGTTCTCTCTCTCTCATATTCACTCTTTGTCATTTTATGTCTTTCAAACAAATCTTCAAACAATGAAATAAACAAATCTGTTAAACACACACACAAACACCCCACACACATACAACATCCGATCCTTAGAAAAAATAAAGATATGAGAGTCTCACTGTAGTTAACTTTGGTTTTCTGTTTAGCGGTACTGTCGAAGCAATTGCATGGCTTCACAAAATTAAAGATCTATAAAATTTTCCCTACATCATTATCAAAAGGACTTAATTCCAAGATACCATTGGTACCTTCGTAACACAAATTTCAAATGCTTACCTGTTCAATGGCTACAGCCAATGATACTAAATGTATTAACATCATAGTAGGATGTTTACTACAGCATTTCAGTGTTAAATGTGCATGAAATTCAGTGATAAAGTTAGACCAAGATGTAAAAGTTGAGCCTTACATTTTGGTAATTCTCATGGAAGTTCAAGACTACTCTACTTTCCACCCTTTGGACTTACTTCTAAACATCAGTTCCACAAATTATTCACCCATGGACTAGGAAACAGTATTGTTTTCTCAGTTTTTTAAGCTTTATTTATTTTAATTGAACAGTAAGATACACAGAGAGGAGGAAAGACAGAGAGGAAGATCTTCTGTACACTAGTTCACTCCCCAAGCAGCTGCAACTGCCGGAGCTGAGCCAATCCAAAGCCAGGAGCCAGGAGCCTCTTCTGGGTCTCCCACACAGGTGCAGGGTTCCAAGGCCTTGGCCTGTCCTCAACTGCTTTTCCAGGCCACAAGCAGGGAGCTGGATAGGAAATGGAGCCGTTGGGATTTGAACTGGGACCATATGGGATCCTGGCACGTGCAAGGAAGTATGTTAGACTCTAGGCTACCACGCTGGGCTCAACAGTATTGTTTCCAAGATATGCTTTTGTATAACCTGTGAGTCATCTGGAACCTTAATATTAGCAACTGATGATTACAGGTCCTAGTATTTTTGCTTCAGTCAACAGACCCATTCTCATGCTTGCCTTCGTAAGTCAAAAAAAGCAAAAGTGACCTTTTCCAGGGGTCCAACCATAGCAGGTGCGTCTTCAAAAATGAGACCTTCTTGATGGATGCTTTCAATGTACTACTTAGCCAAATAGCTTCTCTATTCAGTAACCAGAGCAGAACAAACAACCTCTCAGAAGCCTCTCACCGCATGCTCATTCTATTGCAGGTCAGATTTTTCAAGTGTCTGATTGGAATTTACTTTCTGATTCATGCTTTATATTTGTTCAGCAATCCAATTTACAGAGATTTGTGGAGATTTTCACAAACAGCATAAATTTTTCAAAGAAAAATAAATTGCATTATAGTAAATAAATGATAAACCTCTTGGTTAAAGTAAACAAAGCAATCAGAACAACAAACATGCACATGATGACTACCAGCAGAGTGACTTCCTGATCCACCCATTTTTTTTGGTGTTTATTTTCATTAATGGTGGCAAGGCCAAAAGATCATCAGAATGTTCACACGCTTCTAGCTAAGAAAAAAGAATCCAATACGTGAATCGAAAGTTTAACAGAAAATAATACCTCAGTCATTATACGTGATTTCATTAAATGGAGAAATGCACTCCAAGAAAGATAGGTGCCCACAAATGCCTAAATAACAACCTTAATTTTCAAGTACCTGTAGAAGCTAAAAAAAAAAGGTGAGATGAAAATTTATACTTGGGATGGATGGAGCTGATGTGTGCAGAAGTATCTTCTGCCATCATCAATACTTAAGGACTGAAAGTATTTGCATAAACATAACTAACACAAATACAGTAAAACCTGCTGGCAAACACAGCAACCATAAAAAAGAATTTGTATTTTAGACAAATTCTACAAATTTATTTACTTCTCTGTTTAGTTAAAAATACACTTGACAGTCTGGAAGTATTGGAGTATGATTGCTCATTCAACTCCTGACTGCTCCACTTCTAAACCAGCTCCCTGCTGCTGTTCTCAGGAAGGATGTAGAAAACAATGCTCGGGTACCTGGTATGCGTGTGTGAGACCTAGATAAAGTTCCAGACTCCTAATCTGTACTGGCCTAGCCCTGGGCATTGCAGCAGAAGGAAGATCTCAAGATTCTCTCTCTCCCTCTCTCTCTCTTCACCTAGCTTTCTCTTTCTCACACTAACTGTGCCTTTCATATAAATAAGTACATCCAAAAAAAGAAAAGCACTAAAAACTCCTCGATGTTACAATGTATATTTATATATCTAGGACTTTAAAAGCAGCCTAATCTACACATATACAAGTTAGGGTACTTTAGAAACAACAATAAAACAATAACAACAAAAAAAAAGGAAAGAAAAACCTGGAAATTGGAATTGAAAGAAGTTTGCTTTGGCACTAAAAATTCTGGAATCCAAGCACAGTTTTTTCATTATACATGTTTTCCGCAAACGTTTTCAATTATATTAATAGACAAATATTTCTCATATACTATTATACTATTATAAAACAATCATTAGCTTTTAAATGAGGTTAAATGCAGCAATACTAAAAACATGTTCTCTGTACTCCTCTCAATAATTTAATGCTCTCCTAAATAAATGTTGAGTGCATTTTAACATAATGTAAAGGGCTGATTTAGATTGTGGACCTCTGTAATAGACTGTGCACCCTGCTGGAGAAAATACAGAAGCCAGCAGGACTGCTTAGAAGGCAATTCAGTTCATTCACAGGTCATTTGCTGACAAGTTTTGGGTGGCAAGACCAATGAATAGTGTCACATATGTGAACAGCCACCAGCTTACATAATAAGAAATGACTTGCAATTCAGAAAGAATTCTCTTCTGAAACGGATAATAAAAGAGGCAGAAACGTCTAATACACCTGGGTATGACATAGGTAAGCAAATCCAACAGCGAGAAGTGAAAAAAGACTGAAGAAAATACCAATTAAAGGTTACCATCCTGGAAGTGAAAAGTCCCATGTCAATCTAACAAAGGCTCAGAGAAAAACCACAACATTTACCATTTATTGGAATCTATCCCTTAAAGTATTGAAACTAAAATTGTGTGATTATAAGCCTCCTACAAATAACAGGTTTTCAAGTTACCATTCCAAAGAGAAAAGTCAGCAGCCCTAACAAAAAAAAACTAACACTTGCTTCTAATGAGCCACCAGATTCTGATTAAGAGAATTCAACAAGAGGTGCATATCTCATTTCTGTAAGTTTTGAATATATACTTAAAGCACACAAAATAAAAACCATCTTTTTTCTATACAGTTGAGCAACAGTGGCTTTTTTGTACTTGCTATTTGTTGAGTTTGTAACCTAACAGAGTGTTAAGCCAGTGATTGCGAAGTGAACAAAGTACGTCATTGGAAACATTTACAAAAATGTATGAATAAATATGGAAGAAGGAAACAGGTAGGAAGACTGGCAGATGGAAAGCAGGAGGGGATACATCAGTACACTGCTAAATTTGTATTGTGAAACATATGCAATTTGTTCTCCTTATATAAATAAAATAACAAAAAATAAATGCAATCTATTAGCCTAAAAATAGATAAATAAAACCTGACAACAAAAACAAAGCTACACTGAGGAATATTCTACCCAATCTAGCTGCTTCCACCCACAACATTATGTAGCCATTGAAACCACCATGTCCAGAAATTCTCATCTTCTGCCTTAAAATTCTTTTCAATGAATGCCAACACATAAGCATATCATTCTTACTGCCTGTAGTATGGGCATCCCATGTGGGCAGCAGCTCAAGTCCCAATTACTCCACTTCCAATCTAGCTTCCTGCTTGTGGCCTGGGAAGGCAATGAGGAATGGCCCATTGGGTCCTGGGTCCTTACTCTCACGTTGGATTCCCAGAGTAAGTTTGTAGCTCCTGGATGCTGGCCTTGGATTGGAGCCTCTCCTGACGATGCGGCCATTTGGGGAGGTGACCAGTAAACAGAAGATCTCTCTCTTTCGCTCTCTCTCTTTCTCTCTATATAAATCTGTCTTTCCAATAAAAATACATAAAACAGTAGCTGAGAAAGGGGCAGACCACACTAGGCTAGGTGGCTGTGGAAGCTCAGGTGAGGCGAGTCATGCCAGCCTGGGAAAACAGGGGCTAGGTACACGAATCCCACGGACAGCAGATCTGATATGGGTTGGATAGATTGGCTCAGGTCATGGGGCCAACATGTGTGGTGGGGGATGGGTGCCTGAGTCCCAGGAACAGGGGAATTGGTGGGGTGTGGATCATTTGGCCCAGATCCTGGGTCCCACCTTCTATGTGGATGCTGGTTCCGTGAACCCTGGGGTGGGGAATCTGGTGGGGGCTGGGTCTCCTGGTCTGGGTCTTAGGCCCTGCATAATAGGTAGGTGTTGGGTTCGCGAAACCCAGGGGTGGGGGATTTGGCGATGCTTGGGAACTTGGCCCAGCTTTTTAGACTTGCCTGTGAGAACATGCCCTGCTTAATGAACAAGGCAGTGCACCTAGGCCCTGATGTAAAATGAGATTAAGGCAGCACTTTGGGGGCTGTAACAGAAGAATAAAACTGGACAACAACCCCAAGCAAACGAAGATAGCAAATAATTTTGGTGAATGGAACCCGTGGACATTGAGAGGATGACATCATCTTTGGATCTGTGAATCAGCAGCATTTCAGAACTATCCAATCCACTTGGGCAGGACCCTCGGAATATGTACACATTGAGACTCTGGGTTGATATGAGGTGGCCGTTCCTTATCCCTGGGTACTGGGATGTGTGGAAAGTCATGAGTGGTATCCCCCTTTGTTTCCTCCCTTCCCTCAGGACAACAAAAAGAAATGGCAAATTAGGAAGTAACAAATTCACCAAATTTTCCCTAAACCTTGATCCTTCCCACCCTGATCAACCATGTAATAATTATTTTTAAAAATAAAATAAATTTTTAAAAAGATTTAAAAATTGTTGTTCATTAAAGCAACCAAAACTACCATTGACACTCTAAAGGCCAATACTGTACACCATGCCATATTTCAGGCCATGTTTAGGTATAAAACTAATCAAGGAAAGCAGGACACAAGAAAGAAAACATGGATATGTATGAAAGCAGGGATTAAATTCCCAGAGCGTTTCCTTCTGCCAGATTCATATCTTGTTTTCATAATACCCATTACATTTTGAACAGGAAAAGAATACTCACAAAAGATTTGGGGGGGGGGTTCAAAAAATTGTGAGCATTGGATAATTCCTGTAGTTTGATCCAAATCAATTTTCTTCAGCAGTGAGAAGTAAAGGTCTGATTTGAACACGGGTTGACGCAATCCACCAACTGAGCTCTGAGTCACTGAATTCTGGTGGCCACACGGATGCCGCTCTGCTTTTATTCTCTTTTTTTTTTTTTTCTCAGAGACAGTTTAAAAAGTTTATCTGAGCTGGTGACAGCTACCACTCACATACAAGTGAAAACTTTTGTTTTCAGGTATTTAATCGTCTTGGTTCAATAAGGAGAAAGTATGTTTACATGTCTTCCTGTTCACTGCAGAATTATTACATTTTCTCATCTAACCTTCATAATTTCCTCTCTGCCATCCACAATTTAGAATCTATTCACTCAATGAATCTGCAGTGCATCTGTGCTTTTTCCTTCTTCAGTTCTTCACTATTTTGCTATTTCCTTATTATTTCTGTACTGAATAGTATCATATTGCAATTTTAATAAGAATAGTGCCAAAAAAATTCTGTCTACTTAACATGAAAGGAAAATTTCCTAATGAATTAGAAATTAGTACAAATTAGAATTTGACACTGTCAGAGTCTCAGTGAGTCAACCTTTAGAGTATACCCATCGAAGTTGAGAGTTGCCCAGGTTTATCTTGTATGAGAGAATCACCTCCAGTTTTAGATGAGGGTAAGAGTTGGCCATTAGAAGAGAAAGGAAATAAACACAGAAGAAACTACTAAAGTAAAGCAAAACTATGTGTACAGTCTCTAAGGATACTTCAAAATGTTCATGAAAATTTCACATTATTTTCAACTGTATTTTTCCCTGAACTTTTTGAATTCCTCTTCTGTAAAACACACCTCTACAATCCACGATTAAACTGAGGTATGTGAATCTTTCAAGGATTCCAGTACAAGTTGCTTCTCAATACTCTGACGCCTCATGTGCAATTTCCAGCAACGGGAACCTTAAGGAACCAATCACTCTCAAAGGTACTTAGAGTTCTGGTAACACCATCAACCACTTCTCTTCAGCTATCTGAAAACCCCTACTGTACCTTATTGAGTTCACCACCCCAAAATCAACCTATCATTTCTCTAAATCACAGACTTTTCATTCAACAGAACTTTTGCTTTCAAAACAAAGTGAGAAAAGTACTGCTGTGGGAGCTGAGGCTAAGAAATAAAGACCTCCAAGGCAGCTCGCACTCTCACAACACTGTGTAGACAGAGTCGACCCTGAAGCCTTCCTGGGACTGTCCAAGACCCATGCCCATGCTCGCTCTGCATCAGTTCTCTCTAAATGAAGATAGGTGTGGAGGCCAGTCTTCTCTGACCACTGAGGATGCGACTCTGTACGTCCGTACCAAGTTTCAGTTTCACGCATGGCCCCAGGTCCCTCAAGATGACTACCTACTCTGCAGGTGAGGCCCCCAGTCAATTTTTATGTACCAGATTCCTACTGAAAGAATTTATCTTTAGCCACATTTAATTTAGATCACCCAAAGGTACACAAAGGAAATGATCTGGAAAGACGCCTCCAATAAACATCTTTACCCAACTTGCTAAGTTGTATTGTTTCCATCACATTGGTTCCTTTAATCTGAAGTGTTTAAGGGAAAAACAGCTCTTCAGCTGGAAGTTTCGGAGAGGGATATGGAACATTTGGCAGAAATATACACATACATAGACACATTCATTATGAAATCTAAAATATTCAGTTTCCTTTCTAACCTTGTGGATCTATTTAGTCATTTTAAGCACACATTAACATTAAAATGGCTGGGCCCGGCGGCGTGGCCTAGCAGCTAAAGTCCTCACCTTGAAAGCCCCGGGATCCCATATGGGCGCCGGTTCTAATCCCGGCAGCTCCACTTCCCATCCAGCTCCCTGCTTGTGGCCTGGGAGAGCAGTCTAGGATGGCCCAAAGATTTGGGACCCTGCACCCACGTGGGAGACCCAGAAGAGGTTCCAGGTTTCCGGCATCGGATTGGCAAGCACCGGCCGTTGCAGCTCACTTGGGGAGGGAATCATCGGACGGAAGATCTTCCTCTCTGCCTCTCCTCCTCTCTGTATATCTGACTTTGTAATAAAAATAAATAAATCTTAAAAAAAAAAAAACATTAAAATGGCTGGAAAAGCCTTGAGGATTTATAAAATAACTATTTTCCTAGGCTTTTGAAATTCTTTTGATGTAGTATCAAAATACGCACAAAATATCTACTTAACACTTAAATACATACTTCATATAACTGATACCAAATAATCGTTACTCAGTCTATAACGACAAAAACCAACAGACACAAAACAAAAGGTAACAAATGCTTTCTGCCCCATGACTGGCCTTCTCGAATGTGCTGTACTCCATATTAGAAAGCACGTAACTCAGGCCAGACTGTACTTTTGGAAATATTTGCCTTTTCAGCTGTTGACAGCTCATGGATATCAGAATGACACTGTGCGTTGAAACAATCTGCTGATATCACTGATTTTTAGGAGAGAAGGATAGAGTGGAGGCTCCTCCCTCCATGTTCATGACTAAGGCTATCTGTGCGAAAACAGGCGCCTGGTTGCTTGGGAATTCATTAGCTCTGGGCCATTTGTCCCACTCTGCATGAAGCTGTAACTGCTGCAGACATGGTGCATCTACAGTAATGGAATGTCTTCAAACAGAAAGAGATTATTATGAAAACAAATTTTAGAGATTCTGATGATATAAAGAAACAACCAGAGTAACAGTTATTTAACTAACAGAAAATTAATATAAGCATCCACGTGAATAGTCTGTTCAGCCAATGCTTGATGTGCCTTTCTTTAAAACACAAACAACTGACTCAGGTTCTTTCTTCAAAGTACTAAGATAACACATGCTATTGATACTAAAGCAAACATTTACAGCTGAATAAAGTCCCCTTGTCTTCCCATTTCTCACTCTGCAAAATGCCCTTGCAGAAAATCCATTTTAAACACAAGGCATGTACCACTCCATGTTTTATTCATACATCTAGTTTATAGTCTTTTTTAAACAACTATACATAGTATATATAACCTACTACAAATCTGAAATTACCTTCAATTGTTTGACAAGTTGCTTAGGTTAACATCATCATGGACATATTCCTAACACAATATGCAGAGTTTTCCCACACTGTTTGGAAGAACTGAATGGTATTTCATAGTATGAATATATAATTCCTCTTAATTAGCCTAAAAGAATGTGTTCCATTTCATTGATACAAATGACCAAAATCTGTAATGTACAATTCACCTGCTAATAAACAGGCTTTTCTAATTTTGTGCTATTACAATGCTGCACTTAACAGACATTTTTTTCTACACTGGTGTTTTTATTTTTATAGGATAAATGCCTACATATGGGAGAGACATGTCAAACAATATACGCATTCTTAACTTTTAAAACATATTGCCCAATTCTTCTAAAGACAAAGCCAACCATATATTAAAATGTTCTTTTCTCCAACAACTTCAATCAGATTGTTATCAGCAATCAAATTGTGTTGCAATTCTGTAGAACCCTTTATGTTTTAAAAAAAAGATTTACTTCTTTTTATCGGAAATGCAGATTTGTAGAGAGAAGGAGAGACAGAGAAGAAGATCTTCCATCTACTGGTTCACTCCCCAAGTGGTTGTAATGGACAAAGTTGCTTCAACATGAAGCCAGGAGCCAAGAGAGTCTTCTAGGTCTCCATATAAGTACAGGTTCCCAAGGGTTTGGGCTGTCCTCCACTGCTTTCCCAGGCCACAACAAGGGAGCTGGATGAGAAGTGGAGCAGCCAGGACACAAACCAGCACCCATATGGAATTCCAGTACTTGCAAGGTGAGGATTTAGTCACTGAGCCATTTCACTTGGCCTGAACCAACTTAAATATTCAATTATTTTGTAGCTCTTATTGAAAACTATATTAACGGGCTGGCAGCGTGGCCTAGCAGCTAAAGTCCTCACCTTGAACACACCAGGATCCCATATGGACGCCGGTTCTAATCCCAGCAGCTCCATTTCCCGTCCAGCTCCCTGCTTGTGGCCTGGGAAAGCAGTCGAGGACGGCCCAATGCATTGGGACCCTGCACCCGCGTGGGAGACCCAGAAGAGATTCCAGGTTCCCAGCTTCGGATCGGCGCGCACCGGCCGTTGCAGCTCACTTGGGAAGTGAATCATTGGACGGAAGATCTTCCTCTCTGTCTCTCCTACTCTCTGTATATCTGACTTTGTAATAAAATAAATAAATCTTTAAAAAAAAGAAAAGAAAGCTATATTAACCATGTCTCAAGACACAATGAGTTGCTTTTCCACACTATTTTATAAAAAAAAATCTGAAAATAACAGATCTTACATTTTATTAAATCTTGAAAATTAACTTACTTGGAGATATAAATTTGAAATTCTATTACATGAATTAAACTCTGGATTTGTCCAAATTGAACTACAGGATTCCAACGTTTAGTCATCAGAACTAAGGACAAAACTCAATCACAAAAGGTTTGTCAATCCTCCAGCCTGGTGTAACAGTCAAATCAATTAAAACAAAAACATTAACAATGAAGGGAACAACCAAAATATATACAGATTTCCACTAAGGATTATATGAAAGAGAGTGGGATTCCTGTGTTTTTGCAAGATAGGGACAGATTTCATAAGTAATAATAATGAACTGAGGTCAGAGATTTAAAAGGAATCAGCACATTCCTAGGAAGAAGATTAACATACAGACATCAGTCAGGAGACAGTACGAGGAAGATGTGGTCAAGGACTAAAAAGGATCATGTGCATAACAAATAGAGAGAACATTAGAATAGGAGGATAAACTCTAAAAACTGAGGGAGAACTTCCTTTGGTGATAAGATGTAGTAATCAAGGTCCTGCCTACACACATGAAATTGGAGACCTATTATACACCCAAAGCTAGATGGAGACCAGCAATCAGACCCCATGGTGACCTGGGATCCAGCAAGGGGACAGAATGGAGTATAAGGAATTAACAAACATCTGTATCAAGATGCCATTTAAAGTTATCATACTTGAGTTTTTCCAGGGACCAATCATGCAGTGAAAATATGTCAAAGAGGGTGTATGTCGTGCTATATAAGCAGAGTTAAACATCACTTATTCTTCAGAAACACTCCTGTAATAGTGCTTTACTTTGATTTTCACAAGATTTGAAAAACTAAATCTATGCAAACTCATTATGCTAAAATGTTTTATGAGTTCATCCTATGAAACACCATGCTGAGTTACCACACAAAAATTTGATATGGAAATGCCAATCGTAACCTCTGAACTGTTTTTGTTGTTCAGATACCAATGTATGAGGTGGTGACATTTTCAGTGAGTCATATCTAAGAGAGATAAAGATACAAGGCATCTTGGCTTCAGGGGCAAACAGTGAAACTATCAAAACAGAACATCACCTGACACACAGAAAGAATTGCATAGCCAAGGAAATTTTAAGAAGAATGAAGGAAATTTGCAGGTGAGAGAATGAGAGAATAAATTAATAACCAATATAGACACTTTGTTCCCACAACCTGAGCATGCCTCTGCAAACTCGGCACCCAGTGCTTCTCTTGCCTCAATTGGTCCCAATCCGACTGATTCCTTTTAAACAGCCACAAAACATATGTTCCATTTCATTGATTAAATGACCAAAGATCTGGAATGCACATATAGCAATTAAAATATTGACCTCTAAAATAAAAGTCTCATTTTGAGGAGCTTTGGTTTGAAAAAGCCATGAAAATTCAAAAATGGTTGATCAAACAAAAATAAAATCAGATCTCAATTAATTTTAACATCGATTCATCTTAAATTATGTCAGAGATATTTAAAGGATCAATTCTGAAAGTCAAGAAAATAGTTCAACTCTGAACATCAATAAACCTAAAGAATAGTCAGTGAAAGCTCTCTTTCCAAGGATGTTTCCTCTTTCTGGAAATGACTTAGCACCAGGAAGAATAACTTCAATATGAAATTCTAAGAAACACACAAAAATTCACTGAGGATCAGTTCTGTTTTGAAGCCATCAACAACTATCAGGGAAATTTTCAACTTTTTAAAGATTTTTTAACTCTGAAATCATCTGGTAGCTAGAAGAAGTATTTGCATATTAAACACAAGCAGAATTGTTTTGAGTCATGCATGCGTAATTTTAGCAAACTATTTCCATGGTTCTTTAGCTATATCACATTTACTACCAGACACAAATATGAAATTTGTACAACTTGATTGAATCCCAAGGAACAAATGCATAAGACTTCAAGAATAATGATTTCCTTAACTGACATTTTATTTTAAAAGAAAATGCAATAAATTTGATAAATACAGGAGAAAATAAATAGTAAAATAGAATGTTCATAAGAAATAAGTTTTCTCAGCGACAAAACCAAATAAAGAAGAAATAGTTTACTTTCAGACACCATATTCTTCAGTCTGTGATTGGCTATAATTAGCTATTTACACAAATTAGGTTTTCAATAGCCAAGAGGCTCTCACTTCAAAGATCAGGAAAAACTGTAACTACAAAAATGCTTTGATTCAAATAAGACAACAATTAAAATTAACCTTTACACTAAGTAAATGAAATAAACTGTGTAGCCTAACTTCAAAATCCTATTCCATACTGCAACACAGCAATAAAATGAAGATGAATGAAAACAGCAGTTTATTCTTTCTATAAATAGCTATTTGAAAACTTGAAAGAACTAAGTGTTGTATATGTATTCAGTAATAGAAGCAACTAACACATTCCTAAAGTGAATGATGCAGTTATCTCATCACTCAATATGGACTACATACATAAATAAAACTAAGAGACAGCGGAGATTAAAGAAATCAACTCATAACAAAACAAAACAAAGATCAAAGTAATAGCATTCACACTTAACTCACAGAGGACAGAGGCCATACACAGAATGAATTCTGTAAAGATTCGGAGTTGTAGGGGGGCCACATGAGGTAACTTTGAAATCATTACTAAACTTTTCCTAAAGATTTTGTAATAACTATTCTGTAACATATTTTTAAGAGACAAGTCTTACCTGCGTGAGGAATACAAATGATGCACACAGCAATTAGGGACAGAAAGGCACCCCACTTCCACTTCCAATGGCAGCTCCACATTCGACCTGTGCGAAACATCCTGCAATGAAAGGAAGTTGCCATCACACCACTCTGCATTCAGGAAAGTACTGGACAAACAACATAAAGCTGCGGGTTCACACCAGGCTCAGGAAAATAGAAGCCTTCTTCAACCTTTCTCCCAAAGAAGAAACTTAAAACTTCATCACCTGCTTCATGTTAATTAGCAAAAGAAAAAGAGATTCATCAATTACATTTGCCACTTGGTGGTACCTTATTTCCACATGAAGATGGGTACATATTTAGACAATTAAAGTAAAAAAACTATTGTTTAAAAAAAAATAGCAGTTTCAGGTGTGGGCATCTGGTGCCTCCATTACACTGCTGGCTTGGGATCCTCAACATCCCATACCGGAGTGCACGGACTCAAGTTCCCACTCCTCTTCTGGTTCAGCTTACTGCCAACATGCACCCTGGAGACAACTACCGAGGGCTCAGGTTAACTGGGTCACTGCCACCCATGTGGGAGATCCAGACGGTGTTTTGGACTCCTGGCTCCAGTCTGGCTTGGCCCTTGCAGTTGTAGGCAACTGGGCAGTGAACCTACACACAGAGGATCTCTTTTTCCCTACAGCTCTACCTTTAACTTAGTAAATTAAACATAAGCGTCGGCTGCATCAGACATATGCCCATCTGGACAACAGGAAAATGTTCATATCAATCTCCCCTATACTTCTCAGAAACTTAGGCTTTGTATAAACATTGGACTTAATAATGATATCTATTTTTTCTTCACACTTTATTTTTATATAAAGGAAACAATTTTCATGCATTTCGTCTAAATAGTTTTAGAGAATAGTATCTGCCATCTTACCCCCCATTCTTCTCTCTCCCACATCTTTTTCTTTCCTTTTTTTTGTTTTAGGTTTCACAATGACATACAGTTTTTCTACTTACTATTTTTAAAATTCTTTACTTACTGGAGGGCTGAGTTCATGATTATAAAGAAAATGGAAAGAATGCCATTGTCATCCAGTTTTACATATGAAAGTACTTTAGATAAAAATCAAATTGCCCACATTTTCTTATTTCTCTTAAAATGAAGTTTTACATTATTAACATTCAAAAATGTGTTAGCAGGCCCAGAGCAGTAGCCTAGTGACTAAAGCCCTCGCCTTGCACATGCCAGAATCCTATATAGGCACTGGTTTGTGTCCCGACAGCTTCACTTCCCATCCAGCTCCCTGCCTGTGAACTGGGAAGGCAGTCAAGAATAACCCAAAGCCTTGGGACCCTGCCCACACGTGGGAGACCCAGAGGAAGCTTAGCTCTGGGTCAGCTTAGCTCCAGCCACTGACGCCGCTTGGGAAGTGAACCAGCAGACAGAAGATCTTTCTCTTTGTATCTCCTTCTCTCAGTAAATCTGGCTTTCCAATAAACAAATAAATAAATCTTTAAAAGATTTTTAACTTTCTTATATATAATCAGTATTAATGTTTCTAAATTGAAAATAAAAATCAAGTATTACAATAGATGAAGAAATAGTTTTTGAAAACTTTCAATAGTTCCACGTAAGGATCTCATCTTTAAATCATATTTAAGAATGATTTAGAATGGAATGTCCCTATTATCTGGGCTTAAAACAACACTTTGATAATCTTTGGGTCAGCTCCATTTAAAGAAAAATAAAAACAAGCCTGGAATGGAGCAGCAAGTCAGGCCGTGCAGAGCGGGATGATGGAAGGACTAGCAAGCAGAAGAGTTAGGAGGCATTCTGGTGGATGAGCAGCACTAACAAGCCTCCAGGCGAGCTTCAAATCCCTCAGAGTTAGTGAGAAGGCAACCCAGAACACAGCTTAGAGTCACAGTAAGACAGTCGTCAGATCCTGCAGATTTGAGAAAAATGTCTAATAATAAACTGAAAACCGGGAAAACAGCAAGAGAAGTAACCCCACTGAAGAAACTAGACATAAAATGATTGCTACATTTGCCTTAAGCATGCTTTTTTGAATCTTTTTACTACAGGAGACCATCTCATTGCAAAGAGAACAGAATTGGAGTTAGACAGACCTGAGATTGCTATTTATGAATTTTTCAATCCATGGGAAATTGAGTTACCCATCTTGTGTCAATTTGTCAGCTCAAAGACAGTGTGTGTGAAATGGTTCAATAAGACATGCTTGATACTCAGCGAAAGATCAATGATTCTCAGCCATTGCCATTACTATCATTATGGGTATTCTAATCTAACTGTGGCAGTTGTGTCCACAATGGAATCAAATGAACAGAATTAAGAATGGATATTTTACATGTCAACACTAATCAATTAACTTCATGGCCATTTTTGGAAAGACCTGGCAAGAGAAATGAAAATGGTTGTTCCTGTCTGCTATGAATACAATTGTAAGTCATGCCTGAAACGCGTGCCACAAGTCTGTATCCACATTACAAGCTCCAACAACACGCAGCTCTCCTATGGAAAGTAGGACAAAATTATGATATGAATTCAAGTTTTTTTGCATGGAAGATCTGTTTTCAAACACATCATTTCAAAAGCATTGAATCTACAAGTCATGGCCACTAATGAGAGGTTTATTTTTTTTATTTTTTAAGGATTTATTTATTTTTATTGGAAAGGTTCTACAGAGAGGAGAGACAGAGAGGAAGATCTTCCATCCGATGATTCACTCCCCAAGTGGCCACAATGGCCGGTGCTGTGCCAATCTGAAGCCAGGAAGCCAGGAAGTTCTTCCAGGTCTCCCACATGGGTGCAGGGTCCCAAAGCTTTGGGCCATCCTCAACTGCTTTTCCAGGCCACAAGCAGAGAGCTGAATGGGAAGCGGGGCCTCCGGGATTAGAACTGGCGCCCATATGGGATACTGTTGGGTTCAAGGCGAGAACTTTAGTCACTAGGCTGCAGCGCCAAGCCCAAGTAGTTTACTTCAGTAATAATAGCAATACAAATGGATTTGGACTCTGAAGTAGCACACAACCATACGGTGGTTCTTACATTAACTATGTGGTTTGGGAGCAAATACTTATTCCTGTCCTATAAGTGAGTATTATCCATCACAAGTACTAGAGGTAACAATCATTGCGTTTGGGTCAGTGATAAATGTTTATCACATCCAAATGTCACTTGAAGAACAGGTGCATTTCTTCTTAACGCTCCATGAATGACATATTTCCAATTCATACTGAGAATGAATGAATCTGCTTCTAAATCAAAAGAACAATTATGCATTCAATGTTGAGTATTCAGAGCTGGAAGAACCAGAGTTGAAATCTAACCTCATTTCACCACAGAGAAAACTGAAGTCCAGAGAAATAGAGGGTCAAATCAATCCGACCTGGCCGCCAGCCTTCCAGATGCTAACACAGGAAGTATCTGGTCTAGAGGACTGCCCACACTTACCCTGCGGCACAAGGCAGTTCTCCTTTCTCCATATGAAGAAGGGTTCCTGTTCAAGTCCATGCACTCACTCAACAACACTCAGGGAGTGGCGCTCCTTAGCTTGGCTACGCCATCTATTTTGCAAGCTCATGCAACTTGTCCTTTGCTATAAAAGGTTCTGATATTTAAGGATTTCATATCCATTCCTAAAGCTGTCTTAGCAAACCTCCCTGCCGTCCTATCAGGTAATCGCTGCAGATGACGAGCAGGGCTGATGCATTCCAGGTCTCAAGACTCCATCACCTCGGACAAAAAAGGAACTGAGGAGAGGGCAAGCACTTGTAACCAAACATAAACCATGTGACAAGCCAACTTTCATCCACTTTACTGTTTACTGAAGAGCAGAAACAAATAAATTAAGAATAGAACAGAGGAAGGCAAGCACTGTGTGTCTCCTCAAGGGATCACTTAGCAAAGACATATCCCTGGGATTTCAACAACTTTCTCACAAGGATGGAAACTCTTGAACAGGGTTACCAAGGGCCTAAAGAGGAACTACAAAAAATAGCACAGCCCCGCACCATTTTGAGATCATCTCAAAGTTCATCCGAAGAACTAAAGAGATTAAGAACATCTTAAGCAAAAGAGAAGGAGAAAGAGGGTAAGACAGAGAACAGTGTGTGTCTGTAAACTGAAAGACAAAATGGTGCACAAAAAGCTATAGTCTCACAGATGAAAAAACTAAGACACTAAACACTTGCCCCAAATCACATGATCATGGCTCCTCAGTCAAAGGTCATTGGTGTCATCTGGCTTCCAACTCAGTGGTCCTTTCAGAAACCAAGCCACCTATTGCAAATGAGTTTCTCTCTTACATTTGCATGACTGTGAGTTAAATATGCATTTCTATTTTGAGAAACTGTTGAATGTTAACACTTTATTAGGAATTGTTTTAAATGGGGAAATGACCCCTGTGGACCTAATTTTAACAAAATGTATCACTAAAATAATCTTTAAAATCTATTATCTTTCATCTCTCTACTCTCAGTGGTTTCCCCAAAAGTCACAACTCTAAAGAAAAGTAGAGAAGAAACTGACATGGTACTAATTTTATTAATACCATCAAAAGTCAAAATTAACTTTGTTTCTGATATCTCAAATGTGTTTTAACAGCAAGTCTCTTCCAAAAGGAAATTTTGCAGTGACATAAAGAATGAATTAATTCTTCCAGAATGGAAAAAAAAATGGCAACTTGGTTTATTACAGTCTGCTGATAATACTATTCCTTAGTTTGATTAAAGATCAACTTCTTGAGCCTAAACAATATACACAAAAAGCAAGAGCTATATAGTTACTTAATTGAAATCCTTTTATTAAGTTGTATTCATCTCAACCTCATAACAGGAAAATCCACAAAAGAATATGTGCAAAAACGGAGAAATAAATATAAAAAAAGAAGATAATATCAAATCCTGGTTTTGATTTTGTAGTATAGTTTACAAAATATTATCACTGAAGGAACTAGGTAAAGAATATCTCTGTAGACTAAATCAACTTTGGAGCAGGCTGCTTTGCAACTCCAACTAAATCTACAAATGTATGAAAAAGTTTCATTGAGAAGGTACACTCTGAATCCTTGGTGTGTACAGCTTATGCTCCTATGATTCAGGAAAAAAAAAAGTTGTCCCTGTATTGGGAGGGTATTGGGGGACAGGAGTGGCAGGCAAAGACCCAATGGAAGAAAGAAAATTAAAAATGGGGTTAACATTTTGATTTTAAATAAAGGTTTCTTTGTATCATTTTTATTTTCACAAGCTTCACATGGCTTTAAAATTAGTCCTAAAAAAGTTTAGCACACACATATATTACATGATACCCTTATCATTATTTCTGTTTCATAATACCCTTTATCACTATTATTATTTAATCATGACCAGTTTGATACAAGTAGCAGTGTCCATGGGGATTTCCTTTATGTGGAATGGCATGTTCAAATAATTAGTGTAGTTTTCCATCACAAGATAAATATTTTTCCTACTGATTTGTGATTTTTAAAATGAACTCGATGCTATTTTTAGTATACCTTTGTCATCCTTTCTGTAAATGTTTCAAAAAGTTCTTTCAAGCATTTCTAATTATTCCATCCTGACTAATGCTTATAAAGCAAAGTTAAAATGATACTCTGGTAACCACACTAAAATTTTGCTGGCATTTTTAGTTGTAACTGATTTATCCTTTAAATGTCTTCCCCTAATCATCTAGCATGCATCTTAATGTCATCTGATGTAGATAATGTAATGATGTCATCCTAATAAAAAATGAAAAAGAAACTATTCCGTTTTGCCCATGTAAACTACACACACAGAACAAAGTCTTTTTCTATTTAGACTAAATAGAAATCTGGGTAGTTTATAGCAGCTTTTAATCATCCCATCCACAATGTAAGTTCTGTAATATATACGGACAGTTGAAAAAGAGACAACGTTAAGGAAGAAGTTGTCAGCTAATTTTTAATCTACTAACGGTCTTTTTCAAATCATTATTTCGAAAAATCAGAGGAACATGTCCAGTTAGGCAGCAAAAGTGCAAGCCCCAGTACTTCCCATAAGCTGAGAGACAATAGCCTCTTTCACCATTCACGTGGAAAAGCACAATGTCACGTAATTTATATAAGCCATAAATGCAATAGTAGCTTCATCCAACTTGAGGCCAATTATCCCAAGTCTTATAAAATCTATTAAATGTTTTAAGCTATGAAAAACATGCAGTTACAATTCCCAAACTTATTTATGTCAAGTCTGTAATTTCAGAATCACAGCAACATATTATATACTTAATTTGTGTAACTGAATTTATTAAAATTCAAGATATTGTTATCTTTAAATTGTCTCAAGCAAGTAGGAATATTTACAATGGGAAGGTTGTTATTATTTGTATATTTTCTACTTTATTAATATCCCATGATTCATAACAGATTCAACTATCCTATGTGAATATAAAAAGTGGAAAACATATGCTCATAATCTGACAAAAAAATCTTAAACTTTCTGTCAGAATAACTCAATGAAAAAATCAAATGAAGCTACTAAACTGTTAACTGTATAGCTGACTTTTCACTTTTACCCTATAGTAACATCATTTTTTAAAGTACATCAAATTCAGATGCACTATAATTTAGTTTCAGAATCGACATTTTATATTATCTATTGATCACTGTCACATCTTAAAAACTGGCATTCACTTTAAAAGTGAAAACACGCCCCTTTTTCATAAGATCTTAATACCCAGGAAAGCACAAACGAAGTTGGACAAATACCTGTTGGTCAAAACTCCACATTTTCAGGAAGCTGAAGCAGAAAACAAACTTAAATTCACTCAAAATATGTTGCCCCTGAAAGAGAACAAGTCTTATAGGAAAGTACTGGCCTGATCCCAAAACAAATTCTTCCATGTCGTACCTTGCCGATTTCACTGGCACTACTGTGACTTTAAGACTTACAGGTGTGGGATTATTTCGCATGCAATTTAACAAAAACCAGCGGTTCATGGGCCACTATACTGCCAGCTACCAGGCACAGACCTACAGGAGGAGCTCATGGCCACCTCTCTTTCTGCTAGGTTTAAAGTACATGTTGGGGTAGGGTGCCAGGCAGAGCAGACCGACCAAAACAGGACATCAAACAACATTAAACTGACAGGGGAAACTCAACTGGAGATTACTAGATCCACAGTAATGGGAGCAAAAGTGACCATCAATTTCTCCAACCTCATGCACATGAGCTAGTGGGAGTGGGTAAACCGACTGAAGGGGTATCTGCCCAAGTTTAAATACCCAAAGGAAAATTACACAGTGCAAGAAAAAGCAACCGCATAGCTGACCACAAAAATAAGTTTGGCCCTTTCAAGAGCAAGCTGACTTTTTCCATTCTAGAAGGTCAGGCGGTGCTCGGCCATCCTTGCGCGGCTTCACCGAGGCACCTCACCTCTTGTTGACACATCCACAGAGTAAAACCCTTGCCATTTCTTTACCTCTCCCAGCCTCCCCAGTCTCCCGCGGAACATTCTCCCCAAATCCCTCCATATCAGCACATGTCTTCCGTCTAGAGTGGGAGACCAGTAATCCCCAGCTGCCCGGCCGAGAACACCTCCAACAAGAACTGGCGACAAGGTGCAAAATCAAACTTTTCCCGGCAATCCAGTACCTTCGAAAGCCCCAGGTGTTGGACGTGGAAGGCGCTTGTCTGGCAGGGTCAGGGGCCTCAGGAGGAGCAGCGGCGCCTGCTACTTCTGTTCAGCTTGAATCGAAACACGTTTTCCCCATTTTTGGAAACCTTACCCTTTATACTATGCGTTACAGCACCCTCTCGCTATGGGAAGACAGAGAGAAGAGAGACAGACAGCGGCTTGCACAGGTCCCAGCTGCGTTTGGCAAGACTCTCCCCAGTGCCTCGAGGGGCTGAGGGAAGACAAACCGGTTTCTTCCTTCGAAGCAGTTTAAGTCCCTTGGCAAAGCGTTTCCGGTGAGGGGACGCGGGAGGCCCCGGGGATGCGGGGAGCAGCTCAAGGTGTGAAGGAAGTGTGAGCCAAGAGGTGGCACTTACATGTTGGCATTCCTGCCAGACGTCCCCAGAGGCCGTCCGGTCCTGCTCAGCCACTCGCCTTGGCTCGGCCGCTGGGATCCCCACGGGGGCCCCGGGCGTCCGGGCAGCGCGCGGCGGCCGGTCCCCCTTCTTCACGCCCTTTCGGACGAGTTCATGGGGCTTCCCGGCAGCCGCGGCTCGCTGGCGCTCCGAGTCGCGCAAGGTGGACCCGGACACCGCCGACTTCCAGCGCGGACCCGGTGCGCGAGGGGGCGGCCGGCGCCGGCAGGTTCCTCCTCGCCCAGAACTTGCAGTTGAGTTCCAAGCTGAGGAAGAAGTTGGATCCGCCTGTGCGCCCGCGGCTTGAGGAGCGCTCTGAGGATGGCGGGGCGCGTGAGGGAGCGACTCGCAGCAGGTCGTCTGGCCCGAGGCGGGACCCGGCCAGCCCCGGTGAGGTTCTGTTCCTCCCACCTCCTCGGGCTCCGGCTGCCCTGCCCCCCGGAGCCCGTGCGAGCCGCCCGCGCTTCCGGCGCCGCCGCAGGGCCGCAGCTGGGGGGCTCAGGTGCTGCTGGCCCCCGGCTCCGCGCGGCCCTCGGGCGGCCGCGGTCACGGCCGAGTCACGCGGCGGGGCCCTCCCCGTAGGCGCTGCTGCCCCACCCAGGATCGACAAGCCGAGGGCAAGAAGGGAAAAGTGGCCCGCGGGATGGGACAGGCGCTCCTGGAGCGGGCAGCGAGGAGGAGGCTGGGGCCGGCTGGGGAGAGGTGGGCGCAGGGCCTGGCGCGCTCCCCAAGCGGGGAGGGCACGGAGTAGTCCTGGTGGCCACCGGGAAGCAGTGAGCCCTGAACCCTGAAAGAAGGGAATGAGAAGCTCGGCATGCAGGCGTCAGGGGGGCATCTTTTGTCTCGATACCGGATACCCTGTCTCACTTTGAGTCACCGGGCCCCCGGGGGGGGGGGGGGCTCCTTCACTAAATTCCCATGCTGCTTGTTTTTTACTTCTTTACCTTTGTGTCTTTCTACCCCCCAGTCCAGTCACCTAACATTCCCTGCAGCAAGTTTGGGGAAAGTGGGCTGCATGTTGTGTGTGAGTCTATGCAATGCTGATGACAAGAAAGGGACATCTCCCCCACCTTCCTGGAGATGAAACCAGGAAAAGGGGGAGGCTCCTCTTGGTCAGCTGTGTCCTGACAAAGATACACAGAATGTTGGAGGCCACCTTTCTAGAACTTTCCAGGACCAGAGCTGTGCCCTCCTTGACCACGCAGCCTGTCCTGTAGACCCACAGATGCAGGCCTCCACACAGGACTACCGGAAATGCTCTCACCTGGATAGGCTGCTTATATAGAGCTGTTGGGGTGAAAGGAGAGAAAAAAGTAAACAAATAAAAGCAGAGCAAGACCAGCACAGATAGGGGATGAAAGGCAGCTGGACCACAGCCACCAAATGGGGAGTTCTGACTCCAGGGCGTGTCCTACCTCTGACTTTTATCAGTATTTATTTTGATGAATAAACAGTAGGATTAATGGAGACATTGAATGGTAGCCTTTAAGGAAACTCAAGTTCCTGCGCCTAGCGTTCTCATGTTACAGGGGTAGAGAGAGGAGACCCAGACCTGGGAGGGCTGTACACACTGGCTGGAGCTGCGCAGGCGCCAGTACCCAAGGTCCCCGCACTTGCAGTTCAAGTCCGACTATCACAGCAGATTTTCCCACATAAAATGTTTAAGCTCCATCCGCCGCATTTCTTTCTGTGAAGCAACATTTTGTTGTTTTACAGGTCTGTGGGTGTGGAATCTGCCTGCAGCTGAGTTCAGTCTCTCACGAGATTGCGATCAAATGAGGAAAGTTGTGGCCAGGTCTGAAGTTAGACTAAGATTTCCCCTTCCAGGCTGTGGCATGCCGTAGTTTCAGCCGTGGAATTTACAAACAAAAAGAAAACCAGGAAACCTAAAGGCATACAAAAAAACTTGAATAAATTCTGTGAGCCCGTGTGTCCCGAAAAACAGAATCAACAATGTGTATAGATCATTTGTTTTTTGGCGGGTATGGGCCCACACAGTTGAGAAGGTACAGGTCTGAAATCTACAGCAAAGGCCTGCAGGGGACAGGTGTAGTTCAGAACCAGAGGCAGTGTGATGACTGAATTCCTGCTTGTTTGGGGGATGGAAGTCTGTTCTGTTTAAGGCCTAGAATGGATTCCACTAGACCCACCCACCCACATTATAGAGGAGAATCGGTTTTATTAAAAAATCTACTGATTTTTAATTTTTTAAGATATTTTGTTAAGTGTATTTTCTGTCTTTAGTTGGCAATTTATAGTTATATGTATTTATGAGTATAATGTAATTCTTTTATAGTATACAATGTGGAATAATTAATGCAATGATCACATTCAACACATTTTTGGTGATCAAATCTTTTTGACATTTACTCTTAGCTCTTTTGGAACATATAGTACACTGACCGTAATCACCATGCTGTGCAACAAATCTCAAAAGCTTACATCTCTTCTCAGCAACTTTGTTCCTTTCGATCAGTATCTCCCTGTCCCTACCCCCTTACATTCTATTGATTACGATTTTATTCTCTTTGAATTGGTTTTATATTCCACATACGTGGGGGCTCAAAAACTTCATGGATCTAAAAAGGTTGACATCCATGTGTAAGGCTTTTAGAATATGACTTTTCTGAAAACGTTTGAACCCCCCTTAACTGAGACCATGGGTTATTTTCTTTTTCTTCACCAACAGATGGGTGGATAAAGAATGTGGCACGCACACACAATGGGATTCTGTTTGGCTTATGGAAGAAGGAAATGCTACAATTGCAGTGAGAGTGAACCTGGAGGACATGATGCCAAGTCCACTGATTTAAATGGTAATTCCTGGGGGGGGGCGGTAAACACGATCACTATCTCACCACCGTGATCAGGACAAGTTAGTACTTAAAATTAACTATCACTTTAACCAAAAACAAATAAGAGTATTTACACATGCTATTATATACTAACATAACATATTATCTTCACAGGTATTGATTTTTTGTATAAATACATGTATCATAGCTCATTTTAGCTATGTATGAATGCTTGCCATTGGTCCATATGCTAATGATATCTGTGTGAATGCTTGCCATTGGTCTATATGCTAACGATATCTGTGTGCTTGGCTAGTCTGTCAACCTAAGAATTTGTTGTTTTCTTTGGAAGAGTATGTTAGGAAAGTGGAATATATAAGCAAAAGGATGCAGGTTTTAAATATTATTGACCTGGCTAGAAACCCGGCCCTCAGCAACACTGAATCTTCCAGGTCACTGTGTAAACTATATAGGATTGGCTTGCAAAGTTAAGAATGAGGATTGGCTTGCAAAGTTAAGAATGACCCTACTTACAATGTTTGGCACTGTTAGACTCAGTGAGCTGAACTCAGCATAGTTTCTGGAATTTGGTATAATATGAGTGGCCTCTGCCTGCCCCACATATCATATCCTGCTAAAACGAAAAGTTCCAGAGCTGCATTCCTCTGAATACAGGAATCTTCTGTCAACATGCCACACAAAATGAATATTGAACATCTGTTTGAAACCCGTAACATTGATGAACACTCACTATGAGAAACTTCCTCTCTGATGATTGAATCAAGCAGTCATGCCTTCAACTTCCATTCAGAACAAGGACATTCTATCTCCCACAATAAACCTTTGAAATATTTCAAGGCAGCTTTCATCTCTCTCCTCAGCCTTCACTTATTTGGTTTTCACAGCCCTCATTATTTTAACCATTCAGTGACGGATTCCTTTCTGTGTGGGATTTGCCTTTTCCTATACACAAGTGAGTCAGCATCAATCCGCTTTCCAAATGGCCAAAGTGAATTCCATGCCTCAGCCCAAGATAACAGATCCTTATCTTTCCTGAACTGCATATTACACTTATGTAAATAAAAGTTAATATTGACTTTTTGAGCAGCCACATAAAATATCTACAGAAGCATTAGAGCAGCCAAAATAAATTGATCTTCCGTGCCAGGGGATATGTAAATTTTATTCCACAAATCAGGTTAACTGGCAAATAATTCAACTCCATTAGAAATTTCTGCTTTCATATTTCTGCTTTAATCAATTCAGCTCTCCTTTTTTAACCAGGCTGATGACTTTCTTCAGCAAAGAGGGAAGAAGAAACAAGGTCTTTGGCTTACCATGTGAGTGCATGCAACCTGTACAGTCTCAGGATGGTCCACATGGATATCAGTCTTGTCAAGGAGATTCTTTGCCTCTCTTTCTCTCTATGTCTCTCTCTCTCTCTCTCTCCCTCTTTCTTTCTCTCCTCTCTCTCTGCCTACCCCACCCAATATTTATTTATTCATTTATTTATTTGAAAGGCAAAATGAGAGAAGTCTTTCCATTTGTTCTTTTCTTTTTAAGACTGATTTTATTTTCATTACAAAGCAGATATACAGAGAGGAGGAGAGACAGAGAGGAAGATCTTCCATCCGATGATTCACTCCCCAAGTGAGCGCAATGGCCAGTGCTGAGCCAATCCGAAGCCAAGAGCCAGGAACTTCCTCCAGGTCTCCCACACGGGTGCAGGATCCCAAAGCATTGGGACATCCTGGACTGCCTTCCCAGGCCACAAGCAGGGAGCTGGATGGGAAGTGGAGCTGCCGGGATCAGAACCCGCGCCCATATGGGATCCCGGCATGTTGAAGACAAGGACTTTAGCCACTAGGCCACGCCGCCAGGCCCCTTTCCATTTGTTGATTCATTTCTCAAATGACCATAACAGCCATTGGTGGCCAGAGCCAAACCAGAAGCTTGGAACACCATCTTGGTTTTCCATGTGGGTGCCAAGGGTCTAAATCCCTGGGTCATCTTCAGCTGCCTGCCAATGGGCATTAGCAGGGAGCTAGATTGAAAGCCAAGCAGTCAGTTGTTTGCCACCAATACAGATGCCAACAACTCCAGTGTAGGCTTAACCAAGGGCCGTAGCACAGTGCCAGCCCTTAGACATTTATTTCCACAACTCCCTTAATGGACAGTCACAGGCTTCATGAACTTAGATCCTCCAAGGAGCCATTCTCTTGCTGCTCCTTTACCTTTCCCTGTACCTCCATCGGACACAGAATGCAGGGTTCCTGCTAGAAACCACTACTCCCGTGATCTGACAAACTATCCCTCCTTGACTTTAACCTTTCTTCATTTCCAGCCTGAAAAAAAGGTGAGCTAGCTCCTCCTTATCATTGCACCTTAATATTGATGAACCCCAAAACTGCATTCACTCCCTTGTGTTTCAAGTCGTGAAAAAGTCCAGATATTCCAAGTACTTCTATCTGCCCCTTTTATCATTCTCAGAAGCTATGAGCACACAGAGCTTGAACTTGACAACGTGGAGGAGAAAGGGAAAAAGAAAAACTGAAAGTTAATATTTTCAAAAAAAAATATGCTTCCTCCACTAATTTAGCATGCCTGTAAATAATTATAAGTCTTAATTTAAAGAAAGTTGAAGTTCCAAATGACAATGTGACTAAGCCAAGGTTACACAATGGATCCTGAGCACACATTAAGGGCTGAGTAATTACCAGTGCTGTGCTTTCCTCTGTGACCTTTCCTATTAGCCCCGAGTCTTTGCATGAAATGTCACCCAGGCAGAAGGCTCAAAATGCACTAATACATAAAGTATCTGAACCCCTAGTCACGGAGCCATATATATTTAATTTTGTAGCATTCAGTCCAGTGTATCAATTTATCAGAATCAAAATGAAATTTGATTCCTCCACTAATTTTGTTAAGTCTTATAATTTTTTGTTGCACACAAATTTAATCATGCTGTTCCATATATTTGGATCATAAATAGCAGTATTAACCCTGTGGAGAACTGTAAGAGTTTTGCTAGTGATACTGATCCGATAGTTAACATCAGAATGGCACCATTTCCTCTTCTGAACTTTTTAATTTATTTTCTTTTCATGTAAAGGCAAAGAGAACTTCCAGCTGCTGGGGAGATTAAATCCCCAAATTCCCGCAACAGCCAGGACTGTGCCATCTTTGAAACCAGGAGCCTAGAAGTCCATCTAGATCTCCCTAAAGGGTAACAGGGGTTCAAGTACTTGACCCATCACTTGTTGCTTCCCGGCTGTGCACTGGTTGAGCTGGAATCCCAAACAGAGCTCCAATATGGCAAGAGTGCCTCCCAAGATGTATGTTAGCCATCATGCAGAACACCTGCCCCAAGGGGGCGCCCGTTTTCAATCAGTTGTTATTCTACATTACCTTACTGTCATCTCATAGTTTTTCCATAACAAGAGCCCAAAATTATTATAACAGATGATTTCCATTAAGAAAATCATATGGTTTTATATTGTTCTTATCTTGTAAATATGCTTAGTGATCCACCCAAAACACCAGTTTGAGAACATGACTTTTTCTTATGAATGCTTGCCAGTTCTCAATAACACCTCATTCTTTTTCAAGTATTTGAAAGCTGTCTCCTGTTTTTCGTTCTATTTCCCACGAAGTCTCTCTTCCCATGAGAAAATAGAACAAATTATATATTACTTTAAAGTTGACTTGTATATTACAAATCCAAATTTTTGGGCTGGTGGTGAACATGGACTGCTTTGAATTTTAAGGATTAAATTTTCACAAAGTTCTTTAATTCTACATGGGAAACATGGAAAGCTAAATATTAAGTGAAATTATCTTAATAAAGTTCACTGCACGTAGAAAGCAATAAATGATGGTAATCTTTGTCAATGTTTAGCGTTCCATGAAAAATAAAGCAAGGGTAGATTAGAAGGAGATAGAATGACAGGAGCTGTGTTCTATAGAGTGGTCGTAGAGATTTCTCTAAGAAATTTCCCTTGAAGACATTCAAATTAACTGGAGGCTAGACCAGGCAATTACGAGCATAAGAACTGTGAAACAAGGACATGCAGTCACAAATGCCCTTAAGTAGCATGGACGTGGGCTGTGTGCAAGAGCAAGGAGAAAAGACAGGCTAGACTCGAGGGAGAAAGGAATTATGTCTGAAAGACTGCAAATCACCTAGTGACGTGTCACATGGGTAGAGAATAAAGCTATGATTTTATTGTAAGATAAGTTAGATACGGGAATCAGAATATGCCACCTCAAAATGTGCCATTTTAGCACAAAGATTATTTTGAGCCAAAGGCAGTTAGAAAGTGGAAAACACAGAAAGAGCTTTGTGTCCTCCTCCTATTTTCCTAAAAGCAGAACACAACTCTCTTTTTTGTGAAGGTTTTTTCCCCTCCATCTCCCATATCAGGAGGGGGGAAACAGCTATTATCACTGGGAAAGGAAGGCCAGCGCGCAAAGCTGAGCCTGCACAAGCAAACCCTACAGAAGCCACCACTATCTTCCATAGCCACTCAGCCCGTATTTATTTTCCCAAGATTTCCCCAAGAAGCCAAAATACCTTTTCTTTTGCTTGTCAATTATTCACAACATATGTCCCTAAATTCCATTGCATGAAAACTCCCCAAATTTATTTTTCTTTTATATTTTTATTTTCCATGCATGTATAATACATCATTAGGTAATGATAACAACAAATTGGAATTAGAAAATAATTATAAGAAAGAAGAGAAAAAATCAACTAACCAAATCAAAAAAATCCTGATTCCTCAGAAGGATAAACAAAGACTATATGTAATAATCAAATCTCAGAGCATCTCTCTCAAACCTAGAGATTACATTTTTTTGTACTCTTTGTATCAGTTACTGAAGATTAGGGAAGGCATGTGACATTTTTCTTTTGGGACTGGCTTATTTCACTAAGCATCAGTTTCCAATTGCATCCACTTAATTGCAAAAGCAAGATTTTGGTTTTTGTTTTATTGTTTTGTTTGCTGAGTAGTATTCTATAGTGAATATACCATATTTGCTTGATCTGGGCATCCACTGATGAGCATCTGGGTGGATTCCGTTTCTTACTAATGTGAACTGAGCTGCTATGAACATGGGGAAAGCACCAAATTTTTACCACCTCTTGGAGTTATTCATCAGAGTATTCCCATGTGTATACACATTATGCACATAAATACTGAGGGACTGTTAACTTCTTAAATACAAATTCATATACTCAGCTTAACAGGGTAGAGGAAAACAGACTCCAAGGAAGTGGGAGCAAAGGAATTAGTGAATGGAATCAATGAAGAACTAAATTGCAGAAAAGTAATGGTAAAACAGGCTGAAGAAAGAGACTAAAGACTTCAGTTTTGGACCGATTAAATCTGCTTGTATATCAGACATTCTAACACATGCAGCTACTACACTACATTGCCTGGAACTTATCACATGCTTGATATGCTTGATAAAAGTTATTAGTTGAGGAAGTAAGCCCTGCATTCTGAGGTTTTGATTAAGGTCACCGTCAGGTTTTCTTGGTAGTTGGCTACAGAATGTGCTTTGATGGTAAGTCAGAATTTTAATGAAGTGCTGAAGAGCAGTTTAAATTGACCATGAAACAGAAAAGATATAAAAATGAGAAACATTTAAGAGAGATTGAACAAATCCTCTGACTGCAGTGGGACAATTTAGAGGTTGAGGGGGACAGTAAGATTGATGAACAGTAGTTTGTGGAAGGCTTGGAAGACCAGGGAAGACTTTGGCATTATCCTGAAGGACACACAGAAGTAACCAAACATTAACTGTGTCTTGTTTTTGTTTGGTTTTTTGAAAAGGAAGCCACGTAATTAAAGCAATGTTGTGAAAAAAAACCAATCAGAATGCATTACATTAGAGAAAATGTCTTCAAGGAGAAAAGTCTATGGTTAGCACCAACAATAATAGAGATGAGAAATATTGGGACAGCAGTCAACATTTGAAGTCAAGGTAGCCTGATTCTTATAATTCAGCCCTACAACCAAAGATTAAAGCACCTTGCTGCCTGGGATCATACAGAGAGTGTCAAGTACTTGATCATTTGTATGATCATACTTGATTCTTTGCATGGTAGAATTGTGTTCTTCCAATGTAAAGCATAGCAATGAGTCTCTTTGGCAAAAAAAAGATGTGAGTATGAATAGCATGTATTATTTTATGGCAAAAGTTTTATGAACTGTAGTGGAATGTGTCACCTTTTTCTTCCTTGACACAACAACTGACATTTGGAATAATGATGGAGACTCCATCAGCATGGATTTCAATCTGAGCATAGTGCACAGCTACTATGGCAAACCTGTGAGAGCAACATGGTGTGAGTCACAGATAAGCTTTTATTTTCACAAGCTGCTAGGGTTTGGGAGTTATTCATTGTTCAGGCATAATCTAGCTGATGCTAATACAACACTTATCTAGCTAGTAATTAAAACAGCATATTATCACCATAATATTTACATAATTTAAAACTATTTACTTTATATAGGAAACTTTAAGTTTCTCATATTTTGGAAGTAATGGGCCATGTAGACTCCAGATATATTGTGATAGTGTAAGGATATTCATAAGTCTGGAGCAACGGAGAGCATGAGCAAGAAGGAATTTTTCTGATTTATTTACTGCATTAATTCCATGCATTTTTCTCAAAGTTTGTTTCTTTAAAACATAGTAGTTTTCTAAGAATTTGGCAGAAAGTGGGACTGGTGTGTGTGTATGTGTGTGTGTGTGTGTATGTGTATGATGGAGGGGAAAGGCAAACACTGTATGGAAGAATGACAAAACTGGAGTAAAAGTAAGCACTTTGTAAAACCTATTTAAATATCATGTATATGAGGGCTGTTGGTGCAGAATTTATCAGGGAAACTTCTCTACAACTGGAGAAAGGGCCAATTGAGTTAAAAGGATAGGTGTACTTAGTGCCAAGGACTGCATGCCGTTCCACTTGTAACTGTGAATCATATGCTCAGAAAGGTAAAAGGTGAAAAAACAACCAAGTTTAAGTTTCAAATTTAGTAGGGCACATTTCAGTGATTTTCTGGAATAGGAACTGCAATGAGAATTCATAAAGAATCAATTACCCAGGCTGAACTGAGAGGACAGCTTTAACAGAATAATAATTCCATAGATGAAATGTGTTGTTTCAGAGTGAGTGACTCTAGAAAGCACCTCTGAGATGATGACACTCCAAATAAGATCTAATGGAAAAGGGACATGCGTAAACTTAGGGTATAAGGTTCCATTTACTATAAAAATTGGAAACAATAAAACTTTTGGCTTGTCTAGGGAGAAAAGGAAGGCAACTATGGCTTAGTGGGTATAAGAAAAGAATTCAAAAAGGAGGGCAGAAATACAGCAAGGTAGGGTTATGTAGTCTTATAATTCTGAGTACTGAATGGAATTCTCTGCTGAGTGCAATGGAATGTTATTGAGGGATTGCAACAGGAACTTGCCAATTGAATGTTAAATTGCAGACAGAGAAAGCAATAAGGAAAGGATGGTGTATTGGTTAGTTTTATATGTCAGTTTATTTGGACCAAGAATTGTTCAGATATTTGACCTAGCATTATTCTGGATGTTTCTGCAAAGATGTTTTTTTTTTCTTGTGGGGGGGTGAGATTAATATTTGTGAGCTTAATGAAGAATTTTGAGTAAAATAGATTGCCACATATAATGAGTGTGGGTCCTACCCAGTCAGTTGAAGCCTTAATAGAACAGAAAATGTACACTTTTTATAGGATGTACTTATTCTTTTATTTGAAAGTCAGAGCTACAGAGAGGAGAGGGGAGGGGAGGAGAGAAGAGGAGAGGTCCCATTTACTGTTTCATTCCCCAAAGGGCTTCAGTGGCTGATTTGAACCAAGGAATCAGGTTTTTCCAGATCTCCCCTGGGAGTACAGGTGGCCCAAGACTTGGGCCATCCTCTCTATTTCTCCAGGCCATAAGCAGGAAACTGGATCAAGAGTGGAAGAACCAGGGCATAAATCAGTGTCCACATGGGACGCAAGTACCACAGGTGCAAGCTTAGCCTATACCATGATGCTAGTCCCTTGAGGCCTTAATTTTAATCAAAAAACAAACAAACAAAAAAGAGACCTCCAGTGTTGTCTGAGGCCCCTTCTCTTCTCTGAATGTGTCTGAGCAGTTGCCTGACTCATTCTCAGAGTGTTAAATGCTACACAAGGGTGGTTTTGATGGACATTGAACAGGTTAGATATGAGATGCCCCCTGGAAGTCTATGCAGAAATAGCAATTGTAAATTAGCACATTATGTCTGTAGCTGAAACACAGATTCAGGAATAATCAGCATACAATTGGCATATATTTTAAAGATTTATTTATTTTCATTGGAAAGGCAGATTTACAGAAAGAAGGAGAGACAGAGGGAAAGATCTTCTCCTCTGGTTTACTCCCCAAGTGGCTGCAATAGCTGAAGCTGAGCCAATGCAAAACCAGGAGCCAAGAGCTTCTTCCCGGTCTCCCACATGGAGACAGTGTCCCAACACTTTGGGCCATCCTTCACTGCCTTCCCAGGCTGCAAGCAGGGAGCTGAATAGGAGTGGAGCAGCCGGGACAGGAACTGGCATCCATATGGGATTTTCCCACCAAGATGAGGATTTAGCCACTGGGCCATCACTGAGTCCATCGGTGGTACCTAACTCTCGTGGTATTAGCCATGCAACTACTCAAAAACAAAAACAAAACACAGAGAGGAGAGGGGACCTCAGCCAATACTTGGGACAAACCCTTAAAGGAGAAGAAGGACAGCAACAATGACTAAGAAATTCATGCTTGCTGAAGTTCCACCTGAATCACTGTTTTTCTTTGATATTTGGTATTCTGTGCCAGAGTTTGGTCTTTTTCTCTTTTTTAAATAGTGATTTTAATAATATCTTATCTCTGCTGATCTCGCAAAACTAATTTAATTGTTGGTTATAATTGTCTGATGGGGTCAGAACAATCGGAAACAGAGAAAAGCAAAAGCCCATGTCAGGAAACATGATGAAAATAAGATATGCCTATTAGACCTGAAAGAAGAACTGTTAGAAACAGCAGTGAATAGTCGAATGTGTTGGAACTGATGTATGTAGAATAAACACACATGAAGCTTCACCGTGGAGTCGAGGAGTTAGAGTATAAGAAATCAAGAGATTCTAGGAGAGCCTGTAGCAGAATGAGCAATGAATAGAAGACTTGAGCACAATAGGAAAAACGCAATCCGAGGGACGCAAAATCATGCAAACAAAAATAGGTATATCACTCACTCAGTGGTTGCCTTTGGGTCAAGATGGAAATCTCTGAATTGGATTGCATATCTGTATGTTGGAATAAATCATAACAAACTTTGCTAATTGTTATTAAATTTAGAGTTAATATTTATAAAAATGTTTAGCATGGTTGGAGCTTGAAATGAGTGATGATTATTAATATTAACCTGAAAATAAGATCAGATTTTTATATTTAAAAACCTTTCCCCAGGGAATAAAGCAGAATTCATGAACAATAAGTAGGTTACTTGTTATTTAAATCAGGTTGGATCCTGTGATTCTGTAGAATGTCTGTAAGTTCCGATCCTGGAAATAGTCTGTAACCAGCATTCCTTGAATTGTGGTATAAAACATTTGCCATCTCAAATTTTCATGGTTTGGCTAACCCTCATTGGATTAAGGACACAGATCTTGGATGGTGAAGATTCAGTGTGGTCACTAAAGATTGGACCAGCTTCTACAGCTGGGTGTTTCCGTATTTACAGTGCAAACACACAAGTCAGATAGACTAGATATTCTACACACCTCAACAGAAACCCTGAAAGCATAATGAATTCGTGGGAAATACCATCATCAAAATTAACTTTTCTGAATTTATATAAACCAGTCCTGTTTGGGGTTGAGAGAACATTACATGACGCTTCCTGCTAGGACTTCAGTAGGGTGCCATTTGTACATTTGCCATCACTGTTACTTAATGGAATTCTGGGGGGGAAATTCTTATGTATTTTATTGAAACATTCCAAAATACCTTTTCAAATTACAGTTAAAATGGTATATCAGTTGCTTTATTAATTTTTTAATATAGCAAAATGTAGGTGACATAAATTTGCAATTTTAACAATTCTTTAGCCTATGATTCAGTGGCATGAAGTCCCTGCACATTGTTGTCACCGATCACCATTATGCCCAGAACTTTGTCATCATGCCATACTGAAACATATTAAATAATAACTCCCCAATTTGCCCTGCCCTAACTCTTAGCAAATTCTGTTCTACTTTGTCTCCATGCATTTGTCTATTCTAGGTCCCTCTACAATATTTGTACACTTGTGTCTGATTTATTTCACGTAGGGTAATCTCTTCAAGGATCATCCCTTGCTGTAGCTTGTATCATCATTGCATTTCTTTTTAGGGTTATGTGATGCATACTTTTAAAAGTTTATGTCTTATAACTTTGAAGCTATCTGGAATCCGATATAATGTGAAACCAATAACCCAAGCCTTTCAAATTGTCGTGAATCAGATGAGGCCTGGTCAAGGCTTAGCTTATTTCCAAAATAGCTTTATACCTCTCATGCTAACTAGTTTCAGTTCTGGGAAGAATCAGATTCTTGTAGATGTTCATAATAATCTCATCATTATAATTAATTTCATCATTAGATTTCTGCTATAATTGATTTTTGACAATCAAAATAGATGAAGTTTGAAGGAAAATAGAATAAATTCAGACACCCCTCACATCCTGTATGGATAGCTCAGACAGTAGTAAAAATTTGAGCAGAAACAAACATAAATACTGAGATGATTGCAACGATACCTGGTAAAGCAGAGCAAGAGAAGTGGAATTTTTCACTTAATAGCCAGTAAAATCAGATTTCCAACAAAACTTTTGCGTTGTAGACTATTTTAATATACCACAGAATGAATAATTCTGTTCTAAAAGTGGCAATAAAATTAAGGAAAACAAGAAGGAGGTGCCTGCCATGAAAGCCAGGACTGAACCTTCTTTTGAAGCCGTAGAGTATCATTAATCTTTGAGTGCAGTGAAACAATCCTCTCTCTATTCTCACACAGACAGCTGCAAATAGTTAGGTAGTTTCAGGAAAAAAAATATTTTGACATGGAAAATGCTAGTATATTTGGGCATGGGCAACTATATAGAGTCCAAACTGATTCAACCAACAAAATATTTTAGAAAATGAGTTATTAAAAAAAGCTCTTTTATCAGTCTATTAAACAGTACCCATGCTGATCTTTTTTTAAAATTCTTTCCATACTCTATTAGTATATGTGATAATCAGTTTCTCATTAATCGCATGTAAAAATTATGGCTGGTAGCAAAGAAATCATTATTCATGATACCCATCTGCTTTTTCTTTCACCTTATCAACACCCACAAAGGACATGTTAAATTTAATGTAGTTACTATGTAAATGCAAAATACTGCTTATGACCTACAGAGTTACTCCATTAGATGCTTCTATTTTTATATGTGATCATTGATTTAAATGAACATGTTTGCCAAAATCAATAAGGCTTATGTCTGTAAGCAAGCAAACTTTTTTTGTGCTGAAACTAAATCATGATCTTGCTTCTCAGTTAAGCTGGACTCAATAAATATTTGCCCTTGCAATCAGGGCAAGGTGCTTTGGTAAGAACTAATTCTTAGACAGTTCAAGAAAACTATTGTGCCATTCCTGGTAGACATTTTTGCACCATGAATCTTATCTGTCATTCTAATACAATTAGCACAGCACAAAGCCATACTCTTTAATGACTACAGTTATTCACACATACTTGAAATGGCTACTGTCTCTCAAAGGAGACATTTCCTCTGCAGTGAGTCATTATAAAAACAGGCCAGCAGTTTGTAAAATTATTTGCTGTGATTCTTTGTTTCATAGTGCTCAGAGCTAGATTAATAAAGCCTCGTGGGTTTATTTCATTTTAATTATTATGAAATTAATGTTCACTGAGCCCAACCGTAAATATAGAGTTCAGTAAGAATTATGATCTGATGTCCTGTGGGAAATGGAAGTACAATCCCTGAATGAAAAACTAGCTTTTCTATGTGTAGTCATGTGTACAATCAATATTCAAATATAGTAACAAAGATTTTTACAACGTATTAAAGTTCCCTTTTTAGATGTAACCAAAGGGGATAATGTATATAGCCTGGCACACAGTAAGTATGAAACAAATAACCACAATCTTATTGTTAGAAAAAAATCACAGTTTTTCATATTGTTTTGTCTACAAGTGACCAGTATCTGTCATTAAAGTAAATGACTACAGTGTTGTCATATATCTCCCATTTACTTTCATGCATCTGATTTTTTTCTAAATAGCAAGCTTCTTTTCTTCTCATCAAATATTGCTATTTCTGCCAAGTATTATAGATCATTTATATATGATCATACAATGTTATTTTCATGTTTGGCTACTTTTCATTTTGTATTATAAATCTCATAAATATTTATAGTTCATATTTTCCTTGTTCTTATGCCAGATAATATGCTAAAATTAATATTTTCATTTAAATCAATAGGCAACATATTAAATGTAAATATGAATTATAAACTTTAATTACATATAGTTTGAATTTAATCACAGTTTAAAATGTAAAGCTATATTTTCATGATTTGTCTTTCACATCTAATTGTCTTTCAAATCTAACGTTTGGCAAAATCTCCTAGTCTTACAGTATTATAGCTATGGAATCATGGCATAAATGAAAGAATTATCGATATTGAAGCCAAAGGGAATGTTGGAACATTGCCACAATTTTCGAAAAACTGAGTAAAGTATGTTGCGACCTCTTGGAAAATTAATGCCAGATTTCCGCGTGTGTTCCATAAGTAAATGTTATGACTGCTATCTAAGAGAATTCTTAACTTGGAATTATAGCAACACCATTCCATACATTGCATCTATTAGTCATTTAAACTTGTTCTTTTGAAAAATGTCTATTCATTTTCTTTGCCCACTTCTTCACAGGGCTGTTTGTTTTTCTTTTTTTTTTAAGTATTTTTTTTTTATTATTGTATTTTTGTTGACAATCTTTACATAGTTAATTACGGTAAAAAAAAAAAAAAGGTTCAGGGGGTATAGGGAAGTGGGTAATAGTATTATGTCCATATTGTTTCCTTCATGTATCTGAGGTAAAGGGGGGTATTGATGGAGAAGCCCCACCCAGTTTCCCACCCACCCCAAGTCCCGGATGTGGGGTATGCTCTGAGATCCTTGCTCAAATGGTTTTAATAGTTCTTCAGTTATGAATCGCTGCCAGTTTCACTCGATGAGGTCGTGCACTGATTGACACAGTCCATCATAGAGTCTTCATTTGCCCTGTATTTCGCTGCCTACATATAGCTAAGATGAATGATTGACTTGCTCTGTCCTCTGTCTTTTCTTGGCTAGGGTTCTGAGTCCAGCAGTTCGATTGGGGAGATCTCCAAAGAAACTTTGAGGTATTCCCAGACCAGATTCTTGTATGTTCTAGCAAGCACAGGGCCCGGCACAGTCCGTCACCACGGTCAGCTGGTGGTTGCAATTGCTGTGTTGGTTCTGTTTTCAGTCCTGATTTCCACTGGAACCAATGGGTGTTGCAGTCCAGCCTGGTTCTGCCCAGCACACACTCGGCCCCCGCATCAACCAGTGAGAGCTGCAGCCTCGTCAGAGCGACCACCAATAACCCCCACCAGGCCCGCCCCCTACCCTGGTTTGCCAGTGTGTATAGCAGACTAGTCCAGTCTGTCCCACATCCTATTTGACTCTTGTACTTGTCACTGGGTATTAAAGCTTAGTTCCATCTAACCAACTCAGCTCTCCAGCCCTCACAGATGTTGTTGAGTGCCTCTCTGTCTAGCCACCCCAGCCCCCGTCTTAGTTTCCATGCCCTCCCGTGGGAGTAGTGACCCAAGAGGGGGGAACCCACTATTTCCCTCCCAGGTCTCTCTCAGTCCCGGTTTATGCACTCTTCGGGTGGTTCTGTGATTTGACTTGACAGAATTAGTCCCCAGTGCCAGCTTCTGCCAGTTGATGTTGTGGCTAGGCCCAAACATCTCTCACCCACTCTAATTTATGCTTGCACCAGCAGGAATCATCCACCTAGCCTGGCTTTTCCCTGATCTAGTCCATGTGCAACGCACAGGTGTTGTGGCCTTGCTTAGTCTGGTCTGTCCCCATCCCAACCCAAGCTCTCCAGTGGGAGAAGCTGTCTGGTGAGGGGACCAGCCCCTTAATCCCCCCGCCGGCTCTACCCCTCCCTTCCTGGATCTCGCGTGTGCTGGTTGGGTGCTGCAGTCAAATCCAGTACAGGCAACCTCACACTAGCGTTCCATAGTGTGCACTGGTTTTGTTGCAACCAGTCCCGGCTCGACCCACACTCTGTTCTGGTGTTCGGATTTAACAGTGTATGACATGAACTGACTCAGCCCGGTCTGCCCCTGACCTATGTTTGTTTTTCTATCGTTGAGTTTCTGAAACTGTTTGCAAACCCTGGATATTAGTCCTTTATTGGTTGTACAGTGTGCAAAGGTTTTCTCCTATCTCTGGATGCTTACTCATTTTGTTGATCGTCTCAGAGGCTGACAGCTTTCTGGCATTTTTTTTTTTTTCTTATGTGGGCACTAATCTCAAGGAGGCCTCTACTTTACCAATTACCTTCCAAAACATATCTTAGTGGAGGTTAGGCCATAGGTGGAGGGATACATAGCATTTAGTCTATTTCAATGGAGCTAATTGGATAATCTCCTTTTCTGTTCTGGAAATATCAATAAAACCTGAGGAAGTTTTATTTGTTTTTTCCTGATCAGAAGGATGGCCACAGGACAAAAGAACATGTTTGTGAAAGATGCAACATCTTTGAGTTCTTTCAAACTTTCTATGGAACCTGTCCTCTGCTATGTAAATTTGTGGGAACTTAGTAACTAACAACTGAACTCCATACAAGAATATTGTTAGGATTTTTGATTAAGATCATGTTGAATCTGTATATTACTTTTGGTAATATGGACATTGATCCTGCTAATCCAAGAATGTGGTAGTTTTCCTCATATTCTAATGTCGTCTTTCTTTTTTTCATGTTTTGTCATTTTGTGTATAGAGGTCTTCCACATCTTTGGTTAGGTTAATTCCAAGGTATTTGAGATTGTTCTCTGCTATTTTTAAAGAGGACTGTACTTACATTTTCTTTTTCAGCCATGGAGTTATTTATGTAAACTAGTGCCATCTGCTTATGTCCATTAATTTTGTATCCTGCTACCCTGAAAAAGTCTCATATGAATTCCAATAGTCTTTTGATCGAGTCCTTTGGTTCTCATATGTAAAGAATCATGTCATCTGCAAACAGGGATAATATTAATTCCTCAGTTTCAATTTGAATTCACCTAATTTATTATCTGTCTAATGTGCTGGTGGATCCTGTTGACTAGTATTTTGTTGAGGATCTTTGCATCTGTGTTATCAAGGATATTGTTCTGTAGTTTTCTTTTCCTGTTGTGTCTCTATCTGGCTTTGGTAATAAGTTGATAATGACTTCACACAAAGAGTTTGGAAGGATTTCCTCCCTTTCTATTCTCTCAAATAGGTGTGGAAAATTGGGGTAAGTTCTTCTTGAAACATTTTGTAGAATTCTGCAGTGACGCCATGTGGTCCAGGGATTTTCTTGGTTGGGAGAGATTTAATTACCAGTTCGATTTCAGTCCATTTTATAGGTCTATTTTTATTATTAATTGCTTCATGATTCAATGTAGATAGATTTTAAGTGTCCGAAAATCTATTCTTCTATTTCATATGGTTTGTTGGCATATAGTTGCTTATGATAGTTCCTAATAGTTTTATGTATGTCTGAGGCATCTGTTGCTATATCTACTGTCTCATCTCTGATGCTATTGATGTGTATCGTCTCCCTCATTTGTTTGATTAGTTGGACTAGTGGGGAATCTATTTTGTTGATTTCCTGAAACAGTTCCTTGATTCATTGATCTTAAGTATTGTTCTTTTAATTTCCATTTGGTTTATTTCCTCCCTTATTTTGGTTATTTCTTTTTTCCTGCTAATCTTGGAATTGGTTTGCTGCTGATTTTCTAGCTCCTTTAAATATGTGGTTAGCTCATTTGTGTGGTGCTTTTCTAATTTCTTAACATAGGCATTGATGGGGATGAACTTTCCTCTTAATACTGCCGTGATCGTGTCCCATAAATTTTGATACGTTGTGTTGACGCCTTCATTTGATTCAAGAATTTTTTAAATATCCCCTTTGATTTTCTTTTTAACCTATTGTTCATTTAGCAGCATATTAATCAGTCTCCAGGTATTTGCATGTCTTCCTGGGCATTTTGGCTTATTGCTCTCCAGTTTCACTCCATGATGGTCTGGGTAGATGGTATAATTTCAATTTTTTTTATTTGCCAAGACTTGTTTTGTGGATTAAAACAAGGCTTGTTTTGTGGTCAGTCCTGGACAAAATTCGATGTACTGATGGAAAAAAAAGGTGTATTCTCTGTGTGTAGGAAGACAGGTAATGTAGATATCAACAACTTTTGCTCTAGTGTCTGGGTGAGTTCTGTTGTTTCCTGGCTGAGTTTCTGTTTTGCCAATATGTTACTTAATGTTAATTGGGTATTAAGGTTCCCCACTATTTTTGTATTGGAGTCTATTTCTCCCCTTAAATCCATTAACATTTGTCTCACATAGCTAGGTGCCCTGGCATTTGGTGCAGATATATTTTTTATGGTGGTGTCTTCTTGCTAGATGGATCCTTTGATCAGTATGTATTGTCCTTCTTCATTTCTTTTAATGTTTTTCACATCAAGACCTATATTATCTGATATAAGATTGGCTATGCCACCTCAGTTTTCCTTTCCATTAGCCTGTAATATCTTTTTCTACCTTGTCACTTTCAGCTTCCCCCATCTTTCTTGGTGAGATGTGTTTCCCGTAGGTAACAGATAGATGGGTTTTATTTTTTGATCCAGTCCACTAATTATGACATTTGATTGATGTGCTTAAACTATTTGCATTCAGGGTTAATATGAATAGGTGGTAATTTAGTCCTGTCATTTAACAATGGGTTGTTCGTTGTTTGATTTAAGTCTACTGTTTTCCTTTATGAAAATGTTCTCCAGGTTACCTTTGGTTTTGGTGGGTTCTATTGCTTATCTTTGTCATGAGAATATTTGTAGAGCAGGACTGAAAGAGGCAAATTCTTTGAGCCTTTTTTACTGTGGAAGAATTTTATTTCACTTTCAAAGATAGAAGAAAGTTTGCTGAATAAGTTATTCTGGGTGGGCAATTTTTCCCCTTTAAGATTTGGAATATTAAAAATTTGGAATATTGTCAGACCTCTGAGAAGTCCTCCAAAGGTCAATTGATTTTTTTCATGTGCACATTTAAGGATCTTTCCTTATGTCCAACTGAAGAGAGCTTGATTATCATGTGTCATGGTGTAGATCACTTTTGGTCAATCTTACTGGAGTTCTGTGCCCCTTTTGTATTCTGTTTCCCAATTCTTTCTTCATATTAGGGAAGCTTTCATTTACTGTTTCATTAAATACACCTTTAAACCCACAATCTCTTTCTGCACCTTCTGGAGCTCCCATGACTTTTATATTTAATCTTTTAATAATGTGTCATAATTCTTGAATACATTTTTTGGCTTCAGGCAGATCCATTTCCAGCTTTTTAATTGTTTCCCCACTGTGGCAAGAAATAACTTCCAATTCTGAATATCTTTCTTCTGCTTCACTCATTCTATTATTGAGGCTTACCCCTGAATTTTTAATTTGCTCTATTGCATTATTAATTTATAACATGTAAGTTTTCATTTGATTCATTGCTGCTATTTCCTGTATAACATATTCCTTAAATTCCTTGCACTCCTGTATGTGCTTCTCATGGTTCATAGGAAGCTTAAAAACAAGTGTTTAAAATTCTTTATCCCTTGTTTTCTCAATGTCTTCCTCAGTTAACTGTGAGTTTGACAAAGGCTTTGTGCCTTTTCGGGGAGGCATCAGTAATATGCATTGTGCCTCTGTCTCTTCTTTTGCTCTAAGTCATTGCTAGTCTGGTTAGTAGATTGCTTGCTTAAGATTGGCTTCTAAGCTGTATTGCTCACTTGTCTACAGGTAAATTTTATTGACTGTATTGGTACCTGTTTTTTTGCAGTAACTTGTGCTACACCCTCCAGCAAGTTCCAATCCCGGGCTTTTGTGCTAAGTTCTGCCACAGTCTCCAGAGCTTACCACTCTCCAGCCCCTGTCATTCCATGTTGTAGCCCCACAATTGCCTGCACAGCCTTTCTCCCACTCCAGGCTGGAGCAAAGCTGGGGATTAGGCAGATGCCAGCTCTTCTAAATCACTAGGTGCTGATCTTGGTGAAACTTGTTGGTCTTCAGGTCTGAGGGACACCTGGACCTATTTTGGCCAGAACCCACAGAAGGCCAAGTGAGTACTAATTTGCCTGTGGGACCAATGCAATCCAGTGAACCAGAATTGATTTTGCTCCTGTCATGTGCAGCTCCCTGTGGTCCCTCTGATCCCTTAGCCTTTGTTATGGTGCACAAAATGGCGCCCAATATGGTACTGGGTTGCGGAGGGGTTGGGCCATGAAATCAACCTTGTTCCTGTACCACTGCTTTGGACCTGCCATTCTGTCTCTGCTCATGGTCATATCGAACAAATCAGCAGGAAGGGCAATTCTTTGCCTTGGTTCACCTCCTGTTCTCCTAATGAACTCACCTTTCCAACTAGTCATCAATAGAGTTTTGATCACTGATCTCCAATAGCTGACTACCTCTGGGCTCTCTGGTCACTGCAACACCACTCCATTATTTCTCCTCTTTTCCGCAACTGTGGGTCTCCACGTACCCCTTTGTCATTGGCTTGTCCTCTCCAGTTTTCTGAAGTCTGTCCTCTCTGCTTCACTCTGAATAATTATCAGTTTAAGCCTATACTCACCATATACTGCCATCTTGCCAATCCAGTGTAAGTTTATACTCTTTTATAAGAAAATCATGACCAGTATAAAAGATTTGAACAAAACTACCGACAAACCAATTCACTTGTGTAGAAGACAGCACACAGTAGGCAGCATTATACATAATCCTCTCCCTTTTTGGAAGATTTATTTGAAAAGTAGAGTAACAGAAGAGAGAGAAACAGACACACAGAGGGACCTTCACCCACTGGTTCACTCCCTAGTTAACTCCCATTAAATGGTTGTAGCAACCAGATCTACTCCAAGCCAGAGGAAGGATCCAAAGACTCTGTCCTGGATCGGTGTCTACATAGGTGGCAAGGACCCGAGCACTTGGGCCATCTCCCAGTATCTTCCCAGGCAGATTAGCACAGTATCAGGAAGCTAAGTGGAAAGTGGAGTACCTGGGACCTGAATCTGCATTCTACCATACTATGAAAGTGATGTCTTATTCTGCTGTACAACGCTGGTTCCATATGCAATCCTTTCAAGGTACATGGAGTCAACTAGTGTGCACCACAGGCCATAAACAATTCATAATTAATGTAAAATGGTCAAAATCTTGCAAAGTGTACTCTTCAATAAAAAGATATGTGAACTTGAAGCAGGAATATTTAGACATTTCCCCAAATTTTTTCAAATTCAACAACACATATAAGTAATACATTGGCCAAAAAAGAAATCAAACTTAGACTTTCTGAAGAGAAATGATCATGAACCCAGACCAAAATTCATTTAAATTCAATGTAGTCTCAATCAAAATACCAATGATATTCTTCTCAGATCTAAAAAGATGATGCTAAAATTAATATGGAAATGGAAGAGACCCCAAATAAGGGTCAGAAGCATAAAACCAGACTTGAAGACATAAGGCAGTAATAATAAAAACAAAAGAACAAAATAGAAATTTAGATGAATGGAAAAGAACAGGAACCCCTGAAATCAATCCATAGATTAAGATTTAAATTAAAAGAGAGAGACGATCTAGGATCAATGATATAGATTTTAAATAAGAATCTAAAAAAGTAATAAAATGAAAGCCTATGCAAATAGGATTAATGAAATAAAAGGAAATGAGTATAGCAATAGTATAACAATAGAAAAAATAAAGAAGTAGCTAACTGAAAAGTCAAGTACAGTTGGTAAAACTCTTATTGATCTAGTCAATAAGAAAAATGATGAATATCTGAAATGAGAGGGTCATATAAATATCAAAAGGATGAAAAGGGAATCTTAAAAAAAACTTTATGATGAGAAATTGAATATCTTCACTAAATGTGGAAATTCTAAAAGAAACTTCCCAAATTTGACTCAGAAAAAAAACCTGAATAATCCTGTGCTAACTCAAAAAAAAAAAAAAGAATTTAAATTAAAGTATTTTCTATAAAAGAAATTTTGGGCTCTGATAGCTTGTTTGCTAAATTCCATCAACCATTGCAAAAATTCTACCAGAAAATAGAGACAAAGGAAATAGTTCTGAACTTATTTTATGAGGCCACTGTTAGGCTGAAACAAAAATGAGAAGGAAAAGGAAATTAGAAGAAAAGAAACTGCAGGCAATATTCCACATAAACATAATTGCAAAAATTCTTGAAAATATGTTAGGAGATTAAATATAGCATGGCATAAACGATATAAGAAGGGAAAGGAAAATATTTTCTTTCAAGATGGAACATGAATGTCAGAAAATTTTCCAAACCAGAAGGAGGAGGAATGAAGAATGTTGCTTCAAGCCAGAGGGATGTGGGATCACATTCTGTTTTCACTTACTTCATGCCCCTGGAAGATTGCTAAATCTCTGTGTGCCAATGATAAAATGGCAAGAATGCTCATCTCTTGTTCTTGTTACAAGGAATAAATGAAGTGATGGATACACGTTGCTTACAATAGAATCTCAGCAGTGAATAAACCCAGTTAGTCCTAGATGTTAATAACGCAGAATAAACAGAAACAAGGAATTAGAAAAGCACAGGCATTTTTTTTAGGAGAAAAAAAAATTAAGATTTTTCTTTCTTTCAATGATAATGCATAAGGTAAGGAAATGGATTAGTAACAATAGTCAATAAACATCACACTACATAGTGTATTTCACTCTATTTCCATCAATGGGCAGGTTGAATCCCATAATAGTAAACTATTCAAAACTTTACCTAAAAAATGTACTGTAGTATTGTAGAAACTGGTTGAATAGTCAAAATATTTATGTGTTCATTGCAATAGTCTAGGCAGGGAACTCTGCATAAAGATATTTTCAGTGAAAATGCATGTGCTACATGTTGATAAAATACTAGTCTTGAGGGAACTTGGTCTCTGAACATGAAGGAGGAGATAAAATGATTCTGGGATTTGCATCTGGATGAGTAGAATGAAGGTAATCCACAATGGTACAGGAAAAAGACTGTAGAGCTTCTCTTCTAGAAAAAGTTTATAAGATATTTATGATACTCAAGTGGAACGATCCTGCTCCTTCCTTTGTGAATAAAGCATTCTCAGTCCCAAGTGAAACTTCTGTTTCTCTAGGGAAGTCATTTAGCTTCTGTTACATTTAGCTGACTCATCTCTACTCAAAGTGAGAGTGACAGACACAGAGCATAACAACAGCCCAAAACCATCACATCATCCCAGAATTATTGTATTGCCATAAACCGGAGGAAGACTTAACCTATGAAAACCATGAATATTACTGTTATTATTCAAATAGCATGTACTCTATGCACATAAGTCATTGGCTCAAGTCAGGTTGCTATGTAATTCTACAGCTTGCTTTCCCCTATAGCCAAAGGCGTCAGATGAAAGTAGGATCATTTGTTCTCATGAAAGAAGACACTCTTTGTTTTCCCTCCACACTCCAGAATTAACTACTGTGTAAAATGATTTGCCCCGGTTAAGGGGGTGGGACAAGACGAGATGAGAGAGATTTATGAAAGATAAACGGTACCCCAAATAAGAGATTAAACATGAAATCACCACAATGCAATGCAGTGTGCACTTCTCAACACACTGGTGTGGAATCTAACTAGCATTGGCAAGAATGGGGCAACCTTGCTCAGCCTGGGGCACACAAAGAATACTTCAGACAGAAAGTGACAGTAAGTTCACATTGTGACCCTGGTGTGCCTCTCTTCTCCAAAAAGACCCCTCCCCCAACTTTTTTTCTTTTCCTGTGCCTCATCCCCTTAGGTTCAGGCTAGGTAATTGTATTTCTGTTCTGTCTCCACTCTCACCATCAAAATGAGATTGCAACTGTAAATTTGATAGTTATACCCAAGCGTCAGAAGTAGAACTGTTGCAGGTATTTTCTACTGCCAGATATTTCTAGTTTAACATGTAAAGACAAAACAATAAATATATGTTGGAAGAATTTTTCAAACTTCAGAACAGTAGAGGTAATTCTTAGGAAAAGGACCTTGCCAGCATCTCCAAAATCAGTTCTTCTAGTGGATCTTTGAATGATCCAACACCTGCAGCTACATTAAATTAGGGCGTAACAGAAACATATCAGAATGGGAGCTGGAACATGACATTTTTTGATCATCTTTAAAAAGATCAAGAGAGAGCAGTACTTTATTACTTTGCAACACAACAATATCAGGACAGAATCTTTTCTTAAATTGTGTATTTGGGGAATGCTAGTCAAACAGGAATATCACAGACCTCTGAGGTGTATAGAAATGTAAATCATGCACATTTGATTTTTGAACTATTGAGAAAGCTGAATATTAAGTTGGAAGCCCTGCAGTCCAAATGTCATTGCCAAGTCATTATTACATTCTTCCCTGAAATATCCCTTTCGTTTAGTGAGGAGAATATTTTGATAAGTGCCTAGAATTCCTGTAGAAATGTTTGTGCTTGAGGCGAACAAAGACATGCCCTCCAAAATCTCATACAGGATTTCTCGGTGGGGATGAGGATATCTTTTAGTTTCATTTTTATTTTGTTTACAGGAAACTTCATTATTTGAGCTCTAGACTTCATTGTAACACTTGTTTTTCCACATATATTTAAGCACCTCCCTCAAATGGCCAATTTATAATTCTAAATAATGCCCTATTTCCTCCTCTTGAGGTAAGAGTCTACCAGAAGTGTTGGCTGAAACATGTGGTTGTTAAATTTATTATACATGAAAAACCAGGAACTGGTGGGTGGTCAGTACAATGTTAGGGTCACAATGGAAACCAGAACAATTTGAAAACATCCTTGTGAAAAACAGCATGGGTACATTCAGGGATAAAAACCATGTAGTAAAGACTCCTTTTGGGTAGTGAGCTACTACATTAAAAGTAAAATAAATTTAATGTAGCTTTCTAGTAGTTGGTCTTCGAACATAAGCAATAGCACCCAAAAGTGGCAGAGGAAAGCATACAGGTCATCGAGCCGAAGCTTCAAATTGGTGAAGTGAATTACTGATAGAGGTGGAATCACATGTGTGTTTTTAAAGGCAGCAACAATCTGGGAATAGATCATGAAATCCTTTGCACCACCCCATTCTTACTTAGTTTTTCTGGGTTTGATTGTATGTTCACTGAGCTCTGAGTTTCCCTCCTTTGAAGTGCCACCCAAGAAGAAATAAAAGTCTAAATTCTTTCAAACACCCTGAAGTTACAGTCCCTCATCAGAGCTGCACAGGAACGGGTTCCTGGGAGTTCAAGGAGTCCGCTACCCCTGAAGCAGGCCTTATACTAAAAGTGCTGGCCACTGCCCTAACCATTCTGATCTCTGTCCCGTAAACACTGTTTAAGGCAGTGAGAGACATTCAGGTTTGGTTTGCTTTACAAAAGAGAATGCCCAGGAAAGTACTGAGTTCTCTGACTGCTTAAATATAGTTCTTTCCCAGTTTTCTTCTTTGTGGGGTGTTCTCTTGCTAGTTGCTGAAATCCCACAAACTTACATTGCAAAGGTCAATTCCGTGAAAGAAGTCAAAGATGTTACATCTTTCACAAACACATGTTTTTTTCGTCCTGTAGTCACCTTTCTGATCAGCAAATCCTTCTTGCTTACCCAGACCTTCCCCAGGTTTTATTATTATTTCTAGAAAAGAAAATAGATTATCCAGGTAGCTACATTGAAATAAACTAAATGCTGCGTATCCCTCCCCCTGTGGCCTAACCCCCACTGAGATGTGTTTTGGAAGGTAATTGGGTCAGCAATCTAAAGGCCTCCTGGGAGATTCATGCCAACATAAGAAAAAAGTGCCAGAAAGCTCTCTCAGCTTCTTTCTGTAATTCAAGACTACCATAAAAAGACTGTAGCTTGGAAGACATCCCCACCAGATCTTACCTTAGGCCTCCAGTCTACAGAATGACATGGATTGGAGGTCTCAAGTGGAGTTGGACTGTTTTGCCAAGAACTCACTCTCTGATTTTGGTCACTGGCCATTACTTCCAGATTATGTCCTTTTAATTTTAGGAATTCAAGACTCAGAAGAGTCAAATGATTGTCTAAAGTTACATGGGTGATGGGAAATAAGACTGGATAAGAAAGCTATGGTTCATCTACTCCATGGAATACTACTCAGCTATTAAAAAAAACAAAATGCAGTTCTTTGTGGCCAAATGGGCCCAACTGGAAACCATAATGCTAAGGGAAATGAGCCAATCCCAAAAGGTTAGCTACCACATGTTTGCCTTAATTTAAGATGAAATGATGTCAATATGAAAAATACTACCTGTAAAATGTAATATTATCTCACCCTCAAACAGCCTATCTCACATGCAATAAGATATTGTGAAGTAACCAATGAACCAACAATCAATGTGAATCAAACTGCTTATGATCTACATCAAAGAATTATAAAAGCTAATATACTTTGAAGACCCTAGGCTACTAGGTAATGGGGCAGGAGAGCAGAGAAATCTTCCATCACCCTAGAAGGTATGAGGAAGACGTGAAATATTAATTACTCCTCACTAGGGTATTGAGGATTTCTCTGCACACCCCTCCTAAAACTGTTCTGCACCTAAACTGTTGACATATGTCTTGTTAGTTATTAGCCAGTCTAGACTACCCGAAAAAAAGCCAGGTTCAGCTAAATTATGCTTCAACGCTATAAAAGGCTAAATATTATAATTAAAATAGACACAAGACAGCTGAACAGCAATCTATAGCCATTTTAAGATGTATAGAACCCGGTTATATATAAACTAAAATTGAAATGTCAATGAAGTAGTCACAGGATGTGGTTGCATTTTTTTTAACATATTGGTCACTCAATACTATGTCAATTAATTCCATAACGTTATAAATTGTTGCTGATGTTATGTTGGGGCTTTTAATTGATTAGGACGATACTCTGCTGGCTCTACTTTCAGACCAGAGAAGGTCTCCCCAAAAAGCCATTGAACTTATCTGGACAATAAGATGCTGGACTCTATGCTTGGTATATGCTTGCAATGGAAGAATCTCAACTGAACTTGAACTGTGGTTATGCAACAAGGTGGAGAAATCTACCATGGGGGGAAGGTTAGGAGAGGGGTGGGGGGAATCCCAGTACCTGTAAAACTGTGTGACATAATACAATGTAATTAATTTTAAAAAAAGATTCAAACACATACTCTGTGTCACCAAGCTTTTATTTTCTGGATGGCTATGATTGTTCTCAGCACCTGATGGTCAGGAGTTCCTTATGACAAACAGTAATTATGGTATATATTCCATAAACATTCATCTCATTTCCAAAATCAACCTGAAAAGAAAGCACAGATATATTAAAATAATGAGAATTCAAAAGTAAGTTAGAAATCTATGGAAACTTAGCCTTGAAGAGAGATTTTAAGTGGGATTGCTCTCCAAACAAAGACCCAACTTCTTTCCAATAGCTTACTATAACATAGTCTGTGATGACTACTCAGCACCAATGTTCTGTTTCCTTCTGGACACTTAAATTGCCAATTTCCTCTTTCCTCTGATTGTGTGCCATTTTGGAGCATCAAAAATCAAGGAGACTTCCCTTAATTTGCCAGTAGCCAAAGCGAAACTATTTTTTCTTGCATGAGTGTGAATCTTGAGCCTTATGTTGAAAAAGATGATCGGAACTCAAATCTTCCTGTTCTGATAGCTTACTGAGGAAGGCGACAGTGTTTTTGTTGCCTCAGAACCCCCTGGAACTAGCTGTTTCCTGCACTTTCTTTTCCTGAGGCTTGTGCTTCCCCTTTATCAATTCACACAGCTACTTATAATAATTAACTCCTCTTTCCTTGTTTATGTTGCTTGCGACTGAAAATTCCTAATGATTTCGCCAGTTTCCCTAGTGCATCTAGACCAGGGTTAATCCAACAACAACCAAATTTTCAAACACATTTTGTACATGCGGTACAATGTGATGTGAGAGTGTGTGCATAAAAGACATGTCTATACCGAAGCAATAGCCAGCAGAGGTTCAGGTTATGGAGAAGTTGTCCGTCTGGTCTGGGTGGACTTTTGATTTTTCCTACTACCTTACAAATTAAGCACTGCAAATAAAGCAGAAAATGAAGCACAAAAAGCTAAGCACTGCTGACTTTTCTTGGACCTTTATTAGAGCCTTACTGTTTCTTGTTGTATGGGCACAAGTTTCACATTGGACACACGTCCAGTTTTCCCCGTGGAAATCCATAGACTCAATGGCTCACGCAATACCCAGGGGGCCATTGCATACCACTTGCTGATATCTGAAGACAATTTGGATGCCTTTGTCTATATCATCGCAACTTTGAATTGTAGACTTAAATATTATTTAAACTATTTAGGCCTTAGCCATGAGGGAATCAAAGGTTAGAATAAATAAAATAATAGAATTTAAAGGTCTGGAAAGTAAGAGACAAGTTAGGCCTTGAAGTTCACAGACTTCTACCACATTGAATGAACCTCCAATTCATATCTTACAACCACTTTTTCATGTAAGACTCAAAGTGCATTTGTTATCATAACAACAATAAATGCATTTTCATTTACTCCATGGAATGCTACTCAGCTATTCAAAAAAAACAAAATGCAGTTCTTTGTGGCCAAATGGGCCCAACTGGAAACCATAATGCTAAGGGAAGTGAGCCAATCCCAAAAGGTTAGCTACCACATGTTTGCCTTAATTTAAGATGAAATGATGTCAATATGAAAAATACCACCTGTAAAATGTAATATTATCTCACCCTCAAACAGCCTATCTCACATGCAATAAGATATTGTGAAGTAACCAATGAACCAACAATCAATGTGAATCAAACCGCTTATGATCTACATCAAAGAGTTATAAAAGCTAATATACTTTGAAGACCCTAGGCTACTAGGTAATGGGGCAGGAGAGCAGAGAAATCTTCCATCTCCTTAGAAGCTGTGAGGATGACATGAAGTATGACCTATCAAAAACATAGCAGTCAACTTATAGACAACAGACTCAAATCAGCACTAGACATTAGCAAAACTTTAAAGACGTACAGGGGGAATCAAGAGCAACCCTGACAACCTCTTAACAGGAGATCATGTGCACAAAGCAGGGGAGAGCACCCAGAGTGGAGCAGGTGGACAGGAGGAGGCTTGTATCCCAACTCTGGAGACTCCAGAATTGCCACCAAAGACTATGTCCCAACTGCCAAGGGGGCCACAGGGAATTGGAGTGCCTTCGGAGGCCGAGAACTCTGAGGTTATCCATTCCCATTTGGATCTACCACATGGGATGAAAGAAGGCCAAATCCTTCCTCGCAGGATCCAAGGTCATCGGAACAACAGTCAGGAGCCCTGAGCAGCCCTCAGAAACAGAAGATCAGTATGCTTCCTTCAGGAATCGGAAGAGGAGCTTTCTCTGGTCCTTGCTTAGTTCGAACTTTGGGTCCCCACCCTCTCCTGCAATGACCATCAGGGTCGCTCCAGAGCCCCCCCACCTCCAAAAAAAATTGGATTGGATAGATAGCAAACAATAAGGAAAGCTTAGTACCAGACAGGAAACAGCCTGGACTCACATATACTTTACCAGGTAGGACACGAACATAAGTTACTCCTCACTAGGGTATTGAAGATTTTTCTGCATACCCCTCCTAAAACTGTTCTGTGCCTTAACTGTTGACATATGCCTTGTTAGAGGTATAAGCCAAGAACTATCCCAAAATCCATCAAGTTCAGTAAAAATTATGCTTCAACACTATAAACTACTAAATGCAAAACGGAAAATAGACACGAGACAGCTGAATAGTATCCTATAGCCATTTTAAGGCGTATAGCTGCCAGTTGTGTATAAACTAAAATTGAAATGTCAATGAAGTAATCACAAGATGTGGTTAAGAACTTGCATTTTTGGACCCACACAGATACAACCAAATAATCTTTGACAAAAAGACAAATGACAACCCAGGCAAATGGGAAGGTCTGTTCAATAAATGCTGTTGAGACAACTGGTTGATAGCCTGTAGAAACAAAAAGATAGACCCACATCTCTCACCATACACTAAGATCAAATCTAAATGGATAAAAGACCTAAACCTACACCCAGAAACCTTCAAACTTCTGGAAGAAAATGTTGGAAACACCCTGCAAGATTTAGGTGTAGGCCCTGACTTCCTAAAAAGGACTCCAAAAGCGCTAGCAGTCAAGACCAAAATAAACAAATGGGACTTCATCAAACTGAGAAGCTTCTGTACAGCAAGGGAAACAGTCAACAAAGTAAAAAAGCAACCCACAGAATGGGAGAAGATCTTTGCACACTACATAGGTGATAGAGGGCTAATCTCCAGAATATACAAAGAACTCCAAATAACCAAAATACCAAAACGAACAAGCCACTCAAGAAATGGGCACGGGAAATGGGCAGACATTTCACAAAGGAACAAACCCAAATGGCGGGCCCGGCGGCGTGGCCTAGTGGCTAAAGTCCTCGCCTTGAACGCCGCGGGATCCCATATGGGCGCCGGTTCTAATCCCGGCAGCCCCACTTCCCATCCAGCTCCCTGCTTGTGGCCTGGGAAAGCAGTTGAGGACGGCCCAAAGCTTTGGGACCCTGCACCCGCGTGGGAGACCCGGAAGAGGTTCCTGGTTCCTGGCATCGGATTGGCGCGCATCGGCCTGTTGCGCTCACTTGGGGAGTGAATCATCGGACGGAAGATCTTCCTCTCTGTCTCTCCTCCTCTGTGTATATCTGGCTGTAATAAAATGAATAAATCTTTAAAAAAAAACCCAAATGGCAAACAAACATATGAAAAAGTGCTCAAGTTCCCTGGCAATAAGGGAAATCCAAATTAAGACATCAGTGAGATACCACCTAACACCAATAAGATTGGCCAACATATAAAAGAACACCAACAACACTTGCTGGCAAGGTTGCGGGGAAAAGGGAACCCTGCTCCACTGCTGATGGGGCTGCAGGTTGGTACAGCCTCTTTGGAAAACAGTATGGAGAACACTCAAACAATTCAAAATCTGCATACCATATGATCCAGCAATAGCACTCCTAGGAATATATCCAAAACACCTGTTTCACGAGAAACCAACATGTACCCCTATGTTCATAGCTGCACAATCAGTAATTGCAAAAACATGGAAACAACCAAAATGCCCATCAGCAGAAGACTGGATAAGAAAGCTATGGTTCATATACTCTACTCCATGGAATACTACTCAGCTATTAAAAACACAAAATGCAATTCTTTGTGGCCAAACGGGCTCCAACTGGAAACCATAATGCTAAGGGAAATGAGCCAATCCCAAAAGGTTAGATACCACATGTTTGCCTTAATTTAAGATGACATGATGTCAATGTGAAAAACAGTATATGTAAAATGTAATAGTATAATAAAAATAGACATGAGACAGCTGAGTGGTAGCCTATGGCCATTTTAAGGTGTCTAGAACCCGGTCATGTATAAACCAAAGTTGAAGTGTCCACGAAGGAGTCACAGCATGTGGTAGAGAACTTGAATTTTTTTTTTAACATGTTGGTTGCTCAATACTATGTCAATTAATTCAATGACCTTGTAAATTATTGCTGATGTTATGTTGGGGCTTTTAATTGATAGGGATGGTGCTCTGCCTGCTCTACCTTCAGACCAGAGAAGATCTGCCCAAAAAGCCGTTGAATTTGTCTGGGAAATAAGATGCAGGACTCTATGCTTGGTATATGCTTGTAATGAAAGAATCTCAACTGAACTTGAACTGTGGTAATGCAACAAGGTGGAGGAATCTACCATGGGGGGGGAGGGTTTGGGGAGGGGTTGGGGGAATCCCAGTGCCTATGGGACTGTGTCACATAATGCAATGTAATTAATAAAAAAAACATTAAAAAAATAAAAATTTTTTTAAAAATTACTTGCATTTTCTAACATATTGGTCACTCAATACCATGTCATTTAACTCCATAAGGTTGTAAACAGTAGTTGATCTTATGTTGTGGCATTTAATTGATCAGGATGGTATTCTGCCAGCTCTGCCTCAGACCAGAGATGGTCTCCCCAAGAAACTGTTGAATTTATCTGGACAATAAGATGCTGGACTCTATGCAAAGTATATGCTTGCAATTAAAGAATGAGGATTGGATTTGATCTGCAATACTGCAACAAGGTGGAGGAATCCACCATGGGGGGAGGGTACAGTGAAGGGTTGGGGGAATCCCAGAGCCTCTGTAACTGTGTTATACAATCAAATGTAATAAAAAAATTTTTTTTAAAAACAGTGCATTTGGCTTCACAGTAAGTGCTAACAACTGTTTGCTCTCAAGAGATGATCCTTTTTTTAAAAAAAGATTTATTTATTTTTATTACAAAGTCAGATATACAGAGAGGAGGAGAGACAGAGAGGAAGATCTTCCATCCGATGTTTCACTCCCCAAGTGAGCGCAGCAGCTGTTGGGTGCTGTGCCGATCCGAAGCCAGGAACCAGGAACCTCTTCCGGGTCTCCCACGCGGGTGCAGGATCCCAAAGCTTTGGACCATCCTCGACTGCTTTCCCAGGCCACAAGCAGGGAGCTGGATGGGAAGTGGAGCTGCCAGGATTAGAACCGGCGCCCATATTGGATCCTGGTGCGTTCAAGGTGAGGACTTTAGCCACTAGGCCACGCCGCCGGGCCCAGAACCTCAAGAGATGATCCTTACAAGCTTGGCATTAGAAATATCATGTTAATTCAACACAAGTGTAAATCCAGAGCAGGGCACGGGAATCATCTTTTCTTTTTTTCTAGTCTCCAGATTGCCTATTTGCCCTCTTAGAACACAAGGACAATAAATAGAAGATCACTTCAGCATATACATAAAGGACTTGGTCATTCCACCTACGCAGAAGGTGAAGGACACATTTGTGAGAATAAGACACAGAGCTCAGACACAGAGCTCAGACACTCCTTATGGCAGACAGAACCCTCTGGCTTTTCAGAACTTAAACAAAAAAGTTTGAGGAAGTCTTTTCGTCTGTTTTCCCCCCACACCAAGCCGACTGGACATCTGGCAGCCACTTTCACTCTTAGGAATCTCTGAAGATGTCTTGGTCTTAGTTTTCACCCAAGCTAGGCCTCTTTGGGACTGATTTTCAAAATTTAATCAATTAATTAATTAATTAATTTGCAAAGTCAGATATGCAGACAGGAGCAGAGACAAAGAGGAAGATCCGATGACTCATTCCCTAAGTGACCGCAATGGCCAGTGCTAAGCTGATTAGAAGCCAGGAGCCAGGAGCTCTTCTGGATTTCCCATGTGTGCAGGGTCCCAAAGCTTTGGGCCATCCTCACCTGCTTTCCCAGGCCACAAACAGGGAGCTGGATGGGATCACATATGGGCAGCAGGGACTAGAACCGGCGCCCACATGGGATCCCAGCACGTCCAAGGCGAGGATTTCAACCGCTAGGCCACTGCGCCGGGTCCCTGATTTTCAAAATTTGTAATTGATAAATCTCCTAATTAGTGATATCACATACAAATCCACTCACACAGAAATATTTCAAAAGGAAGTATGTGGTTGGCTGAATATGTCACTCAAGGGATATTCTTGATTAACAATTGAATTCTTCCCATATTCAGGACAGAGTTGCATATTTTAGACTATACATTATAGAAACCTGACACACATTTGACCAACGCCTGTGGCTAAAATATTTTAAGTTTTTGGTGGCCTGGATGAAGAAAAAAGGAAAAAAATTCACATGGAAAATTGAGGTAGAAAGTTATCACTTCCTACAAATGTGCCGTTTTTATATGGCTAAGATTAGAATGGCACAAAGACCTGGCAAGGTTGTTATTTCTAGGAATATTATCTTTTCCAGAAGAAAACCATCTAAAGGGAAATTATAACTTTTTGAATAGAAAGAAAAACATAAAAACTTTTTTTCCTAAAAGAAAAAAATAATCCACATAGGTGCTTTTGGCAAATGAAAATTAAATGATGGTACCTTGATCTAGGCATATGCTGCTCCCAGTAGACTCACTCAGCCATTGTGATTGCTATAAAATATATTGGGCCATCAATCCATGTACATTGTTGCATTAATCATAAGAATTTCTCCATGGGGCCTGGTGGAGTAGCCTAAAGGCTAAAGTCCTCGCCTTGCATAATCCGATATCCCATATGGGCTCTGGTTTGTAACCAGGATGCTACACTTCCCATCCAGATCCCTGCTTGTGGCTTGAGAAGGTAGTAGAGGACAACCCAAAACTTTTGGACCTCAGATCCATGTAGGAGACTTGAGAGAAGCCCCTGGCTCCTGGCTTTGGATAAACTTAGCTCTGGCTGTTGCAGCCACTTGGGGAATGAACCATTGGATGGAAGATCTTTCTCTCTGTCTCTCCTTTTCTCTGTATATCTGCCTTTCCAGGAAAAAGAAAATAAGTCTTAAAAAATAAGTCTTAGATGTGGTTATTAACTCCAATTTACAGATGAGAAAAGGGTAGAGTAAAAATCATGTGAGTGGTGAGAGTCACTGAACACAGATTTTTTTTCTTGACTCCAAACAGCAAGATTACATCCTCGCACTTCACGCTCACAAACACCAGAAAAAGAAGCAGGCTATGAGGAAGATGGAAATTACAAAGGATGTTGTCTCTGGAATTGGCTAGATTTAGGTCTGGATTCATTTTTCACCATTGCTAGCAAATATGATAAGGTGCCACTCATTTAACTTTTCTGAATTTCTCCTAATCTCCAAACTATGGGGGGAAGCAATAATTGGAAGTTTTATTGCTAGTAATTTTTAGGAAAGGCAGATTTACAGAAACAGATGGAGAGAAAGCTCTTCCATCCGCTGGTTCACTCCTCAGGTGATTGCCAAGGCTGCAGCGAGTTGATTGGAATCCAGGATGCAGGAGTTTCTTCTGGGTCTCACATGAGTGCAGGTTACTGAAGCTTTAGGCCTGCTTTCCCAGTCAACAAGCAGGGAGCTGGATGGGAAGTGGAGCAGCTGGGACATGAACCGGCGCCCAGATGGGATCCCGGCCCATGCAAGGCAAGGATTTAGCCATTGAACCGTCCTGCCACACCCATATTGTTAGTATTAAAGGAGAAAAGTGCAACGTGTGGCATGTAGCATTTGGTCAATGATTTTATATGTCTGCATCAAGTAGTTGCTATTTAGAAATATTCAACAGCCTACAGTTCTGTTTTGAATTGAAAGCAGATAAAACAGACACAGTAACAATCCAAGGGGAGGGGTGAGAAAGAGGAGCCCAGTCCTTGGACGTCCAGGGCTTTTTAATGCCTTCCTCTTTCCTTCTTTTGGACATGAAGATGTGGGCTTGGACTGTTACTAGACAGCACCCTGTTGACTCCTGTGGTCATTTCCTGATGAGACACAGGAAAAACAATCCTTAGTCTTGAGGGAGGGCATCGACAGCCTGGCAGGTATGTGGGAAACAGGCATACACAGAGTCTGGTACCATAGTAAGAACAGAAGCAATAACATTTGCAAAATGCCTTAACTTCATCTGTGGCTGCCATGGCAGAAAGATAGTCGTAAAGTCCACAGCATGGTGCAAGTCAGTATATTTGGGTGGGCATCACATGCCCAACTCTTTTCCTAATTCTACTTCGCTTTACTTTTTGCTCCCCTGTGATGCATTTCTTCCTGTAAGTTTGAACCAATAATTGCTCTTTTCCATATTTGCCTTTTGATGAAGAAATAGAGGCAAGAGTGAGCTGTTGGGGCTTCCTCGTCTTCCTTCGGCAGCTTCTACATTCTCGCCCCTCCCATCTGCTTTAGTGCTTCACTATGACAACAAGACACCTAAGTATATTATTTGGCTTACTTAAGAGTAACTAGAAGGCCCCAGGGAAAGGTTGAACAGCCTAAAGAGTAATAAGTAGGGGAATTTGTCTTGCCCTTGTACATTGCTTATTTAACTTTATTTGTAGGGCATAATGTATTTTTAAAATTACTACATATCCCAAACTTACATTCTGTTACATTTCTCAAGATTAGAAGTCAAAATTATTAATGGGCATATCTCCCTCATAATCAGGGAAATGCAAATTAAATCTCAATGAGAGATAGTAAAATACCTATTGCAAGGGCTATCAGAAAATAAAAAGCAACAAAGGTAACAGGTCACAGGTGAGGAGAAGAAATGGGAATTCTTTTACGTTGTTAGTGTGAATAAAATTAGTAAAATCATTAAGGGAAACATAAATTTCCTCAATAAAATAAAAATAAAACTATGATATGATCCATTAATTTTAAGGTACCTGTATCAAAGAAATTACAACCAGTTTGTCCTCAAGGGCTACTCTGTTCTCAAGTTCCGTATAACACTATTTACAAGTTGTGGAATCCACCCACCTGTCCATTGAGGGTTGAAGTAATAAAGAATATGTGATATAAAAACACAATAGAATACCATGCAGCCTTACAAAAACCTGGATGACATTCTGCTTATAAAATAAGCCCAACCTACGATGACAAGCACCGCACCATCTCAGTCACATGTGGAAATTAAAATATCAGACTCGTGATAGTAGCCAGTCGAATTGTTGTGAGCGGAGGCTTCTGTGGTGGGCAGGAGGTAGTGGGGAAATGTTGACCCAAGTGGACATGGTTTCAGTCAATCAGGAGGAATAAGGTTTAGAGGTCGATTACAACATTTGGTAGTTACAGTTAACAATGACAGATTACACATTTGAAAACTGCTGACAGAGATTTTAAACATCAGAATGTTCGCAACACACACACACACAAATAACAAGTATGTGAAGTGTTAAGAAGCTTAATTGAATAGTTCCACAATGTTTATATCAAAACATTACATTGTATCCCATAAATAAATGTTACCTTTCAATTAATAAAAAAATGTTTAAAGGAAAAGCAGAACGCCTTTGCTTTTGCTCAACACATTAATAGGGAATTGAATACATTAAAGAATGATTGTTCACTTATATTTGGCAGCTGCTAAGAATTTGTGAGAGCATAACTATTAACAGCAGGGGCTAATCTGGTTTTGTTCACTGCTTTATCCCAGCTCCTCGTACAGTAAGCATTTAGTGTATTTTTCTGGGATTAAGTAATAATGTTTAAGTGGCATGCTTCCATGCCAATAATAACAATCTCTGTCTACCTCTAACCACATGCTTACTCCTCTCACCCTGGGAGTCACATTCCCCTCTGAGCCTTCCTCTTGGGCTTTGCTTTCCCTCTCCTGGCATTACTCCCTCACTTTACCAGGCCTCCTCTCAACACACACACACACACACACACACACACACTCAACACACACACTCACACACACACATACTCACACGCTCACACACACACACTCATACTCTCACACTCACACACACACACTCATAGTCACAACTCTACACGTTTTACTTTACCTCTGTCTAAACAGGCAAAAATTCAAACAATTTACTAAGTTTTAATGTCTATAAATCCAATGATCTCAATGTATTCACCTGGTGACTTTTTATGACATTTCTCCAAAGATGGCTCTACTATGGATAATTTTATGCCCATTGTGTGAGAAAGTCACATTTGAAAGATGATGTTCCTTGTTCTAGAACCATCTAACATGGTTGCAGTGAGCTGGATGCTTGCCATGTGCAGGTGGCAGCTGGGATGGTCATACTGATTAAATAAAGTTGGTTGAGAAGCAAGCCAGGAAACAGTGTTTATAGGCCCCTTTTTTTCCTACCTAAAATATTTGGTTTCCAAATTCATAAGATAAAATCTACTGTAGAGTTGCTTTTCAATTTGTTTTTAAATTTCAGAAGCATTGTATTTTCAAACAACTGTTTGAAACTTTCCCTCCTTTTATGATACCCACCATGGTGTAGTAAGGGGTTTAGCAATGGCATTCCCTCTCAGATGTGTTTCACTCAGGCACACAACTGCTCTTCTCAACTACAATGGGCTACCTGTGGGCCTGGAACTACCTATCCCTTCAGCTCCTGTGGTGGCTAGAACCCAGGGGAGATTAGTTCTTACCAACACAAGGCTTGTCTGGAATTCACCAGAAATTAGCCAGTGCACAGGGTCCTTGCTTCCCAGTAAATGACAGAAGGGATGTGACACAGGAGTCAGAGAATGCATTGCCCATCATATCTCTCCGCTGGGGAGCCGTAGCAAAAAAGTTGTGTTTGCAGCAAAAATCAAGGTTAACAGGTCTGGGGAAGTTTGCCCAGGTCCACTGGCAGCAGTAGCACTGGTGCTGGCTCCAAGCATACACTTTACAAATCACGCCAAATATTCACATTATTTTTATTGGTTAAAGAATACAGAGAAGAGTCAGTTTGGGTTTTTTAACGTAAGTTCAGATGGTAAAAAAAAAAAATGTAGATGTTTCATCCAACTACCTGCTCATGGTCTGGAAAAGCAGGCCCAAAGCCTTGCTACCCTGCACCACCTGGAAGAATCTCCTGACTCGTGGCTTATGATTGGCTCAGCTGCTGTGGCCATTTGGCAGTGAACCAACAGAAGGAAGATTTTTCTTTAAGCCTTCTTTTTAAATAAGAAATGAATAAATACAAATTTTAACCAAGTCATCATATTTTTGTCACTTTGGTTTTTTTTAAACCTTATATCTCCTCACTGAAAATTAGGAATGCTCTTTTTTATTACACTAGTGTACAAAAACTTAATTATTTGTGTGTTTGAAAGTGGAAGAAAGGGCCCAGCGCAGTGGCCTAGTGGCTGAAGTCCTCACCTTGAATGCTCTGGAATCCCATATGAGCACTGGTTCTAATCCTGGCAGCCCCGCTTCCCATCCAGCTCCCTGCTTATAGCCTGAAAAGCAGTCCAGGATGGTCCAAAGCCTTGGGACCCTGTATCTGCATGGGAGACCTGGAGGAAGTTCCTGGCTCCTGGCTTTGGATTGGCGCTGCACTGGCCATTGCGGTCACTTGGGGCGTGAATCATTGGATGAAGATCTTCCTCTATGTCTCTCATCTCTGTATATCTGACTTTGCAATAAAAATAAAAACAAATCCTAAAAAAGGGGCGGGGGAGAAAGAGGAAGAGACAAAAAGAATCTGACTGCTGATTTATTCACCAAATATCTGCAAGAGTTCAGGCTGGACCAGGCTGAGCCCAAAAGTCCAGAAGTCCATGAAGTGTCTCATAGATCCAGGGACCCACCGATTTAGGCCACCATCACCCACCCCCAGGGTGTGCACTAGCAGGAAGTTGGATTGTATGTGGAGTAGCAAGGACTCAAAGTGACTCTGCACCACAGGATGTGGGCATCTCAGGCAGTCGCTTCACACAATGCACCATAACGTAAGTCTCTATGCCCCACTTAGTAACTGACATTAAAATCTTAGGGTCATAAAGCAAATTTAAATATCCATTAGTCAGTGTGAAAAATGTTTAAAGTTTTACTTATTCTCATTGGAAAGGCAGATTTACAAAGAGAAGCAGATACAGAGAAAGATCTTCATTTTGTTGGGTCACTTTCCAAATGGCCCCAATGGCACGAGCTGAACCAATCCAAACTCAGGAGGCATGAGCTTCTTCCTGGTCTCCCACGTGGGTCATCCTCCACTGTTTTCCTAGGCTGCAAGCAGGGAACCGAATTGGAAATGGAATGTCTGGGACACAAGCCCACATCTATATGGGATACTGGTGCTTGGAAGGGGAGAATTACCCAATTGAGCCATTACTCAAGCCATTATATTTCTTCTCTATATAAAAAGACTCATATCCTCTATGGTAATAGTTGACCTGAAGTAAAACCTTTTAATATAATTACAGACCTGTCATAGTGGAAAAAGACACAAAATTTTGACTGTGACTAAGTAGGAACTCAAACACTTCTGGTGGCGTAAAAATGATACAATGATATTCTAGGGAATCTGGCAATGCCTAATGAAATCACCTGTGCAGTTGGTATTTACCCAGCAGCTATACTGCCAAAAAAAACATGTTCTAGGCTATTTTTGTTAGACTATCACTGCAACAAAAGATGCTAAATACTTTAGATTTCCAAATGAAACTGGTTGAGTGTAGAACAAAAGTGGACTAGTACACAAATATATAAAATAAGTGGGAAAGATCTATCTGTACTACTAAGGCATGTACTCTAAGACTTACATCTAAACTGTAAGGCAAAATACCTACAGAATACTATTGTTTGTTTAAAAAGAGAGGAAGAGGAACTATATGCACACCTTTTATTTACAAATACAATGGATGAATCAACCTTAATTCTCTTAGTGGTTACCATCAAGTGGTGAGAAGAAATAGGGTAAAGGGATCGGTGTGAGAGTTAAACATTTAAACATTCTTATGTGTAGATTTGCTTTTAAATTATTTTTTTATCATAATTGTAAAACAAAATAAAAATGTTTTAACAATTCAAAATATGAAAACAATTATACCAGTTGGTGGTACAACTCTACCAACTGACATCAAAACATGGAAATTTAGAGAAACTGTTTGGTCTGGCTGTTAAGATGTTGTATGGGATTTCTGAATATCTTGTTGCAGTACCAAGGTTTGAGTTTCATCTCTATTCCCAATTCCAGTGGCCTGCTAATGGGCAACAGGTGATGGGTGAAGTTGTTATGACCCTGCCACCCACATAAGAGATGTGCAATGAATCCTTGCTTTTAACTTCAGCCTGGATCAACTCTTTATTGCAAGCATTTGGGGAGTGAACCTGCAGAAAAAAAAAATCTTTCTCTTTCTGCTGATCTCTATTTCTTTCAAACTACAAAATAAATACATGAATACAATTTTTAGAAGCTGCGTGGGCTGGAATGGGGGCTGTGTTCTGATCAGGAAATGGTTGTAGTCTCCCTTGGCACTAGTGTGGACTGGGACTGGACGCACCAAGCCGAGCCAGACCCCAACACTGTCTGGTGTCCTGGAGGACTGGGGTGGATGTGGGACTGACTAGCCTAGGTCTCAACCCCTACTGAGCCATGTGTGAACCGTATGTGGGTATAGACGAGCCATGGCTGGGCTGAAACATCCAACAGGAACCAGTTTGGGTTGAAGGCCAGTCAGGAAAAGCCACTGCTCCTGCTAGGACAGGAGGTGAACTGAGTAGCGCTGGCCCATGGACCCCCTGGTATGCGCAAAATCTGGCACTGGGAGGGGTTCTGATGGAGGAGCCTGGGCAACTCCTCTGGCAGGACACAGTCCCTGCAGGTAAGCGCAAGAAACATAATAGCAAACAGCCCAGAACAGGTCATGGAAAGTTTCCCACTGGCATACATTTGGCATGGGTCAGGGGCAGACCAGGCTGAATCAGTTCACGTCATCCACTGGCAAATTCGAGCACCAGAACAGAGTGTGGGTCAGGCCAGGTTTGGTTGAGACAAAAACCAGTGCACAATACGGAATGCCAAGGTGAGGTTGCCTGTACCGGATGTGACTGCAGCGCCCATCCAGCACGCGTGAAAACCAGGAAGGCAGGGGGCAGAGTCGTCAGGGGGAATAAGGGGTGATTCCCTTGCTGCACAGCTACTCCCACTGGAGAGCTTGAGCTGGGGTGGGGGCAAACCAGACTAGGCAGGGCCACAACACCTGTGCACCTCATGTGGACTAGATCAGGGAAAAGCCAGGGTGGGCTGATTATTCCTACTGGTGCTAACAAAATTAGAGTGGGTGAGGGTTGTTTGGGCTTAGCCACAGCATCAGATGGCAGAAGCTGGCACTGGGGGCTAGTTCTGTCAAGTCAAACCACAGAACCACCCGAAGAGTGCATAATCCAGGAGTGAGAAAGACCTGGGAGGGAAATAGTGGGCTCCTCCCTCTTGGTACCACTACCAGGGGAGGGCACGAAAACTAGGACGGGGGCTGGCGTGGCTAGACAGAGAGGCACTCAACAACATCCTTGAGGGCTGGATAGTTGAGCTGGTTAGATGGAACTAAGCTTTAATATCCATCGACATGTACGAGAGCCAAATGGGATGTGGGACAGACTGGACTAGTCTGCTACACAGACTGGCAAACCAGGGTAGGGGCGGGCCTGGTGGGGGTTATTGTGGGTCGCTCTGACGAGGCTGCAACTCCCACTGGTTTATGTGAGGGCCGAGTATGTGCTGGGCAGAACCAGGCTGGACTGCAACACCCATTGGTTCCAGTGGAAGTCGGGGCTGAAAATGGAACCAACCCAGCAATTGCAACTACCAGCTGATCAGGGTGATGGACTGTGCCAGGCCCTGTGATTGCTAGAACATACAAGAATCTGGTCTGGGAACATCTCAGACAAAGTTTCTTTGGGGATTTCCCCAATCGAACTGCTGGACTCAGAACCCTAACCAACACAAGACAGAAGACAGAACAAGTCAATCAACCACCTCAGCTATATGTTGGCAGCGAAATACAAGGCAAATGGAGACTCTATGATGGACTGTGTCAATTAGTGGATTCTTCAACAACCTCATCGTGCTTTGAGTGGAGAGATTGGCAGCAATTCATAACTGGTGAACTATCAAAACCACTTCAGCAAGTATCTCAGAGCATGCCCCACATCTGGGACTTGGGATGGGTGGGAAACTGGGTGGGGCTTCTCCTTCAATATCCCCCTTTACCTCAGATACATGAAGGAAACAATATGGAAATAATAGTCTTACCCACTTTCCTATAGCCCTTGAACCTTTTTACCCTAATTAACTATGTAACGATTGTCAAAAATAAAATTTAAAAAAATATATTAATATTAAAATAGGAATATTAGATATTGACACATATCTAAAATAAAACTCATTAGGTAGGAAATGGAATAAAAAAAGAAGCATAGGAATTTATGTAGTTTTTCATTGGGATTGCCTAAGACAAAAGAATGGCTAAATGTTTAACTATTTTAGGATTTATATTGTCGAGGTGATGAAATAGTTATTGCAATGTCTTATTTTATGAGTTGAGCATACTAAATCAAATGAAGAATTATGTAGTATTTAAATTTAATATGCCCATGCCCCGTGTCCTTGAGAAACAGGATCTGGGTACTGGAGAAAATAGAGAAATGTTCACTGAAAAGTTGGGATGACAGTCCCGCCAGAGTGTGAATTGTGGTTTTTAAATAGTAGTTCCCACTAAAATGATTGTGTCTGAGAGATGTGTTGATTCCAAGGTTTAGATTAGGAAGTACACAAGTTGAACTTGGAATCCATTGCAAAGATAACAAGCTGTGCTGTGGTATTGCACACTGCAATGAACCATCAAAAGCTAGAATTGTGTAAAAACAAAACAAAACAAAACAAAACCTCGTGCTGCAAAGCGTTTCCACTTACTAAAGACGGTGTATCTTCACAAAGCTAACAATTACACTGGATGGAAACACAGCAAGCATGAACTTAGCCCTGAGTTCCAGTAATAGTCAAGAAAAATCTCACAGTTACCATTAGAGGACGCTGTGGAGCTGAGTATTTTAAGAAGTGGTAACGGGAGCATACTCAGACATGCCTTTTGTCTCTTGGTACAGCCAAGATAAGAGGGATTTCTCTTGACCGATGTATTTCAATTAAGCAAAGAAGAAAAACTGATATTCTAACCCACTTGGAATTGATAGGTTTGAGTTCTGAGCGTCAGCAGCCATTGATATCATAAAGGGAAGAAGAGCACGGAGGTTTTTCCTGATAGACGAGTGTAACGCCAGTGGAGCAGTCTCCATAAACCCCGGGTTTATTATGTCTTTATTTCTTTGAAATAGAAACTGAATCAAACTGTACATTGTCATAGTCAGCAAATAACCAGATAACCAGGTCTCTGCAACAAATAAATTGTTAACAAACAGAAAGAACTAGATGGAGAAGTTTTTAAAATGATACTTAAGAGCACTGATGTGATATTAACTAGACTGTCCAGGGGAGAAATTGATTTGTAGTGTTTGCCAATTTCTAAGTATAAATATTCATTAAACCGTAACACTTCTTTAGTGTTGTTTTGCGGATTATGAGTCTTTTTTTTCTTTCCAGGTCTACTCAAAACTAACACAGTAGCCAAGAGATGGCCCCAAACACGTGTATGTCTTTCCGTTCCTAGAAAGTAAAGGGGGACAAGAAAAACAATACATAAAAATCACACTATATACAAAAATCTACTCAAGATTGATTAGAACGTATAGGTAAGAGCTGAAATTATAAAAAATTATCAGGAAAAAAACAAGAAGAAAAGCCCTATAACTTAAGTCTTAGGAGTCATTTTTCTTTTTTTAAATATGAATTCAGGCACAGGCAGCAAAAACAAAAATAGATCCATGAGATTGCATCAAATTAAAACAAAAATATGTAACATTGAAGCAAACAAACAATAGGCTAAAGAGGCAATCTATAGAATGGGAAAAAGTATTTGCAAGCCATTTACCAATTAGGAGTTAAATTCAAAACAGATAAGGAACTCAAACATATCTATGGTAAGAAAATCAAATACATGACCTAAAAAGAATCAAAGGCTCTGAATCGACATTTCTGAAAAGAAGATATTCAAATGGTTAACATGTAGATGAAAGATGATCAAACAATAATGGGAGAAATGCAAAAATGTATTATGGCTAATATAAAACAGTAAAAGATATTAACATTAGGACATGAAGAAAAGGAATCCTTATATACTGTTGGTGGAGATGTAGACTAGTACAGTCACTATGGAAAACAGGACAGAAGTTTCTTTCCTTATAACTAAAGGTAGACCTATCATTAAGATTGGCCACTTTGGACAGAATTGTCATTTTTAGCCCATATATATACTCTAGTGGAAATGTGTTTTTTGATCTTCTTACTTTTTGAAAATTATTAACATTATTATTTTAATGGCCTGTGACTATAGAATAGATAAAATCATTACCGTGCAAAGGGGAGGGTGGGGGAGGAGTGAGGCAGGGGAGCATGACAAGTGTGACTGTCTTGTTGAAACTTTATCTATGCAATACATAAGATCTGTTCTTTTATATTAATAAGAAGTAAAAAAAATGAACACAATTACTTGAAAAAAAAAACAGATCTACCAATCCTATTATTAGGGTAACATGAAAATGAAATCAGTATGTTAAAGAGATATCTGGATCCCTACGTTCATTAAGGAACTATTAACAATAGCCAGAAATGGGATCAACCAGAGCGTTCATCAATGGATGCATGGATATAAAAAATATGGTGGGGCCAGTATTGTGGCATAGCATGTAAAGCCGCCATCCGTGGCACTGGTACTTCATAAGAACACTGGTTTTCAGGTCCCTGCTGTTCCACTTCTGATCTAGTTCCCTGCTTATGACCTGGAAAAGCAGCAGAGGATGGCTCAAGTCCTTGGGCACCCGCACCCACATGAGCGCTCTGGCCGTGTCATCATGTGGGGAATAAATGAGCAGACAGAAGATATCTTTCTTTCTCTTCTTCTCTCTCCATAACTCTGCCTTTCAAATTAATGAGTAAATACGTTTAAAAGGCAACATAATGTATGTATACATAATGGAGTTTTTTTCAGTCTTAAAACAGAATTCTGACAGACACCACAACATAGATAAACCTGGATGACACTCTGCAGGGTGAATTAAACAACACGGAAAGAGAGCTATTTTTAAAATTCATTTGCATGTGAACTTTGAGAAACAAAGAATACGCTCTTCTTTTTCTTGTCCTGGTCACTGGCATCCACAGGTTACAGTGCAGACAGGAAACACACCACACACAACTAGCCCCAAAGGTGGCACAGAAATGGTGTAAGAAATTCTGAACACAAAGATACAATTCTCTTCAATGATTGAATTCCACGTTCCTGAGGAACATGCATTTTGCAAAGAAGCACAACTGGAAGGGCCTGAGGAAGATGCAAGCCTAAAATGCCAGAGCTGTGAGTGCGCGTGCTGAGCCTTGTCACAAAGCGTGGAGCTGTTAAACACACTAGCCCAGAGCAGCAGCTGCAAGCTGGATCGGCTGGCAGGATACTAGAACTCAGGTTGGCAAGCGTCTTAGGCTGTAAAGCAAGAGGCCAAGGTAAAGGTCCATACTGCATCTCAAATCAAGGCCGGGGCCAAGACCCACACCTACCGGCTGTCCTCTACTTCTTCCAAAAGATGTCCAGTCTCTGAGGAAGTTTCCCTGGAAACGGCCTTTGCCTGTCAATGTAAAAAGAAGGGCTGATGTGACTGTGGGCTATTTTCTGCATGGGGCTGGGGTTTGTACAAATGAAGGAGGTGGAGGAAGAGGAGGAGGAAAAAGATAAGAATGGGAAGAAGGTGGAGAAGAAGATGGAGGGGGGAGGAAGGGGAGAGTGCAATGGTGTTTACCGGGGTGGTTGGTGAGGGCAGAGAGAAGAGTCTGTTTCGGGGATATCAAAAGATACAAAATTACAGTTGGATAGGAACAACTTAAAGATTTGTATAGCATAGTAATCATAATTGCATTCTTTGTGGATTTATTTATTTATTTATTGGAAAGATGGAGTAGAGAGGTAGGGGAAGACAGAAAAAAGAAATCTTCTATCAGCTTGTTCCCTCCCAATGGCCACAAAGGCCTGGCCATTGGCCAAGACGAGGCAGGGAACCAGGAACTCCAACTCAGTCTCCCACATGGTGTCAAGGGCCCAAGCACTTAGACCAACTTCGATGCTTTCCCAAGCCATTAACAAAGAGCCGGGTCAGAACTGGAGTGGGCAGGTCTTGAGTCAGAGCCACATGGAATGCTGGTGTTGCAGGTAGCCGCCTCAGCCGCTGTGCCACAATGCTCGCCTCAACATCTCCCAGCAGCCATCTGTTCCTTTCCAGCATGTCCATTGGTACGAAGCTGGACTGGAACTGGAGCAGCCGAAACATGAAGCAGAATCCGTAAGAGATGCTCCTCACAGGTGGCAGCTTAACACACCACGCAGTGACAGTGACACAAGCGTATTCAAAATTTGCTAAAACAGTAGATTTTAAATGCTTTTACTTTACAGAGGTAGGCATGACTAGCTTACCAAGTAAAAAATCCTTTACGTATTTTTCCTGTGGATTGTCTTTTGCAATTCATGTTTAGTTGTTTGTTTAAATATCTGATGGGTATGCCAAGTTTCAAACATCTATTCTCAACTTGTAGCTGTTTTTTCTAACCTCAAATTACCTCTTGAGGGCACAATGATTTTATTATTATTTTTCTCTTTAAATTGTGCTGTTTTGCTTTTTTCTAAAAGATTTCTAGAGTAGACTCTGGCTCAATGGGTTAAACTACTTCATGGAACACTCACATCCCCTACCATTTGCCTGGTTTCTCTCCCATATTCTCTGCTTCTGAGCCAACTTCCTGCTAATTTTCCGTGGAAGGCATCTAATCATGGCCCAAATGCTTTGGGTCCCTGCCAGATGGAGTTCTGGGCTTCTGGATTTGACTTGACCTAGCATTTTTGGAGTAAAGCAGAGTTTGGAAGATCTCTATCTCTCCCTTTGTCTCTGTCATATTGCCTTTTCAAATGCCAAATAAATAAAACTAAAGGAATCATTGACCCAATAAAATCATATATTTTGCTACATTCCTGGAAAATGATTTTTTTTTATTTTCAGAATTTTAACTGATTTTTTTTCTTTAGAAATTTCTGTGGCATTTTTACGCTCTACAGGTTTCATCTTTCTCTTCCCAGTGTGAACAGAATCATTTACTAAACATCCATTGCTTCCTTATTCACCTGTCATGCATACTGACAACTCCTCTGACCTGTAATATATCATGTTCTCGTTTTGTTCTGGCAATTTAGACTAGAAGAGTGAACTGAGAAAATGACACTGGCCTTTCTTTCCCCTTTTAAAAATGGGGTAAACAAATATATAGAGACAAATTTTCTTAAAAACCTGTTGCTTTACAAAAGCAAGGTCATATTACTTATACTTTTTGTATGTGATTTCTTTCTGTTCAACAGTACATCAGAGAAACAACTGCAAATAAACTAGTGTAACAGCAATTTTAATGGCTGAATACTAAATGATCAAGTATAAACGAATAAGGCTAAGTGTTCAAAGAACACTAAGCAAGGAAAAATGTTCCACGAGTTCTTCATCCTCTCCCCCCAGAAAGTATTAGCTCTTAACATTTTACTGATTTTTTTTTTGCCACTGAAACAGTTGCAACAAACGGCTTTACACATGTATCTGCTGCTTGTGGGTACCTAAGTTCCATTGGCATAGAGTCCCAGGAGAAAGATGATTAAGTTCAAGGACACGTTAATCTTTAATTTTAGCAGATCTTGTCAGATTGCTTCCCAAGAGGTTCTGTCATTTGACAGTTCCACTACTAAAAGTATGTGAAGGCTATCTTTTCGGTCACTCTGTCAATTTTAGGTGCGACAGCTCAGTGAAATTCCAGTACTCGATGGGCACAAGGGGTATGTCTCAGCTTTTATAGGTGCTGTTTTTTAAAAAATAAAATCTACTTAGAGTAGTTTTTACCCATTTAGATGGATTCTACTGTGATTTATATCTAATTAGGCTAAACTAACTGATAGTCTTTGAGTTCCCTGTCATCTTCTTGTGCATTTTACTACCTCTTTGCATGGTATATATATATATATATATATATATATATATATATATATATATGTATATATATATATATACACATATATATACATATATTCTTTATCATCAACATTGAAAATATTTTATTGTTATTGCCATATGAGCTCATTATGTTTATGCATATAAAAGTTTTTTCTAAAGATTTATTTTATTTTTATTGGAAAGTCAGATATACAGAGAGGAGGAGGAGAGAGAGAGAAAGAGAGAGAGAGAGAGAGAGAGAGAGAGAGGAAGATCTTATGTCCATTGATTCACTCCCCAAGTGGCCACAATGGCTGGAGCTGAGCCAGTCTGAAGCCAGGAGACGCTTCCAGGTCTCTCACATGGGTACAGGGTCCCAATGCTTTGGGCCATCCTCAACTGCTTTCCCAGGCCACAAGCAGAGAGATAAATGGGAACTGAGGCCCCCAGGATTAGAACCAGCACCCATATGGGATCCTAACGTGTGCAAGGCAAGGACTTTAGCCACTAGGCTACCGCACCAGGCCCCATATAAAAGTTTTTAATGGTGAAAATGTTATACAGTCCTAAGTTTCAAATATTGCTGAGGAAGCTTTTCTCTGTGTTACTTAAAGACTTCCAGATTTTCCTGAGAAATTATTCTTATTTTATATTTACTCTGTAGGTATCAACTGTTAATCTGGAAAAAGTGTTATATAATAAGCATGTGCTTTTTCTTGTATTTCTAGGCTTTGGGGTATTCATATTCAGAGTTATAATCAATGTCTTAAATCTAGAATTATTTAATTCAAAATGCATTTGAAGGATTGTTTAAGCATATAAGGATATTTTTGACAGTATCTCTACATATTGCTAGTAAGAAACTTGCCCAGTGTTTCCTAAGCTCTGGTCATTTTTTAGAATGTAACTTAGTGAACTTTTTTTAACTTAGCAGTTCATAGTATTCAAGCAAGATTTTACAGAGTTTCATGCATTTGAGGGTAATTAAAACAGTGTTATAACTTTAACAAGCCATATATTAACAAGAGTAGAAACGTCTTAGGCAGATGAGCAGAGAAATCCCCAATAACTTAGCAAATGAGGAATAACTGAGCACTACATCCTTCCTAGTGAGGTCTAGGCAAAGCCAAATCAGGAGCGTGACCAGTAAGGCACACGCTAAGCAATTGTAGGCCAACTGACTTTTTCCTGTCTGTTCAAATTTTAAGAATAGATGAGCTGGCTTTGTTGCACAGCAATCTAAGCTTCCTCTTGAGGCACTGGCATCCTTCTGGGTGCTGTTCATGTCCTTGCTACTCCATTTCCCATCCAGTTCCCTGCTTATGGTCCGAGAAAGCAGCAGAGAATGTGCCTGGACAGGAGTCCCAAGAAGTTCCTGGCTCCTGGCTTCAGATCAATATAGCTATGGTTATTGTGGCTATTTGGTGAATGAACTAGCGAATGCAAGATCTCTCTCAGTCTCTCCTTCTCTTAGTAACTCTGCCTTTCAATTAAATAAAACAAATCATGAAAAAAATATAGTAGAAAGCAGTTTATTGATATTTGCTTGGATGACAGGTACTCAATTTATTTCTTCCATCTTTTAAGATTCTTTTTACTTGAGAGGGAGAGACAGAAAAATACCTTCCAACTGCTGAGTCATTCCCAAATGACTTCTAGGCCAGGGCTGGCCCAGGCTGAGGCCAGGGGCCTTGAACTCCATCCGGGTCTCCCACATGGATGGCAGCAGCCCCAGTACTTGGACCATGATTTGCAGTTTTCCCAGTGGATCACTCCTGGACCAGAAGCTGAGCAGCAGATTCCAACTGGAACTCTGCTATGGGCCGGTGGATGAAAAGGCGGCCGCTTAGCCACTGTGCCTCAATGCTGGCCCCTATTCTTGCTCTCTTTTAAAGTTATTACTTTAAAGTCCTTTTTCAACTCTTCCTATTATTTTCATGAATTGAGCAAACTTTTATTCATTTCATTTTACAGCTATGTTTTGAAATTTCAAAACAAAAATTGTATTTTAAAAAATCTATTTATTTTATTTAAAGTTTAGAATTTCTGAGAGAGTACGGGAGAAGCAAAGAGAGAACATCCATCTGCTGGCTCTCTTCCCAAATGGCTGCTATGGAGCTGAGCTGTCAGGAGCCAGGAAGTTCTTCGGGTTCTCACGCAGGTGCCAGGCCCTGATTTAAGCCATCCTCTGCTAATTTCCCGGATCACAAGGAAGGAACTGGATTGGAGGTGGAGCAGCCAGTACAGGAACTAGCATCAGTATGGAATGCTATTGCTTCAGGGAGAAGATTGGCTTGTTACGTCACTGCAGCTCTCTGAGATGCTTCATCAGGGGTTGGAAAGAGTTGCCTGTCCTTGAACTGACATTCTGATATGCTTAGCAGGCTTAGCAGACTGATTCACAACAGTGGTCTCCATACCCACATCCTGTGTAGGACTGACACTTATTGTCCTGTTATCTTCCTCTGAAATTCTGCAAATGTATTTTCAAGATAGAGAAATATAGAACTCTCCAGACACAGTGATGCTGGGATGTAATTCCTATCCTCTCCTTAAATAATGAAGCTCCTTTTTGCACAGTAAGGAAAACATATACATTTCTTATTTGTACTGTAGCATGGGAATTACTCTTCATGGGGTGGTTAAGAAACAGTCTTTCCTTTTAACTGAAGCCAGTGGGGAGAAGCAGTGGCCCACACACTGGGACGAAGGTCATCTCCGCTTCTTTGCTGGCCTTTTTTCTAATAACTGGAATTTCCCTCGGAAATCTTGTGCTGTAGGTAGTTTCCCTCCTCCAGTCCACTATTCTTAGAACACACTTAGTTCCAGCATTCAAGTTATTGGTAATGTTTTCCACCATCAATAATCCCTGTTGTGGTTTGTTTTAATGGATTTATTGCCTTTTCCCACAGGGCAACTTTTATGGTGGAATTTATAGCTATTCATTTACTTTTAATCCATGTTTAAGACCCAGAAGGATTAGTGTGTAGAGGACATGTTGCTTTGGTTTACTGTCTGATGTTCCTCTATCCCCCTGTAGGAATCTCCTAACTAGTGCATGACCAGCCTCACCTCTGCCTCCTCGCAGTTGTGCGTCAAGCAGCCTAATGAATCAGGATATTCCCATAGAGAGAAAACTGCCAAGTTCTCCTTTCCCATCATAGTCTTCTCTGTTCGAATCTCAGCTGCCTGCAGAAAAACTGAACAAAACAAATTAAATTGGGGTTCTTTTAAGATAATAGCTTTAAAAATTAAATATTTAGGCTGATTATGAAGTGTAAAGTATGGTGTCTCTGGCTTAAAAAAAAATCTTCATTGTATTGAAAAAAAAAGTGATTCCAGGTTTACAAATAGAATAATAGTAAAAATATGTGACTGGTCTACAAAGCAAGAAAGCTTGGTTTGTGAAGGATTCAGTTAATAGGACTTGTGTGGGAATGGAGACAACCCAAAAATGTGTTTGGTATTTTCTCAAAAACCTGGCCCCACTTTCCCTCTCTATTATTTTTCTTTTATAAAAAAATGATTATTGTTGCTATCATTATTATTATTTCATGATGCAGTTCCATACACTCTGGGAGCTCCCTTACCCCTTCCATGAAACCCCTCCCCCAACACACTGAGTTCCCTTATATTATTACAATAGTCCAATTCTTCATGAACAGTCATAAGTCCATTACTGTGGGAATGGTCAATGGCAGACAGTCCACCATCCTACTGTTAAGACATATTTAATAGGGACTCAAGATGGTGGAATAGGATAAGGACACATTTTAAACAGACAGAGAAATATTAGCCAGCGTGAACCAGAGAGGGCTCATTCCAGGAGATAGGAGAAGAAAGAACAACAGCAGAAGGGCACATAGAGACTGACAGACACAGGAAAACAGCGGACACAAGGTGTGGTGTTGTAGTGACTGACACCCCAGTGGCATTCAGCAAGCAGTGGTTCGAATTATACTGGGAACCAGAACTACACCAGCAACCAGGTGGGAAGAGACGTCTACTGGGAGCTCAGACAGTGAACCCAGAGGAAGAACTGCCCATCCTGCTGGTCTGTTTGATCTGACCAGGAGCAGAGACAGAGCAGGAGACCCCGACAAGCAGTGCAGGAACAGGGTGGATTTCATGGTCCATTCTGCCCCCAAGAGCTGTATCAGGTGCCATTTTGTCTAAGGAAGCAAGGGCTATGGACAGTACTGGGCATGCACTGAGCTGGGAGTGAACTCATTTGTGGAACTATTTACTATATCTTGACAATAGGATGCTGGATTCTCTGCTATTGTCCATGTCTGTAATGATGTATATATGTCTGTGTATGAAGAACTATAGTATAGTAATGATATAGGGGAACTCAGTGAGGGGGGAGAGAAAAGGGAAGGGGATAAGGGAAATCCCAGGGCTTATGGAACTCTATCATAAAATGATAATAATAAAAATAAATTTTAAAAAAGACATATTTAACAGTTTCATTGGGAATCTATCTTTGATCTGGAAGTAGAGAGGCATACTGCCTTGTATCCTCCCATCTGGATACGATAGTCTCCATTACACAGTTACTATACATCCCCTTAAATGAACAGCCACAAAAACAAAATGAGCAACAGGAAGAAAAATAGAAATTGACAATGCCATGAAGTTAAATAACATGCTATCGAATGTCTAATATTTCGCTGAAGAAATGAAAATCAAGAACATTCTTGAATAAAATGATGCTACTTTATGATCTATATGTCAGACAGGAATCTAATGTGAACCAAAAATGTTTCCCGTATCCATCAGTCTCCAGGTGCCTCTCCACCGTCGGCCTGTCCTCTCCTATTTCCTGGAATGTGCCTTCTCTGCCTCACCATGGATAATGTTTCTCAGTCTGCTTAAATGTGTTCTCACCCTGTTCTGCCATCTTGATTCTATTTCTGTTTTCATCTAAATTTAATTTTTTAGTTTATGTGATACTTAACAAACAAACATTGAAATAAACTGATAGCTTTGAGTAGGATAAAACCATGGACTGGGAATGGAATGTTGACAAATGAAATGGAAGTTAGCAGAATCAGAGAAATTACCAAAAAAAAAAAAAAAAGGAAGTAATAATATATACATTTTTTTTTTTTACATCTCTGGACTTTCGTAATCTTTAACATAGTCTTCACTCTTTCACACAAGTTCCTGGAAGACCTAGAAATACAGGAAAGGGCTCTATTCATACTTCTCCTTCCATTTAAACAATAAGAAAGAAGAAACGAGAAAGGTATATATTAGAAAAGTCATAACAAATGAATTGAACTTTTTTAGAGTAAGTTTGTTTCAAGGTCTCATTTCCTAGAAAGTTTTGAATAAATATTTCTTCATTATTAATGGAAAATTACAGCTCCATCAGGGACATAAAGTTTTGAATGCATCCGTTGGGAGAACTTAATGAGTAGGAATGTCTTACTCATTCTTCCTTGATCTAACTATTAATAGCTGTAATTCAAGTGCACTATAAAGGTTTAAAAAATCTCATCCATTGGGAGTTAAGGTCTTATTTTTGTTGTACACAGAAAGGGGTAGATGAGCTCCCCAAAGACATGGGTGAAGGGCACTGAATGTTATTTCAGGTTTTGGTTTGTTATTAGTCCACCTGCTTTAGTATGTTCAGCCTTTCACCTTTTTCTTTAGGTATCATTAGTGATTCTGAACTTCCTGCAGAACATCTGATGGTTTTCCTGGAGACACCTACTAGGAAGAGAAATGGTGATGATCAGACCATACTTATATATTGTCCTTTTGGGACAACACAGTGGTCAAATACTTTCCCATTTTACATAGCTTACAATAACCAAGTCAGAAAGAAGTGAGTGGAACATGACCGTACTTTAAGTTATGAAAGAGGAATTCTTTTTATATTGAAATGAAATTAAGAGGGAAAAAAAGAACCATACACCTTTCCTCCAGCAACATGGAAATCGAAGCTGGACTTGAGACCTAGGCAGTCCTGCAGGCCAGGTGTAATCTGGCAGAGGGAGGAGAACTTAGGATCTGTTCCAAGGCGGAGGAGAAGTCAGCCCAACCCTACTGCCAGATTTCATGTTCTACAACCCCCAGGTGTTCATTTGAGTTCATTTCAAGATGTTTATTGGAGATCAATTGCATGTGAGTAACAGGAATTGATAAAATAAAGCAGATAACAGCTTCTTTCTGGAAGAGTTTGCCTATGAGTCACCCGAGGAGCTCTGAATCTTGAATTCTTACCATCATGACTGTGCTCCCATGGAGTCTTTTATGAAGATACAAATGAATTCAGTATTTCTTAACTAATTATATGTATCATCACCCTGGGTTATTTATTGCAGGGAGCAGTTATCAAATGTCTGCTCTTGACCTATGTGGTTATTGATTATCATTGTGTTTAAGTAATTTTTCTTCCCATGATCCTCATCCTCAATATTTTATTTTCAGAGTTTCGAAATCTGTTGGTCATTTTTTCTTCTCTCTCTCTCTCTCTCTCTCTCTCTCTCTCTCTCTCTCTCTCTAACATTAAAAGCATTTGAACACAGACAGGGCTTACTACAAAGCTAAAATAAAAAAAATAAAATTGTAAACAGACGCTACATACGATGATATACTCTGCAAACAGAATGAGATAGAGATTATAAGACTTGATTTACCTGCCAGGATTTATCTGTACAAATTCTGAAGCAAATTTTCATCAAATGTGTGCATGTACACTTAACAGTCAGAATCATGCTAGTTTTCACTCTTTTGAAAAATCTTCAATTTTTATATTTTTTATTTAAAACATTTACACATACCAGATTTTGTTGTGAAGTATAACGTAAAACTACTTCAATCTCTATGAAATAAAATACAAATCACTAGCCTGGAAATTATGATTGTCCTTGACGTTCAGTTACCTACCTGGCCAACGTTTCTGTTGCTGTCTTCATGACACTGTCTGCTCCTGACCGACTGCCCCCTGGTTGGGTTGTGCTTCCTGCCTCCTCACATGCGCTTCTGCTTTCTGCACTGCTAAGCCTTTTTGCCTCCAATATGTTTTTCATCCGTGGACTTCCTGAAAGATTTTAGAACTTTGAGTATAACAATAATCATAGCAGTGATTGGCAGTATTCAGCCTCAGTTAAATATCAGGATAAGAACTCTACATATCTCGTCTTTATTCTCATGACAACCTCATAAGGTTGAGAAAACAGAGGCTTACAGACTTGGTTGAATTCACAGACTAAAAAAATGCTGAAACAGAATTGAATCTTAGGCTTGTACTGCCCCAAGTTTATGTTCCCAAAATAAGGAAAGAAGAGGAAGTTGAAGGTGAGACTTTAGACACTAACAAGTTAGAAGATTCTAGAAATGATCTAAATGAGAAGTAAGGAGTGAGTTATTAAAATTAGGAATGGGGCAAAAAAGTGGTAAAATTATCACAAAAAGAGTACCGATAACATTATATATTTCATTGAGCCCAAGGACAGAACAAGAAGTCAGAAAAAAATGCCATAATTGCAAGCTTGGGTGGCTAAGGTGACTGGCAGTTCTGTTCAGAGCCAAGACCTGCCTTGACTGAGTCTCAGCTAAGCAGAATAAGGATGCTTTAGGATACCATCTTTCTTAAAAATTTGTTTATTATTTTATGACACAGTTGCATAGCTTCTGGGATTTCCCCACCCCCCTCCCCAAATCCCAACCTTCCTTCTGATTGCCCCATCTCACCACAATGCTATCGTTCTTCATTCTGCTGTTTAATTGTGTCCTGACATCACAGGTATGGAAAATGGCAGGGTCCAGCAGTGCACCCTGTGGTGTCTTTCTCTAAGTAACTGAGATTTGCTTCCAGAAAGCCCTCCTGCATGAAGGCTTAGACTACATTGCCAAGGACAGCAGAAGGCAGGCACTACCCAGATGAAGCACATCAGAAAAAAAATCTATGTTCAGCTTTAGATTTCAGAAAAAATGTATTTTAAGTCCATGGTGAGATGACAGTTTGAAAAGAAGTTTTTTGATTAGTAAAAGCCTAGTGGGTGCCAAAAGGGTTTTCTCAGAATTTTTACATCTTGACTTTGAGTATTAAGTTACAGTATGAAGTTTTTTTTTTTTTTTTTTTTTTTATTAATTATTTTGAATTATGTGACAGTTTCATAGGCTCTGGGGTTCCCCCCCACCCTTCACCATGCCCCTCCCCCACGGTGGACCCCATCCCCACCCCGTTGCAGCATTACAGTTCAAATTCAATCAAGATTCTTCCCTTGCAAACAGATGCTAAGCACATAGTCCAGCTGCTCATTGTCCAGATGGAATGTACAGCTTCTTGGGGAGACTATTTAGCTGCGACCAACCCCTAGTGGTTTTAATATTTCTCTAGTTATGAATCACTGCCAGTCTCGCCAGTCCCAGTTTGATGAGGTCGTTGTAGAGTTCACTGGTTGACACTGTCCATCATAGAGTCTTCAATTTGCCCGGTTTTCCCTGCCAACATGTATCTGAGATGGTTGATTGACCCATTCTGTCCTCTGTCTTTTCTTGGCTAGGGTTCTGAGTCCAGCTGGTCATCGCCACAGTCAGCTTGTAGGTGCAATTCCTGGGCTGGTTTGTTTTCGGACTGGAGTTGCTCTGGAACCAGTGTGTGTTGCAGACTACGTTGGTTCTGCCTAGCACGTACTCGGCACTTGTGTCAGCCAGTGGGGGCTGCGGCCTAGTCGGGGCGACTTTTTTTTTTTTTTTTAAAGATTTATTTTTATTACAAAGTCAGATATACAGAGAGGAAGAGAGACAGAGAGGAAGATCTTCCGTCCGATGATTCACTCCCCAAGTGAGTCGCAACAGGCCTGTGCACGCCGATCCGATGCCGGGAACCAGGAAACTCTTCCAGGTCTCCCACACGGGTGCAGTGTCCCAAGGCTTTGGGCCGTCCTCGACTGCTTTCCCAGACCACAAGCAGGGAGCTGGATGGGAAGTGGAGCTGCTGGGATTAGAACCGGCGCCCATATGGGATCCCGGGGCTTTCAAGGCGAGGACTTTAGCCGCTAGGCCACGCCACCGGGCCCTATAGTATGAAGTTTTGATATGAATCATAGTGTGCAGAGGTTATGGTATGAGGCAGTTCTTATGAAAAAAGGAAATAGTAGCCCTTTAATGTATGAGCAGAGGAGTTGTGCGAAGAGGAGAAAGAGGGCAAGGATGATGGAGAAAGAGTAAGAATCACTATGAGGCAGGATAAGAGTAAGAGTTGAGCCAATTTGGGGATCTAGTTCTGTGCCACTGTCACCCTAACAACGTGAAGAGATAAAGAACCAGTGACAGGCATTGCGATAGGGAAGTTTTGATGGTTTCGGGATAATCCCAAAGTGAGTCTTTGCTCCTACTTTTCCATAGTCTGAGCTCTGCCAGAAAGGACTGCATTCAGCACAATTCTATGACATTTTGGGAATCTAACAATGAATAACATCATAAATAGTGATTCAACAAGGTCTTGAGTCCTATGGGCCTGAAATGCCATTTCTCGTTTCCAGGGATTATACGGAGAATGCAAGGGAGCCAGAACACTCCATATGGAATTCCAATGGCCTGAAAAGAATGAGTTAGTATTAAAATAACTAGAAGAGGCCATATATCTAGAAAGCAGAGGCTGAAGGGACAAGGAGTATTAGAACCCAGGGTTCCGCTGTGCCTTGTTATGAATCCCAGCTCAGGACATTGGTGACTGATTGCATCCACTTAGACCACAGCAGAGGTCACCAGGATGGTGGGTTGAGGGAGAGGCAGACAGGGGTTACTTCTGCTATCAATGCAACTATGTACTTAGGCTACCCAGTGCACTGAATCATCTGTGCTAAGACAAGCAGAATGCAGAAGAGGCCTGAGCATGTATTCAAATACGTAGTTAACCTGGGAGGCAATTCTGGCACTTAACCTGCGAAGATGGTAATAAATATAAAATTGCAGCCAGAAAAAGGAGCAGAAGGCATTGGTTGGCAGTCTTTATGACAGTTTAGTCACATAATAAGGAAGTGAGCATACAGTTTTCCATATTGAAGTCACGGTGGGACCATCAGATTGCCTCAAATCAACTCTGTATTGCCTGCTGTGTGGATTTGTTTCTTTAACAAATAGGGATGAGTGGCATCATGGCTCAGTTGGCTTATTCTCTTTCTGCAAACTCCTAACTTCCGTATCAGTGCACATTCCTGTCCTGGCTGCTCTACTGCCCATCCAGCTCCCTGCTTGTGGCCTGGGAAAGCAGCAGGGAATGGTCCAAAGCCTTAGGACCAATAGTTTCTCGGCCAACTGGCTAAGGAGAAGTGCAAAGCCTTGGAACCCTGCAGGTATCAGCTTAACTCTACCACTCTGGCCACCTGCGGAATACAGCAGCAGATGGAAGTTCTTCCTCTCTGTAAAATTAATTTTTCCATAAAACAAAACAAACAAACAAAAAGAGAAAAACACAATAAAGATTGTTTAAGAGGCTTTTTATTTTAACGATTCTTTCTGGAGGTGATAAATTCATGTACTAAATTTTAAAATCAACTGTTTGCTTTATAAACGTGGCAACCAGGATATAGGCTCTGATTATCTCACAATAATCACATTGACAAAAATAGGGGATAAGGAGTAGAGACATGTGTGGGGGGAAATTGACTTCCTTCTTTAAAAAAAAAGTTTTTATTTTAGGACAGTATAGAAAAATCACAGATAGGACAGAAAGTTTACATGTGCCTTTGTGTTATTGACTTCTTATGTTCAAGTAACACATTTGTCATCATGTATGAGGCAATATTGATAGATTATTATGAACTAAATTCCATGCTTTACTCAGACTTTCTTGGTTTTTCTCTATCCTCTTTTTTGTTGTGCCAGGAACCCACCCAGGATAATCTGCTACATTTAGTCATCAGGTCTCCTGAGGCTCCTCTTGGCTGTGGTAAGTTCCCAGACTTCCTTTGTTTTCAGCGATCTTGGCAGTTTTGAGACATACTCATCAGGTGAAATATTTTTCTCTTAACTTTTCTAAGTTGGTATTTGGGGAAGACGATCACAGAGAAGTTCTCCGTCCACCACATGATGGTAAGGTACCTGCAGACTTCGCAACTTGCCATCAGTGATGCTCACTGTATCACTTGGAGACGATCACCCTGGCCTTTTTGGCCACATTATTCTTGCTCTGCCACTCCCTGTCCTCTCGGTGGACCTATTGGAAGGAAGTCACTGTTCCCAACCTGCATTTAGGGAATGAGGAATCAGGATCCACTTCCTGGAGGGTGACGTTTACCTCTAAATGACTTCATTTTTGACATGCAAATTGCTAAAAGCTCTTCATTTGTTAGTGAAGACTCTGAGGATTAAAAATGTTGAATTATAGATCCATCTAAAACCACAGCAGAGAAGCAGGAATCATCAGTGCCATAGAAGGATAATACTCAACAGGTGTGGAGAAGATGAGGCGCCACAAGCAGAGAAAGCATGCAGGGGGGTGGCAAAACTGGTCAGGAGGCTCCATATTTCCTACAGTTTATACAAGATTTGCTTTCACTGGACACTGATGAAATAGATTAGCTAATGTGTAATCCCAAGTTCTTTCTCTTCCTCCCCCATTATGGGACTAAGATACTAATAATATCTAGGATTTGTTGGAGAAAATACACAGGTATTTTATATTTTACCTCAGTTTTGAAACATTTTTTTTTTTTTTGCAAAATCAATGTTTTAAGGAAGAGGAAATTTGAAAATATAAAAGAAGGACATATTGCAGTGGAGTGAAATTCTTTCAGAAAACTTTTAACAGGGCCAATTCTATAATAATTACCCCGTGCATACTGGATAGAAATGTGATTCCCATCCACTTAAGGAAACAACTCCAGATGCACCCATGCTTATCCATGAACTACACATTTTGTCCCATGAGAAAAGATACTGTGTCAGCTTTGGTATAGCTCCTACAGGATTCCCAACACGTACTGAAACACACTGTGTCGAGGTGCAGATCAGGGCTGGAGGGTCACTAAGTGGGAGTGCTGGATAGAAGCTGTGATTACACATTCTCCATCAACTCTTTCACCACCGCCAAAACCACCCCAAATGGAATCAGTGTAATGGTAGACAAGGTTCCTAGGCAATATGCCTCCCCTGACGAAAGAAAATCCCAAATCCCTTCCTACCGTGCAAGGTTGGAGAGGATATTGATGAGTTTTGTCAGGTGCTTTCTGCCTATAGCAAGTATGCTGTTTGAGTTAAACTCTTATTCATAAACTCCGAGAATTTATGTTCTTGGAGGCTACCTTTATTGTGTTTCCAGGAAATACGCCAGAATTACTGAGTGCATATCATCTCATCTCCTTTGGAAATAAGTTTCTCAGCAGTTAGGAACAGCAACATTTGCTCCTGTTACAATCTGAGCTTGTTTAATTGCCAGCCTGTTTGCCTCATGTGAGCTCAAGAACTACTTTGAGATAAACCTTTATGTGCATGCACCACAATGGAATTATAATCTTATAGTTTTGTAGACAAACAAGTTGTTCAAAGTGCTTTTGAATGGCTAGTGCACAATATGACCTATTCTCACACCTAGAGAAATTTTGCATGCAATCATCGATAAAATATGTGTCAAGAATCATATTTGAACTATTATATGTCACCTTGTGTCAGTGTCATCTCACATTGACACTCTGTCCCACCAAATGGAGTAGCAGACATGGGGTGAATGATGAAGTGTTTAGACTACCCCGAGCACCACTTCACTGAAGAACTAAGCTAGCCATTTTACACCTATTACTTCTGATCCTTTCAATAACTCTCATTGTTATTCCCACATGCAGATGAGGAATTGTGACTCAGAGAAGTGAAATAATTTTCTTCCAATAAGTGGCAGACTCAGGTTTAGAGTATCTTGACAATAAAATCCTCGTTTATTGTATTATATGTCTGTTACCTAAAACTATACTGTCTTTTGTTCCCCTGAATAAAACCTTAGAGCAGGTATTTAATTCTATTTCCCAAGGATTACGTTAAATACTGACTCCCTGACATTTACTTTCATGCCACAACATCTGAGGAAAGGATTCTCATTATAAGTGACTGGCCGCTGTTCGGAGTGAAGGCTCCTTTCCCGGCCGACGTTGATTTATCTCCTGGACATAAACCCCTCAGCACATTCACAGACCCTAGACAAACTCCTGTTCCCCTTGCACTTCTTGACTGATTGGTAGCAGCATGGCAGAAAGCCTCAAACACAGGGCACCTTGTCATTGAGATTCTAAGGAAATTGAAAATTAACAACCATAAGAAATGTGATAGATGCAACATTTACGCAAATCAGAAGTTAGACCTAATGTTTTCACACATGTGCCAAGTGTTTCTGCTCACTTGGCAGATATCTTTTATACTGTGAAAAGCATTCATGAATCACATTTTCAAAAAAAGGTCATATAGCATTCATCATTTTATTAGACAATATATTTTATTTTCAGTCCTTTCTTTAAGGTGTTAACAGCTCTGGCTCGTCAATGCAATCCCTTGAGCAAGGGGAACAGATGCTCAGTGGAGCTCTTCCACTAACCACTGTTGGCATGTCTGTACTTCATGGAGACACAGGTTCTGAAGATGCAGCACGCTTTTCTCTCCCTGATTGGTTAAGACTCCTTGGACCACTCATTGTTCTCTCAAAAATGGCAATGTCCATAGATGGAAATGTTAATAGGCCCATTGTGCCTCATCAAGTACAGATCAAACACTTGCATGCACCTTTTACTGCACATTAGATATCCATACAATCACTGTACTATTTTTATGCAAATCATGTGTTATGTACCCTTATTTTATCCACCATATAAGAAAAAATGACTTGCTGTATCAACATGACAGATAAGTTACAGACCCCGATTTTACTTCAGTGCTTGAATCTTAGGGCCTATCTTACTGTTACTTGTTTGTTTCCCTGCTTGAATATTCATTAACATTCACTGAGTCCTCAAATGTATAATTAGAGGTTTAGTTTATGAACATTAAGCATGTACTTACTGATAATTCTTGTAACCAGACTCAACTTTTTAACACTTATGTTTCATAGTATAGCAAAATGCTACTGCTGTCATTGGAAATGAAAGAGAATGCATCTTGGCAGACCAGAATTGAAAGCTAAGTAGTAAAAAAAAGGTCAAAACAAGCCATGCTCTTATCTAACATATCTAAATGATTTGGCTTTTAGATGAATCAGATACAAGCCAACTTGTTAATGCAACCAAAGTCTCTGTTGATGATGAAGCCAAGATGTCCTTAAGAGTAAGGTCAAAGACTAATTACTTTCTGATAGAGCAGCTCCACATTGTAACATTAAGTACCTCCCTGATGCCCCCACCTCGCCACAGCTGGACAATTTCAATTCACTCTTCAGACAAAGCATTGATTTTGCTAGGATGGGCCATTTTGCAGATAGCTCCTGGCCCGTCCATGAGACTAGAGTACAGATATGATGAGACAGTTCAAGTGTTCACACTGGTGCTATTTTTGCAAAGAACTCTAGGCTAACATCCTTGCTATTACCTTTTATGATATAGGTCAAAAAATCTTTCTGTAAAGTCAGAAAGGAAATATTTTAGGCTTTATGAGCTCTTTCACAACTATTTAACCACTTATTTTGTAGTAATAAAGTAGCCACAGGAAATGAAGCTGTGGCTATGCTCTAATAATTTATCTGCAAAAACTATTTATGGGTCAGACTTGTCACATAGATAAGAGACTGGTGACTTATGTTCTGCGATGTAGAACCTAGAGGTTCTTCTAAAGGTGGAATTGATTAGTGACTTGAACAAAAATCAGTGAGCATTTGCACGAGAGTGAGGCTCCTGGCTCTGTCCAATAGCACCTGTAGCAGAGCCACTCTAACCAGTGACACTGACCCTTGAACTTCAGTACAAGCAAGACACTATTGTGTTTGTGCTATCACACATTATGGAGTACATAGATTATAGTAGTTATCATGAATCTCTAACAGGTTTTTTTTTTTAACATGATGTTGTGTGACATTCTCTCCTAAAATTTTTTTAAAATCCAGTTTTCATCTTGGTAAACTTAAAAAAAATCAACATTAAATATTTTTTGCATTTTGTTACCATTTACCAATGCAAAGTGTTTAGGACATGGTTAGTGATATGAAAATAGCAATGAAATGGTGGCCTCATTTGACAGTTGTTGTTAGATGCATGGGCTCTTTCTTAGGTATGGAAGTATGCAAAGTAACTGAAGGGGACCCTGGGATAGGTGGGAGGCTGGGTGGGGCTTCTCCCTTTATCTTCCCCCTTACCCTAGATACAGAGAGAGAGAGAGAGAGAGGGGGAGAGAGAGAGAGAGAGAGAGAGAGAGAGAGAGAGAGAGAGAGAAATGTAGCAACAATGGTCTTACCCACTTTCTTGTAGCCCTTGACTCTTTGTGCCATAATCAACTATGTAAAGATTGTCAAAATAAAATGTATAAAAAATAAATGAAAAGTAACTGAAAGCTCTCAGATGAGGCTGATGCTGTGGCAGAGCTAGTTAGGCCACTGCCTGCACTGCCAACATCCAATATGGGTGTTGGTTCAAGTCCTGGCATTTCAACTTCCCATCTAGCTTCCTGAGAATATGTATGGAAAGAAGTGGAGTACAATCCAACTGTTTGGACCCCTGCACCCATGTGGGACACCTGGACAATCTCCTGGCTCCTGGTTTTGGCCTGGCCCACCCCAGGCTATTACAGGCATTTAGGAAGTAAAATAACAGATGGAAGAACCTTCTGCCTCTCCTTCTCTCTTATTCTGCCTTTTGGTCATCAGTTTAAGACCAAAAAAATTTTTTAAGTTGATATTTCAACTTCACTTTTTTTGGGGGGGGTGTGTACTTTAATTAAAGTAGGTGTACCTGAGCCACTCAGCATGACTCTGCATTGTAACTAGTGGGGACACTGGTTTTTAACATCTGAAAAAACACTGAGGTGCATGAAGTAAGTAAAGCAGATGAACTGAATTAGATTGTGCACAGCAGAAATCTGGCGGCACCCCAGCTTTGGCATTCCATTGTGTCTGAGGTCCAGAGGTCAGGCTTTATTATGCATTGTGCATCCTTGACCAGGACTAGAAGTGGACAACTCCAGGCTGACTTTTATTACCCAAAGGAGAAGGTCCTGGGAAGGGGTGACTGCGCTCTTCTAGGCACATCTTCAGAAGTGAGATATCAGGAATTTACAATTTTGTAATATTTGCATTCACGGTTTTATTATGTTTTAATTTTCTTCTTCTTTTTTTTTTTAAGATTTATTTATTTTTATTACAAAGTCAGATATACAGAGAGGAGGAGAGACAGAGAGGAAGAGCTTCCATCCGATGATTCACTCCCCAAGTGAGCGCAACGGCCGGTGCTGCGCCGATCCAAAGCCAGGAACCTGGAACCTCTTCTGGGTCTCCCATGTGGGTGCAGGGTCCCAAAGCATTGGGCTGTCCTCGACTGCTTTCCCAGGCCACAAGCAGGGAGCTGGATGGGAAGTGGAGCTGCCGGGATTAGAACCGGTGTCCATATGGGATCCTGGTGTATTCAAGGCGAGGACTTTAGCTGCTAGGCCACGCCGCTGGGCCCAATTTTCTTAAGATCCCAATGGACACTTAACAAAATGACTTGTGACCAGAGGGTGTTGCCTTATGCAGCTGGGTTTCTATAAATTGTGCCCAACAGCACCCAGAGCAGACTACTGTTGACCAAGACTGAAGTTTGTTTACTTTATGTTTATGTTAATTCATATGGGAAGAAACATATGTTTAACACAAAAAAACTTTTTTTCCCTGACAGACTATAAACAATAAGAAAGAATGTACTTTAATAAATGTTAGGCATAGCCCAATTTTATAGGTCCTACAAATGAATTTTAACGGGCCAGATACATTCAAAAGTATTATTCGCATTTAACCGATAGGAAAATAGGAATTACTTTAAAATTGCTTTGGTATTGACATATTATAGCCGACTTATAGTAGAACTGAGCTCAAGAATTCCAACCAAGTAATCAGCAGAGGCCCAATCATCATTGGGAATGGGAAATACAGTCCCTTTGGCGTAGATCCTGTATTATTATTTTTGAGGTTTCATACTTCTACAACAACTCCCCAGTAGGATATGTTATAGCTGCAGGATTCATTTGGAAGCTCATAAAGTAATAACATCGATAAAAGGATTAAAATCACTCCTCCCTTGGCTCTCATTCCTGCATGAATTAGATATAGGAATGCAACCCAAATTTGGAAACAGTAGAAGCCAGAAAAAATAAGAGCCACTGAGAATGAAGCTGGAGGGAACAGCCAAGTCCGTGTGAGTAAGAAGCATACTTGTGACAGAGTTATAAAAATTGTTACTGGAACTCTGGATAATGGTGAAAAAACACACATCTATATAGCTTTTTGATTGAAGTCTCATGAGATATTGATCAGTGTGTCAAGCTGCATAAAGTTTTCCATTTAACTGAAACTGAAGACACTGTTACACAGTTCTAAACTGTTTTGTTTCCCAGAGTAAGATTTTTAAGTGCATAAGATAAAATGCATAGCATATTAGTTTTCTAGCATGACTGTAACACATTACCAGAAACTTAGTGACTCAAAAAGTACAGATTTACCACTTCATGGCTCTGGAGGTCAGAAGTTTGATAAAGGTCAAACTAGGTTAAAACGAAGGTGTAGCCACTGCTATTCTCCTATTCAGCGAGACTTTGCTTCCTCGCCCTTCCCACCTTCTGAAGGCCACCCACATTTCCTGGCTCATTGTCTCATTTTTCCATCTTCAAATCCCACCATGGCCAATCCAATCCTCTGCACAGTCGCCTCTCTGATCACAGCTGGGGAAGAGCCTCTGCTTTTCAATCATTCCATTGAGCCCACCCAACCATTCCAGATACCCCCCCCACCTCAGATGCCTTCACCTCTATCACACTCGCCAAGACCTTTTCAAATTTGTGTAGTTTCATATCTCAGATTCTGCGGATTAGGGTGTGTGCATCTTACAGAACTACTACTCTATCCAGTAAAGCTATACATAAAATAATTAGGTGAAAGTCAGCAATTACAATGGCTGAAGTCCTTGTCTTATATATGCTAGGATCCCATATGGGCACTGGTTTGTGTCCTGGAGGCCGTTTCCCATTCAGCTCCCTGCTTGTTCCATGGGAAAGCAGGAGAGGACAGCCCAGATCCTTGGGAATCTGCACTTGTGTGGGAGACCTGGAAGAAGCTCCGGGCTCCTGGCTTTGGATCAGCTTAGCTCTGGCCATTGTGGCCAAAGATCTTCCTCTCTGTCTCTCCTTCTGTTTGTATATCTGACTTTCCAATAAAAATAAATAAATAAATTTCAAAAAAAATCTCTAGAAATGATTCACCAATGTTGCTTTGAGAAGGGAGAGAAGAGCAGAGATCCTTTTAATGAAATGCATGTTAAAACCTAGGCCATTGAGGCCTGATAGAATCCTTTACATCACTGGACCTGATCTCCTAGCCCTGGGAAAACTGGGTGCAGATAGCAGATAGTTAACCTAAAAGCAAATCACATATTTATTGCCAGCAAATCTTCTACCCAGGGACATCCCACACTGACAAGACAGTGCACGGTAAGAATCATAAAGGATTTTTTTTTTTTTCTGCGTTACTAGGGTCCTTGTGGCAATCTGCACTTCTCAGAAAAGCTGCTTAAGAAACAACTCAAGGACCCAGTGCAATGACACAGTGGCTAAATACTCGCCTAGCATGTGCCGGGATCCCATTTGAGCACCTGTTCATATCTCAGCTGCTCTACTTCCCATCAGCTCCCTGTTTGCAGCCTGGGAGGGCAGCAGAGCATGGCCCAAAGCCAGGAGACCCTTCATCCACATGGGAGTCAAGGAAGAAGCTCCTGAGTTTGAATTGGCTCAGGTCTGGCCATTGTAACCATTTGAAAAAGTGAAGCAGTGGATGGAAGATCTTTGTTTCTTCCTCTACCTGTAAATCTGCCTTTCCAGTAAAATAAATAAATGTTAAGACAAAAAAAAAAAAAAAAGGCCTGGTTCCCAACCCACTGTTTTCTGACAAGGTAGGTTAAATTCCCATTTTCTTTAGGCTCCTACTTTTGTTTCCCCCTGAAAACGCTTTTGTACTTTAACTAGTGGCTTCCTTGCCTTCTTTCTGCCCTAAAATCCTCAAACCTAACAATGTATAAATTATCTTGGACAGCAAACCAGAAGTTTGCATAGTTTCAGTGAAATTCAATTGTTCTTAAGCTCTGTTTGTTCCACATTCACTTCCTGGACATTTCTGATGACGTGGAGGTAGCCTGAACCATTGGCATTTTACTATGCATTGCTTTGGAATGCTAGCTATCTTCCCGAGTTTGTTTCTCACTGTGCTCATATGATTGCAGACTCTGAGCAGAAGAGAAACATTTTCCTTCTTAAGTGGAGCTTTGAGGGCATTTCAGGGCAATGATGAGTATTTATGAAGTGACTGACTAAGATACCACCTAAGGATTTCCACTTGGCATGACATATAAGTTCTGGCAAAAAATGACAGATTTCCAAACAGTACTAATGAACTGAGTCTTTTAGTAGTAATCTTCAGAACGAGAAGATTGGAAAGATCCTTGGTCTGTGAGTCAGAGAACTTTTCCTTTTCGGGTTTTCGTCTCTTCACTAGCTAGCTGTGTAGCCTGTGTGAGAGAGGAACTGAGTTTCTCCTGGAGCTTGGTTCTACCCCAGCTCATCTCTCAGGTCATCATGAAGAGTTCGTAAATCAGAGTTGAGGTTACCTTCACCAACATCACCAAACCTTTTTAACACTTCATTAGGACTGAACTCAAGTTTCCAGGATTATTCAGTTTCCTCAAGAAGTTTAAGAATTCAAGTGCCTTAAAGAGGAAGACTTTCCTGAAAATGAGAATAGGGATTATATCATACACATCTCTAGGTAGCTATACTCTGGGTCTAAAGATCCCTTTTGGGGTGATCAAATATCTACAGTCCACGTGAAAAAGAGGAAAGATGGATTATCTGGTAACATCATTGGAAACATCTTGAAGAAAGCATGTGTGAACTTTTCAACACCTTTCTTAGAAAAACTACAGGATTGTGATGACTTTCTTGAGCATTTAGTGATTGAACAGTGTCTAAACAAAAGCAAAAAATTCTTCAGGGATTCTTAAAGCAGGACTTTAAAATGATTTTTCCTGGAAGTTGAGCTTGATGCAGTCTTACTTTTATCTTTTAAGATGGTAGGGTCAGCATAATGGCTTATTTGATTAACCCTCCATCTGCAAGCTATGGCATCCCACATGGGCGCCAGTTCATGTGTCAGCTGCTTCACTTCCCATCCATCTCCGTTTGTGGCCTGAGAAAGAACTGAGGATAGCTCAAGTCCTTGGAACCCTGCACACATGTGGGAGACCCTGAGGGGACTCCTGGCTCCTGGCATCAGATCAGCCCAGCTCTGGCTGTTGTAGCCATTGGCGGAGTGAATCAGCAGATGAAACATTTGCCTTCCTCTCTCTCTCTCTTCTCTGCAAATCTGCCCTTTCCATAAAAATAAATAAACCTTTAAATTTTTTATATTTTATTTTTGATGTTTACATAATTGACAAGAATGCAGCCCCATGAGGACCACTGAGTAGAGTTGGGAGGGTCAAGGTATGGGGGAAAGTGGGTGGGACAAATGTTTCTAATTTTCCTTCCTTTTCTCCTGTGTGTGGTGGAGAGGAGGAGGCTGTTCCCAGTGCCAAACTCTCTAAGTGCCTGGGGACAGAGACGTCCATTTGTTATCATCTCAGAAACCCCTGTGTGGAGAAGAATGCTCCTAGGGTTCGAATGATTTTGATAGTCTGGAGACACTGTTGATTTTGCTGCTTCAAGGTTTAGAAAATCCTTTCAAGGTCCATTAGCCGTCAGTCCATCATAAGTGCATTTACTCACCCAGACACTTGCTGCCAAAACTTGACCAGGAGAGTTGTCTAATCTGTTCTCTATATTCTGATATGGCATTCAATATCCTCTGCAGGCCCAAATGAACTGGCCATTGTGTCTGTGTTATGTACCTTGGCATGCCATATATTGCATAGGCATCAGCAGTTGAGGAAGTTCAGTCCCAACACATGAATTCCAAGGTCAAACTACAAATCCTATGATTCTTCCTGTGGCCACAGTTTTGAGTTCAGTGTTCCTTTTGTGGAGTTCCCCAGGAAATCTCTCCTGGGGTGACGCTAGACTTGACTTTTGCACGTGCTAGCCAGGACAGGGTCTGGTTCAGTCTGTTGACTATTCTACTTCTTTTATTTTTTTAAGATTTATTTATTTTTATTACAAAGTCAGATATACAGAGAAGAAGATATTCCATCCGATGATTCACTCCCCAAGTGAGCGTAACGGCCGGTGCTGCGCCGATCCGAAGCCAGGAACCTGGAACCTCTTACGGGTCTCCCACACGGGTGCAGGGTCCCAAGGCTTTGGGCCATTCTCAACTGCTTTCCCAGGCCACAAGCAGGGAGCTGGATGGGAAGTGGAGCTGCCGGGATTAGAACCGGTGCCCATATGGGATCCTGGTGCGTTCAAGGCGAGGACTTTAGCCGCTAGGCCACGCCGCCGGGCCCGACTCAAATGTATTTTTCCACTTTTATGTCTTGTGTCCTGTGTTCTGGATACATGATAAATTTAGTTCATTTACCTATTTTTAAATGACTAACACATTTTTAAGACATATAGTAGATAATACAGCTCTGAAAACACGTAAGATACTGCATGATCCTCAAAGAACTCACATCTACCTGTGGAAACTGTGTTTCGGGTATTCTATGATTGTTCATGTCCCTCCAAAACAACTAGGTTGCAATCTAAACCCCAATACTACAGTATTAAGAGCTGAGGCCTCCTGGGAGGTGATTAACCTTGAGCGTGTACATCTTATGATTGGTGTTAAAGTCCTTCTAGCGGAGGCCCTTCGGTGCTTGTCCATCCATCCATTTCCATCCTTGAAAGGCACCGTGTCTGAAGCAGAGAACCAGTCCTTAGCAGGCACTAAATCTGTAGATCTCCGACTTTCCACCCTCCAGACCCACAGGCAGTGTTGTTTAAATATGCAAAAGAGAATTACTATCCAAAGATTTCTTCACTGGTTTCTTGAATAGCTATATGAAATCGCTGCCTAGTGGAGTCATGTGACTGTGCTAGTTTTATCAGGTAGGTTCTCCTCTGGATTAAGATGGCTATTTGGCCTCAACAGAAAGTCGAGTGCTTTCCTTCCAGAGTACCTTTCCACTTACTTATGCACTGCATGTTAGCCACTGGAATTCTGTTCAGTCTAACAGGTCCAACTAAACTGCTACCATCCCAGTGAAACATGCTGCAGTGATCTCAGTTTGGAGGGCAAAAGTATTAGGTATCAAAAACAGCATATTAAGTGTTCCCAACCATGCCTTTGCTTATGTTCTGCGTGCACATCTGTGTCATTAGATGGAGTTTGAGATCCTGAGTAGCAAGCTCCCAGTGAAAAGGCCATGAGTGCAGATTACACAACACAGTGCTTTGCGATTTATAAATTTGAAAAAAAAAATGTTTTAAAGACTTATTTTTTGAAAGGCAGAATTAGAGAGGTAGAGACAGAAAGAGAACATTCTGTCATTCATTTGTTCCCCAGATGGTCACAATAGTGGGTCTTGGGCCATGTTAAAGTCATGTGGGGTGCACGTGTCCAAGGACTTGGTCCATTTTCCACTGCTTTCCTAGGTATATTAGCAGAATCTGGATATGAAGTGGAGCAGTTGGGACTCAAACCAGTTACCATATGGGATGTCAGCACTGCAGGAAGTGGCTTAATCCACCGAGCCACAACTCCAGTCTCATTTCATGACTTCTTTAACCAAAGCTTATTGCAATGAAATGGGTTAAACACCTACTCTGTTCATTCAGAAAGTCAGAGTATTCACTCAAAACATTCTGTCTGTCAGTGCTTCTTGTGAAGACACAATTGCTCCACGGGAAAGGAACGAAGAGTGCAGCTCTGTCCTTTTTTTTTTTTTCAGTTTTCGATCTATCATTATTTATTTATTTTCATGTTAGAAAAAAGATCTTAATAGAGACCTAAGGGTCGTCTACAAGCATAACACTTGCACTCTGTATTGGTCACTTAACTGGTGATTCTGTTGAGCTCTATTCTTAACAAAGAGGAATTAGAACAGAAGTCCTTCCTATTTTCTGTTTTTGGTTTCAGTAACTTAAACATTTTTTTCCCCCAAAAACATAATTGTGTAATACAGACACTTATATTCTGATTTGTATTATATATACATAAAACATTATACATTTTGATATTTCAAAATATTATAAAGACATATGTAGTTACACAGTAAGTATGTTGATTTACAATTTATTTATTTTATTGGAAAGGCAGATGTGCTAAAAGGAGGGAGAGAGAAGTATCTTCCATCTGCTGGTTCACTCCAAATTGGTCGTAACTGCTTGAGCTGAGATGATCGCAAGCCAGGAGCCAGGAGCCAGGAGCTTCTTCAAGGTCTCCCACATGGCTGCTGGGTCCTGAAGCTTTTGAGTTGTCCTCTGTTGCTCTCCCAGGCCACAAGCAGGAACCTGGATGGGAAGTGGAGTAGTCAGGACACAAACCAGTGCCCATATGGGATTTAGCCACTGAATTATCTATCATGTTGGGCCCATAAATATATTGTGATGCAAAATTTTTCAAATCCAGTTTCAGAATATGTATTTTCATGAACATTTTTAAGGTCTCCAAATATGCATGGCTTTTGATTTGTTTTTAATTTTTGTTTTATTTTTCTTTTAGCAGCAAATTATTTATCTTTCAAAATTTGGGCAGAGCAAGCACAGAGTGAGCTCATTCACCGTTTTACTTTCTAGATGTCTACAAAGGCAGGGCAGGTGGACAAAGCTGGGAGCTGGGCACCTAATATAGGTCTCCTGTGCGTGAATCACAAATCCAGTTGTCTGAGCTACCACCACTGCCTGCTGGGGTGTGTATTACCAAGGAGGTAGCTAGGCACATACGCCAGGGACTTTGATGTCAGATACTGGCATCTTAACTGTTAGGCTAAGGATTCCTGCAAAACTTAACTTTTAATTCAATTTTCACAAATATGTATATATATATGTGTGTGTGTGTGTGTATATATTATACACACACAATACATAACTGATAGACTTTTAATGCTTTTCTGCTTGACATGCTACCCAGTTTTCCTAAAGGATACCAAATATATGAATTAGACTATCAGAAATGTCATACGTTATAAGTAGGCAGTACTGAAAAACGATGTATTCTTAATGTGCATAAATACTCACTTGTAAATAACTAACCACAGCATGTGGTTCCCTTTAAATTCAACAGCAAAAAAGAAATGTCGTTTCTAGTAACATGTCTCTGCATTGACAGGTGAAAATTCCCCGTCAAATACACTGCTTTTATTTCCTGTCCTGAACTCTGTGCGCATAGCTTATTAACTTAAGACCTTTAAAGGATGAGGAGGATGGATGTCAGGACTTAACTTTTGAAATACAAAATTAGGTCCCTGGTTAAAATGACTGATTCAGGCCCAGCTGCTCCACCTCCCATCCAGCTCTGTTTGTGGTCTGGGAAAGTAGTAGAGGACCGCCTAAAGTCTTGGGACTATGCATCCAGCGGGTAGACCCGAATGAAGTTCCTGATTCCTGGCATCAAATTAGGCTTAGCTCTGGCCATTGCGCCACTAGGGGAGTGAGCCAGCAGATGGAAGATCTTTCTGTTTTTCCTTCCCAATAAAAATAAACCTTTTTAAAAACAAAAGTTTGATATAGTCCTTTCTTTATTTGGGTTTTGACTGCCTGTGCTTTTGGTGACTTTTTAAAGAAGTTTTTCCCAATTCCTATGTCTTGGGGAGTGCTTCCTATATTTGTCTCCAATAGTTTAAAGGCTTCTGGTACACATTTAGGTCCTTGATGCATGTAGAGCTGATTTTTGTATAAGGCAACAGGTGGGGTCTTGCTTCTAACTCTTGCAGGCTGCTATCCAATTGTCCCAACAGCATGTGTCGAAGAGACCAGACTTTTCAACTGGATTATTTTCAGTTCTCTTGTTGAAGATTAATTGGCTGGACATGTATGGACCATCTTCTTGAGTCTCTATACTGTTCCGCTGATCTTTGTTTCTGCATCAGTACCAGATTGTTTCGCCTACCACTGCTCTGCAGTATGTCTTCAGCTCTGGGATTTTGATTCCTCTAGCCTAATTGTTAGTCTTCAGGATAACTTTGGCTATCCATGGCCTCTTGTGTTTCCAGATGAACTTTTGTAACATCTTTCCTATTTCTGAGAAGAATGCTGTTGGGATTTTGATTGGGATTTCACTGAATCTGAATATTACTTTGAATAATATGGACATTTTGATTATGTTGATCCTACTAATTCAGGAACTTGGTAGATTTCCCCATCTTTTAAAGTCTTCAGGTTTTTTTTTTTTTTTTTAGTGTTTTGTAATTTTCATTATAAAGGTCTTCCACATATTCAGTTAGATTAATTTTAACGTGAGATTCCTCTTCACTATTTTAAAGAGGGCTGTATTTACAACTTTTTTCTCAGCCATGGGGTTATTTGTATATACTAGTGCCATCTATTTATGTTAATTCATTTTGTACCTTGTTACCCTACCAAATTTTCTTATGTTTCAATTTTCTTTTTTTTTTAAGCTTTTATTTATTTTTATCGAAAAGCCAGATATACAGAGTGGAGGAAGAAAGAGGAAGATCTTCTGTCCGATGATTCACTCCTTAAGCGGCCACAACGACTGGAGTTGAGCCAATCCAAAGCCTCTTCTGGGTCTCCCACACGGGTTCAGAGTCCCAAAGCTTTGGGCCGTCTTGGACTGCTTTCCCAGGCCACAAGGGAGCTGGATGGGAAGCAGGGCCACTGGGATTAGAATCAGCACCCATACAGGATCCCGGCGCATTCAAGGAGAGGACTTTAACCACTACACTATCGCACCGGGCCCCAGTTTCAACTGTTTCTTGATTGAATCTTTTGGTTCTCCTATGTAGAGAATCATACCGTCTACAAACAGGGATAACTGTAATTCCTTTTCAATTTGAATTCCTACATCAAACTAAAAAACTTCTGTACAGAAAAGGAGATGATCAACAAAATGAAGAAGCGGGGTAGGAGAATATCTTGGCACACCATACAACTGATAGCAAACTAGTATCTAGGATTTATGAAGAATTTCAAGAACTCAGTCACAGCAAAACAAACAACCCTGTGAAGAAATGGGCGAAGGAAATGAATAGACATGTTTCAAAAGAACAAATTCAAATGGCAAATAGTCATATAAAAATGCTCAGGCTCCCTAGCTGTCAGGGAAATGCAAATGAAAATCACACTGAGGTTCCACCTAGCTCCAGTGTTTGTTCTACATTCTGAACTCTACTAACTCCTGCTGGTTTAGATGTGAGCAGAAAGGTACCCTCCTTCATTGCTGGTGGGAATGTAGGCTGGTACAACCACTAGGGAAGTTAATATGCACAGTGCTAAGTGAAAATTGACCTTCCATATGACGCAGCTATCCCACTTGCAGAAATATTTCCAAAAGAAATGAAATCTGCATATGAGAAAGGGATCTGTAATTCTATATTTACAGCAGCACAATCTACAATAGCAAAGACATGAAAACAACCCATATGCCTGCCGAAAGAGGAGCAGATCAAGAAACTGGGTACATCTGCTCCATGGGATACTATTTAGCCATTAAAAAGAATGAAATTCTACCATTTGCAACCCAATTGGTCCCAACTAGAGATCATTATTCTCAGTGAAACCAAGTCAATTCCAAAAGGAAAAATATCATGTGTTCTAATATAAGGCAACCCTCATGCAAAATATGATATCAATTGCCCTTTCATTACTGTTTTTGTTACATCACAGGGGTCTGACCTTTTTTCCCTTCATTAAAAAAAGTTATTGTTTTTTGGGATCCAGCACTGTGGCCTAGTGGCTAAAGTCCTCACCTTGAATGCACGGGGATCCCATACGGGTACCAGTTTTAATCCTGGCAGCCCTGCTTCCCATCCAGCTTCCTGCTTGTGTCTTAGGAAAGCAGTTGAAGACGGCCCAAAGCCTTGGGACCCTGTACCTGTGTGGGAGACCTGGAAGAGCTCCTGGCTCCTGGCTTTGGATTGGCTCAGCTCACTTGGGGAGTGAATCATGGTATGGGAGATCTTCCTTTGTCTCTCCTCCTCTCTGTATATCTGGCTTTGCAATAATAAATAAACTTTTTTGAAAGTTTCTTTCTTATTGGTTTCCTCACTGACTCATCTGTCACACAACAGCATTGTTTGCTTTGTGAAGGTCTTTTTCATTTCTTCAGTGTAATTCTACCATGTTATTTAATTTCATGTTGTAAATTTTCTTGTTTTCTCTTATTGATTTGTTTTATGGCTTTTCATTAAAGGGAATGTACTGTAATGGTGTAGTAGATACTATCATGTACAGATGTAAGGATACAATGCAGTGTGTATCTCTACTTGCAAATCAAAGATGGACTCCCAATGAAATTGCTGGATGTATCTTGACAAAAGGATGCTGGACACTCTGCCATTGTCCATGCCTACAATGTCAGGATACACTTAAATAGCAGAATGATGGACTGAGGACTGATTGTGATGGACTAGAGTATTGTAATGACATGGAAGACATTAGTGGAAGGGAAGGGACTTGGGAGGTGGGAAGGAAAACCCTGGAGGCTATGAAACTGTATTATGGAAAATAAATAAAAAAGTTTAAGAAATGAAATGAGTGGTTAAAAGATCACAGACCTAATCTGAAACCATGTCTGGCAAAATCTTTTGTATGATTCAGAGTAAGACTTCTAGATCATGAACAAACCATAGAAATCCCTCTCTGCCTTCTCATGTTATAACTGGGAAAACTGTGGTCCAGAGGAGGATGTAAGAGCCAAGTTTCTTTCGCAGAAGGGCACATCAGGCCAGACCACATTGAGAACAGAACACTTGGCATTATATCACCTGGTGCCCGCAGGTGCACGATCTTCACATCTTTTCAAGTGCTTCTCTTTGGATTAACAGGCAGCAAAATCAGGACATCTCATTTGCCCCTAAGCATTCAAATCTCAAAGGCAGCCCCTAAAATTCTTAACTTCATTTACTCATTCATGGGAGAATATTTGCAAGTAAAATTTTTGTAGATATTTTTTTCTCATTTGTTCTTACTCCATGCAATTTTGAACAGGTTGACCAAGAACATGCAAGCTGCCAAAGAACACATATGCTACAGCTAGTTTTTTTTTTTCCTTTGTATAATGTTTGAGACAGTAACTGTGCTTAGTTATGTTAACCAAACTGTTCCTGCCTTCCAGTCACAGCTGAAGAGGGATTTGGTGAGTCCTCAGGCAATCACCATAGACTGAACTCTTATATTTTCTTCCCTTCTAAAATACTCAGTTTTAGGTAGGACAGTCACCATAGCCTGTGCACTTAAACTATCAGGTGCCAGGCATTGAAGCTGAAAAGCAGGAGTGAGCCCTCCATTTAGTATTTCTACTTCACATCCGGTTTATGGAAATCCTATTTTTTTAAAAAATCTTTTAACCTCCAGAAAAACCAGTAGTCTGTTTAATTACCACAGCTACATTTTAAAGGGTCTCTTAACTTTGACCCTAACCTTCCATATGGCTTATTTTTAACACAGCTCACACCGCCTTTTTTATCAGGCTATATTCTGTGTAAAATGTTTCAGAGCTCCTCCAGGTCAATTACAAGAGCCATTTAGTTTCTTCAACAGCAGTCTTCCTACTCCCGTGGAGCTCACTGTTGCCCACTTCCTTGTGCAGGAATGTTCTTTGTCCAATGTCCAAGTTATCTCCCTTTCCTCACTGTTCACATATCACCCCAGGGCAGGTGTATCCTGACTATCCTTTTAAATATCCATACACCTACACACACCAAATGCTCACCTATACAGTGCTCCAGTTAACTCTACAGAATATAACACTAATGCTAGATTTTCCAGGGTGTGACCCCTAGAACTTTCCAGCAAATTGCCAGGTGATGACTATGTAGTGGCCCAGGGACTGCATCTTTTTATGAAGTTTATCATTTCTTCGCATTAGAATGCAAACTGCATGAGACAGGGATTGCTTTCATGCAAAGAATAACTCAGGCATCTTGCAGCTCAACAAAGCCCCACAGAGCGAATCGATGAGAACGGCTTATGCTTGGGCTATATCAGAAAATGTCTCCTAGCTTTCTCATCATTTTTGTAGAAAGAAGTACACACGAGAGTCAAAAATCATGATTCAGCTCCATCTTTTCATGCAAGAAAGCATTCTAGAGTGTTGGACCAGAGACAATGGAGATCTGCTGATGTCTGAGGAATAAATTATTAATAATAATTAACATTACAGCATTAAAGCGAACTATAAATATTTATGGAATACTATTATCATGAAATCTGTTTCATTTATCATGTCAATCACTGACCTGGTTAGGTGGTATCACTTCTGAAGAGGACTTCCTGAAGTTCACGCAGCCTACTAATCATGGACTTGGTGGCTTCCACATGTCTCCTTCCATCAATAAGCTCTCCCAGTGAGCAGCTAAGGGGAAAGGCATAAAAAGGGCTGGCACCTTTACCCTTCAGTGTTCAGACCTGATCAGGTTTGAACTACAATGTGCTGACCTGCACTTTCCTCTTGTAATACTAGATAATCCTAGTCAAAGTTCCTATGAGAATAATACTGGAGAGTTATACCAGAAAACTAGATGCAAATGCTGAACCTCACCAATAAACGTGCAAATATTTTGTCAAAGGAGGAAATGATTTTTTAGAAGGCATGTTTTCTGCACTGATTTACAACAGTTCATTTGGTCTATAGATTTGCTCTACTAAACCCTATGCAAACAACAACACATTGATGCAGAGAAAACCTAGTACAAATGATTATGGAGTTAGCATTACTTTCTTCCAAACAGCCTGTTAAGGAAATGTTAGTAAACATTTTAAGGAAATGTTAGTAAACATTTCCTTAAAGGGCCAGACAGTATTTTAGACTTGCAAGACACAATTCTGCCATTGGGGAAAGTAATGATGGATAAAATATAAGCAAATGGGTATGATTCTATTCCAATGAAACGTCACAGAACATGTGGCCAGACAATTGGTTGCTGGCCCCTATGGTAAAGGATTCCAATCTCAGTGGCATGAATGACAGGAACCAGATACACCCAGGGTAAGTCGCCTCATTTACCTCTGTTTAAAAAATTCTTTCTTATTACAGAACTTTATATTTTCTTAATGACACTGACATAAAATACTGACAATTTTACCATGCAAATCAAAATAGACATTTGGCTCTGTAACAAGTTTGAACAAAAAAAGAATCCTTGTATTTATTTATTTATTTTTACACAACACAAATGCAGGTGACATGGTGAGTCCATCGTTTCTCACACATTTATGAATTGAACAACTGAGAATCTAAAGGCCTGTCCATCCTCTCGCTCAGTGGCAGCTGTGCACTCTATGGATCCGACGCAGCAGCAGAGGAGAACCTCAGCTTAAAGCACCAAGTGTCCAGGCATCCCTATGGACATGCTTTCTCTCCCTAAGACATGCAGCTAGACTGCTGATGCAGCAAATACCAGCTCACCTTAAGCTTCAGTGGATAAGGAAAGACATCTGGGAAACCAACATTATTCTTTTAATGTTATTAGGCCTGGAAGCCACTCTACCTCTTTATCAGATTATTATTCCTTCAATGAATTTTAAACTTTTATGTAGTTATATCTGATGAATAAATTGACTTTTGAACACAATGTTTTTTGGTTAATCTAACAGTTTAGGACATTCATTTGTTTTATATCTTGAAGAAAACAAAAAAATCTCTTATGTAGACTATTCTGGAATCTTTATCCAATTTAGAATATTATAGCAAAGTATTACGATCCGTTTATCCAAACATTATGTATTCTAAAAAAATTCCCTCAGGGTATGTAAATTCAAAAAGCTTATTTCCCATATGTATTTCCTGGAAGGGTGTTTTCACCTTTTGAAACAGGATTCAAAGGGTATTTTGAGGTTCTTGCTAATATCAGCCCTAATATTAACCAGCCATTACTGGATCCACTAAGTAGACAATAAAAACTGGTTGAACTGCAGATGAATGCTTCAAAACGAATCTGACACAATATTCACTGTCAAATTCAAAGCAACTGAAGTCTTTCTTAAAACTGTACTCCAGATAGGCTGAAGAGAGAGAGAGAGAGACTGTTAGTCCCTTATGGTAAAAACGCTTGGATCTGCTGTGCCAGGCTTCATTCTCTGCCCGTCGTCAGGAGCCTGAGGGCTTTCTGCAGGTTCTCCACGGCAGTGCTTACATCTTCATACTGCAAAGCACTGCCTGCGTACTTGCAGTACTTCTGAGCTCTGGCAAAGTCCTCAGGGGTGAGGCGGGTATCGCCTAGAAAAAGAGACGAATTATAATATGTATAGACCTACAGACAGCATTATGTTAGGTAAACGCTTACACTCAAGATTAGAGAAAATACTTAAGGTTCATAAAAACACAGGATTTTTCAATTTCCTACGCATTTTGATATTTTCTCTTTTATATTTTATTACTAATACAAGCATAAGACGTCAAGACATAATAATTTATATGAGTAAGATTTTCCTTCAAGAGCAATAAACTATCTTTTCTATTTCAACAAATTAATAGCAATAAAAAATTACTTGTATGAAAACAAGAGCAGTGGCTTGGGATTTATGCCAGTCACAGACTCTCTTCATGGAATAATACACACAGACTAAATGGTTCAGCCCTTACTTGAGTTGCAATATAAATGCAACCCTTAGGATAAAAAGATGAATAAAAAGGTTTATGTTAAAAGTTACAAGTTATTTAATTTTTATATGCTGAAAATATTTCGCATTTTTGCTCCACTATGTAAGAAAATTTTTAAGGTTTATTAATATTTCAACATTTTATAATACTAAAATATACAATGAAATAAGTAAAACTTCACACAAATTTATGCATGTGCCCAATTAAATAATTTGAATACAAAAAAAGCAACAGTATTTAACTAAATCTCACATACAAATATATTTGAATACATACTTTGAAAGAAAGAGTTGAAAACTAACAATGTTAGTTAGAAATAACCATTTTTTTAAATATTTTTGACAATCTTTACATTGTTAATTAGGGTAAAAAGGTACAAGGGCTATAGGAAAGTGGGTAAGACTATTATTTCCATATTGTTTCCTTCATATATCCGAGGTAAAGGGAATATTGAGGGAGGAGCCCCACCCAGTCTCCCACCCATCCCAGGTCCCCGATGTGGGGCATGCTCTGAGATCCTTGTTCAAGTGGTTTTGATAGTTCACCAGTTCTGAATCGCTGCCAAGCTTGCCAGTCCAGGCATGATGAGGCTGTTGAAGAATCCATTGATTGACATAGTCCATCATAGAGTTTCCATTTGTCCAGTATTTTGCTGCCAACAAACGGAGACTCTAAGGTGGACCATGTCAGCCAATGGACACTCAAAGTGTTCCTTCATCTTTGGATCGGTGAGATCGACAACATTTTAGAACTATAAAACCACCTGGGCAGAACTGTTGGAGTGTACGTGACATCAGGAGCTTGGCTCGATACTGCTGGCCATTTCCCATCCCAGGGAAGTTTTTCCTTCTGGGGCGGCTGGGAGGCTGGGTGCGGCCTTTCTCCTGGTCTCCTGCCTCCCCCCAGATATAGTAAAAAGAAATGGAAAACTTGGAAACAATAATCACACCCACTTTCCCCAGACCTTTGATCCATCCCATCCTGATCAATTATTTAAACATTATCTAAAAAAATTTTTAAAAATAAAAAGACATAAAAATAACAATACCCAGTCTGAAGAAAAAAAATCACAAAATAGTAGGCCAACTTACCCTGGGAAATTGTGTTGAAAAGTGCAGGATCAATGGTTGGAATAGTCTGTGGAGTAGGCTGGATAGTATTACTTGTTACACCTGCAAATCAGAAAACAATACACGGGCATTACGTAGCATACTTCTCAAATATATGCTAGGCAAGAACTTTAAAGAATCAAGAAGGAATTTCATCACTTGTTTTCCCGGATAAAACTTTATAATGTAGAGGCTGCCACACAAGACATGTAGGCTATGCAGTCATATGTTACACGCCTGAGGTTCTACTACCACCCTATCATCATTTCTGTTCAAGGCAGAAGTCGTTCCTAGGCAAGTGGCTTAAATGAGACCCAAGATGGCTGCCCACGTGACCTCAGCTTCTCGAACATCTCATTTCTATGCTAAAAAGCACTACCACTGGTGGTTCATGACAGTTAAAGATCACCACTACAGCCAGCAGAGGGGACAAAAAAGGCAGAAAAAGAAGGAAGTGTCTGAATTTCAAGAATTAAGACTCCATCCTAGAAAAGCTATAAACATTGCCCTCATTTATTAGCAGATTCCTGCCCTGCCCCTCATTCTGCTTCCATGCCTGCAGCCTCCAGCAGCTGACAGGTTGACTTGCCAACTAGATTCCTCATTCTCCACCTGCTGGCTACCGAAGAGTTTGGCTGTTGCTGCTCAGCTTGTTTTGTTACTACATTTTTCACACATGACAAACAACCCAATTTTGAGGTCCTCTGCTCCTGAAAAAGGAGATAGTATTACATGCATATTTTGACCACACATTTCCTACTTTGTGTTTTATTCCTCACAATTGATATTTCAATTTTTTTCTTAATTAAAAGTTAGCAATGTCTGTACAGATAATCTCTCTTTCCACTCTTTAAGTTCTTAGCCAATAAAATTACTTTGGGAAGTGGTAATTTAGCTTATAGAATGAGTTCCATTTTAATTGCACATGAAATTTCAAATTATACAGCCAAAATTTTCCAATTTCTGTGTTTCTTAACTTGAAAGAGACACAGCATGAGACACAGTGAGAGGAAGGAGCATAGGTTCTATGTGCTGTCCAGTGCCCTTATGCTGGTGATGACTTGAGTAGGCCCTAAGCAGGAGCCAGAGCTCCATCCAGATGTCAGGGTGGGTGGCAGGAACTCCTCACCCTGAGCCTTCACCTTTGCTTTTAAGATTGCATATATGTTTAAAGGTTTATCTATTTGTTTGAAAGGCAGTGCGACAAAGAAGGAGAGAGGTGAAGAAAGGAAAGGGAGAAGGAAAAGTAAAGGGGGTGGGACACACACACACCATACACAGATCCAGCCATGTTCATTCACTGGTTCATTGCCTGCAAATGCCTGCAACAACCAAGATAGCCAGGCTTGATGTGAGGAGCCTGGAACTCCATCCAGGTTTATGCAAGCGGCAGGGGCCCATGTACTGAGCCATCATATGTGTAGCCCATGCTTGGGTATTGCAGGCACAAGTAGAAGGCATCAAATGGATGAAGGATTTATGTCTTTATCAAATAAGCTGAACAAATATATATATATATGTATATACATACACACATATACATATATATAAAGTAAAGGTTACCCTCAAAAAGTAGGATTTAGAGCACAGAGAAAATTGGAAAAAAACACATGAGGAATACACAAATAACAATAGTAACATAATAGGAGAATGGGGCTGAATAAAATTTAAATATCAACAACTGAACAGCAAAGATTAACACAAGAATTAAAATACGGTGTATAACGCAGGTTAGTTTTTGATTTATGTATGCGATGAGATACATTTACATTGACAAGATTAGAATTAACACAATCTAATTACACGTGCCATTAAGATCTTTTTCCATAATAATTTTCCATTCCATGTAAAAATGTTTCAAGAGAAATCAACACACTCGTGTACTGTTACTGCCCATGTCAGACGTGTGCATGGCAAAACACAAGGAGCAAACACTTTGCCTTGGACAGTCTACACTTGCCCTCCGCTGGCTTTTCTTCAGGAAGAACTAAAAAGTGTAAATTAGTAAATACTATTCTTTCAGCTATCTTGAGGATTTCCCTTTGATAAAACTGCATCCTGGACCTTTATAAGAGAGAAAGTAAATCATTTTTAAAGTGAGTAAGAGGGGAAACACCTGCTATATTTATAAACGATGAATGTCATTCTGTTTTTTTTTTTCTGTTTCAAATATAATGGAAAAAGAATTTAGGTGCTAACTGAAAAGTCCAACATTCAAAATAAATTTTACAGGGAAATAAAGTTTATTTCATTGAAAAAAGAACAGAAGTGGCAAATAAACTGAGCCAGAGAGATTTGGATGCAAATTCTGCTCTTATGACTTTAGTGAGTATGTTTGCTCTCTTAGGATAATGATTTAATCTATTCAGACTCTCTAAACTACAGACAGTGATATTTAATATTGCTGCAATTGTAAGTGTATAAACTGGTTGCAATAATTGCTGAGATGCCACATGTGTGACCATTTAAAGTTAACAAGATAGTATGTCATCCTACTAAAGTTACAAGGTTCTTTCTTACTTATTCTTCCTTCTGAGGAGTGGGGGGCATAGAAGAAAAAAAAAAGAGACAAAGATAAGCTTATACTTAGTTAACTGAATCAAAATGAACTGCTTATGCCTGAGCATTCCTGAATGGCGCACAGCCTCCTGATAGCTACCATTATGTCATGAGTATGTATGTATTAAACACAGGAAATTATCTATTTTATCATGTTTGTTGTTCAATAAAAAAGCAATTTCATGTGGATCAACTTAATTTTGCCTTTCTACTAAAAGCAATTTCCTCTTTCATACAAATATACATAGATGCAAATATTTCTGTGTAAGTATACATATATACCTATGCAGCTACCTGCCTTAAATAATGTCCCCTGGGTAATCTTTCTGAGAAGTGAGCATCCTTTTCTCCAGATGTGATACCTCATTGAGCCACAGCATGACTTCAAATAGTTATTAACTTGCCATTAAGTGTCTTCTCCTTGGCACATAAATAGAAAAAAAGGGGGAAAAAAATAAAAGGAAAGGAAGCATATTTGCTGAAAACTAATTTTCTGTTAGTCAATTTTTTATAGTTTTTTACAAATTAAAATAATCATGAAACAATTATTTTCATTTAAGAAAGAGGAAAATCTATTCCAAAGGAGTTATCAGTTAAGTTTATGGTTTAGTAATGGATAGAAGTAAAAAATCAATACTACTTGATTAAAAAATATGTTGTATTTTCACTTGACCTTTTTTTTGAGAATGACTGTGTTTGAACTCCCGATTAAAGTTAAACTTTCAAATATAACCAAACAGTATCATCCAAGGCAAACACACTCAATTAGCTAGTTTTGCTTACATTACTCTACATTGGAAATATCAAGCATTTCTAAAGATAATTAAAATCGTACAGGTTTACTTGTAAAGATAACACACATCTCTTCCTTTTCTTTAAATCCATATGTCTGTCATGTTAACAAAACTAACTTGAGGCTTCTTTTATTGTCTGTGACTTCACTGCTACTGAGATTATAAGCTTGAAGGTTCCACTTCTGCACAGGAATGCTGACACGGAGGGCAGAGGCAGGGACCCAAGGGAATGAAGCAAGAAAAAGTCCAACCTTGCTTTTACAGCGGGATTCTGACACATCCCAAAACCTCAGTGCTCTGGAACAACTGAGGGAAGATGAAAGATAAAGAAAAAGAAAACAGAACCCAGATATACTAAAAAAGCACCTACTCTTATTACTCAAATATGAAGTTACCTATAAATTGATACATATAAATACATCTCAAACCTAAAAGGCAACTGACATTAAAATTTCGATTAAAAGAATTAAATATTTTCAGTGGGATCAAATGATTTAAGATTTTTTGCTGCATGAACATTATTAATAAGACACACATACAATAAGTCGTGCAGTTTACAACTGTACAGGGAAGCCCAGAAGCGGTCAGGTTGCAGTGTCCCACCTGTGCTATGAGGCATTTCTGCTGGAGTGTTGGCTGGAGCATGTGCACCTGGAGGAATCTGTATTCCACTATAGTTGCCTGCCGGCACACTGCCTGGGTCAAACGCCGAAGAGGTGGATGGCTGAGGTGGCTGAGTGGGCAGGGAGGCTGCTCCAGCAGCTTCACCTTCTTCACCATCTATTACATAGAAATACCATATATGATAGGTATATATAATATACATCTACACATACGCACACAGTGCCAAGTATTCTTATTGTATACACATAATAGATTTCATATGCAATTCTATTTCATGAATCTAATGAGGTTTTATCTTAATGGTTTCCATTTTTCCATATTAAAAATTTAATTGTTCCTGACATTATGATTACAATTCTTTTAGGTTTCCACTTTTTAATTACATAAATTCTTTGCAAGCAGAATTATTTTTCTTTAAATAACAACTCTATTTTATGACTGCTGCCTTTTAGTCAATAGTTACTTTGTACTTGCTATTAAATTATTATGAATGTGTGTTCAAAGTATAGTGGACAAAAGTAGAAGAATGTAATTTCACATTAAGATAACTCTTGGTATGTTCTGAAAAACACATTTTTAAAATACATCATATTATTAGGTAAATTTGAAAACCACTTTAAGAAAATTAAATTTTGATCATACATTTAATATTATATATAAGCTATTTGGAATTCATAGCGATTTAAAAATGAAGAAAAATCAAATTTGGGATATAGATTTTACTGGCTCCCATTCATTTCAACATACCATTTTCTGGTGATTATAACATTACATATTCTATGCATGTAACTGTAAATAAAAACAAGGTTACATATTCTTAAAGATGGTTATTTTGCTAGGAAATCTTGTGGACACATTTATACTCATTTTAATTTAAATAATTTTCCCCTCTGTTGGAGAATTTTAGAACTGTGAAAAAGAAGAGATTTGTTTCTTTCCAGCATAGCAAGAAGGTGGTCATTTCCAAATTACAAAAATAGCACAGAGCAGAAATCAACTCCGCCATACCTTAACTGAGAAGTTTGGCCACAAAACTGAGAAACTGTGTAAGGTACCCAGCATATAATATTTTCTGGAAGCCAAAGAAAAGGCATATTTTGTTACTGTGAAGTGTGGTGCTGCTATAATAAATTCCCAAAAATGTGGAAGTGGTTTTAAGACTGGGTAGAGGCTCAAGCATATGCTCAAAATCCAACTGTTCGAGGTGATTTTGGTGAGGTCTTACATTAGGGGGTACATCACTGGAAACTAGGGAAAAGATGACTTTGTATCCATATGCTGGCGAAGATTTTGCCTGAATTACATTCTAGTGCTGTGTGGAAATCTGAGATAAAACTGGTCATGTTTTTTAAAAAATATGTATTTATTTGTGAAAGCCCAGATTCAGGGAGAGACAGAGAGATCTTCCATCTGCTGGTTCACTCCCCAGATGGTGGCAATGGCCAGGACTGAGCCAGGGCGAAACCAAGAGGTAAGATCATCTTCCAGGTTTTCCATTTGAGTAGCAGAAAACCAAGCATTTGGTCCATCCCACATTGCTTTTCCCAAGCATGAGCACACTGCTGGGTCAGAAGTGGAACAGCGGGAATGGACTGGTGCCCATATGGGATGCCAGCACTGGAGGCACCAGCTTTATTTCTTATGCCACAATTCATGCCCCCAAACTGTGTCTTTTAGTAGAGATTCAGCAAAATACTGAAGGGACAGCTTAGTCATTATTGCTTATAGTAAAATGGAAGAAAAGTGAAGACGGGATTACTAGATAAAAGGTGTCAGAACTTGAATATCTGAAAAATGGTTAGTCCATTCGTATTGGCAAAAATCAAAAAGTCTGAAGAAAACACTAATGATGTAACTGAACAACAATATAATAGATATGATGGGTGAGATTCAAAGATTTAGTCATCTCAGCAAGAGCCAGAAATTTATATGGGAATACACAGCAGCAAAAATACTGCAGGGACTCCAGTGGACAGAAAACAAACAATAGTAGTATCACCACCCCAGTGAGTCCAGAGAGTAGAGCACTGACTCAGAGAATTATTTTCAAAACTTCACCGCTAATGAAACTTGCCCTGCTTGGAATGTGTCATGCTTTTTTTTTCCTTTCTGATTTTTCTCTTTCAAAACGGGAATGTCGACCCAGCCTATCCCTACTGAGCAACTGTGATTCTGTATTTCAGCAGCACATAATGCTCTGCACTCACAGGTTCACAGCTGGAGGGCAATTTGCCTCAGACTGAATGGTACCCACAATTCTTATCACTTACTCGAGGAAGCTATTTTGAGGCTGTTTACAGATTTGATCTTTAGACTTTAGAATTGATGTGGGAATGAACACTTCTGGGATTAACAAACTGGAGACAATGCCTTTTGTAGGAAATAAAGATATGAATTTTGGAGGGTTAAGTATGGAATAATATAGTCTGAAACACACTCCTCCAAAAATTCACAGGTCATCTAATTGTAACGTTATTACAAAAGAAGTTATTTAGAAAATAACTAAATTTAAGTCGTTTAATAAGGATAAACTGAGCTGAGTAAAATGACTGCCTCTAAGGAGAGGAAGGTAGAGGATTTGTTTCACCATTTGAGTTTAGAAATACATGAATTAAAAAGACATACAAAAGAAACATAGTGTTCTTTGTGGCTTGAAAATGCTTTATAAATTACATATTGATTGTGATGGTAGGTAGGAATGAAATATGACTGACTCCAGGAAGTATCAGGCCCTGTTCTGAAATGGACAGACTTTTCAGCAGTTTGGTTTTGATACCTCACTGTCTTACGTTTAAATTTTACCCTTCTCTTAGATTTTAGATCTGACGAAAACAAATTATACTGTTCCCTCTAATATTTTTGAGTAATGATCTACTGAATACTGATGATAGTACTAAGTCATTTCCCTTGGAACAAATACATACCATTATCTTCGTCAATTCCAACAGGGCCTGCTTGAGGTGTCTCCCCATTCTTCAAACAGTTATGGATATATGTGGCCTTCCACCTTGCATATTTTCTGTGTTTCACATTCTAAAAAGGAATACCCTCACATCAACATTAGGTATTACAAAAGAAGTGAAAACCAAGTATTTTAGATGACCAATATTCATATTTAAAAAGTTTCCCATTCTATTATGGCATCTACACACTTCTTAAGGCTTGAGGGGCTTCATGAAAAGACATTTTACTGAAGAAACAATTCTTTCCTTTATGTTTTCATATGAAAGTTTGGCAACAGAAGTAAGACAGTATTCATTCAGTAAAAATGACAATTCATCCCTAGTTGTCTTCCCTGTGGAAGAACTAAATTTAGTGGAATTGTAAAAACAACATACAGAAGATGGTAATAAGATATTGAGTTATTTTCACCAACAATGAAAAAGAAACTACGCTGTACAGTTCTAGAAAAACAAAAAGAGGAAATAATTAGTGGTAAAAACAAACAATAGATGGCAGCCAGACAAACCTGATTTTATAGGTATTTAGCAGGTCTGGATTCCACTTACTCATTTTTTAGAAAGGAGAAAATAATATCACATTGGGCTGTTACTAGCAGAATTGAAAATGTTAAAGAACTTGCTAGCTGACTCTTCTTCTATGCATTGACTTATGATACATGCTGTAAAATGAGACCAAAATTAATCTAAAAATAAGAGTAAATTTTCTTGGAGTTTTGGATGAGCCCGTAACTATTAGTTCATATTTTCCATTAATCTTCATAATCATCATCTAGATATCACCTGGGAGCATGCCCGCAATGCATAATATTCATATCTATCTTAGATCTACTGAGCAAGAGTCTGCTAGAGTAACGATTTCTAGGTGATTATTCTGAACAATGGCATTTGAGAAAACAGTTTTACTATGTTGAAAGCACCTGTATTGGAATTGGAGCAGCTTTCTGCAAAGATTCACAAGTGGTCATTCATTCTAAATATATATCACAGCACACAGACAGTTGAGTACTCTTTTAATGTGAATGCAGACACCAGTACAGACAACTTCTACATAGAAGTCTTTAAAAAGCAACACCCAAATTACTAATTTTGCCTCCCATGTCATTTTCCTATTCTTATCAAACATTTCCTTTAAAGTCAGAGGCTTGACAGAGTTCATGGGTAAAAATGAGTACTTTTTTAAAGGCATTTTTAATTTATGTACTTGAAAGGTAGAGAGACAGGGGAAGGAAGGGCAAGATATTGAGATCTTCCACCTACTGGTTTACTCCCTAAAAGACCACAACAGCTGAGAGCGGACCACACCAAAGCCAGGAGCCAGAAACTCCATACTCGGATCATGTCTGGGTGGGAAATATATCTAGGTCTAATAGCTGTGCGGTGGGGACTCAATGACTTGAGTCATTACTTAAGCTGCTCCTTGGGTGTTCACTATTAGGAAGCTGTAATTGGGAATGGAGCTGGAGTTAATTCCATGCAATATAATGGAAGGAGGCTGTGCCTCAACTGACAGCTTAACTGACAGACCAAATGCCTGTCCTTTAACCAGAACCTTCTGAGTCATGCTTGTACTCAATTTTAAAAACTCGCTCTACACATTGATGCATCCTTTTCCCAAGTTCAACTATACCCTGTGCTGCTTTCCAACCAAGCTTCTGAAAGGACGTGGTCACATACAAAGTCTTAAGCTCTTTATAATTTAGTTCACTTGTGGGTGGAGTCCAGTTTATTTCTAGTCTGTTTATTTAATATTATTATATCACAAAAAAGGCTAGAGAATTTGAATATATCTGTATTTTCTAATGGGAAAAAAAGCCAACATTTCCTAGTCTGTACCACTCTTGTCAGTTCAACTGAGAAAATGCCAAGCTCAGAGTTAACTGAGGAATACATGAGAAAATGGGGGATACAGAAGTCAAAACATTTGTTATAAAACTTCTAACCAACAACAAGAAGCACGTAAAGCAGGCAGTCAAGGAATTTAATATGTCACACTGGAAATGAATCAAATGAAAGCTGATATATCAGAAATGAAGAATACAGTGGAGCAAATTAAAAGTACAGTGCAGAGTCTCCAAAATAGAATGAAGGAGGCAGGAGAAAGAATTTCAGAATTGGAAGATATTTCCTGTCACCAGGGAAAAACAAACAAAAAGCTGGAAGCAGAGCTGGATCAGGCTAAGAAAGTATTCAAGAATATAAGAGTTATGGGAGTTGCAGAAGGTGCAGAAAAGAGAAGCTGGGTTTACAAATGTAGTTAATGAAATAATAAGGGAAAATTTCCCTAATGTAAAGAAAGAATTGGGCAACAACATGTAGGAGGGGTCCAGAACTCCCAACAGGGTTGACCAAAAGCGATCTTCACCAAGACACATGATAATCAAGCTCTCTTCAATTGAACCTAAGGAAAAGATCCTTAAATGTGCACGTGAAAAAAATCAACTGACATATAAAGGAATGCCAATTAAACTCACAGGAGACATCTCACAGGAAACTTTACAGGCCAGAAGAGAATGGAGCAACATATTTAGAAAAGCAAACAATTGTCGGCTCAGGATAATGTACCCAACAAAATCTCCTTTGTCTTTGAAAATGAAATAAAATTCTTTCACAGTAAAGAAAAGTTAAAAGAATATGCCTCTTCTAAACCTGCCCTACAAAGGATACTTAAAGATGTTCTCTTGACAGATGGAAGGAGTGGCACCCACCAAAACCAAGGGTCAGATACGAGGAACATCCCAGTAGAATAACAGCACAAGACTGAATCAACGAACAGCCCATTGCTAAAATGACAGAACCAAATTATCATACATTCATGTTAACCCTAAATGTAAACGGCTTAAACTCATCAGTTGTCATGGATTGGTGGAGGGGATTCAAGGACAAAATCCATCGAATTGTTGCCTGCAGCAGACACATGTCACTGGTGAGGATCAGCAGAAACTATAACTGTTTTTGATGTTTTTTGTTGGTTTCGTCTCTTCAAAACACTTTCTTCTGATTAAATTCTTCAATGACTTATGGATCATACAGTAGCATCATTTTTTTAGGAAGGTGCTTGATTTTCTTTTTTGTTTCTTAAGCAACATTGATTATTCAGTGGCATGTTCTTTAGCTTCATGGTGCTGTTAATTTCTTTTTTTTTTCTTCCTGTTGTTGATTTGGTTTTGTGGCTTTTCTTTTGGGGGGATGTATAGTGGCTGTGTAATGGAGACTATCATATCCAGATGTGAGGATACAATGCATTTGCATCTCTGCTTCCAGACAAAGATGGACTCCCACTGAAACCGTTTACTGTGTCTTGACAGTGGGATGCTGGACTCTGCCATTGTCCATGCCCGCAATGATGGACATATGACCGTATATTAAGAACTATGCTGTGGGAGTGATATGGGGGAAAACTCGGTGAGGGAGGAGGGAGTTGGGGAGGGGATGGGCAAAATTTCAGGGCCTATGGAACTTTATCATATAATGATAATAATAAAAAGATGTCAAATTAAAAAAGCTAAAAAAGAAAATATCATGAGTTGACCTTCATCTGAAATATGCTGAAATATGGCCATGCTCTGAAATATCTCCCAAATCCATCTTACTTCTATTCTTGTCCTGCCCCTACCATTTTCCCTATATAGTACTCCTAACTGCTGTTTCTAAAACACAAATCCACTCAAGTCAATCTTTGCCTGGTTTCTTGATGTACTTAGAAAACAATACAAACTCTAACGTTTTTCTTGACTGTTCAATATCCACTTACTGTCTATATCCCAGTCACCTCTGCCTTCCTCCTTTTCCCTCAATAAGTAAACTGACCACTACTCACTATGTGAAGTACCAGGGGTAAAAGAAGCAAACAAGTCAGACATGATGAGCATTACAGTTCAATGTGACAAAAAGGCAGTAAGTACCCTCCCTAAAATGATCCTGTTTAAGTCCCATAATCTTTCTTTGTTTTTAATCTCTTAGAGTTTATTATTTTACCATTATGAGATGGCAACATGTCCTGCTAAAAGTAAGATGACTTACTCTGGGTCACACTACCTTAGAGGTAAAGTCACCAAATTCAGGACTTTACCACACTACAATTTTCAATCCAGAGGAAATATGTATGATAATGGAAACTGGACTTGAAAAGATCAGTTACATAATGTGTATTAACAAAATATATATTTAGTAGATATACAGGGTCATTTTGAAAATAAGTGAATAAATAGCTTAGGAAGTTTTAAATTGCCTTCTTTGGTGATCTTTAAAAAATAAGCCAAATACTCCTTGATTTGAAATAATTTAATCCTAAAGACATAACGGTAAAATATTTATTCAAGCACATTAAAAAAAGTCCCCGTTGGAGATAAACCAGTGAAGTATTTTTCACTGTACCGTTTCTATGACACCCTTATTTCTGCAAGCATGTGCATATATTTATAACAAACATAATTTCTGGTAGTTGTCACTTAAAACTAACTCATGTTTTAATATGTTTTAGACTAAAGAAACATGTTTTAAGTGGAAAATTTTAAGATGTCAATATTTTTGAAATCTGCTAAATTCCTTCTGGCTGACTGGACATCCTTTTTGGGAAACAGGAATTATAAGGAGAACTTTCACTTTTGTGCCTGGCCTCTAAGTTCCTGTTTTGTAACAGGTCTTGACGAAAATCACTGACACCTGCAAGTTTCAGCAAGTGGAGTCAGCAGTGGAGTACAGGACCTTTCCTTGACATTGATTTTTACTTGGTACACTGATGAATGACAGCAATGATAGGCTATAACAGGCATTTTCAACATCAGTGTATATAAGAATCACATGAGAGCATAATAAAAATTATTTCTGACTGAAATGAGGGAAACTCTCATTTAAATCATTCTCCATTAGCAAACCAAAAAAGTTACCTTAAAAGGAATTTTTATATAAAGTGAACAAATTTCACGTATGTGAGAACAGAGTCAGGGCGCAGAGATAACTTCTTAGCCTGCGCTCCCTCTGCCTGTGCTCCCCAATGACTTCCTTCCTTCTAACTTCATTTTTTTTTCCAATTTTTATAATGGCATATTATTAGTTCATGTCACAATTACAGACTTAATACTCCATTAGGTAAAAAAAATTCAACAACTAAGAATCAGAAAACAAACAAAAAACAAAACCTCTGTTGCACCTCAAGAGTATAGACAAAGGGTGCAAACAATAATCAAATTTCAAAATGTCAATTGTGCTCATATAGGCTGCATTCACATTGCTTCCTAAGCATGTTTTACATTAGCTATCGTAATTTCTGCCTGTTCAATTTTCTGTTAAACTCACCCTGCTCTAGATTTTATCCTCATTACTCATTGCAAATACTTGAGTCCATCACTTCTACACTGGGAAATCTAATGCTTAAACCTTACTTTCCTCAATAATTCCCATCAGCATGCAGTGGTGATCGCTAGGATTCCTGCTTACTGAGGTCTACTGGCTAGCCTTTCAGCTCCTCACGCTCCTTCAAGGGTTTACACTGGCTTTTCCATGGCTCATGGCCTGGACTTCCACTTCAGTTAAGACTCCTTATCTTCTCTTTCTGCATTTTACCATCATCATCATGCTGTCAACTACAAAATTTCTTTCCTGACTTTAGGACTTATACTGAACTCAACATTTATTTCTTGTGCTTGATATAGCCAATAGCCTGCTTAACTTCAAGCCACCTACTGATCTCCCTGCACCTGACAATGAAAGACAACTCCATTTTAAAATGGATGTTCAACCTCAAACTCCTAGAGTCCTATATTACTCTCATATTCTAACAGCTAATCTCTTGGATTCTACATTCAAAGTACATTTGCAGTCCATTTTTTCCATTGTTCCTCCAGTGCAAATGCTGGTTTCAGCCAACATTATTCTTCACCCTGATTATTTAATAATGAATGCACTAAAGAAGCTCCTTTTCCCCCCACTTTTATCCATTTTAGTGAAGGGAATATTTTAAAAGCACAAGTCAAATCTTACCAATTCTGTTCATACTCATTTCCTATCAATCTCTTTCCCTCTTCCGTTTCAGGTACAAAGTCTGTTTTTTCTTGAACCAGAAAGGGCAGCAGATTATGATCTCAAAACTTTGTACTTTGGGGCCCAGCGCTGTAACACAGCATGTAAAACTGCTGTGATACTGACTTCCCAAAGAGGTGCTGGTTGGGTCCTGGCTGCAGCAATTCCAATCCAGCTTCCTGTTAGAGGCTCAGAAAAGCCAGTGTTTGGGCTCCTGCCCTCTATGCAGGAGACCTGGATGGAGATTCTGGCAGCTCGATTTGGCTTGGCTCAGCCTGGGCCACTGGGGAGTGAATCAGTGCGTGGAAGGTTTCTTTCCATCTTTCCCTGTAATTCTCACTTCCAAATAAATAAATAAATTGTTAGAAATAAGCTTAAAAAGTTGTACTTTACCTTATCTGACTGAAACCTTTGTTGGTTTCAGTATTATATCTTCTTCAAGTTTTTGCTAAAGTTGCCTTCTTAGTTGAGTTCTAAATAAGTTCAGTACCTTAGTAAAAGGTTGATTTTTATTCCTGACCAGAATTTCTACATGAAATTTTATTATTTAAACAGTACAGGCTTTGCATATTATCTGTTTCCACCACAAGAAAGTGACTCCCAAGTAGACAGAGGTTCCATCCATTGTTATACTGATAGCGCCTGCAACAGACCCTGGCACACAGTTCTGAACAAAAACATTTTAGCACAAAAATAAACAGATATTTGATTCCAGAATCCACACTTTTAACAAGTAACTCAAGTCAGTCTGGAAGCTGGTTGTCTTGTACCACATGATGAAAAACATTGAGCTGAAGTAAAAACACCTTTTACTAATGAAAGAATGTATATATTACACTTGATACCACAGTTTGCTTAGGCTTACAGGGAGGGTCAACGGACAGCATTAAGGCTGTATGGGAAACTCCTTACATCACACGTCATAAGCATACTTGTGGGTTAATAATGTAGTTCATTTATAACATTTTCCAGGTAGTCAGTGATATAAAGGTGAAAAATTTCCAGCTGGATGTTAAATTCATAGATATCTTAATTTCTCAATTCTGTTAAGCATGTTATGCAGAGTTCCATACAACTTCCAGAAACACTGGGAAGAAACATTATAGGAAATGTATGAAAAACAAATATTTTAGAAAATTATTATAATGACTCAGATATTTAAGAATTTATAATCAGAGAATATACATATTTCCTGAGACATTCTATATTTCATATTTTTCAATATTCAATATTTAACATTTTTTTGCAGCAAGCAGAATTTTCTGGAAACTAGTTTTAAAAGGAAAGTAAAAACTGTACCCCAAATTTTAATTATAATTTTGTATGTAAATTCTTAGTTTTAACTTCTCTATTTTTATCATGATAGTGGAATGCAGGCTGCAATTAACCAAAGATTCCCAAAGTACAAGCACTTACTATTTGACAGCTAATGTTCTATCGGGTCCCAGGAGCAACAATTCTGTGGTGGTGGACATCTGGGTTGTGTCCAGCTTTGGGTTATGAACGAACGCTCTTTAACAAGTAGGTTTTTTTTTTTTTTTTACATGTTTTCATTTCTTTTGGATAAATACCAGAAATAATTGCTTGTAAGAGAGTAGGAGTATGTTTAAATTTACAAAAATTTGGCAGATCTTTTTCCAAAGCGGTTATAATATCTAACATAGTTACTAGGCAGAGCATGAAAGCTCTTGTTTTTCCACATTTGATGCAGCCTTCATAAATTCTGAAAAAATATCAATGATAGGATTTAAAAATCCTCAATTATGAGTTTATTTTTAAATTTTCAGTCAATTTTGTTTCATTTACTTCAAAAATTTTCTTAGAGGTATAGACATTTGGAACTATAATGACTTTTTAATGAACGAATCCATTTATTGTATGGAAATATCTCATCCCATTTCACCTATAGTAACACATATTAAAGGGCATTTTATACATAATTCATATGACCATCTAGATCTAAATACACTTTTATGCGCACTTTTTTCATTTTTAAAATAATCTGTTTTTACATTTGGAGACTAGGCAAATAGTTCATTTAAATATGCACCTTTTAATGTTTTCATTTTCAAAATATTTTGCATATATATATTATATTGTATTTAATATTTTATAGATTAGGCCTTATAAAAAAAAAGCTTACAGCCAAGGATTACCTGCTAAATTCAGCCTGAAAACCTCTTTTAAACTGGACTGTTAATCAAGCTAGTTACAGTATGCATCGACATAGCTGTTTCTAGGTCTGTTTTTGGTTTCCTTTATTCACCTACCCTGTTTTGAATTTATCTAATATATACGTACAGTTGCAATAATTTTTATTTTTATAGTCATATATATTTTAAAGAGACGAAAAACAGTCTTTGTAAATTTAACTCTACCATAAGCACTTTATTTTTTTATAATTATCTCTATAGCCAAGTTTCCATTTCATTTAACCTATGATTAAACTTCAAGTGTCTGTCTTCTTTTTTGTGTTTGGGTTCTTTTATGGGATTCCATTTGCACGTTAGACTTCCAAATATAGCAGCAATAATATACAGTGCTTTTGTATTTTTTATTTTATCTTAATACAAAATGAATATTTTAAATACTTCCAATATAGCAGCAATAATATATAGTACCTTTGCATTTTTTATTTTATCTTAATACAAAATGAATATTTAAGATTGATAGGTTTAGGACAGTTTCCATTAAAACCTTTCTTAAAAGATACATGTTTATTTTATTTGGAAGACAGAGCTACAGACAGGAGAAATACAGAGAAATAGATCTTCCATCCCCTGGGTCACTTCTTACATAGCTGCAAGGTTCAGAGCTGAGATGATCTCAAGCCAGAAACCAGGAGTCTTCTCCAGGCCTCTCACCTAGATGCAGGGGCCCAAACTGGGCCATCCTCCACTGCTTTCCCAGGCCATAAGCAGGGATCTGATCTGAAAGTGGATTAGCTGGGACACAAACATTATGGTGCTGCAAGTGGAAGCTTAGCCTACTCTGCCATGATACCAGCCCCAGTTTCTGTTGAATTTTAAGTTTTTGCTAACAAGCTCTCTAAATACAGTATACAAGAGCATTATTAAAACATTATTTATTCATTGTGATAGATAGAGCTATGCTTAAGCCTCATGTTATAGGCTAAATCAGCAAGGCAGAAAGAGGAAAAAAAGAATACTGCCCTTCCTTGGCTCCCATCTCACTAGCCAGTGCTAAGCCACACTCAGCAGCTGGCACTCAATCTGGGTTTCTCACATGGGTAGCAAGGACCTGTGTCTTCCTGGGTGCACCTGAACCGGAAGCTGGACTCAGGAAGAAAGCTGGGCAGGCCAAAAGACATCTTGACCACCAGGACAAATGGCCAACCAAATTTAATATTTAGATTGAGCTACATAAATTTCCTGTTGTGTATATCAAAACTATTCTAATATCAGCAATGTCATACAAATTAATCTAATACATTACTCATTTTTCTAGCCGAACAAGTACCATATTTTGTTAAATTTCACCCTAATTTCTCATTTATCTGAAATACTTTTAAAGTCTTCATTTGTTTGTCCTAGTTTATGAAGGGTCAGTGTCACAAAAATTTCCTGACTGTTCTCCTTAATGCATCCCTCATACTGCCAGGTGCTTTCCATCAATGAAAAAAAGCAGCAACTAATATGTTTTAAGCACTTACTGTATGTTAGTTAATTTGCTAAATGTCTTGTATGAGATTTTTTTTTTCCATTTTATCCCCAGGAAAACTTGGCAAACAGGTATTACAGTTCTCTTTGTCTTACAGCTGAGGAAACACTTAGGAACTGGTACAATTCTGAAGTAAGGCCTGTACCTTTAAATACGTTACACTAACATCTACACAACAGTACTTCCTTCACTCACAACTGATTACACACAGTTCTGCACAACTATAAAAAAGTGAATCTATGTCACATAAAATTGTAGGGTCTAGTCCTCTGCCTTCAAGTGTCAAATCCCACACGGGTGCCAGATCATGTTCCAGCTACTCTGCTTTCCCACCTGCTCCCTGCTCGTGGCCTGGGGAAGCAGTGGAGAATGACCTAAGGCCTTGGGAACCTGCGTCTATGTACGAGACCCGGAAGAAGCTCCTGGCTCATGCTTCAGACAGGCTTAGCTCCAGTAACTGCAACCATTTGGGGGAGTAAACCAGCATATGGAAGATTTTTTGTCTCTGTCTATAATTCTCTGTAAAATCTTCCTTTCCAGTAAGAAAAAAAAAATCACAAAATTCCACACCAATTAAAGATACTACTATTCTTGTATTTACTAATAAAATGATGATCATGTACAGAACATGTGCTTTCATAAAGTTTCTTCCATGTTGCATGGTTTTCCAGACTTGCACCAAGATGTTGCTTAGCTCAGAGCCTTCTTGTTCAAATGTATACTCTTCACGACTTACAGACAAATTACTCAAGTGAATCAGCGTTTCGGTATTTGTGCAACGCTGTCCTTTGAGGATGAAGTCCTGCAGCAGAGCACAAATACAGCTACATTTTGAACAGTGGAATCAGAACATGATCCCACAACCAATACTGGTCTATCCACTGTACAGAAATTTTTAAGGGATATAGAAAACTTGAGATTTTTGAAAGTCTCATTTTTTATATTCATTAATTTCTTACTGGAATTTCTATTTTGCACAAAAGACTGGATATTTAACAATAACAACAAAAGGGCTAAATCTTCATTAGTAGAATAGTTTTCCATTGTAATTCAGAGTTGAAAATATTGAACAGGATACATCTACAGTGTTAGGCAAACAGCAGACACTACAACTGGATCCTTCCTCCATTTTGTCATTCAAATACCACATACTAGCATAGTTATTTTGTTACTTTTTTCAAGTTAGAACACCAGCTCTGTAAGAGTAGAAAAACATATTCACATGTTTCTTCTAAATTAGCAGAAACTCAGTAAGTGACATAAAGTAATACAAATAGAGGCAGCACTGTGGTGTAGAGGGTTAAGCTGGACCTATGACACTGGCATCCCATATGAGCACGATTCGTCTCAGCTGGTTCACTTCTGCTCTAGCTCCTTATTAATGGCCTGGGAAAAGTGGCAGCAGATGGTCCAAGACGCCTGGGGCCCCGTCATATGCATAGGAGAACTGATGAAGAGCCCTGGCTTCAGTGCTGGCATTGTGCCATCTTGGAAATCAATCAGTGCATGGAAGATCTTTTTCTCAGCCCCTCTCTCTGTAACTCTGTCCTTCAAATAGATAAACAAATCTTTAAAAAAAAAATAAGCAGTATTATATTTCACTTCTAATTTTCACACTTCCTAATTTAGCAGTATTAAGCCTGAACAAAATAATGAAGAAAAAATGCCAATTGTTTTTCAATCACTATTAATGAAATAAATTTAAAATTAAAAGCATGAAAAGATTTAGATTAAAAAAACTCTTTAAATCTGTTTATACACAGGTCTTCAAGTAGTATTATGAAAAAATTACATATGAATCTCATATATTTCTTTGCACCAAAACCATGGTTTGGTTTATTTATTTTTTTACCTCCTGTGTTACTCTTCATTTATTATTTTTATTGGAATGGCAGATATAGAGAAGGAGATACACAGAGAAAGATCTTCTGTCTGCTGGTTCACTCCCCAAGTGACCACAATGACTGGAGCTGACCCGATCCAAAACCAGGAGCCAGGAGCCTCCTCCGGGTCTTCCACGTGGGGGCAGGATCCCAAGGCTTTGGGCCATCCTGACTGCTTTCCCGGGCCACAAGTGGGGAGAAGGATGGAAAGAGGCACAGCTGTGATTCGATCCCAACGGGTTCCTGATGTGTGCAAGGTGGAGGCTTTCGCCACTAGGCCACTGCACAGGGCCAAGTTTCTTCATCTTCTTTTAAGATTTATATACTTTATTGGAAACACAGGTTTACAGAGAAGGAGACACAAAAAGATCCTGTATCTGCTGGTCCTTCCCCATGGCCACAACTGCCAGAGCTTAGTTATTCAAAGCCAAGAAACTGTTCTGGGTTTCCTAGCTGGGTGGAGGGTCCCAAGGACTTGGGCCATTCTCACTGCCTTCCCAGACCATGAGTAAAGGGAACTGCAAAGGAAGTGGAGCATCCAGGACATGAACCCGTGCCCTTATGGGATCCTGGTGTTTTCAGGTGAAAGTTTAGTCAGTTGATTCACTGTGCCAGGTCCAGGGGGGAAATCAATAGTGCAGAGCGGCCTAACCTTCTGTGCTAAATGCTGATCCCAACAAACTTCAATCCAATTTTTCTTTTCTTTTTAAATTAACTCATTTATTTCATGATGCAGTTTCAAAGGCTCTGGAACTTTCTTCTATTTTATTACAATAAACAATCCAAATTTTCTACAAAGTTCCTGGCATACCCTCATCGATTATGCTGAGATGTTACTATAGGAAAATAAAATAGTTATGTTTTACATTTAGTTTTACACACCTGTTATTAACTGAAAGCAAAAGGGAAAAACTACTAGGAAATGGATCAAGAAAAATGCTAATGTGGGAATGACTGTTTTGAAGACCTATGTAACTGTGAACTAGTAGGAACACTATTTCTAAGTACAGAGAATGAAAAATTAATTATAACAATGTTTGAAATATCAAAAAATCACACATTTTAAACTCCAATATTTCACTCAGTGTAAAAATCTATATTTAATGAAAAACATCTAAGAGTAATACGAGACAAAGTATGCCCTTCAAGCATTTGTGCTGCATTGTATTTTGAAATGTTATAAAAACAGTGTCAACATATCCACTGTGTAATATTCATATTGTTATGCAGTTAAAGGTGGAAGCCTTGAAAGAATGCAGAAATTCATGCAATGGCTAGAATAATGTAGCTAGGACTTGATGATAAGGCATAACTTATAACATGTAGGCTAAAAACACAAGGCTCCCCAAGGTGATGACTGAGAGGTGGTGGGCAGACTTACCTGTAAGCAGGCATTGCAGGTGTCATATGAAACATTACAGAAGGCCTGAAAGTCTGGGAAGGGAGCCTGGGCCTGCACCGCAGGAAATAAAAGGTCCCTGTAGATGGGATGTGGAGTGGGAGAGTTGGCAGAGGAAATACTTCGCCTGCAAAACCATTTGGTCTGGCCTGCCAAGGCAACTGCAGCTGGCACCTGAAACTCAGCACATCTACAGCAGGCTATTTTTAAGCTCATAATTGTACATGGCCCGTGAATAATGTTATAAATATACAAACGGCCCTTGGCAGAAAAAAGTTCCCCATGCCTGCAGTAGATTCATCAATAAAATGACAAACAAGAATGGACTGCAGGTAACAGGAGCTCAAAATAGGAAGATAAATAAGTTAAGGAAACTGTGGAAATCTAGTTTGTGAACCTTAGACCTTTATGAAAGGGTTATATTTCATATTATTACAATTTTTTGAAGATTTATTTATTTATTTGAAAGTCAGAGTTAGGGCCTGGCACTGTGGCCTAGTGGCTGAAGTCCTCGCCTTGAACGCCCCGGGATCCCATATGGGCGCTTGGTTCTAATCCCGGCAGCTCCACTTCCCATCCAGCTCCCTGCTTGTGGCCTGGGAAAGCAGTAGAGGACGGCCCAATGCTTTGGGACCCTGCACCCACGTGGGAGACCTGGAAGAGGTTCCTGGTTCCTGGTTCCTGGCTTCGGATGGGCACAGCACCAGCCGTTGCGCTCACTTGAGGAGTGAATCATCGGATGGAAGATCTTCCTCTCTGTCTCTCCTCCTCTCTGTATATCTGACTTTGTAATAAAAATAAATAAACAAATCTTAAAAAAAAAAAAGAAAAAAGAAAGTCAGAGTTACAAAGAGAGGGAGACATAGGAGCACAGAGCAAGAGAGCTCCATCTGCTGGTTTAATCACAGATGGTCTCAGAGGGCAAGGATGGATTGGGCCAAAGCCAGGAGCTTCTTCCATGTTTCCCATGTGGGTGTAGAGACCCAAGCACCTTGGCCAACTCTCACTGCTTTCGCAAGTCTTTATCAGGAAGCTGGATCAGAAGAGGCGCAGCCAGGACTCGAACTGGTAGCCATATGGGTGGACAGCATCACAGGCAGTGGCTGTAACACTGGCCCTGAAAGGGCTGCTTTTTAAATAAAAAGAATTTGATCACAACACTCAAAACCACTGATAGGGACTGTTATACAGAAAGTATCATGTATTCAGACTGCTTATGCCCACACTCATTGGACCCAGGCCACCTGACCCTTTATTCTTCCTTGCATAATAATTTTGCTGCCATAATTTTCAGTTCTTTTATTTTTTTTTAAAAATCTTTATTTATTGGAAATGCAGAGATCAGTTGATCAATCTATAGACAGATACACAGATGGCTACAGAGTGACCTCCCACTCTGCTGGTTCACTGACTAGAAGCTCACAATGGCTGGGCTGGGCAAGGCACGCCCGAAACCAGGAACTGGGAACTCGATCTGTGTGTCACACGTGGGTAGCAAAACTACTTGAAATAACACCGGTTGCTTCCCAGTATTAGGAGGAATTGGGAGTGGAGCCAGGACCATGGGTCTGTGTCTTAGATACACACAAAAGTAGTTTCCCTAAGCAAGCAGAACCAAAATGGCAGCTGTATGCCTTTGCAAACTGACATACTACTTTGTATTATCATGATATTTTGCTCTGATATCTTGAACTTCTGTCAATTTCTGTAACTTTGCTTTTCTTATTCACTTCTTTTTGCATTCCTAACAGAGGTTTAGCAAACATGCTTACGTGACCAGTCCCTCTATCTAAACAATGACTACCTGAAGGGTTTGTCTAATCTTGCAATTCTTGGTCTTCTACTTTGCTGATTTTTTACCCCCAGTCATTTTTGTAAGTTTCTTGGTCTTCTACTTTGCTGATTTTTTACCCCCAGTCATTTTTGTAAGTTTTCCGGTTGTTTCATTGTTGATCTCATAAATGCACTTCAAAATTTAATAACCGCACCTCAATGCATTACCTTTTACTTAAGTTGAAAACAACACACATCATGTATTATCTTAGATTCTCCATCTTTCATCTAAAGTCAGAGCATTCATCACAGTTCCTCTGCCATTTTGCTTTTAGTTCTCTTACTCCAGCTCACTCCAGATTCCTATCATAGGAACTACAGTTCTTGGCTAAAAAAATTTCACTAACTGAGGGCTATATTGTCTGTATAACCTGTACTGTCTATATAATCTGGCTTACAATTTTTTTTCTATTCTGAATTTTCACTATTCTTCACCCACCTGGCATCCTTAGAACATGCTTGTCTATGCCATTTCTGTGTCTCCACGTATCTAGCATAGTGCTTTATGCTAGCAAATCAGAAAATCAATTTAGATTGTAGCCAATAAGTACAGATGTATAGTCTGCAGAGTTCAGTTCTTTCTTCTACTACTCTATCTAAAGAATATCTGAGAGTAGTAACACTCAACTGGGAATTGGTCTACAAACTAGAAGGCATTTTTAAAAAAATATATCAGGTGGTTCCTGATTATCTCAGTACCCAAGGAATGGTCCAGAACTGCGTGGACAAAAGATGAGCTAAAACCTTACTTATTATGTACGTTAGGTCTATAGACTAACTTTATTCTACACATAAACAAAAAGCATTGCTCAGTTTTGACAAACACTACATTGTTTTACAGGAATGCATATATCTCAAAAATACACTGTACTTTTATTTGGTTAATCAGCATTCTGAAAACAATCCTACTGCAGAAAGAAATCTGACTTATTCAAGTCGCAAATACAACAAGCTTGTACCAATCTCATTTGTATTAATCTTTTTCTAGATTTATATCGTATCTCAACATGGAAATGCCTGTTTTAGTGAAAACTACATTAAATCCGAAGTAGCAACACTGTCAAAGTCTCAATTTGTCCAGGTGAAAAATGATTAAGCATTCTATCTTAGTAATGAAAATCATGTATCTATGTAAGTCTCATGCACCTTACAAAGGGAAAAAAAATCATAACCAATATCTGACTAGAAATGAAAAAAACAGAAACGAACAAAATTGTTAAAAAATTCTCTGCCTCTGATACGTTTATCAAATAATATATAGTAACTGGTGCAAGGAGGATTATGTCTATAAAACAAATCAAACATTAAGCCTGTGCTCTCCAACAGAACAGTTATACATGCGCAAAATATACACTGCCCCAAACTGAAAACAGTACTAAAAACAGTATGGTCTTTCTGCTTTTTCAAAACATCTGGTGAAAACCTGAAAATTACATTTGCCTGTGTTACATATCTGATGAACACGCTGCTCTAAGTAATAAAATTGATAAATAACATTACTGATCTGAAGCTAGTAAGACAATAAAGAAAATATTCTTACTTCATCAGTGAGCTCTCCAAACACTGTTATGACATCTATTAAAAGACTTGCAGTATAGAAGGACTTAATCATGTTTCTGGAAGAGAGCAGGTATCGTTTAAATAAAAAACATTAAAATGTAGTATCAGTCATACAACTACAGTTTAAAAAAATTTATAAAAACATTCTGAAATTAACCTAAAACAAAATTAGATTCCAAGAACACAATAAATATCCGTTCCAAATCTGTAATCCAGAGAAAGTAACACAACTCACATTTAAGAGTCTATGGTATGCTTTTGATTCTAGAACATACCCACCTGAGTCCATATCAAATCTTAACACAGTCCAATGCACTTAAATATCACTACAATGACAAATCATTTAAACTGTCCATGGGGGTTATTTTTAAAATCAACATTATTGGGTTAGGCTATGATTCTGGCTACAACCAATGCTAACAGTTTATCAATGTTAGAAAATGATTAATCAGGGTATATTTATTAAGAATTTACTATTTCAGTAACTTTAATTTCTTTATGTTCTTTAAAAATTTTATTCATTTGGTTTTCTTATTTGAGAGGCAGGACAAGAGAGACAGACAACATGCACTGATTCACCACCCCAACGCCTGCAAGTGGGGAACTGGACAGCCATCAGCTTGAGCCGACATGCTGCCTCCTAGGGCACATACCTGAGGAAGTGGGGAGACAAAGCCAGGATTCGAACCTCCGCATTGTAAGCAGTGACTTCACATTAACCTAAACACCTGCTCCTCAGTCATTTCCTATAAACTTAAGGCTTACAATTATAATCCCCAAATGATGGGCGAGAGCAGCGGAGTTTCAAGCAGCTGGTCTAACTTAGGCTACTGGTAAGGCAGCCAGCTGGGAGACTCAGCTTTGTGTGCCTGGCTCCTGGTCTTAGTCTTGGCCTAGTGCTCTGGATGGCCTGCAGGCATTTAGGGAAATATCCCTCGATGCCAACGGAAGGCAGGCAGGCAGGCAGAAAATTTACATCAAGCAAGAAAAAAAGATATTCAATTTTTTTAAAAAAAGGTAATTCCAGTCATACAGTATCCAATCTCATCAGTTTATTTTCTCTCCTTTTACTTACTTGTGAAATCGCCCAGCACGATCTTCATTGTCTGCATACAGAAACATTTTCAGAGCATAGTTCTCCAAATGGGCACAACCAACTATTTCTTGAGTAACAGCTTCATTATCACCCAACTGTTTCTTAAGCTAAAATAAAGTCAGATATCTAGTTCATAATTTGGGAATATGAAAAATGACTGCTTTAGTACAAAGCTAAAATAATTATTTAAGGAAATTATTATACATTCATTTCAATATGATGCCACTGAAACCTTGCAAAAATTAAGTTGCTCTGCTTTAGCCTTTAAAACAAATACCAGTGCTCATAAAATTTCAAAGAAGCAAATTCATAATAACCTGAGTGTAGAATTTGGTGCTAAAGGCTATAATAATTAAAAATAAAACATAATATATATACATAGCATTTATATAAAAAATCATAAATGTTTTATAGTCATGTTTTCTTATCCAACATACTATCAAGTAACCTAGAACTGGAAGCAGAAAATTCTTTCCCAAGCACATACAATTTCAAATATTAATTACATTTGTAATCAGATCTTAAAAAGGGCGGGGCAGCACTGTGGCACAGAGGGCAAAGCCACTACATGCAGAGACAGCATCTGACATGGGTGTCGGTTCTAGTCCTGGCTGCTCTGCTACCAATCTAACTCCTTGCTAATGTGCTTGGGAATACAGTGGACAATGGCCCAGTTTCTTGGGTCCATGTACCCAGGTGGGAACCTAGGAGCTCCTGACTCCTGGCTTTGGAGTGGCCCAACCCTGGCTACCGCGGCCATTTGGTGAGTGAACCAGCAGATGGAAGGCTTTTTCTCTCTCCCTTTCTGTAGCTCTGTCATTCAAAGTAACAAAGTAACTCCTTAAAAAAAGAATAGAAGCATTGTGTTACATCTTAAATAGGACCTGACAAAGTGACACAATGAGATTCAATGCTAACAAAAGAGAGAGAGAGAGAGAGAGAGAGAGATTCAATGCTAAGTGCCATACAAAATGACAAGCTCAGAACTAGATAATCATGGATTGCAAAATGTAGGCAAATGTCTCAAATCAATACGCTACTTATAAATTTTCAGTTACCTATCTCTTTCCTAAATATTTTAAAAACAATAAGGTTCCTTCTATATTCAGACTGGAATAAAATGACTTTCCAAAATACCAGTCATCAGTATCAAATCACTGTTTAAAAGTTTTTTTTTTAATGTTAGAAAGTAAAAAATAAACTGGAAAAATTTTAGAATTTTTCATAAAAATCAGCAAACATGTTTATAAACATGAAGAAATCATTTAAGGTCCAGCAGAGATTTAATGAGAAAATATTTCAGCTCATTTATAAATGTAGTCATACATTCACAACGGAGAACAATCTGAGCTCTGTCCTACCCAAAACTATTATCTTAGGTATTATTAATGTATTGTGAAATTAATAAAGAGTTTCATTCTATGTGTCCGCCTACCCCAACTCCATCCTCGCAAAAAGAGGATATTTATATTGATCATGCATCCTTAGAAACGTCACTAGAAGTAGAAGGCTAGACAGGTTATGGGCCGCTGCACTCCCTGTGTGATACCATCAGACTCTCTTGAAAGGTTAGCTACAGAAAAGGACAGGTGTTCTCACTCAGTAGCACTGTCCATGGCTGCTTACTACAGTCACGCAAAGAAGTTCTGCCTTGGGATATGTCTTGATCTGATTAGTAGCCAACCAACCAACCAACCAACAATGACCAGAAAATAAACAAAGTTCTGGACTGATGATTAGGTTTTTACTGTGTCTAAATTTTATGTATGTCAACAAATGTTCCTCTGTAAGGGACATTTGCATCCACAACACAGTGCCTGAGTTTGAGCCTTGGCTTCCCTCTCCACTGAATCTTGCTCATATGGAGCATGGGAGACAGTGGATGACAGCTCAAGTACTTGGCTTCCTGCCGTACGTGGAGGACCCAGACGGAGTTCCTGGATCCTATTTTCAGCTGGGCCCTAATTTCCAGGTAAGAACTTCTTCATGCACTGACTCCCAATCCAATTTTCTGTCCCTAGGCATCTTCCACAGTGACCTATGATATTACATCAGTCTCAAGATGATGACTGTTCAGTCACTTGCCACATTCCTAGGAGGGGAGGCTGTCTGAGTCACAACTCTCTCAGCCTAGACTAAAAGAGGAAGAAAGGATATGCAACTGGTATCATTTCCTCCATGATCTTTCACTAAGTAAACAGCTAATTTCACTAAAAAAGTGGATCATTTGATTTTTTCTTAAGAGTGATTTAGAAATTTCCAAATCAGTCATCCATATGACTGCATTAGGGAAAGCTTGAAAGAATTTGTGAAATGACGCAAAAAGCCAGCTCAAATAATGTGGAATAATATACTTGCAAATGTGAAGGTAACTGAATCTGCTTTAATTCACATTCAGGACTTGCTTGGCAGTATGGCATAAATAAAGTGTGTCTAGTTTTTCCTTAGGAACAGTATCACTGTTGCCAGGAGCAAAACATAAAATGACCACACATACATGTAAATAAAAATGGCATTTTAAGCATAATCAGAAAACAAATGATTAGTGTTTAACTTACAGCTTCTAACTGGTCCATTAATTTTAATAAAAATTTACGACACTCAGGAGTTTTACTATCAATCTTCATTCCAGTTTGCATGGCATATAAACGACCTATAAAGAAAACAAAAATACGATGATTTGAACAATTTAAAACATTATTTTTCTATGACTGAAGGTTTGAAAATATTTTGCCTAGTAAATAATTTAAAATGTACATAAATTTAAAATAAAATGTTTTAACACGGAATTATTTTAAAAGAGTTATTGAGAGAGGGAGAAAGTGAGATCGTGCTCCTGCTGGTTTACTCCCCAGATGGTGCAACAGCCAGTGCTGTGTCACACGAAAGCCAGGGAACAGGAGCTTCTGCCAAGTCTCCCAGGCACTTGTGCTATCTTCTGCTGTTGTCCCAGGCTACCAGCAGAGAGCTGAATCAGACATGGAGCAGTCAGAACTCAAACCAATGCCCATAGAGGATGCCATCATTGCAGGAGGTGGCTTTAAAAGCTACGCCAAAACACCAACCCCTAAAATTAAAAGTTTGACTGTGTTTATACTTATAAATAAAATAAATGGACACATTTATCTAAAAATGAAAAAATATCCAACATAACAAAATTTTATTAAGGCCTTCTCTCCCAGTAGTATATTTTAAAGAAGAAATAAGAGGCTTATGTAGGTCCTAAGCTGTCAAAAAGACCTATAATTTTTTTTAAAAGATTTATTCATTTTATTACAGCCAGATATACACAGAGGAGGAGAGACAGAGAGGAAGATCTTCCGTCCGATGATTCACTCCTCAAGTGAGCACAATGGCCGGTGCTGTGCCCATCTGAAGCCAGGAACCTGGAACCTCTTCCAGGTCTCCCACATGGGTGCAGGGTCCCAAAGCATTGGGCCGTCCTCTACTGCTTTCCCAGGCCACAAGCAGGGAGCTGGATGGGAAGTGGAGCAGCCGGGATTAGAACCAAGCGCCCATATGGGATCCCGGGGCTTTCAAGGCGAGGACTTTAGCTGCTAGGCCACAGCGCCGGGCCCCAAGACCTATAATTTAACTGGGGAATCAGGGCACTCCAAAAAACCCCAATCACCTGTAAAAGAACATTTGCCTAGTCAAATAAATGATATTGATAAAACAGACAATGTGAGCTGTGATAATAGAAAAAAATTGAGTTTATAGCAAGAATTCACTTTTTTGATATATGCTATTTCTAATAGTTTATGTACACCCTCTCTAAAGATACTTTTTTTTTTAAAAAGATTTATTTATTTTATTACAAAGTCAGATATACAGAGAGGAGGAGAGACAGAGAGGAAGATCTTCCATCCGATGATTCACTCCACAAGTGAGCTGCAACGGCTGGTGCTGTGCCCATCCGAAGCCAGGAACCAGAAACCAGGAACCTCTTCCAGGTCTCCCACGCGGGTGCAGGGTCCCAATGCATTGGGCTATCCTTGACTGCTTTCCCAGGCCACAAGCAGGGAGCTGGATGGGAAGTGGAGCAGCCGGGATTAGAACCAGCGTCCATATGGGATCCCGGGGCGTTCAAGGCGAGGACTTTATCTGCTAGGCCATGCTGCTGGGCCCTAAACACACTTTTTATCATACAAAATATAATTTATTTTTTTAGATATTCTTAAAGTACTTATTTTTTAAAAACGAGCCATTGATTATATAAATTTAAAATGTTATCTCAAATATTAAAAAACAAAGAGGAAGGAGAGAAGAAATGTACCATTGTATTTTTATAAATGTACATAATTACAACTATGAATTACATTAAATCCATTGATTTTACAACATCACAATAACTTTTTTTAATTGTTTTTGATAGTGTAGTTCACAAAGGGGTTTTCCTTCCCCTTCCTCCAACTTCCCTCCCCTCCTGTCTCACAATAAGTGTCTTTCATGAATTTTCCCAAGTTCATCATGCTGCTGCTGAAGTGTCTCCTGTCAGTTATTTTGTTGTGAGTTCATTCTTGTATCCTATGGCCCTAACGTAGGCACAATGAGGACTAGATCTTCATTATTTATGGGCAGTACCCATAACAGTGATAAAAGGGACACTGAGCATCTCACATAATTATAAACAATCAGCCTCTTATGGATGGTTTATATATGCCATCTTTTTAAGAAAAAAAAATTAGGGCACGGTGCGGTAGCCTAGTGGCTAAATCCTTGCTTTGCATGTGCCAGGATCCCATATGGGCACTGGTTCTAACCCTGGCTGCTCCACTTCCCATCCAGCTCCTTCCCTGTGACCTAGGATAGCAGAAGAGGATGGCCCAAAGCCTTGAGACCCTGGCACCTGTGTGGGAGACCTGGAAGAAGCTTCTGGCTTTGGATCAACTCATCTCCAGTCATTAGAACCAATTAAAGAATGAACCAGGATGGAAGATACTTCTCTCTCACCTCTCTGTACATCTGGCTTTTCAAGAAAAATAAATAGTCCTAAAAAAAAAGTTGATTGGAAATACTCTCATTGTTCTGTTTTGATAGCTGCTCTTAGTTTAAATGGAAAATGTACCCTACTTAGCAAATACTTAATACATTTGAGTAGTCAGGATAACACAAATTCAACAATGAGGTACCACTTTCAATCTTCAGATCTACAGAGAAAGTCCAAGAGTGAAATACTTCAGCCCTCAGATTCACAGAAATTTGACTTAATGTCTACTGTCTTCTAGTTTAGGGGAAACCGGTTTTTGTTTTTTTCACAGCAGTAACTATATAGTAGTACTTTGTACTAGAGAACTATTTAAAACACCTCTCAGAATGAAAAAGGCATACATCTACCACAGCCAAGTGAATCACCTCTTGAAGCCCACCCAGTGTAATTCTTGTGTGTGTGCACCAGCAAAAAACAACCGCATTATTTTTAATGAAAGTTTCAGAACTCCAGATGCTTAGTTAGAGTAGTATATACACACTGTGAACTACTAACTCTAATGCTGCAGGCTTTATTATCGAATATGAGAGATGAACTGCAGATAGTATTTATTCACACCATTGATAATACCAATTACCACTTGAGCTTTCACCCTCCCACTAGGGGAGTAATTAGGATTGTCTGGTTAGTAAGAAATGTCTTCAGCTGTTGTTTTAACACAACTGTTTTTATCTGCTAAATTTTTAAGAAAAAAAAAAAAAACAAACAAAAAAACGAGGCAGAGAAAGGAAGACCTGCCCTCTTCTGGGCTGCTTGCCAAATGACAGTGGCTGAGTCTGGGCTGGGCTGAACCTAACTACTTGAGCCATCATTTCTGCCACGCAGGGTCTGCAGTGACAGGAACATGTCAACAGAAGCCTGAGACAAGAGGAAAACCCAGGCAGTCCAATTTGAGATGTGGGCCTCGTAACCAGGCTCATCGCTCACCTCTATTTCTTTCTTTTTCCTTTTTAAGATTTATTTTTGTATTGGAAAGGAGGATTTACATAGAGGAGATAACCTAACTTAACCCTTAACCCAAATCAACGTTTAAAAATTAACTTATTTGGGCCTGGCGGCGTGGCCTAGCCTTGAACGCCCCGGGATCCCATATGGGCGCCGGTTCTAATTCCGGCAGCTCCACTTCCCATCCAGCTCCCTGCTTGTGGCCTGGGAAAGCAGTCGAGGATGGCCCAATGCTTTGGGACCCTGCACCCGCGTGGGAAACCTGGAAGAGGTTCCTGGTTCCTGGCTTTGGATCGGCGCAGCACCGGCTGAATCATCGGATGGAAGATCTTCCTCTGTCTCTCCTCCTCTCTGTATATCTGACTTTGTAATAAAATAAATAAATCTTTAAAAAAAATTAACTTACTCGTATCAATTCTTTTTGCAGTTCTAAAGTAGAAATCTAGTATCTTATCCCCCAGTCGAGTCTTGTCAAAGTGCCCTTGCTGGCTTGCGTTTCTCTCTAGGATGCAATGCTCTACTGTGTATTCATTCTCTGTCTCCACCCCAGCTAGAATTAAAACTCCATTACAGGGATTTTTGCTTATTTGGTTAGCTGATGTATCCCCCAGCGACTAAGATATTCTCTGAAAAAACATTTCTGATAAATACATGCAGCCAAAGAATGGCTCATTCTGTCTCACTGATTTAAATGTCACTTTCACCATTCATTATCATACATTAAATCTCCATGGGATAACAGATCCCAGTTCTGGATATTGCCTAACTGTTGTTAGGCTACTTAACGATCACTGTGTTATTTAAGAGCCTTGGAACAGGGTTTAGTATCTGTTGGTTCCTTTAAGGATTTCAATCTCTAATGAGGTTCACCTACTAAAGTCCTCTTTAAAAACATGTCAATACACTCAAGATGCAGTTACCTATTTATTGGATCTCTGTGTTTTAAATTCTGATAATTCTATTGATGGAACTACTTTTCAATACTGAGGCACTGAAGAGCTATCTTATGTTATAGAAACTGAAGTTTTAGCTTATGAATGCATTTATTTTCTCACACCAAGTTTAAGAGTTCCATCTGAGTTTTATTAATAAAAAAAGAAACTTCAGTATTCCTTTATTTGATCACAAAGATGACCAAGTCTGTCTTCTCCTTCTTGTAATCAGATATATTACAATATGAAGCTGTCTTGCTCTTTTCCCCATCCGACTATGCCAGGTTTTAATCAGTCACCTTGGCTCAAACAATGGCCTAATGTATAGTCTGACTCCTTTCCCATTTCAAACCACTGTCATTTATTTTCTGAATATTTATTTACTTGTAAAGTGGACGCAGAGAGGGGGAGAAGCACAGAAAGATAGAGAAGTGTTGTATCTAATGGTTCACTCCTCAAGTGGCAGCAATGGCCAAGGCTGGACCAGGCGGAAGCTGGGAGCCCAATGGGTGGCCCACGTGGGTGCAGGGATACAAACACCTGGGCCATCCTCGAATGCTTTCTCAGGCACCTGAACAGCGAACTGGGTGGGAAGGGGAGCAGCTGGGATTGAACTTGTGCTCAGATGGGATGCTGGCCTCACAGGCGGGAGCTTTACTTGCTATGCAACAACACTGGCCCTTACTATTTTTCTTTTGAATTGTTAATTTTCTGCTGTAGACAGCTTTTTCCTACAACTGTCGGAATTCTTTCCCAAACTGCCTCTGTAAGAGTTGTCCTCTTTCTACACTCTTAGGTTACATTTCTTTTTTCTTTTGTAAACTGAGTCACATGAATTCTTTAGATAAGTTATATAGGCAACAAATATCCTGCCCAGTCCTTGTTTTAAAATAGAGGTTCAAAATATTTAATATACTAAAAACTACCGTGACCACCACTCCTTTGTCTTTCCTTCCAATCAGCTGTAAGCTTGGAAACTTTTTATTTCAGCGAGTTGAAACTCAGCTGCATTTATATTATTTTTCTGGTTTTTACTAATGGCTTAAAATTTCAAATTTAGTACAACTTTCGCTTCTCTCTCAAGTTATTGCCATCTGCTTCAAAATCACGTAAGTGGAATCCTGGTATTCTTTAATGATTTATGACTTCTCTTCCTTAAAGCATTTACTTTTTCTATTTCCTAAAAAAACTGATTTTGCTAAGATCTCAGCAAAATTAATTTTTTTAAAGATTTATTTATTTTTATTACAAAGTCAGATATACAGAGAGGAGGAGAGACAGAGAGGAAGATCTTCTGTCAGATGATTCACTCCCCAAGTGAGCCGCAACGGCTGGTGCTGTGCCCATCCGAAGCCAGGAACCAGAAACCAGGAACCTCTTCCAGGTCTCCCACGCAGGTGTAGGGTCCCAATGCTTTGGGCCGTCCTCGACTGCTTTCCCAGGCCACAAGCAGGGAGCTGGATGGGAAGTGGAGCTGCCATATGGGATCCTGGCGCGTTCAAGGCGAGGACTTTTAGCCGCTAGGCCATGCTGCCAGGCCAGCAAAATTAATTTGATGACTGAACTCTACTACATATTTGAACTTTAAGGAAACCTTGGAATTTTAATTGTGTGTTGCCTGTTAGCTCTGTTAACTACAGTAGAGCTTGGGTCCCACACAACTTCATGGTCTTGGCATACTTGCACTTGGTACTACTAACACCACACACTCTTTGAAACAAGGGAGTAAATCATTTTTCAGCCAGTGTTATCTTGCACTTTAAAAAAAAGAATCTTCAAAAAAGAAAAGGATTCATTTTTACTTGAAAGGCAGAGTTACAGAAAGAGAGAGACAGGTCTCCCCTCTTCCGGGTCACCCCCCAGATGGCTGCAATGCCCAGAGTTGGGCCAGTCCAAAGCTGGGAACCGGGAACCGTGAGCTGCTTCTATAGGGGCCCAAGATGCTCTTCTGCTGATTTCCCAGTCCATATGTAGGCAGCTAGGTCAGAAGTGGAGCAGCCTGGATTAGAACTGGCACCCACACAGGATGTCAGCTCCTGGGACAGAGGATTAGCCTGTCTGCACCATCACGCTGGCCCCTATTTTGCACTTTGTATAAAGCATACCTAACTCAAATGCAAACACAGTGTCATGCTACCAATTCTTATCAATCGCATGCCTCTAATAATTTAATGTACTCTTCACCTACTGTCTTGTCATTCTAAAATTAAATTATCATCTCAAGCCTCTATGCCAGGAAATAATCACTGAATGCAATCTCCTTTTCTTCTAATATTCAACTACGCACATTACCACACACTTCCAGTTTACTGGCCAACTTGGGATTTTTCTTTTGGTGTTATGTGTATTTAGTCTTTGCAATACAAAGGTATCTCTAGGTAATAACAGCTGTAAGTACTGAATCCCGACCACATGGCTCAGTGGCTAAATCCTCACACTAGGATCATATATCAACACTGGCTCATGTCCTGGTTACTCCACTTCCCATCCAGCTTCTTGCTTATGGCGTGGGAAATCAGTATAGGATGGCCCCTGGGCTCCTTGTACTCACAAGGGAAGCCTGGAAGAAGTTCCTGGCGCCAGGTTTCAGATTGGGTCAGCTCTGGATCTGAGGCAACCTAGCAAGTGAAGCAGTGAATGGAAGATCTTTCTGTCACTCCTCTCTGTAAATCTACCTTACCAATAAAAACACATAAATCTCAAACGAACAGACAAAAAAATCCTGCATTATTTCTGAATTAGAAAGACTGAGAACAAAAACTTTTTTTTAAGACTTATTTTATCTTTATTGGAAAATCAGATATACAGAGAGGAGGAGAGACAGAGAGGAAGATCTTCTGTCTGTTGATTCACTCCCCAAGTGACCTCAACAGCCAGAGCTGCGCCGATCCGAACCCAGGAGCCAGGAACTTCCTTCAGTCTCCTGAACAGGTGCAGGGTCCCAGGGCTTAGGGCTGTCCTCAACTGCTTTCCCAGGCCACAAGCAGAAAGCGGGATAGGAAGCGGGGCTGCCGGGATTCTCGGTGCATTCAAGGTGAGGACTTTATCCACTAAGCCACCATGCTGGGCCGGGACAAAAACTTTTTATTTTTGAATTTCTTATGCGGCTTGTAAGTACCTAGTAGGGAAAATATATCACAACATACATTCTCTAAAACCTACAAAGTGAAAAGACCTTTATTAAAATCCATTTATGAAAATTAGTAAGCCTTTTTGGCATAAGGGTGAAAAAATCACTTGAATATAGTATTCTGTTTTAGACAAGCAATTTATTACAGTGGCAGCAATCTGATAAAAAATGTTTTACACAAAAATATTTACTAAAATGTATAGCTAAAATCATCTATACTTGGTTTCTTTTTATTTATTTTTGTGATTAAATATTATTCGATGAGTAATGAGGCATATTTGCAAAAGGATTAAACACTTTTCAACCTGATGGACCATATCAATCAGTGGACCACCTCATCGAGCGAAACTGGCAGTGACTCATAACTGGAGAACTATTAACTCCACTTGAGCACATATCTCAGAGCATGCCCCACATCCGGGACTTGGGGTGGGCGGGAAACCGGGTGGGGCTTCTCCCTCAATATCCCCTTTTACCTCAGATACATGATGGAAACAATATGGACATAATAGCATTGCCCACCTCCCTATCCCCCTGAACCTTTTTTTTTTTCTTCTCTTTCTTGATTTTCCTTCAACTATAGTTAACTATGTAAAGATTGTCAACAACAATACAATAAAATGGATTATAAAAAAAAAAAAAACAAAAAAACCACTTTTCAACCTGACTTTATTGTAATATGAGGTATTTAGGAGACAAACATTACTAACCCCTAAGGTATGTAGAATTTGGTTTCATGGAAACTGAATAGTAACATTCTAAAATTTCATACTTATTAATGAGAAATTAAAACAAAATAAATGATAGAAAGATGCAGAAAAGCAGCTGTAAAGACTGATGCTGTAATGACTGGTTAAATAAATGTGATATTCAAATAGTATGCACTGATATATACTGATGCTTAAAAGCAGACTGGTTCCCCCCCTCCAAAAAATAAAAACAGAACTGAGTATGCTACCGTAGTTTGTTGGCTTACTTATTTACTTATCTGGAAAATTTAAAGAGAAGGGGAGACAGAAAGAAAGACAGATCTCCCATTTGCTGGCCAACTCCCGAAGGCCAACCCAGAACTGGGAGCTTCACCCAGGTTTTCCACGTGTGTGGCAGGGCCATCTTGCACTGCTCATCCCAAGTTAGGAGGAGCTAATGGGAGGCAGGACAGACAGGACATGAACTGGTGCCCATCTGTGCTGCATTGATATATGTGAAATTTGTCCACTGATACAAATACATTAAAAATAATAAATGAAAAAGGTTTCTGTAGAAAAAAAGTTGGCCTCCATCAAATATATGCTTACAATGCCTTTTATTTCTGTGACACAGTTTCTCCAGGATTCAGTGTCAAACATCACTGCAAATCAAGGAGACTGAAATCTGTGCATGCAGCTTCTTACGGGCTGAGACTGGAGTTTGTTCTGAGTCTTACACCGTTCACCTTCAGTGTCAGGAAAAGCTTCCCCCTCAAACTGGAATTTGGTTTGGGAATCACCTAGGCAAAGCTGTTCCTTACTAACAACTCTATACTTGATCTTAGCCAAAGGCCTAGAAGCAATTACTAACAACTCTACAGAGAATATTGCCAGAAGTGATAATGTGTAAATATCTTCCAAATGGTTCTTATGAATACTCAGGAGTCATACATAATTACCACTTTACAATCAATGATTAGGTGCACCTATCAATATTTTTTATTTAAACTTGTATACACATTCACACATAACACGCATGCCCACGTGCACGCATGCACACACACACACTTCTGAAAGGGAAAATTCACTAAACAGGAGTAAAAGCAAGACATCAAACAATAATGACCTTTGAGACACAGCAACAGAAATCACCCAAAACAAAGAGGAAAAAAATTAAGAAAAACAAAAAGATTCAAAACCAGTCTTCCAAGGTATGAAAAATATCATATGTGCCGAAAAAAAGAGACTGAATAAAAATGTGCTGAAACAAAAAGTAAACAAACCAATTAAATTTTTAAACCAGCATAAATTTTTCTATTTAAAGATGAAAATAACGCTTATTTTACGCAACACAAACTAAGAATATCGATGGGCAGCAAGTCTGTGTAAGAAATAGCAAAGCTCTACAAAGGGAAATTGCCAGATTGCTTTTTAAAGATTTATTTATTTTTATTGGAAAGTCAGATACAGAGAGAAGGTGACACAGACAGGAAGATCTTCTGCCCACTGGTTCATTCCCTAAGTCACCCCATGGCCAGAGCCGAGTTGATCTGAAGCCAGGATGTTTTCTGGGTCTCCCTTGTGAGTGTAGGGTCCCAGGACTTTGAGCCGACCTCAACTGCTTTTCCAGGCCACAAGCAGGAAACTGCATGGGAAATGGAGCAGCTGGGATTAGAACCGGCGCCCAAATGGGATCCCGGTACATGCAAGGCAAGGACTTTAGCTGCTAGGCTATCACACCCAGCCACAAATTAACAGATTTAAAGCTCAGATTTATAAAAAGCAGCTAAGAGTGTTAACAGTGGCAAACAAAACACAACACAACAGCAACAACCACCACCACCTTATTCTCATATATAGATTTGTTTCCAACAGAACAGGTGACTACTGGGCAGGCACCTGGCATAGCTTAAGACGTCTACATTCCCTATCGGGGTGCAGAGGTCTGAGTGCTGGCTCCACTTCTGATTCCAGAATGGCTAAGTAGCTGGCTTCCTGCGAACTCTGGGCAGACTGGCACTGAGATTTGGACTCCTGAGGCTAAATTCAGCTTGGCTCAGTGTAAGCTCTTATGGGCACCTACGGAGTGAACCAGAACGAAGAGCTGTCTGTTTCCTTTAAATAAATAAAAATTTGAATAAAAAAAAATGCATTACAATGTTTAAGCATATGTGTAATTATGCATCATAACAATAGCAAAAGGACAAGAGAAAATAATCATTCATATGTGAGGGTGCATATTATAAAACGATAAATAGACTGAGGTTAAGCAGTACTTGGTTATAAGCACTAGAGCAACCATGCACATATACAGAGGAATATTTAATAAGCCCACATTGGAAGTACAATGAAATTATATACGTTCCAATTATTAAAAGAGCAGAAAAAGGAAAATGAAAACATAGAACAATTGAGGTATGCAGAAAACCAATAGCAAGACAGTAAACTTAAACAAACCATTAATAACTAAATATGAACAACCAGTTAATTGTGTCTTCATAATCTCAGCTAACATGTGATACAATGTGGTAACATATATAATACACTATATAATGCAATAGAAACATATATTAAGCACCATTTTAGCTCTTACTTCTTCCACTTAGCAAAATGCTGCCGAGTTTCTTCAGGCGGCTGTATGTTTTAGTATATTGTTATTGCTATGCAATGATCCAATCATTCCATTGTAGAGATGTACCACGATCAATTAATTTAATATGAAAATCAGGAAATTTTAATTATATCTAGCTTCTGGTGACTACAAACAGTCACTGCAAAAAATATAAATGGGTTAATTATTCTGCTAAAACAAATTATCATAATGAATAAAAAAAAAGATCCACCCTTTTTTGGGTTAATATTCCAGTAAGCTAAATAACAAACACTAATGATTATGGTTCATACACTGCTGTAGTCATTTTAAAGTAGAAAACAAGTGAACCCATCAAAATATTAATGAAATGAATATTAGTATCCTTAGTCTATTAATAAAGAAATTGAAGTTCACAAAAATGAAACAGACCAAAGTCTTGCAGTCAGTAAGTGTTAGGATGGACTTCAACTCAGGCAGTCTAGCTCAAGAGTCATCTCATCACGACATCTCTTTATTTTGCACACAAAACTTACATATAACCACAAATTTTGTATCATCTGTTTGCACTACTTGATTTTTATGACGTGGGAAACTGCTGTAATAAATGTAAAATTCCTGAAATAAATGTAACCTCATCGTTTCCACATAATACTCTGGCAGGGTATTATTATTATTATTATCATTTTACAATGTTATCACCTCTTTCGGGCAAATTCTAATACACTAGACTACCACTTTAAAATGCCCACTATTTGGGGTCTTCATGGAATTGCCTTAATTGTGATCCTCATTGATGAAGACCTTTATTTCATAAAAATATTATTAATCCAGCTCTTTTATTGTTTGCTCATTTTTTTCTTCATAAGAAACAGAGGCCCAAGGATATTAGCCAGTACTTGAAGCCAATGAACAGAAATGTTTACAGAATTTAACTTTTAATCACTTTAAAAAAAATGATGCTCACCAAACAAAGTGGAATGGAAATATGGCAAGTATTAACAGCATTTACAATATATTCCAAATTTTCTCTAACAAGTTAGCTCAGCATTCCTCAAGAGCAGCAACAATGGTAGTATGCCTCCTGACCAGGCAGAGGAGGTGGACTTCCTAATTTGCATTTGTTACACAATGCCCAGGGGAGTTATAGCAGTGACACCCTAACATACCCGGTGATCCAGACCACAGAGAACTGGCCCCAAGGCTGCTGGTAGTGTTTCCAAGGGCAAACAACAAACAGGTTTAAATCAAAACTCCCCAAACTGAAAATCAACAACAAAAGCCATGGGGATGGGGGGTTGGGGAGGAAGTAAATAATTAGAACCCAAAATGGACATGAGTGAGAGCAAGAGCCTAATAAGCATGGTGACTGCAACTTGCTACACACGATACTGTCCTGGCTCAAGGAAGTCTCACCTTCCACTCTCAGTAACCACATTCAGCTATCGTGCAAAAACTTAACAAAAGTTTCTTACACTTCCATAGATGCCAAAGAAAGGAAATTCAAGGACATATTACTGACTCAACAAACTGTCAGGGCCTGTGCTTCGGTACGGTATGCTGGGCAGCTTGCTACCCCAGATCAAGTCCCAGGTACTCTGCTTCCAATCCAGCTCCCTGTTCACATGCCTGGGAACACAGCACAAGACAGTCAGGCACGTGGCCCTGCCACTGCTGGGGGAGAGTTAAAGAGTTCTGGACTTCTGGCTTAGGCCTGGACCAGCTCCAGCCCTTGTGGCCACTTCGGGAGTGAGCCAGTGGATGAAGGATGCCTTTCTGTTATACCTCCAAATAAATAACTCAAACACACACTCACACCCCAAAAAACCCCACAAATCCTTTTCAATTTAATTTTTCGATAAAATGTCAAATAACATTAATTACCCTACTCAGAAAAAGAGAACACTAAGATGTCTATTCTCCCAAAGTAAAACTCACCTTTGCGTATTTGTTTATAGAAAACAGGAGTAACAGCACGTCAGTGGTGAACCAGTGGTCCAGCTGCCTGTGTGTTTATTACCAATGTGTCATTACTGTCCTATCATATCCTAAGAGGAATTTACAGTTTCCGGAACTGCATCTAACTAACTTTCTCAATTTAAATAACTAAGATTGCCTTAAAAATATTTATAAACTTTCAATGAATGTCTATTACTTTTACAATGTCACCCCCTAGAGGAACAAGAAATAAAACTTGAAATTATGTATGATCTTTTGGATTCACCTTTATTTATGGCCCTGAAGAATCACAATCTTTACCATAAAGAACCCACTTCCAGCAGGGACTCCGTGCATTTTCTGGCTTTGCTAAAGGGGCTGGGGAAGGAGGCGGAACTTACAGACACGCTGTTAATAACAGGTCACTGTCCTTTATTTCCGTCAAGGAATTTTCCCAGATTATTTCACTGGCTTTTCACCTCTTTCTGCATCACCAATTCAACTAGTCCCTTTCCCTCATCCACTCTGCTGCTCACTCAATTGATTTTCTAATTACTGTCTACTACCAACCATTTTTCAATTGAACAGTCCCCTTTGACATCTGTCATTCAGGCCTGAGGTCCATTACTTAGTAACAGAAGCGAGATAATCCGTTCTGAATTTCAGTTCCACTCATCAGGTAGGGATTGAAAACACAACACAACACAACACAACACAACACAACACAACACAACACTCTCCAAAATCAATCAGGTGCAGGAACTGGTTAAAATAATCCAGACCTAAATGACATAAAACCTCACCATAGGGAGACCCGATGGCCCCTCCTCATCCTCCCACATTCTAATGAACGAGCCTTAGCAAAATCATGCTCCCCTGCATCATGACAGCTGAACCACAGTACAGGCAAAGACGCTTTCAAAAGTTTGTGAAACATTAGAATTAAAAATAATTGTAGTTTGGTACCCAAACTTTTTGAAATTATTTTTTCCATGACTTTTAATGACCCTGTATACATACCACATGGGATACAACTGAGCATTCAAACAGCAATAAGCTAACTTGGATGAATATCCGGCGGTGTAAGTGTGTCTATGCGGGCGTGTGTAGACAGGTATGACTTTACTGGCATAGCAGGTTTTTAAATGATGAAAATTTTGGAATTGGAACACAGGCTAGTTTTTGCCAGGAGATGGCAGAGGGACCCTAAGTATAGTTATGAAAGGAAAACACCAGGAACCATTCTCACAAACTTGAGTATCCTGATAAAACTGCTTACAACTAAACATATAAGCAGAAAGAACGAGGAAGTGCAATATCGGCAGATGGTATCAACGCCCAAAAAAAAAAAAAATTATCACTGAAAGTTGCTGGGCAGTCACAAAGGATTCCACTCTATTACTCTGACAACTAAATGGAGATTTACAGTAACCTCAAGACAAAACAAAACAAAACAAAACAAAACAAAACAAAACAAAACAAAACAAAACGGGCCCAGAGTTGTGCAGGTCAAGCTGCCTCCTGTCACGCCAGGGCTCCGTACAAACACAAGCTGGAAGTCCTAACTGCTTCACTTCTGATTCAGCTCACTGCTACTGCAACTGGAAATCAATGGCAGAAGGGTGGCCCAAGTCCCCAAGGTCCTGCACGGAGCTGGGAAACCTGGAAGATGCTCCTGGCTCCTGGCTGTGTCTGGGGAATAAACCAACCAATGCAAGATCTCTGCCTCTCTCTGTAACTCTTCTTTCAAATAAATAGGATCTAAAAGAAAGTCTACTGAAAAAAAGAAAAAAAACCCAATCTGATGGGATTCTTTCTAGAGATGGAGTGATACTTCAAATATAAGGATGCTTACTATTTTGCTATTACTACAAAAAGTCCAGAGAAGCAAATAATACAGGTCTGGGAACTTGCACAGAAAGTCAGAGGTAGTCTGACATCTTACTTCAACATTCATTCCTGATTTAAAAGGAAAGCAATATACCCAACGACTTAGAAATATAGGAATAATAGTTTTAAAACATGATGAAACACTGAAGAATTCCCACTAAGGCCTGAGATTTCATTTCTGGAAATCATACAAATATTAGAACAGGGGAGATACAATGTGCATATCATATGATATGACTCATGACTTAATTTAAAACCTATCATGAACACAGCATTGTAATAGGTTTTAAAACACATAGTACTGGGATTTTTTACCGAATTGGAATTCTTTGCACTATGTTTTTCTATTGAATAGTTACCATATTTAACAGCCACACATTACAGCATATTTCATTTATTCAGTCAACAGATAAAAACTTATAGATATTCAGCAAATCTTCACAAAGTACAAGGATTATCAATATAATATAAACTCCTTGCTTTTATAACAACATATCCTAGTGCAGTATTAGTCTTCAGTTCAGGCCTGATAATCTACAAGAATGAACAGCAAAGGAAGAGGTAAGGCAGTTTTATCATTCGGGAATAGAACAGCTCTTCAGTGATGCTACAACTGACGGATACGTACACACACATGAGAGACTGGAAGACAGAATTCTTCACTCTGGTCCTTTCATATCCCTACTCCACCTTCGCCCCAAACCGGCGTCTACGATCCCTGGATCAAATTCAAAATGATCGCAGAATGGCTCACAACTCCTCAGATCTTTTCTTGAGCAACTATTCTTGCAAAAAGACAAACTTCAGGTGACACCCTGTGTCCCATATCCATAAATTCCACTCTCTTTCCTCTCATCAGAACACAATATCGTAACTTCTCATGTCCAGCATTCTCGAACAAAGCCTTTAACTTCTCCAGCGGATTTTCCTTCATCTTAGCCAAATGGTGATAGAAAGCTCTGGCTGACAAGGGAGGCTTCCCAAACACCAGCCATGGGAATCGTCTCTCTTCTGGTCACCAGGGGGGTCTTCCCCCTCCACCCTTTGGAAGAGCTGCAGCCATGAACACGTGCCTATTGGAGACTACACTTCTCCTCAGTAAAGGAGAATGCTAATTGTGAACAGGGTGTGGAAAAAAAAACTACTTTGCTATCCTGATCACAGGAGGTATGTCAGGAAGATCATCAGTATTAGGAAGGAAAATAAGGAAACTGAGACTTTGGAAATTAATTCCTTTAAATTTAGTTGTTCTTGTTTTATGTTCAGTTTCAGGATGATTTTGATAGTCTCCCCCACCCACTGCTTTCTTTCAATCCCACTGCACAGGTCATTTATGTTTGTACTTTCAATCCTCCAGAACACAGGTAAATGAGAGCAGTTACAGTAGGCAATGTGCTAGTTTCTAAACGTCTCCTATACTAACAGCTACAACACTTAACGCATACCAGGGAAACATCAGAAACTAGCAATACTCAGGCCCAGCACCTCAGGCTGGCTGCATCAAGGCATCCGCAGGGCTGGGAAGGCCCCGCAGGTGATGCCAACGGAGACCAGACACTGAGAAACCAAGTACTCGGAGTTCTTCCTTTGGAAAGCAGATACAATAAATGAAGCTCTTAAATGTAAAGAATAAAGATACTCCAATCAGTTTGAACTGCATGGGTTTCCCTTGGTTAGCACACAATCACAAGGAAGACCCCTCTGAGCAGCGCTCTTCTGCACAGCAGGTGCAGAGCCACACACAGTGACTAGGGGAACAATAAGGCAGCAAGCACAAGCAGATAAGTATGTGCTGCTGAATATCACTACTAGTAAGAAACTATCACAGATAACTAGGCCAATTTGAAAACAAAAACAGAAGATACTTGGACATTAAAAAACAAAGTGGAAACTCAGAAAGAGGGTAAAACAGCATATATAAAGGTGGAAGCAGGTGCAGACAATGGCACAGGGTGAGCCATGGGGAGGGAGACAAGGTAAAAAGCTCGGAAGAATTAAGTGGGGAGTGAAAAAAAACTTCAACATGTTAAAGTCTATGAGAAAACAGATGATAAAAGTAACATGTGAACAAAGTATAATGGAGAATTTTCCAGAATTGATGGAGATATCTACTACAATTTGGACATAATTTGGCTCCCAATTTATGTTAAACATCAGTCTTATGGTATAGGTACTGAAAATGCATCAACTTAACCCAAGCACCCTTGTGGTGCTTGGAAGTGAGGCTTTGGTGATCAGATCAGACAGGGCCACTGCGGTGAAGCCTTCATGCCTGAATTGCTGTGGCAGAGGGACCCACATCACCTCAGGCCTCTGCCAGCAGGAAGGACTTGACAGGAGGCCACACATGGGGGGCCTCTCTGCCTTCAACTGTGAACCTCCAAAACCACGGTGAAAAACGCAGCCTTTTCTTTTATAAAGTTAGGCTGTGTCTGGGCCCGGCGGCGTGGCCTAGCGGCTAAAGTTAGGCTGTGTCAGGTAATTCAATATGGCAAGGAAAGGCTGGTTAATGCAATAGCCACCTAGATATTAAGAGCCCCAAGTCCCCACAGGTACACAAAGAGAGGGTTGTGTGTGTGCGTGCCCCATGACATAAAAGCCTAAGCCTACGCCCGCCGCACTGCCCATCTGGGTGTCAGGTTCTGGTCCAGCTCTCTGCTCATGACCTTGGCAGACCCAGTGGGTGCAGGCTCCTGGCTCCTAGCTTTGGATCAGCTCAGCTCCGGCCTTTGCAACCATTTGGGGAGTGCCAGTGACTGCAAGATCTCTGTCTCTTCTCTCTGTAACTGCCTTTCAAACAAAAATAAAATTTTCTTAAAGCCTCAAACCACAGACACACAAAAAACTTAGAGAACTTTAAGTAGAAATAGTCAAAATTAAACTATAAGCAGGAAAAAATTAAAACTAAAGTTATTAATGTATATACATATAGAGACACACACACCCCACGGCTTAGGAACCCAGAAGAAAGCAATAAGGAAGACAAGTAAGCTGGCTGCATTTTAAACTTAAGACCTTTTGAATAAAGGACTTCTTAGAGAAAAAAAAAATCAAACCCACAAACTGGAAGACTTCGCAACATATATAAGGAAGAAATCGTGTCCACACTGCTAAGACCAGACAGTGCAATACAAAAGACAAAGCGATAAACAGGCACTTCAAAAGGGGAGGCACAAATGGTTAATTAACATATGAAAAGATGTTCACCCTTATTAAGATTCAGAATTGTAAGCTTCTGCTCAACTGGGGCATCATTTCACACACACGCCAGACAGGCAGAAATTACAAAGTGTAAAAACCTCAAATGCGGTGAGTGAATTGTCACTGCTGATAATTTGATTATTCCTTTAAACTCTACATGCACAATATATAGTGTTTTCTAGACATTTTTTCACAAAAATTTTACTAAGGACTATCTAGACTTGGTAATTAACATGTTCATGATAAAACATTGGGCATCAAAAACCACGTGACAATGGGCTGACAAGCCTGACACAGCCTAGACAAACCATCGCCAACTGTCTCATCCTACAAGGTTGGGCAGCCAAGATGGCAACTTCAGAGAAATGTTACGGGAAGAAACGTCCCACTCCTTTCCTTTTAAATAAAAGAAACTGGGACAGCTTAACAGGAAAATGGCAGAAATGGGAGACACACAATGCCAACACGGGAAGTCAGGGGTCCCCTGGACGGTCAGTCAACTATATAATACTCTCCATGAAAAGGGATTCGTTTGGGACAGGAGCAGGCGTACCAGCTCACAGTTCTTAGACTGCCTCTTTGTCCCTGTCGAGGGACTAAGCCCCTGGTTTCAGGCCGTCCACACACAGTGGCCCTCCTGCTCCTCCTAGCCCACACACCGCGAGCCCTGCCTTTCACGCCATTCCCTGCTTGAAGATCAACTCACTGACCTGCTCCGTGGCCAGTCTGAACCGTAAATGTCTCTCCACACTCCTTAGTGCTAATCATGTCTGGTATTCCCGCATCTCCCCTCCACCCCTCCACTTTCATTCGTAACCTTCTAACACTCTAAATGTGCTTATCACGGTAAGTTTAACACACTGCAGCTCCTGCAGCCGCAGGCCCGGGACACCAACTCCACGCGTGTTCAACCAACCAGGAGCGGTCCCTGCCCCAGGAACTGCAAGAACAAGTGTAAGAGAAGTGATACTGTGAGAGAGAACAGAGAAGCACCAACTGACTGAATACGGAAGACACTTTTCCAAGTGCAGGAAAACGCGTGACATTCCGCGAGCGTGGAGAGCAGGGAGCATGGGCAGTCTGGTGTAGTTGGAGCGTGGGGTGCGCGGCAGGGGCACCGGGTACCAGGCTTTCCAAAGAACCTTAATGACATCTCTTCAGCAGAGGACAGGAAAACAACCACCAAGGACTTCGCAGCCGACTCATGGTCCACTGGTGCCCTGTTTTATTTGCAGTCAAGTTACAGCACTGGATATAAAGTTTATATGAAACTATGAGAATCACTCCTTTGATCGCTGTTTAAGGGACACATCTTGGGCAGGCCAGTTTTCATCCACGCGTGGACTGCGTGTAGCACCAAGCAGGCATGTTACTCTTTAACCGTCTCCACTGCGGGGGTACGGGTGCCCCAGGCGGAGGCTGCGGGTAACAGACACCCCCTCCCGGCCCCGACACCGAGGAGTTGTGCACGGGTTCGCCTCCCGTCACACGGTCAGCCTGCATGCTCAGGTCTTCGGCCCCTCCACCTGCCTGCGGTGCACCTGGCTAGAGACGCGCACCCATCACTGCCCTGCTCGGGTTCTCCGCCCCGGTGTGAGAGGAGAGGTGGACACCACCGCCCGCGCGGGGACCCCGCGATGCTGGCTGTGCCGTCAGGGTCTGTGAGCGGGTCTGGGGGTCCCCAAGAGGGCAGGGACGTCTGCGCAGCAGGGTCTGGGGGTCCCCAAAGAGAGCAGGGCTGGGGGACCCCAAGTGCTTCCGGGAGGGCAGAGGTCAAAGCCTCAGTGCAAAGCCGGGGGTGCCGAGCAGACAACCCGCCAAACACCTGGGGGCGGGGTGAGGGGCCCGGAGCGCGGCGACTCGACCAGACTCACAGTAATAGGCCACCACAGGGTCCCGCTTGTCGTGCTCCTGCGCCGTCCGCAGGTGATGCTGGATGCTCTTAAACTGGGGGGGCAGCGGGGGCAGCGGGGCGAGCGCGGCCATCTCCACGCCAGGAAACCAACACTTCCTACTTGCGCGCCGCCGACACTTCCGCTTCCGCCCGGCCGGTCGCGCGCACGGGCGCTCTTCCGCGGCGTCGCGCAGGGCAGCCGGCTACGGGGGCCCGATCGGGACATCCGCGGGCTCTGACCGGGGGCGCCCGGAACCCACCTGGGTGCGGAGACTTGGGAGCTTCGCGGAGCGGAGTACCGGCGCCCTCTGCTGGAAGGATGAGGACTCGTTCTCTTTGCCTTTTCCTTCTGTTTGTAAGAAAAAGATGGAAAAGCTCTCCCTTCCTGCTTTGTCATTCTGTCTTGCAAATAAATAAATCAGTCAAAAATTTAAAACAATAATATTTCTGACTAGGAGAGAGGGTACAGGCGTGAATAGCCTTTGGCATTGTTCAGGAATGATTAATTCCAGTTTGTAAAATATCAGCAATATCAAGTAGAGGCCTTTTGACATGAGACACATTGATTTCACTTCTCGGAAGAGGAGAAAAAAAAATAGTGCGCTTACAATTACCTTTAAATGTTGACATATTGATAAAAGAAGTAGACCTTTTCCAATCTAAACATATTCAGATAAATAAAACTTGAGAAAGAGGGCCTATGTTCTGAACTGGTTAATACTTCAGTGAATGAATCACCTGTGGATTGCTTATTGATGTATAATGATTAACAACTTGGAGATGTATTAAACTCATTATCTTGTTGATCCACAGATAAGAGTTCTTGGAACTTACCTATTTTTGTAAGAGTTACTTTTTGTTTACTAGAAAGATGGAGTGACAGGGAGAGGGGAATTTTTTTTTTTCCTTTTTAAGATTTATCTTTTTATTTGAAAGGCAGATTTAGAGGGAGATAGAAAGGGAGAGATGGAGAAAGAGACAGCTTGTTTTTGCTAATTCATTTTCCAAATACCTGTAGAAGCTACTGTTGGACCACTTAGAAGCCAGGAGCCAGGAGCCAAGGGCCGGGAGCCAGGAGCCAGGAGCCAGGGACCAGGGACCAGAAGCCAGGAGCCAGGAGCCAGGGACCAGGGACCAGAAGCCAGGTGCCCGGGGGCCAGGGGCCGGGGGCAGGGAACAAAAGCCAGAAGCCAAGGGCCAGGAGCCAGAAGCCAGGTGCCTGGACCAGGAGCCAGGGGGCAGGGACCAGGGACCAGGAGCAAGGAGCTAGGGACCAGGGTCCAGGAATCAGGAGCAGTCTCAACACTCAATATGCTTTTTTTTTCTGTTACTTGTATTTCCATTAGTCTAACATGTCACTGAGAAGTTGCTGAACTAGCAGAGAAATTAATGAAGGAGACTGGGATAACCAGAAGTGTCTTCCTTTTCTCCTGGGAGCTTCTCACATGTTATCGTCTCATTCTTGACTTTCAACCATGGTTGCTTCAAACTCAGGAGGTTTCCAAAAGATGGAACTCATGTGGAGGTCACACTCCCACACATTCCGATTTTACTGTTTTGGTTTGGATCCTAAATATCGCCATGAAGTGTTAATGGTACATCTAAGGTTGAAGACCAGTGTCCCAGGAAGTTCACAGGTGATGAGTCAGCTTTCTGCAGGTTATTGCTTTGGTCAAAGACTGCACAACCTACTATTGCGGTGAAGGTCAGGAGAAGGGAATTCTGTTCTCCTTTACTGGGCCACAGCTCAAATGAATAGCTGGTTAGCGTTTGCTGAACTTCTACTGCGCACCATTCATGTTTCTAGGGGCCTCGCCTTCTTTCAGTCAGTCTTCAGTGTAGCCCTGGGAGGAGGCTGTTCTCACGATCACTATTACATTCAAGAGAAAAACGAGACATAGCATTTAGGCCTCTCATACAACGGCACAACCAGTAAGGATTGATGTTCAAATCTTGGGATTTTGGTTTCAGAGCTTATGCACTTAGCCATTATTGCTTGACCATGACATCACTGTAGAGCAATATATTCTTATAATTTGTTTTTGCTGTACCCCATCTTACTGTGCCTGAGAAGCAATGATCTTCTTCTTGGCGAAGGCTGGGTCTTCTTGTAATTGTTTAATCTTTTTATTTTTTTTAAAAAAAGATTTATTTTATTTTTATTGCAAAGTCAGATATGCATAGAGGAAGAGAAACAGAGAGGAAGATCTTCCGCCAGTTGATTCACTTCCCAAGTGGCAGCAACAGCTGGAGCTGAGCTGATCCAAACCCTGGAGCCAGGAACTTCCTCCAGGTCTCCCACATGGGTGCAGGGTCCCAAGGCTTTGGGCCATCCTAGACTGCTTTCCCAGACCATGAGCAGGGAGCTGGATGGGAAGTGGGGCTGCCGGGATTAGAACTGGCACCCATATGGGATTCTGACATGTGCAAGGTGAGTACTTTAGTCACTAGGCTACTGCACTAGGCTTGAAATTTTTCTTTAGGACTTTAGCTAGCCTGTTCATTTCCCATGGGCATACATTTAGGGCAGGGAAGGAATAAGAAATGAATTGTGAGTATTGGGTTTTACTCCATGGGCACACATACGTGACCCCTTTTTTGAGAAAGTGATTGCTACAATGGACAGAAGTACAGAGTCACTGTCAGCTTGATGGCACATTACAATTGAAATTTTGCTCTGAAGCAATGCAGGAACAATAGCGATTTTTTTTTCAGATTTTGCTATGAATAATGTATCATGATGTTTTACTGTAAATAACAATGTAAATTTTTCTCCTTCTAGCTTTGACCAATGTATTTAAAATTTTCATTTGCAGGGTCAGCGTGTTGATGCAGTGAGTCAAGTTACCACATTTCAGATCTCATATCTGAGTACTTGACTGTGTCCCAGCTGCTCTGTTGGTGGTCTGGCTCCCTGCTCCAATGCCTGCAAGGACAAAGGATGATGACTCAGGTGCTTGGTCTCCTCCCACCTCTATGGGAGACCTACACCTGTGTGGGATTTCCAGGCTTCTGGATTGGGCCCGGCACAGCAACAGCCACTGCTGCTCTTTGGTGAGTGAACCAGTTGGTGAAAGAGCTTCCTCATTGCTGTTCAACTTACTCTGTTATTCTGCTCTTCAAATACACAAATAAATAATAAATACACAAATAAAACAAGTTTTCCTTTTACCAGGGAGAGAGAAGAGTAGTGGGAGAGAAAAAGTTCATACAACCAGTGGTTTACTCTTCAGTTGTCCCCAACAGATCTGGCTGCGAACTGAAGCCGGGAGCTTGGAAACCCATCCTGGTGTCCCGTGTAAGTAGATGGATCCCAAGTGTTTGAACCATCACTGTGCCTTCCCAGGGTCCACATCGCCAGGAAGCTGGACTAGGAAGTGAAGCCCAGACTCCAACCCAGGCACTCTGCTGATGCCATGATCTGCTGTCTGTCACTGACCAGTTGTTGGATGACATCACTGCCCAGGATGGGGCTTGACTCTTGGCCAAGGAGGGATAAGAAGAGATGTTCCAGGGCACAAGGCCTATAAGAAGAGGACAAGACACTTCAATCGACAGGGATCTTGATGATAAACCCCTGTTCCATGTCCTGAACTCCATGTGCACCTGTGATCATACAAGTTTCTGTTCAACTCGTGGTCAGAACGACTTTGGTGGCAAATGAACCATAGTGTTACATGTCTGTAATTATGTATTTTGGACACTGCGTATTTGGTAATATCAGGAGAGTCACATCTTGTTTGTTAAGAATCACTCCAAACAGACATTGGAAGAGTGACAGAGAAGACCCTGAAGATGTGGCGAGGCCCATCTGCCCCACCTGTGATTGGGGCATGTGGAAACCTACAAGTTTGGGTTTATACTCTCATTAAGGATATTTGTTCTTAGCATCTTTGAATTACATTCACACATGTTTTGAAAATTTGCAATATGTGTGTGGAATGGCTTTTCTGGTGTCTGGCTTGTCCTAGTACCTTGTGCTATATTATACTTGATAACAGATTTTAGTAAAAAATTTGATATGCAGGTTATACTGATCTCATTTAACAAATAGACACTTGTTCCTTTTTTTTTTTCTTTTGAAAGATTTTACTGTTATTGGAAAGCTGGATATACAGAGAGGAGGAGAGACAGAGAGGAAGATCTTCCATCTGATGTTTTACTCCCCAAGTGAGCCTCAACGGGCCGGTGCGCGCCGATCCGATGCCGGGAACCAGGAACCTCTTCCAGGTCTCCCACGTGGGTGCAGTGTCCCAAAGCTTTGGGCTGTCCTCGACTGCTTTCCCAGGCCACAAGCAGGGAGCTGGATGGGAAGTGGAGCAGCCGGGATTAGAACCAGCGTCCATATGGGATCCTGGAGAGTTCAAGGCGGGGACTTTAGCCGCTAGGCCATGCTGCCGGGCCCACTTGTTCCTTTCTAATTGCTAACATATTACAATTTTTTCTTCTTCAGTAATTGATGCAATTCAATTAAGGAATAACTTCAAGCTGAAGTTTTCTTAGTGGAAAATCTTTGGATTTTAAATTTTGTTTATTTAATAGACACAAAATACCAATGTATTTTATACTTGTTATTTGTTCAGGTTTTAATAACGTGTCTTTCAAAGAATTTTTCACTTCATCTACATATCAAACTTACTGCCATAACTTTCTTCATTCTGTTTCTTATAGTTATGCAATGTCTTGCTAAGCTGCTTTTTTGTTTATCATATCAGTAACTTTCGTTTTATCTTTTTATTATCTTAAGCATTCTAGCTAGAAACACAGCAACTTTACTAATATTTTCAAAGAATAAACTTTAGTTGATTTTCCCTATTGTCTTTTTATATTTTCAACTTTTTTGATCCATTTATTTAAATTTTTTGATCCATTTATTTAAATTTTCTCTTTTGACTTCTTAAATATAAGAAGCACAAGAATTTTATATATTTCCCAGTATAATATTTAGAACTATTATTATCCTTCTGAACACTGTTTTAATACTTTTCATAATCTTGATTGTTTTGAGAGAGAGAGAGAGAGATCTTTAATTCTGGGATTCACTTCCCAAATGACTCCAATTGCAAGTGCTTGTAGCAGGCAACTTGATCAAGAGTGGAGCAGCCAGGACTTGCGTCCACATGGGATGTTGGCTTTGCAGACTCTGATTTTACCTGCTGCACCTGCCTTTTAAGTTTCTTTCGTAATTTCTTCTTTGAATCATGGTTCAGAAAAAAGTATATTGATTTTTTTAAACACTGGGACATATTTCTCATATTTCTCACTTTATTGATACTTCATTTGGTTCCATTGTGATCAGTGACCATACTCGGTATCTTTTTGTTTTGGTCAATGTTCCACCTTCACTTGAAAGCTATGCATAATATGTTATTAGGTAGGATATGCTCTATTTACCAGTTAATTTATATTGATTATTAGCAACAATTATCTCTTCTGTATCCTACTAGAGATGTGTTGCAGTATTTCTGTGTAAGTATTTCTCTTTTCATCCATCAGGTTTTGTTTTATGTATTCTGATGCTCCGTAGTTGCTGCCATACACATTACAACTGTTACAATTCCTGATGAAATTGTACTTTAATTTTGTGAAAAATCTTTTTGATCTTTGACATATTCTTGAGTTCTGTCCTATTAACATATTTCTTTCAGCTCACTGATTCTTGATACCTCATGATATCTTTTTCCATTTCTTAACATTTAAAATATTTGAATATTTAAAGTCTTTAAATACCTAAAACTATTTAAAATAGGGTCCTTATTAATTATTTGATCTGCCTTAAAATACTTTTACACAATTTTGTTTTATTTAAGTCTCAAGAACTTATATATTTATTGTAAGTGTTGATATGCCTTATTATTGTACTCTATTTGTCCAATCTGTTTTTTTTAAAGGTTTATTTATTTTATTACAAAGTCAGATATACAGAGAGGAGGAGAGACAGAGAGGAAGATCTTCCATCCGATGGTTCACTCCCCAAGCAACGGCCGGTGCGCGCTGATCCGAAGCCGGGAACCAGGAACCTCTTCCAGGTCTCCCACGCGGGTGAAGGGTCCCAATGCATTGGGCCGTCCTTGACTGCTTTTCTAGGCCACAAGCAGGGAGCTGGATGGGAAGTGGAGCTGCTGGGATTAGAACCGGCGCCCATATGGGATCCCGGGGCGTTCAAGGCGAGGACTTTAGCTGCTAGGCCGTGCCGCCAGGCCCTGTCCAATCTGTTTTTATTCTTTTTGTCTTTTCTGCCGTAATTTTGGATTAACTGAATATTTTATGATGCTATTTTATTACTTTTGTTAGCTAATTAGTCAAAATTTTGTTGCTGTTTTACTAGTTTTACATTTTATAGTGTACATCTTTAAATTATCAAAATGTATTTCAACTGATAATATATGTTTAATATGTTGTAAGAACCTTGCAATATCATATATTTACTCTTGATTTCATTAGCCAAAATCTAATCCATGTTATTATTTTTAAGAGTCATCTTGAATTTAATTTATCAACTGTATAATTTCCTTATATATTATAACCTATATTTTTTCACTGATTTAATTTCTTTTTCTTTTTCTTTATTTATATTTAAATTTTTGCTGATCTTTCCATATTTGTTTAGGGCACAAAGGGTCAAGGGCACGAGGAAAGTGGGTAAGAACATTGTTTCCACATTCTCTTTTTTCCTTTCTGTGTCTGGGAAAAGGGGAAAGATTAAGGAGAAGCCACACCCAGACTCCCTCCCATCCCAGGGTCTCTGATGTGGGGCATGCTCTGAGGGCACTGCTCAAGTGCTCAAGTGCTCAAGTGACTTTGATAGTCCAACAGTTCTGAACTGCTGCAGATCTTGCCACTCCAAGCATGATGAAATCTCTCCAAAATCTATTGGCTGCCACAGTCCATCTTAGAGTCTCTGTTTGCCTAGATATTCACTGCCAACATTGGCTGGGGTAGTTGATCAATTTGTTCAGTCCTCCATGCTCTGTCATTGCACCAGGTGTCCTCTACAAGTTCTAATGTACGGTTGTATCCCCCATGTGCAACTAGATCTACTCTCCACTGTTTCATCTAACACCCTGAGGAGACTCAGCTCTGACATAAGCACTCGACGGTTGGACCATTCACCCTGCAATTTCCTTCATAGTTGGAGTTCTGAGTCCACTGGTTCAGTTGGGCGATCCCCAAAGAAACCTAATTTGAGGTGATTTCAGACCTGATTCTTGTGTGTGCTTGCCAATACAGAATCCAGGAGCTGCAGCCTAGTCAGAGCGACTCACAATATCCTTCACCAGGCCTGCCCCTGCCCCAGTTCCCATGGTTGCCAATATGTACAGCATGGTCCAGTCTGTCCCACGTCCCATTCATCTCTCCTGAACCTATGTCATTATTAAATTGTTTTTGTTCTTCACAGTTTTATTTTAAAGTGTTTTTCTTTTTCTGCTGTGAAAGTCATAGTTACAGAGAAGGAAGGGGGAAGATAGAAAGGAATTTTCCATTTGTTGGTTCTTTCCCTAGCTGGCTACCGCAGTTAGGGAAGTGCCAGTCTGAACCTAGCAGCCAGCAGCCCCAGTGTCCACATGGATACGAGGGACCCATGTACGTGGCCATTTTCTGCTGTCTTGACACAAGGCACTGAGAATAGTTGCTGTTTGTAGCAGCCAGCATGGAAAATCTCTTCATAAAGGTGCATCCTTTGACAATATCTAATTATAAAGACTAAATCAGAATGTGAGTAGATCAAAGTGATCATCTAAGAGTGGGCAATGATATTAATGGGCATTTAAACAACTATGTCTACCCTGAGGGAAATTCAGAGAAGCAGTTGAAAATAATATGCTTCTGTTGTCCGTTTTTTCCCCCTTGGACACAGAGATGCCCTCCTTCCTGTGAGAGATGCCCTCCTTCCTGTGAGAGATGCCCTCCTTCCTGTGAGAGATGCCCTCCTTCCTGTGAGAGATGCCCTCCTTCCTGTGAGAGATGCCCTCCTTCCTGTGAGAGATGCCCTCCTTCCTGTGAGAGATGCCCTCCTTCCTGTGAGAGATGCCCTCCTTCCTCTGAGAGATGCCCTCCTTCCTCTGAGAGATGCCCTCCTTCCTGTGCACAGAGCCATTCCTCTGGAACCTGTGAATCAACCAGTATGAAGATAGAATTTGACATTTTGAGAATAGTGGAAACATAGGAATTTTCAACCAGTGAAGGGATATGTGATGCATCACTCATAAAGAAACTGCCTTAATAATGAGCCAAACTTAAACTCTTCAATAAGGACTACACTGGTTCTGTCTGGCAAAGCTTAGAAGGAAGCAGAAAGGATCATCTGTTTTCACATAACTTTGCCCCAGAACAAAGATTAAGAATTTTTATGATTAGGAAAATTTACAGCTTCCATCATGATAAAATCTACAATATTTGACATTCAACCAAAAATGACTAAACTTTGAAAAGACGCAGGAAAGAAAATATAATGACAATATGTGTGTTTGTGGGAAGATGGGTGGGAGAAGTCCATCTCAGATTTAGGCAATAAAAGCATCTATTGTACACAGAGAATTTAAATATAATAACATTTGCTTAGCTATATAAGATTAATGTTGTGTATTAACACTAATGATTATGTAAACATTGGACTGTAATATTTTTTCTCTTCAGAGTGGGCTATTTTCACAAGTTGCTATTATTTTGGGATGCCATATCCACCCAATAGGATATGATCTCAAAAAGATATTACATCTCAATTATATTTATATTTAAAATTTCAGTTCATTACATGTTAAATAGTATATCTTCAGAAGCATGCTTCTCAACTTTTAGGCTGAAAAAAATGCAATGATTATAAAAATTTATAAATCCAAAAATCCATAATGTTAAACATAGGCTGAAGAATGAAAAATGGAAAGAAATGAAAATTTAACTTTTTGACTGACTCCTGCGTTAGACAGGCACCAATATGACACAGGAATGCAAAGATTTTAAATTACAGAAAGCAAATATGATAGTTGCTGGTAGGGCAAGGCAGATAAAAAGAAATACAACAAATCAATATGAAATTGTTTGTAAAATAGCTTCTCAACTATTAAGGAAACCTAACTTAATATAAACATAATTTTCCACTTCATTAATCTTAAATATAGAATTCTTTGCTGCAGAATATCCTTGGGCATAGTGATGTTTTTCTTATTTTTGCAGCAAGAAAAAAGGACACCATGTATGATATTATCCATTGCATTTAATGTTTATTTTCCATTTATATTTCCATACCATTTCATATTAAAATTTTTACTACAACAGGATTCCCACATTAAAATATAACTTTTAATTTCTTCAAGTTAGTGACCAAAATATAGATTCGTTCTTTAGTAACTACTTTACAACCTTTGTCCTTAAATGAGTCATATTTTACATGGATGCAAAAAATAATTTCATCTTCATAGCTAAAACTGCAAGGCCTTATGGAAAAGAAACAGGAAGATCTGATGTCTAGTTGGTATGACTTTGGGCACATAAATTAATCTGCTTTAATATTAATTATCCATTCTGTACAAGAGAGATAATAAAATTTTCTCTGGCCACAAAACACTGTGATTAATTTACTGTATGTGAAAGATCTATGTGAAAGCATTGTTTAAAAATGAGTTTACATTAGCTCTGTGTATCTAACCCAATAAAGCAAGTGACAAAATTAAAGCAGAATAAAATGTTTTTTCAAGGAAGTGTACCCTAGAACTTAGCATTATCTTTTACAATAGACACAAAGTTCAGACATACTGAAATAAGTTTAAAGAACAGTTGTGTTTGAAACTGTGATACTCATTGAATAAGATAAAAGTAAATAAAAATAAATTATAAATAAAGGTGGCATGACAGCAGTTAAAGAACCCTTAGTCATTGCCTAATTAGGAAGCATGATCTTCTAAATATGATTTCAAAAATTTCAGCAATACATAGTATCATGGTAATTACAGTAAATGTATACATCGCAATGAGAAAAATGGTCTTTTCAAAGTGTTCTGGAACCATGCATTTTATAATGGTCAGTTTCCCCCAAAGAGATTCAACATCACACTGGAAAAGGGGTTTTACTTGGAAACCAAAGAGGTGAATCTGAAGCCAAAACGCTATTACCTCTAAGCTGATTCTCAATATCACTGAGAGGATATAGATCATAGTATAGATGGGCTTTTGAAGAATGCATTCTTGGTTGATGCTTTTACACGCAGCATAAAGATGAAAAATAGCTCCAGGAACCAGGACAATCACCAGTTACAGTGCCCAGAACACCTAAAATTGTCAGAAAGATCTTAGAAAAATTAATTTATCAAGGTGGAACCAGAGGCACACTAGAAACAATTTACTGATTCTCAATAGAGGCTAACTCAAAAATTCTGCTTTTGGGTCCAGCTGGTGCAGCAGTCATGAACAGAGTCAAATGCTTATCAATCACTGACAGTTACAAAGTGCTGTATTTTGGTAGTTAGTATCTTTCTATTTAAAAACACAGAGTATAGTGATAACCTCCACAGACAATAGAATGCTAGAATTGGAAGAAAGTCTCACAACACTGTTTATGATATTAAACAAACTACACAATTATCGAGATAATAACTTGGAATATACTTTATCTCATTATGACATTGCTATCCAAAAGCTTAAAAATATGTACCGTTTGTAGAGTCGATTTTCACAAACCCACAGGAAAACTTACCTGGGGAGTGATTGGTCGGAATTGGTTGTAACAGAAGAGGTTGACTTCTCTTCTGTCTGGGTCACAGCTGAAGTGCAAAGCTTCATTCCCATAAACTGCAAAGCCTAGCACCCCGAGGAAGAACATCCGGACAGAGCCAAAGAAAAGGGTGTGGAATTGGCCAGTCACAGTGGGAGGTTTAACCTGGTATGGTTTTAAGTTAAAAAAAAAAAAGACTTTAGAACGAACACATTTTAAATGCTATTTTGATGACCACATTAAAAAAACTTAACAAGATTTAAATCAAGATCATCAACTCAAATACAAATCGTGCATTACAAGAATTGGCATCCCCCTCTTCACTCATTTGAATTCTGAAATGCAACTTCTGACCTGTCAAATGTATAATTGTAGGAATATTTAAACAACTGTGAATTCAAATAATATCCCTTATGCTGACCATTTAGCAGAAAATAAAGTTTTTATAATCTCAGAATCATCTGTTCTTTTTTTAAAAAAATTAGATAACATATCCATTATTAGCCTCAGTATACATACTGTCATTATAGAGCTTGTTAATTATTACTAGAGCTTTGGTTCTACTCGATAGTTATGCAGTTAAAAATATAAATTACTGTAAAGCACAAACAACTGAACATTCTTCCTGAGTTTTTCTATTTTTTTTTTTTTAAAGATTTATTCATTTTATTACAGCCAGATATACAGAGAGGAGGAGAGACAGAGAGGAAGATCTTCCATCCGATGTTTCACTCCCCAAGTGAGCCGCAACGGGCCGATGCGCGCCGATCCGAAGCCGGGAACCTGGAACCTCTTCCGGGTCTCCCACGCGGGTGCAGTGTCCCAATGCATTGGGACGTCCTCAACTGCTTTCCCAGGCCACAAGCAGGGAGCTGGATGGGAAGTGGAGCTGCCGGGATTAGAACCGGCGCCCATATGGGATCCCGGGGCTTTCAAGGCGAGGACTTTAGCCGCTAGGCCACGCCGCCGGGCCCGAGTTTTTCTATTTTTAAAGTCAGAGTATTTTGAACAATGTGATTGACATTTATACGATTCTGCACACGTGTGAGGTACATGTGCCTCACAGGCAATTCAGCTTGAAAGAACACAGGCAAGGCTCATACCATGGCTTTCCTCTGTTTCATACTTACACATCCTTCATACAAGTTTTTGATGTAATTTAGAGACATGTCTCAGGAGATGTTTCTTGGCACCCCTATGGGTTAATTCTTGACCCACATTGTCAGTTTCCTTCTGCCAGGAGCAAACTCCAGTATTCTCTCATGACTTTTACAGCAGAAAACTGAGCGATGCAGACTCTCTCCCCTCCTCCCGTTCTTTCTTTCTTTTCTCTTCATAGATCTGTGGAGCCCCAGCCAACTTTCCTGTCTCTGTCCCGAAACAAAGCAGAAGCAGAGGGCATATGTTCAACCTAATAATCCTGTCGCCTGCACTGTCAGCACAGCCAGCCAGCTAGCCAGCCAGCCAGCTGGGGGTGCCAGCAAAGCAAGAGGACAGTCCCACAAAGATCCTGAGTGCTCCACGTCCCTGCTGTCACCCGAGCATCAGCCATCAGTGAATCAGTGCACTGTTCAAGTTGAAGTTTTCTCTGAAAATGTCAGAGTAAAAAATTTTTTTCCAATTATGTGTGTTCTAGGGGATAAACACATGAGAAATATACCCAGTCCCTTCTTGTTTATCCTCATGGAATAGAACTGATTTCTGAGAAGTTTAAGAAATCTAACACAGGCCATGATAGCTGTTACATCATTAAATGTAACTGATCGGTTGTCACATTTGTCTCTTGCGGAATGATCACCATCAACATGAGAGGCTCTGCAAGTATATTTCTGTTCTGAGGAAAAACACAAGCTTGCTCAGAGCAGGATGTAGCACAGATCATGTGCACAAAGTATAATTTATTTTGTTCTTTAGTAGACACAGCTGCTGATCAATGTTAGGGGCCCTGAGGACTAGCAAGCACCAAAGCAGACAAATAACTACTTCTAAGTGGTAAGAAGAATCTTTAAAATGTGTACAAAGTACGCATGATGACAAAACAATGCATTGAGGCCGGGGGGCCTTGGGATGGGCATGTCTAAAGCCTGGAACACACACGTCTGCTACCACGTACACACATGTGGTGAGCGGCTCCTGGGAGGCCAGTGCGCCATTTGGCGCCAGGCTCCGCCTGCTGGCCGCCTGGCAGGGAAATTCAGGGATTTTGTTTTTTTGATATGCTGCTTTGGTAGCCCATGCTGAACCCACAGTGCTTTGGGGACGTGAATCAGTCCTAAAGCTTCTCAATGGCAGTAAATCTTCCTCTGAAGAACCTGTAATCACTTTATAATGCAGACTATCAAGCACCAGTTCATTCAAGAGCCAAGATTCTGGGCTTGTCCAGCAGGATGTCCCCATTGCCTAACATGATGAGAGGTCAGCAGAGTGGTCACAGTAGGCAGGACCATGACATTGACTGGCATTCGAGAACCATATCCGGGAGTAGAATGTCCCGGGGATGTGTGGGCCAAACCCCGTGAGAATTCTGACCCCACTGGATGGCTTAGGAGAGCTGGTGGGGACAAGGCAGGAGTCGCGACAGGCTACAGGATGTGCTGAGCTGACCCAGAGCAACCACTGGCACGCTTAACACTGGCTGGGAACAGGCCCGGATGGGGAGCTAGGGGGAGGCCCTGGCTGGGTGGAGTTTCCCACTAAGGGACGCAGGAACTGGAATGGGGCTGCATTCTGGTTGGGACACAGTTGTAATCTCCCTTGGCGTAAGTGTGGACTGGGACTTGACACACTGAACCAGGTTAGACTGCAGCACAGTTTGGTGTTCTGGAGGACCAGAGTAGATGTGGGACGGACTAGGCTGAGTTTCAACCCCAACTGAGCCATATATGAGCTATATGTGGGTATGGACGAGCCATGGCTGGGCTGAAACTTCTAACAGCAGGAATCAGATTGGGTTGAAGGCCAGTTAAGAAAAGACGCTGCTCCTGCTGGGGCAGGTGGAGAAATGAGCAGTGCTGGCTCATGGACCTGCTGGTATGCGCGAAACCTGACACCAGGATGGAGGAACCTGAGCAGCTCCTCTGACAGGACACTGACCCTACAAATAAGCGCAGGAAGCATGGAAGTAAATAACCCAGAAGAGGTTATGGAAAGTGTCCCACTGGCATACACTTGGCATGGGTTGAGGGTGGACCAGGCTGAGTCAGTTTGCGTCATCCACTGGCAAGTCCAAGCGCTGGAGTTGAGTGCGGGTCGAGCCAGGTTTGGTTGCGACAAAAGCAGTACACAACACAAAATGCCAAGGCGAGGCTGCCTGTGCCTGTTAGGAATGCAGCACCCAACCAGCACACCTCCCATTGGTTTGGGTGAGGGCCGAGTGTGTGATGGGCAGAGACAGGATGGACTGCAACACTCATTGGTTTCGGTGGAGGTTGGGGCTGAGAATAGAATCAACCCAGCGGTTGCAACCACCAGCTGATCGGGGTGATGGGTTGAGGCGGACACTGTGCTTGCTAGTACATATAGGAATCTGGTCTGGGAACACCTCAAAGTTTCTTTGAGGAGCCCCTCAATCGAAATGGAGGAATCAGAACATTAACCAAGAAAAGATGGAAGATGGAGTAGGTCAATCAACCGCCTCAGCTATATGTTGGCAGCAAAATGCTGGACAAGGGGAGACTCTAAGATGGACTATGTCAATCAGTAGACTCTGCACCAGCCTCATCGTACCTGGAATGGCGAGATTGGCAGGGACTTATGACTGGTGAACTATCGGAACCACTTGAGCAAGGATCTCAGTGAGGTATAGAACCCATTGTATATAAACTAAAATTGAAATGTCAATGAAGTAGACACAAGAAGTGGTTAAGAACTCGCATTTATTTTTAGCATATTGGTTACTCAATGCTATGTCAATTACTTCCATAACATTATACATTGTTGCTGATAATATGTTGGGAGCTTTTAATTGATCGGGATGATACTCTGCTGGCTCTACCTTCAGACCAGAGAATGTCTCCTTAAGAAGCCGTTGAACTTAACTGGACAATAAGATGCTGGACTCTGTTTGGTATATGCTTGCAATGAAGGAATCTCAACTGAACCTGAACTGTGGTTATGCAACAAGGTGGAGGAATCCACCATGGGGGGAGGGTTTGGGGAGGGGTGTGGGGAATCCCAGCACCTATAAAACTGTGTCACATAATACAATGTAATTAATAAATAAATTTATTTAATTAAAAAAACAAAAAAACAATGCATTGACTTTAAAAAAATTTTACCAATGTAAGCTTGAGCTACATTTTTTAACATGCTGAACAAGATTAGTTTAAGATGCTAAAAAGCATCAGGTATTACTTTGAGAAGTGCTAAAATTGAGGAGTTAAATTGGTGTGCATCTTGGGTGGATGAAATTTGAAATTATTGATGCTGCATGAAAAGTTTATGGGGACCATGCCCCCCCAAATTTAAAAATTACAAAGGCATAATTTACTTAGAACATTAAGACTGAAGTCTAAGCTGTTTGTGATTTATATTATAACTACGATTGGCTGAGATATGACACCTCAAGCAAAAGAATAAAAGATACAAAAGTCTCACTGGTCCGCTAATAATCCTGAAAACGTTAAGAAAAAGTGACTGGGAACAATCAATGGGAATATAATCTGAATATAATCTGAGAGCTGCTCTGTAGTCTTCCGTACATTGCTAAATAAAGGAAAGGATTCTCTGATCCATTATTTCAAAGCCCTATATTCTAGGCTTCTGGTTCTTAGCTGAAAGTATCTTCCACATTTTACTCATTTTTTTTTTCATGTTCGAAGCTGAATGCCTTCCTTAGACTGCTTTCCAGAAAAAAAAAAAGAACTTTGGGGAACCAAAAACTTTCGAAAATAATTTCACTCATTTCTGGTCCGTTAAATCCAAATTTATATTTGTTTTGTGGACGCAAGACTTAATTATTTTTATTTGCATTCTACCTATTAGCTTTAACAACTTAGTTTGAAAAAGCAGCCATACTTTAAATATCTCCTCTATCCTTTTTTTACATGTATATATATATATATATATATATATATATATATATATACACACACACACACACACACATATATATATTTCTATTTTGGATCTTGTTTTTTTGAAATCATGCTTTCGAAATTCTTAGAAATCTTTAGTAGATTTGGGATGATCATTAGTCAAGCCAAATAATCAATGTATTTACGAAAGTGTGCTCAACATCATTAATCACCAAGGAAATAAATCGTTCAGATACCATTTCCTAGCTCTTTTTAAAAATATTTTATTGGAAATGTTAATAATATTTATGGAAAGAAGAGACAGAAATATTTTCCATCTGCTTGTTCTGGGTCTCTTGCACAGGTGCAGGGTCCCAGTGCTTTGGGTTGTCCTCCGCTATCTTCCCAGGCCACAAGCAGGGAACTATATGGTAAGTGGAGCATTACCCCTAAGTCCCTAAAAGTAAATATTCATAACGAGATACAGAAAAATAAGCACATGTGTACTATTGGTGGGAATGTAAATTGCTACACTTGTTATGGAAAGCTGTACAAAGTTTACCCCCAAAACTAACAACAGATGTGCTTAATGACCTAGCATTTCATTTACCCAAAGGGGATTCAACCAATATCTGCATTGCCACCTTTACGGCAACATTATTCAGATTCAGCATTAGCCAAGCGTGGAAATAACCAAAATGTCCATCTTTGAATGACTAAATGAAGATATAGAAATATATGTGTTAATCAACTTTTCATTGTTATGAAAATTACTGTACAAGTTTCTCTATGAAGAGAAGTCTATTTAGCTCACAATTTTTGGAAATGTAAAAGTCCAGATAGCATAAGGCTGGCTCTGGTGGAGTCCTCTCTTGGCTACATCAGCTCATTACAGATAGCAATGGTAGAAGCAAGTGCATGAATGAGCAACCAAGTCTTGACAAGAGTAATATTCATGAGTCAGGCTCAAGATTTTTACTAACACCTTCTTGCGGGAACTCACACTAAGAGACCAACCTTTCCTTCTGAAGATGAAACACTCAGTGGATCCAAGGGTTTCCCATTAGAACCCTCCCTTGAAAGATTCCATTGGGGCCCAGCAGCATGGTCAAGTGGCTAAAGTCCTCGCCTTGAAAGCCCCAGGATCCCATATGGGCGCCGGTTCTAATCCCGGCAGCTCCACTTCCCATCCAGCTCCCTGCTTGTGGCCTGGGAAAGCAGTTGAGGATGGCCCAAAGCTTTGGGACCCTGCACCTGCATGGGAGACCTGGAAGAGGTTCCTGGTTCCCTGCTTCGGATGGGCACAGCACTGACCATAGCGGTCACTTGGGGAGTGAACCATCGGATGGAAGATCTTCCTCTCTGTCTCTCCACCTCTGTATTTCTTTGTAATAAAAATAAATAAAAATCTTTAAAAAAATAAAAAAAGAAAGATTCCATTGGTCTCCATATCAGTGTGGCCCAAGTTCATGACAACAGAATATTTGAGGCAGACAAAAGCATTTAAACTGTAGCACTTCCAAGTGTGCATATGCACAAATACACATACAAATACACACACTCTCCAAAATCATATTCAGCTTTGCAAAAAGAACAAAACTAGCCATGTGTGACAACATGAATGGAAAGTGAGGTCATTATGCTAAGCAAAATGAAAGACCCAGAAAAATAATGTATGATCACACTTTAATATGAAATCTAAAATTGTCAAATCCATAGACTTATAGAGGAGAATGGTGATTTCCAGGGGCTATTGGGAGGGGAAAGGGAAATGGTAAGATGTTGGCAATAGGCTACAAAGTTTTGATTATGTAAGAAGAATAAACTTGGAGAGATTCAACATGCAGCATGTGATATTGTTAACAATATTTTATTACAGACTTGAAATCTGCCAACATAGCAGATATTAGACACACACACACACTTTAAGAAGTCACAAATAAGTTAGTTTGTGGTGATTGTTTCACAGTGTACATGAGTGTCAGAACATTGTGCTGTACGCCTGAAATGCTGCTGTCAGTGATGCCTGAAAAGAAAATTAGGTTGAAAAGTTAAAAAAAAAAATAATGTACATGTCTTATCCTAGAGCTATACCTTTTCCTATTCTTGTGCTTAATTGTGCCCCCAACTTTTTCATCCATTCAATAAGTTATAAGCATTACAGCAGTATTGTGAATATGTAAGAAAAATGTAACGCCTGCTTTCATGTGCTTAGGTCACGCATGCATACGTACACTTACATGTGGCTATGCTGTGCCTGCGATGAGGCATGGTTTATATGTAATCTTTCAGAGTATCATCACCTAGAGTCTTTGCTGATTTTGCATCTGACGGATGAGGGGAGATGATCTGTATGTGTTTCTTCTCGTTTGTTCTTTGATTCTAGGGAGTTGACCGTTAGTCACAGTGATTTACCTTTCTCCTCATGAGATAACCAATGAGTACTGAATGGGTGGAGCAGAGGTCAGTTTGGGTATTCACAGTGGCATGTGTCCCATAAGGGCAGCTGAGTCAAGACAATCTGCAAAGCTGCCTTAATTCATAAATCACAACCCTTAACCCATTCACATCTCACTGAGGTTTCTGACCAGCCAAGAGTGTATTTGTCTTTCCCAGTGAATAATGTATGCTTTCTGGAATGGAATTGGGCATAGATTAGTTAAAAGGACCAATAATCAATGAGGTTATTTTGGGTTAATGTACTTCCATTTCTTCAAAAGGAAAGGACTGCACACTATTATCTTTAAGTCATTTCACTCTCCTTTGATTTTATTGTTCTATGTATTTAAAAATGCTTGTAGACCTTTGGTATTTATTGTCAGGTATTTGAACAGTGCCAGAAATCGTTTAGTGATAAAATGAAAGGTCTATTTTTCCTTGTTTTCAATGAATTTGTATTTCAAATACTTTCAAACTTCCTGATTTCGATTTGCATAACACACATAGCTCTTTCTCCCTTTTATACTTCAACTACATAGCCAAGCTTCACTGTAGAATCCTTTTGTAAACCCAGGATAGCTCAGTTTGTGGTACCTTCCTACCACTACTAACTGTTATTTTAACACTACATTCACTTTGGTAGCTTCTGCTTTTCCATATGCATAATGGGGTTAAATGTTTCTTATGTAACAAGGCTGCAGTGATTAAATGAGAGGGTGTGTGACATAACATCTTACCCATGCCTGATACATAGCTGTTTTTTTTTTCAGCAAATAATGTTTTTAAAGAACAAGCCCCTGATGCAGCGGTTGAATATCATTTGGAGTGTCCCTATCCCGTGTTCCAGTTCTTGGGTTTGAGGAGCTCCTCTTAGAATCCAGCTTCCTCTCACTTTTCATTGTATAACACGGCAGATGATGGGTCAAGCACTTGAATCGTTGTCACCCACGTGGTAGATCCAGGCTCGGAGTCAGTCTTGCTGAGCCCCCAGCAGCTGTAGTCATTTATTGAGTGAACTAGCAGATGGAAGCTGTCTCTCTCTCTAACTCTATTGCAGTATCTCTGCCTTTCAAATAAAAAAGCATAAAATCAGCAAGAAATAACAATGTTATTGTTACTAATAAAGTGAAACTTATCTTGTGAAACGTATTAGAAGGTTGCCAAATAAGTAAATGTTTGGGTTCCACAGTTAACAAACAGGTATTTGAATTACTTTGTAATGGAAATAACTTTTAAAAAATACCCAACAACTCTAAGCCTCATTTTAATCATCTCCTTGATGTTTGCGGAGCTGTGTTCAGCAACTTTTGGGAAAAATCAGGCGCTATTTCTTCAAACACTTTGTTGTTTCCTCCTTTTCTTCTTCTAGGACTCCAATTAAAAAAAATATGTTAGACTGAATGACCTAATACCAGACCAGTTCCTATTACCTGAATGTGGTTTCCACTGTGATGATGTTAAAGGTGGGACCCTTAAATGGTGTGTAAGTTATGATGGTTCTGCCTTCACAAGTGGATCAACATCATCACAAGAGTGGGTTGATTATCGTCGGAGCGAATCACAGATATAAAGTACATTTGACTAAATTTCTTCTCTCAGTCTCATCCATGCTTTGTTAAGTATTTTTCTGTGTTAGAAGGTGATATGAAGACCCTCTCCAGATGCTAGGACCATGTTTTGGACTCCAAAGCCTCCAAACCATGACTCAAATATATTTTTAATATTGATCACTTACCCAGTCTGTGGTGGTAATAGAATTCCTCATCTATGAAAAATATATTCTAGGATTTCTAGTGTGTTCCTGAAATTACAATAGTACCAAAACCTTATTTCTACATTTTCTCTACGTATATACTTATGATAAAGCTTTAGTTCTAATTAGGTAAGTATGTGATTAATAAAATAATTATTATAGAAAATATTTTAGTCACTTCTAATAAATAGAACTGTAACAATATAGTAAAAGCTATGTGAATTGTTATTTATCAAAATATCTTGCTGCATTGTACTCATACTTTTTCTTGTGATGATATAAGGGGATATAATGCTTATGTGATGAGATGAAGGGAAGAACATGGCACATGTATTGTGAGATAGAATTGGGCTACTCTGTAATTGTTACTTAAACATCAAACACCTATACTGCACTACACCATCTATTAGTTGACACAATTTTTGAGTGACAAATGAGTGGTTAGCCTATAAGCAGTGGATATGATTATCAATAAGACAATTTATGTCTCATGTTGCACATAGGGGCAAGATATTGTGCATAACTGAAACCACTGAAGCCTTGGATAAAGGGGAAATACTACACTCTGCTACAGCAGCAGAAGATGGCCCAAGACAATATTGGGCTATGTATATATTTTTTTCTACTATGTCCCATTGTGAATATTTGCTAAGTTAGATTCACTGATACTTTCTTCCCACAAAGTCATCTGAAATTAAGCCTGCCTATGACAGTCTTTTATTTCTGATATATTTTCATTCTTAGAAGTGCTTGAATTTCAGCCCATGAGTCTATCATTTGTTCACAAAATGAGGCTTTATTTCAGATAGCCATGCCCATGCGTTTAAATATTGTTTCTGATTATTTGCTGCTACAAAGTTAGAATTCAATAGTTGTGACCTGAATCATGTGGCTCATTAACCTGAGATATTTACTTTCTGAGTCATTAAGAAAAGCTTTTTGACCTTTCTGGATCCAGCAGAATCTTGGGACATTGAATTGGGCCCTTTTTCTTAATCTTCAATTTCTCTAAGGGTCGTTAGTGATTTTTCTGTACCTGCTCTGAATAGATGGTACATGTTTAAATAGGTGTTTGATATCCTTGTTTCCCACTGACATCATTTCTGTTGTTTACAAGTTTTTTTAATCACATTTTTCTTCACATTATGAGTTATGTTTTCTTGCTTTTATTGTGTCTAATATTTTGAATTTCATTTTAGTTGTTAAACTTTATTACCTTCCTTCCAGGGAGGTAAAAATTCATCCTACCTAGAATTGGGTTTCAGGAGTTAGTTGGACACACATGAGACTTGATTTAAACAGCGTTGGGGTGAGTTTAGGCTAGATGATAATTTAGGATCAACTTAGGTTCTGAATCTATTTCTGAGCAGAGGTGTCTACTGATGGAACTATGTTCTTAGAAATGTGTTGCCAGGCGATTTTCTCTGTGTAGCTAGCATAACTCATGTAAGTATCGTAAACATCATGACTCGAAGTAAGATGTGATGTCAGGTGAGCTCCTATAATTAGGGTCTGGTAAATTTATGGAACCCTGTTGTGTTCGTTGTTACACAGTATAGGAGTGTGCTCTGGTATACTTTGCATTCCAAAATCTTTCTCCTGTGGAGAAACAAACTGCTTTCCATCCTGTTCAACTCTTACATTTTTATAGGTGAACTCTGGCTGCATCATTACGCCCAGTAACTTAAGGCAGTCTTATAAAGACAAATGCCCGGTGTTCTTCCTGATTTGTGACAATGAATGTACACATCTCTGACAACTAATAAGACAAACGCAATTGCTGTGTGTGAGGATCAGAATTCTTGGAATACAGCTGTATTCTTATACATGACAGTCTACACTCTTGAGTAACAGTAGGATTTCCATCCTCTACTTGCTATGTCCTGCCACCTTTAAATATTGGAAAGTTGAGGCTGTTACTGTGAAGTGGATGAATATAAATGGCAATAATTTGCGAAAAAATATGGAGAGGAGAGGGATAAAGGAAGGAGAGGAAGAAAGGTGAGATTTATGCTTCTAAATCTGTGTCATGGAGAATGCAACATCTACTCATTTTATATAAATTACAAGTCAAAAAGAAAACATGAACAATCTGAAAATATCCAACATGCACTCCCATCCAAGTTCAGAAAACTTCAGGGTCATCCTCGCTCTGCAGTCCTCCTGGGACTGACCAGCACCTCGTCAGGAACCACGCTTCAGGCGTTCTTCTTCCCTCAGCCCTCCCCAAGAGGGAGGGCGAAGCCAGAGGTTGTTCTCCGGGAGACCTGTAGGCATCCTGACTTCTCAGAATCTGTTCCTACAGAGCCCATGTCATAAGACCTGCACAGGTGAGTCTCCTAAATGCAGACAACCCAGTGTGAGATCTTCCTGAGATTTGAAAAGACTTCCGTGTTACAAGTACCGAGAAGTTTCAAGAACTGTAAGTTCCAGGCAGCTGAGGGGCTCACCCTTTAACAGATTACAAGTAGTTCATAGACACAGTTTCAAGAAAATAATTAATCTCTTCCTCTCTATCTCCTTTCCTTCATTGTTTTTAATTTTTGAGTACAAAATTTTAATTTAACTTATGATCAAGAATTAATATTAAAGGGTGCTGCTACAAAGCGTATAAGACCACAATGTTAATGGAATACAGGAAAGGGTTATAAACAACAATGAAATACGAACTAGTTTATGTATTCTTAAATGTACATCTCTGTGAACAGCACCCTGATGAGCAATTCCTAATTCAACCTGAAGAAATACAAATTTTTCAGTCAATAGCTTTTCCATTATGAGAGTGTGTATAATCTTAACCTGCTTTGGAGCTCTCTTACCTGAAGCTATCGGATCATCAAATAAAGGACTTAGAGCATCAACATTGGCTCCATGCACATGATTATTATCCATGGTAATGACTGCAGGACTAGTAAAAGCAACATTAGTATATGCCACTCTGCATGCTCAGATTTTCATGATAGTCTAATCAATTTAATCCCAAGGAGGTTAGTGAATCTTATGACTCCATAACTGTATCTTTTTACTTATTGCTAGGAAAATTATACCTGTCTTTTTGATACTCAGTTTTGAAACTTATCCTTGTTCAATTTCCCTTTCTTTTTTTTCTTGTGAACCCAATATCTATGAAACCATTAATATCTCATCATGAACAATTTTGGTGAAATTCTTTGCTAGAGAATCAAAATCAGAGAGCCCCTGCTTAGTAGAACACCTTTGTCAGTGCTTATCCTTGACTTCATCCAAGTTCTCATCGACAATAAATCCTTCCACTAATTTGTTGCCAGTTTTCAATGCTGTGTATAATGAGGAATTGTAAATGCTTTTGTTGCATGCCTCAGTGTGGAGAAAACTGATTGTTTAGTTTACCAGAGCAGTGTACTGTAAGCGCTCCTTTGTTTCCCAATATTTTTATTTATTTGAAAGGCAGAGTTACAGAGAGGAAGAAGCAGAGGCAAAGGTAGAGAGAAATCTTACATCTATCAGTGTACCCTCCACAGAGCAGCAACAGCCAAAGCTGGACGAGGCTGAAGCCAGAAGCTAAGAGCTTCCCAAGTTAATGCAGGGCCACGAGTACTTGGGTACTGCTGCTTTTTGGGGTGCACTAGCAGGGAGGTCTATGGGAAGTGCAGCAACCTGGACTTGAACAAGTACCCTTATGGTATGCTGGCATGCAGGCAGCAGTTTAACCTATTATATCTCAGTGTTACCACCCTGGAAACTGCTTCTTAATTTCAGCGTGCATGAACTCAAAATTTGAATTACTGACTACATAGCGTTCTTTGAACTTATTAAATTGAACTGTAGTACATATTATCAGTCTCATGTGTATAAATTCCTGATTACTGAATTAGAAACTTATACTAAATTCCAGACCTTCATTAGAATATCTGTTCCTTATTCCCTTTGTGACATGTTATCAAGGAAAGTTCACTGCTTTGAATGATGATAAGCCTGAGACAAATTTAGCTTTTGAAAGCTGATTAATGTCTTTTCCTGCCATGAACGCCTAATTTGTAAGGCACCTTTGCTTCCTTTTATATGGAAAATTTAAAGTCCATTTTTTCTATGAATTCCTTTTTATTAAATATTTGCATGTGCTAATTTGTCTTTAAAATGTTAATACAGATCCTGATAGCAGATTTACTAGAGTTGGTAAAATAAGAAACCATGTGTGCAATAGTAGTATTAGTATGCTGCTGACTATACTGAGTTGAGCATTGTGAGCCACATAAACTAAAATCATTAAACATCCTTTGGTAGTTTCAGGAAGAATGATTTGTTCAGATTTATATGTTATGAGAAGAGTGAAAAGATGTGTATCTCTAAGACCTTCAGTGACCTAGCCATTGCAAGCAAAATGGCACACACACATGAGTGGAAACTAATTACAGTATTTACATTGTCAGGATTGGCATAAACTCTAAGACACGATTTTAAGTGCTACAAATTTTTGTTATGAGTTTCATCTATGAAATTTTCGTAGGTTTTCTTATTTTCAATGAGTTGTGAGTTTCTCATTATAATGATGTTAGTCAAAGTTATTTGGTTAAAAATGGTTATGCTAATGACAATGGCAATAATTGTCTCATTTGGCCAAGTTTGGTTATAACCTATGGTAATAATAAGCTGAAAGGTGATTGCATGCTAATACATCTGTTAGAAAACCCATCTAACATTGAATTATTAGTCTGAATAATAAATGAGTAAGTACTAAATATGAATGAGTCCTAACAACACCTGGCTAAAAATGACTTAGCAAATGTTAAATAATGCAAAAAGATCCTGGGAAAATTCAGACCATGCTGGAATTACCTCCCTAGAGTTGATATAATAATTGATAGAATAATTTGGAATTAAATGATATCTTTAAGTAAGATACAGAGAACTTGCCCTTATTTTATAGTATCTTGTAACTAGGTAGCATCAACAAGTTTTCAAAATTTCAATGTTATTTTTTAGTGGATGTGTGGTCCTAGTAATTTATTTGGGAATGCCTAAAGTACTCTGAAAATATTATCCTTAAAGTCCTTCAGCCGTGAGTGAACAAGATTTTAATAACTGTAAAATCTCTGCCAAACCAAACACGCTATCTGCAACTTCCTGCAAGTTAAGGAGTTATTTTTATGCAAATGTAGATATCTGTGTTTGGGTAGATGTCTCATTCTGTGAGACTGGAAAGTTGCAGAGAGCAATGGATGTCAAGGTTCTTTCTCTGATTTAACACTATTCAACCAACAACCATTGTGGTTATATCAAATTAAAAACAAGATTTTAATGCTTACATGTTGTGACTTTATGGGAAAATATTAAGTCTAAGAACCAACAAAAATAACTGACATTTGAAAGAAGATGAAAAAGTACTTTGTTGTAATGGTGATAGTTACACTATATTACATCTGTATTAGTATGTTTGAAGTCTGGTTTTAGTAGGTTCCCATATTTGTTCAACACCTGTTGAAAAGCATCTATAGCCATGCCTGAGTACTCAGCCTTCGGAAAGCTTTGTTGCTTCTCTCCTAGCAGTTAAAAGACTCACTCCACAGCCTCGTTCAGCATTCTCAGCAGTTCAGTTTGGCCCTTTTACTTCCCATTCTGATAAGAAATCTACTGTTCAGTGACTATTATTGAGAGTAAGAATGTTGAAATAATATACAATTATTGACATGGGCAGTACATAATAACTACTATAATCAATACAATTTTATTATTAGGGTTTATGTGTTAAACATCAAGCCAGGTAATTTACACTCTATCTGTTGTCATACTCAGAGTAAACTAGGAACTCTGTTCCCATTTTATGGATGATAAAACTAAATCATTCATAACTATTTTTTCTCTAATGTGCTGGATATGCAAATGTACAGTTGGATGCTAATGTCATGTTTTGCCGTTCAACTCTATTGTTTCCCATTAAATTTCTATTTTTTCAAATTAAATTCCTTATATCCATGATTTTAACTCTGATTAACTGAGCTAAAGAAAAACTTTTCTCTGGATTTTTAGAATATTTGGCAAGATTCACGTTAATATGAGGTCACTTAGAAAACAAATTTCACATGGCCAGAAATTCTCAAAAACATACATCATGGTAAGTAAACTATGACTTTAATGGAAGTGGAAAAAATTAGTATATATTTAAAAAATTTAGTTGATATAATAATTATATATACTTACAGGTTATACAATATTTCAATACATGTAGACAATGAGCAATGATTTAGTCAGGATAATCGACACATTCCTTACCTCAAACATTGATCATTTATTTTTGCTGGGAGCATTCAAAGTCTGTACTAGCCATTTTGAAATTCACAGGTAATTGTGGTCAACCACAGCTATCCTACTTGATGTAGAACATTTGTAGCTTTTCCTTGTATCCAACTTCCCTCTGTACCCTTAATTACTGTCTCATCTTTGTCCTACTCCCTACTTTCTAGCTCTGGCAGCCACTATTCTACTCTTTATTTCCACACATGCAGACACTTAAAATAACTCATGAGAAATGCAATTAATAATTTTTTTTTTTAGATTCTAAGGTCCCCACATTGTAGTGTGTCAGGTTAAGCCATCATCTACAATACTAACATTTTCTGTCTGAGCATGGGTTCAAGACCCTGCTACTCTATTTTCAATCTAGCTTCCTGCTATTGCTCTTAGGAAAGTAGACGATGTTATCTGAGTGTTTGAGCCCCTACCATCTGTGCAGGAGACCAGGATGAAGTTCCAGGCTCCTGACTTTGCTGTGGCATGGTCCTGGATTTGTGGCCATTTAGTGAGTGAACCAGTGGGTGTAAAATCTCTCTATTCTCTCCCCGTCCATGTCCCTAGTCTTTGTCATCCTTTCAAATACGGAAAAATAAAAAATCTGAATACAAGAAGCTGAAGTCCATGCAGATTTCTTTGATAGCACATATTTTAATGAACTTCTTGGAAGTCCTTTTTGTAAGTGAAAGGACATGGTACTATCTGTTGTGTCTAACTTATTTCACTTCGTCTTTTGGCTGTAACTCCCTTTCATTGTGCATGGCTTGGTGAATGGAGGCTTGAAATTTTGAATCCCTTCTGTCACCATCTAGCTGGGTGACCTTGAATATGCTGTTTGATTGTTCTAGATGTAGTTTCATCATCTGTAAGATGGGAAACAGAGTTCCTAAATTTGCTCTGAGTATGACAACAGATAATGAGTGCAATTACCTAGCTTGGTATTTGACACATGAGCCCTAATAATAAAATTTGACTGATCAGAGCAGTAATTTTGTACTAGCCATGTCGGTAATTATGTATTATTTCATCACTCTTACTCTCAACAATGGTCTGTTTTACTCCTTGAATTCAAATTTCTGAGGCATAAATTAAATGTATCTATAGACATCAAATGCATTTCCCCTGAAATTCTTACTAATTGTCATTCTCAAGTTTCCCTCTTAAACAGATATTAATGGGACTTTGCTTCTTGAACTATGTTTTTCCTTTCTTCTACTGTTGACGTCAACAAGACACACACATAGCCACAAGGATGATAGTAGTCTTCTTAATATCCGATTTCGATTTAAACTTACAATTGATTATGAGAAAGAAACTTCTTGGTGTGATCCATCACTTCTAAATTAATGAGAACAATTTTCGTTTTTCAAAAAATGGCTTGTAAAGAAATGGTGAATTAATAGCCACAGAGATATCAAAACCACCTAGTTTTTAAATTTGTATATATGCATCTATATGTATACAAATACATATACAAATATATGTATACAAATAAAGAACATGATAGAGATAATTCTCCACAAAATACCGCAGAAAAAGGTTTTAGCTTTGACCCATGGGGATTGCCTTCAAGGTGACAAGGTAATTTATTTTTTCAACTATAGCTCATTCAAATTCTTGTCTTCTCTGGCATTATTGCTGCAGGTTATATTCAGTGGACCAAATTCATATCAGTCTTTTAACCTCTCCAGAACACTTTGTAACTGAATGTATCAGATTCAAGTGGAGCTTTTCCTCCTTCATAATTGAGCTCTTCATGCTGAGAACCTCTCAGGGATCAGGAGAGATGGCCAAAAAGATGTGAATGTAGGAGGAACTGGACCAAAGAATGACTTCTGTTAGACACTGATTTATTTGCATGAGTTGGTTATGACCATATTTACAGAAGAGCAAACTCTATATGAAAATATCACATTCCAGGAATTTATCTTTTGCATTTATGGTTATCATTTTGATGTTCACAAATATGTAGATGCTTCCAAATTGACAGTGTTGCTTGCTGTATGCACTGCAGTATGATCATTGTTCACATCTCCATATTTGCTGTTTTCCCTGCATCATGTAGAAAGGATGAGTGTAATGAATGTGTTAATCAGATCGATGAAATTAAATATTTTTATTTTATTTTACTGTTAACATTTTATATTATTTAAAATGGTTTCTACTAAAAAGTCATGACATGCTAAAATTTCTGAGCAAATATTTCTTCTACAGTAGAGTGCTTTCTTACGAATGTCATCATTAGCCCAATGTCAGTAAGTTCGGTGCTTAATCACATTAAGTTCTTGTGTTCAGAGGTGTAGGACAATCACAAGCTCGCGTCCCCACCCATACTTTCACGAACGGATTCTTCTTAGGCTACATTTGCCACTCATGATTCAATGCCTTTTAAAAACTGAGCCATCCATATGACTTTGGGTTATAAAAATAAACCCCTGTATTTTCACGGGAATGAACAGAGTCAGAAAGGACTTCTCAACACCCCCACAGGGTAATTTTCAGTGAGCTTACACATTTCAGGTTTTCCATGTGCTAAGCTCAAGTAAACTTTCAAATAGTTGGGTCACAGGTCCATTCACGAGCCATTTAAAAGAATTGAGAAGAATTAAATGGACTTGAAGATACCATCACATTTGGGTTAAATTGCACAGATAATTTTTGTTTTAAATATTTTTATGATTTGCAGAGGCTTTTGCACTTGAATTATTTTATGTAGCTAAAAATAAGCCTATATGATGGGCAAGGAAGTTATGGCAATACTATTGGCTTTTGTTATAGGAAAGCCTCTGTTTTTCTAGAAAAACCCTCTTTCTCTAAATGTTGAGTTTTTGTAAAGGAAATCTAAAATGAATTCATTTTCGGATCTGACACTCACTACTTGGGTCTTTGTACCTGTACTCAGCAGAATGGGTGAAATTGAATTTCTGAAGACATAATCATTGTGTTGTCATCTTTTGTGGCTTTAATTTTTGTTCCTTTTGTGGTTTACTCGAAGTTGACTTGCTCTTAAAGGTACAAAATTTCATCATTGCTCAATAGGTGGCGCTAATGGGACATACATTATTGAATTGTCAATTCTTGTTTATTGCCAGAGAAGATTTATTCTAGTTCAGTAGCATGGTTGTTAAGGGTAAAGACAGGCTTGTTGCAGTCCTGCTCATGTGGGGACTGCTAAATCCACATAACATGATTTTAGAGACTTATTTAATCCTTGCTTTATACACTATTTGAAGATAATATTTATTCTTTTGTAGGTAGTTATTGATATTTGAAGAGAAAGCATTTTTATTTTTGCTGAAGGAAAAGCCTACTGTTTGCCTACCTAAAATATATTTCAGTCATGTGCTGCAATGGAAGAAAGCTCTCCTTACATGATTGATCCGTTAACACTGAGTGCAGAAATCAAATAAGATACCTGGGAGTTACTAATAGCTAAGAAGTGATAATCCTGCAAATTTGCAAACTAAGCAGCTTCAATCTGAATCCGGACTCATTGTGAGAGCCTAGGGAGGATGGGGGGTGAGTTTGCACGACAGTTACCCTATTAGAGGTAGACTGAGAGAATACACTGATTTTTCTCAGCATATGTTGCATACATGTTTTGAAATGCATATTGCACCCCATCAAAAATATTTAATAGCTGTGAACTATAATTTTAAACATTAAAAAACATGACTTTAGAAAATATATAACCCTTTTGAGATACACATAACAGGTTATTATTATTTTTATTTTAATTTGAAAGTCAGAATTACAGAGAGGACGAGGGAGAGACAGAGAGAGATATTTCATGTATTATTTCACTGCCCAAATGGCCCTAACGGCCAGGGCTAGGTCAGTCCAAAGCCAGGAGTCAGAAGCTTCTTCCAGGTCTCCCACATTGATGCAGGGGCCCAAGCACTTGGGCTCTCCTTCTGTTGCTTTCCTGGGAACATTATCAGGGAACTCCACTGGCGGTTCAGCACCTAGGACTCCAACCGGCAGCCTCGGCCTTGTAGTGTAGGATATGCAGCAATTCCCCACAGCGTTCCAAATTGGAAATTGCCTTTTTAAATTCTACTGAATATTCAGTATGAGAATCAGATATACTGTGGCTATTCATGGACTTTTAAGAAAAAGAAAATGCTATTTAATTAGAAAAGAGTGAACTAGATGTTTATCTTAATGATGAGAAATTAATCTTTGTGTTAGGAGGTGCCTGGGTAACCCCAGAGCAAGGTATCTGGGAACCATCTGGCCAAGAAAGGAAAATCTGCATTTTCAAAGGAGAATCAAAAGGGTTTGCTCTAAAGTCCTGTTTCTATGAGGATTAAACTGGCATTGGTTTTTGTGGCATACTAAGTTCTTCATTTTCCAATTTCCTTCCAATAGAAACTAATCTCATCCCAATGCTTTGCTGTAATTACATGACGTGATCGATTTAATCCTTTTCATGATCCTATTTGAAACACATGGATGGACAAAATGATTTCACAGGAAATTCTGTTTGACTTAGGTTAAGAGACGAACGAGTATGTGACAGTCAAGTTGACATTTTTTTTTTTTACAAGTAACAGTAATTGGAAATTCCACAGAAATCCACATTATTAGATAACCAGAGCATTTTTGTTTTCACCAAGAAAAGCATTTTGTTTAGTTTCTATGAGCAAATCTGAAACAAAGATGTTGTATTCGTTCCTCCTTCTTAAAAGAAATGACCTGGCCTTGTACCTAATTTTGTTGGGTGCAGTGACCTAGAACAAAAGGCCATGCCAGTTTAACATACTCGTGCTGGCACGGATTTTTTTGATCAGTTTCCAGCATTTAATTAAAACAGTTTTCAAATACGAAGAATCTTCTGAGATAACTAATCAACTTCTCAATAGGATCATTTGAAGAAAATTTAATTTCTATCTGGTGTCTTCAGGTTTCTCAACTGAATACATTCTGTTTCAATCTGTGCATGTGGCTATTACTATTAAGCAGAGTGATATAAATTATAGTCTCAGCTAAAAACTTTCCTAATCTAGAGGGATTCAGTAGATTTTCTGTACATGAATTTGGCAGAAAACATAAGCTAATGTGACTGGACAGATTTCTTCCATTTCTTCCTCTTTTTCTTCTTAACACCTCAGTTGATACATAGTTAACATTCCATACCATACCATTTACCCATGTAAAGGATATGATTGTAAAATTTTTTAGGGGTTGGCGTTGTGGCCTTGTGAATAAAGCCTCTACCTGTGTTACTGGCATCCCATATGAGTGCAGGTTAATATCCTGGGTGCTCTACTTCCCATTCAGCTGCCTGCTGGTGGAGGATCATCCAATTGCCTGAGATCTGGTCTCACGTGGAAGTCCCAGAAGGGACTTCTGGTTCCTGGCTTTCGTTTTATCCAGTCCTAGCTGTTGTGGCCATTTGGGGAATGAATCAATAATTGGCAGATTTCTCTCTTTATTAAATAAATATAACACATCTGAAGAAAATATTTTTTAGACTTGTGTGACCATCGCCACAGATTTGAAAACATTTAATCACTTCCCGAAGAATAAACACAACATTGTCACTCATTCCTGCTGTTTTCCATTTTTACCATAGCTCTCTGCTCACTGCTCATGACTACTCAGCTTTCTGTCTGCGCATTTGCCTATTCCAAAAATGTTTAAGTTTGTGTGTTTTATTTTGTATTGATCCAATTTTATTATGTGTGCTGCTGAAGTGAGCTTTTATGTAGATCATTTTATACAAAAGCAAACATATAAGATGTGGTCTCTGACTTAAAATATGTGACATTTTGAATCTTTATTGTGATCACAAAATAGTTTTTAATGTTTTCATTTATTTATTTTTAGTCATTTGCAAGGTAGAGTTACAGACAGAGAGAGAGGGGAAGACAGAAAGATAAAGAGATCTTCTCTTCTTCTGGCTTGTTGTTCAAATGATCACAGTGGCAGGACTGGGCCAGGCTAAAGCTGGGAGCGGATCCTCTTCTGGGTCTCCCACATGGGTGCAGGGATCCAAGTGCTTGGGCCATCCTAGTTGCTTTTCCAGGCTCATTAACAGGCGACTAGGTCAGAAGTAGAGCAGCTGGAGCTAGAATCAGCACCTATATGCCATCCTGGTGAGTGCAGACGTCAGCTGCACTTGCTACAACACAACGCTGGTCCTACACAAAAACTTTGTATTTTTTAGAGTTATTATTTTTATCGGAAAGTTAGAATTAGAGAGAAGGAGAGACAGAAAGATGTTTTATCTGCTAGTTCACTTCCCAAATTACTGCAATGGTTGGCGCTGAGCTGATCCAAAGTCAGAGGCCTGGAATGTCTTCCAGGTCTCTTAAGTGGGTGCAGGGCCTCAAGACTTTGGGCGTCCTCTTTTGCTTTTCCAGGGGAGGGAGCTGGGTTAGAAGTAGAGCAGCGGCCAGGACACAAATTGGTGCCCATATGGGATGCCAGCACTTGAAGGTGGAGGATTAGTTAATTCAGCCATGTAGCTGGCTTCACAAAGAAACTTTCTAATGTCTCTTGTCATTTCTCTTTTGGTCTTCAGTTTTGACATATTTGTGAATTTGCAGAATTTCTTTTAGTGATGTATTTATACATGGCTCTTTTATTATAGGAGAGCACACCTTGTTATGTTCCAAATATTTTAAATTTATTGAGCATTGCATTTTGGCCTAGCATCTACTCTATCCTGGGGGAAAGTTCCATGTTCTTTTGACACTGTGTTTTACTATTTTCGAGTGAACTGTTCTATAGAAGTTTTGATGTCCATTTGGTTTATATTTTAAGTTCTCCTTTTGCTTGTCACTAGCTGCTGGTTGTTCTAGCCACTACTGAAAGTGAAGCACTACCATTGTTTCGTTGTCTCTCCTTTCAGTTCTGTCAGTATTTGCTTCATGCAATTTTGAGACTTGGTGACTAGATATCTACCTTAAGTCTCTAATTGTTAAGTATTCTTAACAGATCGAAATGTTTGTCATTATGAAATGTCCCTCAATCTCTTGGAAACTCTTTTGCTTTATTCTATTTTGTCTGACATTTGTACAGTGCCCTCTCCTTCAGCTGGTGTTTGCATGTATGTCTTTTCCCATCCTTTTAACTCTCCTCCTGTTTGTTCCTCTGAATCTAAAGTATGACTTTTGTGGAGTTGGTTCCTTTCTGTTTTTTTAAAAAAATCTTCATTTTTATTTGAAAGACAGAGTGGCAGAGCAAAGGAAAGACAGAGATGTTCAATCTGCCTGTTCGCCTCCCATGGCTGCAGCAGGTGGAGTGGGCTGCCCTCAAGCCAGGAGCAGTTGTTCTGGATCTGCTGTCTGGGTGCAGGGGCTGCTTTCCCAGGCACATTAGCAGAGGGCTGGATAGGAAGTGGAATAGCTGAAACTTGGACTGGCACCCCTACTGGGTACTGGCACCGAAGGTGGAGGCTTATTCCACTAAGTCAGATGCCAGCCCCGGACCCTCTTTGTTTTCACTCTAGGCTGACGGTCTGTGATTTTTGCTTTGATAGTATGATCCGTTAATATTTTATATCATTATTTAAATAGTTGGAATGATATCTGACATTTCCTTTTTCATGTATGTGTGTTTAAATTCTTATTTTGTTTTTATGTTCCATCTTTACTGCTTTCTCTTTTGTGCTGTTGTATATTTCAGCATTTTCAGTTCCATATATATTTTACATTTTTGTGTTATTTTCTTAATCATTTCCACAAACATTTTATCTTAGTAGAATCCACTTCAGAGCTAAAACTTACAGTAAGATATAAAAGTTCTTGCCTTTTACAGGCCTCTGTTTCTTCTTCCTTTCATGATAATATTATACAGTATGTGAATAACTGTGATAATCACAACATGTTGTTATAACATCTACTTTCTATAGCTTATAAGTCTTTTTATTTTTTTTAAAGATTAATTCATTTTATTACAGCCAGATATACAGAGAGGAGGAGAGACAGAGAGGAAGATCCTCCGTCCGATGATTCACTCCCCAAGTGAGCCACAACGGGCCGGTGCGCGCCGATCCGATGCCGGGAACCTGGAACCTCTTCCGGGTCTCCCATACGGGTGCAGGGTCCCAATGCATTGGGCCGTCCTCGACTGCTTTCCCAGGCCACAAGCAGGGAGCTGGATGGGAAGTGGAGCTGCCAGGATTAGAACCGGTGCCCATATGGGATCCCGGGGCTTTCAAGGCGAGGACTTTAGCAGCTAGGCCACGCCGCCGGGCCCTATAAATCTTTTTAGACAAACTTGGAAAAGGAAGAAGAGTAAGCATATCTTTGTAGAGTTTTCTGCATTAATCTTACTATTTATAATCATACTATCATTTAAAATTATGTAATTATGTTTTTCAGTGCTTTTGTTTTACATGTGTCTTTCAAATGTTGTCACTTGCTTTCTGCCTGAACAAATTTAGTACTTCTTATCTTTCTTTTAAGATATGTATTTATTTATTTGAAAGCCACAGCCACGGAGGGAGAGAGAGAGCTCCTCCATGCACTGGTTCACTTCTCAGATGGCTGCCATGGTGGGCTGGGCCAGACTGAAGTCAGCAGCCAGGAACTTTTTCCAGGTTTCCCATGTGGGTAGCAGGGACTCAAGCACTTGAACTATTTGCCACAGCTCTTACCACACCATTAGCAGGGAGCTAGCTATGAAGTCAGCTCAAATCACTTTTATTTGGGCCTGGTGTGGTAGCTTAGCGGCTAAAGTCCACACCTTGAACGCTCTGGGATTCCATATGGACACCTGTTCTAACCTCGGCAGCCCCACTTCCCATCCAGCTCCCTGCTTGCGGTCTGGGAAAGCAGCAAAGGACGGCCCAAAGTCTTGGGACCCTGCACCTGTTCAGAGGACTGAAGGAAGTTCCTGGCTCCTGGGTTCGGATCGGCGCAGCTCTGGTTGTTGTGGTCACTTGGGGAGTGAATCAACAGAGAGAAGATCTTCCTCTCTGTCTCTTTGTATATCTGACTTTGCATAAAAAATAAATAAATCTGTAGAAAATCACTTTTATTTGTCTGAACATGGATTTCTTTGTGTTGGTCCTGTTTGAAATTCATTGATTTCCTTCAGTATAAAGAGTGATGCTTTCCAAAAAATTTGTTGTTACCTTTCAGCATACTTTTAACCTCCGTATATCTTCTCAGATGGTACTTTTATTATTCATATTTTGATAATTAGTGATGCTCTTCATTTTGCTGAGTTTCTGCTAATTTTTCCTTTTCCTCTACCCTGTTCAGATTGCCTTGTATGTGTCATTCTGTCTTCAATTTCATAGTCTGCCATTTCCAATTTACTGTGGAACGCTAAGGAATATTTCATCTCGATTTTTGCAATTTTTCAACTTCAGAGATTTTATTTGATCCTTTACAGAATGACCCTTCACTATCTGAGTTCTCTTTCGGGGAGACATTGTTGCTGTGTCTTCTTTCCATTTTATGTTGTCCTTTAGTCACTTGAACAGATTAACAACAGTTTGAAATCTTTGCTCAGTTTGACATTTGCATCCTTGTAGAGGTGAGATTTTTGTTGCCTGCACCTTTACTGTATAAAGACCATACTTTCCCACTATGTGTATTTGGGAGGGGGGCATTGAGAGCTGGATTTTTTGATAATAAATTGCAGCAATTCTGGATATTAACCCTCCCCACTCCTCTAAAGGACGGAGTTGGACTAGTTCAGTTGGGTCTGTTTTACCCTCACTGTGCAGCCTTTGATGCCACTCCTCACCAGGCAAAGGCTGTAGTATGTGTACAGTCATTTCGGGATGAAAGAGTTCTAGCAGTTTACTTTTTTGCTGCTTTTGTTGATCTCTATATCAATCTCTCTGTCTCTATAGATTTAATATCCAGCTTGGTCAGCTGCTGTTGGCTAGTTGCTGTGTTGTTTTTAATAATGCTTGGGCACACGAATTGCTCCACAGTATGATCCAATTACATCCAGGCCCTTTTACAAGCATGCAATTTGAGGTCAGTCCTTACCATTTGTTCCAGCTCCAGGAGTTCTCTTCTTAGCCTTCTCTTTCTTAATTTCCTCTGATGAACCTGTAGATTGTTTAAAGCTATGGATGGTTAAAATGGAGCTTGTTGATTTCAGGGAGCTGCAAGCCTCCTCTTAGTTTTTCTTTCTTTCTTTCTTTCTTTCTTTCTTTCTTTCTTTCTTTCTTTCTTTCTTTCTTTCTTTCTTTCTTTCTTTCTTCTTTCTTCCTTCCTTCCTTCCCTCCTTCCCTCCTTCCCTCCTTCCCTCCTTCCTTCCTTCCTTTTTTTTTTTTTTAGCTTCCACCATCCTTATCATTTTCAAGAGTGTCCTTCAACTTCAACTTTCCAAATCTTAAATACAGTCAGTTCCATTGGCAAGAGCTTTGGAACCTTCTGTTTTTATAGCCTGGTCTTCTAATCTCTGGGGAAAAACCTCTACACAATTCTGGAACTTAGGGACAATTGATTTTCTCTCAGTGACATTTCTGCTTTTCATTGTTCTTTCTTAAAAAGAGATTTATTTATGTATTAATTAATTAATTAATTAATTAATGTATTTGAAAAGGCAGATATACAGAGAGGAAGATCTTCCGTCTGCTGGGTCACATGCCCAAAAGGCCACAACAAATGGAACTCAGCTGATCTGAAGCCAGGAGCCAGGAGCTTCTTCAGCATTTCCTGTGTGGGTGAAGGGTCCCAAGGTTTGGGCTTTTCTCAACTGCTTTCCCAGGCTACAAGCAGAGAGCTGGGTGGGAAGTGGAGTGTCCTGAACATGAACCGATGCCCATATGGGATTCTGGCACCTGCAAGGTGAGAACTTGGGCCACTAGGCTAGCATGCCAGACCCGCGTTTCTTCCTTTGTAGCAAACCGATGTGCCAGGGTAGTGGCCTCTGTTCTCTTCTCCTTCTCTAGCCCAGCATGGCTCTCCTCCCTATCAGGGAGATGACATGAGTGTGATCAGGCCTCAGTAGCCATGCTCTGCCGCACCTCTGATGGAGAATGACCTGTGACGACACCACTTGTTCAGACTGTCCCAGGTCACTTAGATGCTTTTCTGCCTGGAGCAGCGATGGGTCTAGGCAGGATGCGGATTTGGGAATTCTGGTGGTGTGCCTTTCCTGGGAATATTGTTGCTGACTTAAGAAAGGAATAGGGTTTCCATGTTTTTGGCTGCACACATGGAGAGGAATTTATGGTATGCAGAATCAGAGTCATGACTGAAAATGAGAGGAGGTTGTACCTCAGACACCCCAAATTTTTCATTGGCTTTACTGGGATGGCGTAATGATTCTTGACTTGCTGGATGCACTTGGGACAATTTCTAAAACACTGCATGCTTACATACCTTTGCAAGGTTTACCAGTTGTGATTGTTGTAGCTAGTGTCTGTGCTACTTTTCATTCCAGAATTCATTGTCCTGCTCGGCTAAGAGTTCACACTCTTCCCTGTTGCTTTGTTGGGCCATGTTGTCTTAACACTTCTTCCGTATGGAAAAACTATGGTGTTATGATTTCTTTTGAAAATTTAGTTTTCTGCGTATTGATTTTTTATGTTCCATTTTCTTTGAAAGAGAGAGAGAGAGAGGTTTTTCATCTGCTGATTCATCTCCCAGATGTCTCCAACAATCAGGGCTCAGCTAAACTGAATACAGGGGCCCAGACCTCAGTGTGGGTCTCCCATATGGGTGGTAGGGTCCCAGGTGTACCAGCTGCTGCCACTGAGGGTATGTATTGGTAGGAAGCTGGGGGTGAAAGCAGAGCGTGTGCTCAAATCCAGACACTGACATGAGATGTAGGTGGCCCAGGTGGCGCCTCACCCTCTGCACTGGAACCGGACCCTAGTGAAGTCTTCTTTATCAGATTAAGAAGCTTTGGTTTCATTTGCTTTCTTACTCAAATAGCTCGACAATGGAACATCATACTCCTGCTGGATGCTTCTATCCTCTGGATGTTGCCTTTCATTAAAAGCAAATTCTGTTTGTTGTAATTTTCCTACACTTGGTTCTATTTACCTTGCATGTCTCTTCGATCTGGTAGTAAACTTTCATTTTATCTACTCTTTTTATTGCTAACTGCCTGATGCAGTTAGGAAACATATTTACACACATACACACAAAATATGTTTCTCATGACAAAGTCAGGTGGTAATGTAACCTTTAAGCAAGGTTTCTCTGTGTGTGGTTGAGCACCTCCTACAGAACTATGGGGCCGTGATGTTCAATGATTTAATCCATTTGTGATTCACATGGGCTTATGGTCTTGAGTGTGTTCTCACAGAATTTGTATGTGGAATCCTGCTCCTTAATGTGATCGTATTGAGAGGTAGGGTCTTCAGGGAGTAGTTAGGCTATGAGAGCAGAGGGAGAGGGATTTTCTTAAAGGGACCCAAAGGGGATATTCGACCCACGTTACCACGTGCGGAAGAAACGAGAAGGTAGCATCTACAGGAACAGGTCTTCACCGGGCAGTGGATCTGCTCCTTTCATACTCTTCTACTTCCCAGTTCCCAGAACGGTGAGAAGTGAGTTTCTCTTTTTTACAAGCTATCTGGTTTAAGTCTTTTGTTAATAATCTGAATAGATCAAGATAACAACACATTATGTTGATCCAGCAAAATAGAGTGCAGTGATTTCCTCTACAGTTCTGGCCTTGCGCCCAGCCATTTTCCCCACTGTCACTCACTCCCACCTGAGGGGTGCGTGGCTACCACAGATGCACCCTGGTCGAGGCAGCATAATCACTCCAATTCCAGAGTGCAGGTTAGGATTCACTCTTGGTGTATGTTTTATGCATTTTGACACGTGTATGACATTCATCCAAATTTGTGGCATCACATGGAATGGTTGAATTGACTTAAAAACCTCTGTGTTCCACTTACTCACTTGTCTTTCTCCCCAGCCGCTGGCAGCCATTAATATTTCACTCTTTCCAGATGTTTTCTTCATTGTTTTTCCTTTTCCATAATGTCATGTAGTTGGAATTGTACAGTGTATAACATTTAGTACTCAGTTGCTCCTCTTAGTAATACATTTAAATTTCTGTAATGTTTTCCGTGACTTGTCAGCTCATTTCTTTTTAGTGCCGTATAATGTTTGTTGTCTGAAACACTGAAGTTTGTCCATTTAGCTATTGAAAGTTCTCAACTGAACTTGAACTGTGGTTATGCAACAAGGTGGAGGAATCCACCATGGTGGGAGGGTTTGGGGAGGGGTGGGGAGAACCCAAGTACCTATGAAACTGTGTCACATAATACAATGTAATTAATGAATTAAAAATAATAAATAATAAAAAAAGAAAGTTATTTTTGTTGCTTCCAAGCTTCAAGGATTCTGAATGAAGCTGCTACAAGTTTACGTTTGCAAGATTTGGAGTAGATATCATTTTTCAAGTTATTTTTTGGGGGTAAGTAGCAAGGATTATGATTGTTGGATTATATGATGAAGGAACAATTTGTTTTGTAAACTATACAACTGTCTTTCAAATTTGACATATCCACCATCATGGATTAGCGTTGCCTGTTCTGCATCCTCCTTAGCATTTGCTAGTGTCCATAGTTTGGATTTTAGCCATTCTAATAAATATGTAGGGACCTTACATTGTGTTTGGATTTGAAATTTCCTAATGAAATATAATATGGAGCTTTTTTTCTGCTAAGGTGTCTGTTAAAGTCTAGGCCTTACTTTTTTCTTGAGATGATCATCTTCTGATTTTGAATCTTAATTCTTGGTGTGTTTTGGATATATTGACCTGCAATACTTCCTTGCAATTTTTGTACTACTGAGATCCCAGATCTCTGTGATATTTCTTCACAGTGATTTACACCAAAGGTTTAAGCTTTGGTTAAGCATGTAATTATAACTTATCACTGATTTTCTAATTGATTGTGACTTTGATGTTGTGTTTATAGGTTGTTATGCTTGTGGTTATTTTGATATTTTCTTATGTGTTGCTTAGCATTTTTATAGCTTTCTTTAGATTTGATTCTATGACCCATTTGGAGTTACTTTTTGTGTAGGGTGTGACATCTGTGTCTATTATTATTGTTATTATTATTATTGACATTCAGATTTCCAGCTATGGCACCATCGTTATTATAGTTTCCAGTTGATTTATAGATATGATAACTTTTGGTTACATAACATATGTTTTAATGTTATTTTGTTAAGTCTCATATAGTATAAACACAGACAGAGTCCAATAAGGAAAGCTTAAAACAGACAGGAAACAGCTTGGACTCCCATGTACCTTACTAGGTAGGACACACAGATCAGTTACTCCTTACTAAGGTATTGAAGATTTTTCTGCACACCCCTCCTAAAAACGTTCTGTTCTTCAATTGTTAACATATGCCTTGTTAGAGTTATAAGCCTGTTTGGACTATCCTAAAATTCACCAAGTTCAGTAAAAATCACGCTTGAATGCTATCAGCTGCTGAATATAAAAATGAAAATAGCCACGAGACAGTTGAATAGTATCCTATAACTATTTTAAGGCATATAGCAGCCAGTTATGTATACACTAAAATTGAGATGTCAATGAAGTAGTTACAGGATGTGGTTTAAGGCTTGCATTTTCTAACATATTAGTCACTCAGTACCTTGTCAATTAACTTCATGATGTTATAAATTCCCATGTTTCTTCCTGTTGTTGAAGTTGTGTAGTGGCTTTTCATTGGAGGGGATGCTATTCTGCCAGCTCTACTTTCACACCAAGGATGGTCTGCCAATGAAACTGTTGAAATTATCTGGACAATAAAATGCTGGACTCTGCATGGTTCTTGCCCGCAATGAAGGAATTATGACTGGTTATGATCTGTATAACTGTAACAATATCGAGGAATTCAATATGCAGGGAGGGTATGCTGGGAGGGGGGTTGGGGGAATCCCAGAGCCTATGAAACTGTGTCATAAAATGAAACAATAAAAAAAAAATAAAGTGCTTCTAAGTTATTGAAAATAGTTTTACCATTTCAGTCACCATTTTTAAGCTTGCAAAGCAATATTAAAGCGTTTAGTCTTCTAAACATTTAGAGAAACCCCACAACAGTCACACTACCTTTTTAACAATTTGCTTGAACTATTCTGTGAATCTCAGAGTTTCTATAATCTGAATGGTAGGAATCCAACCTATTTTATGTGCTAATTTAATGCGGGCCTTGATTTCTCCATCCCTTTTGAGCAGTTGTTTCACAGGCCTTGGTTAATTTTCTTCTATGCTTATATAGATAAGCAAGTATTTAGCTAAAAACTTAACATTGAGAGTAATTATGAATCTTTGCATTTTTCACTCCATGCAATTGCCTTTTTAATAGTACTTTGCCTTGCAATTGCTTAGCTATATTCATCTCTCTGAACCTGCAACTTCATGTCTTTATGTTGAGGGGGACTGACAAACTTAGTCTGCTTACCTGATCATTGCCAAAGACTTGAAATGCTCAGCAAGGGCAGCAAATTGGAGCAACGGCAGTGCTCATTGATCGGTCTAGCTCAGTGATCACCACTTTATTTTGCTTTCTGTCCAAGGTTTGAAAACTATCATTTTCATATGTTTTAAAAATGTGTTTAATGTCTTGTTTCATCTTGACTTGAAATGGAAACTTATTCTTGTCTCCTTAGTCTCAAACATCTTCTTTGAGATTTTCTTCTGTGACATTTAGTGCACTGGAATTCTAATACTCCATATTACTTGTAGCTTTCCATAGGGCCCCAGCTTTATTCTTTATAACATTAATTCATATTCCCAGTGTTATCTATTAAGTAGCTCATATTTTGTGTTCGTTGGATCATGCTGTTTAATATTAATTTTCCTTATTTACATGCAACTGTCTTTTTCCTTTTTATTCTTTTCAGCATTTCTTTTCACTTTGTGAGTTACTCTATTTTAATATTATAGCTCCACATTAATATCTCCTTCCTTTCAAGCTTTATGCTTTATACCATTCTGATGAATAAATTGGTTGTGCTGCAAGCAATGATTATTAAATAATTTAAAATTTTTATTATTTATAGATGCTTACTCAATGACTAATATTCAAATTAATGAAATCTAAAGAGCAAGAATATATAGTTTTTCAGAAGTTTTATATCAAATTAATTATCCATGTTATAAACTTTGTATCAGGACTAGAACTGCATTCTTTGTTTATTTAAAAACCATATTTTTCAATGTATTTTTTCTTCTCTGTCAACAATGAGATATAATAGACTTTGAAATAAAATGCTTCAAAATGAAGTTTGTCTTTTTTGAAATTAAGCCTTAATTTTATACTGTGCAACATTAAGAATTAAATCTCTTCCACAGAGATTATTTGTATAAATTAAATGATGTAAGATTTTGTGGTGGTATAAACATAAAATGGCATATGGTTCATTGAATAAAATAAAGATTTTGCCTTCTCAGTAAATACATGTTTCTAATGTTTATTGATTTTACATTTATGAAACAATATCAATGTTTCTATATGTGATTTTCTAATATGGTTAAGTAAAAGTTATATAATTTTAATAACTTTTAATGTGTTTCAGTCAGATATCAATGAGATCATCGTTATTAAAATATTCAGTATATTCTCATCCTGCATGAATCTAAGCCTGTAAATGAATGTGTATGAATTTCTTTGGAACAGAAGTACAGAGGCCTTATTTCTACAATATTGTCCACTTTGAAATTTGTTAATTCATCTTTTGAACTAAATATTTACCTTACTTAAACGGATAGGTTAATAATACAGACATGAACAAAGGAGAATATAGAAGTTCATACAGCAGTTTAAACTCCAAGGATTTTCAAGTAAATTAAATGTAAATGGCACAGAAGTGGTGTAAAAGTTGGAGACTTGGGCTTGCTGTTCTTTACTGAGATGGTCACTTTGTCTCTCAGGTATACTGTCTTCATCATTTCTCTTGCTTAAACTCTGCTGGCATGTTTAACATTATTCTCTGTCTTACATTTGAGCTCCTTACTTGAGCAACTCGTGTGGTGACATGTTTGTGCAACTTGGGGGCATTAAAGAGGACAAGCAGTACGCACATCCAATGACGTTGAGTGACTTGACCATAATCAGTCAGTCCACAGAAACCAGGATGAGAACTCAGGGGTTTTTTTAGCCAAGTCCTGTTCATTATGTTACACAATAAGCTGGTATTTCTTCTTAGCCACCAGTTCACGGGAAAAAAAGGCCATGCTCCATCCATGGACAGTCAACGCCAGCCATGTAATAGATGCAACAGAAGGGGTTCAACCGAGCTGTTTCTGAAGCCAGGACTTCTAGCAATTATTTCTCAAGTGGTGACAGGAACTATATTCTAAATGAAATCCCTGGATTCAGCCTGAAAGTTGAACTTGTTGAATGATTTCCCTCTGTGTCTGAGCCTGCCTTTTTATACATGCAAGGTATGTGGAGACAAGGCAATTCGGAGGAACTCAAAGAATGTCTTTGATTAAGGAGGAAATCTAGTTGGTTTTTATTTTAATAATCATTATACAGCCTGAACATCTGTGCAGTTGTCAAATTGGCATATAACATTTCTCATGTGAGATTTTGTCTCTTAAAAGCTCCTTTTATATTTTTAACAAAAAATATCTAAAGTGGCAGCTATTTGGAATGCACACAGAATTTTTGTGGTATTGCAATTTATTGAAATGAGAGACATTTTCAAAAATAGTTGGAGATGTTTTGGAATTTAAATGACTGATTTAGAAGTTTATTTTGTGTAAAGAGATGTTAAAAGAGAACTTGCATACATATAAGATACACATATAACTACAAATAGAATAATATTTACATTTAACTGTGCATATAGGAACATTCTAATTAGATAATATGAAATTGTTTCAAGTACTAAAATTTTTAAAAAATTCAACTGGAACTTTAAAAAATATTAACATAAAGACAACAAATTGTTGTGTATTTTATAGATACAACCTTAAGAAGATAATGTACTTCCATCCATCCCTCTATATGTCCTAAATTCCCTACTTCTTCTTTTTTCTTTAGCAAAAACACAATTTCAGGGCCCAGTGTGGTAGCCTAGTGGCTAAAGTCCTTGTCTTGCAGCTGCCAGAATCCCATATGGGCACTGGTTTGTTCCCTGGCTATTCCACTTCCCTTCCAGCTCCCTGCATGTAGCCTGGGAAAGCAGCAGAGGACAACCCAAAACCCTGGGATCCTGCACCAATGTGGGAGACCTGTAAGAAGCTCCTGGTTCCTGGCTCCTGGCTTCAGTTCAGCTCAGCTCCAGCCATTGTGTCTGCTTTGGGAGTGAAGCAGCAGATGGAAGATCTTTCTCTCTATCTCTACATCTCTCTGTAAAATCTTACTTTCCAATAAAAATAAATAAATCTTAAAAAAACACATAATTTCGATCCGCACTTTAATCACAGATTTAATGCAACACTAAGCATCATAGTCAACTAGTAAAAGGCAGAGAAACCACAGACCGTAGAAGTATAAAGAACAAAGAAATCACAAGATGTCCATTTAATCCCTATTCAATTATTTTGTGTTTTATCATAACCACCACATGTCAGCAGAAACATATGGTATTTGTTTGTTGGGATTTGCTTATTTCACTAAGCATAATGGTTTCCAGTAGCCTCTGTTTTGTTGCAAAAATAGTATTTCATTCTTATTTTTTTTTTTTTTTTGGCCGAGTAGTACTCTAGAGTGTATTTACACACCACAATTTATTCACTCAGTCATCAGTTGATGGACATTAGGATGCTTCCGTATCTTGAATATTGAGCTAGCGAACATGAAGTTGATTACCAAGAAGTTACCTTCCTTGTCTAACTCAACAATGATAATGAAACACTGTTCTTGGTGAGAAATATCCAAGTGTTGCTTAATTTGCAAATGACTTCGCACATGTGCATACTTTATCAGTTTTTGACTAGATCATTGATACTTTTTTAAATTATTTTCCTTGTTACTGTATAATTTAATCCTTTAATAACCATAAACTAACTAAATGGTTATAGTAGTGAGAAAGAATGTTATTTAGCTAACTCCAGAACTAGGTAATCATTATGGGTAACTGATTTAAAGCTCAAATTGTTTGGACAATTATTTCATTGTTAGTGACATCCTGTTTAAAATATTGCATAATCGGTATGCATTTGGTGTAGCAAATAAAATGTCACCTGGAATCCTTGCATCCTACAATGAATGGTATGCCTGGGCTTCAGTTCTGGTTTTCTTTCCAATCTTACCTTCCTGTTAATGCACATGCTAGAAGGTAGCTGTTCAGATCTCTGGTCCATGGCACTCGTGTGGGAGACCTGAGTTCCAAGCTCTTGGCATTGGTCTTGGCCAACCTTGCCTATTGTTGGCATTTGGGCAGTGAGCCACAGGATGCATGATCTCTTTCTAGCTGTTTCTGTCTCTGTCTTCCAACTGACTTACCAGCTAACTACGTCATTTTAAGATGGTGTATCATATGTGTATTAAGTATATACTGAGACATAGCATGGCTCAGTCATAGGTGTAAGTTTGTTCGGCTTCAACAGATATCTCAAGTCAGTTTCTAAAAACAAAATATGCACAATCCAATTTGGACAATTTTTAGTTTTTATTAAAACTGAGCATATCCAAACACTGTGAGCTAGCAAATCCACAGCTAGGATTTGTTCAAATGCGCATCTGAAGACACGCACAAGAATATTCAGGAAAATACAAACTACACAGGCTAAAAATTTAAACTATCAAAATATCAACATTAGAATGGATAAATAAACAATGAGATATTGGCAGAACAATTCCTCCACAGCAGTAAAAATCATATATATAATCTCAAACCCGTGGAGGGAAGATCTCAGCGGCATAAACTCAAACAGTTTAACCTTATCGTTTCCCATGTGCGGGTATTGAGGTCCAGGTGTTGCAAGATTTCCTAGAAGAGTTGGGAGCAAAATCGAGGCCTGCTAACTTGGGTCTAGAGCTGCTGCTCTCCTGCTGTATAGGAGGGAATGTCTGAGTAGGTGAGGTACCTTACGTAGAATCAGACATCATTAGTGTGGTCTAGTTCCTGGGGAATGGAATCTGGAACTGAGCTATTTAAACGATCTATCGTAGTGGTGAGTGAAAGAAGCTAGGCACCAGTGTCCGGAGTGATTCCATGCCACCCCTGCTCAGAGTAATCTAAGAGAGTAACATGCCGAGGGGTAGTTCCTCAGGGCTGGAGTGGTTGCTTGGAGGATAGTTCTGATTGGTGGCCCAAACTGAGCAGTACATTTCAGAAATGTGTGCTTTATTCATGTTATATTTCAATAAAATAATGCCTCGAAGAAATACACTTTTCTGCATTTGGGATAGTGAATGGAAGACGCCTGGAGAAAGAATTCCATTCATTTCCTTTAGTCTTTGTCATTCACTTTCTTTCCTCTTTTAACATCTCCCAAATCCTCTCAAACTTCTTGCCTGGGGCTCCTCCCGCTAGGAGGCGGGCACAGCTGGGAGCGTATAGGGACGAGGGGTGCGGGGTGGGGGGACGGAGGAAAGAAATCAGTGTCCCTTAAAGTCCACACAGCACAGCAGGCGCTGCAAAATGCCCAAGACTCCAGATAATTCCCCGCGATTCAGCCGCGAAGGGTTGGGCAGCGCCTGGGCCAGTTAGGTTCCTGCCCTCCCAGTCCCGGGCAGGTGCTTCATAGAACATCAGAGGGATAGAGCCACGTTTTCCGGAGGACTGGTCACGGCTGGCTGTCAAAAAGAACACACCACCTACGGAACAGAGACGCAGCTGCCTCGCCCCTCCCTTGTCCCGTTTCGAATTCGGAGCTAGCAGGAGCGCACGCACCCTTTTCTGTGTGGAGACCTTGTCTGTGCGGACTGCTGCCAAAGCCCTGTCCTCCTCGGGACTCAGCTGGTGCAACTTTCCCGTGGTCCTAAACCTGCGGGGACCGGGGAAAATCTGGTGACCAACTCGTGAGCGTTGCACTTTGCAGGATACCTGAGCGCGTGACAACTCTAACTCAGTCTTCCAGAGAGCAGACCATGCCCCCGACGTCCACTTCCAACCTCTCCCTGAGCCTCGGCGAGAATCAGAGCTGTCCCTTTCCCGAGGTGTGGGAAAGGGATCCCCTGCCTGCCTCGGACCGATCCCCCGCCGAGCTGGTGATCCGCGGCGTGATTCCGTCCCTCTACTTGCTCATTATCACGGTGGGCTTGCTTGGCAACATCCTGCTGGTGAAGATCTTCATCACCAACAGCGCCATGAGGAGCGTCCCCAATATCTTCATCTCCAACCTGGCGGCAGGCGACTTGCTGCTGCTGCTCACCTGCGTCCCGGTGGACGCCTCACGCTACTTCTTTGACGAGTGGATGTTCGGCAAGGTGGGCTGCAAATTGATCCCGGCCATCCAACTCACCTCGGTGGGTGTGTCTGTGTTCACCCTCACTGCCCTCAGCGCCGACAGGTGAGAGTCCAGGCAGCCCTCTGCTGGGCAGAGAGGGAGGTCTGGTGCAGGTGGTGAGGAGAGTAGAGCAGGTGTCTGGAGTGCCCCGTGGAGCCTCAGGGAAGGGAGGAAGGAGTAGAAAAGCAGAGGACAGACTGTATCTGGGAAGTGAATTAAAAAGGGACTGGGGTTTGAAGCCTAAAATAACCTAAGAAAATTCTTTGTAGATCATTAAATTGCATTAGTTTGAAATTAGTTTTGCAATTGCATACCCTAGATCTATACCCCACATTGGGAACTTTATTGTGCAGTTCACAGCAAAGCTATGGAATAAACACTGAAAATTACAACTCTGTGTGCCTAAACCTGATTTTCTTTATTCAGTAGGATAGTAATCTGATAGGTGACGTGTTTGTGTTAACCAAATACTTAATTTGAGGGGGGGGGGTGATTCCAAGAACAAGCCAGATGTAAAAACCTCTTTCAATAGGACTGAGTGCAACAGCTAGCGTCTTCCCCACAGACTCCCACAGGACTTTTCAGTGCGAGAGATGCCTGCTCAAGCAGTATGTTGGAGAGCGTCTGGAGGCCTACACATGCCAGATTTTTGAAAAATCAGATGTGGGCTCCTGCAACCTGTCCCGTCTTGTTGATAACAACATTCTTATTTTACATATTAGAAAAAATGCTGCCTATGGTCGTGTGTTTTTGCTATTCAATCATTTTTCTCCAAGATGCAGGTCGGCATCCAAATGCTATAGACCTCCAGCCTGGGGTCCTGCCTCCTTACTTGCAGTGCACTGCAAAGGTCTCAGATCAACACCGACAGGTAGTCAACAGCCATAAAACAACACTTACATTTTAGCAGTGGTGTGTACAGCATCGGCATGGGACGGTGCCTCTCATACGCTGTATAAAGTTCTTCTTTCTAAAGAGACAAGCAAGAGAAACCAGCTAGAAAAGGTTAGGATTACTGAATAAATGATATTTAATTTATTGGATTGAAGTATAGCAACTTTTACTAAAAATAAGCCATGCAATTCACATTTTAAAAAAACAAGACGATCAAATGTGGACCTTACAATTCATCTTGTGTCTATGATTATATAAAAATTACAACTGGGCACTTGTTGTGGAGAGCAGAGTGCCCTCTTGGAACTGGCAACTAGAACATTTTTAGAAAAACTTATGACTCATATTTGGTGAAAGTATGGGTCAACTTTTGTTTTTTCTAACCCTGGTTTCTTCTTTTTTATTTCTGTTGTAAGTTGTCTATATCATTATTTCTAAGCTGCCTTAAATCCTTCTGAGCAAACTGAACATAAACAAGAGCAGTCCTGGCCCAAGTGAAAGAGTTGAATCACATTTCTTTGTCATTGTTACTAAAATGTTCATGCTGTACTCACAAAATTCACCATATGTGTAGTAAACAGCAAAAAGGGCCAGGAAATATGTGAAATTTAGCATTTTCCTCTGACCTTGGAAGACTTTTACCCAGGGCAAACAGTTAAGAAAATTTGTGTGAAATAAACTCCAGACTTGGGTCTTGATACTAGTGTTACATTCCCAAACTGAAAACATTATGGCAGGAATTGTGACTATTACTATAAGTAATCTTTAGGTTTTGTTAGAATAGCTTAGCAGATATTTTTTTAACCTTATAATTTAAATAGGCACTATGAGTAGAAGTTGTTAAACTTTAAATGCCAGATTTTAATTTGATATTTAAGGACAATTTTTAAAGATTATTGTAAAGGTGTGTTATAAATGAAATGAGGTACTTAAGTTACACAAAGGACAGAAATGTACCATTTGAGATATACTACATAAACTACATGTGAATCTTTCAATTTGAAAAGTATACAATGACTCTCAGTTTCTAATAGAATATTGTCTTTCATTCAAAAAGGTTGATGTCAATTTCAAAATAAAATAAGGGTATAATAATGAATAGTGGGAAATTCAGGTCCACAATATTTTTATTATTAACTTAATATATAAATTAAAGAGGAAAGTCAACATCATTTTAATTAACTATGTTAAATTGCTTATCTAAATATCTTAAGTCAGGCTTCTATTCCCTGGGGGAAATTAGATCAAATGATAAGGTTAAACTCTTTGATCTGTAAGGTACTAAATAAGAAACTTTACACACTTAGAATATGTGAAAAGAAGATTTGATACAAAAGAGACTTTTATAGCATTATTTTAACATCCTAAAATCTGCACCTATATCTGGAAAAAGATGTATTTACTGACTTGAGGTGGTAAGCAAGATGATCATGACCATTGATCTGCTTGAAAAACATTTATTCTTATAATTACTTTTGCTGTAAATAAGAGAAGAATTTAGTTAAAAATTATAAATGATATGTCCTCTGATTTGATAGTCTTTTTCTTCTACAAGTTTTCTAGGTGACTCTGAAGATGGATGCATTGTGGACAGCACAGGAGTAGACGCTTCCTTCACTTCTCTCCAGCATTTCCAAAATCCAACTTCTAATAACATCATTCCCCCCTCTTCCTCCACAATCGTTGCTTGTTGTTCAGGCCAGATTTTCCTCGGCAGTTCAACAACCATTTACTGAGTAGCTAATCATGTTATGCACGAGTGATGTTATGCATGAAATGTACAATAATGAGTAAAACTTCACCTGTTGCAATTTAATTTACACTTGACTCTTTATTGGCCTATTCCCTGCTTGAGGAGATAAATGAGAGTTTATAAGAAAAGCAAGAAATGAACTGTGGTAGTGTAACCAGAAAGTTTTGTATTGTTACTTCCTTTTGCTTTCTGTCTATCACTGGTTAGTGTGCAATACATTCTTTGATGTTTCAAAGCTATGTTTAAAACTAATAACGATACGTTAATGATCTCTTATTTTTTGTCTATGATTTCTGGTTTGGTAGAATCTACAATGCTGTGCTTTTGTTAAATGTATATGATTTAGGAACTTTTCCTGGGATCTTTTCTCAAAGGAAGTAGTTTAGGATACCCTTTATTGAAAAGGCCTGCCCTGTCCTCTGCATGTACTCCCGTTAAGCTGTGTGCCCTAAACCAAGAAGCCTCTATCTTTTGTTGGAAATCTTATTATAATGAGAGTTTTATAATTTTAATTACTATTTCAACTTTCTGAATATCCTTTGCTGTTACAGAGTGTCTGTGATAGTCTGAATGTTTGCATTTCTTCAAAATTCTTAACTTAAAACCCTAACTTCCAAGGTGATGGTATTAAGATGGTATTTGAAGGTGATTAAGTCATGAAAGAGGAGACCTCATGAATAAGATTAGAGCCTTAAGATGGAGATGCTAGAGAAACCCTTGCCTTTCCTGCCATGTGGGGAACTAGGGACAGAACATTGCCTTTGGTCAGAAAAGAGTCCCTCACTACATGGTGAGCCTGCCAGACCTTGAGCTTGAATGTCTTGGGCTTCAGGATCCTGATAACTAAGTTTGTGCTCTTTGTGAGTCACTTGGCCTGTGATGTTTTATTGCAGCAGTCTTGATATGCAAAGACAGCTCCTCTGCCATGGTATGTGCTCAGTTCTCAGGTAGAGAACTGAAATTTTCTTTTTCACTTTTAACTATATGCAATAAAATTCAAAATATTCTTGGAATTTTCAATAATCTAAAATGAGGGCACAATCTACTCAGTGATAATTTCTCTTCACTTTCATCCACATAAAATATCTTAAGCTGTTTTTTAGTACTTTGTTATGAAATATGATTTATCAGTCAATAATTAACTTTGTAAGAGATATTAAAGTGCACAGACACTAGGTAAGCAAATGGCACCCAGAGCGATGCCAGCAAAAGAAGATTCATTTTATGGTATTGGCTTCATAAGTAATATAGAAAGACTATAAACATGAATCAACGGGATGATATAAAAAGATGAATGTTTAGAAAACAGGAAACAATTTCAAGAAAAGGAAAACAGGATAACAGACAGAAGAAAAAATCCAGAAAAAGAGATGGAAATCAGAGCTAACAATACATTGGGAGGTAAAACAATTTAAAAAAATGAAGAAAATGGAGACTGAGATTAAAGAGGTAGGTTATTGAAGTTATTCAGGAAAGTTAAATGAACACTTTTAAAATTATATTCAGATACATGGAAATTACGTAAATTAAAAAATGAAGAGATACTAATTCTAGGAAAATCAGATGCAATAACATAAAAAGAATATCACCAGAAAGATCATGGTAGCATAATACTCAATATTCCAGTCACAATAATCAGCGTTAGATAAACTCAATATAAATTACTAAACTGAAATGAAAAGAGGCAGCAAATGATAGAGTAATTTATACATCCATGCTTATTGTAGCTAAATTCGCAATAGTTTAGAAATGGAATTAATCCAGATGCCAACAGCTGATGATTGGATAAAAAAATGTGGTGTATTTAATGACTGTGGAATACTACTCAGCCATTAAAAGAGAATAAAATCTTGTCTTTTGTGACAAAGTGGATGCAACTAGAAACCATTAGATTGGTGAAATAATCAAGTCCCCAAAAGACAAATATCATGTTTTCCATGATCTTTGGTAATTAACACAGAGCAAGAAGAATGTAGTGTGTATGAATAAAATTGGAACTTTTAAACATTTTTATTTTTATTTGAATTACAGACAGAAGAGACAGACTGAGAGAGAGAAAGAACACCCTTTCATTTGCTGCTTCATTCCCCAAATGGCTGCAATGACCAGAGCTGTGCCCATTCAAAGATAGCATACAGGAGCTTCCTCTGGCTCTCCCACCTGGGCGCTGGGACCACAGAACTGGAGTCACCCTCAGCTGCTTTCTCAGGCTGTAGACAGGGAGCTGGATTGGAAGTAGAGCAGCTGGTATTCAAACTCATCTCCGTACAGCATGTTGATACAGTCAGAGGCCTGGACTACTGTGCCATTGCGCTGGCCCCAAAATTGATCATTTTAGACTTGACTATTGTCTACAGCCTTTGTCTAAATCCTTGAGGAATGATGTCTTTATTTTCCCAATTGCTATTTTTTGAATTCCTTACCAATGGTGTGTTAAGCATGTGATTGCGAAGTGAGCTGAAGACATGCAATTTAAAAAAAAGTAATAAAGAAGCAAAGAAGAAAAAAGAGGAGGAAGGATGGGGAATACGGCAGGAAGGCGGATAGGGTGGGAAGAATGACTATCCTCCAAATAGATATTGTGAAATACATGAAATTGGCTCACCTTAAAAAAATAAATTTTTTTAATTCTTTATTTTTTTTTACTGGAAAGTCAGATGCACAGAGAGGTGGAAAGACAGAGAGGAAGATCTTCTGTCTGCTGATTCACTCTCCAAGTGGCTGCAATGGCAGGAGCTGTGCCGATTAGAAGTCAGGAGTCAGGGGCCTCCTTGGGGTCTCCCACTGGGTGCAGGGTCCAAAGGTTTTGTGTCATCCTTGACTGCTTTCCCAGGCCACAGGCAGGGAGCTGGATGGGAAAGAGGCAGCTGGTGCACGACCCAGCACCCATATGGGATCAGGTGTGTGAAAGATGAGTACTTTGGCCATTAGGCTATTGCACAGGGCTCTAAAATTGAATTTAAAAAATTACTATATTAGAACATTTGGGATAGGGAATGGAGGTTATATAAAACATAAATATTTCCAATTGCCATAAAGCATGTCAATCTGCATGTTTAAGAAGGTAGAACAGTGTTGGAAGCATATTTCTGTAAGAAATATGTAGGTAATGCTCTGAGATTTATTTTAGTAAAGTGGAAAATGAATTGAAACACGGAATTTTGCTTTTATTTCAGTGATATTCTTATTTTCTGATTAACACAGACACATTAATCTGATTAAACATAAACAAAGAAATTGGGGTTCTAGTTATAGTTTGATATTTTCCCATCTTCAATGTATGCAATTGCAACATATGGGGGAAGGCAACAACTATCATGAGAGATCCAAGTAAATGTCATGATACGGACTATTTCATTTCATTCAGTTTGGAGGCATTTTGAAAGTACCCTTCTTTAATTTACAGGTATTTCCATGGAGTACTTCTGTATGTGAACTGCCCTTTCCCTACAGATAGTCTGCACATGGCACCTGCAAGAAGATGAGTCAGGAATGGAGGGAGAGAGGAAGAAAGAAAGAGAGAGGACGAGAGAGAGAAATGGTACACTGTATACTATTTGGCTTACTGTTATTTCAGTTCTCATCGCTATGTTAGAGACAAAACCTCAGTCTAGATTAGTCTGTGAGATTCATTAATATCCTTATGGAGGGAAAAAGAGTGTCACGTGTCCGGTTCAGAAGCTACAGAAGGGTACCAAGATAAATTGGTAATATTATCCTGTTTTTTTTTTTTTAATTTTTGTACTTTGTAGCTATTGTGTATTCATTAAATCACATTCATAGTAGATTTCTGAAAAATAATACAGTATTTTAAGATATTAATAAGGATACTTAGTGAATTATGACACATGTAGTGTGTATACATTTAGAAAATACTTGTGAAAAAAGTAAGCAAATGATCACTATTTGGTAAGCATAATTTAAATTATTTCCTTCTTTTGCTCATCTTCTGTGTTAAAAAATGATGCAATGACTTATTTGTACACAGACATTGGAGACTTTAGAACTGGCCTTGGAAACACCCCAGGGAATAATGGGATGTTTATCCCTGTGTTCCCAGACCCGCCACTCCATTCCTTGTTCTTTCAGTCACTTGAGACATGTTTGTCTTCCCAGGTACAGAGCCATCGTCAACCCCATGGACATTCAGACATCGGGCATGCTGCTGTGGACCTGCGTGAAAGCCATGGGCATCTGGGTGGTCTCGGTGTTGCTGGCAGTCCCCGAAGCTGTGTTCTCTGAAGTGGCACGCATTGATGGCTTGGATAACAGCAGCTTCACAGCGTGTATTCCCTACCCTCAGTCGGATGAATTACATCCCAAGATTCATTCAGTACTCATTTTCTTGGTCTATTTTCTCATACCACTTAGTATTATTAGTGTTTATTATTATCACATTGCAAAGACTTTAATTAAAAGTGCACATAATCTTCCTGGAGAATACAATGAGCATACCAAAAAGCAGGTAAGGTTAGTGGAGGGGTGTGCTGGGGGTGTAAGAGTCAGTGTTCAGTTTCATGGCTCTCAGTTGTGGAAGTGATGAGAACAGAGTTGCACCTGTGCTATACTAGCCTTAGCTAGAAGTGATCTAATATCTATTCATGCCACAGCCCTTCAAAGCCCCAACTGGGTTTCATACAAGACCTGTAATAACATCATTAGAAATTAATGGCTTTGAAAGACCTTACTGTAGTGCAAATATTTATGCAAAGTACACAATAATCCAGAACAATTTCGTATAGTAGGTATACATGTATTAATTGGTCTTCTGCCACGAGACTACTCAAGAGTTTGGAAGAAGGAAAGGACTGTGGGATACTGACTGTGGGATCTGAATGTGAGTCTTGGGCTGGATACTGGAGTAAGAGGCTTTGAAGGAAGTGAGAACAGCAGAAAAGGACTGAGAAAGATCCAGAGGTGGGCTGGTGATAAAGCAATTTAAAACTTTCCTTCTAAAGATTATATGAATGTTGACTATCCCCATTTGATATCTTTGGACTCAGAGTTCCATAGTTACTGGCTTTTCAGGTTTTGAAATGTTAGTACAGACATACAATTGAGCACAACGAATCTGAAAATCTAAAATCCAAAATGATTTGGTCTTTGGGGACTTGGGGACATTCTCAAGCTGTAGTAATATAAAAACCCAAAATGTGCTGAATGTACTTTTCTCCCTAAAATATGCATTTTTTATTTCAAGTAATAAAAGAGAGACAAAAATCCTTCTCTTGGGGGAAGTTTCTAGTTGTACATTTGTATCCTTCCAGATTAGAGCTTCTATTAAAATGTTCTGAAGGCTGAGACAGGTCATGGGAGTCTGTTCTTAATTTGAAGGCCAACAAATTGAATCTTAGCTGGTTAATATTTGTTGAGATGTAGATGGGATAATAGGCTGTTGCCTTGTGCATTTTAGCAACTGTACAGTTGGTCCAAGTTTCTTGCATGGAGAGTGAACAAAAGACTTGAAAATGTACCCACTATTAAAAGTGTTGTTAGTTAAATTAACAAATTTGTTATTTAAGTATATGATGCCACTAAAGCAAAATGTTTGGGTCTTAGGATCATCTCTATAATTGGTTCTTTAATTTGAAGCCCTTTGATTCGATTTGTATTGTGATTTGGATATGTGACTGTTGGCTTTTGCTATCTTAAGTTGAATTTCCCGCGCACACACAAGTTTCTACTGTACTTGGTTCTGCTTCGTTTTGTTGGATAATTGTAAACTCTGATGGGCCACTGGCTCTCGATATTTACCAAAAGGCAGTCTCAGTGTCAACAGCTTGTCTGTGCACTTGAGTCTTCAAGCGTACAGTTTGCACTTGACCTCCTTAATACTGCCAGGCTGCCTAACTCATGGCACCAGAAAACATACAGAGTACCATGTGAGGATATTTCACAAGGGGATGAAAAATTCACATTATGTTTTCAAAATAGTTTCACATCAAAATGGTACCTATCCTTTCATTCTATTTTTCCATGAATTTTTTAAGTATCCTCACAATCTGTGTCTTGAGCTATGCTCCTCCTAAGTTGCACCCCTTTTTTGCCTTCTCCAACACCAATTAATATTGCTTTCCAATAGTAATTATATTCCAATTCTTCACTATTTTGTGGAAATTCTGATTGATGAACAAGTGTATAGCTCAGAAAATATTATGACCCCAGCCATCATTTATTAATAAAATGTCTTCAAGTTCCCATTGTTCTATAAAATCTGCCTTTCAAACAGAAACAAATCAATCTTTTTAGAAAAGCAGATTAGACAAACACAAACTAAATCTTGTACTGTAGGTGTTAGGAAATTAATTTTATATTAAAATATATGTCCATATTTGATTTTCCTACTTATCATATTTTGAAAATCTTTTTAATAAAAATATACAAAACATCAAATGCTATGAAAAAGAAAAACATTATTTGTAAAGGTGACCTAATAATAATATTCATTTGATTTATACTTATGTGCTTCTATATGAATCAACAGTTTAAATAGCAAATTCATTTTTTTGTGAAGTAAAAATTAAAAATTTCAGGTTGCTTCGTTAATTTTTTCTTCCTATTTAAAACAGCTTAGGTAGTAGGCATTTAGCCTAAAGGGGTAAATCACATAGCTGGCTTCTGCCAGCACACAGGAGCTTCTAGGCTCCAAGCCCAGCCCAAACTCACTCACTGTGGGTATTTGGGGATGAATCAGTGGATAGGAGCTTTTTCCCCTCCGTTTAAGTTTCTCTGCCTTTCAAATAAAGAGAAAACAATATATATATATATATATATATATATATATATATATATATATACACACATATTATAATGTACATATATTTTAATATATATGTAAGATTTATTTTTTATTGGAAAGACAGATATACTGAAAGGAGGAGAGATAGAGGCTCTTCTGTCTGTTGATTTACTCCCTGGGTGCCTGAAACGGTCAGAGCTGAGCCGATCCAAAGCCAGGAGCATGGAAACCTCCTCCTGTTCCCCCAGCAGGGTGCAGGGTTCCAAGGTTTTGGGCCATCCTGGGCTGTTCCCCAGGCCACAATCAGGGAGCTGGATGGGAAGCGGGGCTGCCTGGATTAGAACTGGCACCCATATGGGATCCTGGCTTGTGCAAGAGGAGGACTTTTCGCTAGTAGGTAAGCAAAGAGCTGGAAGGATGCCTGTACCCCGGGTAGAAGATTAGTGTTCTGTGCCACCACACTGGCCCCCAAATAAGTCAATTTTTAAAGACACAATTCACATGCATATAAATCCGCTTGGTAATGATATACTGCCTAAATTATACCGTTTTAAATGAAAGCGGTGCGGTGATGAAAATAAGCTTTTTCAAACTGTTACCACTTTGATGAAGAGAAGAAACAATTCATCTACTTCGGGTGCATTGTTTATACTATGACTTCAACTCCTTCTGTGGTACGCTGAGTTTTGGATGTGGCTGCCTCCATTTTCATTTTAACCAGTGTTCTTACATTAACCACTGTTCTTACATTTGCAGATGGAAACACGCAAACGCCTGGCTAAGATTGTCCTGGTCTTTGTGGGATGCTTTGTCTTCTGTTGGTTTCCAAATCATATCCTCTACATGTATCGCTCTTTCAACTATAAGGAGATTGACCCATCTTTGGGACACATGATTGTCACCTTAATTGCTAGGGTTCTGAGTTTTTGCAACTCTTGTGTCAATCCATTTGCTCTTTATCTACTCAGTGAAAGCTTTAGGAAGCATTTCAACAGCCAGCTCCGTTGCGGGAGGAAGCCCTTTCCAGAAAGATCAACCAGCTACCTACTCAGCTCTTCTGCGGTGCGCATGACTTCTCTGAAAAGCAACGCTAAGAACATGGTGACCAGTTCTGATTTAGTAAATGGGCACGCCATGAAGCAGGAAATGACATTGTGAGTTTGGACGTTCAACTCACTACGTGCAAAGAACTTAGAGATTTTTCTGTTCCTGGTGAGCATGGCGGAACTAACTACTTGCCTGTTCTTTTTCAGGTAATTACTTAAGGAGTTTATTGTTTGACTCAGAACAGGCAAGACAAACGTTTTTCTCTGAGTAGGACTGTATGGCACGGGTACTGGGCTGTAGCATGGTAAACCATCCCTTGCAATGCCTGCATCCCATGAAGGAATAGTGTTGGAAGTCTGGCTGCTTCACTTCCTATCTAGTTCCTGCTAACGCAGTTCCGGGACAACAGCAGATGATAGCTCAATTGGTATAAATCTCTATTGGAAGAAAATCGCACACACCAAAAAATTCAAAGAGTAGAATTAAGCATAAGTCAGTGATACTCATTGTGATTTCTTGTGTGCTTTGTGTGATTAATCATAATTCACAGAAATAGTCCATGTGTGTACTTTTCAAACTACGGATTTAAGAAGAGTGCTGGAATTTGTATTTGTAAGCTATATATACAAATATGATTTATTCTCTGAATGTAGAACAAGTACATGTTCCAAGCAGTGTAACTCTGATTCAGACATTTACAGGACCTTCTTTGTGTACAAGTCCTTGGTTACTCGCATGATTCTGTACAGATATGAAGATTTGGGTAATTCTGATGAACTGAACCACCTACTCATTTTTTTCTTTCAATAGTCAACTGACAACTTAGTAAGGGTTCACTGAGTAAGTTTTTCTCTGCATGACAGCCCCATCTTTGAATAAAAGAGGCTTTGATTTTTTTCAGCACAAGACAAATCTCATCTTGATTAAATCATAGCAGCTACTACCATCACGCATCACACTTGTAATTTTAATTTTAAATCAATATCTTTCATATGCTTTACTGTTCCAAATCCTCTGAGAAGGTTCTTTTAATGTAAGAAGATTTTTCTTAAATTTTGCTTACTCATATTCAACTGTACACAGCAATATGAAAAATAGACACAAGCAAATTGTTCGTGACATTTGCTAACACTAAAGACAAAAAGCACCAATCACAGATTTTTTTGGTTGTAGGATCGTCCTAAAGATTTAACAAAATCATCTAATTTAATCATCACCATTGGCGCTCAGGTGAACAAGAGATGAAGCTTGCTTTGGCAGGTGTGAAGACACATAATTTGGGAAGTGTCTTTATTCAAAAATTGTACAAATTTGCAATTTTACAAAAATACCTCGTCAAGTGCCCATATTGCAAGGGCTCTGAATTTTGGCTTCATGATAAATGTATCCCTGATATGCATTGCTATTATTTTTATTTTATAAATTAGAAAATAGTGTGAAAATGTGGGATATGAACCAGCTGCAATCATCGTATGTGTGCTCCAAACCTCCATAAGCATTCAGCTAGGACTTTTTTTCTAGTTAAATAATAAGTCTTAAATTTTGGGAAACCAATTGATTCGCTCACCAAAAAAGGAATATAAATAAATAATCTACATGAATGTTTCTGTTTTGATTTTATAGTTCTTTTAAGGTCAATCCATTGAAATCTAAGGAACCAAAGGAACAACTATGAAAGCAACATTCCCCATCCCCGCAAACAAAGAAACAAAAACCAAAAAATCCCACTTTGGTTGGTGGAAAATCTTTCTCTTTGCTAGTAGTAAGATATTGTTATTTTTCATGTTGAAATGAAGGTATATTATTAATTCATAGGAAAATGTGTCAGATTCATGTGCATATATGTTGCAAGATTCTATTTCCTTTAGGTACTCATATATCCTATATTATATCTGCAATATTTCAAGATAGATGCATATGTATCTTGCAAGACATATATGTATGTGAAATTATGAGTCTACATGTATGAATCCCCAAGTTTAATAGATTTATTATAACATAGTCTGATGTATGATTTGATTTTCAAGAATGACAAACACATACCCACAAAATATTTTTTAAAAATTTACTCACGATTTTATCAACAACATCTTTTGGTTAGGCAAATAAGGTGCAGTACTGACATCATGGTTTTCAGTTTTCCTTTTTATTAAGTTTATTTATTTGTTTATTTAGAAAAGCCAGTGTGAGAAAACATATGTAGAGAGAGACTTTTAAAATATTTATTCATTTATTTATTTATTTATTTATTTATTTATTTATTTATTTATTTATTTATTTTTACTAGAGTACTCACCAAACGCCTGGAATAGCTTGAGTTGAGTCAGAACAAAACCAAGAGCCTGGCAGTTTGTGTGAGTCTTCCATGTGGGAGGTGGGAACGTAAGTCGTTGCGTCGTCTTTTGCTGCCTCTCAAGTGTGCTAATAGGAAATGTAATGATCAGAAGTAAAGGGGGACAGATTATAGGTGCTTTGAGACAGGATGCAGATGTCCCAAGCAGAAACGCCCGCTCAACTGAACAAAAACATATCCGAATGGATAATTTTTCAATACTCCACAACTTACGACTGGATTTAAAATTTTCCATTTTCTAATACTGATATGGGAAAATTTTTTCTCTAGCTCCCCTGTCATGGCATTGTAAACTAAGGCTCTGTCACTGGCAATGCATGTGGGCAGTCTGTTGTATTCCGGCTGCTACACTACCTATTCAGCAATCTGGTATGATCTGGGAAAGTAGATTGGTCGTTTTGGGGAGACTTAGAGGAAACTTCTGGCCCCTAACTTCAGGTTAGTTCAGCGCCAGACATTGTGGCGATTTGAGGAGTGAATCAGGTAGGTGGAAGATCTTTCTCTTTGTCTTTCTTCTCTGTGTAATTCTGTCTTTCAAATAAAATTAAAACAAATCTCTAAAGAGGCACTGGTATTTAAAGAGATAAAGTTATAAAAATAAAAAAAAATTAACATCAATGTGAATTTCCATTTCTTAGAGACTTGGATAATATCTACAGCTCTGTTCACAAGTTAAATGCATTTAGGATAATCTGTGAAAACAATTTTATTTTCTGGCTCTCAATTTTTATTTTCTATTACTGGGTAAAAGTCTTACTTCTCTCAGTAACAACTATGCTTTTCATTTTGAAGCAGTTCTGTGAATGTGCTATTTTCTCAAATATTCTTTCCTTCAAGCACACACTTGAGTATCACTACAATATATAGTTTATGATGCATGCTCATATTATGTGTATGGGGATCGTTAGTATTCACAGAAAATGTACCATATCTTTAATTCTATTTCCTTACAAGGAATGGATGTGGCTCCACTCCTTGCTCTCTCAAATGTTTGCTCTCTCAAATGTTTGCTCACCATGTGACACCTTCCTCAATGTTATGACCCAACAAAGTAACCCTCATGAGCTATGTTGCCTCTGTCATACTTCTCAGCCTCTGGAATTGTGAATTGAAGGAACTTCTATTACTTACAAAGTACTTGCACCATAAATAACTTGACAATTATTGTTATCAACAATAATATTAAAGAAATAAACCACAGGCCGAGTGTTGTGGTGCAGAAGGTGCAATTCCTGCTTGGGATGCCCACATGGGACATGGGAGTGCCTGGGATTGAGACCTGTCTGCATCTCTGCCTCTGTTTCCAATCCAGCTTCCTACCAGCCTGTACCCTGAGCAGCCGTACGTAGCTTCTGCCACCCAAGTGGGGCCCATAGATGCAGCCACAGCCTCCTGGCTTTGGCCAGGCCCAACTCCAGTTGTTACAGCCATTTGCTAGAATGAAAAAGTGGATTAATGCATTATCTCACTCTTTCTTTTGACTGTTTAAGTAGATGAAAAATAAATAAAAAAGAGAAATGAAACACTTATCTATAAAATTACACCATGGAAACAAACCTGATATATATTCATCAGAAGGATAATGAAAATGTTAAAATCTGTGTCTGTTAAAATAAACATGTATGGCCCCAACTGTAGGAAATGACATAGGTTGTCTTGCATCTAGGCAAGTGTTATTCTGCTGGGAGAAAATCAGTCAGTATCTGGCTCTCATTTTGGGCCTGGTTAATGCCAACTCTGTGCTAATCTTGCCAGTGTACTAGCATAATTCCCTATCTTAATTCCTTTTTTTTATGAAAGATCTTGGGGCTCAGGGATACAGAGTACCAGCTGTGACACCATGGATATAAGCCAGCCACAATGCCTTACCACATATGTGGGCACATATGTGTGGGGAAGGCATGCATTGCTCAGAGCCAAGGGACTGGGGGTTGGTCAGATTGATGGCCACTGAGGGCTTGTCTGACATAAAAAAATGATTTCTGGGTGCCTCTATGGACTGGGTCACTGCCACTGGTAACTGAGGGAGCTGAGACAGGGTGCATAAGAAGCGGATATCCAGAGGGCATCAATACTCAGGGCACATCATCCACCAGTGCACCTGAAACCTGGGATTGGGGGCAGGCTTGGGGCAGACTTGGGTCAGGCTAGGTCACAGCACTTGTTGGTAAGATCTGGGACTAGGGACAGAATGAGCTGGTCTAAGCTGTAAGTATTGGGGCTAGAGATGGGCAAAGTTAGGCTGGTTTTAGCACCTGCCAGCAGGCACAAGACTTGGTGCTGGGGTAGACCTGGTAGGTTGACTTTGGAGATGCCGCTGCAAGGCTATGGTACCCACTGGCACACACAAAAGCCAGGACTGGGGTGAGTTTGGCTGGATTAGGCCACAGTATCTGCCACCAAGATCCGGGGCTGGGGTTCAATTGGATTAGACCAGGCTGCAGCAAGCACCTGATGAGTATGATGACTGGGGGTGGGCCCATATGGGCTAGAACTGGAACTGGGTATGTGCATAGTATGGATTCTAGGGGTCACGTTGACTAGGCCACAGCACCTGCCGGGGCAAGTGAGAACCTGTGTTGAGATGGGTTAAGCTGGGTTAGGCTGGAATATTTCGGGCTATGAGCAATTGGTGTTGTGAGTGGGCTGGACTGGCTGGACCAGGTGCTAGCATGTATAAAAACTGGACTGAGAGCAGTTCAGGTAAGAGTTCTTTGGGTTCACCCTGGTGCACATAGGCCGCAGCACCTACTGGTTTGCATGAAAGCTAAGTCCAGAGGCATGACTGGCAAGGCAGCTGGACTGTCTGATACATGTGTTGGCTGGTACAGCAGAGCAGACTGCGCCCAACCCTGCAACAGCTGGTGCATAGGAGAGTCATGCCTGAGGGCCTCACAGATAAGGTTAGTGGGCTCGCTAAGTGCATCTCTGTGTCCAAAACCGGACTATAGGGAAAATCACAAAGACAGGTGCTTCGAACGCAAAGCTCATGTTACAGAATTGGGCCATCTTGGTTACTGATTCCCACGTAAGAATGGGTATCATACCCAGATGCACATGAAAGAGAAGATAGCCAGCTCATCTAAGCCAATAAAAATTTCAGGCAGCTTATTGAATGGTGGAAAGGAGAGGTTGAACCATTCTGGGCTATGCTCTACAACACGTGCATAGATCCATGGGCACACTGAGGTAGAGAAGGACAGCTAACACATCTTCAGAATTTCTCACCTCTCATAACAAAGACTACTCGAGTAATACTCTTGAATCAGAACATTCTTCACTGAATTGGGGCCTCAAAAGTGACATCAAATGACCATCCCTTGGTGCCAATGTAAATGTAGCGTGACAGCATGGAGTGATGCACTTTCTTACTCTGGAAAACTGAAACATTCATCCCACCCACTCTCCTCCCAAATCTGCCCTGTCACTGTGACCCACTATATCTTTTTTTTTTTTTTAGTGTAATTGTTAATTTATTATTTTTGTAATTGTTGATTTTTATAAACTTCCATACTACTTTTTTTTTTAAGTTTCTTTTTTTTTTATTGTTAATTATTTTGCATTATGTGACAGTTTCATAGGCTCTGGGAATCCCCCCCTCCCTCCCCCTCCCCTCCCCCCAGTGGATTCCTCCACCTTGATGCAGTATTACAGTTCAAATTCAATCAAGATTCTTTCATTGCAAACATATACCAAGCATAGAGTCCAGCTACTTATTGTCCAGATGGGTTGAACAGTTTCTTGGGGAGACCTTTTCTGGTCTGAAGTTTGAGCTGGCAGAATATCATCATAGTCAATTAAGAGTCCCAATATAACATCAACAGCAATTTGCAATGTTATGGAATTGACATGGTTTTGAGTAACCAGTGTATTAAAAAGAAAAAAAAAAAAAAAAAAAAGGAAAACAAGTCCTAGCCACAACCTATGATTAGCTCATTGACATTTCAATTTTAGTTCATATACAGGACCGGCTGCGCTATACCTTAAAATGGCCATAAGGCACCATTCAGCTGTTTCGTGTCCATTTCATCTTAGTATTTAGCCAGTTGTTGTGTTGAAGTAAAATTTTGCTGATCTTGGCAGGTTTTAGGATAATCCAGACTGGCTTGTAACTCTAACAAGATATATGTCAACATTTTAGGTGCAGAACATTTTTTTTTGGGGGGTATATCTTAATCAGAACCCCACATGGGTCTAAAACATGTGTAATATAGATATTAAAAAAAACCAAAAAAATTTAAAAACATGAACATGTGTGCATTGAAGTAGGTTTTAAGAGTTAATCAACGACTGATTTAAATAATCTCATCTAGTTGTATCCTTAGGAAATATTTTGGGGAAAAAAATGTGCCTAGCATGCTCCTCAGGAGCGGTGGGTGACTTTGGGGGCCTGCCAGGGTCTTTTAGCTCCCGCCCAGCTGATGCAGCCGGCACTGGGTGCAACCCTTGGGCTGCCCATGGTGGGCTCCAGGAACTTGTGCTTCAGGATTTGTCAGGAGATTGTGGGTCAAACAGCTGAGTAAGGGTAATGACCTGTGGGTTCATTCTCAGGTGAAGAATTACTGTTGATGGACAATCCTAAAAACAAACAAACAAACAAACAAAGAAACAAAACAAAAAAACCCCTTAAATGTCATTAAGGAATGACTGCAGAAGGACTTCAAATGACAAGTGCACTGCACTTGCAGGTAAGCAAGAGAATTGAGACCTCTGGTTTGATGGGGAGAGACCAGAAGACCTTTATCAGAAGACCTTTATGGGTCATACCGATGCTCCAGCCCACATGGGAGTTCTGAGCTGGGCTTGTTAGCATGGAACATTGCTGATCACCACATAGCAGACCACACAAATCCTAGGGCTGGGGCCTGTCTGACAGGGCTATACCCCAATGCATGACTGTGAGTATCGTCACAGTGGATGGATCACATTGTTCTGGGCCAGGACACCAACCAACATACAAGAGGACCAGGTCCGGGGTTAACACTCATGGGGCTTCAGCCCCACATGTACACCCCTACCATGGTGTGGGGTGTGCTGGGTTGGCCTCATTATCCACCAGATCATTCAAAGGCTGGGATGGAGGGTGCAGGCCATGCTGGGATGGAGCCTGGCACCTGTGGGCATGTAAGAGATCTATGTCTGGGAGTGAGCCAAGTGGGGGAACCTGGGCAAATTCCCCATTGGGTCATGGCTCCCACTGGTGAGCACATGGTCCAGGCTTGGGTGTTGGGCAGGCTGGGCAAGGCAGCTTTATCCGTCGGCAAGCATGTGGGCTGGTTTTGAAATAGGGCAGACCTTAGCCCACTGGCAAGTGCAGAAACCAGGTTGGAGTATAGATCATTCTGGGCTAGGGTACCACACCTGCTGGTTTGCAAGAGCCAGGGATGAGGGCAGACTGAGCAGATCCGGACTGCAGCACCCACCAGTGAGAGTGGGAGCAGGGGCTGGCTGGGTCATGCCAGCCTATAGCATCCCAAAGTAAAGGTCAAGACAAGTGAAGGGTTATGCCATGCTGGGTCAGAGCAACCACTGGCACACGTGAGATCTGTGGCTAGGTTCAGGCCTGGTTGGGGAGCTATGGGGATGCCTGGGCTGGGTTGTGGTTCCCACTGGTAAGTGCATGGGCCAGGGTGGGGGTCTTGGTCTGGTCTGGATGTGGCTGTAGTCTCCCTCAGCACAAGTGTGGACTGGTTCTGGGTTGTGCCAAACTGGGCTGGACTCAAGCACCCACTAGAGCTCGGGAGAACCAAGATGGGTATAGGATGGGCCGGGCTAGGTCTCTATCCCTACTGAGCCATGTGGGAGCTGTGTCTGGGTGTGGACCAGGCTTGGCTGGGCTGTAGCACCCAACAAATAAAACTGGAAAGGGTAAGGACCAGTCAGGACAGGTCACCGTTTCTCCTAGGACAGAAAATGGAATAAGTAGGGCTGGACCCATTAGTTGTGCAAGATCTGGGATTGGGAGAGGTTCTGATGGAAGAGCTTGGGGAACTCCTCTTTTGGGCATAGTCCCTGTAGGTGAGTGCAAAAATCAAGACAAGGAGCAGCCCAGACAAGGCCAGAGAATGGTGTCCCCTGGCATACAATTGGCTCAGATCTGGAGTGAACCATGGTGTGTGGGTCATGCCGGTAGGACCACAATACCAGTCAACTTATATTAGGGCCAGGACTGGGAGCTGTTTGGTCTGGGTTGGACCAGGCTGTAGCCCCCACCAGTGTGAGCTGGAACTGGGGGTGGCACCTGACACAGCTGGACAATAGCACCCACTGTCATATACCGAGGTGAGGCAGGCCATGCCAGAATAGACTGCAGCGCCCAATCAGCACACATGAGAATGGGTGGTAGGGAACAAATATAGTAGGGAGGCTGCATGGAGCTCCCCTGTTGGGCCACTACCTCCACTGGTGAGTGTGAGAGCTGGGATAGGGCAGACCACGCCAGGCAGGGCCAGAACACCTGTTGTCCTCATGTGAGCTGGATCAGGGGAAAGCCAGATTGGGTTGACTATTCCTACTGGTGCATGCATAAGTCAGAGTGGGTGTGAATTGGTTGGTCTTTGCCATAGCATCAGCTAGCAGAGGCTGGCACAGGGGGCAAATTCTGTTAAGTTAAGTTCTGCAGAATCACCTGGAGAGTAAAAAATCTGGGACTGGAAGGGGGCCCAGTAGGGTTGCTACTCCGACTGGTGAGCATGAGAACCAGGACTAGGGCAGACATTACTAGACAGAGTGGCACCTGCCAGCAGGTATGTTGGCTGGACAGTGGGGCTGGTTCTGTTGAGCTAGGCTTCAACACCCATTGACACTTGCAAGAGCTGAATGGGATGTGGGACAGATTGGACCAGTCTACTGTACATATGGGCAACCATGGGAACCAGGGCAAGGAGTGGACTTGGTGGATGTTTTAAGGAGTCATCCCAACTAGGCTGAAGCTCCTACTGGTTTATGTGGCCAAATGTGTGGTGGGTAGTTTGCATAGAGGACAGGGCTGGAGACAGAACTGATCCAGCAACCACAATTATCAGTGTGCATATAAGCTGATTGGGGTGACAGACTGTGCTGGTTCCTGTATTGGCAAGTACACACGAGAATCAAGTCTGGGATCGCCTCTGATGAGGTTTCTTTGGGGAATCCCCAACAGAACCAGTGGACTCAGAACTTCAACCATGGAGAAAACTGCAGGATCCATGGTCCAACTGTGGAATGCTTGTGTCAGAGCTAAGCCTCTTCAGTGGCTTAGATGAAACAGTGGACAGCATGGCCAATTGCACATGGAAGATACAATGGTACATTAGAATCTGCAGAGGATACCTGGTACCAGAACAGAGGATGGGGGATAGAACAAATTGATCAACTACCCCAGCCAAGTGTTGGAATTGAAAATCTAGGCAAATGGAGACTCTAAGATTGATTATGTCAGCCAGCGGATTCTGGAGAGATTTCATCGTGCCTGGAGTGGTGAGATTGGGAGCAATTCTGAATTGTTGAATTATAAACCACTTAAGCAGCATCCTGAGAGCAGGCCGTACATTGGGGACCCTGGGATGGTTGGGAGGCTGGGTGTGGCTTTTGCCCTTTATTCCCCCTTCTCCCAGATAAAAGAAGGATAAGAAAAAAAAGAGAATATGGAAAAAATGTTCTTACCCACTTTCCTCAAGCCCTTGACTCCTTGCGCCCTAACAACTACGTAAATATTATCAACAAAATAAAAATATAGAGAAAAAATGTGCCTAGCGTGGTAGCATATAACATAATGAAGAGAAATTATACTAAATTGTTCTTTAAATGCAGACATAGAATATGTACTTGGATATGAATCTCCTTTTAAAGCAAGAGTTGTTCAAAAGAAACACAAAAAGTCATCTTGGCATGCTTGGAATCAGAAACCTTCCCCTCAATTGTATCATTTGCAAAATTGGTTAATGATATTGTACAGGTTAAATTAGGTAATTCCTTACATGTACTTATGCAGGGCCTGGAAAATAGTGTTAGAAGAATGTAGCTTGTACCCACTGTATTTTAAGTTTTTCCCCCATTATTTAATAGTAGTAAAATCCATGAAGCATTTTCTCTGTGACAAATCCTGTACTATATCCTTTGTAGCAATGTGTCGTTACAGCATGTATGGCAAGCATTATCCAAGTCCCTATGTTCTGGAAAAGGAAACTGGGAGCCTATAAACAGATAAAATAAGAATGGAAGAACTTGTTTATTTTTTATCTGCCTGATTTCAAAATCATGTATTTTATATAAAGTTAATACTTCCAGGAAACTGGAATTCAGGTGGTTCATTGAAAGACAGAAACAAACATTTCCACATTATCTTCCCTGAAATATAGAGGGTTCCTAATAATAGAGAACTCAAAAGAATGCTTCTTTATCATTTCTAGGGCAAAGTTAGCAGCTTAATATGTCACCTGGGTGAGTACATTCATAAGTATAAATTTCATGGCTTGGCTTTTTGGCCTAGTGCTTAAGAGTGTCTGTGTTGGATATTTGGTTACACCTTTTGACTCCAAGCCGACTCTGTAAGGTAGTGGTAGCAAGTCCCTATAAATGGTTCCTGCTGCCAAAATGGACACATGGATAAAATTCACAGTACCTCACTTTGTCCTGGCCCAGCCTCGGCCATCCCAAGCATTCGAGGATTGAACTAAGGGATGGGAACAATTTCTCTCTCAAAAAAACTTTTTATGTAAATATGTGGGACCATAATTTATGCCCGCAAATATATTTTCCATTTTGTATATGCTACACAGAAAGAGACAAAGAGATACAAATAAAGCATTTTGATATTGGACCATTTTTCATTAGACAATGAGCTTATTACAACATGTCTTAACTGTTTATACAATCCAGTAAAACTATAAAATAATCCATAGATTTTGAACAAATGTAATTTTTCCATATATTAATATTTTATTGCTGCATTCATTGCTCATTCAGGAAATACTTCCGCTATATTTCTGAAAAATGAAATGCCTCATCAGCTAGCCATCTCTTAGAATAAGTGTGTGTTTTCAACCTAAAATAAAACAACGTATGTGCATGTTTTCCTTAGAGTGTTTCAAAATAAGAGTGAAGAGTGTAAGGAGACAAGGTCAGCTTTGGTAAAGAGAGAGGTTTTGGTGAAGTTATAAGCGGAGAGAGCTTAAGAAGTCTGGCTATGACTACATCTTTAATGAATATTAGAGGAAACATAACTTATATGTCATGGTTATAGCATTTTATATCATTTCATTTTCTAAGTTATTTTGCCAAGTTATTTTGCCAAGTTATTACAAGTGCTCTATTTTTTCCATATGTTGTGTCTTGCCACAATCTAAAACAGGAAATTTTGTTGTATGTGGAGCCAAGTTTTAATCTAAAGCAGGCAATTGGTGTTTGAAGTGCTAGACAGCAAAACTTAACTAAGGTTTCATTTTTGGGGACTAATTCTCCTCTTGGGCAATAAACATAATAATTACCCATTATTTCTCCTAGTGGAAGAATGATATAAGTGCAGCACACTTAGTAACCTGAAAAGCATTTTACAAAATATTTAATGATACTCAACAGAACTATTTGAAATGGGAAACTTGTAAGCTTGTATCCATTTGAAATTTTTTTAATAGAATTGGAAAGTGTCAGATTGTTCAAATTGCTGTTTTTATAAACTGATAAGATTTAATAGGGAAATGTGAGTCTATTCTGAAAATCACTAATTTTTCTACTGAATGTTAGAAATCTATTTACTTGTGGTGTGTGGTATTCTGCTATGTTTTTCAAACCTCAGAGTGAAAGTCAGTATGTTAGGTCTTGCACTATTTTGTGCATATTTCATTTATATGATTGAATGAATGAGAGAAAGCTTTCATCTTGCATAGAGCATGGTTCTTTAAGAGTGAAGAAATATGAGGGAGAAAATTCACAGACCTTTTGAATATGATCTTGTTGTCTCCATTAGATTTATGAGTTCATGGTTTTCAGTGGGTGAAGTTTCCCCAGGGGAGAGTCATGAAGAACATCATCAACAGTCATGGAATCTTGCTGGGGTGAAGAACATCCAGCAGGTGGGCCATCCACGGTGGCCCTGGCAAGGCGATCACAGGCAGGAAGCAAAATTCAGCAAATCTATAGAGGCCAACCTTTAAGTTTATATTTATGTATGGCCTGTGAATGATGTTATGAATGTCCAAGTGACCCTTTTATACACAAATGGTTGGAAAAAAAGAGCTTCTGCCCTTAAAAGACACTTAATGAAATTCAATTTGGTGTGCACTTCTAACTTTAAAAACAGAAATATAACCAAATAGCAAATTATCAAAAGTGTTTTTATGCCTGCTTATGTGTTTCATCAAATACATCTCTTGGAATCACTAAAAAGGACATCAAAGTGCATGCCGGATTTCTGTTGTGTTTGATCTGTCTACTTTATTTTTGTATTCCATTTTAAGCCATAATAAATTGTCCAGATTGTTTAAAAATTAGAGCTTGTTTCTATCTCTGGCATTTTTCCAAGAAGCATATTAATGAAATGTAGCACCGTTTGAATACTGGTGTTTCTCACTACATAGGACACAAAAATTTATTGTTCCAGAACCAATGCAAGAAACAGAAAGTAAAGACAAATGTTGAAACATTTTAGATGCTTTTTAGTTCGTTGTTTTAGTTAGGCCTCAGCTTTAGAGCTTTGACTTATTCACACATAAATGCAGTGAGGCTGGGAGAGCAGTACATTTGAAGATGAAAATCAGAACATTTTGGAGGTGGGCGTCACAATCTTCCTAGAACACTCTTTTGATGCTAAGTAAAGAAGTTTCAATTTATGGTTATATGTTTACCTTTACTAACATTTCCTCAGATCATTCAAAATCTAATTATCACTGTAAAATAATTTTCTACTTGGGGAATTATCTAATTTTTAAATGAACTAGAATCCTGCTAGGTTTTTATCAGAAGTATTTTATTTTCCCCCTGCAGTAATTTAAAATAACAAACCAGCAGTAGATTCTGAAGGAACCCCCAATTTTACCATGTTTCAGTCTATTTCTCTCTTTCTAGTTTCAACTATATACAGAACATTTCTTTTTAAATGGAAAAAGTGAACTTCTTGAAGTCAGCAAAATAATGCGTATTTCAATGTAGTGGAATATCATCATATCCTAAAATTGTTTAGGGTGTTAGTGCAGTGGTCTCAATAAGATTATGTTGATTATATTTCTAAGGTGCACGGTAGAACAATTTTCTTATAACTTTGGACCTTTGGGTCTAAGAAGGAAATTCTCCTAGGTTTTAGTGTTTGTGATGGTAGATGAATACCAAACTCAAGCATCTATTACAAAAAGCATATCATCAGTAATAATTAAGTTGTCACGATTTTTAAAAAACCGAATATGATCAAAACATGATTTTCTAAAATGATTTATTTATTTTTATTGGACAGGCAGGTTTACAGAGATGAGAGAGAAAGATCTTCTGTTCACTGGTTCATTCCCCAAATGACTGCAGTGGCTGGAACTAAGCTGATCCAAAGCCAGGAGCTTGGAGCTTCTTCTGGATCTCTCCTGTGGTTGCAGGTTCCCCAGGTTTGGGGCCATGCTTTTCTGTTTTCCCAGGCCATAAGCAGGGAGCTGGATCAGAAGCAGCCGCTGGGACATGAACCAGTGCCCTTAGGGGATGCTGGTACTGCAGGGCAGAGGATTAGCCGATTGAGCTAACCTGTCAACCCCTAAAACATGGTTTCTAAAGATTAATTTTCATTATATTATTTGACTACTTAAAAAATTAGGTGTCATCAAGTTGTCATAAATATGAATTATAATTTGATGATAATCCAACCAGAATTGTGTGGAATGGTGTTCTCTTTGCTATAGTAGTTTGATTTTCTCTAATTTTAAAGGGAATTTTGAAAAAGTCTGTTCACTTGTAAAGCAGAGTGACAGAGAGACTGAGGGAAACAGAAAGAGAAAAAGAGAAAGGGAGAGTTATTCCATATCCCGTGCACTTTCAAAATGCCCCAAAAGCAGAGACAAGCACTCTGAAGCCGGGACAGAAGAACTCCATCTGGGTCTCTGCTGTGGGTGGTGGGACCTTGGTTCTGTGTGCTGTCATTTGCTGCCTCCAGCATGTGCATTAACAGGAAGCTGGATCGGAAACAGAATTCGGATTGACTCTCAAGCACTCCAGTAAGGGAATGAGGCATACCAAGCAGTGGCTAAACTGGTTGCAGCACAAAGTCAACCCAAACATAAAAATTTAATTCAGATAAAATTAACATTTCCCACATGAGATATTTCCCCTTTTTGTCTCAGTACCTCTAGAACACATATTCTTGGATTTATTGTCAATATTGGGGGCTTCTTTCAATGAGTGCTCAGGGATAATAGACTAGTCATTGATCATCAGTGATACTTGTTCTATGTGTTTGTTGCATTTCCGTTACTTTTTATGTTTCCCAATCTAGTAGGTAAAGAATTATAAGCAAGCTTTTTTTTGGAATAACATCATAAAAGCAAGTTTGAGGGATCTGTTCAGAGAAAAACATAAAAATGTATGCATTTACACTTGCTTATAAAGAAGTGAAAGATCATATTTTAAAAACTTGAATTTCAGAATTACAAGTGAAAAATTTGAAATTTCTCTTTTTAGACATAATAAACATTTTTAGAATTATTTTCACTTTTTTTTTCAGCCTAAGAGGAGAGAGAGAAAGCAAGAGAGAGGAAAGAGAGAATCTTCTGTGTACCAGTTGATTCCACACATGCTGACAACATCCAGGGTTGGAGCAGGCTGAAGCTAGGCTTCTGGCGCTCAATCCAGGGTCTTCTATGTGGGTGGGAGAGCCCTGACTACTTGAGTTGTATCACCACCACCTTCCAGGATGCTGACTAGAAGGAAGCTAAATTGGAAGCGGAGGAGACAGGACTTGTACCATGAGTGCAGATATGGGATGTGCGCAATCCAACTGACGTTATAACTGCTGCACCAAATACTCCCTTGAGAATACAATTGTTTTGAATGAAATGATTAGGATTGAGTTCAGTTGCGTATTTCAAGACAATGAAAAATCTTGTCCTTCTAGTATATTTCTTGAGACAATGTTTACTTTAATATTCAGTATGTGGTATCTTCACTCCTTTAATCTTATGATTGGTTAATGTGTGATGATTTTGGAGACTATTCAAATTTCAAACATGTTTTTATGTGGATAAAACGGTCCCCTGTGATAACTAAATTATTTTGGGGGAAGGCATTTCTTCAAAACTATATTGTAGGAAAAATGTGTTATAGTATCAGTATTATCCATACCTTCTAATAGAAAGGCTGCAAAGCTGATGGTAGGACAATTTTTCAGCCTAGTAGTTGGAACTTTGGGTAGCATGCCCACACCAAACTGCAAAGATGATTTTCATCTTCAGTTTAGATGAAGTCTTGGCTGGTGTTGACCTGAGAAATGAAGAAGATACTTGTAAAAACAAAAGTGTGGTCTAAGGGTTCATTCTGCACTCCTGTTTGTTGCTTGACATAAATGGAAATACTTCTTTGACCAGAAATTATATTAAAATTGATCCAACTCTATGAAGTATTGAGTTTGTCAGTATCTCACATTCTGGCTACTGCGCAGAGATAAGCCTGACTTCTTCCATGTCATGGACTCATCAGATTTGACAAATTTCTGTCTATGACCTTCCATAGATTGATATTTCGACAAAATATCTCCTGAACTATATCTTACAAGAGAATTAACAAGAGCATAAAACTCAACTGGAACATTTTGTTCTGAAATTCATCGAAGAAACTCATGTCTTAAGATTTACAGCATTCTGGGACCGGCGACGTGGTCTAGCGGTTAAAGTCCTCGCCTTGAATGCCCCGGGATCCCACATGGGGGCCGGTTCTAATCCCAGCAGCTCCACTTCCCATCCAGCTCTCTGCTTGTGGCCTATGAAAGCAGTCGAGGACGGCCCAAAGCCTTGGGACCCTGCACCCGTGTGGAGACTTGGAAGAGGTTCCTGGTTCCCAGCTTCGGATGGGTGCAGCACCGGCCTTTGCGCTCATTTGGGGAGTGAATCATCGGAAGGAAGAATTTCCTCTCTGTCTTTCTTTCCTTTCTGTATATCTGACTTTGTAATAATAAATAAATCTTAGAAAAAAAAAGATTTACAGTATTCTTTTTTTAACTTTTTCTATTTTTTGTTATATTTGTTGAAAATCTTTACATAGTTAATTAGGGTAAAAAGGTTCAAGGGCTACAGGAAAGTAGGTAAGACTATTATTTTCCTATTGTTTCCTTCATGTATCTGAGGTAAAAGGGCATTTTAAGGGAGAAGCCCCACCCCAGGTCCCTGATGTGGGGCATGCTCCGAGGGTCTTGCTCAAATGGTTTTTGATAGTTCAACAGTTCTGAATTGCTGCCAATCTCGCCACTCCAAGCACGATGAGGTCGTTGAAGAATCCACTGATTGACGTAGTGCATCATAGAGTCTCTGTTTGCCCAGTTTTTCAGTGCCAACATATAGCTGAGGTGGTTGATTGACTTGTTCTGTCGTCTGTCTTTTCTTGGTTAGGGTTCTGAGTCTGGCAGTACAATTCGGGAGATCCCCAAAGAAACTTTGTCTGAGGTGTTCCCAGACCAGATTCTTGTCTATAATAACAAGCACAGGGCCCGGCACAATCCATCACCCTGATCAGCTGGTGGTTGCAGATGCTGGGTTGGTTCTGTTTCCATCCCTGTATTCCACTGGAACCAATGGGTGTTGCAGTCCAGCCTGATTCTGCCCAGCACACACTTGGCCTTCACATAAACCAGTGGGAGCTGCGGCCTCGTCAGAGCAACCCACAATAACCCCCACCAGGCCTACCCCCTACCCTGGTTTACCAGTATGTGTGGCAGATTAGTCCAGTCTGTCCCACATCCCATTCGGCTCTCATGCATGTCAATGGGTATTAAAGCCTAGTTCCATCTAACCAGCTCAACTATCCAGCCCTCACGGATGTTGTTGGGTGCCTCTCTGTCTAGCCACCCCAGCCCCTGTCCTAGTTTTCGTGCCCTCCTATGGAAGTGGTAACCCAAGAGGGATGAGCCCATTGTTTCGCACCCAGGCCACTGCCACCCCCGGATTATGCACTCTTCGGGTGGTTCTGTGGTTTAACTTGACAGAATTAGCCCCCAGTGCCAGCTTCTGCCAGCTGATGCTGTGGCTAAGCCTGAACAACCCTCACCCACTCTAATTGTAGATTGCACCAGTAGGAATAATCAGCCCAGCCTGGCTTTTCCCTGATCTAGTCCACATGAGTCGCACAGGTTTTGTAGCCCTTCCTAGTCTTGTCTACCCCCATCCCAGCTCAAGCTCTCCAGTGGCAGTAGCTGTCCAGCAAGGGAACCACCCCTTATTCCCCTGCTGGCTCTGTCCCCTCCCTTCGTGGTTCTTATGTGTGCTGTTGGGCACTGCAGTCACATCTGGTACAGGTAACCTCACCTTGGCATTCCGTAATGTGCACTGGTTTCTGTCGCGACCGAACCTGGCTTGACCCACACTCTGTTCCGGCGCTTGGATTCACCAGTGGATGACTTGAACTGATTCAGCCAGGGCACTGCAGTGGAAATAGAAGGCAAATAGTGTAAATTGGGCTAAAGCTGTGGTGTAATAAGTAACCTATTACTGCCTCCACCCCGTATGGGCTGTGGTTTGAGTATCAACTGTGAAACTTCCAATATACCTGTGAAAGCAGTGGAAGATGACCCAAGTCCTTGGACCTTCATGGGAGATTTAGCAAAACTTCTGGCTTTATCCTTGTCCAGCTCTGGCTATTGAGGCCATTTTGGAAGCGAAACAGCCAATGGAAGACACCCCCACCCCGCCATTCAGGAAGGTATAAGGGATTGTTACAGGAGGGATTGTTTTATTTCATTCTTGCCTGAATCTGAAATTACGGCTAGTCCAATTAACTTTTTTATTGAAACAATCTGTGGAGTAGAAAATTATGAACTGGAGAGAGAGCGCATTCTTACTGATTTTCAAATTTCAGAGAAGGAAACTTACAGTCGTTCGAGTTGAGAGAAACACGCTGCATCAGCAGCCACTGAGAGCCCTGTCTAGTCTTACAGGGCGAACTGACCACATGTATTCAGCAATGGATCATGACTGGGAACTCATTCTGGGACAGAATGTTACAATGACCTTAGAGCCAAGACCAATAGCTGGTCATAGAAACATAATCTGGGGATAAAGGTTTTATACGCCATCTAGGTTGCTTCCAGACTCAAGGTGAATCATAGAAATATTGCTCAAATGATATCAATAATACTGTTACTATTATCACTGCATATTTGATTACTTCAGTGTTATCAGTTAATTAATTATTGATGAATGCATGTTAGCTCACATTTGGAGACAGCCTATACAGTCTTTTAATTCAAACAAGTAATGATTTATGTACCCAATTTTGTGAAGAATAGATTCGGTGATAATAAGCTATTCTGACAGTCTATATATTTAAATTCAATTATTATTATTTCTTTAGTGATAAAAGGCAGTGTGGTGTATAAATAAATCCTAATTATATTATTCTTTACTCCGTTTACTGTTTAATTTGGCATCTTAACATTTTGGAGTCAATGTTATTTGCTACTCACATTGAATATTGTATTTAGACAATGTTATCAACTCTAGTACATTTTAATCAGCTCATGTTTCATGTTAGAGAAAACTTCAATTCTATTAAATAATTCACTCTGCCATCAAATTAATCTCTCAATAGTACTGGCTGTTAAATACGGTGTTTTGGAGAAAGTCCACATTACTGAACATTCACTGGTGACATGAATTATCTCCTGAAGATGGTGTTGTGATTCAATGCCATAAGTTATTTGGACAGCTCCTACGGTAACTCTGTTTTACTCTGTAACACCTCATAATTCACTGCTGTCAGCTGCAAGGTTGGGAGGAAGTTTCCAGATCCTAAATGCTCTTTGTTATTAGTCCTCTTTCTGTTCTTTCCTAGGAGAGAAAAAACTTTGTCATGGTAATCACTGGTGAAATTTCCCCTTGAACTCTGTGGCCTGTGCTTTGAAACGCTTTGATTCTAAAATGATTAAATCAACTCTTGAAAGAAGAAGACAAATTTTAATGCTTTCAGTATCCGATGTGTTTATCTTCTTTCTGGCAAAAATGTTTGTATTAAGAATTCCCTAACTTCATGTTCTCTTTTGGAAAAGTAGCTGATTTGTAAATTGAGGTCACCCGGGAGGTATCTGAGCATGTGCCATGTCATTAGATGGTGTTAGAAATAGCAAATGGAAGCAAGAGAGGGCAATTTCATGGTTAAGCTACAGAATTGGTACAATTGTCTGTCATTTCAGACAAATTCCAGAAGATGGCAGTCCTATTTGTTCAAGACTTTATGAATTTTGCAAGACCCTTGAGTCCTCTTTGGTTTCAACATGATCATAGCTCATAACAAAACCCAGAAATTAGTTTTTGTTGCTATAGAAACCAGATGGAATCAGTGATATTTTTCTCTTCTTAAAGAAACAGTCCACTACATTAACTAAAAAGCAACAAAGAGTGCCATAGAGGGGAAACACTAGAAAATCATCAATATTACACCATTTGGAAATCCTTGGGTCCTTCTAAATTTTTTGAATAGTTTCTTTTTGGGCCTGGCTCGATAGCCTTGTGGCTAAATCCTCACCATACATGGGCCATGGTCCTGCATGGGTGGCGGTTCAATTCCTGGCTACTCCACTTCCAGCTCCCTGCTTGTGGCCCGGGAAAGCAGTAGAGGATGGAACAAGGCTTTGTGACCCTGCATGCATGTGGGAGACTGGACACTGACTTCAAATCAGCTTAGCTCTGGCCCTTGTGGTCACTTGAGGAGTCAACCAGCAGACAGATATTTCTCTCTGTATGTCCCGTTTCTCCATTTCTCTGTGTATCTATTTTTCCAATAACAACAAAAATACAAATCTCAAAAATAATGATAGTTTCTTTTCTTTTTGACAATTATATACAAATTGGTTTTTGAAATTTCTTTTTTTTTTTTTCAAAGACAAATTACACTTATGTCAATGCCAATGCAGAGAGTATACAAATAAAGGGTTGAAATATTTGTTTTATTACAATAAGTGAGACAGGACTTTTTTTGCTTTTTAGTTGCAAAATAAGGGAATTTAATGCACAAATAATGTAAAACAGCGCTAAATTATAGAAAATAAACACCTTGTTTCATCCTCAGAATGTAAATAATTCAGGCGATTTGGCATTTATTTTCATTGTACTTGTTTATTATGTGATTTATAGGCTAGTTTGATCATTTTTGATTATTCCATTTAACAATTTCCAAGAGTACATTTGCCATTGAACACTCATGCTTTTTCTTTAAACTTAGGATTTGATGGTTTCTATGTTTTATTGCATTTTAATTTCTCTTTTTAAAGATTTATTTATTTTTGTTGGAAAGGCAGATTTACAGAGAGAATGAGAGATAGAAAGATCTTCTGTCTGCTGGTTCACTCTCCAATTGACGGCAATTGTGGGAGCTGAACTGATCTGATGTCAGAAGCTTCTTCTGGGTCTTCCAGGTGGGAGTTGGAGGAGCGGGGACTTGAACCGGCACACATATGGGACCCCAGTGCAAGTAAGATGAGGATTTGGCCACTGAGTCATTCTGCCAGATCCAATTATGTTTTAATTTCATATGAACTCTACTAACTAGTGAACATACACCTAAAGTTGTATGTTAAGAAAGCGTATTTTCTTCTCTATCTTGGGGAGAAAATACCCTTGCTCTTAATCAGTGACGGATTATGTGGAGGAAATGCTATGTAGACAAATTAAGAGGGACTCATGCAAGTGAGCTGTATGATTCTTACACCCTATTTGATTGCTAGCCTCTAAAAAATGTGTTCTGCACCTTAATGTTAACTCTCTCCTGAATATCTAAGACCTTAGAAGTTGTCAAGACCCACAGTGGGTTATAGCTCAGCATTTTTGCTTTATTGGGAGTAAGCATCTGACTTTGCAAGTTTTTCAGATTTCTTAAAGCCTTTCCTCATAGGATACCTCTTTTAAATCACTTGGATTCCTATATCTTATCACAGTTTTATTGGAAAGTCAGATATAGAGAAGAGGAGAGACATAGAGGAAGATCTGTTTGCTCATTCACTCCCCAAGTGGCCACAACAGCTGAAGCTGAGCCCATCTGAAGCCAGAAGCCAGGAGCCAGGAGCCAGGAGCTTCTTCTGGGTCTCCCATGTGGGGGCAGGGTCCTAAGCCTTTGCAGGGAGCTGGATGGGAAGTGGGGCTGCTGGCAGTAGAACCGGCGCCCATATGGGATACTGGCACATGCAAAGCGAGGATTTCAAGCCAATAGGCTACTGTGCTGGGCCCTACAGCTGATTTAATATTTCCATATCTTAACCTGAAAACATCGTTTCATTCCAACAATTGGTTCACTCCCAAAATGGTCACAGTGGCCATGGTTGTGCCAGGATGAAGCCAGCAGCCCGAAGCTTCTTCAAGGTTTTCTATGTGAATGAAGGGCCCAAGCTCTTGTGTTGTCCTCTGTTTGCCTAGGCATGATAGCATGGAGCAGCCAGGATTCGAATTGCTATCTCTATGGGATGCTGGCCTCAAGGCAATGGTATAACCTACTATATCACAATGTCTGGCACTGTCTAAAACTCTTAGCTTTCTTGTTTTCTCTGTCTCTGCTGTCCTATCTGTACGATAACAATCACATCTTGATCTCCTCCATGTTTTTCTTCTGTTTAACATATTTGCCACAAAAATAGCAAGTTTCTCTCCCATTGAAACTCCTGTAGAGATTTCCTTTAAAACAGAGATACTCGAAGTGATCAGTGGACAGATCAATTGCTTCTGCAATTCCAGAGAATTTGTTAAAAATGCAAATTCTCAGGCCTCCGCCCAGATCTAATGCCCAAACATCACAGGTAGAAAATGAACTAGCTTTTTTCTTTTTAAAAATATATAAATGCAAAATATTTTTAAGAATTAAAGCTAATGAAAAGTAATATAATTTATGTGGAAATTTAGACATAAAGTTCTTTGGCTTATAATAGATAATAAAATTAAGATTAATGATTAATGTATGCCTTATATTTTTGAAAATAGCATCATCATGAAGCAGCAAGTTTGAAAAAAGGCAATATAAGAGGGAAAGAACGGTATCTTCTTAATATATTGGAAAATTTAATACTTCTGAGTCTTTCAAAATTTTTTGCCTTCTGGAGTCATTGCATATTTTGCTGAGTGTCTTATTTTTGTGTTCAAGTACAGGTTTCATTACCTTTCAAAATGTACAAATTTAATAAATGCTAGTCACTGATGGGAGGTGTTTGGTACTGTTAAAATATCCCTTACTTAAAGAGAAAAATTTTTAGTCCTGGGAAACTTTCATGTAACAGCTGTAAGGTTGGCAGGAGATAACAGACTGGTAAGAATCACAGCCAGTTCAGAGGTGAAAACGTCACCCAATGCTGCTGAAGGCTCTCGGTTTGAATCTGTCTTCATTATGTCTGCTTCTCTGACATCTTGGGAAGAGGTCTTTAACACTTGCGCAAATTGGTAGAACTGGAGAAAAGGCCATTCCAACCATCAATGCTGGAAAGCAAAAAAATCTGATTCACTGTATACACAAAATAAAGAGTAAATAGCCAAAGAAATAAAATGTTGTTTTACCACTTATAATCCCTGGTGATTTATGAAAAAAGTTGCTTTAATGAATGATTACTGCTATTGAATTAAGTTGATCTTTCTCTTCGTTATCTGTGAAAACTCACAGGCCTAACTATTATGTCTCTTTTTGTACAGTCAGCCACGTGGATCTTTTCTATGGAAATCTACATCCTGAGTTTGGAATGATTTCTATACTCTTAAAACAAGATGAGACTAACAGAATTCAAAGAACAAAAATCAGGTTTCTCATTAATTTAGAGGCACTTCTAAAACACAGGGGATTCTAGTTTCTGTTGCCTGTGCCTTGAGGCACAGGAGGATGAATTAATTCATTTTCTGTCAGTTTATTGTCTGGAATAAATAAATTAATACAGGTAATATACTTATGACAGTGTCTGGCATGTTGTGTTTGTTATTGTTTTTATTCAAATCAGTAACATTTATTAAATTGCTTCCACTAATGCGGGCTGCACACCAAATACATGTCAAGACTTTATGAACCCCTGTTGTGTAACAAATAGGGCTTTTATACTCAAGAGGCAATGCTTTTCATGTGCTGTTGATCTGAACTTCTAGGTTTGAGTGAGAAAAGAAATTAAGTCAGAAGTACTGGAGTCTCAGCATTTAGGCATAGGTTCTACAATTCTTGTTCACTTACTAGATAAACACATATTCACATGTAGTGTTACACTTAATATCGTGTGCTTAGAGTTCCCATCATTGCTTTACAGTGAGGAAAACTAGGCCTAGAATACAATTTGACGTCACAACGACAGGTGTTGAAGTTCTTGCTCAAAAATTGCTTTGAGAATGTTAAAATGTCATGTTGTGCTTCCAAATGACATCCTGCTAATGTTAAAATGTTGCCAAATGTTCGCTCTTGTTACATTACCTAGGAGAACTTTTTTTCAAGGACAATGAATACCGCACAAGTAATCTTAAAATTGCACACATAGAAAACAACAACAAAAATATGCGAATTTGAACCTAAGATTTTAAAACCCAGTATCTGCAGTTCCTGCAACTGTGTCAGAGTTTTGTCACAAAATGTGCACCTGGACTCATGGCCTCCTGTTTCGGCTGTGGTTTTCCTCATGGCCCAGGACAGTGACTCTCTGATCTCTTGGTATCCCCTGGACATTGAACTCTGTGTGATAAAAATGCTGCTGACACAAAGGCACAATTACTGAATGATTGATTGTTGTGTAGATGACTAACCAGGCTAAGCCAAATATCCAAGGGAAAGTCCTGATGAGATCAACTTTGAGGATATTAGAATGTCGTAGTGTGATTGCTATTGGTCCTCCAGTGCCAGTTTTAAAATGCTATCAATTGTTGATTCTTGACTGTCCCCTTGTCTCTACAGAAGTTTTTTTCAGGTATAATTAATATTACTAAAGTGTTTTAAAAGGGCCTAAGCTGGAGTCCATTGCTGTTTCATTTTTGAGAGGAATCAAATGTTTTCATATCTGATGTTTTGGGCATTTATTGAATTCTGCTCTTTGTTCTTGGGTATTGATCCATTGTCTTTTCATGTAATACTTTTTGCTCGTTCTGTGTTTCTTTGAAGTTTTGCTTCACAGCCTTTATGCTACTCTTTAGTTTGTTCCTTAAATGAAGCAAATAGGTCACCGCAACTTACAACATTTTCACTAAAACTCCTTTCCTCCAGAGAGCTGAGAATGATGGATGTTACTACATAAAATGATGTTATCACTGCCTGGATAACCAACTCTATAAAATTCTACTATTCTGAAGTACTGCTAAATAATGAATATTTTTAACAGAACTCAGTGAATGGTCTAAAACCATACAAAAATATTAAAGCACTAACAAAAAAATCTGCAAGACACAGCTATTTGAGGAGGGGGCGTGGCAGGAAAAACGACCCTCATACTTGCAGCATGTTAGATTCTGGGGGTATTAACTTGTTTCAAGTTGAATATTATGAATGCTTCTCAGAGAACCAACTTCTCTCATAATTTCACTGAAGTTTTGCACTCTGAAACATTAATTTCTGGAACAATTCTCAAACTACTGCAGATCTGACTGACACATGGAATTGAATACAGTATGATATTGACCATAGGAGAGGACAGCGGGGATATCAGTGACTTATACAAGAGAAGCTATATATGTTGACCAACTGGAAAAATGCACAGTCTGATTCATACTACTTAACACATAGAAGGTGACATTTCTAGAGTTAAAAATCCCAGTTCAGTCCTGGATCTATCTCTGTCTCTATCTCTATATCTACATAGATCTACACCCATCTATATCTATTTAAATACGAGGTACTTTGAAATAGCACATGTCCATATAGAGTCAGCCATGACAGGCATAACACAGACGCTACAACCTTGAGGCTTGTAACCAAGAAGGAAGGATATGATTCAGAAGATACATGCTGAGAGGCATTTAGGTGAAGAGTATAACTTTACACTAGCATTTTTTGTGTGAAAAGGACATTGTCTTTCATTACTTGTGGGTGTGTGTCTGAGAAAGTGAATACAGAGGAAGGAGATATTATCAGTGAAGTGCCATGGAGAAAAAAGGATGCTTGAGAGAGTGCCTGTTGATCTTTACAAATAATTTATTTTTATATGAAAGGCAAAGTAGCAGAGAGAAAAGGAGAGACACAGAGAGGAAGATCTTCCTTCTGCTGGCTCATTTGCCAAATGGCTGTAGTGGGCAAAGCTGGGCTGATCCAAAGCCAGGAGCCAGGATTTTCTTCCAGGTCTCCCACATGGGTGCAGGGGCCCAAGGGCTTTGGCTATCCTCCACTGTCTTTCCAGGTCACAAGCAGGAAGTGGGATCTGAAATGGAGTCATGGGGACACTAACTGGCACCTATACGAAATGCTGGCATTGTAGGTGGAGGGCCAGCCTGCTACGTCCTGCAGCTGGCTCCAGCACTAGTTGATTATAAAAGCTATTATTGGAGCATCAGAGTGTATATAGTTGCGTCTATTTCCTTTCAGCTACTGATTTTGCTTCACCCTGTGATGCGATAACATTCTTCTCTGTCTGAGGATTTTTCTTTCTCCTAATGATACAATCAAAACAATAAAACACGCGGTCCTCTTTGAGTCACTTAGATCGTATTTCTCAAAATCTACTCTTTGTAACCACTTTCTATTATACAGAGTGAATGGGACAATTAAGTGTACAGACTCATTGAGACAGAGTCTATGTAGCTTTCAATTTCAACGAGATCTCTTGGTAGCTCTTACATACCTTAGTAACCAAGAACACAGTCTGTATCATAAAGAAACAACTCGGATTACATCAATACATGGATATCTCACTGGGTCCAGCTCTAAGTTGCAGAGTCATTCTCAAAATTCTGTTGCATAGATTGAATAAAGCCACAACAGGAAGGCATGCAGTTTCAACAAGAGTGAATTAGAAATTACTTTAGAATGAACGTTTTTTACATTTTATATCAGAATACATCTTAATTTACAAAACAAAAATTGTGAGGTACTAATACAAAAAGTTCCCCTTGCCCCTTTTCCACGATTAATACCCCATATTAGTATCTTTGTCACAATTAGTGAGCCATGCACACTCTCCCTACTTATCATCTAAAAATCTTTAAATAGGAATATTCACACTGATGTTTACGGAAAGTCAAGAGAATTGGCATCCTTAAGATGAGGCAATACCTATGAAAATTGCCTAAATATAAATGGTAAAAGCATTCTTGAATTTTCTCGCTGTTCTAGTGGGCATTTTTACTCAAATCCAAATTCAAAATTCTTTTAACTGTATTAGTTTTCACAAGATAATTAAATTGTATGGGAGAGTCCTGAGAACTAAGATTGGAGTTTCAATGATACAGTGCATATGAAGCTTAGCAAAGCAGCTGTCAGTTAAAATTGATAGGAGCCATGCCTACAAAAGAATCTGTGTTATATCACTAGCTACTATAAATGATTTGCATATATTTAATCATTCCACTTATCTCACAACTCTGTTATTACACAGATGCAAAACTGAGGCAAATAAAGTTCACATAAAGCTTGTGAAAGTTGTAATGCTATCAGTTCATGGGGCTGTGATTTTGGTCCACTTGTAGTGTAGATTTAAAAATCAATGATCTCAGTGTCCAAAAATGCCAAAGAAATGAAGTTTATTATTTTTGGAAAAGAGCAAGTGGGTATGAAATAATGAAAAACTTGGAAAGGAAGAATTATATGTAAGAATTAGTCACAGTGGATAATCAAATATTAGATGAAACCAGAATAATTGAGTGTGTAAGTGGAATGATTAAACTGTAGCAATTAGCAATACAAAATACATTGACAGATCAATGGAAGAGCATAGCTAATTACAGAATAAAACCTTATAATGTAATGAATGATTAATGAATCCTGAAGAAAAAGGTGAGAGATGGCCATTCAAAATGCATTACTGAACACACTGATGAGCTAGTTTAGAAAATCCATTTTGATTTCATTTCATTCCATTTCATGAAAATTAATTATAAAAGGATAAAAGAACTAAAAATAGAAAATGAAACCAAAAAAATCTGAAAATCTTAGTATTTATTTAACTGTGGGTGAAGACTGGTTTATGAATCTGAATGAAGTCAGATACTGAAATACCAATACATCCTACTATATGTATAATACGCGCACATCAATACAACAAATGAAAAAATAATGAAAAGAGAACATACATAAATGTCTTTCAAATAAAATGTGAAGGATTATATATATTCTTAATCTATAGACACTAAAGTTTAATAAGCCACAGACCGCTAAATAAAGTACCTGATGCAGACATCTTCTTCTGGAGAAATTTAGAGAGGTTGGATCTAGGAAAAATGAGAAAGTTGCAGTGTATTCCAGAAGATGTCCAATGTATCCTAGAATTTTCTAACAAACAATTGAATATTGTCTTCTTGGCTCCAAAGTTAGTGGAAATATAACCCAACTTAAAAAAAAATAAGTACTACAAAACTGCATTTACAATTAAGTGCATCTGCCTAAATAACCTACTTAAGAAACCACAGGACGCATCAGGGGAAGAACAGTTTTACTACTGGCACAAAAGAGAGCTGAGTTACAGATTTCAAGACAAGTGAGCAAGATCAGAGCCAGAAGCAACCAGAAAATCTCAGAAATGATTTCACATAGGTGGGAGCAAAATGAAAAGGATAAAATACAGGGAAGTGCATGCAGATGTATTTAGAAAACCATGTCACATTTTAAATCATCAGATTCCTTCTAAATCACTATTTTTTATTGGCCCCACTAAGATACTTTAATTTGCAAAAATTGCATGAATCCATTGATTGCAATCCCATTCTCTTAGGGTCTGCTGTAGTTATGTTTGGTCCACACTGTCCTCTGTGCTTTTGACCCAAAGCGACCTCAGTATGTAGAAAGTTGCCACCTAGTTGGAAGCTAACCTAAGAAGGAATGTTGGAAACCTTACAACTGAACCTTAGTAATGCCTGGCTGAAAGCTGAGAAATTATACCCCAGTAGGGCAGTTGAAGACCTGCGCCCTTATAAGGTAATTTCTGATAGTGGTTTCCTCTTTTGTAAGTATTAATTTGGCTGTTTGAAATTACGCCCTGTTCTAGAACTTGGGTTTTTTTTTTTGCCTCATTAAGCTTTGTTAAAATTAACATGTTACACCCGGCGGCGTGGCCTAGTGGCTAAAGTCCTCGCCTTGAAAGCCCCGGGATCCCATATGGGCGCCGGTTCTAATCCCGGCAGCTCCACTTCCCATCCAGCTCCCTGCTTGTGGCCTGGGAAAGCAGTCGAGGACGGCCCAATGCATTGGGACCCTGCACCCGTGTGGGAGACCTGGAAGAGGTTCCAGGTTCCCGGCTTCGGATCTGCGCAGCACCGGCCGTTGTGGCTCACTTGGGGAGTGAATCATCAGACGGAAGATCTTCCTCTCTGTCTCTCCTCCTCTCTGTATATCTGACTTTGTAATAAAATAAATCTTTAAAAAAAAAAAAAAAAAATTAACATGTTACAGATTTTTTTCTTTAACATTGCCCCTACCATACCATCAAGACCATTGCTGTTATCTGGGATCTCTGCTGTGGCCTCTCTTTCTCTTAACCTGTCAGCAGTGTTTGACAAAGCTGACCACTCTCTCTTTCCTTGGTACGGTTTTCTCATTTGGTTTCCAATACATCTCAGATGCTTAATGACCTACAAACTCTGACTTATCAGTTTTATAGCTGGTCTCTGTCTCAACTCTATTTTTTAAATCCAAGCCCACTTTGGAAAGAATTCTTCATTTCTGAGGATTTACTGTGTAGATGACATTTTCTGTCAAGTTGACTTCTTCAATCTAGAATCATTCCTTGAACTGCAAGCCTTTAATTCAAGCACTTTAGCCATTTCCAGGGATAGAGCCGCATGTCCAAGGAAGACTCATATCTTAACTGCACAATTAGCTAATTTTCTTACTTGTGATGTCCCTCTTTCTACTCTTCATCTTTATATCTTTGCAATTTCTCAGATAAGGCGAATTACAAAATAGCCATAGTATGTCACTCCTCTGTTCGAGGTTACTCAGTGGTTTCTATTCTGAAAGAAAAAGCCAAGGTCTACAGCAGCTTTAGAAACACTGTAAGATTTGGGCCCAAAGACATTTCCCTGATGTCACTGTGCCCAGTCTCATTGGATTTCTGGAAGATGAAGATGAATGCATAACCCTATTTTAGTTCTCTTGTCTGTTTTCTTGGATGATACTTGCTCCAGCAAGCTAAATGACTTGCTGTCTTATGCCCTTCCTTTAAGTGTTCTCAAGCGCTGGCACTCAGGTGAATCCTACGCCATGTTTAGTAAACTGGCATCGCTTCTTCCTGCCTCTTATGCTACCTGTTGACCTATTTTATTCTCCTTGATAGCATTTATTAGCATTATATATTTAGTATAAATATCAGTATATGTACATATTTAGCATACATTTAGTTAGTATTATTTTTCTTACTATTATAAAGTGAGCTCCCATATTGAAGGGTAGTATATGCTTTGTTCATTCTTGTTATCATAGTTGTAGAACTTTCAAAAATACCTGGCCTAGAATTAGTGTCCAATAAATAAGTGAGCATTCATTTTAACCTCTATTTTCAGGATAAAATCAAGCCCTAAAAGATCAAATTTAAGTTTAATAATGGAATATTCTTCAATGAAGAGATATTCCTCAGTAAGCTGTTGTTATACAATGATTGCATTACTGGACTTATTCATTTTTGTTATTTCAAATTTAAGAGAGATTTTTTTCCCATAAAATGAATATTTTTTTCTCTCTAAATTTTGGATGGTAGTCTTCTCAATTCTTATTACTTCTCTTTTCCAAAAAAAAAGCACAAAGCTTTAAAATGCAAAATAGCAAACATTTCTTTACAAAATGATTTCATTATGTTAATCTCTGCAGTAAAATGTGAGTCAGTTTGTAATTTGTAATTGTCTTCTCACAAAAAATACACGCAATTTTCACTGACATTAGTTAATACTGTGAGTAAGGGTATATCATATCATTAAGTATTATCCCCTGGTGTGACTCATAAAAGACACTTGTACAATAATTTTAATTGATTGTTTCACATTTTACCATGGACAGTCAAATTATATAATGGTAGTCGCGATTTCTTTGTGGTTTACATAATTTTAGTCAATTGATTTTTCACACTTAAGAGGTTTTGTTGGCCGTGTCAAGCAAATTAACAAGAGTCAATTGTCAATTGCAAATCCAAATTATAATGTGAGCTAGGAACTTCTGTGTTAATTCTTAATGCACTAGGCATTTGGATTCTTTTGTATTCTGCATGGATGGAAGAATGTATAAGAGAATCACAATTTATATTTATTTTAGTGGTGATGCTCAGTTTTATACCAATCTAGTATTGTTTTAGGTCTAAATTGAAAATCTTCTCTTTCAATAGCAATTTTTGGTGCTTTGTTTTCACCTTTAGCCTGTGAAGATGGGCATTTGCTATTAGTATTGATTGTTTATGAAATCACCCTAAAATTTTAAATTGCAATGACCATTTAAATTTCTCTGCATATTAAATTGATACGTTGGCCACATTATGGTCATGTTCAGCAAAGATTTCATTATCAAGAGAAATTAAGAGGTAAACCACAGACTGGGTGGTAATATTTGCAAAACGTAGGACTGAAAAAGGCATCCAAAGGTGTGAGAAACACCTCTAATTTAGAAATGAAAACACAAGTACTCCAATTAAGAAATAGGAAATGTTTTAAAAGCTACTTTATAAAAGAAAAAACCCGCAAATATGTATTAAGCATATGAAGATGTTTTAACCCCATGGAAAATGAAAATAAAGGATAAGTTTATCTTGGAGGAAAAATTCTTGAAATCTTTGCACAGATTTTTTTCATAATAATTACATTCCATTATTGTTTTAAAAACACAGATATGTATGAATCCTGAAATGTCTTGTAACATGATAAATATCTTTTAGTTACAAATTTTATAATCTTTTTGTGAGGTATCCTGTTATAATAATATACAATTATACATTCACTCAAAGGTTAAAATAAAAAAAAGTTAACATTAAATTCTGAACAAGTGACCATCATGGTATAGTGTGTTAACCTTCTGCCTGCAAAGCTGGTATTGTAAATGGGCCCTAACTGATGTACTAGATGCTCAAAATTTTTCAAATAAGTAAACAAATACTGGCAAGGATGTAGAGTAACTAAAGCTCGCATACGTTACTGAAGGGAATTTATAGCACAACAGCCAGTTTGTAAAGTGCTTTTAGTTTCTTATAAAAAATTAAAATGTGTGCTTATCCTGTGAACCAGATCTTCAGCATTAGCATTTGCCCAAAAGAAACGAAAACAAAAAGATGTTTATAATTGTATTCTTACAGCTCTTTTCTGAATTTTTCTGAGCTTGAAAGATTTCACTGTATATCCATTAGAGAATGAGTAAGCAATTGGTGATAGGTAGGCATGATTGAAACATTACACATCAATAAAAATTGAGTCTCAAAAATACTATGCTGAGCATAAACAGTTAAATATAAAAACATATATTATGTGCTCCATATATCTGTAGAGTTAAACTTTGAAATTTAAATAAACGATTATTAATATCAAGCAGCTTGTTCTTATATTAGCCCCAGACATGTGGGCATTTCCATTAGCATGCACAGAGTCATTCCCAGGTAATGGTAAACAATGATAGTTTATAGTGTAAATTGGAGTGTAGTACATAGAATAAAGCTTGCCTGGAAGTATGGCATAGTGCGCTTTTTAAAAAATATTTATTTATTATTATTTTTTGACAATCTTGACATAATTAAGGTAAAAAAGTTCAAGCACTGCAGGAAGATGGGCAAGACAATTAGTTCCATATTGTTTTCTTAATATATCTGATGTAAAAGGGGATTTTAAAGGAGAAGCCCCACTCAGTCTCCTACCCACCCCAGGTCCCTGATGTGGGGTATGCTCCGAGGGTCTTGCTCAAGTGGTTTTGATAGTACAATAGTTTTGAATTGCTGCCACTCTCACCACTCCAAGCACAATGAGGTCATTGGAGAATCCACTGATTGACATAGTGCATCATAGAGTCTCCATTTGCCCTGTATTTCGCTGCCAACATATAGCTGAGGTGGTTGATTGACTTGTTTTGTCTTCTGTCTTGTCTTGGTTAGGGTTCTGAGTCCGGCAGTTCGATTGGGGGGATCCCCAAAGAAACTTTGTCTGAGGTGTTCCCAGACCAGATTCTTGTCTATAATAACAAGCACAGGGCCCGGCACAGTCCATTGCCTGGATCAGCTGGTGGTTGCAGATGCTGGGTTGGTTCTGTTTCCATCCCTGTATTCCACTGGAACCAATAGGTGTTTGCAGTCTAGCCTGATTCTGCCCAGCACATACTTAGCCCTCACATAGACCAGTGGGAGCTGCAGCCTCATCAGAGCGACCCATGATAACCCCCACCAGGCCCACCCCCTACCTTGGTTTGCCAGTATGTGTGGCAGATTAGTCCAGTCTGTCCCACATCCCATTCGGCTCTCATGCATGTCAATGGGTATTAAAGCCTAGTTCCATCTAACCAGCTCAACTATCCAGCCCTCACGGATGTTTTGGGCGCCTCTCTGTCTAGCCACCCCAGCCCCTATCCTAGTTTTCGTGCCCTCCTGTGGAAGTGGTAACCCAAGAGGGAGGAGCCCACTATTTCCCACCCAGGCCACTGCCACCCCTGGATTATGCACTCTCCAGGTGATTCTGTGGTTTAACTTGACAGAATTAGCCCCCAGTGCCAGCTTCTGCCATCTGATGCTGTGGCTAAGCACAAGCAACCCTCACCCACTCTAATTGTAGATTGCGCCAGTAGGAATAATCAGCCTAGCCTGGCTTTTCCTTAATCTGGTCCACATGAGTCCTATAGGTGTTGTGGCCCTGCCTAGTCTTGTCTACTCCCATCCCAGCTCATGCTTTCCAGTGGCAGTAGCTGTCCAGCAAGGGAACCACCCCTTATTCCCCTGCCGACTCTGTCCCCTCCCTTCCTGATTTTCATGTGTGCTGGTTGGGCGCTGCGGTCACATCTGGCACAGGCAATCTCGCCTTGGCCTTCTGTGTTGTGTACTGTTTTGTTGCGACCAAACCTGGCTTGACCCACACTCTGTTCTGGTGTTCGGATTTGCCAGTGGATGACGTGAACTGGTTCAGCCTGGTCTGCCCCCGACCCATGCCAAATGTATGCCAGTGGGAAACTTTCCATGGCCTATTCTGGGCTTTTTCCTGTCATGCTTCTTGTGCTTGCCTGCAGGGTCTGTGTCCTGCCAGAGGAGTTGCCCAGGCCCCTCCATCAGAGCCATTCCCAGTGCCAGATTTTGTGCATACCAGGGGGTCCGTGGGCCAGCGCTACTCAGTTCACCTCCTGTCCTAGCAGGATCTGTGGCTTTTCTTGACTGGCCTTCAACCCGTTCTGGTTCTTGCTGTTGGATGTTTCAGCCCACATATAGCTCATATATGGCTCATATATGGCTCAGTAGGAGTTGAGACCTAGCCTAGTCAGTCCCACACTTACCCTGGTCCTCCAGAACACCAGACAGTGTTGGGGTCTGACCCGGCCTGGTGCATTTTGTCCCAGTCCACACTTGTGCCAAGGGAGACTACAACTGTTTCCTGACCAGAACGCAGCCTCATTCCAGCTCGTGTGCGCTTTGGTGGGAACCTCCACCCAGTTAGGGTGTCCCCTTAGCTCCCCAACTGGGCCTGTTCCCAGCCAGTGTTCAGTATGCCAGTGGTTGCTCTGACTCAGCTTAGCACAGCCTGTCACCTGTCGCAACCCCTGCCTTAGACACTGTGGCTCAGCATCTGTGATAGTGCGCTTTTTAAAAATTCAGATACACAGAGAGGACGAGATATAGACAGAAAGATTTTTCCATCCACTGATTCAGTTGCCAAATGGCCACTTTGGCCAAAGCTGCGCCGAGCGAAGGCAGGAGCCAGGAGTCAGAAGCCAGAAGCCAGGAGCCAGTAGCCAGTAGCCTCTTCTGGGTCTCCCACACAGGTGCAGGCTCCCAAGGCTTTGGGCTGTCTTCGACTGCTTTCCCAGGCCACAAGCAGGGAGCTGGATTTGAATCGGGGCTGCCAGGACACAAACCAGTGTCCATATCGCATCCAGGCACGTTAAAGTTGAGGAATTTAGCCACACCAGACCCATAATGTGCTTTTAGATTCTTTAAAAGGGTAAAGCAATTATTAGATTGGTAAATGAGTTTATATATATTGTTAAAATACAAGTAAACCCAATGCTGAAATCTAGGAAATTAATTTACACTTAAATTGTTAAAATGTTAAAATTCTTTCCACTTTTCACAGATTTATCAATTATATTACAGATATAAGTTTTTGCCCCATTATTAAACAAAATACATTGTCTCTAGTCTATTATTCTTCATTCTCTCCTGCCTCTTGGCTTTGAAACATGAGTGAGGCTTCTGCTCATCTCTAAATCTCTGCATTAAGATGTCTGTCAAAATAACTTTTCCTACAACATTCAGAATATTTATTTCCACTGTATTCCTTATATTAACAATACAAAATAACCTTATCCCTGTCTATGAATAACTTTAAAAAAGCTAAAAATACAGAGATAAAAGGATAATACATTTGCTTACTGAAGCACCTGGATTTGCTTCTCCATATTTATGGAGCAATTTGTACAAAATGAAAGCTTTCAATGACCCCAATAACAAAACTTCAGAAATGTGTCTGTTGGATTTTATCAGATGTTGGGTCTTGAAAATAGAGAATGTATTTTTCACAAGTCCTTTCTGCATTCATGAAATTGATAGAGACCAATTCATAGACCAGCCGCATCAATTCCAAAGAATGTCAATAGGGTAGGAAGTTTTTTGTGATTGAAATGTGATAAAATATAAGCAAACTAGGAAATCAAAGCAATTCTGAATGAGCAATAACTTTTATATATCTGTAGAATTATCCTGGAAAGCATACTGGAATTATAATGCAACCTTTCAATGTGAACATTATACATAAGTACGGGTTTCACTGAGGAAATTTTTAAAAGCTATTCACAAGTTTAAATCATCTATCTATCTATCATCTATCTATATTAGACAACATATATGTAATGGATACATGATATATATATTAAAAATAGAACTTAATAAATAACTAAATATTTGAATTCTCAATCTTGCAATTATAAAATGACAATTTTTATTAGAAAACAAAGTGTCAAAATTAATAAAAATGAAAGTTGATTGTTTGAGACAAAACATTTAATTTTTGGATATCTGACTTAATTAAAAAGAGAAAGAGAAAATGTACCAAAACAGAAGGATTCCTGGGATTGGGCAGGGATATTTGGTACAGTGATGCAGTCACTGCTTGGAACCAGTGTATTCCATTTCAGGGTGCTTCACTCAAGTCCTGGCTTCTAAATTTAAATGTAGCTTCCTTGGAGATGGAAGGAGCACCTGAAGACTCACGCACTTTGGTCCTTGCCACCCACATTGGGAGACTTGGAGTTCCAGGTTCCTGGTTTCTACTTTTCTCATTCCTGCTGGTGGCAAGAATTTGGGAAGCAAACCAATGAACATAAGATCTCTGTCTCTGCATCATTCTTTATCTCTCTCTGCCTGTCGAATAAAAGATTAGAATAAATACTTGTTCAGTTTTTCAGTTAGAAGAAGCTTACGCCTGTGACTGTAGTGTAAATGGAAAGTAAAACAGGAAAGACAGGTAAAAGAGAAGGGAGAGTGGAAAGTATCATTATTTCTCTGAAGCTGTATGCAAAATGCAGAACATCTGTTTTCTTCATATAAATAAATACAACACTAGGTAAGGTCAAAGAAATAACTAAACATGCTTTTTCAAAAGATGTTACTAGAAACCAGAGAATCTGAGAAAACTATCCACTATGTAACACTTTACTTGGGTCACTTCACAATATCATTTCATATGGAGACGTTTGTCCAGTCTTTAATAGCTATAATTCATGCTATTGTGTAGGTCTATGTATTTTCTTCAATCATTCCTCTATTAATAATTATAGTTTTCCTAGTTTTTTGTTATTATAAGTAGGTTGGCCATAAATTATTCTGTACATGTGTCTCTTTAATTTTTGACTAGTGATTTTGTTGGTTAGATCCCTAAAGTTACAATGATTTTTTGAAGGAAAAATGCACATGCAATTTTGCTACTTATCACCCGTGGATACAGTTTTAGTATCCATTTAAGACAAATAAATGAGAGGAAATATGGAGACTTTCTAAAACAAAGGAGCATGGAGCAAGTTAGAAAGTTTAGAGAATATTATAAGTGCAGGCTCATCAAATCATGATGTTACAAATCAGTAAGATACTATACAGACATTTGAAGAGTGAATTGGAGGATCTGGATTCTCTAGTTCTAGCTGTCATAGTGCTCAAATAAAGTAATTTTAATTAAATAGAGAAGAATACTCAAAAGAGGCTAAATATCTAAGATGGTTTTCAGATAAAATGGGAAGATAGGCAAGTCAATACATAGAGGTAGAAAATCAGAAATCTGTATCTAGATTGGGACAATCTTGGTAGTATCCTGGGCTTGTTCCATTCTTGGGAAAAATTACCCTGAATTTGGAGGACAAACTTCCCTTTCTATTAAGGATTTCTATACTCCTCCATCATAACATTCATTGAAATTTCAAACTAAAGATCTGTTTTCTTTATACTACCCATAAGAATATTATTTTTCAGATTCTAATTTTTTTTGAGGTCATGGTATATATCTTTTAACTAACTTCTGTATTCCAGCTACAGATATCTGTCCTAAAGAAAGGACAAACTTGAAAAGCACAGGAAAGAATTTTTCCTTGGTGGAATCTGAAGAATGCATGTTGAAATTAAAAAAAATTTCCCCAACCCTGTTTTACAAGTTCCATTATTTGTTTAGTTCCTGAAAGTCCAGTGTAGATCTTGGAAATTAATAGTTTTCAAGCAGGAATCTAAGCATTTTTGTGTTTAGAGATCTATATTATTCTACTCTCACATTGAGAAGCTCTAGGTTTTCCTTAATAGTTACGATGTTGTACAGCAAACCGCGGTATGCCAAGAGAGGGGCCAGGCCAAGCTTGTAGCAATTTGGAAACAAGCTTGTGGCAGGCAGATGAGCACATGGGATTACAGAGCAAGAGGACTTCCAACAGGGTGCGCTGCAGAATCTGGTGAGAACTTTTGAGCACAGATCCAGGTCATTTCCTAGGACTTCTATTTCACAGGAAAGAGGGAGAGAGGGAGGGAGGGAAGGGAGGGAAGGAAGGAGGGAGAGCGAGAGAGAGAGAGAGAGAGAGAGAGAGAGAGAGAGATATTTTCCAACTGCTGGTTCTCATCCCAAATGGCCAAAATAACCAGTGTTTATCCTGGCCAAAGTCAGAAGCCAGAAACTTCATTTGGATCTCATACATGGGTTCAAAGGCCCAGACTTGGGTCCTTTGTGGCTGATTTTTCCAAGCATATTAGCAGGGATTTGAATTGGAGGGAGAGTTGGAAGAGTGGAAATTCTAACTGATGGTTGTATGGAATGCCAATGACAAGGACCGTAGCTTGATCCTCTGTCACAATGTTCCTTTACAAAGAAAGTTTTTAATATTGATAATAGCTTCCAGTTGTTCATTTATTGACCAGTGATAGAATAGCTGAAATTATTCTGAATCAAGATAATCATCATAATTATGATGAATATGGCTTGGCAGTACTGCAAAAAATGTGACTTTCGATGACATGGTGAAATATGTCATAGCTAATTGAATAAATAGAATATCCAGGGTTCATGATAGGATAATAAATCGCATCAATTTACAGATAGTTTATGACAAAAATCCTGCGACAGGAGTGGGACAGATGACTGAAGGAAACACTTTAAAAAGCCCTCAAGAATCTTCCTCGTCTCTAGAGAACTCACTTTCTGTTCCCTCAGCTGTTTCTGAAGTTTCAACTTACCTAAGAAATAAAATGCAATGTGCAGTAATCTATCAAAGTAGAATTGCCTTGAAATCCTGCCATTGTTGTTGCTTTTGACAATATTTTGTTGCTTCTTAGTTGCTCTCAGGCATTACTTTTCTTTATATTCTTCGTGTTCCATATTTTTCCTGTTTATGTTTTATGTAAGTGAATCTGAGAGAAGCATTGCTTTTTGGTAATATGCAAATTCAGGGTCAAGAATTATGATGATGCCAAATAGTCACAAATTGCCCACAGGGATGACTGAGATGGTGACACCTTTTCTCTTTGATAGTTCAATGTACATGAATTCTATTTGATGGAAAACTTGTGCAAAAGATTGTATAATATTTAATTTAGTATATGTTTAAAAGGTGCATATGAGATGAGAATGAATTTTGTGTGTAGAATTGGGCCCCATCGACACAATCAAGGCTGTGCTAAGAGGAAAGTTCATCTCAATCAGTGCTTATATCAAAAAACTAGAAAAGCACCAAGTAAGTCTGCTAACCTTACAGCTGAAGAAACTAGAAACACAACAACAAAGCAATCCCAAGATTAGTAGGAAAAAAGAAATCATCAAAATAAGGGAGGAAATAAACCAAATAGAGACCAAGAGAACTATACATATGATCAATCAATCAAAGAGCTGGTTCTTTGAGAAAATCAACAAAATAGATGCCCCACTAGCCCAACTAATCAAAAAAAGGAGGGAGAAAATACACATCAATAGTATCAGAGATGAGAAAGGAGATATAACAACAGATACCTCAGAAATACAAAGAATCATCAGGAACTATTACAAGCAACTCTATGCGAACAAATCAGAAAACCTAGAGGAGATGGATAGATTTTTGGACACATACAATCCACCAAAATTGAATCAAGAAGCAATTAACAATCTAAACAGTCCAATAACATGCACTGAGATTGAATCAGTAATTAAAGCCCTCCCAACCAAGAAAAGTCATGGACCAGATGGCTTCACTGCTGAATTCTACCAAACATTTCAAGAGGAACTTATCTCAATCTTATACAAGCTTTTCCAAACAATAGAAAGAGAGGCAATCCTTCCAAGCTCTTTCTATGAAGCTAATATCACCTTAATACCAAAGCCAGATAGAGAAACAACAGAAAAAGAGAACTACAGACCGATATCCTTGATGAACATAGATGCAAAGATCCTCAATAAAATACTAGTCAACAGGATCCAACAACACTTCAGGCAGATCATTCACCCGGACCAGGTGGGATTCATCCCAGGCATGCAGGGTTGGTTCAACATTTGCAAAACAATAAATGTGATACATCACATCAACAAATTGACAAATAAAAACCATATGATCCTCTCAATAGATGCAGAGAAGGCATTTAATAAAATCCAACACCACTTCATGCTAAAAACCCTAAGCAAGATAGGCATAGAAGGAACATTCTACAACACAATCAAAGCAATTTATGAAAAGCCCAATCCAGCAACATACTAAATGGAAAGAGATTGGAAGCCTTCTTGCTAAAATCTGGAACTAGACAGGGATGCCCACTCTCACCGCTACTCTTCAATATAGTTTTGGAAGTCCTTGCCAGAGCTATTAGACAAGAAAAAGCAATTAAAGGAATACAAATTGGAAATGAGGAATAGAAATTATCACTATTTTCAGATGACATGGTTCTCTACATAGGAGAACCAAAAGACTCAATCAAGAGACTATTGGAACTCATAAGAGACTTTGGCAGAGTGGCAGGATACAAAATTAATGAACACAAATTGATGGCACTAGTGTATGCAAATAATTCCATGGCTGAGAAAGAAATTGTAAGTTCAGTCCCCTTTAAAACAGAGGAAAGGAATCTTAAATACCTAGGAATTAAGCTAACTAAATATGTGAAAGACCTCTATGATGAAAGCTATAAATAATTTAAAAAGGAAATAAAAGAAGACCTTGGAAAACAGAGAACCTTACCATGTTCTTGGATTGGCAGGATCAACATTATCAAAATGACCATATTACCAAAAGCAATATACAGGTTCAACGCAATCCCAATAAAAATCCCAAAAACATTCTTCTCAGAAATAGAAAAGATGGTACAAAAGTTCATCTGGAATCACAAAAGACCACGAATAGCTAAAGCTATCCTGAAAAATAGAAATCAAGCTGGAGGAATTATAATTCCAAAACTCAAGACATACTACAGAGCAGTGGCTATCAAAACAGTCTGGTACTGGCACAGAAACAGAGAGGAAGATCAGTGGAACAGAATAGAAACACCAGAAGGGAATCCACACATGTATAGTCAACTGATCTTTGACAAGAAAACAGAAAACAATCCAGGCAAAAAGCCTGGTCTATTCAACAAATGCTGTTGGGACAACTGGATAGCAGCTTGCAGAATAAAGAAGCAAGGCCCACCCCTGTCACATTATAGAAAAATCAGCTCTAAATGGATCAACGACCTAAAGCTACACCAGAAACCATCAAACTATTAAAGGAAAACATAGGAAACACACTGCAAGGTATAGGAACAGGGAAAAACTTCTTAGAAAAGATGACAAAAGCAAAAGCAATCAAGTCCAAATTGAACAAATGGGACTACATCAAACTAAAAAGCTTCTGTACAGCAAAGGAAACAATTAACAAAGTGAAGGAGCAACGAACAGAATGGGAGAAAAAATTTCATACTACACAAGTGATAGGGGACTAATATCCAGGATCTACAAAGAGCTTCAGAAACCCAGGGACAACAAAAACAACAACCCTGTAACAAAATGGGCAAAAGAAATGAACAGACATTTCTCAAAAAAACAGGTTCAAATGGCTAACAGACATATGAAAAGATGCTCAGGCTCCCTAGCCATAAGAGAGATACAAATGAAAACAATGTTGAGGTACCACCTAACTCCAGTGAGACTGGCCTACATTCAGAACTCGAAAAACAACACCTGCTGGCATGGTTGTGGGGAGAAAGGCACCCTCCTTCACTGCTGATCGAGTGTAGGCTAGTAGAACCACTGTGGAAATCAGTATGGAGAGTGCTTGGGAAATTGCAAATAAACCTGCCATATGACCCAGTTATCCCGCTCCTAGGAATATACCCAAAAGAAGTGAAATCTGCACGTGAGAAGGGGATCTGCAAATCTATATTTACGGCAGCACAATCTATAATAGCAAAGACATGGAAACAATCCAGATGTGTGTTCAAGGAAGAGTGGTTAAAGAAACTGTGGTTCATCTACTCCAAGGAATATTACTCAGCTATTAAGAACAATGAAATCATTCCATTTTTAAAAAAGATTTATTATTATTGAAAAGCCGGATATACAGAGAGGAGGAGAGAGAGAGGAAGATCTTCCATCCGATGTTTCGCTCCCCAAGTGAGCCGCAATGGGCCGGTGCGCGCCAATCTGATGCCGGAGCCGGAAACCAGGAACCTCTTCCAGGTCTCGCACATGGGTGCAGGGTCCCAAAGCTTTGGGCCGTCCTCAACTGCTTTCCCAGGCCACAAGCAGGGAGCTGGATCGGAAGTGGAGCTGCCGGGATAGGAGGCGGCACCCATATGGGATCCCGGTGTGTTCAAGGCGAGGACTTTAGCTGCTAGGCCACGCCGCCGGGCCTGAAATTATTCCATTTACAACCAGGTGGTCCCACCTAGAGACCATTATGCCCAGTGAAATGAGTCAATCACAAAAGGACAAATACCATATATTCTCTTTCATATAAGGAAGCCAACATGGAAAGTGTAACTCCAATAGTCCAATCCATACTGGCTTTTTTTTTTTTGATTGATTGATTGCTTTTTTGGCTGTATCCCATGTGTTTTGATGTTTTTATTTCAGTTTGGTTTATTCCAATTAATCTCTTTTCTCCAGTTGAATTCATCACGTGCTCATGAGGTATACGATGGAATCATTTTTCCCAAGAGACTTCTGTGTTTCCTTTTTGTCACTCATGTGTTGGTTACTCAGTGGTGCATTATTGTTTTCAAGGTGCTACAATTCATTTTAGATGTTGTTGTTGTTGTTGTTGTTGATGTGGTTGTCCTAACTCATACTGGTTGCTATCCTCGTTTCATGGCCTCTCACTTATGGTAATGTAGAGTGATGGAGGACTAGGGTTTATCATATACAGACATGGGGGTACAATGGAACATGCATCCCTACTTCCAAACGAAAGATGGATTCCCAATAAAACTATTGAACATGTGTAGAATCAATAATTGCAAAATCTTGGAAGCAACCGAAATGCCCATCAACAGAAGACTGGATAAGAAAGCTATGGTTCATTTACTCCATGGATTACTACTCAGCTATTAAAAAAACCAAAACCAAACAAACAAACAAACAAACAAAAAAAATGAAATGCAGCCCTTTGTGGCCAAATGGGCCCAACTGGAAACCATTATGCTAAGGGAAATGAGCCAATTCTGAAAGGTTAGATAACACATGTTTGCCTTAATTTAACATGAAATGACGTCAACCCGAAAAACAGTACCTGTAAGCTGTAATATTACTTCAACCCCAAACAGCCTGTATCTCATGCAATAAGATATTGTGATGTAACCAATGAACCAACAATCAATGTGAGTCAGACTGCTTATGATCTACATCAAAAAATTGTAAAGCCTAATATACTTTCAAAACCCTGTGCTACTCAGAAATGGGGCAGGAGAGCAGAGAAATCTTCCATCTCCTTAGAATGTGTGAGAAAGACATGAAGTATAACCTATCAGGAACATAACAGGTAAGTTATAGACAACAGATTTAAACCAGCATTAGACAATAGTAAAACTACAAAGACATACAGGGGGAATCAAGAGCGATCCTAACAACCTATTAAGAGGAGGTCATACGCATAGAGCAGGGGGGACCCCAGAGTGGAGCAGGGGGACAGGAGGAGGCTTGTATCCCAACCCTGGAGACTCCCGGATCCTCACCAAGGACTATCAGTACGGACACCAAGGACTACATCCCAACTGCCAAGGAGACCACGGGGAACTGGAGTGCTTTCAGAGGCTGAGAACTCTGAGGTCATCCACCCCATTTTGGATTTACCACATGGGATGGAAGTAGCCCAAATCCTGCCTTGCAGGATCCAAGGTCATCGGAACAAAGCCAGGGCCCCTAAGCAGTCCGCAGAAACAGAACTGTAAACTTCCTTCAGCACTAGGGAGAGGAGCTTTCTCTGGTCCTTACTTAGTTCCAACTTTGGATCCCCACCCTCTCTTGCAATGACCATCAGGGTCGCTGGCCCTCCCATCCCCAAACACACACACACACACACACACACACACACACACACACACACACACACACATTAGACTAGATAGGCAGAGAACAACAAGGAAAGCTTAGAACCAAACAGGAAATGGTCAGCATGGACTCACACATGCCTTACTAGGTAGGACACAAAGATTAATTACTCCTCCCTAAGATATTGAAGATTTCTCTGCACACCTCTCCTAATACTGTTCTGCCCCTCAACTGTTGACATATGCCTTGTTAGAGTTATAACCCAGTTTAGACTATCCTAAAATCAGCAAAATTATGCTTCAACACTATAAACTGCTAAATACTAAAATGAAAATAGACATGAGACAGCTGAATAGTACCCTATAGCCATTTTAAGCTGTATAGCAGTTGGTTCTGTGTTAAAGCTAAAATTGAAATGTCAATGAAGAACTTGCATTTTTTTTTATCATATTGGTTACTCAATACCATGTCAATTAAGTCCATAATATTGTTAATTGTCATTGATGTTATGTTGGGGCTTTAAGTTGATTGGGATGATATTCTGCCAGCTCTGCCTTCAGACCAGAGATGGTCTCCCCAAGAAACTATTTAATTTACCTGGACAATAAGATGCTGGACTTTATGCTTGGTATACCCTTGCAATGAAAGAATCTCAACTGAACTTGAACTATAATACAGCAACAAGGTGGAGAAATCCACTGTGGGTAGAGGGTATGGGGAGGGGTTGGGGGATTCCTAGAGCCTATGAAACTATGTCACATAATGCAATGTAATTAATAAAATATATATATTCTTTATATATATTCTTAATATATTATATATATAATATATATATATATTCTTTATATACATATAAAGAATTGGGCCCCATCCACATGGTACATGAATATGTGTATTCCTGTATTTCATACTCTTAGGCACTCCAAAATTAAGAAAAAATGCATGGTTCCAAGAATTTCAGATAAAGGATATTCAATTTGATTAGAATTTAATTGCAGCTATGTTTCTTTTCACTATACATCAGTGTTGCTCAATACCTACAGAAAAACAATAGTAGAAGTACTTAAACAATTGTCATTCATGGTCTTCTGCCTTCCCAACTTCTCCAGATTCTTCTCTCATCACCTAAGTACTCCCCAGTTCTAGCAGTGTTTCACCATGTGCTTTTTCGTGGATGCAAAGACTTTTATGTCTTTGTGTGGGTGTGATAATGTGTATGTGAAGAAACCAATCCACCTGTATAGAAACCTTTCATGTCTTCACTTGTCTAATACTTCTTAATTTCTGAAGTACCAAATGAACCCTATGAATTTTCCATTTTGACCTCATTTGCCTCTAGATTAATTTCAGAAAAGCAGAGGAACTAAGCTCTATTAGTACCTATTAGTAAGTTAAAATAATTTGTGCTCAAGTATAATTCTGCCTCTAACATACACGATTCTTACAGGATTAGGGTATGTTCTAATCATTTTTATGTAGATAGGGTTGAACTCTGTATTTTGTGAATTATAGATGGTTAGTTACTTTTTTAAATAAATAAATGTAAGAGTCAATGAGGAAAGAATAGCCACTTATTTATTCTCTTTTTTCAATCACAGGCTGGGATGTAAATAAAATGTGTATATTGTCTTTCATTTCTACTAAGATTTGAATATTATTTCCCATCCCAAAGATGTATGCCTTGTATCTTGGTTTTCATGTTAGCTGAATTAGGAAATGATGAATCTTTTGAGATTTGGAGCCTAGTAGGAGGTCCCAAGTCTATGAATCATACAACCGCCAAAGAAATGAAGGAATCTCCCATAGGATCCTGATGAGTTTTAAGGAAACCAAATTGTTATCAATGTTTCAATCTAGCTCTATCCATTTTTTTCTGGCATCCCGTTTTTTGAAATGTGTGTTTTCTATTTGTGTGTATTCCTACCATTTGTTATAGGGCTAATCAAGAATCTGTATCGTGGTGTTTGGACTTCCAGGCTATAAAACTGTGCACTAAAGAAATGCTTTGTTCATAACTATAGCCTGCCTCAGGTATTTGTTTGTTGTAGCGGTGAAAAACTAATACAGTTATTGCAGCAAATTGCCTTTAGCAAACTAGCTTTATGAAGAAAAGAGGTTTATTTGGATGCTCTTTTTTTTTTTTAAATTTCATTTTCTGACACAGTTTCATAGTCTCTGGGATTCCCCCAACCCCTCCCCATGTCCTCCCCCCATGTTGGATTCCTCCACATTGTTGTAGTATTGAGTTGACGATGTGCATCTCATGATGGTAGTGCCTGTGTAGAGACAGAGAGTGAACATAGATGTCTCTATTGTTGGTCTCTCACCATACATTTAAAATGCCACAAGTTCAGCAGGCAGTTTGCAAAAAGCAAAACACAACAAAACAAGCCAACAGACCCTAGTTTGACTTGATAAAGAAGAGCAGAGAAGGCTAAGTCTAGAATCTTGAGTTTACAGAAAGTAGTACAGGAGAAGATGGCCGAAGTCTTCAGGCAATGATCCACAGGTAAGCAAGGTTTGAGACCAAGGTGGAGACTGGTGGGTGAGGCTCTACAGTAGGATAATGTTCCAGTGTTGGAGAACTGAGAGTTTTAAGGATATCCTTGAGAGAGTTGTGCTCTGACTTCTGTACATGGGTCATGCTGTTGCTTCCTGATCTTTAGTTGGTTAATGTGGTGCTACAACAATTTTTGTAATTTGACTTCTTAAGCAGTTCAATAAAAGGTTGATTCAGGGTTGGAGCAATGGTTTAATAGAGTAGTCCTCTGCCTGCACTGTTGGCATTCCAAATGGGTGCCTGCTCATGTCCTGGCTGCTCCACTTCCGATCCAGCTCCTGCATATGAACTGGCAAAGCAGTGGAGGATTGTCCAGGTTCTTGGGCCCTACACTGAAGATTAGCCTGTTGAGCTATGACCCTGTCCAAGTTCTGCCCTTTTAACATCTCACATTGGGGATTAACACATGATGCCTTTGGATACCCTCAGGTCACATGCAAACTATGGTACTGTGTTTACATTTGGAGCTAGGATCCTGTTCCAAGTTCATTCAATTTTGGAGGATTCAGTCCCTTGTGGTTTAATGATGAGGCTCTCTTGCTAGCTATCAGTCAGTCAATTTCATCTGGAAATAATCACTCCTAGCGACTTGTCACATGTTCTCTATTTTCAAACCACTCAGGACTGAATAATCTGTATATTATGGAATCCCTTTCATAAATAGAAAGAGCTTCATTGGCTGTAACTGCTCACATGATTAAATAAGTGGTTGATTGCATGCTTACAGGAAAGTGTATATATATATATATATATATGTATGTATATATACATATACGTATTGGGCTGATATTTTGGAATCTTCTTAGAATTTTTACCTCTGTGCTTATGCAGATTCTATTATCTGACGTGGGCTTCTGTCTATTCATATAACCCACTCATGGAAGATACTTTTTCTTTAAACTCTTTTATTTAGTCTAGCGCTATTTTTTTTAAAATTTCTGTTTCTATTTCAAGCCTAAATGACTGTGGTGATAACTTGTTTTTGCCTAGATGTCTGCCTTGGATCCTGCTTTCCACAGTAACTAAATCTTTCATCCTATATTCTGTGTGGCTGCCAAGAGTACAGCATAATTTCATCACATCACCCAGGATCATGAATATCCAGTGAATGTTTGCTATGTTCCAGGCTGAGGGGACTCAGAAATATTTAATACACAGAATAACTGCCCTTAAAAGTTCATATTCCATAGACGAATGTAAATTGTAACTAGTAATTAGCTGTGTTTTTTAAAAAGATTTACTTATTTCCATTGGAAAAGCAGATTTACAGAGAGGAGATACAGAGATAAAGAGCATCCATCTGCCGGTCCACTCTTCAAGTCACTGCAATGGCCGGAGCAAAACCATTCAAAGTCAGGAGCCAGGAACCTCTTCCTGGTCTCCCGTGCAGGTGCAGGGTCCTAATGCCTCAGGAAATCTTCCACTGCCTTAGGCCATAAGCCAGGAGCTGGATGAAAAGTGGGGCAATTGGGATATGAACCAGCGCCCTTTTGGGATCCTGGCACATGAAAGGTTAGGATTTCAGCAGCTAGGTTATCATCCTGGGCCCCTTAGCTGTGTATTTTTATGCTGCCACACAGATGTTTATACTGTTTACTCAGAGGAAAAGGAAGGTAGAGAATGACCTTGAACAAAGACTTGATGGAAAAATTGAAGTTGCAGGTGAACTAATCAGGTCACTGTGCTTCACAAAGATGAAACAAGATATAAGGCAGGGTGCATGAATTAAACTACACTTTATTTGGTATTGGAGCTACACAGAAATAAAGGAATATGACAGTGAAAAATATAACTAGCAAATTATACACTAAAGCTCATAATTTACAACAAATGTATTAACCTATAAATATTTATATGCCAAAGTGTCACTATAACTTTTATAAAGAGGAAACTACAAGATGCAAAATGAAACATTGAGAGATAAGAGACTTGAGCACTCTACTTTCTTTCCATGTCAAGCAGATAAAAATTTGATAAAGAATTGGAAGATAAGCACAAAAAGTAAAAAGAGATGTTACAGATAATTTTAATTTTACAGTGTAATGTATTTAGTGTGTTTTCTTCTTAATCAATATGAAATTGTGAAAGAATACATTATGTGTTAGGTGATGATATATTATGTCTAAGCTGTTTTGCTACTTTGTGTTCTTACTGTACATAGGATGCTTCTTGAATATTAATTTGTGACCATATATTAAGTATTTTCCTGTTTTTGAGACAATTATTTTTCTAATGAGCACACTTAATCTTTTCCATGTTTTTTTTCTGTGTTCCTTTTTTTTTCCTGAAGGATTTATTGACTTTTATCGGAAAGGCAGATTTATGGAGAGGAGAGACACAGAGCAAGAACTTCCATTCTGTGGTTCACTCCCCAAATAGTGGTAATGGCCACAACTGAGTTGATCCAAAGCCAGGAGCCAGGAGTTTCTACTGGGTCTCCCATGCAGGTGCAGGTTTGCAATGCTTTGGTCCTTCCTCTACTGCTTTCTCAATCACATGTTGGGAGTTGTGTGGGAAGTGGAGCAGCTGGGAAACGAACTAGCACCAGGGATCCTGGCACTTACAAGATGAGGATTTAATCATTGGCCATCTCACCAGGCCCTTTGTGTTCATCTTTTTATTAAAATATCCTTAGATATGTCCAACGATGATTATTTTTACTTCTTTATGGCAAAATGAGTTCTCCATCTGTTAATAATTGATTCAAGGGGGGTTGGGGGGTGATGGTGGAGTAGGGCCAAAGCTCTAAATCAGAACAAGACTTCTGCCTAATTGAACCCAGAGAAGCTTGCCTTGTGTGAGTTCCTTAATTGAAGATCATTTATTCCATATCACCCCCCCTAAAATACCACCTACTTTGACGAAAGATGCTCTGTAGACTAGTTCTGGGACCTAAGCATATAGAATATTGTTTTTTTTTTATTAATTTCATTGCATTATGTGACACATTTTTTCATGCACTGGGATTCCCCCCGCCCCTCCCCAAACCCTCCTCCCCCCCCCCCACGGTGGATTGCTCCACCTTGTTGCATTTCCATAGTTCAAATTCAGTTGAGATTATTTCATTGGAGGTTTTGACCAATCATAAAGTCCAGCATCTTATTGTCCTGGTAAGTTCAATGGCTTCTTGGTGAGACCATCTCTGGTCTGAAGGTAGAACCAGCAGAGTATCATCCCAATCAGGTAAAAAACCCAACATAATATTTACAACCATTTACAACATTATGGCATTAATTGACATGGTATTGATTAACCAATATGTTACTAGGGAAATGCAAGTTCTCAACCACAACCTGTAACTTCTTCATAGACATTTCAATTTTGGTTTATATTCAACCATGTTCTATATACCTTAAAATGGCTATAGATTGCTATTCAGCTGTCTCTTGTCTATTTTAATGTTAGCATTTAGCATTTTATAGCATTGAAGCATGATTTTGCTGAATCTGGTTGTTTTTCGGGTAGTCTAACTCTATAACTTTAACAGGACATATGTCAACAGTTTAGGTGAAAATTTTTGGGAGGGGTGTGCAGAGAAATCTTTATCACCCCAGAGGGGAGTAACTGATCTTTGTGTCCCACCCAGTGAGTTATAAGTGCATCCCAGCTGACTGTTTCCTGTCTGTTTCTAAGCTTTCCTAGTTGTTCTCTGTCTATCTATTCTAGTTTGTTTGTTCATTTGTTTGTTTGTTATGAGGGGTTTCTGGGTTAAGGGGCTAAGGGAACACTGTAGCTGGGTGGAGGTTCCCACCAAGGGGCACATGAGCTGGAAAGGGGCTGCGTCTAGTCAGGATACAGTTGTCTCCCTTGGCACAAGTGTGGACTGGGACAAGACGCACAGGGCCAGGCCAGACTGCAACACTTTCTGATATATTTTGATGTTTTTATGTCAGTCTGGTTGCTTCCAAATAATCTCTTTTCACTAGTAGAATTCATCACGTGCTCATGAAGTAGACAATGGCATCATTTTTCCCAAAAGACTTCTGTGTTTCCTTTTAGTTAAGCATGTGTTGGTTACTCAGAGGTGCATTATTTCATCAGGGTGCTATAATCTGTTGTTGGTGTTGTTGTTGTTGTTGTGATTGATGTGGCTGTTATGAAATGATGCCAATCCAGAAAACAGTAATATCATTTCAACCCCAAACAGCCTGTATCTCATGCAATAAGACATTGTGAGGTAACCAATGAACCAACAATCGATATGAGTCAGACTGCTTATGATCTACATCAAGAATTGTAAAACCTAATAAACTTGTAAGGCCCTATGATACTTGGAAATGGGGAGGGAGAGCAGAGAAATCTTACATCACCCTAGTAGGTGTGAGGAAGACGGGAAGTATAACCTATCAGGATCATTACTGGTAACTCATCGACAGCAGACTTGAGTCAGCATTAGACAATAGCAAAACTACAAAGACATGTGGGGGGAATCAGGAGCAATCCTAACAACCTCTTAACAGGAGGTCATACGCATAGAGCAGGGGGGACCCCAGAGTGGAGCAGGGGGACAGGAGGAGGCTTGTATCCCAACCCTGAAGACTCCCAGAGCCTCACCAAGGACTATCAGTATGAGCACCGAGGACTACATCCCTACTGCCAAGGAGACCATGGGGGAAATGGAGTGCCTTCAGAGGCCAAGAACTCTGAGGTCACCCATCCCCATTTGGATCTACCACATGGGATGGAAGAAGCCCAATTCCTGCTTTGCAGGATCCAAGGTCATCAGAACGACAACCAGGATCCCTGAGTGGTTCGCAGAAACAGAAGAAGAGTAAACTTCCTTCGGAACTAGGGAGTGGAGCTTTCTCTGGCCCTTGCCTGCTTCCAACTTTGGGTCCCCACCCTCTTTCGTAAGGACCATTAGAATATTGTTTTATAATGAATATTTTCTAAGGAAATGTGGAAAGTGTCTGTCTTTAATGTTACCTTTTAATACTATGGGGATAGATGTTTGGTGTAGCAGGTAAGACTCAATTGGGATACTTACATCCTGTAGCAGGGTGCCTGGATTTGAACTGTTGCTCTTCTCTCACATTCATCTTCCTGCTGTTATAGATGCTGCAAGGAAGCACATGATAGCTCAGGTACCTGGATCCCTGCCTTGCATGTGGGAGACTTATATTCAATTCCTGGTTTCTAGCTGGACTAAGCCCAGCTGTGGTAAGCAATAAGGAAGTGTCTATCTCTCCATCAATCTGTCTTTCAAATCACTAAATAATCTAAATAAAAATGCAAATTCAGATTCACTATTTGAATTCCAATAGCACTTCACGTACTCTTAAAAACATTTATCACTATATGTATCCTGATATTTCAAGATTTCATGTTTGTTAGGTAATAGACTTGCTTTTTTAATGGACAGAAATTATTTAGAAACAAAACTTACAACTTAAGTACTTATTAATACATTGAGATTTTATGTATGAAGGTTCTTAAAAATTTGTGGAGAGATGGAATTAAAATATAAGCTTGATGGGTAGAAAACCTTTTGACATCCATGTACAATTTTATCATAATATATTTTGCATGTATTCCTTAATATATTTTGGAGACCCTTTGTATGACTGGTTCATAATAGCTGTTTTGAAGTGATGAATGTGTGCTTTGCATAAAAACTCGATTGAAAACAACCATTTCATGTCATTTGAAAATTTGTGTTCTCTAAATAAAATAATTTAAAAAATCTGAATGATATTTATGAATGCAAAATGTTTTTCATTGAAACATATTGGCATTTTACCAAAATCATTTTTTGTTTTGTTTTCTACAGGGCACATAGTACATACTGCTCATCATCATTTGCCAAATATCCTTTGCATATTAAAAAGAAGTGACAGTAATCAGAAAAAAGGCTACCCTATAATTTAACCAAAGAAAGCGCTGTCACATTTCTTCAGATTATTTTGTCACATCTAAGTTAGAAGAAACTGTAATAATTTTTGCCTATTGTAATTATGTTATTTCATCTCTTAATTATATGATTCGACCAAACAAAAGTATTGTCATCATTCACATAGATTAGTAGAAAATATTGGTGGTTTATAGTTTCTCAGTAGATTGTAAGTTTGATGTGGATAAAACTGATCTTTATTTTACCCATTCATACACTTGTCACAATATCTGGAAGATATTTGTTTAATAAATATATCTCCTTATCATGATTGTTTCTTATTCTTTTTCATACTGGCTAATTATAAATATTTGGGGTAAAACTGTTGTCTTTACTACATTCTTCAAGCCATAGCAGCCTTATTATTGTTTAAACGCTTACAGAACCTCATATGTCACTAAACAAAATTTCTGTCACCACACACAATATTTTATTTATTGCAAGAATTTCTTTCCACCACTTTATGCTTTTGTAGGAAGAATCTGTCTCATTTTGTCCTTTTGGAAGGAGAGAGATTTCTTGGTAATCACCAATATGTGAAAAGGTTACATATTTCAAGGCACTAGCAGTCAGAAATTCATAAATGATCTAACATATCAGAGACCTTGGTATTATTCTGTAGTGAGAGGCATGGAGACAAACTGATAAAATGCACATTTGCTTCAGCAAATATCCTCTTTCAATATGTCCTAAGAAACTCTGACATACACTGATCTCTTGGATTGTCTTAAAAATGTTTTGCTTAGGTTTTCTTTGACATTCACTCCTTTGATTATCATAATACCCTTTGATGATTCTTAATCAGCTGAATCTCTAATGAATTTGTTGGTACAAAATGGGCACTAATAGCTCTTCCCAGATCTCTTCAGGCTTTGCTTTTCTCTTTTAGATTACCCACAAGAATTCACTTCAGTATTGAATTCTATTATTTTATAATTTCTTGTTAGCAAAGCAATTAATGACAAGGATTTCTGGAACTCCTAATGAACAACTTGAAACAGTTGTATTCAAAATAGCTGTACTTTTCCATTCTGCAGTAGAAAAATATATACATTTACAAAATAATGAAGCATTTAAAAATCATTGAACAAATGGAGAAAACATTTAAAAGTATTTCAAAGCTATTGTGAAACTTAAAATGGAGTCTAAATCCTACATAGAATGTAAGGCTATATAATTTGATGGCTTTTTAAGCCAACTTCCTTCTTGAAATTATAAATATCAAAGCTAGTTTATGGCACAATAGGAATTTTCTACGGATACCTCTGAAGAAGAGTCCCTGCATTGTTTAATAACATCAAGCCAGCAAGGGACAAAGTGGAGAAGTTCAGATAGAGGAAAGGAAAGTAGGTAGGGCATCCTTGAGTTTCAAGGCTTTCTTGGAACTTTTGAATATTCTTTGGAATTACTCCGTACTGCCGAATAGTGAGTTGTTAGAGCAGCCACATCCCTCTTGTATATTTGCACTGTAGGCGAATCATCAGTGTGCTTAGTTATTCTGAAAGTCTTAATTCACAGTGGCCTGCTGCACTGAGTAAGATAACATTATTTTCTTCTTCACGGAAATAAAATTCTGTAGGTAATTTATTGATGTACTAATTACCACTTCCAGTCATGAGTTAAAGAAAACTGATTTTTCAAATTGTTCCTACCCTGAAAAATGTATTTATATTTGCAAAAACCCTGAAGCATAACATGGTATTAGTTTTGTGAATTGCTGAAAATATGGTAGACAATATGCTCAAGGTTTCCTTTTTTGCTGTTGTAACTTGTCACCTATGCTGCAGCAGAAAGTGCAAAAATAGCCACTTTATTTGTGTATGTGACCAGCAATTCGTTTATGATACCAGTGACAAAAATAATCACCCAAGGAGGCTAAGTATACAAATAAGAAATATAAATATGTATTTTAGTATAGAAACATAAAATATAAATATGTGAAAAATACATAAACATCTATCTGTCTAAGTTTTCAAAGAATAGGAACATTGAGGTGCTTAAAGGCCGGCAGAGGGAATACCACTCCTGTTTATTCAAAAGTTCAAGAAGTTTTAATTTTAATTATCTGCTTCTTTTGTCTTTCCAATTCCTTTGTTTGGTGCTTTTTATGCATTTTGCAGCTTTTTTCGTTCTTAGACATTTCTAAGGTTTTTGCTTATTTATTTGCTAACTTTACATTTCTGTTTCTCAGTTTGCATGTAGGAGTTCAGTTTATCCTTCACATATATTTGGTTCAAATTGGTTCAAATTTCACAACTGGCTATGAGGTCTCATTTTTTTTTTCAGGTTTCTTTTTTTTAAATAGATTTTTATTTTGAATTTTGAATTATGTGGTATGATTTTGGATAGGCTGGGATTCCCCCCAAACTCCCGCCCCGTCACGTTTTTCCCATTTTGTTACAATAGTGTGGTCCTTCATAAGGAGTCATAATCACAAAAGAACAAATACCATATGTTCTTTCTAATATAAGGAAATCAACATGGAAAGTGTAACTTCAACAATCCAACCCATACTGTTTTTTGTTTGTTTGGTGTTTTTGGCTGTATCCCATGTGTTTTGATGTTTTTTTTTTTATTTCAGTTTGGTTTATTCCAAATAATTTCTTTTCTATAGTCGAATCCATCACAGACTCACAGATTATACGATGGCATCATTTTTCCCAAGAGACTTTTGTGCTTCTTTTTTGTCACCCATGTGTTGGTTACTTAGCGGTGCATTTTTTCATGGTGCTGTAATGTGTTGTTGATGTTGTTGTTGTGGCTGTTCTAACTCATACCAGTTGTTGACCTTGTTTCATGGCTTCCCACTATGGAAATATATAGTGATGGAGTACTGGGGTCTATCATATACAGACATGGGGATATAATGGAACATGCATCCCTGCTTCCAGATGAAAGATGGACTCCCAATGAAATTGTTGGACACGTGTAGACAATTGGATGCTGGACTGTCTGACATTGTCTGTACCAACAATGTCAGGGTACACTTAAATAAGAGACTGATAGAATTATGATTCCTTATCAGGTTTCTTATAATAGCATTTCCTAATAAGGCTCTGTTTATTAATTTGAAGTTCAGTTAATAATGTGCTTTAGCTTATGATTTTTGCCAGGTCATGGACTTCTTGAGAGGTGAATGTTTGCCTTTCTTTTCCTCTTTTGCCTTTTCTCACATTAAGCTCTCTGTTAGGTATATGGCAAATCACACTGTTTCTTGACCGAAACTTTTTTTTTTTTAACAATTTCATCACTTCCGTGGCGACATAGAAATCCTTCTCATAGTTTCATTTCTAGCTGATATCTACAAGTTTGTTTTCTATTTTTTCGCACACATTTCCACTGCATATCTGTTCTGTTTTGACTTTTGCTAAACAATAAAGTGTTTGTTTAACAAAAGCCAAGTCCGGACTTTCATTTCCTCCACTTGTACAACCTACAGTTTTTATGATTCTCTTCCTGAACTTCGTAACCAGAGGCGAACAGGCCGTAAAAATGCTTCTGTGGACTGGTTACTCTATAGCTGCCTGTTAAAATAGTTATTATTTGGTTCTGCTTTTACCCTAATCAGTTTTTAAATCCATTTGGCTGAGAAGTGCTAGAGGAAATGAAAAATAGGCTGAAAATCTTACCTTTGATGTAATTTAGAAAGTTTATATTCAGTACCTGCAAATTAAATCTTCTCCTAGACCTTTCTCTTTGCTGCTGTTTTCCATTTTACAAGTAACATCAATAACATAACTCACAATATGAAATGTTATGATCTCTATCTGAGAGAAAGAGAGAGAGAGAGAGAGAGAGAGAGAGGGAGGAAAGGGTCACAAGGAAGATACAAATAAAACACAAATTAATGTCCAGACATGTACATTCTCCTACAGCAATATTTATGGCAACTTTCCCCATAACTGGAAAAAAAAACAGGAAACAAAGGAAGTTCCTTCCAATGGGTGTATATGAAGCAAACTGCACATTTTCACAATGAAATAGTTACCACTCAGCCATAAAAATAAATGATCTTGGACCAGTGCCATGGTATGATAGGCTAAGCCTATGTCTCTGGCACTGGCACCCAATATAGGAGCTGGTTCTGGTTCTGGTCGTTCTGCTTCCCTTCTACGTCCCTGCTTATAACCTGGGAAAGTGTCAGAGAATGTCTCAAGTCATTGCTCCCGGTTTCTAATCAATTATTGCAGCCATTTGGGGAGTGAACCAGTTGCTGGAAGAGCTCTCCCCCACATACCTCTCTCTCTCTCTGTCTCTCCGTTTCCCTGTAACTCTGTCTTAGAAATAACAGTGAAGTAAATCTAACAAAAAAAAAAAAAAAAAAAAAAAGCAATGACCTGGCTAAGTCTCAAAGACAGGATGGTGAGGGAAGAAAGAAGGTAACATCTACATGACACACTATCTGATTATATTTACTTGAGGTTCTGGGAGGACAAGTTGATAAAAGCAGGCAACGGTTGACCTTGCCAGAGGTGTATGTATTTAAATATGAATGACATAGTCACAGTATTTTAGGAACCACCACAGAAAAAATAGCAAGCTAGAATCACATTAGAATTGACCTAGGTACAAGGAGGGGCAATCTCGGTTCTTTTATCACAAACACAAGTGACAGTGAAATGTCACAAGCTACTACTTTATTCTTTTTTTATCAGCATACATTCACCACGTAGTTTTTAGTTTTCCTGTTAGAATGTACACTAGCTTTTTGTTGCTGGGGTAAAAGATCTCATCTCTGAACTGATGGTCCAGTCTATGGGAAAGATATGTAACAGAATAGTATTGGAGCTACAGAGATACAAAACCAGTGAATTAAAACAGAGGTAGCGAGAATTCTAACATTCTAGGTGCATGGTTACAATATTAATTATGCATTCAATAGCAGTTTATAAATAATTCATTGATCATCTGGTTGACCTAACATTTTGAGAAGAGGAAGAATAGAACATTAATGTATTTTGTGACAAAATGATTAGCATCTATATTACATCATAATGTGTATATGACTCTAGAAGACATTGTTCTCTGTGAATAATTTTTCCATCAAATAATTAAACCTATGATATTAAAAATGTGTCCATTTAAGAAAAAGAGCAGTTAATGCTGCAACTGTTTTTGGAGAATTGTAAATATTAATGAGAAAACCAAAAGAATAAAAGTTATAATTACAAACTTTAACATGACAGAAAGTCACATTATTTAAAACATAATAGAAAGTTGTCTATCAAACAGGAATTAGGATGAATTAGATCAAGTAACAATGAGAAAAATTTTTAGTTTGTGTGATTATATTAGTCTGGTCGAAACTAAATTGAAGAATATTGGTCATTTCAAATGTGTGTGAAAGTCATGTGTCTAGTTCTTAGATATCATTCCCAACCCAGTCAAGAATTCAGATAGCTTATTTAAAAAACACTTGCTTTTTAAGATTGTAAAATTATAGTTGTATGCATTTATAAAGTACAAAGTGATGTTATAATTTACTAACGCCACGTGGAAGAGTAAAATCAAGTTCATGAGTTAATTGGGCTGCCCAAAATCACAAGTGACTGTCAGGTCTGTGTGGAATGAGCTTATTCCTGCAGAGCACATGTCTGCATCTGATTCTAGGGAAGGTGTGGAAGTTGCAACTGTGAGCACTGGCCTGGGGACTGAAGTCTGAGTTTGCTCTAGTGCTCGGTCTCACCACAGTAGGTCTGGTATTGAGCATCAAGGCAAAGACCTACATTGACTGTTCCATCTTCTTTACAGGGGCTAGAGTCTTGCTTTTCTGTCTTTTTGAGGCTGGAGGGAAAACAGATTGTAGCCTTGAAAAATTGTTCCTAAAAATTGAAATTGGCTGAGGTAGTTCAGAAAATTCATGGAAAAATGAAATTAAAGGATAAGTTCACTTTAGTGCATAAGAATTTTGAAGTCCAAGCCTAGGTGTTTCTGATCGGGCAACCCATGAGTCCCAAATCTTTATCAGAGCTTATTCTGACAATCACCAGATTCCCTACAGTGTCAGACTGTATGTTAGGGTTACAACGTACTGTTGGTGATACGAGTAGAAATGAGTGTCTTCTTGGAGAGCCTTTTTCTATCTGATGCCAGGAATGATCCAGAGATTGTGCCTGTGAGCAACAGACTGAGGATTGAGGCCTTGTGTCTTTAGCAAGTGTTGAGTCTCTCTGAGAGGCCTGACCCTGAGGTTCAGGGCAGAGCCATTCACTATAATCAAGTGGGATTTAACCCTGGGATGCAAGGGTTATTCAAAGTATTCAAATCAACAAATAGGATGTGGTTTTAATAAAACACAAAGCAAAAATCATCTCATTGAAACATAAAAACATTGGACAAAATTCGTTGTCACCATTTAGGAGATATAACAGGGTGTTGACTGACCAGTTATTTGAGTGGACTCTACTATTAATTGAGTTCTCTGATCAGAGCGAGTATACCCCTTACAGGTACACACCTGCCATGCTGGAGTCTTCTTGCTTTGTTTCAACTGCAGATTTTCTAGATGTCACGTTTACCTTTGGATTCTCTCTGAAACGTGACTGAAGTAGGATGCTGTGCCAGCATCTTTGAGTAGCAAGGAAGTTGCATGACTTCACCTAGGTTTTTTTTCCTTTTGTACCACCATGGTTCCTTGGGAATCATCTTTGTATATCACTTTGCCAACCTGAAGGAGAAAAGGGCAACACATCTGATCTGAGGTAATTACTCCTATGCTTTTCAAGGGTGATATTTGTTCTGTTTTGTGGAAACTCAGGCATCCATTCCTTACCCAAACCCAGCCATCATAGCAACAAGAATCCAATTGTCTCATTGCACAGAGAAAAGGTAAGTATGTTCCAAGATACTGGGTAGAATCTTAGGGTTGTTATCACAGTTACTAATGTACCCTGCTGGACTTTGGAATGGTGCTAGTGCAATCTTGGCTATGCCTTTGCCAATAAGGGTGCCTGACTGACCAATCACCCACAGTTTTGGGTCTTCAGGGATCCCTCATAACACTGAACCTGTCCTGTGAGCTGCTATCAACACACAGCCATGCTGGGCATGATATTACCCCATGTCCTCAGTTGCTGTGGAAGAAAATATATGGAACTGTTATTGAAGTATACAGTGAAAAATAAAGCCAAAATAGTGCATCAAAAAGTACCTAATGGCACAGCTTCAGAGAAAAACTCTTGTAATATCAAAATTGCTTGTTAAAAGTGATACAAGGGCTCGCTCCCCGGCCTGGCGCGAGGCCTGCGAGGGAGGCTCAGCGTGACTGCCAGGAAAATGAAGTTAGACGGCTAGGCTGAGGGACGGCCTGGACTCTCCCTGCCCTCCTCCAGGTCGGGGTCCTGCCGCTTTCGCCGCTTGGACTCGGTGCGTCGGGGAGACCCCGGGGCTTGGCCCCGCCAGTGTAGGGACGCCGGCTTCCCCACCTCCCTCTCCCAGCTCTAGGCGCCGGAGCCCCCGCACGGCAAATGTGCAATACCAACATGTCTGTGTCCACTGATGGTGCTGTAAGCACCTCACAGATCCCAGCTTCGGAGCAGGAGACCCTGGTTAGACCAAAGCCATTGCTTTTGAAATTGTTAAAGTCTGTTGGTGCACAAAAAGACACTTACACCATGAAAGAGGTTATATTTTATCTTGGCCAGTACATTGTGACTAAACGATTATATGATGAGAAGCAACAACACGTTGTATATTGTTCAAATGATCTTCTTGGCGATTTGTTTGGAGTTCCAGGCTTCTCTGTGAAAGAGCACAGGAAAATACATACAATAATCTACAGAAACTTGGTAGTAGTCAATCAGCAGGAACCTTCCGATTCAGGCATGTCTATAAGTGAGGACAGATATCACCCTGAAGGTGGGAATGATGAAAAGGAGCCTGGTCAAGTGCTGCAGGAAGAGAAGCCTTCATCTTCAAGTTTGGTTTCGAGACCATCTACCTCATCTAGAAGGAGAGCAATTAGTGAGACAGAAGAAAATTTGGATGAATTACCTGGTGAACGACAAAGAAGACGCCACAAATCTGATAACATTTCCCTCTCCTTTGACGAAAGCCTGGCTCTGTGTGTAATACGGGAGCTATGTTGTGAAAGAAGCAGTAGCAGTGAGTCAACAGACACCGTCAAATTTGGATCTTGATGACCGCGTAAGTGAACACTCAGGTGATTGGCTGGATCACGATTCATATTCAGATCAGTTTAGTGTGGAATTTGAAGTTGAATCTCTCGATTCAGAAGATTATAGCCTTAGTGAAGAAGGGCAGGACCTGTCAGATGAAGAAGATGAGGTTTATCGAGTTCCTGTGTACCAAGCAGGGGAGAGTGACACAGATTCATTTGAAGAAGACCCTGAAATCTCCCTAGCTGACTACTGGAAGTGTACTTCTTGCCATGAGATGAATCCTCCGCTCCCATCGCATTGCAACAGATGTTGGGCTCTTCGTGAGAACTGGCTTCCTGAAGATAAGGGGAAGGATAAAGAGGGAATCTCCAAGAAAGCCCCACTGGAAAACCCGACCCACTCGGAACAAGGCTTTGATGTTCCTGATTGTAAAAAGTCCATAGCAGATGATTCTAAAGAGGCAGGCGTTGAGGAAAATGACGATAAAAGCACACAAGCTTCTCAGTCACAAGAGAGCGAGGACTTTTCTCAGCCCTCGACTTCTAACAGCGTTATTTATGGCAGCCAAGAGGACGTGAAGGAGTTTGAAAGGGAAGAAACGCAGGAAAAAGAAGAGAGTACGGAACCTAATTTCCCCCTGAATGCCATTGAACCGTGTGTGATTTGCCAGGGCCGACCTAAAAATGGTTGCATAGTTCATGGCAGAACAGGACACCTGATGTCATGCTTCACTTGTGCCAAGAAGCTGAAGAAAAGGAACAAGCCCTGCCCAGTATGTAGACAGCCTATTCAGATGATTGTGCTTATTTCAACTAATTGACCTGTCCATGAGAGTGGAATTATATATTTCTAACTGTAAATATAGCCCTAAAAATTTAGACAACATGGGATCTATTTTTATTTACATATGTCAAAGTGAGGCATTGTCTCAGTTAATGTGGATTTCCCCTTTTTGGTATAATTTACCTTTGGGAGAGAGAAAAGTGAATATTTACTTTTTCAAATGAAAATTTCACTTTGTTCTATTTTTTATTTGGGTTTTAATGTGATTTGGATTGGATTCATAACTAGTTTATTTTTAATCATCCCCTTTGGCTTCAAATAGTTTCCACTTTCTCCTAATAAATAAACATGAAAAGTACCTGATTTAACAGCACAAAAATAAGTAGGACATTGAAATGTGAAGTTAGTGTCTCTTATGTAAGGGAAGATGTTTGTGAAAGATTTAATTTTTTAATTTTGGGTACCCTTAAATCTGAGCCTTAGTTTTTCTGGTTTCAGAGCTTAAAATGCCTTTTCTAGATAACTAAGTTGATAGCTGTATTGGGTGCAGTGTGAGTGAAAAATGTTGATAGTGTTTTTGATGTTACTATGTGATAAAGGATAGGTGGTAATGATGTCAAGTGAGAAGATGGCCATCAGTTAGCACAGACGAAACCTTTCTAACCCTCCTTGGTAAACTGGGGGGAGGAGCTGTTGTGGGTGAATAGGTATACTATGCATTTTTCACACTAATTTCAAGAACTTAATTGAATCTTATATTTCCTGTAAGTTGGAAAGAATTCTGAGATAGTTTGATCATCTTGGGCTCAGTTACATGGTTTCTGGTAGTTGCCTGAGTTTCAGACCTTTGCTTAACACCAGTTTTAGAAATGAGTGAATTCAGAAATTTGGTTAATAGAACTGTTCATTTTTAAAGTAACTAGAGAAGCTATAACTTTAATGCAGATATTATTTGTTACTTTCCTTTTAAAAATGACAGTGTCAGAATATCGGATTCTAAAATCTCTGTCAAGCTGTGTGGATTAAGTTCTCTGTCATTAACTGTAGTGTACCAAATACAGATTACGCTGCTTTTCTCCCATGTATGTGACAGTTGTGCAGATTCAGATGAGGGATAATTTGTTCCACCAATTACTAATAGAACATTGTTGGAATAAGCTTTATGAACACAGGTTTTACATGTGTGTATCTAAATTAGGAAGCAAATGACTGGAGTACTTTGGTCTTGAAATACAGCAAAGATTTATTAATTTGTGATTTGTAATTCAGTTAGAGCTCTGTACAGTCATTCTGAGAATTGGTGGTACAAATGAGGCGATGGATGGTGTACGTTAGGATATGCAGCAGTTGCTGTTCACACAAGAGTTCACACATGACCCACTCTGCGTGCTTCTGATTGACAGTGTAGTCCTGATTGTCTAAATTTTTAGGTTTAATATGTATTATTTATTGATTTATAAATAAACTTATTAAATATTAAAAAAAAGTGATAGAAGGAGGGCAGATATTTGGCATAATGTTAAGTTGCTGCTTCCTGAATCAAAGTACCTATTTCAAGTCCCAGCTCTGTCCTAGCTCCCATGCTCTGATACAGCTTCCTGCTAATGGATGCCCTAGGAGATAGTGAATAATGCCTCAAGTGTTTGAGCTCCTCACACTCATGTGTAAGACCTGATTTGAGTTTTGGGCTCCTGCCCTGAATGTTGCAGGCAGGTGGAGAGTTAACAACAATTAAAGAGACATAAGAGAATATAGAGAGGCAGTTGGATGAAAGCAAGGAATCGGTGCAAAATATGAATGATAAATTCAGCACAGAGATAGAGCTCTTGGAAAGAAAGCCAAACGGAAATCATGGAAATGAATTCAATAAGTCAAATAGCAAATATAATGAAGGCCTCAACAGCAGCATAGCTCAAATAGAAGAAAGTACATGTGGAGTCAAGTGTTTTAAAACACCACAGTTGCACAACGGATGAAAACATCAAAGAAATGCAAACTCTGAGTCTTTCGAGTCATCCTTAAATAAACAAATATTTAAGCTCTGGGCATTCCTAAAAGTGAAGAGAGGAGTAGAGGCTAGGAAAATAGCTGAAAATATTTCCAATTTGGAGAAATGTATGGACATCTAAGTACCCAGAGGACCTCAAATAGAGATGATCAGAAATGATCTCCAGAATGACTCATAGTTAAGCTCTTAGAATCACAGCATAAAGAATTCTAAAAATTAAAGAGAAAACACCAAGTCATATTTGAGATAACTATCTCTCTACCCTTGTACTAACAAAGTTTTTTTCAAGAGAAACTTTGTAGGCCAAAAAAGATTAAAATGGTATAACCAAAGTTCTTAAAGAAAATAAACAGTAACCCAGAATAGTTTATTCAATAAGAATATTTTTTCATAACTGATGGAGAAATTAAAAGTTCTAAGATAAGTGAAAGCTGAGAAAGTCCATTATCATCTTATAAAAGACACTTAAGGGAATCCTCCACATGGAAGCAAATGAAAGAAAACAACCATCATAAAAGTATGTGAAATTATAAAACTCACTATGAAAAGAAAGATGATATTAAAAGTAAACAGAAACATTCGCAAAATGATATACTGAAGTCACTTATCCAGAATAACTTTGAATGGAAATAGGCTAAATTCTCCAATGTAAAGATACGAACTGGCTGACTAAGTTACAAAGATATACTTCCTAAAAGAAATTAACTTCAATAAATACAGAGAGACTAAAAATGAACAAGTGAGTGGATGGAAAAAGATGCTCCATTCAAACCAAAAGAGAACTAGAACAGCTCTACATTTGTAAGACAGTGCACACTTTAAGACAAAATCTGAAAAAAAGAAGCAAAGGTGAAGTGATAAACTCAACAGGAAAATGTAAACATTTTAAATGTATATGCATGTAAAAGCAGAGCTTCTGACTTTATTAACAACTATATCTGATCTACAAAGAGAGATATGCTGTGATACAATAATATTCGGGCGTTTCAGCACCCTGCTTTCATCAACAGACACAGAATCCTATAAAAGGATCAATAAACTAAATCCTAAGTTGGACTGCGGTATAGAAGAAATGAACAACACTTGTTTATATGATATTTCCTCTAACAGTTATAAAGAATACATTCCATGAATCCTTTCATGTATTCTCTTGGTAGACCATATGTGAGCCCCCCCCCCCAATTAATACTAATAAATCAGAACTCATCAAAATCGTATCATGTATCTTTTCTGACCATAATGGAATTAAACTAGAAATAACAAGAAACAAAGGCTTCTTCTTTTTTTCCCTTGGAACAGAAATTTATAAATGCATTGATCTCTGGGGAAGAAATCCTATAGCCATAGACCAGACAAATGTCATGCTCTGTAGGGGATCCCCTTCCCTCATCAGAGCTGCGGGTAGTCTGGGGATGCTCAGTACTGTATTTTAGGCTAACTGCTGCCCAAGCCCAATCTTTGTTTCTTCTGTTAGTGCTCTTGGTTCCCCTGCCTTCACATAAGGCCACTCCTCTCAGGATCTCAGCTAGTTAGTTCAGCAAGGATTCTGTCCTCTGACATGGGTACACACTTCGGTAACAACAAATGAAACTACACGAACACTTAGAAACTAACAGGTAGCTGAATGAGCAATGAGCCATGAAAGAAATCAAAAAGGAGGTTGTGAGTAAACCAAACTCGGTTAGTGGAAGGAGAGGAGTAAAAATGGTCACAGCAGAAAGAAATCAAACAGAAACTATAGAATACATTACTAAAGATCAATATATGAAGGGTTCATGTTGCAAAAGCAAAAATACTGATAAACTTTTAGCTAGACTGAAAAAAAGGAGACTCAAGTCAGTAAGTTGACAAATGAAAAGGAGATACTGAGAATGATATTACAGAGACACAAAGGATAATTAGGGATTTTTACAAACAATTGCATGAAAGAAAATTGGGAAACCTAGGGCAAATGATAAAATTCTGGAGATATACATACATATATATATAATACATATATCTCCTACATTTCCTTTCATGTCTAATTTCAAATTGAGAACAGGCTTATATCACTAGAGAATAAAGAGATCCAATAAAGTCCTCATTTTACTATGCATAATTTGAACAGAGATTTGAAGAATTGGTACAATTTAGTTTAAAAGACTAGGAAAAATTTTCTAGTATTTTCTTAAATGAGTTTTAAATAATTTTGATTGGCATGTCATACTTTAGATTCCAGCAATCCCTTAGTTGGATATTTTTGTACATAATAGAACTGCCCAGATACATTTTTTCCTAATACCATACATTTAAAAATATCATTTAAAAATAATATGATGTTTCAATTTTAGTTTATACACAACATATAACATACATAACATAACATGTTATACATAACATCACATCATCTTAAATTAAGGCAAACATGTGGTATTTAACCTTTTGGGATTGGCTCATTTCCCTTAGCATTATGGTTATATGTATGTTATATGTTGTGTATAAACTAAAATTGAAATGTCAATGAGGTGGTCACAGAAGGTGGTTAAGAACTCGCATTTATTTTAACATATTGGTTATTCATTACTATGTCAATTAATTCCATAATGATGTAAATTTTTGCTGATGGTATGTTGGAGCTTTTAATTGATCGGGATGATACTCTGCTGGCTCTGTCTTCAGACCAGAGAGGGTATACCTAAGAAGCCGTTGAACTTGACTGGACAACAAGATGCTGGACTCTATGTTTGGTATATGCTTGCAATGGGGGAATCTCAACTGAACTTGAACTGTGGTTATGCAACGGGGTGGAGGAATCCACCATGGTGGGAGGGTTTGGGGAGGGGTGGGGAGAACCCAAGTATCTATGAAACTGTGTCACATAATACAATGTAATTAATGAATTATAAATAAATAAATAAATAAATAAATAAATAAATAAATAAATAAGGAAAAAACAAAAAAGATAATATGATGTATAAGAAAGGCAGTTTCTGGAGGACAGAAGTGTAGTTGTGCTTTTCTTTATGTATAGTATGGATCTATAGATAGTGTCAGTGAATAAGTGATTCTCTTGGAAACATGGCTATTATCATGTGATAGGAGGGGCAAACCAAATCTGAGGAATGTAACAACTGGAACACGTATTGGAAATAAATACAAATGAAATGACTTAGATTTTAGAATGTCACTAACATGGACTATTAATGGATAACTTGCTTATATGAATAAATGGAAACTTTTGAAATAGCTGAGGGAAATGTAGAATAACCAGGTTTAGAGATAATAGATTAATCAAAAGATGAGCATAAAGCAGGTATTTTTTTTTATGGTGAGAAGATAGATATGCTAGTGAGATGAAAGGCACATCAGTGGAAAATAGTGGGAGTTGGGAATGCTATGTCTGCGTTCTGCTGAATCAAGTTCAAGACATCATTGTACCCAATACCAGAGACTGTTAAGATAGTTACAGTAAATGAAACAGTGGATAAACAAATGGGTCCAGGGAACAAAAGAGAGAACACAAAAATAGATCCATAAAAATATTTAACAGATTTTAAAAAATCATTTGAATGGCAGAGAGAGAGGGAGTTGTAAAAAGATGGGCCTTGTATTCACTAATTTTCTCCAAAAATCTCCAAAACAGCTGGAGCTGGGCCAGGTTGATGCCAGGAACGAGGAACTCAATCCAGGCCTCTCACATGTGTGCACCATACCAAGCACTCTACTGACTTCCTCCAAGGCTGCACGTTGTCAGAAACTGGAATCAGAAGCAGACCAAGTACGCAGACCAGGCACTTTGATATTTCATGCTGGCATTTTAACTCCTCAGCCAAGTATACAATCCTCAACCGATATTTTATGAAAATGCAAAAGTGTTTCCGTGGAGGAAGCATGAACGTTGAATCAAAGTGATTCCTGTGGCTGCTGGTCTTAAAGACACGAAGCACAGTCTTGTGGAGGTAGATTGTATTAATTCCCCTCCAAATTTTGGTGCTGGGAATGTAGCTTTTGTTCCACTCTCTATTTTTGTTTTATGGGAATTCATACAATGCATGAGACTGGAGTGAGGATGAGACTGGAGTGAAGTCTTAGAGTAACTGAAAGTCCAAGGCTGTGGCAATATCACCGCGTTGCCTGAAGGTTTCCTAACTGTATCCAGACGCCAACTGCCCATCAGTGTATCAGAATAAAATCTGCATGCCTTCCTCTCTCTCCTTCCTCTTTGATATCCCTTCTCACTAAATTTCAATATCAGAAAGGGGGAAGGAGAATGCTTCTGGCTATACCTGCCTGGACAGGGTCCTTAGGAAACCTAGCAAGAATAAATTAATTACTTCTTTTAAACTTTATAGACATTTTTCTGCCATCTCAGAGGCTGACATTTTGTTGATAAATTTCTGTTTCAGTTCTTGACAAGAGGATTATTTGATTCTCTATGATGTACTTAAGTGTCCTAAATAATGAGATCATACATTTACGTCATACACTAGTCTTTTGTAATCAAGTTTTTCTACACTCTGGCAATTTACCTGGGTAACAAAAATTTTGTGCATCTTGGGGAAAAATTTATGTGCTGTCTGTTGTCTTTATTGAATTTTGATTGCTTAGGAATACCGATAATACAGTAAGTAGTACCTACCTTTTTTAAAAAAAAATTATTTCTTTTATTGGAAAGTCAGATACATAGAGATAAGGAGAGACAGAGAGGAAGTCCTTTTGTCTGCTGTTTCACTCCCCAAGTGGCTGCAAGGGCTGGAGCTGAGCCGATCTGAAGCCAGGAGCCAGGAGCCTCCTCCTGACCTTCCACATGGTTGTAGGGTCCCAAGTCCCTGAGTCATCCTCTCATGCTTGACTGCTTTCCCAGGCCACAAGACAAGAGCTGGATGGGAGGTGGGGCTGCCGGGACACAAACCAGTGCCCATGTGGGATCCTGGGTATACAAGGCAAAATCTTTAGCCACTAAGCTACCTTGCTGGGCCCTATTTGCCTGTTTTCAATTGTTTGATAGCTTATCATAACTCTGAGTAAATCTGACCCATAGCTTTGTTTAAACGCTCAGGCTAAATGGATTAGAAAACGCCCTGTAACTGAGATCAGGTGAAGACCCAATAAGGAAAAAGAAGAGAAGAAATAAAGCGTTTTCAGGTCTGTTAGCCTTTCAATCAACCCAACGTGAAGGTCGCCAGAAGGTGTCCAACATGCTATGATTGTGTCCAGGCAGGACAATTCAAGAAGGAATGTCCACATTACTGCTGCCGCAGTAGATCTCCATGGCCCTGTCTTATTTGCAATGGTGATCACTGGAAGGTTTAGTCTTCCCAGAAACCAATGCCTCTTGGGCCAGGCTTCCTTTGCTTGGTGACCCCATATGAATGAAGCTGTCCATGGCTTCTCTAACAACTCATATCACAGACAGTTAACACTCAAGAGCTCTGGTATGTCCTAACCATGGAAGAGAGGAAGTTGACATCTGCCTTGATTCTGGAGGTGGTTTTCTAATCTCTCAAATTCAGGTCCCCACTCCTCCCTTAGTGTTAGCTTGTTTGGCATCTCAGGAAAGCTGCATATTAGATATTTTATCCAGCTCCTAAGCTCTATAGCTGGGGTAGCTTTTTGTTCTGTTCTGTTTTATTTCCATTTTTTAACACTTAACTTCCTGATCACACCAGAGAGTTCAACAGTCCTTGTAGGCAGATTTCCTAGCTCTGATGGAAGGCAGTGATTTCATAGCTCCAGGGCGATCCTTACACCTTGCTGTAATTGAGACAGATATTAATCCAGAGGTTTAGGCAACCCAGGAAGCAATCAGTATGCAATCAGTATGGATTCACTTTGAGGATTCTTCCTTTTATTCCCCCCTCAGTCAAAAGCAATATTCTTCATAGCCAGAGACACAGCAAAGTTTAAAAGCCATAACTGACAACTTGAAGTCACAAGGGCTTTTAAAGCCATGCTAGGGTCCCTGGAACACTACAATCCTGGAAGTCTGAAAGCCGAACAAAGAAGCAAGGCTAGTGTATCTTTATCTTATTAATGAGGCTGTGATTTCCATTTATCCTGTGGTCCTTAATCCCTCTTTACTTATATTGTCTCAAGTTCTGAAAGGGAAAAAAATGGAATATGGTTGAAAAGCTGTGATTTTGAAAATGACTATCACAAGGAGGGCAAAAAAATTATTGATGCTAACCCTGGAGAAAAATAAAGTCAAAGTACAGAGGAGGAAAGATTCTTATGCAAGGTTGCCTGATAACTCAGCAATTCCCTGACATTCTCCAAATGTCTTTATGATTGATCAAGGATAAACTTAACTGGGAATATTGAGTGATTGGCTAGTAAAACAGCTTTAAGCATTTTAGATGCAAGAATATATAAAATACCTAGAAAACTCTAAGTGGATTATAGAATGGCCCAGATCCTCTTCCCACCCCAGAAGTCCTGTGTGACCGATTAACTGTATGTCAATAACTCTCAACAAGCTGTCAGTCACATTTTAGAAACTATGACCTGCGTGAGAGAGGTCTCATGACAGCTAATACAAAGAAAATACAGAGAATGGGAATGTTGGTTGCAGTCACTCTTACCCCTCTGGAAAAGTACATACTTTATTATATCCCTAGTGCTACTCTTTGGCCCATGCATTCTAAACTGCCTCATTAACTTTATTTCTTCTCATATATAGCCAATCAAGCTTCTGACGGTCATGCAAGCAGAGCTTTGAGTATAAATTTCATTCTACAGAGGATCCCTCTATAAGCCTCAGGAAGAACCATGACTGCCATCCCTTAATGCTGTCCCTTTCCAGCTTGAAGCAGTCAGAGTGGTTGTCATCCTCCTCCCTAGTAGAAGTTGGATTCAACTCTTTGGAAGGAGTAGATGGAAAGAGGTGACAGAAAGATTGTTAGTACGATCAGGTGGGGAGAAGCAAGGAAACCGGAGTGAGAACGATGCAGTTCCCAGGATCACTGGCCAAGGTCACATCAGCTGAGGGCCCCGACCTCTGGACACTTGGCTGAGCTCTCTGTCAACTTCCTTAAGCAAAATGAGTTGCTTGAGTTTGATCTGAGAGGCTAAGAGTGCTTCAACTTCATCTGGTTAATATATACAAAAAAGAAGCTATTTTTACAGCTGCCGCCTGAGTGGCTCATATCAGGTACTATAGGTTTATAGTGACCAGTCAAAACAGCCAGTGCTTAAGCCTCATTTGCATCTCCCAGACCAACAGTGAGAACTACCTCTTGGAGCTCACAGATCCCCCAGACATAAACTCTTCTTTGGCTCCCTCTTGACTCTCTGTTGTTTTCTCTTTTTGATTAATAAACTTTTTTGGCTTTGTTCACTTTTCTTTGTGTATGTCCCTTATTCTTGGGCCCGGCGGCTAAAGTCCTCGCCTTGAACGCCCCGGGATCCCATATGGACGCCGGTTCTAATCCCAGCAGCTCCACTTCCCATCCAGCTCCCTGCTTGTGGCCTGGGAAAGCAGTTTAGGACGGCCCAAAGCTTTGGGACCCTGCACCCGCGTGGGAGACCTGGAAGAGGTTCCAGGTTCCCGGCTTTGGATTGGCATAGCATCAGCCGTTGCAGCTCACTTGGGGAGTGAATCATTGGATGGAAGATCTTCCTCTCTGTCTCTCCTCATCTCTGTATATATGGCTCTAAGACAAGAAATCCAGCAAAGAAAAAATAACTGCAACCTAAAAGAGCTATATACATATATGTGTGTATATACATATACATATATCTATATATCGATATATCGATATATATTTTTTAATTCAGTGGAAAAAAAATCCGCCATGTTTCTTGGAAGTATGACCTAAACCCAAGCGATGACATTTGCAGACTTGCAGTATCAGGATGCTGGCATTCAATCATTTCAGGCATCCAGCATTATAGTATTGAGAGTAGGTCATCTCAATATATTTGTGAAATTAGTAAAGTTGTTCTGTCCAATATCACCTTAAAGATTTCTTTTGAGATCTCAAAAATATGAAAATTTAAATAATTTCCAATAGCTGTTAATTGGAAGCATTTTTCACAAGCCTTATTCTATTTAGACAGATAATTTTGCTAGTCTCTTAGCCCTAACCTGTGCTCTGGCTAGTGACTTTACAGTGGTGTAGACCATCACTGTGAGAAAGGTGGTCAAAGGCCTGCCTATGTGTGGATGTCAGTCTCTCTTAAGAATCACTTGAAACCATTGTAACTCATTGTCTAACATGTGCGATCAGTCATGTAAACTATCAGTTTCAAGTAGGTTGCCTTTTTCAGAGATGACATTCAGCTTATTGCTGTCTGATCAATTGTACTCTGCATTTTGAGGCATTTGATATCTGATTTAAGGGACATGGGAACTTTGCGAAACCACTTCTATGAATTTGTAGTCTTATGTGTTATTGAGGAAAATAAGTTTTACCTTCGGAGCTACAGAGTGTAATGGTATTTCATATTGCTTTTGCTTAGCATTGAAGTGGTGCTAATATTCTGGTTGAATTTTGCAACCCTTTGAGATGGTTGACTTATTTAGATTGGTGTGCAAAACATGATAGCAAAAGAGTCTTAACACAATAGACAAAATAATGAATATAAAAGTTCCCTTATATCATTTTATTTTGATAAGAGAATGTCCTTAAAAGCTTCCACACTGAAAATATTTCCTTATTATACTGATGTTATTTCATACACTCCATTAAGCTATCTCTTTTATCTCTGAAATTGATGTGAAAACAAAATATTTATAACATGCTGGCTTTACTTCTTAAATTGCTTTTCTTATAAGAAAAATAAAAGTAAAATAAATATGCCTGAGTCTCAGAAAGTAACCAAGTGCAATTTCATTTTGTGTGGATTGATGAAACATTTGTTATCTGTTGTATTGTAACTAGTTACATTGTTGTGGTAGTCAAGTACATGGTAATAGCTTAGAGTAGTTAAAGTAATTCCGTTTTCCGCATATTAATAGTCCAAAATCTGGTTGTCAGATTTCACTAAAGGGAAAAATACAAAATAGGAAAAATTCCTCTTTGCTATTTATATGATTTAAAGGTAGGACATCATGACTAGGAAGACATTAATGGGCAAGAACTCAAAACATTTTTATACATAGAAGAACATCATGCATTTTCAGTTTTTGATAAACACATTGATGAATTAAGATATAAATGGCCAATAGAAAGCAAAAGGCTTTCAAAAAAAATCAAAAGTCTATTTTTATGTCATGTAAGTGTATCCTGACATTGTGGATATGGACAATGGCATAGAGTCCAACATCTTGTTCTCCTGACATATTTAATAGTGTTATTGGGAGTCTGTCTTTACTATTGTAATCATATAAGGGAAATTGGTGGGGGTGAGAGGGGTTTTGGTAAGACATAAGAGGAAATCCCAGAGGCCATGCAATTGTATCATACCATGAATAAAAACATATAAATAAATAAAGGTAAAATAAAAGGAGAAGTCATAGGCTTTCAAAGAACAAAATGAAAACTATATTTTACCTATAATACACAATGCTTACTTATCTCAGTAAGATGCATATATAAACTATAGTGAAGAAAAGGAGTCATTCAAAGATTTTTCTGGTGGCTCTACGTTTTCTATCATTTGCAGCGCCCTTGTTTGTAAATTTCTAGCAGAACAGAGGTGACATATTAATATACTTCTCTCAGGTTCCAGTGTAACTGCAGGTGGCTTATTCCTGAATAAAAATCAGTTGCAACACTTCCTGCAAGGAGTCTACCTTTCTCCTTCTCTAACCTCCAGACCTAAGGTACCAACCAAACTAGACAGTGCACTTAAGGACATAGTGGATAAAATTGTCTGACTCAGTTGTCACATCTTGTGATCAATCTGCTAACATATAGCTTACAGACAGTAGTCCTTCTGGTATGCACACTTCAATAGCATGCTACAATAGCTTGCTGACAAATCAAGGGGTATTAATATATCTAAGTAGCAACAAGCTTTTACTAAAGTTGGTGGCAAAGAGTACAGAAAACAACTTTTGGTTTGGTTATTTCGTATTCTTTAAAATCTGAGAAAAGTGGAAATTCACTGATTGATGAGCTTTAATTTTGGGTTCTGGTACAAAAATATTTTTCCCTATTATTTGTAGTTTTCAGTGTGACCCAGTGGGCAGAAAGTAATCAAAAGTATGAAAACTGATTAGAAATACAGATTATAGAATCAGGTATTGGAACGTTATTCATTTTTCAATTTTCACATGTATATGACTTTTAAAAATGTTTTGTTTTGTTGCTTGTTTTAGATTTATTTATTTTTATTGGAAAGCCAGATTTACAGAGAGGGAGAGATAGAGAGGAAGATCTTCTACCCGCTGCTTTACTCCCCAAGAAGCCACAACGACCAGGGCTGAGCAGATTCCTCTACTGGCCTTTTCAGGGAACAGGCAGGGTGCTGGATGGGAAGTGGAGCAGCAGGACACAAAGTGGCACTCATATAGAATCCTGGGACATGCAAGGCAAGGATTTTAGCCACCAGGCTACTGTGCCGGGCCTAGGTATATGACTTTTAAAGTAAATGTCTGGCCATAAATAACTAAGGCAAATAACAATGTTCCTGTACACAAGCATCAGAAATTCAACAATATAATAGGTGCAGATGGTTAACTGAATTATTGCACATGCAATCAAATTTAAGCGATTTTTGGGCTGATACTATAGTGCGATGATTTGAGTCACTACCTACAATTTCAGTATTCCATAAGAGTATCATTCCAGTCCTGGCTACTCCAGCCCAAGTCCCGGCTTCAGTCTGTTGTAGACCTTGCTGTGGTCATTTGGGAACTGAAACAGTGGATGGAAGATATCTCAACCTCTCTCTCTGTAACTCTGCTTTTCCCATAAATAAATCTTTTTTTTTAAAATTAGTTATCTTAAAACCATACATATTTCTTAGTGCAAATCTAGATAGCTCTGTTTTTCTTATTGAGTTCTTATTGACAAACATCATTTGTCATAGGTTTTTTTTGTGCTATTCCTGAAAGTGTTCTACTAAAATACATAAGCTATTAAGAAAGTTGCCCTGGGTTGATTTGACTTAGAAGAAACATGCTTTTTTTTTTTTTTTTTTTTTTTGACCTTCTCTACTGTGTCTCAGAGCTGAACTGGATTTTGTTTTGTCTGTAAATAATGAGGACATTGATTCAACTGAAAACTAAGCTTCTGCACTAGACAATATATTGTCTGTTTTATCTACTGTACCTGAGGCTGAAGATGAGAAGATAAAGTTAGAAGCATTATGAATCTTGCTCTTCCTCTAAAATAGTATGGTATCATAATGATTCTTAATGAAATGCCATCAAACTGCATTGCAGTTTCTTTATTATCCCATGAAATTAGTGAAAAGCACTGCAATGAAGTCATTACTTTGTATATCAGTGAAAGTGTTTAATGAAACTTAATCAGTTTTTAGGAAGTAGAGATCAAGCAGACTAATTTGCTGCTGAAATCACAAATCATTTTTCTCTTCACCTCCTTTATACGTATTCAACAGATGTACCTATAAAATCAGATCAGTTTCACCCAGTACCCTGCATATTGTGTGATTTTTTTAACCCTTCAAGGCTGCCTGAAGAAAGCCTGTGATGAATTAAATGAGATATTGCTTTGGAAATTCATGACTTGAAAATGCAAACAAAACTCGTTTGTTGACATCACTGTTGTCAGATTTTCTTCATTCACTTTTCGCTTTGCTCTTAATCACTGGCTTTACCTTCACCTCCCTAGATCTGATGTCTGTTTTAATCCATTTTTACACCAGTACAGGAATTACAAATATGATGTTATCACATCACTTTTGAAAATATTCTGTCAATTATTTTATTTAAATCCAGCTCCCTATTTTCACTTTCAGAAACTCTTTACTTAGGAGTTACACTTCAGTTTGTGATCAATATTTCTTGACAATCTTGCTTTCTAAGCTCTGCTTTTGTATTTACATTTTTTCACTTTGCTTCTGTATTTTTCTCTCTCAATAATTATCAAGTACAATGCAGTTGCACACACAAAGAGAGCAGTAATTATTTACATTCTGAGAAATGTTTGCTTAGTTGATTTCATGATGTGCAGACATCAATGTACTAATATATCCAAATCATATAGCTTACTGTATACTTAGGCTGTAAATTTTTTTAAGATTCATTCATGGCCCGGTGGCATGGCCTAGCGGCTAAAGTCCTTGCCTTGAAAGCCCCGGGATCCCATACGGGCGCCGGTTCTAATCCCGGCAGCTCTACTTCCCATCCAGCTCCCTGCTTGTGGCCTGGGAAAGCAGTTTAGGACGGCCCAAGGATTTGGGACCCTGCACCCGTGTGGGAGACCTGGAAGAGGTTCCAGGTTCCCGGCATTGGATTGGCTCGCACCAGCCCGTTGCAGCTCACTTGGGGAGTGAATCATCGGATGGAAGATCTTCCTCTCTGTCTCTTCTCCTCTCTGTATATCCGGATTTTCAATAATAATAATAAAATATTTAAAAAAAAGATTCATTCATTATTATTACAAAGGCAGATATACAGAGAGAAGGAGAGAAAGACCTTCCATCTGATGTTTCACTCCCCAAGGGACTGCAACTGCCGGTACTGCGCCAATCCGAACCTGGTAGACAGGAGCTCTTCCAGGTCTCCCACGTGACTGCTTTCCCATGCCACAAGCAGGGAGCTGGATGGGAAGCGGGGCTGCCAGGATTAGAACCGGTGACCATATGGGATCCCGGAGTGTTCAAGGCAAGGACGTTAGCCTCTAGGCCATCACGCCAGGCCCATAGGCTGTAATTTTGATGTTGAACTGAAAACTGTAGGTGATTTTAACACAATGATAGATATTTGTCTATGTAAATATACTTAAACAGGTTTATTTACACCAGCATTACCACAAACACTTGAGCAACATGCACTAGAATGTTTCAACAGCTATGACATAAATAGGCAATAGGAATTTTTAAATTCCATTATCACTCACTCAGAGATTACATTTTGTATATGAGTTACCACAGATCAGGGAAAATATGCTTATCTTTTCAGGAATGGGTTGTTTCATTAAATAATGGTTTCTGGTTATATCTGCTTTGTTGTGAAAGACAGGATTTCACTCTTTTTATGACTGAGTAGCTTTCCATGGTGTATATATACCACACTGTCTTTATCCAGTCATTAGTTGGTGAACTCCTGGGTTGATTCATGACTTAAGTATTATGAGTAAGGTTGCTATAAGCAGATAATTTTATTGTATTCTGATTTCATTTCCTTTTGGTAAGTTTCCAGGAAGGAATGGCTGAGTCAACCGGTAGATATATTTTCACATTTCTGAGGAATTACCGTAATGTTTTCCATGATGATCATATTAGTTTATATTCCCACCAACAGTGGATTGAATACCTTTTCCCCCCACATGCTTGGGGGAGCCAGTATTTATTGTTTTCTGACTTCTGTATGAAAGCCATTCAAACTGGGGCAAGGTGGAATTTCATTGTCGTTTTTGCTAGCATTTCCCTGATGACCAGTGCTCCTGAGCATTCTTTGTATGTCCGTTGGCCATTTACATTTAAGCCTTAGAAAACTGCCTGTCGATGTGCTTTGCCTATTTCCTAACTGGATTGTTTGCTTTATTGTTAATTTTCTGGAGCTGTTTATTGATTATGGATATTAATCCTTCATCAGTTCTATAGTTTACAAATATTTTCTCCCATTTTGTCAGGTGCCTCTTCATTTTGTTAGTTGTTTCCTTTACCGTGTGCAAGTATCTTAGCTTTATGCTACCTCATTTGTCTATTTTTGCTTTTATTGTCTGTGCTTCTTGGATCTTTCTCAAGACGTTATGCCAAAATAATGTCTTACAGAGTTTCCCTGATTTGTTCCTCTAGTAATTTCATGAAACCACATGTGGATTTAGATCCTTGATCCAAGTAGAGTAGATTTTTAAGATGGAAGGTAAGGATATAGTTTCCTACTTCTGCATACATAGATCCAATTTTCCCTTCATTTGTTGAAGTGATGCCCTCTTTCCCAGGATTGATCTTACCTTTGTCGAAGATGAGACGGTGTATACACATGGATTGATTTCTGGGGCTTCTATTCTGTGCTATTGGTCTGCATGATTATTTTTGTCATAGCACCAAGCTGTTGTGTTTTTATTGGGCTAGTATGCACTGATATCTGGTATTGTTAGGCTGCTAGTTTTGCTTTTGTTTTTTAAAGCTGATTTGGTTGGTTGAAGTTTCTTGTATCTTCATATGAATTTTAGCATGATTTTTGAGGAAATATTTTTAAAATTTGGAATCAATTTCTACTTTTTTTCAAGAAATTTTCAGCATGAAAGAACGATGGAAACAAAGATCTTACATCCATCTGTTCACTCCCCAAGTGGCCGCAAAGGCCTGAGCTAAGCCGTTTTGAAGCCAAGAGCCAGAAGCTTCTTCTGGGTATTCCACATTATAACAGGGTCCCAGGACTTTGGGCCATCCTTTACTGTTTTCCCAGGCTACAAGCAGGGAGCCAGACAGGAAGTGGAGCAGCTGGGGCATGAATTTGTACCCCTATGGAATCCATGTATGTGAAAGCATGGATTTAACCACTGAGCATTGTGCCAGGCCCTGGATTCAGCTTCTAAGCTAGTAATATATTTTATTGTATTAATTGACATTTTGGTAATTGGCTATTGCTATAAGGGTTAAAAAACAAAGCCTCTTCCTGATAATAACAGTCCAGTACATGTTCACATGTTTTCCAGCCTACAATGATGGTGAAGGAAGTGAAGCAATACCTCAGACCTTCAAAGTTGCAGAGCTGTTTAGAGTTTTAATCCCGGACAAACAGTAGCAAGATCAAAAACCTGATCACATTTGCTTGCAATTGCATTCATTAGATTATCAGTAAGGTCTGCAGGCACAAACCATTAGGTGTTCATTTCTAGATTCACAGAAACACCCAGCTTTTTTTTTATTAGCAATTCACCAAATTTCAGAGTTGCCATGACAACCTCTACATTCATCTTAGGTGTACATGGCATAAAATCTTGCCAATTTATGGGATCCCATGATCCTCCTGGGTAATCACTTAAATTATCACCTCTTTGAATAGTGACAACCAAAAATTTTTCACTTCACTGTGTTTAAAGGTATTCAGGCAGCCCCTGGCAGAAACAAAGTTATAATTTTTGTAATTATCTGTCTACCAAGTAGCATTTGATGTCTTACAAATAGGAGCTATTAAATTCTTAGTGGTAGACAATAAAAAATAAAACCATCTCTTTCAATTCCTGGAAATTTGCTTTGAATATATATGAGCCTCAGACCTATTAAGAGGTGGTGTAGATGGCTCATGTGATTGATTTTATGAGACAACAAGAAAAAGATTCCTTGTCCTGGAATGTAGGAAATTAAGTGAGAAACATTGGAATGGATGGGAAACTGTTATGGGATATTTTCTTTTGCTTTTAAATGCCTATTACTCTTTGTCTTTCCTCTCTTTCTTCACAGAGGAATAGGGGATACTAATTAGCAAAGGCAAAATGATGCTGTATTATTTTCTATACTGTAAGGAATGCTATTCTACTCAGAGAACAATTATTTAGTTTTTAATTTCTAAAGAAAAAGTCCAGACACTGGAAATGATATATTCAAAGCAATTATGCTCTGGGAACATATGTAAATTTCAGTTGCTGAGGTAGGGTAGTTGGACAGGGAAAGAAATAGAGTGTATAATAAAGTAGACAAGGAAGTAAAAAAACGATTCTTTAGAGAAGAAAAAAATGTGAAGATTTGTTCTTGGTGCTGATTTAACACGGAACTTGATCTGGTTGAAGTGTGACTGTGATCCCACTAGAGCCACGAACTCCCACGCACAGGGAGATCTTGGGAAATGTAAAGTTCTGTCAATTAAGAGATTAAGTTGGGTATGACCAAAGAAGGTACCAGACCTGATTTATTGAATGGTCTTTTACAGAGAAAGTATCTTAAAGAAATTGCGGATTGCATCAGAAATCCACAGGAGAGCAAGGAGTACTTCCTATTAGCTCCTGTTTGGTCAATAATCAATTTCATGTCTCCATAGAGACCTTGGAGTGCAGAAAAAAATTAAAACTGGAGAGATAAAGCTAGGAATAGCTCTTTCTTTCTTTCTTTCTTTCTTTCTTTCTTTCTTTCTTTCTCTCTCTCTCTCTCTCTCTTTCTCTCTCTTCCTTCCTTCCTTCCTTCCTTCCTTCCTTCCTTCCTTCCTTCCTTCCTTCCTTCCTTCCTTCCTTCCTTTCTCCTGCAAGATGTATATATTCTCTCCCTCTTTTAACCCTGATTCCTGTGGAAGGCATTTTTGCTTGTTTGTTTGTTTAAAAGCTTACATTTCAAAATCTTTTTTTTTTAGGAGACGTTTCTGTGGGAGAAACACTTAAGAGTTGAACCTATGACAGTATTTCAAAAAGTTAGTGGAAAATAGAATGAAAATGCAAGTTTAGGAGGAGATTTTGAGCTTAGAGCTGATGTCTACATCCCACATCTGAGTACTCCAGTTTGATTCCTGACTCTGGTTCCTGACTCCAGGCTCCTGTCCATACAGACGTGGGAGACAACAGTGATGGCAAAATATTTAGGTTTCTGTTACCCATATGGAAGACCTGGATTGCATACCAGCATCCCAGATTCAGCCCTGGTTCAGATTTAGTTATTGTGGACATTTGGGAAGTGAATCATCATTTGTGCACTTTCTCTCTCTCTGTGTACCTCAAACAGATATATACATATATACATACACATATATACATATATGTATCCATATCCATATACACATATACATACACACACATAGATATGTAGAAATAATTTCATTTTACTTGGAATCCATTGTTTGAGAGAGAGTGAGTAAGAAAGGGAAAGAGAGAGAGAGAGAATCTCCCTTCCTGTGGCTCACTCCAAAATAGCTGCAATGGCCAGAGTTGGCCTGTCTGAAGCTGGGAGTTAGAAACTTTTTCCATGTCTCCCAGGTACATGCAGGAACACAAGGATTTGGGAAATCTTTTGCTCTTTCTCCGGTCATTAGCAGGGAGCTGAATCAGAAATGGAGCAGCTGGAACTTTAATTGGTTTCTATATAGTGAGCTGGTGCACAGGGAGAGGATTTGCTTGCTACACCATGGTACTAGCCCCAAATCAACTATTTTAAGCTTAAAATAAATTTATTTGGCTCATACTTTTAAATCTATGCGTAATTTTTTCAAAATGCCTTTTTAACTTTTGGTGAAACCTAATCCCATACACATGGATCTAAAAATTGTCTCATAAAAATAAGAATGAATGTTTTAAGGTTCTTCATGGAAGACTGAGAGGTGGATAGAATAATGTGTACCAAAGAAGCAAAACGCCCGAGACAGGATGAGAAGAAAACTTTGAAGCAAGATGTTCTTATAACTGGTTCATTATCAGGGACTTAATCTCGCAGGGGATAGAAGTGATGCTGTAGGCAGTTATGCAGTTGAGATAATCCACTTGTAAAACGTGTCCTTTCTGTGTTATTGCTACATGTGCACTGATGCCTTCTGTGACAGGAGAGTATTTTCTTTGGCACAGCAGATTTCATTTCTTTCTCCTTCATGTTATTAAAATACATATTTCTTCTATTCAAGTTTTGTTTTTGGTGCTGATATTGTAAACTGAACCTACCTGTTGTAGAATGGTTGCAGAGTTTCTTGTCTTCAATGAGGGAAGGAATTCAAGGATGATACACAGATATAAATGTTACTAGATCAGCAGGATTTATTGGCATGGGAAGCAAAAGTACATAATCAAGGAGTTCAGGCCTGCTCAAGTTAATGAGGGTCTGAGGTCATGTCTTTATGTGATCTGGAGGCATACGACATTGTGTCCAGGATGGGATTTAACTGGGAGTTCAAATGGGGCAGAGTTTGGGATTAAGTAATGTCCATTCTGTTATGCTTTTGTGTAAATTGTGGAAATGTTACTCTATACAGTACTTGATATAATGGAAGTACCAGGCATGGTGTTGCTATTATAATAATGTTATAAGGAACTAAAAGTCATTGGGGATATTTTTAGCTCCCACTAGTTCTAAGTAGAAGAGACATGGGAACTGTGGTTTTCCCACCACGTGCATGGGAGAATTATTTGATCAGTGTATGCAGAGTTGCTAGACTGGGTTGTCGGAAGAGGTGAGGCTTCACGATAATGGAATGTAGGAAGAGAGGCTACGAATAGGTGAACGTTTGCAGGTTTGTAAATGTGTCCAGGTTGCTCACTTCATGTCTCTACAGATAACTCATATTGCTGGGGAAGCTGGAACATAGGTCTTCAGTTTAACAGAGTGATTTCACAGTAATGAACATTTCCTCTTAGGGTTTTGATTCAGACCTCATTGTCACTGTGACTTTTCTTTGCTAATTTCTATTATCATCAGATGAATGGTTGCCTCATACCTGCAGTCAGTAATTAGGAAGATGTGACTTTGAACTTGCTGCTGGTTCCTAGAGTAATAGGCACTGCAGTCACCAAGATTGGTTAATAAGGACTCCTTAGTACATCCTAGGCTTGTCTGGCATGATCTCTCTCACACCTCACAATAGCAGTTTTTATAGATCCAGTTAGGAATATTCGAGAAAATGAAACAGGAAATTCAATCAGGTGATTCCTCAGTGTTAAGGAAAGTTTACGATGTAAAACTTGGAGAAAATAGGGATGTAAGAATTGAAAAGCTGAGAGAAAAGTCTAGAGCTGAAAATGAATAACTGGTTATAAGGCAATTCTGGCCAGTGAGGGTTTTTTAAAGTACATCATCATTATCATCATTATCATCATCATCATCATCATCATCATCATCATTATTATTTTTGCTTTCATTTAAACTTTTGGTTCTTTTGGTTCTTTTTGGATTAGAACTGTGTCTTAGCAAAATACACAGCAGGTGAAGTTTTTGTTATCCCAGCCCAATTTTTTTTAAGATTTATTTATTTTTATTAGAAAGTCAGATACACAGAGAGGAGGAGAGACAGAGAGGAAGATCCTCCATCCAATGATTCACTCCCTAAGTGACCACAACGGCCGGTGCTGCGCCAATTCGAAGCCAGGAGCCAGGAACTTTTTCCAGGTCTCCCATGCAGTTGCAGGGTCCCAAGGCTTTGGTCCCAGCCCAATCTTACTGCAGTTTTCTTAGAAAGTGTCCAATTCTCCAAGTTCCTCTGCTAATTGTATTCTTGAAAATGACTCAGAACTCAGGAAGTCCTGTAACCCTGTGCAACTTTAACTCAATCTGTTCCTGACTTGAAATAGTAAGGGTTGATTCTGTTTACCTTCCTCAGAACAATGGAGATTAAGGTTTCTGCAGAGTTCTGCAGTCATCTGAGCATTTTATTTACAAATAAAGACATAAAAGCATCATATAGTGAAATAATTTTCTGGGGATGGCCATTATTCACTGAAGATTTTTTCAGCCACACATAAGTAAGTGGTCCTTTGCCCACATAAAGTTAGTTTGGTTATAAATCATATTGGGAAAGAATGGAAAGGAAATTAGCACATCTGTATTTATGGTTACATTTAACAAAACACAAATTAGTCTTAACAAATAAATATGTATAAACTTCAGATAGCAAAATAATTGTGTCTGCAATAAAAGATATATTTATAATGAACCTCCAATTGCTGTGCAGGGCCAAAAATATAATCATGAAGGCTAAGTTGGAAATAATTTTACAATTCACACACTTTTGTTAGTGTCTAGACTGCAACAGTCAATAAAGTTAGCCATTCTGCTCCTAAGATTTCTAGTCCAGAGAAATATAGTTTTTTTGAACACAGATTCTTGGTAAGTTTGTATGTGTCAAGTTGTTTTTGTTTGTTAGGAAAAAAACTCCATGAGAACAATTTCTGAATTACAAAGAATAAGACATACCATATACACGAGTGGAATTGTATCACCTGATTCTACTTCCAATGCAATCTCTATTTCTAATAAAATGAAATTGCATTTTTAACCAACAGTGAGCTTTTACTTTCTCTTATCAAAAGTAGTTAAGTTATGTTTCTAAAGGAAGACATAGAGGACTACCTGAGAGAGAGAAATTTATGGACCAGTGTTTTATCAACAATAATCTTTGTTTTTTAAGCACATAAAAGACTTTGAGCAAGGGAGGAAGTTCAGGAAAAACAATACATGTGTTTCTTTCCTTTTTTGCTTTTGAAGAATGGCTTCTGTAATTGACTGAGATCTAACCACCCTTAATAAATAAGACAGTGGTCAAGACAAAAGGGTGAAAGGAGTATAGTGCCCTTTCTTAACCAGTGGCCAGAATTTAACATGATTCAGTCCAGTAGGCGCATTTTAGGGTATCGTAAGAAAGGGAAGATTGACTCAATAAAGTAAGAAGATGAGAATAACATGTCTTATCATGTAAGAGTAAAACATCTACAGACTGCTGTGGTTTATGTATTTAATGTAGTTTGTATTCCTACAGGAACGATTTTCCTTTCTTTTTTGTAGCAAAACATTGCTTCATTTCTTACTGCTTCCTTGGCCTTTTCCACACTCTATCTTTCAGATACATGATCTGCCAAGACTTTAACTATGAGGTAGGCTTATTTGGATTTTCATAACTCTATTTGTCCCAAAATTTACTGATTCAACGTTTCACTGTGCCACTATGTCACATAGGGCCAATGCCCTTTGTAATTATCTGATATTATTCTTTCTTTTTTTAAAGATGTATTTATTTTTCTTGAAAAGTCAGATATACAGAGAGGAAGAGAGATAGAGAGGAAGATCTTTCGTCTGATGGTTCACTCCCCAAGCAGCCGCAACGGCTGGAGCTAAGCCAATCCGAAGCCAGGAGCCAGGAGCTTCTTCCAGGTCTCCCACCTGAGTGCAGGGTCCCAAGGCTTTGGACCATTCTTAAGTGCTTTCCTAGGCCACAAGCAGGGAGCTGGATGGGAAGGAGGGCTTCCAGGATTAGAAGTGGTGCCCATATGGGATCCCAGTTCAAGACGAAGACTTTAACCACTCAGCTATCGCACAGGGTCCAACCTGATATTATTCTTTAGAAAGAATTTTCAAGGCTATATACAGGAAATGTTGTTCCTTAATAAAAGCTCATTGTGAAATCAGATCACATTTGATCATTGACTCTTAGAGTTACAAGCTCAAGATTCCCTGATAAAGTAATTTCATTTGTATTGTATCACAATGTTTCAATCTGCAAGGTAAAGCTTGAATATTGTGAAAATAGAATTAAGAAATTTACTTGTCTAAAATAAACTGCAAACTTGCCTAGGGTTAGTCTTTATGTTGCTAGTATCATTTACATGAAATTGACATTCATGAAGTGTTTTCCGTTGCTGTTGGCGTAAGAAGCAATATATACGTGTAGTTTATTTATAAGAGAAAACATGTAATTTCATTGAATAGGGAAAGATTCATGGCATTTGAATCAGTCTGATATTCAATACTTTATCATATTTTAGAATATACTAATCTATGTAACATGTAAAGTCAGAGTCATCTTCTGTGGGACTTTTAATAAGACACTAGAGAAGGCAAGATATTTGGGAAATTTTTGCTAAAGTTGTTTTTATGTTCAGGAAGTTGGAAAAGGTACAAAATCTAAAATGCTTTAAATGTAAAATGTTTAAAATAGGAAAGTACATTAAACTGTTGAACTATCAAAATGCTTGAGCAGGACCCTCAGAGTGTGTTTTAAATCAGGGACCTGGGATGGGTGGCAGGCTGGATGGGGCTTTTCCCTTTGTTTCTTCCCTGACCCTAAATATCAGGAAAAAATGGTGACATTAGTGTGGAAACAATGGTATTACCCACTTTCCTGTAGCCCTTGACCCTTTGTATCCTAATCGACTAAATAAGATCATTTAAAAGATATATATAGGGCCCGGCGGCGTGGCCTAGCGGCTAAAGTCCTCGCCTTGAAAGCCCCGGGATCCCATATGGGCGCCGGTTCTAATCCCGGCAGCTCCACTTCCCATCCAGCTCCCTGCTTGTGGCCTGGGAAAGCAGTCGAGGACGGCCCAATGCATTGGGACCCTGCACCCGCGTGGGAGACCTGGAAGAGGTTCCTGGTTCCTGGCTTCGGATCGGCGCGCATCGGCCCGTTGCGGCTCACTTGGGGAGTGAATCATCGGACGGAAGATCTTCCTCTCTGTCTCTCCTCTGTGTATATCTGGCTGTAATAAAATGAATAAATCTTTAAAAAAAAAGATATATATAAATAAGATAATTTAAAAGATATATATATATATTATATATAAACATATATATAGAGAGAGAGAGAAAGAGAGAGAAAGAGAAAATAAAAGTACATTAAAATTATCTCAAATTTAAACTCTAAAGTAGGGAAGATGATTGAGATTGTGGATGCAAATTTGAGTTCCTGAATTAAAATGGTATAAACCAATACTGTGATTTAAGAACTTTGTGCACCTGAATCATGTTCACACACCTGATACAGAATGATTCTGATTAAGTACCAGAGTAATATCCAGAGACAAAGTGGATCTCTTCTCTTTTACAGGCCTTGAGTGCAGCTGCCAATGTCAGAAATGCATACTTTTTAGATGGAGATAGAACATTGACATTGACATTTTCAGGATGCATCCTGGGCTAGAATATTTACAGAAGTAAAGACTCTAACTTAGGAAATGGCTAGTGTGCAATCCTCAAGATGTAATCTTCAGTGAAATATGCAATTGCATTGCAGACAACTGTTCAGATGGTGTCCATCAATGCAGCAGATGTCTCAGAGTGTTAATCCACTCAACGTGACCCTTTCAAGGAATTTGCCTTATGACTTCCAGACAACTTCTTAGTTTTCTTTTAGTGACCAGGGATATTAGTTTCCTTAGCTGCTGGCTTACTGGGAGAAAAGACTGCAGCACGATGCCCTTGCCTGGCTTCGTTAGCTTATTTTTAAGCTTTATGTATTTATTCATTTGAGAAACAGACTTGAGACAGAGCTAGAGAGAGACAGCAAGAATAAATTAGTTGATTCACTCCCAAATGCCTGTAACAGCTAGGGTCAGAGACAAGAGCTAAGAATTCAAGTTCCCAAAGCCAGTGGCAACATTCCTATCGGTCCTGCCATCACTATTGCCTTTAAGGTTCTGAGCTGGCAGGAAGTTGGAGTCAGGAGCCACGGCTGGAAATAGAACTCAAGCACTTTGATGTGGAAGGAAGACATCTCAGCTGCTAGGCTAAGTGCCCACTTTTCTTTGTTGTTTTGTGTTAAATTGCCTGTATTTACATCTTGGTGGTTTCATTTGCAAAATATGAAGGTGAACAATGATTCATGTTGTTAAAGCAAAAATAACTCATTTAATAATCCAGCTGTGCCATAAAAAGAGAATTCACTATAAAATGAAGAACAGAAATCTTTGGTAAGAGGTATGAGATGGATAAGGTTGACTGTCAGGACTTGTTGGCTTATGGATGCCAACTGTCTGTAGTACGATAGTGTGTTGGGGCTTGCTGGTTTGCTTTCTGGAATTCCGCTATAACTGATTAGTGAAAATTCTTCTTGAGGTCTGGCAAGACTTGATTAACATTGTTGGCATCCTCTGCAATCAGAATGCTTGTTCTCCTGGCATCCACTTCCCTCCTCTTCCATTTACTCTTCTCATTCTCCTTCTTTGCTCCTGGAGTCTGCCTACTGGGTAGCTGAGTTGTTTCTTTATCATCCAATCTAATTCTTCATAATTTTATTATAACTTTTGGTTATAAAACAAATAAATTTTTGTTTACATCTACTTGACAGAAATTAGTTTAAATTTATAAACAAGTATAGTGTTACATTGAACTTAATTTACCATTCTAATTAGATATTAATACTCCCAAACTAAGAATACTTGTCTAATGATTTCATGGACTTTAAGTATAATTGCCGAAGGCAAGTACAACTAATTATTATTTTCCTGGAGACATTATTTATAGCTATGGTTCAAAAACTGAAATAAGGCTTCAGTCGATGTTAAGAACACAGGTGCTTCAAGCGCTAATCCTAAACAGGTCCCTGAGTTCACTGACTTCTGTGGATCGGTAAGCCAATAGTAGATTCTTTCACCAAATCCTACATTTGTGTCTTCTGAGACCTATTCACGACTTTTGAAAGGATTTAGAAATGTCCTCTGGCTAAATAAACTTGCCATTCTTTTCTTGGTGTGTGTGTGTGTGTGTGTGTGTGTGTGTGTGTGTGTGTGTGTAAAATCTAATCATCCCAACAGTAAATTTTGGGGATTTTCTTATGCTATTAAGAATTATTCCTCCCTTAGTTAATTTTCGCAATATATTAATACCAACAAAAAGTAGAAAAAGTATTCAAACTTGGCTAGGTATTGGGGTAAACTATATACATAAAAATTCAAAACTGGAAACATTGCCTAACACCTTGCTTTATTTACTTAATTTATTTAAGATGGGGGGGGGGGAATGAGCGTTTTAACCAGTCAGCATCATAACCAGCGTGCCAAATGCTTACCCCTATATTTGTCTTCTCTGTTTTCCCTAAACATTTTGAGGCACCTCATAGTTTCTCATGAAACTATTGGTTCTTCTTTTTGTAGTTTTTCATTATAAACCTCTCATCCACATGCCCTGTCTGTATAATGGGCTGTCATCAGACATTCACAATTTTTTTCTCAGTTGACTAACAATCAGCCTGTCCTAAATATCTATAATTTCAGCTCACCTCTTCTTTTCTACAGCATGCCTGTGGTTGTGTCTGTTTGGATATTATGTGTGTGTGTGTGGTGAAGGCAGAGCCCATGTTTTTTCAATTAGGGACAATTTCATCCAGGAAAAGAAATGTTTAAGTGTTCACTCTGCTTCATTCTCTTCCTCTTCAAACAATTAGCCATCAAATCCCAGCACCCACAAATTGGAGTTCAAATGCATATGTTCATTAACAAAATGGGAGAGACCATATGGTGGGCCATAAAATAAATGTCCAGGAATTCAAGAGGATTAACAGTATGCAAAAAATCTTTTCTTATAACTGTGAGGTTAAATAGAAGTCAATTATCTGATAGCACAAATAGACGAGTCCCTAATATTTAAACCATCTTGAATTAAATTTGAAATAAATGATAATAAAAATACACATGAAATTTGAAGATAATATGGTAAATACAGCTCTATTTGTACTGTCAATGTTTATATTAACAACTTGCTTGAAACTGAATATCTTGTTCAATGGTCTTGACATGTGTAACTTTATAAACATTTTATTATAAACTTAAGTTTCTCTAAAGTTCAGCTGACATTTTCCTATTCTTTACATTCATTCATATCCAACAAGCATCCATATTATACAACAGGTAGATGAAAGGCTCTTCAGTAAACCTGTGTCTCATTTTTGGGATAATTTTATGTAATTGGGAGAGGAGTAACTACTTTCCAAGTGTATTTTGTTTTATTTTGTAGAAGAATATTGAACTGAATCTTAACAAAAACACTTTTTGGCCTTATTTTTATTTTATCTACACGTATTGTTATGAGAAGGATTGAGACACAGACGATAAAACTAAAAGGAAGATAAATTTTTTCTGGCTTACTAAAAACAACCACAGAATGAATGTTTAAGTTTTAATGATAGTTATTCATGGAAAGAAGACAATATTGCATCAATGTAAGCTGACAACTCATCCACTTGTGGTTTACTGACATTGCTATCATCCAACTGGTGGTATCTTGGTGATTAACATTAAGTGACTGTGATGTGTGACTACCAATTACGAACACTTGGCTTTCTCTGTTGAAAAATTTTAAAAATTACATACACATATCTCAACATTAAGTCATGATCGTTGAGGTGGTTTGAATTCAAAATGTTCAGTCAGTCCTCAGCATTCATCCATCCTCCACCATGGAGATAATTGCTGATTCATTTTTCCCAAAACTTAGATTAAGAACTTGCTTCCTGTTTAATAATCCCATAAGTAAAATAATGCCAGCATTTTTAAGAGTTGAAAAATAAGCAGATTAGTTTATGAGTATGATAGAAATCTCTGAGAAATCCATCAGTGCTGTCTAGCGCTCCCTCTACCTAATCTCTAATGGGAGACATCTGAAGAAGGTTTCCAAGTCCTGGTTACCCTTGCTTTGAGAGTGCTGCCCTCCTAACATTGAGAAATGTTGACATATGCTGCGCAGGACAATTATTAAGAGTTAAAGACTCACTTTGACACTTTGACAAATAGCACACATGCTAATTTTTCAAAGCAGGCACAGTTGACTGATTAGTTCATCAAGCACTTGATCTAAAATGATAAGTGGTGCCAAGTCAAAATTAATCGGCAATTTAAGTAACTGACAGGAGTGTTAAAATCTGAGGTTCTTTCACATCACGCTGTATGCTCAGGATAAGTCTCCAAAAGCGAAGATAGTACAGAAAAGAAACACATATCTGGAATCTATCTTATTAGTTTGGCACAAATGGAATATTGTACAGTTGTATAATATCGTATAACTGTTTAATATTATATAAAATATTTCAGATGAAAAATTGAACAAGCTGAGTTCCATATTCTCTGTTACATATTATTTACAGAAAATGCTAAGATAAAAAATTCTTTTTTTTCCCATAAAAATCATATATTTACTTGGCAAAGTATCATGAAAATAGAAACTGAAGATGACAATTACAGTTTTGTATATTTTTCATTATTTTATCTTTTTAGTTACATACTTATTTCTCTAAATCAATATATTTTTGACAAAAAAAATAACAGATAAGGTCTTTTTAGTATTTTGCATTATGTTCTAAATTTCTAGCCGGTCATTTTGGGGGATAGTTTTTCCTGGTAGCTCATGTGTCTCTGATTTTTTAAAAGATTTATTCATTTTTATTTATTTATTTATTTATTTTTAATTATTTATTATTTAACTTCATTAATTACATTGTATTATGTGACACAGTTACATAGGTACTTGGGTTCTCCCCACCCCTCCCCAAACCCTCCCACCATGGTGGATTCCTCCACCTTGTTGCATAACCACAGCTCAAGTTCAGTTGAGATTCCCCCATTGCAAGCATATACCAAACATAGAGTCCAGCATCTTATTGTCCAGTCAAGTTCAACGGCTTCTTAGGTATACCCTCTCTGGTCTGAAGACAGAGCCAGCAGAGTATCATCCCAGTCAATTGAAAGCTCCAACATACCATCAGCAAAAATTTACATCATTATGGAATTAATTGACATAGTAATGAGTAACCAATATGTTAAAGATAAATGCGAGTTCCCAGTCACCTTCTGTGACCACCTCATTGACATTTCAATTTTAGTTTATATACAACATATAAGGCAGATTTTTACAGAGATAGAAGGAGTGACAGGAAGTTTTTCCTTCTGCTAGTTCACTCCCCAAATAGCTGGAATGGCAGGGCTGAGCTGATCCAAAGCTGAGAGCAAGGAGCTTCTCCCTTGCTTCCCACGTGGGCACAGGCCCCAAGGCCTTGGGCTATCCTCAGCTGTTTTCTCAGGCTATTAACAGCAAGCTGGGTTATAAATGAAGCAGGCAGGACTCAGCCAGTGTCCATATGGAATGCCAGTGCATGCAAGCAGAGGGTTAACTTGCTATGTCAACTCAATGGCTCTATGTTTATAATGTTATTTCATTTACTTTTATTGCCAACTTCATGTTATAGCAATGCTGTAACAAATATTGTATAAGTAATGAAAATGTTCTAAGACTGAGTAACCCAAAAGTTAAAGTGAAAAATTATCATTAGTATTATAGAGGAATATTATTTTCATGTGATTTACATGAATATGCAATTTTCTAACACTTTATATATTTGTTCAATAATGATCAAATTCCCAAACTAACCTGCATAAATCACTGCTATTTTGCTTTCAAATTTGCTTTTCTTATAAACACTGTGAGAATTTAAACATATTTACCAAGAATTGAATTGCAGAATAAATTTAGGGCTTTTTTTCTGACTGTATTTTACAACCAACTGACAGTAAATTTTTTAAATTTGAGTTTTTCAAGTGTTTCCAAAACTTTTAGCAGTCATAATTTTCACTACTTTTCCCTTGTGCGCATAGCATGTAATAAAAGTATATAATTAGAAATGCAAATTTGTTGACACAATTTGTTTAACAAGAAACACACTGACTTGGTGAGGTTCAAGCTTGTTGTGGTAAGCATGAGTGTGTAATTGTACTAGTGAGCCCCTCAACATATGGAAAGTCACAGGCATCTATCTACTTGATAAATTGTGGTTTATAAATATAAAGGAATGCTAGCTAACCTAGCATATTAGTTAACTGGAGGATAGTTTCTTCCTGTGGTACTGGCATCAGTATGTGTACCAAGTTGAGTCCTGGCTTGCTTTCTGGTCCACCACACTGATGATGTGCCTGGAAAAACCAAAGAAAATGCTCTAAGCGCTTGGGCCCCTGGTCCCACATGGGAGACCTAGAACAACCTCCTGGAACATACTCAGCCAAGTCAATGTGGCCTTTTGGAGAGTGACTCAGTAGATGGAAGACCATTCTATTTCCTTCTGTCTCTCCTTCTCTCACGCTGACTCTACATTTCATACAACTTAATTCTTCTTCTTCTTTTTTTTTTAAAAGGCAGAGACTCAAAGACACATACGGAAAGGATAAGATACAGAGAGGTGGAGACAGAGAGAAATACACATCTTCTATCTGCTGGTTTAGTGATCAATAACCACAATAGCCTGAGCTGGAGGAGATCAAACAGGAGAGTGGACCTGAATCCAGGTCACCGAGACCTGTTGCCTCCAAAGGAAGACCTTAGCAGGAAGCGCTGGGATGGGAAACTGGAACTTGAACCCAGGCCCTTCAGTGTGGAGTATGGACACCTTGACACCCACTGTTCTGAATGCCAGCTCCACTAGGGGTTGTATTGATAACTGCCAGCATTGAAAGCAAATTGTTAGGATTTTGCTACCTGTGTGTGAGCAGATAATATGTAATGCATCCGTATAATTATGTCATTTTCAACAATGAAAGAAAGAAGAGCAGTCAATCTGTGGGAGAGATTTTAGAGGCATATTGATTAGTGGAAGTAGCCAGCCAGTCTGGAAAGGCAAGCTATTGTATGACTCTAACTCTGATATTATGGGGAAAACATCTATGGGGACAGTAAAAGAGAGTGGTTTTTAGAGATTTGTAGGAAGAATGATCAGATGACCCATGAAACCCTGGAGGTTTTAGGGAGGTGACACTATTCTGTATGACACTGTCACGATGAATATGTCACTTATGTATTTGTCATGTCCAAAGAGCTATACCACACAAAAAGGAAATTACAATATGAGCCATGCACTAAAATCAGTCGTCGTGTTGTAGGGATTGTATAGTTTTAAATGTAAGATGTTACTAACGGGGAAGCTGCATGTGAGAGTTTCTGTTCCTTGTTTCTTTAACCCTAAATCTGCTTCAGATGTCTCTTGAAAAAAGTTTGAAAAAGCTTGTTTATTTTTTTGTTGTTGCAGTTAACATGTCTTAATTTCCTGTGGAGAATGATAGAAATAGCACTATTTACTGAGACAGAAAAATGTCAAGCAGTGTATGGTAAGGGGTAGAATAATTCTATGGTCAAGTTCTTACGTGGTTACCCCTCTAATGCACAGTACTGCCGATATGAAAGAGAAGCAAGCAGATAACCTGAGGATGGGTGTCACAGATGCAGGTTTTGTGAATATCTCATGGTGAAATGTCAGACAAGTAAAGGAAGTCTTATTTGGCCTCTGCTTCTGCTTTGTGGAACTCATGTGATTACAAAAGAGATGGAAAAACCAAATGACTTCTAGTGAAGAAGTCATTATCAGAAAAACATGTTACCTCTTATTCATTTTAGAGGTTAGGCAAAAAAATGATGGAGGAACACATTAATTTAGCTAATTAACCAGAATTTTACGGAATAATTATGTTATATACCCATTCCACAGTCTGATTTTTTTTGTATTACCAGAACCTTGATAGATGACAAGGATTTTAAATATACTTGGCTAGGCTTTGTCTTTTACATGAGAAAATGGAAAAAAATAAAATATCACCTTCAATTATAACAGCTTTTATGGTAATCATTTTAACTGTAATATAATTTCTAATTGGTTTACCAGTGAATTTTTCAGGTTTCTAATTTTCAGCATTTTTGATGATCAGTTTCAATCCTCTCTTGTGTATTTCATTGTTCCTTTCATAGTCTGTCTTCTAATATTGTGAAACTTGGTAATAATATATTCATTTGAATTTTATGAACCCAGTAAATGTTCTTTTATGATGCCTTTTTCATTTCTGGAGAAAAAGGCATTTCTATTCTCAGAAGGTTATTCTTTCAAGCTTTTTATAAAAGCTAGTAAAATTGGTTTAACTGTTTTGACCCCTTTCGTTTTAGTCAGTTTTCCATTTCACTGTTGCAAATAAAAGTATATCTCAAGTTTTTATTGGCTGTGAGAAGCTGAAGTACTGAAGATAAAAATTGGAAAAAGAAGCATGGTGTGAAAACAGATCCTATAAATGATATCATAGTGCCACTGTGATTATATTACTCTCCGTTTAGATCTAAAAGGGGGATAAAATAGTTCTATTTTGAGACTACTGAGAGGTTCATGTTATGACACCTTAATCCTCTAAATATTTTACATGTATTGCATATTTATAACAATAGGGACTGTCACCTGAGCACTCAACTTTAAGTAGCCCCAAGTTACAAGCAAGCAGAGGAAGATTCTAAACAGTAAGAAAATAGTTACTCGTAACCAAGCGCTTAACAAATGGCTGCTGTTCTTACTACTTACGACAGTTTCACAAATCCCCTTCTAAATTGAGACGTAATTTTATGAATGATGCAGTACACAGATGCACCTTTAAGAGTCTTGATAATGCAAGTGTGCTAGCTATCCAGCAGCAATTGCTTGGTACACGGAACTGATAATAACACGTGTGGACTCTGACTCAGGGTCAATAGCTGAAGTTTATTAATGGCATCAGACTTTTACAGACCAAGGGTCATACAGGATAAGGGAGGAGGTATTGCTTATCTAAGGAACCCATCAAAGGAACACTTTTGTGTATCCCACCAAGTGTTCTCATTCACATGCTTCCACTCAGCTGTTCTCATACAAATGATATCCAATCAGTCACACAAATGGCATCCATCCAGATGTTTTCATACAAATGTTATCCTATCAATTGTAATCCTTCTAAAGTCACAATGTCCTTCTACATGAGTGTCCACATAACCCACACCTAATCAAGGTAGAGAAAAGTTTGATCTTCTAAGAAGATTCTTGTCTCATTCCAGCCGATGTCACCCACTGAGCACAAGTAACTTACATTCTGACTTTTATCACATTGCTATCACATTGGATGAATCGTGCTTCTTCTCAAAATGCATGTAAATGGAATTGTGTCATTTTCACTCTTTTGCTTCTGGCCTGTTCCACTCCCAATGTTTCTAAGACCAGGTCTGCACTAGGTTGTTTTTTTTTGTAAACTCATTCCACATTTTGTTATAATCAGACACCTGCTAATGGACATTAGTTCCTTCCATTTCAGAAGAAATGTGTAAAAAATGATCAGATTTACATTCAATTTAAAGAAAGAGGGTCCTGGGGCCAGTGATGTGGCATAGTGAGTAAGCCTTTGTCTGCAGCACCAACTTGTTATATGGGTGCCTTTGCTTGAGTCTGGCTGTCTCACTTTGAAACCAGTTCTCTGTTTATGGCCTGGAAAAAGCAGCAAATACTAGTCCAAGTCCTTGGGTTCCCACAGGAAACTCCTGGTTTTGGGTGGCTCAACTCGAGCTGTTGCAGCCACTTGAGAAATGAATCAGCACATGGAAGATCTTTTTATATATGTCTTTCCTTCTTTCCTGTATCTGCCTTTCAAAATAAAAATAAAATGAATCTTTAAAAAAAAAAAGAAGGTCCATGCAGCTTGGTTTCTGGGTACAAAAGTGAAAAGGTTATGGAAGATGATTTTGGTGAAGTTAGTGTGCGGCCCATCAAAGGAGCTTGATGGACTTCCTAAAGGAGGTTGAGCATCGGAAGGAGTGGTGAGGGGGGCATTTTGGATCCCATTTCAGGCTGTCCTTTCAGAAATATGACACTGGGAACAACAGATACAATACAAGGCTTTCTATCACTGGACGAAGGAAAAGACACGGTTCAAAATAAAATTATGCACTATGCATTTTTTTAAAGGAAGAGTTATGGTGCAGAAAGGGGAACAAGGAAAGGTCTCACTCTGGTGCACTCCCCAAATGGCCATAAATTCTTAGGCTGAGGCAGACTGAAACCAGGGAGCTAGGAACTTCTTCTGGGGTTGCCACATGAATGCAGGGTCCTAAGCAGTAGGGAAGTCCTCCATTGCTTTCCTGTGTACGCTACCAGGGAGCCAACTGGTGCCATAGCTGACAATGGCAAGCGGTGGCTTAATCCAACATGCCATACACTGGACCCCTGGCACTTCTGTTAGCTACAGTATGAGATTTAAGGTGCACTTAGATTTTTGGAAAAGGTGTTTTGTTTGGACAACGTGATAGAAATAAAAAGCAAAGTCCAAGCTAGTGAGGCTTTTCTCTGAACAGAAGAGGAGTCCCACTGTAAAGTTTCCATCTGGAGAATCATAAATTTTATTTGAGAGACATCTGCTCATACCAGTGCTGGAAAGATTTTTGGGGCCTGGTGTGATGGCTCAACAGCTAAACTGTCACCTCAAAAGCATTGGGATCCCACGTGGGTATTGATTGGTGTCCCAGCTGCTCTTCTTTCAATCCAGCTCCCTGCTTGTGGGTTGGAACAGTGGTAGAACATGACTCAAGACCTTGGAAAGCTGCACCTGCGTGGAAGACTTGGAAGAAGTTCCTGTTTTCTGGCTTTGGATCAGCTCAGCTCTGGCTGTTGCGACCACTTGGGGAGTGAACCAGCAGATGCAAGAGTTTTCTGTCTCTCTTTCTCTTTGTAAATCTACCTTTCCACTAAAAATAAACAACCTTTAAAAAAGATTTCTTTATTCGTCTTTTAAAAAATAGTATTAGCATAAAGAGAACAGATTTCTTGTCGATTTTAGATAGTTCTAACATAACCATACTCCCTCATTCCCAGTTTCTATGCCTCAGTCTCCCTCATTCTTTCTTTTCTTTTATTCATTAAGTTTACTCCAAAACATAATTTTAGTGTACTCTATGATCCCCGTGTTAATAGACCCGTAACTTTAGTAGTCAACAAGCTTAAAAAAAAAAAGGCAGAAAGACCGCAGTCCTTTTTGGATGGTTATGAACCACAGGCTATATCAAGTTCCTAATTTACATAGGAAAAGCAAGAAATAGGATTTGAGTAGGCTTCAAAGAGAGCAATATTTAGAATAGGGATTAGAAAGCCAAAAGAAGATATTCTCTTCCTTCCAAGGGAGGAATGCTGAAAACAGAAATCAAATAACAACATGTCTGTTTCACTCCTGTAATGTTTGTGTGTGTGTGTGTGTGTGTGTGTGTGTGTGTGTGTGTGTGTGTATTAACTGCCACACATCAGAGAAAACAAATGATATTTGTTTTTTGGGACTGGCTTATTTCACTAGCTGGTTCTCAGTTGTATCCATTTTGTTACACAAAGTTTCTAAATGAGAGCAGTCAACCGGCGAATTAGAAACAGTGTATGATGAGAAATAATTAAGGAGATGGACCTGACAGCATTCAGTGGCCCATTAGATGTAATTGGAGAAGGAGAAAAGTACACACAGTGACTTTTGTTCACATATTATGGTAAGCCACTGACCTCATTAAAATAGTGGATACATAACTGTTTTGGTATTAATTCTCTAGCCTCCATGTATCCCCCACCTCCCCACTTTTCAAGCATATTTTTTTAAAACATCCATTTATGACAGAGAGAATGAAGTATTGGTTATTTATCTTTCTGGAGTTGCCTCTTTCATTTAACATAGATCCCCCCAGTTTGCTTTGTGTGCTGGAAACGTCAGAATTTACTTCTTTGGGTGTCTGAATAATATGGATAAATATACAAACTAATCTTTGCCCATTTATTTGTATAGGTTAGATGGAGGGAGTAGATTCCAGAGTTCTCCTGCAAAGAATGGTGATGGCAGTTCACAGTACCGTAATGAACACTAAATAATGACATAGAAGAGAAGAGCTGGTATGTTGCAAACATTGAGGAAGGGTGGGGAGGAGCAGGTGCCAACTGCTGAATCATAGCAGTTTATGCTGTATACATGTGTCGGAATATTGTGCTGTGCTGTAATGATGTATAAATACAATGTGGTAATAAAAATAAAACAAAATTTGAAAAAACTTTATAGAGTTTCCAGATATTGGATTTAAGTTACCTAAAATGTTTCCTTATGGATATCTTCAGGGTTTTTTGCTTGTTTTGTTTTGTTTTTTCAGTATTTTACTTTGGAGGTCAGGAAAGAAGTCTGGGTCTTGATAGTCACGGGCTTTTAGATGAAAAGTAAAATCCCTGCAGTGAAAGAGCCATGTTGTGACATTAAAGAGATAAGGAAGGTCAAGCCAAGGGGGTAGGAAAGCAAAATTGAGTAAAATATTTCACTGAAATGGGAGGAAGAGGATATCTTTTTTTTGGCTTTCTAATCCATATTCTAGATGTTATTATCTTCTGAACATACAAAAATCTCACTTCTTGTCTTTCCTTTATTAAGTTAGGAACTTGTTATAAGCTCTGGTTCACAATCATCATATGGACCTCGAGCCCACGTGGGACACTCAGAAGAAGCTCCTATTCCTGGGGTTTGACTTGGTCTATCCCTGGCCACTGCGGGGGAGGGTGAACCAGTTGATGAAAGATCTTTTTATTTTGTTGCCTCCCTTCTCCCTTTGTAATGCTTTCAAGTAAAATCACTTCAGTGTTTAATAAATAAATAAATTCCTGTAGTATTTCTTCTTATGAGCATACTGTTGTCAAAATAAGTGTATCAATTGCATTATTTACTGTAAATACTCTGTTTCTATAATTATGTATTCTAGGGCTAGTAATCTGTCATGACAACTTTAGTGGTAGAATCCACAAACTTGAATAATTTCTGTAAAATCTGAACTACAGTTTGAGCTAAGCTTCATCAATGGATAGATTTTTCAAAGTGACCTCATGAGGCATTGTGACATTTTCTCTAATACGGTGAAAGAACTCACTAAGGAGTTTTTCTCTCATTAGCAGCTTCTGAGAGACTCAATAGAACAGATTAGGCAAAAACTGTCCCATGTAGTGTAACATCTGATAGGAAGAAAAGCAAAGATTTTACCTATTTTATTGTTTTTTTAATAGATGTTTGATATTTTCAATTGGTTCATAAAAATAGACAGACTCATTCTCTACATGAACTTAGGAAGACTCAAGATGTAAAGGCTTGATACTTGGTAGGTATACCAGCCAGAAAGACCCTGTATTTTAACTTCAGCAGCAGCTCTGGGCCTAAGCTGGTATGGTCCTAGTCATTTAGACTGTACTTGGTTGGAGGGATCCTTCCTTCCATGTTCTTTTAAAAAGGTACATCTGCTGGAAAGCTGTGCCTTTGGTGACTTAGACTACAGCATGGGGAGTAGTTTCTTACCATATTCTGTTAAAACATTTTGCACCTGCCTTACATTAACAATACACTTAATCTCATCCTTTGTATCTTCAGGATAAAATAGGGTGCCCAAGGTGAAGAAGTGTCTCCCAAATGACATTTCAAATGAGTCAATTTTGCAGGAACTTTAGGTACCATCCAGTTCCTGACCAGAGCCAGAGTTTAGTGCTAAAGATGAGAAGTGCTTTTCCATAGCTGCTGGGATGTGCACAGACCGTTCTGTAGCTATTGAATCCACTTGCTAGGGCTGTTCATCAAAGTAGAACCAATTTTAGAGTGATTGCACTCAGGTTTATTCTTTGCTTTCCTTCTACAAGCAAGTGATGGCAAAATTTGCTATGAAGCCCCATAATAAAAAAAAGTCTTTGAAGACAGATCCCCTTCATGGAATAGTAGTATAGTCCATGAAAAAACTCTAACACTCTTCCTCGTAATGTCAGTAATCACCTGTCTCCTGACATGAGATGCCTAGGCTGTGGAGGCTTACTAAGTCCTCAGCCCTGTGGTTCTTCAAACAAGGCATGAGAGAAGTGGGGCCCTCTTCATCAGAATGAGGACCGTGCCTCTTCCAGAGATCATTGGGGATACGGTCTGGGAGGGCCTGCTATTCACAGAGGGACATTGCTTGCCCTGTATCCTACTTTCCACATATGATTCTCTCCCGTGGCTCATTTTGTATGCACACACACTCTCACACACACATATATATGTCTATATAGAAATTGTATATATACAAGTAAACACATATATATTTATTTATTTATTTCCCACAATAAAAAGTTACATGCATACAGGGTCATCCCACTCCTCTCTTTCCCACCCCTTCCTCCCTGTATCCCCCTCTTATTATTTTTCCTTAAGTTATTATGAAGGCATAATCATTTATTTCACCATTATAGGCTTAAATTTTTGATATATAATTGTATCATGATAAGTGTAGGAAAATAAACCAAATGATGTAATGCAAAAATATAGTTAAAGATCATAATGAGAGTCCTACCATTATGAGGGAGTAAAGATGCATGTTGTACACTTTCATCATTCACAGTGTGATGATCTCCCTAGTACAGTTTATAGTGTGTGTGTGTTCTGTGTATTACATATCAGAGAGCATGTGGGATTTGTCTTATCCCACTAAGCATCTTGGTTTCCAGCAGGGTCTGTTTTATTGCAAACGTTAAGATTTCATTCTTTTTATGGCTGAATAGTATTTCACAGAGTAAATGTACCACATTTTGTTTATCCATTTATCTGTTGATGGGCATCTGAATTGTTTCCATGTTTTAGCTACTATGGATTATGCTTCTATAAATATGGGATTGCAAATACCTCTCCTGTATGCAGATTTCATTTCATTTACATCTAATTAAAGGAGTGGGGTGGTTAGATAATATGGTAGAACTGTTTTCAGTTGTTTGAGGATTCAGTTCCATAGTGTTTGCACTAGTTTACATTCCTGCCAATGATGGGTGAGAGTACCTTTTCCCCGTATCCTCACCTGCAATTATTATTTCTTGATTTCTGTATGTAGGCCATTATCAACTGATTCAGATTGAACCTCATTGTTGCTTTTATTTGCATTTCCCTGATAGCTGGAGAACTTGATCATTCTTTTTTCATATCTATTAATTCTTCAAATTTCATAATTTGACCAGACCACAACGCTGCGTAGACTGATTCTGTAGTTTGTGGGCAACGTTGCTTTCCACACTGATCACCTGTTGCACTTCAGCCTGCGTGTTATTAAACACCTGGAATACTGTTGTGGAATCTGTCTCATAAGAGTCTGGGTTTCCATATTGTTTCTGGCATTGTCCTCTTAGAAGTGTCTTCATTGGAATGAATACAGACTCAAACACAGTTTAAGGTAGACATGACTGTGTGAGCTCAGTTATGTTCAGGTGTGTGACTTGAATCTCCTGCATTAGGCGAGGTCTTGTGTCCTAAGATCTCTTTTACCCCAGGATGGGGTTCCTTGCAGGTAGCATAGACCTCCACCTAGATCCAGCACCATTTCCTCGTGACCTAAATATTCTTGGAGATTTTTACTGCCACATTTGGGGTTTATGGCCTCTAGGGAGCACTGTCTTGCCTAAGATCCCAAGTGAATCAGACAAGACATTTGGATCTGTGCATGAAATACATCAGAGCTATTTTTAGCATCCTGAGCATATTCAGGTGGCTTGTACTGCCAAACTTGGGTCTCCTGATTTCTAAGGGTCATCTACTCCATGCCAAGTCTACATCCCAGGGTGATGACAGATTCCAAACATGTTTGGGGCTGAAACCAAGCAAAGTTCAGTTTGAACCCAGAAGCTCCAGCCACCTGGATACATTAGGAGGCTTGTATTGTCGTTCCTAGGAATTTGACTCCTAGTGAGTATCCAAATGGTGTCTGAGTAAATGCCCCAGGGTGATCCCAGCATGCAAATACATTTGGTTGTTGGAACTGAAACAATCTGGCTTTTGAATTTATCAAAGCTGATCAATGCAATGACAGATTGAGAGGTAGATTATGGAATCTCAGTCCTTAGCTGCCAGTAGAAACCACATTCATTTTGGCAGGAGCAAAATGCCAGGTGCATTTAAGCTCGCCTTTCTCTCTCCCTCGTCATTTCTCAGAACACACAGATTATGATGAGTGTTACGCCACAGCCAGACTGTAGCCTGATCATTACCTGATGGTAGTGACATGGTGAGAAGTGGGGTGACTATCCATCTCACATCAAAATAAGCAGTCTTGACTTTGGTGGTCTAATTTAAAGCCTTCAGTAACCAATGTTACTGAAGAAAACTGCCCCAGTACTGGGCACAGTAACCTGGCAAAGGAATGTGATCATTACCTCTGCTGGCTTACAATATTCAGCTCATGCTTGTGAGCACCAGACCACTGTGTATGCTGATGCTAAAACAGCATACAGCTGGGTGTATGCATGGAAGGAATATTAACTGTGTTAAGGGAAACCAGTTCATCATTATCAATAACCAGGCAATGTGCTATTTTGTTATCAATCATTATAGCCACCATGTAACATTAGAGTACCTGATTAAATGAATGCATGTGACATAAAAGGGAGGGAAAAATGAAACATAAGAAAATGCTGCTGTTTGTTCAAATCTCAGTATTTTGAGTACAGATCCAACTGAGCCTTACACTGGACTCATAGTAAGAATTATAGTAATACCACCTTGTTGCTTGGAGTGGCTATCATGAGTTTTTCGTTGTTTTCATTGTATTGTTGGGAGTATGAGGCCTTCTGCCTAACTCCCTGAGGATGTAGCTGCAGACTTGGCAGGCTATTAGCTGTTGTCCAGAGCTGACTTCTCAGCAGTTGGGGAAATGCACAGCTTGCATTGCTGTCACACAACCCCTGTTATTTCATTACAAGGTCCAAGATTATGAAGAGCTGACATATGGACTATTATCCAGGTAAGTAACAGTCTTGACATAAATGCAGCTGCTTCTATTTTACTGGCAAAATTCAGTATATTTTGGAGGTTGGAACGTGAACCATTCTAAGGCTATGTGAGCTCTGTGATTTGTTCAACTTCTTATGTTATAGTGGTTCTCTCCTAAGTCAGATGGAGTCTAACTGCATGCATATACAGAAATTAATTTGGCTAAACAAAGTCTCTAAGAGGTTACGGTGGGGTGTTCATTTGGAAAATACTTTTTCTCTCCAATACTCTACTAGACAAATTCTAGGTTCTCAATGCCTCTATGTTCCTAATTCTAGTTCCTCTTCCCACAACCTATGAAGACATCCATTCTTTGCCTGAGCTCCCATGATCTCTTTACAGCCTAGACATGGAAGGCTACAGAAGACTGGATCAACAGAAAAATTCATTGCCTTGCTTTCTGAGTTTCAGAACTCACAGTTCTGCATTACCAAAATATGAAGTCTTTTCACATATCTTGTCCAGTTTTCTGTGTGTTTACAATGAGAGTACATTTTAATGTTACTCCATCCTTTTGAAAGGCACACTTTTATTTCTATTGTTAATACTTGTTTGACTCGTGTGTGATTCTAATGTATAAATTTTGTATGCATGAGAGATTCTAAGAATTGTATCTTTGTTCTTAGCATAAAATAGTGCTTAGAATTTAAATAATTATCCTATTTACTTATTTACTGAATTTATATAATGTGAGCAAATTTCACATAATTTACAATACAGATTTACGGACATAATGAAAATTCTTACCCTCAGCTCCCTCCAGCCTGAATTCCCCATCAGTCCTTCTTCTTCCTTCTTTCTTTTTCCCTCTGATTTTTACAAAGGTATATTTTCATACAAAGGTATATTTTTTAAAAAGGTATACTTTCATTTTTACAAAGGTATATTTACAAAAGTATATACAAAGGTATATTTTGACTTTGGAGTCACAGGATTGACAATCCATTAGGTAGTGATATCAACACATAGGAAGAAGAAATTCAGAGCAAATCAAACAAATCAAAACCAGCTTACTAGTCATCATCAGGGAAAATAGAAGCTTGCATTGGTAAAACAAAAAAGACATGAAAAAAGTAGATATAAATAATAAATTAGAAATAAAATTTAAAATGTAATGAATAAGGTAGAATTCAGACTGAGAAAAAAATCAGTGGTTTGGAAACTGATGTTAATTGTGAATTTGTACAAGAATAGAAAATTGTGACCATGATTGCTTTTTGATTGTAAAAATGAAGCTGTGAGGGTCTGAAGTGTGGTATTAGTGCAGGCATTAGAGTCTAAGAACAGCGAGTTTTCAAGAGACGATGTCTGATGAGTCATTCACATGAATCCCAATGAGAGGGAAAGAATGTGAGTTGTTTTTGATGACCTCAGGGTGATGCAGGTAACAGTTGGATGGTTGGAATCAAGAAACAGCCAACTCATCTGTATTTTCTCTAATGAACAGTTAAGAATTTACATTCTCTTTTAGTTCAGATTGCAGTAGTTATTTTGATTCACAGCATTTCCCCCAGGCCACCAATTGTAGACTGACTGTTGGCATGTAGTTGGTTGAGCATTTGTCCACTCACTGCACTGCTCCAGACCTCTCTTTTTGTTCATTCTCTGAAACTGTCTCCAGGGAAACTGCTGCATCTTTTATTTTTTGGATCTTTTAAAATCAGTGTTGCTTTTAGCTATTCAACAATCATGTATCCAGATTTTATATATTTTTGCACTCTTTTTAAAAAAGATTTATTTGTTTTATTGCAAAGTCAGATATACAGAAAGGAGGAGAGACAGAGAAGATCTTCTGTCCAATGATGCACTCTCCAAGTGGCTGCAATGGCCAGTGCTGTGATGATCCAAAGCCAAGAGCCAAGAATCTCTTCTCATATCTCCCATGGGGTGCAGGTCCCACCACTTTGGGTCATGCTCAACTGCTTTCCCAGGCCACAAGCTGGGAGCTGGTTTGGAAGCGGGGCTGCTGGTACTAGAACCGGTGCCTATAAGGGATCCAGGCATGTTCAATGTGAGGACTTTAGCTACTAGGCCACCATGCTGGCCCCTATTTTCGCCTTCTTTACCCCTCATCTTTTTTCTCCATGCCCTGTGTTTTGCATACTTTATTTTACTTAACTGCACCCCGTTTGATCTTGACTCCACTCTTGTGTAAAGCTCAGTATCAACTCCTTCAGCCCAGTCATTTTTAAATATGCTCTAGGACAAACCCAACAGTCTAGTCCTAGCAGCGAACCAGAATTCTAACTATTCTTCTAAGCACACACGTGCTCTAACATATTTCTTTTTTTTTTGACATTTTTTTTTATTCATTGATTACATTGTATTATGTGATACAGTTTCGTCGGAACTGGGAATCACCCCACCCCTTCCCCACCCTCCCCCCATGTGGAATATTCCACCTTGCTGCATATCCACTGATCAAGTACAGTTGATATTCCCTCTTTGCAAGCATAAACTAAACATACAGTCCAACATCTTATAGTCCAATCTAGTTCCTCAGCTTCCTGGGGAGACCCTGTCCGGTCCGAGGGCAGAACCATCAGACTATCAACCCGATCAATTAAAGGCTCCAACGTACCCTCAGCAACAATTAACTTCGTTGTGTAACTAATAGTTATAGTATTGAGTAACCAGTATGTTAAAAACAATTGCAATTTCTTAACCATCTTCTGTGATCACCTCATTGTCAATTCAGTTTTAGTTTATATACAACATATAACATAATATACATAAAATAACATGTTTTACATAACATCATATCCTCTTAAATTAACACAAACATGTGGTATCTGACCTTTTGGGATTGGCTCATTTCCCTTAGCATTATAACATATTTCTTTTTAAAAAATTATTCCAGGGCCCGGTGGCGTGGCCTAGCAGCTAAAGTCCTCGCCTTGAAAGCCCTGGGATCCCATATGGGCGCCGGTTCTAATCCCGGCAGCTCCACTTCCCATCCAGCTCTCTGCTTGTAGCCTGGGAAAGCAGTCGAGGATGGCCCAAAGCTTTGGGACACTGCACCCGCGTGGGAGACCTGGAAGAGATTCCTGGTTCCCGGCTTCGGATCGGCGTGCACCGGCCCGTTGCGGCTCACTTGGGAAGTGAAACATCGGATGGAAGATCTTCCTCTCTGTCTCTCCTCCTCTCTGTATATCCAGCTTTCCAATAATAATAAAATCTTTAAAAAAATTATTCCAGATCTTTTTTTAAAAAAATTAATTACACTGCATTCTGTGACACAGTTTTATAGGCTCTGGAATTCCCTCAACCCCTCCCCATACCTTTCCCCCATGGTGGATTCCTCCACCTTGTTGCAGTATTACAGTTCAAATTCAGTCAAGATTCTTTCATTGCAAGCATATACCAAGCATAGAGTCCAGCATCTTATTGTCCAGATAAATTCAACGGTTTCTTGGAGAGACCATCTCTGGTCTGAAGGCAGAGCTGGCAGAATATCATCCTGATCAATTAAAAGCCATAACATAACATAACATAACATAATATAACATAACATAACATAACATATTTCTAATCATTGTCAAATTTGTGTTTCTAAGCAAAGCTGTTTAGTTATAACATTCTATTTTTGCTTTAGTGTGATGTGATGATATGAAGTTAGACTTGTTAATTTGGCATCTGGTCTTCCTGTTTTTCTCAACATGCCTCCTGAAGTTTTCAAAGATCAGTGTGTCTCTTATTATACACTTAGAGACTTTATAGCAATATTTTGAAATGTAGCTGATGACCAATGCTTTACTGTTTCGATATTAAGTGTTGGATTCCTAAACTTTTATATTACTAGTCCTAAGGGGATGAAAACTTAATTGAGTCATCACTTTAATGGGGAGATTTTTGGGATATAACTAGACTGGATAATGTTAGATTGAGCTGTTATAAGGGAGCTCTCATAACCATATCATGGTGATTTTATGAGGTGAGACATAGATGGACTGCATTCTCTCTTGCTCTGATGCTCTGAGCTATGCCAGGATTCTGTCAGCAAGCATGCCAAGTTCAAGTGCTGAAACAGTATCTTGCACTCTGAAACTGAAAACTGAACTCAAACACACTCCTCCTTTGTAAGTAGTTTGTAGTAATGAAAATCAGATTACCCAAGCTACTGGAGATTAAATGCTATGTTGCATACATAATCATTTATTTGAAAGGCTAGTGAATGGAATGCCTGAATCAGAGTGTTTTTTTTTAAAATGACAATTTATTCTGCTTATAAATTCAGGTTATTTATAACATGGTTGTGAACACTATCCTGAGTGCTTAAACATAAAATAAATATTATATTCAATTTCTTTGCTGGTCTATTTCATCTGGTGTTGTATTCTTGTTTTCTGTTAATGAGTCCCACTTGAAACTTAAAAACGTGACCCTCCTTTGTCCCATCATTTAGTTCATAGAGTACATTGATTTCTTTACTTTTATTTAACATAATCTATAAACTAGCTATAACTGATGTTGAGTAATCTGTTTAAAACTATATCCCTGCATGTCACAATGGCAAAAGTTTAACCAAAACCATCTAAATTCAAGGTTTTGGTAAGGGAAGACTATATTTTATTGAGAATCACATCAATTATTCAAAATCTAATCTGTTGATTTTGTACTATATTTATAATAAATTTTTCAATGTTATATAGTGAATACTTTTCCCCATTGACATTTGAATCTGTGATGCTTAACTTAATTTTTACAAAAGATTTATTTATTATTTTTATTGGAAAGTCAGATTTACAGAGAGAAAGAGAGACAGTGAGAAAATCTTCCATGTACTGGTTCATTCCCCAGTTGGTTGCAAGGGCTGGAGTTGAACTGACCTGAATCCAGGAGCATGGAGCTTCTTTGGGGTCTCCTACAGCTTTAGGCCATCCTCTGTTGCTTTCACAGTCTACAAACACAGAGCAGGATGGGAAGCAGAGCAGCCAGAATACGAACTGACACCCATATAGGATCCTGGCAGGTGTATGTTTAGGGTTTTAGCCACTAGGCTATTACACTGAGACCTGTGCTTGACTTGCTTTAGCTTTTTCTATATTGGGTGCTTTTATTAAAATCTGAAGGAGGAAATTACCAAAAAGCAAATTTCCAATCCAAGGTGGTCCATGTAGATCTATGAACTGTTGGGTAGGAAAAGTCATACAAAGTAGCAACATGTTAGGCTCTCAGAAGATGAGGTCAGGAGAATGGGACCTGAGACGTGGGTGATTCAGTTCTGCAGCTTGTAAGGTGAAAAGGTACATTAAAATGATTTTTACCCATGTTTGAATGGCAAAGGAATCCGTTTCCTTGTATCTTTACCCCAACACACAATGCAAAACTAAGTCCTTATTGTAACCTTCGAAGTAGAGAGCCCACTCTGCCCTTGCCCTGGCTGGTCTTCCTGGGGGATTACCTCAATTCCAGATTCTGTTTTATTTATATAAGCCTTTTTCTTTCAGTCAGAAGAATTTTAAGTTTCTACAAGTTTTTTGTTAGAAATCACTGATTACGTTTCTCTGGGCTGCCTTAGAAACAGATTTCTAGTTATGTTACATTTTCTTTAGATCTATCTCCGTGTTTGCATGAATGTTGTCTATCTGAAATTCTGAATGAAGAAAAAAATTATTTCTAGGAAATAATAATGGCATTTCTAACATGACCTCTTAAAGTTTGATTTGTGTGCACCTTTACAAAGCTTTGTCTTGTTTAACACGCTATCCTTAAGACAAGCTAACGAGATAGCGAGATGGTATTTTTCGTCTCACATTCAGACACTGCAGCTGGTGTCCGGAGACCTCCTGGTGTTGTGCTCATCAGTCTTCTTTTTGTATGTTTTGCTGGCAGATTTATCAGAGATTTTGGACATATCTGTATTTCCAGAACAACTACTCATGCACCTTTACAGTACTATAGAGACAAGTGAAACTCACGGGCTTTCCTGCCTTTTATCCACTGCCCATGTCTTAAAACACACAGCAAAGAAAGTGAATTAAAACAGGAAACAAAAATGAAGACTATAAAGGCATAGCAAAAATAAAATTCAAAATAATGCATGACTTTATCATAATTGAGAGTCATGCTTTATCTTCATAGTCAAGACTATAAAGGCATAGCAAAAATAAAATTCAAAATAATTCATGGCTTTATCATAATTGAGAGTCATGCTTTATCTTCATAGTCAAATAACAAAATAACTTTGTCTAGTTTGAAATACAAATATGCTATTAGAGGGAACAAATCAGAACAAAATCTTTTCACTTTATCTCAAGTCAGGATCTGACTAATAAGCTTTGTGATGCTTCTGTATATTTAGTAACTCGATGAATCATGTACTGTTATTTTGGGGATTCTATGAATCATGAATTTGATGGTGGTTGTACACAGAGAGTCATCTATCCTTTTTACCAGTTAAATCTATTCTGCGATTATGTGGAAAAAGTGATTGGAACTGTGAAAACAGCAGTAAAATTAGTATGTTAATATTGCTAAAATATAACCTACATTTCTTTTTCTAAAGTGTTAAATGTAATTAGAGAATATTTGATGAAGAGAAAAATGCAATTGCAAATTTATTTCTTTCTGATGAAAGTTTTCTCATTTTCTTTTTTGAAATCTTATAAATCTTTGCATAATCTTGGGTACCTGCAGTAGTTTATACTATTTTATGTAATTATTCATAGTTTTTTCCTAAGTTTCTGCTGCATGAAAGCTGTTGTGTGGACATCAACAGGGCATTATTAGTAACCCTTAGTTTTTTAAGCTCGCTTGGGAATCAAATGTAATGAGAAACTGACGTTCACCTAGACAAGGTTTATTGGGGCTTATGCTTCAATGCGCAGAGGCAGCAAGGCAGCTCGACTTCTACTGATTGGATTGTCCACAGGTGCTGAACAGGTGTTCGCTGCTAGTTTGGGGCCGTATAATGCTATCTCCTTAGCATATAACACCTTGGTTGTATCTTGCTTGGTGTTCTGTGCTGGTTGCAATTTTGCTTTTTTTTTTTTTTTTGTACACAACAAGCTCAGAATGGCAGTATCAATCACTTACTACCATCCAAGAAATGTCACCTTGGACTTTTTTTGGCATCTACCGGCTGTTGAAGTCTGTAGCAGAGCAGGAGAAGATCTTTGATGTGTAGGATCTTACTATACCTTGATTATGATCGATTTGGAATTGGAGATGGATATATCCACAACACACACCGGCATGAGCACAAGCCAGGACTGGGTGCAAACAGGCCTGGCTGACCCATAATACCTACCACTTTGCTGGCACCATGTAACACTTCATTAGTGTTGGCAGTGGGCCAGATTGGGCTGGGCTACTGCAATTGCTGGTGATAGCTAGACTGTGCATGGGCTGGGCTGAGCTAGGCTGTAGCACTTGCTGTCAATTGATAAGTTTGAGTGGGCATTTCAGACTGGGCTACAGCACCTGCTGGAATGTGCAAGACCCAGAGCCAGGAGTGGTTCTAGTAGGGAAACCTCAGGTACTCCCCTGCTGGGTCATTGCTTCCACTGGTTAATGTGAAAGCTGGGACTGGGGGTGAACTGGTCTAGGCTGGGCTGCAATACTCTGTGGTGAGCATGAGAGCTAGAACGGGTGTGGGTATGCTGGGCTAGGCTGCTGCACCAGCTGGCAAATGCCAGAACTGTGTGCAATTCATGTAAAACTTTACTGCAGTACCTTTGACAGGTACAAGATCTGGGGCTAGGAGTATACCTGACAGGGAAACTGTGGATACACCCTGCTAGGCTGTACCTTCTGCTTGTAAACGTAAGAACCAGGGCTGGGGGCAGGCCAGCCCAAACTAGGTGGTGGCACCTACAGCATATATGAAGGCTGGGTCTAGGAGTTGGGAGGACTGAGGTAATCTACAGTACCCATGGGGGTGCATAGGAGCCAAATGGGATGTGGGCTGGTCTGGTATAGGCTGCAGCAGAGACTGGCATGTGCAAAAACCAGGATGGGTTGGCCTGCTGGAGGTTATTGTAATAATCCCAGCTAGGCTTTGAGTATAGAATGCCTGAGGACTGGATCTGTGGCAGTCTGACTAGGCTAAGCTACAGTGCCCATTGTTCACTTGAGGTATGGTTCTGGGATAGAAATGACCAAACAGCTACATCCACCTGTATGTGCACTGACTGGTGCAGGCAAAGGACTGAACCTGACCCTGCATTACCTGGTGCACACGAGTCAGGTCTGAGGTCACCTCAGATGAGGTTTCTTGAGGACTCCCCAGCTGGATTGCTGGACTCAGATACCAGCCACAGGGAAAATGAACAGCATGTGTGGTACAACTTTGGAGTGCACGTATCGGGTCTGGGCCTCCATAGTTGTTGATGCCTGTACACTGGAAAGCATGTGCAGATGAGCCTGGAGGACACATCAGCCTGCTCATCCAGTCCAGCGGGGAATGTTGACAGCCTTGTGAGAGGATGGAAAGTAGAACAGGTTGGATAATTTCCCTGGCCAAGCTTTGCAGCGTATTTCTGGGTCTGTAGATGTACGAAGGTGGACTTTGTCAACCAACAGATGTGGGAAGGATTGAAATATGTCTCTACTCATGAATAATAGTTGGACTCCTGATGAAACCGTTAAACATATCTTGACAGTAGGATGCTGGACTTTCTTTTACCATTATCTATAACTACAATGTCCTGACACACTTAAGTAGCAGAATAATGGACTTGTGACTGTTTTCAAAGGTCTACTCTATTGTAAATAATATAGGGGAAAAGAGTAGAGAGCTGGTTGGGGAGGGTGGAAAGGCAAATCCCTGAGCCTATGGAGCTGTATCAAGGAAAAAATAAAATAGAAAAAAACTCAAAAGAAAAAGAAAGTTTCATACAACACAAACAAACATTTGTTTGAAAGAAAACTTTAAAAAAGTTGAGCAAGGATTCTTTTAGATATGCACAAAATAAGGGGAAAAATGGAACACAAAATTCACTTCACAATTTTACTGCAGGGCTGTTTTGTGTGAGGGGAAGCATTTCCACCGCGTCTAGTATGGCTTAACGTTTATTCTCACTACTTGAGAGAAACGACCACATTGTGCAATGCCATTAAAGCTACTTTTCCTCTGTTGGGAGTGATGTTCACAATAGCACATTCCTTGTGCAATCACTTCGAGTGGCAAGGAAAGGAGAGCCCCCCACTCTGGTGCCGTCTCGAACACTCTGCACTTTTCATGCTGCAGATAAATCAGAGGCACACATTGTGCTGTTGTTACTGTTACATTTACTGCATAGATATGAGGAGATAGTATCAAGTGATATTAAAAATACAAGCATAAAAAGTGAGATCAACTTTTTATTAAAGTAGAATCAATTGAATCAAATTTACATTTGTCAAAAGGTTCTAAATGGCTTTTGAAAGTCATGGTCAAGGAGCTTTCCAACTATAACAGAAGTTATTCCATGGCTGGAAAGGTCAGACATATCTGCCAAAAGAACTGAGGAAATTATGTTTTGCCTCTTGCTTTCCATGTGAACAATGACACACATCAGATATTCAGGAGGAAGCTGTATTCTGTATGCTGCTTAGATTAGTTGATATTATCTCTGAGTTGATATTAATTTCTTTGCTGAAATTGACAAAACATTTTTCCTTTGTAAAGCTGCAAGATTCTGAGTCCTTCATATATTTCTGGATACATAACAGTGGTTGGGTCCATGAATAGAAACTTATCAATTTGTGCTTTGTGAAAAAATGAGTTTTGAAGTAAAGGTCTTAGCATTTATAAAATTTTCAAAGGGTTTCTGTATCAATCAATGTGACAGCAGGAAGCAGGTGGCATATACAGAGTGGGTAATTTGAACTGATTAAACAGGGGGCTATTTACGAGGTGTGGAGTGGGTTAGGAAAATCATATTGAATAGTACATTGTTCTTGGTCTAGTACCAGGTAAGGCAGTAATTCCCATCTTCCTCCCCTGCTCCACTTCCTTCCTTGCTTGACATGGCTAGAAAAGGGAGAAGGAGCAGCCGGGAGGCTGCTGGGAGCTGCAGGAGGGAGTGTCTTGCTCGGATCCCGATCCCAGCCACCATGTGTTCATGGTGAGCTGGGCCTGGGCCCACCTGGATTCGGGGACTACTTCCTTTCGGGTGAGTACACCGAGGGGGGGAGTCTCCGGGACTGGGTGGGTCTGGGGCCCACCCATCGCCCTCATTGGGCGGTGGAAATCAAATATGATATAATATATTAAAAAAAAAAGTAGAAAAAATAAAATAAAATAAAATAATATATAAAATAAAAAATATATAAAAAAAATTAAAAAAAAAGAAAAGGGAGAAGAAACCAGAAGAAAAGGCAGAAATTCTTAGGATAGAAAATGAATTTCTTTTTACACAGGATTAAAGAGAGAAAAAGGAGGGAGAGCCAGAAAGAGATCTTTCACTTACAAGCTCACCCCCCAAATGGCCACTATGGCCAGAGCTGGGCTGGTCTGAAGCCTGTGACCAGAAGCTTCTTCCACGTCCCTCATATAGGTTCAGGGGCCCAAGTCCTTCATTACTTCCTCAGCAGCATTAGTAGGGAGTTGATTTGGAAGTGGAGCAGGTTGGATTCAAATTGGTTTCCATATGGAATGCCAATATGTCAGGCAGACTCTTAATCTTATATACCACACACTGGCTCCAACCATGGCTTTCATTACACTTTAACCTATATTACAGCCTTTACTCTTTAAAACAGTCTATAGTATGTCATTTTTACAAGTTAAAAATTGGGTCTTAGAATTGAGATCTCAGTGTAGTGCATAGGCTTTAAATAACAACTCAAGAGATACTGTAATAGAAAATATAGTCAATAGCTTGGTAAGTCATGTATTTTTCCTATATCTTCCATCTTTTTTGTTATGTGAAAGTAAATAAACACACAATAACATTAGGTTAAAACAAACTCATACTTTCTTTTAACTTATTTCCATTATTAATAGACCACAGGAGAACAGTTAAAACATTTGATAAATTGCGTGTATTGAATCAGTGGAAAAGTTCTAGATAAAATGTAATTCTTACAAATGCTGAAGTGAAAGTGTAGATTATTTCAGGTTACATTTTACATTATTTGCTATTCTAGTTACAGAAGTATTAGGAAAAGATGAACCAAATAAAATATATTTCTTAGAATAAATAAGCTATGGTCATACTAAAAGCATAATTTTATAGAGAAACACAAATATTAAAATTAATATATCCATTAGCATACTGGCACAATAGCCTCGTGTGCAAATCCTCACTTTGCATCTGCTAGGATCCCATATGGATGCTGGTTTATGTCCTGGCTGCTCCACATCCCATCCAGTTCTCTGCTTGTGGCCTGGGAAAGCAGTCGAGGTCAATCCAAAGCCTTGAGGCCCTCCTCCCATGTGGGAGACACTGAAGATGCTCCTGGATCCTGGCTTCAGATTGGCTCAGCTCTAGGCATTGTGGCCACTTCAGGAGAAAACCAGAAGATTCAAGACCTTTTTCTCTGTCTCTTTTTCTCTTTTTGAATCTGTCTTTCCAATAAAAACAAAGAAATCTAAAATAAAAATAAAAAATGTATTTAGGTTTTATAATCATCTGTAAGATACATGATTTTGGATTACAACTGAGAGAGTAATGTGGTTTGTTACAGATTTTGAACAAAAGAATATCAGAACCATACTTATGGTATGTGAAGAAATTTATAAAATTTGTTAAAGATTTGTTTCTATTTGAAAGGTAAATTTACAGAGAGAAGAAAAGACAGACAAAGAGATCCTCCATCTGCTGGTTCACTCCCCAGTTGATTGCAAAGGACAGAGCTTAGCTGATCTGAAGCATGAACACAGTGATTCTTTTCGGGTCTTCCAAGCGGGAGCAAGGACCGAAGGTTTTGCACTATCGTCTACAACCCTCTGGCCATCAGCAGGGTGGTGGATTGGAAGTGGAATGGGGTGTGAATCAGAGCCCACATGGATGCCTTGCACAGGAGGAGAGCTAGCCTTTTACACCACCATGTTTGCACCAAAGTTTTTTGTTTTTTTTTAAAGATTTATTTATTTTTATTACAAAGTCAGATATACAGAGAGGAGAGACAGAGAGGAAGATCTTCTATCCAGTGATTCACTCCCCAAGTGACCGCAATGGCCGGTGCTGTGCTGATCCGAAGCCAGGAACCCTGGAATCTCTTCCGGGTCTCCCACGCGGGTTCAGGATCCCAAAGCATTGGGCCGTCCTCTACTGCTTTCCCAGGCCACAAGCAGGGAGATGGGTGGGAAGTGGAGCAGCCAGGATTAGAATCGGTGCCCATATGGGATCCCGGGGCGTTCAAGGCGAGGACTTTAGCCGCTAGGCCACGCCGCCTGGCCCTGCACCAAAGTTTATAGCTTGCAAATAAACACTAAATTGAAGGAACCTAGTTAATCTGGAGGATAACTGTGATGCAAATTCAATAGTCCAGCATATTCTTGGAATAAACTAACCAACACAAAATCAATAGAGCGAACACAAAAAGTACATGGGACCACAATTTCAACATTGCTGAGAGAAACAGACACTCACATTCTTCAACTCATCTATAAGCATACGTAAATCTTCAAGAGTACTCACTGACTCCTGCTTCCAACCTGTGGATTCACTGAGACCAAGGAGGGAAGACTGAAGAGATTTGACACACAGGACAGAATAGAGGGAGTGTGCTGGAGACCAGCTCCAGCTGACTCCAGAGCTCAAAAAGGATGTGTGGATCAGTGATAATAGGAAACAAGGAAGACATGGACCACTATGGCATGATGCACACAGTGGACAGCTCAGAAAGGCTGCCTTCTTTATACAGAAATCATCACAGTCTTTTGCACAAACATCCAGCTGTTGCATTTTTACAAAGGTAAAAAACCATTACAAACATTTTACGTTAAAGAAAACATTCTTAACAAGCCATTACTCATTCAAACCTGCAGTTGCACAGCTGACACCAGGAACTCCATGGTTGGCAGCACATGTGGTTACGTGGAGACAGGCGTTTTACTTATATCCAAAATCAATGTTCATTAAACGTAAGCTAATATTAATTAAAATTCAAGAATACAAAGCGAAAAAGTAAACTTATAAATGACATTTATAAAGGCAGATGTTATAGATTCTTATTAAATCTTATAATTAATCATACACTAAATACCATCACTTGTGCCTAGTACTGATTTACTTATTTTTAAAAATTGATTAATTAATTAGTTTATTTATTTATTCTTAAAGAGCAGTGTGAAGGATCAGGCTGGTTTTGCCTTTCTATGAATGGAAGATCTTCACAAGAAACTTCTTTTTATCTGTTAAAATTATTTCTTTCCCTAAATATAAGTGTCGAATACAAGGTAGAAGCTTCAAATCATGTCCCTCTTGGGGCTCACAACGCTTATCTCTTTTAGAAGGTGCTCCATATACTTTCTGCTTTACGTGGTAGAAAGCCAAAATGACTGTACCATTCCATGTGCTGCAGCAGATCGAGGCTGCGCAGTGAACAAACTTTTTATACCTCCATGATTGCCATCTGTTTCTAAAATATTATCAAGGCATTTCTTAAGGAGAACATGACACATCTTAGAGTAAGTTCTGTGACAAAGGTGGGCACATATTTAGATGCTTGGGAACAGAATAGGCTCAGCTGTATTATTTATGCTTTTACCTGTTTCTCATTGCCTTAATTTGCTAAAGATCCCTTTACCATAATAGGATTGATAAAATCAGTTTCAGGTATTATACCAGTTACAAAAATCATTTCAAAATTTGCAGAAAAACAACACCTCACAGAATTCCAAGAAATATCAAAGAAGTGATTGAGTATCCTTACAATGGGGTGAGGCAGCAATGAGGTGATTAGAAAGACATTCCGTTTAGATCTGATCTTAGTGTATGGTGAGAGATGTGGATCTATTTTTTTGTTTCTGCAGGCTATCAACCAGTTGTCCCAACAGCATTTATTGAACAGACCTTCCCATTTGCCTGGGTTGTCGTTTGTCTTTTTGTCAAAGATTATTTGGCTGTATCTGTGTGGGTTTCCTTCTGGCATTTCTATTCTGCTCCATTGGTCTTCCTCTCTATCTTTGTGCCAGTACCACGCTGTTTTGATAACCACTGCCCTATAGTATGTCCAGAGGTCCGGAACTGTGATTCCCCCTGCTAACTTCCTGTTCTTCAGGATAGTTCTAGCTATCCGTGGTTTTTTGTGCTTCCAGATGAACCTTTGGATCATTGTTTCCAGTTCCATGAAGAATGTTTTGGGCAATTTGATTGGGATTGCGTTGAATGTATATATTGCTTTTGGCAGTATAGACATTTTAATGATATTGATTTTACCTATCCAGGAGCATGGGATGTTACTCCATCTTTTGAGGTCTTGTTCAATTTCTTTTTTAAGCAGTTTGTAGTTTTCTTCAAATAAGTCTTCTACATTTTTGGTTAGATTTATTCCCAGATATTTCATACTTTTCTCTGTTATTTTGAATGGTATCTTGCTGGTTAAGTCTTTTTCCATCTTGGGGCTGTTCGCATACACTATGGCTGTTGATTTTTGTTCATTAATTTTGTACCCTGCCACTCTACCAAACTCTCGTACAAGTTCTAGCAGTCTCTGTATTGAGTCTCTTGGCTCTTCTACATAAAGAATCATATCATCTGCATATAGTGAGAGCTTGACTTCTTCGTTTCCCATTTGGATTCCTCTGATTTCTTTTTCTTGTCTTATGGCCTCAGCGAGTACCTCTAGGACTATGTTGAATAGTAGTGGAGAAAGTGGACATCCCTGTCTTGTTCCAGATCTCAGTGGGAAGGGTTCCAGCTTTTCTCCATTCAGTATGATGCTGGCGTTGGGTTTTTCATATATGGCTTTAATTATGTTGTGGATTTTTCCATCTATGCCTACCTTGGTTAGGGTTTTTAGTAGGAAGTGCTGTTGGATTTTGTCGAACGCTTTTTCTGCATCTATTGATACTATCATGTGATTCTTGTTTTTCAGTTTTTGGATGTGGTGTATCACATTTATAGATTTTCGAATGTTGAACCATCCCTGCATTCCAGGGATGAATCCTACTTGATCTGGATGAATGATCTGTCTGATGTGTTTTTGAATTCTGTTGGCTAGGATTTTGTTGAGAATCTTAGCATCAATGTTCATCAAAGAGATAGGTCTGTAGTTTTCCTTCTCTATTAGTTCTCTGTCTGGTTTTGGGATTAAGGTAATGTTGGCTTCATAGAATGAGTTTGGAAGGGTTGCCTCTTTTTCTATTGTTTTAAAGAGTTTGTAGAGGATTGGGGTCAGCTCTGTTCGGAATGTTTTGTAGAATTCTGGAGTGAAGCCGTCTGGGCCTGGGCTTTTCCTTGTTGGGAGGTCTTTAATCACTGATTCAATCTCTACTTCAGTTATGGGTTTGTTCAGGTCATTTGTTGCCTCTGGGCTAAGTTTTGGCAAGTGGTAGAAGTCTAAGAACTTTTCCATTTCTTGGTGATCTTCTGATTTGTTGGAGTACAGTGCTTTGTAGTAATTTCTAATTATGGCCTTAATGGTTGCAGTGTCTGTTGTTATGTTGCCTTTTTCATCTTTGATGCTGGTAATTCTTGCCTTCTCTTGTTTTTTCTTTGTCAGTCGGGCCAGTGGAGTGTCTATCTTGTTTATCTTCTCAAAAAACCAGCTTTTGGATTCATTGATTTTGTGTATGGTTTTTTTTATTTCTATCTGGTTGATTTCCTCCCTTGTTTTGATGATTTCTTGTTTCCTATTGTGTGTGGGGCTCTTCTGCTGTTGTTTTTCCAGTTCCTGGAGGTGTGTGTTTAGTTCCTGTATTTGGCGCCTCTCTTGGGCCTTGACATGAGCTCCAATTGCGATGAGTTTACCCCGTAGCACTGCTTTGGCAGTGTCCCACAAATTTTGGAATGTTGTGTCAGAGTTTTCATTGGTTTCCATAAATTTTTTGATCTCTTCTCTGATCCATTGTTCGTTTAGTAGCATATTGTTCAGCCTCCAAGAGTTTCTGTATTTCCTGGGGCATTTTGAATTGCTGATTTCCAGCTTCATTCCGTGGTGGTCTGAGAGGGTACATGGTATGATTCCTATCTTTTTGAAGTTATTTAGGTTTGCTTTGTGTCCTATCATGTGGTCGATCCTGGAGAAGGTGCCATGCACTGCTGAAAAAAATGTATAATCTGTGGCCTTAGGGTAAAAAATTCTATAAATGTCAACCAAGTCCAGTTGTTCTATTGTTTGTATGAGTTCTGTTGTTTCTTTGTTGAGTTTTTGTTTTGTTGATCTGTCTATAGTTGTTAGTGGGGTGTTAAGATCACCCACTATTATTGTGTGCATATCTATGTCTCCCCTTAAGTCCGTGAGTAATTGCTTCACGTAGCTAGGTGCGTTTGAATTTGGTGCATATATGTTCACAATGGTAATTACTTCCTGATGGATCAGTCCCTTCACCAATATATAATGAACAGATCTAAACCTACATCCAGAAACCTTCAAACTTTTGGAAGAAAATGTTGGAAACACACTGGAACACTTAGGGGTAGGCCCTCACTTCCTAAAAAAGACTCCAGATGCAGTAGAAATCAAGACCAAAATAAACAATTGGGACCTCATCAAACTAAGAAGCTTCTGTACAGCTAGAGAAACAATCAACAAAGTAAAAAGGCAACCCACAGAATGGGAGAAGATCTTCGCACACGACATAGGTGATAGAGGGCTAATCTCCAGAATATACAAAGAGCTACAAAACAACCAAAATGTCAAAACAAGCAACCCACTCAAGAAATGGGCACGGGAAATGGGCAGACACTTCACAAATGAACAAACCCAAATGGCAAATAAACATATGAAAAAATGCTCAAGTTCCCTGGCAATAAGGGAAATCCAAATTAAAACATCAATGAGGTACCACCTAACGCCAGTAAGACTGGCCCACATGAATAAAAGCACCAACGACACTTGTTGGCGAGGTTGCGGGGAAAAGGGAACCCTACTCCACTGCTGGTGGGGCTGCAGGCTGGTACAGCCTCTATGGAAATCAGTATGGAGAATATTCAAACAACTCAAATTCAACATACCGTATGATCCAGCAATAGCACTCCTAGGAATATATCCAGAACACTTGTTCTATGAGAAACCAACATGCACTCCTATGTTCATAGCAGCACAATCAGTAATTGCAAAAACATGGAAACAACCAAAATGCCCATCAACAGAGGATTGGATAAGAAAGCTATGGTTCATCTACTCCATGGAATACTACTCAGCTATTAAAAAAAACAAAATGCAGTTCTTTGTGGCCAAATGGGCCAAACTGGAAACCATAATGCTAAGGGAAATGAGCCAATCCCAAAAGGTTAAATACCACATGTTTGCCTTAATTTAAGATGATATGATGTTATGTATAACATGTTATGTTTTGAATGTTATAGGTTGTGTATAAACTAAAATTGAAGTATAGGTGAGGTGGTCACAGAAGGTGGCTGGGAACCCGCATTTACTTTTAACATATTGGTTACTCATTACTATGTCAATTAATTCCATAATGATGTAAATTTTTGCTGATGGTATGTTGGAGCTTTCCATTGACTGGGATGATACTCTGCTGGCTCTGTCTTCAGACCAGAGAGGGTATACCTAAGAAGCCGTTGAACTTGACGGGACAATAAGATGCTGGATTCTATGTTTGGTATATGCTTGCAATGGGGGAATCTCAACTGAACTTGAGCTGTGGTTATGCAACAAGGTGGAGGAATCCACCATGGTGGGAGGGTTTGGGGAGGGGTGGGGAGAACCCAAGTATCTATGTAATTGTGTCACATAATACAATGTAATTACTGAATTTAAACAATAAATAATTAAAAAAAAAAAAAAAAAAAAAAGAAGTGGAGTAGCCAAGACTCAGGCTGGTGCTAGTGTGCGATGCCAGCACTGTGGGGAGCAGTTCAACTCTGTGCCACAATACTAGCCCCAATAAACTTACTTCTAACTTCAAAAAAAAAAAAAAAAAAAAAAAAAGAAAGACATTCCACCAGCCTTGCCTTGCAGCCAGAAACTCCTCACATCCTTGTCAACACGGTAGCTGTCCTCCTTATACCTTTGTGCTGTTTGCCCCAACTCTATTGCATCCTGCAGGAATGTAAGACTAAGACAAACCACAGGCATTTTTCTCTCTCTCTTTCTTTGTCCCAATCAGTCTGTCTCACACATATACACAAACTTGTTTTTAACTACCAAATTTATATAAATTTATATCTCAATGGAGAAAACGCTTAACAAAGGACATTAGTAGGAAAATATCCATCTTCAAACTCAACTTGAGGAAGTAGGACCTAAAACCTACTATTTTTCTTTTAGATTTATTTTGAAGGCACATTTTACAGAGAAAGAAAAAGAGACAGAGAATTTCCATCTGTTGGTTCACTACCCAAATGGCCACACTGGTATAAACTAAGCCCATCTGGAGCCAGGAACCAGGCGTTTTCACATTCTCTGGGTTTCCCACATCAGTGCAGCATCCAGAGGACTTGGGGCATCCCCCATTGCTTTCCCAGGCCACAAGCAGAGAGGTGGATGGAACGTGCAGTAGCCAGGACATGGATCAGTGCCCATATGGAGTGCTAGTGCCACAGAGTGTAAGGGTAAGCCTGGTACACCACTGTGTTGGCCCCCAACTTATTGTTTGAGAGTTGCTTTAGAAGATAATTCAGTTGAATCTCTAGCCTCTCAGGGGCAAGAAAAAAAAAGTTCTGGCAACCAAAGACAGTCTCAAAGGCAAGGGTTGCAGTTCTGGCTGTAGAAAATGAAGCTTAAGCGCTTTGAATTAAAGGTGTAAAGTACATTGCAGGTGACATCAAGTGCTCTCTACCTGCTCTCTACCTCATGCCACTACTTTGATCTATTCATACTATATGCTTAAAAAATATCTATTTACTTGAAAGGCAGAGATAGACTGAGATGGGGCGGGGGAAAGAGAGCGAAAGAGAGAGAAAATGAGAAAATCTGCCTTCTTTTGGCTCACTCCCCGAGTGGCTACAAAAGCTGGGGCTGGTTGAGGTCAAATCCGATAGCCTAGCATTGCAATCTGGATCTCACAGATGGGTGGCAGGGGCCGGAATGTTTGGGCCATTTTCTGTAACTAACCCAGGGTCTAGCGAGAAGCTAGAACTCAAACTACCACCAGTGACTTAGTACACTGGACCACAATACTGGCCCCTAGTACCACGCATATACTGAAATCCACATGATACAGAGTTGTTCCTATGACAGCTAGTCATGATTTTATAGCAACAAGAAATCAGTTCACCTGGATATGGCTCCACTCTCAGCAAACGTTTATGCTACTCTAGTTTACCGATTGAATAATTGACAGTTTCATCCTTAGGAGTTTGTGTTCCCATCCCCTTCATTTCAGTCATTGACGCAAATGACTTTTACAATGTACAAGTATAAGTGTTGCCTTACGTTATCTGAGTTCCTCCAAGGAATGAAGAGACACATTTATCTAGGCTTATTTATGATGTAGCATCACGAACAAGGGTCAGTTAGTTAAAAATTTCTGCCTGTATATTGATTACTGTGTCTTTTGATCTGCAAGCACAGGAAGTGCAAATAGCCTTTAATAATAATGTGGACATACTGAAATATGAATTCATACATATAAGAATAATTCATATAAAAAGAAATGATTTAGTCGCTAACTAAAAATTGATAGGTAAATGGATAATTAATTTATTCTGTTCTGAATACGATTTTTAATGTCTTGCTTGTAGTATTCTCTTTATCTGCAGTGTAAGAATATATCAATTCATGTCCTGCTGCAGTTTTTTGTGGATATGGTTCCTTTCATTTTGCAGAACATTGCGTTCTGAAACATAGTAAAGGAAAGCTATTAGTATTCTGTTGGCTTCTGATTTGCTCGCTAGGAAGAAACTACATGTTTTAGTGCAAATATAGTCCCTCATTTCCCATCATACCTTCAGTTACATTTAGAAATATTGAAATAACTCTGTATTCAAATTCTGTTAATCTCATTTTCATGCATTATATATATAGATATATCTACATAGATATAAGTCTATTTTTAAAATCCAGTTGTTAAATTAAGAGAAATGAGAACAAAGCACCAAAAATAAGGAGAAATGACAGTAAAATGCTAGTAAATATATAGGAACAAATTTCCCTCAAGTTCTGCATCTAAAACATTCATTCACTGATTCATTAATTATATATTCTTTCAAGAAAAGTTTATTGGATAAATTCCAGAATATGAGTATTCATGAATGAAGACATTCTATATGCTCTTTGCAAAAAAACAAAAATTAACTGCTTAATTAGGGCTGCAACTAAATATAAGAAATGAAAAGCATAAAACAATACTCTGAGAAATTATTCCACTGTCATTGCCCTCCAACATCTCCCATGGTCTTTTCAGAAAACATCGTATATGGGAGATATTCTCAAGGTGTAAGTCATCCCTCTGCTTAGGACCTTTCCAGTGAGGGAAATTTTATTGTGACTAACTCTTTTTTTATTAATTATTTTTGCATTATGTAACAGTTTCATAGGCTCTGGGAATCCCCCCACCGCTCCCCACGCCCCTCCCCCCTGGTGGATTCCTCCACCTTAATGCAGTATTACAGTTCAAATTCAATCAAGATTCTTTCCTTGCAAACGTATACCAAGCATAGAGTCCAGCTACTTATTGTCCAGATGGGTTGAACAGTTTCTTGAGGAGACCATTTCTGGTCCGAAGTTAGAGCTGGTAGAATATCATCCCAGTCAATTAAGAGTCCCAATATAACATCAACAGCAATTTGCAATATTATGGAATTGACATGGTTTTGAGTAACCAGTATGTTAAAAAAAAAAAAAAAAAGCAAGTTCTTAACCACAACCTATGATTAGCTCATTGACATTTCAATTTTAGTTTATGTACAGGACCGGCTGCTATATACCTTAAAATGGCTATAAGGTACCATTCAGCTGTCTCGTGTCTATTTCGTTTTAGCATTTAGCCATTTGTTGTGTTGAAGGATAATTTTGCTGATCTTGGCAGATTTTAGGATAATCTAGCCTGGCTTGTAACTCTAACAAGACATTTGTCGACAATTAAGGTGCAGAACATTTTTTGTTGTTTTTTTTGGGGGGGGGTGCAGGGAAATCCTCAGCACCATGGTGAGGAGTGACTAATCTTTGTGTCCCACCCAGCGAGGCATGAGCCAATCTACGCCAGCTCTTTCCTGTCAGATTCCAAGCTCTACTTTTTGTTGTTTGTGTATTTATTTTAGGTTTTTTTAGCTTGCATGATTGTTTGCTGTGAGGGGTTTTCAGAGTGATCCCGATGGTCATTGCGAAGGAGAGTGGGGGTCCAGAGGTGGAGCCAGGCTCGGACCAGAGAAAGCTCTCCTCCCTGGTCCCGAAGGACGTTTGTTGTTCTTCTGTTTCTGCGGACCGCTCAGGGCTTCTGGTTGTCTTTCTGATGATTTTGGTTTCTGCGCGGTAGTGTTTGGACTTCTTCCATCCCCTGCGGAAGCTCCGGTTGGGGGTGGGTGACCTCAGAGTACTCGGCCTCCGAGGGCATCCAATTCCCTGTGGCCTCCTTGGCAGTTGGGATATAGTCCTTGTTGCTCGTATTAATAGTTTGTGGTGAAGGTCTGGGAGTCTTCATGGTTGTGATCCAAGCTTCCTCCTTACCACCTGCTCCACTCTGGAGTGCCCCCATGCTCCACGCACATGACCTCCTGTTAAGAGGTTGTCAGGATCGCCCGGCTAGCTCAGATGGTAGAGCATGAGACTCTTATTTTGACTAACTTTTGAGGAATAATAAGCCACTCTAAATCTTAAAATTTTGATTTATCATGATCAAGACCTTGTTATTGACTGGGTTTAAGTGATGGCCCTTGAGATTTTTCATATTGCTTCAATCAAATGCAGCCGGGTCTGTATTCACATCAGTGGATGAATAGAACTGTATGTCCATTGTGACTTGTTCATTCACATTTGTGCCTCACCTGGGATGGTAGGAGCAGCTGGAGACTGAGCAGGATCTCACTCAACATGTGACTTCACTATTGGCTAGTATGGGCTACCTCCGAATGGTACACGTGCTCATTTATCTTTTTGAAGAGAGATGGAGAGATCTGTTAGTTGTTACACATTACATCCCTCAAATACATTCTAAATTCTGGCTGTGTCAGACTAAATCTGGAATCTTGAAGACTGTAGAGCTCAGTCCAAGCCTCCCACATGAAAGGCAGTCACTCAATCATTTGGCTATCACCCACTGCCTCTTGGAGTGTATATTAGCAGGAAACTGGGATAGGGAGGGGAGCCAGGACTCAAACCCAGGCTCTCTGAGGAGGGATTTGGATGATCTGAGCAGCTTTATTTGTATTTTTTTTTTAAATATTTATTTATTTGAAAAGGAGGGTTTCAGAGAGAGAGAGAGCGAGAGAGAAAGAGAGAGAGAGAGAGAGAGAGAGAGAGATACAGAGCAATACAGTCTTTATTTCTTTAATGTTTTATTATTCATTGTAACTTGAAAATATCTGGTTAGCTCACATTTAGGGAAGCTTTTCCTATCTCTCTCTCTCCCTCTTTTTGATTTCAAAACAATTTCTAAGACATTCACATGCCTTTTCCTCTTTTATTGTTTGCTGAAATGCTATGTGTGTAGTGGAATATTCTCTTATCCTATTTCAAAGAGTTACACAAATTGCAAATCATACTCTCCCTATGATACTTCTTTTCTCATTATTTAGTTTATTCTTTTAGTGTCATCATCATGACCTTTTATATATTTTGATGGAAGTAATTTAAATATTTGTGTATTTACTTGGAAGAGCAACAGATAGAGGAGGAGGGAGACAAACGGGGAGGGAGACAAGGGGAAGAAGAGAGAGAGAGAGAAAGAGAGAGAGAAATGGTCACAAGGGCAGAGGCTTTTCAGGATAAACCGAGGAGGTTAGAATTCTGTCTGGATCTTTGACATGGGTGGCAGGAACTCAGATAGCTGGACCATCTTCTGTTGTTTCCCAACGAGCATTAGCAGGGAGCAAAACTGGAAGTGGAGCAGCTGGTATTTGAATTGAGCAACTGGTATTTGGCATTCAAATGGGATGTCAGCATCATGAGTGGCAGATTGGCCCAGTGAAACATAACACTTGCCTCAGTGAAATATTTTTAATATAGTAGAGTATACATAAATCAGAGCACTAGATCATAAATATCCTGCTTGACACAAGCATAAAATGTCACAAACTTGCATAAGCAGCAGTTGGAACAATTAATAGAATATTACAGCAGCACAAAAATTCATTTCCCCTATTAATCACTACCTTTCTATACATGGTAAAAACTATCTTTATTCCTAATGTCATAATATTATTTTATGAATGTATTTATCAATTATTTTATAAGTACTGAATTTCTTTTTTTTTCTTTTTTTATTATTGTTGACAATCTTTACATAGTTAATTACGGTAAAAAAGTTCAAGGGCTATAGGGAAGTGGGTAAGCCTTTTATGTCCATATTGTTTCCTTCATGTATCTGAGGTAAAAGGGGATATTGAGGGAGAAGCCTCACCCAGTCTTCCACCCGCCCAAAGTCCCGGATGTGGGGCATGCTCTGAGATACTTGCTCAAGTGGTTTTAATAGTTCTCTAGTTATGGATCGTTGCCAATCTCACCACTCCCAGCTCGATGAGGTCATTGAAGAATCCAATGATTGGCACAGTCCATCGTAGAGTCTTCATTTGCCCAGTATTTCGCTGCCCAAGATATAGCTGAGGTGGTTGATTGATTTGTTCTGTCCTCTGTCCCTTCTTGGCATAATATTATTTTGTGTACTCTATATAAATGGAATAAGAAAATGTTGACAAACTCCATATTGATTTCTTTCTCTAAATTTTACATTTGTGAGATTTGTATTATTCTTCGTGCATTTGCAATCTGTTTGATTGTGACTTTTTATGAATCTACTGCAAATTACTCATTCTACTGTTGTTAAGCATTAAAGATTTTTCCATTGTGGGGATAAGGCTGTTGTAATGAACACTATTGTGTATGTCTTTGGTATATGCTTTCATTTATATTTATTAGTGAAAGCACTAATAAATGTGTATTTGATATTTGTTAGTATATGAGTTTCTACATCAATACTTAGTTTTTAAATAATTCATTTGTTTTATCATACAGTTCCAAAGGTTCTGGAACTTCTGCTGCTCCTCTCTCTTACTGATTACAATAATATAATCCTTCAGAAAACAGTCATACGTCCATTGATCTGCCTTTTAAGAGTATCGTGGCATTGTAGGAATGGAGAATGGTAGAGTTTAATTTTTCAAGGACATTATGAAGTACCTATAAATATTCACATGGTTGTGAAACTAGACCTCCTGATTTCTTCCAATTTGCAGAGCAACAGAGCTTGTATCATAAACTACACCCAAATACAAAGTAAGTGTAATTTTATTTCTGTGTCTAAGAACAGAACCTCCGCCCTTGTTCCTATTCAAATAATTAGTTCCTCCCCTGTTTCAATATAGATGATCAGTTCCAGGAAACCCCTCCCCTTCCCCTCCTCTCCTAGAGAAGAAGGTATATATATATATATATATATATATATATATATGGAGTAAAATAAAGAGCATGTGCATTCTCATTCAAGAAGTAGGTGTGTCTGTGTTTCTCGGGCTAGCAGCCCGGCATTCCCAGTCCACCCTCAGGGTTTGAGCATCATGTCCTGCAGGTCGGGATACGAATCCAGAAATCTCTTTCTGTTACAAGGGAAGGAAGTCTTCAACTGATTTAATTATTATTAATATGGTGCTTATCCACTATCATGATTTTTTAAAAAAAATTGTTGCCTAGTAGACAATGCTCTAATTACCAGAATGTAAACTCCATGAAAATAGGAAGCTGTCTTTCCCAGTGATTTCTGTGTTCTTAGTGCCTAGTATGCTCATGAGTACTCAAAGGTATTTCTTCCATTAATGTGGGCTAAATGGTTTCCCTAAGGTGAGAACCAGATCATATTTATTTTCAAGAATTGTGCTGTGTCTGCTCAGGTTTCCCTAACAAAATACCAAAGGTTGTGAGGCTTAAACAACCAACATTTATTTTCTGTTTGGGTTATCTGGAATTCTGATTATGATGCCAGTGGATTCAGTTTATGGCAAACCTCTTTTCACAGCTGGTAGCTGCCATCGGTTTAATGTGTCCTACATGACCTTCCCTCAGTGTTCACACAGAGAAACACTGAACTCTTTTTTCAACAACACTAATCCTGCTGGGTCAAGGCTCTACTCTTATAACGTCATTGAAACTTCTCTCCTTAGGAGTCCATTCCCCAGATACAAGCACCATAGAAGTAGGGGTTCAATTGTTGAATTTTAGGAGCATTCATTTCATATGAAGCTGTAGAGTAGAGAATTGAAAACACACTGGGGCAGAGTTATAGCAAATGGGATGTCAGTACATGGAGTTAAGTTCCTTTTTTAAGAAATTTGGCTGAGAAACTGTGGGCTGAAATAAAACAGTTGTTGGGAGATGTAGATTTAAGGTGGAATTTTTGTTGTCTCTCTTAAATAAATATAGTAAAAAATATCTAGAAGGAAACTGAAGGCAAATACAGAAACAGAGAGAAGGAACAAAGGTTGGAGTGTGCTTTCTGGGGAGGCTGAAGAGACTCCAGAGCAGAGTACTCAGCTCAGATAAAAACATGCACGTTGTTAACTAAAAGAAAGGAGAAGTTGGGCACAGATACAATGAAGTTTGGAACTTTGAAATTAGACATTTCTTTCAAAAGTATTTGTTTTCTTTTTTTGTTGTCCTACTTGTTTGTTCTAAACTGTTGCTATAGTTTATATAAGACAGATTCAGAAAAGAAATAAAGAATGCAATTGGCAAACTATAATTGCACTTAAATATGCCTATTGGGCTCAATTAGTTCCTGAAATTTTCTAAAAAATATACGGGGTTTTAGAAATATCTGGAAATGATTTTGTATTGCCTTTTAAAGGGCATAGAAAACAATAGTTGGTGGAATGATACAGTAGATCTCTTCTGTTATGGGCTCATCACAATCCATTCTTTGCCCTCATGAGACTTAGCGCTTGTGGCAATACATATCTATATATTTGTTCAATGTGTTCATCTTTTACTTGAGATATGCTGACTACAGGAATCTGCTCTCTGGCAGTGAGCACTGTTGGTGTTGAGTAACATTTACTGTGTTGAAACCATGAGATTCATGTAATAATTTCTCCGTGAATAGTAAGTAGCACAAGGATTTGCGTCAGGTCCACAATTTCTTCATTTTGCATGCTAAACTGGATTCACATTAATACTTAGTAAAACAAAACAACATTTAATCTTCATTTGCAGAAGTTGTCTGATTCTCAGTTTTATTGTATGTAGAAACCAGGCAACAGAAAAGATTGCTAATTATAATAACAACTAAGCTTCATTTACATTTCAGGGAAAGTGGGAAATTTAACCCAATAAAAGATAATATGAAAATGATGTGCCCTATGCAGTGTTAAAGAAGAAAATGGAAATGAGAGGGCAATTATTTGGTATAACAAAGAATTAAGAAACTATAAAGAGCAGGAATTTGATGCAGCAGTGAAGATGCCAGTTGGGGCACCCACATGACTGTCAGTCTGGCTTTTTCCTATCTGAGGTTCTTGCTACTACAGATTCCAGGTGGCAACAGATGATGACTCCAGCATTTGTTTGTCTAACCACTTGCAGGGAGATGCTGAGTTCCTAACCCCTGGCTTTGGCTTGGCCCAACCTTGACTTGTTACAGAAACTATGGGGTGGGAGGATGAGGTTTCTCTCTTTCTCTTTCTGTGTGTGTATGCGTCTCTGTCTCCATCTTTGTTTCACTGCCTTTCTAATATTTATTTATTTATTTATTTTAGCAAAGTCAGGTATACAGAAAGGAGGAGATACAGAGAGGAAGATCTTCCATCTGATGATTCACTCCCCAAGAGACCACAACTGCTGCTGCACTGATCCGAAGCCAGGAGCCAGGAATTTCTTCCAAGTCTCCCAAGTGGGTGCAGGGTCCTAAGGCTTTGGGCTGTCCTCGACTGCTTTCCCAAGCAACAAACAGGGAGCTGGATCGGAAGTGGAGCTGCTGGGATTAGAACCCGGTGCCCATATGAGATTCCAGGGCATTCTAGGCGAGGACTTTAGCCACTAGGCCACCACGCTGGGCCATCTAATAAATAAGTGTATACAGTTTAATAAGGAAGGCCCAGTGCGATGGACTAAATCCTTTCCTTGCATGTGCTGGGATCCACTGTGAATGCCTGTTTGTGTCCCAGCTGCTCTGTTTTCCATCCAGCTCCCCATTTGTGGCCTGGGAGGGCAGTGGAGTACTGCTCAAAGCCTTGGGACCTTGCACCCACATGTTAGACCCAAGTGTTAGACACAGGGAAAGCTCCTGACTCCTGGCTATGGGTTAGCTCAGCTCTGGCCATTGCGGCTACTTGGGGAGTAGATGAGATGCCTTTCCAATAAAAACATAGTTTTAAAAATTTTAACAAGGAATCATGAGAAATCTTCTGCTTCCCAGTAGAGTTGCTCCAAGGAGGCTTAGAAAGCACATTGGCAACTCCTCTGGCAGGACACAGTCCCTGCAGGTAAGCGCAAGAAGCATGATAGGAAACAGTCCAGAATAGGCCATGGAAAGTTTCCCACTGGCACACATTCAGCATGGGTCAGGAGCAGACCAGGCTGAATCAGTCCATATCACCCACTGGCAAATCCGATCACCAGATCAGAGTGTGGGATGAGCCGGATTTGGTCGCGACAAAACCAGTACACATTATGGAATGCCAGGGCGTGGTTGCCTGTACTGGATATGAATGCAGCACCCAACCAGCACAAGTGAGATCCAGGAAGGAAGGGAGGGGCAGAACTGGCGGGGGGATTAAGGGGCTGGTCCCCTCGCTGGACAGCTACTCCCACCGGAGAGTGTGGGCTGGGATAGAGACAGACTAGACTATGCAAGGCTACAACACCTGTGCGCTGCATGTGGACTAGATCAGGGAGAAGCCAGGCTGGGCTGATTATTCCTGCTGGTGCAAGCATAAATTAGAGTGGGTGAGGGATGTTTGGGTATAGCCGCAGAAGCTGGCACTGGGGACTAATTCTGTCAAGTCAAATCACAGAACCACCTAAAGAGTGCATAAACCGGGACAGAGAGACCTGGGAGGGAAAAAGTGGGTTCCCCCTTCTTGGGTCACTAGTCCCGTGGGAGGACATGAAAACTAGGACAGGGGCTGGGATGGCTAGATAGAGAGGCACTCAACAACACCTGTGAGGGCTGGATGGTTGAGTTGGTTAGATATACACTAAGCTTTAATACCCATTGACAAGTGCCAGGGCCAAATGGGATGGGGGACAGACTGGTCTTCTGCTACACATACTGGCAAACCAGGGTAGGGGGCGGGCCTGGCGTGGGTTATCCTGGGTCGCCCCAACTAGGCTGCAGCTCCCACTGGTTAGTGTGAGGGCCGAGTACGTGCTGGGCAGAACCAGACTGGACTGCAACACCCATTGGTTCCAGTGCAACTCGGGACTGAAAACAGAACCAACCCAGCAATTGCAACCACCAGCTGATCGGGGCGATGGACTGTGCCGGGCCCTGTGCTTGCTAGAACATGCAAGAAACTAGTCTGGGAATACCTCAAAGTTTCTTTGGAGATCTCCCCAATCGAACTGCTGGACTCAGAACTCTTACCAAGAAAAGACAGAAGACAGAGCAGATCAATCATTCATCTCAGCTATATGTTAGCAGCGAAATACAGGGCAAACGGAGACTTTATGATGGACCATATCAATCAGTGGACGACCTCATCGAGCGAAACTGGCAGCGATTCATAACTGGAGAACTATTAACACCACTTGAGCAAGTGTCTCAGAGCATGCCCCACATCCGGGACTCGGGGTGGGCAGGAAACCGGGTGGGGCTTCTCCTTCAATATCCTCCTTTACCTCAGATACAAGATGGAAACAATATGGACATAATAGTATTGCCCACTTCCCTATCCCCCTGAACCTTTTTTTTTTCTTTTTCTTTCTTTAACTGTAATTAACTATGTAAAGATTGTCAACAACAACACAATAAAATAGATTATAAAAAAAAAAAAAAGAAAGCACATAGGAAAAGAGATTTGGGTAGGAGGAACAGAACCTGAAGTCCTGATGTCAGCCTAGGGCTGTGGAATCTGATATTCAACTGTGACTTCTCTTCTGTTTCTACCACTGCCTGAACATTCTACTTTCAGTATTAAAATCCATGAAGAAGTTGAAAATCCATTCACCCAGTCTTTCCCTCTCTTTCTCTCTGTAATGCCACCTTTCAAATAAAATAAAATTTACATTGAAATGCACCAAAATTATTTTCCTTCAAGTAGTAGAAACAACAGTTCCCAGTTTAGCTTGAGTAGCTAATAGTTAATAATGGGATCCCATAATAATGGGATCATAGAATTTAAAAACACTAAAAATAAAGATGATGGCAATCTTATATAGTTTAAAAAATACAAACAAGTCCTGTGCATACAGTGAACAATATATAATATGGTGAATATTTAATGTGATAAATATCGCAGTTGTTTATAGAGCATTTATTTTTCATTCATTATTCAAGCAGAGCAGAATGAAAACATTGTATATCCATCTATTTTTCATACAGTCTATGCTACACGAAAATTATTCACAACCTCAGTTCCAGGAATGGGCCCAACTGAAGTAAAAGAAACAAAAGGACCCTCGCCTGGTACAGGAAGTAACACTTTCTTCGGATTATCTACATGTTATATCAATGTGCTTGAGTTCTAGTTCGAGCTGTGCTCTCCAGTGCTGATTTAAATGTGTTTGCTGATAGGCAGCTAGGATGGGGCAACTGATTGGGTCCCTGTGCAACGGATCAGTGGAGGTTCTGGCTTCCAGATTTGGCTTGGTCTAATCCCAATTGTGGGCATGTGGGGAGTGCTGAAGAGGAAATGTAGCTCTTCGATACTCTCTCTGGCTCACTGCCTTTCAAATGTATAAATATAAGTAAGTGAAAACAAAAGAAGTCCCAACTCCCTAATCAGTGATCATCTCAACTATAAGCTTGTGATCCAATAATTCTGTTTGAGGTTACATTTGTTGGAAGTTTTAAAGAATACTTTGCCTTAATTTTAAGTCTTGGAAAACTCTCCCACCACCCTGTCAAACCTGATCCAGTGAGTATAAAGTTACTAATAATCATTTCACATTTGATTTACCACTGGATCTGGCAACGGTAATGTCTGATCTGTCGCTACCTTTTTTTCTTTTGTGTAGTAATGCATTTTCTTACTCTTTAGTTCAAAACAATGAGACACATAATGAAAGGATAGCAAATACAATGTTCCATAAATACAAGATGTATATCATGGAAGATGAACAAACATTACAAACAGACGAAACAAACCTAGTTTGATTGAAGACATTTAGTATGAAAATTAAGGCTTGTTGAAAGATAATAGCTTAAAAAACTTTGTTTCATCTATTTGAAAGGCAGAGATAAAGTGAAAAAGAGAATTTTCCATTATGCTGATCACATCTCCAAATGATTACGATGAATGATGCTGAGGCAGGCTGAATCTGCCAGCCAGGAGATCCATTTGGTTGGGATAGGAACCTAAGTACCTAGACCATCATCCATTACTTCTGCAGGTGCATTGGCAGGGAGCTGGATTGGAAGCAGAGCAGCCAGGACTCATTAGGTGAGATGGCAGAGTTACAAGCAGTGACTCATCCTTTCATGTCACCATGCCAGCGCCACTGAATACATCACATCAAATGGAGACTCAAAGTATAGTGTTGTATGGTGCAGATTCAAGAACAGTATTGAATGAACAGACCATGTTTGGTGGCACTTATAGATAAAATGAAAAAGTTTTGATTGGCTCAATCAGAGGTAATGAGCATGAAGGGAAATGGGAAATTTGTATCAAGTACGCCTGGGGATGTAACAATGACCTACAGGATATGGAGGCTGTATGAAGTTAGAGGAATCATGAATTCGACCAATTATTACAAGATTTTGTAAGTGCAACATATTAGACTTTTGCATGGTCTCTGGAAGTATATTAAAATCACAGTTGAGGAGGAATCTTGGTAGGCATATATATGAGCAAAGAAAAGTGTATCACTCCATTGTCTCCCCTGACATTTTTTTAAGCTAGAAATAGGAATCACCATAAAGATTATTCCAAATTTTTCAATAGTTTATTCCAAGTCTAATTAGTTAAATTTTTAAAGATGAGAAGAAATGCATTTGTTAAAATATAATTAACCTCCTAGACATTTTGTTCAATTTCTGTAGGATGGTTAGATAAAAATGAGGAAGGTTTAGGATGTTACTTTATGAACTTGGCTATATCTTTTTTTATCATTACCATGGGCAAAGATTTAAGTCTTGGTTTAGTAACACACTGTGGGGTGATAACCTCACAGAAACTCCCGGGAGAATATGTGTATCAACAGGGAGGATTCTGACTGCTGGTTTTTCTATTTGTTGTCTTATTACTGTTGTGTTTAATCTCCCTAATTGTACCAGAATATCAACCAAACACTGGGGTAAACGCAGAGGAAAGTAGACTTTATTATTAAGATTGAGTCCAGGTAAATGTTTTAGTCTATTCAAACATTTAGTTAACTATGTTGTCAATTGAAGAATCTCTTGGTCTTTATATAGTAGTGGAAACATGAAAACTGATATCTTTCAAGTGAAATACAATATTGAAATTTCTTAGGGAGGCAACTATCAAAATGAAATAGGCAAAAATCTTGATAAAAGAGGGTCAAACACATGGATTATAAGACTATAATTTTCCCCCCAAGGAAGTTGCTACTGAATATTTTCTAGCTTTATGAATAAATGGAGAATCTGCTAAGGCTCCAAATCCAGCAGAAGAAATGGAAAAGTCTTGAGAAATAGCTTGGTCCTATTAACAGCGATTAAAGGAGATAATTGGTCTCTTCATTAGTAAACAAATAAAAGTTTTAAAATGTGTTCAAAAACTGTAGCAATAACAATTCAAGTGTAAGCATAATGTGAACTACTGCAGCTGGTACTGCCACCTTTATTTATGATAAGCGCATTGCCAGCATTCTGACTCCCATCAAAGGGGCTGGGATGATTACCCAAGTCTGTGACTAGTTCCTCATTACTCTTTCGAAACAGAGAGATAGAAAAATCTATGTGTATTGTTATGTAAGTCACATAACTCAGTTCATTATTGAGAAAAAACATTTTACCTATATTGTATATATATTTTTGTATTACATATCCATTTTTATACACAAAACAGCATTTTAAAAAGAGTTTCATGGTATTTCTGCATTTCAGAAGCAAGAAAGCTCTTACAAGCTGGCCTTCAAATCTTAGACCCTTGAGGAAAGATCACCTGTCGTGACTAGGTTAATGTCATGAAATATCAAGTGGTAGAGATGCGATATTATTTAACAAAAGTTGATTAATAACCAAATCACCATCATTCACTTTACACCAAGAAATTGAAAGACTATCTCAATGTTATAATTGGGGAATAATATCCATGATTACATACTTATAAAGAGGATTAGAAGACAAATTAAAAACAAAGCATTTAAAATGGTGATAAATATTTGAAAATCTATTTCTTAGTGCTAAAGAAAAAGGAATTAGCTGGTTTCAAATCATTGTACCATGCTCACTGAGTTCATTCATGAGAGGCGTTCAAGGGGAATAAAATTATTCATAAACATTGGAAGAGGCAACTTGTATTCAGTAATCTGAATAAATTGCTGGCTCATAAACCTATGACCAAGCTGTTTCTCATGTACAATCGCTATTTCCTTTGGCCTCTCCTCCTGTTCAGGCAAACTGTGGTTTTGAAATTATAATTGCAGATGAAGCTAATAATAACATGTTTTACAGAAACTGTTCCTAGCAAAGTGTAAAATCCCACATTGATCTACCCTGTTAGAGTCACTGAAAGCCAAAAATAACCAATGTGACGTGAGAGATAACTGCATTTCTCTTTGAATTTGTGTACTTCTGGCAGAATAGAATCAAAATAAATTTCAAATGTCTTCTGGTTGGGCAACTATATTTCAATAGTTTTTGAGTGAATTGTGTAACAATAGTGCAAACCTTGATTATTTTTTGAATAGAAGACTCAGTTCCCTTTTTGGACTCAATAGAAAATGTTGCTTAGCTAAGCGATGTTACAAAAATATATTTATCAATGGTTTTATGGAAAGCAATATATAAATACCTACAAGGGATCCAATTATCTTCTAAATTAACAAACACCACAAATAAGAGTGGATGTGTATATCACAGATATTAAAGATAAGGTACTTATGAAAAGAATTAGGGAAGCTATATATAAAATAAGATTATTTATTAGGTATTATCAAAGAGCTGAAAAACTAATGGATGAGGCAAAGATATTAATACATTTTCTAATAAGAAAACAGAATCTTGTTTTCATAACATGTCTGTTCATAAGCATGTTGTAGTTTATCATAGCGAAAGATGATTGTTTTGCTGCCAAATATAGAAAGTGTGAAGAGACTTATTCTAATAATACAAGTCTAAAAGATTAGGGCATTACTTTATCCCATCTTCAGAGAAATTCTTAGCATCTATTCCTTAATAGTGTTCAGTTTTCCATTCATATAGCCTGCCACTCTGTGTTGATACTTTTTCCTGTAGTTACACTATTATCATGAGTAATTTGCAACAAGACAGTTTGATTTATTTTATTTTAAATAGCCAATTCCTTGTGATTGCTAATTTTCTAATATGTAATCCTCAGATACAGGTCCTCATGCAATCTGTGACTTCTGTATATATATTTGTTATCTGAAACAGATTCTGAGTTACTGCATTCCAAACATAACCCAGAAAATGCACAGATGACTTTTTTAAAAAGTTTTATTTATTTTCATTGGAAAAGGCAGATTTACAGAAACAAGCAAAGACAAAGATCCTCCATCTGCTGTTTACTCTTCAAATGGCTGCAACCCCTGGAACTGAGCTGATCCGAAGCCAGGAGCTTCCCCCTGGGTTTCCCACATAGATCAGGGTCCAAGGATCTATGCCATTCTCCACTGAAGAATGGGAAGTGGAGCAGCCAGGACCCGAACTTGTACCTTTACAGGATGCTGGCATTTGGAGGTGGAGTATTAGCCACTTGAGCTATTGTGCTGGGGTCAACACAGTAGCTTCTTCAGCAAGAAAGAGCATCCCTCAGGTGAATATTAAAATTTATCTGGAACTGTGCCTGTGCATTTGATGCAGAATAATTTTCCAGACAGTCTGAGCTGATGTGATGTATGTAAGAGGATCAAATGTAAACAATTACTGTTTACTGTATAAAAAGTATGGATTAAAAAAATTACTACAGTGACAAGTTGGGAAGGAAATGATTTAAAATTCTCTGTGCTACTGTAATGGCTTTGCCAATAATACTAATGTTTTTTAAGGTTGAGTTTCTAGAAATAGAATATTCAGAAAAAAATTTGAATTTTACTAATAGTTCAGATTTGGAAGTCCACTTTTTTTGTAATTATTTTTTATTATCCTTTTGACAACTTTTCATAGTTAATTAGGGTAAAAAGGTTCAAGGGCTATAGGAAAGTGGGTAAGACTATTATTTCCATATTGTTTCTTTCATGTTTAAAAGGGGAATATTAAGGGAGAAGGCCCACCCAATTTCCCACCCACATTTTAATGAGGACATTTTGTAAGCCTGCTGTTATAAGAGGAAGGGAAGGGGGAGGATGGAGAAGCAAGGAGAGAGACAGAAATCACAAATGAGGAAGAACCCAATCTGGGTCTTCCGAATGAGTGACGGTAGCACAGAGAATCTCCCAATAATGGTACTTTAAAAATAATCTATTGAGATACATTATACATGGTAAGCAAGCAGTGAATGAGGTATATTTGTCACTTGGTCACACTCATGACCAACACCCATAATAAGAAAAGAATTACCATTGCCACGTGAGTCATCACTATTCCCCTTATTTTTTATGTGGAGTAGCAATGTACTCTCATTTGCATAGCATGTCTCATCGAAGCACTTTTTTATAGCTATATTCTAAAAATATGACACCCAAACAAATTTTATACTCTATGTTAACTATCAAAATAAAACATTTTATTTGTCCTTTCAGTGCTGGCTTATTTAAAATAGCTTTATGATGTTCTGCAGTTGCATCCATTGTGTCGTAAATGTTGGGATTGCCGTTCTTTCGGTTATACAATAGAATATCCCACTATGTAATTATACTACACTTTATTTACCAAGTCAGAAGTTGATAAATATCCAGGATGATTTAACATCTGTTGTAAATCGAGCTGCTAAAAATAAGAGAGTCCAGGTAGGTAGATTTTCATAATACTTATTTCATTTTCTTTAAATATTTTCCCATGAATGGGATAGCCAGGTAATATGGTAGATCCATTTATAGTTTCCTGAAGAAACTTGTTACTGTTTTTCCTGATGTATGCATCAGTTTGCATTCCCAACGCTAGTGTTTTGTTTTCCCTTACATTCTTGAAATAATTTCTGATTTTTTTGATTCTGTGGATGTCAGCCATCGTAAAGGAAGTGAAATGATACTTCATCGTGGTTTTTAAAGTGCATTTTTATAACTTACCTGTAACTCATTTTATTTATAAAAGTGAACAAATTTCATGCTTTTGACAATATAGACTTACTAGAGTAATAATACTTCTCACTTCTCCCTCCCTCCCTTCTTCCTTTTTTTAAAAAAATATTTTATTTGGCTTCTCCCAATGGTTAGTGATCTTGAGCATTTTCTCATGTGTTTGTTGAGCATTTGAGCTTCATCTTTGAAAAATACCTGTTTATACCCTTTGTCTATTTCTGAACTGGATTGCTTGTTTTGTTGTTGTTGAGTTCCTATCACAGTCTAGAATGTGTCTTCTATTGGAGTCACTATGTGAACATTTTCTCCCACTTTATTAATTGTTTCCTTTTCTGTAGAGGAGCTTCTTGGCTTGAGGCAATCCCATTTGTCTGTTTGCTTTTATTTCTTAGAGGGCTTACCCAGGCATTCTTTGCCTAGGCTAATGTCTTACAATGTTTACCCTAGATTTTCCTAGAGTAATTTGTTGATTCCTGGTTTTAAGTTAGATTCTTCGTTCATTTAGAGTTGATTTTTGTATCAGGTACAGCTGCTGTTTCAATATTCCACTTGTGGAAATTTGATGCTCATTCATTATTTGTTGAAGTGATTTTTCTTTTTCCAGGGAAAAACTTTCAGTCATTCTTCAGGGTTTATTTGGTTGTAGGCATGTGAATTGAATCTGAGACTTCTATTCTACGGGTTTGACCTACGTGTTTTTTTTGTGCCGGTACGAGACCATAGCAAAACAGATAATAACCATGCAATGCGTCTTGAAATTCAACATTGTGAATCCTCTGCATTTGTTTTCATTGTTCAATATTGATTTTGATATTTTATGTTTCCATATAAATTTCAGGATTGTTATTTCAAGAACTATAAAAAATGTCATTGAAATTCAACTTGGTATCACATTAAATCACAATGATTCTGAATTGCTTTGGCTAGTGCACACATTTTGATGGTATTAATTCTAATGAAAATGTGAAAAGGTTTTTCTATTTTTGTATCTTCTCTTTTGTTAATGCTTTGTTGTTTTCTTTGTGAAAACCTTCGCATGTTTGGTTAATTAATTTCAAGGAATTTACATTTTTTTGTAGCTGTTTTGTTAGGGACTGATCATCAGTTTCCTGTCATGGAGTGTGTTATGGGTATATATGAATTAGGTGGACTTTTATGCGTTGTTTTATGTTCTCTAACTCTTGTGAGTTTTGAAGAGTCTCAGTGGAATATGCCAGCAGGGAACATTTGAGTTCCTCCTTTTTGGTTTTCAGCCTTTTGATTCCCTTTCTCTTGTTTAATTGCTCTGAATAAAAGTACAGAACCGCATAGAATGATGGTGGTGCAAATGGACACGCTTTGCTGATTTTGGACCTTTGTCAAAATGCTTCCAGTTTTTCCATGTTCAATACAATGCTGGCTGTGTCATTGTCATGTATTGTTTGGATCTGTTGAAGTATTCAATTGTGTTGAGGATGTTGCGTTTTTATCCTTCATTTTTGTTGACATAATATGTCACGTGTGTGTGTGTGTGAAGCCATTTCCTTTTTAATTTTTATGTTTTTCTTATTTTTATATTTTTGTTACCCTCTACCAATATGAAGTATGGTTTGTTCTTGTTTTTCTGGATTCTTGAGGAACACTGCAGATCATTTACCTGATACCTTTCTAGTTTGTTTCTTAAGGTATTAATTGCTATTGAATTTTCATTTTAACATTGCTTTTGCTGTACATAATCGGGCTTGTGTTTTCATTTTCATTTATCTTCAAGAATTTGTTATTTCCTTATCATAACACATTATTCATTAAGGACCGTACTGTTGGGCCTGGCACAGTGGCCTAGCAGCTAAAGTCCTCACCTTGAACCTGCTGGGATCACATATAAGTGCCAGTTCTAATCCTGCTGGCCCTGCTTCCCATCCAGCTCCCTGCTTGTGGCCTGGGAAAGCAGTCAAGGATGGCCCAAAGCTTGGGACCCTGCACCCACTTGGGAGAACTGGAGGAAACTCCTGGCTCCTGCCTTCAAATTGCCTCAGCTCCAGAAGCTGGAGCGAATCACTGGATAGAAGATCTTCCTCTCTGTATCTCCTCTCTGTATATCGGACTTCACAATAAAAATAAATAAAAAATATCTTTTTTTTAAAAAAAGTGCCAAACTGTTACATTTCTATATGTTTTTATGTTTTCTAGAAAATTTCACATTGCTAATTTTCAACGTTATTTCACTATGGTCAGGAAAGATGTTTGATATGAATTCAATCTTTCTAATTTTGTTGACTTGTTTTATGTTCTGGTATATGGTTTGGCCGAGGGAATGTTCCATGTTCTGATGAAGAGGATGTGCATTCTTCAGCTATAGGATGAATGTTCTGTAGATATCTATTGGATATTTTTGGTCTATAGCTTATATTAATGTTATTGTTTCTGTCAATTTTTCTTGTCTACATAATTGGTCCATTGATGATAGTGAGATATGAAGTTCCATAGAATTATTGGGGCTTTTGTTTCCGTTAGAGCCATTAACGTTGTTTTCATACGCCTGAATGCCCTAGTATTAGCTACATAGGCATTTACAATCTTCACACCTTTTAGATTGATCATTTCATCGTTATACAATGATCTTGTTTTTCTTTTTTCTTTTGTCTGATGTGATAATAGCTACTATTGATTTTCTTTGATCCCATTTAGAAGGAATATCTTTGTCCATTCTTTTACTTTTAGTCAATGTGTGAATTGGTGATGCATGTTTCTTCTAGGCAGAATATAGTTATGTTTTATTTTTTCCATGCATTCAACTAGTCTGGATCTTTTAATTGGGCAGTTCAATCCTTTTGCAACAAGGTTAGCAATAATAAATAATGACTTGGTCCTGTCATTTTGCCACATTCATCCATACTATTAACTCTGAATCTTTGTTGTTTTCTTACTAGGAAGTTCTCTGCCTATTTATTGCACTCTTAATGAAGCTGATTTTCCACTTCTGCTTAGTACTTCCTTAAGTAAATTTTCAATATTGGCAGGATGGTGACATTTTCTTTTTAGTTATTGCTTGTCTTGGGGTTTGTTTATTTCATCCTCATTTGTGAATGAGAGACACTGGCAGAAGTTGGACTGAATTTTTTTTTTTCTTCAGAACTTGAACTATATCTTTCCATGTTTTCCTGGTTTGTAGGTTTTCTGTTAAGAAATCTTTTGTCATCTGATAGGGGTTTCTTTAAAGGCGATTTGACATTTTTCCCTTGCAAATTTTGTATATATATAAAATTCTGAAAGTTGACTATGATATATTGTGGTAAGGATATTTTCTGATCATGCCAAATTGGGCTTTGTGCACATCCTACAGATAGATTTTTTTAATCTTTCTCCAAATTGGTGTTATTTTGTGCTGTTACTTCCTAGGTTCTCTAAGCTGTATTTTGCCAATACTTTCAGAACCATTTGAGTGTATCCTATAAATTCCAAACACTGATTTTGTTCTTCTCTTTTCTCTTGTTTAGATTTTTCTTTTCTTCTTCTCTTTTTCCTACCTTTCCCTTCCTTACCATTCCTTTCTTTTTGCTTGTTTTCTTGAATTAATTGATATTTTAAAGGACCTGTGATCTAGATAGGACATTCTTTTTCTTTTGCTTTACCAAGTCCATTGTTATTCCTTCCTGTTGTATGTTTATTTGACTTATTAAAACTTCATTTTAAATATTATTGTTTATTTCAATATTCATCTTCACTGAGATTATTTTCTCCATGTCATACACTGGTTTCCTAATTTTATTTAACTATATTCCTGTATTTTTGAGTAAACTTACAATCATTCTTTTGGATTCTTTTTAAGGCATTTTTTTAAGTCTCCCATTGCTCCCACTGCAATATTATTGTATAATTGTGTTGCTGTTTGACAATCAAATTACTTTCCTTCTTATTGTATTTCCATGTTGATTTTTTGTGCCTCTCTGCAACTCTGCTTTTCAAATAAAATAAAAATTGAATATAAAAAGAGTGAACCATTAGGCAAGAAATAGCAATCAAAGAAGTAGAAATTCGGGAGCAGGAAGTCAAATTACCCTTGCTTGCAGATAATGTGATTCTTTATGTAACTACTGGAACTTATAACTCAGTGAAGTTTCAGAATGTAACACCAATGTGCAAAAACTGATAGCGTTTTTATACACTAAAAAGACTGTATGGAAAAGAACTTATGAGAACAATACCAATCACAGTAGCTACAAAATATCTTGCATGCTCACTATAAGGCATATCTTAAATATATTACCTTAACTGCATGTTGTAACAGGCTAACCATACAGCATCCCCAAATTAATCCAAAATGATGGAAAAGCCATATTTCCCCAAAAAGTAGATTCAAGAGCAAGAGGAATTGTCATGGGTTGCATATATCTTTCATAATGCAAAAGGACAAGTTCATCAATAGAACATAGTAATCTCAAACATTTATCTCCTTGGTGAGAGAGCTTATGTTTGCATTCCTCCGGTGATTAATGCCATTGGGCATTTATTCATACGGTTGTTGGTGATTGTGTTTCTTTCTCTTGACAAATATGTCTGCATGGCATTGCTGTTTCCTAATTAGATTATTTAACTTCCTGTTTTTGAGTTATCTATTTATTTTGCAGATTAGTCTCTTCTGAGGTGAGTAGTATATTAACACGTTCTCCCGTTCTTGTGGTTGCCTCTCCCCTTTATTGAAATTTTTAGTTGATGTGCAGAGACCATTATAGTTTAATATAATCCTATGTCTTCTTTCCTTTATACTATGCTTTTGTGATTCTTTAAAAAAGTTTTGGCCTAAAACAGTATCTTGAAGTATTTATTCCAAAATTTCTTTTAGTTGTTTCACGTTTCAGGTCTTGAATTTAAGCCTTTGATGAATTTTGAGTTTATCTTTATGCTGAGTGAAAGACAAGGATATAATTCAATTCTTCTACATAACTGGCTTTGTCAGCACCATTTATTGAATGGAGTTCAAATTTTCCTCAATGAATGTTTTGTGAACATGTATCAAAAATAAGTTGCATTTATATGTATAGATCGATTTCTGAGCTTTCTATTCTATGTGCTGGTTTTCATACCAGTACCATGCTGTTTTAATTACAGCTTCATAATATGTTATAAAATCAGCTGTTATGATGATTCCAGCTTTAGTTCATTTTCCCCCCTTCTGGCTATTGAGGGTCTTTTGTATTTCCACATGACTCTAAGGACTTTGTTTTGCTATTTAGGCGAAGAATGTCATTGACATTGCAAAAAGGATTGTATTAAATTTGTAGATTATTTGCGGTATAGAGACATTAAGAAAACCAATTCTGCAGTCTAGGAATTTGGATCATTTTTTTCTTTTGTTTGTGTACTCTAAAAATTTCTCTTATTTATATTTTTAAAATTTTATTGGAAAGATTTTTCACTTCATTACTTAAAGTTATCATTGGTGCATAAAAATGCTACTCTGGCTAATTTTGGTTTATCTGAGAGGTAGAGAGAGCAAGTCCCCATCTCCTGCTTTATTTCTCAGGTGTGCTCAATGAATATGGCTACAGAAACATCGCACACTACGAGACAGGAACTCAGTTCACATTCCCACCTGGATGTCAAAGTCCTAATTACTTCGTATATTAGTTTGGTCTGCAAATTTCTGCATTAATAGGAAAACAGAAGTCAGGGCTAGGAATCAAGCCCAACACGTTCACTACTAGGCTAAATGTCCAGCCCACATCTACTACTTTTGACAGCTGATTTTGTATCCTGAAACTATCGAATGCATTTATCAGTAAAAAATAATACCTAGTTAGAATATCTAGGTTGTTATAAAATATTTCCTCTGCAAAAATGAGTGTTTCTACTTTCTCCTTTTCAATTGGGAGATGTCTTAGTTCCTTTCCTTATCTCAACTATCTTGCTAAAACTTCCAAAATTGTAGTGAAAAAGAGTGATAAAACTGAAAACTTCAGTAAGATATCATCTCACATCAGTTAGAATGACTATTACAAAAACACACCACAAAATAGTAAATGCTGTTGAAGTCTATTTTCTGAGCAAGGAGAAAAAAGCATCTTGATGTCTCCAGATATAAATAAGTGATCAGCAGATGGAAAAACTAATTAATATTTAGCTAATTTAGCTAACATAATTCAGCAATGGCAATTGTATATTAATATAAGTGGTAAATTTTTGGTAACATTCTTGTTCTAGTGTTTTTCTAATTTCATTGGATGATATTTAGTTTTCATTTGAATAGCTTTACCTTTGTGTGACAGTTGATTGGAAAATACAGCGGATGCTATTATATGAGCTGTGGTGCGGGAATAAAGATTTTGCTATTTTCAGAAACAACATATGCTCTCACAGAAAGCAATAGCTGTAGTTAAGGGAGAGGTTTGTGTTGGTAACTTCCTTGAAAAGTCACACGTAGGAAAGACATATTGTCAGGCATTTCAATTCTGCCCAGGATGCAAAGCCAACTGTGCCTCCTCTGTGACTGTTCAATTGATTTGAGTCATCAGGTGCTTCTTTGTATGGTACAGATTAACTTAGTGAGCTGATAAACATATCACACACAGAGTGCATTTCTTTTGAAGCACAATAGAGAAACCTTTTTAAAGTGAAATGACTGCAAATGTACTAACTTGATTTAGTATTTGCTTCACCCAAACGCTATTGCACTTTTTGAGATCATTAAGTGTAGATAAAGAATTTATCCTAATTCTTGTGTTTGGAAAGAAATGAAAGAATTCTCAGGTTGGGGTTTTTAGTTTTTATTGGAAATCAACTTTGTGATAAATGTAAATAATATAAGCAAAATTAGATTTAATGTGAAAATGATTTAGTAAGTGGTAATTACTAATCAAAAGGTTAAGATCCAGACTACAGAAACAACAAAAATAATCAAATTTAAGCAACCAATAACCCATATAGCACTCTGAAGTTCTAAAACCATATTCAAGTTGTTTAGGCTAACGCAATAACCAAGGATATTAAACTGCATGTAATAATATAATAAGATACACAGATTTACAATAGTGCATGTTATTTTCTTCTTTGTAATTGCAAAGCAAAATTCATAATTGTTACAGCAAATCATGATAGTTATAAAATTCAGAACGGCTTCATTAGGGATTTTTATAGGTATCTTGCATTTTCGTAGTTTAATGAAATTTCATTATACTTTTAGAAATTTTTTCTGTTAGTACACTTTATCAGTTCACCTTTATTTCTGAACAATAATGAAATTAAAGATAAGACCATTTTGTTTCAAATAGAAATTGCTTTGCTTTATTTAATTGCCTTTTCATTAAAATTAGTTGATTTTTTTTTTTAGTGAGGGTACATTGCGTACACACTTGAAAATATGTGAGGCGGTTCTGTTTTACACATGCTGTTCTTTTTAATTTTGTTACAATTTACAATCCAAGTTTTCATTTTCTTTGATTAGTAGTTTGTCTCAAAGGAGTGTTTCACTTTTGTTTATTGCGAAGGTCATTGAACTGCAGGCTGAAGGCCAACTCCTGCTCATGGGCTCTTTGTGAACAGTAAGTTAATGATGGTTTTCACATTCATAAATGGCTGATGGAAGGAAAAAAAAAGTAACACTTAATGATAAGTACGAATAATATGAAACTCAAGTGCTTACTTCTTTTTTTTTCAGTGTTCTAGCCTTTTATTAAATCAGATAAGGAGTCTCCAAGTTGTTGCACATACTGGTTTGTAAATGATTATAAGGGCGTATCACTTGTTCACAAAGATACACCTCCCAACAGTAGGTTGGCAAATCTAATATTTGAAGAACATTCAAATAAACACAATAAAATGTCATGCAAGTTCTAGAACAGTGAATCATGATGGCACTCACACAACTTAGCTTTTATCTTTAAAATGCAAAGGTATCTTTAACCAGATAAAAAAATCTGACTACAAATTTTCACTAGTCAGATATATATAGTTCCTTAAATAATAGTCTCCTGTCACTGGGTTACTTGACTGGAAATAGGTCTAAGCACACAGAGGGGTTTTGGAAGATTTACTTCTGTCAAATGTAGGCCCTGTGTTCACATAACATCTTGAAGTCAATGAGCTTACCTTCAAGCATGGATACATGATGTCCAGATCTGGAACCTCAGCTATGGCTTTTTTATTTATTTACTGAATATCAGCCCAATATAAAACATTGTGACAATTAAAAAAGTGATTCATTGAAGTCACCAATAACCTAGGTCTGTTGTAGCTTAGGTAAAGGTCAGTGACACTAAAACCCTAAGTGATTCCAAGGACCTTTAAGTTTGGAGCTTCTAGGTTTATGGTGATGGCTGGTATTTGCACACATTGTCTCAAACTTACTTTCCACATCCACACCTAATTTCTACTTAACATACTAATAGGTAGGTAGGTAGACATGATCAAAGACCCGTCTATAAGCTTTGCCTCCTGTACCCTTTACTTCCTCCACCACACCTGCTGCAGAAATTGCTCCCAGTTTAGGCCAAAAGGTCAATTATGGATTTCAACTTGTCTGAACTAGGTCTAAAGAAGTTAACATGCAAATAGTGAGACAAAGTTAAATTCATTTGTCAACAGCAAACATTATAAATGTATGCTACTATCACGCTAAACAGAAGACCCAGGTGAAACAACAAACAGGACAAAACACCCACGTTAAGTTAAAAAAAAGTAATAATTTTATAGCAATTGAATTTATCCACCAAATGCTTAATGACCATTACAACTAAAGGACAGGTACAGCGAGTTGGGAATACATGTTAGATACTAATGCTCTACAAGCTTTGAAGATGTCATTGCATGAAGAAAATGATGGGAAACACTGTCTCCGATGATTACGTACACCCTTAGTGTACCATATGGAGATCACTGTCTCCTATATAGACTCCGTGGTAGGCAAAAACTACCTTGTTCTTTATACATTATGGAAGACACTGCCCCCGATAATGTGAGTTAGGTTTCTGACAAGGGTAGTGGAAACTTTGCCAGCCTGGAGAAGTTGAGCTGTAAAATCCTGTGTAGGAGTACTGCCCAAAAGCCTTTAGGTGACAAAAGTTTAGAGCCCGGTCATAGTTTATGACATTTAGAAGAACTATCGTGTTTAGCTGGTCAGCTAACTAAAAGTCTACCTTAATTGGCTATCCCTAATTATTTTCCAATCCTTAGCTTTATTATTTTTTGGCAGGCGGGAAGCTTGAGGTTGTTTTCTAAAACCCTCTAGTGTTGTTCATAAATGCAAAACTCCCAGTATCTATTGGGTTTTATTAGCAGATGCTGTTTTTATTAAAAACAACAACAACAACAACAACAAAACCCGAGAGTATAACTGTTATAATTATGGAAGGCACTGTTTTGGATAATTATCTTCTATAAAAAAAACACCATTTATAGTGAACTCTGTCACTGATAAATAAGCAATAAATACATCAGTGCCAAAATGATAGAAAGCTTTCCCAAAATATGGACACTTTGGCCAAAATCTGGCAGTGTGTTCTTTAAAGTCTGACAAACTGAGTTGGAACACCTAAAACTGGTTCTCTTTCAAAATACTTTGGGAAAAAACAAAAACGAAAAAGCAACAAATAACCAAACAGACTCATGGGAGCAGGGGATGTAGGAACAGAACACCCATTAAGTCTTTGACTTCTGGTCTCCTTTGTCATAAATGACATTGAAGTAGACACATTAAGGCCTCATTCCTGCAACAAGCAGTTGAACCTCATTTTATCTAGCTCAGGTATCTCCATGTTAAATCTCCCTGAAAGAAAACATGTCCTGTCTCAATCCTTATGGAAAGATGTGTGTCTCAGGAGGGGAATAAGATCCTACAAGTGTTTACTTCTATAAACACAGTTTTGAATTTGTGATGTCAATGTTTGTGGGAATTTGGAATATCTTCTTTGCTGTGTGACTACTGAAGTACCATTTCTGACTTTGCCCTTGGACTGGTAAAATATTAACGCTTAATATCCCATCCTGTATGGCCAACACATTGCTGACTTGCACTTTCTAGCAGCGGGTTTTATTTTTAAAATGAAGTATCAATTTTTGTATCAGTAATCTTCAAATTATTTAAAGGATTTAATAAATCACATTCCAAATAATGGAGTAAACTCAGTTTTAAAGCCAATATTATTAAAGGGTTTTATATATTTAGAAAGATAATGTACTTTCAAGTAATTTCCTTGGGAAAAGATAGATGTTTTCAAAAATGGAATTATTTTCTAGATTTACTTGACATAATGAGATTGCACTCATAAACTTGTAATCCTAGGTCTGGTCTCTAGCTCTTCAAATTGTACTTTTTTACAAATCTCTTTCCTTTTCATTTTTCATCCTTAGCATCTTGCTTTTTTTTTTTTTTTTTTTTGACACAGTTGCTATTCTTCTCCCATCTGGATGTTCTCCTATCCTACTTCATTCACCAGACACTGAAATGACTTATCTAAAGTATAGAAATTATCATTATGGTGAAATGTTTCCTTTTTTAATTTAACTTTTTATTTTAAATCATTTTATGACACAGTTTCATAGGCTCTGGGATTCCCCCAGCCCCTCCCCAAGCCCTTCCCCAGATTGAATCCCTCCACATTGTTACAGTAGAACAGATCATATCCAGTCATGATTCCTTCATTGCGGGTTTGGACCTTGCAGAGAGTCCAGCATCTTATTGTCCAGATAAGTTCAACAGTTTCATTGGGGGACCACCCTTGGTTTGAAAGTAGAGCTGGCAGAATATCATCTCCTCCAATGAGATGTCACTACACAACTTCAACAACAGGAAGAAACATCAAAATTAACAAAATCATGAAGTTAATTAACATGGTATTGAATGAACAATATGTTAGAAAATGCAAGTTCTTAACCTCATCCTGTAACTACTTCCTTGGCATCTCGATTTTAGTATATGCACGACCAGCTGCTGTAAACCTTTTTTTTTCTCCCAAGCTAATACGTTTTTGAGTTTAACCTAAATCAGAGTGGCACAGGAACGGTGAGAGGATCAACATTAACATCCATCATATATAACAGCTGAGTACAAACTGAACATCAAAGTTTCTATGCGGTTACGTCTTGTTTAGCATTAACAGTCATAAATTGATAAAGTTTTTGGGAAGAAAATTAAGCCACATTTTAAACTTTGCAGTATATAGTGATTGAGCATGGTTTTATAGAACTTTGCATTTTAACAATTAAAGAATTGAAAAGTTTTAGACAGGTGAGCAGGGAAATCCCCAACAACCCAGTGAGTGAGGAAGAATTTAACTCTACATCCTACCTAGTAAAGTGCAGGAGCAAAGAGGGAGTCTGACCAGTAAGTACAGGCTGAGAGATTATAGACTAGCTGGCCTTTTCCCTGGCTGTTCCAGACTTTCTATATCTCTATCTCCATCTCTCTGTCTGTCTGAAAAGTCAAATGGGAAGCCTGATCAGTAAGGTATAAGCTGAGTGGTTACCAACTAGCTGACCTTTATTAGTCTCTGTCTATCTGAACTAATTTTGGGGCTCACAAGCAACCCTGATAGTCAGTAATAAGTGTAACTTATTATTTATAGATAACAAATTCTCAATGGCCTTAGACATTAGAAAAGCCATGGAAATTTGTGGTGGGAACCAAGAACAACCCTGACACCCTCTTAAAAGGAGGTTGTGTGTACAGAGCAGGAGGGGAATCTCAGGGTGGAACAGGAGGATAAGAGGAGGTCTGTATCTTAGTCCCGGAGACTCCCGGAGGCCTCCCAAGTGCTTTCGCCACAGAGCATTGGATATTTTGTCCAGGATTGTCAGTATGGACATGGAGAACTGTATCCCGACTGCCTAGGAGATCACAGGAAATATGAATACCCCCGGTAGCTGAGAACTCTGAGGTTAATCATTTCCTGTTGGATTTCCCACATGGGATGGTAGCAACCCAAAACCCTCTCATAATCTGATATCAGAAATACAACCAGGAGCACCGGGTGGTACTCAGAGATAAAAGGATTGTAAATGTCCTTCTTGCTTTACATTTGTTGGAATCTCATGTGGGCACAGGTTTGTGTGCTGGTTGCCTCACTTCCCATCCAGCTCACTGTCCATGTCTTTGGGACCATGCTGCCACATGGGAGATACGGAAGATGCTCCTTGCTCTTGGTTTCAGATGGGCTCTTTGTGGCCATTTGAGAGGTGAATCAGTGGATGTAGGGTCTTTCTCACTATATGTCCATCTCTCTGTATGTCTGCCTTTCCAATAAGAAAATAAAACTTGAAAAAAGTGGAGCAGCTAGAAATCAAATTGTTGCCCATATGAGATGTTATCACAGCAGGTGGTGGCTTAATATGCTATTTCACATTATCTGCACCAAAGAGGATTTTTTTTAAGTTCAAAGATTTGGCAGGTCAAGAGCATAGTGCCATCACTGGTTTCCGATCATGGTCTTTTAGCAGATGACATCACGCAGTGATAGTACAGATGGGAGAGAGATTACCTGACTCAAGAAGGAGCAGGGAGGTAGACAGAGAAATACAACCTTCAAAACTACCAACTCTTACAGTAACCAACAAATTCCTCTAAACTTAAAACAAAAGCTATTACCCTTTGTGAAGATGGTATCCTTGTTGATCCAATCACTTCACACTTGGCCCCAACTTTTAAAGGTGTGCTGCATCCTAGATTGTTTCATTGGGGACCAAGTGTCCAGTACACAAACTTTTGGAGAATAAACCACGTCTGAACCACAGCCAGGTGATATTTGATTGCTTTTAATTATTTTTGAAAATCTTTCTGCCTACTAAATTATTTTGTTGTAAATGAAACAGTTAATGGGACTTTCATAATTAAAAATCAAGGTCTCTAAAGGCAGCAATGAATAAATAAGCTCACTTGTTTACTCTCAATGAACCAATTTGATTAAATTGAATTCATTAATAATGAACATTATTTACCTGAGCAAATGCTTTGTTTTGTACTGGAAGACATTGTTTGACAACACTTGAAAGTCACTTTTACAAACTATTCTATTTTTTCATCAATTGTTGAATTAAATAATTGCATTGGAAGGCATATTCAGATAGTAATCATAGTGCATGGCATATTAGAAAATTTTGCAGTCATTGCCTGGAATACCCACATTTAAAACCTACTTAATTGTCAAATGAAGAAATTCCATTCTTCTTTTTTATGTTGCGTTCATAATTGCAACAGAAAGACAATTTTCCAATATTATTCCATCATACAATTATAATTCATTAGCAGTAAACTCATGAGATAAAGTCATTAAAAATTTAGAGTGGCATTTTAAATAAATAAATACTTTAGGATCAAAACTTGTCCTAATTCCATCAAGAAAATGATAATATTTTATAAGGGTGAATTATAGTACTGTATCTACTGAATACTTTAAAATATTTTCAATTCTTTATTAATTTAGTCTATTAGTTTATTCAGAACTTGTTTTTTATTTTATTTTTTTTTTTTGCTCAATTAAGGTCAACTTCTGATGCATAAACTGTGGTTCAGTTGGTTAGGACTTCAAAGTTTAAATTTTTAGGATTTCTGAAATAATTAATCCAAGTAGTATTGAAAAGGATTTTACAACAGATCAAATTGATGCTTTATAATTTATCCTATTAGCAAACTGCAAACTGGAAATTAATACCATGAAACAGTTAAAGTAATAATAGACACAAAAAATGTAGAAATGCTTAAGCATTTTTTCACATTTGTACATGCTAGTGTCAGATACTGATTGAAGTAATCTCTGTTACACTCAAGGTAAAGTACAGAATATAGTCTGGTTTGCAAAAAATCTGATATTTTTGCATATATTGTGTTTTATTAAAATTTTTCTTTTTTAAACACTTATAGAGGATGGATTTTATATATTCAATGCATAGAATTTTAAGCACATAATACTGTTTCCCACTATACTTGCATGATTCCCACTTCTACTTTCTACCCTCCTTCTCTTATTTTTCAAAAAAAATTATAATCATAAACTTAACCCTCCATTAAAGAAAGGATTCAAAAAACAGTAAATATGCGAACCATTGCTTCTCAAGAGTATAGCAAGGGCTAAAAACATTCAGATTTCAAAATGTCAATTTTCCTTATATATACATGTTGATTTTTTGTACTCTGAATGTTCATTATTCACCAATCAAGGAAAAATATATTCGTCTTTTTGAGCCTGGCTTATTTTGGAAGCCATATGATTCTTAGAAGTGGAATGGCTGAGTCACATGGTACATTTGTTTTCTGATTCCTAAGGAATCTCCATGTCATCTTCCATAATGGTTGTAGTAGTTTACATTTACGCTAGTAATCATCGGGGTATTTTCCCCACACATTCTCACCAGCATTGATTCTTTTTTTTTTTTTGATGATGATAACTATTCTAACTAGCATGAGGTAAAACTTTACTGTGGCTTTTATTTGCATTTCCTTGATGGTTAGTGTCATGTTTTCAGATGTCTGCTGGCAATTCTTGCTTTGTCTATTCATATTCCTTACCTGGATTGTTTCGTTAATGATTTTCGTGAGCATCTTGTATATTCTGGGTATTAATCTTTTGTGAGAAATATAGTTTGCAAGTCTTTTTCTTCCTGTTCTGTTGGTTACCTCTTTGTTGAATCTATTTTTTTTTACCTTAGTACCTTTGCTTCTGGAATCTTATCCAACAAGTGCTTGTTTATGCCAGTGACCCTCGTTTTCCCAGATTAATTTCATGGCTCCAGATTTTAGATTTAGATGTACCCGCGTGGGAGACCCGGAAGAGGTTCCAGGTTCCTGGCTTTGGATTGGCGCGCACCTGCCGTTGCGGCTCACTTGGGGAGTGAATCTTCCTGTCTCTCCTCCTCTCTGTATATCTGACTTTGTAATAAAAATAAATAAATATTTTTTTAAAAAACAAATCTATTGTCACTCTATATTTCATATTAAAAGATATGATGTTATAGTTCGATATGGAAAGAAATTTAAAATACCTAGGAAGTTGCCACATACATATTTACTGAGTAAATCTGCTTCCATGAGTTGTTGAAGATATAGTTATAAAGTATTAGCATATTCATATTTTTCCTGTAATAGTTTGTATTAGCATGTTAGAAATAGCATGGAGGCACTTCAGATGGTATTGAAAGACAAAAGCATAGTAAATCGAAGTAACATAATGAGTTCTCTGCAGATGACAAGAGTCTGTGTATATAAAGACATATGGATGAGTGAAAAAGTCAGTTATTGAAAGAGATAGCAGAATTACTAGTGTGATAAAATAATTTCTACGAAAGCTATGAAAAAGTCCAAACAAATAGACATGGAAGTGAGGTTGCTCCCAAGGTAATACACTATACAGGTTTGAGTTAGAAACATTAACTACAGAAAATAGTTTAATGGAGGTTTTCCTCACTAACAACAGTTACACAATTGCATTAATTTATTAGTATGCATTAGTAATGTGTTTCAAGAATTCTTCATATATGTTAACATTTTCTCCACAAGATACTGCTTTGTTAATATCTAAATTTTATAGAAGAAAAAATGGAAGTTAATAAATTTGAAAAATGTGCCTGCATTCACTCCAGGAATGAGGTAATTTGTAATCTACCTTCACAAAGATCTGAGTTGAATGTCCATGCTGAAACAACTAACAAGCGTAAGCTAACAATCTTTTACAGTTTGATAGTGCTTAACTATACTTGAAAAAGCAAATGGTTTTGCTTTCTTAAAAAAAAAAAGAAACAATACACTGATCTTGAAAGAAAAATGATGAAAGAACTTTAGACAAAAATAATTATGCAGTTGTGGTTATTGAAGTTTAGGATTTTTTTGTATAGATATATGCTATTTGTTTAGTTACTAAACTGCACAGTTTTCAGCAAAGTGAACCTTGGCTATGTTTAACATCATTTGTGGAAATATTAAATGTCTTTAGCTCTACGCAAAAACTAGCATTAATCAGAGTTCAATAACTTTGGTTTTGCTGACCGGTTTTCAATAATTTAATCCAAAATTCATCTTAATGGTTTTCTGCCTCATTTTTAGAAAAAAAACTTATGTATGTCAGAGTGATTAAATTTAATTAAAATACTGTCTTTTCGCCTAAATGCCATATGTCAAAATATTATAAAAAATTTAGGCCTGTGATTCTATTTTTAAAATTGTATTAACTACATTGAATCTGTCCTCTTTGTATTCATTATCATATTAACACAAAAATTGGTGTGAATTTTGCAATAGTAATTAGCCTGCATTTGTTGTGTCTTTGAGAATCAAATGTGTTAATGAATTTTAAATGTATTAATAAGAAAAAATTAATGTGATTCCACAGGTAATCAAAAATAAAATAGAGTAATAGGAACACTCGTATGCGGTTATAAAAACTGAGGGGGGGAGCCTCTGTGAACATGATTCATTATTATATAATTAAAGGAAAGTGGAAGTGCTCAAAAATAAAAATAAGCTTGTAGCTTGTAAAACTTCATCCCATATGAAGGTATTTCTTAAAACTCATAGAAAAATCATGTTGAAATACATGTTTATCTTGGTGAATATATCTATTTGAAAATCAAAAGTAGTTTTTTTCATAATTCTCATTTCCATTAACTTTTGATGACCTTTTATATACAAAAGTATGCAAATATTATTGTATCATGTTGCAAAGATTTTCCATGTGGCATAATTCAAAGATCTTTCTCTTATACAACACACAGTTATAGATTGCCAGTCCTTCAGATAAAAATGGAAGGTTGTGAAATTCTAACTTAAAAAATGATACGGTAGTTGGAGCTCTTTGATTATCTTTTTTTTTTTTTAATTGAAAAATCAACATACACAGAGGAGAACAGTGCTGGAGACCAGCTCTGGCTGACTGAGAGCTTGCAAAGGATGCGTGGATCGGCGAGACGATATGAAGAAGAGATAAGATGTGGACCACTGTGATATGATGTTCATAATGGACAACCCAGAAAAGTTGTCTTCTTTATTTATACACAAATCATCACAAGCTTTTGCACAATATCCAATTGTTTCATTTTTTACTTCATGGTTAAGAGAATACTAAAAACAATCCTAAAGAAAACACTTTCAACAAACCATTACTCATTGAAACCTGCAGTCACTTGGCTGAAGCCAGGAACTCCACGGTTGGCAGTACATGCGGTTACATAATGACAAGTAGTTTACTTATACTCAAAATCAATTTTTACTAAACACAAACTAACTAATATTGCTTAAAATTGCTTAAGAGTACAGAATAAAAGATCATAAATGAAAGGATTTTATAAGAGCATATAACAAATTCTTTGCTAAAGCTTATAATCAAATCATGCATTAATTACTGCCATCTTCACCTAGTGCTGATTCAATTTTTTTTTGTTCTTTTGTTAAAGGGCAGTGAAAGGGATCAAGGCAGCTCAGCCAATCTACAGAGGGCCTTTGCAAGAAACTTCCTTTTATCTTTATAAACTGTTTTCTTTCCCTAAATATAAGTGCCAGTATAAGATTGAGATTTTAAGCCATTTTGAGGGGGTTCACATTTGTTTCCCTTTAGAAGATGCCCCGTATACTTTTGCTTGCTGTGGTGAGAAACTAAATTGTGTCATAACATGTGTTGTAAGAGTTTGAGGCTCTTGGTAAACAAACTCTTTGTATCTCCATGATTGCCAGCTGTTCCAAGATATTATCAAGCCATTTGTTAAGGAAAACATTACTTTTACTAGGGCAAACTTCAGGACAAAAGTGGGCACATAACAGGATGTTTGGAGACATTGTGGGCTCAATTGTATTAGTGTGTATTTTTAGCTGTGTGCCATATCCTTACGTTGCTAAAGATGTTTTTATCATAACATGATTGACCAGTTTGAGGTGTCATACTAGTTACAGGAATCACTTCACATTAGCAGAAAAACAACAACACCACCCACAGGAGAATTCTGTGAAACATCAGAGAGGTGATTGAGTGTCCATATAATGGGGTGAGGCAGCAATGAGGTGACCGGAGACATTCTGCCCGGCCCTGCCACTCAGCCAGAAACTCCCCGCAGCCTTGCTAACCAAGGAGCGGTGCTCATCACACACCCATGCTATCTGACCCAAGTGCATGGCTCCCCACAGGAGAGACAAAGAGAAAGATCTTATGTCTGATGATTCACTTCCCAAGTGACCACAACAGCCGCTGCTACGCCGATCCAAAGCCAAGATCCAGGAACTTCTTTCAGGTCTCTCACATGGGTTCAGGGTTCCAAGCCTTTGAGCTGTGCTCGACTGCTTTCCCAGGCCACAAGCAGCGAGCTGGATGGGAAGTGAGGCCACCGGGATAAGAACCGGCACCCGTATGGGATCCCAGATATTTGAGTATCTTAAACCAGCATACACTTCGCAATTTTAAGATCCTTGGAAAATATAATTGAAAATATAATTTAAATGTCACTGAAATTGTATATATTCATACTGATGTGATTATATAGGTATGAAAGATGCACACACCCCAAAATATCATTGATTTAAGATTGCTACCTGTAATTTCTCGTGCCTTGTTGATCACATTCTATCTTGCTTATAACTCTTAGGAGACCAATCATCAACACGAATTGACTCACATAGTCAAACAGAAATGAAGTCTTACCACTTGGACTCTTTCAGCTACTCACACCTGTTTTCTCAAAATATTTTTTAAATAGTGCATGCCTCTACTCAAATGATTGGAGGGCCAGAGGGCACTTCTCTCAGGAGCTTGTGATTCTGATCAGAGGATTGCGTAGAAGAATGGTGATGGAGAACAACTTTCTCCCATGGGACTTAACCTAGGGCATGGAGGCCATGGAAGACTGTGGCCAGTGATCACTGAGTGCCAAAGAATGACTTACATTGGCTCTCTGAAGAAAATATTTAGAACTTGCCCCTTTTTCTATTTCTGTCTACAGGATGTAATCAAAATAGCTGGAAGAAGAATTGCAAAGTCGCGAAGAAATTCTGTGATTTAAGGGGGAAGACTCACCAACATGAATGAACACTGAGTTTAAAGCAGAATCAGATGTTTCATATTCTTTTTCTTTTTTTTATTCTTTCTTTGTTTTATGACACAGTTTAATAGGCACTTGATTTCCCCCTCCCCAAGTTCCCTCCCTTCCCACTGATCTCCCCTCCAGCTTTACAATGTGTGTCTTTCGTGAACTTTCACAATTATGTCATGCTGCCACTGAGGTGTCTCCCAACAATGTAGGCATGGATAGTGTTGGAGAGTTCAACATCTGATTGTCAGGACATCATCAGCTATCTCACTGGGAGTCCATCCTTGTACTGTATGCACAGAGACATCTATCTCCACCACTGAACATATCAATTTCCACTATACTTTATTATGTGTCCCTTTAAATACAGAGCCAGTGTAAACAGTCCACAACAGGGAGAAAAATAGTGAACTTTCATCTACATGAAGTTATGGAACATGTAACAAAGATATCAATGTGATGTTAAGGTGGTGAAAAAGAATGTCAAGAATCTTCGTGTAGGAGTAGATGCTGGTGTGTGACCCCAGTGGCACTAATGAAAGTACAAGAAAGACTAGAACACCTCACTTATGAAAAGTAGCAATAACATTGATTAAAGGGTCATATTCTTTTGATATTTTGGACACCATATTATCGGTGCAGTGCCCATGATTTTGTGAGTCAAATGCTCAGAGTCTACGGGTGATGGAATGTTATTCTTCATGAAACACAGCATAGCTAATTCTGCAAGGTGCCTTGAATGCCTAATAAAAATTGAAGCTCAAATAGTTAAAGATGCTTGACCTGGAATTCAAACATTATAATGTTTACTGCTACTCAGTTGTATGAGATAGCATGGAAAATACTGTGAAAACATTCCATGCTGAACTATTGAAAAATGTAACCATTAGCAAATGAGATGCCTGGGGAATCCTGAAGTTTTTGTTTAAATTTTGGTTTGGTGGAAGGAAATCTATCTCTTCTGACTCAACATTCTAAATGGGCTGTGAATGTGATCCCTTGTGAGGCATTGGGAAGCTGCTCTGTTCTCAGAGGAGTACTTCCTGGTGCAGAGTGAGAGTTACTTTATTTTTCACGGTACTCATGCTTTTAGACTTGCCCGCCCCAGGGGGCCTTAATACTTTCCACTGTCACATGAAATTCAGCAGAAAAGCAATAATCTGCTGCCTCTGTGACAGGGAAAGGAAATTGGGTAAACTCATGCAGAAACTGGAGGGAAGGGGTGTTGGCAAATGGAGTGAATGCTTCCCTTTTCTACATATTAAAATAGAAATTATCATCCTTTCTGAATTAACTGTCAAGCTTAGAATATTATATTTTAATGAAGTGTCATGTTCATCATGTTTGCCTTGAAAGCAGAATCATGTTAAACTCACTCCAGACAAATGGACACACAAAATTTTAGGTTCAGTGGAATTCTTTTAGTGATTGCTTCTTACCCTCTGCTTCACAAAATACCTTTAAAAATCATTCCCACAGAGTAGCCCATGTGGGGGGCTTGTTTTCTGTTGCTCAGGATCCCACGTCACTCATTCAAAGCAGAATCAGCCTCAAGTATACTTGCAAATACATTCATCTCCAGGTTAAGTGACTTGTTTATGCTGTTACCGGTAAATTAGTGGCAGGAAGGGGACTAGAACTGGAGCGCTTAAAATGTTGATGTGATCTTTGATGCTGCCACAGTTGTGGAAAGCAAAATAAGGAAGATTTTCTGTTGAGTACTAAGTGACTAATTAAATTTACTGTTATCTAAATACTAATTGGCTTCTTATCGTATCTATCCACTCAAGATGAAACACTAATTAAATGTTTTCTCCTCGTGATTTTTCTGAAGACAGTAAGCTCCTGAGTAGAAGGAGTGTTCAGACTTTTCAGTGCATGCAAAGACACATGGCAGGAGTTAATATGCGATTTATTAGGATGGAAAGATGGAACTTAGTTTATATAGACTTACCATTATTAAAAGTTCCTAATGTTGATAGTAGGTCTTCTATACCATAATGAGAGAATAGGATTAACCTACTGATGAGTGAGACTCCTCTACATTTTCTGTATTTCCTGCTTGCTGCTGTTCTCTCTCCGTGACATTAGAAGACTTCAAGACCCAGGAAACCGATGTCTATTTCTGCTGTGAGGGATTCTGTGCGTGTGTGATTTCAAAGTCACACTGGCAATCATTTTGTTAGTGAAATTCTTAAAAGATTTTTGCTGCTGAAGACTGCTGCATGAGCTCACAAAATGCTATTTCTTGGAAATAGATCAGGTTAAAAGTGCTCTTGTGAAAAGATGTTCAGGCTTCATTAGGTATTTTGTGCGATGAAACCAAAAAACAGAGGGTATGATTTTTTTTGGTGATTTTCCTTTTGAAATAGTGTAAGACTCACAGTAAGTCACGATCACTATGGAGTATACCCATGTGCCTTCTACTCAACTCTCTCCAAGAAAAACATTTTACATGATCCCATAGCAGGAAGCTGGATAGGAAACAGAATAATCAGGACCCAATCAGGCAGTCCTTTAAGAGGTGAGGGTCTCCCAAGCAGCGCTTAACCTATTGCACCACAAGGCATTCCTCCCATGAATTTTCATTTTGCTGGCAGGATTACCTGAGCACAGTGATGACCATAAGTATACGATATTAAAACATAGGTATACAAAAATGCAAAAGGACACAAGAAGAAAACTTTTGGAGGTGATGGATATATTTGCAACCTTAATAGCAGTAAAAGTTGCATGAGTATATGTATGTGTTCAAACACAGCATCATATGCATTGATTTGTACAGTTTTTGACTACCAATTGCACCTCAGTAAAGCTACAAAAATAAAACTCAACATACATACACCCATGCACTGTCACACAAATTGTTCCATGAAATACATATGTAATGATAAATGGAGTGGCCATGGAAAAATCCACCATGCAAATGCATGCATTTAAGTTTTAGTAAGTGCAAAAAAATGTGAGTTTGACAAAATAGCTTTACATAGAATTTGTCAGCACTCTCTGTCCTCTTGCCATTCTCCTATGAACAGAAACATCCTTACAAAATCCAGTCTTTTCAGATGTGGGTAGGACAGTATAGGTGGACAAGAAGTCTATCTACAAAGAAGTTACTATTGCTTATCCCCTCTTTTTTTTTTTTTTTTTTTTTGGCTCCTCTGTCACTAACAGAAATAGTGGGTTTCATTTTCTTGGTTATGATTTAATCCAAGAATGATAATCATCCATTTGGAATGATGTGGTCTGACTCAGTCTACATCCCTGTTTCATGCACTGGAATCAACATACTTTGAACCCCAGTTCTTCTTGACTGGCTTTTTATCAGCAAGGTGAATTTAACATTTACTTTTTCTTGTTGTGTCAGATATTATTCTGGATCCTATAATAGTTTTTACCCTATAGGAATTTTTTCTGATTTCTATTTGAATTTTATGTTTGTCTATGATTTTTTTTTGCCACAGGTTTTGCTGTTAAATCTAGATTATCATATCTTTCAAGACCTATTGTAAAATAACGTATTCAAAAGTTCTCTGTATTCAAGCCATCCAAAAGCTATATTATAGAATTGTAGTATCTAGAATATTTCTTCCCAATTGCACAAATATCATTTTGCTTTTATTATTTCCATTCTCCTTTTCTGTCTTTCATGTGACATTGTAATTTATGTGTATGTGTTTTGCAATTTACTTTTCACCTAAAACCTTAATTTCATGTTTGTGAGATTTACATGATTGAAGAATGGCATTTTTACCCATTTCCTTTCTCTGTTCTGTATCATTCCATTAAGTGATCACCATATAGTGTTTGAACATGCAGACATTTAGGCTAGAATTTGCTGAACCATGGAATAAACACACAACCTATATGATAGGGTCTAGTTGTACTCCAGCTGGGTTTTACATACTTGTTATTTACATACTTAAATTTATATGATTACATAGTTGAGAGTAGTCTACATGAGTTAATAATAGTGTCTACTGCTCCATTTCATTACAACATCTGATGCTAACACAGTTTTTTTTTAATTGATCCCAAACTAATCATAATGGGAATAAAATTTACACTGGTTCAAGTTGACTAGTGAGATTCAAGGTCTTTTTGTGTATTGGTCACTGGGTTGTCTTCATCTCAAATGTTTGAGACACACAGGGCTGTATTTCCCTGCACGCTCTTCTCTCCTTTCCCGTTTTGTTCTCCTAACTGTGAACAAGCAATTCTGTAACTCACGGAATGTTAGTTATTGATTTGCAATAAGGAAGAAAACCAGATTTAGAGTAATGCTAACCACATGACAGGAAAGAAAATGACAGTTAAATAAATAGAACTTGAATATAAGTCAAGTTTTACATTTTTAGAAGTTTTATATTTATGTGATTTTACCTTGTTTTTCGCTTTTTTTGAAATTGTCATTTTGTGATTTGTTAGTGTACTGCCAATTCATTTCATTTGTGACATTATGTGCATATATTACTTTTCCTCTGATGACAGAGATATTAATACCACACAGTGAGGAATTCATGAAAATGGTTATAACACAGGGGAAAGAAGAAACTTTTTTTTGTTCATGGCATGATTCAGTGAAACAATCGGAATGAAGGAAGTCAACGAGTCAAACAGCATTTGTCTTACAGACAATTTTGTATGATATAACTTACTGTAACCGCTTGTTTCTGATTGCCTTTTACACGGAATCCTTTTTTCCCTGTCATTTTCAGTCTGTGTCTATCTTTATGTTGAAGAATATTTCTTGTGTATAGAATATTGATGAGTCTTGATTTTTTTTTTCTATTGATCTAGTACATACCTTCTAATTGGAAAAACTATTCTATTTATATCCAGGGTCATCATTGAGAAGCTCAGTCCTGTCATTTTCCCACAACTATTCTTACTGTAAGTTTTGAATCACTTTGTCTTTCTAATAAGGGCATTTCTGCCTGTACATTTTCTTATGTTCTTGAGATCTTTCCTCAGCTTTTCCGTATTTTAATCAATATGTATTGGTTGTTAGGCTGTCTGGGTGTTAATAAGTTCTTTCAATTTTTGCTTGTCTTATTCCTTTGGTCACTCATGAGTGAGAGCTTTGTTCAATAAAGCTTTGTGTTGATGTTTTTACTTTCAGAACTTGGATCATGTTTTCCCATTCTTTTGTATCCTGGATGGTATCTATTGAGGTCACTCTGATAGCAATTTTTAAAATTTCGTCTGTTCCAAATTTAGGATGCATTCTTTATGTTTTATTTTTGGTTGTTTACATAATATCACTTGATGAGGAATTTTTCTGATCATTCCTATTTGGATTTCTGTCCATTTCCTGTATTTGGATGATCACATCCCCATTTCTTTCTTTCTTTCTTTCTCTCTTTCTTTTTCTTTCTTTCTTACCATTTCATTTAAATATTTCTAAAACACCTTTCCCCTGTAACTTTAGGAACTCCTAACACTTGCAAACATCATTGTTCAATGCTATTCCACATATTCTCAACACTGATTTTTCGCTTTCCTAGTATCCCCCCTTTTTTTCGATGAAATATTTCAAGATATACCTTCTAGATCAGATATCCTTTCTTTTGTCATCCAGATCTGTTGCTGAAACTTGCTAGCGAAGTTTTCAATTTGTCTTCTTGAAGCTTCATCACTGATACTTGTTTGAGTTTCCTTCTTAATTCCTCATCTATGCCGTGCATTGACTTTCTGATTTCATCTAACTCTGTATGTTTAAGTCTCCTGAAGAGCTCTTTTGAATTCTTTGGAGATATTTCATCAATATTAAGGTATTAGTGCATTTCTTTTGGGAATCATATTGCCTTTGTTATTCCTATCCTGTTGTTTCTATTCTACATTGATCTTTATGCATACTGGCATCTCTTATTCCTTTTTATTCTGGTGATTTTTTTTAATTGAAGATCTAACTACTGAAATTGTGTCTCTGTTGTGAGTAAGTAGTGAAACACCTAAGGTTTACATTTGACCTCCTGGACTGCGTGCTGAGTATGGTCAGGGAACTCTGCCCACCATGTGTGGGTGGGGCAAGAGTCCAGAGTGACAACCATGAGTAATGGAAGGAGTGCCTCTGGCTATAGCCTGTGAAAGTAAGGGACATTGGACTGCCTGGCTGTTCACCTTCCCAGCTTTTCTTCATGCCGTGGTGAATCAGCTGATCCACAGCCTATAGTAAGCTCATGGTACACATACATAGCAATTATCTAGGTGTATGCACACTCTGGGGCACCAACTCACTTCTTTGGATATCCCCTGATTTCCACTATGAGTCTCTGCATTCAGAAAGGGATTCGAGCTATAATTAAGATTTTCTTAGCCCTGGGGCTTATGCTCACAAACCAAAGTCACAAGCTACAGGGTTCTACTTTTCACCATGCAATATTCCTGTCTCTAGCTTCAGTGGCTTCTATCAGCAGTTGGAACTACTTGCTGATCTCAAAGCCAGTTCAGAATTCAGTAACAACTTTTCCAAGGCAAACAGTCTGGTGCTTTGGTAGGGGAAAGAGAGGGAGGTAATAAAGCCAGGTAGGTTCTTAAATCTTTATCAGTTCCCCAGGCTAGACTTGAGGTCTGTGAGGACTGGAATTCTTCCTGAGCATTATCAGTGGCAGAGTGCCACAGTGCCTTCTTTTTAGGTTGCCTCAGCAACATGGTATTTCCTAGTCTGTAGCTGGTGATGTAGACTCAGGTTATCGGCAGTATGGCTGGCTCCCCCTGCCCTCAGCATCTATTCTGTTTGATCATTCCCCACCAAAATTTTCTTTGAGCTCCACGAAAATGTAATCCTTCCTTTGTGCTTTTGGCATCTCCATGTGATTGAGGCCAGTGCAGTTTTCCACTCTTCAAGCATCTTGGGTCCCCTTATCTTCATTTTTCATCTCTTGTGCTGACTTTTGGCATTTTGGCATACTCCAGATAATTGATCAACATATATTCTCATGCATAATGCAACTTTGATTTGGTTTTATGTTATTATTCACTATTAGGTGTCATTGAGAAATGTATGTCATTCCATACTTCATTTCCTCAAACAGAAAAAGCATCGGACCTGTCTTTTTATATATTTTACCTGTTCGCTTCAATAAGTTATTTTTAAAGATTATTTATTTTTACTGGAAAGGCAGATTTACAGAGAGAAATAAAGACTGAGAGACAGATCTTCCATCCACTGGTTCATGCTCCAGATGATCACAACACTAAGTTGAGCTGACCCAAAGCCAGGAGCCAATTTCTTCCTAGTCTCTCAAGCAGGTGCAGAGTCCCAATGCTTTGGCCATCCTCTATTGCTTTCCCATGCCACAAGCAGAGAATTGGGTGGAAAATGGAGCAGCTGGAACATAAACCATTGCCCATATGGGATCACAGCATTTGCAAAGAGAGGATTAGCAGTTGAGCCATCGCCCAGGCCCTAAATGCTTTTGGTATGTCTTCTCCATCATTATTTTTATTATGTTTATTCCAAGGGACTTTCATTGGAAGCTTGCTGTATTAACTAAGTTTTTAATATTATTTGCATCTCAAATTTTACATATAGTAGTGATCCATGTAAAATAGTTATAATTTGGGAATTCTTCAAAAATTCAAAATATAGTTAGTACATTAAATTAAAGTAATTACTGGGTTTTTTCACTTTTGAGTCGTACAGCCAAAAAAATCAAGATTGATTTCTTAGTTGAAGATTTGGAGAAATTATGCCGATGGTGTCACTTTGCTGAAAAAAAAACCAAATTACATTGAAACAGATGAAATTATATTAGTGCAAATTAAAAATGACTAGTGATGCTTAGGTACATTTTTCAAGTGAAAAATGTACTTTCGTGAATAGTAAGTATATTGAAAAGAAATTTCAACTTCCCTGTAATTCTTAGGTCTTGACCAATGAAACTTAAACTATTACTAAGATATGTTGAAATTTTGCAAGAAACTTTTAAAAGCTATTACAATCAACATGAATTGGCATGCACTTTATAAATGCTTAAACACAGTTTGTTCAATTAAACAAGTGCCAGTTTGAACCAATGATGTGATTAACACATCTTTGTTGAAATGGTTGAGTTCTGTTACTAACAACTTTTTCTATATTTACCATGAAAATGTTCCAATGTTTATATATTTTGCTCTCCATTAATATTCACTAATGTCTCAGCTGGTATTTGTAAATGAAATTGTATTAAAAATGGTGTAAATCTGCTGTCTGAAATGCCTTGTAGGCACTCTGTTTCCCTTCACCAAATCTAGTTTGTAAGGGAATTACAAACAATTCTGGAGACTGGCTGTAGATGCCTTGGATCTTGTACCTCCTGTGTATTTTCAAGTACATTACTTTCTCTTAGAGCCAGTGTCCACACGCTTGAAGCATAGTGTTTCAGTGTAATTAAAATTGGCTTCTGCTGTAGAAAAACCACCAATGACAATTTGGCCCAATTCTTAGTAGACGGATTAATTATACACAGGAGACTAATTACTTCTCCCATTTTGATGTTTTAAAATCATAGTGTGGATTCTGTGCCTTGGGTAATTAAGTGATTGTTTATTTTGAGGATTATCCAAATGACTTATATTACTAGTCTATACCCATGAAAAAATTATCTTAGGAAATAAAGCTGAAACACTAAAATTTTCCTTTCTTCTGTATTTTAAGCATAACATATAATTAACTAAAAAAATTATGAACTTAGTAATTATGACCAATTTGCACTTAAAATTAATGGTTTGGAGATGTCCATTTTAAATGTCAATATTGATCTAAATATAAACAAGTCAGTTATACAATTTAATTTTAATTAAGGTCATCAAGAATGTTCAAATCTCTCCTACATGAAGTAATGAGAAATCAAATTAAAATCTAAACTGGTTTTATGTAGCTGTCTAATTATGTGTATTTCTACAATGAATTTCCATGGAAAGGATGCATATTAATAAAACAGTATCTTTTGTTTGATTTAATCTTTTGAGTTCGACTAGCATTGCACATGTGCATTTCCCACTTAGTACAGCTTTGCAAGTTGTGTTATCTTGACAGGATGCTAAACCTGTATTTATATTCTGACTATAATAATAATGTAGTGACATTATTCCGCAGCTTATCTTCAAAGAGCTCAAAGGCTGTAGATAACATGTTATCACACTTATCACGGCATTCTTGTGAATTTTGATGCTTTCTTTTCTTAACTGTTTGTTTGAATTAAATATTCCATCATGGGGTGATAAAAATGAAAACACTTTGTACTGAATCATTATGAGGAGCACTATTAATTTCTCAAAAATCTCAAAATTTGAATTTTTATAATATTAGAAAAAGTCTTGCAGTTATTTCAAAAAGGTTTCAAAATTAATCTTTCTAGGACTTTTTACTAATGTTAGAACTGATTTTGTGCATTCTGAAGGAATAGTTTCCACAAGATGAGCACGCTTCCCTCACTCCTTCTCAAACTCCTTCCTGTATACTTGGTCAAAGTAAATTCCTTTCAAAAAGAATGCTGGTCTTTCCTGTTGTTCTGTGCAAAGAATCCAATTCTCTGGTGTAGACAGACAATATCTTCCAAAATAAAATAATTCTACTTTCACAAAATATGTTTGTAATTTGTAATCGAAATGTACTATGACATGCACTTCACTTTCTGCCTCCCATTCCTCTTTCCTTCAGATTTTTTTTTCATGAGTTAAACAGAGAGAGAGAGAGAGAGAGAGAGATCTTGCTCTAACTAATTCACTCTACAGTCGACTGCAATGGCCAGGTTTGGGTCAAGATGAAACCAAGAGCCAGGTTTCATTTGCATCACACACATAGTGGCTTGAGCTATCTTCTGCTGCTTTTCCCAGGCCATTAGCGGGAGGCTGAATTGGAAATAGCATGACCAGGACACGAACCAGGAGCCATATTAGATATTAGCACCGAAGCGGCTACTTCATGTACTGTATCATAATATAGGCTTGCGACCTCATTTAAAAAATTTTTTAAACCATAAAACCATACACAACTCTAATTATAAGCCCAGGTTGACAGTCAGGAATAAGACATTTCATTGAATACATCCATGTTGAATGGCAGATATTATGTGGTCACCGAATGAATTTATAGTTCTGTGTTGTCTACAGTTTGTGAGCAATTGGTATTTTGGGGAAATGGGTGTGTTTTTGAAGAGGAAATGTTGCATTAACAGATGCATTGAGTGCCTGGCATGATAGCCTAGTGGCTAACTGCTCACTTTGAACAAGCTGGGATGTCATATGGGAACCAGTTCATCTCCCAGATGCTCCATTTCCCATCCAGCTCTCTGCATATGGCACAGGAAAGCAGTGCAAGATGTCTCAAAGCCTTGGGACCCTACACACGTACGGGAGACCTGAAAGAAGCTCCTGACTCATAGCTTTGGATCAGCTCAGCTCTGCCCATTGCAGCCACTTGGGGAGTGAATCATCAGACGGAAGATCTTTCTCTGTGTCTCTCCTCCTCTCTGTATATCTGACTTTGTAATAAAAATAAGTAAATTTTGATTGCTTTCCCAGGCCACAAGCAAGGAGCTGGATGGGAAGAGGGGCTGCCGGGATAACAACTGGTGCCCATATGGTATCCCAGCATGTTCAAGGCGAGGACTTCAGTCACTAGGCCACTGTGCCGGGCCCTACTTATGAAATTTAAAAAGAGTTTTCTCCTTCTAATTTACATTCATATTTTAATTTTTAAATTTAGGATAAAGTCATATAGGAGAGACCTCCAAAATACATAGTAACTGGAATTTAAAGTAAATTATTTTGGTGTAAAATTTTTGAAATCTGTATATAGTGCTTTCATAATATGCATGGTCAATGAATTTTTGAATAATGCAAACCATTTTGTAAGGCTTGCATTAAGACCATCATTAATGACCAGTAAGATTGGCACCTCATTATCTAATAATCTCTTAAAATTTCTACCATTTCAATGCTGACACATGAGAAGAATGAACTCTTGATATGAATATTGGGTGGGGGAAAAACTATATTCAAACCTAAGTGTTGTGACTTCCTTCCTCAAAGATACAGTTTTGCATCTCTGTGTTCCCAAAGTAAGAGGAATGCAGTGTATGACATCCCACTCCACAGAGGCAGCTTCCTTTGGAGGGGAGCTTATCTCTGTCAGTAAATGCACCTCCTGGCCTATGGCATAGGTAAAGTGAAATACCGCTCAATAACCATCTTGGAGATAATCTTAGAGCAAGAAAAATTTTGCATCAGGCTCAAGCTGTTGCAGAAGTAACAGTGTCGCATAACCCTTAAGATATGTGCTATAAGGAAAACTCAATATTTGAGGTGTTTGGGGAAAACAAACAGAAAGGAGTAGTTTTATGGCAACCCCTGTAAAGTCTTCTTTCAACGTAGATAAACCATTAGATTTTAGTGGCTTTTTTTGTTGCTCTTATTTTGGTGGATGGAATAGTATATTCTTCCATTTCAAAACAGTAAATTAAAGGATTAAATGTGGTCTATGAACGAATACAGTCAACTTGATTTGTTGTTACTAAAAAATAAGCAAAATATTTCTCTTTTCACAAGGCTTATAATAACACCTTAAAAATAAGGTATAAGAATTCTTGTGGATTAGCAAACACAATTAAGTTATTTGTTTTTAAGAATTCAAAATGCAGTGCAAATAAACATGCTGAATTTTTGAAGTGAAGGACATTCTAACTTACAAGACTTCTCTGTCTCCGAATTCTCTGGAGGAAATGAAGATTATAAAGCTCTTAGGGTGACAACACTGGCTACAACAGAACACAATCAATTATAGTCTATTTTTAGCTTCATCAGATGAGCTTTCTGTATCATTCAGTTTTGTTGATAAGCTAAAACAGGAGAAAACATGTAATTTAATTTTTGTGTATTGTACAGTATAAATAGCATTTCTGTAGTCTAATAAAGCAAGTGTTATTATAAAGGTATTTGGAGATAAGTGCAAATATTTTTGAAGAGTTTCTGTTTTCTACGTGAGGAAAATCCAATAAACAGAAACAAGATAAATAAGCAATATATTTGGAAAAATGCATAATACTGTCTGTATTTAGTCTTGTATAGGCCAGTATTCCCTTTTTTTTTTTTTTAAAGATTTATTCATTTTATTACAGCCAGATATACAGAGAGGAGGAGAGACAGAGAGGAAGATCTTCCGTCCGATAATTCACTCCCCAAATGAGCCGCAACGGGCCGGTGCACGCTGATCCGAAGCCGGGTACTTGGAACTTCTTCCGGGTCTCCCACGTGGGTGCAGTGTCCCAATACATTGGGCCGTCCTCAACTGTTTTCCCAGGCCACAAGCAGGGAGCTGGATGGGAAGTGGAGCTGCCAGGATTAGAACCAGCGCCCATATGGGACCCCGGGGCTTTCAAGGTGAGGACTTTGCCGCTAGGCCACGCCGCCGGGCCCCAGTATTCCCTTTTAATAATATTGCTTACTCATAGTAACGAGATGGTGCTCATAAAGGCAGGGTTTATTGAATGTGTAAAGGGAGGTATTGGAAAGCGTGATTCTTATTCCATTGTATTAAGCTTTAGGGGATGCCTTTTTGTAATACTAATATTAGATTTCCCTTTGCTTTGTTGTTAGTGGTGTTGCTGTTACAAACTATATGAAAGAAAAGTTTTGTATTTATAGCCCATTTGTCATTTTAAAAAGACGTTGTTGGTATTATCATATTACTGAATATTAACTTTTTCTTACATCCTGGGAGTTGAAAGGACTTATACCTGTGTAAGATCTTAGTAAAATGAATGTGAAAGAAGGCAAAAATGAAATCCATATTGAGTCCCTAAAAGCATAGGCAAGATCTCAGGGTATCTTAACCTTTCCTTCAAAATCAAAAGGAATTTTTGGAAGTGAGCAAATGGTAAACTCTTGAAGATTCTATTCATGGGATTCAAGGAGCCCTTTGGTTTTCTAATGGATAAAAATTTGTAGGCAAGTATTGCCCGCAAGAATTTAATGCAGAGAATTCTTGGTCCTGGGCAGGGGAAAATCATGGTCTGAGTGGGAGGCACTCACCAACTGCATGTAACCTCCTGGATTTACAGATGCCTGTTTGGTCACTTGAAAACCTGCTAAGGAGCATGGCGCCACTGACCAGTCCAAGGAAGAGTGTGGGCACCACAGAACAACTAGCAACTTGTGGAGATGAATATATGCTTGTCAGTCCCAATTTTATTCTGTGGGAATCTTGAAGAACTCCTTGCAGGTCCCAGAAATTAAGCAAAGCTTCTTGGTTCTTTATTCCGTGTGTTGCAGTAAATTCCAGGTTTCTTTTACTACCTGGATGTCAGCAATTACCTTTGTGTGACTTGGGTCAGTGGATTCAGATTTTGGGATTTTATAATAACACTTCCATGTAGTTATGGTGGTTGTTCTCTAAAAAGACCTTTACAAATGCCTTCATGGTCCAATATTAAATCATCTCTTTTAACTTTGCTCAGAAATGTTCTTAATTGGTTATTCGACCAATCCATCACCTATGCCAAATCGAAAAAAAAAAAATGTCAGGAAAGGCTATCTTTATGCTATAAAGATGTTCTTTTCAAAGATTTATTTATTTATTGCAAAGTCAGATATATAGAGAGGAGGAGAGATAAATATCTCCCATCTGATGATTCACTCCCCAAGTGACCTCAACGGTTGGAGCTGTGCCTATTCAAAGCCTGGCGCCCAGAGTTTCTTCTAGGTGTCGCATGTGGGTGCAACGTCCAAGGCTTTGGGCCATCCTTGACTGCTTTCCCAGGCTGCACACAGGGAGCTGGATAGGTAGCTGGGGACCCATATGGGATCCCAGTGCATTCAAGACAAGGACTTTAGCCTCCAGGCCACGGAGCTGGGCCCAAGATGTTCTTTTTAACAATCATAATTGACCATAGTTTTGAGATATTTAGGAGTCCACTAATATTTCGTTGCTTCAAAATTCTGTTTTATGTATTAGAAGGGAAAGTCAGATTCATATCAAATTGCCAGAAAAAACGATTGACAAGGAAATGTACAATGCAGCAGAATTGTAATGAAGTAAATCTTTAGGAAGCAAAAAAATAATTAGATAAATGTAAGACCATCTCTTCTGTCTCTTCTGTGCTATTTCTCCTTTAAGAACACTCATTCGGAAACAAGATTTTATTTTGTCACTCAGGGTTTAAGCTGAACCTTTGTGTGTTTCTATATTAGCGTAAACAACATATTGAATCCCACAGTGACACTATTTTTCCTGAGGACTTTTTTAACTTGCAGAACCCACTTGAGTCAGGCTACAAAATCAGTGGTAAGAGTAAGAGGTAGTGAAATGAGGTTCAGGAGTGCCACCGGTGAAAGGTGCCAATACAACTGGACTGTATTGTCAGATTAGCATTGAAAATATTTTTGCCAGCTCTGGAACCGAGTGCTTTCACGCCAAGTAGCCCAGTGTGTCTTAGTGAGCACTGCTCTTGTTTCATTAAAGGACAGCGTCTGGTCCCAATCTAATGATGTCCAGCAATTCCAAGTTGCTAACGCAACTTCCTTCAGGATATTGGGGACATGTATTTAAAGTGGTGATTTCAAGGGGGGCTTCAAGGAGGAATCCCAGGATCTTCTAGCTGTTGCACAGGCACTATCACTACATCATTCAATAGAATATTAGCCATATCCTGTGATCCTACAAATATAGTGTACAAGGTATTCACACTTCACATAACTCTGTTGTGTTCCAGGTTGCACACAATAGGAATTGAACACCAATGTTGGCAACTTTTTGAATTCCTTTGAATTAGTAAGTTGCCTGTGTGGCCATGCAAAATAATCCCCCTAAGAGACAAGCCAATTATCCTCTGTTGTATAATGTGAGCTTAAATCAATTTATTTGTTTAAGATTCCTGGATGAGAAAGATGACTCTATTTAGGAAATTATAAAGTAAATTAAGGTGGCAGATTTAATAGGAGAGACATGCCTACAGGACTTAAACACTATTTTAATGAAAATAGTTTCTGTCTGACAGCTCAGTTCAGGCAGAAGCTTATAATCTCCCAGACAGAGATATGAACATACATTTGCATTTGTTTTGCAATCTTTCCCTCGAATACTGCTGTGTTATTGTGTTGGAATGATGGACTTTGTCCTAAAGAAAATGGCTTTTTTTTTCTCCTTCACCTTTCCAAGTGCTATGAAATACCAAATGTAGAAATGTAACTTTGGGTAATATAAGTGAGTGTTAATAAAACAAACAAAAAAAATCACCAATGCTAAGAATTTTCATTCTCACATAAATCTTTTGGTTTTAAATGAGGAGTGGAGAGGACAGACTATAAGATCTAATAAATTAGCATTTGAACAGTATGTCCAAAAAAGCATAGATCCTGTAACTGGCTGATGGTAGTGTTGCCACCGGATGACATTTACATAATACTTTCGAGGACATTCAGAAGAATTTCAATGGAATTCTTCCTTAAAAAATGATACAGATGGAAGGTTGGCATAGAACTGCCTGGAGCGTTCAGCAAGTCTTGGTTAGGAAAAGGTGAGCATTTCTGATGTGCTTTCTTTTCAGCGTATGGAGGGAGAAGGAACCAGAGAGCTCCTTTTGAATGGTAAGGATAGTGACAGCATTTTATATTCATAAATTGCTTCATCCAAGACTTCCACACACTTCCATTCAGAGAAACAAATTGCATAGTGTCTCTTCTATTTAAACTGTCCAGGAAATCCCACAAAATAGCAGTTCTCCTGTGGGGACAGCACTAGCTAACTCTTGTACAAGAAAGTATTAGAGACAGAAGAAATCAGCCTCTGGAGAATGCACTGGGGAGAAGAGAGCAGAGGGCGATGTCACAGCAGTAAGCACTCTCCACAATACAGAAGGGTTGCCTGACGGACACGATCATTCTTCTTGGTCATGGACACTATAACAGAAGACAATTCCTAGATCACGTTATTGTGCTCTAAATTCTAGTGTTGATTATTGTGGGAAGCAAGTTATATAGGTTCTTTATGTGTTGCTGTAGGGGGAATCATAATATCCACTTCACAGATGTTCGTGAAGATGATCAACAGTCACTGTCATTTATACATGCCTCAGGATAATGCCTGACAGACAGCGTGTGCTCAAAAATGTTATTACAATCATCAGGATTTCTGGTATTTGCTCTCAGTTAGGTTCCTTAGAATATACATTTATCAATCGAGGGGTGTAGAGAAAAATTTTCCTGTAGATTTTCTCTAAATCATAGCAAATACACTTTACTGACACAGCTGGATATGGATGAGGAATCTTCAAAAGGTTATGTGAGAGAAAAAGCTCTATATGGGTTTCAAAAATTTTTAGTGTGATATGAACTTATCTTCTCATTCTATTTTCTACAAATCTTTTAAAACAACCTTGTCAAATCGTTAATTCGGGAAGCTTAAAGAAGTGTTTTTAATATCATAACATTATTAAATATGGAGATCACATTATCTTTCTTGAACTTTCTTAGAAAAGGGCACTTTATGCATGGTCACCACGTGCTGCTAGTTTCACTGGTAGATGGTAATGGAGAGGACTTCATGCTATGTGCAGGGTGTGGATTTTTGGCAGTCTAATAAATTGTCTTTAAATTCATTGTGCCATCTCACGAGGCACGATGATCATACAAAAAAAAGGTTCAATTAAAATAGTTGTCAACAATACACTAGTCATGGGTAAAGAAACAAATATTAAAAGGATGCTGATATTTTAAATGAGGGTTATGTTTCTGTCACTCAGAGTTACACAAAGTAGGTAAATTTATTCTTTGGAATTTGAAAGCCTTAAAATATGCAGTAGGGGAATATTCCAGGAAATTTCATAGACAGCAGCTTTAGTTGGATAAATTCAGGAGACTCTAACAGTGAAATTTTGGAATGTTTTACTATAGCTGCAGTTGAACGTTCATTTTATAAAATAGTTCCTATATTTGTAATTCTATTGCTAAGTAATTGTGACTTTTATTAGCACATAGGAATCTCAAATAAGTATGTTCCTTATCTTCCTGTCTACCTTTCACACGTGTGAAAAAACAGGTTTTTTTTTTAATTTAATTTCTTATCCCAGTGCTACCATTGACAAAAAGGTGTTCCTAGATATTCATCTAGGTAAAAACTTTAAAACAATTTGAGTGTATACTATAACTTTATGTTAAAAATTTAAGTCTTATTATTGCATAGCTTAAATAAGTAGAATTATTTTTGTTTTACAAGTTTACTATGCTGCTTTTCACCATTTTATATATACCACTAATAGTGAACCATCTGTAGGCTCAATAATCAGTACAAATATATTGATATGCTTACAGATTAAACGTATATTTGGCATACATTTGCAATCCATATTCACCTTCCTTTGCTAATGGATATTTAAAACGTAAAGGCAATATTTTTTTTTTTTTACAACATTCTACATTCAGGACGATTCCATACATAGAAAAAAGTCTCTTTCCAACTCTCCCTGTCTTCAAGGTTAGTTGTGTTGGAGTATCTATATGTTAAAGATGACAGTACTTGTAGCTATTTTCCTTTTGTTTGTCATTTGCATGACTAGCTTTTGCAGATGTGTGGACAATTGTATTATGTTATTTATGTTTACTGCTGAGAAAAGGATAAACGGTACATAATAAAATTGCTGCTATCAACAGGTGATGATAAACTTGATAGGATTAAGATGGCTCACACAGCAATTTACACATGTGCACATGGACTCATAATCTTGGTTGTTCATTCTAAGGTGAACAAAATTTAGAAATATTTTAAGTCTGTTAAGAGGGCCACAGATAATTCTGATCTTTCAATAGTAGAGATATTATGTAACTATAATTAGAAACAACTCTATTAAGGGTATAAATATTTGTTCTCAAAATTATGTGAAATAGCTTGTGAAGTAATTACAATATGGAGAAATTTTATGGTTTGTTTGCAATCTGCATATTCTTATAATGTAGTGTTTTATAATTCCCCCATGTCATACATTATAAAAGCATATAAATCAAACAGTAAATAATAGCATTGGCTCCTCCAGAGAATACAAAAAGGGATTTGGAAGAGCGTATATTTAAGAGACCTAACTTCTATCAGAAAATTGTTATGCTAAACAAGTGTATATCGATGTTATATATTTATTCTTAAATTTTAGAGCATAAATATTTTGTTATTTTAAAAATTTCAGAAATATGATTAGAATACAGTAGACTATGCACATCAATAAATGTCTTATGACAGCCTGAATATTTGAAAACGTGTAAACATAAGGAACAATTTGGCTATTATTTTTCTGTAAATATTAATCACTTTAGGACAAGATAATCTGAAGGGATTCTTAGGGGAACAAACATTAAAGTAAATAGCCTCATGACAGAGCTATGCTATGTGATTAAATATTGAGATGGAACAGAGTTTTTCATTTATATTAAACGATTTTTAAAAATATTTGTTTATTTATTTAATTTGAAAGTCTGCATTAGATTCCAGCTCTGGTTCCCTCCCTAAATGGCTCTCTGAGTTGATTCTAAGCCAGGAGCCAGGCGCTTCTTCCAGGTCTCTCATGTGGGTACAGTGTCCCAAGGATTTAAGACATTCTTCTCTGCTTTCCAAGGCCATAAGCAGAGAGTCAGATGGGGAAATGGATCTGGGACTTGAGTTGGTACCCACATGTCATGCTGGCACTGTAGGAGGAGGAATAGTGTGTATGCCTCTATGTTAAAACATTTTTAAAGCATGCAATTGTAATGTTTATTTTGAAACATGGTTTTTCTTGTGCTTTGGCTTTTCTTCAATGTATTCTTTTTTAAAAAAATTTATTGTCAAAAGGTAGTATTACTAGTAACTTCTAGACTACCGCGTTGGTTAAGCTGGTTAGCACAAAAACAGTTGATTGTAGCCCTCCATCAAGATTGACATGCTCCAAATCCTTTTTATCATGCCTCCAGAATTAGGGCCACTATATCTTGGATCTATTGTCCTAATCCTCCTTCCCAGACTTTGTTTAAGCATAAAGTTTTCATGTTCAGTATTGTTGCCCTCAAGATCTTAAAAACATAGCCTATGTCCAGCATGATATCTCAGTGACTAAATTCTTGCTTTGCATATGCTGGGATCCTTTACTGTCCCGAGTTCATGTTCCAGCTGCTTCGTTTCCCATCCAGCCCCTTGCTTGTGTCCAGGGAAGGCAATAGAATACAGCCTCAAAGCTTTGGGACTCCGCACCCATGTGGAGGAACTCAAAAAAGCTCTGGTTCCTGGCTTTGGGTCAGCTCAGCTCTGGCCATTGCGGTCACTTTGAGAATGAACCACTGGACAGAAGATCTTTTTCTATCTCTCCTTCTCTGTATTAATGTGCCTCTCCAATAAAAATAAATAAATCTTATAAAATAGGCAACATAGCTTATTAACTTCTAGAATTAATAGCTTCTTAACTATTCATAAGAGGTCGTTTTGTCCATTTCTGGAATTCAGATTTGCCATGATGTCTATGCATGATGAAAGTAGTACAACCCATACTCATTTTATTTTATGAACTTGTAACTTTCCTTAGACCCGGTGGGGAAAAAGATAACACCACGCTGCTTCTTGCAGACTAGGGCTTCTTTTGAGAGTGTTTCACAGAATCTGTGGTTATCTGTTGCACTTTGGGGAGCCTGGAAGCGATTTCAGCCATGTAGGTAAAACAATAGTGCAAGAATGTCTTGAGTGTGGCTGTCGTGATAACTACCTCCTATTCTGCATCGCTTTCAGACCTGGATATCAAGCTGTGTGGAAGGGGAACTCCTCTCTTGAAGGCTCAGCCCACCCCCGCTCATCCCCAGGACTGAGAGTTGGCTTTAGATCTTTAGAAGCTATCTTCCCAGGTTGAACTGGGAGGCTTTTACTAAAGAGGAAAGGGAATCGTTTATGTAATAAGCATGTGTGTTGTGGGCCAGTAAGAGTCAACGCACATTAATTAACTTTGCAACCAGTTCTCCAGTCATTTTAGGTGACAATCCTCTGGTGGCTAAGTTGCATTTCTATTTTCTATGTTTTCAGTGCTCCAGGCTCCTACGGTTTGAACTTACAATTGATTTGGTTCCATTAATCTTTGTTTCTAATTGAGGTTCATAATACTTGAATTTACTCAGCATTTAACAATATTTATCTTATTTATTTGAACTAGTGACAGAGTGGGAGAGACAGAGAGAGAAAGACAGAGAGAGAGATCTTCATCAGCTGGTTCTCTTACAGAATGGGTAGATTATTAGGGAGACTGCACCATGCCACAGCCAAGAGGATTTCCATCTGGGTGTGCCACATGGGCAGCCAGAGTCCAAACATTTGGTACATCATCTGGTGCTTTCTCAAGAACATTAGCAGAGAGCTGGATCAGAATGAGATCAGTGAGACTCAAACCTGCAATCTGACAGGGAGTGCCAGCATCAGAGTGGCTAACTGCTATGCAACACCATCAGCACAATATATTCACTTAATATTGAATATTTCTAAAGTATTTAATTTGCTGTTCTACTTAGCAACATATCCTATGCAATGACACAATAAACACAAGTTAGCAATTTTAATTAGAAATGGACACTTACATCTAAGAAAGATTGCAATCCATTTTATAATGACATCAAGATTAATGATATGTCTGGCCCTCTGTGTAAGCATAGAACCAATAGAGTCTCTGTGATCTGTGTAAGAACCAAAGCAGATGCTAAGTTAAAGCCAGAAGTGCTCTTGTAGATTGAAGTCCTCTTTTCATCGCCTGGGAATGCTTCCCCGACCCGTGTGAGCTGCTTTTGCATCTTCATGGCAGAAAGCTTGAGCTATTCTTCCGACCTTCCCAAAAGCTTGCAGATCAAGACGTCTCTGAAGAGTTACAAACACAAGTATGGAAGTGAGGCATCACCATGGACTTGGCAATGATGTTGAAAGAGTGCCCTGCTGAACTTCTTTGTTTAGGCTCACTATTCTTGGACAGGAAATACGATCCTGTGCCGCCTCTCCTGCAGACACACAACAAAAACACTGGCACACAGACACTCAGACTCTAAAAGGACAGGGTCAGTCCTGATACGGTGCGTGTGCCTTAGAAACCGTCTGCTCCACTTTCCTACCTGATAGGTTACAAAACATTCAGGTGTTTGGCTGTTTTATATAAAAAACAATGAGTTCTATCACCCAACATCCAGATTCCAACTACAATAAATGTCCAAGTAGCCCTGGAACATTTCTCCCCTAGCCTGTCTCCAAGCATATCTAAATGTATGTGATTTTGTTCCTGAGGGGTGGGGAGCATAGCCTTAGAACTGAAGGAAACAGCTTGCTAAGAGTGACAACACCCCACTCAGTCTCTTTGGGCTTAGTTGTCTCACCTGCAAAGAGATAACAGGAATAACTGAAATTATTCCAGAAAGATTTGTGCTCAGTAGTGACTTTGCACAGCTATTTGAAGATAACCTCTTACACTTTAGAAAACCCTGCCTAAAAACATTTTTTTTTCTGTATGTTGCCACGTTGGATCCAGCTGTATGTGTGGAAAAAATACATGCAGTAATGGATGCCTATTTTTCTCTAGGGTGGAAGATTTGGAGCCTGTATGCGCACTTTGTACGCACACATTAGAAACCACCATTGAATTACTGGGATAATTTTGCTTGATCATAAAATGTTCTGCTGATTAAATGGTGATAATTTGTTCATAATCTATTTAGTATTTTTGTCATATGTAACAGTAACTTTGCAAAATTTTCTCTTTAAGGTTACGCTTAGGTATTTTTATTTGTATATATTGATTTATTAATCCCATATTGATTGCTTCATATAAAATATTAGGATGGTTATAATCAAGAAGATAAACAATGAGTAGACTTGACAGAGAAGTTTAAAACCTGGAATTCAGGTAATTCTGATGTATACGTAAACTGGCATAGATGGGCCAGACATAATATAGCTCAGTGGCTAAGTGCTCCCTGGCAAGTGCTGGTTTTCCAGACAGACACCAGTTCATTTTCTGGCTGCTCCACTTCCTTTGCAGCTCTCTGTTTTGGGACCTTGTCGCCACATGGGAGACCCAGAAGAAGCTCCTGGCTCTTGGTTTTGGATCGGCTTGTCTTCTTCTGTTGCAATCATCTGAGGAATGAACCAGCAGATGGAGGATCTTTATCTCTGTCACTCCTTCTCTTTGTAAATCCGATCTTTTTTCCAATAAAAATAATTAAACCTTAATTTAAACCTTTAGTTTTTCCAATAAAAATAATTAAACTTTTATTAATACCATAAACTTAAAAAATCATGCAAGATATGCACTTATTTTATATTAATAATATACAAATACATAAGCAAAGAGTGCATAAGACATAATAAAAGGAGATATAATAAACTCAGAAATGATAGCCTAAATATTAAAGCCAAAACTCACGAAGGGATTAGAAAATGCAAATTTCGTAAGTAGCATTAGCATTATTTGAGATTATCTCAAAAATTTTGTAGAAAATAGAATTGATATATATTGGTTTTGGTATAAGAGATTTGAAATATCCATATTATAAGGAGTGTTCCAAATGTTTATGAAAATACGCATTTTGTAAAAACTAGGTTTCATTTTTTTGCATAAAAAGATTGCAATGATCTTTTATGGAATTTTAAAGACTTATTGTATGTATCTCCAAACTGAATAGCATAGAAAAATGTGAGTTGTTGAATAAAGCAAGGGCACAGATGGGTTATGGTACATACACTTACAGTGAACGTATTTGAAGATTCACAGGAGAAAACAGAAATAATGATGGGGAATTTGAAAGATAGTGCCTCTAAAGAAAACTCTGCATGGGTAGGTCTAATAATGATCCCAAAAGCAAGAAACAAAGTAACATCGAAGAAAAATACAAGGGTCAATAGCAAAGGAATTCAAATAGGAAAACTACTGACTTCTTAATACAAAATATGAAAGTAGTGTCAGCATTCATGACTGGCTAACAGAAATCACGGCCACCTCAGTTTTTATAACCAGCTTAAATGCCTTTAAAGTTAAACTGTGAGAAGGGCTAATAGAAACATGTTTCCACATTTCTCTTGACGAGCAGTTTTTGATGAGGGAGGCTTTGGCTTCAGAGTGAAACTTCTGGAATCTGCATTCATTCATCCAGTGTTACTAAGTGATTTACTGCAAGTTAGCTCCAGTAGTAACTTATACAATCACCAGCAATATTGGAAAATTCAGGCTTCTCAATATCTTCACTATTATTTCCACTCAGGTGGATAAGCTCCAAAAATGGTCATTTCCAAAGTAAAGAAAAAAAAGTTGCTACTTTCCGGCATCAAACATTTGCAATCTTGATTAGAATGTCAAGTAACTGTAAAAATTATGTTACTTCTTTATGAGCTATGTTGCAATTTATCTTTACATCCACCTGCTATAGAAATGTTTTTTGACTCAAAACAAAATTGCATTTTTTCTCAGTGTTGCTACCATTCCTTACTTAAAATGAATCTCAAGCTTATAATGCCTTTTTAGAAAAAGTTGTCCTGCAGTTAGCTATGACATTAATTTAGAATGATGTGCAATTTGAGCATAGTGATTCTGGAATTTAGTCAGATTATTTCTCTGCTCAAAGGAGTTTCAAAGTTGTCAGCATAAAATTGTGTGCATGTTAAAAACTTTGTTTGTGAAACTTTTTAAGAACTTGGGACCCACCAAGTTGGAGTAGAAAAATCTGGAAAATTAATATAAAAACACACTGAAGTTTTTTGAGAGGAAACAGAAGAAGTACAAATCTTCTTTTCCCTTTAGTAACATAAATTAGATTGAAGAATCACTTATATTTATCACATCCAGCAAACACAATAAAAAACCAGCTTATAACATTTAAATGTATGTCATCTAAAAAAAGAAAACATACTGAACTTTATTTTTTGAGGTTCAGATACTATTTAAGAATATAAGGTAGCTACCTGAATATATTGCGGGGGGGGGGTAGGGTGCGAGAGAATATTACCATTTTCCTATCTCAATGCTTTATGTATGAACAAATTTTGTATTGCTTATACTTTGCCTCCATAATAAATTATAGTCTGTATATAACTGAATTCATGCATCATTGAATAACTGAACAAATGCACAGAGCAGGTCATTGTGAGTTGACACAAATAAAATGGTGGAATGGCATTGTACTGTTTTGCTTTTCAGGAGAGTAGGATTGTATTTAAAGACAGCTATCTGGGTATTTCAGGTGAACAGATAAAATCCAGGTAAATGTAGGTTCTGTGATTTCCTTGAGATGATTTTACCTGTGTATGTTTTATAAAAATTTGCATTTGTATGCTCCATATAACAGGTTAGTCACCTGATGAGTAAGGCAGATCAAGTAGTGTCCAACTGCCTATGATGTCTTTGATTAGCGGAAGGACTTTTCAATCACAAGTGCATTCCTCATTATAAAAGTCCATTCCGCATTGCAACGTGGAAGCAATGGGGCCCAGCATTCTGAGGTAGCAGGTTAAGTTTCTGCCTGCAATTCTAACCAAATCCCAGCTATTCTAATCAGAATGAAGCTCCGTGATAATGGCTCAAGTGCTTGGGCACTGTGCCTATGTAGAAGATCCAGAGGAAGCTTCTAGCTCCTGGCTTATGATGGGCTTAGTTCTGGCACTGTGCCTTTATTTGGGGTGAAGCAGTGGGTGGAAGATCTTTCTCTCCCTGCTCCCTTTCTCTGTATAACTCTGCCTTTCAAATAAAAACAAATATTTTGGAGGAGTGGAAGCAATTGTCACTAGTGCTAACTTTATCCCATAGAACTTTGGTGATGATGAAAATGTTTTATGCCTGTATGGGTTGCTATGATGGCAATATCATGTGGATGTGGAGCAGATTCCATGTGGCTGGTGTGTCTGAGTGACTGAGTGTTTCATTTATTTTTTCATGTTATTTTAACTAATATAAGTATTAAACTTTGATTGCCATATATGGCCGCTGGCTATCAAGCTGGGTAGTTAACTCTAATTCCATCTGTAGGAATGGAGGTTAGTAATACTGCACATAACACAAGATTAATACAGCTTTCTTTTTTATTTCTTATGTTAGGCAATATGAGACAATTTGTAAAGCTAATAAAACAACAAAGCAAAGGAAAAAGAAAACCAGAGTTTGAAGACTAGCATTGATAGACTTAGGTCAAAGTATAAAATTGTCATTGCTATAGATCAGACAGATTTCATGTTCCAGAATACTAAAACCGGAAATTAAGTGATATTCCATTTTCTGCTGCTTCATTCAGAATCTTAACTGCATTTATTTACATGCTCATTGAGGGTGGGTGGGGGAAGGTATGTAAAATTAAGAAGCTTCTGCCAGCAAAAAGAGAATGGGAATAAATATTTGCAAAGAGTTCATCTCACAGTGGAACTCGAGCAACTGAATAAGCTGAATGAAAACATATTCTAAACAATTCAGTTAAGAAATGGACAAAACATTTGAATATTCTCAAAAGACAAAATACGTGGGTGAGCGTTTGGCACAATGGTTAGGATGCTCCATGGGAAGCCTTCATTCCATATCATAGTGCCTGGGTTCAAGTGCTGTCTGCTCCCAAGGCTAACTCCTGCTTATGCACATCATGGGAAGCAAAGGATATGGCTTAAGAATTTCAGTCGCTGCAGCCCACACAAGCACCTTGAAACGGATTCATACAGCCTTGTAGTTGAGGAGTGAACCAGCGTTTGGGAAACTTGTCTCTGTGTCTCCCTTCCTTGCCAGCAAATAAATAAAATAAATAACAGTGCAAAATAAAAGTCAAAATATAATTTTCCATCAAACATATGAAATAATGCTCATTATTATTAACCATCAGAGGAAAGCAAATCAAAATCAGAAGACAATGTCTCACATAGGTATGATTGCCCTGGGGGAGCAGCAGAAGATGGCCTAATTTGTTGGGTCTTTATAGTCATGTGGAAGACCTGGAAAGAACTTTTGGCTCTTGGCTTTGGATCGGCCCACCTCTGATCATCATGACTATTTAGGAAGTGATTGAACAGATGCAAGATTTCCCTGTCTCTCCCTCTCTCTCTTTCAGTAACTCTTTAAAGTAAAATTGTATAAAATATTTAAAACTAAAACAAAAACTAAACCAAAATAAAGCAAAACAGCTCATTGAACATAAAACCAAAAATATAGAAACTCTCTGGTATTTAGCTTGGAAATTAATTATGGTATAAAGGAAAATTTGACCCAGTCTTAAATTAATTTGTATACCTATTCCGAGAAAACACATTGCCAGAAGATCGTGATGATGTAAAACACCTTTTAAAATCCATTTAAACTCTGAGAGTAAACTCAAAAGCCCCAGATACTGTAACTTTCCCAGTGGCCAGACTGCCATGTGATGATTCTGATATCGCTTCCTCCCACGAAAAGCTTCCTATTATTTCCTTCTGTTGACCAGCAATATTTAGTTCTCCAAAATTTCTATTGCTTTTAATTGTGACTTGGAATTAATGCAAGGCAAATCCTGAAAATAGTGCAATGCACATAGCAAGCAACAATGGAAAACATAAGATCCAGAGATTTCCCGTTCACTTCTGCCTCTTCAGACTTACAGTTTCTCAGTACCTCTCTGCAGTGTGTACCTCTCCAGTCCCTCTCTCCAGAGTGATAAATTATGGCTAATGACATATATCTCCTATTAATGCACCACATGAACTAATTTCATGTTCTAAAAATACTCTTTTATTCACTTACCTTTTTTTCTCCACTAACTCTTGATGATCATTGTTTTTGTTGTTGCATTCATAGATTTTTTTTCTATAAAGATATGTAGTGGTTGATTCATGTTATTATATGTTTGTCTAAACTCACAGGCTGTACAAAACACAGACGCAACCTTAATGTATGCTTTAGTGATGATGCTGAATCATCAATGTAGGTTAATTGATAGTATTAACTGCACCATGTTGGTAAAGTGTAAAGTCTTTTTAGATGGATTTCTTTCACTCAGTCATATGCATTTTGTGTTCCTTCCATGTCTTTTTATGTCTTAACAACAGCTCATATCTTTTTAGCACTAATGTAGTATTTCATTATCAGTATGTGCTGTAGTTGATTCATGAATCTACTAAAGAAAATGCCGATGATTTCTAAGTTTTGCGAATCTTAAGGAAAGCTGGTCTAAACATCCATGTGCACATTTTTGTGCAAGTGTAAGTTTTCAACCTGTTTGGGTAAATACCAAGGAACACCATTGTTAGATGGTATGATAAGAATGTGTTAAAATTTATGAGAAACCATCAAACTGCCTTGGAAAGTGGATGTATGATTTCGTTTGGATAGTAATTAAAAATAGTATTAAAAGGGAAGCAGAAAGGAATCGAGCTGTGACCCTACTTGAAAATATTTATACCTATCAGCACAAATCTCCTAGGAACCCTCTATCAGTGGGAAGATATGACACTGAGTTTCACTTAATATTATGGGCCACAAAATGAGCTAAGTACAACAGGCAATATCTTTTAGAAATTTTCACAGAATCAAAATCCAAACTATTGATTTATGGACATGAATGATATTCATATAGTTTTCTATATCTTAAGCTCTAATGAAAAGCTACTGAAACACTGCTTTGTCTTTTTCTAATTGGTATGCATTCTAATAAGATCTTATCTGTGTGTCATTTTTTAGCTAGCAAATTTTTAAAGAAGTGGTTTTTTCCTTGCTTCTCCTTCTTTTGCTTTTTTTCTTCACACACTCCACTGACACATAATTCCTTAGTTAACAGCCTCAGTGCTTGGTCTGGAGATTCATTTTGAGCAAATTAGAAACCTATCACCCCATTCCCTTTTCCCTTAACCTCCCCATTTACACATTCCTGTGTATCTATGTTACATTTCCTTTTCTATGAACAATATGAAAAATAAGCTAAGAACAGTTGTTTATGATTCAATTTAGAGACTTCCTGTTTAAAAAGCATAAAGATTTCACACTTGTTCCTTTTTCTCTGTTTCAAACACAGACCTGCTGGCCAGCAAGGAAGGGGATTGTGAAGCAGAGAGAGCAGATGTATCTTCAAACTGTATGACTATAGCTCTTGAACTGGTGAGGACATTCTGCAAGTTTGGCTCCTGGGAATTAAAGAGGTGGATAGCCTAGGCAGAAGGTATGGACTGAAATAAATTACATGTTTGTGAATCATGTGTTTGATCTTAACATGGAGGGAGGCTTTGATCTCATGAACCTGCAGATCTAAGCAAGTTGGTATATGTAGAACTGGTCAGAAAGGAAACAAGCCTCCCCTGTCTCCACAGTTCATTTGTCCTTTTTTCTATTGTTGTAGAAGGTTTGAATGCCAGGCTGTCCAGTTCTGTTGGTCTAACTGTAGAAAAAACAAACCACTTGTGGGTTCAGCCTGGTTGTCTGTTTATCTGTCTATGAAGTTTCCATTTCTCCCGAAGCCAGTTCTTCAAAATAGATGATGAATGCTTAATAACGATGACTAAACGATGACCAGCAAAGTCAATTTATTTCAACTTCAGTCAAGATAAAATTAAAATAGAACAAGAATGAAAACATGTCTTTAAAAATGTTCAAATATAAATAAAAACATAACATTTGTGGAAAGTGTATGTGTTTCCAACAGATGCACAGTAAATGACCATGAACTTCATGACCTAAACAGTGTCTAGTTACTGCCTCTAATTTATGCAAGACAGAGATCTAGACAATACTGGAAAAGCTTAATTGGATTCTTGATTTAGAGTTTCAGAAGGATGCCATTAAGACATTAAGTGGGATGGGCTCTTGTCTAGAGGCTTGACTATAAGTGGACCTCCTTAGAACTCTATTCAAGTTGATAGAAAATCCAATTCCATGGGCTTAAGGACCAAAGTTGCTATTTTCTCAATACCGTTTGTGTAGACAGTTCAAATATTTTAAGTACCAAAATGTCATTTGCAGGTCCTTTTAAGGTGACTCTTTCATAAGCCACAGCATTTCTGCTTAGCTTTTCAAGGCAGACATCAGGCTGCAAGCTCAAATAGATCTCCAGGGAAGGCCTGTCCCATACAATCTCTCTTTGGAAGAACTCAAATCAGCCAATTTAAAAAAAGTTTAATTACATTTGCCATCGAATACGGCTTTATTACAGGACTGAGATTCTATCAGGCTCATTTGTCTCATCCAGCAGAGGGGATTAGAGAGATGCACACCAGGAGTTGAAGATTTGTGGGGCACATCTTAGAATTCTGCCTGCCAGTTCATCTAACTTAATACAGATTCACTGCTACAACAAAATAACTGAAGGTGGGGCCTTTTTACAGTGAAAAATCTATTTGGCTCATGATTGAGTCTGGTGGGTGTAGAGTAGAAGCAGCGTGCCACTTGTATCTTGGCTGTGGGCCGTTGGCCACGTCACAACCTGAAGGAAAGAAAGGAGAGGGAATTGCCTGTGTATTAAAGGGGCCAGGAGGACCCGGTATTGTAGCCTATAGGCTAAAGTACTGCCTTGCAAGCACCGGGATCCCATATGGGTGCCGGTTCTAATCCTGGCAGCCCTGCTTCCTATCCAGCTCCCTGCTTGTGGCCTGGGAAAGTAATCAAAGACAACCCAAATCCTTGGGACCCTGTGCCGGCTCTGGGATCCTGACTTCAGATTGGTGCAGTTCTGGCCATAGTGGTCACTTTGGGGAGTGAATCATCAGACAGAAGATCTTCCTCTCTGTCTCTCCTCCTCTTTGTATATCTGCCTTTCCAATAAAAATTAAAAAAAAATCTTCAAAAAAATTAAATAAAGGGGCCAGGAAGGTGAGTGACTTTGCTTTAAATGCAACCTGTTCTGATGAGAACTTTCTTGGCTCCAAGGAAAACTAAACTACCCCCTCTTGCAGGTGGCATCCCAAATTCACCCGGACCAGACTCTGAAAGGTTCCACCACCTCAACACTATCACAACTGGGGATCAAGCTGACAGGACGTGAGTCTTCCTCCCTCCCTCTCTCCCTCTCTTCCTTTTTCCCTTCCTTCCTTTCCAGATTTATTTATTTTTGCAGTGACCAGGGGCAGCCCTGCTGCATTATTCCCTTCCTGGCTCATGGGGACCTGGGGTTGCTACCTCATAAGGGACCATGGGGATAATGCAAAAAAAGGGTGTGTGGAGACTTGTGGGGCTCATGCCCAGGTGCATGGAGTGAGCCTGGGGATGTCTCCAGGTGGGGGTTGTGGGGGTGGGCTGACTAGAAAGGTGGGGGTACCTGCCAGCATGAGTGTGGGTTGGAAAGTGGGATCAGTTGAGTTGTGCTAGACTTCAATCCCCATTGATATGTACAAGAGCTGAATGGGATGTGGGACAGTTGACCAGTCTGCTGCACAAACTGGCAAGCATAGGAACGAGGGCTGGGGGTGGGCCTGGTTGGGTTTAATGTGAGTTGCTCTTACTAAGCTATAGTTCCCGCTGGTGAACGTGTGGGCCAAGTGTGTGGTTGGCTAGGCTGGGCTGAGCCACAGCATCCATTTGTTTATATAAGAAATGAGGTTGGAGACAGAACTGACCCAGCGATTGCAACTGCTAGTGAATGTGTAGACTGATGAGGGTGACAGGTTTAGCCAGAACCCATACTGGCAAGCATAGACACGAGTCAGGTCTGGCATCACTTTAGATGAGGTTTCTTTGGGGATCTCCCCAAATGAACCACTGGACTCAGAACCCCAGCCATGTGGAGCATCACAGGATCTGTGTCTAACTATGGAGTACATGTGTCAGAGCTGGGACTCCTCAGTCACTTAGATGGAGTCATGGACACTATATCCAGATGTACCTGAAGGATATTGCAGTCCGCTGGAGCCTGCAGAGAAAGGAGGGCAGAACAAATTGGTCAACTACCCCAGTCAAGTGTTGGCAGCAAGTATCTGGGCAAATAGAAACTCTGAGGTGGACTAAATCAGTCAATTAATGTTGTAAGTATTTCTTCATCCTCGGATCAGCGATACACATTTCAGAACCATTGAAATATTGGTACCACTTGAGCAAAATCCAATACTGGGGACTCTGGGCTGTCATCGGGAGGCCATTCTCCATTCCTGAAGATGTTGGGAGGCTGGATGCAACTTCTTCCTTTATCCTTCTCTCTGCCCCAGATACCAAAAAAAGAAGAAAAAATGTAAACAATGGTCTCACCCACATTCCTCTAACCCTCGACTCTTCCCATCCAAATCAATTATGCAAAACATCATCAAAAACAAAATCTTAAAATTATTTGTTTTTATTGGAAAAAGAGAAGAATATACAGAGAAAGATGCTATATCCACTGATTACCTTCCCAAATGGCCACAATAGTGGGAGTTAAGCTGATCTGAAGCCATTAACTAGGAGCTTCCTCTGGTTCTTCCATGTGGGTGCAGGTTCCCAAGGCTTTAGGAAATGCTCTTGTGCTTTGTAGGCCATAAAACAGGGAGCTGGTTGGGAGGTGGAGCAGCTAGAACACCAACCAATGCCCATGTGGGATCCTAGCGTGTGCAAATTGAGGATTTAGCCACAAAGCCATTGTACCAGGCCCATAAATCTTTCAAAAACATCCACAAAGCATGTACCAACCATTGACCCATCTTTAAGTGGAAATCCAGTGAGTTCTGTGCAGATTTGTCCTAACTATATGTTTGTATACCATTGACAATAATCTCAGATGAATACATTTACTAAAAACCAGAATAGGTATAAGAGAATTGGACCTTATACATCCTGACATTTTGATGAAGCTAAAAATAGACATTGAATTTTAATGACTTGCATAAATTAAAAAATCAGGAACGGGGCTCTGAATCACTCACACTTGTTCTCTTACAGATATGCAACCTAGAAATCCATAATTAAAGCATCAGCTGAATACATGCCCTCTGATATCTGTAGGAAACAAAAAATGTTTCCTTGTGTTTTGCTAGCATCTGGAGGTTTGCTGATGACATTTAGTGTTTTTGGTTGATGACACATTGCTTCAGTTACATTGCTTTCTTCTTTTCTGGGTATCTATGCTTCTTCCTTTGTGTCCAGGTTTCCATACTGTGCAGGAAAGAGAACAGACCTGGGGAGAGAGGAAAGAAAGAAAACAAGAGCGAAGGAAGGAAGGGGAATAGGAAGGAAAAAGAATATCTGTCTGTCAAGAGAAGTGGATTTGCAGATTAGCATTAGTTCCTGATTCTTCAATGTTTTCAGCTCTAGTCCCGTAGCTAGGTTCACTGCCCTGTGATTTGTGAAGTTCTCGTATTTGAGCATATTGTGAATTCCCAACTGAGAATTAGCATATCTGAGCAGTCAAGAAAACTGGCTGTGTCAGTTTCTATTCCAGTTTTCCATGTCAGATAAAGCAAAGGAATCAATGTAAGCAAACCACTTCCACTAAAATACTCTGAAAGACCTTGTGCCATGGACCTAGTGAGTAAATATGTCCAAGAGAATATTTGCATAACACAGAATAGTAAAACTCACTTGAGGATAATTCACAGGGGCATCCAATCTTGAAAGCCTAATTTAGTAGAAGGAAGATTTTGCTTTATCACAAATTCTTCATTTCTTCGTTGTTGGGAGCACTGCACCAATGCCCTGCCCTAAGATGGTGGCTGGTTCAAGGCCAGGAGGCAGCAGGAAGACAGGAGGTCACAGGTGAGGCAGATCTGCCTCCTTTCCAGGGCCTGGCCAGTCAGGTAGCACCCAGTGAACCCACGAGAATGCAAGTGATGGGAGTGAGAGCTGAAACTGCTAGAACAATAAATATAGTTATTGTCATCTCTAAGGCTAACCTGTCTTTGCAGTGTTTTGGATCATGGAGAGTATAACTGTTTTAGCTGCTTCTGTGATTTTTGACTGAAGGAATTGGGAATGCTTTCGTTAGAGAAGGATGCTTTTGATTGTTGTCTCATTGTTTATAGAATTATGGAGTCTGTAGTTGTGGGGGGATTCTGTATTTGGGATTTCTGTTTTGGAGGTTTTTTCCCCTTGTGGCCTGTTTTCCTGTTAGATGATGAGTGGTTTGTGTAAGTGAAAAATGTGATGAGAATGTGCTACTAGTTGGCGGATGATCGCATGTGCCTTGACCTTGGAGTCCTGGCTGTTGCTCCATAACTATTGTTAAAGAATGAATAATGGCTTGCTCAGAATTATCTTTTGAGACGCCTGCTTAGCCTTGAAATGCAGACGGAGTGACCAAATGACTGTACATGCCTCCTGAGTCATGAAGAAAAAACAAAATAATTAGTTGCTTGTGCAGAGGCTTGTGAGGTGTCTGAGTAAATAAAAAGGACAGCCTTTTCTTGGGCTGTGTGCAAGATCATGTAAGAACGTGTGCAAGATGATGTAAGAATGTGTGCAAGGTCATGTAAGAACGTGTGGGAATGGGTAAGACCAGGTGGGAACATGCAAGAATGCACCAAGTGTCAGTGTGTGTGTCTTTCTTCATCGCCGACTCCATGCACCCTTCCCGAGCTCCGAACTCTCTGCTGGAGCTGGACTCCGGCACTTCATGATTTACAACTATCCCATAAGTTTACTTAAAATGCTCTGATAAACACTTAACTTTTCTTTAAAACTCTATATTTTCAGTGAAATATTATTTTGATTTTGGGGCTGATGATAGTCAATTGTTTTCCCTCTCCCAATGTACTGAATCCTTCTATTGGCATCTCCCACTGAGCACAAAATATACCAACATAATCATTAGTGTTTCTAATTTAAATCCATTAAATGGAAAAGATAATATTGAAGTTGTTACAAATTTACAAAATAACCTAATTTATATGTGTTTTCTACTCTACGTCTCAATTACAGCTTTGTTGCCAGAGCTGCAAAATCAATTTAAGCTGTTCTCTCAAAATGCCTCGAAACCATTGAAGTAGAACGACTCTGGTGATTCAACTATTCTATTCAGCTGAAAGATAAAATATGGAATTTGCCATGAAATTAATATGTAAAAGAACATATGTACAATTGCGAATAGCAGAATATTCTCCCCCCTCTTTTTCCTAAACAGTAGTTTGAAGTTATTTGACACACAAAACATTACAACTGCACTGTATTTATGTGCTTTTATGTTCAGTCCAGTTTCTTTTATTTATTTATTTATTTATTTTTGCTATTTTTATAGGGTAATGTTTAAATTCACAAAGTGTAATAGAATTTTAAACATTTTTCAGTTTCCACCTCGGTGGATAATAGGTGGAAAGATACTGTTATATGAGAAAGAAAAATCAATACGCCCTAGAATTGTGGGTTTTTGGAAGTACAACTTCCAAGAAACAAAGCGTGACCTGTGACAGTCATTGATTTATCTATGTTATCATCTTACACAAGGGGTCCGTGTTTTTGACCCCAAAAACATTCCACAAGACTTCTAAAATCAACAAGTTTGAACATCCTGTTGCCAACTAAGATTGTATTTCTGATCCAACCTTTAAAAATATTGTGCTGAATGACCTTAAAGGGAATTGCTTATTTCTTCAGTCTTACTTATTTTCCAAGAAAACAATGTTTGTTATTGAGACTGGATTATTTTTTAAATTGTTGCATAAACATGTATCTACTTGTCATTTCATTTTGTTATTTATGATATTGGCTTAATTTAGTTTTTGTATAGAATTCTTTTGCTTTCCAGATGAAGATATATTGAGCTGCTTATACAATTCTTGAATGAGACACACATAGCTTTATTTTGCATTTTAGTTTAACGTACAACTTTCCACCTTTTAAAACATGCTCAGATTGACACTAGCTGCATCAAACAAATCTCCAGGACACTGAGGTATATACAACTTAGGAAAAAATCTAAAATAAAAGTTTGAAGCACTTGGCAAACAAAATATTTTTTTAAAGATTTTTTATTTATTTTTATTGCAAAGTCAGATACACATATGCATATATAGTGAGAGAGGAGAAGAGACAGAGAAATATCTACTGTACAAAGATCTTCCAAGTGACCTCAACAGCTGGTGCTGCGCCGATTCGAAGCCAGGAGCCAGGAGCTCTTCCCTGTGTTGCACGCAGGTGCAGCATCCCAAGGCTTTGGGCCAGCCTCGACTGCTTTCCCAGGCCACAAACAGGCAGCTGGATGGGAAGCAGGTGGCACCGAGATTAGAACCAGCACCCATATGGGATCCCAGTGTGTTAAAGGCAAGGACTTTAGCCACCAGGCCATGGCGCCAGGGCCCCCAAACATTTTTTATACTAGTTTAATCTTTTTTTCTTTGATAATTATGAAGTGTCACGTAATTGACAGTCATCAACTTTATAAAATATATCAAAAACATCAAAAACAGTTTATTTTAAGCCTTTAAAATAGACATGTAGAATGTTGAAAATTATTAAACATTCCAAAAAATGATCGTTTCTACTTTATTCTTCTGTGTTACTTAGGTTACAATGTATATTGTCTTTGCTACATCAGTAGGAAGTCGAAACCCTCTGGAAGGCAGTGGGAAGAGATTGGGGATGAAAAGGTTGCATATTTCACATCACACATAATGTATTTTTTTTAAATATTTATTATTATTGGAAAGCCGGATATACAGAGAGGAGGAGAGACAGAGAGGAAGATCTTCCATCCGATGTTTCACTCCCCAAGTGAGCCGCAACGGGCCGGTGCACGCCAATCCGAAGCCGGGAACCAGGAACCTCTTCTGGGTCTCCCCGTGCGGGTGCAGGGTCCCAAAGCTTTGGGCCATCCTCGACTGCTTTCCCAGGCCACAAGCAGGGAGCTAGATGGGAAGTGGAGTTGCCGGGATTAGAACTGGCGCCCATATGGGATCCCGGGGCTTTCAAGGCGAGGACTTTAGCCACTAGGCCATGCTGCCGGGCCCACACATAATGTATTTTTTTTTTTTTCTTGTCTCATGTCTACCTATTATATAATCCCAAATGAATCTCATCTTCTTCACATATCTGAATACTTTCATGTCATTGTCACAATGACCGTGACAGATGCTATGTGACAGACATTTTTATAAGAACCTTTCAATATTAAGCTCTTCACCTCCCATACCTACACAGAAACCAAATTATTTGGGCCAGAGTCTTGCTATTATAATCACTGAAAGAAGAAGGACATGCAGAGTGCTCAGAAGCTGTGTATTTAATCTTCAAGTTTATATTACCTCTTTTTGTCTGAAATCATAGGTATCTAGGTGCTTGTCCTGTGGGCCAATGGGCTAAGGCACAACTCAAGACATTGGCATTATAGATCAGAAAGCTGGTGGGAGACCTGGGTTCTCCGCTTTCCCAGGCCTTGAGTCTGAGACAGCAGCACAGGACACCCCAGGTAATTAGGAAAAAGCGCATGGAATTTTGTAGCTTTTTGGAAATGAACCCAGTCCAGTTTCTCTCTCCTCTCACCCCCTCTCGTCTCTCTGTGTATTGTGTCTCTTTCTACATGCATTGGAATAAATAAATGCCCTCTTTAATATGATGCTCATTTATTTTATGCTTTGTTTCTGTAGTCATTTTTCGTATCATATGTGTGCATTTTGCTTAACAAAACAGTGTTTGTTTCTTGTCCAGATAAAAAGCCACAGTGGTACACAAAGAAGCACCAGGTTTCTTTAGGGCAGCACATCCTCTTCCCGTTTTCCTCCATCACTACACACCGAGCCTTCTCCATCTCAGTGCAGTTAGCTTTTGGGACTGAGGAATTCTTTGTTGTGGAGAGTTGGCCCTAACACTGATGGAAGTTGTAGAGTCTCCTCTATGGCTTTTTGCTACATAGTACTGACCCTGCTCATTCTCTTGTACAGAGAGGTGACAAAATATTTACAAACATTGCCAAAGATCAAGTGGGGCATAAAATCACCCTTAGCTGGGAAACCTTGTCTTCAACAAGATTTTTTTTGTCTACTCTATGTTGACAACTTCCTTTTTTTGTGAATTCTGCTTCTGTCAACATTTGGTACGTTGGTTATCCAAAGTCGTGTGCATTCTGCCTTCTCATTCATTTTTGTGAGAAGTTATGGTCCATTTCAAGAAGATTACCAAAAATCTCTTTCATCTTGTTTGTTCTTTGCAACAAACATTAGCCATTTTTAACTTTATTAAAAATAAACTACGTCCCCATGATTTCATGCACCTTATTTTCTTTCTGGATGTTCACGCATTCTTTGTTCAGCTCATGCTTTGTTCTCCAGACCACTCTTGTTCATCATAAAACAGCGGAGAACTAAACTAATTGCAGGATATGTGTTTCCTGTCACTGAGATGTTTGTAGCAAAATGTTGCACTATTTTTAATTTTAGTTCTGATGCTAAAAAACTTAATAATAGATGTTGGATCTTGATTATTTTAAATTTTGGTGTTGCAGGAACAACTTTGTAAGGTTGATATATTAATGTGGAAGTTACTGTTTTTATGCACAAACATTTAAAATCATTTCATAAACAATACATTGCATTATTTATATATTCTAATTTGTTACATATGTGATTAATCATTGATATACTTTCATTGGCTGCATTATATGATATTATGTTTGTGTCTATACAGTTTTTATTTGTGCTTTTACTTGCAATGTTCTGTATAATACCAACAAAGTGCAATACAGACTGAATTTTGGTGTATCAATGGTTATTTTGATATAATTTTATGAGTTTAGTTTGTTTTTAAAAATTTATTTGGCTTATTTATTTTCATGTAAAAGGCAGATTTTTGCAGAGAGCAGAGAGAGAGAGAGAGAGGGAGAGAGAGAGAGAGAGAATATCCCATCCACTGGTTCAGTTCCCAAACAGCTGCATTTTCTGAAGTTTATCAGAAGCTAGGAGCCATCCACCAGTAAGAAGGCATTGGGCCTTTTCCACTGCTTTTCCAGGCTGGGTCAGAGTGGAGCAGCTGTTCTGTTCTGGATATGGCTGCAATCTCCCTTAGCACAAATGTAACTGGAGCTGGGCACACCGAGCCTGGCTAAATGCCAGCACCATCTGGTGCTCTGGAGAACCTGGGTAGATGTAGGACAGACTAGGCTGAGTCTCTGTCCCTACTGAGCCATATGTGAGTACTGTCTGGGTATGGATACGACTTGGCTGGGTTGAAACATCCAACGTCAAGAACTGGAATGGATTGAAGACCAGCAATGAGGGCTGACCCATAGAACCACCAGTGTGCGCAAGATCTGGCATAGGGAGAGGTTCTGAAGGAGGAGCTTGGGAAACTCCTCTGTCAGAACACAGTCCCTACAGGTGAGCGCAAAAACCATGATAGGGAGCGACCCAGACCAGGCCAGAGGAAGATACCCACCAGCATACACTTGGCATATGTCCGGGGCAGACCAGGCTGAACCCGTTACATAACCTGCTGATGAATCCGAGCACCAAAACAGAGTGTGGGTCAGGCCAGGTTCAGTCGTGACACAAACCAGTGCACATTACAGAATGCCAAGGTGAGATGAGCGGTGCCAGATGTGGCCACAGTGCCCAACCAGCACATGTGAGAACCGGTAGGGGGAATGTAGACTTCCCCTGCTGGACAGCCACTGGTGAGTTGGGGTGGGGGCAGACCAGACCAGGCAGGACTACAATACCTGTGGGCCTCAGGTGAGCTAGATTAGGGAAGGGCTAGGTCGGGCTGACTGTTCCAACTGGTGCAAGTAAAAATTAGACTGGGTGAGGACTGGTTGGGCTTTGCCGCAGCACCAGCTGGCAGAGGCTGGCACTGGGAGCTTAATCTGTCAAATCCAACTCCAGAACCTCCTATAGAGTGCAAAATTCGTAAGTTGGAGTGGCCTAGTTGGGAGATAGTGGGCACCTCCCTCTTGGGTTACAACTCCCAGTGGAGAGCACGAAAACCAGGACAGGAGCAGGGATGGCTAGACAGAAAGGCACCTGCCAGTATGTGTGTAGACTGGATAGTAGGGTTGGTTGGGTTGAACTAGGCTTCAATACCCATTGACATGTTCGAGAGCTTAATCTATGACAGTGCTGGTATTCCTGGTCTCTTTTCTATTCCAACTATCAATATTTTCTAATACCACATGAGATCTATTACTGCCTATTTTTGTTACTCTTGAATCACATAATTTTAAAAATACATATCATTGGCATATTAGCCCCTTTATCAAGCTTTAAATAGCTGGCTACAACTGCACTTTATTTTTTTTCCTTTTGTGAGGATTTACTTATTTTGACTGGTGCCCATTGGGAATGCTACTGAACAGGATTAGTCTGCTTTGCCACATTAACCGCATCTACCTACCATTTTGTTTCTAAAACTGTATCTTGACAACTTTTTCACCTGCTCTATTTTAGTTTAAAATTTCAAGTATTGTTATGTTATAAATTGAGGGAAAATTTTATGCTATAATTTCTTAGTGTTTTTGACAATGGATTTCCAAGTTTAGTATATCAGCTTCACTAGAAAGCAATACCTTTATCTTTCATCTATTTGAATAAATCTAAGAAATAGATTTAATTGCTCAATCTAATTAGTAATTTATGTAACACTTTATATAATATTACATAATTAAGATTATTTTAAAAGCTATTTGAAGTAATTCATGAGAGGGAAAAAGATATAAGATAGGACTAAGTTCTTCCAAGACTCTTTACTGTGTTTGTTGAAAGGGATAAATGACTATAGTAATATCCCTGTCAAACAAACAATAACAATTTTAATCATATGTATTCACATAGGGAACTTGGTCACATTCAAAGTCACTTCTTGTCATTTCTGTAAGATTTAGAGCAGTTGTTCTTCTGTAATTAATAATTACAGTGTCAGTCAACCTTATCCTTATCCTGTAGTGGCTGCCGTGTTTTCTGTTTCTGTTCAAGTATGTAGTCTACACCAATCTCAACTGCCCTTAAAATTACCTTCTCAATTCTATTACTGTTTCTTTGGTACATTCAACTGGCCATAGATCTTAAAAGGAATTTTACGGTAAAAGTAAAAAGGACAATTACATGAATTTTTGTAAGTGAATCAATTACAATCAATTTTATAGTACTTTGCATCAAACATTTTCAAAAATTTTCTCATAAAGAATTCTCTAATGCAGTTTAAGGATTAAGAATTCCATTGGTCTGATTAAATACAACGAGAAAAATACAGAGAAGTAAGAACTGGAGTAGGTATCTACCTCAAAATGTTATACATGTCTTTAATTTTTTTTTCATTAGTTTTCAGTGTATCTAACATTCTGATTTCTTAATTTCTGTAACCCTTTCTTATATGATTACTATTTTACCTATGTAGGATATTAGCATTCACACGATTCACAGCTTAAACATTGCTATTTCCTCATTGTAAATGACTATCTCGGGATCTGATTGTTGTGGCTATGGATTCTTGCTTATTGGCTATGCTAAGAGCAGAGGGCCATCTTTCCTCTTCACTGCAAACTTCCACTAGAGTTGTCACTATAGCTGTCATGATAACATTGACTAAGTCGGTCTCCCTGTGCAGTAAATGCTGCTGATCACCGTTTTCTTCAACAAAATCTTCAATCGTGCTCCTTGGTTTTAACAATGAATGAGAAATTCTATCCATGCCATGGAGGTATATACCGACTTTTCACTTAACTGTTAAAATTGGAAAGCACGAATATATAAATAAAGACTGTGTGAATGGACAAAAAATTATGTGGCATCCAGACAAGGGAATATTGTTCAGGTCCATAAAATGAATAATAAAACCATGAAAAATTATGGGGAGACCCTGCAAAAACTGCCTATTGTGTAATTCTGTTTATTAGACATTCTGGAATGATGAATGAATTTTAGGAGTTATTGAGAGCTTGAACAAGTGTTTGATATTAATAATGGCAGGTGTATCCTCCAAAAAATTTTTAGATAAGCTTACCAATGTTAAAAATGGCTCGTAGGGGCAAGAGAAAATAAAAAGAGAAACCAGCAGAACAGAACTAGAAGAAAACGGAAAAATGATGGCTGATGGCATTGTTTTTAGATAACTCAAGAAAACTGACGTTTTTTAGACAGTAACAGAAACTATGATTTAAATATTAAACCACATTGACAAGTTTAGAAAATAAACATGAAAAAAAGTTACTCATATAAAATCAACTGGAATTGAACTCAATTTGGGACAACTCTGAAGAGCAATTCTAAGCCTGTGGATCTTTGTAGGATCTAAGTCTGTCTTGATCCGGCCAGAGAAAAAAAATCTTTGGGCCCGGCGTAACAGCTGAGTGGTTAAAGTCCTCGCCTTGCACGGGCTAGGTTGCCGGTTCTAATCCCGGTGGCCCTGCTTCTCATCTAGCTCCCTGCTTGTGGCCTGGGAAAGCAGTTGGGACCCTGCACCCACATGGGAGACCTGGAAGAGCTCCTGGCTCCTGGCTTTGGATTGGCTCAGCTCCAGCCATTGTGGCCACTTGGGGAATGAATCATCGGACGGAAGATCTTTCTCTCTGTCTCTCCTCATCTCTGCACATCTGACTTTCCAATTAAAAATAAATAAATCTTAAAAAAATCAGTCTTTGCATTCGGCAATGCCTACTTCTTCACTCCCCATGCTTGCCTTTTGATTCTAAAGGTATTTCTTCAAAAGCATTCTACACCCAAATCCAACTCAGATTCTGTTTTCTGGAGAACAGAATGTGTGATGAAAAAAAAGAGTGAAATTCAAAAGTAATGAGATCATAAAAGCGAAATGGAAGGAATCAGCCATATACTGGTGCCCACACACATGCAGTAAATCCTAAGAGTTGTGTAGCTAGAGCAGAAGGTTGGAAAGTTCCAGACACAAAACTTCCAATGAAAGAAACTGATGGGATTCTGAAAGATGTTTCTTGGGATGAAATATTAAGGTGTCTGTGGAAAACAAAACAAAATGCAAAACAAAATGACATAGACTAATGGTAATGTTAAACAACGCTGAAGGCTGGCAGGACAGGTATCAGGCGCAGTGACTAACTGATCCTCTAAGAAGTGCACCTTTCACATCCAAGTGCCAGATTTTCGTCTGGACACCCCTGCCTTTGGTCCAATTTTTGGTGATGTTCATCTAAGAGGAACAGCAGGATGGTGGTTTAAGAACTTGGACTTCTGTGATCCATGTGGGAAACCTAGAATTGCACCTTTCTGGCTTCAGGCAGGCAAATATTGGATACTACTGACAGTTGGGCAGTGAACCAGAGGATGGAAGATGTCCGTACCACTGACCCTCCTGCTCTAAGCCTCACTACCTTGCAAACTAAATTAAAAATAAATAACAATTTGAAAATTTAGTGGACATATATTTTATAGATCAAATATGAATAATTTGCTTTGTGATAATTGTTCAGAAATTGACTATTAGGTTTCCCAAAGTTTGTTGCTTAAATTGTTCAGAGGAATTATTTTGGAATGTCAAGAATTCTATTTTGAGCTACCAAATAGATAGTCCATGCAATGCATTTAGTGATGGAACAAAAGTAATAGAAAAAAAAAGTAACCAGAAAAGTTCAGATGAGAAGTACTTCGCTAAAGAAGGCAAAGTTCATGCTTTTTAACTTAGAAACCATTAAAAATCTGTGTTTAATGGACGAATGATGCTTTGCCATAGTGGGTTAAGATACTGACTGAGATGCGGGAATTCCACGTTTAAAGGAAACAAAAAGTGAGTAAGTTCAACTTTTAGAAGACATGGAATTTTTAGAATGTAATTTGTTAGAATCTTGTCTGCTCCACTTCTGATACAGCTGCCGGCAAATGCACCTGAACAAGAAGCATAGAATGGTCAAAGCGCTTAGGAACACACACCCACGAGGGAAACATAAATAAAGCTCCTGGCTCCTGGTCAATGAATCAGCCAATGGAAATTCACTCTCTCTCTCTCCTTTCCCCCATGGTAAATAAAAAATTTCAGGTAAAAGAAAAATGTTTCAAAAAAAATGTATTTATACAATATATTTAAAAGATTTTTAAAAATTACTTTATTGACTTCTGATGATTTCTAATATGTCTATACACAAAATACTAGCTTCCTTCCAGTTTTGATACAGTAAAATGTGTATCATATGTTTATAGTTTGATGAGATTTGATGAAAGCTTCCGTCTTTGTGACAGCACTATGAGAATGTGAAATGTTTCTATTGCCATACAAAGTTCGTTGAGCTTCTTTCTGGTCAGTCCTTATCTGTAGTTCATGAGATGACTATTGTTTGAACTTCTATCACCATCATTCCGTTTCACATTTGCAGAATGATGGTATACAGTTTCATGTCTTGTTTCTTCCACTGACTATAACAATCTTTTGATGTATTCACACTATTTCTGCGTAATATCCCAGAGTATTGGCATCTTAATTTGTGCATTGATTTTCTGTTCTTTAATAATCTGGATTTGGTGGCCTGTATGGTGGCATAGCATCTTAATCCTCTGCGCTGTGGAACCAGCATCCCATATGGGTTCCAGTTTGTGTCCATTTCCAATCCAGCTCTCTACTTATGGAATGGGAAAGAAGCAGAGGCTGCAAGTTCTTGGGACCTCACAACCACTTAGGAGACCTGGAAGAAGCTCCAGGTTCCCAGCTTTGGATCAGCGCAGCTTTGGGCATTGCAGCCATTTTGGGAATGAACCAGCAGATGGAAAACCTTATCTCTCTATCTGCTCTTCCTCAGTAAAATCTCCTTTCAAATAAAAATAAATAAATCTTTAAAAATCCAGGTTTTGACCAGAACAAATAGGGTAGGTGAATGCTTACATCTTGATGAATTGACAATTTTCCAAGAATATTTTATAATGTTGATTATTACTGGTGAAAAAAGTTCCAGTTGTTTCAAAGTCATGTCAACCTTCAGGGTGCTCAGCTACTGTGTCCAGATATATGCAGCAGAAACTTATTATATTTTAATGTTTCAAGTTAAAACACCTTTTTATCTATTCAAAATATTTTTCTCCTTTTTTGAGATATCTATTGAGATATAGATTCATAAAATCTTCCAATTATTATTGCCCCTTTTAAAGATTTATGTATTTATGTTTATTGGAAAGGCACATTTACACAAAAAAGGGAAAGATCTTTTATCTACTGGCTCACTACCCAAATGGTTGCAACAGCTGGAGCTGGGTCAATCTGGAGGCATGAGCCAGGAGCCAAGAGTCGCCTTTGGGTTTCCCACATGTATGCAGGGTCTCAAGGTTTGGTCTGTCCTCCACTGCTTTCTCAGGCCACAGGTAGAGGACTGAATGGGAAATGGAACAGCTGTGAGATGAACCAGTGCCCATGTGAGATGCTAGCAGAGAAATAGCCAAGTTAGCCATTGCTCCAACACCTGAAATGATATCTTAAACTCATTCAATATCTTACTTCCTCCAGGATGCTGGCTTCAGCCTGCTATCCCTGGCCGAGCTTCTTCCAGGTCTCCCATATGCCTGCAGGAGCCCAAGGACTTGAATCATCCTGCACCGCTTTCTTAGGCCTCTAATCTGATAAACTGGCAATCTGAGTTGAAGAGTGGCTACCTAATTATTTCAAATCTAATTTCCTCCAAGAAAGAGGGCTTTTGTTTGGTTTGGTTCTTGATGAATTCTCACTGATCCTGCTTATTCGCTGCCATTTTTCTTTTATGTAGTTCTCAGTAGGCACTTAATCAATGTTTGCACGATGCAAACATTTAGTGAAACCATGAAAAGGAAGCGACAGAGTGATATAAATTAGTGACAAAGGAGAAAATATGAGATAACATTCCTCTGATTTTTACAAGTAATCATTTTGCTGGAAAGCACTGCAAACATACGTAAATACTTCTGAAACACATGCTAAGGTTTAGTTTACATTCTGTGATGTAGATGTATGGTATACATCACACCTCTAAAAAGGTCAGCAAATTTGCCGTGTTGCAAAATTTGTTGAGACTTGTACAAATTGGTTAATTTTAAAGAAAATTCCAGTGGTTATATGAGGACTTATTTCCTTCATCATTAGCCTCTGTGTGTTTACCAATAATGGTTTATTTCAAATTACTACATCATCTGATTCCTCTTTACCGCTTTGACAAGACCATGCTTGAGAAAAGAATTATTGGGCAAATCTTAATTGGCTTCTTGCTCGAAGGATTCATTTGTTGCTCCAGCTAATACTCTTATTGTGACTCTCTTTATATTCTTTCCAAGAGAGTACAAAATTTTGTATTGGATTAGTGCATTATAAACACACTTCTAATATAAATGAAAAATAACCTGCAAAATGTAATTGGATGAAAAGGCATGGGACTATGTGCCTGCGGTAATACACTACAAATATATAAAGTAATCAGTGGTGGGTGGAATTTTTCAGAACTAATTCAGATGTTAATGAATCTGGTCAAATCTTTCAGCTGGGAAATGCATGGACCTGATTTTGTTGTGTTTAGTTCCAGCTTCCAATTTTTCTCAGTGGAGAAAATCCTTTTATGAATTAATAAAGGCTTTCCAGAATGAAAATAGGGGAATATACAACCTAATGTCTAGAATATGTGCCAGGATTTTGTAATTTAAACAGTTTGTTATAACTAGAACAAAGCTCCAATGCATTCAACTTCAATGTTGAAATGTCAGCTTCCCTACTGAGCAGTTCAAATGCCAGACCCACACCTGCTGGTTTTGGAGCTGTCTTCTACATCCACTGCTGGCTAGAAAAATGTGTCACGTCAGACTGCTGGTAGAATTGAGCATTGTAAATCTTTTGCACATGATAAACTGAAATCCTCGACACAAACATCCCAATTGTTAGTCATTGGAAGAAAAGCAAGGGAGGACACAGGAGAAGGTGGAGTAAAAGTAATGAAGAGAAAGTGTGGTATAAATCACTGTAATCTTGAGTATCTTTCAAAATACTGTATTTAGTTCTACACTTGAGCTTAGCCAAAAGGCCAAGAAGTGATAAAATACTGTATTTACTTCTCAAGGAAAACATCACAGCTTCTTAAGTCATTGCTTTTCATGTTGACTCAAGAATAATAGATACATTTCAATTTATGGTGACTATGAGTGAACAAATATAATTTGATTTTAAAATCATGCCACAAAGGGTAACATGCTTCTGTGACATCTTCTAGGAAGTGATTTCAATGATACTAATTCATGTGACACCAGAAGAATTAATTTGACTCATATGTGAATGATCATTATCAAGGGATTTATAGTATTTCAAAATAGGACTATTCATGTTAATATAAGCATTCAGCATTTAGTAAGTCACTTTGTTTAGGATCTATCTAACTTTGTAGGGGAAAACCAAAGAACAAAATTTTGGGAAGGTGTAGGTACTCGTAACTGTCAATCATTGTTTTCTGTTTTATGAATCTACATTCAGTTTTTGGTTCAGCTTAGATGATACCTTAAAATGTATGTATATGCATTCTTTGACCAATTGTTTTTATGGAATAAAGTCTACTTATGCCATGAATTCATTGAATTTGTTCTTGGCAATTCCTGACTATGTTCATGATATTTTATATGCTCCAATGTCTTTTTTATTTGAAATAAAAACTTTAAAGGCATTGCAGTGTAATTGTTAAATTACGCAAGTCACTCTGATTCTGTACATTTGTTTTTTAAGTAGACATATTTAAATTCTGCTTCCAGTGGGGGCAGGATGGAATATTGAGTTTCAAATATGCAAGAGAATTATCCTCCAAACAACAACCCCTTTTCTATCTCTATTTAACTTATTTATGTAATATATGGTGGAGCCACACATTTACAACTTGTCATAAGATGGTACTAATAAAAGCAGAAGTGGCTTTTTGACTGAGTAACAAGTTAACAGAGTGCAGTGTCCCACAGACCATTTAGTTCACGTTCAATGGGATAAAGAATTGCGTGAGTTTCCCTGACCAAATCATCATGTATAATTAATTTAAGAAAGAAAAAAAATACTGCATATGTGGAAAATAAACTATATCCTTATGTGCTCTGAAAGCAAATGGAATCCTACATGTGTTTCTTAGCTAACATTTTAGAGAAATATAAATTTGGTTAATTTTATTGACAACCATTTGTGTGAAATATCACAAAACTCGGCAGATAGCATGTTTATGATGCATTCAACAGAGGAGATAGATGGAAAACACCTTAATTGCAACTTTGTTAGCATGCTTTACTTGCTCTCTTTCGTTAATGTTCAGTTTTATTCATATTTTACTTTTTTCATTGTAATCATGTAATGAAACATTTAAACAGATCATTATATAATATCCAAGCAGCCTGAATGTGTTTTTCAATCCTTTTTCATTTGTCATGGTTTTGTTAAAATGTGTTATCCTTTCACTATTTTTAAAAAAAGATTTATTTATTTATTTATTTATATTATTATTTTTTTATTAATATTTAGCATTATGCGACAGTTTCATAGGCTCTGGGAATCCCCCCACCCCTCCCCTCCCCTCCCCCCTGGTGGATTCCTCCACCTTGATGCAGCATTACAGTTCAAATTCAATCAAGATTCTTTCCTTGCAAACATATACTAAGCATGGAGTCCAGCTACTTATTGTCCAGATGGGTTGAACAGTTTCTTGGGGAGACCATTTCTAGTCTGAAGTCAGAGCTGGTATAATATCCTCACTGTCAATTAAGAGTCCCAATATAACATCAACAGCAATTTGCAATATTATGGAATTGACATGGTTTTGAGTAACCAGTATGTTAAAAAACAAAAACAAAACAAAAAAACCAAAAAACAAACAAACAAACAAAAGAAAACAAGTCCTAACCACAACCTATGATTAGCTCATTGACATCTCAATTTCAGTTTATATACAGGACCAGACCGGCTGCTATATACCTTGAAAAGGCTGTAGGGTACCATTCAGCTGTCTCGTGTCTATTTCATTTTAGTATTTAGCCATTTGTTGTGTTGAAGTATAATTTTGTTGATGTTGGCAGATTTTGGGATAATCTAGACTGGCTTGTAACTCTAACTATTTATTTATTTTTAAGGATTTATTTATTTTTATTGGAAAGGCAGATATACAGAGAAGAGGAGCGATAGAGAGGAAGATCTTCTGTCTAATGGTTCACTCCCCAAGCAGCTGCAAAGGCTGGAGCTGAGCTAATCTGATGCCAGGAGCCAGGAGCTCTTCCAGGTCTCCCACGCGGGTGCAGGGTCCCAAGGCTTTGGGCCAACCTCAACTGCTTTCCCAGGCCACAAGCAGGGAGCTGGATGGGAAGTGGGGCCACAAGGATTAGAACCAGCGTCCATATGGGATCCCAGTGCGTGCAAGGCAAGCACTTTAACCACTACGCTGTCACGCCAGGCCCCCAAAACAGATTTATTCTATTTATTTGGAGGACAGAGTGACAGAGAGAAAAGGAGAGAAAGAGAGGTTAAGCGATCTTGAATCCACTGATTAACTCCATCATGTGACTACATTGCCCAGCGGCAGGCCGGAATAAAGGCAGGAACCAAGAACTCAATCCAGGAACTTTTCACATTGATGGCAGACTTCCAAGCACTTGGAATACCTACAGGTGCCTTTTCAGACTCATTAGCACAGATCTGATCTGGAAGCATAGTAGCACACAGACATGGGACGCCAATATTGCAGTGCTTGCTTCACCCACTGCACTAAAATATCAACCCCAATATTATTTTATCAATAGATATATATGAATTCTTATCCATTCACTATACATATACAAATAAGAATTATAATAGTAATAGTTTTAATGTGTGTCAGATACAGATTTGAGGATATATGTTTTCTGTTGGTTGGAATCTGAACAAAATATTGAGATGGACATATTTTAATACTGTAAGTGGCATGAAAAGGCCATACACGGATAGTTAAGAGAACCTAACCTACTTCCAGTCAAGTGTTCAGCTAAGCATCTGAGAAACGCAGTGGAAGATGGTTCAAGCATTTGGGTCCTTGTAGAAACGTAGGAGACCCAGATGAAATGCCAGGTTCCAGCTTCAGTACCTGGCCCAGTCCTGGCTGGTATGGCCTCTTGCAGAGCGAACCAAAAGATAGAGGATTTCTCTCTCTCTCTGTTTCTCCATCTTACTATGCATATATGTATAGATATGTATGTGTGTATCTTTGCATGTGTATATGTGTTTAGTAAGCTATTCATAAAAGAAACATCCCAGTTTAGCATGGCATCTCAACTCAGGATTTAGGTGATACTTTTTGTTACCCATATATCTTAACAATTTTACTAAAGGTTTCATCTAAAACCTTTATTATCCAGTGATATTTCCAATCATTATATGACTACCGATTATTAGTTCATATCATTTTAGAGATATTTTGAAATAATCTATATCAAAAATAAAATGTTAAGATTTTAGTATAAAATCAGATTCTAATTACCTTTGTATTTTATCACGTTCAGTTAATTAATAGCTTCTTTTTTTTAATTATTTATTATTTAACTTCAGTAATTACATTGTATTATGTGACACAGTTACATAGATACTTGGGTTCTCCCCACCCCTCCCCAAACCCTCCCACCATGGTGGATTCCTCCACCTTGTTGCATAACCACAGCTCAAGTTCAGTTGAGATTTCCCCATTGCAAGCATATACCAAACATAGAGTCCAGCATCTTATTGTCCAGTCAAGTTCAACGGCTTCTTAGGTATACCCTCTCTGGTCTGATGACAGAGTCAGCAGAGTATCATCCCAGTCAATTGAAAGCTCCAACATACCATCAGCAAAAATTTACATCACCATGGAATTAATTGACATAGTAATGAGTAACCAATATGTTAAAAGTAAATGCGGGTTCCCAGCCACCTTCTGTGACCACCTCACCTATACTTCAATTTTAGTTTATACACAACATATAACATTCAAAACATAACATGTTATACATAACATCATATCATCTTTAATTAAGGCAAACATGTGGTATTTAACCTTTTGGGATTGGCTCATTTCCCTTAGCATTATGGTTTCCAGTTTGGCCCATTTGGCCACAAAGAACTGCATTTTGTTTTTTTTAATAGCTGAGTAGTATTCCATGGAGTAGATGAACCATAGCTTTCTTATCCAATCCTCTGTTGATGGGCATTTTGGTTGTTTCCATGTTTTTGCAATTACTGATTGTGCTGCTATGAACATAGGAGTGCATGTTGGTTTCTCATAGAACAAGTGTTCTGGATATATTCCTAGGAGTGCTATTGCTGGATCATACGGTATGTTGAATTTGAGTTGTTTGAATATTCTCCATACTGATTTCCATAGAGGCTGTACCAGCCTGCAGCACCACCAGCAGTGGAGTAGGGTTCCCTTTTCCCCGCAACCTCACCAACAAGTGTTGTTGGTGCTTTTATTCATGTGGGCCAGTCTTACTGGCGTCAGGTGGTACCTCATTGATGTTTTAATTTGGATTTCCCTTATTGCCAGGGAACTTGAGCATTTTTTCATATGTTTATTTGCCATTTGGGTTTGTTCCTTTGTGAAGTGTCTGCCCATTTCCCGTGCCCATTTCTTGAGTGGGTTGCTTGTTTTGACATTTTGGTTGTTTTGTAGCTCTTTGTATATTCTGGATATTAGCCCTCTATCACCTATGTCGTGTGCGAAGATCTTCTCCCATTCTGTGGGTTGCCTTTTTACTTTGTTGATTGTTTCTCTAGCTGTACAGAAGCTTCTTAGTTTGATGAGGTCCCAATTGTTTATTTTGGTCTTGATTTCTACTGCATCTGGAGTCTTTTTTAGGAAGTGAGGGCCTACCCCTAAGTGTTCCAGTGTGTTTCCAACATTTTCTTCCAAAAGTTTGAAGGTTTCTGGATGTAGGTTTAGATCTGTTATCCATTTAGATCTGATCTTAGTGTATGGTGAGAGATGTGGATCTATTTTTTTGTTTCTGCAGGCTATCAACCAGTTGTCCCAACAGCATTTATTGAACAGACCTTCCCATTTGCCTGGGTTGTCGTTTGTCTTTTTGTCAAAGATTATTTGGCTGTATCTGTGTGGGTTTCCTTCTGGCGTTTCTATTCTGCTCCATTGATCTTCCTCTCTATCTTTGTGCCAGTACCACGCTGTTTTGATAACCACTGCCCTATAGTATGTCCAGAGGTCCGGAACTGTGATTCCCCCTGCTAACTTCCTGTTCTTCAGCATAGTTCTAGCTATCCGTGGTTTTTTGTGCTTCCAGATGAACCTTTGGATCATTGTTTCCAGTTCCATGAAGAATGTTTTGGGCAATTTGATTGGGATTGCGTTGAATGTATATATTGCTTTTGGCAGTATAGACATTTTAATGATATTGATTTTACCTATCCAGGAGCATGGGATGTTACTCCATCTTTTGAGGTCTTGTTCAATTTCTTTTTTAAGCAGTTTGTAGTTTTCTTCAAATAAGTCTTCTACATTTTTGGTTAGATTTATTCCCAGATATTTCATACTTTTCTCTGTTATTTTGAATGGTATCTTGCTGGTTAAGTCTTTTTCCATCTTGGGGCTGTTCGCATACACTATGGCTGTTGATTTTTGTTCATTAATTTTGTACCCTGCCACTCTACCAAACTCTTGTACAAGTTCTAGCAGTCTAATTTTCTGAAAATGTATATATGTATGCATACACAGAGAGATGGAGATAGAGATTTGGACAAAGGTATGGATGCAAAAAGGTTTTTCAAAAAGTTTATAGAAAGAAAGTTAAAAATATTTTGTTGTAGATATTAAAGTATGTACATTTGAGAACATTTTGAAAAATTTTTGCAAATGTATATTATAAAAGAAAAACTATAAATAGATTCCCCAAATCTTTTTTACACCAAAATTAAGAGTTTTCATTTTTCTGTGTACCCTTTAAAGTACCCTTGTTTCGTTATCTGTGACTGTATACCAAATGAATCTGAAACCAGTAGTGTAGGAAAGCAAGCATTATCTCATGCAGTTTCTGTCGGTCAGGCACTGGAAGAGGCTTTGCTGGTGGTGCTGTCTGATCATCTTTTATGTTCATATCTCTAAGATATTGGTGAGATCTGCTGTCATCTAAAAGTTTGGCTGCAAGGGTGCATGTTTCTAAGACATCTGTTTCAAAGTCTGACTGACTGTTGGAGAGAGGCCTAATTTCCTTAAAATATCAACTCCCCTGTGCCAAGTGGAGACAACAGAGAATTAACACATATGTGTGTAATAGAGGATTGAACTTGGGTAGCACAAGACATTAGCCAACAAGAAGAATAACGAAAACAAAAACTCGCTAAAAACAAGCCTGCAAATAAAACTGCAAAATAGAAGCAAAAGATATTTAAAGCTAAGAAACAACAAAAAATTCATATTTAGAATAAAAACTTTCATCCAAATTGTATTAGACTTTTAGAATAGTAGGGCAAAGATTAACATATCTAGATTATGAGAATAACTGAAAATACATGTGTATTTTAGTTCCATTAGAACTTTGCCTTTAGGGTGTTATCTGAAGCTATTTCTTTCCGATACAGATATGACAAAAATTGATGAAACAATCTTCAAGACTCAAGCAACCGCTAACAGTAGTTGAAATGCAGGGCCGTGGAAGATACAAGATGAGTTCTCTGACCTCTTTGGTGAACTGCACTGAGCCGGAATCTCTCAAGCACAGGGTAAAGGAAAGCCCCTAATAGATCAGAGTTAAATCTCTTCTTTCTGGGATACGCTTATTGCCCAAAGTCAAACCTACAGTCATCATCATTTCTTTCCTAAGCAACAGCCATTTATAATCTTCCAAGGCACTTGGTGAGTTGAATCATCAAAAGCCACAGAAGTAATTTGGAGGATTTTAAGTGATTTGTTCATCCAAACTTGTTTTATAGTAAGCTGGTCGGAGATCATTTTTCACACATTTTCCTTTCTCTGCCTACGACAAAATAAAGTGTTCAATAATACATTCCACATGCTTTCTGTTTTAAACAATCGCAAACATTATCACTCCTGTGAGAACATTCCACATGAATGATTACTAATTCCCTTCCTATGTGGAATGGTGATTTCTTCATCCTTGATTACACTTTCAGAATTGTTCTGACTGGAGTGCATCCTTCAAGATCATTTAACTTTAGAGTCATATTAAAAATATGCATTATTTTTTTTCACAAGTGGCAAAGATTGCATGGCTCATTTTCTATCTTTGAAACAGAGCAGCTGGCTCAATATGTATCTATTTTGCCTCAGGAGATTGGTCTTTTTTTCTCTAAAATTAGGAACTAAACAATCACACAAGAACACATTGGTGTCAGGATAAAAGGCTATTTCTTAGAAGGCCAAAACAAAAAGAAAGAGCAGAATGAATAAGAGAGAATGTCAATGTATCCGCTAGATAACAATCGTTTTCCTAAAATCATCAGCCCTTAAATTGTTAAGCTGTGTTATTCATTTCTGCAGGCATTGCTTGTTTTTGTTACCAGCGTCTGTCATTTGTGTTGCAGCATGAAATATACAATAGGAAATGAACATGAATCTCTTAGGGGTAAATATATGAACTAAAAGGCTACATTGAAAAAGAATTTGCTGTGTGAATCAAGTCATTCACCTGTTCTCCTCTTCATATATTGTTGCTCATAGTTTAATACAGCTCATGTCACATTATAATTATTTAAAAAAATTTTCTTAATGCAGCCTAACCTCTAAATCCAAACATTAATATTTTAATAGTGATGTCCAGAAATGTTTTCCTTGACTAACACTGCTGTCAATGAGATAATTGTAATGATATATTCAAGTATTTTCCCCATTAATATTGGATATGACTTTGAACATAACACAAATGTGTTTATGGATCTTTACAGGCAATGTTCAGTAGGTTAAGATCTTTATTTCACTCAGAAAAAAACTTCACAGGATGAATTTCATCATTATTTTGGTCTTTGTGCCTTTTTCTCTCTCGCTTCCATTATCTGTCACTCTGCCTCTCAAAACACGTACAATTTTTAAGAAGCTCCCAGTACATTGAGGAAGAAAATTTAATTTGACATGAGATGTATTAAATTATGAAAAATGATATATAAAGTGAGATTAATTGGGTATTGGAGCCTTAAGGAAAGGGTGTAATCCTTCCTCAATGTACTGTGAGCTTTTTAAAAACTGCACATATTTTGAAAGGCAGAATGACAGATAATGAGAGAAAGAGAGAGAGAGAAAGACAAAAAAAGAAAAAAAGAGAAGAAAAACCAGAGAGAATATGTAAATCCCCTTCAGTTAGTTCATGTACCAAATGCTCACACCAAAGTTTTGGGTGGATTTATTGCTGGTCACTGACTTACACTGCAGGAACTCTAGCACAGGAGACATCACCGGCACCACCCAGTCTTCACTATTAGAAAGTCGCTGGCCCGGTGGCGTGGCCTAGCGGCTAAAGTCCTCGCCTTGAACGTGCCGGGATCCCATATGAGCGCTGGTTCTAATCCCGGCAGCTCCACTTCCCATCCAGCTCCCTGCCTGTGGCCTGGCAAAGCAGTCGAGGACGGCCCAATGCATTGGGACCCTGCACCCACGTGGGAGACCTGGAAGAGGTTCCTGGTTTCCGGCATCGGATCGGCACAGCACCGGCTGTTGCACTCACTTGGAGAGTGAATCATCGGACCGAAGATCTTCCTCTCTGTCTCTCCTCTGCTCTGTATATCTGACTTTGTAATAAAAATAAATCTTTTTTTAAAAAAAAGAAAGAAAGTCTCAATCTGGAGCTGCAACTGAGAATCAATCCCAGAAATTGTGAGAGGGGACAGACATTTCGTCACTCACCTACCCATTTGTTCCTATGAGGTAAATTCTATCTGTTTTGACCACTTTCGTGTCTTTACTACAATATACTGGAGGGTCACACAGAAAGTATTGTTCTCAATTTTGCTTTCTTTACATAGACAATTAGGTAAACAATTTCAATGTCTGGTACTCAGTTTTTTTTTTTAAGGATGTACTGATCAAAGCAGACAAACCTTACAGATAACAGAGATTGAAATATAATGTCACTTCTGGGCCCGGCGCGATAGCGTAGTGGTTAAAGTTCTTGCCTTGCAGGTGCCGGGATCCCACATGGGCACCAGTTCTAATTCTGGTGGCCCTTCTTCCCATCCAGCTCTCTGCTTGTGGCCTGGGAAGGCAGTTGAGGATGGCCCAAAGGCTTGGGACCCTCACCCGTGTGGGAGACTTGGAAGAAGATCCTGGCTCCTGGCATTGGATTGGCTCAGCTCCAGCCATTGTGGTCACTTGGGGAGTGAATCATCGGATGCAGGATCTTCCTCTCTGTCTCTCCTCCTCTCAGTATATCTGCCTTTCCAATAAAAATTAACAAATCTTAAAAAAAGAAATATAATGCCACTTCTTAATCTTCTCACTTAACAATTACTGTGTTAAATTTCTCCCATTCTTCCATTTAAAGTTCTTTTTTTTTTTTTTTTGATAAGCTTGGCTCTGAAAATTTCTTTGAGTGAACAAGAAATTGAATAATTAAGATTTTTCTGAATCTTCCCTTGGTTATGATAGCTTAAGACTTGTCAGACTATTTGTGTATGCAAGATCATTGCGGTAGTTTAATCATCACCTATATCTGTTTTACAAGAGAATTCAAATCCAACAGAAATGTAAACTGAGAAAAGCCGTGTGATATGGCAGACAGATTGCTTTGTTGGTGGCAGCAAAGCTGTTGCTGTTACTTGCACAAATTACTTGAGGTTGATTATATTTTATGTCTTTGTATAATGTAGATGTAACATTAAGAATGATATGAATAAAGTTGAATAAAGATATATAAATCAGCAATAATAGGATTTATAAATTTTAATTTGCATTTTTTATTCTGTATGAATCTTTTGCTTGGTATTATACCAACAGCATGGACTCTATGTGTTAGCTTATAATTATTAATAAACTTGCATATCTATCTAATCGTTGTTCCTTTTTGTTCAGAAATTTATTAAAGGTCAAATACGGAAACAAAATGTGAGCTGCCGATGGTGTCATAGCGAAGGTGGACTGGTGCAGAGAAGCCCGGCTAACAACCTGGAGCTCATTTCTGTATCACAAGAGGAGTTTAGTGATTAAAAGAGCTAAATGTTCATATATATACCATGTTTCTGTATATACATCTTTTTTTTTTCACTTTGGATTCAAGCACTCCATGCATCAGGGAATGAGAAATTTGTTCTAACAAATGAAATACTGACTCACAACTGCTGTATTTATCAAGTTCATGGAAGTGAGTTCTAAGTGTACATTTCATTTTGGATGCAGAGTTTTGGTTCTATTTTATTATTTATTTATAGATAGAACGATTTTATTTCCCCTCTCTACTGACTTTGGTCAGTGGCATTCCTTTACTTTTCCAGGTTCATAAAATGAGGGGTTAGGTCTTAATTTTTAGAACTTGTTATTTTCTAGTATTTTCATTTTACACATTTTCTTCCATTCTTTGCCTTAGTTGCAGCCTAAAAAATTCCATATTTTCCTCTTTAATTGAAAGATGAGCTAATGTCCTTATGGTTTAAATCTTTGGGTTAAAATTAAATAAGAAATTTGTTTCACTGGGTTTATAAAGAGTATCTTTGGATTTGCACATTTTCACTTATTTTGCTGAATTGCAAATAATTGCAATAATTGAACACATTGTATACAATACTATCATTTTGCTCTCACAAAAATCTGCTTCATTATTCTAGAAATGGTCTTTCTTCATGAACATCATGTATGTGCTGGAAAAAGTGTGTTTTTCAACTGTTTGCTGGGATGTTCTGAAACTATCCAATAATACAAGCTAGTTCACACAATCCTCCTACATCATTACTAGTTTATTTGCCTCCTCATTCTGTTCTTGGATATGATGATTAGATACTCTTGCCTTTGTGAAAGAAAGAACTTAGCAGTCAGATCAAGAGTGGATACAAGTGAGGTAGCACATTTTACACTTGATCTTACCCAAAAGGCTGAGAAGCGATAAGGTAGCACGGTTTAATGAAGAATAATATACCTAACAGACCAGGCAAGTGTCTCAGGAAAGGATGGAGTTCACAATCCATGTTGGACTGGAGGTTTTATGTATATGAGTGTGACTCTCTTTTCCCAAATCATTTCTCTTCCCCTTTTCTCCCTCTTGGGTTACTGCCTGTTTGAGAATTTGAGGACATGGATTCATAATTGTTTTTCCATGACCTTATCAGTGCAGTGTTATTGGATCAAGTAGCCCTTTGGCGAAGGGGAGGTAAGGTCGCCTGTGTTTCCTGAGAGAGAGCTGAAACTTGTATAAAAAAGTTATTAAATGGGCCCGGCGGCGTGGCCTAGCGGCTAAAGTCCTCGCCTTGAATGCCCCGGGATCCCATATGGGCGCCGGTTCTAATCCCGGCAGCTCCACTTCCCATCCAGCTCCCTGCTTGTGGCCTGGGAAAGCAGTCGAGGATGGCCCAATGCATTGGGACCCTGCACCCGTGTGGGAGACCTGGAAGAGGTTCCTGGTTCCCGGCTTCGGATCGGCGCGCACCAGCCCGTTGCGGCTCACTTGGGGAGTGAAACATCGGATGGAAGATCTTCCCCTCTGTCTCTCCTCCTGTCTGTATATCCGGCTTTCTAATAATAATAAAAATCTTAAAAAAAAGTTATTAAATAATGGTAAAGCTTTTAGATGTCTAAAACAACTTGATTGCTTCTGCAGCTTGTTTCCCCAAAATATTGCACTGTAATTTCTGAATTTCTTTAAAAAAATCCCATTGTCTTCAAAAACTATTTTCTTTCATCCCCCTCTTATACACATTGGCTAATTTCTATCTAGCTACCTAAAACTTTCCACTGAAGGAATCTTTAATCTTATGGAGGTAGGGTGAATGTCTGGCTTATGCATTTTCCACTAGCTGGAATATGGGTAGAGGGCTGGTAATGGGTATTTTTCTCTTGCTGTCTGTCCTATGGTGTTAGGAGGCAGCCCAGGAAAAGATCACCTTGTGTAATTCAGAGGGTTGGTCCTATCATCCAGGAGGATAAAGTGAAAACTCTGGCTCATAAGCATCTAGGGCTAGATAGTCTGCATTCTGTTAGTGTAAAAATGAATGAGTACATTAAAGACACATGATCCAAAGGGAAGAAGTAAGAGTGTGGATGTTCTAGGGCCAGGGAAAGACAGCATAAATTTTTATGACTATGCATAACCAGAAATTTCAACCTTGTTTAGCCTAGTTCTGTAGTTGTCTGGTCTCATCCAAACAATGGTGAATACATTCTTGCACCTGTCCAAAAACAATCAATCAATCAAACAAACAACAAATAAACCCCTTCATTTAGTATGGAAGAGATGTCAGTGAACATATCCGAGCTCACCTGTTTTGAAGGGCTATAGCAGTCAGAGTTGATGTAGCTGGGAGGTGAAGAAATAAGCCACAATCTTTTTTTAAGATTTATTTATTTTCATTGGGAAGGCAGATTTGCAGAGAAAGAAGGCAATATGGAGAGAAAAATCTTCCATCCACTGGTTAACTCGCCAAGTGGCTGAGACAGCTTGAACTGAGCTGGTCTAAAGCCAGGAGCCAGGAGTTTCTTTAGTTTCTTTTGGTTTTTCATGCAAGCGTAGGGTCCCAAGGCTTTGGGTCACCCTTTGCTGCTTTACCAGACCACAAGCAAGGAGCTGATGAAAGGTTCAGCAGCTAGGACACAAACCAGTGCCCAAATGGGATATCAGGTGTGTAAGATAAGAATTTCATGACTTAGCCATTGTACTGGGCACATATGCCACAATCTTAATGTTAATGTTAATGCCAGCTAATCAAGAGGAGAGGTTAATGAGTATTTTTTTGGGCTGGAAACTGTTCCAGTTATTACTGCAGTAGTCCCTGCTACGCTGGCCATAATTCTGATTCCCACTCCAGTGAGAATCATGGTAAGGGACAATTATTTTGGAAAACCAGCATATTGTAATAAAGTGATTGATATGAGAGCTAAGGCACTGGCAGTGGACATGATAGGACATAGGCTAGCGTACATGCGCAAAATGTTTGGTGATATTATAGGCTTCTGGATATGCCATTGTCTAAATGCAAAAAGGGTCCTACCTAGAATGCCACAAAGGGGCTTAAGGAAACCTGGAGGGTGGAGTTTACTCTAATATTGAGCATGTCAATAGGGAGAACTAGAAATCATTTTTTTTTCCTGGTAGAGTTTCTCTGTATTTCTCATTAGGATACAAGCAAAACTTTTTACATTACCAGAAAACTAATGTCTCCAAGCAGGGTAAAGGTATCAGGGCATGGTTATTTTTTTAAACATTCATTTGTTTTTATCTGATAGCCAAATTTTACAGAGAGAATCAGAAACAGAGAAATAAATCTTCTATCCACCATTTCACCTCCCAAGTCACTGCAATGGCCAGAGCTGAGCTGATCAAAAGATGGGAGCCAGGGGCTTCCTCCTGGTCTCCAGCATGGGTGCAGGGGCCCAAGGAACTGAGGGCATCCTCTATTGCTTTCTCTGGCCACAAGGAACAGGGTCAGAAGCAGAACAGCCAGGACATGCACTTGTGTCCATACAGGATTCTGGCATCAACAGACAGAATTAGCTTGCACTTCCACTGCAGCCGCCCTCATGCATGCCTATGGCCTTAAAATCTTCTGTGTTATCTGGGAACCCAAGAGGACCTACTATCATTTTGGAGTAATTTCGCGAAGCTGAAGTGGTGGATAACTTCCTGAGTATTGGCCCCTCCCTGAGTTCTTTTAGTCCAGGTTGAAAAGACTTCTATTCGTCCAATAATATTTGTAACAATGAACATGTATTCATAGTTTTGACAGAGTAGTATTGGTGTAATATCTATTTTAGCAGTCTTTCCTATGATAATTTTTCTATCTCTGTATAGTTTAATTAAAGCTGGAGGTTGGGGCTCTTGGGTATTATTTATAGTGCCCAGAGTACAAATTTGGCAGACTGTCTGGATAAATTTTACCAGGCCTCTTCCATGGAACAATTTGCCACATATTTTCTTCAGTTTGTATCTCCAATAATGGCAGGAATCAGATAATATTGTTATAAGATTTCCATTGCAACTCCTGAGGGGATGTACTACTGCCTGTCATTGCTATCACCGCTTGCTGTGATATGTCTTTACTCCTAAGCTTGGACATTCTTTTCTGAGGTGCATGAAAGAATCAAGCTTTTCCTTGGGGTTGTTGGAATTGCAGGTTCTAAAAGGACATGCCAAGCCATGGCAGCCTGTCTAGCCATGGAATCCACAAAAAAAGTCACCTAAAAAAGTATCATGAAACCTTTTTGATGATGCTGTTTTATATTTGTAATCTTCTAAGTAGTCTTCCTGCCTTAAGCACGTTGGAGATTTGGGGCCTTTATATGATCAGAATGTTTCTGGCTTTCAACTACATCCTCTCTTTTGAATTGCATGAATGTACAAGACCAAATGCCTATATTGAATCTACCATCGAATAAATCAATCTATATAGCTACATACCTATCTAAATTCATTTTCCCTCTCTCATGTCTAACGCCCTGGTTAGGTCAACGAGTCTATTAAACAAGCAGAGGTTCCAGGAGGAACTCAGGCTTCTATACCACTCTGTTGTGACCACTGTGTATTCTGAAAATTGGACCTCATCTATGATAAAATTGCCCCATATTTGAATAAAGCCTCATCTACATGATCATGGGATGCTTTAACTGAGCAGAGGCTGTGTTCTGTTCTGTTCCCCAAAGGAGAAAGCCCTGTTCTGGCTTGGCTTTGAGGGCTCAGTAGAAAGCATTGTTACTTCGTATACTCTAGGATCTGTAACTTCCAATGTTCCATCATTTTAGGAAATTTCGGAGTGTCTTAAAATTGTAGGAGTATGCATTTTCATACGGCTTATATCCTCTCTAAGGCTAATCTTTTTTTTCTCTAGGATTGAGGAAAACTAAATAAATAACTTCCTAGTGGACTAGCACTGCTTTCTCCTTGGATATGTAAAAACCACAGTCTCATAAGCTAATTTTGCTCATTAAATCTCTAAGACCCAAGAATAGATCCTTGGGTGTCAAAACACATAAACAACTCATCCTCATGCTAGATTCTATCTCCACTCCAATCAAGAGATGAATTCTTTAACTCTTCTAAGAAGGCCTGCCCACTAGGTGTGGAATATGTGAAACCCTGTGGCAAAACTTTCCAGGCCAAATATAGCTTAAAGTCCTGCCTTTCAAGTCATTGAAAGGCAATTAGCAACTGACAAGATAGGTATATAAGGGAAGCCAAAAACCAAAACCAAAAAAGATCTGAAAGCAATATTTGATTTGGAACAATCTAGTCCTAGGGATTATTTTTCCTAATATTGCAAAGGGGTTGGGCACAGTAGGGCAAAAAAGTATTACCACACCTTTTCACCTCATTAATGGCCTACAGATCTTGCACTAATCTGTGTTTTCCTTTTTTTTTTTTTTGCTGAAAGAATGAACATATTTCAAGGGGATAATTTTAGGGTATTATCAGCCTACTCTATAGAAATGTATAGTTATAGGCACTCTCTAGCTTCTGATTTTATGGATGCTGTTTTAGACTTGGAAAAGTATTTGTGTCTTTAGATTTATCTGATGAGCCTGCCCAGGTAAGCTTGAGGTCCAAGCCTGTGGGTTAACCTCTAAGATTGTCTCTTTTCTTGCAGTGCCTGAAGGTCTGAGATGACACATGACAATGCTGGGGTCCTGGACGACCTTGTGTGTAGGGAAGGTTACCCAAGTTTCTAACATACTTAGGTACATTCAGTTATAACCAACAACAAATGTAAGACCTTCTTTAGTAATTTCTGAAAAGGCAGGTAGATTTTAAAAAGATCTGTTCATCTTTATTGAAAACATAGATCTACAGAGAGAAATAGAGACAGAAAGATCTTTCATCTTCTGGTTCACTCCCCAAGTGGCCACAATGGTTGGAGCTGAGCTGATCCAAAGCCAGAAACCAGGAACCTCTTCCAGATCAGGGTCCTAAGGCTCTGGGTCAACCTTCACTTTCTCCAGGTCCTAAGGCTTTGGGCCAAACTTCACTGCTTTCCCAGGCCACAAGCAGGGAGATGAATGGTAAGTGGAGCAGGCAGGACATAAACCAGCACCCACATGGGATCCCTGCACTTGGAGGTGGAGGATTATGCTATGGAGCCATCACTTTGGGATCCAAGACAGTTAGAATTTCATGAGGCACCTGTTTTGTGGTTGTTGCTTTAAGTTCATTGGCAGTGTTTGGTTGGTTATTTCCAATCAGAATAGAATAAAAGCCAACATAGAATTGAAGTCAGTGTTCTCAGGGCTGTTATAACTCCATGCAGTCTCCTTGTTAGTAATGTCATTTCTGCAATTCGATGTCTTTCATCCTGCCTATGTAAGGCATTTGTTTGATCATTGGAATGCCATGAAGATATTTCCTTTTTGTTGTGAATTAAAACAGTATTTAGAAGGAAAGCTACATAATTCCCACTAAGTGGACATACTAGTCACCTTGTATTTCCCATCAACCATCAACTAAGTTTCTCAGTGAAGCTTCCGCTCTCCTTTCCAGTTGAATTAAGTCCTGCATTGTAAAGGGACTCATATTCTAATGGGGCAAATCAAAACCATTGTCTTCCGTCAGGTGCATTCCAATAGGTTCTACGTTTAGTTCTGAGGATTGATTGGAGACAACAACTCCCTTGTCAGAGAAGGATGGTTGAGGGACTTTGGAGTGCTAGAATGGTACTATTCTGTGATGGCAGTTCTTTTAACTTTGTTTCAAAGTGGGTGCTTGGCACATTAGGTTAAGCGGACATTTCTGAGTGTAGCTCTCAGCTGTGGCCAAATTTTGAGAACATAGCCTAGTGATGATTCATATGAAAATGAAGATTACTTCACCAACTGAAAGAGAATAAAGGAGATATTGAGTAAATGTCCTTATAAAATCCATCTAAGTTTTTCCCTTGGATTCTAGAGTTTCAAAGCACACCCCATGGGATACAGGCCATGGATTTCCAGACTTAAACAGTATTTAACTAGTCCTAACCATGTAATTACTGCATTGTAATTTTTATCAGACCTCACTATTCAACCTAAATTTCTGGAGTTTTTAGTATTAATTAGTATGTACCATATTAATACCATATTAATACCATAGCAATAACAATGTAAGTATTATTATTGCATAAGTTGGCTTTGATCATCTTGAGTGTCTGAAACCTTCCCTTGCTTCTGGTTAAGTCCCTCCCACTTTGAACCATATTTTTACCTGACAGTGCCTGGCTATTTAACATTTAGTTCGCTTGAGCCATTATCAATCATCCTTTACCTAATTTGGCCTGCTTGTTAAACCTGTCAGGCTGGACAGGGAAAAATGTTATACTTGCTCTCTTTTTGCTTCTTTGTCTTCAACTAACCACTGTGGCTTGGTGATTAGAAAAGAAATTACGCATGACAGTTTCTGTATTACTGCTAAATAACATTTTGTCCCTGACACTGATGTCCTATCCAACAGTAGAGTCTCCTGATGGTTTCTTCAATGAGGAACTCCATACTTAGATGAACACCATTCCTTACCCTAGAGGTTTAATCAATAGTTCCAGGACAGACTAGGTACCTGTGGGAGAATGGCAGGTAGCTCTTTGTCTCAGTGCTGACCAGACCCTGGTCAAAGGAGAAGCATCTTCTTGCCATCCCCACTACAATCCAATCAATATATGCAGGCCAAGCAATGGCATAAAGTCAGGGGAAGGGTCCAATGTGGAACCATATCCTGTTAGTAAAAATCTACCTGACACAAAGAACATCAGATCTTCATGTAAGCACAACATGATTTTTCCCATTGTATCACAACCCAACAAACCATTTACACAATCTAAATTGATTCAAACAACTAGGAGATTTTCAGTTGAACATCTCGATCTTTGAGATTTTTCAGGGATCCAACTGAAAGACCAAAAGTCAAAAGACTCAGAGACTTAAATATAAAGAATTGTGAGACTTACACCACTATCTCAAAATAAGATTTTGGATTATTGCAAAGGTAATGTCTTACTTAACTTGAGCACTCTAAATAAATATGTTGGCCAGATCTAATAAAAGTTATGGTGATTATTCAAATATTTGAACTAGGCAAATTATGTTATCTCCTTCAAGACTCAATTCTCTTAAGAAATCAATACTCAACAGAAAACACAAGAAACCAATACTCAACAGAAAACACAAGAAACCTTTGTCCAAGATGTACTAAATTCTTATTACCTAGGTCAGTTACAAAACCAAAAAAACAACATTGATTAAAGGATTAGTACATGTGGTTGTTTCTTCATATCATTGCACAGAAAGTTCCATTTTCCCCCAGATATTCCCATTGTCTTTGAGTCTTTTACACATGTGGGCTAACATCTATCTAGATATTTAGTATTTTATTATTTAGGATAAAATATTAACAATGACTCTTGAGGCCAAGATGAGATGCAGAGAGCTAGACTTCCATATATGACCACGTGTTGGGGTGGTTCAAGTCCTAGATGGACTTGACCCAGCTCCTTGGTAATATGTCTAAGAAAGTGGCAGAGAATAGCTTAGGTGCTTTGACCCAGCCACTGTGTAGGCTCCTGGCTTCAGCCTGAATCAGCTCAGGCTACTGAGGCCATTTTCGTGTGAACCAGCATATGGAAAATTTCTTTCTTTTTCTATAACCTCTCTTTCTTTATCTCTCTCTCTCTCGGTAGCTCTTCCTCTACCATGTGCAGGTCAGCACTCTTTCCTTCAAATAAACTAATACATGTCTTAAAGGCAACTATTATCATGAATTTTTTTAGGTTTTGAGCCTGTTTAGATGATGATATGGTACAGCAGCTAATTCTACTTGGAATTTATACTTTCTAGATCAGAATAACCTAATTCATAACCCACTTACCTGAATCTGATGTTCTTCTAATGTGCATCCTGGAGGAGGGTAGGTAAAAGTTAAGAAGTTGTGTTTCTGTCTCCAACATGGAAGAAACTGAGTTTCAAGCTCATGCCTTCACCTTTGCCCAGCCCAACTGTTGCTGGCATTTGTGAAGGTAAAGGGGAGTGGATCAACAAAAACAACAGCAACCAAGCAACCAAGTTAAGAAATAGGCAAAGGGCATGAACAAGCATTTGCCATAGGATAAAATAGAACTGGAAAACAGAAATGAGAAAAAAAATCAGGATTTTTCAACTTTCAACAAGGGAAATGCAAATGAAGCCACAATGAGGTATCATCTCACTCCATTTGGAATGACTGTCATCCAAAAATCAAAATAAATGGCTGCCAAGGATGTTGAGAAAAAGTGCCTTACTCTACTCTTAGTTGGAATGTAAGCATATTTACGTTTCTCTGTAAGTGTTTACATTAGTGAATAATGACAGCTGCAGTGCTCTGTTGCATGCCTATCTTTATTGCCTTTAAAAATAAGATGCTGGACTCTATGTTTGGTATACGCTTGCAATGGGGAAATCTCAACTGAACTTGAGCTGTGGTTATGCAACAAGGTGGAGGAATCCACCATGGTGGGAGGGTTTGGGGAGGGGTGGGGAGAACCCAAGTATCTATGTAATTGTGTCACATAATACAATGTAATTACTGAAGTTAAACAATAAATAATTAAAAAAAAAAAAAAGAATGATTAGTTGAAACGCTCATTTGAGAAACAATCAGGAGGCATCTAGAAAGCTTTGAAGAGTCATCATATTATTTTGCCACAATCTTATTTAGTATCACTCTCAATCATTTGGAGAGTTAAAATGTAGATTTATTTAATATTTAATAATGTTAAACTATAATTCCATTAAATATTGAACAAATGTAAAAATGAATACATTTTAAGTTAGTTAATATTTCTGGAGAAATTTTTTGCTGAAATATTTTATTAAATTCTGGAAGTGAATTAAACATTAGCAAATATTAATTAATGCAAGGCTGATTATTAAGATATGTTGTCAAAGTAAAATGGCCATTATATTTTGTGATGGCTACTTTTGTGTTTCAGTTTAACAGGATCCATGAAGTATCTAGATGCTTGACCAAACTTTCTGGGTGAGACTGAGGTTGTTTCAGAAGTCCAAACACTACTGTGCAGAAACCAACGTCATCGGAAAGACAACCAGAAGTCCTGAGCGGCCCACAGAAACAGAACAATAAACGTCCTTCGGGACCAGGGAGGAGAGCTTTCTCTGGTCCGAGCCTGGCTCCAACTCTGGACCCCCACCCTTCCTCGCAATGACCATCGGGATCGCTCCGAAAACCCTCATAGCTAACAATCATACAAACTAAAAAAACCCTAAAATACATAGACAAACAACAAAAAGTAAAGCTTGGAATCTGACAGGAAAGAGCTGGCGTGGATTGGCTCATGCCTCACAGGGTGGGACACAAAGATTAGTCACTCCTCACCATGGTGTTGAGGATTTTCCTGCACACCCCCCCCCCAAAAAAAAAGTGTTCTGCACCTTAATTGTCGACAAATGTCTTGTTAGAGTTACAAGCCAGTCTAGATTATCCTAAATTCTGCCAAGATCAGCAAAATTATACTTCAACACAACAAATGGCTAAACACCAAAATGAAATAGACACGAGACATCTGAATGGTACCTTATAGCCATTTTAAGGTATATAGCAGCCGGTCCGGTCCTGTATATAAACTAAAATTGAGATGTCAATGAGCTAATCATAGGTTGTGGTTAGGACTTGCTTTTTTTTTTTTTTAACATACTGGTTACTCAAAACCATGTCAATTCCATAATGTTACAAATTGCTGTTGATGTTATATTGGGACTCTTAATTGACTGGGATGATATTCTACCAGCTCTAACTTCGGACCAGAAATGGTCTCCCCAAGAAACTGTTCAACCCATCTGGACAATAAGTAGCTGGACTCTATGCTTGGTATACGTTTGCAAGGAAAGAATCTTGATTGAATTTGAACTGTAATACTACATCAAGGTGGAGGAATCCACCAGGGGGGAGGGGCATGAGGAGGGGTGGGGGGATTCCCAGAGCCTATGAAACTGTCACATAATGCAAAATAATTAATAAAAAAAGATTAACATTTGGTTTAAAAAAAAATATATTGTTCATTGATTCTGAAAAATGTACAGACAGGGAGGGAGAAAAGAAAGAAAGAGAGACTGAGAAATCTTTCATCTACAAATTGACTGTTTAGATGGCTGCACTGGGAAACACTACTGGGCCAGGTTGAAGCCAGAAGCCAGTATTTCACCCCATCTGTAACATGGCAGCGATCCAAATACTTGGGCCATCCGCTGATTCTTTTCCCAAGCATGAACAAGGAACTGCATTGGAAACGGGGCATGTGGGACAACAGGCACCATTTGAGATATGGTGTCATAGGCTACTCGCTATGCTACACTGCCAGGCCCTCACATGCTTTTTAAAAAGAGAGATGCATTTCTTAAATTGAAAATACAGACATGAATTTATACATTCAACCAGTGATATTTCAACATGAATAATTTATTGACAAAACTATGTAAGTGCTCGTTATAGCACACAATGAATTGGAAGTGAAATAAATATATTTTAATTGCAATCAGATACATTTACATTAACATTATTACATATTGGATAATTTTCAAATACTCAGCTGTCACGTTTTTTGATTCAGTGTTATATCTCTTAGGAACATATGGCATTGAATTTCAAAGCCTTGGGCAATGAAGGAGTATGTGGCAATTTTGAATTATAAAACATCTAATTGGTCTGTCTGACCTAAATATTTCTAAAAAACACTGAAGACTTTTGTTTAAAAATATTTCAAATAATACAGAAGATATCAGGGATGTCTAATAAGCACACAAACATTTAATAATCTCTACAACTTTATGCTCACTTCAATATAGTGTATATATGCACACATACACTATTTTGTAAAATAGGAGTGAATATGATAATATCATGGAATATATAATTTTTGACATACATCCTCATCAAATTACAATCCTTCATTTAATAATATCTCTTTTCACAAAAAATTTCTGTAAGTGAAAGTTTTTCTTAAAAATGCATTGGAAGCCTGTTTCTTCTCAGGAAGAAGGAAAAGAAGATTGAAAAGAAATTCCTGAAATTGCAATTATTCCCACTGTACCAGGGTGATTACTGTTATTAGTGCTACCGGAGATTTTTTAGAAACTCAATGAATGTGTGTCTGTCTCCTCCACATGTGGCTTTTCTCCAGATTTGATACAGTTATTGTTTAAAAAATTGGACATCATTTATTTTTCCATTGGAATCCTGAGAAATGACTCATTCTTGATGCTTTACATTTAAATCCTTACTGTATCATATGTTGTTTTCTAATTTCTTGATTATGATTAGGTATTCCAGGATCTCTTTATTCCTCTGCATATTGGATTTTTCAAAATTATATTTTGGCCAACATCATTTCCAGACATTCTCTGTTAGTTATTTAATCCATTATCTGTGGATGTATTTTGCAGCAAGGTTGTAGATGAGTAAAAGCCATAATTAAGAACTGTCCAGCATACAAAATGTCTCTGAGCTTTCACATACACAGACATCCCAACATCTACTGGTATTATCTACTCTGTATTCCCATCTAATGAGTCACAATTCATTCAAATCCAACATTTGTGACGCTTGTTTCATTATCTCGCCCAGAAAGTCCCCCATCTCAATTTACTATCTTGATGGAAAGCAAGGTCATTTACCTAGTAGTCTGACAATAACCTCTTTCTGCAACAAGTGTCAATAAATTACTGAATCCTTATTTTATTCCTAGTCTCTGATGCATTTCTCCATCATTATTTTTGTCGTCTTCATGCAGGTTCCTATTCTGTTATCTGTATCATTAGCATGCTTCCTATTTTGCTTTCATATCTCCAGTCTTACCTTTCTTCCTCAGAAATCTGAAATAAAGCATCTGACCTAGCCGTTATCATTCCTAGGAATTTACCGAAAGAAAGCAAAATCAACATATGTAGGAGTTGTCTGTACCCCCTGTTTAAAGCATCTTAACTGACAATAGCTAGGATATGGAGTCAACTCAGAGGTCCCTTAACCGATGGCTGACAAACAAATTGTGGTGCACACATCTGATGGAGTGCCACTGAGCATAGAAGGCATGAAATTCTGCCTTTCATCTCAAAATGGTTCAACTGGAGATCATCATACTTGGACTAGTGAAATAAGCCAGTCTCCAAAAGACGAATTATGTTTTTCCTGATTTGTGAAAGCTAAACCCAGAGTATAAAACATTTAATTTATATGAATAAGCATCACACTATGAGACTTCATTATTTATAAGCTTTGCTTATAATCTTGAGAATGGTTTTCTGCTTAGAACTCCTTCTCTAGTAGAGGGTTACGCTTATGGTTATAAACTAAATTGAAAGTATGTCATTGTAAAAAGTAAAAGTAAAGCGGGTATGGGAGTGCCTATGGGAGAGAGGGTGGAGTATGAGGTATCATTAAGATTTATTTATTTTATTGAAAAGTTGGAAATACAGAGGAGACACAGAGAGGGAGATCGTCTGTCCGGTGACTCACTCCCCAAGTGGTCACAACGCTTGGAGCTGAGCCAATCCGAAGCCAAGAGCCTGGAGCCTCTTCTGGGTCTCCCACATGGGTGCAGGGTCCCAAGGTTTTGGGCCGTCCTCTATTACGTTCCCAGGCCATAAACAGGGAGCTGGATGGGAAGTGGGGCCACTAGGATTAGAACCGGTGCCCATATGGGATCCTGGTGTGCTCAAGGCTAGGACTTTAACCTCTAGGCTATGGCGCTGGGCACATCATCATACTCTTAAAGCTGAATATTTGACACACAATTGTTTTATCAGTTTAGAATAAAATCAATGCGACACAGGAGTAAAGTAGCTGTTCTGGGAAACAAGGGAAAAAAGTCTCTTATAATTATCTATTTCTATTTATTTACATATTCAGCAATTTCTGGATTTACAGCTGGCTGATTAGTCCTCATATTTATTCATTGGTAAAAAATTTTTAGTAATTCTTACATTTAAATTAGTAATGCTTACATTAACATTCACATTTAATGTTTTACATTTAAATCAGTAAATTTTCTGATGTTTCTTTTTAAATATGTGTGATTTAAATACTTATAACTGTAAGTATTTATAATAGTAATGGGGAAAAATATGAGAGTGCTACAAAAATTTTGTATAAAAATGAAATTAAGTACATTTTTGAGTGATGTACTTAAAAACACATCGTTTTTCATCAGACTTCTTTTGTGTGCACTTTGTAATAACCACTTGTATTCAGGCATTTTGATATTTTTGCACCAAAATAAACATTTATTGATTCTTATTTTCCACAGACTTTAAGAATAACGTTTGGGCCCAGGGTAATGGCTCGGTGGTTAAATCCTCTCTTTGCATGCCGGGATCCCATACAGTTTCGGTTCTAGGTGCTCCACTTCCCATCCAGCTCCCTGCTTGTGGCCTGGAAAGGCAGTGGAGGATGGCCCAAAGCCTTGGGACCCTGCACCCACGTGGGAGATCCAGAAGAGGATCCTTTGGTATGGCTCCAGTCCTGCAGTTGTAGCCACTTGGGGAGTGCACCAGCTGAAGGAAGATTTTTGTCTCCCTCTCTCTTCTCTGAAAGTCTTAAAAGAAAAGAACTTTGTAAATGAAACTGGAAAAAAATGGTTGCTTAGGAAATTGTTATTTCTGAGTTTTTATATGAGAACTTTGTGTTGTTAAAATAACAATTATATGGATAAGTTTAAATAAAAATGTGAATTATAGAGAATTGATTATTTCTGGGTCATAAGTGCTGTTTCACATATTGAGACATCAAAAAGGCTCAGAACGGGCAATATTTTTTTTCTTATCTTGAAAAAAAATAGAAATCCCCCAGAGAAATACACAAATAAATCAAGCCAATATGTAAGAAAATGTTTTATGTACTGAAAACAAGATACAAATAAATCTTCCATTTAAACCTGATGCTACTGGGTGTTGCTAAAGAAGGCATATGATGAAATATAAAGAAACTCATCTATAAATTTCTCTAGATTTTCTTAATTTATGACCTTCCAATCTATGAATAGAAAATATTTTTAGAATGCATGACTAACTTTCTTCTCCTACAGCCTATTGTAGCAAACTCCTCTCTACTCTGCGGCTGTAAACATCCATGTAGTGTCACCTCAGTTGAATCTGCTTATTGGTTGCTGATTGTAATTTGAGGAGTAGCAGGGATTTGTGATCACAATATGTTGCATCTATAGGCAACTTTAGATTTGCCTGTGTGGTGCATCTATAGGGATGGCAGCTGATACATCCTGACATCTGAAGTTCATATAGGCTGTTGGCAGGTGCAGCTATGCGTTGTCTGACATATGGCTTATACTCCTCACAGTCTGCTGGCTTAGTTCTGGCATGGGAAATTCTGACAGTGATCCAAGAGAGTGATATGCAACAATGGCATATAAGCCAGGCTTGAAAGCTACACAGTCTCTCTCTTCACGTGCTATTGGTCAGATTAATTCACAAGTCCAGATTCAGTGTGAGGAGAAACAGATTACAAGCCCAAGTCAATTTTTGTACTATGACTATTTGATCAATGAGTCTGCTGTTAGTATATTATTCCTCACATATGGAACATATACTCCCCCCCAGTGCCCCCTGAAGCTTTAGATACCCTGTATATTGCAGCTCCAGAATTAGATTTGTATGCAAGTACTCATCATCTTAATTAGGTATATATATAATATACTATATATACTATTATATATATATATCATACATAGTATATATACTATATACTTCTATATATATACTATATATACTATATATATACCTCTATATATATACTATACTTTTGCAATGGTCTAAGAGATTGCCTTTATAGGTTGTTCAGGTTTTACAAAGAGGAATTTCTGAATCGTTCCACAGCTAAGCCTTTTAATTTATATTTTAGAAAACTTAAATTTTTCAGAATATTATAGTGCTAAGATAGTCTTATGACATAGAAGTTACATTCAAAGAAATGACACAAAGAGGAAACATGCTGAGAGCAAACATTTAAAAACGTCCAGACATATCAACGTGCCTTTTCCCAAACAAAACTGATAATTAAATTACCAAGTCTTCTAATTACCTTCTAATTGATTAGCAAATAGAAAATAATGAAGTGCACCTACTAATTTAAAATAAAAGATTTATAGAATTATAAGGACAGAAAAAAATAAACTCTCAATTTAAGTATTCTTGATATTTCTTTAAGTTTCAAATCCCTTTGGATGCACCAAAGAACAATTGACGGCATTAAGTGCCACCAAAGTTGTCAAACAATACAAGCTTCTGTTTTCTGTGTTTGGAAATATAAAATAGTAGAGTTACGTGGGAAGACTGTTTGTAATTTTCCTACAAATAAAAATGGACTGGGGACAGGGCAATGTTTCCATTCGCCAATCCTCTATCTACAAGCAAGATATTCCATATGGGCACCAGTTTGTTTCTAGGCTATTCCACTTCCCTTTGAGCTCACTGCTTGTGGCCTGGGAGAGCAGCGGGGGATGGCCCAAACCCTGGGACCTTGCACCCATGTGGGTGAGTTTTCTGGTTCCCAGCTTTTGATCGGCTCAGCTCTGGCCATTGCGGCCATTTAGCAAGTGAACCAAAAGTGAAAGACCATCTCTCTCTCTCTCCTTCTCTTGATAAACATGCCTTTAAAATAAAAAAAAGAAATCTTTAAAAAATTGACTTACCATATTATTCAGCTATTGATAAAAAAAAAGTCCTATGCATTTACCTAATTGACTTGAAAACTGAAATTCAAACAAAATTCTTCCCTTGATTATTTATAGTAGCCTTATTAGAAATCGTAAAAAAAAAAACCCTGGAAGTAACCAATACTAAATGAAATAGGATGAAATGCTATTCAGTAGAAAAGAAAGTAATGGATTATCAAGTGACAAGTCCAAGAATCGGAGGTCTGATCACTGTTACTCCCTGTTGTGTTCACTTTAAACATTTATATCACTAATCAAAATTGAACCATTTGTCTTTGATTTTTAAGATTATTGAAAAACTCTTTTTGATACTATCAGAATCAAATTTTAAAATTGAATTTGAAAGTAGCAAATTTCTGTACTTTCTAGCTTCCTTTGATATTTCATAGGTTGTTAATGCATTGGGGACATTTTCTTCATTTTATAACAGAATGGAAACAAAAGGTTATGTTTACTTGATGGTCTATATTTTAATTAGCTTGCTTTATATGGAGCTATTTAGCACAAAGCTGCATCACAAGAGATGTGGAAAAATCAAAATGAGAAATCAAAAAGAATTTTTGATCTGTTGCTAGGTGTTGATAAATACAACCAATACTTTATGAGTTGAATTAGAACTCCCCAGAGCTTTGTCAATGGCTCATTACTCATCAAATAACTGCCGGAGTGATCCTTCATTTAATCCTTATGAATGGATCATTATCTCAGCAGATGATTCCAGTCTATTTCATACGTGTGTGTATGCATACGTCAATCTCACCATTGAGAGTTCTTCAATGCTAAAAAATCCCTGCTTAACATTACAGAAAAGTTTACTAGTCTCAGTACAAGCTCTTCGAGTTTTTTTTATCACTGATATTTTACAGAATAGACACAGAGACAGGTTTGTCATTTTCAGTTGACATTGTCATAACAAAGATATTCTTTTCATTCTGTGCAGCTAAAATTGGATCTCCAAGGCTCTATTCAGTTTAGTAGCTGACAACTTTATGAACATAGTCTCTGAACTACTAAAAGTAAATTAGAATAAGAATGAATCCCCTAAGACAGAATTTAAAAATTTTTTTTGAGGCCAGAGTTCTATTTTCTAATGGATTAGAAAGAATTCTTTTCTTTTTCTCTTTGGCTGCATAATTGTAAAGTTAATCACTCACTCATTATAGACTCTAATGAAACATGACCTAAATGGTGTCTTGTGAATTGACACTGTGGACTATACCTAATGATTTATATATATGCCATATACATATATTTTTATACATATATGCATATAAATGCATATTTTATACATGTACACATACATATGCTATATACATGCATGCATATATTTTATAAGTATAGGACATATATAAATCAGTAAATACATACACACATATATAACAGTAAATACAGTATATAAGTAAAATCACTATATACACATATATAGTTAGTAAATACAGTATATAGAGATGCTTCATCATGAATAGAAAATTCTATAGGAGAGCTGTTTTATAATTAATATATTAATTATATATAATTAATATTCTGCTACATATAGAAACAATTCCTTTACTAAATGTTACTCAGAAACCTATTTGAACTTCAAATGCAGTACTTTTAAAACTTTCCGTTACTTACGGGCCCGGTACAATAGTGTAGTGGTTAAAGTCCTCGCCTTGAACGCGACAGGATTCCATATGGACACTGGTTCTAATCCCAGCAGCTCCACTTCCCATCCAGTTCCCTGCTTGTGGCCTGGGAAAGCAGTCGAGGACGGCCCAAAGACTTGGGACCCTGCACCCACGTGGGAGACCTGGAAGAGCTCCTGGCTCCTCGCTCCTGGCTCCGGATTGGCTCAGTTCCAACCATTACGGTGCTTGGGGAGTGAACCATCGGACGGAAGATCTTCCTCTCTGTCTCTCCTCCTATCTGTATATCCGCCTCTCCAATAAAAATAAATACATCTTTAAAAAAATGTTTTTTTCCCTTACTGGACTTGGCACGGTAGCTTAGTGGCTAAAATTTCTCACCTTGCACGTGCTGGGATCACATACAGGAGCTGGTTCTAATCCTGGCAGCCCCGCTTCCCATCCAGCTCTCTGCTTGTGACCTGGGAATGCAGTCGAAGACGGTCCAGAGCCTTGGGACCCTGTGCCTACATGGCAGACCCAGAAGAAGCTCCTGGCTCCTGGCTTCACATCCGCTCATCTCCTGCTGTTGAGGCTACTTGGGTAGTTAACCAGTAGACAGAAAATCTTTCTCTCTGTCTCTCCTCCTTTCTGCAGATCCAATAAAAATTAATAAATCTTAAACAAAAGAAAATATCAGATTCACATTAATTAAAACAAAAGATATACTTAGGCAAATAATTGTGACTGGTGAATAGAGTAGGGATGGGATCAGTCAAACATATTAGAATAACATCTGCATATGGCGCGCAAGTGTGCATGAGCCACGGAACTGGATGATGTGAAGGACCCAGACTGTTGTCACTTGGTCAGTTTTATTGTCTCCCTGTATCATATTCATGGTTTTGTTAACCATGACAGAATTTTGAAAAAGTAAGTGGTATATCTTGTGACATCATTAGAAAAGTGAAGTTACGAATACAAAACATGAAATTCACAAGTTTGAAACAAAAAATTGATAGAATTTGTGGCCAAATTATGCCTTATCAGTGGAATTTAACTTCAAGGATGGAATGGGAAAGCAAATTGATACTGTGTCTTAATCACAAGTGGCAAGCAATGGCATAACACTCCTTATAAAGCAGGAAAAGAAAATAACAAATAAGATTAATAGTAATAAAATACATCAGACTTTGAGATTGGACTTTATGATCCCTGTGAGGACAAAAGGATACGTTCATGCCTGCACTCTTAAAGGTTGAGATAGATCTTACTGATACTTCTTAGAACTGTGTATTGACTCCCTAAAACTCCCATCCATCACTATTTCACCAGTTCCTTCTTTATTAATCTCAAATAGTCCCTGTCCTCCTAAAAAGCTGGTGGCTTCTGTTTAATTTTCTGCATGGTTTGATTGATACAATGTGCATTTTGTTATAGGCTCTCCAGTTTTCCTCACTAAATTATTATCCCCTTGAAGATTATATCTGATGTCATCAATACATTGTTTGTTTTATTTCAGTGCCTGAAAGAGTGTCTTGCCTCTCTTTGCAATTCTGCTCTCGGGGAGCCTCCATGATAGCTAGAGTATTCTGTTCTCCATCTCCCGCCTAGGAAGCATGGATTGAGTTCCTGGTTTTTGACCACAGTTTGGCTCAACCAGGATGTTGTGAACATTTAGAGAATGAGTAGATGGATAGAAAATCTCTGTCTTTCCCTCTCACATGCATACATAAGGCCCCAAACATACACACACAAACATGCACACGCACACTTTGACTTTCAAATATATCCTTGACTTTAAAAAATATTGGCTTGAGGAATCAAATTTTCCATTGGTAAATTTTTAAAGTAATTTATTTTCTTTCTCAACTTTTTGACATGCTGTATTTATTGATAAGTGATACCTGATAATAACTCATTTTCAAGATTTTCAAAGCAGCTTCTCTTCATAGAATCATGTACAATTTTCCAAGTTGTTTCAGTTAAAGACTGACAATACTTTAAAATGAAAATATTAATTTAATAATCTGACAGATATATACTACTTCTTTTCTGTCCATTTGCAAAAATAATTCCATGATAAAATACAACTATATTCATGCAGTAATGCAAATTTTTATGTAAGCTTGTTTATGTTTTTCAGATAAGAATGCTGGGATTTTTATTTGCCTTAATTTGCTTAAACTTGAACACATTCAACTATGCATCTGTGATTTAATTACCAATAGGAAGTTAAAGAACTTGTACCATTGTCATGCAACATTGGCATAATTGAGAAATGAATGCTAGACTAGCCTAGAAATTGTTTGCTGAGTAGATTCCAGGATGTGCACTTAAAATGGCAGATTTGATTGTAGAGCAACAAAACAAGAAAAAGCAAACCAGCAGGCACTTTGGATGATTATTGAGTTTTTCTGTCCCCAAACCAGTGTTGTGGGGGTATACCACTGAATAGTGTAAAGTGATTACAACATGCACTACAAGTTATTTATACCTTCTATGAAAGAAAGATTCATTAAAGTGAAATTAATTCCTTTCTCTAGACTGCTGTGCAGTAAGTGGGGCTTGGTTGCATAATTGATGCAATTGTCTACTTGTTTATTAAGTGAAATGCAGCTGCTAAGGCTGCATGAATGTATTAAAAGCAAGAGAAAGTAAATGCAACCTTATTTCTTAGTATCACACGTATTGTGCAATATCTCCCACTGAGTCAGCTAGGTTCTGTTTGATATTTTGTTTGTATATGTCAGCCTGCTCCCAACACAACTCATTCTATTTCATCTGCTGTGCCAGTCATACTTCTATCTGCACTAAAGACAATTCACAACATCATGCCCATTCTTCAAGTGATGGCCCACACATTCTCAACATTCAATTTTCTGCTTCCAAACTATTGGACGTTCTCTCAAGTGGAGGCTTCTGCTCTCGGAGAATATTGCCTTTCATTAGCTAGCTTTACTGCATTCTTTCAGCCCCTTCTCCACTTGCACACAGACTAAAGCCTGAAAAAAAAAAAGAGGCTCCCTCCCTTTTATTGTTTTTACATACTAGTTTCTACTGGAAAGATACTTCACTTTTCATATACCAGAGTAGCCATATGCTAACATGCAGCATGCTACTCCTGAGTAGTCCTACTACTTGGCAGCAATTACAAAAACACTACACTTTGAATTGTTGTTGCCAAGTATGGAAAAAGTATTTCACATGTGATATGTTTCACTCAGCACAAAAGGTCAAATATTTCTAGTTAAACAATTCATAAATGAGTTTTTTTAATAATAGACCTTTATAAAAGTCATTTGTGGAAAACAGAAAATATGATTCCTTACAATAAATTTTCTTGAAAACACACAAATATAAAAAGCATTGAGTTACTAATACTTTGCTTGTAAACTTTTAGTCTCCCCATGTACAAATTATTTTCTAGAAAATTATTATACGTTAAAATCTCAGAATATTTTGATACTTTATTTTTAATACTTTATTGTAAGAGATGTAACACACTATTAGGATGAAGGATTACATAATAGCTGCACTGACTAAAATCTTACCCACCTGGAAACAATTTTTTTGTTGTTGTTGTTTAATGGGCAACTTCCAGCTTGCATTTTGCATCCTCAGACCTGTGGAGAAATCTGAATTCCAGGAATATTACTCTTGAAATGCCAAAGAAAATAAAAGGTATTTATTGGAACGATGGTTTGTGGATTGTGGAAATTCAAATTTAAAGAGAGAATGCTGAGGAAATTATAGCTATAACTAGTGAAAGCAAAGTCTCTGCACACAATTGCTTTTGTGAAAATATGTCTCATAGTCTAAGAAAAGAACCTAATCGTAAAATCAGGATACATGAGCCAATTCACTTCTTCCATTTGTCCATATCATCAGTCCCATTTGTATCTGTCATAATATGTCACGTTTTTTCCTAAACTCTTCACTGGGCTGTTGATACATTTTTTCAAGGTGCTGCTTTGTTCTGTTCTACTCCATCCTATCCCTCCACCTCTCCCAACCTTATATTTTGATGATTTAGCAAATTATTTCTGAACAGGAGAACTCATTTGTCACAGAATAAATACAACTAATTCTTAAATGGAAATTTCTACATACTATACATAGGGAATAGTTAAATTAATCTAAGTGGACACTGGCCCAAATGGCTAGTTACATGCATATTAATATTCATATTTGTCAGGATAATCTGAATCCTTTAAATGATTATTTCATCACATTTAAATACATATTTATTAAATAAGTAGTACTTGAAGCATAATTTACCAATCTTTTTAACGATCTTAGTTTTTTATTATTTTTCTGCCTTGAATTTGTTTTAGCATTTGAGAAGCAGAAGGAGAGTGAGAGAGGGTGTCTATCCATTGGTTCACTCTCCCAGTGCCTGCATTGTCTGAGACTGCACCAGGCTGAAGATGAAGGCAGTGTACTCAAGTCAGGTCTCCCACTCAAGGAGCAGGCAGTCAACTAGTTAGGTAGCTCACTCCTCATATCCCAAATATTCCCAATGGTCACAGGTGTACTGACAACATAGCAGGGAGTAAGGATACTATGCAGAATGCCCAGGTGGAAGTAGCAACTCGGGTTTGTGGACCACCACTGTTACTGATTAGGCTATGTGTTAGCAGAATCCTGAAGTCAGGTACTCTCATATGGGCACAGGTGCCTGAACTAGATTCAATGACCACTTTGAGTTTATTGTGTCTTAGAAAGAAAAGCCAGGTTTCAATTTTGTGGATTTGTCCATGTCCTGCTGTTTTTGTTAGGCTTATTTTGGATCTTATTCTCCTCCTCGTTTTCTAAAGAAAAAGTTTACATTACTCATTTTAAATCTTAATTTATCTTGAGACTATAAATGGACACTTACACCTTGCTTTTTTATATCACATAATTTCTGATAGGTTGTGTTTCAAGTTTTACTCAGTTCAGAATATTTTCAAATTTCTCTTGTTAGTGCTCTTTTGATGCCATATTTTAAAGTGCTTTGTTTCAAATGTTCTAGATTTCATAGGTCTCTCTTATTGATTTCTTCATTAATTACCTTGTCAATCCCCTTGTCTCCCATGTAAATTCACACAAGAAAACCTACTTTTGACATTTAATACAATAACTGAGGAATCCTCTAATATTAACTAAGATAGGAAGATCTAAAGCATTGTATGTAAAATTCAACTCTTGTTTTGACATTTCTAATGGGGTTGTTAAAAAAGAGCACTGGAAATATTTGCACAGATCAGCGAAAGTTTTGTTGAATACTATTACAGTAGGCATTAAGACTATTGTGATGGGGAGACCATTTGAATTCAATTCCACTGAAATAAAAGGTGGAAAGTTTGTATATTTAATTGTTAATTAAATTTAAATGACATGCAGCTATTTTGATAGTGGAACATAAAAGCTCAGGCTCACGCCTTTATTTGGCTCATTAAATTGCCTTGAAGTCCACTTTACGTCCAAGTGTTTTTTCAGTTTAAATTTAGCAGCCTCGTTTTTAAGGGAAAGTGAGAAATGGCAGAAGTTATGAGGATAATGTTCTAAATTCATTGCCCAAGTCTGGAACAGTTCTATCCCAGTAACTGTTTTGGTAATAGAGTTTTGTTTCCTGTAAATTTGTCTGTTTACAATTGGTGGCTCTATCTTCTTTGCAGGGTCTCCCCCATAGATTCCTTTAGTAGCCCGTTGCTGGAAAGGATGAGCCTGCTGCCTGCCACCCAGCCTCCCGGCCCGTGAGAGACACACAGACAGACAGGGTTTCTGTCTAAGCAGTTCCGATTTATTGGGGAAATTCAATTTCTCATATAGGGTAAGGGATAGCCTCAGGCTAGGAATTTCAGGAATTCCAGGAGTGGAGAAACTAAGAGCCAAGTACTAGGAGCATGACTGCAGAAGCCACTTCCCATGGGCCAGGGGTAGGTGAGCTTGGCCCTGGTCAATCAGTATTTCCTTGGAGCTACGTGTCTCCTGCCCTGGTTCAAGCCCAGGGCTCTGTCCTTGGCCGCCATCTTGCCCGCCAGTGACCTGAACTGCTGGTCGCCATCTTATTGACTAACGGCTTCTTTGCCCCTGAGCCCCACACTCCTGACCAGATGATAGTTCCTTTGGCACTGAGCTTGCTTATTGCAAATTCCTTCCTTAACTGAGATCAAGCTATTCTAGCCATTTCCCTGCAGTCAGTTCTTCAAATTATTTAGCAAGTATGATTTATCTGTTGAATTAATCATGAATCCGATTAGCCACAAATTCAGTAATTATCATTTGTTAAATAGAATATGAACAGGAAAGAAAATGAATTTAAAACAGAAGCCATTACAGTTGTACATTTTAAGGGGGTAAAGTTGGATAATTTGATACATGCCTACCATATTTAATGATTAAATTGAGGGACCACACTGAGTTTGCCTAGCATGCAGACTACTTTTAACAATTACTAAGACAACTACTAACAACATAGACTAACTGCCAGAAAGAAACACCAGAATTATTTTGCCAAGTTGGCAAAAGTCTGGCTTATCTTCCAGGGAGAAGAGTGTCTGCATTAAGGACCTCAGACTCTTTTGCTGTCTTGTGAAGAAAGAGGTCTGTTTGGAGGACGGTGTTTAACATCTAATTTATCCTTCCAGAGATCAAGGTTCTCTATTCTCCAGGCAGAACTTTTTAAGCTTCAGGTTATTGTTACACATTGGAGTAGAGTAATAAAAAAATGCTGGAAGAAATTAGTGAGGAATTGGTCAATGTGATCAAGCCATGTGTGTTGATTAATTGGAACTTACTGCAGCTAGCCTGTTAGTTTCCCACAGAGACTGGGAGATGAGGCAATTTTTGAATTATATCTCAAAGGATGATTAAATTTCAAAAGAATGATCTGGAGTTCTTGTGGAAGTCATTCGTGGGCTGTAAACCTAGCAAGAGATTAGGAGAATTACAACTAAAAGGAGAAAATATACACGCTTATGGAGGTTTCTAAAGTAAATGTTGTAAAGAAAAAATGCTCCAGGCTACCAGTTAGGAAGAAGAGTGTTTTAGTCAAGTTGAAGGTAAGTAAATGTAAGGCTTTCTTGGTCAGTTGAGTCACCTGGTAAGTAAGATCAGTCTCTTTAAACTGCAAATCTTAATAAACACATATTTATACCTCACTGTCCATACTAATTTTTAAAGTTCAATGATCAGTAATTTAAATTAGAATTCGGCAAGTAAATTAAAATAAATTCTTTCCCTTTTTGGGCTTGCCTTGATTTTTTTTTTTCAAGATTTATTTATTTTGTTATAAAGTCAGATATACAGAGAGGAGGAGAGACAGAGAGGAAGATCTTCCATCCGATGTTTCACTCCCCAAGTGAACCGCAAGGGCCGGTGCTGCGCCTATCTGAAGCCGGGAACCAGGAACCTCTTCCAGGTCTCCCACATGGGTGCAGGGTCCCAAAGCATTGGGCCGTCCTCGGCTGCTTTCCCAGGCCACAAGCCGGGAGCTGGATGGGAAGTGGAGCTGCCGGGATTAGAACCAGCGCCCATATGGGATCCCTGGGCGTTCAAGGCGAGGACTTTAGCTGCTAGGCCACGCCACCGGGGCCCCCTGTCTTGATTTTTATCATAGATTTGACTAGTAGTCTAGTGTTACGTGAATTTTGGATTCAAACTCACATTTAAAATTTATAGCTAGAAGAACAAAGAGTGATCTAGGGCTCCAAGAAGGGAATTAATTATTCCAGCCCAGAGTCTATGACTGGAAGACCCTGGAGTCAGAGCTAGAGCCTGAAATTCATTCAAGCTGTGTTGATACTTACCATAGGAGTTTTAAGCACTAGACTAAATACCTGTTCCTCATTTTTCTTTAGAAATATGCAGAATTCAATCTACATACACTTAAATTCAACCTACTTACAATTTTTCATTTTACTTCTTTATTATTATTATCATTTTATGATACGGTTCCATTGGCTCTTGGAGTATTATTACTGAGTTTCTGTATATTATTACTGTAGTATAGCTCTTCGTAAAGTCATATGTCCATCATGGCGGGCATGGACAATGGCAGAGAGTTCAGCATTCTATTGTCAAGGTATAGTAACCAGTTTCATGGGGAGTTCATCTTTGTTCTGGAAGTAGAGATGCATACTGCATTATATCCTCACATCTGGATATGACAGACTCCGTTATACAGTTACTATATATCCCCTTATATGAAAAACCACAATACAAAATCATCAACAGGAAGAAAAATAGAAATTTACAAATCCACAAAGTTAAATAATATGCTACTGGATATGATAGTCTCCATTATACAGTTACTGTATACCCTCTTAAATGAAAAGCCACAAAGCAAAATCAACAACAGGAAGGAAAAGAAAAAGAAATTAAGAATGCCATGAAGTTAAAAAACATGTTACTGAATGACTAATGTAGAAATGGAAAAGAAAATCAAGAACCTTCTTGAAGAAAATGATGCTACTTTATGATCTGTTAGTAAAGAATTTACTGAGAGTTTGAGGAGATGAAACAAAAAAAAATCTAAATTCATGAGATATAGTTTCTGCTGACTTTGTTGGTGAGAACATACCAGTAAAGTAAGAACAGAAGACTAAATCAATGAGCAACCCACTGCTAAAATGACAAGACCAAATTACCACCCACTCATATTAACCCTGAGTGTAAATGGCTTAAACCCTTCAATCAAACATCAGAGATTAGTATACTGAATTAAAAAAATAAAACTGGATTAAGAGAAACAAAAGAAAATCCGTTTGTTGCATATAGGAGACATAGCCTACTTAAATTTTTTTTAAAATTCTTTATGTGTCTATTATATCACATTATCTTTAAATATATATATATATTTAAGATTTATTTATTTTATTGTAAATCAGATATACAGACAGGAGGAGAGACAGAGAGGAAGATGTTCCGTGCAATGATTCACTCCCCAAGTGACAGCAACCAGGAGCCAGGAACATCCTCTAGGTCTCCCACACAGGTGCAAGATCCAAGGCTTTGAGCTGACCCCCAACTGCTTTCCCATGACACAAACAGGGAGCTGGATAGGAAGTGGGGTCTTCAGGATTAGAATTGGCGTCCGTATGGGATCCCGGTGCGTTCAAGGCGAGAACTTTAGCTGCTAGGCCACCGTACTGGGCTGTATCTCATATTATCATTACAAGTAACTTGGAAGCATTTTTTTAGGGGGCTGGCACTGTTCCACTTCTTTAGTTTCCTGCTAATGTGCCTGGAAAAGCATAAGAGGATGACCCAGTGCTTTGGCCCACTACACGTTGAGGATACTTGGATGCGGTTCTAGGTCCTTAGTTTTGGAAACCTTGGTCATTGAACCAGCAGATGGAAGGGCTCTTTCTCTTGCTTTATCTCTCCCTCTTTCTGTCACTTCACCTTTTAAATAAACAAACATTAAAATAATTCTGTGAATGTATTATCCACATAAATTACTTAGCAGCGTATTATTTAATAGTCATGCTATAAATGCAAAACAAAAAAATATGTTCAGTACATATTTAATACACAATAGTTTGCTGTCTTAAAGGCAAAAATTACAACAGACTTTACTTTATTTGTGAGTCTAGACACAAGCAGTTGTCTGAAAAGAAATCATTGAAAATATTTTGACCCCTAAATATGTGTGAATGTGCCTGGACATTCTGATGCCAAGAATTCCTGGTATTATGAGCTAAAATGTATGCCTACTTCCTGCTCCATCTGAACTGTAACTACTCAAGATATGACCCTTCTTGAAGACAGAATATTTAAGAGGTGATTGTATTAAAATGTGTTCTTCTGGGTAATCCTTACCCAATATGACAAGAATTGGAAATTTGAACACAAAAGTGCATAGGGAGGATGAAGCTACATCTCTGCAAGGTTTGTTTGAGTCCAACGTTGTGAGAAAACACATTCTGACTACTCTGAAAAACATTGGAAAATTCCTGAAACTGCAGACCATTTATGGTATTTTCCTATATAAATATAGAAGCAGAAACCAATGACAAACACCTTTGATCAGGAAGAAATAGTTGTTTTTTTTAAAAGATTTATTTTTATTACAAAGTCAGAGATACAGAGAGAGGAGGAGAGACAGAGAGGAAGATCTTCCGTCTGATGTTTCACTCCCCAAGTGAGCCGCAACGGTCAGTGCGCGCCAATCCGATGCCGGGAATCAGGAACCTCTTCCAGGTCTCCCACACGGGTGCAGGGTCCCAAAGCATTGGGCCGTCCTTGACTGCTTTCCCAGGCCACAAGCAGGGAGCTGAATGGGAAGTGGAGCTGCCGGGATTAGAACCGGCGCCCATATGGGATCCCCGGATGCGTCCAAGGCGAGGACTTTAGCTGCTAGGCCACGCCGCCGGAGCCCAGAAATAGCTTTTTTTTTTAAAAATTATTTATTATTTTACTTCATTAATTACATTGTATTATGTGACACAGTTACATAGGTACTTGGGTTCTCCCCACCCCTCCCCAAACCCTCCTACCATGGTGGATTCCTCCACCTTGTTGCATAACCACAGCTCAAGTTCAGTTGAGATTCCCCCATTGCAAGCGTATACCAAACATAGAGTCCAGCATCTTATTGTCCAGTCAAGTTCAACGGCTTCTTAGGTATACCCTCTCTGGTCTGAAGACAGAGCCAGCAGACTATCATCCCAGTCAATTGAAAGCTCCAACACACCATCAGCAAAAATTTACATCATTATGGAATTAATTGACATAGTAATGAGTAACCAATATGTTAAAAGTAAATGCGAGTTCCCAGCCACCTTCTGTGACCACCTCACCTACACTTCAATTTTAGTTTATACACAACATATAACATTCATAACATAACACCTTATACATAATATCATATCATCTTAAATTAAGGCAAACATGTGGTATTTAACCTTTTGGGATTGGCTCATTTCCCTTAGCATTATGGTTTCCAGTTTGGCCCATTTGGCCACAAAGAACTGCATTTTGTTTTTTTTAATAGCTGAGTAGTATTCCATGGAGTAGATGAACCATAGCTTTCTTATCCAATCCTCTTTTGATGGGCATTTTGGTTGCTTCCATGTTTTTGCAATTACTGATTGTGCTGCTATGAGCATAGGAGTGCATGTTGGTTTCTCATAAAACAAGTGTTCTGGATATATTCCTAGGAGTGCTATTGCTGGATCATACGGTATGTTGAATTTGAGTTGTTTGAATATTCTCCATACTGATTTCCATAGAGGCTGTACCAGCCTGCAGCCCCACCAGCAGTGGAGTAGGAATCCCTTTTCCCCGCAACCTTGCCAACAAGTGTTGTTGGTGCTTTTATTCATGTGGGCCAGTCTTACTGGCGTCAGGTGGTACCTCATTGATGTTTTAATTTGGATTTCTCTTATTGCCAAGGAACTTGAGCATTTTTTCATATGTTTATTTGCCATTTGGATTTGTTCCTTTGTGAAGTGTTTGCCCATTTCCCGTGCCCATTTCTTGAGTGGCTTGTTTGTTTTGACATTTTGGTTGTTTTGTAGCTCTTTGTATATTCTAGAAATTAGCCCTCTATCACCTATGTCGTGTGCGAAGATCTTCTCCCATTCTGTGGGTTGCCTTTTTACTTTGTTGATTGTTTCTCTAGCTGTACAGAAGCTTCTTAGTTTGATGAGGTCCCAATTGTTTATTTTGGTCTTGATTTCTACTGCATTTGGAGTCTTTTTTAGGAAGTGAGGGCCTACCCCTAAGTGTTGCAGTGTGTTTCCAACATTTTCTTCCAAAAGATTGAAGGTTTCTGGATGTAGGTTTAGATCTGTTATCCATTTAGATCTGATCTTAGTGTATGGTGAGAGATGTGGATCTATTTTTTTGTTTCTGCAGGCTATTAACCAGTTGTCCCAACAGCATTTATTGAACAGACCTTCCCATTTGCCTGGATTGTCGTTTGTCTTTTTGTCAAAGATTATTTGGCTGTATCTGTGTGGGTTTCCTTCTGGTGTTTCTATTCTGCTCCATTGATATTCCTCTCTATCTTTGTGCCAGTACCACGCTGTTTTGATAACCACTGCCCTATAGTATGTCCAGAGGTCCGGAACTGTGATTCCCCCTGCTAACTTTCTGTTCTTCAGGATGGTTCTAGCTATCCGTGGTTTTTTGTGTTTCCAGATGAACCTTTGGATCATTGTTTCCAGTTCCATGAAGAATGTTTTGGGCAATTTGATTGGGATTGCGTTGAATGTATATATTGCTCTTGGCAGTATAGACATTTTAATGATATTGATTTTACCTATCCAGGAGCATGGGATGTTACTCCATCTTTTGAGATCTTAGACTTCTACCACCTGCCAAAACTTAGCCCAGAGGCAACAAATGACCTGAACAAACCCATAACTGAAGTAGAGATTGAATCAGTGATTAAAGACCTCCCAACAAAGAAAAGCCCAGGCCCAGATGGCTTCACTACAGAATTCTACAAAACATTCCAAACAGAACTGACCCCAATCCTCTACAAACTCTTCAAAACAATAGAAAAAGAGGCAACCCTTCCAAACTCATTCTATGAAGCCAACATTACCTTAATCCCAAAACCAGACAGAGAACTAATAGAGAAGGAAAACTACAGACCTATCTCTTTGATGAACATTGATGCTAAGATTCTCAACAAAATCCTAGCCAACAGAATTCAAAAACACATCAGACAGATCATTCACCCAGATCAAGTAGGATTCATCCCTGGAATGCAGGGATGGTTCAACATTCGGAAATCCATAAATGTGATACACCACATCCAAAAACTGAAAAACAAGAATCACATGATTGTATCAATAGATGCAGAAAAAGCTTTCAGCAAAATCCAACACCACTTCCTACTAAAAACCCTAACCAAGGTAGGCATAGATGGAAAAATCCACAACATAATTAAAGCCATATATGAAAAACCCAACGCCAGCATCATACTGAATGGAGAAAAGCTGGAACCCTTCCCACTGAGATCTGGAACAAGACAGGGATGTCCACTTTCTCCACTACTATTCAACATAGTCCTAGAGGTACTCACTGAGGCCATAAGACAAGAAAAAGAAATCAGAGGAATCCAAATGGGAAACGAAGAAGTCAAACTCTCACTATATGCAGATGATATGATTCTTTATGTAGAAGAGCCAAGACACTCAATACAGAGACTGCTAGAACTTGTACAAGAGTTTGGTAGAGTGGCAGGGTACAAAATTAATGAACAAAAATCAACAGCCATAGTGTAAGCGAACAGCCCCAAGATGGAAAAAGACTTAACAAGCAAGATACCATTCAAAATAACAGAGAAAAGTATGAAATATCTGGGAATAAATCTAACCAAAAATGTAGGAGACTTATTTGCAGAAATAGTTTTTTAAATAGCAACTCATGATTCAAGAGAAAAACATAAACCAGATATACTAAATCTCTATAAATATGATTATAAATATTCTTCAGGAGTATATTTTTAGAAAATAGTCACAGTACAGAAAATAAAGACAGGAAATGCCCAACTCAAGGTGAGGAAAACACAATCAAAACAACCGGAGGGAAAGAAAAGAAATATAATAGAAAGAAATAAAAATGGAAAAATAAATGATTAGCTCATACAAATAATACAGCAAATTGTTTAACAGAAATTATGAAAGTTGATAATCCAGTAGCTAACATATTAAGGGAGAAGAATGTATTAAAATAATACATACCACAAGCACGAAGTGTTAAGTAAGAAAACGACTCTTAGGACGCAGACATTTCTAGGAGGCAAGCGTTACCATACTGTGGATTAGGAATCCTAATTCCTTTGCTTTAGATCCAGCTTCCTGCTGAGACATCCTGGAGGCAGGAGGTTATGATTATCACTACTTGGGTTGCTGCCAGACATGCAGGAGACTGGAGACTGAGGGCATTCCAGGTTTTTGTTTTGGGCCTGAGCAGTCCAGGTGGTTGTGGACATTTGGGAAGCAAACCAGCATATGAAAGAGCTCTCTCACCCTCTGTCTCTGTGTGTCACTGTGTCCTGTGCATAAAACAGTTCTTTTTGGTGTCTGGCACATAGCCTAGTAGCTAAAGTCCTCACCTCGAGGACAGCCCAAAGCCTTGGGACCCTCACCGGCATGGGAGACCCAGAAGAGGTTCCAGGTTCCTGGCTTTGGATTGGCTCATCTCCGGCCCTTGCGGCTGCTTGGGGAGTGAGTCAATGGACAGAAGATCTTCCTCTCTGTCTCTCCTCCTCTCTGTATATATGACTTTCCATTAATAAAAAAGCAGATTTTTTGATAAATGAATATGATTCTTTAAAAAAGTTGATGTTTACATAGTTGATGAGGGTGGGAAGAGTCGAGGATCAGGAGATAGTGGGTAAGACCATTTTTTACACATTTTCTTTTTCCCATATATAAGGGTGGGGATAGAAGAGGAGAAACCATGCCCAGCCTTCCAACCATCTCATTACCCGGAGGATAGGGAATTGCCAACCAGTGTCATCCCAGGTCCCCATCATGGAACATTTTCTGAGGGTTCTGCTCATGTGATCTCGATACTTCTGAGATGCTGCTGGTATCACAGCTCTAAGAATGAGGAAATCTTTCCAAGTTTGATTGGCTGTCATAGTCCACCTTCCAGTCTCCATTGGCCCAGAAATTTGCTGTCAAACTTTGCTGGGGTAATTGATCAGTTTGTTCTGCCCTTCATCTTCAGCAAACCAGAGGGTGCTGCGGCCCTGCCCATTCTTGCCCAACACACTCTCAGCCCTCACATATCACAGGGGGAGCTGCAGCCCAGTCAGGATAACCCCTGATAGTTCCCCCTGGATTGGCTCCCAGCTTTGGTTCCTGCACCTGCCAGCATATGCAGTGGACTGCTCTGGTCTGCCCCACCTCCCATTGAGATCTTGTATACACCACTGGGCACTAAATCCAACCAACTCCATCATCCAACCCACACTCAAACCATGGGGTGCCACAGCCTGTGCAGCCAGGTCTGCTCCCAGTCCTGGTTCTTATGCTCTCTAGTGGGCATTGAAGCCCATCAAAGAGGAGCCCACAACTTCCCCACTTGACCCATTCCCTGCCCCAGATCTTGCACTCTCCAGGTGGTTCTGTGGCCTGGCCTGACAGGACTTTCCTCCAGTTCTAGCACTTGCCAGCTGATGCTGCAGGAAAACCCAACCACTGGCCCTTTTTCTGGCTCATGCCTATACCTGTAGATACAATTGGCTACCCCACCCTGGCTCTCACCCTAACCCAGTTTACATGTAGACCAACAGGTGTTGTAGCCCTGTCCAGCCTGGTCTGCCCCCAGTTCCAGCTCTCATGCTCAGCAGCATGAACGAAGGCCTAGCAGTGAAGTTTCCACTACTCCCCTATCAGGCTTATCTCCCTGTCCTGGTCTCACATGTGCTGGCGGGTGCTGTGACCCAGTCTGGCATTGCCTATCACACCTTGGCATTTGCTGGCGGATGCTATAGCCTGGCCTGGCCCATTCTGCCCCCATTCCAGCTTGCGTTGGCTGTAGCTGCCACCCAAGCTGATGCAGTCAGCCTTCAGTCCTGGCGTTAATATGAACTGGCTGATGATGTGGCCAGATCCAGCCTGTCCTGAACCCCATTCTGGTTCTCTGATCTGCCAGTGGGTGTCATGAACTGGTCCAGCCTGGTCCACCCCCATACCTGAGCCATATATATGCCGGCAGGTACTGTAGCCTTGTCTGCTCGGCTTTGGCTCTTGCTCTCACCTGCACGGACTGTGTCATGACAGAGGAGTTCCCCAAGCTCCTCTATTGGATCTCTTCTCAGTGGTAAATCTCATGCTTTCTGATGGATCCTTAGTCTGGGCTGACAGTCCACCTCCTGTCCTGACAGGAACAGTAACCTTGACCAACTGGCCCATACCCAACCCAGTTCTTACTGTTCAGTGTTATAGCCCAGCCCAGCCATACCCAGTGCATCTTTGACGCAGTTCTCGTGTGAGTCAGTGTGAGCGGAAACCTAGCCCAACCTGTCCTTTACCCACTCTGGTTCTCTTGAGCACAAGTGAATGCTGCAGTCTAGCCCAGTGTGGCAGGCTGCAGAGCCTGTCTATGCCCATGCTGAGGGACACTGCAAATATGTCCAACCCAGACCATCAACCTGATTTTGGCTCTTGCACTCACCAGCTGGGACCACAACCTAGCTTGGGTGTCCCCTAAGCTCTCCAACCAGGCCTGTTCCTAGCCCCTGCTCTGACCCACTCTGCAAAGTCCATCCCCTGTCTTAACCTTTACCATTGGACACTGCAACCTGTTCTGACTCGGACCACCCCTAGTCCCAACTCTTGCTAGTGAGTGCTATAGCCTGGCCCTGCCCAGTCCATTTGCATCCCTGACTCATGTAAATCAGCAGGTGTGATAGTCTAGCTAGGCATGCTCTGTATTACAGCCTAGCTCCTGCTCTTGCAGTGAGCTAAGGTAGGCCTGGCTTGCCCAGTCCACCCCCTTCCAAAATCACCCCATATGCATGCAGACAGGTGGAGCTATCCTGCCAGTCTGACCAACATGCAGCCCTAAACCACATGCTCTTGAGTGGCAGCAATGCCCCATCAAAGGAATTTCCCTAGTTCCCCGGCCAGACCCACTCCCAGATCCAGATCTCACCCATGTCAGTGGGTATTAGGACCTTATTAGTCACTTACTATCCCCTCTTGCCTCCTTATATATGAGCAGTGGATATTGTGGCCCAGCCTGCCCCATACCATATTCTTGGGCATGTGTGCGGGTGTTAAAGCCTGGACCAACCCAGCCTGTACTCAACCTCAGTACCCGTGAGTGTCAGGGAGTTTCATGATCATGCCTTGCTCAACCTGTCACCACCTCCAGCTCTAAGCAAACTAGCTGAAATTATAGATCGCAGGAGTAGGCCCACACATCCTCCATAGAATCTGCCTCCACTCAATTCTCTTGCATGCTGGTTAGTGCCATGGCCCAGCCTAGCATTACCCACCCCCCTGTTTGACTCTCTTTGATGAGTACTGGGATTAGTCCTGCCAGGTACCCCCCACCCCACCTAGCTTTAGTGTGTCCCAGTGAGTGGTATTTGGCATTAGTTAATACTAACTACCCCATCTCTGCTGTCCCTTTAGGGCTGCTGTTCCAGTCTGAACCTTAAAAGTCCTTGTGTTTTTTTTTTTTAAAGATTTATTTTATTTTTATTACAAAGTCAGATATACTGAGAGGAGGAGAGATAGAGAGGAAGTGGAGCTGCCGGGATTAGAACCAGCGGCCACATGGGATCAAGGCGAGGACCTTAGCCACTAGGCCACGCCGTCAAGCCCCCCCTCCCCCCCAAAAAAAAAATTCCTTGTGTTGCCAGGTCAAGATTCCATCCCCAGGTGGCCCAGGTGCCTGTGGCGTTGAGCAAAGTCCTGGGGTCACCTGTCCTGAGTCCTGCCACTTGGGAGCACACTCCTGGGGCTAGCGGCCCCTCCTCTGGCTCCAGTGGATGTGGTTTTAATGATCAAAAGAAAAAACCTTCTTGAAAATTAGGAGTATAAATACTTTGCTAGAAAAAAATGTGATTTACCAAAACTAACCTTAGAAAATAATTTTAAATGGACTGAATTAAGAAAAAAGAAGAAGAAGAAGAAGAAAGAAAAGCAAAGAATATGTTACCAAATAAGCAAGACTGAACTGGAACCAAGGTTGTTGGCACTGAAAAACCCTAGTATTACCTAAGCTGCTTTGGTAAGTTAAGGAAAGAAATTTAAAAAGGAAAACTTTCAAATTTGTTTTATGAATATTCAATCCTGACATTTCTTTTTCTGCTCTTATGTGGGGTACTATTCCCATGAAAGATCTGAGATCTTACAATCTCTACTTATTAGAAACTCATGCCAAATAAAAGAAAGATCTCTGATTAGGTTCTACAAGTGGAATGCACTCACAATAGATTTGACAGCATGAAAAGAGAAGAACTGATTCTTTTCTTACAGTGTTTCTGGCTGAAAGAATCGCAGCAGCCTTCCGGATATGAGAGTGGCAGCTACAGCTGAAGGCAAGAGCCGAGCTGGGAATGCAAGCTCTTATTTCCCTCCAAGGGAAGTATGGTTTTCAGCAAAGAGAGCATGGCTATGCCATACAGCCAATGTGCTCCATAGCAGGTGTACTGAAGCCAACAATAGCTGCTTTCTGAGAGTGACACAGAGACGCCGGGCTTTGCAGACATTTAATTATTGGTAGCGCTACCTTTTCTTTTGTTCCTGGAATCCTTTTAAATCAAATAAATAATTTATCCACAAATTCTGTTGTAATGCCTACAGTTGCTTCTGATCTCTATAGAAATTGTAACACAAGCATAGCATTCATACATAAACCAAAACCTGACCTCACATAAAAGATATCACCAATTAGCATCAATTATGGAAACATTCTGGGATCATCTCAGATGAAGTACTTTGGAGATCCCTCCAACTGAACTGCTGATCTTAGAACCCCAACCATGAAGAGACTGTCAGCCAGTGGATTCTGAATAGGTTTCATTGCGATTGGAACTGAGAGATTGGCAGCAGTCCAGAACTGATGAACTATCAAAACTGTATGAGCAGGACCCTCAGAGCGCGTCTCCCATTGGGGATCTGGGATGGGTGGGAGGTTTGGTGGGGCTTTTCCCTTTGTTTTTTTCCCTGACCCCAGATACAGGGTAAAATGATATTGATGTGGAAACAATGGTATTACCCACTTTATCTGTAGCCCTTGACACTTTGCTCCCTAAAATAATAATAATAAAAAAACTAATTCATCCAAAAAAATTATGGAAACATTGCACCATTATTTGAAATAAAGTGGCATTAATGAATAGAAGTCATATCACATTAAAATTAAGAAATAATGTCTACAATTTATTTCAACCATCTTTGGACAGAAAAAGTTTAAATAAACCATTAATATGATTCATATTAAGGACAGATTTGAAGAAAAATCATATTATCAAGTCTTTAAAAGATTCGATGCAAAATTAACTACTTTTAATAGGTAAATAATTCACATGCAATTAAACAATAATAACAAAATACACAGTAGAAAATATATCAATTAGATAATTATTTTTTAAGATTTGTTTATTTTTATTGTAAAGGCAAGTTTACAGAGAGAAGGAGAGATAGAGAGAAAGATCTTTCATTCACTGGTTCACTCCCTAAGTGGCCACAATAGCCAGAGCTGAGCTGACCCAAAGCCAGGACCTCCTTTCATGTTTCCTGCATGGGCTCAGATTCCCAAGGCTTTGGGTCTTTCCTGCCTGCTTTCCCAGGCCACAGGCAAGGAGCTGGAAGGGAAGTGGAGCAGCTAGAATTCAAACTGATGTCCATATGTGATCGCGGCACATAGAAGGTAAGAATTTAAGCTGCTAGGCTACCACGCCAGGCTCAACTGGATAATTCTTAAATACAAATAACCCATATGTGAAATAGGGGAAAAGTGCTGAGCTTGCTTCTGATACATTTAAAGCAATGGAAACAAGACTTATTATGTGTGCCTTTTAGAATTAAAAAGTAAAATTTGTTAAAAGTCGATTACAGGCATAGGAGTTAGTACAATAACTTTCATTTGCCCATGATGTGCTAATTTGTGTGGGATTCTCCACAGAAGGAAAAGGGGGGAGAGACAATAAGGAGATGTCAGAGGGGGAGGGAGGGAGAGGGAGGAAGGAGAGGGAGTGGAAGAAGGCAAAGCAAAGTGGGCAGGAGACAGATTCAGAGTTGAAGCAATATTCTAAAATTCTTCTGATGGTTAATTCTGCGTGTCACATTGGCTAGCTCATGGTTCCCAGATAGTGTTGTCAAACATTATTTGTGACATTCCTTGAAGACATTTCTTACATGGGATCAACATTCATCTGAGAAGATTTTTGAAAGCAGCAGATTACCATCTATTATGCAGGCAGGCCTCATCCAATCAGTTGAATGCCTTATTAGGGAAAAAATGAGCTCTTCTGTTGGGATAGCTTGTGAGTCTAACTTTCTGACTCTGTCTTTACCAGCCTCTACAAGCACACTGGCAATTCCTTAAAGCTCTCTCTCTCTCCCAATCACACGAACATACACACAAAAGAGAGCATCGATAGTTTAGGGTATGTAATATATAGTATATGACGATAGTATATAAATTATATATAATTTCTCTGGAAAATCCCAAATAATATAGTCATGATGCATTAAGAAAATATATTTTTCTAATTATAACTAAAAATATCTGTAATAATAATATTATTGTAAATAAATTTATCCAGAAAGGTAAAAAAATAAAACCAGAACCCTCTCCAGAAAAACAGAAAAATAGACTTGAATATGAAGAAATAAAGAAAACAGAATCGAAGAAAACCTCATTTAACAGGATAAGATGACAAACAGTGTAAATACGTGAATTCTTCTCAAGTCAGTAAAAAAAAAGTTAAAATAATCCAAATCAAATGTCTAGCTTAGGTTGTGTGGCAAGGAATCTGGAGATATATAAAAGAAAGGTTTTATGGGAAAAATTACATGACTAATACTGATGAAAATCCCTAGAAGTCCAAGTTATTAGATGGGCTAATCAAACCAGATTTTGCAATTAATTATACCAACACCTACAATTAGAAGAGTGTCTTGGTAGTCAATGTCCCTAACTATCTGCACATGTTGATAATAACTCCTGAACCTGGGTCCACCTGTCTAATACGCTGACATCGGGTGGCAGAAGATGTAGATATTTACTGCAAATCGCAAAAGGAGAAATCAGACAGCTACGGTTAATTATTATGCTTCACAAAGAGTTGGGGTGAAGGTTCTTAAGGTTGAAATTGAAGCCAAAAGGTGCATGTAAACCTCATACCCAAGTTCCTCATTGCTCAGTTCTGCTCCTGACCTTCCATTGGTTGGTTGGCGATGAATACTCTTCAAGGAATTTGATGGATGATCTTCAGTTGGTCTGGGGTTCTAAGTGATACTTACCGTTGACCACAGACACGGAATTTTCTTTCCTGGTCCTGAAATTCCCCTATGCAACTCCCTGTGAACAATTTTAGCCATCAGGATTTTATGTATTGGAGAAGCAAATTTACTGCATGATTTTAAGGCTTAGAACATTCTGAGAACAGCTGTATCACTCCTTTAAGCCATCAAATCTCTTTTGATAAAGGACAGGCAAGGAAAGGACACTTGAGCTAAGTGAGACAGGGGAGAAGCTGGGTCTTGCCTTTACCTTATACGGAAAGGTTTCAGTATAGTATTAGCACATGAAAGACAAACTAATGAATAAAAGTCTTTAAATAAACAAAGTAGCTTCAAAAATCAGTGTATGGTTAAAGCATTAACTCAGATCACTGGGAAACTTCATACCATTTAGAGATGTCATAATCAGCATGCTTGAGAAGCACAATGCATTTATTTATTATGTATGTGTTTGTGATGATGCTAATACAAGCCTATTGTGCTGCCTGTTGTAAAAGTATAGCACTTGAAATTATTTGTGGTGCAGGATACTAGATAGTTATTGACTGTTCTGCTGCTTTATGTATGTATCCTACATTATTTATTCTTATATTACAGCATACTATTTTACTTTTTTAAAATGCTCTGTAAAGCAATGCAGTGTTATGCTGGTAGTATCTTCATATATCGTTTTTTTTTTACAGAGCCTCTTAATTGCATTCTCTTCTCTTGTATTTGCTTTAATATTAGTTTTATTGCTGTTCATTGCTGTTATAGAAGCAACACACACTCGCGCGCGCGTGCACACAGACACGTTATAACCAAGTAAGTTTTAGGCCATTCTGACTAGATATATGTAGCTATGCCATGTGTTTTTTGCACGATGTTGATGTCACCCAACATTGCATTTCTTACAAGGTATCTTCGTTTCATGACACTTATTGTGTTCATTTATTTGTATGTGTGATTGAGAGGAAAGAAGGAGACGGAGAAAAGAAACACTTAGCTGATCCAGTCTCCAAGTGGTCACCTTGGCAGAGGCTGGGCTGGGACTAGACAAAGGCAATCCAAGAATCCAACACAGATGTCAGGAGACCAATCAGGGTAAATTGAAATGAATTCAAGAATTGCCTTGGATTACATGTTGACCGTCTCCAAGATGATCTATTGTTTTCTTTTAGTATTTTTCCAGTTGACTGAATTTGTAATGGAGGAATCCTAGTATTAATCACTAATGCCAATTGGTGTTTGGGTATGAACTTTATTTAAAGGGGCTAAGTTAATTGGTTAAAAGTAAGAAAGTTGACTCTCAGATCTGGCATAGTTTGGACTTGTTATCTGATAAGTTTACCTCATTTTATTATGTTCACTAGCAGATTGAAACCTTTTCCACCCATTCGTTTTTAGAGATGTTATTTGTTTCAATACTTTAGCAAATTTCCAAAACCACCACTTTTTATTCTTTTTGTTGTTCTTTTGTGTTATTATCTCCCCTTAACTGCCGGCTTGGAAGCTTTCCATTACATTTTAATTTTATGGTAATTTTGTATAAATGCTAGCTAGCTAGCTTGCTCATGGTGGCATCTCAAGTGAATTCAATCCTGGACTCTCATGAGAGCAATTCTTTGCACATGCGAACTCTCTGTTGAAGATATAATATCAACATTATCTTTCTCCATTGTGAGTCAACGCAAGTATTATACCTTGATGGTTTCCTTTTTGAAGGATTGACTTTTTTCAGTCTTTATTTTCAATGAAGATGCAATTTCTTTAGATTTTTGGCTTCGTGACAGTCACTTTCAGCTTTCCACTTCTCATGGTTGCAAGACATATTGATTTTCGAGCCTCTGCGCTTGCTTGCTTACCAACGAAGCCCTAGGGTCCTATTACTGGCACTCATTTCCAGAGCAGCACTGGCTTCCCTGTTTTCCTTTCACATCCTTTTCAGATAACTGCTTATACTTTGGCCTTCAGGGAATGCTCCTATTTTTGCTGGAATTAAATAATGCATGAACAAATCACAATTGATGTGGGTTTTGTGACTTTTCACGAACAAGAGCATTTTTATATATTGAAATTATCATCATTTTCATTGACTCTATTCTGATAGCTGTAAATTTAAAACTTTTAATAAATAAATCCATGCCCTTTATCAAGTGTTCTTTTTTTTGCATTTCACAAGAACTGAATTTAAAACTTGTTCAGGGTGATTGTTTAACAGATGTATGTCACCTTCTTGTGTCTTACAAAATCACCAGTTAATGGAGTCAGGATTGATCTCTTTATAATTATTGATCAGTTTCTTTATTCTCAGATTGCTTTTAGCTTGCCTTTCAAAAATTCTTTTGATCATTTTTCATGATACATTTTTGGTAGATACAGGATTCACCCTTTATCTTTCCTCTCCCCCCTCCCCATGTTCCCCTCCTGTCATTTTTTCCTGTTATTACAGTAGTTTGGTCCTTTAGTAACCGTTATAAGATTAACAGTTATAAAATTAACATTCTGCTATTTAAGTTCATCATAGCATTATAGGTATAGACAAAGAAAATTATGATCTTATTGACATATATTTATTTATTTGTTATTATTATTTTCCATGGTACATTTCCATAAGCAAAGGGATTCCCCCTTGTATCTCCTTCAATTTCCTGCTACCCTCTTCTGCTTTCTCCCATATTATTTCAATAGTGTACTCCTTCAGCAACTTCCACAAGTCCAACTTTCTGCTATTTAAGTGTATTGTAGCTATACACAATGGTAGAAAATAGAATATCCTATTGTCAGGATGTATTTAACACAGTTTCATTGGGAGTCCTCATTTTATGCAGGAGTAAATTTCTTAACATAAAATGGGAAGTGGGTCATATCTGGAAGGCTTGAGGAAATTATATTAGATGATTTAAAGAATCTAATGAATGCAAGAAGAGGTTCCATAGTTTCCTTTCATCATTATTTCTTGTTTATGTTGATAATACCTATATTTTCATTCACGAAGTTACTCTTACTGCTGTAATGTTAGTTGGATTGATATTTAAAGTATCAGTTTCTGAACAAATTAAGTCAAGACCCCATGCTTGTTCCATGCATTTTAATCTTAAGGCAATCATTCTGAAAACAGGATTTATTTATTTTGAAGGTGGCATCCTGTAGTGTGAAGAAATTTTTTACTCATTGGCGTTTCTCATCTTACTGATTCTGGAGCCTTGTTGATTTGACTATTCTGTAGTCTCCCACTATATTATAATATTGCACATGTTGAAGTTGGCCCATTGTATTGCGATCTAGTATCTCTCATGGAATTAACTGTAATCTCCAATTTTGGCTATTTATTTAGAAAATTACTTGTTGAATACCTAGGCATCAGATACTTTATGATTTTCTAGAAGATATGAAAAGATTGCCACACTCAGAAGTTCTGTAGTCTATTATTTCCATTCCTCTGTGCATGTCCTGTGCTTTATCTTTCTGTGCCTTCACTTTCAGGTTCTTAAATGAAGTCTACACTTTTGAGATTTCTCAACTTTTGGAATATAGATTTTGTGGAGAATGATCATATGGTATTCTTTTTCTATATCCTGCGTACAGTTTCTTACATGACTACCCATGGTGCCTATGTCAGTGGTCACACTTTTCTTTATCTTATTCACTGAAACCTATTTTCACAGGCAGAATCTTTGCCTTATACATTCACTCACTTGGAACACCTGAAGGAAGTTTCCGGCTCCTGGTTTTGGGACAGCACAAGCCACGCCATTGCGGCCATTTGGGTAGTGAATCAGCAAATGGATAATCTTTCTCTTCCTCTTTGTCTCTTGCTCTGTAACTCTGGATTTCAAATAAAATAAAATAATTGTTGAAAAAATCAGGAAGCTAAAAAAAAAGTAAAAAGTTGGCCCTATTTTCTAGGAAGTGTCCTGGTTAATGATTCTCCATCTTTTTTTTTTTTTTAATTTTATTTTAAATTCATTAATTACATTGTATTATGTGACACAGTTTCATAGGTACTTGGGTTCTCCCCACCCCTCCCCAAACCCTCCCACCATGGTGGATTCCTCCACCTTGTTGCATAACCACAGTTCAAGTTCAGTTGAGATTCCCCCATTGCAAGCATATACCAAACATAGAGTCCAGCATCTTATTGTCCAGTTAAGTTCAACAGCTTCTTAGGTATACACTCTCTGGTCTGAAGACAGAGCCAGCAGACTATCATCCCGATCAATTAAAAGCTCCAACATACCATCAGCAAAAATTTACATCACCATGGAATTAATTGACATAGTAATGAGTAACCAATATGTTAAAAGTAAATGCGAGTTCCCAGCCACCTTCTGTGACCACCTCATTGACATTTCAATTTTAGTTTATACACAACCTATAACATTCAAAACATAACATGTTATACATAAGATCATATCATCTTAAATTAAGGCAAACATGTGGTATTTAACCTTTTGGGATTGGCTCATTTCCCTTAGCATTATGGTTTCCAGTTTGGCCCATTTGGCCACAAAGAACTGCATTTTGTTTTTTTTAATAGCTGAGTAGTATTCCATGGAGTAGATGAACCATAGCTTTCTTATCCAATCCTCTGTTGATGGGCATTTTGGCTGCTTCCATGTTTTTGCAATTACTGATTGTGCTGCTATGAACATAGGAGTGCATGTTGGTTTCTCATAAAACAATTGTTCTGGATATATTCCTAGGAGTGCTATTGCCGGGTCATACGGTATGTTGTATTTGAGTTGTTTGAATGTTCTCCATACTGATTTCCATAGAGGCTGTACCAGCCTGCAGCCCCACCAGCAGTGGAGTAGGGTTCCCTTTTCCCCGCAACCTCGCCAACAAGTGTTGTTGGTGCTTTTATTCATGTGGGCCAGTCTTACTGGCGTTAGGTGGTACCTCATTGATGTTTTAATTTGGATTTCCCTTATTGCCAGGGAACTTGAGCATTTTTTCATATGTTTATTTGCCATTTGGGTTTGTTCCTTTGTGAAGTGTTTGCCCATTTCCCATTCCCATTTGATTCTCCATCTGTTTTAACATGTCAATCCTGTTCCACCAGGTTGATTCTCCAGCTTCTGCATTTTTTTTTAACCTGTGTATTTCTGAAGCAGTAGGGAATATTACTAGAGGGCATAGAGATAGAAATTTCCATAGCATACTGTTTTCATAGGCTCGAGAATATTTGCTTAGTACTTGTTGTCTCAATAAATTTATATGTCTTTATTAATAAAATTAGATTTTATTTTTCCGGGTTCTCAAACAGACGTTATCCCAAAGGAGTGATATATGTCATTTGCTTAACCTTGCCAAGAAGCTAATATTTCTCTGGTGCAGTAATCTCTAGGAAGTTAAAAATAGCAGTTAAAAATCACTTCTACTTTCAGCTTGTACTTATGGGATGCATTCAAAATATGATTTTCCAGAAAGTTCAGGAGGTGAAGTGGGCCTGCTTTGCTATTTTTGCAATAGCCAACAAAATTTCAAATTTCAACTTAAGCTTTCCAAATTACCCATCATTTATCATGTATTATAAAAATAAATTTGTGTAGTCAACTGATTTTTGCCTTTAAATCACCCACACTTAGTAGATAATATGCTTGAGGTAAAACTTGATGTTATAGCCTGATGTTGTCTAATAATTTTTGTGAATGATTTTATATGGCTAGATAAATTCTTATAAAATGTTTATTAGGATGCATTTGCCTGAAGACGTAGATGCAACAGAATCTACACTTTCTGTATTATAGCAGTCTTATTTATCATTCAGTGCTGAGAATAGGAAAAGCAGGATTTCTGCTCAATGACATGGAAGGTGATTTCAAATGTAATCCATACTTAATACTTGCTGCTTCTTTCCTCCACTACCAAAAATTGCCTATTCTTCCACCCCAAAAGTGATATAGATTAGAGAAACTGATCAAGATGTGTTTATGAAGATCATTTAGTGTAATTTTGGATTGGCTCAGCTCCAGTCATTGCGGCTGCTTGGAGAGTGAATCCGAGGATGGAAGATTTTCCTCTCTGTCTCTCTCTTTCTGTATATCTTCCTTTCCAATAAAAAAATGTAAATACGTTTTTAAAACATTTCATTCTTTCTCAGACTCTCTCCTTACCACAACTAGAACTGGTTTCTACCATTTTGAGTTGAATAAAGCTCCCTCAGAGGTAGTAGTCTTTCCTTTTTGGATGTTCCATGTCACACTGGGCTAGTAGGTAACAAAAGGAGAAAGGAATGCTATTACTTTATGTTCACAACAATCTTACTGTTTTTTCCCAGCAGTATTATGTTTTTTTTTTAATCCACTTGCAAGCTTTGGTGGGGACCTTCACTCAGTGTCATCTCATGGTATAAAGCAAAAGGATGGGAGAGAATGAGAGGAAGAGTTTGACTCAGAGCTTCAGAGAGTTTATAATTTGTGTTCACGCATTCATGTGGGTGGAGCCCTCATACCAAAACAACTCCCAACAATGTTTGAATTTGGGATTAAATTTCCAACCAATGTTTTCTGGTGGCTACATTTAAGCCATTGCAATCACATCTTCCTTCTAATCACATTGTAAATAATATTATAATCCATAATTCATCGGAGGATGAACTAATTATCTGAGACTACAAATAAAAATAGATGTTAGCCATAATTAAGAAGAACAATAGTGAGAATTTAAAATTAATTGGACCTTATGTTAAACAATCCACATATATAAAAATATTAACAGTGGTGTACAAAATTGTAGTTGCAAAAAACATTTTTACTTTAGATAGACCTTTCTGTTTATTTCAGTAACATTTCATTTCTTTGAATGACGAAACAGTTGTTGAATAAATGCAATTACTTTAGGTGTATGCATTTACTTTATGAGGGGTTCTGAATAAAATAAAAAAGTTAACCTTTCAGAAGCTAATATAATTTTCTGCAACTTCAATTAAAATTTCAGCATATTTGAAAACTTCATTTTATATGTAATAATAAAGTTTGATACTCACCAAAAATTCAAACTGAAAGAAAATCTTGATGGAATGTTTTCCTCTCATTTTGAAGCAAGCTATAATGAAAATATTATGATACTTGCAGAAGCCTAGAAATCCATCAGTAAAACATACTGATGTTCTAAGAGACAGATACAGCCTTGTGAAAGCAATTTAATGTTTGACAAATGCTATATTTCAATTTATGGGGAAATAGATGCCAATGAAGAAGTTCATGAAGTTGCACCTTTATTTAAAAAAAAACTTGAAGTGTATTCTATGTTGGTTATAGATATCAATTGTGAAATACAAAGCAATAAAAAAATAAAACAATTTTGAATAATTTACCTTTGCTGCACTCAGTGGAAATGGCTGTGATTAAGGTGAGATGCATGCAACATGTGAACAGTATGTTAAATGTTTAAAAATGACAGTTTTTAATAAGAAAGCTAGAATGACAATGTAATTAATGAATTAAAAATAATAAATAAATAAAAAAAGAAAGCTAGAATGTAAATTTTTTCTGCATAGAAGAAGAACATGTTGATGGCTTTATAACATAGAAGGTTCTGCTAAATGTCATTAACCCGAAGACAGACTCATTAGATTGTGGTAAAAACGCACAGGGAAGGAGAAAGTGCGCAACAAATCATCTTCCTCTAGTTTGGGGATCATCCTGCTGGCAGATAATGGCAGAAATAGGTGAGGACTTTTGTCCACTGCGAAGCGATTTTTCTGGTTTTCTGCCCCTCATCCTAACAGGCAGTTCCTGTTTCACGTTTCCTAGCACAGATCAGGGCTTGCCTCTGAGAGAGTAGCTTCGCCACTGATCCTTCTGTATTGTTGTGTACGTCGTTGTAGGAGGCACAACTGGTTCAGTTCAGTTCAGGAGCTTTTAAACACCTAACTTCTTTGTTACCTGAAATGCCCCTGTTAGGTTCATCTCCGTTGCTATATCCTCTCTGTGAACAAAGAGTGAAGAGATTGCTGGCAGGCAGAACCCAACAGATGTCCACACTGTGCCATGAGTATCCTGCCAAATATTCAGTTCCTTTAGACAGAACTTCAAAGATTGTGACCAGCATGAGCTGAAGGGAATTTAGGGATGCTGACTATACCATTTACTGTGAACAATGAAGATGGCTGACCTAAAACATGTAAGAGTAGCTGGTGTTTGCTTTTTATTTATTAATCCAAGTGATGAAGTTGTACCTAAGGATGAGTTTATTTATAATTCGTTTAGTGGCAGTAGCTATGTACATTGGGTTCTCATTTTCAGATCCAATAAAAGAAGGAGAAACGCTGATGGTGCATATTATTAGGAAGATGGACCTGTTTGTGTATATCTGGGCGAAGGTTAAGTTCTGCTTCTATGCATATAATTTTCCATGAGGAGGACAATTTGCCAGATGCTGGAATTCATTATCGAGTGTTTTACTTGATTATAGGACACCAAGTCTGTTAGAATAAATATTCTTGTTCCTCTCATTTTGAAGGCATTTGTACATTTGATAACCAAGCCAACTGAGTGCCTTTTAAACTTTAATATCTCTCTAAAAATGTGCTAAATAACATTTATTGCTGTAAGTACCATGGCTATTAAAATGTCAATCAGATCCTTCAAATTATATCCAAAGGCATCTGGCAAAACAACTGAATTCACTCAAACAACGTCATTAAAAACAAAGACTGAGCATGAGCTCAATAGACACACACATGCACAAAAAATAAAAACAAAATGCCCCTGAGAAGTAGAATGTTTTGTGTGGCTTTTAGATAATTGCTCAAATGAAACTGGTAAAGATGAAACATATTCTGTGCATCAGGTCGTAATCACACTGAAGAAAGTAGGCCCCATTTCCAACTCCAGGATCCACCAATTGGATGTGAATAACATGTCATACAATGAGAACTTTGCAAAACCAATTGTATATGAAATGTACTGGTGTCACTATGCTCCTAAATTGTGATATATTTAACACCTGTTCACCTTATATAAATAAATTTTTAAAAAGTAATATATTGGTGTAATATGCATTTCATAATAGACATGATAATATTAATGTCCAATAATTCAAGAAAAGAGATGGTAAATTAAGGTCTTTATTCATGGAAAGTGAATATGGAAAATTATTTTTCCCTTTCTTTTTGTTATAGTACTGAAATATGTACTATGGAATATGAACATATGAAGTACATATGAAATATGCACTGAAAATAAAAATTGGAAAGGGCCATCTCTGTAGCAATCTCCACTATTTTTAATTTCCGTACTTTCATCTCTTTATAAAAAATGCTATGTTCCCTTGAAATTCATGATAGACTCCTCTGGTTCCCTATTTAAAACTTTCATTAATCTTTTTAACTCTAAGAGATATTGTCAGATGCTTTCAAAGCACAAATATCTGCAGTGATATTTCTATTGATATGTACCTGTACTCTTTCTAAGTTCATAGGCTGTGGTTTTCAGTATTTTTCCTGAGTTGTACATCAATAATCATGCTTTATAATCAGAGTACCTCATCATTCACTCCAAAAACCCTGGACCTTTAGTGGTCACTCCCTGTTTCTTCTTCCTGAGCAAATTCTTTGTATTGTTACAAGGTATTTGCCTCGTATGAACATTTAAGGCAAGTGTAATCGTGCAGGCAGACCTTCTGGTGTCTGGACTCCTTCCATCCTGTCAGTGTTTTCATGATTCACTCATTGAGTATGAATCTATATGCCGTGTGTTTATGGTTGAAGAAGATGCCATTGTGTGACACCTTTATTATTGCTCTGCCTAATTTATTTCGAAGATCATTCTCTCACTTTTTTTCTGATTTTCATTCTTAATATTTATTCCTGGCATTTCTCTCCTACTTCACACATTCCAAGGAGCAATCATCAGCATGTTCAAGACAGTTTACATAGGTCTTGATCAGCTCACGCTGATTGTGTTACTGTTAAAGTGAATTTTTTTGCTTTTAGTAGGAATGTTTACCTAGCCCGTTTTTCTAAAAAGAATTGTCTATTATTTGTTTCTGTTTCTGTATTCTCTTGTACAACATTTAGTTTTATGAATTCTTCCCCTTCCTATAATATGGTAACTTTGAAATGTTATCAACAAAAGCTATGTTAAAATGTCACGTTTCTAATCCAATAACATCATTTACCTTTCCTGACTTTTTTCTTATTTCAGTTGTGTTTCTAAAATATATATATTTTTACTGGTATAGGACATCACAGCATGGCTTGAGAAAATATTTATTTCTCAATTCTGGAGATTGAATTTGAATTGCTGTTTAGGCTCCTCTCCTGGTTGGAGACAACTATTTTTCACTAAGTGTGTGTGTGAATGAGGAAACAAATAACATGTGGTATGGCTCTGCCTTGCTGATTTAATTAGAATCCACATAAAGCATTGCAAAAATGATTGCACTGGAGATTAAGATTTCAATGTAAAAATCCAACATAAGAAAACATTCAGTCCTAAGTTCTTGTAAGTGCTGCTTTAAATTCTCTACTTGGACATATTCATCGTGCTAACCCCAAATTTCTCATCCTATGTACCATTCTGTGTGCCTAGCCCCCCGCTTGAGTCCTGCTTGACAACTATGGGCTTACCCTGTGACTTCAACATGACTGTTCAACTTGCTGGAAATCATAAATTACCTGTACGTTTTTCTCCCCAATCTCATTAAATATGGCACAGCACAGCAAAGCATGGCTAGAATGTAAGTTTACAGGCAACACGGAACCAATGCTGAGACAACGTTTAAACCTTGAGCTCCCTGTGGCATTAAATCAAGTTGTGACCTCATATTGTCATACCCTTCTTTTGCATTTTCCATTTTCCTGCTATGATTCTGTCATTTCCTTTGTATGATCTTATGGAACAGTTCTTGAAAAATATTCACTAAATCCTTGAATCAGGAGATGCTTCTAAAAACATCCAACCTAAGAGGGATCACAAAAACGGTACTGAATTTCTTATATTCTACTGTTATCTGGCAGTGCTATAGACCTGCTATAACAGGCTGTATTTAGAGATTTTCCTTTTTTATTAGCAATTCAGAAAAGAACCAAACTAAAAATTAGGAGAAACAGTACTAAATTGAGTTCTCCAGAAAAATGATCTAGAAAGTCTACACACACACACACCATATTATCACATGCACGTGTTAATCTTTAGCTTATAGCTCTTTGTGTTTGTCCTTAGAGTAAAATTATACCTATTGTATATGCTTACTGATGTACTCATCCAAAGAAGTAAATGCACTGTGTGCTGCTCTCTTTATCATTCTGCACATAAGCCTGACAATACACATGCCAGCAAAATTGAGGTCAGCTTATTCAATCCTCCTGACTCTGGCATTGCTTGCAACATAGCGCCCCGAGCCTGTACTACCTCCTCTGCTAACCTGATTCAAGTGTGGGCAGCATCATACCAGACATCTGAACTTGAAATTAGTGCACATATTATTATGTATTCTCTTTTCTGAACACTGTTTATTTTCCTCATTTTTGTACCTGATCAAGGTGTTTTGCTACAGTAGAAAATGCAAGAGAGATAGCTCTTTAGAAATTATTCCCTGAGATGATCCAGCATGAAGTGAGGGAGAGAAAAATGTGTGGATTGAACCCTTTACACAAACTTTTGTTCATCAAACTCTATTTTTTCCAGTCACATGCTTGCTTGTTTATCCTACATCTTATTCTAGGGCCTGAAATCTTTTGATGTGTGGTAAGAGGTTGCTTCATTTTTTAAGTTACTCAGATGCTCACATCCCAGATCCAAGCGTCTAATCCCAGCTTCCTGCTAATGGTCACCATGGGAAGAAGCAGTAATAGCTCAAGTGATTGAGTTCCTGTCAATCACATAGCAGACCTGAATTGGATTTCCTACTTATGATTTTGGTCTGATACAACCTCAGTTATTGTATGCTTTCCAGGAGTAAATCACAAATAAAAGATTTTACTCACTCTCCTCTCCATTCTGTTTGTTTTTTTATCTCTCAGAGAATGAGAATAAAAATCACTTAGGGCACAGGTGTCATTCAAAGTTTATGTTATTCTTTGGTAAATGATTCAGTTTGCCAGGTTTCCAAGTCTAACAATGAGAATCAGTTGTTTAGGTTGAAGTGTCTTGGTAGAGGTGAATGTCACCTGAATTCAGGAATAGTTTTTGAATTTAAGGCATTAATTTTAGTGAATAAATGAGCATATGTAGCACCTAAAAAACAGCCAATATCTTTGATCCTATACTTTCTTTATAATCTATGTATCCTAGTTTTATTAGTCTTTTATCTTATAGTGCATTGTAGTGATAAGTAGCCCATAAATCACAGTTTACAAAATTAACATTAGTTATATTTTTCAGTTTTCTTGTCAATTGTTGGTAAGTTTGGAAGATAAAATAATTCAATCAATATTAAATAATATATCCAATAGACAAACATACATTCATGGTATGTTTTTCCCATTAAAACAAACTTTCATTAAAAGATTTTTATTTTATCTGCAATTCAAGTTAAATAGATATACAGTATTTTGGTTTGTTGTATTTGGAAACCCTAATTGCATTCCCCCTGGGGAGGTGCAATTATTTTCCATTAAGAAGCCAGGTGGGGGACCCAGCGGTGTGGCCTAGCAGCTAAAGTCCTCGCCTTGAACGTGCAGGGATCCCATATGGGTGCCGGTTCTAATCCTGGCAGTTCCACTTCCCACCCATCTCCCTACTTGTGGCCTGGGAAAGCAGTTGAGGACAGCCCAAATCCTTTGGGACACTGCAACCACGTGGGAGACCTGGAGGAGGTTCCTGGTTCCCGGCTTCGGATCGGCACAGCACCGGCCATTGCGGTCACTTGGGGAGTGAATCATCGGATGGAAGATCTTCCTCTCTGTCTCTCCTCCTCTCTGTATATCTGACTTTGTAATAATAAAAAAAAAGAAGCCACGTGGGGTGGGCAAGATAGTGGAATAGGGTGAAGACATGTTGAAACAGATAGAGAAAGATTAGAAGAGGATAAGCAGAGAGAGTGTGATCCCATGAAATAAAAGTGAGCAGGCTGATGGCAGAGGGACACCTTGAGAATCATGGCCATTGGGAAGCAGCAGAAACAGCAGAGTGGCACTGCAATAAAAAGATACTCCAGATGTGATAGTAGCTTCAATGGTGGAAGGAGGAAATCACCAGGAACCCAGGAGATGAATAAAGGTGTAGAATTGTGGGTCTTGCTGATTTTTTATATAAATAGAAAAGAACCTGATCAAAAGCAGAAGCACACTTGTGGAACCCTATTGGATGGGTGTTGGAATGGGGTGGAATTCACTAAGCAAGCCCCCACCATTTCCACACTGGATGCCATTTTGAATACCCAGACGAGACAACAGTGAGCTGTATATATGTTAAGCAAGGGAAGAACTCACTTTTGACTCAGAGTGTTACACTGGATCCATCTGGAAAATAATGCCAACTTGGCATCCCAGAGGTTACATGCAAAATAGGTACAAGTTGCCCCACAGCTAACTGCCAGCAGGTTAATGTCAAGAAGAGGAAGGGAAAAAATGTTACAACAGGTATTACTGAAAGCCTTGTGATCTAAGCTAAAGTCATATCTGGTGTCCCCCAAACCCTGGGTTATTCTGGAACCATGAGCAAGAGAAAAGTTAAGCAGAAAATAGTGTGGTTACAACATGGGATCACAGTCACAGGGGATACAGAGCGGTGAACTGGTAGCTCTGGCTGCTGACGCCATGGAAGAAGCATAGTATTGGAGTTTGGGACTGAAATTCACTGGAGGTAGTGGCATGAAGGATGCAAATGGAGAACTGGGCATTGAATGGAATCCACAGAGTAGTATTTTTGTAGTATTTATGTCATTCAAAGCATAGACCTGTGGATGACATAGCTTAAAAGCTGGCACTGAAGAGAAGAATCTGCAAATCAGAGTTGCAATGACCAAGGGAAAAATGAGAGGAATAGGCACAATGAATATGGTTACTGACATCTCCTCCACAAAGGAGCAAGACAGTTTCAATTCCAGAATTAACTGATGAAGTTATTAAGAATTATAAAAATAAAGAATTTTAAAACTTCATTATGAACTCAATAAAATAATGAGAAGCATACACAGGAGTCTAAGGAATTTAAGAAACATGTTACTCAGGAAACAGCAATATTGAAAGAAAATAAAATTATTTGAATTATTATTAATAAAGACTATGATACAACAAATTAAAAATTCAATGGAAACCTCAATAATAGAATGAGTAAGGCAGAAGAATTTCAGAACTGGGAGACATCACATGTGCAAAAAGCTGAAAAAACAGAAATAGGAACTGAGTAATACTAACTAAAGCATGCAAGAATTAAGTGGTACCATCAAAGAATGAGTAAAAGGAATATGGGTATTCCTTAAGAAAGAGATGTTGGTTTCAGTGAAATAACAAATGATAACTTCCCCATTATGCATAAAGGGGAAAACAAATACAGGTAGGACTTGGGACCCTGAGTAGACTTGATCAGAATCTTGCCGGGTACATCATAGTCAAGTTCTCCTCAGTTGATCACAAAGAAAAGATACTTGAAGATGCACATGAGAAAAGTAAAGTAACTTATAAATGGACCCTAATCAGATACACAGATGCCTTCTGACAAGAGACCTACAGGCCAGAGGAAATTAGAGTGACATATTCCAGATTTTTTAAAAAAAGATTTAGTTATTTTTATTGGAAAGTCAGATATACGGATAGAAGACACAGAGGGGAAGATAATCTGTCCAATGATTCCCTCCCCAAGTGACCACAACTGCCAGAGCTGTGCTGAGCTGAAGGCAGGAGCCAGGAGCCTGGAGCTTGGAGCCTCTTTTGGGGTCTCCCACATGGGTGCAGGGTTCCAAGGCTTTGGGCTGCCCTTGACTGCTTTCCCAGGCCACAAGCAGGGAGCTGGATGGAAAGTGGGGCTGCCAGGACACTAACCAGCGACCATATCAGTCCCAGCACGTGCTGGGAGAGGACTTAGGCACTACATTGCCAGGCCCCGTATTCCAGATTTTAAAAGAAAACAGCTGTCAGTTCAGAATAACATACCTAGCAAATCTTCCCTTGTATTTGACAATGAAATAAAATTCACTCAAAACAAAAACTGAAAGATTTTGCTTCTACCAGAGCTGCAACGAATGTTGCTTAAAGATATGCTTCGGAGAAAAAGGCTAACATGTACCAAATCCAAAGGCAAATGTAGAGAACATTTAAATAAAATCACAAAAGAAACCTAAGTCAGACAATGAGAAATTCAATGCTAAAATGACACGACCAAAACAGTTATCTTTGGAGATCAACACTAAATATAAGTGGCTTAAACTGATCAATGAAAAGACATAGATTAACAAACTGGATCGAAAAACAGGTGTGATCTATTGCCTACAATAGATGCATCTCACCAACAAAGATATGTGGAAACTGAAAGTCAAAGTTTAGAAAAAGATTCTCAGGCTAACTTAAAGTAAAAATGATCTGACATACTCATTTTATCATCAGATAATAAAGATTTTGACATCAAAAGAATTGAATGAGGTAAAGAAGGATACTATATAATGATTAAGGGGTTCATTCACCAACAGGAAAATATGATAAAAAGTGTATATACATCACATAGCAGGGTACCTAGCTATGTGAAACAAATATCTTCTTATACCATCATTGGGTGAGCCTGGAGACTAACAAGTAAAAAAAAAACTCAAGAAGATGAAAGCATCAACGTAACATGTCAAAATTGGTTGGACCATCCAGGCAGTAATAAGAGAAGAGTTCATTGAATCAGTGCCTAGATCAAGAAACTAAAAATGCACCAGGTAAATGGACTAACCACACACATGCAGGAGCTAGAAAAACAACAAAACAATCCCAAGAGTAACAGAAAAAATAAAAGGGAGGAGGGGGGAAGGGATGACTAAAATAATGGAGGGAATAAACAAAATAGTGACTAAAATAACAAAATATGTAAGGTCATTGAATCAAAGAGCTGGTCCTTTGAGAAAAATCAACTAAGTAGATTTCATAAGCCCAATTAATAAACATAAGGTGGTAGCATCGCTCATCTTCATAATAGTTGGTGTCGTTTGTGTCAGATTAGAAGATTTGTAAGCCATCAGTGTGTTAGGATAGCCCAACCTCCTTTGGTCAACAAATTATAGGCATCAGCTTTTTCCTGTCAGGTCTAATCGATTATGTCCGTGTAAATCTGTGTGGCATTTGCTAAAATCGGTTACTCATTACTATGTCAATTAATTCCATAATGATGTAAATTTTTGCTGATGGTATGTTGGAGCTTTCAATTGATCGGGATGATACTCTGCTGGCTCTGTCTTCAGACCAGAGAGGGTATACCTAAGAAGCCGTTGAACTTGACTGGACAATAAGATGCTGGACTCTATGTTTGGTATATGCTTGCAATGGAGGAATCTCAACTGAACTTGAGCTGTGGTTATGCAACAAGGTGGAGGAATCCACCATGGTGGGAGGGTTTGGGGAGGGGTGGGGAGAACCCAAGTACCTATGAAACTGTGTCACATAATACAATGTAATTAATGAATTAAAAATAATAAATAATTAAAATAAATAAATAAATAAATGTAAGGTGGGATGGGGAAATGCAAATCAATAGAATCTGAGATGAAAAAGGAAATATAATAATTGATATCGCCAACATACATACATAGAATAATCAGAAGCTATTATAAACAACTATACACTAATAAATAGGAAGACTTAAAAACGGATACATTTCTGGACATCATTACCCAAAATTGAATAAGGAGGATATTAAAAATCTAAACAGATTTAAAAGCAGGATGGAAACTGAATCAGTAGTTAAATTTTTCTCAACCAAGAGAATCCCAGGACCAGATGGTTTCGCTGCTGCATTCTACCAAAGATTCTGAAAAGAATTTATCTCCACAATCTTCCACACACAAAAAAATGTTAAAAACAGTACACAGGGAGACAATTCTTCCAAACTCTTTCTAGGAAGCCAACATCACCTTGCTACCAAGGAAAGATAAAGACATAACAGAAAATGAGAAACATAAACTGATATTCCTGAAAAAATTCTTAACAAAATACTAGTCACAAGGGTCCAACAGAATATCAGACAGATTATTTATCCGGGCTAGGCAGGATTTATTGTTGGTATACGGGGATGGCTTCATATACACAAATCAATAAATGATGTACACCACATCAATACAATGAAAAACAATATCTGTATGATCATCACAATAGATAGAGAAAATGCATTTGATAAGATGCAATGTCATTTCATGCTAAAAATCCTAAGTTAGACAGGCATAGAAGGAAAATTCTAAACACAATCAAAGCAATATATAAATTACTAAATATCAGCATCATACTGAATGAGGAAAGAGTGGAAACCTTTCCATTAAGATTTGGAACTGGACAAGGATGTCCACTTTCACCACAGCTATACAACATAGGACTGAAAGTCCTCGTTAGAGCTATTAAAGAAAAATAAAGGAATTCAAATTGTAAATGATGAGATCAAATTATTTCTGTTTCTAGATGACATGATTCTCTACATAGGAAATCCAAAGAAATCATAGGAACTCATAAGAGATTGGTAGGGTAGCAGGGTACAAATTCAAAGAACATAAATCAACTCATGGCTGAGAAAGAACTTGTAAGTATAGTCCCCCTTTAAAATAGCAAAAAACCTAAATAACTTGCAAATAACATAATCAAAGATGTGCAAGACCTATTTCATGAAAATCACAAAACATTTAAAAAGGAATAGAATAAGGCATTAGAAGATGGAGAAATTTACCATGTTTCTGGATTGGTAGAATCAACATGATCAAAATGCTGATGCTACCAAAAGTAATACACAGATTCAATGCAATTCCAATCAAAATCCAGGCAAAATTCTTCTCAGAAATGGAAAACAGGATACAGAAGTTCATCTGGAAACAGAAGAGATCACAAATACATGAAGATATCCTGAAGAATAGGATTCAAGATGATGGAATCACAATTCTAGTCCTTGAGACATACTATAGGGCAGTGGGTATCAAAACAGTATGATACTGGTACAGAAAACAGAGATAGATGGAACAAAATGGAAATACTCAAAATGAGCGCATGCATGTGTAGCCAACTCCTATTTGAAAGGAGAACTGAAAATAATTCAAGGAGAATTTTTGGTCTGTTCAACAAATGCTGTTGTAATTGGGTATCCAATTACCCAGACTTCTCAGCAAAAGCAAAATTAGTCAAAGCTGCGAAAAACAAATGGCACTGTACAGCAAAGGAAATGATTAACAAAGGGAAGAGGCTACCAACAGAATGGGTAAAATCTTTGCACACTGCAGAACTGATATCCAAGATTTACAAAGAGCTTCAGGAACCGAACAAAAGCAAAACAAACAACCCCGTTAAGAAATGGGGCAATGAAATGAGAAGACATTTTTTCAAAAGAACAATTCAAGTAAAAAATATGAAAAAATTCTCAAGCTACCCAGCTGTTAGAAAAATACAAATAAAAACAAATTGAAGTTCCACCTAACTGCAGTGAGATTAACCTATATTAGTAAATTTACTAATAACACAAAGGGAAAAATGTACCATACTCCACTCTCATTGGAAGTGTTGCCTAATGCAGCCACTATGGAAGTCAGTACACATAGTGCTAAAGACAACCCAAAATTGATCTGCTGTATGACCCAATTATTCTACTCCTGGGGATATATTTACAGGAAATGAAATCTATATATGAGATTATGACCTGTAGATTTATACTTATAGCAGCACAATCTACAATAGTGAAGACATGGAAGCAATGCCGATGCCTGTTGCAAGAGGAATGGGTAAAGAAGTCGTGGTACATCTACTCTATGGAATGTTACTCAGCTGTTAAAAAAATGAGATTGTATTATTTGCAACAAATTGGTCCCAATCGGAGACTATTATGCTCAGTGACATAAGCCAATCCCAAAAGGACAAAATCATATGTTCTCGCTGATATAAGACAACTTTCATGTAAAATATAAGATCAATAGATATATAGGTAAGCATATGTACATGTATGCATATGCCCTATAGATCTCATAAACCGCATGAGACTAGCATATTGGGAAGTGAACATATATTACAGTAGGAATATATACTATTGAATAAAAGGAGGACTCCCAATGAAACAATGATAAATACACCTTGACAATAGGATACTAGATTTCTACCACTCCCTATGCCTACAATGCCATGATATATTGAAATACCAGAATGTTGATTTTGTGACTGTTGCTGAAGGACTATACTATTGTAATAACATGGGGGAAAATGTTGGGGAGCGAAGATGAGCAAGTGGGGGAGGGAATCCCTATACCTACAAAACTGCATCATGGAGAATAATAATAACAATAACAATACCAAAAAAAAGCCATGTGGGTGAAATTTCCATTTCTTCATATGCTTGTGTGAAGGAGCCATGACATTTGCTTTTCAGTTCTACTGAAACCCCCAAAAAAGCATATAGGGAAATAGTTTCATATGCCCATGTGGAATGCTAAGTCTTTTAATTTAATGTTGAAAAGGTCACTGAAATCACTGGATTTTGAATGGGGGCAGGGCTGGAAAACAATGATGTTCTTAGCTAAGTCACATGTGTCAGCAGCGTTCTGTACTTGCATTGAATTCCCAGCTCCAGCTTCTTATTTCAATTTCCTGACAATGGATCTTAAAGATGCATTTACTCCTTTCTTAGTTCTTAAAGTTCTCAACTTTCAAGCTTTATTGTACATAGCTATAGTAATCTATGTTTCTACACTTCTTTTTCTAATTTTGATTTTGACTTTTTAAAGGATGTGGTTTTACTAGTCTTCCATGACAGGATTCCATCATGCCTCTGCTAAATCAATAAAATAAAAACATACAAATCTAATTTGTAAGGGAGGACAAGATTTTTTTTTTACATAAACTAATGATTGCCTGAAAGCAAAGAAGCTGGAGAGAAATTCGGGCCTTTGTTAATTTACATTTAATTTTAGGCTCAGAGATTCTCAAAGGCAGTAGTTATGCCTGCACGCGAATAGGGATATTTAATCAGTCTGGGTTGTCAGGTTGATAGTAGTGCTTATCAAGAAATTAGAGAAAAATGTGCTGCTGAGTCCATCCTCCTGCCATCCAAGGAGCAACAAATCAGATATGGGATGTCAAACACTATAATTAAAAAGCTCATCTTTCTGAAGGATCATATATATACACACACATACACACATATATAATTTCACATGGGTGTACTTACTCTGCAGACAGATTTTTCTATTTCTTGGTGGATTTAGTTGCAATGTCTCTTACACTGAGAAGGCATATCTTTTAAAGTAATATTATTGAATAATAGTATTTTACAGTTATTGTACGGCTGGGTCTTGTTGAGAAGTTTTGGTGATTTTTTTGGGGGGGTACACTTTGTGGAAGGAGCATGAGTCAATTTCTCTCTCTGTCCCTCTGTATGTATACATGTATACGTGTGTGTGTGTGTGTTATGTGTGTTTTGTGGTGTGTGTGTGTGTGCGATATTTCACTCTGTTAACATCTTAGATTTTCTTCCTTCAGAATGAATTTTGCAGCTTGGTTGCTATAGGATGGGTTCAGTTTCTCTTCTGTGATGGCTTCATGGTGGGAGCTTTGCCTTAGATATCAGCTGCTGTGCTTTGCTGTATTATTTTTTTGTTTTCCTGGGAGTGTAGTGAATCATGAAACAACTGTTTTGGGTCCTGCCACCCACTTGGAAGAGAGTAATATATTTTCTAGCTATCATATTGCCTTGGGCCAGTCCTGGCCGTCTGTTGGAAGATTTTGGAGGTGAACCAATTGTTGGAAGATACTTCTATCTTTTTCTCTCATCAGTCTTTGTGTTAAAGAAATAACAAATAAATCTTACCAAAATGCATATTACAATAAAGGTCACACTATGAACAATAGAAATGACAAGTTATAATTCCTGACATTGCTAAATGCTTTCTTCTAAGATATGGTAGTCTGAGATATATTGATTTTTGAATAGTACAAAATAAATTTTTTACGTGTTTGGCATCATGATTATAAAAGTGTTCAACTGTTCAACTGCATCTCAGCCCAGTTTTCTTTTCAGTCAATATGAAATTCCTTCCCATGAGTTATCAATAAAACATGGCTTTCTGAATTAATCCCTGTATATTTGAGTACTAATAATTTTATGCAAGCAATATACTCGACAATACCTATAATGCTCTGGCTTTCTTAGGTACTAGAAAACTAAAACTATCAGGAGATACTATTTATTTTTATTTTTTTTAAAGATTTATTTATTTTTATTGGGAAGTCAGATTACAAAGAGGAGGAGAGACAGAGAGGAAGATCTTCCGTCCGGTGATTCACTCCCCAAGTGAGCTGCAACGGGCCGATGTGGGCCGATCCGAAGCCGGGAACCTGGAACCTCTTCCGGGTCTCCCACGCGGGTGCAGTGTCCCAAAGCTTTGGGCCGTCTTCGACTGCTTTCCCAGGCCACAAGCAGGGAGCTGGATGGGAAGTGGAGCTGCTGGGATTAGAACCGGCGCCCATATGAGATCCCTGCACGTTCAAGGCAAGGACTTTAGCTGCTAGGCCACGCCGCCGGGCCCAATACTATATTTTTTAAAGATGTAATCTGGTTTTCTCAAAACTTGGAAACAAGAGGATAACTTCTTCCTATTTGGGAGGCCTATTTCTTTTTTATTAAACAGTGTTTCCTGATCTCCAAATCCTATCACTTCTCGCTTTATGTCAGGACAGCATTAGCCAAACCTCTTCAGAGAAGAATCAACAGAATATCTCTATGTATGTATGTATGTATCTCTATGTATGTATGTATGTATGTATGTATGTATGTATGTATGTATTGCTCCATCTATCCATCTATCTACTGTGTGTCATCTACCTATATATTCAGAGAGCTAGAAACAGGAAGGTGGTAATGATGGAGGGAGAAAGAGAGAGAGAATTTAAGAAATTGGCTTGATTCATGATTTTGAGGGTTGACAAATCTGAAATTTATAGAGCAAGCTGTCAGGATGAAAGAGCTAACAAAGTTGACATTAAAGTCTTGGTTCCAATTTCCATAACATAGGAACTCACGTAATGTTTCTATGTTCTGGTTTTGGGGGCAAATTTATCCTTCTTTGGGAAATCTCAGTGCTTGCTTTTTAGTTCTTCAGATAATTAGGTGATACCCACACTATGGATTGTACACATTTCTGGATGCAGTATGATATTTCAGCACACTTATACAATGCCAATCATTAGATCAGGATAATTGGCAAATTCATCACTCTGGATATTTATTATTTCTTTGTGCTGGGAGCTTTCAAAATTCTCTTTTCTAACTAAGTCAAGGATTACCATGATACTAAACCAGGAAAAAAAACAAGAACGGAAATGTACAGATGAAATCCTTATTAGGTAATACATAGGACAAATATAAAGTATATATACACATATATAATATATTATATAAAATAAATATAATGATGTATTTATATATATTTATATATACAATACTAGTTTATATTTTATATATATAAAATACTATTCATGTTAGAATGTAGTTTGCTCAGGAGCACACACTGGATTTAGGTACTCAAATTCATCACTCATCACACAAATCAATTGAAAGAAACAAAGATCATATGACAGTTTCAGTAGATGAAGAAAAAGCAATAAACATTCAAAACCTCATTCACGGGAACAACTTTGGAACTGAAGGAAACTCCTCTGATCTTATAAAGACATGTAATTAAGGTCTCCCAAAATATCATGAATGATATTAAAAGACAACTTGGCATGAAACTGAATATAAAAGCAGGAGTGTCTACTCTCACAACTTGTATTCAAGTTTAAACAGATGGTAACAAACATTAATTGAAGATGTAAAGCTGCGGAAAAGAACAAATCCAAGGGTATGTATTTGGAAATATTATAGTCTTTTAAAGTACTATGAAATTAACAAATTATCTAGAACACCAAACCTATTTTGCAATTAATCAGAGTAAGAGGATAACACAGAAGATTCTTAGCTATAACCAACTGTAAAAACTCTACATCAACAAACTATTTTTTGAGAAATTTAAGATCTAACTAAGTAGCAAGGTACATTATATTCACATACTTAAATTTTTCACAATTGTATTTCACAAAGTTCATAGGAAAATCAAATAGTTTCTTTTGATGCAAAATATTTTAAAACTACACATATTTTTCTCATAACTCACAATATTCACATGACTTTAACGTAAATGAGTTGATGTTTCAGTTTTATTTATGTAATGCCTTTGTGTTATGCAAAACAAATCGCAATCAGAATTTCCATAGGCATTGTCCTACGTTCCAATATTTATATGAGATACAAGGAACAAAAGCAGTTACAGAGTCTTGCAAAGGAAAAGCAAATTCACACTATCTCTTGGATTTTAATTTTTTAAAAAAGATTTATTTATGTTTATATGAAAGGTGAATTTACAGAAAGAAGGAGAGACAGAGAGAGAAAAGATCTTTCATCTGCTGGATCAATCCTTAAAGGGCCAAATTACTGGAACTGAGCCAATCCAAAGCCAGGAACCTGGAGCTGCTTCCACATGGATGGAGGTACCCAAGGCCTTGGGCCATCTCTTTTGCCTTTCCAGGCCATAATCAGGGAACTGGCAGGATGTGGAGCAGCCAGGACACAAACCAGTGCCACATGAACAAGATTAGCTTGTTAAGTTATGCATCAGTCCTTCTGATTGTAACTTACAATGTTATTAAAAAGAATATGGCAACATATCACTGGCCAAAGCGGAATAAGAAATTGTGAAGTTACCAAAAAAATATAGATAGATAGATAGATAGATAGATAGATAGATAGGGTGCTGATGTAAGACATGAAGGAAATGAAAGTGCCTTCTTACAAGGGTTCTGTGAATATGTATCAGATGACAAAACGTGAATTTCAACATATATGATAGATCATTACCTTACATAATACACAAAACTAGATATGTATAAAATTAATGCCTATGCTAATTTTCAAAAATGTAAGACTTCGCATCAGCATTGTGGTTAAGCCATCATCAACGGGACAGGCACACCACAAGAGGGCAAGTTCTAGACCACAGATGAACCACTTCTGGTGCAACTCCCTGCTCACAATCCCGGGAAAGCAGTGACACATGAACTAAGGCTTTGGCATCCTGGCTCCCATGTGGGAGATCTAGATGTTCCAGGCTCCTGGATTCAGCATGGTCCAACAGCAGGCTGAATAGTTATAGGGGTAATTTGAGGACTGAACCAAAGAAGGAAGAAAATTCTCTCTCTCTCTCTCTTTCTCTCATGTTCAAATAACTGAATAATACATCATTCAATCCAAAGCCTAGACTGACACTTCAAACTTGAACCAGATGTTGCTAAACTCTGTTAAGGTTCTTGGTTCATAGAAACTATGAGCGATTTATTTTAATCTATTAATCTTGTGATAATGTTGCCAAATAGACAACTAACACTATTCAGGAAGGTTATCTATACGCTGTCTTCTCTGATTATCCACTTAGATTCAAGCTTTTTTTAAGTAAAATATCAGTATGTGGATTGTTTTTTAACCCAAGCAAGATGTGGAAACCAATCATAGATACTTACCCTGAAAAATTTATAAATAGTTGGAAATTAAATCAACCTGCAGTGCCTGCATTCTATAAGGGCACCAGTTCAACCCCTGGCTGCTCCACTTTCCATACAGCACACTGTTAGTGCACTTGAGAAAGCAGTCGAGCACATAGCCCAAGTACTTGGTTCCCTATGCCCGAGTGGGAAACCAGAAAGAAGCTCCATGCCCTTCAGTTCAGTTTACTCATCCTGGCTTTGTGGCCACTTGAATAAAGTTCTCTTCTGTATCTCTTTGTCTCTCCCTGTCTGCAACTCTGTCTGAAATAAATAACAATATATCGTTTTCAGAAAAGTGATATAAACATCCATAGTACAGAACACTTCTTTGAAAAGAAAGAAAATTTCTGAAAACGATGCTTAATGTTTCTGTATTAAGAAGCTGAAGAGGATATAGTCAGAGTTCTTACAGTTACCTGAATTATCTATGTATCTATATATATGCTTTATCTATCAATCTCTATCTTTTATCCTTAGTCCCTCATTTTAGAACATGTACCAAGACTGCTGTGAACAATACCCGTAACTGTCTATTTCCTCTGATTTTCCTTTTGGAATGGGTGCATTTTGTCTCCAAAAGAATGAACAGATTTTGATTCACCCCGATGCAGCTGATTTAGTCTGTGAATTCTGGAGAGACAAAGAGTCAGAGAATGTTGTTTCATGATTAGCTTTTCCTGTAATCCCTCTGGTAAGTTTTTCTGAAGCCAGTAAATCATGTAAACATCCTTGTGCTGGCAGGCATTCGCCAGACTTTCCTGTGCTTCTGATTTATTGAACTGCCTGTTCCTCTGCACCTTCTTATGAAAGCTACGGCATAAATCAAAGCTGTCCTGTCAGAGACTCCTGCCAACAGCATTTGTTCAGCATTGTTATCAACTCTTGTTTTATGGAAGATTAGAGATCACATTTTTCACAGCCCTGTGATACTATAATTTAAATGAATATAAAAATTATAACCATCTCAAGCTACTACCATTTCTTTAACAATCTTCGTGCATAGGAAAAATGTGGCCAATAGTCCAAGCCGCATATCAGAGCTCTTGTCAGGCCATATGGAAGCTTAATAATTAAAAAAAAATTGCATTTGAAATCAAAGTTGCAGAGTGCAAGAGACAAATAGACTGCTTTTATCCCCTGATTCATTCTGAAAATGGCCCAATGGTGAGGACTGATGTCATAAATTTCATCTAGTACTCCCAAATACTTGGGCCATCCTGCTTTTACCCCGCCATTAATGGGTGGACCAGCTGGAATATGAACAGGTGCCCAAATGGGAATGTGGTGTCGTAGGTTGTGGCTTTATTGGCTATAACACAACACTAGACCTGGAAATTTAACATAAATTTAGTTTATTCAATAATGGCTGTGATGAGTTCTGGAATAATCTAATCATGCTTATGTGTATATTATTTCAGTAGCTCCTGAGATGACCCAAACAGCTACAACTGAGAGTATCTTTAATGTTTGTGGAAATGAAATAAAATGTTTGCTTTGATGCCCCAAATTTTGAAATCTAGGTACACAAGTGATCTTGAAATAATTTTTGAAAATTATTTATGGATCCCAAAATTTTGGGCTGAAAATATACTTCTAATTCCCTTTTTCAAATTTTTACTTGAAATACTTCTGTGCACATTTAGGTCTAGATGTTTAAATCAGTTACACTAGATAAATATTTCAAGTAAAGTGTTGAAGTTGTGTTGTGAAACAAGTTAGATTGTTACTTGAAGTACTGGCTTTCCATATGTGTCATTTTCATCCTGGCTGCCATATTCCAATCCAATACTGTACTGATGCACCTGCAAAAACAACAGAGGGTGATCCGATTCTTGGGCTCCTGACACCCGTGTGTTTGACCTGTATGGGATTTACCATCTGAGGAGTAACCCAGCAAATGGAAGTGTTCTTTCTGTCTCCCTGCATCTTTCTGTCAATCCTCCTTTCAAATATTTAAGTTATTTTAAAAAATATGTAAGTACCATATTCAGCTATCTGTAAGATCATAATTGAATGAATGCATGCAAGTGGCTTATCTAATAGTTGAATTCTAAATATTAATAGTATATAAAAAATAAATTGCATCATACTTTGATATGAGTGCAGGGGTAAAATAAAAAGCCACTGGCATGAAAATTACCTGAACAAACATAGTAACTGCAATGATGGAAATCATTAAAATTAAAAGCTTTTATAGGGCCCGGCGTGATAGTGTAGTGGTTACAGTCCTCACCTTGCACGCAACAGGACCCCACATGGACACCAGTTCTAGTCCTGGTGGCCCTTCTTCCCATCCAGCTCCCTGCTTGTGGCCTGGGAAAGCAGTTGAGGACAGCCCAAATCCTTGGGACCCTGCACCTGTGTGGGAGACCTGGAAGAGCTCCTGGTTCCTACTTTCGGATTGGCTTAGCTCCCGTCATTGCAACCACTTGGAGAGTGAACCATCAGATGGAAGATCTTCCTCTCTGTCTCTCCTCCTCTCTGTATATCCGTCTTTTCAATAAAAATAAAAAAGCTTTAAAACAATAAAAATAAAAAATAAAAATAAAGTAATCTTTCAAATACTTTTAAAAGATGGAAGGAAGGAAGGAAGGAGGGAAGGAAAGGAGTCAAGGAGGAATCACAATAAAAGAATTCAGTTAGAATTAATTAATCTCATTTCTCTCTCAAAGTCAGTCAAGCAACTCAAACTAGTAAATAAAAAGTAGAAAGAATATATGTAAAAAGAATACTTAACAGTTTTGGGCCCGGCGGCGTGGCCTAGCAGCTAAAGTCCTCGCCTTGAACGCCCGGGATCCCATATGGGCGCCGGTTCTAATCCCGGCAGCTCCACTTCCCATCCAGCTCCCTGCTTGTGGCCTGGGAAAGCAGTTGAGGACGGCCCCAGCAGTTTGAGTAGAAGTAAACAGATTTCTTCATTTATATTTTCAATGTTTCTATGTGGCAACTGCTATGACTGCTTTCTGAACTTGTTAGTTCATTTGATTCTCACAGAGAAATTAAAAGGTGACTTCCAAGGCACTAATTTGATGAATGGGGAAAGCTAAGCTCTATGAAAGAAAATAGACAGCTTCAACTTCTCAAAGTTCATAAATAAAGGATTGTTATTTATAGCTCTGAGTGGTCTGACTTCAGACTCGGGATTTCATATCAGATTTCAAGCACAATTCACCCCAGAGAAATCCACGTACGATACAAGGTCCATTCATTGCATAGTAATAATATTAAAATCACATCTTACATTTAAATAGTATTGATTCACAATAATTATTCAGTTTTCCTAATATGCTAATGATATTTTTATAATAACACATAAAACATTGGTATCATGTTTCATGACAGATAATTTTCCTGGAAGGTCATTTCATGACCTGTCTATTTTAATATTATGAGTTCTACTAAATTTGGGAAATGTAACCCTCATTGAATGAGGTTAACAAGTTTTCTGGACTTCTGCATGAACTATGAATTCCAAAATTAGAAGAAAAGTTTGTTGGAGGACTATGTGTTCTACTTGCTGATGGATTAAAATGATACTCTCAAAAACTGAAGAGTTGGTTATCTCCCCCACAAAAAATAATAGTTGAATCTATTTAGTCATATTCTATAAGTAGTTACGTTTGTACTTCTTAAAATGCCTAATAATAGATTGATTAATGTACTGATGAGGAAAGAAAAAGATGAACTTTAAAATAAAGTCAATCTTCTAATTTTATGGAACATAGGAAACATTAGTCACCCAAGTAATAAATGCACACCTTGATACATTTTCACTAACTAAACACATCTATAATCTAGCACATTTATAGAACATCACAGTACTCGGAAACCGTGTACCCTGCTGTGTACAGGATGTACACGCCACTCAGAGTTCTGTTCTCTTGTTATGAACACTATGTAAATGAAATGAAAACAGTATTTTTAAATCTAATTCTTCTTTCTTAAGTTAAATTTGTAAAAATAATGGAATTGTATATAGTGATAATGAATTCATTTAAATTTTACCAAGGGAATGCAGTGATGGTATAGGACACAATGTTTTTATTTATTCCTGAGATAGGTAGGTGAAATATTGAGTTGCTCCCGGTTCAGCTTACTATCAAAGCAAATTAATAGCAAATGTTTATTGGTACGAAGTAAAATAATTTTGGTTGATTTTATGGATAGAAGTTAAATCTCTGTGTTGTAAAATATGTGTTTATTCAATTTTATTGATAAGACCTTTTACAAAATTAAATCACGAAATCAGCATATGATAGTACTAATTGCTACATTTTCTCACTAGCACATTTTAATTTGGTTTGGAGGATACACAAAGTTCATTGGTGTGTCTAACTTGAAATTACCTGTTATATATACATTATCTGAAAAAAAAAATTTATGTAAAGAAACCAGTTTTTGGTAGAGTGTATGTTCACACAAAGGAAAGATGGCTTATTTTCTTTTTAATAAGTTTCTACCTTTTTTCAGTTTCGGATATCTTTATATATTCCAGATATTCGGAAGATGTCAGATGCCGCTGTTGAAATCACTTCCCATCTTTTGCATATTTAAGCCCAAAGATATGTTGGTAATTTTTTTTAAGATTTATTTATTTTTATTACAAAGTCAGATTATACAGAGAGTAGAGACAGAGAGGAAGATCTTCCGTCCGATGATTCACTCCCCAAGTGACCACGATGGCCGGTGCTGTGCTGATCCGAAGCTGGGGACCTGGAAGCTCTTCCGGGTCTCCCACGCGGGTGCAGGGTCCCAAAGCACTGGACCGTCCTTGACTGCTTTCCCAGGCCACAAGCAGGGAGCTGGATGGGAAGTGGAGCTGGCGGGATTAGAACCAGCGCCCATATGGGATCCCGGGGCTTTCAAGGCGAGGACTTTAGCCACTAGGCCACGCCGCCGGGCCCTATGTTGGTAATTTTTAATAAACTGTTTATTATAAGAAAACATCTAGTTTACAAAAAAGAACAGCAAGTTCACATAATGTTATTGATTCAGATTGTCATGGTTCATTTAAAAATAACTAAGAATGCAACGTTGTTCCATTATTAACTAAAATTAAGTCTTTGAATATCACCATATTTTGCAGTAATTTCTATTTCTATTAAATTTCTATTTAATTTCTGTTTCTTTCCCAGGATCTAGTTAATGACATCACATTTCATTTACCTGTCATGTCTCCTTAGCTTTCTCTGATTTATGACATTTCCAAATCTTTACTAGTATTTCATGATCTTGATAATTTTGAGCACTGGTCACTAGAATGTCTTATCAAACTGCCTATGTCTGATGTTTTTCTTCTTCTTACTCTGAGATTAGGGTTATCTTAGGAAAGAGTGCGCTAGAGAAAATGCGCCCTTTTCATCATGTGTGTCAAAGATTAACCAACATCCCATTTATGTACTAGCGATATGGACCATATTGTAATGAGAATCTTAACTTAAATCATTGGATTCCTTCCTTAGTGGCTTATTGGACTAAATATGGGATCAAGATATTCTCATTTAAATGCGTGTTCATGTGAAATCTTCTAATTTTTTTTGCCTTGCTTTTTTTTTTTTTTGCTTCACTGGCATAAAAACAGAGGACATCTTCACATATAAGCATTAGGAACAGACAAATCAATGGAATTTAAATATTTGAGGTATATTCAAAGAGTTCGTAGAAAATGTTTATGATGAAAAAAGTCATAGATTACAAATTATTTGCACTAACATAAACTCACTTAAGAGACTCTAACTTCAACACTAACAAGGAGCAGGCCTGGTGCGACAGCTTGCAAACTCTGGGACCCCATATGAGTGCCAGTTCATATCTTGGCTGTTCCACTTGCCATCCAACACTGCCTGTGGCCTGGGAAAGCAGTAGAGGATGGGCCCAAGCCTTGGGAGCCTGAATCTGTGTGGGAGACCCAGAGAAAGCCTATCTCTACCAGCTTCGAATTAGTTCAGTTTCAGCCATTGTGGTCATTTGGGCAGTGAACCAGCAAATACAATATTTTTTTGTCTCTTAAATCTTAAAAATCAAATATAATATGAAATGTAGCCTTAAAAATATTGAAAGATACACATCTCCTTCTTTTCCTTGGAAGCTCTGAGGAAGGATCTTCTAACACTTCTTCAGATTTTGCAGTGTCACAGGAAACAAAATTAGTATTTGTCAAATCCAGTAATGCTCTAGCACCTATTCCTGAGAACCAAGTCTCAGAGGGAAGATGAGGTGAAATTTGTGGATTCTGTTTTTTTCTGAATTCCCAGCATAAGTCACAACAGAAGTATAACAAGGATGAAGAAGATGAAATACTCAATAAAAAGCACCTTTTTTGTTATTGTTTTGGGACTATTTGTTTATTTATCCATTATGTTAATAAATATATGTGTATAAGATATTGTTTTATAATAATAAACCTTAAAAAATTTTTGGTCATCAAGAAAAATATATTGAAAGATAAAATATTTTGACCTAATTTTGATTTCCTATTTTTAATTATCCAGAAACACAAAGAGGAAGGAGGTATAGTTAATAGCCAGAAACATAACTTAAGAAACATTTTTGCCAGAACCTTCCAAACTATTCTGCATACTTAATAAAGATACTTCAGTGAACAATCATTTAAAAGATAGATGAATATGATGACCTCTATTTTACAGCAGGAAAGTATTATGCATTTCTTTGTAATTTTTCCAATTAATTGAGATCCAATATACTAACTCTATAAAAATTTCACATGTGACGTTTGTTGTGCAAATATTCATCCCTTATAATCTCCTTCCACCCACAGAATAATAGAGTAAAAAATGTTAATATTATGGAGTATTTAAGTGTTACCATTATGGAGTATTTACATTCTTGTAGGTTTTTTTGTAAAGTAGAAATCACTTGAAAATACAAAGTTACAAATAAATCATAAATATGCATGTGTTTATCATCTATTTATATATTTTACAGCACTCATGTTGACATTTGTTACACAAACCTTTTCAAGATGATAAAATATAAATGCAAATAAAGTATAAATGTAAACAAATACAAATAAAGCACATTTTAGGTATATTTCAGGTTTTCAAAATTATAATATATAATCTTTTTTTTTTAATATATAATCTTAAGACATTTTTGAGCTTTTTCATCCAAAGCAATTTTAAACAAAGTTGACCTATTTTGGTAAGCCAGTATTTTGAAAGATTTAATAGATTCATTATTTTGCATGAGTAATTATCTTAAATTATTCATTTATTTATTTGAAAAACAGGCAGAATTTCCATTTGCTGATTCACATCTTCCATATCAGCAATAACTAACTAGTGCTAGGGCAGCTGACAACCAGAAACCAGAAAATCTGAGTCACCCATATGGATGTCAGGGATTCAAGTATCTGAGCCAACATGTGCTACCTTTTCAGGTGCGGGGAGAACTCCAATATGGAATGCTGGCTTTACAAAAGGTAGCTTAATATGAGACACAACAATGCTAAATCCAAACTCATTATAATGTAAGATTCAACATTTTATTTTTTAAATTGAAACATTTGAGTCAAAAAAATAAGGTTAGACAAAATTATTTTTTTATAGACAGAATCACAGTCATTACCCAGGGTATTTGTTCCTTTTCTAATAAAATTAGAATAATGACTAATTGTATAATATTTTAGTAGTTCTTCAATGTATAATATCACATAAATATGCAGAGTAGAAAATTTGCTGGATATTGAATTCTTTCTTATATGTTCTGAAATACCTTTTATACTGTTCACAAAATACATAGTATAATGCCTGGATCAGAGAAAGTACCAAATTCTTATTGTTCTATGGCAAATGCTACTTTGTTTTTTTTTTTAATATATAATTTTCTTGAAAATCAGAGAGAGAGAGAGGCAGAGAGAGTGAGAGGGAAGAGGAGAGAGATCTTTTGTCCACTGGTTCACTCCCTAGAAGGCTACACTGGCCAGAACTGAGCTGGTCCAAGGCTGGGAACTAGAAGCAACTTTAGGATTTATCATGTGTGTGTGGGGGGTTCAAGGCTTTGAGCCATCCTGCTTTCCCAGGACAATAGCATGGAGCTGGACTGGAAGTGGGTCAGCCAGGACATGAACAGGTGCCCGTATGTGATGCTGGCACCACAGGTAAAGGATTAACCTGCTATACTACTATACTGGTCCTTCAAGTGATGCTTTAAACATTAGTCTGTCTGAGAAGTATATTCTTTCATTTTTCAAACAAATACTGTAAGTCATTAGTGGATAAATCTATGTATATTTTGAATACCAAATAAATACAATTATAGTTTAAGTCCTACAGACTGTTTCACGTTAATGGTTTTCATAAAGAAATAAAAGCTATTTCTGAGCAAATACAAAATATTAGACATTGTTTAAATATTTTTCTAGAAAAAACATTAGTAGCAAAATATATTTTCAGAGCAGTTATATATTTACAGAGGCATTAAACAGAGTTCTCATGTACTTCCCTACCCCACTATCCTGGGATACAGTTTTTTCTATCACTGATATGTTCGAGTGGTCTGGCACTGCTGTTGCAGCTGGCAGATCAGTAACTATATCTTACTTAAAACTAAAGTCAGTAATTTAAGAAATACATATTTTTTCTAATATTTAAGAATAAAGTATATATAATTATTATTAATTTTTAGGCCTTGTAATTTAAACTGTTTTGATATCTCCTTTATAAGTAGATAATATATGCATATACATGGAAATTATTTTCCTTAAAGCAGGGATAATAATTTCACAGGATGTGAGAATTATGACATGTGTTACAGAAGAAAAAAGGTGCATTAGTATGGAAATGACTTAATTCAGTGAGGATAATATTTGTAACTATTAGTATAAGAAATCTGCATATGAGGAAGTTAGCTATAATCTTATATTTACAACAGCACAATCTAAAATAGCAAACTCATGGTAAAAAAGCAGATGTCCACCAAAAGAGGACTGGATAAAGAAACTATGTTACGTCTACTCTATAGACTACTACTCAGCCATTAAAAAGAATGAAATTCTACCACTTGCAACAAAATGATCCCAACTAGAGACCATTTTGATTAGTGAAATGAGCCACTCCTCAAAGGACAAATCTACATGTTCTCTCTAACATAAAGCAATCTTCATGCAAATATAGCACATCAATAGGTATATAGGTAAATGTGTATGTACATGTATTTATCTAGAGAAATTGTATAATGGAGGCAAGTGTACTGGGAAGTGAATATACATTGCAGTACGCATAAGGAGGACTCACAATGAAACTGTTATAAATGTATCTTGACAATAGAATGCTGGACTTTCTACCATTGTCATGAAACAGTTAAATAGAATGATGGACTTATGACTGCTACTGAAGGATTATGCTATTGTAATAGTATAAGGGTAAATAATGGGGGAAGGAAGGGAGGGTGGAAAGGTGAAATCCCTGAACCTAAGCCACAGCATCAAGAAAAAATGTTGAAAGATTTAAACATCAAAAAAAAAAAAAAAACTATTGTACTTCACATGTTAGCTTCCAAGAATGAGGGAAAATATGTTATTCCTTTTTATGTGTTTTGTTTATTTCACTTAGCATCTTGTTCTCCAGTTTCATCCATTTTGTTGCAAATGTAAATGTGAGGATTTAATTCTTCATAACTGAGTAATATTCTCATATGTGAGTATATTTTACATTTCTGAAAAGTAATATATTGATCATGAGAGATTAAGCATGTAATTGTGTTAACGTGGTTTAATATTCACATTATCTTTAAGACTATTATAATCACAAATATCTACTATATGAGGAATCAAATTCCCAGTTACTCAAATAGATGTTTTTTACTTACATAAAGCATATGATTTGGCCTGGCATGATAGTTAAAATGACTGCTCCTTCATCTCCAAGAGTCTGGATCCCATGTGGGCACCAATTCAAGTTTCAGCTGCTCTACCTCCCATCCAGCCACCTGCTTGTGTTTTGGGTTGGAGCAACTCCGGCTGTGAGGTGTGAGCCCACACATGAAAGATCTTTCTGCTTTTCTTTCTCTCTTCTTTTCCAATAATAATAATAATAATAATAATAATAATAATAATAATAATAATAATAATGGCATGTGGAAAACATGTGATATTGAAATTGTAATTGAATTTCAGATTTTATTGCATGAAATCAAACCACCTTTTAATTCCATTCCCATAATTTTTTGAAGTATTCTTATAATATCTAAGGTTTTTGCATTTTGTAAACTATGTTTCCTGGATTTGTAAAGTAGGAAATTGATGCTCATAAAACTTCAGCAATTTAACCACAGTAACACAATGAACTAAATTCAGACAGTAATACATTTCTTTCTAGGGCTTCTAAGTTTCTTCCTTGCCATGTTCCCTAAAAACGCCCACTTACTCTCTAAGAAGTGGGTTAAAAAGAAGTAAGTGGGGAAGATAATAATAGAAGTATAATGAAAATTAGAAGAAAATGACAAAGATGATATAAAACAAGGGAGGTGGAGGAAGAAGAGGAGGAAGTAAAAGAAGCCCCATAAAGCAAATTAACTACACCCATGGCAGTCCAGGAAAAAGTTTATCTTTATTTGAATTTACAAAAGGTTTCTGATATTATAAAGTTGTTCGTGAGTGTACTACTTGCAAGGCGTGTAAAACTTATCCTCAAGTAACTGAGTTACATCTATCCAATTTCTCCAGAGATACTGGGAGAGTGAAACAGAACTCCTAGCATTTTCTCTCAGAAAGATTCAGTTTTTCTTTTCTTTTCTTTTTTTTTTTTTTTAACCTTTGTCAAACAGAGAGAGGAAGGGAGAGAAATAATGAGGAGGAAGTGAGATCATTTAATTGCAATACTATTTTCACAGTGTTAACTCTTAGTTCCTTCCTTTTCTTTCCCTTGCTGAGCCCCCATGTGGTCAAAATATCTGAAACTTGTCCCTTTGAAACAGCTCCTTAAACATCTATGATTAACACACAATGTTTATTTCCTGCATAAAATATGCTATATTTTAAAATTTTAGAAATATATGTAATAATCTTTTAAATAAGGCTTCACAAGAGAAGAAAAAATACTTCAATTTTATTTTAGGCAGGTATTTACCTTTTAAAGACATAAGTATGTATTTGACATGTGCATACATATATGTATATATATTTACATATAGTACTTCTCTTGCTGAACTGTACTTTGGTGCACATGTCTTTATACATACAAAGACAATTTAACGTTGCAAAGTAAGAAATAAAAAAAAATTGTAAAGTGATCAGATCCTGAGAACTTTAACTAAAATATGTCTCAAATAACTTTTGTGAAGAATTTAAAGCAACAGAACCATTTTCCTCAGAGTTACATTCAGTGACCAGTTTCTTACTTTAATTGAAATCAGAGGCATCAAAGTACTTTTATAACATAGTAAGGCAGGATAAAGTTGCTTCAATGCCAACAGCAGGAGTCAGGATTAGAATGGCTCAAAGACAAGCTCCAGAAGCTGACAATTCTTATTGTGTACTTCAAGATTGTTGAAAGGCTGTGGCTTTACTTTGGATTTTAAATACACCATTGCCTGTCTTTCCTGTTGGTGGCACTGTGCACCTAGGATTTAAGAAAAACTTAAAGGTGTATGCACTTTATTTATAACCATAAAGTCACTCCTCGAATGATACCTGTCATCTTAAAAATGTCAGAGCAGTACTTCCCTCCTCTAGGAACAATAATATTCTACTCATTTCTAAAATGCTTTCCTGTTAAGGTATCCTTTATTTAAGACTTCTTGGTAATAGGGAGATATCTATGAATTCAGCTGAACTGTTTTGTAACAACTATTGAATTCTGATTAATTTTTCATTAAGTTTAGGTGCTCTGTTAAATTCCTTTCATTATTCTGAATTTAAGATGCAGTTTATAGCAAGAAAACAGTACAGTGAAGAAAAGATTGGAAGAGAGGGAAAAACCATTAGAAACAGCTTTGTAGAATCTCAGTTAAGGTCTTTGAATGAGCAGTAGTCCTCCGGTCAGATCAAAGAGGAGAGAACAAATTGATCTAGTGCAGATTAACTCACCTAATATTGACAGATTAAGATGCAAGTAAAATAGAAACAGATGAATGGACAATAGCAGTAGTGATGAACCTCAGCAGACACCATCCCAAGCTGACAGGTGTGTGTTTCCAACATTACTAGTTAAAAATACCAGTTTTTTTTGTTTGTGTGCATTTGGACTTCAAGAAGTTGATATCCACACAAAGGATCAACATTGTGCTAGCATGGAAACTGATGAGGAAGAAGAAGCAGACTCTGCCATCTGCACAGGTTAGTTTCTGCAAAGCGAGCTAATATTTTATTTTTATCAGCTTTTAACCTTAATGTCTCAATCCATGAACAGAAATAGCAGATTTTCCAACAACTGGATTGCTTTAAACTTTGAAAAAACTCCCACTTAAAATCTGCTCTTCTCAGCAAGGAAAATGTGCAGTACAGATAAATCTTAAACTGTGTATCAAAAAAACCCAAAATTCAGTTATTACTATGTCTTACCACACAGTTCTATACAACTATAGTCCCAATCATATTATTGTCACATTAATTATGGAAATTTAGAAACATACCTATTTAATTATGTATTATTGTATTTTCCAGAAAGGGATCATTGTGGAATAAATATTTACATCTCTTCCAAATTTATCTGTTGGACTCTAAACTCCAATTTGCTAGTAGTGTAGAAGAGGAAATAGAATTATGCCATGACATGGAGTTTTAATGAAAGTGGTTAGTTTCCTTACAGGAAAAGATAGAAAACTAGATTCCTCTTTATCATGTGAGAATACTTTGTCAGAAGTTCTCAGTCCTTAAAAGGCCCTTATCAGAATCAGCCATGTGTTATGATGATCTCAGACGTATACCCTCCAAAACCAACAGAAAAATAAATTGCTCCATGCTACAGCACTTTGTGATAACTGCCTAAACTGAATAGAAGCATAACATTGAGGCATAATGTACCTGCTATTGAGAGTCACAGTTGCATCCTAGAAAATATCACAAACTCCTATGTGAACACAATGATTGATTTGACAAAGTAATCAAGGATTGAGTAAAAATGCATGTAAGGTAGGACTGACTGGATTGAAATAGACCCATAATAAGACACATAAGAAAAACATAGGGCTGAAAATGCTTGATTTTAATACACTGCCCATTATGTTTAGCTGTCAATTGTCTTTCTTCTTGGTTCAAAAATGCGTTCAATGATATTTTACTGAATTCCATCTTCTTTAATTGCCATCCCAAAGGTAAATCTCTCTAGCTCTTTAATCATCAGATTCATGTCCATTGTCATTCATGGTTTTTAATAGACTTTATTTTACCATAGTTTTACTACATAGAAAAATTGAACAGAAATGGCCAAGAATTCTCACATAGCTCCTGCTTCTATGCTTGTAGAGCCACCCCTCTCACTGTCAATGTCTCCCAGCAAAATGGGATAGTTCTTTCAATTTATGAACCTGAACTGACAACTCGAAACAAAGGGAGCCCATAGATTGGGATATGTTGTACCCCAATGTAACACATTTCATAGAGAGAAATTATAGTTACACATACACATCAGTGTAGCGATGCGGTGTGTATTTTCCCTGTCCTAAAGTTCCTCTGTGCATTGCCTATTTCTCCTCTTTTCCTCAGAAGCCACTGGGAACCAGTGATTTTCCTACTGTTGCTATACATATCCCTCTTCTGGTGTGTAATATATTTATAATCACATATTGCAAAGATTTCCTGAGCTGACTTCTTTTGCTTACTTATATGCAGCTTTACAGAGAGAATAAGACAGAGAGAGGGAGAGAGAGAGAGAGAGATCTTCCATCTGCTGCTTCACTTCCCAAGTGACCTCAAAACCCAGAACTGAGCTACTCCAAAGTTAGAAGCCAGGAGCTTCTCTCTGGTCCTCTGTATTGGTACAAGGTTCCAAAGCCTTGGGCCATCCTCTAATGCTTTCCCAGACCATAGGCAGGGAGCTAGATGGGAAGTGAAGCAGTGTGAACATGAACCAGCGCCAGTAGAGATCCTGAAGCTTGCAAGTGGGGGGTTAGCCATTGAGCCATCATCTGGGCCCAACAGTTCACTTGTGTTTAGTGCTGAATTTTCCATTGTCTCTATATTGTGCTCATGAATTTTTTAATCTAGAGGGAAATAAAGACTTCATTAGTGATTTCCATGAAGTGAAAATAAAAAGTAATAGTTGAGAAATTTGCAGTAGAGAAGTTAAACTTGTATGATCCATCAGAGATAGATCCACAGATAAAATGACATTTGTGAAAGTCTATAGTTAGAACATGTACCCCCCCTTGACAAATTAAAAGATGTTCATTGTGTTTTCAGTCTGACTTGTGAGGGAGAACCTAACATAACATTAGGCTGGATTGGAGGTCTGAGAATAGACCATGCAGGACTGCATCAGCCCAATGTAAGCATCCTACTGGGACTTTAGGTATAATTAGATATTTTAGGAAGGCATTAATCAAGAATGAAAAACAATCAAATCTGAGGCTATTTTAGCTTCACTTTGGAGAAAGGAAACAAATGGTCAACTAAAACGCTGGGAAATCAAGCCAGAATTTGGAATGCTTATAACAAAATAGTAACAACAATATAAACACGTCACATATGGTGACTGACCCCATGTGTTTAGGGAGGAAAAGACAGGGACAGCAACAACAACAAAATCTTTAAATGTAAGGTTGGCTGATTCTTTTAAAAATATACACATTACTATGTGAAATTTGAAATGCAGAAGAATAATGACCAACTATTTTATTATGTGCATGAACATGTACTATTTAAGGCAGGCTTACAGAAAATCATTCTTTGTTTTTCTCCATTTTAAATTTAACTGGAAGTTGTATTTTGTTGGTAACCTTGAATCTTTAGATGCAAGAATTCATAAAGAGTGAATTAGTGGTTAAATGTAGTGATTTCAATGCGGGAGAGGATAAGTTGGAAATGTGAATACGATATTCAAGTGAAAATAAGAATAGTTGTCTTAAACATGCAGGTCTGGATTTTAGAAGAAATGATGTTGTGATAATTTGCTTACAAATATCAAATATACTCTAAAGAAATAGGAATGATAACCTTGTAGTGTAGAAAAAAACTATAAAGATAAAATTTACTTTGGGAAAATGAAGGGAAAACGATATTTAAAGCATTGACAGATGAAGAATCAGGAAATACACAAGGACCCAGAGGCCTAGGAGGTAGCCACACATGAAGAATTGGCCAGAAGAGTTCAGAAAAAGGAGATATCTGAGAAGCAGTTACTGTTACCACTTAAAGCTCCCCCCTCCAACTCCCCTTTCTGTTAATTATCATTTCTGTAACTCTGTCTTTATCTCAGCATGAGATGGTTGCTGCATGTTTGTGACAACATCCTTATTCTTTAAATGCAAAGCAGTGGGATTCCCAGCTGCCGGATCCTCAACTGTCCTTTTCAACTATGAATAAAATAAAATAAAATAAAAGTGAATCATCAGATTTTTTTTTGCTTAGGCATACAAATGGTTAAATGGGTGAAGGGGGAACCCATCCCTCTGGATTGGATTATCCCCCATATAATGACTGATGGGAATTGAGTTTATAAACACGGAGGCACTTTCATTACTTCGAAAGCCCATATTCTTCACTGGTTCTTAAAGTCCTGTGGTTTTAATTAGTTTCCAATTGCTCCCAATGGTAACTTGCTTGGTAACACACTTAATTATTTTCTTTCCTTCCATATTCACTTCCTACTCACTACATGCCAAACGTGTCTCAAGCTCAGCCACCAAATAAACCTGTCTTTTTCCCAATATCTGATTCTGGTGAAATGCATTGTGACATGAAATTACTTGGCAGATTTTCTTTTCCTGTTAAAAAAAAATCACAGTGATGATTAGAAAATGTTAAAACTTAACAGTCTGTGAAAAGTTGTAAGGAATCCTAAGTACTGGATCTAAAGTATGTCCATCTGTTGCAGGATCCGTTGAAAGCACTGAGGGATTGAATTCATTTCCCAAGTTTCCAACAACTCCTATGTGGTAGACCTGCCAGGGAATCCTGCCAGATGTATCCGGGGAAGAAGAAAAGCACCATGGTTGTTCCTTATAGATGGGTGACATATTTCAAGATGCCAATGGATCCCTAAAACTCTGGATAGGACAGAATCCCAACCCTGGCTATATAACATACTGTTCTTACATATCCAAATCAACAATTAACAATAATAAAGAACAATAAAATAGAACACTTACATTAAACCAAATAAAAGTTATTTTATACTTCTAAGCTATATCCTGAAAGTTCTTTTTAGTATTTTTGGACCACAGTTAATCAAAATCTTTCATATTAGACAAACTGTAACTACAGTACAACCTAAGTAAGTGTTAAGGCTTAATTTGATAGTATAGCCTTTGGGAAACCTTCTGAAGCATTTTTATACACTTGAGTTTCAGCTCTGTTTCAAAGAACAGGCAATGAGAAGTATTATGCAATAGTATTTTTTGTCATTTTCAAGATCATTTTCTGAGACTGTTCTTAAATGCAGAGGCTTCCCATGTGCCTCCAGACTTGATCATTCCATTATCCACATACAGTATTCTTCCCTAAAGTCCATCAATTGGAATGCCTCAAGAATGAATCACTATATTCTAACAAATTTATGAAAATTTTCATGAAAAGTTGATACCAAAACAATCTATAATTTTTACTGGAAAGGAAAAAAGATAACTAAAAAGAAACAATGGGGCCCCATGTGATGATTCAGTCTTTAAATCCTTGACCTTGTACGCCAGTAATTCCATATTGGGCACCTGTTCATGTTCTGGCTGTTCTACTTCCATCCACCTCCCTGCTTGTGGTCTGGGAAAGCAGTTGAGAATGGCCCAAAGCCTTGGGACCCTGCACCAGCATGGGAGACCCTGAGGAAGCTCCTGGCTCTTGGCTTCAGTTTGGTTCAGCTCTGGCTGTTCTGACTACTTGGGGAGTGAATCAGTGGATGGAAGATCTTTCTCTCTCCCTCTCTCTGTAAATCTGCCTTTCCGATAAAAATTAATACATATATATATATATTTAAAAAAAGGATACAAGTGTCTAACTGGAATATAATTTCTCAACAGTCGTTATTAATTGTCAGAGTATATACAATGATGCAATGTGACCTTAACGGAAATCATTATTTAATTTAATTTTATTTTTTTGCTTAAGATTTATTTTATTTGAAAGGCAGGTTTTAGCAGTTTTTGTGATAGCGCATTCTTGTATTAGCAATTTGGTCAAAGATTTCATGATCAGCTAGTTAGAGTCCCACAAATAAAAACTAAGAAGATGATAACTCAGTGGAAATCTAAGGGAGGCATATAAATACTATTTAAAAAAGAAAATTCATCCATTTTACTCCTATACCATAAACTTAAAAGTAATCACACATTATTAAAATTCAAGTATCAACCGTTCTTAACTGTTGGCTTGAAAAAAGTTTGATACAGTAATACCTGTTCTCTGCATATTAATGTCACATTAATATGAGAATTGATGAGTGTTGTATTAATTATTATTCATTTTCTGTGTCCTTGAGAATTTAATATGTTAATAAATATTTCTAAATACTAAAAAATTTCCAGTAAGTGGGGAGGCTACACTGATTACAACATTTTGTTTCGAAGAAATTCATGTTTTATTACTGGAAAAGCACAAAAGAAATGACTTAGCTGTATAATAAACAGCATTTCCGTAATTATAACAACATAACTATCTTTTTTCACTTCAACATTTACATCAAGGTCCGGTGCAGTGGCCTAGTGGCTAAAGTCCTCACCTTGAATGCACTGGTACACCTGCTTCCCATCCAGCTCCCTGCTTGTGGCCTGGGAAAGCAGTGGAGGACGGCCCAAAGTCTTGGGACCCTGCACCCGCGTGGGAGACCGGAAAGAAGCTCCTGACTCTTGGCTTAAGAGCGCCTCAGCTCCCGCCTTTGAGACCGCTTGGGGAGTGAATCATCAGACGCAACATCTGTCTCTCCTCCTCTCTGTATATCAGACTTTCTAATAAAAATAAACCTTAAAAGACAGATTTAAATAAGCAATAGAGCACAGAAGAACTGATTAGGTTCAAGAAAAGTGGATACTGTTACTATTACACAAATAAAATATAAACTAAATTTTTCAAGGTGAAAATGCATTAGGAGATAGAAAGTAAAGATTAGACGACATGTTTCTTTAAGAATATACAATGTAGGGCCCGGCAGCGTGGCCTAGCGGCTAAAGTCCTCGCCTTCAACGCCCCGGGATCCCATATGGGCGCCGGTTCTAGTCCCGGCAGCTCCACTTCCCATCCAGCTCCCTGCCTGTGGCCTGGGAAAGCAGTAGAGGATGGCCCAGTGCATTGGGACCCTGCACCCGCGTGGGAGACCTGGAAGAGGTTCCTGGTTCCCGGCATCGGATTGGCACAGCACCGGCTGTTGCACTCACTTGGGGAGTGAATCATCGGACGGAAGATCTTCCTCTCTGTCTCTCCTCCTCTTTCTGTATATCTGACTTTGTAATAAAAATAAATCTTTTTTTTTAAAAAAAAGAGTGCTTAGACACCTGAGAATTGATCTATCATTAAAAAAAAAAAAGAATATACAATGTAAGTAATAAAGAAGCACACTAAAGTTTGAAAATTTCAATGGTGGAAAAAGCTTGCTTCTATATAAAATCAAAGGATAGAGAACTGCCCAAGGAAATCTTCTTTAACAAAGCAGAATAAGTGGAATTTGAAACATTTTCTATCTTTCCATTAACATGTCATAAATGTCAAAAAAAAAGCTAAGTATTATAAGTTGATCAATTTGCTTATACTCAATTTGATTATCTTAGCTGGGAACACATGTTTTAGTTCACAAGACTGTATTTAGTACAAAGTGTTATGATATTTCTTATTTGATATGTGATTTAAAACTGTGAGAACACAAAAATATATGTGCTAAAGGGTTTCCAACCCAGTCCTATTATAAGTACATATTGACTCATTAAAATCATTGAGATTTCAGTATTTAAATATTTTTTGGGATGTAAATTGTGCATTTTTTTTATAAATTAATGATCACCATTAGATTATTAGTAGTAATGTAACAAGATCTCCATGACTGTAAATATTTAGGTTTTTTTTTGGCTAAGCATGGATTTCCTGGATATTCTGTTAAATGAAACCATCCAGACACAGAAAGCCACGTTCTACGTGGGGAATGTAACACAGCTCACGGAAGTTGGTAGCAGATTTTGATTTACCAGAATCTGAGGACAGCATGGATAATGCCAGCAAGGAAAATTTATTAATGGGTACAAAAATATGCTTAGGAGAAATAAGTTCTTATGTTCAATAGCGGTATAGTATGGCTATAGGAGGCAATAATTTACTATATATATATATTTTTTATTTTATTTTATTTTTAATTAATATTTAGCATTATATGACAGTTTCATAGGCTTTGGGAATCCCCCTCCCCCTCCCCCTCCCCTCCCCCCTGGTGGATTCCTCCACCTTGATGCAGCATTACAGTTCAAATTCAATCAAGATTCTTTCCTTGCAAACATATATTAAGCATGGAGTCCAGCTACTTGTTGTTTTACTATATATTTTTAAAGCCTGAAACAATTTCCGGGGCTGGCACCACAGAGAAATGATGTATATTTGAGGAAGTAGATACCATGACCCTGCTTTGAATATTACACAACATAGGTATGTATCCCAACATCATATAATATCCTATAAGTATGTTAACTTTCTAGGTGTCAACAAAATTAAGCCATTTTCTGGAGGGAAATTAAATTTCATTTTAGCTCTTCTAAAAAATTTAAATTATCATCAGAAGCAGTGATATGCCAACAATGATGACGATGAGAATAACAGTTTATCAGAAAACGTTGTAGTTATCAGTTTGTCTTTACCAGTGATTTATTTCTTAAAAATAATCTAGTAGAGGATTAGCTAATACACATTTTTATTAGATAGTTTTTGGTTTTTTTTTTTTTTTTTAAAGATTTTATTGTTATTGGAAAGCCGGATATACAGAGAAGAGGAGAGACAGAGAGGAAGATCTTCCATCCGATGTTGCACTCCCAAGTGAGCCACAATGGGCCGATGCGCACCGATCCGATGCCGGGACCAGAAACCTCTTCCGGGTCTCCCACGAGGGTGCAGGGTCCCAAAGCTTTGGGCCTTCCTCGACTGCTTTCCCAGGCCACAAGCAGGGAGCTGGATGGGAAGTGGAGGTGCCGGGATTAGAACCGGCACCCATATGGGATCCCGGGGCTTTCAAGGCGAGGACTTTAGTCACTAGGCCACGCCGCTGGGCCCTATTAGATAGTTTTTTAAAAGTATTATTTGTCTTTATTTGCAGAAATCTCAAAGTATGGATATGATCTTCACTTGTTTATTGTATATTTTTTGTTTCCAAAGGAAAATCTTGTAATATACCAACTAAAGAAAACTAATGCTTAAAGACCATTGAAATAAGACTCATTGAGTAATCACTTCTTGGCCTTTTGGCTGAGATCAAGTGAAGACTCATTGAGGAAGCAGTGATTTTATTACCATTTAAGAATGCATACACGGGGTTATCTAGGCAAATGATAGAGTTGATATTAATTGCACAACCTGCGCATTTTTTTTTCTGGCTTTCTACAGCATGCTGTGAAAGCATTCTTATGTCTTTAGGTTTTTATTATCTGTAGAGTTGTATCTACTAGAAAATAAAGTAGCTCTTTGTGTTGGGGTAACACAAGCTGTGAGCACTGAAAGCAATTTCCACATGACTAGTTTATAATAGCTATGTAGGCCCTGTGCTGATATACATGGGATCACAGATGTTCAGTGATGTGGAAGATACTACCCATGGCCATGATAACAACATGTAGAAAGTATACTGAGGAACTGTATATATGATTTTTTTTTTTTTTTGCTATTGGGTAGAAGAGGGGAGCTACTTATTTTAGATAGTGTTAAAAAGCACAAGAATCTTAAATAATATACTATCTGTAGTGCCGGAGACCAGCTCTGGCAAAGGATGCATGGATCAGCGAGATGATATGAAGAAGAGATAAGACGTGGACCACTTTGACATGATGTTCGTAATGGACAACTCAGAAAAGTTGCCTTCTTTGTGCTTTTGCACAACATCCAATTGTTTCATTTTTACTTCATGGTTAAGAGAATACGAAAAACAATCCTAAAGAAAACATTTTCAACAAACCATTACTCATTGAAACCTGCAGTCACTTGGCTGAAGCCAGGAACTCCACGGTTGGCAGTGCATGTGGTTACATAGTGACAAATGGTTTACTTATATTCAAAATCAATTTTTACTAAATGCAAACTAACTAATATTGCTTAAAATATTAAGAGTACAGAATAAAAGATCATAAATGAAAGGATTTTATAAAAGCATATGACATAGATTCTTTGCTAAAGCTTATAATCAAATCATGCATTAATTACCACCACCTTCACCTAGTGCTGATTCAATTGTTTTTTGTTCTTTTGTTAAAGGGCAGTGAAAGGGATCAAGGCAGCTCAGCCAATCTACAGAGGGCCTTTTCAAGAAACGTCCTTTTATCTTTATAAACTGTTTTCTTTCCCTAAACATAAGTGCCAGTATAAGATTGAGATTTTAAGCCATTTTGAGGGGGTTCACATTTGTTTCCCTTTAGAAGATGCCCCATATACTTTTGCTTTCTGTGGTGAGAAACTAGAATGCGTCATATCATGTGTTGTAACAGTTTGAGACACATGGTAAACAAACTCTTTGTACCTCCATGATTGCCAGCTGTTCCAAGATATTATCAAGGCATTTCTTAAGGAAAACTTCACTTATACTAGGGCAAACTTCAGGACAAAAGTGGGCACATAACAGGATGTTTGGAGACATTGTGGGCTCAATTGTACTCTTGTGTACTTTTAACTGTGTGTCATAGTCTTACATCGCTAAAGATGTTTTTATCATAACATGATTGATCAATTTGAAGTGTCATACCAGTTACAGGAATCACTTCACATTAGCAGAAAAACAACAACACCACCACCCACAGGAGAGTTCTATGAAACATCAGAGAAGTGATTGAGTGTCCATATAATGGGGTGAGGCAGCAATGAGGTGACCGGAGACATTCTGCCCGGCCCTGCCACACAGCCAGAAACTCCTTGCAGCCTTGCTAACCAAGGCGCAGTGCTCATCACACGCCCATGCCATCCGACCCAGCTGCATGGCTCCCCACACTGTAGAATTCAAGTTATTCTGTATGAGGTTGTTAAATAAGACTATTCCAAATCAGAGTACAGCAGTCATTACTGGATGTACTGTACTTTGAATTAGCTGTTTGATATATGTGATTGAAACTGAAAAATATGAGAATGACAATCAGAAGCCCTGAGCGGTCAGCAGAAACAGAAGAACAATAAACGTCCTTCGGGACCAGGGAGGAGAGCTTTCTCTGGTCCAAGCCTGGCTCCACCTCTGGACCCCCACCCTCCCTCGCAATGACCATCGGGGCCGCTCCAAAAACCCCTCATAGCAAACAAACAATCATACAAACTAAAAAAACCTAAAATAAATAGACAAACAATAAAAAGTAGAGCTTGGAGTCTGACAGGAAAGAGCTGGCGTGGATTGGCTCATGCCTCGCTGGGTGGGACACAAAGATTAGTCACTCCTCACCATGGTGCTGAGGATTTCCCTGCACACCCACCCCCCAAAAAAATGTTCTGCACCTTAATTGTCGACAAATGTCTTGTTAGAGTTACAAGCCAGTCTAGATTATCCTAAAATCTGCCAAGATTAGCAAAATTATACTTCAACACAACAAATGGCTAAATGCTAAAACGAAATAGACACTAGACAGCTGAATGGTACCTTATAGCCATTTTAAGGTATATAGCAGCCGGTCCTGTACATAAACTAAAATTGAAATGTCAATGAGCTAATCATAGGTTGTGGTTAAGAACTTGCTTTTTTTTTTTTTTTAACATACTGGTTACTCAAAACCATGTCAATTCCATAATATTGCAAATTGCTGTTGATGTTATATTGGGACTCTTAATTGACTGGGATGATATTCTACCAGCTCTAACTTCGGACCAGAAATGGTCTCCCCAAGAAACTGTTCAACCCATCTGGACAATAAGTAGCTGGACTCTATGCTTGGTATACGTTTGCAAGGAAAGAATCTTGATTGAATTTGAACTGTAATACCGCATTAAGGTGGAGGAATCCACCAGGGGGGAGGGGCGTGGGGAGGGGTGGGGGGATTCCCAGAGCCTATGAAACTGTCACATAATGCAAAATAATTAATAAAAAAAAGAAAAATACGAGAATAGAAATAAAATTCTGTGGACAGTGATTCACTCAAAAAATTACACCACAATTCATAACACCTGAGGTTTCTCAGAATCTTGTTTCAAATGGCTAAAAGTATTTGTAGTTAAAATACAGATAAGTGCACACAGGTAAAAGAACTTGGTCAACTTCCACATAGTTCCTGCAAAACAGAATATTCTGAGCAACTGAAATGCTAATTACATTCATCTTAATGACTCATCATCCATACACAATTTCCAATTATTCTCACTCCTAACTAAACACTACACTGGATGCTGTTAAATTTTATATTATTAAAATTATATAGATATTTATAAATATTCATGGATTCATTTCTTAATCTTCATTATTGTGAAACATATCATAGTACTGTGAGCTATAAGTGTTTATTTGTTTTGAATATTTGTTTTAGATAGATTTGCTTAGTACAAATACAACACAGTTCATTAGTTGAGATCTGAATTGCCTCCAAAGTAGAGATAATGCAAATAATGTTGCTTTTAATCTTGCACATACCTCTTGGTGCACAAGTGTGCATATTTCCGTTGGATGCAACTCAAGAGTCAAAATTACCCATTCAAATGCTCAAATTTAGTAGCAAATGTTTAATTATTTTCCTGATTTATCCAAGACACACTAAGAAAAAATGTGAAACTCTGTTTCTCTACATTCTGACACTCATTGCCAGCCTTGTTAATATTAGATATTCTGGTTGTGGGATTTCTATAATATAATATGTTTTAATTTTATTTTGATGACTACCTATTTGAGCATTGCTGTTTTATATTTACTTGAGAGAGAAGTCAAATTTCTTTTTTTCTTTTTTTAATGATGTGGGGATCACAAATGTTTTACTTGTTTTTGAAAATAGTGCTGCAGCTCACTACTGTGCTTTGTGGGAAGTACTGAGCAGTAGTAGCAGCTCTTATGGCTTCTTAAGGCTTCTGTCAACGCTTTCATTGCAGTGTGAAAAAGAAAAAAGCACATAGATAATATGTAGACAAACAAACAAAAAAATCTATGTGTGCAGGACATGTATTGGCAAAACAACTAAGACGCTGATCAAGACGCCCACACCATGCACTGGGAGGTTAGGGTCAAGTCCTGATATCTGTTCCCACCGTCAGCTTCTTGTTAATGTGCACCCTGAGAGGCAGAGGATAGTGGCTCAAACGCTGGCCTGTCTCTGTATCTCTAACTCTTAAAATCAATCAATGGCTCAACTGTTTATCTCTGGTGCTTAGTACTATTTCTTCAAGTGCTTGATGAAACTCTCCAATGAATCCATCTGGGACAAGAAAACTTTGGTATGGGAAAGTCTTTATGAAGCCAATGTATTAGCAGACATTTGATAGGTTAGATCAATTTTTTTATTTCTTTTGAGAATTTATTTTTGTAGATCTGTAAATTTTGCAAACTTTTTGTGAATTTAGTAAAATTATACTGTTTGCTATCCAGTTTAGTCTATTTAACTACTTATAGAATTTGTAGTTACAGCCTTCTTTTTATTTCTGATTAGCTCTCATTTTTTGCGTGTGTGTGGTCAATTTTACTGATTCTTATAGGAAAAAAAAATTTGTAATTTGCCTGTCTCATCAGGCATCCTCCCCCCTTTTTTGTCTTTGTTATTTCTACCTTCCATTTTGTAAAAGTTATTGGAAAAAAAGTACAAGCTACAACTACAGACAGTATTCCCATTGACTGGTTTATTCCTCTATCTTTAAATAGCTGGGGCTCAGCTGGGGCTGACCCTGTGGGCTGGTAACTCAATCCAAGTCTCCCACCTGGGCAGCATAAACCAAAGCTCACCAGGCACTGATTTTGTCTTCCAGAGCCTTGGCAGCAGTCAGAACTCAGACTCAGCATCCTGGCATGAAAGTGTGTGACCGGCATCTTAAACCATTATGTCAAATATCTGCTCCTAATTTGCTGCTTTGAGTTTGAAGTATCTTCTCATTTTCACAATAACATATTCATTGACTCAGAGATGATTTAGAGATATGTTTGAGAATTTTCCACATTTTTTTGTTTGTTTCTGCTTTCTAATTCTTTGAAACATTTTTTTTCCTAGGGAATATACCTTGTCTTGTTTCCATTTTTCCACTTGGTAGTGAATGAAGAGGAGCCAGATGACACAATGACATCATGAACAATTTCCAAAGGACATAAAAACCCATATATTTTCTTTAGTATCTTATGCATGCTGTCAATGGACCACACATACACAGTAAACATAATATGAGCAAGTAGGACTAAAATCTTAATCCTTCTTCCAGAAACTCACAAATGAAATGCAACTTTAATACTCAAAACATTTAACTTGTTGGTATTCTGGAGTGCCGAATAGCAATAATCTCTTCTTATCATAAGTGTTTTGAAGAAGTTAACCCAGTGCTTTAGCTGAAAATCAACTGGAAAAGCTTCACTAGAGAGCTCTTATACACTATGAAATTCTCTTTTCCATTTTCTCTCATGAACAAGTGACATTTGTCAAGAGTTTTGCTTAAAACAAATAGATACCCATTATTTACGTTCCTGAATTTTCTTCTTCTGACTCAATTTAATTTCCTACTGACATTTTAATTACCGGGATCTTTGTTTCTTCAGAGATGGACAAAATAGCTTTTATTACTGGTGATACAGTGTCTTAAATTTGATATATCCTTATTTTAAGAAATAAATTTACAGGCTTGATTTTATAAGTATGATTCCATTTTCATTAATAACCTGAATTTTCCTCACATAAAGTGACATTCTTTGATTGAAACATATATTGGTTAATGTAAATTGTAAGTCAGATAGCAGTCACCAAAATAGTTTTTATTGAGATGTAAATAATAGATACGATATATGGAATTTTGAAAAATAAGTTCTTTCAGGTGGTATCGATAGGCACAATCAATGATATTGATCCTTCAAATCCATAAACATATTTTTTTCAATGTGTGCTTCATTTTCAGTTTTTTCAGCAATATTTTACAGTGTTCATTGTATAAATCTTCCATCTGTTTGATAAATGTATTAATAGGCTTTGTTTCTACAGCTATTTTACCAGGAGTTACTTTATTGATTTCTTTTTCTGGTACTTCATTATCTGTATAAAACAACCATACTTACTTTTGTACACTGGGCTTCTCTACTACATTTTTCTTAATGTGCTTACTTGTCCTAACATTTTACGTGGATTTACTCAGGTTTTCTATATGTAAAATCATGACATCTTCAAGAGATGATAATTTGATGCCCTGTTTTCAAATTCAGACTTATTTCTTCACTTGCTTAATTGTTCTGGATAAGAATACCAGCACTGTTGAATAAAATGTTTCAAAGCAAATATTTTTGGTTTTGTTTGTTTATTTATTTAATTTAATAGCTGTTGTTGTTTGCATAGCTGGTAAGGATGAATACCCTTGAGGACCACTGGGATTAGGGTGGGAGGGTCCAGGCATGGAGGAAGGACAAATGTTTCCAATTCCCCTTTCTTTCCTTTTCTCCTCTATCTGGGGAAGTGGAAGTAGGGACAGGGAGGGACTCCTTGCAATTGCTAAACTACATCAATACCAGGGCAATGGAGGTTGTCCCCTTGATTTAGTCTTAGAAACCCTGATGGGGAGAAGAAAATTTTGAGGGTGTTGCTTGAGTGGGTTTGATAGTTCTGAGATGCTGTTGGTTTAATTGTTCCAAGACTGAAAAAATCCTTTTAGGGTCCATTGGCTAACACAGCCAACCCATGTGTATACACTCATTGCTGCCAATGTTTGGCCAGAAGACCTGTCCAACCTGTTCTGTTCTACATATTGACATGGCACTTAACATCCTCTGCAGCCTTCAATGAGTTAACCATCTTTTCTGCCATATACTCCTGGGTATGCCATCCACCGCACTGGCATCTGCAACTGAGTAGTCCCAATCCCAACTCATGCATTCCAAGGTTGGACCACGAAGTATGACCTTCCCCTTAACTGGAGTTTTGAGTCCTGTGGTCCATTTGGGGAGTCCCTCAAGAAACCTCATCTGGGGTGACCACAGACCTGACTTGTGCATGTACCAGCCAATACAGGGTCTGGTTCCGCCCATCACCCACATCAGCCTAAGCACACACTGGGGTGATTCTAGTTGTCCGGTCAGTTCCATCCCCAGCCCCATGTCCTATGCACACGAATGGGTACTGAGGCTCAGCCCAAACCAGCCTGCCACAGAACTAACCCTTACATATACCAGCAAATCCTTACACACACCAGGGTGAACTGCAGCCTAGTTGGGGTGACTCCTAGTAACCTCCTCCAGATTTGCCCCCAGCTCCAGTTTCTACACATGCCAGTAAGTACAGCAGACTAGTCTGGTCTCTGCTGCATTGCAGTCAGGCTCTTGTTCACAGCTATGGGTGTTACAGGTTAGTTCATCCCACCCCAGCCCATGGTCCAGTCCACACATATGCCAATGATTGTTGTCACCTTGTCCAGGTTATTTGTCCCCAGCCCTGGCTCGCAGGAATACCAGGTGGAGCTGTGGCCCAGCAGAGGAGTGGCTACAGTTTCCTATTACCCACTCCCAGTCCCAGATCTTATATTTCTGTGATGCCCCATGTAATGGCTGTCTTTTCATTTCTGATTATATTCCATTGACTCCTCTCCCTCTTTCATTATTTAGTATAGCCAAGGTCTGCTAATTTTTGGTTATCTTTTCAAGGAACTACCATATAATTATGTTGATTTCATTTTATTACATGTGTAAATTTTATAATATCTATATCACTTACATATGCTCCCAGTTCTATTATTTCTTTCCCCTGAGTAATTTGGGTTTTATTTGTTTGTATCTTAGAGTTGTGTACTTGAACTCTCAATACTTTTGATGTGATCACTGATCCCCATAGACTTGTCTCTTTATGCTGTTTCTGCTGTATCCTGGAGGTTTGGCTATATGCTGTTTGTGGTTTCATTTAGGAATCATCAAAATTACATTCTTAATCTTTTCAATGATCTAGGAATATATAGATTGATTTCCATGTTTTATGTATATAGATTCATATGTGTGCATGCTTGTCATCAAACTAATTTTTTAAAAAAGATATATTTCTTTTTGTTGGAAAGTCAGGTATACAGAGAGGAGGAGAGACAGAGTGGGAGATCTTTTGTCACTGAGTCACTAACAAAGTGGCTGCAATAACTGGAGCTGAGCTGATTAGAAGCCAGGAACCTAGAGCCTTTTCCAGTCTTCCATGTGGGTCCAGTGTCCCAAGTTTTGGGGCATCCTCAACTGCTTTTCCAGGCCACAAGTAGGTAGCAGGATGGGAAACAGGGTGGCTGGGATTAGAACTGTGTAAGGTGAGGACTTTAGCCACTAGGCTACTGTATTAGGCCCATCAAATTAAGTTTAACACTTTCTAGAGCAGAGTTTGGAATGACGACTTGATTAGGGTTAAAGAAAAACATTAAAGAATGATAAAGTGAACTTGTTAAAAGGAAATAACTATGTATGAATGTACCTGGAAAACTGCATGAGTCAAAAACGAATATAAATAAAAGAAACGGTATACACAAGCACATTTATAGTGGGAAAACTCAGAATCTTTTCCTCCACAATCTTCCAATCAGAATGTAGGTTTAGAGTTTTTCCCTGTTTCTTATCTCCTATGCGTGACTATTGCGAAAAGAGCTGCATACTCAGGGCATTATGAAGTGAACAATCCAAATAAGCAAAAATACAAAACAAAAAATGTGTCATAGTATCAATACTGTACATTCATTGGATTAACTCAAGTCTCAATTCAACTGCCAGGCTGTTGCTATGATAAGAGCAGAACACAGGAATCATTGCCATATGGGAGAGACACTGATTTAAAGTTGTTAGAAATAAGAAGCTTAAATTTTAGCAAGGAACACCCCCCCCTTTCTTAAATATAGCCAGTGATAAAATAATGTTAAAAGAATAACTAAGCAAAGAAGCACACACTGAGGCAGAAAACCACTGCAAAGAGGGATCGCTCTGCATTCAGTTGGGAAACCAAAAGTTCTTATACTATAAAAAAATAAAAAGCCATGCATTGGCTTTTGTAACTCTACAACACAGGTTATGAATCATGCTCAACATCTGGTGATGTATACTATGTAGCAGATATCTATGTCTTTAAACTGTACTAAAAGTTAAGTTATACCTGGGGCTGTCTAAATAAACTCTCCATTATAATCATAGCACAGCTACACATAACACATATACATGTCTTGTTTAATTATTGAAAGTGACGTCTTGCTTTTGACTAAAGCAATCTCATAGTGGGCATGGATGCTTTGGCACAGTTAGTAATGAAGTAAAATTCAATTATATCTTTTATACTTTGAATCAGCTTGATAAAAATGGGCTACCGCAGTAGAGTGTACCCCACTACTTCCCTCCCAGCTATTATTGCTAGTGAGGTTCCTCCTGCTTCCAGAAAGTGCATCACAATTTAAATAGATTTGGGGATATCCAAGTGTAAATGTGGAATGAGATCTGCACTTACATTCAATATTTAGTACTGTCTAGGTATTTGACAATTACCTCCAAATGCAGATCAGCTGGACCTATTCTGCTCACGTGAATGAGGTTTTCCAGCTCAACAGCAGCCATTATCATGGCAGCTAGGCAAATATCTGTTTGTCCATCAGAAACAGGATTCAATAACCTGTCATTTCACATAATTACTCAAAGAAGTTGATCACGCCTTCCTGCAGCAAGCCAAAGTCATCTCACCTTGCTACTCAAAAACATGATTCCCATAATCCTTGTTAATCTATTCTGTTCTGAAATCACGGACTGGAATGCATCCTTCTAGTCTTCTTAGCAGAAGATTTCCTTAGTTGTCCAGCAAACTAACAGCTCCTAATGATAGTATTTGACTGTAATATTATTGTAGTAACTATTTCATAATGATAGTCTTCACTGAATTTCTGCAGAGCTGCTTTTTTTCTTGTCCCTGAGAAAAATCAGAACTGGGTACAGACAGCCTTGTAACTGCAAACTGTGGACCAACCCAGAATGACGGACCTATTGTAGTTTATTATAATTTTTAAAGATATGTTATTATTGTTATTACCATTATTATTAGTAAATCAGATAGACCAAGAGGAGAAGAGACAAGAGAAGAAGATCTGTCTGCTTATGCACTCCCCAAGTGGCCGCGATGGCTGGAGATGAGCTGATCAGAACTTAGGAGCCAGGAGCTTCTCCAGGTTCTCCCCTGTGGGTATAGGGTTCCGAGGCTTTGGGCTGTCTCAACTGCTTTCCCAGGCAATGGAGCTGGATAGGAAGCGGGGCTGCTGGGATTAGAACTGACACTGCTATGGGCTCCCAGCACTTGCAAGGTGAGGACTTCAGCCACTAAGCTACCACGTCAGGCCCTATTATAAAGTTTAAGGACATACTTTCTATGATAATTCAGCAGTCATCCTTGGACACGTGATGTTTGCAAAGGCATGACTTGTCTAGGACTTTCCCAATCCTTTCCTTTGAACCTCTCATGTTCTGTCATTTTGCTTCACCCTAACTACATTGTAATCCCAAACCTCCCTCTGAAAAGTCAGATTTTTTTGGCTTCTCTATAACTAGCTTCTTCTTGCAGGCCTGCAGTAGCAATAAATGTTCCCTTTTCAGAAAATGAATTTAGCTTTTTACAACATTGGTAGCGAGTGTGCTACCGATTCTCAAGTTCAATCCCCTATATTCTATAGTGTGGTTTGTCATCAGACTATGAATATTTTGTGAGCTAAAAGCCTTTTGTGATCTTGTCTATACCTTGTTGGATGTCATGTGTTTGACTATCCCTATATTAAAGTGGAAAAAATTCCATTTGACTGAAAAAAATTAAATCAGATTTTTACTTTTCTTTTCTTATCTTTTTGTCAGTAGGTACAACTGCTTTTGGTCAACCCAGGTATTGTATGTTGAATTGTTTTAACATCTACAGCACATCCCAAAACAAACCGATTAAAATCCAAAACTTTTGCTTCCTATTGTTGTGTTATCTAGAAATAGAGTCTTTGCAATATAATTAATTAAATTAAACTGACACCATATTGGCATATGGTCAAGCCTCAAAAATATCAGAGTTCTATCTAAAGAAACATGTAACAACAAGTGAAGAAATGGTTTTGTGCAGTTACGGACCAAGAGATGTTTAAGGTCACTCACAACAATAGAAACCGAGGAGGAGTCAAGAAACTTCCCCCTAGTAACGGAGTAGAGCAGTCTGTCAATACTTTGATTTTAGATCTTAAGCTTCCAGAACTGTGAGGCAGTAAATTTCCTTTATATAATAGCCCTAGATAACAAATACACTGGGTTTTGTCATTAATCAGTTATACTGTACTCTTGGGCAATTGTGGATAAATATACAACTGGTTTCTATTAATATAATTAACTGCAAACATAGACATTATGCTTCTTTTTATATTTTTGTGGGCTTGATAGGAATTTGAATGTAGTAAAATTTGAAACCTTCTTATCTTATCAACTTACTACTTATTAATCTTACTTTTAAAATGCACTCATTAACTTTTTAATTTAGGTGATTTACTTTAATCATGTTTAAAAGGATTCTGACTCTTGAACTTGGAAAATATGTTATATTGTCCTTTTATAAATGAAAACAGTACAAATTCTTTATGGAAAGTGTCTCAAAGTGCATGTATACGTACGTATATACTATATACATATGTTTTATTCACTTTGGGGGGGCATTTACAATTCTGAATAACCTAATGCCAATAGATTCACATACAACTATTAAATTTTCCTAAATTGAGTCACAGAAGTATTTAAATTTAGGAATATATTTAATGCAGAAACTGGTTATTCCTATTAAATATTATTACCTGTATGAAATTACTTTATTCTCCAGAACCATTAATAACCCACAATTTGAATTTATATTACTTCTCCTAAAAATGAATAATTTTCTTTCATTGTGTCTCAATTTTGACCATGTCTTTGTAATTGCAAAGTTTGCATGAAATTGGCCTTTTTAATAATAGTGTCTTCAAAAATTCTATAATTTCATATCTAATGACCTGAAGAATCTTATTATAATGTTCTGTGTTAATGTTAGTTAAGTCATAAAACATCCATATATTTTCCTTCTGTTTCTCATTCCATTATCTTTTTCTATGTTTGAATGTGTATTTTCCAATGTCTGTGTCCTTCATATTGATTTTATAGATTTTAAGACGTTTTAAATTCTTAACAGAATTTAGAACTTACAGTTCTAAAAACTAAGTGCAATATTTAAGAATTATATTGTTCTTCTTCATCACCAAGTCCATATTCTCATTTTTTCTAGACAATTTCCTTATTCTTTAGTAAAAAGATGTTTGTTTAGCCTTATTTTGTGTCTAGCTACCAAGTACTTTTCTTTATATGACTTCAATGATAGATATTCTTAATATCTTAAACAATCACTTGGAGCCTTTGTTCATGTGGAAAGGCAGTTTCAATACATTTATACACAAGTAGTTTGTTTTATATGCCATTATTGCAAGGTTAAAAAGTGAAAACTTCAACTTTTATAAATTTCCTCAAGTATTGAAAGATTAATCATAAATCCATTCAATAAAATGAAGCTAAACAGTGTATTAAGATGAAATTATACATATCAATACCAAAAGTTACATATGTTAAAACAGAAAAAGATAAATAATTTTCTATGTTGATTTAGCATTTTACTCACATGAAATACAAGCATCATGAGGATATTGCATTGTTCCCTTTAGCTCCATTGCCATTTTCAGCATTTTCCTAGAATCACAGCAAAATTATCAAACTAAAAAGAATTAAAAATAACTGTTTTTAGGCAGAATTGATTGCAGATTTTGTCTCAAATTGTAATTTTTCTGTAGGATTTAAATCAAAGGCAATGATGACGTTTGCCTCTTTTTACAATGCGTTATGCTCATGTGAAAGTCTTCACAGTACTGCTTTCCTACAATGTTAAGCTTGAAGTTTTTACTGGACCAAAATGAACATATGATGTGATTGCCTATATTTGTTTGTTTTGGGGTTGGTTTTTTGGCACAAAAATAATCATATTTTACAATGACAAGAGGAAATGACGCAGTGCACCCGGTCCACAAGGAGCAGCACAGTTCTTGCAACATTTTGATTTCACCATTGATATCAGCTCCACATACACAAAATGTTCGCAGCTGCTTATTTCAGCTCTTAGCTATGTAAACAATGCTTCAAAGCTGTGCAAAAATGTGCCTCATGTTCTGGTCCCAAAAAGTAATAAGTGCTGCACTCCGTATGTAACGGTTGTGTGAAGAAATGGCAAGAGCTGGAATATTAGATATTAAGCCTCAAACTGTGTGGAAACAGAGGGTTTTTTTTTTTCATTATTGAAATTTATTTTCAAATCATATTTAAGTACAAGTGTTGATCAAAGCTCTAAGGCCCCATAGTGCATAATAAATGTGAATGTCTTAATTGAAGTAAGTTAATAGCCACAAAATTGTGGTGTTACCATAATAAAAGAATGTTTTCTTTATTCCTGATGGGAGTATTAGTTGAAATACACTGATATTATAAGCTAAGTGCTGCCAATTAAGGACATATTTATTCATACCTGGGGAATTACACATTAATAAAGATAAAAAATTCAACATTTTATTTCTCAAGTTTCATAATCCCATGCAACAATGGCTTCTGTTTAAATTTGCATTATTAGGGCCCGATGGGTAGCCTAGTGGTTAAAGTCCTCACCTTGCACGAGCAGGCCATATGACTGCACTGCACGTATGACTGCCATATAACTGCCCTGCTTCCCACCCAGCTCCCTGCTTGTGTCCTGGGAAAGCAGTTGAGCATGGGTGAAAGCCTTAGGACCCTGCACCCACTGGGAGACCCGAAAGAGCTCCTGGCTTCTGGCTTCAGATCAGTGCAACTCCAGCTGTTGCGGACACTGGGGGAGTGAATCAGCCAGCAGAAGATCTCCCTTTTTGTCTTTCTTCCTCTCTGTATACTTTTTCTTTCCAATAAAAGTAAATAAATCTTTAAAAAGTTTTATCAAAATTTGCATGATTAGAAACTCACTTTTCTTGATAAATAACATAATACAACACTAAGATACTTTTTCCTAAGTAGATTAATCTTTCAAAAGAAAAGAAAGCCGGCAGGCTAGTGTGGTACTGCGGATTACGCCACCTCTTGGAGTGCCAGCATCCCGTATGGAGACTAGTTCAGGTGATAATGGCTTCATTTTCAATCCAGCTCCCTGATAAGTTGTGTGGGAAAACAACATAATATTGACCAAATATTTTGACCACTGCCAATCACATGGAAGCCCTGCCTGGCTCCTGGCTTCCGCCTGTCACAGCTCACATTTGTGGCCACTTCAGGAGTGAATCAGCACATAGAGAGATGGAAGATCTCTCCTTTTGTCTATATCTCTTTCTGCAAATGCACCTTTCAAATTAATAAATAAATCTATACAAAGTAAAAGAAACTCTGGAGGACTACTATTTACCTATTTTTAATAGGATCTCTATGTTAGCATAGGATTATATTCTATTTATTTAATTTATTTTGCAATATACATGATCAAGGATTGGATAACTTGTTCATACCTTTCACGCAAGGAGCCTCTTTCCCAAATATTCTCATGCATTGCTTAGAAATAAAGCTCACTGGGCCCGGTGGCGTGGCCTAGCGGCTAAAGTCCTCGCTTTGAAAGCCCCGGGATCCCATATGGGCGCCGGTTCTAATCCCGGCAGCTCCACTTCCCATCCAGCTCCCTGCCTGTGGCCTGGGAAAGCAGTTGAGGATGGCCCAAGGCTTTGGGACCCTGCACCCGCGTGGGAGACCCGGAAGAGGTTCCTGGTTCCCAGCATCGGATCGGCGCGCACCGGCCCGTTGCGGCTCACTTGGGGAGTGAAACATCAGACGGAAGATCTTCCTCTCTGTCTCTCCTCCTCTCTGTATATCCGGCTTTCCAATAATAATAATAATAAAAAAAATCTTAAAAAAAAAAAAAAGAAAGATAGCTCACTTCTGAACTTGAGCTGTGGTTATGCAACAAGGTGGAGGAATCCACCATGGTGGGAGGGGTTGGGGAGGGATGGGGAGAACCCAAGTACCTATGAAACTGTGTCACATAATACAATGTAATTAATGAATTAAAAATAATAAATAATTAAAAAAAGAAATTAAAAAAAGAAATAAAGCTCACTAAAAATTAGACCATCAATGTCAGTACTTCCAGAAAATAAGATTTTTCGTAATAATTTAGATTTGACAAAAAGTCATGCTTCATTCTTGATATTTCCTTTAAAAGTATTTATTTATATTAATTTGAAAGGCAGAGGCAAAGCAAGAGAGGTAGAGACAAATCTTGCATCTGCTGGCTCACTCAAATGGCCTCAATAGCCCAGGACAGGTTCAGCATAAGTCAGGAGCCTGCAATTCCATTCTGGTCTCCCATTCAAGTGACAGGGGCACTAGGTGTTGGACCATCTTCCATTCATGTTGCACGTAGTGGCTGAAACCACTGTGACTCAATGCCTGCCCCTCTATTATTTTTATTTGCATTTTCTTAACTGATAGTGTTCCTGACCTTTTTAAATGCATCTGTTAGCCATTTATATCTAACCTTTTGAAAAGGGATTTCTCTCTCTCCCTCTCTCTGTCTACGTCTCTCATTCTCTCATTGTGACTCTCCCTTTTTGAGTCTAAATTAGGACTCAACTCAGTGAGACTAAATTAGGATCAACATCATGGCCTAGCAGATAAAGCTGATGCCGTAGCAATGCTATCACATGCCATCACCTGTTTGATTTCTGGCTGTTCTTCTTCTAAGCCAGCTCCCCGCTGAAGTGTCTGGAAATGCAGCAGAAGACAATCCCAGTAACTGGGCCCTAAACTCACATGTGAGACCTGGAAGAAACTCGGGCCGCTGCAGCCATCTGTGGCGTGAACTGCAGAAGGAAGACCTCTTTTTCGCTTTCTCTCTGACACACACACACACACACAGACACATACATGCTCAATGCCTTTCAAATAAATAAATAAAATATTAAACAATATAAATTAGTCAATGCTTTATATTCTGAATATCAGTACAAAAAATTAATCTGGCATATATCTAGTACATTTCTGTTTTCCTCTGGCATACACATTGTGCGAAATAAAGCAACTGGATCACAGACCAAGAGGAAAAAAAACAACTATGATATAAATAAAAGAAAGAAAACCTAGCAATGGTTTTTGAACAGTGGTCCTTAAAAAACAGAATCTTAAATTATAGTTCCTGAAAGTGTTCTATAATATTATTTTCTGTGATTTTGTATTATGTGCAATATGTTTAAAAATGAAAAGAAAAGTGATCTGCTGTGGTTTTAATAACACAATTTAGTCTATACTTTTAGAACTTTAAGTTTAAAAAATTTGAATGATTTTTTAAATATTATCCCATCTACACTTGCATATGTAAGATAAATTTCTCCTAGATAATTTATACTTGGGTCTGACTTATCCTAGTCAGTATGCTAATTTCTGTCTTATCACTGCTATCTTCCTAACATTTTTATTAAATGTGATCATTGATGTATTAGATTAAAATTTGTAATATTACTTGCTTTTTTTCTACATATCACATTATATCTAGCTTCTTCATTTTTTAAAAGATTTATTTATTTTTTGAATTAAATTTTTTTAAATTTATTCATTAGTTACATTGTATTATGTGACACAGTTTCATAGGTACTGGGATTCTCCCCACTCCTCCCCAAACCCTCCCACCATGGTGGATTCCTCCACCTTGTTGCATAACCACAGTTCAAGTTCAGTTGAGATTCCCTCATTGCAAGCATATACCAAACAGAGTCCAGCATCTTATTGTCCAGTCAAGTTCAATGACTTCTTAGGTATACCCTCTCTGGTCTGAAGGCAGAGCCAGCAGAGTATCATCCCGATCAATTAAAAGCTCCAACACACCATCAGCAAAAATTTACATCATTATGGAATTAATTGACATAGTAATGAGTAACCAATATGTTAAAAATAAATGTGAGTTCTTAACCACATTCTGTGACCACCTCATTGACATTACAATTTTAGTTTATACACAACCTATAACATAGCATGTTATACATAACATCATATCATCTTAAATTAAGGCAAACATGTGATATCTAACCTTTTGGGATTGGTTCATTTTCCTTAGCATTATGGTTTCCAGTTTGGCCCATTTGGCCACAAAGAACTGCATTTTATTTTTTTTAATAGCTGAATAGTATTCCATGGAGTAGATGAACCATAGCTTTCTTATCCAATCCTCTGCTGATGGGCATTTTGGTTGCTTCCATGTTTTTGCAATTACTGATTGTGCTGCTATGAACATAGGGGTGCATGTTGGTTTCTCATAAAACAAGTGTTCTGGATATATTCCTAGGAGTGCTATTGCTGGATCATACGGTATGTTGAATTTGAGTTGTTTGAATGTTCTCCATACTGATTTCCATAGAGGCTGTACCAGCCTGCAGCCCCACCAGCAGTGGAGTAGGGTTTCCTTTTCCCCGCAACCTTGCCAACAAGTGTTGTTGATGCGTTTTTTCATGTGGGCCAATCTTACTGGCGTCAGGTGGTACCTCATTGATGTTTTAATTTGGATTTCCCTTATTGCCAGGGAACTTGAGCATTTTTTCATATGTTTATTTGCCATTTGGGTTTGTTCCTTTGTGAAATGTCTGTCCATTTCCCGTGCCCATTTTTTGAGTGGCTTGTTTGTTTTGACATTTTGGTTGTTTTGTAGCTCTTTGTATATTCTGGAGATTAGCCCTCTATCACCTATGTAGTGCACGAAGATCTCCCATTCTGTGGGCTGCTTTTTTACTTTGTTTATTGTTTCCCTTGCTGTACAGAAGCTTCTTAGTTTGATGAAGTCCCATTTGTTTATTCTGGTCTTGATTACTATTGCCTTTGGTGTCATTTTTAGGAAGTCGGGACCTACCCCTAGATCTTGCAGAGTATTTCCAACATTTTCTTTCAAAAGATTGAAGGTTTCTGGATGTAGGTTTAGATCTTTTATCCATTTAGATTCGATCTTAGTGTATGGTGAGAGATGTGGATCTATTTTTTTGTTTCTGCAGGTTATTAACCAGTTGTCTCAACAGCATTTATTGAACAGACCTTTCCATTTGCCTGGATTGTCGTTTGCCTTTTTGTCAAAGATTATTTGGCTGTATCTGTGTGGGTTCCCTTCTGGTGTTTCTATTCTGCTCCATTGGTCTTCCTCTCTATCTTTATGCCAGTACCAGGCTGTTTTGATAACCACTGCCCTATAGTATGTCCAGAGGTCCAGAACTGTGATTCTCCCTGCTAACTTTCTGTTCTTCAGGATGGTTCTAAAGTCAGATATACAGAGAGGAGGAGAGACAGAGAGGAAGATCTTCCGTCCGGTGATTCACTCCCCAAGTGACTACAATGGGCCGGTGATGTGCTGATCCGAAGCCAGGAATCAGGAACCTCCTCCAGGTCTCCCACACAGGTGCAGGGTCCTAAAGCTTTGGGCCGTCCTTGACTGCTTTCCCAGGCCACAAGCAGGGAGCTGGATAGGAAGTGGAGCTGCTGGGATTAGAACCGGCACCCATATGGGATCCCGGCGTGTTCAAGGTGAGGACTTTGGCCGCTAGGCCACGCTGCCGGGTCCTAGCTCCTTCTTTTTTTTTTTTAAGATTTATTTTTTTTTATTGCAAAGTCAGATTCACAGAGAGGAGGAGAGACACAGCGATTCACTCTCCAAGTGAGGGCAACGGCCAGTGCTGTGCCGAGACAAAGCCAGGAACCAAAAACCTCCTCCAGGTCTCCCACACAGGTGCAGGGTCCCAAAGCTTTGGACTGTCCTCAACTGCTTTCCCAGGCCACAAGCAGGGACCTGGATAGGAAGTGGAGCTGCCGGGATTAGAATTGGCACCCATATGAGATCCTGGTGCGTGCAAGGCAAGGGCTTTAGCTGCTAGGCCACCGTGCTGGGTCCTATATCTAGCTTCTTTCCTAAACAATAAAGAAATGTTTTCTATAATACACGCAATAATTTATTTCTATAATACATACAATAAGCTTTTTAATAGTATATACAAATTGTTATCATTTGTAAGTAGCTTCTTTAATTTAGCAAAATGTTGTCCATTTTTTTCATCTTTAGCTTGCATAAGCACTCTGTACTTTTAGTTCAGAATGGGCTTTCATTGGGTGAATATTCTCTATTTTGCTTGCTCATTAATTAGCTAATAGACTTTAGATTAGTTCCACATTTTTATTCTTAAGAATGTGTCCTTCTTAATCATATTTCGACATAGACATACATTTCCATTTTCTCGAAATGGAAACACATGTGCACATACAGATATATACATGGCATTTCTTGGTCATATGTAATTCTCCATTAACTTACAGTTTTTACATTTTTTCTTCATTTTTCTAAAATGTCAGCACCATCTTGCTACCAGCAATGTGTGCAGGTTCTGATTTCTCTACATGTCTGTCAGCATTTGTTATTGTTTATGATATTTTAAAGGTTATTTTAGTGGGTAGAAAATGGCAGTTCACATTCCCTGGTGAATAATGATGTTCATGTTGTCTTGGCATGTTTGTTGTTGATGGGTACATTTTCTTTTGAGAAATGTCTACTCAACATCTTTGCTGTTATTAAATTACTTTTGCCCCTGATCACTGATGAATTGTAAAAGTTCTTTATCTAGAAACAAGCCACTCATCATTTATGTGATTGATGAATATTTTTCTCTCCTTTTTAATGTTGTCTTTTCACTTTACTAAATTTACAAAATTTTTCTCAGTGAATGGAGTTCAACATTTCTTTTTTTTCTCATTGCCTATGTTTTTTTTTGCTTCACATTTAGGAAGCTATTGCATCATAGAGATGGATTCATGGTCCCCTCTGCCACAAGGGTTCTGTAGTGTCAGCATTAGCATTTAGATTGGCGATCCATTTTGATTAGCTTTTTATATATAATATGGGAGAGGGGCCTAGCCTTATTCATTCATATGCAGATTTTGGTCTGAGGACAATTTTAAAATTTAATTCTCTTTGTTTTCAAGACAAGGCAGAGCTACTGAGTTGCTGGAGAGACAGAGATTTGTCATTTGTTGGTCACTCCCACCTACAATGTGTGTGTGGCTTTCTTTTCACTTCTGAGTCTGGAACTTCTGTGTCTCCTGTGTGAGCAGCAGAGAGCCAGCCACTTCACTCAGGCCGTTCTCTGTTGCTTTTCCAGGTGCTATAGAATGGAGCTGTATCAGAAGTGGAGCACTCAGGACTCAAGTTTTCACAGTCAATGCTGGCATCACAGAGACATCTTAATTCACTGGCCACAGTGCTTATTCCACTGCCCCCCTCCTTTTTTTAAAGATTTATATATTTGAAAGTCAGAGTGACTGAAGGAAGGATGTCAGGGAAAGAGTTATTGCATCCAGTGGTTCACTGTCCAAGTAACTGCAATGGCCAGAGCCCTGCATGGGGAAGGATGGGAATGTTGAACTTCATATAGGTCTCCCAGGTAAGTGCTAAGCATTCAAGCACTTAGATCATGTTCACAGGTATGCCAATGGCAGTACTCAGGAATTGAACCAGTACTCTGATACATGATTGTAATGTCTTGATTGCCAATCAGCAACATTTATTGAAAAGACTATTTTTCAAGCCTTGAACTGTTTTTTATACTCTTGGCAAGATCTTATTAGTTATAATTGTAAAAAATGCTTTTACCCTAGATATTTGAATTTATTTTATTGATTTATACATTTATCATTATGTCATCACCATTCTCACTTCATTACCGTAGATTTACAATGGCTTGCACTGTTAATATTAGGATTTCAATAAGAACATTCTTAATAAGAGAAAGAATCTTATCTCAGAAAATTCTCTCTCAACTCAGTCATTTATCTTATGAAAACATAATATATAACATCAACAACAACAAAAAAACATGATTTTCTTTAGGACTTAAGAATTTGAAGCCCAGTTTTTCAAATTATGTTCAATAACACTTAAGAAAATTTTGTTATTTTTAATATGTCTTTAAGATAAATCTCAAGTAGTTCTAAGAACAAAGATATTTTATTATTTTATGTGCAAATAACCTAATACATAAGTTTTATGCTTATACTATGTCAATCTTGTTTGAAAATAAAGTGTTTACAATGTGAAAATGTTAATAGTATTTAAATTCAAATGAACTATAACTTCATGATTAAGAAGAGTCACATTTTCTTGCTGCAAATCTAACTAGAGACCAACGAGCATAGAAATAAGACTAGGTTACAAGAAATTCATTACTGCGTACAATTCAATGGCAGCGCAGCAGTTTATTGAATAGGAGACATCTTTCTGAACTACACCTATCAACTACAGAATTGATTTATTGCAACTGATACATCCATGATTCCATTCATTCAAAATCAACAAGTATTGGTCAATTTTTGTTCTAAAAATGGAATACGCATCCAAAAACCTATGGCTGGAAAGATTTCTAATGAGATGTAGAATTAGAGAATTACACAGGAACTGTTTTTGGTAATAAGTTCTACTTTATAGACAAGTAAGGAGAAAAGGACTTAATATTAAATGGGAATGTCAGTGAAGGCTACAAAAAACCAGAAAACAAAAAACACAAGTTTAAATAAATCTAAGAAAAATAAACAGGACAATTGTTGTTATATTTTCTGGAGAGTATTGCTGATCCTAACTTGAACATTAAATTTTCTGTCTTGCTTGAGCAAAAATAATTTGTTTGCATTCCTGAAATCATGTTTTGCTGTTATTTGTGAACATGAAAGTCTGACATCAGTGGGGATGATACATCAAAGACCTTTTAAATGATAAGACAATGTTAATGCTAATCACAAATATTTGTTGATGACAACAATTAAGAATTCATTTGGTAACAGGGCCTGGAGGAGTGTGGGACTTGGAGTCAGCATTGTGATATAAAGATAAAAATGTTACCTACAACGCCACATCTCATATGGATTCTGGTTCATGTCCGGGCAGCTCCGCTTCTGATCCAGCTTCCTTACAATGATCCGTGAAAGCAAAGGAGTGTGATCCAAGTGTTTGAGCTCCTGTAGCAATCTGGGAGACCAAGATGCAGTCTTGGTTTCTGGCATCTACCTGGCACAGCGCTGTCATTTGGGAAGTAAATCAACAAATGTGACATTTCTCTCTCTCTGTCTCTTTCTCACTTTCTGTAACTTTTTCAAAATAAGTAGATTCATATTTTAAAAAGATTGGGGAACATTGTTTCCATAGACCAATGTTGCTATTTCACGTTATACTCAAATATTGAGCTATGTTTGAAGAGAAGTGAGATTAAGTGACTGTATCTACATTTTTGTGCATTGTAGTTTAGTGTTTGAGGTTCAGGATCTGTTAATTTTGATAGTCTGTGAGCCTGCTTTTCAAGACAAGCACACATGAATTCACAATCCACCTGCTCTCTAATATCATGACTTCATTATAACAGCTGGTCCAATCAATCTGCATAATTTCCATCCAACTCACATGATGGCCACTTCTTATTTCATAAAAGCAGAATCTCTCCTATTCTAGAAGAAAATCCTAAATGTAAAACTATATTTTAGTTAAAAATTTACACCAGAAGCAAATTATTTTTTTTCTGATGATTTCTTCCTTGATGAGGGCAATACATTGTTAGCAGAAAAACAATGAAATAGCGTTTATTGATACAATCAATAGGTAAATTAAGTATGATCAGACAAGAAAACACTTTGCTTTGAAAGTGTCATTTCTGTATGGATTGTAACTCAGGATAGCAAATACAGAACAGCAACAGTGAAGAAAAAGCTGCTGAAATTCTTCATAGGAAATAGTCTGCCATTCTCCATTTCTGAATCTGAGTGTTATCTTCTCTAGGTATCAGGGAAAGGCTGTCAATCAACTCTATTGCTGGAATGAAGAAGTGGATGGTACTGTTTAATTTTATTATGGAAATTGATTTGCATCTTTTATATTTCTTGATTGAAATCTTTCCAGGTAATGGAACTGAAGGATACTCATAAAACTGCCATGACTAGGGTAATAACTATTATTATGATCAAATTTAATAAAAAAAAAACTTGCCTGCAATATGGGAACTATGAATAATTCATGTAAATTGTTGCTTAAAATGTGATAGAGAGGAAAAGACTTGTAGAAAGAAACTTAATGCATCCAGACAGGGATGATAATTGGTTTTTGAAAATAATGAATACTTCATGTACAAGCCATGACTAACAAGGATAGAGGAGAAGATACCACACAGAAGAAACAATTTCATATATCTGCATTTTTGCACGATAAGTGGGATTGATGAGCTTTTAAAAAAGAACAGTCAGAAACTACATATTCTGCAATTGTATTTTAAAACATCTCAATGCTTCTTTTAAATAGAGAATTGAGGGATATTGAAAGTCTGTATTCATATATTCGTGCATGATCTATGACAAAGTGAATAATAATTTCAGTGTTTAGATTTAGAATTTCTCTGTTTATAACATTTAGCTATTTCAGGCTAGCACTAGAGAATAGAGTAGACCTTTTTTTTCTTCTGAAAGACAAAATTGTTTTATGCATTTGATATATATACCAGGATACCTCTATCTAATTATGATATATTTTTCCATTTTTGAATATTGCTCCAATTTAATGGCATTTTTTTTAACTGTTAATTTCTTTGCTTCTTGCTTTTATTGGCTACCATCTGGTGGAATAAAATGTAATAGCAGAGGATAGTTATAATACATATAATAAGACACATGTCTTCATTTAAAAACTGAACAGCATATAATACTGCTGACATGGGTGACAAAGTTGATACTGACATTTATTTATATTTAAATTAGTCCATCTATATCAAGTGAATAAATGCCATGTACTTCACAGTGTAGATTGAGGAGCAAAGTGATATGTTCACCTCCCTTCCCGCCTAACAGCCCATGTGACTGTAAGGGATATCCTTATTATGTAAGAGATGTTATTACATCCTCTTTTGGCCTCAGTTTATTGTAAGATCTATGAAACAGCACTGTATCTGAAACTTGATAATCTAACTAATCATTTATTCAAAAGTACAGAGACGGTGTTGATAAAACATGAGCTAAATCATGACAATCACTTATTGACTAGTTCAGAAAAACTCATTTTGTAAAAACAACATACTGAACTAAATTCCAAAATGATGAAGATTAAAGTGACTAGCATCTCTCATAATCTTTGATGTTGTCTTTAAGAAGAACCTTATACTATCAGAATATATGCCTCCTTACGTACATAAATTAAGGAGGATGGCAGCATAAAAGTAATGCTGAAAGAACTTAAACGTTTTAAATGCATATTATACCCACAAGATGATGAGATACACAATTCATTTTCTTTTTTTATTATTAATTTCATTGCATTATGTGACACATTTTTTTATTCACTGGGATTCCTTCTACCCCTCCCCAAACCCTCCTCCCGCCCACGGTGGATTGCTCCACCTTGTTGCATTTCCATAGTTCAAATTCAGTTGAGATTCTTTCATTGGAGGTTTGACCAATCATAAAGTCCATCATCTTATTGTCCTGGTATTTTCAAATGTGGTATATAGCTTGAAGATAAAAACAGTCAATATTAATCATCTCTGGTAAACACTGTAGGTAAAACAAGTAAATTTGCCTCCTTACACTGAAATCATAAAAACCAAATGACCTCCACTTTCTTTGAACTTCTTATAATAGTCATATGAAAAATATATATATTAAAATTGCTTAAGAGCTCAACAGATGCAACCGTAATGGGACTTGGTGTGATACAAACAAGATGGGAAATGGCCAAGAAAGCTGAATAGGACAAAGATTTTGGTTAGGAAAATCCCGCAAAAGAAAAGTGGATGAAGTGTCTTTCCAGGGAGAGTTATGCCTAAATATACTGAATAATTTCTTGTTTGTAATATCCAGTGTCTTCAAATAATTTACCATAACAAAAAATAAGCTAAACGTATTAATTGTAGCAATTTTCAGGCCTTCTTTTTATGAAAAGTTTTCATGGATTTTTAAGAAAGAACTTGTTGGGAACAGTGCGATGACTCAACAGACTAATCCTCCACTCGGTGGAGGAGGTTTTCCTCAAGGGTGCTGTTTCATGACTCAGTTGCTCCACTGCCAACCCAGCTTCCTGTTTGTGTGTTGGGAGAGCAGATGATGGGATCCTGCACCTATGTGGGATATCCAGAAGATGTTTCTCAATCCCAGCTTTTTATGAACTTAGTTCTGTCCATGATGAGCACTTGGGGAGTGAACCAGTGGCTACAATACCTTCTCTCTATAGCTCTCCTTCTCTCTGTAAGTATGTCTTTCAAATAAAAATAAACAAAATTAAAGGAATACATTAGCATAGTTATGGCTATTTTAAAATACATTGGAGTTTCAAAATCAAGTCCAAACAGAAATACGTAAGTAAAACTACTGTTTTTAAAATGAATATCCTTGAGGTACGCCCACATGGACATTTATTTTATGTTAGAAATTATATGTATACACATTCAGAGACTATGCATTTTTCCTTTGTAATATACACACTCAAGAATTATTTTAATTACATATTCTGTTCCATTCATTTCTCTTACTTTGAAGTTGAACTGTTTCTGCGTACCAATAGCAACAAAAACAAATCTGGAAACATCACAATAATAGACTTCATGACATACTACATGGCAGTTGTAACCAAAACAGCCTGGTACTCACACAAAAATAGTCATGCAGATCATTGGGACAGAATAGATCCCAGAAACTAATGCACACATCTACTGCCAACTATTTTTTAAAAGCCAACTGAAATATTTCCAGGTAGAAAGGACAGTGTTTTAAACAAATATTGCAGGGAAAAATTGATCAGTGTGTGCATAAGAATGAAAAAAAAAGACTCCTACCTTGTACAACTTTCATTTCTTAATGGATCAAACATTTAATCTGTGAGCAGATACCACCCAAGTGCTAGAGGAAAACACTGGGCAAACTGCACGACACAGGCAAAGGCTTTCTGGAGATACCTCATTCGTACACACAATTACAGCAAAATTATACAATAGGATCGCATTAAGCTAAGAAGTTTCTACACTACAAAAGAAACTGTCAACAATATGAAGAAACAACCAACAGAACAGTAAGAAGTGTGTGTCAAGTATGCAATTGTTATAGGATTAATATCCAGATTCTAAGAGACCAAGAAACTCAATAACTTATTAACAACAAAACAAACAATTTAGTTAAGAAATGGACAAATAACTAGGGGCAGGCAGGCAGGCTGGGTTAGGTTGATGTACCAGTTGGCACGTGCTAGGACTGGGTGCAAGTCATGTCTGGCAGGACTGTGGTATCCCCTGGCAAATGAGAGACCTGGAGCTGTGTGTGGGCCTGATAAGGGAACTGTGGATATGCTTTTGCTAGGCTGTACCTGTTGCTGCTGAGCACAAGAACCAGGTTAGACAAGATGGTGGTCCTTGTCAACATATGTGAAGGCCAGGTCTGTGGGCAGGTCCTTCTGAGCTACTTCAAATACCCTAGGATGTGCCTGAGAGTCAGGCAAGGCTGCAGCAGAGGCTGGCTTGTGCGAAAACCCAGGCTGAGAACAGGCCTGGGAAAACAGTGGGGAATGATTAACAGAGAATGATTAGTGGTGAATTAAGCATGAGAACATGGACTGTATCAAAATTATGTCTCTGTAAATACTGTTGAAGAAAGTGAGGAAGGGATATTTTAGGGGGAAATAGAGGAATGAAGGAAGTTTGTTTTCTTGGAACTGTACCTTTGTAATGAATAGAATCTGTTCTATATGAATTAAACGTTTTAAAAAGGAGACATACAACAAAATTATGACTAAATAAAAACCTTTACTAAATATGTAAAACTCAGTTTTACATAATTGTGGTTTTTTTCCATTTTACTTTATTTTTTTGATAATCTTACTTAGTTACTTAGGGTACAAAGGGTCAAGGGCTACAGGAAACTGGGTAATGCCATTGTTTCCACACTGATATCATTTCCCCCCACTATCTGGGGTTAGGGGAGAAATAAAGGGAAAAGCCCCACCCAGCCTCCCCCCCATCCCAGGTTCCCGATGTGAGGCACGATGTGAGGGTCCTGCTTAAGCAGTTTTGATAGTTCAACAGTTCTGATAATTGTGGGTTTAATAAGAAAGCCATGTAGGTGTGGTGGTATGGTTGTCTAATCCTCTTCCAGCAGCACCTGAATCTCATATGGGTACCAGTTCTCATCTAGGTTGCTTCATTTTTCATCCTGTTCCCTCATTATGGCTTGGAAAATAGCAGAGAATGGATCAGGTTCTTGGGCCGCTGCACACACACGGGAGACCTGGAAGAGCATCCTGACTGCCAAGCTCGGATCTGCTCAGTTCCAGCTGTTGTGGCCACATGGGGAGTGAACCAGTTGATGAGAGATCTCTCTTAGTCTTTCCTTCATTTTGTGTAATATCTGCTTTTTAAATTAAAAAAAAAATAGAGCTTAAGAAAAGAGGCTTGAAGCTTTCAGTTATTCAAAACAGCTCCTTGAAAAAAAAAATCCTAGACTGCTATGTATAAATATGCCTTTAATTTCTGAAATGACTATACATATAATTAATATATTTCAAAATAAAATTAATGTAGATAATGCATACATTTGAGAGCAAAAAAGATGAATGTTGGCTATAATTTATAACTGAAATATTTTTTACACACATACAATTACACAATCTTTCTTTATTGAAAGATGTTAGGAAAATGATCTATTATTATGGAAGTATTTTAAGAAGAATCAAGTACCTAATCTTTCTTTCTCATATAAATTGTATTTTATGGTAGCCTAAAGTTCATAAGACAAATTTTCCTTTCAGCAAATATGCCAATCGGTAAGTGAATGCATGTTAGAACTGGAGTATCACTATTCAGCAAACCTAAGAAAATTTATATATATATATATATATATATATATATATATATATATATATATATAATGTATCTATATTTATGTATCAGTAACTAATAAAAGACATTTGAAACAGACATAATAATTATCTAATGGGGATACTTAACACCTGTTATTTCAAATTGTTTTTAAAATCAAGTTACTAATAATTCTCAGAGAACTACGAAAATGCATTTAAGATATGATAGAGAAGAAATCAAATAAAATTCAGGCTACGCAGAACTACCTCACACAAAGAGCTTGTCTTGCTTAATTTCAACTAATTTCTAAGTGGTATAAATATGAATCAAACAAGAGGACATCTTTTTCATTGTAGCTAGGTCTGGGCTGGTATTGGAGAATTGTTGGTAATCCCTTGTGGAAGCCTGGTTGAATCAACAGGCTCCAGATCTTCTCTACGTCCCTGCTGACGACCTTGAAAAACAGCAAAGATGGCCCAAGAGCTGGGCTTCTGCACCAGCTCAGATCCTGACTCAGAGCGTTGGCCTGACACAGCCCTGGGCATGAAGGAAATGAGGGGAGAGGGGACCACAGGCTGGAGTCCTTCTCAGCTGCTTTCCGGGCAATAAGCAGAGAGCTGGTTCAGAAGTGGATTAACTGGAACTAAAAGTGCTGCCCATATGGGATGCCAGAGGTGCAGATGGGGGCGCTTGACTTTCAAATAAATAAGATAAATTTGTTAATTGTAATACACTTAACAGATCTGTTCTGATTCATAGAAAGCATTTCTATAATTTTGTGATAAAACTGTTAAAATTTGAAAACTCAATAGATATTTGGTAATGGTAATAAATTATTTAATGATTTTGTGATTACATTTATACAATATTGCTTATTTTTAGAAATGACATATGCACCGATGAATTATACAAAATCAGAATTTAGTAATTTAATATCATATGGAGTAAAGTGGTAGGCATACAAATAAAATGGGTTATGAACTATTACATGATGCAAATCAATGATGGCTGCAAGGTGCAACGTTCCATTCATCAGTATATGTATACACCAAGCATGATCACAACAGGCATGTATTTGCACATGCATGTTGATATGCTTCCACACACATGTATCCTATATGGGTTTTATGTTTGTGTTTTAAAAGAGTTTTCTTCATGTATTTCAAACAGCATGTTTGTATCAGCATTATTTCAGAATGTCTAAATCTGCACTAGGAAATACCTCTTTTAATTTCTCAGAAATTACATTTCAAATTTTTAAGATGATACAGTTCAGTGCATTATGCTGTTGGAGTTTTAATTCAAATTAAAGAATAAATGATAAATTAGATAAGACCTAGAGCACTAATGAAAGAGAGCTTTGGATTAAGCTCTCTTCTCACCTTTAGTGTATCAAGTATTTATTCATTAAATATGTGTTGTTTTAAACATACTTTGTTATAGTCAATTTCTATGGGAACCAAGAAGCTGACAGATTATATCAACTGATACAGTAAAGCTTCTCAGCATGTAGTCTATTTATTAGACTTAATTATTTTATTAACACGACTGGTAATAGCGTTTATTAGATAAATGATAGCAGTTTAGTATTCAAAATACTCATATACTTCACAAGGTGCTTACATATTTAAAAAATCTTCATGTTATTTAACTTTGGAAGTTGAAATTGAAGAGAAATCTAAAAAAAAAAAAATAAGCCTAAAGAAACTAATCATTATTTCAATTCAAGTAACTAGGTTAGTCTGACAATAGGAAAATATCAATAGATATTCACTCATTTGTCATTATTGAGAAATATTTTTAGTGTCTTTCAGATAATGCAAAAAATAAAATAAAAAGCTCATGTAACTGTGATCTTTATTATTTCCCTAAAATATGTATCATTTTTTGTTCTAGATTGCTTTTTACTGTATTACTTTTATTTGGCAGTTACAAATAAATGATGTTGAATAATAATTCTTTGGCCATTGCATAGAGTTCTTAAAAAAATTACGCAGTTTAATGTCTTGGGGTTTGTGATGTGAATTGAAAAGCTTTACACTGCTATAAAAATGTTAAATAAAATAATGATATACGTCTTTTGGCTCTGGAAGAAAATCATGGTAATTGTTAAAAAACAAACGCCCACAAAAGTTGGAAAAGCAAAGCCAAAATGGCTATTATGTGCACTTTCTATGTTCAATAGCTGTGGTATTTAAAAAAAAAAAAAAACTACTATTAAGAATTCAAGGGAAAACTGCCTTGGATCTCAAGAGAATTTGTTTTTGAGGAATACGTTAGTCTGGAGAATAATAAAGTTTCCTTTAGAAAATTCAAATCAATTTAATAATGTAGGTAGTCTGTGTAAAATCTGCCTGATCAACTGATAAATCATATAACTTACCTATCACAAAATGAGCAGTTTTTTAAAAAATTACAGATTCTCTCGAGTATTGATATCAAGGCAAAAGATTGGGTCCAGCCTAGTAGTCTAGTAGCTAAAGTCCTGGCTTTGCATGCTCAAGGGTCCCATATGGGCACTGGTTCATGTCCCAGCCGCCCCACTTAAATCCAGCTCGCTGCCTGAAGCCTGGGAAAGCAGTGGAGAAAGACCCAAGGTCTTGAGACCCTGCATCCACATGGGAGACCTGGAAGAAGCTCCTGGCTCCTGGCTCCTGGCATTGGATCTGTTCAACTTTGGTTGTTGTGGCCAATTGGAGAGTGAATCATTGGTTGATGATGTCTTTGGTAGCAAAATTAAAATGTTGAGGAGGCTGATTTGAATTGGGAAATGTCATAGCATGTCTGAGTGACGTTAATAACTTTAAAAGGCTACTGTCATCCATAGACAAGCAGTAAGTTTACACAAGCTGATCATCAACTGTTGAGCATTAGTCCAAGAATCTACTGGCATTTCACACTTCTAATGGTGATGAAATAAAAATCCTTATTTTTAATAAGGCTTAAATAATCTTATACATAAGATTATTGCATAAACAATCATGGAATTATCTGTATAAGATTAATAGTTATTTATAATAATTCTATTTAGTAATTAAGATTATTAAAATCACCAATAAATTTAATAGGTAATGATTATGATTTAGCAACTATTAAAATAACTATTAAGATTACTATAACTGATCTGTTAATACTATTTATGATTATTAATAATCATTGTATAAATAATCTTATAATAATCTTACATATAAGATTATTTTGTGATCTTGATATGAGTACTTATTCTTTTAAAATATTCTTTGCAATTTGAGAATTTTTTTTAAAGATTTATTTATTTTTATTGGAAAGTCAGATACACAGAGAGGAGGAGAGAGAGTGAAAAAGATCTTCCGTCCGATGATTCACTCCCCAAGTGACCGCAATGGCTGGTGCTGTGCCGATCCGAAGCCAGGATTTAGGAACCTCTTCCAGGTCTCCACACGGGTGCAGGGTCCCAAAGCTTTGGGCTGTCCTTGACTGCTTTCCCAGGCCAAAAGCAGGGAGCTGGATGGGAAGTGGAGCTGCCGGGATTAGAACCGGCGCTCATATGGGATCCCGGGGCGTTCAAGGCAAGGGCTTTAGCTGCTAGGCCATACCGCCAGGCCCAAGAATGGTTGTTTTTAAGCGACAGTAAAATTCTATTTAAATAAATGTCAAGCATTCGCTTACTTTCCCTATTTCTTTTTTTTTTATTTGTTAAGATTTATTCAGTTTATTACAGCCAGATATACAGAGAGGAGGAGAGACAGAGAGGAAGATCTTCCGTCCGGTGATTCACTCCCCAAGTGAGCAGCAATGGCCGGTGCGTGCCAATCCGAAGCCGGGAACCTGGAACCTCTTCTGGATCTCCCACGCGGGTGCAGGGTCCCAAGGCATTGGGCCGTCCTGGACTGCTTTCCCAGGCCACAAACAGGGAGCTGGATGGGAAGTGGAGCTGCCAGGAGTAGAACCGGCGCCCATATGGGATCCCTGCACGTTCAAGGCGAGGAACTTTAGCCGCTAGGCCACGCCACCGGTCCCCACTTTCCCTATTTCTGAAGCAGCTTTTACAGTTTGTTTTAGTGTATTTGTATCTGTTCTTCACATTTCTTTATATTAAAAAGTTCTTCACTCTACTGTGAATGTTTTTCTATATTACTCTCAGCAGATTTTATAGTCATACATTGTACTTAAAACTCATTAAAACTCCATGTGATTTCTTTATATAAAGTACAAAAGTAAAGTTAAATTATTTCTTTTCTATTTCAAGGTGTGTGTGTGTGTGTGTGTGTGTGTGTGTGTGTGTGTGTATGAGAGAGAGAGAGAGAGAGAGTGAGCAGGAGAGAGAAAAACATACATTTCAGGGGCTTCTGTTCCATTCCAGTGGTCAATAAGGATGTTTAAACTGAAAAGTTTAGATTAAGATTACCAATTTGCACCAGATTTTTTTTTATATTTGCAACACAATTACATTGAGTCTATAATGCTATTTAGTGAAGATTAAGATATATGTGATCCATCCTGATATTTAGTTAGCTATTTTTAGGTCTTTTAATATAATGCTTATAAAAATTTTGCTTACAGTTTTAAACAACGTTTGTTTGATTATTTGTTAGTTTTGATTATTTTTAGTTTAATTCAAAATTGCTACCTTGCACATATTATAAAGCCATATCACTTATTTTGGCTTGGGACAAGCATGTGATTGATTTTTAAAAGCAATTTATATCTATAATCTTCTATTTTTGAGTTTTCTGATTAGATGATTTTGTTGTCTATAAAATCTTTGGTAGTTGTCAAAGAGAATAACTTGTCAAGTTGAAGGAAATCATTTTACGCTTCATCATTGTACAGTATAAGCTATAATTTGTGGAAACTAGATGTTTTAGCACAATGAATTATTCAGTTATCAATGAAATTTCAATTTAAGTATATGTAGCATCTATTTAATTCTTATTTCATCTCTATTCTTTAATAAGGAATGCTTTTTTTTTAACTACTTTTCTAATGTTTAAATAATATTAGGTAAGCTCCCAATGATAATGGAAAAATATATTTTTATGCATCTCTGGGTTTGGTTAGTGAGGATTCAGTATTTCCCTGTGTAGTTTATGAACATCATGGGATCATATTTTTGTTTTTGTACTGACTTGATATGGTGACTCATGCATACAGACTTAGTACTGATCTTACAAAATTAGCTTAAGACTATCTGTTTTTCTGTATTGGAAACATTTAGAAGCAATGGGACTTTTTTTTTAAGAGTTCTGTAAGATTTACAAGTAAAGCATCAGGGAGTGATGCTATTTTTATCAGAAGATATTGAACAATTTATTTTAAAAATTAGTGCGGAATTACACAGTATTTTTCCTCATAAATTCAGTTACTACAAATGCTATGTCTTAATTTATTTAATCTCAACAACAAAATTTGGCAACATTTTTCCTAATATTGTTGAATAACAATAGTTGTGACAACATAGCTGATACTATTACAATAACCTCTTCCTTATTCCTTATGGAGACAACACGTATAAGTCTCATGGATTCTCTGATAACTGCCATTTCTATAAATAGTCATCACTCAAGGATTGGTTCCAGGAACACAGGCAGATACTAGAATCTGGATGGCAAGTCTGTGTGTGTGTGTGTGTGTGTGTGTGTGTGTACACATACTCCTATACACTCAAAATCATTTATATATCACCTAATAATACCTAACAGCATGGAAATGCTGTACACGTGGTTCTCATACTATATCATTTACAGAATGATTATCAGAAAGCAAAACAATTTATATGTACTGTACAGATGCGATCATCCTAAGCCTAGCTGATTGCAAAGGACAAGTCAATTATCTTCTTTCAAGAAGTATCTACTACTTTTCTTCATCCACTTTAAATTTAGCAATCTTTATACTCTTGAGTTTTACAAATTTTTTTACTTACTTAAATATAAATACTTTATGAGACATGTAATTTGCAAATATTTCCCCCAATGGTGTTTTCACTGTGTAGGAGAATTTTAGTTTATCATTGTCTCATTGTCTTTTTCTTTGTTTTGGTTGGTTGGTTGTTTTTAAATTTTTCTGTGCTTTTACTGGCACCAATACAACCAAAATTTTCCCCTATGTTTTCTTTCAAGAGGATTACAACTTGCATCTTTCCTTTAATTTTTTGATCCATTATTAATTCATCTGGGTATGGTGTAAGATAGGGAACTGATTTCATTCTGATGCATGTGGTTTTTAAGTGTTCTTGGCTGCTGAAGAGATCATTTCTTCACTATACATTCCTGAAATGTTGACCCATGTGTGTGTATCTATTTCTTGACTTTCTGTATTTTAAAAACTGTTTCTTTGAAAAGCAAAGTGGGGTGGAGTAACACACACACACACACACATACACAGTCATCTAAATCTCTCAAATAAATGACAGTTATACAATTATGCTAGCCATTACCAAAGTTTTTAATATTTTACTGTTTTACTGCTGAATCTGATGCTATCTGTGGGTTTTTCAAAATGACCTTTATTATTTTAAATTCATGTATGCTATACATATTTGTTGAAAATTTTTATTATGGGTTCGGGCCTTGGGGTTTGGGGAAAGTGCCGCTCCCCGCAGTGTGGCGGCTGTGGGGGGTGCCCCGCTGGGTCGGACCCAATGCTGGGGGCTCACGCCAAAGACACTGCCGCAAGGCAGTGAATGAGTCCTCAGCCTCCCCTAGGACCCAAGAGAGCTCTTTCCTCAGGGTAAGTCTGCCATGAGGGAACTTGGGAACTGGGTTAAAATTCCTAGCTCCACCCAGCTGCTAATATTTTGCGGCTGTATGAGTTTGGGAAGGGTTCGGGCCTTGGCATTGGGGGCAAGTGCCGCTCCCTGCAGTGTGGCGGCTGTGGGGGGTGTCCCTGCCGGGTCGGACCCAACGCTGGGGGCTCACGCCAAAGACACTGCCGCAAGGCAGTGAATGAGTCCTCAGCCTCCCCTAGGACCCAAGAGAGCTCTTTCCTCAGGGTAAGTCTGCCATGAGGGAACTTGGGAACTGGGTTAAAATTCCTAGCTCCACCCAGCTGCTAATATTTTGCGGCTGTATGAGTTTGGGAAGGGTTCGGGCCTTGGCGTTGGGGGTAAGTGCCGCTCCCCACAGTGTGGTGGCTGTGGGGGGGTGCCCCTGCCGGGTCGGACCCAATGCTGGGGGCTCATGCCAAAGACACTGCCGCAAGGCAGTGAACGAGTCCTCAGCCTCCCCTAGGGCGGCCAGTGCACCATTGGTGCCAGGCTTTGCCTGCTGGCCGCCTGGCGGCAAATTCTGGGGTTTTTTAGGATATGTTTGCTGCCTGGGGACACCCATGACCAAGTCCAATTTTAGTGTAGGTGAGCAGTGAATCTTGGGTGATTCCCAGTAACAGGGTAATGGAAGTTTTAGGCATGCGTGGGGACTGAGACCTGGTGGTTTGGAGGGAAGTATCCAGGAGACAATTTCGGTTAGACAGATACACTGGCCCAATTAGGAACACAGAAATGGCCTGTTAGCCTAGAACATCACTTGTCGTCACACACCAGCCCACACCAATGCTATGGATGGGGGCCTCTTTGGCAGTGATGGGTACCATTACCCAAATGTTTGGTGGAGTGGTGGAGTGGTCACATTTGGCAGGGTCAAGACTCTATCCAGCATGTGAGAGAACTTGGTCTGGGGGTAGACTCTATGGGATTGTGCGGGCCCAACCCTGTGGAAATACATGTTCCCTTGCTTAGCTCGCAAGGTGGGGTTGGGATGGACTAAGCTAGATGTGACCATGCCACCTGCCATCACACATGGGTGCAGGAACCCACAACAGTCAGGGCAGGTCAAGGCAGCAGCACCTGAAAGTGCATCCTTTAACAGGATGTGGGGTGGGCCGTGCTGCCACTGGAAAGGGACAGAATGGGCAGGGCTGAGCTGAACTTAACTCACAAGAAACAACAGAAATCAGCTTGGAGCACAGGTCAAGCCAAGTAGGTCCTTGCACCTACTGATCTGTGTAAGACAGAGATGCTAAGCCACAGCATCTAAGGGGACAGGACAAGGGAGGGGCTCTACCAAGTTGAATCAGAGCAATCACTGGCCTTCACGAGATCTAAGACTGGGAATAGGTCCGGTTGGGCAGCTAAGGGGATACTCTAGCTGGGTTGAGTTTCCCACCAATGAGCGCATGGACTGTAAATGGGGCTGCGTTCCAGTCAGAATACGAGTGTAATCCCACTTGGCACAAGTGTGGACTGGGAATGGAAGCACCAAGCCGGGCCAGACTCCAACATCATCTGGTGCTCTGCAGGACCAGGGGAAATGTATGACAGACTAGGCTAGGTCTCAGCTCTTACTGAACCATGTGTAAGCTGTATGGGGGTATGGAAGAGCCATGGCTGGGTTGAAACATCCAAGAATAAGAACCAGATTGGGTTGAAGAACAGTCAGGAAACACCATTGTTCCTGCTAGGACAGGAGGTGAACTGAACAGGGCTGGCTCATGGACCCACTGGTATGTGCGAAACCTGGCACTGGGAGAGTTTTTGATGGAGGAGCCTGGGCAACTCCTGTGGCAGGACACAGTCCCTGCAGGTAAGCGCAAGAAGCACAGTAGGAAATAGCCCAGAACAGGCTATGGAAATTATCCCACTGGTATACACATGGCATGGATTGCGGGCAGACCAGGCTGAACCTGTTCACATCACCCGCTGGTGAGTCCGAGTGCCAGAACAGAGTGTGGGTTGAGCCAGGTTCGGTTGTGACACATACTAGTACACAATAATGAGTGCCAAGGTGAGATGAGCCATACCAGATGTGGTTGCAGTGCCCAAACAGCACATGTGATAATCAGGGGGAGGAGGCAAAGCTGACAGGGGAATGTGGGCTTCCCTGCTGGACAACTACTTCCATTGGAAAGCGTGAGTCGGGATGGGGGCAGATCAGAATAGGCAGGGCTGTTACACCTGTGGCCCTCATATGGACTAGATAAGGGAAGGGCCTCAGTGGGCTGACTGTTCCGACTGGCGCAAGCACAAACTAGAGTGGGTGAGGGTTGGTTGGGCTAGCAGCAGTACTAACTGGCAGAGGCTGGCACTTGGAGCTAATTCTTGTCAAGTCAGATGCCAGAACTACCTGGAGAGTGCATAATCTGGGAGTGAGTATGGCCTAGAAGGGAAATAGTGGGCACCTCCCTCAGGGCTACCACTCTCATTGGACAGCATGAACACCAGGACAGGGGCAGGGGTGGCTAGACAGAAGGGCACCTGGCAGTAGGTGTGTGTGGGCTGGATAGTAGGTTGGTTGGGTTGAGCTGGGCTTCAATGCCCATCGACATGTGCGAGAGCTAAATGGGATGTGGGACAGACTTGACAAGCCTGCGGTGCATACTGGCAAGCATGGGAACCAGCGTAGGGGGCAGGACTGGTGGGGGTTATGGGGAGTCGCCCCAACTAGGCTGCAGCTCCAACTGGTTTGCGTGAGGACCGAGTATGAAGCGGGCAGGATTGAACTGGACGACAACACCCGCTGGTTCACGAGGAAGACAGGGCTGAAAACAGAACGAACCCAGCAATCCCAACGACCAGCATGTGCATAAGTTGATTGGTGTGACGGATGGTGTCGGACTCTGTACTAGCAAACTCGCGCAAGAATCAGGCTTGGGATCATCTCAGACAAGTTTCTTTGGAGATGCCTCCAACTGAACTGCTGATCTTAGAACCCCAACCATGAAGAGACTGTCAGCCAGTGGACTCTGAATAGGGTTCATTGTGATTGGAACTGAGAGACTGGCAGCAATCCAGAACTGATGAACTTTCAAAACTGTATGAGCAGGACCCTCAGAGCGCGCCTCCCGTTGGGGATCTGGGATGGGTGGGAGGTTGGGTGGGGCTTTTCCCTTTGTTTTTTTCCCTGACCCTAGATACAGGGAAAAATGATATTGGTGTGGAAACAATGGTATTACCCACTTTCACCCTGTAGCCCTTGACCCTTTGTTCCCTAATCAACTAAATAAGATTATTAAAAAATAATTAAAAAAATAAAAAAATAAATACTGCAAAAAATTTTTATTATGATAATGTGTTTAAGATTGTGAAATGCATTTCAACACTGAAATGCTCATAGGATTTTTATCCTTTATTCTTTTAATTTATTTACATTAGTTTATATATATATATTGAATGATTTTTTTCAATAAATAAGTAATGATGTATATGTACATGTATATGTATATATGTGTGTACATATATGTGATGTATGTATATACATATATACATATGTGAGATATATATGTGTGTATATATATACATAATGTGATGAGATCCATTTGCTGATAATCCTTCTAAGTTTTGTGATTTTCCTTTTTGAGCTGTTCCACTGAGAACCTTTACATGTATGTTCTTTGAAAATGCAGACCAGTAGTCTTCGTTTCCTGTGATATCTTTATCTGGTTGTCATATCATGACAATATTAGTCTCATACAATTATCTGGTTGTCATATCATGACAATATTAGTCTCATATAAATGAGTTGGATAGTGTATCCTCTTGCCTATATTGGAAAAATTAAGAGAGAATTGGTATTACTATTTCTTCAAATCTTACATTTGGAGCTATCTTATTGTGAACTTTTTGTTGGGATGTTTGTGATGAGTGGTTCCATATTTTATCTCTTTTTAGTCTATTTTGTGGCAATACAGATAACAAGGGAAAGCAGCTTAGGTCTGAGAGCCCCAGCAGAACCACTGTTGGACTACATTGAACAAACTTCATGCCAGGCAGGGAGTGTGAGCTGCTGCCTGACAGAACTGGCTAATGTGATGAGTGATTGAAAACTCCAGGCAAGTCATGGTTTTATTTGCAATGGGACATCTATGGTTGGTTTACAGAAAGAGGGCTCTTCCTGTTGCTGTTTTATTCTCCAGATGACCACAATATGTTCAGCTGGGTTAGACTGAATGTAGGAGCCCAGAAATTTCTGCCATGTCTCACATGGGTAGGAGGGCCACAGACACATGAGTTATTTTCCATTGCTTTCTCAGGCTACTAGCATGGAGCTGGATTGGAAGTGGAGAAGATAAGACGAGGAACTGTGTCATGGTGTGTCATGCAGTGATTTTACTGATTCCACCACAACACCATCCACAAAATGTACTTACTTCTAAAAATAATTTTGGAATATGGAAAAAACATGCACAGAATATGGCATATCCGACCTTTTATTCAGTGGAATGAATCAGCCCCATTGTTTGAGTTATTGCTGTAAGCTGTGGCTAAAAAGTGTGGCTTTGGAATCATTAGGGCTCTTGGATCAACACGACTCTGGTATTTTTTTCTGGTGATGAGAGGTAGGTGGGTTGGGACGGGTGGGACTGATGTGTTTATTACAACAAACTTCCCTCGCAGTGCTACCTTAGACACATTTCAGACAATTCAATGTTTTCTAAATGTTCACTTCTCTTATTGTGTAGTTTGCATTTTGGTTTCATTCTTGATTAGTGGTTGTCCCAAAGTGTTTTTATTTAGTTTCCAGATCTTGTGGATTTCTAGTTCCCATCAGTTAATTACCTCTAGGTTCATGTCTTTAGGTTTACAAAAGATGTTTGGTATGATTTTAGCCTTTCTTTTGATTATTAAGGTTTGCTTATTGAGCTGTTATGTGATTTATCTTGGACAATGTTTGCATACTTGAGAAGGTGTTCATGATGCCGCTATTGGATGGGCTGTTACATATGTCTAATAAATTCTTTTAGTAGTTCTCTTCTTCTCCATTGCTAACTTATTTTCTGTTTGACCAATCTATCCATTGTTTATTGTGTGTTACTCTTGAAGCCTACTACTCCCATTCTATTGATGTTTCTTCACATCTGTAAATATGTTGTTTATATTTTTATGTGCTTTGATGTTAAGTGCATATAAATATGTATAATATATTTAATTTTATACATCTTTGGTGAATGCTGCATCTTAAATTTAACTTCACATAATTACTCTGCTTGTTTGAAATTTTTTGAATAAACATTTAATTTGTCAGCTATAGGATAGTCCTTAGGTTACTATTTGCATGGAATATCTTTTTCTCTTTTTAAATTTTTTTTTTATTGGAAAGGCAGATTTGCAGAGAGAAGGAGCACCTGCATCCTGGCCGTTGCAGCCGTATTGGGAATAAACCGGTAAATGGATGATCTACACCTTTCTCTCCCTTTCTCTCAAACACTGACTTTTAAGTCCATTATAAAAACAAACAAACAAACAAACAAAAAAACAAAACTGCTTCAAATGCTTCCAAATGTTAGGCTGCTAGTTAATCGCTTATGACAATTCTGCTTGCATTTATATTAAACTTTTTCTTCTGACTTTGAGTCATATTTTCCAGCTTCTGTGAAAAATAGTGATCTTTAATTATAGACTGAGTATTGTGCATGTTAGATTGCTGACTGTCTGGGTCTTGTTATCTTCCTTTGAAGTGTGTAAGAATTTGTTCTCATAGGCATTTTACTTCAGTGACAGTTTCAAATGATGGTGCATTTTGAAGCTCTGGGGAATAAGAAGCGCAACACATACATTTTTGTAACTATAATTCAACTTGAAACAGACAATTGATCAAAGGTTATATCAATAGTTTCTCTTGTTCAGTAATTCAGATGTCTTTTTGAAGTTCTTCTGGACTATATTTAGAATAAGAATTGAGTTAAATGCATTTGCCTTTGTAACAAAGTGAAAGATATTAGTAGCTTAAAATTATTTACAAAAATTGAGCTTTTTCCATGTGAAAGAAATGTGAGTCGCTACTGATACCAAGCTTGGAATCCCCATGGATACCAGTTATTACACATCATCCTACATTTCTGTGACACCTTTCTCTCTAACATCAAAGCCACTTCAGACTCCAGTGCATCTGTTAGATGTCTTACAGTCAAAACAATATTCCCTGGTTGCTTCTCAGCTAAGTCAGTTCTCCTTAAACACTCTTCCTTGGGAATCCTACAAAACACTCTAACTAACATATAATTAAGTAAAATTAGAGCAAATACATTTTTGCATTAAGAAGAGAGTTTGAAAAGTATTTTACATGAGAAGTCAGTTCTCCAAATACAGTATTTTGATTCCTTTTAAATTAAAACTTTCAAAAAATTTTTGTTTTTGATAATGTGTACATAGTTAAATGGGGTGGGAAGAGTCGAGGATTAGGGCAAAATGGAGGAAACCATTGTTTCCAAGTTTCATTTTTCTTTTTCCTGTACCTAGGGGGATTGAAGAGATAAGGGGAGAAGCCACACCTGGCTTTTCATTGCCTCAGTTCCCCAGGGATAGGGAATGCCACCTGATGTCATCCCAGGGTCCCTGATGTGGAGCATGCTTTGAAAATGCTGCCGATCCAGCCAATCCAAGGATGAAGAAAACCTTCCAAGGTCAATTACTGACTTAGTCCATCTCAGAATTTCCATTCACCCAGATATTTGCCTTCAATGCTGGGGTAGTGGACTGATTTGTTTTGTCTTTCTTCTGCTTTGGTACCAGATGTTCGGTAGATTCTAATGGTCTGCGGTATCCTCCACGTACATTTGGGTATGCTGTCCACTGCTCCATCTAAGCCACTGAGGAGGTACAGTTGTAACATGTGTACTACAGGCTCAGCCCACTAATCCTGTGATTCTCCCCCTGGTTGGGATTCTGAGTCCAGTGGTCCAGTTGAGGGGATCCCACAAAAACCTTATATGCACTGATACCACACCTGACTCATGTGTGCTTGCCAGAATGGGGTCAGGCTCTGTTTATCCCCAGGATCAGCCTAGCACACACTGGTAGTAACGACTGCTGGGTCAGTTCTGTTTCCAGCCCCGTTTCTTATGTAAACCAATGGATGCTGTGGTCCAGCCTAACCATGCCCACCACACACTCAGCCTTGATGCACACTAGCAAGAACTACAGCTTAGTCAGAGTGATCCCTACTAACCCCTACTAGGCCCGCCTCCAGCTCTGGTTCCCATGCTTGTCAATATGTAAAGCAGACTGTTCCAATTTGTCCCACATCCTATTCAGCTCTTGTACACATCAGTGGGCGTTGAAGTTTAGTTCAACCCAACTGACTCCACTATCCATCCCACACTCATGCCAGCAGGTGCCACCACTTGTTTAGCCAGGCCCACCCACATCCCCTGTTCTCATGCATACCAGTGGGAGTTACAACCCATCAGAGAGGTGCCCGCAGTTTCCCTATTGGGTGCACTCCCATTGCCAGATCTTGTACTCTCCAGGTGGTTCTGCAGTTTAGCTTGACAGGATTTGCCCCCAGTCCCAGCACTTGCCAGCTGATGCTGTGGCAAAGCCCAGTCAACCTGCTCTTACTCTGGCCTATGCATGCACCAGTATGGTACAGTGAGTTAGCCCTGCCTGGCTTCTTCCCAACCCAGGTCACACACAGGCCAACTGATATGCCCTCAGTTCCAGTTACTGATGCTCACCAGAAGGCAGAACGGAAAACAGGAGATCCCCCACCACCACAATGCCCCTACCTCACTATGCCCCCAGCTCCCAATCCTCACTTGCACTGGTGGGTGCTATGGCCCAGTCTGGCATGGCCCACCTCACCTCAGCATTAGCAAGTGGATATTGTAGCTTGGCCCAGCCCAGTCTGTTGCCAGTCCCAGCTCACACGTGGTGGATGCTGCCACCCAGCCCAGCCAAGGCAACAAGCCACCAGTCCCGGCCTTAATGTGGACTGGCTGGTGTTGTGGCCCAAATCTGCCTGTCTTGCACTCCATCCTGGTTCTTAGATCTGCCACTGGGTGTTATAAGTTGGTCCAGACTGGCCCACCCCCAGACCTGACCTGCATATATGCTTGGTCTGGGCTGCTTCCAGCCTTGGTTATTGCACTCACCTGTATGAACTGTGTCCTGATAGAGGAATTTCCCAAGCTCCTCTATCAGGTCTCCTCCCAGTGGCAGATCTTGTGCCCAGTGGTAGGCCCTTGGCCCAGACTGATTTAGTCTACTTCCTCTTCTGGCAGGAGCAATGGACTTGCCCAAAACCAAATCATGTTCTCACTGTTGGGTGCTACAGTCTGTTGTGGGCTCAGGAGTTGATTAGTGCTCATTAGCCTGGGCAGGAACAGGAACTAGGCTTGTGGCCAAAAGCACCTAGATTAACTGGACTCACCTGTATCCAATATCCTGCTAAATGAGGATGTGAGGGGAAGAGTATATAAGGAGAGGTGAAGGAACAGTAAAGAGAGACTTCGCAGAGACTTCTACCACCACTGATCTCCTGTCGGTGCCTCATCCCCAGACCCTCTCTGCGTCCACGTTACTGGCTCTGCTGGCCGGAACAAACGGCACCTAATAAGGGGCATTGCATGAGGGACAATCTGAGGGACCCTGGACCTACCAAGGTAAGCTTATAATTAAAAAATTTTGCAGGGGCATAAGTAACTTCATCCCATGGCCCTCTCCCTATCCTAGGGCACGAGGGGCAATCTGAGGGACCCAGGAACTCTGGAGGGCATTTATCATTTCATCCCCAGACCTTCTCCCTGTCCTGGGGCACAAGGGACCCCAGAAATCTGGAGGCAAGCTTAGAATTAACTTTTTTTTCAAGATTTATTTATTTTATTACAAAGTCAGATATACAGAGAGGAGGAGAGACAGAGAGGAAGATCGTTCGTCCGATGATTCACTCCCCAAGTGACCGCAATGGCTGGTGCTGCGCCGATCCAAAGCCAGGATTCAGGAACCTCTTCTGGGTCTCCCACATGGGTGCAGGGTCCCAACGCTTTGGACTGTCCTCGACTGCTTTCCCAGGCCACAAGCAGGGAGCTGGATGGGAAGTGGAGCTGCCGGGATTAGAACCGGCGCCCATGTGGGATCACGGCGTGTTCAAGACGAGAACTTTAGCCACTAGGCCACGCTGCCAGACCCTAGAATTAAATATTTTGCAGGGGCACAAATAAAATTTACCATGGGACAAGAACTTGCTAAAGCGCAGATCCGAGATCTGCTCCAGTCACAAGGCACCAACGCTAAGTTTAATACCTCGAAGAAGTTCGTTAAAACGGTCTGCGATGTATTCCTATGGTTTGCTCTCCTTGTAGCCACCTTTTACCTCTGGTGCTTGGTAAAATATGCTTTGCAATCTTCTCAAGAGGTGGTGCAACCCTTTCTTGAAAAATTATCCATAAGAGGGGGCAGGGAGTCACAAAGACCCCAAACCAGGGTGAAAAAGGAGAAGGAACCCCAGACCAAAGTCTGGAGAAACTGTGCAAAGATTTTTGGCTCTTATAACTCTTTTGGTTTCATTCATGATATTTTAAAATATGTGAAATTTTATCACAAATAACTTGGCATAGAATTAAACTCCAATGCACTATTAAATTATTTCAATGTATAAGTTAAATCAATGTGGTATTCATTGTATACAAAGCATTTTTATATGTTAACGTGATTCTGGTCTTTTTGGCTGGCTATCAAATATCTCACTGCTTTAAATGGTAAAGGTTTTGTGTTTATTTTAAAGGTATTTGAGTTGTTTTCATGTCAATAACTGAGTCTAATCTATAATGTGTTGTGCTAACTTCAACAACAAGAAATCTTGTTTCAGATGTTTTTAGCCATCTTTAAAAGACATCCAATAATTCAAGTTTCAAATTCTAGGGCTTCCCTTGGTATTCTCATGAGTCCTCAGGAATGCCAATGGATAAATCTCCCATTTTGTGGAGACAGTTAATCAGGTTGATTGAATTAAGATTATTTTCAAATGGTTGTGACACACATCCCAGAGTTTGGGACACTAAAGTATGTGCATGTTACTTTTGATACTTGCTCTGGATTTATTCAAGCTAATCCTTAGAGAGGGGAATAAGTCAGGCATGCTCCAGCCCATTGCAATGCATGTTTTTCCATGTTGGGAACTCCCCAAGATATTAAAACTGATAATGGCCCCTGCTATACCAGCAGTAAGTTTTCTGATTTGCTGCCTTCTACCATATACAACTAATTACAGGCATTCTTTATAATCCTCAAGGAAAAGGTATTGTGGAACACGCCAACCATACTATTAAGGATTATCTTATTAAGACAAAAAAGAGGGAGTACAGCATTCCCTGAGATCATTTGAACCTTGTATTATTTATCTTAAAATTTCTAACATTGGATGCTGAAGGATGGTCTGCTGCAGATTGTCATTGGAATCCATCTCAGAAACAGAAAGGTTACGTGATGTGGAAGGATCCCTTGACTGGTCAGTGGCAAGGCCCAGATCTTGTCCTCATATGGGGAAGAGGATTGGTTTGTGTTTTCCCAGCAAATGAAAATGGCCCAAGGTGGATTCCTGAAAGGCTTGTCTGGCAAGCTCTTGCTGCAGAGTCTTGTGAAAGCTTGGGTACTAGCCATGGTGATGATATTTGAGTCTAAAGATCAATGGGACAAGCAAGTATATTGGGCCTTTATATATTATATAAGTATATTAGTATATTGTTAAGCATTCCTCTTTTTTTTTCTTTCTCCTTTGAGCACCAAGGTCCCGATATTTCCCGCCTTTTCTAAGTGGCAGCTTTGTAGGGTATGGGCATGCACTGCCAACCTAAGACAGGGGCTCCATCGTGCTATGGAGATTCCCGATGACAGGTAAGGCTGAAAACTTGAGAGTCCACAACCTAAGACAGGCATATTCAAGTCGACTTTAAAACAAAACAGAGGGAACTGTTGTGGGCTCAGGAGTTGATTAGTGCTCGTTAGCCTAGGCAGGAACATGAACTGGACTTGTGGCTAAAAGCACCTAGATTAACTGAACTCATCTGTATCCAATATCCTGCTAAATGAGGATGTGGGGGGAAAAGTACATAAGGAGAGGTGAAGGAGCAATAGAGAGAGACTTCTACCATCACTGGTCTCCTGTCGGTGCCTCATCCCCAGATCCTCGCCCTGTCCATGTAACTGGCTCTGCTGGCCGGAGCAACAGCCCACACATGGTCCACACATAGACACAGCTCTCATGTTGTTCAGCAGGTACTGAGACCTACAGCCTGTCCTACACCCTCGCTAGCTCTCATGATCACCAGCAAGTGCTGGAGTCTAGCCCAGTCTGGCAAACCCCAAACCCAGTCCATCCAATCAATACCCATGCTAAAGACCACTGCTGTCCTATCTAGCCTAGATAGTTGCCCAATTCTGACTCTCATGCTCTCATTCCTGGGGAACCACCCAGGAATCCCCTCAGCCTCCCAACCAGGCCTGCTCTCAGCTACAAATATTGTGGGTGCCAGTAATTAGTCTGAACCAGCTTGAAATAGCCTATCCCCAGATTTGACCTTTGCCATTTTATGCTGCAGCTGGACCTATCCCTTCCTGCCTTCTAGACCCAACACTTGCTGGTGGGTGATACAGCCTATCCCTGAACACCGTCTCATAAAAACTAGCATGTGTTAGCCTAGCCTAGCATGACATGCACTTCAGCCCAGCTCCTGCACATGCCATTGAGCTAAGGTTTGGCCAGGCTCTGCCTGGTCTGTGCCCTTGAGTACTACCCCACACACTTGCTCATGGGTGAAGCTATATTGCCCAGCTTGACCAACACCCAGGCGTGATTCACATGCTCACCAGTGGGAGCTACAGCTCATCAGTGGAATTGCCCAAGTTCTCCCACCAGGCCCACTCCCAGACCCAGATTTCACATATGCAACTGAGTGCCAGATCTCCACCTTGCACAGTGTGCCCCTTCCGCCCCATCCTTTGTATCAGTCAGTGGATGTTGCAACCCAGGCTGTCCCAAATCCTATTCTTGGATGTATCTGCTGGTGCTGTAGCCTGTATCAGTCCAGGCTGCTCCCAACCCCAATACCCATTAGTGTCAGAGGGTTTCATGGTCATGGCTAGCTCAGCCCATCATTACACCCAGCTCTTAAGCAAACCACTGGAAATTGCAGTTCCACAGGGGTAAGCCCACATGTCCTCCACAGAATCTGCCCCAGACTTAGTTCTCTTGCATGCTAGTTAGTGTCATTGCCCGCCTAACCTTACTCATCCCTGTTCTGACATTTACTGGCAGGTACTGTGATATAGCCCTGCCAGGTATGGCGTCTTTTGTGTGCACCAGTGGGTGGTGGGCACCAGTGGTTGATGCCAACTAGACATACTCGGGTTTCTCCCTTCGGTGGGTGTATCGTTCTGACCCAGAAAAGCCCTCCAGCTTCCTCTGCCAACCTTCTTAGTCTTAGCTCCCTCGCTTATCTATAAGTACAGTGGACTCGTTGGAAATCCCCCAGAAGTCATTCCTCACCTGCCACACACTCCCTCAGTGGTTCTCCTTCCCCCACATCCTCATACATCCTTCCCTGTGAGCAGGGGTTCTCCAATGTGGTCTTCCCAAACCCAGTCTTTTGGTGGGTGGCATGCTGGCTTGGAGCTCTGCCTGACCACCAGAGACTCAGCATCATAGATGGGCTTCCAGATCTGGTTTTCTGGCATGCAGGCAGGCCTGAGATCTTACATCTCTGCTTGCTTGGGACACAAGTGTGTGTGTGAGACCCCAGGTAGAGCCCACGGGCACACACGCTAGCCTGGGCCCTTTCTTCCCCCCTTCTCCCCATCCACCCTTGGAACCCAATCACAAGCACGAGCTCAGGCCTGTTCTGACAGACCCTAGAGCTCATAGAAGACAGTGAAGCTACCAGTGGCTCTAGCTCTGCAAGTGTGGAAGCTCTTCCGGTGACTGTGGCCCCGCAAAGCTGGAAGAAGACAGTGTTTTGCTTTTAAGGACAAATAGGAAAAAATCTATATTAGGTCTTACATTGATGTTTCTGCCTTATGTGTCAACAACTGATGGAGAACAGAGATAAGCCCTACAACAGACTGACAGTCAAGAAAGAGTAGCCTTTTCTTCAGAGGAATCAGAATATTATTCAGGCCTTGTAGTGATTAGCCATTATGGTAATTAGCGGTGATGGTAAAAGTTGCCTTATTGCTTTTACCAACAAGAAAATATGAACTTACTAACTTAATTTCCTCTGAATCCCTAAGTGTGTCTGGAACAATTGTGATTCTACACTCTTGCAGTAACCAAGATATGAAGAGCTACATCTGTAAAACAATATATGAATCCATTCGCCACGGTGTCGCTGTCAGGGTACAAATTAACACCAAGGGCTCTAGGCCATGATCAATATAATGCAGTTTCTGATGTGCCAAATGGGAATTACATGTAGCCAGACCAATAAAAATTATGTTATTACAAGTCATCAGGTATTAAGTCTAGCAGGAACTGTGTTAATTATCTGCTATCTAATTACTACTTTCCTTAACTCTTCATGGTATACATTACACCCCCTGTTAAACCAGGTAGAACATTGAACTTGAGAGATATTATTTAATTTCAATAGCAACACAATAGTTTAGTGTCAAAGTTAGGATTCATACCCATGTCTGTGTGACATCAAAGCTACAATGATGTGATGAACTCTAATTACATATGAAAGTAGGCAATTAAGAGACATTTTCTTAAAAATCAGACAATTGGAGCTAAATTAGGCTTCCTGACAGACACCTGTCATGGTTTTCATTCTGTTTCTGGCATATTTTAAAAAGGCAGTCAAATAAAACAGGAATGTGTATCCTGCAGAAAGCCTTTGGGGAAAATAAACTGTCTTTAATGATTTAACAGTCGACAATAATGATAAGTCATTACTCTTTATACTTCAGGAGTTAAAGAAGTTAAAGAATAGAACTAGAGAAAAAGGTCAATACATTTTTGTTACAATGTTTTTCATTATTTAGTCTAATTCTGAGCCATATGCAAATGAAACTTGTGATATCCTATAGTGTGACATATCAGCAGATATTTCATAGTAATTATTGCTTGGGAGTTCTTGATGTTATATTAATGGGTATTGGATCTAAATGTATTTGAGTGTTCATGTATAATTTCAATTTAGTCTTTCTAATGGGAATATTGAAATTCTAATCACTCATCATGTATTTTTCATTTATTTGGGAACAGGTTCTTTGTAGATATAATCAATTGAAGATGAGGTGCTACAAGGTTAGGTTGGACCTCAAGTCCAATTGCTGCCGTTTTATTAAGAAGAGGGAGATTTAAAGCTTTTCATATATATGAAGGGAAAATGCTAATGAAAAATGGGGAGAAATTACAAAGATGCACTGATAAGTCATGAAATAGTAATAATTTGCAGCAATTACAGGAAACTGAGAATGATTTCTTTCTAAAGCCATGAGAAGGAACGGCAATATTGACAATCTGATTTTAGATTTCCGCCGTGCAGAAGTGTAAAAGAATCAATTTCTCTATTGTTAATTGTATAGTTTACAATTCTTTGTTGTAGTCTCTCCAGAAAAAATGAACATCTAGCATCCCTAACCTAAAACTCCGTAAGTCTAACAGGCATCAGGAAAGAGAGTAGGGAAATATGGAAGGATCCAGAATCAGCAATCATGTTAAGAGCATAAAAGAAGATTGATGTTTTTATGTTTTTCAGAGTGAAGTAAATGAGAGCAGCTAAGAAAAAAGGAAACCACGTGAGCTGATATCTAAATGTTAGAAAGACTATGATTTGAGAAAAGAAGGATTAATAAAATAATAAGCCAAAAATTTGGAATTTGTTGTGAAATGATAGTTGAATGAGCCTGAGGCAATTAAGTGTGGAAGCCAACACATGGACTAGAGCTAAGCACAAGCAAGTCGGATTTGGTAGACAGGAGGAAGAACTGTTACAATGATAATACATGCAAAGTAGGCTAGAGGATTCATTAGCCTAGAGTCATCTGACAACCTAAGAAACAGTTATTTAAGGTAAGCACAAAATAATAAGTTTTGAAAATAGTACTGTAGCAGAAAGTATTAAGATAATAAAATGGTTTCAATCAATGATAGAAAAAAAGAGACCGAACAATCAACATAGGGAGACATGGACAGACTTGAAGACAGGCTGATGGAACACACCTGCACAAGAATCTGCAGGGGGTTCACACGTCTACATAGAGAGAATTCAGAGCAGCATTTTTTCTTTTTTTGTGTTGCTGGGATAAGGGAAACAGAAGTGTGTGTATGGATCTGTTATTTCTTTAACCATACTTGGAATCTCTATTATAACCTAATTTCACTACTGTGTATTATGACAAGGGTATATGATTTTAGGGATTTGATTAGTTATCTCTGAGAGATCTAAAAATTGTTCATTTATCAAAAGAGGATTTTGCTGATATCCAACTGTTGTGGAAGAATCTTCATATTGACATTGCTTTAATGTCTATTTGCCATAGTTGCAATTTTTTTAGTCCTGAAATAGAATTTTATTTCATGTCACTGTGTTGCTACATTGTATGGTTAAGCAATAAAATATAACTTTAAAGAATAATCAGGCATAAACACAGAGGGAAGATATTTGTTTCTGAGTATTTTTTTTCAAAAGGAAATCCAGTAGTTTTCACGGTAGAGCACATCAATATCAAACTGCTCAAGTCACAAAGAGTACATCTGTTCTTCCCCTTCTGTAATAGGTTTGCATTTTTAAACTTCTTTCATGATTCAATTTCATCTCATTGCAGATGATTGCTTAGAAGCAAGCACTTCTGATTTAATCTAGATTGTGTCTGATACAGGACGCCATGAAGGACTCAATTTGGGATGGAAATGTGCTGTTCTATTTTCATATTTCCTACACAAAATTCAAACTCAAATTCATAGCTGCATGCTAAATCTGGAGTGACTGAGCATCTCAATTCACTGGCAATTTTTGTCAAGAGTATGATGACGTGTCATTACGGCGATCTGTGTTTAGTTTGTGGTTCCTGATACTGTCTTCATTTGCACCAAATTATTAGACTATTATAATTTCCAGTCTAATAAATGGTCTTTATTGATGAGTATTATTTAAATAAATATAAACTTCATGAATATTTTGGATTTTATTTAGCCTTATGGAAAGGAATGCATTCCTTGGTAATTCAAAATTACATGAATGTGAACAAGAAAAGGATTTTATAAAATACAGGCCATAAATCACTCACAATCTGAAGTATTGTCTTTATATTTAATCTTACAAAAATATCTTTTATCCTAGTAGCAAAATAATTGCCAATGTTTTAGGAGGGCAATGAATCTAGATCTTTCTTATCATTATACTTGACAAAACATTTGGAAACTTGTAAAATCTATGTCAAATTTATAGAGAGGGTTTAACAGGATTAGTGTACACTTCAACTTGCAGTTGAATTTAAGCATTTTAAGTTGATTCTTAGCAAAAAGTTACTGTGCTAATGAACCTAGGAAGACAAGGATTCTTTGGTATTTTCCATTGTAAAATTGTGAATATTATCTATGCAAAAAAGCAGTTGTGTGAATTAAATGATGATTATGAATTATATGGGCTATCATATGACCAGGAAATAATTGTTTTCTTTTCTTTATGTTCTCATTGTACTTAGTGTTCACACTTAAAGACAGAGATCTCATTTCTTTCACAAGGAAAGCAATGCTATCATGGAGGTTGTATGTTTATGACAGAACCTAATCCTAATTACTGCCCCCTCCTGCCAAGAGCCCGCATCCAGATCACGTCACACAGAGGCTAAGATTTCAGTATATGAACATGAAGAACAATGCAGATGTGTAGGCCATAGCAGTCTCCCTTGCTTATACATGTTCATCCACAGCATCTTTGGAAAAGGGATTTTTCTAAAGAGGATCAAACACAGTATATGGCTGCAATTTTAAAAAGCACAGATTTATCCCCTAAGATCTGATCCGTGTTTTCCTATACATTGAAATCATACTTCTAAAATGTGAAATAGTTAATGCACATTTATTTAGACAGGCAATTTCTACAGATAATAATTTATACTAATTTTCAGAAAGGAGGAATAACACAGTTAACATTTAGGAGTATTTCAAGGGGGAAATAGATGTGTTGTATGGAAAGCTGTTTAGTTGGAATATTGAAAATACAGCAAAAAGATAATTAATTTTAACATAGATTTAAGGCTTGGAATTTCAATATCTTTGCCACTGTTACTTCCAGAGTCTAAGATAAAACAATACCCTAGAATTTTAGAGGAGGCAAATTTTCAAGTCCATTTTATTTATATTTCTTCACATAGGTACCACCATGATAGCTCTGCAATAAGTCTGTCATTAAAATGCAAGTAATTAGAGAATGAATGATTGACAACAAGAAGCATGGACACCAATTAGACATGTTAGAAAACTACCCACAATCAATTACATTTCAAAATAAAAATTAGCAATATCTACAAATAGGGATGCTCTATTCATTGTTTCTGATAGTGGCTCTCTATCTTAATCCTAAATTGAATAATTAGTTAATTACATAGGCACATGTTAAAACTTCTGATTTTATATATGTATCAAATTTAATGATGAATTTTAGTTAGAAGATAAGATACATTTTACAATTTATTTTATGTTACATGTTCCATGTGCTGGAAACATCTAAAGGGTGAACGTTTTATAACCTGTATCCACTGCAGTTCAATACTAACTCTACTGTGCTTTGATTATGAACTAGTAAGTAGGACAATGAAAATGCTAAGATTAAATTACACCAGTTCATTTGGTGATATTTCAGTGGTGGCAATGGAAAATTACCATTTTCTTCCTATTTAAGGAGACAAAATTCTAGAATATGGGAGCTGAAAATATTCTTATTATCTCTTCTGGACTACATGCACTTTACAAATAAGTAGACTAAAGGCATAAAAAACACAGTCGCCTTGGGCCCAACATGGTAGCCTAGTGGTTAAAGTCCTCAACTTGCATGCACCATAATCCTATATGGGTGCCAGTTCATGTCTTGGCTGCTCTACGTTCTTCCAAGCTCCCTGCTTGTGGCCGGGAAAAGCAGAAGAGGATGGCCCAAAGCCTTGGGACCCTGCACCTCCCTGGAGGCCCAGAAGCTTCTGGCTTTGGATCAGCTCAGATCTGGCCGAAGCGGCTCTCTGTCTCTCCTTCTTTCTATAAATCTGCTTTTAAAAATCCTTTTAAAAATTGTGGTTTGCCTAAGATAAAAAACATAGCTATTTAACTGAGGGAGAATTCACAATTCCTGACTCTCAATTTATGCTTTTAGCAACGTATAATTTGCCCCCTTTATGCTGTTACATTTAAGTAACTTAGAGGCTAACCTTAGTTTTTAAATTTATTTTAATTTTACATTTTATTTACATAAGATGAATTAATTTTGCGCATTTCACATGTAGATTATAGTGCTGAGTAAGAGTTCCCACATTTCCCCCCTCATTCCCACAAAACTACTTTCCTCCTCCTTCCTTTCTTATTTGTCTTTATTTTATACATTTACAAATTTTCAGTTTATTTTTATTATCACAAGCTTAATCAGCTCCAAAGTTTTAAGTAGAAAAACCATTGTCCCTCAAGAGTATGGGCAGGGCAATAAATCAAAACATAATCAAAAATCAAACGGCAATTTCGTAATACACCATATCTTTTGGTGCACTATGTATTTTGGTACCACCAATCAAGGAAAAGCTAATTTTCTTTTTGGGTAAACATGTCATTAAGCAAAATGGTTTTCAGTTGCATCCGTGTTGCTATGTTGCTGCAAATGTAAGCTTGCTTTCTTTTTTTAAAAAAATGATTACTAATTCATAGTATTTGTATATTATGTTTCTTAATCCAGCCATCAGCTGATGAATGTCTTGGCTTATTTCATATCTTTTTTGCTGATAAGAACTTACTATTTTCCCTTTTCAGTTAATTTGTTTTATTTAAAGAAATTGGAGGAATTTTATGTATTTCAGAACACAGATAGAGAAGCATTGTGATACCTTCCTTCCCGCAACCCTTTCTAGTCTGTATCTCTTTCCCAAGCCTGTAATTTTATAATGGCACATTTTAATTTAATTTGATATCATAAGGTTAACATTAAAACTGGTAAAGTTATCAACATACAGGAAGCAGAAAGAAAAAAATATATTTGAAAGGCAGAATTATACTGTAAGTGGGAGACACAAAGACAGCGGATACCTTCCATTTTCTGGTTCACTTTCTAAATGGCTGCAATGGCCAGAGCTTACCGGTCTGAAGCCAGGAGCTGGAAACTTCTTCCAGCTTCTATATTCTGCTGTGTTTCCAGGCACATTGTTGCGGGGAGGGGACTGGATAGGAAGTAGAGTAGCTGGAACCAGCACCTAGATGGAATGCCAGACAGCAGCTAGATTAGCCTGCTATGCCTTGGTGGTAGCCCCTGATTTCATATTTTAACTATTGTGAATTGAGCTACAAAAAACATGAGATACAGATTAGATTACTTTCATATGTTGATTTTGCTAAATTTGAGTAAATTTCCAATCATATGATGGCTAGATCATATGGTAGATATTTGTTAGATATTTGTGCAGTCTCCGTATTGTCTTCCATAATGATTGTATTAGTTTGCATTCCCATCAACAGTGAATTCACAGACCTTTTCCTGCAAATCCTTGAAAGGGTTTATTGGTGTCATTTGGGGATCAGGGTAAGGTGAAAATTCATTGTGGCTTTTACAATTTCCCTAATGGCTAGCAATCCTGAATGTTTATGTATATGTCTGTTGGTCAGTTGGATTGCATCATTTGATGAATATCCTCTTTTAAAGATTTGTTTATTTTTATTGAAAATGTATATTTACAGGGAGCAGGTGAGACAGAGAAAAAGTAAATCTTTCAACTGATGGTTCATATCCCAAACATTCACAGTGGCTAGAGCTGAGCTGGTCTGAAGCCAGGATACAGGATCTTTTTCCAGGGTCCCCATGTGGGTGCCAAGATCCAAGGACTTGAGTAGTTTTCCAACTGCTTTGCCAGGTTACAGATGGAGAGCTGGATCAGGACTAGAATCAATGTCCATATTGGACAGCGGAGCTGCAGGTAGAGGATTAGCCTGAATTGACTAATATCTCAGCAAGAGAAATGTTCATTCTGCAGTGAATCAAAGGGATATGTATGCCACTGTATTTAAAGCAGCATTGTGAACAACAGCCAGAATTTGGAATCAACAAAGGTGTCTATCATCAGAACAGATAAAATGTGGTATACATACACAATGAAATATTCAGCGAAATAGCATACTGAATGATAAAGAGTGAGTTACAGAAGAAATCAAAGGGATATAAAAAATCCACAAAAGGAATGAAAATGACAGCACATTTTATTAAAACTTACCTGATAAAGCAAGGAAACTGCTAAGAGGAATATGCACAGCAATTAGAGTCTGCATCAAAAAACATGAAATGATAAAAAAGGATTTATCATTGCATATCAAGGATGTAGAAAAATAATAGCAAATCAAGCCCGGATTATCAGAAAGAAAGAAATAACTGAAACCACCAAAAAGAAATAAACAAAATATAAACGAAGATACATAAAATCAGTAAATTGAAGATCTGAGTCTTTTTGTGTTTTTTTTTCAGAAGATTTGAAATTCTTTTTTTTAATTATTTATTATTTTGAATTCATTAATTGCATTGTATTATGTGACACAGTTTCATAGGTACTTGGATTCTCCCCACCCCTCCCCAAACCCTCCCACCATGGTGGATTTCTCCACCTTGTTGCATAACCACAGTTTAAGTTCAGTTGAGATTCCTCCATTGCAAGCATATACCAAACATAGAGTCCAGCATCTTATTGTCCAGTCAAGTTCAACGGCTTCTTAGGTATACCCTTTCTGGTCTGAAGGCAGAGCCAGCAGAGTATCATCCCGATCAATTAAAAGCTCCAACATACCATCAGCAAAAATTTACATCATTATGGAATTAATTGACATAGTAATGAGTAACCAATATGTTAAAAGTAAATGCGAGTTCTTAACCACCTTCTGTGACCATCTCATTGACATTTCAATTTTAGTTTATACACAACACGGGAAAAGAGAACCCTACTCCACTGCTGGTGGGGCTGCAGGCTGGTACAGCCTCTATGGAAATCAGTATGGAGAACATTCAAACAACTCAAAATCAACATACCATATGACCCAGCAATAGCACTCCTAGGAGTATATCCAGAACACTTGTTTTATGAGAAACCAACATGCACTCCTATGTTCATAGCAGCACAATCAGTAATTGCAAAAACATGGAAGCAGCCAAAAGGCCCATCAGCAGAGGAATGGATAAGAAAGCTATGGTTCATCTACTCCATGGAATACTACTCAGCTATTAAAAAAACCAAAATGCAGTTCTTTGTGGCCAAATGGGCCAAACTGGAAACCATAATGCTAATGGAAATGAACCAATCCCAAAAGTTCAAATACCACATGTTTGCCTTAATTTTTGTGTTTTTTTTAAATAATTAACATTTTTCCATGATGTGGCTTTGCAGAATTTTACGTAGAATTTTATGGATTTCCCCCTCCAGCTCCTCTACTTCTCTGCTCACTCTTCCCCCACAATATTGTAGTCTTTCAGTCACAATCACAAATCCAGCATTCTGCTATTTGTGTGTGTCTTGCCATTGTAGGGATAGGCAATGTTAGAAAACCCAGTATTGTAGTGTGAACGTGTATTTAATAGTTTCATTGGAAGTCCTCCTTTTATTCAGGAGTAGAGGTGAATATTGCAATGTATCCTCACCTTCTAGTTTGCTAGACAAAGAACTGTTTTTTGGGGAAAAAAATGGCCCAAATTTGCCGGTTGTAATCCCGGCAGCTCCACTTCCCATCCAGCTCCCTGCTTGTGGCCTGGGAAAGCAGTCGAGGATGACCCAAAGACTTGGGACCCTACACCCGCGTGGGAGACCCAGAAGAGGTTCCAGGTTCCCGGCTTTAGATTGTCGCAGCACCGGCTGTTGCGGCTCACTTGGGGAGTGAATCACCGGACGGAAGATCTTCCTCTCTGCCTCTCCTCCTCTCTGTATATCTGACTTTGTAACAAAAATAAATAAATCTTTAAAAAAAATAGCCCAAATAATCCTCTCTCCTCAAAAAAAATGCAAAAAAAGGAAGAAAGCCCATATTAATAAAATCAAAGGTGAAAGTAGAATATTATGGACATCACAGATACAAAGAATCCTCAAGAATTGTTACCAACAGTTATATGCCAATTAATTGGAAAAACTACAGAAATTGTAGAATCCTGGACACCTACAACCTTCCGAAAGATTCCTTAGGACACTGCTTAGCCAAACTGAGCAATCACCAGGACAGAGACTGAATCTGTAATAAAGAGTCTCGGGCATAGTGGTTAAAGTCTTCGCCTTCCATGCGCTGGGATCCCATATGGGCGCTGGTTCTAATCCCGGCAGCCCCACTTCCCATCCAGCTCCTTGCTTGCGGCCTGGGAAAGCAGTTGAAGATGCCAATAAGCCTTGGGACCGTGCACCCGAGTGGGAGACCTAGAAGAGCTCCTGGCTCCCGGCTTCGGATTGGCTCAGCTCCAGCTGTGTTGCGTCCCCACTTGGGGAGTGAACCATCGGACCGAAGATCTTACTGTATCTCTCCTCTTCTCTGTATATCTGCCTTTCCAAGAAAAATAAATAAATCTTAAAAAAAAAAAAAAGATTCTCCCAGCAACAGCAACAAAAATTTCAGAACCTGGAACTGATGCCCATATGGGATCCTGGCACGTTCAAGGCGAGGACTTTAGCTGCTAGGCCATGGCACCACGCCCGGATTTTGTGTTTTAATTCATTCAGCCAGTGTGTATCTTTCAGTTGGAGGGTTTAGGCCATTGCAGTCATTTTAACAGGTAGCAACTGGTCCTAATATGTTTCCAAAATATTCCCATTGATTGCTTTGTATTTACTTTGTACTTTCACTGAGAGACTTCTACCTTCACATTGCTTCATCATGGCGACCGTCATTCTCTCTGTGTGTGTCCTCAAACAGAACCGAATGGCAGGGTGTGTGATTGCAGACTCTCTCAGTTGCTACTTATCTCGGAAGGTCCTTATTTCACCCTGGTTTATAAATGAGAGCTTTCCATAGTATCATGTTCTATTGTATGTTTTTTTTTTTTTCTTTCAGGACTTGAACTATGCTATTCCACTCTCCCCCAAACTCTAACCTGTGGTGTTTCTGATGAGAAATCAGTTGTCAGTCTAATTGGAGAACCTCTGATTAGAAGTCCTCTTGTGCATATGTTAGCATCCTTTTCTTAAGTCTTACTGTTGAAACTTGACTGGAAAGGGTTGTGTTAAATATCTCTCCTGGTCATGCATAATAGGAGTTCTCTGTGTTGCTTGTACTTGGATGTCTCTCCAAATTAGGTAAGTTTTAAGCTTTAAGCTTCTAATCCCTTCTTGTTTTCCACATTTTCAGAAATTCTGATGACCTGTATGTTAGGTCTTTTGATATTATTTAATCAATCTTAAGCACTGTTTTCAGTGTTCTGATCACTTTTGTCAGATTGAGATGTTTCTAAAGATATCTATTTTTATTTAAAATTTTGAAACTTTTATTTTTACTATTTCAGTTTGGTTTCTCTAGAATATCCCTTGACTGAATTTTTCATCCTTTTAGTGCATTCATTGTGCAACTCATGAATTTTCTTCTCCATTTTTAAAAAAATAATCTTATGGTCTTTCTTATGAATTCCTTCCTGGGAATTTTATTAATCTATTTCTCTTCACATTCTGATATTGAAGTGTCATTGTATTCATTTGGGGGAAAAACATGTTGTCTTCCATTTTCATGCGTGTCACATACTTGGATGTATTTTTAGGCATTTGTGGTAGTACTTGTTGATTTCTTCATATGATGTCTATCTTAAAAGTCATCCCTGAGGCTTAGTGGAGCGTTTATTTCAGTGACCATCCAGAGGCATGTTCTTAGTGGGGCCCAGGAGCTCATATCAGTGCTCAGGTTTGATACAATGGTTCAGGGTGACACAAAAATGGGTCACAGTAGATCTCCTCTGTTGTCACCAAGCGAGAGGTGTATCTCTCCTATTAAATGAAAGTTCTTGTGAGAGGGATGGGAGGCAGACAATGCGCTCTCCCTCACAGAGTGTAATGAGCAAGCTCACCGTCCCCGCCTCGCACCCCTCCCCGTCGCCAGCCTGACGCAGCACTCCAGTTCAGATTCAAAGTCAGTCTCGCCTGTTTGGTTCTCCATTAGGCAATGTCTGTAGTGTCAGAGGTTGTCGTAGATTCCTCTCACTTCCCTTCAAGGAAATAGCATGTCCTCCTGAGCCTGACGCCGATGCTGGTACGAGCACAAGGGGGGTGCCCTGCCAGATATTTTGCTGTTGAGTAGAGTCCAAGAGATTGGGGTAGGAGAAAAATACCAAGGAAGCTTCCTTGCTCCAAGCCCAGCTACTGCTCAGACTCCATATAAGCTCTCCCAGGATGAAGCAAAAGTCAACGAGTGGCTCTGGAGGAGTGGCTCTGGAGATCTCTATCCACTAATCCTGAGTGGTGGGGTACACGATTTTGCGTTACGTTGATGTGGTATGATAGACACTGGTAGCTAACAGCTGGCTCACTGCTGCTCTGAGTGGTTCATGTTGAGATTCCCTCTCCCCCCACCTTTTTTTTTTTTACTTCTTTGCTGCTATTTTTCATGAGATGAATCTCTGGAAGCATGATTCTTCTTTGTGCATGCCATATACCAAATCAACCGAAATTACTGTGACTATACCCAATTTAGTCTTTTTGGAAGCTTCATCTCCTACTTAGAGATCACAACCAAGCAAACTTTTCCTTTGATCCTGGATTTAATATTGTATAGGGAAGACATAGCTGTTAGAATGTTCATTAAAAAAAACAAAAAGAACTGTTTATGTTCTCTAGAATACCACATGGGATGTTTGCAGCAACTTCTATATCATAACTCCATGCTTTCCTGGCACTAACAACTCTGAGAAGGTTTGGAACTCTTGGAGGCAGACCACCTCTCACAAATGTCTTGGTAAATCATTGAGGGTCAGGTATCTCTTTTCAGGCTCAAAACGTTGGGAAGAAGGCATTCAATATGAGAAAAAAAACTGCTCGGAAGACACAATTGTAGTTTGGAAAAACAAAGGGAAATTTTCTTTTCAGTATTCCTTTATATGAAGTACTGTGATATATAAATTGAGTGAACACATGTAATTAACATTCTCAGCATTGTATAGAGTACTCATTTTGTACGTATGTGAGCAATTTCAATGACATATAGAAAGCATCTCTGAAGGACAATTAGTCTCTGACAAAGAGTGAAAGGGTTAAATGACCTTTTCTTTACAAAATTTGGCAAGCTTCCCAAGGCTTTTACTGAGAAATTGTCTATGTTTTCTGCCAGGTGGATTCAAATTCACTCTATAACAAGACTTTCATTTACAGCGGCATGATGTATCTTTTCTCTTTTCTATTTTGGTAATTCAATATTCATCCCCTAAGAAGTGCTGTTAATTAGATGACTCTTCCATTTACTGGCAAATAGTGAATTTGCAACTGCCATTAAAGAAAAAAGAGTTGAAAAAATTGCCAAATTTGATTTGGGTACTCACATCTAGATGATATAAAAAATCAAATCAGGCAATTATTTTGTTGTAAGGAATTCTTATTTCAGTAATATGGGATTTTAGCTTTTAGCTCTAAAGGTAATCAAAGCTGCAGGTTAATAATTACTCTGTGTAACAAAATATTAGTAACCTTGTTCATTTGCTTGAATTTAGTAGTTTGCTAAAGCTAACAATGATTGTGAGAATTTTCTCATTTTAACTAACTTAAGATGGATGTTTCAGTTTGGAAGTTTGCTGAGAATTATATTTTTAGTAGGTATTTACTAATGAGGCTACTTAATTGTTTTCCTTCTAAAAGCTAATCTGTGTAGTGACTTACATTTTTAAAAAGACATCTCATTTACTTTATTTATTCTTTCAGCATGTTGGCATGCTATGTTAAATATTTTTGGAAAAAGTGGGCTAGGTACAGCAGTTAAGTCCCATTTGGTATGTTCACATCTGATACTGGAGCTTGCATCCTGTCTGTACTTCATTTCATCCAGTTTCTTGCTAATGTGGTGCACCTTGTGAAAGCAGTAGGTGATGGCTGAAGAACTTAGGTCCCTGTCACCCACTTGGACAACTAGATTGCATTTATATAATAAATGTACTTTGTGATTTCTGTCAAAACTAGTGAAAGGACTGACAACATAAGGGTCATCTCTAATGGATTATTTTTAAGTAAGGGTGAACTTAACCTACACGTATCAACCCTCGGTCCCACCCCATTTTGTGTGATGTGGTGGGTTAGAACTCCTTACTCAGAACAGATGGGTTAATAATAACTCTGAATGCTAATAGGTGAAGACACTAGCTTCATTACCTGGTTGGGTTCGGGAAAATATTTATCTCTTCTAATGCAAGATATTTGAAAGCATGTGACTTGGTCGTGGCCAATGGCCAAAGTCCTCACCTTGAACGTGCCAGGATTCCATATGGGTATGGGTTCTAATCCCAGCAGCCCCACTTTCCATCCAGCTCCCTGCTTGTGGCCTAGGAAAGCAGTTGAGGATGGCCCAAAGCCTTGGGACCTTGCACTTGCATGGGAGACCTGGAATAGGCTCCAGGTTCCTGGCTGCTGGTTTGCTCAGCCCCGGCTGTTGTGGCTGTTTTGGGAGTGAATCAATGGACGGAAGATCTTCCTCTCTGTCTCTCTTATTCTCTCCACATATCTGACTTTGTGATAAAATAAACAAATCTTAAAAAAACCCAGTCATTTTAATTCTCTCATTCTAAAATTTGAATAAAGTGCTCAACTCTCCATTATAAGAGTACTTTGGGGAAGTTTATCAGTACACAGGAAATTCACAAAGATATTATCTGATTGATATTACAGCAGAAGTGAATGGGCATCAAAAATGGAAGAATTTATAATCCAAAGGGTGAAAAAATAACCAGTTTAATAGAATCAGAAAGATACGTAGAGGAAGCAAGAACAATGGGCTAAAAGGGTTATAAAAAGACTTATGATGCAATATATAGATGCATAGGCTTATGTTTGGGATTATAGGTTTGAGGTGTTCAAGAAAAAATCTATTGCTGAGAAAATTATTTTTTATTTTTCACACTAGGAGGGAATTTGTTAATATTCATAATTTTAAAATGAAGACTTTTAAAAGCATGTTTTCATAATTATGAATGTGAACATCTGGGAATAAGTTAGCAAACAAAGCTAGTAGAAGTAACAGGATAATTGCTTCATGAGGATGGTGCAGGAATTGAAGTTTCTTCATATTATATTTTTACGTAGCTGATGACATAATATTTATGATCACATGTTCTACAAAATAGAGCACACAAAATATGGATTATTGACTGATATGAGTGTTAATTGATACAGAGATATTCTAATGATTTTCAGATTGTTTTGGGGGAAGATATGAGTGCTTGGAATATTGCAACATTACTCCTTTCCCTTGTGAGAACAAGAAAGCTCAGGGAGAATGATATGTCAATGAACATGTTGTGTATCCAAGACTAGGATTGTCAGTGGCAAGGAGAGCATAAACTAGAGTAGAAAGAGGAATAAAATTGACAGCCATGCATATGTAAAGTCTGGTAACTTCACAGGATTTGGAGAGACTTGTGTCCATCATGGTTTACCTTTGGAGTTGGCAGAGCACTCTAGTTAAACTGCTGCCTACAGTGCCAGCACTCCTTTTGAGAACTGGTTGGATCATAGCTGCTCCACTTCCAGACAGGTCTCTATTAGCATGTCTTGGAAGTGGGGCCCTGCAACAGCCAGAGTTAGTGGAAAGGGAAAGGTCTTCCACAAGTTTGTTCAATCCCCAGATGGCAACAATGATCAGAGCTGAGATGAACTAAAGCTAGGAGACAGGCTTTGGGCCATTCTGCACTGCTTTCCCAAATCATCAGCAGGGAGCTGGATGGGAAGTGTAGTGGCTGGAACTCGAACTGGCACTCCTATGGCATGTTGATGCCTGCAAAGAGGAGGATTATCCTGTTTATCCATGGGATAACCTCCCCACACAAGAATTTTAATAGAGCTGTTGTAAAGACTTTAAATAAAAACATGAATGCAGAAAATACAAGCAATGGAATACACCGAAAATAATGATGTGATTTATTATAATGAACAATGTGAGATATTTTATTATTATTAGTTTCATTGAATTTTGAACTAAATGTCCCAGGTACTTAGAAAAGAAGCGTTCAGATGGAAGACATGGAAATAAACAACATTTTTTTTGTAAAAATCACAGCAATATTTTCAGAAATTCTAAGCAATAAAAGCAAATAAACTAATACCTCTTGTTTACAAGGACAGAGCTTCATATTTTTAAATTATTTATATGATTATACATGGCATAAGATATAATTAGAAGTAAACAATATGAAAAATGGCAAAAACAAATATTTTGGATGTTTTTAGTAAAACATGTTAAATATTTTTACAGTATAAAATAAGATTGCTGAGAAAAATTGAGGTGAAACTTAATTAAGTCTATATAAGTAAAGCATGTGTTTTTACCTTGTCTCAGTGTTGAACAATTCAATATTGTTAGTGGGTAATGTGACTCAAACAGAGCTGTTGATCCCCTAAAACTCAGGTGAGAGTGTGAGCAGGTGTGTGGTTTCTTTATACAGTCTAAAATGTATAATTATATTCTAAAAATCTGTATTATAAATGTTTTAGTCAAAGGAGTTTTGGAAAAAATAAGCTGTTTGTCTTCTTAATTTAATATGGGTTAATAATTTGGTTTAGCATTTGCGATTCCTTAGTCCCATACAAGGGTATCTGGATAAAAAAAAACGTGGCACATCTACGCCATGGAATACTATTTAGCCTTTAGTAAATAAAATTCTACAATATGCAGCAAAGCGGTCCCAATTAAAGACCATCATGCACAGTGAAATAACCCAATCCACAAAGGCCAAATATCATATGTTTCCTCTGATATAATGTTACTTCATGCAAAATATGAGATAAACATAATAATTAAGCATATATATGTATTATATTTATTCTCATGGATGGACTGTATAATGGAGGCTAGTATACTGGGAACTAGAGATGTGTTGCAGCATCCTTCTTTACTTTTAAATAAAATGTGGACTCCCAGTGAAACTTTTAAATATATCATGACAATAGGATGTTGGACTTTCTATGATGGTCTATATCTACAATTAAATAGAAGAATTACGCACTTGTGACTGTTGCTGAAGGACTATACTATTGTAATAATATGGTGGAAAACAGTAGGGGTTGGGAAGCTGTGGGATCGAAGGGGAAATCTCTGTCTATAGAACCGTATCATGAAGAAGTAGATAAGGAAAATATATATTAAAAAGAATTTTTGCTCTGCTTCCATTGCCAGCTTCCTGATGATGTCAACTCTGGGAGGAAATGGTAATGACTCAGATAATTGATATCTTTCCACCCCAAGTATGAGACTTGGATTGACTTCCTGTATCCCAGCATCAGCTGCTAAACTCTGGCTTTTGGACAGTCAGCTGGCAGAGGGAATTTTCTCTGTCTCTCTCTCACTTTCTCTGCCCACGATCTCTGTATTCTGGCTTTCTTTCTTTCTTTGTTTTTAAGATTTATTTATTTATTCATTCACATTGGAAAAGCAGATCAGATTTGGAGAGCAGGAGGGACACAGAGCATGATCTTCCATCTGGTGATTTACTTACCAAGTGTCCACAGCTGCGGGAATTGAGATGAGCTGAAGTCATGAGCAAGGAATCTCCTCCAGATCTGCCACGTGGATATAGAGAACCAAGGTTTTTTTTTTGTTTGTTTGTTTGTTTTTTTACCATCCTCTACTGTTTTCCCAAGCCAAAAGTGGAAAGCCAGGAAAATAACCAGTACCCATATGGATCCTGGTGCTTGCAAGGTGAGGATTTAGCCATCTAGACATCAAGTCAGACCCTCTTATTTCTCTTAAATGAATAAATAGGAAAAGAAAAAAAGCACAGTCATGGTCAAGGTGGAAAAGCCATTACCAAAAAAAAAAAAAAAAAAAAAAAAGACTTTTCAAAAACCCTTGCAACAAATGTTATCTATGTATAGAGATCTAACAGTGAATGTTGACTTTTGACTTTTACCTTCTGTTAATACACAATAATGCAAATAAATATGGATTATAGACCTTAAACTAAAACTTAAAGTGGAAGTTTATAGAAATCAAATAGTAGAAGAATTTGAGATAAACATTTATATAATGGAATTTGTTTCATAGTACAATGAAAAAGGTCTATACAAAAACTGATTTTAATCAAAGTTAAAACTTCTGAGGCTATATAGACATGGTAGAACTACTAGGAAAATACGCTGGGCAGGACCGGAAGGTTGTGACACTATGAGTATCACTGTAGAGAGCATCTCTCCACACTCTTCAGGGCCTTTGTCTCATTTGGCACAGATGAGTCAGCCAGTGTATAAACTCTTCAGCCTGCTGGTCTAACAGTAGACTCAAGACTTGGTAGCAGCTGATTCAGATGAAGGAAGCTCTGAAGTGATGACCAATTCAATTATTATGAAAATAACATTGAACTGCTTCACATGGACTGTTCTATAAATGGCCAAAGCCATCATCTTTAAAATGGCTTTTCTGAAATTCATGAAATTAAAAAAAAAATTGTAACTGTGTCCTCGTTATTGATGACATCTAAGGAAGAGTTGTGCTCTAATGTGTGACAATCTTGCCAAACAAAAAGCTCTTTCTTTTGTTTCTACTGCAGAAAGACAAAGCAAGCATTTAGAAATGAAGCTAATTTTGTCAAATAAGAAATGCAATCCAGACCTTGGAAATAAAATAGAATGTGTAATAATCCATAAAATCTTAAGTTACTATGTGAAATTTTATCATTTCCCCTTTTTAAGGTAGTTGTTGGATTTTGATGTCGATATCAGCTGGCTTCTGTTTCTGTTATAAAAGTACGTGTCATGATTTATGGGCAGGAATATTTCAGATAAACTGGCATGAACAAGTGGTGAAGCTAGGGCATAAGATGTCAAAATGCCAGCTCTGCATAAGTTAAAAAAAAATCAGGCAATAGAGATGCTGAAGGGATAAGAGTTCTTGAAAAAGATCCATGTAAATATTGAATTCACAACCACATCAATTATAAGGACATCCAGGTGACAGCACTAAATGAACATGGACTAATGTTCTGATGTGGTTTGCATCTTCAGAGAGCCAAACGGGATTTCTAAGAGTATTTGTGTGTGTGTGTGTGTGTGTGTGTGTGTGTGTGTGTCTTCTGATAAGGTATATGTGCAGAAACAAATATAAGGCCATAAATAAACAATATATTAATGATAACTTGAATTATTTCCTATTTTTGTAGCCATATTTCAATTTTACCTAAGAAAAATAATGAATCATTTTCAAAGCAAACTTTTATATATATATACATATATACATATATTCATATGTATACACATATGTGTATATATGCACATACATACATATATACATACACATATATACATACACATATATACATATATATACATTCACATATATATACACTATATATACATATATACACATAGATACATATGCTCCGTTGTCATTGTTACCGGAATTAAAGCGATTCTATTTACTATGCAACTGTTTTAATTAACTTAGATAGGTAATACAAAAATTTTGATAGGAAATATAAGTACATGCAATCAAGAATTTTAGAGATTGAAGTAACTTTATGAAATATATGATTTATTTCTGAGTTAAATTGAATCTCAAGTAAACATTTGTGTCAGGTTTCAGAACTAACTATAGTGAGTGCTGGATTTTATACCTACTCTTGTTTGTTATGATAAAGTTCCATAGGCTCTGGGATTGCCCCTTCCCCATATGTTAATGTGTTTTATTTCTTTTTGCGATGTTTTATAATTTCATTATAGTGGTCTTGCATGTCTCTGCTTAGGTGGATCCCAAGGCTTTATTTAAGGTTCTTCTCCGCAGTTTTAAAGGGGATTGTACTTGCAGGTTCTTTCTAAGCTATGGGCTTATTTGTGTTTAGTAGCCCATTTTTTTTTGCCTAGGTTCACTGTGTTTCCATTTATTTTCTTTGCTGTTGTTGAGCCTAGCTTATTGATCTGCTATTTGTATGATTCTTTTGTCCAAAAAGTGGCAAAAAATGTTTTTTACATTCTGCCAGTTATTCACTTGTTTGACTGTTTCCTTTGGTGTTTCTATCCTTGATAAAATCCCATTTTCCCCTTTCTGTTTTTGTCTGATCAAGTTTGAAAATATTTTTTTTTAAATTTTGAAATTCATGTTTAATGTTATCATAATATGCATTTCCATGCATTAACAGAAAAACTTTGGTATCAAAAAAATTTGCGTCAAAAGACACTCATACTTCTTATGAGATTTTATATTGATTCATTCATTATTCAGATACTTTTTTTATTATTTATTATTTTTACTTCATTAATTACATTGTATTATGTGACACAGTTACATAGGTACTTGGGTTCTCCCAACTCCTCCCCAAACCCTCCCACCATGGTGGATTCCTCCACCTTGTTGCATAACCACAGCTCAGGTTCAGTTGAGATTCCCCCTATTTTTGTTATTATTTTATGATACACTTCCATAGGTCCTGGGATTTCCCTTATCCTCTCCCCCAATACAATTGCCCACTCTCCACATTGAGTTCCCATATAGTATTACTATAGTATAGTTCTTCATAAACAGTCATATGTCTATCATTGCGGGTATGGATAATTGCAGAGAGTCCAGCATCCTATTGTCAAGATATAGTAACCAGTTCCATTGGGAATCCATCTTTGTCTGGAAATAGAGATGCATACTGCATTATATCCTCACATCTGGGTATGATAGTCTCCATTACACAGTTACTCTTCTTAAATGGAAAGCCACAATACAAAATCACAACAGAAAGAAGAAAAATAAATTTACAACTCCATGAAGTTAAAAAAAAAAACAAGCTACTGAATGACTAATGTATCTCTGAAGAAATGAAAAGGAAAATCAAGAACATTCTTGAAGGAAATGATGCTACTATATGATCTATGAGTCATTCAAGAATTTAATCAGAAGAAAGTGTTTTGAAGAGATGAAACTAACAAAACAAAATTCATGAATTACAGTTTCCGCTGATCTTTGTTGGTTAAATGTGTCTCCTTTTGGCAAAAAATAGATGGGTTTTGTTTTTAAATTCAGGCTATGAATCTATGACATTTGGCTAAGTTTAAGCCATTTACATTCAGGGTTAATTTGTATGGGTGGTGATTTGGAGTTGTCATATCAGCAATGGGTTGTTCATTGATTTAGTCTTCTATTGTTATTTTACTGGGATGTTCTTCCCATTTGCCTTTGGTTTTGGAAGGTGCTATTCCTTTTCTCTGTCAAGAAAACATCTTTATCATTTGTAGAGCAGGGTTGGAAGAGGCATATTGTTTTAACCTTTCTTTACTTTGGAAGAATTTTATTTCATTTTCAAAGAAAAGGAAAGTTTTGCTGGGTAGGTTATCCTAGGCCGACAATTTTTAGCTTTTAGAATGTGGAATATGTCACTCCATTCTCTTCTTGCTTGTAGTGCTTCCTGTGAGAGGTCTTCTGTGAGTTTAATTGGCATTCCTTTATATGTCAATTGATTTTTTTCACATGCACATTTAAGGATCTTTCCCTTATGTTTGATTGAAGAGAGCTTGATTATCATGTGTTGTGGTGAAGATTGCTTTTGGTCAAGACTTTTGCGAGTTCTGTGCCCCTCCTGGATATTGTTTCCTAATTCTTTCTCTAGATTAGTGAAATTTCCTTTATTAATTCATTAAACACATTTGTAAAACCAGTTTCTCTTTCTGCATCTTCTGGGACTCCCATAACTCTTATGTTTGACACTTTAGTAGTGTCTTTCAATTCTTGAATACTTTTTTTGGCCCAATCCAACTTTGCTTCCAGCTTTTTGTTTGTTTCCCCTAGGTGCCAGGAAATATCTTCTGATTTTGAAATTCTTTATTCTGCGTTCTTCATTCTATTTTGGAGAGTCTCCACTGCACGTTTAAGTTGCTCCACAGAATTTTTCATTTCTGATATATCAGCTTTCATTTGATTCATTTCCAGTGTGACATATTCCTTGAATGCCTGCTTTATGTGCTTCTTGTTGTTGATAAGAAGTTTTATAACAAGTGTTTTGAATTCTGTATCCCCCATTTTCTCAATGTCTTCCTCAGTTAACTCTGAGGTTGGCAATGGGTTCTGTTCCTTTGTTGGGGAGTCTTCTGTAATATTCATTGTCCTCTGTCTCTTCTTTTGCTCTTGGTCATTGTGCTTCTGGTTAGCATATATTCTTCTTGGGGCAAATTTCTATGCTCTGTCACCCACAAATCTATAGTTTGTTTTTCCTTATTGAAGTTGGTCCATGGCTCTTTGTTTGCAGTCATTTTTGGCACTCCTCCAGCAAGTTCCATGTCTGAGTTCTTAAGTTAGGTTTTCACCATAGTCTCATAACCTGTGGAGAATTACCGTATGCTTTCTGAGACAATATGCAGCCTGTGTTTTTTGTGTTTCATGTGTTCAAATGTTGTGTATGTGCATCTGTTATGAAGTTCCTTCTGTATGGAATGATTTTTATTGTGAAAAGAGTTTATGATTTAGATAGAATATTTGTTAACTTGGCTTTGCTTCTAGGTGAACTCAGAAGTGTAACTTTTGAAGAATTTATTTTGTTTTAACAGTGTCAGGTGCCATATTAGTACCACAATTTTCTAATTTTTCAGAAATCCATAGGAGTAAAAGTACGTTATGAAGTGAATGTCGGCTTCCTAGGAATCTTTCTAGGAACACTTACTTTAGGCACCAAAGATCTTGGTGTTGGTTACAAAAGGGATAGTCATACCCAGGGTAACATTTTTGATACTTTGGGACACAAAGGATGTTTTCCAAATACAACTCTGCTAAGCCTGAGTGCTCCTGAGTGCGTGTAACTCCAATAAAAGTGGCTGTAATACTGTCTAATGTCAAAGTGACCTTCTTCAATCATGATGGGGGATTGTGATTGCTGCTGGAGTTTATTTCACCCAAAAGTCATAGTTCCAGGACTGGAGGATGTGAATTGAACCCTGATCTGGCTTTATTTTGTATTGTCAAGCATAAATACAGAAAGATGGAATGCAAGCAATTTTTCTCCTGGGCCCAGGGGTAGATGTCACTGGATTCGATCAAATTATACTTATCATTACAATAATGTTATTGCAGGGAAATGTGGGATCATTACCCAGATCTCACATTATGGAAATCAGGTGTTGGTCATGGTGATAGCCAACTACATGAAGCAAAGTGTCACATATAGAACTTTCCATTTAATGTGAGTGAGCATGAATGACTCCCAAGATTCTACTAATGACATCAATAGCCCTATTTCTGCATGATACACAGACAGCTGTCCCCAGGTCTTATGCCACATACGTGACTGATGCTGAAGTTTGTTCCCATAGCTGTCATCACGATGAACTGATGAACTTGAACCTGCTGAGAGAAATTCCTCAAGTTGGGTTTCTTTCTTTCTTTCTTTCTTTCTTTCTTTCTTTCTTTCTTTCTTTCTTTCTTTCTTTCTTTCTCTCTCTCTCTCTCTCTCTCTCTCTCTCTCTCTCTCTCTCTCTCTCTTTCTTTCTTTCTTTCTTTCTTTCTTAATGGGATGCTGTTGGTGTTAGTGCCAGAAACCTAAGGAGAAACACACACACACACACACACACACACACACACACACACACACACACTGCTTGTTGAGTTGATGGTAGATCACAGGTTAGAGGCTGTACTCCTCTGTTGTGTGAAGTCTGTATCTTAGCACTCTTTCTGGAACTCAGGGGACATCCATACTTGTCCATCTTTCAACTGCTATGATAGGCTTAATAATTAGTTTGTCATTCCCATAGATAAGAGGCATATCACCACCTTTTCCTCACTACAATTCATTTATACATATGTCCTCAGACTTTTTTCTCTTCCTCCTATATGTCAAGTCACAAAGCTCATAGAATAGGTAGGAGTCAATTTTATGTTGGATGTTGGCATCAACTATTTTTCCTTCAAGATCTCAAGAAGTACTCTCTAAGGTTCCTGGTTCAAGTCTTAAGTGAATGCCTCATGAGGCTCATGTCAAAAAACACATGCAAGAAAGTGCAGATCCTATTTGATTTTGTTTGATTTGTCACCTCAAAGGCCTTATGTTTTCTATGAAATAATTTTAAGAAGCAGATTAAATTCCATCTTCTTATTGGTAGATAAGAGATCTATTGATTCTGCACCATTTAAGCAAAGGTTCAGGACTTGATTTTCCATACCAGTACTTCTTTTTCTGTTTTTTTTTTTTTTAATGGTTATTTCTGTGCCCTGAGTCTTTAGTATCTGCAGAGTTTAAAAGATCTATTTAATTCATATTTTCTCTGGATTTCTTAGTTATAATAGTTAAGCCAACAATTTTGCACTCACTACATCTCTAAATGTTACTTTGTTATTGATTTCATGGATTGTCTCTTTAAAAATTATACCACTGCTCAAGTTAAGACACTAATAGCCTTCATATTATTTTTAGAACCAAATAAACAAGAAAAAAGTGAAAGAATTTTGATGTCTTATAGAGAAATAATATTAAAAAATTAAAATCTAAGCATAACATTCTCTGCAATTTTGAATGTCCACTAGTATCTATCAAATTCCTTATTATAATATGTTATTATGAATTCTGATAGTTGATTGTACAATGGCTATGCCCTAATGAGAACTTATATTGTTGCTAAAGGTTAACAAATATCTGTTGTCTCCTTCAAAAGTGAGAAAGGGACTGAGTGAGTCATGACCATGAGAGGTAAATTCCTAATCTACTCAGCTACTTTAGCATCTTGATTCTGTTTTAGAATACTCTATTTAGAAGCAGTAAACCCTAGTGACCTTGAGAGACAATGCTGGATGCTCTCATTATTGTCCTAAGGCAGTTTCTATTTTTACAGTTTTACCCAGCATTCATCTGGCTTTAAACTAGGACACTAGCTTTCTGATTGTCTTGCTCAGCATCCAAATTTCTTTTCCTGAATATCACAGGACAGTTACAAATTTAACCATTGACTGCCTATACAGTAACATCAGACTGAAGATTCAAATACCGGGATGATGTTTACTTTTAACTATGATTCAGTTTAATTTCCAGTATTATGGTATTAGCAGCACAGAAAGAAATGAAATGTGTGCTGTCCACCTTGTGCTACACTGTTTTTCTTAAAGAAAAAAAAAAAGCAGATGCTTCAGAGTCTTGTTGATATCCAACAAACAATCTAGTTTAAGAGGCCATGGTATGGTATATTAAGCCTGTGATTTCAGAGTGAAATGAAATCAGTTGTTTGCAAAAAATTAAAGAAAAGAAAGGAAGAAAAAAGGAAAGATGAGGGAAGTATGGTTATGTTTTAACAACTGTAGCTATGCAATATATGAAAGCTGTTTTCTTTACATTAATGTTTTTAAAGAAATAAGGCTTGAGATGGACTTTTAGCCATATGAGGTCTTGAAATCCCTGTAGTCATACAGGGAAGATCAATTCTGAACACATATTTGCTCTTCCTTTTTTTTTTTTTCTTTTCTTAATTTCTGACCAAATTTTAACACCCACATTCTGTTTTGGTGAAATTTATCTTTAAAATGTAATTGCTAAAATGTAATTATTTTGGGTCAAATTAAGGATTTTATTGAATTTATTGGCATCACTTAATAGATTTCTTTTATTATCGCTTGTGTATGTATGACTCTGTATGTGTGTGAGAGAGAGAAAGAAAGAGAAAGAGAGAGCGAGAGAATCAGAGAATGACAGAGAATGTGACATAAGTTTGTTTTCATTGACTACCAATCTATGCCAGGATGGAAAGCAGGCTTAACAGGGAATAAATATAAGGGAGTTTCAACAACAAAACCTCAAAATATCTGTGGTTGTGTGTGTGTCACTTGTTTTGAAAGATTTCTAAGCCAGCTTGCTCAGACAAATTGTCATACTGAGATGCCTTTTCTGTAAATTTGCATCTGAATATTTTAAAACGTTGGATTTTTTGATGTCTGCATTTTCAAGGTCTAGTAAATATTATTAAATAAATTTATGTTTATTTTTCTCATTTTAAGTATTGAATTTGTCCTTTGGTTAATGACCTAATAATTTTATACTATAGATTCCGTTTAATGAAGTCAAAACCATATTTAAAGGAGATATTTCTACATTCTTATCTCTTTAAAACACTGGTATAATTTTTTAAATTAACAAATGTTTTGATAATTGAATATTATATTTCAACAAGTACATAAAGTGTATTTAAAATAATTCCTGCTACTGTTTCATTTCACATGCAGATTATTATCAGCTTGGTATTTGTAAATATTATTAAAATTAATTCTTATGATAAGTGATAAGAAATTATGAAAGTTAGTAAAGGTTTTAGTGTCACAAGTTTTCTATACAAACTCTAGTTGATACTAGAATGCTGGACTTTATACAATTCTCTATATCTACAATGTGAGGATACACTTAAATAACAGAATAATGGACTTGTGAGTGTGGCAGAGGGACTAAATGATTGTTACAGTGTGGGGCAAATGGGAGTTGGGGAGTGAGGAGGACAGGGTGACGGGAAAATCCCTAGCCTAAGAACTATATCATGAAGAAGAAACAAAAGAATAAATGAATACTAAAAGTCAGAAAGGGAAACGCTGTCAGGAATTATTTTGCAGATGACAAAATGAAATTTTTTGCAAAGACCTATTGCTGTCTGGTTGAGAAAGATATATTTAGCAGTTTCATTGGGAGTCCATCTTTGATTCAGAAGTAGAGCTACATTTCAATATGCATTTCTGTGACATAAGTGAAGCAACATGCTCAGGGAACTAAGCCAATCACACAACAAAAATTTCATGTGTTCTCTCTGATTTAAAGCAACCTTCCCACAAAATACAGTATCAATAGATATATAGGTAAGCTTTGCCCTTTATTTCATATGTCTTTGTAACCCAAAAACCTCATACAATATATGTGAAAGCATTTACTTATTTATTAATCTTACACATCTCAGTATTTAAAGCATATTTAAATAATTACATACATGTATGACTAAGATTTATTCTGTGATTCTGAAAGCATATATCACTGAGCGATTTAAAACTGGAAAAGAATCAAGAAGAGTAAGGTCTGTACCCAAACTCATGGATTAATTTTCTATTAGAAGGAATTGCTTAATAAATATGATACTTCCAAAATTGTGATTTTAAACTAATGAACGAAGTGCAGAGGATGAAGGGTTGAGGAGCAGCTACTGTAGGCTGGGTGGAAGAACGCTGTTTCACAGAGTGTGACATTTGAATAAGGAACCAGAGAGCAAGAGCAAATGGCTGCTGAAGTTGTTTACAGATGGGAGCAACTTAAATCAGGAAGTAAAAAGATTATTGAATTGTAATTATGATGAAGTAAGATGACAGAAGGAGATAATGGCAGGAATTCAGAGTTGAAAAGGGCAACGGAAGACATGTGGAATACTAAGTCAGTGTAAAAACTAGTTACTCAATGTCAGAATTTTAGGTGTAATTCAGAATACTGTAGACCATATAAAAAGCCTCAATCAAGTTTAGTGAACATGATGAAGGCAGCTTAATGACTAATGAAAAATTCCATGAAAGAGGTAATCCCAGTCTAGAACACTAAGAGGAAATTGCAACACAGAAAAAGCAGCAATCTATGGATATTTGTTTTGGCAGTGAGAAAAAACAAATGTGTAATAAAACTTTCTTGGATTTTTAGCCTGAACTGTCTTCACTCAGCATTATTTTAGTGAAAACTTCTATATTACAAACTTACCAATTGTGAGTTGTGCCATGAGTTAATATTCTAATGTTTTTAACTGAGAAGAGCTACATGATCAGCTAGATACAGAAGAAAACGTGGAACTAATTTATGTCTCTTGGTCTACAAGAATCAACTCATCTATAATTCAGTGTTCTTTAAATTATCTGTAGTAAGTTTTGGTTCCTGAGACTGATTTGATTGCCAGAAAAATTAAAAGAAACTACAGAGCTTGTGATACATATTAACACTGAGTGTTAGGACCAATTAACATCCAACATTTCAAAATGTGCAAAATGATACAGAGAAATGAACAAATGTACAAACAAGGTAGTTGATGTCAAAAGAAGCAAAGTGGATAATGTTATTTGAAAGGAATAAGCATCTGTCGAGTGGAGTTCTGAAAAGAATAATTTTATTTATTTTAAATGTCTGGATTAATGCATAAGTAAGCTAGAAAGCATTATATTTTCCTAGTAGTATGAAGATAATAGTTTACTATTACTACACAACCAATGCGTTTACTCAGTGAAGAGATTGCACTAAGTAGAAGTGCCCAAGAACACCAATTGGAATGCAAATACTTATCTTATGTTAAGGAAATAAATCAAATGTATTCTTCCCAAAAGATGCTAACAATATTAAAGACATTAAAATATAAAATGTTAAAATTTAAACGATAGGGCCCGGCACCATGGCCTAGTGGCTAAATTTCCTCATCTTCAATGCGCCAGGATCCCATATGGGCGCCTGTTCTAATCCCAGCAGCTCCACTTCCCATCCAGCTCCCTGCTGGTGGCCTGGGAAAGCAGTGGAGGATGGCCCAAAGTCTTGGGACCCTGCACCCACCTGGGAGACCTGGAGGAGGTTCCTGGCTTTGGATTGGCACAACACCGGCCCTTGCGCTCACTTGGAGAGTGAATCATCAGATGGAAGATATTTCTGTCTCGCCTCCTCTCTGTATATATCTTACTTTGCAATAAAAATAAATCAATCTTAAAAAATTAAAATGATACATCATGAATGCAAACTGTTAAATTTAGCATACTTAAATAAATATCAGATGTAGATTTTAGAGCAAATAAGTATGAGAGAGTTCAAGAATAGCATTCGTAATGAGTAAAACTTAATCTCACAGATATTATAAGCCGAGAGTTTCATCCAGTTAATAGCAGAATATCAGACTACATGAAGCAAAACTAATGGAACTGAAAGGAGAAATGAAGAATATTCAAGGATGAATTCCATAACTTCCTTTCAGTAACTGATAAGCAGGAAGAAAGAAATCATGGAAATGTGAACATTAGTACCCAGCAGCACAGAAGACAACTCAACAACAGCACAATACAAATTCTACTCATGAGTATGCAGAACGTTTATCAAGATAGATTACAGTCTAAGCCATAAATAAGCTTTTTCACTGTAAAAAGACTCAACCTTTGCACAATTATATTCTCTGATGAAAAATAAAGTCAATAAAATTAGAAAACCAACTCATCTTTGGAAACTCAGTAACACATTTTAAATAATCCATTGCTCAAAGAAAAAATTCATACAGAAATTATGCGTGATGCATTCAAAAAAAATTCCCAGATGCTGATTAAAGGACATACTTTAAGTTTTGTTCAAGGCCTAGGCTTGTAGCCTAGCATGTAATGCCGCTGCCAGCAATTACAGCATCCGTATGTGCAGTGGTTCCTGTGCAGGCTGTTCCACTTCCTATTCAAGTCCTTGGTAATGGTATAGAAAGTGCAGAAAGCCTGGCTCAAATGCCTGGATCCCTGCCACAAACATGGGACACTCCAAAGAACACCTTGGTTCCTGGCTTGAGCCTTGCCCAGTGCCGGTTGTTGTGGTCATCTGGAGAGTGAACCAGAAGATGGGAGATTTCTCTCTCCATTTCTTGAAGCAAGTCCTGCTTTCAAAGTAAATAAAACGTAATTTAAAATTAAAATATTTATTCAAAAGGAAAAAAGGAAAGAAAATATTTTTAAACTGAATGATAACTACAACATTATAAGGTGATAGTAAAGAAATATTAAATTCATGTGATTTTTTTACCTTCTTATCTCTTTAAAACACTGCATAATTTTATAAATTAATAAATGCTATGATTTAATATTATATTTCAATATATGTATAAAATATATTTAAATAATCTCTGCTACTTCCATTTTATTTCACATCCAGATTATTATCAACTTGGTATTTGTAAATATTATTAAACATTAATTCTAATGGTGAACGTGACAACAATATACCAAAGTTAATGAAAGTGAGCCAATGAAGAGAATAGTTAAATCCAGTGAAATACTCTTACATAGCAAAAAGAAATGTAGAAAAGCAATTTAGCAAGTTAAACTCAAAGCAAACATTATTAAGGAAAGTGCAGAAACCATAAAGTAGTAAACAGGAAAGCTATCGGCAGAACAACAATAAAAGGAATCAGAAGATGTTCTTTAAACACATTTCTAAAAAATGACAGCTAGGAATCTAAACTCACTAATAAACAGTAACAGGAAGAAGAGGGAATCTCCAGGGGAACAGCCATTTCTCGATCATATATTAATAAATTTACATCACAGACCATTCAGCAACAAAAAAAGATAATAAGAGACTACTAAAAAATATCTACATGCTGCTAAACTGGATAGTCCATATCATATTATCAAATGACCCCCCACCAAAAAGAAAAAACAAATTCTGCGAAGCCCTCACAGGGCTTTCTGAAAACATTTACAGATATTTTAAAATTACTATTGAAATTCAAAGTAAACAGTGGCTAAAACATTGAAACAGAGAAACAAACCTGGAGTACTTTGATTTCATGATTTATTACAGATATTAAAGGAATTAAGAAAGTGTGATGTAGTCTTCATCACAATTATAGAGATTGATGGAACAGAAAACCAAATCTCTAAAAACTCAGTGGCCAATTGGGTTTTGAGTAAATGCCAAGGTAACCTGATGGGGAAAATAATCTTTTAAAAAATGATGCTTGAAGAAAGATATATCTTTATTGAGCAAGCTTCAGTCTTATCTCTTGTGCTATACTTAAAGTAATGGTTCAACAAGTATTATACATTGGTCTAACTCAATGGGCTGAAACTTAAAAATCTGAGGTGAAGGCAGAAGAAAAGCTTTGTTGCATTCAATTAGCAAGATGTTTCTTAGGCCATTAAGTACATTCACAAGCAGTAATGAAGGTAATCAAATGGACTTCAGAAAGTGAATACATTTTATTGAAAAAGACATACTAAACAAACCCAGAAAAGAGGTAGAGATGAAGATAAAAGTTTTGTCAATCACAGAACCCAGGAAGAAAAGTTGTAATAGTTGCAGCTTGTGAAATCATATCCCAGTCCCTGAGCTGAGAATCTGCTGAGCTTCTTAACACATGCTTTAGCCAGCGCACACCCTCAGACAACAAGTGGTAGTTTAAATCTGTGAGTCCCTACTACTCATCTGTGAGACATGAATTCAGTGACTACTCTTTGGCCCCGCCCTGGGCTCTTGAAGACATAGGGAAGTGAATCAACAGATGGCATTTTTCACTCTCTCGCCCCTCTCTGCATTTCAAACAAACAAAATAACCCAGTTAGTTTCTGTTTTGTTTTTCTTTTTTTTTTTTAACACCAGAAGAATGGTAGTTGTTTTTTTTTTTTTATTTTTCCTTGTGATTATTTTCTACTTGTGAAGTGCTGATATCTTTAGCTAAGTGGAATGAGGTATATTATTGTAAAAACTAGAGAAAAAATAGATAATGAAAGAGGAGGGTGAGTGCTAATATGAGTAGGTGAGGTCTGGAGTTGGAAGTATTAGTAAGCTCCTAAATACGTATGGTGATGCAAGTGAAATTTGTCCTTTTTAAATAAATAGATAAACAGTAGAAAAAAATGAACATCGCAACAAAGTGTTAATGTCTAGAATTTGCTCACATAAATAACTCCTGTGATTAATAATCAGAAATCTAAGTCCCCAAGTGAAAATTACAACTGATTTGACCAGAGAGCCATGCAAATTAATAAATCAAATAGATTCAATTACTCAACAATGTCATAGTTTATCTTAAAAGACAACATTATCTAGTGTTACAAAGGACTTTGAATAACTGGAGATCTCATAAATCATTTGTGGGAGGCAAAACAATACAATCCTGTAAAAAAAAACTACATAGTATTGTATTTCACACTTAACAAACACACCATATGACAAAGCAACTTTAAAGTGAAGTGGAAATACCTGTTAACAGAAAAATTATATTTACATATATATATATATATGTGTATATATATATATATATATATATATATATATATATATATATATATATAAAATAATACATGCTCCTAGCAGCATTATTCAAAAATTTCCAAATTTGGAGTCAATACACATGTTTATTTTTTGGAGAGATTATTATAATGTTACTTTATTTATGTATTACATTTTCAACGTTATCACATTTGGTTTGCACTTAATGATATCCGCAGTATGTTGGAGTAGAGGAAGAACAATGAATCATTGGACAGTGTCTATACACATCTCGATGGGTCATTGAAAAGGGCCAACCCTCTGTCTGCAGTGCCAGTATCCTAAATGGAAGCTGGTTGTGTCCCAGTTGCTCCAATTCTGATCCAACTCTGTGCTTTTGGCCTGGGAAAGCAGCAGAGGAGTGTCAAAGAATGGTTCAAGTCCTTGGCCCCTAAACCCGCAAGGGAAATCTGGAAGAAGCTCCAGGCTTCTGGCTTCGGATCACCTCAGCTCTGGCTCACGTGGCCATTTGGGGAGTGAACTAGCAGGTGGAAGTTCTTTCTCTGTGTTTTTCTCTCTTTCTGTAACTCTGACTTTCAAGTAAAAATAAATTAATGATTGACGGTGCATCACAATACATTCAGGAAATCTCACTTGTGAGACATACTCCAAAGAAAATTAAATCCGAATATCAAATGCTTAGCTGTACTACATGTTTAGAGCCTTTCTGGACATTGGAGTGAAACAGAGATCAAGAGCTTTCTCTTTCCCTGTTTCCATCCGTCCAAGAGTCTTACACTCCTTTTCACTCCCACACCGCTACGTGCTTCTCAAAGAAATTAAATCTAAACGGAATGAGAGTTGTAAGGGTAATATGAAGACCTTAAACTTGAAGAACCAGCGCCTTTCTGATAGGAAACAGAAAGCTGTTACTTCTGAGTAAAAAGGAACTTATTGAAATGTTAACTAAGAGGGCTTTCTGGTATACTGGAATGTCCATGGTGCACATATGTGTTTATGTATTTAAACTGCAATAATAAAATTGTTTATCTTATGTAAGTTTTAAGTCAAATACAAGAATTCTTTTACTGATTTTCTTTCACTTTCTTCCGTAATGTGCTAAGGCTTAATAGGTCTTATATTGATGAATATTCTTAATTTGTTTCTTAATTTGTGAGTGCCATAATATGCACATACGTATGTATTTGCTTTTGATAGTGTTGATGTTGAGGCAATAGAAGGAAGAGTTTAAAGGACCTAAAATAGTGGTTGACTCTCTTCTTAATTTGATTTTGCTTCGTTTGACTTTTTTTATTATATCAAGACACTTGATACTAATATTTTATATTGAGATTAATGTATAAATATCAGTTTATGATATATTGGTATCAGAATTCAAGACAGTTTAAGATGTTTGTAATACTTACAATTACCCCAGTGCTACAATAATGTCAGATGGCCCTATTAAATAAATCAGAATTAATTAAATATATATGCACTTACAATTCTCAGGGTGAAATTGCCTAATAGCCTTTCATTGGATAAGTTCAGAGAAACAGAGAAGGAAGATCTCCAGTCCTGTTGTTCCCAGTTACAAAGGACCTGTTTTCCTGTATGGATGACAATGATCTCACTGGACTGAATAATTACTGTCCTCATTCTTCTCACAGCTGGCAGATGATGTAGGAGAGCCAGTCGTAATTACCTGATGGTCTCTGAATAAGCAAGAGAAAGATCTGTAGTTCAGTGATTCAATCATTGAATAACAACTATTGCGAGACCCATTAATAGGCTTTTATATGCAAATGGCCATAAAATAATTTTTAAATATTTCAGCAGTATTGACACTATTTAGAAAATTTATATGATATGATCTTATAGCATTTCCACACAATAATAAGACTGTTAGACATTTAGCTCTGCTGGAAATGTTACTGAGGAGCTGTTTAAATTACTGAGGCATTTAGAAAATCAATCTAATTGACGTGTATTGCACCACATTAAAGTATACATTGTAATGAGTTTTGACAAATTTATTCGCTCTTGTAACCATTAAGAAGTGGAACATTTCCTTCATGACTGTGCCACTTGCAGTTAATTCCATCTTCTTATCCTCAGATCCAGACAACTCTTGATCAACTTTTCATTCCTATAGATTCTATCTATATAATCATGTAATCCTATGTTATCAAATTTATGCCTGTGTTTCCAGCAGAATAAACTCTGCACTTCTTTTTTCATTGCATTTGAAATGATTTTATGTGTATTTTGTTTCCATGTGCTATCTGGCAGCTTCAGCGATCTGGTTAGAGTACTATGGCTGAATAAATGCCCAATAAGCTTTATTATGTAGCTTTTACTACAGCCACTGGACAAATCTCTAGTTAGAGTGTGCTGTGAGTTAAACACTGGTGATACAACACCGATCCCAGTGCCTATTATGTCCCAAGGCAAAGCCTGGACACAGGAAATGCAGCGATGCATACAAGGGGACTCAGTAACATTAGGTGCTCACAGAAGAAACATTTTTTTATTTTAATGAGTTTATTATGTGTGAGACAGAAAGAAATACAGGAAGGTCAATAGAGAGGTGTATCTTTCATCCACACATTTCCACGTAAACACTCTAATATGGGATGTTGACCTCCTAAGGTAAGACCTTTCCACTATCTCAAACACCCTCCTCTTCACAGAATTTTGTGTGACATCCCATCAAGGGCCAGAAGATTAGTTAAGAATCTTCAGGTGAACATGGCAAGGAGATAATTTCAGTCAAAATACAGAATGGCAGCAATAGTCACTGCTGAATTTTGTTGGACATCAGCAAACAGCAAGTAGACTCAGCTAGCAGGTGACGTCAGAGCCAGAGACAGGGCAATTCATGGGTGAAAAGCAAAATTCCTACCCTGTCAGTGCAGATGTTCTGAGGGGTATAAACACTGAAATTGTACCCACTCACTCTGCATGTACCAGAAGGATGCTGTTTGGTCTTGGACTAGCACTTATAGCAACCCATTAAAAAAATCCAGGTCTGGCATGAGGATGTACCTTATTGTGCCGGGATCCGTAACACAAGCTCCAGCATCACCCTTGCCTGTGTTGGTAACTGGGAGGGCAAGGGAAGATTTCATCTTTACCTTGTAGTCCTGGGCCTATTGATGTTGAAAATGCAATCTATGGACAAACCTGCACTAACTTACAATATGTGGAAGAGTTTGCTCGCGTTACTCAATTTAGCAGATGGCTACATGTGTTTCCAATTCCTAGTTCATATCACAAACCATATTGCAGCATCATGACTGCCATAAACAGCACTAACTTCCTCAAATCCACTGGGATCTCCTCACTGAGACCCATTTCAGTTTTCTCAATCCATAATTGCCACTGCAAAATCTCTATGTACCTGTTACCCTGAGGACACACAACAGGGTGCAGTTCACATCCCTCAGTCCTGGAGGATACGATTTTGCTGTTGTAAGCACCAGTCCTGCTCACCCAGCCAGAATTAGAGAAGGATCCGTGCATTTTACACAATTCTGGAGATATACCTAAGATTGCCACATTCCTCAGTATCAATACAGCTTTCCAGTGAGTCAATGGGCCCTCACTCTGGTGTCCCCGGCACCCAAGATGAGGCTCGGGCTGTCACAATTCCTAGTATGACTGACTTTGAGTTCTCTGGGGCCTGAAGTTACACACTGTGCGAAGCCACATTTACCCCTTCTACATCGACGAACTATTGCAGATACCCCTCTGTACCACTGGCATACATTGTTGACAGCGACTAAAGAAAACTAAATTCTTTAGACAATACAAAATAGGCCAATCCATAATCCAAGGGATACCATGCATTTCATCTAAATTCTACATCATTTTCCAATAAAGCTTTTCCCATAAGGCATGGGCTATTACATCATCTATGCAGAGATCGCCATAGAGACACCGCAACATGGAAAGAAAGGGAGCATAACGTGTCTAAAAGAACACACTGAGTCTCCATAATACAATTCTTCTAGCTGAGAGAATAAAAAATAAATTATATCAAGTGGAGGAAGAATTTCTATTCTTGAGGATAAAAAGAAAGAGGTGAATGAGAAAGACTGAAGAAAACCAATATGAAATGAGGGCTATCATTAAGTGACCAAGCATTCCTACCGTAGAAATTCCTGAGAGAGAGGAGAAGGGAAAAGGGCTTTGCGAATTTGCTAAATGATATAATTGTTGAAAACTCCCCAAGTCCTGAGAGAGATAAGAACACCATATTACATGAAACTCAAAGGCTGCCCAGCAAACTCAACCAAAAAGAAAAAAATGCTCAGACAAATTTTAGCCAAATTGTTGAAAGTTAAGGACAAAGAGAATCCTAAAAGTATTAACAGTAAAGCATTAAATTATAGATTATGCAAAATCAATTAGATGCACAATATTCTTCTCATTAGTAACTTTGCTAACTAGATCAGGGTGGGATGATGTATTGAAAAACTTAAAATAAAAGGAACATCTCAGAATATTATATCCAGAAAAAAATTAACTCTTAGAAATAAACAAAACAGGGTCCAGTTCAATGACTCAATGAACTACACTTCCCCTGGCAAGTGCCAGAAATCCCTAGGGTTCCTGGCTTGCTCTTCCACTTCCCTGGATTCTGGCTTCAGGCTTCAGAGTAGCTCAGCTCCAGCCTTTGCCTTCATTTGGGGAGTGAACCAGCAAATATAAGATCTTTCTCTCAGACTCTCCTTTTTTTTTGTAAATCTAATTTTCTAAAAATAATAAATAAGTCTTTTTCACTATTATTTAAAGAAAGAAGTCAAGGAAACAATCCATTTCCCAGATGTTGAAAAAAACATAGACTGCATGATGCTTATATTAATGCTGACAAATACATCAATAAAACAGAATCAAAAGCCCAGAAATTAGTCCTTGTACACAGCCAACTGATTTAAAATTATCTATCATCTATCTATCTATCTATCTATGTATATATATATATTTTTTTCAGGATCCTGGGGCTGAGTACATGTTAAGACTTTGGGCCCTCTTCTGCTTTTCCCAGGCCACAAGCAGGGAGTTGGATGGGAAGTGGAACAGCCATGACACTCACCAGCACTCATATGGGTTCTGCACATGTGGGGTGAGGATTTTAGCCACTGAACCATTTCATCTGGCTGGCCCAGGTTTCCATCTTCCTTTCTCAGACTCATCAGGAAGAGAGAGCGATTCTCCAGTACCTGGCTTCTTAGGAGTTTAGGGAGACAAATGTTATGTAATACTGCCCCAGGTACTAAATTAAGGAAAGTGTAGGTTGGTGAAGGGCTCATTTGACACAGGGGTACAAAGGATTGAGAAGTGAGGGGATGTGGCTTCCTATCCATGAGGCTCAGGTAATTGGCGCCACACCCATATCAATATGACCTAGGTTTAATATCCAGAATACATCAGCATCTAAAAAAAATTCAGCAAAATTACCTAAAAACCAATCTGTTTTAGAAGTGGACTCACTGACAGTACTTAACAGAAGAAAAGCTAATGATTAACAAATGTATGAAAAAATGCTCAAAATTACTAGCCATCAGAGAAATACAAATCAAAACCACTCTGCTCTTGTCAGCATGCCTTTATCCAAAGCATAGAAGAAATACTTGCTGCGGAAGATACAGAGAACGGGCAACAAGTACACTCAGTTTATGGAAATTTAAATTTAACTTTGTAGGCAAGAATATGGAGAGTTCTTTAAATGCTAGAAATAGACTTCCAATACAAATCAGAAATTCTGCTACTGGGTACATATCCCCAAAACATGAACATATTATGTTAAAAAGATTCCTACAAAACTAGGTTTATAACAGTATGGCTCACAATGACTATAATGAGGAGTCAACCAAGGCATCATGCTCCAGATGACTAAAGAAAATGTGATATGTACACACACACACACACACAGAAGTATTCAGTTATCAACAAGATTTTAATTCTACCGCTTGAATGCAAATCAGGACATTACGTTTTGCAAAGTAGGCAGAGAGGTACACAAGAGCAAATATGGAATCTTCTCCCTTGTGTTTGGGAAATAAAATTATTTTAAAAAGGAAAAAAAAGAACAAGAGAAGTGTCTGCAGGTGTTAATGTTCTTACTAATGTGATATTATCCATCTGTTTTTATATATCTGTCAAACAGTTTTTTATAATGATATACTAAGATAGTTTAGTGATTATTTTCAAATTTATTATATGTTAGTGTACTGAACTCTCTTCTCTGATTGTTTATATTTCCAATTTGCATTCCTACTAAACCTTCCATTTTTTTGTTTTGTGCTGTATACTATCCGTACTTTTTATTTATTGGAAAATAAGCCTTTCAATGCAATAAAAGTTACAAAAATAGCATCTTGCGAAAAAGAAGAGTGGAAGTTACATATTAGCAGTTACATTCAAGATTACATTTGAAAGAAAACAAACCTAAAAGCTGTCTAAATATAAGGTGAAAATGAAAAGAGTTAATGATATGGGGATGTTAATAAAACCATTAAGTACAACCATGATCATAATAAAAAACAAATAAAACTATTGTAGTAAGATGAATAACACTCAAAATGATAATTGGATGTTAGAATCATTACTTGATTTTAAAAATCAAGAATACATTAAAATATTCAGTAATCACTAATTTTATGTTGCTAATAATTGATACTCAGCATATTGCAAAGAAATTTTAATAAAAACAAGGAAGAATGGGAAAAATATCTCTTTCGGGTTTTAGAAATTAATTTCATTGGAATAGCTTCAGAATTTCATTGCAATAGATTCAAACTCAGTGGAAATAATAATTTTACATAACACATAGTACTTCCCTTACTTGGAGCCTTCAATCACACATAAAATCCACATTCGTTTTAATCATACAATTATTGTTTTTCAGCATTAAATGATTTATTGGACTGTAAGAAACATTTAGCATGGCAAAGAGGTGATCAGATATTTCAGCAAGTTCTCATAACAGCTATGAGTTTGGAAGAAGTAACAAATATAGTAATAGGCTTACTTAAAATTCATGGCTATTTAAATAAGTCGATGTCACATCATATCTTTATATATAGACAGCAAGATTCGGTAAGTCATGTGTGAAAGAACATCACTTATTCATCTTTTCAAGTATGCAAAGAACGTGCAGCATGATTTACAAAGTGAAGTCTGTTTCACAAGAGCATTTGGAGGAGAAGCAGCCCCTGTGGTGAAAGCGTGCTGACAGTGTACTGGAGAGCAAACATGTTCTGTGTCTGTCTAGATGTCAATATTGGCTACGTCGACACAGCTACTCATACATGTGTATATCATATTTTCTGATTGTAAGATAATTTCTAATATAAACTTTATCTAAGAAGTTTATTCAAAAGAATCCTTGCCGAAGACATCAAAGTGTTATCCTCACTACCTCTTTTTCCTTAGAAGAAGTAAGTGAGGCAGGAGAGTCAATCATTTTATGATGGTTTACATAATAATTGAATGACATCATTAATATGAGTCCTAGATAGAATACAAATACAACACAATAAACTGTAAGTTTCAAAACATTTTAATGAAGCCAAATATCAGCTTGTTATTTTCTTGACATTTACCTTTAACTTAAAAATATTTAGTGCTTAATAAACAGTGGTAATCTAATTACCAGTTCTCTTGCTAGGATTGTTATAGAACTTAAAAAAAATTGCACGTTTTTTAGTGTGTCAGAGCCATTACTTAGCTTAAAATTATTGTTGAGTATTAAAGAAATAAAATCTGACTGATTTAACAGAATAATTATAAATTCCACAGATAACACTACTGAAATTAGAATGAAAAAAATTTAGGAAGAATATTTTAATTTGAAAGTTTATAAACTTTTATTTTAAACAGAGTGAAATTTAGACATTTGAGCTATTTATTTTGGATTAATTAATTATTTTAGGATGTAATTAGAAAAACATCTTTTCACTATTGTATCCTTAATACTATGACTATTTTGAAATTATTTATGCTATATTATCCTAAAGATTTTAAGTGATTTTAAGTGTGCCTTTTAATTGAAAGCCTCAAAATTGAAGAAAATTATCAAAATTATGCTCTGCATCATATATCAATTATCTACAAACTTATCTATGTAACTCTAAAACTATGCGCCCATCATCTGTGCGTTTTCTTATCTATGAAAATAGTGAGAGATAGGTAACCACATGGGCAGAGAAAAATATCTCTGTTAGAGTAGAATAATTTTTATTATGTGTATAATAGAATGGAGTTAGACAAAACATCTCTTTGGCTTCTATGTTAATAATTTATACTAAAAAACAAAAACAATGCAAGAACTAATGTGTGAAATTTTCATGTGGAATGTTGTAGAGTGTATTAATAGAATTTTAGGGTCATTTTTAAAAATCAGTATCGGTTGCAAGTGGAAGTTTCTCTTTTGCAATGGATAAATTTTGTGAGAAGACCCTTGAAGGAGTCATTTTTGGTTTAACCATGTAATCAAAGTTAACTTTGCTTTTAAGGGCATAGTCATCATGAGCCTTCTCATATGATTCATTAATAATAAATAATTGAGTTTTATTTCTTTGCTCTCTTGACAAAAAATATGAATGAGTCTAAACATGATGTAACTTAAGATAACTCACACAATAACTTGCTTGCTCCATTAAAAATACCAAAAATTTAAAAAAAAGAAGTGACTAAGAGTAGTAGCTAAGGTAGTTAAAAATGATATAAAATTAGCCTTATAGGTGATGCTAGGTGCCATTACAAAAAAAGATAAATCAATATGTAAATAAATTTGCCAGTCTGGTGATGAAATTTTAACATGAACTCTTAGTACCAAAAAGCTTTGATAATGATGTTAGATCGCCTGATTCCTTTATCTTACAAAATACATGTGAAAGTCTTTCCCAGGTCACAATGGGAAGTGGAAGAGCCAGGACATATACTGAGGATGGCGCTGCAGACAGGGTTTTGCCTGTTGAGCCATGGTGTTGGTCCTGTGTCCACCTGTCAGGGAGCCAAGCATTTGGGTCAGATGGCATGGGGGTGTTATGAGCATAGCTCCTCAGTTAGCAAGGCTATGAGGAGTTTCCAGCTGCATGGCAAGGCCTGACAGAATGTCTCTAAGCACTTCATTTCTTCCTCACCCCATTGTATGGATACTCAATCACATCTCTGATATTTCAAGGAATTATTCTATTTCATAGAATTATCCTGTTGTTTTTCTGCAAATTTCTCTGCCTATTTTACATAGGTTTTTTTATTTTTATACTGATGTTGATGTACAGTTTGTTCATCTTTATGGGCATAGGTACTTTGGAGATAAAATAATTTCAGAAAGACATTATGATATGTTATAGATGGGTATTAACACAGAATTAACATAGATTAGTGCAACATCTCATACTAAGGCAAAAATAGGGGATCTTTAAATGGCTGAATAGGGAAAAGCTTTCCTGGCTTTTACAACAGGAATGTAGTAGAAGAAAAGCAAAGAAGTTCATTTCAGGGAGAGTTGGAGAGATGTGTGCAATGCACACACTGCAGATTGTAGATAGACACTGTGGAGAAATGTGGACAGCAAGGTCACATGGTGGTGATTTAGGATACCACTATTGGCTCTTGCAGCCTGGGACTGGAAGGGCAGTGTGCTCAGAACAAGGTGGGGGTGACCATTCAGCCAGAATCACTGCTTATGTGTGTGTGTGTGTGTGTCTAATGAACCACAATGACGTAAACTTGGACTGGAGCCAGAGCAGTGGCGAAGTGTCCCCAAAACGTCATGGGAGGATCACAGCTTTCTGCAATACCTCCACACAGGCACTTGGACCATCTAATGGTTAGCAGTGTTAGCTGTGCTGGCTTTTGCATCCACCAACTTTGAAAGGCAATGCTGCTGATAACGTTGCCTGATGTAGAATGTAGACCACACTGATTTCAAGTTCAGACTGGAACCAAAGCACAAAGCAGTGTATCCACAATCATCATGGGTAGGAGCCAACTTCTTTCTACCCCACCCTCCACAGGGGTATCCAGATCATTCAAAACTGTCCTCACTTGGAGAACTCCATGGATCCTTTGTATAATTCATGTATTTTTTGTTGGGAGGATTATATCTGCTGTGGGTAAACTCTGGGCATTGGTCACCTGGAGAAATAAGAGGTGAGATGTTGATTATTTAGGAGAGATATGATTTCCTTCTTCCTGCTGACAAGTGCAGAGATCTAGCAAGCCCAATTTGGGTGTCTGCTTTGACTCTAACACTTGAGTACTAGCCAATGTACCCTGGCCCCAACAAACACACACCTCTACATGAATAACTCAACCAATGCATGGAGACATGGTTCAAAGATATAAATCATTGCAGAAGAAAATGAGTGTTTTCAGAATGCCTAAAAATGAATGCAGAAACGCAAGAAATTAAGAAAGTACTTGGGTAAGAAAATGACAAACACCACGGAAATGCAAAGAATCATCAAGGATTACTAATATCACACATATGCCAAGACATTGGAAAAAGTAGAAGAAATGGGTAAATCTGTGTACAAATGAAACATAGTGATTGTATTATGTTGACATATTAAATCTAACTAAATTACTGAGAGACTGAATCATTAATAAAGACTCTCTCAACAAAGAAAAACCCAGAATCAGATGATTTGAATGCTGAATTCTACCAAAATCTTCATTGAATAATTGCAAATTTTCTCAACCTATTCAAAGTCATTGAAAGGAAATGAATCCTTCCAAACTCCTGTTTTTTTTTTTTTAATTAAGATTTATTTATTTCTATTGGAGAGTTGGATTTACAGAGAGAAGAGACAGAGAGAAAATTCTGTTCAGTGGTTCAGTTCCCAAGTGGCTGCAACACTAAGAGCTAAGCTCATCCAAAGCCAGGAGCCAGGAACATCTTCGATGTCTCCCACATGGGTACAGGTTCCCAAGTCTTTGGGTCATCCTTAACTACTTTCCCAGGCCCAACAGGGATGGGAAAAGGATGGGAAGAGGGGCAGCCAGAACACAAGCATGGAATCCTGCCACATGCGAGGTGAGGACTTCTGCCACTAGGTTATCATGCCAGACCCTAAAACCCCTTCTATGAAATCAACTCAACATCAAGAATATAGAAAAATACAGAAAAGAATAAGAACTATTGATCAATAGCTAAGATGAACAAAGATGTAAAAATCCTCACCAAAATACTAGCAATTCAAAACCTAAAATCATTAGAAAAATTGCTTACCTAGACCGAGTAAAATTTACTTCTAATGTACAGGGATGGTTCAAATATGCTAGGATATAAATGTGATGCATCACATTAACAAATTGAAGAATGAAAATCACATTATTATCTCAATAGAAGGAGAGAAAATATTTGATAAAATATGACATTCTTTCATTATAAGAATCATCAGCAAATCTGGTAAAAAACATATTGCTGAGCACAATCAAGAAATATATGAAAAACTCATGGTCAGCATCATAACAAATGGGGAAAAGTTGGAAGCATTTTCACTAAAATTGAGAAACATATTAGGATGCCCACTTTCACCATTGTTATTTAATACAGTCTTTGAAGTTTTAAAAACTCATTATGCAAGAAAAAATCAAAGCGAAACAAATTGGAAAGGAAACCGTTAAATTATACCTGACTACAGATGACCATGATTCTCTATATAAAGAAACCAAAAGATTTTACTAAAAAAGTTTGTTAAAGTTGCAGGCTATAAAATCGACACACAAAAATAGTCGCTGTATATTCAAACAATATCATGCTTGAGGTGGGGTAAAAAGAAAAAAAGAAACTTGTAAGAGCAATCATATCCAAATTAGTTGAAAATCTTTGCAAAACCTTGGGGTAAATTTAATCAAGAAAGTGATATATTTATAAAGTTTAAATTTAAAACTACAGATCAATCTCCCTGATGAACATTGATGCTAAGATTCTCAACAAAATCCTCGCCAATAGAATTAAAAAAAAATCAGACAGATCATTTATCCAGACCAAGTAGGATTCATCCTGAGAATGCAGGGATGGTTTTCATACAGAAATCCATAAATGTGATACACCACATCCAAAAACTGAAGAACAAAAATCATATAATAGTATCAATAGATGCAGAAAAAAGCCTTGAACAAAATCCAACATCACTGTATGTTAAAAACCTTAACCAGGGTAGGCACAGAAGGAGGAATCCACAACATAATCAAAGCAATATATGAAAAACCCAACGCCAGCATCATGCTGAATGGAGAAAAACTGGATCCCTTTCCACTGAGATCTGGAACAAGACAAAGATGTCCGCTATCACCTCTGCTATTCAACATAGTCCTAGAGGTACTCGCAGAGGCGATAAGACAAGAAAAAGAAATCAAAGGAATTCAAATAGGAAATGAAGAAGTCAAGCTTTCACTATTCACAGATGACATGATCCTTTACATAGAAGAACCAAGAGACTCAATACAGAGACTGCTAGAACTTATACGAGAGCTTGGTAGAGTGGCAGGGTACAAAATTAATGAACAAAAATCAACAGCCATAGTGTATGCAAACAGCCCCAAGATGGAAAAAATCTAACCAGCAAGATACCATTCAAAATAACAGATAAAAGTATGAAATATCTACGAATAAATCGAACCAAAATGTAGGAGACTTTTTTGAAGAACATTACAAACTACTTAAAAAAGAAATTGAACAAGACCTCAAAAGATGGAGTAACATCCCATGCTCCTGGATAGGCAAAATCAATATCATTAAAATGTCTATACTACCAAAAGCAATATATACATTCAATGCAATCCCAGTCAAATTACCCAAAACATTCTTCATTGAACTGGAAAAAATGATACAAAGGTTCATCTGGAAACACAAAAAACCACGGATAGCTAGAACTATCCTGAAGAACAGGAAGTTAGCAGGGGGAATCACAGTTCCGGACCTCTGGACATACTATAGGACAGTGGTTATCAAAACAGCGTGGTACTGGCACAAAGATAGAAAGGAGGATCAATGGAACAGAATAGAAACAACAGAAGGAAAACCACATAGATACAGCCAAATAATCTTTGACAAAAAGACAGACGACAATCCAAGCAAATGGGAAGGTCTCTTCAATAAATGCTGTTGAGACATCTGGATGATAGCCTGCAGAAACAAGAGGATAGACCCCCATCTTTCACCATACACTAAGATTATATCTAAATGGATAAAAGACTTAAGCCTACACCCAGAAGCCTTCAAACCTTTGGAAGAAAATATTGGAAACACCCTGCAAGATTTAGGTGTAGACCCTGACTTCCTAAAAAGAACACCAAAAGCAATAGCAATCAAGACCAGAATAAACAAATGGGACTTCATCAAATTAAGAAGCTTCTGTACAGCAAGGGAAACAATCAACAAAGTAAAAAAGCAACCGACAGAATGGGAGAAGATCTTTGCACATTGCATAGGCGATAGGGGGCTAATCTCCAGAATATACAAAGATCTCCAGAACAACCAAAACAGCAAAACAAACAAACCACTCAAAAAATGGGCACGGGAAATGGACAGATGTTTCACAAAGGAACAAACCCAAATGGCAAACAAACATATGAAAAAATCCTCAAGTTCCCTGGCAATAAGGGAAATCCAAATTAAGACGTCAGTGAGGTACCACCTAATGCCAGTAAGATTGGCCACAATAAAAAGAAAAAAAAAAAAAAACACCAACAACACTCGTTGGTGAGGTTGCGGGGAAAAGGGAACTCTACTCCACTGCTGGTGGAGCTGCAGGCTGGTACAGCCTCTATGGAAATCAGTATGGAGAACACTCAAACAACCCAAAATAAACATACCATATGATCCAGCAATAGCACTCCTAGGAATATATCCAGAACACCTGTTACATGAGAAACCAACATGCACCCCTATGTTTATAGCAGCACAATCAATAATCGCAAAAACATGGAAGCAACCAAAATGCCCATCAGCAGAGGACTAGATAAGAAGCTATGGTTCATTTACTCCATGGAATACTACTCAGCTATTAAAAAAATGAAATGCAGTGTGTTTCCAACATTTTCTTCCAAAAGTTTGAAGGTTTCTGGATGTAGGTTTAGATCTGTTATCCATTTAGATCTGATCTTAGTGTATGGTGAGAGATGTGGATCTATTTTTTTGTTTCTGCAGGCTATCAACCAGTTGTCCCAACAGCATTTATTGAACAGACCTTCCCATTTGCCTGGGTTGTCGTTTGTCTTTTTGTCAAAGATTATTTGGCTGTATCTGTGTGGGTTTCCTTCTGGCATTTCTATTCTGCTCCATTGATCTTCCTCTCTATCTTTGTGCCAGTACCACGCTGTTTTGATAACCACTGCCCTATAGTATGTCCAGAGATCCGGAACTGTGATTCCCCCTGCTAACTTCCTGTTCTTCAGGATAGTTCTAGCTATCCGTGGTTTTTTGTGCTTCCAGATGAACCTTTGGATCATTGTTTCCAGTTCCATGAAGAATGTTTTGCGCAATTTGATTGGGATTGCATTGAATGTATATATTGCTTTTGGCAGTATAGACATTTTAATGATATTGATTTTACCTATCCAGGAGCATGGGATGTTACTCCATCTTTTGAGGTCTTGTTCAATTTCTTTTTTAAGTGGTTTGTAGTTTTCTTCAAATAAGTCTAACACTTAGGGGTAGGCCCTCACTTCCTAAAAAAGACTCCAGATGCAGTAGAAATTAAGACCAAAATGAACAATTGGGACCTCATCAAACTAAGAAGCTTCTGTACAGCTAGAGAAACAATCAACAAAGTAAAAAGGCAACCCACAGAATGGGAGAAGATCTTCGCACACGACATAGGTGATAGAGGGCTAATCTCCAGAATATACAAAGAGCTACAAAACAACCAAAATGTCAAAACAAACAAGCCACTCAAGAAATGGGCACGGGAAATGGGCAAACACTTCACAAAGGAACAAACCCAAATGGCAAATAAGCATATGAAAAAATGCTCAAGTTCCCTGGCAATAAGGGAAATCCAAATTAAAACATCAATGAGGTACCACCTGACGCCAGTAAGACTGGCCCACATGAATAAAAGCACCAACGACACTTGTTGGCGAGGTTGCGGGGAAAAGGGAACCCTACTCCACTGCTGGTGGTGCTGCAGGCTGGTACAGCCTCTATGGAAATCAGTATGGAGAATATTCAAACAACTCAAATTCAACATACCGTATGATCCAGCAATAGCACTCCTAGGAATATATCCAGAACACTTGTTCTATGAGAAACCAACATGCACTCCTATGTTCATAGCAGCACAATCAGTAATTGCAAAAACTTGGAAGCAACCAAAATGCCCATCAACAGAGGATTGGATAAGAAAGCTATGGTTCATCTACTCCATGGAATACTACTCAGCTATTAAAAAAAACAAAATGCAGTTCTTTGTGGCCAAATGGGCCAAACTGGAAACCATCATGCTAAGGGAAATGAGCCAATCCCAAAAGGTTAAATACCACATGTTTGCCTTGATTTAAGATGATATGATGTTATGTATAACATGTTATGTTTTGAATGTTATATGTTGTGTATAAACTAAAGTTGAAGTATAGGTGAGGTGGTCACAGAAGGTGGCTGGGAACTCGCATTTACTTTTGACATATTGGTTACTCATTACTATGTCAATTAATTCCATAATGATGTAAATTTTTGCTGATGGTATGTTGGAGCTTTCAATTGACTGGGATGGTGCTCTGCTGGCTCTGTCTTCAGACCAGAGAGGGTATACCTAAGAAGCCGTTGAACTTGACTGGACGGTAAGATGCTGGACTCTATGTTTGGTGTATGCTTGCAATGGGGGAATCTCAGCTGAACTTGAACTGTGGTTATGCAACAGGGTGGAGGAGTCCACCATGGTGGGAGGGTTTGGGGAGGGGTGGCGAGAACCTAAGTATCTATGTAACTGTGTCACATAATACAATGTAATTACTGAAGTTAAATAATAAATAATTAAAAAAAAATGAAATGCAGTTTTTTGTGGCCAAATGGGCCAAACTGAAAACCATAACGCTAAGGGAAATGAGCCAATCCCAAAAAGTTAAATACCACATGTTTGCCCTAACACAAGATGAAATTATGTCAATCTGGAGAATAGTGCCTCTATATTGTAATACTATTTCAACCTCAAACAGCCTGTATCTAATGCAATAAGATAATGTGATATAACCTATGAACTGTAAAACCTAATATACTTCTATTTTTTTTAAAGATGTATTTATTGTTGTATTACAAAGTCAGATATACAGAGAGGAGGAGAGACAGAGAGGAAGATCTTCCATCCGATGATTCATTCCCCAAGTGAGCGCAATGGCCAGTGCTGTGCTGATCTGGAGCTGGGAGCCAGGAACCTCCTCCAGGTCTCCCACATGGCTGTAGGGTCCCAAAGCATTGGGCCGTCCTCAACTGTTTTCCAGGCCACAAGCAGGGAGATGGATGGGAAATGGAACTGCCGGAATTAGAACCAGCGCCCATATGGGATCCCAGGGCATTCAAGGTGAGGACTTTCCACTAGGCCATGCTGCCGGACCCAAAACCTAATATACTTTTAATACCCTATGTTATTCGATATTGGGGAGGAAGAGCAGAGAAATCTTCTATCACCCTAGCAGGTGTGAGGAAGATGGGAAGTTTAACCTATCAGGATCATAACTGTTAACTCATAGAAAACAGACTCGAATCAGCATTAGACAATAGTAAGACTACAAAGGCATATGGGGGGGAATCAGGAGCGATTCTAACAACCTCTTAACAGGAGGTTGTATGCACAGATCCCAGAGTGGAGCAGTTGGACAGGAGGAGACTTGTATCCCAACCCTGAAGACTCCCGGATCCTCACCAAAGACTATCAGAATGAGCACTGAGGACTACATCCCAACTGCCAAGAAGACCACTGGGACTGGAGTGCCTTCGGAGGCCGAGAACTCTGAGGTCACCCATCCCCATTTGGATCTACCACATTGGATGGAAGAAGCCCAAATCCTGCCTTGCAGGATCCAAGGCCATCGGAATGACAACCAGGAGCACTGAACAGTCCGCAGAAACAGAAGAACAGTAAACTTCCTTCGGGACTAGGGAGAGGGGCTTTCTCTGGTCCTTGCCTGCTTCCGATTTTGGGTCATCACCCTCTCTTGTAATGACCATTAGGATCGCTCCAGAAACCCCTCAAAACAAACCAACAAACCAACAAACAAATAAACAAAAAAACTAGAATAGGTAGAGAATGACAAGGAAAGCTTAGAAACAGACAGGAAACGGTCAGCGGGGATGCACTTATAACTCATTGGGTGGGACACAAAAATTAGTTACTTGTCACTGGGGTATTGGAGATTTCTCTGCACAGCCCTCCTAAAACTGTTCACCTAAACTGTTGACATATGTCTTGTTAGAGTTATAGAGTTAGACTATCCGAAAAACAACCAGATTCAGCAAAATCATGCTTCAATGCTATAAAATGCTAAATACTAAAATTAAAATAGACATGAGACAGCTGAATAGTAATCTATAGCCATTTTAAGGTCTATAGAACCCAGTTGTATATAAACTAACAGTTGAAATATCAATGTAGAAGTCACAGGATGTGGTTCAGAACTTACTTTTTTTTTTTCTTTTTCAACATATTGGTTACTCAATACCATGTCAACTAATTCTGTAACATTATAAATTGTTTCTGATGTAATGTCGGGGCTTTTCATTGAACAGGATGCTACTCTGCCAGTTCTACCTTCAGACCAGAGATGGTCTGCCCAAGAAACCGTTGAACTTATCTGGACAATAAGATGCTGGACTTTATGCTTGTTTGATGCCTGCAATGAAAGAATCTTGACTGAATTTGCACTGTAATACTGAAACAAGGTGGAGAAATCCTCCATTGTGGGGTTTGGGGAGGGGTAGGGGGATTCCCAGTGCCTATAAAACTGTGTCACATAATGCAATGCAATCAATAAAAAAAATTAAAGAAAGAAAAAAAGTTAAAGATAAAATCCTCCATGCTTTTCATGCTCATGGATTGGTAAAATCCTTATAATCAAAATTTGTACTACCTCTGAACAATCAACAGCTTCAGCACAGTTCCTATTAATATACCTAGGACATTTTTTCACATCTACAAAAAAAAAAAAGATAATAAAATTCATATGGAAACGGAAGAGAATCCAAATAGCTAAAGAAATGTTAAACAGAAATAAAAATATGGAGACATCTCGAATACTAGGGTGTTTTATAGGCAATTGCAATCAAAACAGTCAGGCCCTACACAAAAATAGACATGCAGACCAATGGAAGAAAACAGAGCAGAACAGAAATTCCATAAAATAGCTAACACATTTACAGTCAAGCAATTTTTGATAAGCAGCCTGAAATCAATCCAGAGAGAGAGGGCATTCTCTCCAACAAATGGTGCTGGGGAAATTTAATCTAAATGTCTAGAAGTGCGAAAGAAGACCCCTGACATATTTTGTATAAAATCAACTGAAAATGGATCAAGAATCTGAATGTATTACTCTATACCAAAAAGTTCTTGTGAGAAAACACAGGAAACACTGCAAAGCATAAATATAGTGAAAGAGTTCTTGAAAAAAACTTTAGAATCTCAGTCAATTAAAGCAAAAATAAAAAGCGAGGCTACACCGATCTTATAAGCTTCCGTAATGTAAAGAAAGCATTCCACAAAATGAAAATACAACAGACATAATGGGATGACATATTTTCATATTATGTAAATGATGGAGGATTGATATTCAAGATCCACAAAGAGCTTGAAGCTCAACAACAGCAAACACCCCAGTTTAGAAATGGACAAAGGATATGAATAGGCAATTTTCAAGGGAGAACTGCAAATGGTAAAAAGACACATGAAAAATACTCAAAATCACTTGCCATGAAGGAAATGCAAATAATTATCACAAAGAGGTGTCTCTTTACTGAAGTTCGGGTGACTATTATCTTGAAATTAAAAATCAATAATTGCTGGTGAGCGTGTGGGAAAAAGGTACCTTAATCTACTGTTAGTGAAAATGCAAACTGGTACAACAGTTATGGAAGACAGTAGAGTTTCTGCAAAGTACTGAAAATAGATCTACTTTGTAACCCAGATATCCCATTCAAGGAATTAGCCCAAATTCAATGAAATTAGCACGAGAGAATCATTCGTACCCCATTTATTTTAGCTCAATTTATATCTAAACATGAGTTCATCATGTATGTCCACATCTGGATATTTGGAAAATTAAAATATTATATATGTATATGTATATATATATATGTACACAAATAATATGCTATTGAATACAGTTCTGCCACAAAAAATAATTAAATCCTATATTTGTAACAAAATGGATGCAAAAGGAAACACATCTGATTCGTGAGATTTACCAGTACGCAGATGACAAGTATCATCTGCTTTTTCTGATTTGTAACAACTAATGTAGAACACATGCACACAAATGTTGTGGCAATGAATGAAATTATCTTTTTGGGATAATTGTTGTTTCTAATGCGTGTTTATACTGCAGTAGAAATGCTTTTTTCTACATTGAAATACAAAATACATGATTATGTCTCAATCTATGTGTGTGTGTTTCCAGTAGAAAAAGGAAAATTAATGCAAATGTAGTAATCCAGGAAAATATTTATTGATATAACATGCCCTAAATAAAACTGGGAAAATATAGTTTACTAATTAAATTTAGCATAAAAATGAGCATTGTCCAAAGTGGTTGATTTCAGCTTCTATTTAACAGACAAAAATAAACTAAAATGTGTCGAAACTGTGCTTTTGCTAATTTCCACGCAGTAGTTTTATAGGAAACTGAAGTAGCAGTCATGTGGCATCGCTCAAATTTTAGGCTTGGCACTGATCAAATTTTGTTTTAAATAATTAAACTGTCTGGACCTTACCAATGCATTCTTTTTTTTAAAAAAAGATTTATTTGTTTTTATTACAAAGTCAAATATATATAATTAAATTTAGATCAGCAAAGATTGTACAGCATAAAATAAACATACAGAGGATTTAAGGCTCAATACCTTCCATGTTATTTAGATATGATAATTAAACCTGGCATATTTATTAAAGAAAATCATTTTAAGATATCTCTTAAATGAATACATTTAGTAATAACATAACTTACATTAAACATTTAAAACAGTGTATGTGTATATTTTATTCTATTAAATATACTGATGAATTTTTAATATAAAACAAATGTTCTATATCATATCTTTTTAATCGTGTATGTGTGTGTTCGCTTCAATCCATTTTGTACTAATGCTAACTTTTTTTGACAGACTCTTCTTTTTTAAGATTTATTTTATTTTTATTACAAAGTCAGATATACAGAGAGGAGGAGAGACAGAGAGGAAGATCTTCCATCCGATGATTCATTCCCCAATTGAGCGCAACGGCCGGTGCTGAGCCAATCCGAAGCCAGGAGCCAGGAACTTCCTCCAGGTCTCCCACATGGGTGCAGGGTCTCGAGGCTTTGGGCCGTCCTCGACTGCTTTCCCAGGCCACAAGCAGGGAGCTGGATGGGAAGTGGAGCTGCCGGGATTAGAACAGGCACCCATATGGGTTCCCAGCGTGTTCAAGGCGAGGGCTTTATCTGCTAGGCCACACTACCTGGTCCAAAAGACTCTTTTCAACATAGAAAAGTTTGTAGCGGACTGATGACTTTTTGCATATAGAAAAAAAATTTCTCAATTTCAATTTCAAAAACTTTTAAAGAAAATGAGAGCAGGGTTTGCAAAAGAGCTCTAATATCTTCACAGGAAATATCTAAGAAACACGTATCTCCAAGTGTTCTATATTCTTCAGTAGAAATCCTTCCTGCTTTCAGAATTCAAATACTAAAGTTAAATAATTATTCACCTCCCTGATGAAGGTGCAACTTAATGCTTTAAAATAGTGAAAAAAAAAAAAGACAAATTCTTTTTGAACTACACACAGAGAGATGTTTCTATGTAGCACATCTATGAGGCTGATCCAAGTAACATGTTTCTGTGTCTCATTGTGATATTTTTCTAAAATTAGATAGACTATGTTTGTCCTCTCTTATTATTCCTCAGTACTTTGAGTCTGATAAATAATTCATGCTTTACAAATTTATTTCACATTTTGTGAATCACTGTAAAAACTGCACATTCATTTTTTTCTTCCTATTTTTTTTTTTCTTTCTAGGAATTATACTCTATTATGTTAGTGACTGAAAATAAAAGCCTTAGTAAGGCTATTGGCCCACGGCAAATGACAAATCCAGGTCCAACACTTTTGTTTCTTTTGTCTTTTTGACCTTTATCACAGTAATTTGATTAAAGATCTATCATTTAATAAATTAAAAGAACATTGGCATCTGTCTCAAAGTATTTTGAAAAATTTGCAGGAGAATATGTGTGTGTTCTATCTTCTCATGTTAATACTGCTTACCTATATGAAATTCTAAATCCTGTAGTATAGTCCATTTCATTGGATATTTATTTACAAAATTTTCTTTTTGGAAATGTATAACAAATCATATCTCATTTTACAGTGGGAACGAAATAAAGCAAAAAAAAAAAAAACGACAGCTTCAACTATGAGAGATACACAAACTATTTTCTGATTCTGAACGTAGACAGGTGTTCATGATGACCATAGATTTGGCATTAACTTTCAAGTCACATAGATATACCTTCCTTCAATTTGAAGAAATTTTTATATTTAGCTATTTCTTTTGAGAGACAAAGAAGAGAGACATGGGGGGGTGAGAGAGTGAGAGAGAGAGAAACTTGTTCGTTGGTGCACTCATTATGGCCACAGCAAGTGGAACCATAAACCGAGAGCTCCTTCTAGATCTTGCTCACAGCACAGCAGGAACTCCAATATTAGAGCCACCATTTTTTGCTTCCCAGCTCTATTTCAGGAGATATATCAGTGGGGCTCTGTAGCTGGGACTGTAGTGCTCTAATGTTTGGAATGTAGGGAACCAGACTTCAGCATGAAGTGTTGTGCCACAACATTGACTCCAGCATTTTATTAGGTAAGAAATACTTTACCATTCTGTAAGTCTCTTAATTATTTACAAGCATTATAGTGAGAAGCTCAGAAATTCATATTTGATCCTGAGAATTGTGATAAACATGACTCATTTGTTAAAACTCTGCAATTGAGCACAAGTAATATTAAGTGCTCAATTCTGATACATTTAATACACATTATGGATTCGCTTGCTTTCAGCATGCCCTATTTTTTCCTCTAGTTCATTACATTGCACCCAATTTAACTAGTTCTCCATTAGCCAGGGCTAGTAGTGGTCTTTTTTTTTTTTTAAAGATTTTATTTATTTTATTACTGTCAGATATACAGAGAGGAGGAGAGACAGAGAGGAAGATCCTCCATCCGATGATTCACTCCCCAAGTGAGCCGCAACGGCCGGTGCGCGCTGATCTGAAGCCAGGAACCAGGAACCTCTTCCGGGTCTCCCACGTGGGTGCAGGGTCCCAATGCATTGGGCCGTCCTCGACTGCTTTCCCAGGCCACAAGCAGGGAGCTGGACAGGAAGTGGTGCTGCCGGGATTAGAACCGGCGCCCATATGAGATCCCGGGGCATTCAAGGCGAGGACTTTAGTCACTAGGCCACGCTGCCGGGCCCTATTAGTGGTCTTTCTGTTGATAAATCCAACAATCATTTCTCAACATTCATTTTCCTGACAGAAGAGAAGCAATGCAATACTGATTACCATTTCCTGCTATGCAAACTTTTCATTGAATTTCTAGTTAAATTTGACTTTATGCCTATTCCCTTAACATGCCTATTCCCTTTTCCTTGCAGGTTTCCACTTGTATCCAGATTCATTAACAAAGGAATGTAACAGTGTTAAGAATCTATTCTTTGGTAGCTTACCAGCTAAGGTCATTTTATAAGCCCAGGATCTCTTATGGGCGTGGTTAACGTTCCAGCAGCCCCACTTCCCATCCAGCTCCCTGCTTGCAGTCTGGGAGAGCAGTGGAGGACGGCCCAAAGCCTTGGGACCCTGCACCCATGTGGGAGACCCAGAAGAATGTCTTGGCTCCTGGCTTCTGATTGGCTTAGCTCCATCTATTGTGGCCACTTGGGGAGTGAATCATCTGACAGAAGATCCTCTTTCTGTCTCTCCTCCTCTCTGTATATCTGCCTTTCCGATAAAAATAAATAAATCGTAAAAAATAATCTGCTGTTTGCTATTCATATTGTGCATTATGTTATTTATTCTCTGAGAACCAGAAATGTATCTCCAGCTTTATTCTCTTAAGTTATAAACAAAGATAAGCAAGTACTTACTCATTATCTCTGTTCAATTTCAAATAAACATTTGTAATCTATATGTGCATATGGATTGTATATACTCTTTATCTTCTAAAAATTTTACTTTGTTTTTAGTCTTCACCTTAACCTTTAATGATAACTTCTTTCTTGCAGTTTTAAAGCTTAAAGCCTTTGAGTTTCTCTATTCACTTCTGTTTTTTTTCCTAGATTCGAAATACATTTTAAAAGTTACTGAAGGATCACAAAAGCAGATAAACCCATTTAACCCACCATTTCAGTCCTAACCACTATCCTACCTACATTTCTTCAATAACTTCCACATTTTTGTCTGCGCACTGTCAGTTCTGAACACAGGATTCTCAGTGGTTGTGTGCTTTTAGAAATTATCACTACTTGAACATCTTCCCAAAGTGCCCAATCACCTAAGAATTTAATTAATTCGGTGCTTTCATGAGCCTATACAAGACCCTACACAATACTGACCATGTTCAAGCATTTCTTTCAACATCTCCTAATTTCTTTCTTGCCTTCTTATAGACTGACTGGCTTCCTAACCTCTATGAAATACACACTTGGACATTTCATGATCACTATGTTGCATTTCTCTATGTCTGTAAGACTCTTCCACAGATATCTGAATATTTTAATTAATTCAAACAGTGACACATTTTTCTAGTTGAAATGCTCATAATTTTACCTAATACTTGGGATATTCCTTAAGCTATTCTGTTTGTTTGTTCTGTTTCAGTTGTTGATGATCCTCCATGAGAATGACTGTATTTATTAAAGTTTAAAATCTGGAACATGCATTTGACATAGTTATAAAGATTCTCCTTTTGAAACATCTGTGTCCCAACATGAAGTGCATGAATTGGTGTCCTGGCTTCATTTTTGTTCTGCTTTCCAGCCAACACACACCAAAAAAAAAAAAAAAAAAAAAAAAAAACAGCAATGGCCCAAGTACTCAATGCTGAATTACTAGTTCTAAATCTCATTGGGCCTCAGCCAGGCCAACGTCAGGGGTCAGAGCATCAGTGTCTCCGACAGGTGTGGTGGGGATCCGAGAGTTTCTTCTGATGCTTTTCCAGGCACGTGAACAGAAATCTGGATTTGAACAGGAGCTGCCAAGACAGGAACCAGTGTCTATATATGAGATGTCCATACATACATAGATTTATATGTGTGTGTATGTATATATATATATATATACATACACACACATATATACCTGGCTGTATATACATGTGTGTAAATGTATTTAAGTGACATATATATTTACGTGCTTTATATATATATAAAACATAATATATCATATATGATTATGTGGTTATATATAGTATATGATAAATACATATTTATATCTATATATAACTTTTAGAAAGTCATGGATGCCTCAAACTGAAAGAAAACATGCAAACTTTATCATTCAACATAAAATAAACTGCATAAGTTGTATATAATTTTGTGCACGAGGGTAACAGACACTTAGTCCACCCCTGAACAATGGAATTGTCTTAAAATCTGGTCATGTCAGTGTAGTCCTTTTTACATTATCAGCTCTAGAAAGATATATATACTTTTTTTTTAACTAGGAAACAGAAAGAAGTTATAAGGAGGCAAATCAGGATTGTAAAATGGATGCCTAATGATTAAAAAAAAAATAAACACTTTCCTCAGTGGGAATCAGGACAGCAATACAGTAAAATTGGGGTATAATGACTAAAACAAAACAAAACAAACAACAGAACAGAAAACTTGCCTCATTGGTTTTGTTTGATGAATGAGCGGAAACATTGTCGTGGTGGAGGGCACTACTTGGCGGAGGCTTCCTTGGGGCTTTTCTGCTTTTCAAACTTTGATGAACTTCCAGACTTCCACAAGAAGCAGACTTAATTCTGGAGCTCTCCAGACAGTCAGCAAGCAAAAATGCCTTGAGCATCCCAAAGCTATCAGGACAAATTTTGCTCTCAATGGCCTACGTTGGCTCTGTCTTACAGTTCTGCCTCTTGTCTCTGTTGATTGATTACTGTCACTCTCTGGGATCCTGCTGTTAACAGCATGCTTCCTCTTCTGTTATAATAGAAAGCAATGCATTAGAATCCTGATCACACTGGTCTACAATTTCCGTTTAAGCCCTTGCTCTTCTCTGTAGGTTTTCTGTGAACAACAGGTTTGGTGTCCTTTGAGTAGAATGGTTTTTACACCTTAATTGTTTTTTTTCAAATCTGTGTAAGATGTGTTACAACATGTGGCTTCTGGTGTTATTTGCTGATCCTATACAATTGGTGCATGAGCACAATTATTTTTTCTTCATTAATTTATTTCCTTGGAAGAGTTTACCCATAAACTCTGTATGAAGCACTGAGAATCACAACAGTCTTCCAAGCTTCACTCTGAGAGGAATGTTTGTTTGAGCTTCACTTTTACAGAGTGTGTGCTACCCTGACAGTGGCTTTCTCAAAATTCCATGCTCCTTAGCACCTCAAATAACATCTTGCCAAGCCATATTATACCATTTGTATCAGTGTATCTTGGTAATACATGTCTGTAATCTATGCATAATAATATGCCTTTCGAAAGCCTTTCATTTGCATAGATTCTAAATTATAAACCCCTTTTCCTGGTCACTTTTACTTAGACATCAATATATTCATAAGCACAATAATGCTTCAGTCAGGGATTAACAACATAAACATGGGTGATTTCCCTAACATCCAGGCACTTCGTGACATTACATCAGAGTTTGTGTTCATGCAATGTGTCAGCACGTGACCTCAATATTGCATTGAATGCATTCCTGGTTCTTAAGAAATACACACTTGTATATGAATAGCATATACTAGAATATTTTATGGAGTTGATGTTATGACACAGTGGGTAAAGATGCTTGGTAGGTTCCAAGCAATCAAGATGGTGGAATAGGTTAAATGGATAGGGAAACATTTAATCAGGATGAAGCAGAGAGAATGAATTCCAGGAAATTGGAGGGGACAGAACAACGGCAGAGGGGTACCTGGAGACTGACAGACACAGGAAAGCAGCCAACACAACGGTGTGGTGTTGCAGTGACTGATACTCCAGCAGCATTCAGCTAACAGACAATATGAACTCCACCAGCAGCCAGAACACCACCAGCAACCAGGTGGGAAGGGACTTTCACTGGGAGCTTGGGTGGTAAACCCAGAAAAAGAACCATCCATCCTGCTGGTCTGTTTGATTTGACCAGGAGCAAAGACAGAACAGCAGATCCCAGATGGGCAGTGCGAGAACAGGGTGGATTTCAGAGCCCAGTCAGTCCCCTGGGGCCGAATTGGGCGCCATTTTGCATATGGAGACAAAGGAAAGGGAAAGGACTAAGCATACGGTGAGCTGGGAGTGAACACATTTTTAACTCAGTGAATTGCAACAACGTGACATTCTACAGGTTCTACCCAAGACAGGTCTGGGTAGCCCTCAGACCTGACAGCCAGCAGATCAAGAACTCTAGTAGTGGTATGTCAGGCGCCACTTTGTACACTGTGGCAATAGCTTTAGGACTGCAGGGGACAACAGTGAACTGTGCATGTGCTGAGCTCGCGAGAACTCACTGAGTTCCATGGATTGCACTGGTCCCGCAGGAAAATAATACCGACTGTGGCATCGTATGGGTCAAAATAGGTCTGTGTGGCACCCAGACCTAACACCCAACATGTTCCGACAAGATTAGCGCCACCAACAACCTAATTATATAGGACACCTGGTGTCTCTCTAATCCTGGGACCTGCTCCAACCAGAAGTGGGGGAAAGGTTGCAGAGACAAAGGTGCAGCTTCAGCATGGCATCACAGGAGGTGGAGAGTGGTGAACCAGGAGCTGAGGCTGTAGAGACCACAGTGGAAATCTGACATAAGAACCCAGACCTGGAACTTGCTGGCAGTTGTGGCACAAGTGGCTGCAAGCAAAAGTTGTGTACCAACTGCAATAAGTAAAATCGCATTGTAGACTTGTGGGTGACACAGCTTAGAAACCTGCCCCAAGGAGAAGACTGCTAACCAGAAGTACAATGATTAAGAGCAAAAGAAGAGACAAAGACACAATGATTATTACTGAAAACTCCCCTGCAAAGGAGCAAAACCCTATGCCAACCTCAGATTTAACTGAGAAAGACATCGAGAAAATGGGGCACACAGAATTCAGAAGACTCATTTTAAAGCGTCTGATCAACAATGAGAAGCTCATGCCAGAGTTCAAGAATTTGAGGAAGCAATAAAGCAAATCAAGGCTGATATATCAGAAATTAAGAACACAGTAGAGCAAATTAAAAGTACAGTGAAGAGTCTCCAAAGTAGAATGAAGCAAGCAGAAGAATCTCAGAATTGGAAGATATTTCCTGTCATCAGGGAGAAGCAAACAAAAAGCTGGAAGCTGAGCTGGATCAGGCCAAAAAAATTATTCAAGAATTCAAAGACACTATCAAGAGGTCAAATATGAGTTATAGAAGTCCCAGAAGGTGCAGAAAGAGAAACTGGTTTTACAAATATATTTAATGAAATAATAAAGGAAAATTTCCCTAATTTAAAGAAAGAATTGGGAAACAACATCCAACTGGTTTGACCTAAAGCGATCTTCACTGAAACACATGATCATCAATCTCTCTTCAATTGAACATAAGGAAAAGATCCTTAAATGTGCATGTGAATAAAATCAGTTGACATATAGAGGAATGCCAATTAAACCCACAGGAGATTTCTCACAAGAAACTCTACAGGCAAGAAGAGAATGGAGTGACATATTCCAGATTCTAAAAGAAAAAAATTGTTGGCCTAGGATAACATATCCAGCAAAGTTTTCTTTTGTCTTTGAAAATGAAATAAAATTCTTCCACAGTAAAGAAAAGCTACAAGAATTTGCCTCTTCCAAACCTGCCCTACAAATGATACCTCAAGATGTTCTCTTGACAGAGAAGAGGAATAGCACCTACCAAAACCAAAGGCAAATGGGAAGAACATCCCAGGAAAATGACAGCAGAAGACTAAACCAATGAACAACCCATTCCTAAAATGATAGGAGCAAAGTGCCATCCATATATATTAACCCTGAATGTAAATGGCTTATGTTCAATCAAACATCATAGATTAGTAGACTGGATTAAAAAACAAAACCCATCTGTTTATTGTCAAGAAGATGCACATTTCACCAACAAAAATCAGCGGAAACCATATCGCATGGGTTTTGTTGTTTTCTGTTAGTTTCATCTCTTCAAAACACTTTCTTCTGATTAAATCATTCAATGACTCATGGATCATACAGTAGCATCATTTTCTTCAAGAAGATTCTTGATTTTCTTTTACATTTCTTCAGCGACACATTAATCATTCAGTAGCATGTTATTGAACATCATGGTGTTGTTAATTTCTTTTTTCTTCCCGTTGTTGATTTTGTTTTGTGGTTTTTCATTTAAGGGGATGTGTAGTAGCTGTGTAATGGAGGCTCTCTTATCCAGTAACATGTTATTTAACTTCATGGCATTGTACATTTCTACTTTTCTATTTTTGATTTTGTATTTTGACTTTTCATTAGAGGGGATATACAATAACTTTTAAATGGAGACTAACATCCAGATGTGAGGATGCAGTGTGGTATGCATTTCTTTTGCCAGACAAAGATGGACTTACAATGAAACTGTTCACTATATCTTGACAATAGGTGCTGGACTCTCTGCCATTGTCCATGCCCGCGATGATGGACATACGACTGTGCATGAGAACTATACTTTACTCATGATATAGAGGAACTAGGCTGGGGGGCGGGAAATTGGAGCTGGGATAAGGGAAATACCAGAAGTCTAAGGAACTGTATTATAAAATAATAATAATAATAATAAAATGTAAAAAAAATAAATTAAAACAGATTAAAAAAAAAAAACAAATAAAAACATATTACCACTTCCTAACAACAACAAAAGAAGATGCTTTGTAAAGCCAAATCCCTTATGAGCACTCGTTTAAGATTTGATTGCACTTCCAATGCAGCTCCTCGCTGCTGTGCTGTGAAAGCAGCGGAGTAAGACGGCCATGTTCTCAAGTCCCTGTATCTAAGTGGGAGACTCAGCTGAAGTTCAATGCTCCTGGCATCAGCCTGGCCCAGCTCTGGCAACTTCAATCATTTGGAGAGTGAACCAGAAGAGGGAACATCATTGTCTCTCTCCGTAGCTCTTTCAAACAAATAAGTAAATATTTATTTTCTCCATTTATTTTAAAATTCATCTTTGTTTTCTGACTTAATTTATTTTCTGTGTGTTTTCCCAAAAACACTTTCATATCATATTACACTGTTTTTTCCAGAGGGAGAAGTATTATCTGTGAAGTGACCAGGTGAACATGGAAATAAGAGGCAAAGGGAAGGCACTTCCAGGGAGAGACTCGGGACATGGGGTGCCCCTTAAAGGTATTTTACCACTTCCTCTTCACTCCAAGCTAATGTGCACATTCTTCATCATTTTATGTATTCATTACTACATAAAAGATTTCTTGGCAGAAGGCAGGTGCTTGGAAAAATACTTTTGAATGAAAATTATTATATCAGCTTTTTTTTTTTAACATACATTTGAAACTGTATTAAAAGCCATCCATTTTCCTGGAGCTAACACATTCATATGCAAAACTTTCATTCAAACCAAAGAACATTCTGAAAATGTTTCTCTGTCCTGTTCTAATAACTGCTGTTCCCCAAATAGCTTAGCTCTTGAACTCTGAATAACAGGACACATCGCTTGGTGCAATCAGTTGTGTTGCAAAGGGATTCCCCAATCCTATTAATCTGAATAATGCATTTGGTCATTGCCTCAGGAATTTGGAGGGATATCTACAGAATGTTTGTGGTTTGTTTATTGTAGAATATGTTTCAAAAAAAGGTTAATCCTTTCCTTTTATCTTTCTACAACTTTTTCTTTCTTAACTAACTTCTATTTTTTTTTCGTTTTGCCTTATTTCATAAATACTTCTTGTCTTTGTGTGAAATGCTGTTACTCCATAGTTATAACGGTTCTTGTCATTGCCTGTCTCTTACTGTTGATCAGATTTCACTATTTCCCTGTTTCTGTTACTCCCCTGCTTTCTCTCAGTCAAACGACTATGCTAGGAGAGTAAAGCAGTGTGTCAAAACTCACTTTAAATACATATGGATACTTTAATTATGCTTGAATTTCTGTGAAATTAAACTGAATTGTGTTGTAGTAATGACCATGTTCAGCAAAACTCAGCTTTAGTTTTTGGGAGCAAAATGCTTGTCAGCAGGTAACAGTTATCTAAGACAAAAAGCACTGTGTGAAACAATGCAGAGAATGGTGAGGAGCACGCTGAAGAAATTTTAAAAAAATGATCAGTCCTCGGGAGTAAACTATGGCATGTTTCTTTATATTACAAATTTGCATCAAGTTGAGTGTCCAAGGGAAGTCCCATGAAACCAGTCAGCTCATTTTGCAATAGTTGGCAATGCTTTTATTTTGCTTTATATATGTATTTATACTGGTCAGCCACTATCTTTTTTTTTTTTTGCATACATTTGAAACTCTGCTAAAAGCACCTGCTGGCATGGATATGGGAACAAAGATGCCCTCCTTCACTGTCGGCATGTGGGCTAGTACAACCACCATGGAAGTCAGTATGGAAAGGGATCTGGCATCCATATGACCTAGCTGTCCCACTCCTGGGAATATAGCCAAAGCAAATGAAACATGAATATGAGAAAGTGACCTGCAACCCTGTATTTATAGCAGCACGATTTACGGTAACAAAGACATGGAAACACCCCAGATGCCCACTGAAAGAAGAATGGATAAAGAAATGGAATGCTACTTAGCCATTAAATAAAATGAAAATGTGCCATTTGCGATAAAATGGTTCCAGCTAAAGAGCATTGTGCTCAGTGAAATAACCCAATCTCAAAAAGACAACTATTATATACTCCTTCTGATATAAGGCAATCTTCATGCAAAATCTAAAATCAATAGATCAATACATACACATGTATATACACATCATCTAGAGGAACTGTATAATGGAGACTAACAGGCTGAGAAGTGATGACTCATGGCAGTATTCATCTTTCCTCCCATATAAAACATAGACTCTAATGGAACTGTTTAATGTGTGTTGACAATAGGATGCTGGACTTTCATTTGTCGCCTGTATCTATATCTATATCTATATCTATATCTATATCTATATCTATATCTATATCTATATCTACAGTGTCATGATGTACTTAAACAGAAGAGGTACTTGTGACTATTGCTGAAGGGCTATACAATTTTAATAATATGAAAGAAAACAATGCAAGGGGGGATCCCTAAGCCTGTATAACTGTATCATGATAAAGAAAAATTAAAAAAAGAAGATTAAAAAATTAACTACTCTTTACTAAGGACAAAATGACTGTGACAACATTGGAAAGAGGGAATCTAAATTGTGACAGAAACTAAACATTTATTGGCCTACCAAGGGCTCACTGACATTTTATTCTAGGCTAAAAATGAACATCTAATTTAAGATAGTAGAATTGCAAAACATGCATAGATTGCTATGGATTGCTCAGTGTGTGTCTATCTGGCTTATTTTATGTGATTGGATACAGATTTTTGGATATATCCAAAGAACCCGCACCACAACTCAGTCACAAGGATTTGTTCTTGTAGTCATGTGACTTGCACCTGTTACGGGGACTCATTTCAGTCTCTGGTTAATATTTGATGAATAAATCACCACATCACTTTGGGTACAATTTAGACTCTTCCAAAATGAAGCAGGTTGGTAAATCATAAATGACATACATATTCTTTCATATTAGCAGGATCCTACACACAATCTTTTTTTAAATGTATTTATTTTTATTGGAAAGTCAGATATACATACAGGAGGAGAGAGAGAAGGAGAAGATCTTCCATGCAATGATTCACTCCCCAAGTGACTGCAATGGCTGGTGCTGCGCCGATCCAAAGCTAGGAGCCAGGAGCTTCCTTGGGTCTCCCATACGGGTACAGAGTCCAAAGGCTTTGGGCCATTTTTGACTGCTTTCCCAGTCCACAAGCAGGGAGCTAGATGGAAAGCTGGGTTGTCGGGATTAGAACTGGCACCCATATGGGTCCTGGTGCGTACAAGGCAAGGACTTTAGCCACTAGGCCACCGCGCCGGGCCCACCTACACATAATCTTAAAAACAGTTCTGCTACAGGATTTCATTAAGAATGGTGACAAAATTGCTTATTAATATTGTCATTGGATTTAGTAATTAATCTGAAGTCATGATTTTGAAGAAGATCCGAATATGGCACGACAGATGACTACAGTTGGTCCTTTCCTCCTGTATCCACATGAACTTTTGCACCAAGTTGTTTCCTGGTTTGATGACTCAGGCAGGACTGCCGCGGGTGCAGCTCTCGGCTGCTGCCATGATGCTGTGCTGGGGGAAGAGCTCGGTGACTCTGCGACCTGGGCATTGTGTCCCGTGTTGTCCTTCCAGTCCTTGATTTTTAGTTAGCATCTGTGATTCAGGTCTGACTACATTATTCATCCAAGTTTTTCCTTCAAGTCACCGATCAATAAGTAGTTAATGAAACCATCACAGGAGAATGAGGCATTCCTAAATGCGCACTACCACTCCCCAAAGCAAACAAACAATTCAGAAGCTGCAATGAAAAAACCATTCAGGCAGCTAAATCGTGCAGTTGCTATGAGGAAGATAATTGATTTAGTGTGGAGGGCGCTGCCATTCTTAAACATTACAGTGAATACGTAACACTAAAATATTGCCTTAGTGCGTATTAATATTTTCATTATCATTTTCAATTTATCTTCAATGAAATGTAGTTTTTAAAAAGAGTTTCAACCTATATTTCATTTTTACGGGCTTTTATTCACTCTTATCTAAACGGAGCTTTTTAGAAGATCATTGTGTTGGATCCCCAAAGAAGCAGAGCAGTATGTAATGCGAATCTTCAGTGTTTCAGCAGAACCGAGAGAAGGTCATTCACTGTTATGTGCCAGACATTTCAAAAATAAAGAAAAAAACATGGACTTCTCAGCTCACAGTTCTGAGTCCTGGCCACTAGGTGGCAGAAGCGCTCCTTCAACTCTGCCGCCTCTCCTGGTGTGGGCTGTAATTAGGTCAGTGTAAGTTAAAGTAGGGCTGAGAGATGAATAAAGTAGATTTTCTCCTCTGGAACACACTGAAGTTTAATTTCACTTCCTTCTACATTGTGCCATGAAGGTGGATTTAACTTTTAAAGGTAAAGAGACAAACCTCAGCCGAGATAAATGAAAAGACCCACGGAGGGCAGCGGACACAAAACATGAAAGAAAGGAAATGCTTTCTGGCTGTTTCCAGATGTTGATATCCCAGGCACCATCAGAAATCAATTTCAGAGGTAAAATGCCATGTGTATTATGTAAGGGGGGAGGGATTTCTGAAGTCCACGGGGGCGTGCTTGCTGGGTGTTGATGTTAAGAACTCCTCTACTGGTGGTGTTAAATAAAGCCATTTTATCCTTGAAGGTTTTTTTTTTTTTTTCTATTTGTTTCTTTTTTTCTAATTTCGCCAGCAGCTAGAAGCATCTTAATCTGAGTGGGAAACTCCAAACCCCAACACAAACTTTCCTTTCCTGCTGAACGACTCAGTGAGGAGGGAAGTGGTCCTGAAGTTGAAAGTTGGAACTGGGCGTTCTACTGAGTGCTGGGTTGCAGCTCCTGGAGGAAGAAGTCCCTGCAAGGCAGGCTCTATGGGCTGCATGGAGAGTTAGCAAGTTCCATCACCAGAGCATGGGGGGTCACTGTGGTCGCCTCTAGGAGGAATGGTGAAGAGAAGAAAACATAGAGTTTTTTTTTTCTTTGATTGATAATCCTGGTATTAAATTTGAGTCGTCAAAAATTTTTAAATATGATAGAAGAGTAGAAACGGTATAAATAGTAATGTTTTCTGATTCCGAGTTCTGCAGAATAAGACCTCATTCATCTCATTTTGATTTTGTATCTTGGAGTTAAAGGATCGCAGGTAATGACAGGCTCACGGAGGAAGAGGAGTGGCCATGTGCAGCCTGGGAAAATGGGGCATCCTGTTGTGGTAAACACAACAACGAAGCCGAGTGCAGGGATAGATAGGTTAGAATTTCAAACAGCGCTTCGGTGTTCTAAAAACAATGTTTTGAACTAGTGTTGAGAGTGCCTTCTGTCACCTCTTCAACCTTGCCCAGTTGCTAATGTCCTCATGTTGTCCAGAATTTGTTCAAACATATTGAAACTGGAAATCCACCTGGTTCACAGTGCCTCCTGTTTGTGCAGGCTGTTTTCCATCTGTAGCCACAGATGATATGACTACAGACTGTGTGCAATGCAGTGTTCTTGTGTTTGTCTGTGGAATCATAGACGATCGCATTAAAGCCATGTGCAAACATGGTACATGACTAAATTTCTCCTTCGTGAAATGATGTGCTGGGTATGTGTCAATATTATAAGAAAGGAATCCTGTGGGAGAGAACAGAAACGAGGCGAGGATGGGAGAAGGAAGATTTAAAAATGACTCCTGATATCTTGCTTCCAGGACACAATCACTGTGTTGTAGGTTCTCATTCCGGTTACACTAACAATACCGTCTGTTGACAGACACACTCGTCAGATACAGCACCACCAGTTACTTTGCAATGAAATTGGAAACAGAAAGCACAGCCAATGATTCGTAATTTATAATGACAGTGCACTCACTGAACCCTGACGTGCCTCTCAGAAATCAGATAGGCACTTGATTTGGGCTTTGGAATTTAAAGATAAACCCTTGAAAAATAGCCTGTCGATCGCAGTTTGTCAAAGGATGTTGTAGAACTGAAAGGGTGAACAAATTCACACTCAGACACATACATGCATAGGTTGAATTTTCATCAAAAATTTGATTATGAATTCCTATGTCTTTGCTTGAATGTTGTGAACTCAACCTTTTCATTTGTTATAGAATTTCAAAATGAATTGCAGACAAAAAGAATTTTCTTCACTGCTGAAATGAGTATAACCTGTTTAAAGCAGAGCCTCAATCTCATCAGGTCCCCAGTCTATGAGGGAGAACAGTCGTTGGATATAGGGTACACTCTTGTAATGCAGGTGCTGTTATCCGTGCAAACTGACTTTGCGGACTTTCTGTCTTAGAAATATTTTTACAGTTCTTCAGATTTTACTCATCATGACATGTACCAGGTATTCCAGGAAACATAGTGAAAATACTCAAAATATTTTGAGGAAGAATTCTTCCTTCTGACTAGTTCAAGTAAATAGCCCCTTTTGTGTTTAATGCTTATCACAAGCAGAGAGGGATGCCAAGTGACACAGAAGGAATTAGGAGTAAGCAGTGAGCACACCACAGCTGTTCTTACAAGTATGCCCCCGAGGCTCTTCCTGAACGCCTTACAGAATTGTGCCACCACATTTACGTATTTTCATGTAATAAAATTGTGAAACTTGGAATGGATAATACTTTTTTTGTTTTATAAAAGTTCCTGGCAAAAATACCAGAAGTATAGTTAAGTATTTGATAATTATATGGTGGACTAATGGATGAACAACTAGTAATGGCAGGCAAAATCATCCAAGTTAAATTAGTAGAACTAACACTAAACCTCAAGCCTCTAATTTCTTTAATATATGGTTATTTTCAGTATCTTGCAGGATGCTGTTATTGTCTTCTATTTCGCACCACTCATTGTGTAGTGACTTTTTAATTTTATACATAAAAATTATTGAGGTATGGGTTTTATCCTTTGTGGATACATGAGCTAGGTATTTAAGGATGAGTATCATGTGCCTTCTAACCAGCTCATTTTCTCACATAATAAATATTTTAAATTATCTTGTCTACAGTGGAAAGCAAAAAACTCAAACCTAATTTTATCAATTGATGTTTGCTATCACAAACTTTTACAAAAATGGTCACTTCTGATGCTGTATAAATGAATTCTTTAATATTCATTAGGATAAATGAATTCTTTAATATTCATTAGGACAAATAAATCACTTTAGAAATGGTTGTATCGAATAGTCAATTAGGTATGTATGTAAATTAGTTCAATTGAGAAAATTGTAATATTTACAATAAGTTACAATACATATGCTTAATGTTAATAGTACAATGTTTCTACATAAGGAATATCAGTTGAAGCAATTTACTAGGATATATTTTCATAAACCTAACCATATGTGTATTTTACCTAATTCCCTTTTTGTTTATGCTTTTTATTACATGTAAGCTTCATTGAAGTGAAGTTCATTTACATGACTTGCCAGGCACAGGCATGAGAATGACAATTTCAGTAACTGCTATTCACTAAGACACTTGAAGAAATCAGCGGACAGGTAGGGATCACGACTGTTACTCAGGCCCCGTTCTGCTGTCTTTGGTTTATTACCCAGCTGCTTATGATTACCATCTTCCTGATGTCTAACCACAGACAATATTAACTCTTTGTCGACTTTTAAAGGTTTATTTAAATTTGAGGCATTGTTATAGTATCTTTTCATTTGCACTGCTATATAACATTACAATGAATGACTATAATAGAAGTTACCTGTTCATCTTATAAATAAAATTCAAGTTTGATAACATTAAAATAGTGTTTTAATTACATTGCTATGGAAGTTTCTACATTCGTCTCAAGGGGCTCATAATTCTCATGTTTAGACATGTTAGATATGAAATGCCGGGAAAAATGCAAGTGACAAAGTTTTACAAACAGAATTCATATTGATTGCACAATCATTCTTGTTACTAATGTAAAATTATTAAAGTTGATCTATGTCCTTGTCAGTGGTTGTCATTCTTTATCATTTTATCCATATCGATGTTGTCATTTTGTCTTCAGAAACAGAAAACAAACCAGGAACATGTTTAAAACAACAGAGATGGTAGAAGAAATTAGTCAACAAAAGATGGGTTTATTGTTTCCTTTGATTGCTTAATTTCTTAAAATGTAATATTTAAACAATATGTAATGTTAGAAAATAAAATGCAACGTTATGAATAAAATGTCTCAAAAAGCTGCAAGATCTGACATTTTAAAAGACAGTGTTTCACATGCTTTGCAAAAAGTGAACATCAAATTAAAAACCAAGTCAGCAATTCTCTTGCATTGAAATAATCATAACCAAAAGCAAAAAAAAATGTATAACATAATATCCAAAATGGTGTTGATTGTACTTCCGGCATTCTGTTAGATTAGGCCTCAAGGGTGACATCAATAATGAAAAATGTAGCACATTTTCCCATCACAAAGCAAAGTATTTTCACAGGAGATTCTGGGAAAGCTAGAACTCAATATGAGAATTTTATAGCCTACAAAATGTGTCCAAATGTATATCTGGTCCCTTAATATTTAATTAAAATAATATTTTCTTTTAAATAATAGAGATTAGGACTCCTTATTAAACTCATTAAAAGACCACAACTAGAATTCTGAAAGTAAAATTGAAATAATTTGTTTTCTAAGTGATCAATACGTGTATTTGATATATTCACTGTAGATTTGTATGTTACCAAAACACAATATTTAAAAGCATTTAGCTCGGCAGAAGCTCTTCTCTAGTCGTGTATTGGCATAAGAGTCCCAATAGTTATAACTGATCTAAATTTGCACATTATTATATTATATAAATTAAAGACTGAGTAATGGAGAGTTTTGATTATTAGAATATTAACATTTAAAAAAATATAGTAAGGGGTAGACATTTGGCCTAGTCTGTAAGATGCCTAGTATACCAGTGAGTTCTGGCTAAGACCTCAGTGTTTGATTTCTGTTAATGCAGAGTCTAGTATATTGGGACGTGGAGATACATTGTAGTACGCATCTCTATTCCTGAATGAAAGGAGGGCTCTCAATGAAACCGTTAAATGTATCAACTTTAGCATACTAGACATTCTACCATTGTCTATTCCTGATGTCATGATATATTTAAATAGCAGAATGCTGGATGTGTGATTGATGGTGAAGGACTGTGCTGTTGTAATAATATGGGAAAATACCAGGGGAGATGAAAGGTGAACTACTGTGCCCATGACACTGTGTTATAAAAATTATACATATAGATACATATATGCATATATTCATACATATATACATATGTGTGTAAATATATTATGTTATATATATGTTTATGTTTGTGCATATATGTGTCCATATATGTATATATGTGATTATATAATGTATTTAAGATGATTTTGCAAGTTATTGTGAACACTGTGCCTATGGAATCATATTATGAATAAAAGTGTACATATATGCATATAAAGACACACACATACATAATGTGTTTAAGCTAAGGGGGCTTTGCAAGTTTTTGTAAACATAATTCCAACATCTACTTCCAAATTCTTCCATTGAATAGGATAGAAATACAGCAAATACTAAAGCACTTAATTTTCAAAGATCCTATTGTTTCATAATTCAATATATGGTAAAAAGCATCACATTCAAGTTACTGTGCAACACATCATAGATGAAAAGTATAATCTTTGGGCAATGTTGGTGTTGTGAAACATCTATAAGTACACCCAAACAACTGGCTTTTGATGTATTTAATTTCAATTTCTACTGTTCTGGTAAGACTTCTTGTTCCTTTACCCATGTCAGTTAAGATATCGGGAAATCTAGGTTTTATTCCCTTCATGATTTTATATATATTTTTTCAAGATTGAGGACTGTACTAAGGAATGTTTAGACAACTCTTCTGCAAAGATAAGAGGAAAGGTAGTATTTAGTTTTGGCGCAGGTTTAAGGAAAATTTAAATGCTAGAACTCTTGTATTACCCTTTGTAGAATCAAAAAAGAATAACATCAAATATTCAATGTAGAACAATGTAGTTCCGGATGATATTTACTGCTCCATTTCCCCAACCACGTGGTGATCGCTTTCAGTATTGTCATCTTACAAAAGTGGATTCATAAAACAATGTAATTTTGGAGCACCATGATTCATTTTGCACCTTTTGAAACAGTTTCAACGAGTGATCTATAATTTCTGATGTCTCTAATAGCTGAGGACATAATATCTTCTGGCTCACTTGCAGGCATTTTGTGAAATAAAAAGCGCATTAACTTTTTGCTAAAGAAAAGACAATTATTTGCTGCACCACTTCTTACGATGCGGCTAATGGCCAGACAACTGTCACTGTCCATGCATGTGTGTGTGAACATATGTGTGCATCTGCATGTGCATGTGTGTTCATTGGAGCAGAAACAGAGAGGGGCAAAAGACTTAGAAAAACAACAGTGTTTTGTGAAAGTAAAGTGTGGAAGCTTTGAAAATGATTTTTCTTTTTCACTTTAAAAGCAAATATACATACTCTGCTTTCATTATTCATTGGCATTCTTTTATTTATTATTCATACTTTTTATAAATAAGTTCTTAGAATGTGAAATTTCTAGTTGAAAGAATTTGGTATTATTCACCATTGAAATGGAAGGAATTTGCTTCTCTTATTTCAGTGAGATGGAGTCACTCTAACAGAAGTCTCCTTGCAGGTTTCAGCCTTCCCAGGAGATTAGAAAGAGCTTTGGCAGACAAACATCAAATGAAACCTGATCGGCAGACAGTCAGAACCTTGTCTGACCTTCATTTCTTCAAGGTCGTGATAGTTATTAAAGAATTAGGCTGTTGTTTTTACAATAAAAGAATTTCTTACACATACAAGTTGCCTACATGTATAAGCTGCTGTAACTTTATACGTCAATGACATTTCATTTTCATCACAGTCTGATCTTCTCTGATTCCCTCACTTGTTCCAGTTCCTCCCTCTCTGTGCCTCACTCACAGTCCACCTCTCCATCAGTGACAAATCGTGACGTTGGACATGTCTCTCATTGCATAAGAAACTGAATTTCCAAATCGAAAGTTCAAGAGGTCACTGCAGTTGGTTCAGTCAATGGCTTACCAATCTGTACTGAATTTTACACTGTGCAGTTACAGAATCAATTGCATGCGGTGACAGAGTATGAAAGAAAACCAGCTGTAAGAGGAAAATATGGACAATGATGTAATTTTACATTGTAATTAATATTGGTATAACATGGAATTAGGATAAAATTATTTCATTGTTTATCATTTTGAGTGATACACACCCAACTAATGCGATATGGTGATTGGTAATATGCGTAACTATTCTACTTAATTGATAAGAGCAATTAAAATAAAAAATTTGAATGTCAATAACAAACTAATACATATATTTTATATTAAAATTTGAGGAATAAGTAAATTCAAATCTAAGTGGCAATTTTTGATGCTAACTTTGATGTACATATGCTTGTATGAGTAGTTCAGTATTATTAACCAACTACTTTTCCTCCCTTCAATATTAAACTTAATACATGCTGATAAATTAAAATATGCCTGAGATGTAAGAAATGTGTGATTGAAGTCAAAACTACCTTATTTTATTATATGAATTTCAAAAACTAAGAATTATTTTAAGTGAAAAAATATTTTTTTAAGATTTTTTTTTATTGGAAAGGCAGATTTACAGAGAGAAAGAGAAAGATCTTTCATCTGCTTGTTCACTCCCTAAATGGCTTCAATGGCTGGAGTTGAGATGTTCTGAAGCCAGGAGCCAGGAGCCAGGAGCCAAGGGTTTCTTCTGAGTCTGTCACGTGGATGCAGGGTCCCAATGCCTTGCGCCATCCTCAAATGTTTTCCAAGCCACAAACAAGCTGGATGAGAAGTGGAAGAGCCAAGTCACAAATAGTTGTCCATATGGGATGTGGCAGCTTGTGGGTGAGGACTAGCCATTTGAGCCATTGCGCCAGCCCCTTAATGAAAATTTTAACAGAAAATAGAAGTAGAAAGGGAGAGGATAGTATCAGTGTATTTTTGGAGTTGTGTCTATGCACTATATGGAATCTGTTCTTGGTATGTTAATAAATATTTTGTAAAAATAGTATCTTGAATGAAAGAAAAATATAAAAGAAAGTGTCTTTGGGCAGAAGCCATTTTAGGAAAAGGAGTCAAAATCCTAGACCAAGATCTAGAAGAGGCAAAAATATTCAAATCTTCTAATCTCTGAAATCCATGAAACTCTTAGGACTTACCAATATATAATAAGATGAGGCTGAAAGTAAGTTTGAAAATTGGAATATATCCAGAGAGCAAATCAATCATCAGATTCAAATAACTCTCACTCCAAAACATGCTCACACATGCACATGTATACACAGGCACCTGGGCAGTGGAACAGAGGACTTGCCAAGAGGAGGATTAAATTGCCCTTCATCAGGCAGATCTCAGGTGGGAAGTATTCATAGCATAAGGAAAGGAGGCTCCTACCTTGAGTCATGAGATTAACAGCTGCTTTAATCAGCAGGGTTCTCAGAACTTTAGTATTTAGTTTAAAATGCTATAATGCCTAAAAAGAAATACAGTCTTCAACAGGGAAATTGAACACATCAGTGGTAATACCTATAGACCCAGATATTAAAGTGTTCCCAAAGGACTTACCCAAAAATCACCTTCAAACTATTTACATGGGGTGGCATTGAATCATTTCAGGCTAGTCCTTAACCTAAGGCATTGGAATATCATATGTGAACCAGTTCAAATCTCAGCTGCTCCACTTCGAATCTAGCTTCCTGCCTATGGCCTGAAAAGCAGCAGAAGATAGCTAAAGTCCTTGGGACTTTGCACCCATCTTTAAGGCCTGGAGGAAGTTCCTGGCTCCTGGCTTCAGACAGGCTCCGCTCTGTCATTGGGGGAGTGATGAACCAGCAAATGGAAGATTTCTCTCTTTTTCTGTAAATCTGCTATTCAAATAAAAATAAACAAATATCTAATAATGAATTTACAGAAATTTACAGAGGTATCATGTATTTGTCTTTTTTTTTCTTCAGCCTTGATATTTATGTAGCTACTTTGTCATTTATTTGAAGTCTCTTATAGTATTCCCAATTTCCTTCTTTCTACTCCATTGGGTATTAAATGTCTCTACTGTAGCTTGTGGGTGGTTTGACTTTTAAAATCCAATATGCTAGCTTTTATTTTTACTATAAAATTTAGTTCATTTAATTTATATATGATAGCTTATATTTTTAAGTTTAGATACCTTAAAAATAGGTTAATAGTTTTCTGTAAATACCATATAAATAATTACATCCGTATTTTTCTTACTTTTGCTTATTTTATTTCTCCCTTTATTTTTCTGGTTAATGCTTAGTTATACACAATTTAGATATTTCTATTATATTCTGAATTTAGATATTTCTATTATATTCTGAATTATATATTTGCTTTCCTATATTTTATCTACTATTTCCTAATTTTGTTTCAGATGGATTTTCTTCCAACTTATTGTGCAAGGTAGTGCCTTATGTTGCTCTGTGCTGTCTAATCTGCTTTTGCGTGCATCCATTTAGCTCATAATTGACTACTGTTATTTTTCTGTATGTCATTTCCATTTTACTCGTTTCCACACTCCAAATGCATGCTCTTTTTTCAAAAATCTTGGAGCTAAACTTTATCTTTGATTATAGTATAGTTACTTAAAAACTCTTACAGTTAACTTTAACATAGATTATCTACTTTTCTCCTTCTGTAATTTGTTATTTCTTGTGTTTGCTCTTAGTATCATGCTTTTCCTGTGTAAGTGCGAAGTTATGTCAGTCACTGTGGTTTGTAAAATTGTTCTTAAAATGTAAATTAGGGTGTTTTTTTTTTCCTCTATAGAGACTTTTTGTTTCTTTTATTTCTGCCAGGCAATAACAAATAAAATTACTTCATTATCATTTTGTGGACTGCCCAGATAGATGTGTTTAATATTTATGCTTAGAGTTTTTAATCCATTCATTGTGCTCTGCTCTCTAATTCCTGTGCTTCGGTCCTTAAGAACCATGGAAATGTGAGTCAGCTTTTTAGCCTGTGTGCTCTGAAATAGATGCCATCAAAGGAATATCAGCCAACAATGCTGGTTCTTTCCTAGGTCATAACCAGGAAAATACTATTGCATTCTCAGTTGAACAATTGCAAATATATACATATATATATATATATGCATCTTTCCTATTTTTGAGCAGTAACTATGTCTGTCTGCAACCTTCATTTTAGCTTATTAACTTTGTCCTGCTTAATAAGAGTGGGCAGGCAATGATTGGGGAATGGCTTAAAAGAAATTGATGGTAAGTATCTTGGGGGATGTAGAAACTGTCAAAAAACAAAACAAAATTAAAACAAAAAAGGACCAAGAGGGAATAGCATTTTCAGGAACCAATGGAAGTGCTAAAATGACAGAACACACAGGGAGCCAAAAAAGCAGGTTTATTTTAAATCTGGTTTAGTGCTCTGGAGAAAACTTACTAGAATATCTGAAAGATAAAATTGGAATGTCCTCCCAGGAAGATAGCAAAAGACTGAACAGATTATGAGATATAATGATACCAAAATTCTAAAAATCAAAAAGAAAAATGTAAAAAAAAAATAAGAAAAAACAAATTGGGCAAAAGAGAAAAAAATAAAAATCAGCTTCTTTTTGCAGGCCACAAATTCAGAATTCTGGCAACAACTTCGCTCCTGTTTTATACCAAAGAACATGTTACAGACTGCAAATGAACAGCTTCCCTTGAACCTGTCAGAAAAATGATTCACAACCAACACAACTCAGGCAGTAAACCAAGCAAAGCCACTTAGAGAAAAACACAGGCACTGGGCACTTGTTCACTTCACATTTTGATGAATGAGTGATATATAACACAGAGTAGGGCCCAGCACAATGCTCGATTGGCTAATCCTCCTATGTCAAGTGCTGGGTTCCCTTATGCGAGCTGGTTCATGTCCCGACTGCTCCACAAGCTCCTTCTCTGCTTGTGATATGGGAAAGCAGTAGAAGATGGTCCAAAGCCTTGGGACCATGTACCTGTTTAGGAGACCCAGAAGAAGTTCCTGGCTCCTGGTTTTGAATCAGCTCAGCTCTGGCCATTGTGGCCACTTACGTAGTAAACCAGTACATGGAAAATCTTTCTCTGTGTCTCCCTCTCTCTGTAATTCTGCCTTTCCAATATAAATAAAAAATCTTTTTAAAATGAAACAATATATTCTTCTACAAATTATTGTTCCATTGCTAAAAACCAATGTGGAACAAGGGGAAAAAAAGGTGTACTACTGGGAAAAAGAAACACAATGACATTCACACAGTTTTGTGACTCTTTATCTTCCAAAGCTCCCCTATTCTCATGCAGTCACGGGATCTTCACTGGAAAGACGATATTGGACTCCAGTGACTGCCGCATTGCTGACAGCCCCGATACCCAGAATCACACATTTTACATAATCTAAGCTGCGTTAATTAAAACACAAAGAGTGGAAAGTCATTTTCAACTGGGAGGGAAATAAAGGAAGAAGAAATTGAACTCCCCTTCTTGGGAGGGACAGAGAAACATGCCTGGTCCTGCATTTCTGCTGGAGTGGCCAAAAGACCTGTAAAAGATCAACGTAACTGAGACTCAGGGTTTCATATCCTTCCTAAGCTTTAATGCCGAATAGAATTTCAAAAATACCTCCATCAAACTCCTAAAGCTACACTAATTTGTGATAAGTCCAAAATACCAATGTCTATGGGCAAAAATAACTTCAATGATAATGTTCTTCCAAGGAGTAAAATAAACCTAAGATGTAAGTGACACGGACAGAATCAGAACAAACACATGGACATCACACTGTCTTCTAGCCTGTACAACTTGTGCAACCTTCTTAAAAAGATACAGAGTACAAAACAGAAAAGTAATAAACATGTTAGAATCAGACATATATGAGCTGTACATCAGAAGTAGGAGAAAAACATTAAAAATCAAAATGATGGAAAGGTAAAAATCAAAATGGGAAAATCAGATAACCTCTTTCAGTACTTGCACAAACTTTAAAAGACAAATGAAAATCCCATAAACATGAAGCACATTAGCAAACCAGCAGACATGATGGTAGGGAATGCCAAGTAGTATAAATACAAAAAAAAAAAATCAAACTTGGTATACAATAACCAATCAATCACAAACCAAAGTATACAAAAAAATACTTATTTATTCTCCTTATTTATCGGAAAGCCTGGACAAGATGAGAGGGAGGGCAGAGAGGTCTCATATTCACTGATTCATTTGGTAACTGCCTACAACAGACAGGAAGTGAGTCATGGTGAACACCTGAACTGGGAACTGAATCTAGATATTGCACGTGGATGACAGGGACCTAACCAACTGCCTAGAGCCTCTCGCTCATATGCTGAGCATTAGCAGGAAAATCAAATTGAAGTGCAACTGGGACTGAAACCCAGCTGCTCTGAAATGGAATGTAGCCATCCCATTGGTATCTTATGTCCTGTGCCAAATATCTGTCCAATTAGAAAATCATAAATGTAGACAGAGGATATATTTGCATGTGATAGCCCATCAAACAAAACAACAGCGTCAGTAGATTTTTTTATTTAACTATGGGATCAAAAAGAAGATAGAATGAATTATTTAATCTACTGAGGCTAAATAAAACACAGACAAACCAATGTAGAATTGTGCAGACAATAAAAATATCAGTGTGAAAAGAAACAAAAACTTTCTCAGACATAAAATATAGTTCATTACCAAAAGAGATAATGTGTAATCAATGTTTAGGAATGCCATCAGGACAGAAAAAAAGAGAAACATATAGGTAATATGTTTGGATACATGCACAGCAGGGGAGGATCTGTAAAACAGGAAAAAAAGGAGAGAATAAAACCTCTATTATCCTTGTTATTTTAATATTCTTGAAAAAATATTGTCTGATTAAAACAATAAGAGTAACAACGTGTTATGTGCTTAAGACAAATACAAAAGTAAAATGTTTGACCACAGTGAGAGTACTTTAATCTTATCAGTGAACTCTTATTACTCTAACTTGTGCATTTTGTATTCTAAATAAAACACCAGAAAACTAAATCAAAGTATAAATGATAAATTTATAAGAAATGATAACAAAGACAAAATATAGAATTCAAATAGAAGACATAAACAAAGAAAAATAGATATAACACATGTACAAAGAAAAGAGCAAGCCAGATGGTACATACTTAACTATGTGCATAATTGTTTTAAATTTAAGTGAGCTAAAGATAGAATGTCAGGTATGATATAAAAGTAAGACTCAACAATATTCTATGAGAGGAAACTAAGGAAGCATGAAGGTTGAACAAAATGTGGTATCTAGTATTGGACCTTGCACCCTATTAAATCCTGATTTTATGCAGTTGTTGTCCCAGTGTTGGGTAGGCCAGAGAGTTTTAGACATTGATTGCATCATGGGAGATAGACAAAATGACTTCTAGAAGGACTGACAAAAAATGTTGGTGATTCTAATGGAGAACAATGAAAAAACTCATGGGGAAGAATTGGTACTTGTTTGAGAAGACCATATTTGCCTAAAAAATGAGTCATTTACTCCTTGCCATGTTTCTCACCTACTCAAAGGCCTTGATAATCTCTTAATAATTCTTGAAGATCTACAATATTTCACATATGTGCAAGGCTGGAAAAGCATACAAATTCCCTAGTTATCTACCTGTCCCTGGCTAAATGTGATACCCTGAATAGTATAAAGTAAAACTATTACCATTTAACAGCCTATGTTTTGACCCCATTCATTCACAAATCCATCAGCAAATCCTGGAATATTTGTTAGCACAAGTTATATAAACATAACATCTGGTCAATCATTGACTGACCATTGAAGAGAAATAGGAATGGAACTCCTAGAAACTCAATTTAAATATAAAAATCAGGGGCTAGCATTGTGGTGTTGAGAGTAAAGTCCCCACCTGCTATACCAACATCTCATGTGCTCAATAAATCAAATCCCTGCTGCCCCACTGCAAGTCACCAAGCACTTGCTGGGAATATGCTCTAAGACTCTACAACCATGAAATAATAAAACTTCTTAAAAAAAATTAACAGGAGTTGCATAGGCCCACTCTTGGAGTTGACTCCTCAGTGAGCAGCCACCATGAAGCTGGCTGCCAATGGGGTGCTCCCTGGGAATGTGGGCTTGTTGGGAGTCTGGGGCATTCTGTTGGCTGGGGTGTGGGGAGGCCTGGAGCCTCTCATCCAGGGAGGCAGAGTGGACCAGGGGTTTTCCTCATGTGCCTGGTCCATGGATTGCTCAGAGAAAAGAGTAAAGAGATGTGTGGGAGGGAAGACCACTAAGGGAATATATTTCAGGCAAGGAATGTTTTCTTAGGGACTCACATAGACCAGGTCGTTGGACTTGCAGATAACTGAGGGGGATGAGACCAAGCAGTGTCTAGGGTAAAAGCCAAAGGACTTTTATGGGTCAGACAGATGCACCAGCTCACATGGAAGATCTCATCTGGGCTAGTTAACATGGTTCACAGCTGGCTGCCACTCACTGATGCATACTAAAGCTAAGACGGGCCTTTCTGGCAGGGCTAGATCACAGTACTCACTGGTGTGAATCAGAACAGCAGATGGGTAATGTTAGGCTGGGCCATGAAGCTAGCCAGTATGCAAAATAACCAAGTCAGGGGATAGATTCTTTTGGGGATATGTGAGCCTACCCCTGTAGAACTGCAATTTCTGCTGCTTTGCTTAAGAGCTAGGGGTGGTGATGGGCTGAGCTAGACATGACAATGGAATCCTGTGATACTCATGTGTACTGGGGTTAGGTACAGGCCAGACCACTGCAGGCTGCAGCACATCAAGAAGAGTGCAGACTCTCCCAAGAATTGAATTTGGGACAGGCTGGGCCACAACATACACTGGCTCATACAAAGAGCAGGATAGAGAGGGCAGATTATGCTGATTAAGGACCTAGCACCCGCTGGAATATGTGAGATCTGGGTCTGCAAGTGTGCCTGGAGAGGGAACTTGAAGAACTCCCCTGGTGGGCCATAGCTCCTGCTAGTGAGCATGCAATTGACTTAAGCCTGGGTGTTGATCAGGACTGGCAATTAGCTCCACCTATTGGCAAGTATATGGGTTGGTGCTGGAGAGGGGCGGACTGGCAGAAATGTATAGGAGCCAGGCTGGAGTGCAGGTCATGCTGGGCTAGGCTATCACACCTACTGGATGGCATGAGCCAGGGATGGGAGCACTCTGGGCAGAGATAGGCTGCAACACCCACCAGCGAGTGAAGGAAATGGAGGTGGGCTGGGACAGGTCAAGCTGCAGCATCAAATGGCAAAGGCCAGAACAGGAGATGGCTCTGCTAAGCTGTATCAGAACAACCACTGGCATGTGAAAGATGTGTGGCTGGAAACTGGTCTGGGTGAGGAACTAAGGGGACACCCTGGTTGGGTTGTACTTCCAATTGGTGAATATGAGAGCTGGAATGGAAGTGCTATTCTCAGCTGGACATAACTGCAGTGTACATCACCATGGGTCTGGACTAGTTCTGGGATGCAACAGACTGGCAAGACTCCAGCACCAACTATTACTTGTGAAGACCAGAGTGGGTGCAAGATGGACTGGGACAAGTCTTGACGCCCACTGAACCATGTGATGTGAACCAGGTCCGGATGTGAACCAGGTGTGGTAAGGCTGTAGCTCCAACAGTCTCTCCCACACTCCCCTAATCCTCAAACCTTTCCACTCTGGTCAACTACGAAAACATCATAAGAATTAATAAAATATTAAAAAAATAAATAAAAATAAACAGCCTCAGGTACTTTGCAGCAGAAAGCAGCATATGAATGTATATGCGCAAAAATAGGAATGTATGATCAGTACGAGAAAGTACAAAGCAATCACTAGAAACTCTGCAAGGGCTCCAGATATCAGACATCAAAGACAAAGATATCACAGCAATCTTACAAATATACTCACAGAGCCAAAGAAACCCAAGTTAATACAAGTAATGGAACAAATGAAGTTAGTGTTTTTTCAGTTAGGAAGTAACAGCAAAGAGACAGATGCAAGGGACCAAATGGGAATTTGGAAATGAAAAATTGCAATAACTGAAAAATTTTTTTAAAAAATTACTCAAGATGCTCCATAGTAGATCTGAATTACTGGACAACAAACGAAAACATTTTGATGTTACATCTATATAGATACAGTAGAACAGAAAGAATACCAAGAAAAGTTCTTAACCTGAGGAATGTTATCAAATATGCAAACATATGCATCAGGAAGTTTTGAAAGAAAGGAAAGGTCAGGGCCCAGCGTGGTGGCCAGGTGGCCAAAGTCCTAGCCTTGAATGCACCAGGATACCATATGGGCACTGGTTCTAATCCCGGCAGGCCCACTTCCCATCCAGCTCCGTGCTTGTGGCCTGGGAAAGCAGGCCAGAAGGCCTGAAGTGTTGGAATCCTGCATCTGTGTGGGAGACCTGGAAGAAGCTCCTGGCTTTGGCTCAGCACAGCACTGGCCATTGTGGTCACCTGGGGAGTGAATCAGCGGATGGAAGTTCTTCCTCTTTGTCTCTCCTCCTCTCTATGTATCTGACTTTGCAATAAAAAATAGGGTAAATCTTTAAAGAAAAAAAGAAGGAAAGATCAGAAAAATATTGAATAGATGATTGTCGACATCTTTCCAGTTTGACCAAATCATTAATACAGACATCCTAAAAAGCATTCATTGTAACCTCAAAAATACTAGTATAGGAGGTCTTTGGAAATCTCCAATGTTTGGAGATAAAGAAGGATAAAAGGACCAATTTCTCAGTTTATACAAAAAGGTGTGAGGTGAGAGCTAAGAAGATAATGGAAAAGCAGATAATAAAGTTTTGATGCTATGGAAACTGTGCTTCAGTACTGCAGAAAACAGAAGTCCCTAAGATAGAGAAGAGTGTGACAGTTCCATCAGCTTATTGGTCCTGATGAAATTCTACTCTAAAACCATTGAATAATTTTTTTTTCTTTCAAGTTATCAAGAATTACTTTTGAAAATAGCCCATTTTTTAAGCTAAAAACACATTTTCGTGAAATTTTAACTTTGGCCAAAGATTTTTTTTCCTCTGTCACAATGAATGTAAAGATCTTCAATAGAATAAAAAGTGTGTAATTTTCAAGTATTTAAAGATTAAACTAGCTACTTCTAATAGTGCATAATTTAGTCATAAGAAGTGAGGTTAGAAAATATTTTGATCTTAATGAGAAGAAAATCTCAACATGTCAACATCTTATAAATGTAGTTAAATGAATGTTTACCAGGAAATTTTAGCTCTAAACACCTCTATTATAAAATCAGTAAAATCTTAAGTTAATAACTCTGCATAAAGAAACAGGAACATAGAAATAAAACCAAAACAGTAAAATGCTATAATAATTATGGATATGTAAATAAAATGTGTACAAATATGTAACAATAGAAAATTATAAACCCAATGGTACTACGTGAAGGAAATGTCGCAATCTTTATTTGAAACAAATGAAAGGAAGTAGGAAGGAAAACACAAATTACTCAAATATTAAGTAAAGGGTCTTATTAGAAATTTTATGGAAATTGAAAGGATAAAAAGGTTAAGCAAAGATGATCACATAGATAAACTAAATAAATTCCCCGAGAGAAAAGCTTATCAAAATTAACTCAAGATGAAATATGAGTTCATCTGCCAAATGGAAGTGATCTTAATTAGCACTTAGAAAGCCATCTCAGGCTTAGCTGGAGTCAGTGACAAATGTTATCAAATATTCACAGAAGAAATATTTCCAAACCTTATACTCTCTTTCAGAAAAAGAAGAGGTTTGAAGGTTTTCCAACTAAATGATGAAGTTTGTATTTTGATGATACTTAAATAAAACTTAAGTAAACACACATCATCACATGTAAATAAAACTCTACATCTGCATCTTTCACAAATATGAGCACAAATTTCAGCAACAATAAAAATAAGCACTAATATCAACAAAAGACACTGAAATATGTAACTGCATCAATACAGTGTGAACAACAAAGGTTTACTTAAGGAATTCAAGCCTACTTCAACATAAAAAAATGTGTATAATTGACTCTGTTGAAAAAAACCAGATGAAAAATAATATGGTTCTTTCTATAGAGGTAGAGGTCCATTTAGAACGCAATATTCACTTGTGATTAAGAATTCTTTGCCAGCTAGGAACAGAAGGATCATTCTTTAATCAAAGTTATATTTAAAATGATCAGCTAACATTTTACTTAATGATAACAGACCCAATGCTTTACTGCTAAAGGTAGAAACAAGGCAGAGCTAACTTTTCTCTCCATACTCATTCCACGTTGTCCTGATATACCAGCCGAAACAAGGTGAAAATCAGTGAAAGACATGAACATTAGAAAGGGAGAAATAACACTGCATACTATAAAGAATTGTGTAGAACCTTCCAAATCTTACACAAATTGCTGAAATATTCAGCAATTTTTGAGAATGAAAGATTACTATGCAAAATTCACTGTACTTCTAAATGCTAGAAATTATCAATCCATCCAAAGATTTATATGTGAATGCCTATAGAATCCTATATATCTTTGATACATGTCATGACACAGATGAATGTCATACTCTCAGTAAAAGTGAGACAGGTTTAAAAATTCGGGCCATGATTTAGTTATGGATTAAGCATGGCTCCACTTGGATGAACTGAAAGGTTTTTCCCAGTGTGTTATGGTGGAATAGATTAGAGTAGCTCTCAAGATCTCTGTTTGTTCCCCTGAGCCTGAGGGATTACGTAAATCAAGAGTCTGTTGATGGACACCTCTCTGGTTTCCTGTCTTGCCACACGATTTCTTCTGCAAACACCACCACCCTGTACACCACACACTAAGAAACCTCAGGGACTGCAGCTATGGGTAATTTTTCTAAAAACACATGTGAGATGAAATTTGCATAAAATACTTTAAATAGTCAAATTTAAAGAAAAAACATAGATGAACAATTTCCAGAATTTGGAGACAGAAATGAGAAATGATTTCACAAAGATATGAAGGAACTTTTGGGAGGTATCAGAAACAAATTCAAACCAAAACATCCTGCAATGAGATTGATGTGGTGGTTGCATAATTCAGTAAGTATAATTTAAGGGGAAAAAAAGCTAACAAATCTTTTAACAACATAAGTTTTTGAAGGTAAGCAACATATGAGAAGCCTTTCATTCTAAGTATAAACAGAAAATATGAGGGAGCTTTCAAAATTTCACACAAATACATACTGTAAGAATCAATTCATGAATTTGAAAATGCTTTCACCAAAGTAAACTTACGTATTAATTTTTGTCCTTGTTTTACATGCTGCTTTTTCATGATGTGTAAAATATACATGACATTTGGCACTAAGTCTATCGTCGCTCTTTGTCTTCAGGTTGATTCTTGGCTAACTGCCAGTACTCTCCTGTCAGATAACTCCTCGTATTTCATAATGACTTTTATAAGGTCAATCTAAAAGTAAGACTTATATTTTAATGAAATAAGGACTATTCAGTTGATTTAGAAATGAGAACTTTAGGACATTTTAATTGAAAAAAGAATATTAATAAACCTGTACTGTGAAGTTGTGACATATATTTAAAAAAGCTAGAGATGAGATTAATTATCTTTTTTGATGCTAATGTTTGCAGAGTGCCACTATTCCTCAAAGTGAGAGTCTTCATTGCTGGGTAAGATAATGCATATGTCCCCATTGTCCTTGGACTCCAATAGAACAGTGCATATAGGATAGGCAGTAGCACGCATTTGGAGAAAGAGTTGCTTCTTTAAAATCATCGGAGCTGCTTCCTCTTTGAATGTTTTGCCGAATTCAATATTAAAGCCATAAGATCCCAGACTGTCTCATACAGAAAACTTTTGATTACTCCTTCATTCTCATTGCTTGCCCTCTTGATTTAATTTTGTTAGGTTCTATGAATCCAGGAACTTGTCCATGTCTTTGAGTTTTCCAAGTTTACTGAAGCATAGTTCTTCAAAGTAGTTTCCTATAATCCTTTGTGTTTCTGTGGTATTGGTTGTGATGTCATCTTTTATTTGGAGTTTTCTCTTTTATATGTGGTAGTCTGGATTAATTTGCTTGTTTACCTTTTCAGCAAAACAATTTTTTTTGTTGATTTCTTCTTAGTTTCCTTTTCATTTATTTCAGCTCCTAGTCTTGTTATTTCTCACAACCTGCTGTTTGTGGATTGGGTTCTTTTTCATTTTACTAAGTTGGTATGTTCTTATTTATGTTTACTTCAAGAAAGTTTTTATTATTATTATTATTATTATTATTTTTTTTTTTTTAGAGATTTAGTTGTTCGAAAGTCAGAGTTAGAGAGACGGAACCAGAGAGAGGATGGTTGAATTCCCAGTTGACAGTAAATGTATGAAATGGCTGGGGTTGGGCAAAGTAATTACCAGGAGTCAAGAAGTGCAGCTTCTTCTCGGGTCTTCCTGATGGGTGATAGTGGTCCACATGCTTCAACGACCTCCTGCTGCTTTCCCCAGGCGATTAACAAGATTCTGGGCCATAAAGACCCAACTGGAACATGCACTGGTGCTAATATAGCTTGCCAGCATTGTTTGAGGCAACTTATTATGCCACCATGCTATCCCTAAATATTATTTCTATGCTCACTTGATGGAAGCACCATGTATTGCTGATTTTTTGCACAAGTACATTTAAAATGTTCCTCTGTTATTATTACATGTGTGAATCCATTCAGACATTGGCTGCCCAAATTTTGAATTAGGTAATATTTTAATAAAACAAGAAATTATTATTGAAATTATTGTTGTTATTCTATATTATTAATTATTATTATTAAATTATTATTATTGAAGTTCATTGAAGTCAGGTGAAATCTAGACAATTTGTCAGCTCTCAAGTAAGGAGTATGTATTTGATAGAGGTAATGAAAAATTTTGGTGTCAGGTGAATAAAATGTTTTATTGTTCAGCATTCATGTTTAAATGTTAGTTTGACAAATAAGGAATATGTTTTTATCTGTCTAAAGAATAAATATTATTGATCAAAATGTTTTAATATTGCATATTGAATGCATAAAATTTAAGCAAAAATAAAACTGTATTCTTTTTAAAATAAATATTTACATTACTATTTTATTTTTAATCTTTAAACCAAAATGACAGAAGTGCTATTGTAACAAAATGATAGGCTAGTGGAACATAAAATAAAACACCAAAATTAATCCACATACATATAACCAATTGCTCTTTTACAGCAGTTTCCAGACCACCCATTGGTGAAAGCATAATGTTTCGAACAAATGTTCCTGGCAAATTTCATTGCATATTTTCAGAAAAATGAATTTTGATTCTTATTTATGATTTCACTTAAAATTAATTTAAAATTACTCAAAGATCTAAATTTTAAGCCTGAAATTATGAAGTTACAGGGAAAAGTGCAAAAGAAACGAAGATATTGGTGTAGATGATGAACTCTTAGATAATATGCCCAGTTTGAGTCCTGGCTGCTCCACTTTGATACAGCTCACTGATAATATATTTCAGAAAGTAGCAAAGAACAGCCAAGTTCTTGGGCTCCTGCACACATCTGAAAGACCTGGAGGAATCTCCTGGCTTCAGAAGGGCACAGCTCTGGCCATTGAAGTCATTTAGGGAGTTACCAGTGTATATATATATTTCAAAAAAAAAATGGATTATGGATCAAAGAAGGAGGAGAAAAAGAACAGGGGAAACCTAGCAAATTTTGTAAAAAAAAAAATGGGATAGCAAATTTTTTTATCTTATCGTCTAGGCAAGTCAAGTATAAATAACAGAAAAATTATGCTAGATATACATGTTCTGTATCTTCATTAAAAACTACATGCCTCATAAAATGTGAAGACTTATGGTACGGATTATGCAACTACATTTTTCAAAATTATACTAATCTATAATATCTGCATTATCTTATTTTATAAAGACAGTTTGAGTGTTATTTTTAAATGTACATAATTCTATGATGGGAACAGACAGATGCACTATTAAGGAGATGCCCAGAAAGTTTGATATCCATTGTGCTTCAATAAGTAATATATCTTATCCCAACTTACTGAGAGCTTAACACATGCATAATTTTTATGGCATGGTGAGGCATGAATTAATTTTAATGTTCATGATTTTATTTTAATATTTATCTTTATTTTCCTGAAACATGTTTATAAGAATATTTTTAAATTATAGAATATGGGGAACCCAGAATTGATATGGTATGAATCATAAAATTCTTTGATTTATTCTTAATGAATAGTCTTTGAAAAGACAAAAAAGTTTATGGATGACTTACCTTTCATCTGAACTCTTTATTAGTCCAGGTAACTTTTTAAATTCGCTCGAGACAACCATTTCATCACACAGAAAGTAGCATGTATTACAACTTTAATGAGAGACCGGGAACATATTTACTGGTAGTTGCTACTCAATTTCTCCAAAAGGAAAATGAATATTTTATCTCAAAGTGCAGCGTTGACCCATCTATAATATTTTATTACTAAGGAACTGCTTCACTAGTCAGTATAAGATGGAAACTAATATTAATTGAATACATAAAACTTGACTCAATTCCTCTTTCTGATAAACTTTAATTGTTTAGATTTTCTGAGGAGGTTTTTTTTTTCCTCAGTGGATTATCTTATTGTCTTTAAAATAAAATGTTGATAATATTGAATGATTGGGAGAAGAGGATATACATATATTTAAATGTCATATTGGAGCAAAATTCAGAGTATTTATAACAAATTACACAGGAATAAAGGTCAATGCTTAACTTAATTGCAGTATGTTAGAACACATATATACAGTCAAGTAGAAACAGAAGAACTTAAAAAAAACCTCCATTATTTCCACTTAAGAAGTGATTTAACTGGAGAAATGCTAAAATACAAGAAAATCCTTATATTTCCCTTAAGGGAAGAAAGTTAGCTTATTGTGGGATAGAGATAGCATTGATTCTTGGTACTTCAATGATGAGTTCTTTAGTGGCTCATTTTGACATCTTGCCTTAAATGGATTCTGTGCACAGCTGTGATCTATGGAAGCCAAGAGCAGGAGGTGAGCCTCAATGACTGTGAATGAAGATATTTCCTTTGGTTAGAAGTTCAGAAAGGAAAAAGATGTCAGTTCCCTCTGAGATGAGAAGGAATGCTAGTTGAATAATTTCCTGGCTTCCTTTTGTATTCTAAAGGTTTCATATCATGATTTCTATTTCACTTGAGGGAAACTAAGAAACAGATTAGGCTTTGTCAAATTCTCTTTTTGAGCAGCTATGTTACTGTTCTTTTGAAACTCCATTTTGGACCATGATCTACACAGATAACGCTAGATTTTCTAAAGCAAGAAAAATTTCTTCACTTATTTCAAAAGATCTCATTATAACCTCTATAAAAACAGTTCAAGCCCTGAAGCATGAAATTTGATTGCCAACTCATCCACATTCATTGCTCCCTACACAGTATCATGATAGTGCATCCTCAAATTTTAGTGAGAGATTTATTTCCACGACAGATTAAAAACCAGCAGTTTCTTCCAGAAGCACAATTGCCTCTCGCCTTTTAGATTAGAGAAGTTTGTTAATAGCATTTAACGTTGCTTGCATTTGGGTGCAAGTTTGTTTACCCATTTGGAAACCAGACATGCCAGAAACATGTCTTTTGGCGTGTGTAAATCTTTGCAGAATACACAACTCTTTGCAGAAATATCTGGCATCAAAAAGAAATGCACAAATCTGTGCAACAAAAATAGATCTATTACATTATTTCCGCATCAATAGGTCCACTCTAGTCCCAATCCCAGAAATCTAAGCATGGACATGCAAATGTGCAGAGACTTGAGTTATGCATTTTTTTCAAATGTAGTAATAGAAATAATTGTTGTTACACAAATTCAGAATATCTAGTCTGAATTTGCAACAGAAGACAATTGTATTTGTCCACAGGAAAAGATCAGGAATGTATAAGGGCAATTCTTAGTTGTTAAAATAAAACAATTTAAAAAGGAAGTAAATAAAAAATGGAAGAGGTACAACAATGTGTTGTTGAATGCAGTAAACTTTTTTAAAGTTATAAAAACACATCATAGCAGAAACAATGGTTTTAGCAAGTTTTACAGATTGAAAACTAATATCCAATGCATTACTACAATATCCATTGCATCTCTAAATTATATATATGAAAAATTAAAAATACAATAAATAGTATCAAGTCTCTTAACAGCAGCATCAAATGGTATGGAATTCTGAGAAATAACTCTTACAGATGACGAAGACTTTGCTAGGAAAATTTCAACACACTTCAGAGACCAAGTAAAACAAAACTAAATAAATGCAAAATTATACCATATATGTGGAGTGGAAGGTTCAATAAAAATTTAGCACCGATTCTTCCAAATATTAGCTATAGATCAGTACTATGCTATTCTGAAACCAAAGTCCCTAAATTGAAAAGCTAAGTGATGTATAATTTTAAGTATCCTAAAAAATGAACCTTCCAAAAAAAAAAGATTTACTTTAAAGTGACTGTAGTAACTAAACATAGTATCTGCATAAAGACATAAACATAGATATATAGAACATACTTCCATAGACTCATTGTTGAATTCTCAAACTTACCATGGAGATGATAAACAATCACCTGAACTGAGCCTCCCAAGGGAATGACTTATCTCTTGCATAAATGGTCAAGAAGGTTTTACTGTAGGAAAGCAGTAAAGTTACTTCCAGCAGTAACAGGAAGACTCTTCCTCCCAAGAAGCAACTCCCATTCATAATCAAATAAAAAGTCAAGAGTTACTTCCTGATCTGCCAATAACCAACCACATCCTTGTTTTCCAAGTGAAGCAGGAAAAGAAAGAATGATTAAACATATTTTTCAAGCAAGACCCAGGATCTCATAACGTATCACTCAACATATTTAATTCAGCTAAAAATCATGGAAATTGAGTACCAGAATGAAGTCATATGATTAAGAAGAGTAACCAACAGATGCTAATGAAAATGTACAAGAGAATTATCTTACAAAGATAAAATCATTCGTGTGAAAACACTTGGGGGTGGGGGTGGGGGGACATTTGGTCCATCGGTTAAGATTGCCATGTGTTAAACTGGTATATCTAGATGTAATTCTCACTTTTGGACTCCAACTTTGTGCCACTCCAGAGACTGAGAGGCGTGGGTGGTGCTTTAGTAACTGGGTTCCTGTGACGCACAGGACTGAGTTTCTGGCCAGGGACTTCAGCTCAGCCCGCTTAACGACCACTGCCAGTTACGGAAAAGTGATTCAACAGGTGAAAGTGCATGCGATTCTCAAGTTAAACCTTGAGCAAGTGGCTATAGCTTTTTCTTCTTTATTTTTGTAAAAAAAAAAAAAAAATGTTTACATCAAAAAACTGACATCTTAGAGAGAGGGTGATCTCTCGATCCTAAATGTCCTCTTTCCATCTAACAAACTAACTAAAAGTTTATAAAGGTACAGTGGTAACTGAAAGATGAGGTTAGAAATAAACCTGTGAGTCTATTCTATTAGCTGTTTTGGAGAAGCTCAGGCGTGGATGAGTGTCCAATCAGTGTCCATGGAGAAGTCCGGCGCAAGTCCTGATGGAGGTCGGCCAGACGGAGAACTTTGACAATGTGGTTCAGCATCAGTTGCGTGGAGGCTCTTTCTGTTGCAAGCTCAATGTCCACGATTCCAAATCGCCTTCCCTCTGGAGGCTCCTGAAATCCTTATGCAAATTTTACCAGTCACCGTTTTAGCCAAACGCAATCCACAACATCACTTACTATTTGAAGGAAAAGGAAGGACAGTTTTCTTATTACAGTTACAGATTCCCTACTGTCAAACTTTGAATTATGTATATGTGGAATATGGGTGTTAACTCTATTTCAGCTACTTTCTGATTATTGAGGGAGTGGTAGGGGAATCTTACAATGGAAAATTTTGACATAGTAAAGACATCTTTCTTAGGTTCCCCCCTCTAAGGAAGAGGAAAGTCACATTTGTAAATTTTCCACATATATGGCATAATAACTTGAAATGGTAATATCCTTATGCAATCATTAAACAACATTAGTCATTATTTTAAAATTTCTTCAAGGTGGACTAAGCAGCAAGTCAACAAGCCTAGCTGTTCTGGTTCAATGACCAATGAATCTCCTTAGCACTAAACTGAGGTGGTCACCTCAAAGACCCTTCAGATACATTTTTAAGACCAGCTTACACAGTGAATCATACTGCTCCCCACACCTCACCTCAACCTTGCATTTCTTCCAAACTACCTCTTCCACAGGGAGGGAGGTCTACCAAGGTAGAAATGTCCTTGGGAAGGCTATAACAGGTCCATTTTTCAGAATTTCCCCTCCCCCTCCCAGAACATTCCAAAGTCCTTGAGAATATAAAAATCCCAAGTCCTGCTCAAAGACTGGACACCTGCCACGGGTTTGTTTCAGTTTATTTTTAATAATTCTGGTCCAGCTATTGATTGCTACTCTACCCCACTTTATTCTCAATCTCTTCTCTTACAGTGAACTTGACTGGAGATAACATCCAGGAAAATAAATTAAAAAAAAAAAAAAAACAGTCTTTGGCTCTTGTATCTAATTCAAACCAGAAAGATTAACAAAGGTCACCCATGACTTTAAAGTTGAATTTAGTAGAACCGTTTATTAAAGTTCAGGGCATGGACTACATATAGTATTAAACTGGATGGACACATGTTACAGAGGTTAAGAAATGTTCCCTGAGTTTTTGAGGTTGCATGTGCAACGTACTACTTGGATGAAGGCATTTATTTCCCCTTTGCATGGGTAGCAAATGTTAAGTCATTTAAAATTGCATGAGTTTTAAATAAAGTAAAAGACATAAATTGCTAGGTAATAAATAAAAATGCTCGGAAGAATCAGTGAGCAATTATAGCACTGAAAGTATACCATTATTTGAGACTAGATAATCTCAAGGAAGGATTTCAGTAATAGCAGAGATTGCAAAGAGAGAGCCAGTAAACCAAGCAGAACTCGTGCCATAAGAATTATATTGTAAGCATATGTGAATAAATAAATTTGTTTACATGTGTTTTCTAACTTCCACCTGACAGATGAAGAGATATATTAGGGGAAAATGAAATGCTGTTTAAAACACATCTAAAGAAAAAATTAAAGACAATTTTATTATAAATCAACAGAAACCTTACAAAAGAGGTACAGAAACATACCCTAAGAAATTCACAACAAAATTTTAAATATGTTAGGTCAACTAGGAATGTTAAAAAATAAAATTACTATCAGACAGACAATACCAATATAGATGATTTTATGTCACAGTAGCACATGTGACAGAATTGAAATCCTGCAGAGCTGTCCTCTTATCACAATAGAATCAAGCTGTAAATCAATAATGGAAATATTATGAAAAAGACTTCAAATACCTAAAAAAGACACTTGTACATCATCCATAAGCAAACAGAAATTCTCAAGAGATGTAAAAAATGCCTTGCACTGAATGAAAATAAAAATACAGGAAAATTTGTGAGTACAGATAAAGTACTGCTCAAAAGGAAATTTATAGCAGTAAATGCTTACTCTAGCAAGTGGGAGTAGGAATATCCTAAAGTACTTCCTCAAGGAATTAGAAATATGAGAGAAAAACTCAAAGAACGCATAAAATACACAACAATATTCATGAAATTGGAATACACAAAAAGAGCCAAGCTATGCATAAACTAGTCAAAAATCCTTGTCCATTTGAAATAATCATTTAATTGGTAAATTTGCAGTCTAAAAAAATGGGACAACATAAGGCAGAACTCAGTAACACCACAAATATAAAAGCAGATATCAATAATGACTTTGCAAATAAGAATTTACTAAGAACTCTGGAATATGTTTAAAAAGTTGAAAACCACAATAAGCTGATTGCAAAGTAAATACTTATTAAGAGCTATCACTTGAATAGCATTCCAGGCAAGTCCTGAATTTTTTTGTTTTTTCATTTCTTTTAGGAATGCAATATTGGTTCAATATATTTTTTTAAAAAGGTAATATATCTTGCAAATAAACTAGACAATAGCAGTCTCAAGAAAAGGGGTGGGGGATCTGACTGGGCTTTGGACATCTGGCCCTGGTCCTGGGGTCAGCCTGCGAGGTTGGGTGATAGGTTCCCGAGCTGTGGAGGCAAGAGATGCAGTGGGGCTCGGCTTGCTTGGTCCTGGTCCCTTGGCCCATCTGCTAGGTGGGTGCCGGATTCGTGAGCCCTGGCGGATCCAGCAGAGTTTGGGTCACCTAACCTTGATCCTGGGGTCCACCTACAAGTTGGGTGCCAGCTCCACGAGTCCTAAGGTGGGGCATCTGTTGGGGTTCAGGTTGCCTGGCGCTGGTCCCCGGACCACCAGCCTGCAAGTGAAAAAGATGTCGCAGTGGAAGCAGGCCCCGGTGCACGTGGAGACTATGGCAGCCCATTTGGCACCATCACAGAGGAAGATCAGAGCAAGTTGGACAACTACCCGGGTATGTCCTGACCTGCGGGACAGGACGCTCAAACCCTGAGGGTGGACTGGGAATGCCGGGCTGCTAGTCCCCGGGCTGTGGCCCAAGAAACACACGGACACACGTACTTGGTGAAAAAGAGTGCTCATCCGTTTATTTCTCTCTCTCTCTCTCTCTCTCTCTCTCTCTCTCTCTCTCTCTCTCTCTCTACATATATATATATATATATATATATATATATATATATATATATATATATCTTCTTCTCTAGGGGAGGAGGAGAAGGGGAGGGGTCTCCTTGAGCTAATTATCTTCATTGAAACAGGGAATGAACCAATCATCCAAATTGAAACAGGGGAGGAATTAATTGAACAGGAACAAGGGTAGAGGTTCTGTTCCGCTTGCTTTGCATGGGATGTTCTAGCCATAATATCCTACTTGCTATGGTCCTGTTTGCCCAAGACAGGCTTTGCAATGCGGCAGGCTGTCAGGTAGGCCAACAAGTTCAAGTCTGCCGCTCCTAACTCCAGCAAATGATGGCAGTAAAAATCTGGGTGAATGGAGACATGAGGTCAGCCATGTACGCCAATGCCCGTTGGGACGCTTGCCTCACTCTTGGACTGGCAAAAATGATAGCATTTCAGAAGTATTCAAACCACTTGATCAGAAACCTCCGAACATGCACTACAGTGGAAGCCGGGGTTGATTTCGGGTGGCGGTTCGCCATCTTTGGGTACTGGCACATCTGGGAGGCTGGGTGTGGCTTCCCCCTATCTTTCTGCTTCCCCCAGAGATAAGAAGAATTGAACAATTAGGAAACAACAATTTCACCTGCTTTTCCCTAACCATCAAACCTTCCCACCCTGGCCAAACATGTAATCATCATAAAAGAATAAAATAAAATTTAAAAATTGCATATAAATAACTCGGAATTCCACAGTGAATCCAACCAAACAACACTATTGCAAAAGGACAATAACAGAGAATATATTTCAGTGGAGAAGAAAACTTGCTGGCAAATAAGCTTTGAAAAGATGTTTACCTACACAAATCATCACAAAAATGCCAAACTCAACCTCAGTGTGGTATCACTGCAGAGCTATTGGCACAGATTAAATAAAACTCAGACAATACTAAATGCTCTAGATTATATGGAAAAACTACCTGCATGCATTTTGACACAAATATGAGCTGTCCATGCACTCTAAAGAAAGATAGGTCATGGTTCATTAATTGGGGGAAGGTGTATTGACAGGATATGCTAATAATTTTGAAAGTAGAGAGAGAAATATGTGCAACATTTTCCCACAATTTTTGTTTTCTAAGTATATTCTGAAATAAAAAGTTATTAAAGCTACATTTTCAATTATAATATCCTCCAAATATTAGAATCCTGCATATTTATCATGGGGTATAAAAACATACACACATGAAATTATATTGATATATTTGTATTCTTTTTATTAATAGTCAAATACTAGGAAAAATTTAAATATCCTCCAAAGAATAGAAATTAAATGCACTCTGACTCACCCACACTATGAAGTATGACTGTCAATAAAGAATAAAAATGCATTAACTGTTATAGTTTAGGGACATCATATATGTTCTTTCTTTTTTTTAAAGATTTTATTTATTTTTATTGGAAAGTCAGATATACAGAGAGGAGGAGAGACAGAGAGGAAGATCTTCCGTCCAATGGTTCCCTCCCCAAGCGGCTGCAGAGGCTGGAGCTAAGCCAATCTGAAGCCAGGAGTCAGGAGCCAGGAGCTTCTTCCAGGTCTCCCACGTGGGTGCAGGGTCCCAAAACTTTGGGCCATCCCCAGCTGCCTTCCCAGGCCACAAGCAGAGAGTTGGATGGGAAGCCGGGCTGCACGGATTAGAACAGGTGCCCATAAGGGATCCCGGGCGTGCAAGGTGAGGACCTTAACCACCATGCTATCGCTCCAGGCCCAACATCATAGATTTTCAATTAAGTTATGTTTTTAAGAATTCCATTTATGTTTAGTCTAGAAATGTTTCAACTTTAGCAGCAAGCAGCAAGATCAGCAGGTACTAGGAATTGGGAATAGCGGTTAACTATGCCTTAAATGGATAACATAAAATAATGTGTGTGTATTTTACAATTGGAACATAAAAGAATTTGTACACATGTTACAATTGCTTGAGTATCCCATTTTTGTCATATTTATGCAAGTCTACACTTGTGGCATTCTGAAATATAAATGATGGATCTTTATATTATTTTCAAAAAAATTTGTTCATCTAAAATTAGTTCAAAGTAACAAATTTGCCATTAGACAAAAAATTCATACAATAGATGGCTCTTATAATCAGGGAAAGCTAATTAATTCAGCAAGTTCAGCTGGTGTAGAAACAACTTTCTTAAATTTTTTCTAGATTATAATTTGCTGGATAGAGTTGGAAGTATTTGAATAATGATGAGATTTCAATTTGCACTTGACTGCATTGTAACCTCAAGTACCAAATGTTGGCATACACAAGCCAGACGATGTTCTAACTCTGCCACTGTGTCTAGAGACAGCTATACACTCTGTTTTCAAGGTGAGTAACTCATTTTGAACATATGTAAATAGGGCAGATAGAAATAGTGAAGACACTTGTTCATTGCTATCCAAAACAATTTTCATGACCATTATTCTTCATAGTGAGCATACTAATCTTATTCTACCAACTTAGTGGAGTGGCTGTGCTATACATGAGTATGTCATATTCAGTAGCGGGATCTGAAAGAGAGCTGAAACATCTCTCATACAGAAAAATAAATAAATAAATAAATAAATAAATAAATAAATAAATAAATAAATAAGCAAACAAGCAAACAGATTGCCTGGCACAGTTTGTTTCAAGTGTGCACAAGTGCTGAAAAGTAGCATTTAGCCCCTTTAAATTGCACAAGTGTGACATTAATCTGAAATTTTAAAATTGATTTTAAATGAATGTGCAAAAAAACTAGAACTCTCTTATTCAACAGTAAAATGTATAGTTCATAATGAAAAGCTGTTCATAGTTTAATGTCTCTCATTTGTGTACCAGCACAGAAAATCAGAAAGCCACAGAGACAATGTAAAATGATATCATGTCTCCACCGAGTGAGTGAAAAAAAAATCAATGCAATATGTGAGGAAAAGCATACCCACAGGGGAAAAAAGTAAGCTAAACATGACACTGACTTTGGAACAGGCTTTTAAATTAATCTCTATCATTTTGTTCTGCTGAAAATAGAGAAACAGAATAGAAAAGAAGAAAAAATCTAGTGTGAATCTTGATTTTAATTACTAACTGCAGTGTACACAGAATGCTACAAAAAAGAAGTATTAGGCGGTTTAGTTGTTTTTCATTTGCAAATTGAAAAGTAGCAATGGTACTATTTGTATAATTAATTTGAAAAGTAAAAAACATACAAGTAATTAGGAACCATTAAGATAACATTCTGTTTTTACTGGCTGACAGAGCGGAAAGGTTTTTGCTACCACTATCCCTTATAGCTTTAAATGGAATCACAATCAAACATGTGTAAATTCTTTTATTTTTATAAGTTACTGTATTTTTACAAAGTGACTAAGTTTCACATATTTCACAAAGGCAGATTTAAGGTCATGGTGGTACTGCCCGTTCTGTCCTCCATTCTGCCTGAGCTCCTCACACCTTGTCTTTCCACATCTTATTTTCTTGGTTTTACAATGGCACACTTTCATGGGACTCCCTTTCAAGTATATATATATATATATATATATATATATATATATATACACATATATGTATATATATGTGTATATATATATGTATATGTGTGTGTGTAGTTACAGATGTTGCAGAAATAGGTAATTATAAATGTGACATTCCATCAGAATACACACTGTTAATCCTTAGATTCTTCAGGGCCTGACAGCATGACTGAATGGCTAAATCCTTGCCTTACACACACTGGAATCCCAAATGGGGACAGGATCCTGTTTGGCTGCTTCTCTTCCCATTCTACTCCCTGTGGATGGACCGGAAAGACAGTAGAGAAGCCTTGGGGCCCTCCACCCGCAAGGGAGATCCAGAAGCTCCTGCTTCCTGGCTTCAGTTCAGCTAAGCTTCAGCTGTTGTAACATTTGGGAAGTGAACTAGCAGATGGAGGATCTTTCTTTCTGTGTTTCCTATTCTCCATACATCTAATCTGCTTTTCCAATAAAAATACATATTTGATAGAAAATTAATTTTTTTTTTCTGGTGAAGTAGTCTAGCGACTGAAGTTCTCACCTTGCACACACCTGGATCCCAAATGCATGCCAGTTCTAATTTCTGCAGCCCCACTTCCCTTCCAGCTCCCTGCTTTTGCCTGGGAAAGCAGTCAAGGATGGCCCAACACCTTATGACCTGCACCCATGTGAGAGACCCGGAAGAGGCTCCTGGTTCCTGTCTTTGGATCAGTGCAGCTCTGGTCATTGCGGCCACTTGGGGAGAGAGTCAATGATCCGATGATCTTCCTCTCTGTCTCTCCTCTATGTTTATCTCACTTTCCAACAAAAATAAATAAATCTTTAAAAAATTAAAAAAATAATTCTTTAAAATTATGATAGTAATTACGTGATCGCTAGTTAAAAACGAAACTTTATGTGAGTGATATTTTAAAGAAATATAATCTTTATTTTTACTTTTGTATAGATAAGGACACTTAAAACTCATAGAAACACACTAAAATAAATTTATTTTTGTGTCACAAATTTTTGAAATTCATGAATGGTTGTTTTTCATAACATGTGCATTTTAGGAACTTACTGAAAACTTTCATGTATAGAAAAATCATTATGAGAAAAACAAATAATCATGTGGTAATATTTCATTTTTTCCTCTTGTAAAATCATGATTCAGCGTAAATTAATCTTGCTTAGCCAAGCTTTATTTCTATGACAGAAAAAGTAAAATTGTGATACAGTGTCCTCCACCTGAAAGGAAGCATTAGACAGCAGAGGAGGGAAAATCTGAATTAACAATGAGGTGTTGTAGTACACTGGTGCACACATGAAGACTTGCACACAATGTCATAGGAAAAAAATACAGAACAAATATGAGAACTACCTAGCATTTCCATAGGAAAAAAAAATCGTTGTAAAGCTACTGAATCTCCACGAAAATGTAACAGGGCATTTCATTAATGCACAACTGTCTTGTATCTTGTTTATCATTTGTTCCATCTCAGAAGTATGATCTTCTGGTCACTTCGATATATTGACTGAGCAGAAGTTCAATTTTGACTCGAGGTTTAGAAACCAAGATGTGAAGTTGAATTCGGAGACATTTTTGTAAACTGTTCTCCAGGACTAAATTATTTCACTTTCTAATTTTGGAAGTTATTGTAAAATTTTGAAAGATTTCAAGAATTGTGGTGATCACAGAAAACTTGTATCTGTGAATAGAAATAACTTAGTTTCAAATCAAGTATGGATTCATTTCTTTTTCTCCCTGTTAGTGTAGTAATGTATGAATCTACAAAATAGAAGACTCAATTCTGTATTTCATTTGAGTGATTAGAGGGTCTTTTTTGGGGTATAGAAAACATACTTGTATTATACTAATTAAACATTAAGAGCAGCAGCAGTGTATTTTGAAAATCATAATTGCAAAAGAAAGTTGAACATAACTATAAATCCACATCATCAAAGCATTTAAACATACTGGGGAATAAATACATTTGATTTAACTGAAGTGTTTCATTGAGCGTGGAAGAGAGAGCAATCAACGCTGAGATTCTTACTATAGTCATGGGAGTTGTTGGAGAGTCGGTCTTCAACTTGGGAAACATATCTAATTAAGGCAAGTTTGCCTTAATGATTTACCTTAGGATTGCAATGAGCGGAGTCCTTTAGAAACTGCAGTTTCTACTTAGGATCCTGCAATTTGGCTGTGCTACTACCCAATATTGAGAGCTAATGAATGCCTCATGAAAATAAAACATTATCGATCCTACTGAATCAGTTCTTTGCAGGCCATCTTTTTCTACTTAAATATTTACCCACCTCTCTACATTTAAAAGAAAACTGTTTCCAAATAATTCACTTAATGGATGCATTGTTACGTTTTCAATTTAATTGTGCCAGACGGTGTTTGTCCTTAGTAGTCACAGTGAAGATGAAAGATTCCTTAAAGACACATTGTTATTAAAACATTTCACAACCGACAATGTTAGCTGAAATTTTGTTATCAGAATAGCAGAAAACTATAACAAGTTTTAAAACAATAATGTATATTGTGCAATATTGATTTTAGGTTTACAGAAGAACAGAAGTGCCAGGATAATTCATTTATAAAATGATTTCGATTGATACCCATCTTCTGTTGATCACACCTTCCGGGTTTGATGCCAATGAACATCTACTAGGTTAAGTGACTTCTAATATGTAGATGCTCACTGAATAAAAGTGTTGTATTTGAATATTAAACTATTTAAGATTGTGACTTCCATATTCTAGACCTTAGATTGTTTACATAAGATTGTCCCGCATGGTGGAAGACCATGAATGTTCTACAAGCAATGACCGTTAGTAACTGAGGTTCTTGAAGAACCCACAAGGAGCAGAACCTTGCCAATGTGGAAATCAGTGCTTGACACAGTGATCACTGCTTTGCGGTTTATCTCAGGAGGAGGGCTCAAATAATTGAGCCAGAATTATGTTCCCTAAAAAACCATGAAATACAAAATGTATTTAAACCATTTTGTTTCAGAATCGCGAGTTAGGCTGCACAAACCACAGAAATTGCAGTAAGATTCCTTTTGTTAAGTGTAGGCATGAGTCAAAGCTTTTGACTTGAGCTTCTCTCTTTCTAGCAGGCCTTTTTGATTTGTCTCTGCATGGCATTCCCACTGAAAACTGGAGATGAGAACTATACTAATATTAACCAGCAAAAATCAGGAGTAAATGTGCTGAAGACAAATAATATTTTTAGAAACACATAGGGTCATTACATAATGAAAAAAGGACAATTCTCCAAAACATAATACTATTTATGTGTCTAATAAGGGAACATGAAAATGCATGAGTTAAAACTGACATGAAAATCTATCTAAGTCGACTTTTACAGTAATTGAGTTCAAGCAGAGGAACAATAAGTAAACACATCATTGACCTGGATATGTCACTTACCATTATTAGTTAATACTACCTAATTGGTGTATAGAGAATAATTCATCCAAAAGAAGCAGAATATTTATATTGCTTTGTTAGCGATAATGTTAGGCTATGCACTAAAATTAGTAACCAAATTTTAAATGACTATAAATAACCCTATTCAGTTCCAAATATTCTCCTATTCACAGCTTATGATATTGTTTTATATTATGAACTCATAAAACTTCTATTTTTTATACTGAACATCATTATCACAGCTGAGATAATTTTAACTAAATATGAAATCTAGAATTGTTTCTCTGAAGTCATCTATCAACTTCTTAAATAAAATACAACTTTTATCTAAAATACTTTGTGTATTCACTGAAGCTGCCACCATTTTGTAATTAGCTTATTATTGCTGTTTTTGCTGTAAGAAAATTATAAGCTCTTCTTACGCATTGCAATTCAAACACTGTGCTGAGATTTGTACACAAATGGAATGTTTTCCTGTTGGTCTGCGTATTAAGACCTCCGCTGTCCAAAAATAAGGTAAAATATTATAAACCTCATATATCATACTCTCTCTTACACATGGAAAGTTCTGTTTCCAACAAGTTATTGTCTGCATGATTTATATGCGTCTCTGTGTCTTCCTTGTAATTCATTTTTTCACACTGCCTTACTTTTATCCTTGTCATCTGAGATTTTCTGATTTTGACCCCAGTGCACTTTGCATATAATATTTGCTTAATTCTGTTTTGTGATCATTTTTAAGCTTGACTCATTTTTTATCCCTTGTCATTCTGCTCAGTTATTTTCATTGACCTTTTTAATTCTCTTTTATTGGAAAAATCATGGGAATGCTAAGTAATACTAATTTGATGAATCCTAACCTTTTGCTTTGAACGGTAGATTTATTTTGCTCTTCTAGGCACTCTTCTCAATCTTTGGTCTTGTTAAATTTAACATGACCCTGGGAACATACTATTTCACTCCCTATAGGTATTTCATTACATGTGGTGAGAAACTTTGTTGGATCCACTATACAGGCAGTATTTTTAATTAAATACATTTTGATTGCTTATACGTGCCTGATATTATAAATGTCCCTTTAACTCTGTTTTTGCTAAATCTCATAGCTTTCGATATTTTTGTTTTTATTCTCATTTATGCAAAAAGATGTTTTTGGTTTCTGTTTTTTTTTTCTTTTGCTCTTATTAACTTCTTCAGTGACACATAGGTCATCCCGTAGCATGTTACTTTAACTTCATGTTGTAAATTTTTTTTTCTTCCTGTTGTCAATTTTGTTTCATTTAAGAGCATGTATCATAACTGTGTGATAGAGACTATCATATCCAGATGTGAAGACGCAATGCAGCATGCATCTCTACTTCCAAATCAAAGATAAACTCCCAATGAAACTTTTAAGTGTCTCTTGACAATAGGATGCTGGACTATCTGTTGTTGTCCATACTTACAATGTCAGGATATGCTTAAATAGTGAAATGACAGACTTATGAAGGTTCATAAAGGATTGTATATTGTAATAATTAAATGGAAATCAGTAGGAGGAAGGGGATGGGGAAATTCCAGAGCCAATAACTGTACCATAAAATATTCATAAAAAATTACAGTAACATTTAAAATTTAAAACAATGGGACTGAGAGGATTGACAAACCAGTCTGTTTCAAACAAGATCATTGGATTAGTAAGTGGCTATTATTTGTATCCTGTGAGGAGCTATAAATCTGATAGTTGTTTAGATGGGAAAACAAGGAGGCTGTTAAAAATTTGCAATTTTCTAAAATTCGACAGGGATAAAATTAGACAAAATAAGCCTTATTTTCTGAATGTAGAAAAGTAGGATTATGACCTAATCTATGTAAAAGTTTTGTCACAGAAACATCCAAGTATATGTTGATTTATATCGCTATAGGAGTTAATTCTGTTGCAGCCCTAAAATGTAGCCCAAATGACCAATTGCTAACATCCATTTTAAAATAGATTCCTCATTTTGATGGGTATATAAACTGTGAGTTTTCCTCAGTAACAAACTGACTATAGGAAACAGAAGAAAACATTAAAAATACAGATTTTACAATTTAAGTGAGCTTACTGTTTCAGAAAAGAGACTTTCAAAGTTTTATTTTTCTTCACATAAAAACATATACTTTCAGAATGCTAGAGTATGATCATAACGATACAGTTGATCAATGCAAATTGAATCCTAAAGCAATCGTGCTTTACAATTCAATATTATAAACAGTTTTAACAATGTGTGAGTTTTAAAAGAAAATAGAGTGAAAGCACTGAAATTTTACTTAAGAGGTTAAGGCAGATTTTTTACATAGCAAAATATGTGGTTTTCACTGTCTTTCAATATTTTTTTTCTAGTGTACAATTTTAAAATTGCTAGTAATTTCTAATCAAATTTCAATAGTATCATTTCATATAAACTATAAAGTTTCCACTAACTTTTACAATACTTAACATTCATTTTAATGATAGATTAAAAGTAAATAGAAGTATACAAGTTGACTAAGTAATTATTTACAAGTATAATTATACTCTGGTTATAGTCCTTCCAATTTATAAAGTATATGGGTAAAATATTACATTAAAGGAAACCGCAGAAGATACTGCTTTTCGAGATCTTGAATGATTCTGTTTTCAAGCCAGTGCAGTTTAGTTAGTTCAATTAATTAAAAAAGAAACTTAACTCCTTGCTCTAATTTTTCTATGTAATTTTAAAAATGATGCAATTGATACTTTCATTACCCCAGCCATAACTGCTTATGATGAAAGCTACCCATGCAATTTTCCATGGAAAATTACAAAATTTTGCTTAGATGGATTTTAAATCTGCATCATTTACTCTTCTTGGTAATTAAGACTGTGTTTGAACAGATGTATAGTGTTTTTGCTTAGGGAAATGAAACATAAGTATGTTTGCATTCAGTTTTATTTCTTTTTGTATTTCAAGAAGTGAGTGAAATTTATGGTGATGATATCAACACAAATACAAAATGGGTCTGATTGGATTATATGTTCTTTTTTGTACTTGCAAATGAAGCTCGTCCATGATTTATTAGCTACTAATATTTTTATGCAAAGCTTATATATTAAGCATATTTAGATTAGTTTATAAATGTATTCCATAGTCACTTATCTTATTCTCAATAGTATCCCAGAGAATTCTGGCATTTAGAACAGAGTAAACATTAACAAATATATATTCTCTTTGAATAAAGCAGAATGAAGAAAATAATTCCCTTGCTGGGCAAATTGCATGTCATGATTTTAATATACAAATAATCTACATTTTTTTTAAATACAAGAGTCCCTCAGGCAGTTACTTACAACTTACATGTTAAGAATACATATCAGTTTTACAAATTAAAATACCCAATGCTAGGATCAAATGCATAATAAATTACAGAAGGGTATGTGGCAAAGATCTTAAAAGGCGGTCTATTATATACAAACACATAACCCTTTGAACGAGGGTTTTTGGTCATCCTATACAAGCACAGGTCAGCTGTGTGTACGTTGCATGTAGTGGGAAATGTTGACCCCATTATGGCAAATTCCCCCTGAGTTACTACTGGTAGCATATGTTGTGCTGTGGCCCTGACAAGTTTTAGTTCATATGGCAAATTACAATGCTTTTCCTTCTTGTTATGTGATGTCATCTCAGTTGTCTGAGCCTATATGTTCTACATCCCTAACTTTTTGGATCATCCCTCAATTTTAGCTACTATTTGAGATAATCAGTTTTGCTCTTTATTGTTGCTTAACAATGTTATGAGTGGTAAAAACACTTCCTTGTGTCTGCTTGGATATCTTGTCAAATCCATGGATTGCAAATTATCTTCTGCATCATCAAGATTTTGGTCTCTATTTTGCCATTTTTAACAGCACTTGAAGCACAAGCAATTAATAAATATCAAAATAAGAGTTTTGCTATATCAAATATTAGCAGTTTTAGGAGAGTGATCACATCTTTGGTAGATGCATAAACTTACCCTGAAAAATAATCATAATTCCCTGTAATGGCAGAGGAAAGCTATTGCAACCAAGTAACTGCTTTAGCTAACTGGGTTTCTGCCTTGATGGGTTCACTGATAGAGACAAAACAAAAGGAATTGGCTACTATTGCCCACACTCCTTTGTTCTGTTGTGGTACAATTGGGGGAAACCTAACACAGTCTTCTGTAAGGAATGTTTCTGTTTTGTTGAAGCTCTTTCATTTCCTAGAATATTCCACAATACTAGTTCTGAAACCTTCTGTCCTCCTGGGCTTCAAACTCATTAGAAAGGCACTGCTTCCCGCATAACATCTTGCAGCGACTTCGCTGGAGACTTCCACAAGGAGCTACCCTAACTAAGCAAGGAGACTAGCAAAAACAACCCTGAATCTAGTTAGTTTCCTGACAAATCTTGGCTAATGTAATATGATTGGTTTTCTCAGTATTATCTATAGAAGTTTTTCCAGGAAGCGGCCAGTTTCCACTATCTACCTAAAGCTCCAGAGACCGTCTGATGTACCTGGGCAGACAAAAACTACTCCATCACCATGGGTATTCAAAAAAGATGGATCTTGGGTATTCAAAAAAAAAGATAGCGAAAAATATTCTCTAATAAGTACGTGTTAGTAACGTAAACAGCTATAAGCTGAAGCAAATGATGTAAAATTATCAGTTTCCCCTCAATTTGTGGCACAGATCTCTTAAGGCTTTCAAGAGATTCTTGAATACTCAGGACATAATATTAACTTAAAATATCTATCACTGAAACATCATACTCTTTTTAAAAATCTGAGCTGTTGAGACATCTGTTTTCAAAGTGAAGTTTGCTTTTGGGTCCATGTTCATGCACAGAATCTTCTGTCCATATATTTCCCATCTATGCTAATTTACATATTGTTTTATACAAGGACTTTGGTGGAGGTAATATTTTGGACGTCTTTGCTGAATGTAATTGATGTGTTATGGAACCTGTCCATAGTGTGGAGACACATCAGTTGTTTCCTCAGATGTGTACAAATATTGCTCACTCAAAATCAGTTTTAGAGAATCGTCATCACCCCTAATTCTCTCTGCCCTTTTGCAGTTTCTGACTGTTCCCAGCTCTATTACAGCAATCTTTAGTTTTTTAAGGTTATGTACTACATTTCTATTTTCTAAAAATAGTAATATAAATGGAACATAACAACATGTGTGGGGCTCAAGTTTCATAGCATGATTTCATAGTCATCCGTGTTTATTGATACATTAAATCTTTGGTAAGAATTACCACCAGTAGACATCCTCATTCACTAATTGGCATGTTTTACTGTTTTTACATTTTAATTACTATGAATAATGTTTCTATAAGAATTCACATATAATTCTTCATGTAAATGTACATCTTCATTTTTGTGGATATATATTTTTAAAAGAGTTATTTATTTATTTGTTTATTTATTTATTTATTTAGAAAAGGTAGTTTTATAGAGAAAAATACAGAGAGGTCTTTTGTTTACTGGTTCACACCCCAAATGGCCACAACTGCTAAAGCTTAACTAATCTGAATCCAGAAACCAGAAGCCTCCTCTGTGTCTCCCACATGGATGTAGGGTCCCAAACCTCTACTCGGACCATCCTTTACTGCTTTCTGAGGCCACACGAAGGGAATTGGATGGGAACTGGAGCAGTCAGGCCATGAACAGGTGCCAACATTGGATCCCAGCATTAACCCATGTGAGATACTGGAGCCACAGGCAGAAGTTTAGCTTGATGCATTGGATCCTAGTTAGTTATTAAAAACATTTATTTATTTATTTGAAGGGCAGAGTCACTGAGAGAAGAGAGAAAGAGAGACCTTAAATCCAAAGTTAATCACCCAAAGGTCCACAATGGCAGGGTAGGGATCAGGCTGAAACCAGGAGCCAGAAATGTCATGTGGGTCTCCTAAATGGATATAGGGATCCGTATAACTGGGCCATCTTCCACTAGTTCCCCAAGTGTATAAGCAGGGAACCCAATCAGAATGTATCGGCAGGATAAGCGCAGGTGCCCACAAGGGAGAGCAACGCCAGAGGCACAGCTGTACAAGCTGCCTCATGAACTTGCTCCCGCATTCTACAATCTCAGAAGCAACCTTTGAGATGCACACATTTGCCCATCCGTGACCTCTAGAAACCTCCATTTTTGTTTTAATTTTAGTGAGCACTGTTTAGCAACACATTGTGATTTCACTTTTAATTTCCTAAATGATTAATGTTACTGTGCATTTTTTACTTCTTAGCTTCTTTGGAATGTATTCTTTGGTTATGTCTCCGTTTAAATTATTCGTTTATTCATTTACTTGTTTGTATTTGTAATATTTTTTTGTACATGTATGACACAAATGGCTAAGGAGACTTCTGAGTTTTAGAAATTTGTCTTCTAGTTGCTTCCTTAGACTTTCACTATTGTTTATATCATCTTACGATGTTCAAATATTTTGACTTTAGAAAACTAAATTATTAGGATTTTCAATTTGTGGTTTCTGCTTTTGTCTAAAAGAAAGTCGTGAATAAATCTTGAGCAAAATCATGTTTTGTTCTTGATGTTTAAAATTTTTAGATAGTACATTTATTGAGCTGATGGATTATGAGGGAGATACTTGTGCACATAGTGTGGTAAAATTTCAGCTTGCTTTTTGGCCTATTTCTTATTGCAAACTGTTCTGCTACTTGTTACTGAAACCTGCTCCTCTTTTAAATTTCTTTGTCATCCTTATGGAAAGATTTTCATCAATAAAGAAACCCCAACTCTCTTCAGTTTACAAATATCTCTTTAAAATCGGGGCATTATATTTACTAATGATTCTCAAAGCTTACAACACAAATAGAAGTCATATTTTATAGTTCTCAACTAGATTTCTACTTTTTAAAAATCACATAAGCTACAATGGACATTTAGATTTCTATGCAAAATCAAAGTCAGCTTTTAAATTTATGAATGAAATCCAGAATCTAACTCAGAATATTTTAACTCTATAGTCCAATTCAAAAATAGCTTTGTAAACAACATTAAATATTCCAATACAGGAAAAGTATATATGGCCACTTAATTGTCAGATTCACTTTATCTTAACAGAATATTATAACTTTTTGTATAAATACAGTGCAAAGCTTTAATTCTTCCTTTATGATTAGTTTTTATTTTCCTTAATTTTGTGATAGGATGTTTGTAAATTATCTTCTTGGATTGTTAGGTAATAGCACGGAGAAACATAATTTTGTATATTCAATTTATACAGTAGCTTTTTTGAAGTGTTTTTATTTTTTGTTTCTGTGTGTGCCACAAGCCATTCCGCATAAAGACAACTTTTTTTTTCTATTTTCCAGTTGCATAATTTTGTTTATTTTATTGAGTGTCTTTACCCCAATTTCTGTGACAAGTTTTCCTGCTTTATTCTTGAATCTCAGCTGTGGTAGTTTCACTACATTTACAGTATATGTTTTTAACTTATCACAGTTTACTTCGGTTAGTATTGACCCCTTCCAGGTTAAACTTTGGCGGCGTCTTATCAGAACAGCTCCGTTACCATGCCCGCTGTGTGTGTTTGTCTCAGTGTGGCTGTGTGCACTTTATGCTTTAAAGAGCAAAATATATTTTTTTAAATGAAGAGAAAGTAACTCGATATTCTATGATTACTCCAGGCTCTATCATTTCTGATGGTCATTTCTTCCTGTCTGGATGAGCTACAAGGTTCATTTCCCATCAGCTTGAAGGACTTTCTCTAGTACTTCCAGTGAATCAGATACTGTAAAGATAAAATCTTTATTTTTTATTGTATATTTCAAATTTAGAACTGTCCTGATTTCCCCTTGATTTTTACAAGATAGTTTTGACAAACAGTGATTTCTTAGTTGCCAGTTGGCTCTGTGTGTGTGTTTCAGTTTTCACTTTTCGTATGTTAACTCGTACGTACCTGATAGGAAATTGGAATTAACCAGGGAAATCTATATAGGTTGTGTTTTTACTTTTTTTTTTGTCTTGTTGCATGTTTCTTTTAAAGCATTTTCCTTGGTTTAGTTTTAAGAATTTAAATTCAGATTTTTACAGAAAATGTACTTTGTCTTGATTGTGATTTTCTGGAATTGTTGGATTTTTTTTTTTTAAGATATAGCTTCCATTTAAATTTTGGAACTCCTCATTCACCATTATTATTTTCTAATTCCTTTATTTTACTGTTTCACTTTACTATCCTTAAATTCATCTGTGGGAATACATAATATTATTCAGTAGTTCCCTGTGGCCCCAATTATTTTTCTTTCAATTTCTGTTGCTCTCCGATTTTGTGGTAAGTTCTAACTACTACTGATGTGCATTTAGTTTCAAGGATGCATTCAACCACCAGAATCATAATCTACTTAACATATTTAGCGATGTTTAAGAATTATTATACATGGCATATCTACAATATTGTCTCATAATTTTGGTATATTTTCCAAAGTTATTACAATATTGTCTCTGTTTAAAATTAATGATTTTGTAACAATGTTACGATTTATATTATCTGAGTAGAATTGGATACTTTGCCTTTGAGTATTGTTATTTTCCTTCTAAATTATGGCTTTTTTCTTGGTACTTTTTCATTTTATTCTATGGAATCTTTTTAAAATATTGTTATAAACCTTTTACTGTGCTGTAAACTAAAAATATACTAGTTAGAGAAAGCTATTATGTTGAAGATACTTTATTTTTTTTTTTTTCTGGACCCAGCATCGTGGCATAGCACATTGTCGCAAAGCAGGAATTCTTTTTGGGGGTGCCACTTTGAGTCCTGACTGCTTTGCTTACTATTTCAGCTCTCTCACAATGTTTCTGGAAAAGCAATGACAAATGGCCAGTGCTTGGGCTTCTGTACACATGTGGAAGAACCAGAAAAAATCTCTGGTTCCTGGCTTCCACCCTGGAATAGCCTTGTCTTATGAGGCCACCTGGGAAATGTACATGCAGATGGAAGAGCTCTTTCTCTGTGTGTCTCCCTGTTTTGTGTAACTTTTGCTTTTCAATAAATGAATAAATATATAAATACATCTTTAAAATAACATCTTAATTAAAAATTTAATTTTTAAATAAAATAAATGTTTATTTTAAAAGGAGGAGGGGTGGTGCAATAGCCTAGTGGCTAAATTCTTGCCTTCCATCCCTTGGGATCCCATATGGGCCCTGGTTCCTATCCCTGACGCCGTCCTGCAGTGACAGTAAAATGACGAGGCATACTCTGGAGGGTCTCGGAAAAGTTGGAACCGCAACTGGACCCGTCACTGCCATAAACGGCTCCATTTAAATCCTTCTCTCTGCTGCCCTTCTTGCCACCTGTCCTTCTCTCTTTCCCCAGTCTTTGTCCTCGTCGCCCCCAAGTCTTTCTATCCATCTTTCTCATCCCGTCCTTTTCCGCTTAGCTTTTACCGGCTACTTTTATATCATTCTCCACCATGGGTCCACTTGGCACAACGTGATAGGCCAGTAGGAATGACATAATCGCAGCGAGGGCATTACTCTATCCCTGTGACTTCCTGTTTGCCTGCTGGCGACCAACTCCGCCTCCTGGCCCTCGGCCAGCTGCCATCTTGTAACGGCCCCTACCAATCCCAGGAGCGGCTTTAGCACCCCGCTCCCCACATATCCCAGCTGCTCCAAGGCCTTGGGACCCTATATATGACCCAGAAGAAGCTCCTGGCCACTGGCTTTGGATCAGCTCAACTTGGGTCATTGCAGTCCCTTGGGGACTGAGCCAGCAAATAGAAGATCTTTCTCTCTGTCTTTGCTTCTCTCTATAGATCTGATTTTCCAATAAAGAAGTAAAATAAAATAAATGTTTATTAAGAAGTTTTGAATGACTTTCTCTTTTTTTCAAAGATTTATTTATTTTATTGGAAAGGCAGATGTACAGAGAGGAGGAGAGACAGAAAGGAAGATCTTCCGTACAATGATTCACCCCCCAAGTGATTGCAACAGCTTCAGCTGTACCAATCCGAAGCCAGGAGCCAGGAACTTCTTTCCGGGTCTTCCATGTGGGTGCAGGGTCCCAAGGCTTTGGGCTGTCCTCGACTGCTTTCCCAGGCCACAAGCAGGGAGTTGGATGGGAAGTGGAGCTGCCAGGATTAGAACTGGCACCCATATGGGATTCCGGGCGAGTTCAAGGTGAGGACCTTAACCATTTTGCTATCGTGCCAGGCCCTTGAATGACTTTCTTAATTCAACATGTATGTCCACAGAGAATTAATTTCAAACAAAAACTTTTTCTCCATTTTAAAATTATTATTTTATGATGCAGGTTCTGGAATTTCCCTTGTCTCCTTCCCAAATCCCCTCTCCCCACACTCTGATTTTCCCTATATTATTACAACAGTAGAGTTCTTCATAAACAGTCACTAGTCCATCATTTTGGGCACGGACAATGGTAGAGAGTCCAGCATCCTACTGTCAAGATATAGCTAATAATTTCATTGGGACTCCATCTTTAAACTGAAAGTACAGATGCATACTGCATTATATCCTCACATCTGGAAATGGAGTCTCCCATGACATAGTTATTATACATCTCCTTAAATGAAAAGCCAAAAAATAAAATCAACAACAGAAAGAAAAAGAAATTAGCAATGCCATGAAGTTAAATAAAGTACTACTGAATGAATAATGTGTTACTGAAGAAAAGAAAAAGAAAATCAATAAAATTCCTGAGGAAAATGATGCTACAATATGACCTGTGAGCCAGTGAAGTATTTAATATGAGAAAAAAACTGGTTTGAAGAAGTGAAAATAAAAACCAAATCATCAAAATCCATGTGATAAAGTTTCTGCTGATCTTTTTGGTGAGATGTGTCTTCTGTAGGCAATAGATAGTTGTTTTTTTCTTAATCTAACTTATTAATCTATGTTTGCTTGAAGGGTTTAAACCTTTTACATTCAGTGTGTGGTAACTTTGTCCTATCATTATAGCAATGGGTTGTTCCTTGTTTGATTTAGTCTTTTGTTGTTATTTTATTGAAATGTTCTTCAACTTTGCCTTTGTTTTTGTTGGATAATATTCCTTTTCTCTGTCAAAAATATCTTTAATTATCATTTGTAGGTCAGGTCTAGAAAAAGCATTATCTTTGAGCTTTTCTTTGCTGTGGAAAAATTTTGATTTCAAAGGAAAGTTTTGCTGGGTACATCATCCTGGACCGACATCTTTTTTTTCTTTTAGGATCTGGAATATGTTTTCCCATTGTCTTCAGCTCTGTGGAGTTTTCCTGTGAGAGGTCATCTGTGAGTCTGATTACCATTCTTCTTTAGATCAATCGATTGTTCTTCACATGCACATTTAGGGATCTTTTCCTTATGTTTGATGAAGAGAGCTTGATAATCATGTGTTATGGTGAAGATTGCTTTTGGTCAACCCAGTTGTTCCTATCTGTTCCCCTCCTGGATTGTTTCCCAATTCTTTCTTCAGATTAGGGAAGCTTACCTTTATTGTTTCAGCAAATACATTTTTAAACCCTGTTTCTCTTTCTGCAATTTCTAGAACTCCCATGACTCTTACATTTGGTCTTTTAATTATTTATTTACTTTTGGCTGGAGCCACCATCTTTTAGTAATTTGCCAAGATGACGGACACAAACAGAAAGACAAGAAGCACCTGTTACATGTTTTCAAGGCTTTTTAGGAAACATGGAATTGCTCCTTTGGCTACATACATGCATATTTTTTAATTTTTTAAAATATTTATGTATTTATTTATTTATTGACAGTCTTGACGTAATTAGGGTTAAAAGGTTCAAGCACTACAGGAAGATGGACAAAACAATTAGTTCCGTATTGTTTCCTTAATATATCTGATGTAAAAGGGGATTTTAAGGGAGAAGCCCCACCCAGTCTCCCACCCACCCCAGGTCCCAGATGTGGGGCATTCTCCAAGGGTCTTGCTCAAGTGGATTTGATAGTTGAACAGTTCTGAATTGCTGCCACTCTCACCACTCCAAACACGATGCAGTCGTTGGAGAATCCACTGATTGGCATAGTCCATCACAGAGTCTCCGTTTGCCCAGTATTTTCATTGCTAACATACAGCTGAGGTGGTTGATTGACTTGTTCTGTCCTCTCTCTGTTTATGGTTAGGGTTCTGAGTCCGGAAGCTTGATTGGGGGGGGATCCCAGAAGAAACTTTGTCTGAGGTGCTCCCAGACCAGATTCTTGTATGTACTAGCAAGCACAAGGCCCAGCACAGTCCATTACCCCGATCAGCTGGTGGTTGCAGTTGCTGGGTTGGTTCTGTTTTCATCCCTGTCTTCCACTGGAAGAAATGGGTGTTGCAGTCCAACCTGGTTCTGCCCAGCATATACTCGGCCCTCACATAAACCAGTGGGAGCTGCAGCCTAGTTGGAGTGACCGACAATAACCCCCACCAGGCCCGCTGCCTACCCTGGTTTGCCAGTATGTGCAGTAGACTAGTCCAGTCTGTCCCACATCCCATTTGGCTCTTGTACCTGTCGATGGGTATTGAAGCTTAGTTCCATCTAACCAGCTCAATTATCCAGCCTTCATGGATGTTGTTGGGTGTCTGTCTAGCCACCCCAGTCCCTGCCCTAGTTTTTGTGCCCTTCCGTGGGGGGGTGATAACCCAAGAGGGAGGAGCTATGACTCACCAGGAGAGCTTCCCAAGTTTCTCCCCCTGATCCTCTCCCAGACCCAGTTCTCATACATACCACTGGGCTTTAGGTCAGTGCCTGGCACAGTCTGCCCCTCCCCTTGGCCTTGCATGTGCTGGTGAACGTTGCAGTCCAGCCCACCCCTCACCTCACTCAGGATACACAATCGAGCGCCGCTGCCCCAACTAGTCCAGACTGCCGTCGGTTCTCCAATCTGTGATCGATGGCAGGATCCCTGGTCACACCTAGCTTAGTCCACCACCACGCCATCCCTTGAAGTAACCTGTGGGGCTAGAATTTCCGTAGGGTTTGACCCACACACAGAATCTTCCCCAGGATATGGTTCTCTAGCATGTTTGTTAATGTCACAGCCTTGCTTAATGTGACCGGTCTCCGCTGGGTCAGTTCTGTTTCCAGCCCTGTCATCCACTTGGACCAATGGGTATTGTGGTCCAGCTCGATCCTACCCACTTCATACTCGGTCCTCACGCAAACCAGTGGGAGCTGCAGCCTAGTTGGGGAGACTCCCCATAACCCCCACCATGCCTACTCCCTTCCCTAGTACCCATGCATGTGAGTAGGTACCGCAGGCTTGTTCAGTCTGTCCCACCTCCCATTAAGCTCTGGTACTTGTCATTGGGCATTGAAGCCTAGTTCTACCCAACCAACCTACTATCAAGCCCACATACATACTGACAGGTGCCTTTCTGTTTAGCAACCCCTGCCCCTGTCCTGGTTTTTGTGTTCTCCAGTGGGAGTGGTTACCCACGAGGGAGGTGCTCACTATCTCCCTACTAGGCCACTCCAACTTCTGGATTGCGCACTCTTCAGATGGTTCTGGCATTTAACTTAACAGAATTTGCCCCCGGTGCCAGTTTCTGTCATCTGATGATGTGGCAAAGCCTACCAACCTTTGCCCACTCTAATTTGTGCTTGCACCATTCGGAACAGTCAGCTCAATGAGGCCCTTCCCTAATCTAGCTCACATGAAGCCCGCAGGTATTCTCCTCACCTGTCTCAGCCTTTGCCTTCAATGCTGTGGCATAGTATCCCTGCCTCCTGTAGACCAGTTGTTGTAAGAGCCTGGGTTGGAATGACATGTGCTCCATCCTGATTTCAATCCTTTTTTTTTTTTTTTGAGTTGAAATTTGGCCCTGCCCAGTCTGCCCTCTTCCAGTTGCAGCTCTGCCCACTCCACATCTTGTTTTAGGATGCTCCCTTGGGTGATGCTGCCTTGACCTGCCCAGAATGACATTGGATCTTTTACCCATAAGTGATGGCAGGTGCCATGGGCACTCCTAGCTTAGCCCCTCGCCACCCCAGCTCACGAGCTAACCTGCGGGACTTGTATTTCCACAGGGTTAGGCCCACACTTCCCCCACAGAGCTTACCCCTGGACCAAATTCTCTCGTGTCCTGGTAAGTGTCTTGACCCTGCCAAATGTGACCAGTCCACTGTTCCACCACCCAGTCAAGCTATGGTGGCCAGCTAGACAGGCTCCCATTCACAGCTTTGGTGTGGACCAGTGTATGGCAGTCAGTGAACTCTATGCTAATAGCCATTCCCAGGATACCTAATTTGGCTGGTGATTCAATCTGGCTCAAATAGATCTTATGGACACTCCCCTTCAAACCTTCAGGTCTCAGTCCCACTCTTGCCCTAAAGTTTCATGGTTCTGTTACTGGGAATCACCAGCAATTGATGTCTCACACTAAAGCTGGCCTTATTCATGGGTGTCCCTAAGTAGCTATTTCTTATCATAAAAACCCCAGAGCTCACGGCTGGATGACCAGCAGGCAGAGCCTGGCACCATTTGGTGCACTGACCACCAAAGCCAAGGACTCAGCCGCTGCCTTTAGGCTGTGGTTTAGACCTGAGTCCCCAGTCTTGGATTCCGCCTGGCAGGGGCACCTCCCACAGCTGCGGGAAGTTGCAACACTGTGGGGGGGTTGCAAGCCGCCCCCAACCCCGAGGTCCGGAATCCTTCCAGACTCCTCCCTCTGCCAGCTTTTGGCGGCAGGGTGGAGCTAGGACATTAATCCAGTTCCCAAGTTCCCCTCATGGCTACTCACCCTGAAGGGAGATTGTTCTTGGGCCTGGAGTAGCCAAGGACTCAGCCACTGTCTTTTGGCCGTGGCTTAGGCCACATGCATGCACATTTACAAGAAAGGTGACATTGCAGACATCAAGGGAATGGGTACTGTTCTAAAAGGAATGCCCCCAAATGTTATCATGGCAAAACTGGAAGAATCTACATATAGTCCAGCATGCTGTTGGCATAGTTGTACACAAATAAGGGCAAGGTTCTTGCTAAGAGAATAAATGTGCATATTCAACATTGGACATGCTGAGAGCTCAGATAGTTTCTTGAAATGAGTGAAGGAAAATGACCAGGAATAGAAGGGAGCCAAAGAGAAAGGTACTTGGGTTCAGCTGAAGTGCCAGCCCGCTGCTCCCAGAGAAGTCCACTTTGTCAGAACCAACAGGAAGGAACCTGGGCTGCTGGAGCCATTCCCTGTGGATTTCTGGCATAACAAGGGAAAGAAAAATAAAGGACCTCTGGACTCTTAAAAAAAATCAGCTACTTAGTTGAGTTTGGGTAACACCTTGAAAAGCTGTTTTTTCCTATTAATGTTTAGTTGGAAAATACACATTTACTTAGTACTTTGTAGCAGCTTTTTTTCATTTGGCTTTCCTTTTTGTTGTTGTTGTTGTTGTTAAAATGTGTTTATTGACTTGAAATGCAGATTGATATGCACAGAGATTTTTCCATCTTCTGGCTCATATAAAATGACAGCAAAAGCAATGGCTGGGCCAAATCTAAGCATACCATCAGTAGCTCCTGCTTCCCCTCACACTCAAAGGGCAGCGTGCACAGCTGTCCCTTTTATGTTATCAGTGGGCGGGATCAGAAACAGAGTGTCTGGGACTTGAAACAGTGGCCTTCATGTTAGAGTTGCAGGTGGCAGCTTAGCTCACCAAATCACAATGCATACACCTCCCATCAGTTTTTATAAGTTTTTTTTTTTTATTTGACTGGACACAAGCAGCAAAAAAGGCCACCAAATCCTCACCCTTACTGTTAGAAGAAATAACAGATCTACCGTGAACGCTTCAAGTTGGCTGAGTTTGTTGTCCCAAAATGTGAGCAGCTTTTAATTTGTTTTAAATATTTATTTATTTTTATTGGAAAGGCCGATATACAGACAAGAGGAGAGACAGAGAGGAGGATCTTGCATCCAAAGATTCCCTCCCCAAGCAGCTGTAATGGCTGGAGCTGTGCCAATCCGAAGCCAGAAGCCAGGAGCCAGGAGCTTCTTCTGGGTCTCCGACATGCGTGCAGGGTCCCAAAGCTTTGGGCCATCCTCAACTGCTTTCCCAGGCCTCATGATGGGAGCTGGATGATAAATGGAGCTGCCAGGATTAGAACTGGTGCCCATATTGGATCCCGGCCTGTGTAGGATGAGGACTTTAACCACTACGCTATCGCACAGGGCCCATGAGCATCTTTTTAAACATTTTAGGTTTTCTTATAATTGTTTTGCACAGAGAATTTCCAGCTTTCTTTATGCCTTAATTGTATTAAGTAACTCCATAAAATGAACAAAAAGAAAATATTTTGAAACATATTGGCATATTTTCATTTTCTGATCTTTTTCTTTAAACAAATTATAGTAATGGGACAGGATTTTAGAATAAACTAAAGATATCAGTTGGGTTGCTCACAACACTTTAGGAATAGCTATGTTTGTGTTCTGACTCCTCTGTTTCTGGTTCTACATTCTGCTAAAATGGACCCTTAGAGGCAACAGATAGTGTGTCAAGATGCTGGGTCATTGCTACCTACTTGGGGACACTGAGAATGCTTCTTGGTTTAGGCCTGACCCAGTACTTGGGGTAGCCAGCATTGGAGGAGTGAACCAATGGATAGAATGTATGCTCTGTGTGTGTGTGTGTGTGTGTGTGTGTGTGTGTATCTTTCTTTCTCTAATGCTCACTATGCCTTTTAAAATAAAGTAAGACATTTGAAGTGTGGGACTCACAGACACAAAATAATCTTAATTAGCAAATAATAAATGGTTTTCATGCTTTAGAGTTTTTCTGGGAACAGGATATCAGAATGAACATTTGTGAAGATATTAACAAAATTTAAAGCTACACTCTCATAAATATTTAAAATGTTCTTCATTCAGATTACTGAATCTTGTGGCAACAATTCTTTCTTCTCATTATTTGAATGTTTATTTTCCATTGAAGTTTTCAATAATTAACCTTTAGTCTTCAATCTATCTAAACAGATTGGCCCATTTACTGATGCTATGATAGATGTTACTTGGAAGTAGCATTTTTTGCACCACATATAATACATACATTAAATACATAAATAAGTATTATATATATGCTCATATAATATTTTAAAAACACAGGTTTAGAGAGAGAGCAAGAAAAAAAGACAGGGAGAGATACTTTACTCATTGTTTCACTCCAAAAGTAAATGATCTCAATAACAGAGGTGATGCCAGGCAGCTGATGCCAGGCAGGTGTTGGCAGGCACACCCCTGGGGCCTGCAACTTCCTCCCGGTTTCCCACATGGGTCCAGAGGCTCAACCACTCAAGTTATCTCCATCTTTTGTGTGCTGTTTTGGGTTCCAATTCTTTTCTTCTTTTTTTTAAAATAAATATATTTATTAATTACATTGTATTATGTGGCACAGTTTTATAGGTACTAGGATTCCCCCCACCCCTCCCCAAACCTTCCCCCCATGGTGGATTCCTCCACCTTGTTGCATAACCACAGTTCAGGTTCAGTTGCGATTCCTTCATTGCAAGCATATACCACACATAGAGTCCAGCATCTTATTGTTCAGTTAAGTTCAACAGCTTCTTAAGGAGACCCTCTCTGGTCTGAAATTAGAGCCAGCAGAATATCATCCTGATCAATTAAAAGCTCCAACATATCATCAGCAACAATTTATAACATTATGGAAGTAATTGACATAGTATTGAGTAACCAATATGTTAAAAAATAAATGTAAGTTCTTAACCACATCTTGTGTCTACTTCATTGACATTTCAATTTTAGTTTATATACAATGGGTTCTATACCTCACTGAGATCCTTGCTCAAGTGGTTCCGATAGTTCACCAGTCATAAGTCCCTGCCAATCTCACCATTCCAGGTACGATGAGGCTGGTGCAGAATCCACTGATCGACATAGTCCATCTTAGAGTCTCCCCTTGTCCAGCATTTCGCTGCCAACATATATAGCTGAGGCGGTTGATTGACCTACTCCATCTTCCATCTTTTCTTGGTTAATGTTCTGATTCCTCCATTTCGATTGAAGGGATCCCTAAAGAAACTTTGAGGTGTTCCCAGACCATATTCCTATATGTACTAGCAAGCACAGTGTCCGCCTCAGCCCATCACCCTGATCAGCTGGTGGTTGCAACCGCTGGGTTGATTCTATTCTCAGCACCAACCTCCACCGAAACCAATGAGTGTTGCAGTCCATCCCGGATCTGCCCATCACACACTTGTTCCTCACCTAAACCAGTGGGAAGTGTGCTGGTTGGGTGCTGCGGTCCCATTTGGCACAGGCAGCCTCGCCTTGGCATTTTGTGTTCTGTACGGCTTTTGTCGCAACCGAACCTGGCCCGACCCGCACTCAGCTCCAGCTCTCGGACCCGCCAGGGGATGACGCGAACTGACTCAGCCTGGTCCGCCCTCAACCCATGCCAAATGTATGCCAGTGGGACACTTTCCATAGCCTTTTCTGGGTTGTTTACCTCCATGCTTCCTGCACTTATTTGTAGGGTCAGTGTCCTGTCAGAGGAGCTGCTCAGGTTCCTCCATCAGAAGCCCCCCTCCCGGTGTCAGGTTTCACGCATACAGGGGGTCTATGGGCCAGCACTACTCATTTCTCCTCTTGCCCCAGCAGGAGCAGCAGCCTTTCTTGGAAAGTCAGAAATACAGAGAAAAGGAGAGACAGAGAGGAAGATCTTCCATCCATTGATTCACTTTCCAAGCAGCCGCAACAGCCGGAGCTGCGCTGATCCGAAGCCAGGAACCCGGAGTCTCTTCTGGGTCTCCCATGCACGTGCAAAGTCCCAAGTCTTTGATTCATCCTGAGCTGCTTTCACAAGCAGGGAGCTAGATGAGAAGCTGGGCGGCCGGGATTAGCACTAGTGCCCATATGGAATCCTGGTGCATGCAAGGCTAGGACCCTCGCCGCTAGGCTACTGCATGGGCCCTATATCCCAATTTTTGTATGCTCTCCCCCCTTGTCTCATTCTGTCTTTCTCCTTCTCTGTCCTTCTGTCTCTCCTCTCCCTCCTTTTTTCCTAGTCCCTTGTATACTGTAACACAGCTTATGTTGTTTGACACATAGTTCAGGTGTTAACTCCTCTGACCCGAGTATTGTTGGTACTCTTTTTTGGCAAATGACTTTTCACATTAGTATCAGCACTGTTTGTTTATACAAACTTGTATACAGGACTCACACCCATACTTGTTTGTCTGTAGAGTCTCCCTGTATCTTATTGCTTCCATGTAGAAAATGTAACTAGTAGCTTTTAGAAAAATTTTCAATTTTTTTTATTATATATATAACTTTTATTTCCTTTGTAGCTAAACCCAGGTTAGTTCACATACAAATAAACTTGGAAAGTAATAATTTATTATTAAATATTGTGCATATGAATATACATATTTTTGTTTTATTAATTATCCATGCCTGTATACATACACATACAGTAATGATTACATTTCTAATGGCTATTAACGTAAAGAAAGATGAAAAGAAGATGAAGTTGAGTACGGTTGTTCTGCTGGATACATGTGGAAAATTCCATGGTCTCAAACTGTCAAAACAGACATCACTCATCCCTGTGCTTAAGTACATTAAGTATCATGATAAAATCTGATGTCACTGGCTTGATTGGTGTTTTGTTCAGGAAAAAACAAGAGTAGCATGCAATATGAGTAATATGAAAGAGGGAGTTTACTCTAGGGATGGAATTACAAACATGCTGAAGCTATTGAAGGATTGCAAATGAGATTTAGACCATTTTGTCTGGTCAGCCTATAGTTGTTGAGATCAATACCACTGATAGGAAGGAAACAGTTTTATCAGAGAATAGGAAACAGTATGAATGGGTAATAACTGAACAAATACAGTGGATTCAGGAGACACAGTTTAAAGCCCTAAACTAGAATAAGCTACTCAGTTTTTTTTGTGTTGGAAGCATACTCATCAAATTTTAAAATTATTTTTATTTATCATTTTCCATGATACAGTCTTATAGATACTGATATTCCCCCTTTCCTTCCACATTTTTCAAATCAATTTTCCTCTGCCACCATTTCTGCCCATACTATTACAGTAGTATATACATTCTTTGGTAACTGTTACAGGTTTAACATTCTACTATTTGTGTTCATCATGGCCTCATAGGTATAGACAAAGGTAGAAAAGCCACTACCAAATTGACCAGGTATATTTAACTGTATATGTTCTCTCTGACATAAAGCAGCAAAGCAACATTCATCTGTTTTTAACTGCTCTCAACCTTATAATTGTTGGTTACCTGAAGGAGCTGTTAAATCCTTTTCCCTATTGGAATGTGAAGGATGCTGATATGACTTCAAAAATCTACACTTGGAAGGTTGGTGGGTGCTAGCGGATCTGCAGACTCGAGAGGGTGCAACTTTGTTTTGGCTGGCACTAGAGCATTTGTGGTAGCTTGTAGATGAAGCACATCATGCTTCTTCTGCAGCTTCAAATTTGGATAATTTTCTATTGCAGCAAATTCTGAGGCATCATCTCAGACAGGGTCCAGGGAATAGAATGTTAACATAGTTAATTTGAAAATGCAGAGCCTCCACTCAAACATCCCTAACCCTTAAACTTAGTTAAAATACAACTAATTGTATATTGCATTTGATAGGATTCCTGTTCAATAAACATTTTGAAACAAAATGAATGTAAAATGTACTTACTTTCAATTTGAATAATTCTTCTGTTAATCATGTATATGCTATTGGCAACAGAAAAATAAATAATCCTTTGCCATATCAAAAGTATGCATCTTAAGCCACTGCCCACAATGGTGACATCCATGTATGTGCCAAGTTGGATCCATCAGGAATCTAGCTCCTAGGAAAGGAGTAGATGATGGACCAAATGCTTGGACCCCATTGGACATGTGAGAGACCCTGGTTAAGGTCTAGGTCCTTGGTTTCCATTTAGCCTAGACCAGGATCACGTTGTCACCTAGAGAGCTAACTGGTGGGTGAAAAATCTCTTTTTCTCTACTTGTATAATTTGACTCTCAAATACATAAATATTTAGTATAATAATTTTAAAAATTCACCACAGTAATTTTTTAGCATACGAATTTCTCTGCCTTTTAGAAGTCTCTCTCTCTCTCTCTCTCTCTCTCTCTCTCTCTCTCTCTTTCACACACACACACACACACACACACAAACAACACACACACAATGAGGAACAGATTCAGTTTATAATAATTGCGGGCCCAGTGCTTTAGCCTAGTGGCTAAAGTCCTCACCTCACACAAGCTGGGATCCCATGTGGATGCCGGTTCTAATCTTGGTGGTCCTGCTCCTCAACCAGATGTCTGCCGGTAGCCTTGGAAAGCAGTTTAGGATGGGCCAAAAGCCTTGGAACCCTGCACCTGTGTTAGACACCCGGAAGAGACTCTGGGCTCCTGGCTTTGGATCGGCTCAACTCTGGCTGTTGTGCCCACTTGTTACCATATAAAAAATCAGCTCTAAATGGATTAAGGACCTAAATCTGTACCCAGAAAACATCAAACTATTATAAGCAAACAAAGGATGGCCCGACACAATAGCATAGCGGTTAGGGTCCTCACCTTGCACGCGCTGGGATCCCATGTGGGTGCCGGTTCTAATCCTGGCAGCCTCGCTTTCGCTTCCCATCGGCTCCCTGCTTGTGGCCTGGGAAAGCAGTCGAGGACTGCCCAGAGCCTTGGGACCCTGCACCCACGTGGGAGGCCTGGAGGGGTTCCTGGCTCCTGGCTTCGGATCAGCACAGCACCGGCCGTTGTGATCACTTGGGGCGTGAATCATTGGACGGAAGATCTTCCTCTCTGTCTCTCCTCCTCTCTGTATATCTGCCTTTCCAATAAAAATAAATAAATCTTAAAAAAAAAAACCAGAGGAAGTACTCTCACTACACAATTGATAGGTTAGTGATATCCAGGATTTACAAAGAGCTTTGAAAACTCAACAACTGCAAAAACCAACCAACCAAACAAAAAACCCTGTGAAAAACAGATGAAGGAAATGAACAGACATTTTTCAGAAGAAAGAAATCAGATGACTCATAGACATATGAAAAATGCTCAGGCTCTCAAACTGCCAGCAAACATGAATGAAAACCACAATGAAGTTCCACCTAACTCCAGTGAAACTGGATTACATTCGAAAGTCTCCTAACAACACCTGCTAATGCAGATGTGGGAAGAAAGCTATCCTCCTTCAGTCTTGGTGGGAGTTTAGGTTAGTTCAACTACTACCCAAGTCAGTATGGAGAGTGCTAAGGGAACATAAGATTGATCTGTGGTATGACCCAGCTATCCCACTTCTGGAAGTATAGCCAAAGAATGAAATTCGCATATGAAAAATGGATCTGTAATCCTGTATTTACAACAGCACAATCTACACTAGCAAAGATGTGGAAACAACCCAGACAGCTGTCAAAACAGGAGTGGATAAAGAAACTGATACATCTACTCCATGGAATAAGTAGTCATTATCAAGAGCAAGATTCCACCATTTGCAATCAAATATTCCAAGCTAGAGACCATTATGCTCAGTGAACCAAGTCAATCCCAGAAGGATAGATATCATATGTTCTCTCAGATCCAAGGCAACCTTCATGCAAAGTATTAGGTCAACTACCTTCCCAATACTGCTTTTACTACATCTTAAAGGATTTGATATTTTTGTTTATATTTTCACTTCTTCCAAGTTTTTCCCAGCAATTCCTACTGTGGCTTATGCTTCACACAGTAGTGTTGTTTACTGCAACATTGTGTTTGAATTTCTTTTTCATTTCTGTAGTGACACCGTTGGCATGCTATTGAGTTCCATGTTGTAAGTTTTCTTTATTTCTCTCTGTTGACTTTGTTGTATGGCTTTTCAGTTAAGGGAATGTATAGTAATTATGTAATAAGGACTATCATATTCAGAGGTGAAGATATAATGCAGCATGCCTTCTCTACTTCCAAATTAAAGATGGACTCTCAATGAAACTGTTAAATATATCTTGACAATAGGATGGTGTACTTTCTAACGTTGTCCATATCTACAATGTCAGGACAACGTAAAGAACAGGATGACTGTGTAAGGTCACACAAGGGCTGAAAATCAGACCCTCGTTCCTTTTTCCCTAACTCACTCACACACGCACACACACACACACGTACACAACTGCCATAGATGAGCCTGTGGCCTACAGTCTTTACCAGTTATGTGAGTGAGTGGAGCCGACTTAGCAGTGAACAACGTTCCCTGTCAAGCTGGCTCAGAAGTATTTAAAGAACTGAACTCAACATACACATTGCAAGTTCAAATATCTCGGGAAAGTGAAAGCTTTTGTCATATTATTGGATTACAAAACAGTAACTTGATTTTTGCCAGATTGTCTCAGAACATTCATCTTTGGAACATGGAGTCCCATGTGAGAAATCTGACTTGCATACTGGCCGGACTTCAGGCCATGTAAAAAGGCCATGAGAAAGGCAGATTCTAGCTACAATTCTCGCAGCTTGCTGAGATCCACTGCAGCAGCCAAGAACTATCAGCTAAGTGTAGAAGAAAGTCACCAGATGAGTCTTGTGGCAGTTTGCCAGAAATTGCCAACTGTCTCCTTTCCACTTAGTTCCGGCAAGGCAAGGGGTGACAGAAGCCACACACTGCCCAGTTCTGTATCGGTGTTCTGCAATTTGTAAACCTGACAAAAGGTTGTTTCCAGATTAACTTTTTGAGATAATCTAATTCACATGAATGTACTGATGAAGTAAATTGAAACACCAGCGAGAGTAAACAGCCTTTACCATTAGACTTCTCTGCAATGGAATTAATGATCATTGGTGCCCAAAACTGAAAGGACATTGAGGAAATCATTACTAAAAGCCTAAAGAATGTCAGAGGGACTGCTGCTGTGCAATTGAGTGGCACAGCCACCAGCAATGATGGCATCCCATTTGGAGTCTTATTTGTGTCCCAGCTGCTTCACATTGATCCAGCTCTACGCTAATGGCCTGGGGAAGCAGAGGAAGTTGACCCAAGAGCTTCGGCCCCGCCACTATTGTTGGAGGCCAAGACGAATCTCGTAGTTTGACACTTCAGTCTGACCCAGCTTAACCACTGAAGCAACACTGGAAGTAATCCGGTCAATGGTAACTCACTCTATTACTGTGTCTCTCACTCTCTCTGCATAATTCTTTCAAATAAACAAATTTAAACAAGATTACAAGTGTCAGTAAAATCATAAAAGATCCAGAAAGCCCTACAGGAAGTAAGGAAAATGCTATTGCAAACTGGAGAAAATGACATTCTAGTCTTTATCTGAAGAGGTTGAATTTCTGAAGTTCAAGACTTTAGTATTTTTGAAAGTGCAACAGGGTGCAATATCATAAAATGAGTGTAGCCCATGGTAGCAGATCAGGTTAGTTTAGCTCCCCTACCCTAGGGAAGAACCAGGTCCTGGGAACTGAGTCCCATGAAAAATGGAATCCATTTCCAAGAAGTTAAACAGTACTGTATAGAATTGCTCATCTTGGCTCTAACCTGTTATTGTAGCTTCTGTACCCTTGCTTGCTTTCTTGCACTCATAAAAACCACCAGGATTGTTTTTGTTTTTTTTTAAAGCTCATTGCAAAGACAACTCGGGGCTGTCTTCTTCAGACCTGTTCTGAGCAGGGGCAGCAGCCAGCTGGCTGATAGTGTCCCCTGCTTATAAGCTGGTTGTGCTGGTCTTTTAAACATAACAGAAAGGAGGCTGTATTAATGAAGTTTGATCAAGCTGAGAATTCCAAACAAAGGTTGAAATATGCAATCTGTCATTTTCCGATTGCCTAATATAAAAGATGGTAGAGAGCTGTGTAAATATGAATTATTCTAAATTTGTTGACTTTATGGATGAATCTTCTCATTCTTCACTGTGAGAATTATAAAAGGGAAGCTCATGTTATGGCACAGCAAGGTAACCTGTCGTATGACAGACATCCCATATGGGAACTAGTGTGAGTCTAGGCTGCTTCACTTCCTTTTTTTTTTTTTTTTAAGACTTAGTTATTTATTATTGGAAAGTCAGATGTACAGAGAGGAAGAGCTTAAGTCCGCTGATTCTCTCCACAAGTGGCTGCAACAGCCAGAGTTTAGCCTACTGAAAGCAGGAGCCAGGAGCTCTTCGGGTCTCCCATGCGGGTGCAGGGTCCCAAAACTCTGGGCTGTCCTCGACTGCTTTCCCAGGCCACAAGAAGGTAGCTGTTTGGGAAGTGGGACTGCCAGGACATGAACTGGTGCCCATATGGGATCCTGGTGCATGCAAGGCGAGGACTTTAACCACTAGGCTATCACGCCAGGCCTGGCTGCTACACTTCTAATCCAACTCTATGATAATGCACTTGAGAAAACAGCTGAAATGGCCCAGGTACATGGGCCCTGACTACTCCTGAAGGGCCTGGATGAAGCTCCTGGCTCCCAGCTTCTGCCTGACCTGGGGCTGGCCGTTGAGCTCCTCTCAGGAATGAACCAACAGATGGGACATCAGATATTTAGCTCTGTCTCATTTTTAATGTGCTGTTTTGTTTAGTTTAGGTTAGTAATTCAAGGAGCTTTACACAAGATATGAGATCTGAAAGCATTCATGTAGAGCTGAATATAATTTGTCTAAGCTCTTAGGCTTAGATAACAAATGTAATTGAAGGGTCTCAATATTTCATTCTTTAATTTTTCATGATACAGCTCCTTAGGCTCAGGAATTTCCTCTTCCACCTCCCCTCCTTCCCTAGCTCTGTTTTTGACTCATATTGTAATAATAATTTAGTTCCTCAACAACAGTCGCAAGACCATCATTCTGCTATTTAGGTGCATCCTGACATTGTAGGTATAGAGGATGGTATAGGGTCCAGTGTTCTAGTGTCGAGATATATTTAACAGTTATTCTTATGATGTGGTTTGACACCGGGGTGTATATTTTATTTCCTTGAATTTTGGCAAAGCTGCTAGTATAGCAATAAGAGAATGGTAAATCCAAGAATGGTCATAAAAGGTCATATAACTTCCTCACGATTATCTTAATACACTTGATTTTATAGTCATAAACATCTATGAATATGCTCTAACTAGCCGGGGTCATATAAGATGTCATGTGTAGTTGTCCTGTCCAGGAATTTCATGTTGGTTGTCACTTTCTTTGTCATTCAATATACCTGATTTACGTTTGTAATGATTAGTACTTAATAGTTTTGGATTATTTTGTATTTAGTGTGCTTCTATTTTAGCACTTTGGGAAGAAGAAAAATTTCTTCCAGGTATTTTAAAATAGTGAATATTAATTTTCAATTTTATGGTTGTATGATGTGTTAAAATCTTAGGCTTTGTCTCTTCAGTGATTTCTCAATTGTAGGTTTTGATATTTTTCTTGCTCTAGCATGTATAGGTTTAAGATGCATTTTGAGTCTCACTCTTTTAACACTCTATACTGATATTAAATATGGGCTTAGTTTGAAGGATGTGGATATAACTTCTTTGTTTTCATTTTATACTTCCTGTTTTCAGGCAACAATCATCTTTATTGCACTGTTCACTTGCTAATTTAATACATCCATTAACATTTTTCTCAGCTCATGTTAACCATCAAGATATGCTCCAACATGTTTTATATGCTAGACTTCTTGAAGTATCACTGATTGAATCTTTAATTACCAGTTTATTTTTCCTAAGAAGCAAGATAAACTTGTTCTTTAGCTTTTGTCCGTAGAAAATTTTGTTCCTTGCCTGTTTGCCTATTGTGGTGTTTGCAATTCTAACACTTACCTGACTGAATATGTAATATTTTCTTTTCTTAATATTTGGATCCTCTCTCCTGATGATTTTAGGAAGAAATTTTAAATAACGTTTGATCAATAATGTGCCATATTTGATTATATAATTTTGATACAAAATTCTTCCCCTAAGATCTTTATTTCTATTACAAGGATTAAATTTTTATAAAAATCATTTCTCTTTGGTTATTCTCTATAAGTTATCATTCTATTTTACGTTGGCAACAGTTTTTATTGTAGTTTTGCTTTGCTTTTTCCAAAGGTTTAATGCTTGTATGTAAGCATTTATAATCCCTAATGGGTGATCAAATACTAAAATATAAAATTGAAATAGAGCCTGAAGCCACTAATTTGGGATTGTACAGTAAATTTTGTATTTGTTTGAAATAGTTCTTAACAAACTTTCAGTTGCACTGACTAATTGCTATAAGTGTCATCCCTTGTGTGGGTAACTCATTTTATAAATAGTTCCCTGGCATGATATGCCGCAGGTTAAGCCACCCATGTGGGACAGTGACATTCCATTTCAGAGTCTTGATTAAGTCCTGGCTACTCTGTGTCCCATATTGCTCCTTGCTAATGCATTCGGAAAGGCTGTGGTTGATGGCCCAACTGCTTGGGCCCTGTCACCCCTGTCATCTCCCACCAGGTGCAAGACTGATACAGAGATCTTGACTCCTGGCTCAGATCACACTGGGCACGGTGGGAATTTGGGGAGTGAACAAAAACTGAACCATCTTTTTCTCTCTGTGTGTCCCTTCCTAACCCCTCTCTCATTCTGAATCGCTTTGTCTTTAAATGGATAATGAACTAATAAACAAATAGACAAATAAATTTAAAAAATGAATTTTAAAATAAAAAGCAACAAATCCCGCAGACTCAGATGAACCCTTCAATGGTCATTGCCCTGGTTAAAATCAAGCCAATTGTTTATGGAGAAGTTCTGAGCCAGAACCATCCAGCCAAACTGCTGTTTTCTTCCTGACCAAAATTCTAGATAATCGATTTGTGCTTTTTGAGCCACTAAATATCAGCATGATTTTTTTATACAGAAATGGTAAACTAATGCAGCATCTTGAAATTTAATAGACTAAAAGCAATAGGCTTTAATTATATTAAGGCTATCTCTTCTTATTATTTATTTTTTAGGTAAGAGTAATAAGGTCATGATTAATTTTTTTAAAGATTTATTTTATTTTTATTACAAAGTCAGATATACTGAGAGGAGGAGAGATAGAGAGGAAGTGGCGCTGCAGGGATTAGAACCAGCGGCCATATGGGATCAAGGCGAGGACCTTAGCCACTAGGCCATGCTGCCGAGCCCAAGTTGTGATTAATTTTTAAGAAATGGTCAAGCTGTCTTTGAAAATGACTGTGCCCATCAAGAAAGAAGAATAGTTCTTGTCTTATGCTCTCAATAGAAATTATGTTGCTGGTTTATATTTTGCCATTCTAATTGGTGTCTTGTGGAATAGTGTTAATTTAGTTTGCAGTTATACAATTGCATGTATAAATATTTGTATATTTGCCATATACGTTTTCTTATATATTTTTTTGTTGAGGTGTCTGATAAGGTCTTACGCCATTTTTAAAAATCTTGCAGTCTAGTGCTTCAATTTTTTCATCTTATGATAATATATTTCAGTTTTCTCTTTTATTTTGATATTTGATTATTTAACGGCTTGAATGTTATTTGTAGATATGATTCTAAGAACACAACATTCTTGTATTTTCTCCTTTTCTGTCTCTCTCATCCTTTCTCCTTCTTACTGTCTTTTTTTTAACTTAGAAATAACGTATTTTGGATTTATATGACAGTAAAAGGCATAACATTTTACTGTACACATTTTACAAATAAAATGCAAGACTTAGTTTAGCAGGAATGCAGACAAACCGCTACAAACAATTAAAATTAGAAAACATGACCATTTTACCCACACAGATTATAAAGAAAAGATCATTAAAACTATAGTAACATATATTCTTAAACATTGGTTTAGCAAAGCTATAAAATAATTTTGCAAATTGTATTTGTGATGAAGCCAATTCACAAAGACAAACCAATTCGTAAACTACTTATAGGATGTTCTAGAGAATTTGGGGGATATTTTGTTGCCTAAATGTAGAAGTAAATAAAAAATAATCAGGACTTTTCAATCACTTTAGGATAATTAAAAGACAAAGTGTTTTATTCTTTTGTGCTGACATCAACAGTGTAAAATACAAAATACTTACTAATAATTTTAGTATTCCACTGGTATAAACTCTTAAGATAGTTTTTCTGATGTTTGTAGGCTCTGAAGAATTTTTTTTTTTTTTGTAATTCTGTTAAACAATCTGTAATAAAACCCTGAAAATGTGTCATGGTTAGGTATTCTTCTCCACCAAGGCAACGAAATAGCACAGAACCACTAACGTTGACCTTTGGTACTCTATGTAAGATAGCCTATTCAAATCAAAACTCTAAAGGTTTCTCAAAAGTCACATCTGTGTGCAATATAAGCATAAAATTAATGGCTTGCACGTATGATTTCAATATCTTACAAAAACCTGTAATTAACATAAGAGGAAAAAGGAAAATAATACCCAATTAATTTGGTATGATATGTACTGGATTGAAATTCAGGAATCCTAGTTTTGTCTTCTGTTTTCCCAACAAGTGGCTCTGTTTTTCCACTCAATGGCGCATTTTTCTCACTGATAATTTATGCAACTGGATACAATATTCTGTCTCACTTGCTTCTAATATTAAATGATGATTGGTATTCCAATCATCCAATTGGTGATGAGAAAGGTGAATGAGATTAACAAATTTATTATTTTTCTTGAGGCCATGCAAGTCTGAGATTACAGCAAAAACAACAAATTGGAAAATGGAGACGGGAGTGCTCAAGAAGGAACTAGCATTCGTATTTATCAGCTTGGCAAAGGCACTGAGACCCTCTCAGACGGTAGCAGGTGGCAGTGGGTCATTTTTAACGCATTTGAATTCCAAATAGGAACCACAACCATAGGGAAGTTTACATTCTGCTCCAAGCTGTCCCTCTAGGAGCACCTCAAGAAACTCAGAGAAAAAATTTGAGAAAACAATGAGAACATTTGCCAGCACATGGTGTTGGCTAAGAATTGAGAATAGGAATCACTGTTGGCAAAACCAGACCAGTCTTCATCAGTCCATGAGTTACAAATAATGAATCAAAGCATTCCAAGACTCTGTGTTGATGTATTCTTCCATATTTTTTTTTTTAGTTTTGCTAACATAAGAAAAACTATTCTAAGAATTGCTAGCTTTTCATAAGATAAAGATTAATCAAAGCTTTGTATGATACCTTGGTCGATTCAGTGTATAAACAGCTATGTATTCATAGACAAAGTGCGTTATCCTGAAATTGTGGATGATGGCCGCAGTGTAGATTAATAAAATCATTTCTCCTTTAAGCATCTTCTTGTTTTCTGTTTGATTAATATTGACAATAGTCAAACTTGAATTGGGTCCAAGCCAGGAAATTGGAGCCAGGAGCCATATCTCCCATCAGGGTGGCAAAAGTGCAAGTAACTGTGCAATATTCTGCTGCTTTCCCAGGAATATTGGCAAGAAACTGGGTCAGAGGGGAATCAGCTGGGACTAGACCTTGTGCTAAGATTAGGTCTGATGTTGCAAGCTCTGCTTAACCCGCTTTGCTATGATGATAACCCCAATTTCTTTCTGTGATTATTTACTTTTTTCTTGATTTCCTTTTATAAAATGCTTTACATATGTAAATGTTTATAACTATATGTATGTAGTGTGTATATGTATATAATGTGTCAAAGAAATATATATATATAAAAGTTGAATTTGTATATGTGCCAAAAGTAATCCAGAGAGATTGTGTCTGATCCATTATAAAGTTAAGTGCATATTTTAATATAATTTTTAAAATGTCAATTTTATATACTGTCCAATGAACTTAAATATTTACAACAAAAAATCTGAGGTTCAACCTAATGACCGAAAAATGACTTTTAATAAAATCAATATAATATATATATTCATATGTGTATTTAAGGATATATGTCCATACAGCAAATGATATTTAGCCACATAATTTATACAAAAGATGAAATTTTAAAAAAGATTATATGATTGATACACACAATGACATGGATGGAGTTTACATATAACTGCGTATAAAAGGATTCTATACCAAATATTATAGCCCTCCATTTATATGAAACATTTTATGAGGGACACTTATAAGGATACAAACTTTCTTACTGGATGATTGGAATGCATAAAGGATAAATTCAAGGCTTGCGATAAGGGATTTGAACATGGTAAAACTCATCTGTGGAGCCCATGGTGAAGGTTCAATGGTAAACCCATCCCCTGGCAGGTACAGGGGTTGTTCATGGGTGCCAGTTCATGTCCCAGGCAGTTCCAGTTTCAAAATGATCCAGTTTATTTCAGTTTTCTCCCATACCTTAGTTGATTTCTCTTTCTCCAAGACTGGGAAACTGGCTATACTTCTATATTGTTTAGTTTTTAGTCAATTCCATAATCTACAGAAAAAAATCTCTAATTACGTGTAATCCATTAATTGGTTAACCTTGCCATGCACAGATTATTTTGATAGTACATTTGGCATTTATGGTCATATTAGTCCGAAATTCCAAGTTGTTTATATCAGCTTCTTTTATCTTGCTTGGTTTATGAAACAGAGTGATCCTTCTGCTTCTGTGGATTTGAGTTCAGCCACGTGTGTGAAAAAAAAAAGAAAAAGAAGAAAAAGCTGACAGTTAAAGCTATGAATAAAGCTTGTGCAGCACATGTTTGCACACAGATATCTATTCTATATGCATGCTGCATGTATGGTGCTTTTGCAAAGCTTTACTTATGTATTTGGAATAGTTACTGGGAAAGCATGAGAGACAAGGAGATCATCCGCCTTCTGGTTCGTTCCCTGAACGGCTGCAATGGCCTGTGCTGGGTCGTGCTGAATCTAGGAGCACGCAGCCTCATCTGGGTATCCCAGGTGGCTTCAAGGGCCCAAATACTTGAAATATCTATGACTGTTTTTCCCGAAGTGTTCAAAGGGAGTTGTTGGAAGAGGAGCAGCTGGGATATGAAATGGCATACATTTTGGATACAACTTTAGAGACAGCCACCTAGCTATACAGTCGACCAAAAACTGGATAGATAAATTAGAAGATATCATATTTAGATATGATATACTGATGGATATATGCACAGATACATACAAAAGTGAAAATATCTGTATGTTTGTGCATTATTTTAAACACATGTACTTTCTAAATCTGTCCTCTCAGCAGCCCCAAACACAATTAGGGCCTCTGTGCTTGTCTCATAGTTTCTGAGTAAAGTTCTCTTCTAAAAAAACCCAAACCATGCTGAAGAAATTACTGGTTTTACACTTAGGCAGTAAGCAGACAACAAGCAAAAGAAATCCTATACTGTGTCACAAACAATAAAGGAACCATGAACCTAAACTAATATCAATAAATAACTAGAGAAATAATAAATGATATAGAAAGGGGAAACCTTACTATCAAAAGAGGAAAAAAAAAAAACCTTCAAGGGATGTATGGAGAATCAGTTAAGCAATAAAGGGAAAAGCAAAGAATAATTTAAAAAATCATAGCTATTCTTGCGGCAAGCGTGGCTCACTGATGGGCTCTAAAGCAGTTCACAAAAACTTTACAGAGAAAATGAGTAAAATAGTTTGAAGGTATCTCCCTCAGTGTGTTTATCAGGTGCTGCTTTAGACATATGTCAATACGTTGTCTCATTCTTCTCTCTCCAGGAAATAGTATTTTAATTCTCCATCTCTTCACTGTGAGTTGGATCTAGGGACAGCTTTCATCAAGCAGAATATTACAGAGGAATAATGATATTATTTTCAAATAACCCATTAATGAACTTCCCAAAGTTAGAATTATGTTTTATCATCTTCCCCTGGAAAGATAAGAAAACAACTCCAGCTCAGTGAAATTCCATCAAAAATCCTCAGTCCTAATCATGTCAAATAGCAGACACAATGGTGAGGATTATAAGTGTAGAAAGTCTGAGGAATATGTAAATTACAGAGAATGAAGAAGACCTCGTGACTATACGTGGTATACACTCTGTATAAGATGCAGGCAAAGAAAAGCAAGGTTAAAGGAAAACAGTTGAAAATTCAACCAACTTTAGTTAATACTGTTGCAATTTTTCATAGTTTGACAAATATATGATGGTTGTTAAGTTGTTAATGTTAGGGGAAGTCTTTTTTTTTATTTTTTAAGTTGAATTGGGGCCAGTGCCATTGTGTAGGTAGTAAATTAAGACTCAGCTCACATGCTGGTAACCTTTATGGGTGTCAATTCAATTCCAGCTGTTCCAGTTTCAATCCAGGTCCCTGTTAATCACCTGGGAAAGCCGCATAACATGCTGTGAGTCCCAGGGTCCCTGCATTTGTGTGCCTAGCTCCAGAAATTGCAGACATTTGGGAAGTGAACTATTGGATGGAAGCTCTCTTTCTCTCTGTATGAAAATGCCTTTAAAATGAAGTGTGAATAAATCCTATTTCAAAAAAGATGTGCTTAATTATTTAAATCGTGTTACAGAGAGATAGTAGAAAAGCAAAAATGAAAGATATCTTTCCTAAAGTGTTTCACTCCACAAATGACTTCAATGGCTGGGGTGTACGAATCCAAGTCCTAGAGCAAGGGCCTTCATCTAGATCTCCCATGTAAATGCAGAGGTCCCAGTATCTCGGTCATCTTCCACTGCTTTTCCCGGATCACTAACAGGGAACTTAGTTGGAAGTGGAGCAGCCAGGACATGAAAGCATAAACTGATACCTGGTTAGGATGCTGGTATTCTGGTGGCATCTTGACCCGCGGTACCTCAATGTTGGCTCCATGGTTGGGAATCTTCAAAGTACTATCAATACAATTTTCCTGTAAATCTAAAGTAATTTAAAGTAAAAAGACTAAAATATTAGTGTAGATTAGAAAGTTTATCCTCTCAGTGTATCTTCTGCAGATGAGATCATTAAAAATGGTGTTTTTTGTTTGTTTTAGTCACTTTGTTCCTTAAAATACTTAGAATCCTGTGTCATGAAATTCTGTGATTTATGATGCAACTGAATGTATTTATTATCATGGACTAGCAAATCAAATATACAAATAAAACAAACTTGATATGGCATAATGATGGGAAAAAGACAAGATTTTCTGATGGTTAATACCCAATGTTTACTTAAAGTTTTCTAAACATCCTGAAATGTTTAACAGTTGTCCAGTCTTTGACAGCTGTGGTTATTTATTAAAAGTCTAGAAACACTAATTTTTCTCAATTGCGTGAATGTTTCCATTTTCTTTGAAAATATCGAATTAGCTTTTCCCATATCTAGTTCATCAATATGCACAAGAAACATAAAAATAAAACAGAAAAGATTCTGATAGCTCAAAGTACATAAAATATAATTTTCAACCAATAAGTTGAGAGGCAAAAATAAAAGCACTTCAAAATGGGAAAAAAAGCCAACCCACAAACATGGCTCACTTAGAAAAGGAAAGAAAGATGCAAATGGCAATAAAACAAATGCACAGGTGATTGACTCCCTAGTAATTACTGAATAACAATTCACACTAACATGTAAGAATGTTTAAATTGTGACAATAGTACATATTGATGCAAAGAGCAAGCAATGCTTTTGTTTTATATTTCTGGCAGAACTGCGCTTGAGTCATACCTAACTGAAAAGTAGCTTGGCAGTATCTTGTCAATTTGAAAAGTCAAACATGAATGTTCAATAATAGAATCAGAGCAATATACTTGCCCCATAAACTTCCCTGTATCTGTGTGCATGCATCTAATATATACAGTTGATATCCCGGCCCATATCTTTATGGTCTATTTGAACTCACCTACTGTTTCTTTAAACTGCTGCTAAGCTTTTTCCAGATTCCGGCTGCATGTTTCTGGAGCCACCCACTTTGATTGTGTTCTTTTTTCTGTAAATAAATGAGAAAAAATAAGTATCCCTGTTAACACTGCTAAGGGCTACTCTCAATGAAGGCTGTTGGCGGCAAGAGTTAAATGCTATAACCTTCTTGTCTCCTTAGAAATAACCTGAGGCCTGTTCCACACAATCACACTTTGGATCTTATCTCAGTTGCTCATTGTGGTATTCAAACTTAAGACATGATTTTTACTGACTATTCTTCATTGCCTAGTTCTTTGTCCCTCATTTGTGGTTCCTGGGATAACCTCCAAGATAAATTATCTGTATCCAAATGCTTGACTCAGTTGGATTTGGCAGGCAGAAGCACTCAAATCAAACAGAGTGCAGGAATGTTCATTGTAGAATAGTTTGTCACAGTGAAAAATGAGCAGAATTGAGGTGCTTTCATCTTATTGCGTTTTGTGTTCTCTGAACAAAACAAAACAACTGTTTGTGTCAATAAGATGAAACAGAGCTTCTGTCACCTTTGTAGCCTTTGGATTTTTAAAATTAACTATTTTAAAATATTTATTTATTTATTTATTTATTTATTTATTTATTTATTATGTTAAATACAGAGCTATAGAAATTGGAGAGAGGACAGCGAGAATGTGAGGGGAAGAGCAAAAGAGATAATCTTCCATCAGGTGATTCACTCTCCAGATAGTTGCAACAGGCCATACTGGGCCAGGCTGAAGCCAGGCACTTTGTTTGGGTCTCTATCGTGGGTGTAGCAGCCCAATCACTTAATAATATTCTTCTGGCTTTCTCTGGCCATTGGCAGACAGCTAGATAGAAAGTGGGACTGTAGAATGCAGGCAGGGCAGTTGGCGGCTTTATCACTACATCACAATTGTATCCCTTAAAATTAATTATTTTATTAAAATAAGTAATTTATTTTACTTGGAAAATCAAGAGTTAGAGAGAGAGAGAGGGACAGATAGAAAGAAAGTTCTTTCATCCACTTGTTTGCTCCTCAAATAACTGCAACGCAGTTAGTGCTTGGCTGATCTGAGACTGGGAGCCAGGAGCTTCTTGCAGGTGTCCTGTGTGGAGTGCAGGGGCCCAGGAACTTCTCTCATCCTCCACTGCTTTCCCAGGCCATTAGCAGGTAGCTAAATCAGGAAACAGAACATCACAGACATGCATCAATGCTCAAATGAGATGTTGGCACTGGCAGGTGGAAGTTTAACCTGTTACAATGCCATTCTAGACTACAATTAATTCTTAACTGAATGTCTCATACTTCCTTTTGTGGGCCTCCCGCTACTGCAAACAGAACTATTTTGTTCAAATGCAGAGAATATATTCAAATAGCCATCAAACAATGCATTGCAGTGTATGCGTGGAAATAAATAAGAATCAAGTTGTAATGCATGCATGGCAATATTTATTTGTAGAAAGTTCAAAAAAACCAAGTTAAAATTAAATGTTGAATTTCATTTGGTGGATCAATAACATAATTTATTATGATCTATATTATTCTATTCAGGCTGTAACAGAATACAAGTAACTTTGTAATAAATACAGAAATTTGTTTTCTCCCAGTTCTGGTGCCTGGAAAATCAAGATCAATGTGACACTACGACTGATGGTTGGTGACATCTCATCCCATGTCACAGATATCCATGGAACTCCTCTGTGTTTATTTTCACGTTTTGGTTTGTTTGTTTTCTTTATGCATCCCTGGAGGACAGAGATAGGTTTTCTGGTGTCTGTTCCTAATGGAACATTAAATTCTTCAGTCCAGGAAACAAATTTCATGACCTTATTAATGGTAATTTTTTCCCTAGAGATATGTTCCTCAAATAGAGTCTCTCGGGTGGTAAGGGCATCATTAAATGAAGCTGGCTAATGGGACACAAAGATTTATTAAACACAAGGCTCATATCCCATACTCAGGGCTTTTTCTCAAAATGAATTATAAGGAACTTATTACCCACTGATTATTAAGAAACACTAGATCCTATGCAGAAAAATGACAGTTTAAAAAATGCTGTTTTGGAGGCAATGTAGTGGCACTGCATGTTAATCTTCTGCCTGCAGGGCCAACACACAATCTGGTTGTTAGTTATATTCTGCGTTACTTCATTCCCAAGGCAGCTCTCTGCTGTAGGAAGGGAAAGAAAAAGAGAATATCTCAAGTCTTTGAACTCTTGCACCCATGTGGGAAGCCAGAGGCAGCTTGGTTGGGCTCAGCTCTAGCTATTGCTGCCAACTGGGGAGTGAACCAGAAGATGAAAGATCTCTGCTTCTCTTTATTTTATAACTCTGCCTTTCAAGTAAAAATAAATAAATCTTTAAAAACTACTGCTCCTCCTAAGATTCATTGTATATTATTTTCACATATACAATATAATATTCATACTAAAATTTGATCTTCCAATAGAACCACTTAGTCCATATGTTTCTGACAAATTACCGAAAGTGTGTTTTACGTCCAGGCACTAGAAATCATGTTAAATAGTTAGAATGTATTCCAAATATTGAACCATGATATTTATTTCCACAATACATGTTAGACATAGAATAGTCATCTAAAATGTTGATCATATATGTTCTATGATTCCAGAAAGCATATTATTCAAATTCATGAAACCTTCCCCCAGTACAGTGCAAGTGTTCAATTTGAAAACTCTGTTAATGACATTGCCTGTCAAATAATAGGTTTCTATCAGTCTATCATAAAATACATTATATGTCATTTATCATATATTGGTATGAAAACATGTTCCCATTTTATGTCATATCGAACACACTGTCATTCAAAAATTACAGTTGTTTTGTTGTTGCTTTGGTAAAAGGATTACAAAAATAGTCACAATATTTTGCACCATTTTTCTTTGTGAAATAAAACTGCTATTGTTGAAGGGTTGTTATGGAGATTTCTGGAAAAATATGTGGGAAGCTGGTGATTATCAAATCCGAAAATTTCCTGTAATGTCGTTATTGTTATTTCTTCATTTGTTTATGAGGCTGACTTCCTGTGTGCGCAAATGCATTTCCTCCACCTACTGTTGCTCTGTTATCATCTCTAACTTGCATAGTTATTTGCTCTTCCAAGGGATAAAAAGTCTGGAAATGCTTATGCTAACATTCATGGAAATGGAGGTTAGCTGTAGTTAACTGGAGAGAGGTTTTTCACAAGGTTATTTAAAAGCAGAAGTCTTTGTTCTCAGGTGATAGCTGCAGTAAATATGTATATCCCTTTATTTGGGAGACCTTTCTGAGAATCACACTATCAGGTGTGGCAGGCAGCTGCAATCATTAGGAATGGCTGCCTGAATCCCTTCCTTAAACATTTCTTGAAAGTATCTTTCCTAACGTCTATTCTCCCAAATCCCAGCAGTAACATTGGTTTCCACTTCTGTACAAAGTTGGTGATATGAAATTGCTTGATAATCTTTGATTTTCATCACTGACTCTTCTTGTTTCTGGTAAGGAATTTTGCTTTATTATTAATTGATATAATTGTACTAGCAAAATGTCAAACTTTTTATTTAAAAGCTGACCCTACTAATTGTACACTTCTACCATACCTAAAATCAATTTTTTTTCTCAGTGTTTCAAAAATTCTTTGTAGTTTCAAAATTTATGCTAATATTCATCTTGGGTATTGAAAGAATGAGAAAACATACAAACATAACTCCAGCGCATTTACTTCCAAATGGCTTATTTCTTTATAAGTGATAAATTTATAAAAGTCACACATTTGTTGAAACTGAAAAGTATTTTCTAAATTAGAAATATATACTAGAATAAAAGTTACACAAGTTAAAATTTTTAAAAGTTTATTTATTTTTCTTAGAAAGGCAGATTCGCAGAGAGGAGGAGAGACAAACAGAAAGACCTTTCATCTGCTGGCTCACTCCTTAAGTGACCACAGTGGCTGGAGTTGCGCTGATACAAAGCCAGGAACCAGGAGCTTCTTCCAGGTGTCCCAAGGCTTTGGACCATCTTCCGCTGCTTTCCCAGGCCATAAGCAGGGAGCTGGATGGGAAGTGAAGCAGAAGGGCCCCGAACTGGTACCCATATGGGTTCTCAACACTTGGACATGGAGGATTAGCCAATTGAGCTATAGTGTCAGATCTTACAAGATAAATTTAAGAGCCTTAAATTGAGTAGAGAACTATTATGGAATTTGACAGTCATTTGAATTTGCAGAGCTTTGCAGAGCTCTGCTCTGCCATTTGAGTTGGTAATATTTATGCACAGTAAATGAAAGTGACAGAGAAATGCTGCCACTGGTTTCAAATTACGATATGACTTATTTAGAAATGGTCTCAAATGTAACTATTAGATATTTACGTATTTGTTGAAAATGTTTGAAATTACTTGCCCAGTGTGTTTATTGTGGCTCAAGTTTGTTTTAGGGGGCTCAAAGCAGAAATATAATCAAAACCCAAATTTAACTTAATTGAAAAAGTGTACGTCTACTATCTAACTTTACAAAATAAATAATTTGATAGAGTGGATCATGGTGGATCATGGAGAAATCTGTAAGTCTCTGCTGACAATGTGAATATTTTAAAATTTTTGCTTATTTTTATTAGAAAGCCAGAGTTATATAGAGAGAAAGAAAGATGGAGACAGATCTTTGATCTATTGATTCACTCCCTAAATGGTGGTAACAATTAGAGTTGAACCAGTCTGAAGCCATGAACAAGGAGCTTCTTCTAGTTCTTCCACGTTTGCACAGGGGCCCATGGACTTGGGTCAGGCCATAATCAGAGAGCTGAATCAGGAGTGGAGAGCTGGAATGTGAACCAGTACCTAAATGGGATGCCTGTGCCACCTGTGGAGGCTAGGCTTCTATGCCCCAATAACTAAATTTGAAGGCATATGGCCACAGTGAAGAAACTGCAGCAGTACCTGTATGTTTTCATCAAGACTGAAAAATGCTGTCTAGGAAATAAGTATATAAGTTAAAGCTAGCTCTCAAAGGGCAAACATTTCAGAAATGACAATAAAGGGTAAAGATTTTACTGAAATAATCTAAGACTGGAGAGAATGTCATCAGAAAAAAAAACACCTACTCTAAGATTTTACCTAATTCATATGGAATTCTTGATATTGCTTATTTTACCTAAATCATAACAGAGATTAATCAAGGACTTAAAGGCAGCACCTTGACTATTTTTCCAGAACTAACTAACCACAAGTCCTAGAAAACACCCAAGGGTAAGTTTCACATTTCTGGGCTCATTTTAAAACTGAAATCATTTTGGAGGAAATTCTGAAGAATTTAGGGGAAGCATCCAAAATTTCAATTGCTTCTCTGAAACCTTGGAATTTTGCCTGTTAACAATCTCCATGCTCTTTACTTAGAATTTACCCACAGAATCGACTGACAGGAAACTGCCCATCACCCTCCACCCTCTCAGCAAGACAGTGCCAAAACATTCATCAGAAACCACAAGGACAAAAATAGATCCAACTGCGGACTTTGCAGTGACTAACAAACGGATGTACCGATTTAAGCTATCTTTTTTTTATTATTATTATTCTCTTGTTTTGATGGTGGCAATAAAACGAGAAGGCTATGTAATATCATGTGCCAACATATTGTACACCAAGTCTAGTCCTATTCAATTTAAAATATTTGAGTTCTTATAACATCTTTGAAAATCATGTCTTTTAATACAAACACTAGAGACATAAACAAGAGCATCTAGGTATGGTCATGTTGCTGGGCAAAGCTTGCAGTAATAAAAGAAAATTCTTTTTGTACAGCTGAACGGCTGCATTAGAATTTTCAGTGTTCAAATGTAATTAGAAAACAGCTGTGAAGGAAAATCAATTGTTCCTGGTAGTCAATGGCTAATTTTCCACAATCAAAATAAAGAATGCAATATGACATGTTTGTAATGAGCAAGTAATTGTTTCTCTTTTGTTTATTGTTTTAACATTCTTCCCTTTATCTGTGGGAGCTGTCATTCGCTTGCTTTGGGACAGCTTCTCTTAGTCTCTCTCCCATCCATATTTAAATGCTAGCAACTGTCTGTGTAGTCCAGCTCACTGTATTCAAGATGGCCTAGCTTATGGCGGTGATTTGTGGACTAGCAAGGAAATGTCCTTGCTTTTATGAATTCACAGTAAAGCTTCCATAAGCAGAGTGATTACTAAACACTAGCATTTATTCATGGGATTTAACTTTGATTCATTCTGCAAAGGTCTCATGTGTCAAAAATATGCAGTTCCCAGAATTCATTGACCTGGTGCTCCAAGTATGTCTGCATTGCAAAACAAAACAAAACTGAAACAACCACATGGCCCTTTTTTATATCCTTTATCTAACATTAGCATGAAAAGGAAGGTATGGGCACAGCAGATGGATAGAAAAGTAAACCTCTATGGAGTGCATTTGGAATTCAGATGGATAGAAAACAAACTTAAATGCTAAATAGACCAATGAAAGTAGAATTGCTTTATAATGCAAAAGAGTCTGGTAGAGAAATACCAGGAGGAATAACACTCATACACTGTTTTCCACCGATACAAAATACGGGAGGAAAAAAGGCTTGTTATATTTCGGAGACATTGACATCAGCATTATTCCTTTTGTGCACATATTTTTTTTCTGGAACTTTCTTCAGAAATTAAATTTTTCAATAAATTTAACTGAACAGTAACTAAAGATTGAATCTCAGTTTCTACATGTTACTGAGACTACATGTTACTTTCAGTTTGCTCTGTTTCCTTATGAGAAAGATGGTAATAAATAAGCAATTGTGGCTTCTTCACTTTCTTATTACTTACTGTATGAAATATTATAATACATTATTGAGTACATTCAGAAGCTGAAAGTCCTTTAGGAAAGCATCCTCTAATTTTTCAACTGTGTAATTAGCCACCAATAACCAATAAATGAAACTAGTTTTGATATGTTCACACAGCTGGGACTGACAAGTCTCAAGACATTATTGAATTTTTTTTCCATCTTTTCTCTATAGATAACCTGTATCACAATGTGTGGTACATTTGGTGAAGATGCATTTCTGAATCTTAAAGAAGGCAGTCCAGTATAAAGCAACAGTTTGTCTGTGTTCTTGCAAAGCACAAACCAGATTTTGAACTCTGAACATCACTGGTTTGATTTAATTTGTGGTGACTAATGACTATTATAAACATTAAAATAGTGTTCAAATACTTAAAATGTTATGTAGCTTTTAATTTGAAAATTTAGAAAGCACTATCTTCTGTGATTATGTGGCTAGCAAAGCACATTTTTTGCTTCTCATCATTACTGAAAGGATTTTAGTAACTTAATATCTGTATTGCCTCCTAAGGAAGGTCATTTTTGCACACGTATTTTACCTCAGTTTTCCTTAAGTACAAAACCATTTCATTAAAAGTCTTCGATGTGAGTTTATTTCATTTTGTAGTTATTTTGTTTTCAAGACTAGATTGTTGATTGTAAAATTTAGACTTTATTTATGATAGGATTGTAGGATAAAATGATAGAAAGACAATAAGAAGTGATGTCATTAAAGGCAGTTTGGGTAGCCTAATTAAAATATGTACTAAATGATTTAGTAATTGATTCAGGTAGGGGAGGAAGACAAAAGGATGGTAGCTTTCTCAGAATTATCTTTGTTGAGGGCCCTGTGCAATGGCTCAGGGCCTAAATCCTTGCCTTATATGCCCTGGGAGCTCATATGGTCGCTGGTTTGTTTCCTGGCTGCTCCATTTCATATCCGGGACACTGACTGTGGCCTCGGAAAGCAGTCGAGGATGGTCCAAAGCCTTGGGCCCCTGCACCCATATGGAGACCTGGAAGAGGCTCCTGGCTCTTGGTTTTGGATCAGCTCAGCTCTAGCTATTGTGGCTGCTTGGGAAGTAAACCAAAAGATAGAATATCTTTGCTTCTGTATCTCCCTCTCTTTGTAGATTTGACTCTCCAATTAAGATAAATAAGTTTTAAAAACAGTTACTTAAATTGGTCAGTATTATATTGTTTACCTATATTTATTGTGCATACAATTCAGGCTTCTTACCCAACACCCTAGTCATACATCTGGCAAAACTTCATTCTCCCTAGGCCACAAGCACACGCTTATGGCTGCTGTTGCAACAATTATGTATTCTCTTTAAAATTGTTGAAAACTATGTGACCCCACATAAAGAATAAGGCTGTCCGTGTTGAGTCATTTCATGTCAATCAAGATGGGCGGGGAACAGCACATTTTTCCTACTGAGATACAAAGATAATCAAAACTTCCTTTTCTTCCTAGGATTTGCTCCTTCAACTCTTCGATCTTAAAGTCTAAAAAAGGAAATTCTGAAAAAAGTTTTCATCCCTCAAATTTCACATTTTATTTAACTTTAATTGTTTTTGAGTGTATGGCATTTAAACAAGTTACCTGAAAGTGACTTGCAGTTACCTGAATCGTGGTGAAATTAAGGGTTTGGAACAACACAGTAGGCTAAGGCATATCAATCAGGAAAAAACAATCAAATGGTAGATGTTAATACTCATGCTTAGCCTTGGTAAAATATTGATTTTAAATTCCCTGAGAGTATATCCTTACTGAAAGAATTACTTTGAAAAGTAGAGCTGCTTCCATGCACCAGTTTCTATAGCAAATACACAATGGAAAAACTGTGAAGATCAACAGCTATAGTGCATACATTGTAATGTTAGCATAAGGAAAAATAAATTGGAAACCTTAAATTTTCATTTAAATAATTAAATAAAATTGAATCGGGTCACAAACAGAATTTAGAAAGTTACTGGTTTCTTGTTGCAATGGGAAATTAGACATAAAATTCCAATTCAACGAATTCCTAAGTGCTGATGAACCATTGCAAATACACATGTAGTTCACAGCTACTACTTTTGATATGTAAATGATTATTGGTAGGCCCAGTGTGGTAGTCTAGTGGCTAAAGTTCTTGCCTTGTACGCACCAGGATCTCATATGGGCATCAATTCATGTCCTTGATGTTCTACTTCCCATCCAGCTCCCTGCTTCTGGCTTGGAAAACCAGTCCCTGGCTGCCCAAAGCCTGGGGACCCTGAACCCTCATGGGAGACCCAGAAGAAGTTCTTAGCTCCTGGCTTCAGATTAGCTTAGCTCCTGCAGTTGAGGCCATTTAGGTAGCAAACCAGCAGATAAAGTTCGTTCTCTCTGTAAATTATTCTCTCTGCAAATCTGTCTTTCCAATAATAAAAGCAAGCAAACAACAACAACAACAACAACAAAAACTATTGCTGATTCAATACTACCTATCAACATGGCTACAACAGCCAAGGCTGGACAAAGTTGAGACCAGTCAACCTGGTCTTTCATGCATTTGACAAGGGTCAAGTACTGGGTCATCTTCTGCTACCTTTACAGGAGCAAATATAAGAACCTGGATCAGAAGCTGAGCATCTGGGACTTCAATTAACCATATCTTTCAGAAAGTTTTTACTTTGTTAGGTAAATAAAATACAGCTACAACAAGGTGTACATATGTGTGTGTGAGTGTGTGTGTGTGCATAGAAGTAAATATGGGATATGACATTACATGATATATACCTGGCTTGGACAATGCTCATATACAGAAGCAATTGAAGAACATTCGTCCATTGACAATCATTGACAAGCAAGCTAAGACCACTCTTTTAGAAGGAACGGTCTAAGAAATAAAGTTGAGAAAATTGGATCTCCACATGAAAAATATGAAAGACCTTCCCAACCTCGCATCCCTAGTTTGTCAAGGATCTAAATTTATGAACTGAAGGCATTAATTTACCACATTAAATCATAAGGGAAACACTACAGGAAATTGATATCACAACCACTTTTTGACTAAGACCCCAGAAGCACAAGCAACATAGGACAATCAATAAGTAAACAAATATAAGACTTATGTGATTAGATCAAACTAAGACTCTTATACACAGAAAAGATAACAGTGAACAGAATAAAAAGGCAATTGGCAGAATGGGACAAAATTAATATCCAGAATATAAGACAATCTTGAGCATGTCAAAAACAACAGTAAGAACATGTCCCAGCACAATGGCTCAATGGCTAAATCATCACATTCCAAGGAGTGGATCCAATATGAGCGCCAGTTTATGTTCCTGCTGCACCACTTCCTATCCAGCTCCCTGGCTTGTCACCAGGGAAAGCAGTAGAGAATAGACCAAAACTTTGAGATCCTTCATCTGTACGGGGAAACTGGAAGAAGCTCCTGACTCTTAGTTTCAGATCAGCTCATCCATTTGGGAAGTAAACCAGTGGAAGCAAGATCTTTCTGTCTTTCCTTCTCTCTGTAAGTCTGATCGGCTTTTGTAATAAAAAAATAATTTTTTTAAAGAAAAACAAAAATCTAGTCAGGAAAGAGGATAAGAATATGAACATGAGATTATCAAAGAATGAATTACATATTGCCAATAGGTGCATATAAGGATGCTCGGGGTTGCTAATAATTAGAGAAATGCAAATAAAATCACAATGAAATTTTACTTCACCACAATTAGAATGATTATTACTTCACGCCAAAATATAATTGCAGTGCCAAACACTGTTGATGAGAATGCAAACTAGTAAAACCATTGTGGAAGATAGTACGCTAAGTTTGTAGAGATCTGAAATCATATCTCTAGATACAGCCATCCCTCTCCTGGGGATTTGCCCAATGGAAGTGAAACAACATAGGAAGGAAGGAATTTTCTGTACTTTCATGTTTACAGAAGCTAAGTTAATAATAGTTAAGATATGGAATCTATCCAGATGTTTATCAACTGATGACTGATTTAACAAATTGCAGTGCATATGCACAATGGAATTTTAAAAGGCAGTTAAGGTCTTTCACAACAAAAATGCAATTATTGGCTAGTCAGAAATGGACAAATATTGGGCCCAAGCACCATGGTGCAGAAGGCTAGGTTTCTCTATGTGATGATGGCAACCCATACTGGTGCCCATTTGGGTCTGGGCTGCTCCACTTTCAGTCTGGTGCTCTGCTTGTGGCTTAGAAATGCAACAGAGGCTGGCCAAAGTGCTTTAATCCCTGCACCCATGTGGGAGATATGGAGGCAGCTCCTGGAACTTATCATTGGCTAGATCCAACTCTTGCCATTATGGGGAGTGAACCAGCTGATGGGAGATTTCTCTGTCTCTCCTTCTCTCTGTAACTCTGGCTTTTCAAGTAAAAAATAAATTTTAAAAAAGACAAATGTCATATCTTTTCCTGATTTGTGTAAGTAACAGTTTAAATAAATCATCATATATGAGATTGAAATTTCAAAATCGATAAAGTTTTATAAGCTTTGTCTATACTCCTGAACTAGTGGTTTTCTATTTACCACTTAGTGAATTCTTTAGTTAGTGGAGAATTAAGCTCTGATTATGAAGTTATTGAAGATAAACCACGGCAAAAAAACTGAGTAACAACAAATGAAGCAGGGGTGAGGGTGGGAATCAGTAAAGGAGAAAATTGGAATGAAGATAAGAAGGAAATTATTAAATTCTTTAAATACATGAAATTTGTTACCTTTATATAAATAAGGAAGAATGCAATTTGCTTAATAAATAATGCCTATTCCAATTGCTGAGTTTTATCAGGTGCATTTTCAAAGGAAACCACATGTCATCTAAACTTCATATGTAACTTTATTCAGACCTTGTAATCTTTTTATGTTTGCTATGTCTGAAATGAGATATTGTCAATATTACATGTTTGCATTTTTTCTATTTTTAATTAAACTTAGTATAATTTTATAGCATACAAATTTTGCAGGTTTTAAGTTCCTTAATAGTTTTCTAACCTTTGAAATGTGTGATTCAAATTTAGATTATACATTTGCTTATTGAATCACCTTGACCTTATTTGCATAGGTCCATATAATTTAGGACCAATTACTCTTTTGAAATATTAACTGTTCTTGTGATGAATTGTTCTCCCCATCACTTGCTCAATTAAAATCAACCCACTTTCTTTATTAGTAACTGTACTATCATTTATTGTCAACCCCTTAAGATCAAGCGGGAATTCAATGCAAAGTTCTGGCTTTCCTTTGGCACTTGGTTCCGGAGATCTAATTTATTTTCTAGCATTGGTTTTGTTGGCAGCTCTTATCTTGTTTTCCTTACCAGGTAAGATAGCCAGCGTTTTCTCCTAACTCTGTGGATCTGACATTGACCTTTTGTAACACATTTGCTCAAAAAATCAGAAGCTCTCAAGCTTATTTCTTCACTAACCAAAGAATCCAACAAGACTTTTGTTCCCCATGAGCATAGACAAGTATTATAAATAATAATCAAATCCCAGATGGTCTATTTTACTCACATACAGTAGAGGGTATTTTTGGTTATTTGTTCTTTAATTTGGACCTCTATGTGTTAGTACAAATCAGAGAAAAATGATATTTGTCTTTTGAAGACAGGCCTTTTCATGCCACATAAAGGTTTCCAATTGCATCCCTCCTATTCACAAAAGATTAGATTTAAATGGAATGACATTGAATAAAACAAAGAAAAATAAGAAAGTAAGTGAAGAGAGGGTGAGAATGAGGGAGGAATGGAGACAGGATGGGGAATATTACGTGAGTAAAACTGTATGAGACACATGAACTTGATTCCTTTAAATAAAAAAAAATCAGAAAATTGTGGAAAAGAAGTAAAATGTCAGCTAACATATTTGTCATTCTTTAACTCTTGAGTCTTGACTTCTCAAGTTCTGGGAGTCTAAGTTCTATTATTTATTAAATATCTTGTCTTCATTATATACAGATTTACTTGTTCTATATGGGAACATGGGTCTAACGCAAGCTAGTACATCATGTTTGGAAGTTCTGGAGTAACTGTTCAAAAATGTGTAATGAGAAAAGCACTTAATCTGGTGACTGGCACATTGGTTGGGATGCCCATGTTCCCCATCAGAGTGTCTGCATTCTGTCCTGGGGTGTGACTGTCAAAGCTTCCTGCTGTTGTGTGTCTTGGGAGACAGCAGTGATGACTCACAGAGATACATTCAGGCATGCATGTGAAGACCTGTGTGAAGTTCTCATCTCTTGGCATTGGCCCCTTAGCACTGTGGGTATTTGGAAAGTTAATTAGCAGATGAAAATTAGAAACCTCTCGCTTTTGTCTAAAATAAACAAATTGTATATGAAACATTAAAAGATGCCATAATGCATCATTCTTGCATTCTAGAGTCTCATCAGACTCTTTAAAATCCAAAGTCTCTATTAAGGTATGGAATTCTCATGCACCCTCTATTGCATTTTTCATTATGCTTCAACTATTTGACTTTTTCCCATTTTCCTTGATAGTCTAAGATTAGCACATGCTGTTTTGTTTGCACTTCCTAGAATGGAATGTTATTTCCTCAAATATTTGCATGACTCATTCCTTTTTAGTTCAATGCTTTGTTGTAAAGCATTTTACACAAGGATGCAAGACCAGGGCAGGTCCTTCTAAAGCAGTTTTATTTTATTTTTCATAATAGTCCTACTCTCCACCTGTCAAAATAGATTCTTAATATGTGTGTGTATATATATATATATATATATATATATATATATATATATATATATATATATATTTACTGTTTGTCTCCCTCTCTGCAATAGATAACATGCTTCATGAAAACAGGAGCTTTGTGTACTTTGGTCACTGCTCAATACTTAGCACTTGCAAAATTTCCTGGTAGAAAATGCAAGGCATTTTAGAAATATGCTGAAATTAAGTAGTTTATACTTTTAGTGTATTTTTCTTTGCTCTTTTTACATAAATTTTTTGTCTTCCTAAAATAAGTAATTGTTGAGAAATTCACAAAATGTTTATTAAAATATATTGAAAAGGTAGTCAGTAAACAACTCACTGATATCATGCTGGAGTGTATAAAGTTAAGAATTGTTGTAGGTGTTCCAGATCAGAGGGTTGGTTTGAGTTCTAGCTACCCAAGTTGTAATCCTGCATTGAAAATATGTCTGGAAAATTATTCTTCGTACTTGAGACCCTATCACCATATGGGAGATAATGATGGAGTTTCTACCTGCTGATGTTTACTTGGTCCTTAGCTAACTGCCCTGGTTATTTAGGGAGTGAAACAATGTCATGGGAGATGTCTTTGGCTGTATTTCTCCCTCCCGGTCTGATTTTGATAAAGGTCTGTTGCCTTAATCAAATAGCAAAAAAGGAAATTTTCTAAACAACAGCAATTAAAAGCTTAATAGGCAGCAGACATATTTTACTATAGACTGCAATATAATTTCAAGTATAGACATTGCAACTAAATTTTGAGTTCGTTAACAAAATAGTGTCAAGACATGTGATAAGTAGCACCTATCATAGCAGGTAGTAATTTGAGCTCTGGAAACAGACAATTAAATCGATTTGTAAGATATCCACTTTAACATAGTTGAAAAGGAGAACAGAGAGAGAACATCATTGGTATAATCTCTATGCCTGAAACAGATAATCTGCATCAAACATGACCCAAACACGTGACTCACTTGTTTCCCAGGATGCCTTAAGCAGGAGGCTGGGTCAGAAATGGAATAGTTGGAACTTATTCCACAACTCCAGTATGGGATGCCAGCATTACAGCCACCAACATATACGTTCAAAAATACGTTCAATAGCATGACTTAACAAAGTTTGAGGTATAAATCTGACTATTGAAATTAAGCCCTATTTTACAGAGTGAAAAATAGACAATAGAACTTCAAGTGGGTAACCTATGGTAACACTGATGCACATGTATTTAATAAGATATGTAGCAGTGAAATGTCATTAGGCTGTATTAGAAGGTAAAGCCAGTGATTTGAGGAACAAACATAAGCTGCAGAGGCACTAGTGGTGAATATACATCTTGTTCACTTTCGTCTGTAAATGGAATAGTAACGTCACTTCGTTGGGATGAAAGGAAGTGATGTTTCACACAGAAGTTTTATTTGGCATGATAGACAGTTGCTACAGTTTGAATTGTTTCTCCATAGGATGAAATCTCATACACTGAAATTCTAATCTGGAGTATCATAGATTACATTCAGAGAGATGATCTTCAAATAGGTGGTTATGAAGAAAAGAAATCTTTGTGGCAAGTCTAAAGCCAACAGAAGTGGGGGTTAAGACACGAGCCATCAGCAGATGGAAGACAATCTGAAACATAGAAGGAAGACACCATTCCATCAGTGAAAAGGCCCAATCGCGGAACCTTGCTGACATCAACTTTGAGCTGTCAATCTGTCAAACAGCTTGTCTTATGTAAGCTACTCAGTCTGTGACACTCATTAAGCCATTCAGTGTGATTTAAAATGCTGTGTTGCTAACCCAAATGGAAGTAGGGGAAAACACATGGTGAAGAACATGATGTAAACAGGTGATATTCTAGGATTGAAGGACTAAAAGGCAGTTGTAGAAGGAACTAGTAAGCAGTTCAATGCTGAGAAATAGGAGACCGGGCTTACTAAATCTTGCAACATCCTTTTAGTGAATATGGTTAGTGGCTGCCAGCCACTCTAGTATACAGGCTATAATGGAGTTTCCAGCTATTGTGCCTTCATGGCCCAGGCTTACTTCCAACACCCTACATTTACAAAGCCACTGAAGAGTCTGGACTCCAGATTGTCCAACATTTATACAGATGTTCCCATGGGGACAGGTTATTTATGGTTCTGAATGACATATTAGATACTTTTACATGCACCTAACTCAAAATGATTGTGTTCCAGCTTTAAGGATGAAATAGAATCAATTATAGTGAATTGCTATGTAGTTACAACTGCTAATATTTTGAGGAAAAACATAAAACCATAAATGATGACAATAGAAGTGAAAACGACTTGGGTAAACCATATGGACAAAATAAAACTTGGTAACTTAAATTCAAGCAGTTTATAAATTTGCAAACAACAGCAAGAAGTGGATACCAAAGGATTTGGTAGAATACAGAACAGAGCTAAAAATAAGACAAATAAAGAAGTGTCATGAAAGTGTGGCTTTATGTTTTGTTAGCAGGGAGGCAAGGGAAAAATCAAAGGACCTGAAGAGTTGTATCAGTATGGTACATTCTGCATTAGGCCAACTGAACAAGGACCTTAATGGGATAAACTTCCACTGAACTGATATGGGTCATCCACACTGTTGCCTGCACATGTTGCCTGCACATTCAGAGACCTTGCAGAAAACCTAGCATGATAATTCTTTCAGTCATGTGAATTATTCAGATTTTTTGGACCTTCTAAAATCACTATATATTTAAAAACATAACATTAAAACAAAAACATTTTCTTTCTTCTTTGCTATCCATATTGTTGATATGTTTACTAATATATTTAATATACAAGTGCGTCAATGGTTTCTGCATACTTACTTTTAGGAAAAAGAAAACCTTGTAGTCTATAGAAGTGTTCTTAAACAATTTCCTGTCTCATGTATTAATTGTGATCTGTGTCAGTCAGATATTCTTAAGCTCAAAGTTGTCAAATTCATCTCCTGTTTCGTAGAAATTTTCAACTTGTCTGTATTTTGCAGGTGATAATGTTTAGATTTCAGAATGCACAAGGAGGTATTGTAATTCTCTGCAGGCAGTGAATCCCCAGCCACTGATCTGGGTGTCATTTCCCAAGACTCTCTGGCACAGCGATATTGCAGCCTGGCAGCAGATCCCGAGGACGTGAAACAACCTTCTATTGTGATTAATAAAGCAAAATAAATACTTTAAGGCTGTTTATTTTTTTGTTAAGAGCAGGCCTGTCATTGAAATAAACATAACATTTTAAAAACAAAAATATTTAGCTGATTCTCCTAAGTACTTTGGATGCTGGAGTCATTAATAGATGATTGGATTAAAGGGGGGGAAGCAACATCTGAGTATAAACATCATAAAATGGTGCAAAATGAAGAGACCAGGAGTGGGGGTGCATAAAACAGACACTTGAGAAATTTTTCAAGCATGATTCTTTGTCTTCTTGAACTCTGATTTAAAGGTTGCTTAGCAACAGTGGCAGTAACAGCTGGGGCACCCTTGATCTTGTTGTGTAAACTATTAAAAATAGGTGATGGAAAGTGGCACCATGGAAACAATGACTTTACTAAAGCAGGTGTCTGTAATGCTGCTTTTCAGCTCATTGTTCGAGGTATAAATTACAAAAAGGCAAACAACAAACACAGCAGCAAAAAAAAAAAAAAAAAATGTAGCTTCCATTGTCCCAACCTTTGATTATGATATGTTACTTCTGTTTATATTTTCTTTAGAATTTTCCAAGTGTATTTATTCAATGAATTGTTGTTACTTTTACTACTTGGTATTTAAATGTGACCTCTAAATTTTAAGATTGACTTAACTTTCTTACAACCAAGGTCTGTAGACTAGATGCCATGTAACCATTTAAACATTCATCAGTATAAAGTGATATACAATGATTACTCCGCTTACGTTTTTTCAGACAAGGTTAATCATCTTTCACTTGTTTATTTTAGATCAGTAGAGATCATTCTTGATGTTATCATTGGATCTTGCTGCATAATTCAATATTTGTAGAACTGATATAAAACTTATGACCTATTTTTTATACTCACTTGTGTCTATAAAAACAACAATGGCATGATATTCTACGCCAGACAGTTTTGTGACATCTGATGACCCTCAGAGTCATTGTAAACCTTGATGCTGGTTTAGTTGGAAGGAGCATCTTTCAGCCAATGCTATCCAAATAATTCTCCTTTCTTCAAGTGAATTTTCTTTTCAAGACATTAAATTCAGTCATCTTTAAAAGAACCGTGAAAATTCATACATTTTGTATTATGATTTAAATAGCAGATTTAATAAGTTGCCTAAGACCAATTTTATTCTTATGAAACAGAAAGGAAACTTTAGACCTACCAAATAATGTAAGGCAAAAACTGTAACATGTGAGGTGACATTTCTAGTTAATTGTGAAGCTGAGATTTGAAGCCTTTCCCTGCTTTCAGAGGATATTTCATTTCATTATGATGAATTATGTAGTTCCATTTATCATATCCTACAATTTTTTTTTAAAATATGACAGTAACTAAATAATATTTCTGTGGTTCTACACTGGGAATTGGAAACCATTGTCCATGTCCATGGTGTATAGTATTTGCATGAAAAGATTTTTTTTAAATGTCAGAGGCAAGTGTTCGGGGAGTTATTAAAATACCAAATGGAACTCCACCATAAGCAAATTGGAGAGCCTGGGCTCAAGTTTTGCTTCCAAGTGCAACCTCTTGTTAATATACACCCAGGGAAGTAGCAAGTAGTGACACATGTGTTTGGGTTCCTACAAACTGTATAGGAGAACCCTGGATCCTGGCCTTGGCCTGGAACAGCCCATTCTGTTGCAAGGATTTTGAGAGTAAAACAGTGAAGGGATGCTCTCTTTCTTTGTTTAGATAGATAAATACAACATGACAGAAGTAAGTTTAGCTATGGTACCTGATGAAATATTAATATATTAACTGTTTCCATTTAACTCAGACTAAATTTATGTAAACCAGTATAGCTGTGAAGAGTTCCTTAAACACTGGAAACAGGAACCAGGGTCTTTACATAGCCAGTGAAATTTCCTTCTTCAAAACTGGCATCCTGTGTGAGCACTGACTCTCAGGCAGCGGTAGATCCCCTAAATGCTTCGGGCTCTGCCAACCATGTGGAAGGTCCGGAAGGAGGTCTGGGCTCCTGGCTTCAGCCTGACCCAGCACAGGCAGCACAGCTGTTTGAGCAGCGAATCAGTAAAGTAAGATCTCTGTGTCTAGATCTATAATTCTGTAGCTACAACTTTAAGCTAAATAAATAAGCAAGGAACTGAAAAATGGGAAAAAGAAAGAAACCTGACAAGAGACAAAGAAGGGAAGCATCATTATGTTCTTAGAACAGTATCTACGAATCAAATAAAATCTGTTCACATTATGTCAAAATAAATAAATGAATTTAAACATTAAAAAATGCAAAGAGTAGAAACAGGAAAAAGCATATACTTCTCAATATAAGCTACAAAAAAAAATCTCATTGAAACATACATGCAAAACATTTTCCCAAATCTGTATGGAGGAAATAATCTAATATTACTGAATATTAAGGAATTTATAAAATTGTTTATATATATATCAAAGCTCAACAGAAGGACTTCAAATTCTCCTGTGAATTTAACTATAGGGCCCACCTTTGTGGCATGGTAGGTTAAGCCACCACCAGCTTGCAAGCATCCCTTATGGGCACTAGTTTGTGTCTTGGCTGCCCTGCTTCTCCTCTGAATTCTTTATAATGCATCTGGGAAAGCAGCAGAGGGAAGCCCATAAACTTGGGCTCTATACCCATGTGGGAAGCCTGGAAGAAACTCCTGGGCCTGACAGTCTTCTGGCCCAGCCCTGGACGTGACAGCTTCTTGGGAAGTCAACCAGAGAAGGTCCCTCGCTCCCTATAACAACCCCCTACAAAAGAGCAAAATAAATATAAAAGTTAGATATTGGCCATAGATCAACTGAAATTCCAGATAGACTACAGTAAGATTTTTCATGGAACTTGTCAAGCTGGTATTATTAAATTCTATGGAAGAACAAGGGATCACCAACCACTGAGATAATTTTGCAAAAGAACATGTTGTGAGTACAACCCAACTCCAAGGGAATTCTGATTTGGCTCTTTTATTATGAAAAGTGCACTACAAGAAAAGTCATATGATTTTAAATATGTCTCAAATTAATAGATTGTAAAATATTCACTTTTCCATTATTATATTTTCAAACTGTTCAGTTGCAAGACATGCATTTAACTAGTTAGAAGCCAGATGGCCTTGACAAAATGTAATAGTTCTCTATTTTGTTTTCCTTTGTCCCCATGATTCACAGAGCAAAATTTCCAATATATTTTACATCATGAATTATTTTGTGTTTCTTATGAGAAATTGTTGATGATAAATGAATATGTTAATATATACTTTTTGAATCGAATTATAAAATCTTTATTATGTTGCCCTAATGATGCAGGTATGATAAACATATGCAACATTATTTCTTGTGTTTACTAATAACATTCACACTTCAGGTAAGAAATATGTTCAAGTTTGTTTTTCAGTAAGATTTCTTTGGGAAAATACTAAATTTAGCCAAAATATATAATAATTAACTTTACATATACCTAATCCAATTTTCATGATACTTTTTAATTAATGATGATAAACTTATATTGAAATTAAGAAAGTAGAAATCAAGCATCACTATTATTTCAACTACTGACTCCATTCTAATTTCACCAGGTTTTCAATGACATTCTTTAGAATAGCACACTGTGTTTAGTCATCACGTCTCAGTGTTTTTTTTTTTTTTTCTGGTCTGTGAATTACTTAAATATTTCTTGTGTTTTTTGTTTTTGTTTGTTTTTTTGTAACTGAAATTCTGTAGAGTGCAGACCAAGTGTTTTGTATACTCTCCCAGTTATAAGTGATGTTCCTTTGAACCCTGGTGTCGTGGCTTTTGTTCCTGTCTCCTTTTATTGCCTCTCTTGTATCTTAAAATAATTAAATCATCTTACTTTTATGGCCATAATATTGGCTAGACATCTTATATTACTTTTCACAACTTAGTTCACTTTTGTCCTCTTGCGAATATTGTGAGATCCAACTGCACATAGGGAAAGTCTTGTAACACATCAACCTTTTCTCTCAGTTTGTGTAGTTTCATTCATTGTATATCTCATAATCAGATCTTATTATGCTTATGCTTTGCATAAAACTTCCATTAGCCAACAAATGACAAGCTATCATGCATATACAATTCGCATGTTCCATATTTCAGAAGGTCTTCAGCTGTTTCCTGTGATCGCTCATTCTGCTACATTGCATTGCATTTCATCCCATCGCAATGCATCTCATCCTTTCCCATTACGCTTTCAAGTATCATATCTTTTCCTTTATCATTGAGCACCAATCACCTGAGGCTCAAAGCAGTAACCAATAAAAAAAAAATACCCTAATCGCTTTTATTTCTCCCTATGCTTCACTCTTGCCAATTGCCTAACTTTATTTACTTTTGTGTAAGCATTTACAGATGAGGAGGTAATGTGATCTCATGAAGAATAAAAGAAATCTATTAAAGATGTTTTAACAAATGCTATGAGTATTGTACTTGGCCTATGTACATTGTATTTTGATGCTTTTGTCTAACGTATTTTACATTTTAGTAGGCTTTGAGTGGAGATTGGAAAAGGAGGACAAATATCCAATGACTTCTTAATTTATTCCCTTAAGGAACTACTTAGTAAAAGTGGAAATATTAGAGATTTGACCATTGAAGTTAATTAAGCACAATGAAGTCTTTTGAGCCCATAAAGTTAGATACAATAAAAAGAGAAGAAAGAAGTCTCAGTGGGCAGGTTTATATAAGCTTTGGACTCTAAAATTAATCCTCCAGGACAGGAAACTGTAGATTATAAATATAAAAGTTGATCTTTATTATGTGTTGTACTCTGTATTTGTGCCATGAGACTGTTGGAAGGTACAGAGTCATACACATTAATCTTCCAAATACAGTTATTTTTTTCACAATTAGAGTTACTAAGTAATGGCATGATGATTGCTGTATGGGAATTTACATAGGTGTTAAATAATTGTGAAATATTTCCTATGCAAGATAGAGTAACACTCAACAGGTAGAGTTTTATGCATTATCTTAGAAGACAACAGCTCTCATGCTCACTTATTTATACAATCATTTTCCAGATTCTGTTAAAATTTCCATGCTATTATAGTAGGTAGATAACAGAAGAAAAGGGGAGTGACTGAATTGTCAGAGGACAGTTGTAGAGAAATTTACTGGGTAAATTCTACAAAAGAAGAAACATGCCATAAAACAGCAATGGTCTTATAATCAAACAACAATGAACATGAAATTGCTAATGACTTCTACAGCTGGCAGGAGATGGGTATTCTATCTTCCTGCAGTAAGTTACCCCAAAACAGGAGCATGCACATGACTGAAAGATTTTGTGAGAGTGATGAATTCATAAGCTTACTGTCTGTGAGTCTGGCCTAGAGGGTTGGTGGGAGACAGATCACTCATGTAAGGCTCATAATGCTCTCCTACACCTCATTCTATTTCAGAGCTTGGACTGTTTGTCAAAGTGGAGGACTGACCAACCCCTACCACATGGTTGTCTCTGTGAATATCACAGCTCTTTCAGTAGATACAGGACTATTGTGGACTGAAAGTAGATCTGCAGAGCCTAGTGAGCATGGGACAGATTTCTCTGTGTCTTTGGGGATTCTCTGACTCTAGGAGAGTGCATGGTGGCGTGTTAGGGGTATTCCTGTTTTAGAGACTCATAGTTCAATGCCAACACTGCAGAGTACATAGGTCTTTTGTGAAGTTGAGGTGCCTGCATGGGTAAGGTGACAAGGGTAGGCTCTCCGTAGGCTCCCTCTGGGTGCTTGATCCACCTTGACAAATAAGGCTGACTCTCTGTCCATTTCAGAAAACACGATCATACGGTCAGCCCCCAGGACCTCCACCTGCTGATGACAGAAGAGATCTAGACAGTCCAAATTCAGTGTCACTCTGGACTCCTGCCATATTCATCCATTGTCATGAAATAATGTGAGCAGAAAATTTTAAATAGTAAACAGAAATTTATAAAGCTAAGAGTTTGAGTATTTATGAAAAAATGGCAGGATCTGGTCATTGCCTATCAATGATAACTGGGAATTTAAATGGCATAAATTTTCCTATTGAATGTATAGACTAGTACAATGGTTTAAAAAATAAGACATGCTTATTTACAGCCTATGACAAATACATCTCAGCAACGAACACACATACAAAGAATGAAAGGACTGAAGGAGATATGCCACACTGACAGAAAACAAATGCAATCAGAATTAGTCATCCCCAAATCAGACACACTAGATTTAGACACAAAAGCTGTTAAAATAAAATAGGCATTATTAAATGACATGGAATGTCCAGAAATGGATACGTTTCTAGACACACAAAACTTATCATGACTGAATTATGAAGACATGAAAAATCTAAATAGCCTAATAACCAAGATGGAGATTGAATCAGCAATAGAGACCCTCGCCATAAAAAGCCCTGTGGAGGGCTTCACTGCTGAATTACATGTTTCCTTTCTAGAAGAACTAATTTCAATCCTATCAAGCTGTTCAAAGCTACAGAAAAGGAGGGACTCCTTCAAAACTCCTTCTTTGAGATCAACAAACCATTTCCGGAAAAAGATACAACCAAAAAAGTAAATTATTGTGTTGCAGGGTGTGAGCCAGATCATGCCAAACAAGGACTAAGGAGTCTTAATTAACCCAGATTGGTGATGGCATTGCTCACTAGAAATTAGCAAATGAAAAGTCACCATGGCAATCCAATTTGAATCGAAACCCTGAGAGGAACAAATTGTTATTACCGTGAAATCCATCCATTAAACTGAAAACCTATGTTCCAGCTTCCCCAGCAATATAAATTATCCTAAGAGGCGTGCATCAAACAATTGGGACACATTTACAAAATTGCAAACATTCATTTTTTTTCCTGGTCTTAGCTCTTCTGGAACTCTTGGAAGTACACAAGTTAGAAATGCAAAGTATCTTATCATTTGTGTCTTCATTGACTCATCCAAGCAGTGGACAGAGGGTAAGGAATCCAGACATACAGGGCCCCTGTTCGGGAGCTATCTCTGTCCTTTGAGTGTAACCACAAGAAACCAGGGAGAAAGCAGTACTGGGGAGGCCAGGAGTTAGAGAGTGTGAGAAAAGAAGCATGTGACCAAAAGATCAAGCCCCTCCCTATCATGGGCCTTTATAGAGGTTTGACTGATGAGTGGTTATCAGACAATGCAATATCAACTCCCACCACCCTCGGGTTCCAGGCGATGATAGGTGAGTGTTATTTGACTCACAGGAGGGCAGAAATGTTACCTAGGCGGTAGAGGTGTGGCTTCCTAATTCCTGACACTGAACCAGCAGCTTAAGATCACGACAATTGAACAATATTTCTGATGAATGTACAAGCAAAAAATCACAACAAAATATTAGATAATCAAATCAAGGCATACATCAGAAATATCATTTATCCTGAATAAATGTGGTGGTTAATCTCTGGCATGCGGGGATAATTCAACATATGGCAATCAATTAAGTTTACATATCACTGTGACAAACTAAGGATAAAAAGCACATGCACATCTCAATAAATATATAGGAAGCGTTTCATTCAACATCCTTTGATGATGAAAACAAATGGAATATTGAAGGAATATTCCTCAAAATAATCAAGGAACTATATGACAAATCATCAATCAGCATTATATTGATTAGAGAAAAGTTGGAAACACTTTCATTAAACCTCAAAACCAGACAAGCATGCCCACTCTCACCACTTCTAGTCATTACAGTTGCAAGAGTTTTAGTCAAAGCCAGTATGCAAGAAAAAGAAGTCAAATGGATACAAACAGGGAAAAATGGAGGTCAAATTATCCCTCTTTGTAGACAGGATAATTCTATATGCAGAGGAACCAGAAAACTCCGCCAAAAGTATGAAATTAATTGGAGTTTTGCAATGTTGCATTGAGTGTACAATAGCTACCAAAAATTGTATACTTTGGAATACATTTTCCCTAGCAGGTAAAAATCTTCATGATGGAAATTACAAAATCACGAAGCATTAAAAAAAGTAATAGAAGATATAAAAAGGAAAAATTTTCCTTTTTCATGGATTGAAAGAACTAATGTAATCAAATATATGTGCTCTGTCAAGAAAATTACAGATTCAGTTTGATCTCAGTCAAGAAACAAGGATATTTTACTCACATATAGAAAAAGCAATGCTAGGATTCATAAAGAAACAGAGGAGACAATGAATAGCTATAATAATACTAAACCACAACAAAGCCGGAGATAACACAATGACGGATTTCAAATTAAGCTACAGGCTGTGACAAGCAAAACAGCTCTATACTGGTACAAAAGCAGAAATGTAGACCCAGGGAATATAATAGAAACCTTCAAATCAATCAACACACTTAAAACTCATCTTTGTTAACCAAGATGAAATCAATATGTGGAGAAAGGATAGTCTCTTCAACAAACAATGCTGCAAAATTGAATCTTTTTACACAGAAAGAAGGAACAAGACCCTTACCTGCATTTTACACAAAATCCAACTGATAATGTATCAAGGATCAAAATCTATGACCTGATACCGTCCAATTACTAGAGGGAAATACTGATGAAACACATTTTCCTTCTTAAGGGCTTCTGGAAGAAGCCTCAGAAACACAGGCAAGAAAAACAAAATAGAGGATTGGAACTAATCAAGCTAAGCAGCTTCTGTATTGCAAAGCAAAACACCAAGTAAAGAGACAACCAATAGTGTAGAAAAAAAGTATTTTGATACTATGTAATTGAAAAGGGATTAATATCCAGCATCCGTGAAGAGCTCAACAAACTCAGCTACTACACAACAAGCAATCCAGTGGAGACATGGCATTTGTCAATGTATGAAATACAAATGGCTAATAGTATCACTGGTTTCCAGAGAATGCAAAGATACTGCTGGGGTTTTAATTCATGTCTGCCTAAGCAGCTCTCACTCAAAAATACAAAAATGATAAACACTGATGAGGATGTGGGGAAAATATATCTAGTCACATCTTTGGTGGGAATTTAAAGTAGTCCAGTCATTATGGAGAACAGTATGGAGAATGGTCAGAAAATAAGTCTACCATATGACCCAACCATGATGTTCCTGGGTACTTACTCCAAAGAAATGAAATCAGTATATGAAACATTTATTTGTATCAAAATTTATTGTAGCTCAGTTCATAATAGTTTAGATATTAAATCAACAAGGATGCCCATCAACTGATGCCTAAGTTGATAAAGAAAATGTGGTATTTTTATAGTATGAAAAACTATTCAACCATGAAGAGTAAAATTCTGTGTTATGAAACAAACTGGATGCAACTGAAAAGTGTTATGCTTACTGAAATTAATCTGTCACAAAAAGACAAATATCATGTTTTCTCCAGTATGTAGTAATTACATTGGAAACAAAAAAGTTGGCATTGTTCATCTAATGATGTAGGGGAAAACAGATCAATGAGATCATAAATCATCAACTTTTTGGAAAAGTGTCCTGTGATTGAACATTAAGACAAGCAATACTTAGAAAACGTGAAAGCAGGAGGAAAAAAATATTAAGGACAACAATCTGAATTGATTTTTATTTAAATTAGAAAAGATGTCTCCAAAGTAAAAATTCAAATTTACATATGAAGAGCAGTTGGATTGTTAATCACTTATATATTTATTTGAAAGTCATACTGACAGGGAGAATCAAAGAGCTTCAACCCTGTGGTTCAGTTCTTAGATTGCTGTATCTGTTGGACTGGAGTGGGAAAGACTACACACAGGAGGCCTAGGCCAGGCAACAGAGACCAGACACCATTCATAGTTCTTGCCCAGGCTAATAACCGGGAGCTGGATTGGAGGTGTTGTAAGTGGGACATGAATCAGTGCCCATCTGGGATGCCATGTCTCAGGCTGTCACTTTATCCACCATGTCACAATACTCGTCTCAAGAACGATTGATATTTTTAAGAAAACAAAAGATGAGGATTTTAAATAATGAATAATGTGAAATTGAGAAACAAGAATAGTTGTAAAAACGTTTTGGTAAATAAAGAAAATTAGATCTAATGTATATTGAGTGGAAAGTATTGAGAATATAGGAAGTTACTGAAGTGTTCAACTGATCATAAATTTGTATTCATTCAATGGAATGTGGTGACTAATTTACTAAAGATTAGAAAATAGCAAATATTAGAAGTATGGATTTGCCTCAAAAAAGTCTAATAATTTTTAGAGCATGTAATTTCCACAGAAAGCAGAGTTTTTATGTTCAAGGAAATTTACATCCTTAATGTAGTATTTAAAGTCCCAATTAGCTTTAATACAGAAGTTCTCCTACAGCATAGTTGATGCAGTATTATCCTCTGAAGTAAGGAGTATGTCACCTTCAATTATGACCTTATGAAGGCATTTTATCACTTCATAGTTTTGATCCACCCATTAACCCAGGCCATCTAACGGCTCTACAATATAGTTTATGAAATTTAAAATGTCAAAAAAAAGTTTTATTGGATTAGTCTTATATGTAATCACTTATGTGTCAGTAAAATGATAATATATTCACTTCAAAATAAGAAAATGGAGCAGCAGGAAAGTAACTGTAAAGTTATTGTAAAACCTAAAAGTAAGAACCGTACTGTTGGTGGAAACATACATTTGTCATTATGGATAACAGAATGGAGATTACTTAAAATGAAAACATATTTATCATTTGGTCACTTTACCACCTCTGACTGAAGCAATACTTATGCCCTTGTTTTCATTGCCTCGTTACTCACAGTGGCTATGAGGTCAACTTAGATGTCCATCGGTTGTTAATAGAAAATAAAATGTGATCTATACACACAGTTTAAATATTATTCAATGAGACTGACATGGTGGCTCAAGAGGCCCACAGTGCTGGTATCCAATATAGGGGGTACCAGTTTCTCTTCCAGTTGCTCCACTTCCATTCCATCTGCCTGCTTATGGTTGGGGATGCACTAGAGAATGATTCAAAGTCTTCGGCACCTTAGGCACATGTAGGAAACCAGAAAGAAGCTGCTGGCTTCAGGTTAGCTCATATGTGGCCTATGAGGCCATTTGGGGAGTGAGCTGACAGATGGAAGATCTCTCTCCTTCTTTATCTCTGTCTGTCTGTCTGTCTCTCTGTTTCCCCTTCTCTCCATAAGTCTGCTTTTTAAATAAAAATAATTTTTTAAAGAAATATTATTCGATCACAGAAAGAATGAATTTTGACTTTTGCATCATTTGTATATTATACCACTAATATTTTGTAGAAAAAGAAGTCAATGAATGTTTGAGCTGCATTTGTTTTCATGTTTCAGTCCCCTGAGTTATCTTTAATATTTCCTTAGTGTCTGTTAATTAGCCAACAAGATGAGGCTTAGCCTCAACTTTTGTCTAAAAACTTTCTCCTAACAATGTAGTTAAAACCTCAGTGAGTATAGGGTATTACAACTGTTGAAATTGCCTGCTCTGCCCCCAGATTGCATAGCCTCTTCCTTTCTGTACAAATCATACAGATTGGGGCCCGGCAGCGTGGCCTAATGGCTAAAGTCCTTGCTTTGAATGCATCAGGATCCCATAGAGGTGCTGGTTCTAATCCCAGCAGCTCCACTTCCCATCCAGCTCCCTGCTTGTGGCCTGGGAAAGCAGTCGAGGATGGCCCAAAGCTTTGGGACCCTGCACCCGCTTGGGAGACCCGGAAGAGGTTCCAGGTTCCCAGCTTTGGATTGGCGCAGCACCGGCCGTTGAGGTCACTTGGGGAGTGAATCATCGGATGGAAGATCTTCCTCTCTATCTCTTCTCCTCTCTGTATATCTGACTTTGTAATAAAAATAAATAAATCTTGAAAAAAATCATACAAATCATACTGTCTTGAAAAGTTGTTTAATTTCACTGATCCTTCAAAGAGAAAGTAAGGAAAATTAAAAAATATATTGAGAATATAGTTGTGCATATTGCATAAGATAATTCACACTAAAAGCCAGAACAACATCTTACATATATGAAACACTTTATATAATGTGAGGAATTTAATGTCTTCAGAATGCTTCCTTTAATTTCAGACAAGATTAAATGGACTATATCATTATTTCTTAAGGCATAATATATTTCTCCTTTGAAACTCCTCAAAATCATTCACACTTATTCGCTGAGTTTTTGTTGTTAAATTTTGCAAACTTGTCGCTTTTGTCTCCAAAGGACCATTATTTATTTTTCATTTCTTCTCAATATTCCATACTTGGTCGTTTGCACAATATTAAATCTATAGAAGAAAGTCAGTGTAGGGGCACTGACTGGATAAAACGATATTTTTAGCAACTTCTGTGTACCATCTTCCATTTTTTACTTTATAGTTTATGGAGGAATATGTGTCGATAGTCAGGTGTTAATTACTCTCTTTTCGCCCTATTCTCATGTCATTTCCATAGTTCTGTCCTTATGTCACTGAATTCCAATTCATACAGTTGTAAATGGATGGATATTTTTAAAACACACATTTATCTACTTATTTAAAAGGCGGGGTGACAGAGTGAGAGGGAGAGATGGGAGATGCCAACTATGCCATCTATTGAGTATTTAAATGCCTTCCAAGAACCAGGCCGGAGGCAAGCCTAAGCCAAGACGCAGGACTGTTTTCCTGATCTCACACGTGACACGCCAGTACTTGGGTAATATGTCATTGGGTCTACATGTCCATTTACAGGAAGTTGGATTGGAATAAAGTGTTCAGGAGTTAAACTGGCACTCTGATAATAGAAGTTTGTATTGGAAAAAAAAAAGATTTCAAAGAGGTTAACATCTTGTGGTTTTCAGGATGTTCAAGGCAGGATGGCATCAATTTAATTAGAGTGCCAATCTTAATTTTTAGAGTTGAAATAAGGCAAGCATGCATCATTTTCTTTTTGATTAACATTGAAGCAATTCTTAACAGGATATAAAAAATAATTCTGTTCCTCATGGGAAAACCTAAAAATAAAGTGAAGAGTGTAGTTTATCATTAGCAGGTGTTAATTGCCTTTTCTAATTAAAGAATAAATATGTATTTCCTTTTAACTAAAGTATCATGTGGATTTGCTTAAACTTAATTATTCTTATAATATTAAAGATGATTGAAATAAACATTTTTAAATGTTTTAGGATTTTCTCTATAAAAGCAGTTAACCCCTCAAAGGGAATACCCTCATATGTACACGTCTATATACAAGAATAAACTGAGAATACCTGTATCTAAAATTCCTGAACATTTCACAGCGGTTATGAAAGAAACGTTCTGTTAAATGGTTTTCAGATATTTATAACTTGTGGTTCTTAATATTAATGAAAATATCTTTGGATGTATTCAATGTAAACATTTATACATGTCTTCATATATGCACCTATTATCATTTATGAACTTTTTAGAAAAATATCTATTGCCACTCTGTGTCCTAGCGCATGAAGTTGCCTTTGTCCCTTGTATCTGTCCTGCATATGTTACACATCTGTTAGTCACTTTGTAGTTACCTGTTTTATCAGAAGAATTGTCATGATATCATGGTGTTTGAGTTTCAGTAACATGCATATAACCTAGTAATAACCCTAAAGTTAACAGCAAGGCTGGCAATTTAACTGCAAAAAATAGAGGCTATACAGATCTTCCTTTATTTTCAATGATGAACGTTCTCATGCAATAAGGAAAGAAACATATCCTCATAATCTAACAAAGAATTGGAATCAGTTCTACTTTGAATGCTTTGTAGAACTTAGCAGTGAAGCCATCTGATCTCAAGCTTTTATTTGTTAGGTTATAGGCTTTTAGATTTTCTGTCGCCTCATGACTCAGTTTTGGTATATAGTATGTGTCCAGCAATCTATCCATGTCTTGAAAGTCTTCTGATTTCTTGGTGTATTGTCACTATTCTCTGTCCACTGTACCTGCTGTTATGTTCTCTTTTTCACCGCAGATTCTAATGAATCTTGTCCTCTCCCATATTTTTTTTATCAGTTGGACAAGTGAAAGTCGGGTATCTACTCTGTTTACTTCCACAAAAAAAAATTACACTTTGTTCTCTGATTTTGTGTATTGGTCTTTTGGTCTCTATTTGGTTTATTTCCTCCCTACTTTGAATGTTTCTTTCTTTTTTTTTTTTTTTCTTCCCTGAAGCTTTGGGGATTATTTTGCTGAATTTTTTTCTAGCTTTGTCAGACATATGCTTAACTCATTTACCGGGTGCCCTTCTTATTTCCTAATATAGGCACTAATTGCAGTAAGTTTGCCTCTTAATACTGCCTTGGTAGCATCCCACAGGTTTGGTATGTTGTGTTTGATTCTTCATTGGATTCAAGGAATTTTTTAAATTTCTTCTTTGCTTTCTTCTCTAATCTATTGTTTGTTCAGTAGCATGTTGTTCTGCTTCCAAAAATTTACACATTTTCTGGGGTATTTTGACATACTAATTAACTGTGGTGGTCTGAGATGCAGGTGATGATTTCATTTTTTTTTTAATTGCCAAGGCTTGTTTTGTGACCTACTATATTATATATCCTGGAGAAGGTTCCATGTACAGATAAAAAAAAGATATTTCTTATCCATGGGATGAAAGGTTCTATAAATATCAATTCAGCCCCTTTGTTACATTATCTATGTGAAATCTGTTGCTTCCTTGCTGAGTTTCTGTGTCATAAATCTGTCAATGTTAATGGAGTATTTAGTTCCACCATTATTATTATTTTGGATATATATCTTCTCTTAGGTGCACCAATAACGTTTTCATGTAGCTAGATACACATTTGTTATTATTATTTCTTCTAACTGTATGGATCCCTTAATCATTATTCAGTGTTCCTCCTCATCTCTTTTAATGTTGTATTCATGGTGAAGTGTATATCATCTGATAATAGAAAGGCTACAATGGCTCTTTTTCCCCCCTTTCATTGATTGATGAATTCAGACCATTTGTGTTCAGGGTTAATATTAATAGACTGTAATTTGGTGCTGTCATTTTTGGATTGGGATCTCTTCTCAATTTTGGCTTTGATTTCCTTTTTGAGATTTAATGGAAAGATCTTTCCATTTGTCATCATTGAGGGTGGCTAACTTTCTTTTTTTTTTTTTTTTTTTTTTTTTTTTGCCTGTTTTTGAGTAGTGTTTCTAGGGCTCACTTTGTGTTGGCAAAGTCTTCTAAATTCTTTTTAATGTGAAAATATTTTATTTCATTTTCAAAAACAAATGAGAGCTTTGTTGGATTTGTTATTCTGGGTTGACAGTGTTTCTGTTTTGGGATTTGAAAAATGCCACTTCATTCTTTTCTTGCTTGAAGGGGTTCTTCTTAGAAGTCAGCAGTGAGTCTGATTGGTATTCCCTTATATGTTATCTGATCCTTTTATGGGCTTGTTTCAGTGTTCCTTTTATATATTCAGTTTGGGGGAGCTTGACAATGATGTGTCTGTTTGAGGATTTTTTTGAGTCTACTCTAGGGTTCTCTGCTCTTTCTGTGTTTGGCTTCCCTTATGTTTCCAATGTTTCAGAAGTTCTCTTTATAGTTTTATTGAATGCTGCAATCATGCATCTGTTTCCACACCTCCACAACTTTCAATAACACTTATGTTTGATTTTTTTAATCATGTCACTCAGTGCATGGAATAGAATAAAGCTAATAAAACTATCAAAATATGTGGGTATGTTTTGTCCTTGTGGGATGATATCTGAAGAGTTTTTATTGTTATTTTTTGCTGGTTGCTTCGCAGGAACCTTCAGCCTCTGTCTCAGTCTCTGTAAACAATGCCACCCTGGCTGCTTCCCTTAGCTTTGGTTCTCCCAAGTAATATTTCAGCTTTCATCTGTGTAGTCTCTCAGCATGTGTTCTATGGTGTCTCAGGTCAAGGAGGTTACTGCAAAATACAGCCACACACTATGTGCCCACTTGTGCAGTTCCCCTTTCTGTCTCATTCTGCTTGCAGCGATGGAGCTGTGCAGTGGAGCAGGCCCACATTTTTATTTCCGGTACCTCTGTTCAGGCTGATCCAAATGATAGCTTACCATCATCTCTGTTTGCAGTTTCCTGATTACCAGAACTCCTCAAATGCACTACCAGATAGTTCCTGTCACTGATGTGTATCACAATGTGGGTCTTTACCTCCCCATCTTGTTTAGCTCTAGTCACTGCTGGTTTTGGCAGTTGAGCCTCTTGGTCTTAGTGCTATCAGATGCAAAATTTGTCTGGGCTTTCATTGTGGTTTATTCTGGGATTCATGAAGTTGTTCCTGGTACAGTTTCTCCTACTTCCTCCAGGGATTCATGGTCCTTTCTTGAGTGGTTCTGATATTTCTCTGGGCATTTAGGGCGTGGCCTTCTGGATGTGCAGTGGACTTTGCTTTCATTTCCTGAGTCCTTCCTTAGTTGATTTTCTTCTCAGAGGCTCCCCAATGGCATGGCTGCCCCAATATCCAGATGCTATCAATTGGCAGTTGGTGGACTTCCACTCAACTTTGCCTCACCTCACTGGTGTTTTGTACTATGGCTTTTTGATTCACACGATCTCTCCTCGGAGGCTCCTGCCAATAATGTGTCTGTTCTAATTCCCCTTATGTTCCCCCAGAATTCACTAGGCTTTTGTCTGTGGGTTGGGGGTGCCTTCTTTTTGCTCACCTTCCTCTTTAACTCTGCTTGCAACCTTCAGCATTTTCAATTGTTTTTCCTTGTCTTTGTAGCTCCTGCTTCTCTCCAGTAGCCTTCAGGGAGCTTCATTTATCTGGTGTGGTGATTTTCCTTCACCTGATTTTCTCTCATGTTTCTCTCTGCACTCCCAGACACTCCATCCTACCCTGACTTTATTCCTCCCCTATATTCTTCCCAAAACATACTCCTTTAGTAACAGTTACAAGTCCATCATTCTGCTACTGAAGTTTAAATGGCATTGAGGGAATAGGCAATGGTCAAGACATTAATCTACTATCCTATTTTCAATGTATATTTACAAATTCCATTGGGAATCCTTCCTTTTCTTAAGAGATGCATACTGCAGCATATCTTCCCTTCTCAGTATGATAGTCTCCATCACACGGTCCATCTATGAGAATATACTATATAGATATCCAACTATTTATCAGTTTTGCATTTTGTATGATGGTTGTCAGAGACAACATATGATATTTTCCTTTTGTGATTTGATTATATGACTGAGCATAAAGATCTCTATTTGAAACCATTTTGCTGTATATGCTAGAATTTCATTCTTTTTAATGGCTGAGTGATATTCTATGAGTAGATATACCAGTTTCTTTATTCATTCCCCTTTCCATGGGTATCAGGATTGTTCCCATATCTTTATTGTTGTGGTTGCGCTATGGTTGTGCCACTATGTATAGGGTTACAGGTCACTTTTTATATGCAGATTTTGTGGCCTAGTTTGTAAATGAAATTTTATGCATTATACATATATATTTCCTTATATATAATGAATAATATGTTATATATAGCATACATATTATATTTTTCATTATATAATGGAATACATATGCATGGCAAATATACATAAGTGTATATATATGCATATATAAGATTCATATGTATACATATATATATACACACTTGGTAACTTTTGAGTTTTCAGGCATACACTGCTGCTTTTCAGACCTGTTCCTTGTGGATAAAGAGAGGATAACTACATCATATAAGTTTAAATGGGCTATTGCATTATACCTATGAAATTATGCAAAGTAGTTATTTCAAAGTGAAGAAAGCAAATCTGTGTTTACTTGGATTCAGCAAATGAGTATATGCACACATATGTCAGAAGTTACTACTTTATAGAGATACAGCCTCTCAATAAATTTTACCTATATCTCATCTTTTAAGATTTGACTTTAACTTCATTCTATTGGTCTTTATTCTTAAAATATCATTGTAATAAATTGTGTAACACACTCACCAAAAAAGCAAACTTACAGGTGGCTTATTTGGGAAAGTCAGCCACAGTGATGTTATCAAGGAAAAAGGGACATACATAGTGCTGAATTGGGATAGAACGTATAGGTGGGAGGAATAATCTGTACACTGATGACATTCAAATAAAAATCAAAACTTAGGGACAGGTTATTGATAAAGTAGCTTCCATTCTTAAATATGATGAGAAGCTGACTGTGCATTCCCCTGGCAGCTCACTATGCACCATAATAACATAACTCAATCTTGTTTAGGCTCAATTAGATTAGAAAATAAGAAATCTATGGCAATAATAATCTCCTTCAAAGAAAAGAGAAGAAAAACATCAGCTACTTCAGTTACATTAATTATGTAGTAAACTTTATACCTGATTTTAAAAATTACTTAGTTTTTGTGAATTATAATGATGGCATAATGTGGTTTCCTTGGGATTATGAGTGACTTACATCATTAAATTTACATTATCTACATCTTTTACACACACAAGCATACTCATGCATAATTTTTAACAAGAACTAACCTTTTACCCTTAATTATTGACAAATCTATTTCAAGAAAAACAGTACTTATCACATTTTTCATTGAAATACAAGGCATACAAATGTGCAATGCATCAAATCAATTGAATGTACAACATAAAAGGAAGATCTTTTTATCACGAACAAGCAAATAGATATGTGGTTTTGTAATAAATGTGGTTTTGGAAGAGATTCCATACTAGATTAATGTCAAATCAATTCCAGCATCTACCACTCCAAATGAAAGCACATTGATTCAATAAACATTTATTGAGTGCCTGGTATGTTCCAAGTCTTGTAGTATGGAAAAATATCTCTGAATATATTTTATCTCTTTTACAGATGAAGGTAAATCTCACATTTGTTCAGAGGCTAAAGTGATATTGTTTATTATCTCAAATTGATGCCACATGTTTATTTGAATAACTTTTGAATCTGATTTGTAAAGCTTGAAATTCCTTAAACAAATAGACCTAATGGTCTAATTGGTTTTCAGAGTTCACAATATTTTGAATGTCAGCCTATTCTTTTTCAAAATCCGTGCATGTATATTTCTAAAAGGTTAAAAATCTCACCATTTTGCCATATGAAAAGCAATTCTGGTTTATTGGTCTATTCCACCTAAAACATTATTAATTTTTTTTTGCTACAAACAAAAAAGCAAAAAAAAAAAGAAAAAACTGTGAGGCAATATGTGTCGTACCTTCAGGTTATTATTTTCAATCAGCTGAATTTTAATGTGATTGATAACACTTGACATTGTATCTGGTCCCAAATGACTATTTAAAATCATTTCCTTCTGTGTTTAAACAGCATACATATTCATAAATTCAAAATTACATTTTCAGCAGATTATCTGTTTATGGGTTTCCCCTCTCAACTCCTACTTTATTGTTTTTAAATGTTCTCCCTAATTTATTTTTAGTTTTATGGTACTATTTCATAGGCTCTATGATTTCCCCTACCCTCTCCCCAGATTCCTCGCCCTACTTATTTCCCCCATATTATTACAATAGCATAGTCCTTCCTATTTTAAAATTTTTGAGACAGCCCCTCACAAAAGCATAAATTCTCTCATGGTTCTAGTGTAGCATCCTATGCTAATTTTCTACTGTTACTCAATGTCATTAACATAATGATAAAAATTGAAAAGGATAAATATCTATTATTTATGATCTATTAGTTTTGGAGTAAAAAAAAGGGAAATGAGTCTCCCTAAGCTCAAGTGAAGAATCTGAAAAGCATCCCTTTAAATAACATACTTACTGGTTCCAGGGACTTGAAGATAAGCGCTTTGGAGACCCAATAGTTCTATTTACCACAAACACACACAGTCAGAAATAATTATGAAAGTCAGCCATGTTGGAAAAAAATATTTGACTGTGAATATTAAGTAAATGAATGATATGTAAAAGCATACAAAAAAAACTTACTGCATAAGAGAAAAAACAATTTAAAAACAAATGTCTGAACATACCTCATTCATAAATATATACAGATGATAAACAAGTGGTTAGAATAAACCCAGAATCATATGTGTGTCATTGCAAATTAAAAGAAGTAAGACAGTGAGATATTATTATATATCTGTTAGCTTGATTAAATAAAACAAATGACTAATGGCAACTGACTCTGACAAATGATTGCTACAGCAGTAAGTTTCACTCATTGCTAGTGAAAATGCAAACTAGTACAGTATCTCTGGAAGATAACCTACTATTTTATTCTTTTTTTAACCAAAATTAAATGCAGCTTTATCATATAATGGGAAATCACACTTCTAACCTTTATTGAAATTAATTGAAAACCTCTTCATACAAAATATTAGGAATTAATGTTTAGTTTATTTTAATTTTTTAGTATTTTAAAGATTTGTTTGATTCATTTGAGTGGCAGAGTTATATACATAGAGAGAGACCTTGATTCCTCTCTCACTCCCCAATTGCCTACATGACCAGGGTTGGGCCAGACTAAAACCAGGAGCCAGGAACTTCTTCTAGATCTCCCATGTTGATGCGGGAACTTGAGCACCTGTATTGTTTTCTGCTGCTTTCTCAGGTGCATTAGCGGGAAGCTGGATCAAAAGTGAAGTGGCTGGCACATAGATGAGCACTTGTAAAGAAGGCTAGTTGCCACTGTTATTACTTTGTTCATTTCTGCAGCAAAGTCTTTCATTTAAAAATTTTGCATATATTTTCTTTCTTGAAAAAATTATTTTTAATGGTGATTACATGCTTGGCTAGGTTGAGAAGGATTTAGGGTGAAGGAAAAGTGGATGAAATCATTGTTCTTCCATTTTTTCTTGTCTCTGTGGGAAGGGAAGAATTAAAGGGGGAAGCCACACACAACCTCCCAATAGTGTCAATACCCAGTAAGGGGAACTGTCACCGAATGTCAACCCAAGATCCTGTTGTAGAGAATGTTCTGAGGGGTCTGACTAAGTGGTTTGGACAATTCTGATATGCTGTTGATTTCACTGATTCAGGGATAAAGCGCAACCCTCCCAATGCCCATTGACCTGAGCATCCCCAGATGATCACCTACCATTGAGGCTCATGAACTCAGCAACCACAAACCCCAGCATGGAATGGCTTGCCTCACCTTAACATCCGCAGTGTGAGCCGGCTGGTGTTACTTCCTGATCTGTCCCCACCTTCACCCTGTCCTGGTTCTCAGATTTGCCAGTGGATGTTGTGAATGTGCCCATCCTGGTATGTCCCTAGACTTGAGCCACATGCAGGCTGGCTGGTACTGAAATCTGGCATGGTCAGGGCTGCTTCTTGACTTGTTTCTAGGGCTCACCTGCTTGGACTGCATCCCTACAAAGGAGTTTCCCAGGCTCCTCTGTTGGGTCTCCTCCCAGTGGCAGATCTCAGGCATATTAGTGGCTCCTTGCCCTAGGTTGGCTTTGTCCACCTCTTGTCCTAGCAAGAACAGTGGCCTAGCTCAACCGGCCACACCCATTCTGGTTCTCACTGTTGAGTGCTGCAACCTAGTCACACTTGGTCTATGCTCAGACACAATTTTCACATGGCTCAGTGGGACTCAAGATCTAACCCATTCTATACCCACCTTGGTGCTCACGAGTACCAGTGGGTCAGTCCTGGAGTGTAGCCCAGTCTGTCACTCCCCAGTCATCATTCATGCTAAGGGAGGCTCTAACCATGGACATCCCAGCCTGTTGCCTTCAATCTAACTTTCACACTCACTAGTGGGATTCCCAACCCAGCTGTTGGAGTCCTTTTATCTCCTTAGCCAGGCCTGTTCCCATCCACAGTTCTTGGGTATGCCAGCGGAGATTGCAATTTTACACATGTGTTCTTCAGATTCTTCTACAAGATCTGATTCTGCCATGCACCCGTTATTATCTTGGCCTGTCCTAACTTTACCCTTCCCCTGATCAGACTGTCACTAATGGATGCTGTGATCTTGCCCTATCGGGTAGGCCCCAGCCTTGGCTTTAGTGTGTGCCAGTGGGTGGTGCTCAGTGATGGTTGATGTTAACTACCACAGCTCAGGTCTCCTATGTGTGCTTGTACTTCAGACTGACCTTTAAAGATCTTCCCATTCTCCCCTCCAACCACTCGGACTCAGCTCCCTTGCTTACCTGAAAGCACAGTGGCCTTGTTCCATATTGTACCACAATAATCATTTCTCTCTTGGACATGAACCACGAGGTCCTGCTCAATCTTATTTGTGCCATAACCCAAACACCATGTAAGCCCACATGCCCAAGTCCCTAGAGTGTGTTGCCACTGGGAAGCCTGAGGGCTTTGCCCAGCGCCACTGGCACACGGATTGACCAACCCAGAGCCACCCATTCTGCTGCAACTTGGTTGGGAGCGCAAAGACCCCAGCTGGCTCTTGAATTTGCCTGCAGCTCCTGAGGAACTTGCAAGATCAAGGTGACATCAGGCAGGCCTGACCCAGAGCCACCCCTGCTGCCACCATCTGGGCAGGGGCAAAAAGACCTGAGCCAGCCCCTTAAGTTGCCTGCAGATCCTATGAGGAGCATGTGGAATCAGGCCCAGCCCTGAACCACCCCTTCTGTTGCCAGCTTGGCAGGGGCAAAAGATTTGTATTTATTTATTTCAATGTGGAAAAAAGAGAGAAAATAAATTTGTCAAGACTTGGGCATGAGCTGAACCACAATGCCAACACCCTGCTGCAAAATTGTATTTGATGTATTCTAGTTAGAAGTTGGAACTACGAACATGCTGTCTCCATAACTAAAGTTAAAACTTTAGAATCTCATTCTGAACTACAAGTGTGTGGTGGCTCTAGATTAATAGCTATTGATGAAGTATTTGTTATAAAATTATTATGATAAACTACACTGGTCAAACATTTGGTATAAGTGCAATCCATCTTGGCTTGGAGAGCTGCCCATGTATCAAATGAATTTGAATTTCTCAAAAAAAAAAGTAAAGTAAACTATTAGCAAGGATTTCCTGGTGTTTGCTTTACCATTCAAGGTGAAAACTGCAGAGCTAAGATGATGAAAGAACACGACAGTCTGATGGTAGTTATGAAATATCTTCTATAGATAAACAATTTTGTAAAATCTTGGGCTGGATAATAATTGCTTTTGATTCTCAAACAATAAAATGTAAAATTTAGAAATGTTTTTAGTGCTACGCACATTTTAAAAACTCTGGATGGTGCAAATAAAATATTTTATGTACACTCATGACACTGAAGAAAAATCTTAAACATTGCTCTCCCAAAAGTCTTGGAAGTCCACTGAACTACAACGAGTTTGACAAGAAAGCAACTAGACCAAAGAGAAAGGCAGCCAATAGGAGAGTATGTGGAGTAAGAATACATAGGTCCATTCAGTATCTCCTTATCTCAATGCCATCCAATGATTAAATATGCCAACATTTTTTAAATTTTAAAGATATAACATTGATGTGAAAAACCTTTTTATTCTTTCATATTTAAGAATACTTGTGGATCTCAATCATCTTTATATCTCTCTCTAGTTATGTTTACAAAGGTTCAGCAAAGTGAAATAGGGTATAAGGTTGGAAGAAGCAGAAAAAAGAAATCTTTCATTTATTGGTTCACTTATCAAGAGCGCAGAAGCCAGGAGCCACAGACTCCATAGTGACCCTCCCATGTAGGTGGCAAATGTCCAAATCCATGATCATCTTCCCCTGTCATCCCAGGTACATTAACAGGAAGCTGAAGGAGAAGCAGTGTAGCAGGGTTTCAGATTGGTGATCTCATATGGGGATTGCTGGTACAGTAGGTATACTCCAACTTAACCCACTGTGCCACAACACTGGTCTCTAAACCTTAATTTTATATGCAGAAACATATTTAAAATGTAGTTCAGGGGCAGGTGTTTGGCACAGTAGTTAGGCACATTTGGGATAATTGCAGCCTGTGTTGGATTTCCCTGGGTTTAGGTTCCTGTTCTGGTTTGAATTCCAGCTACTTCCAACTGTGCACCCTGAGAAAAAGCCAATGGTCTCGTTGGTTTTGATTACCCATTCAGAAGACCCAGGAATATAGTTTTCTGGTTTCATTCTGAACTAAATCAGCTTTTGGAAGGAGGATAATTTTCTGTGTCTGTTTGTCCCTGTCACTCTGTCTCTTGTTTCTGCCTTTCAAGAATAAAATAAAAATAATGCAAAAATACAGTTTCTCAGACTTCCGAAGAGATCTATTTTCCTATATTCATTTGAGATATGTCAATTAAAAATAATGAAATCATAATTTAGGAGATAAACTCATGGACTTAGGAAATTAAAATGGAGAATATCTTCCAATGAGCAAACTGAGATTATAAGTAACAAATATCTTTTAATCTAAAGGTAAAGGGTTTCTCCTAATCTTCACAGCAGGCTACAGAATTGCTGCCTCTAAATGACTATTGTATATTAATCCCCTTCAAGACTAGGAGAGTTGTATGAGGATTCGATCACAGTTAATTTGTATATGTATTTGATTATTAATTAATTTTAATTGAGGAGGTGAACACTTAATCAAAGCAGCATTCTTACTTGTGACTGGTTTTACCACAATCACGGATTTCCCAGCATAAATACGGTCTCTGAAATGGAATCTGAATTTATTTTGTGACTTCAGGGAACTTGTGGTTATTTTATTAGTGAAACTATGAGTGATTTTGTCTGGCAATAAGAGGCCATGGTGAATATTTGGTGCCTTAGAGTGTATGCGTGGACTTCTTAGCGTCCTAACACATGGAGTTGTGTATGGTCATTTGCCAAATATGTATCAAGATTTTAGTTGCTCATCTTCTTAAAGCTTTTTCATATGGCACATATTTGATTGATGCAACATAAGCCAAAGTGATAACTTGTTGTTAGTTAGAAGCTGTAATAGCTGATGTGTGATATGGCATATATGTTTTAGCCAAGCATTGGAATCTCATCTTCAGGAGGAATGTCTGTTACTATCTGCCTTTGAACAACTTGATTAGGCAGTGTCCAACAAGTTTCTCCAATATAAGTCTTTAAACCTGCATTAGTCTTGTAAAACAAATGAGAAATTTGATCTCGTGAAGCCACACAGATTTAGAAGCTGCTTCTTACATCAGCACAACTTGGTCCATCCTTACCAGTGATTTCTAGTGAATTATTTAAGGCTAAATTTTCAAAATAATTATCCTCTTCCTTTGTCTATTTTTTTTTAGTATACATATCACTTTCTATTACGAAGAAAGAATGACAGGTAAATGAAGATAACATAATAAATGTCAATCAGAAGCCAAAATTCATCGTCAATTTTAGTGTAATGAAATTCAGTTGCAGTGGTCTTAAAAAACACATCTGAGTTTAGGCAGCTGGTTTTAAAACATACTTTTTATTAGCTGCATATTTATTTATTTCATTTATTTTGTCAGTCTATACTATTACTCTGTGTTAAATAATCCTGCTCATATTTGAGAAAACGCATTTCTTCAACTATTTTCTTAATTTAGCATTATTTCAAAAAGCCTTTTAAAAGCATTCCGTGAGGACTTCACATTAAAAACTAATTGAGGGGCCCGGCGGCATGGCCTAGCGGCTAAAGTCCTCGACTTGAAAGCCCCGGGATCCCATATGGGCTCCGGTTCTAATCCCGGCAGCTCCACTTCCCATCCAGCTCCCTGCTTGTGGCCTGGGAAAGCAGTTGAGGATGGCCCAATGCATTGGGACCCTGCACCCATGTGGGAGACCCGGAAGAGGTTCCAGGTTCCCGGCATCGGATTGGCGCGCACTGGCCCGTTGCGGCTCACTTGGGGAGTGAATCATCAGGTGGAAGATCTTCCTCTCTGTCTCTCCTCCTCTCTGTATATCTGGCTGTAATAAAAAAAAAAAAAAAACCCCAATTGAGGAGTCAGGTATTAGGCTTACAGATCAAGAGGTTGGTTGGGACACATGTATTCCATCAAAATCCGTTGGTTCAAGCCCCACCTTCACTTTCTATCCCTACTTCCTAATACTACATACTTTGGCAAGTACTCAAGTCCTTGGTTCCTTGTCAAGTGTATGAAAAGGTTTGGATTGAAGTTTTAACTTCTTATTTCTGCTGGACAGCAGGTCCCACTGGTGGCAATTGAGCAATGAGTGAGCCAATGAGCAATTTTTCCTCTATTTTTCTATTTCTCATTCCTTGACCCTCCCCATAAAACAAATAAAATACTTTTTAAACTGATTCTTCAATATACCGCTGTTAAAAATTTACTTTTCTTCTTTAACTTATGGCAAACATAAAAGATTGGGCACTAATCAATTTTTTCCAAAGAATGAAGATATACATAAAGCACAGTACATGTTGAACATACTTAATCATCTAACCAATTAATTTAAATAGTCATACAGAGTACTATTAGAATCATACCACATCCATAATAACTATTAAGAAATAGATCATACTTTTGTACAATACTGTTATTTCTTGAGAATTCTAACTCATAAATTAGCAGCCATACAACTAATGTTATAATGAACATAAAAAAACATGTATTTTTAAATGCAATGACCCAATATTAACAGATGCAATATCTAAGCATAATTGATTTACCACATTCATACATATATTATTTGTATTACCTTTATTTTGTTCAAATACATTTGAAAAAATTGTGTTACAAAAAAATATACAGATAAGTTTTGTAATAAGAATGAAAAAGGAGTATAACTTTTATGAAAGATTTATCCATTTTTATTATTTGGAAGGCAGATTTACACAGAGGAGAGACAGAGAGAAAAAGGTCTTCCATCTACTAGCTCACTCTCCAAATGGTCAGAGCTGAGCTTAGCTGAAGCCTGGAGATAGGAACTCTTCCAGGTCTCCCACACAGGTACAGAGGCACAAGGACCTGGTCCTGCTTCATTCCTAGGCCGTAAGTAGGGAGCTGGCTCGCAAGTGGAGCAATCAGGACATGAACCAAATCTTTATAGAATACTTGCACTTACAAGAGGAGGATTGGAGTTTTGAATCATCATGCTGGTCCCAAATAGAGTGTCTCTTTAAGATTCTTTAAAAACTAAGGGCAAAATTTTTGGTAAACTAAAGGAGAGGATGGTCATAAATCTCATAAGCCTTAGTATAAACTTATGTTAAAACTAAACAATAAAATTAAAATGATTATAGATGAAAAGAGGGTGATCATTGTTATATTCACTGTCCTGGATAAATTTAAGAACTAAAAAAAAAAAACAGAAAAAACAATATTAAAATGGCAATAGTAAGATTTATCAACAAAAATTACCTTAAGTGGCCACAATGGCTGGAGCAGAGATGAGCCAAAGCCAGAAGCTAGGAGCATCTTTGGGGTCTCACACACGTTTGCAGGGTCCCAAAATTTTGAGCCATCTATTGCATTCTTATGCAACATGGAGGAACCTGTATGTGAAGTGGAGCAGCTAGGATAGGAACCAGCACCCATATGGGATTCTGGGCATGCAATGTGAGGATTTAACCACTATCACGCCAGACCCTGTACTAATTTTTTTAAGTAAAAACAGAAGACTGGTGCCCGAGACCAGCTCTGGCTGACTGAGAGCTTGCAAAGGATGCGTGGATCGGCGAGATGATATGAAGAAGAGATAAGAAGTGGGCTACTATGGCATGATGCTCATAATGGACAACTCAGAAAAGTTGCCTTCTTTATTTATACACAAATCATCACAAGCTTTTGCGCAATATCCAATTGCTTCATTTTTACTTCATGGTTAAAAGAATACAAAAAACAATCCTAAAGAAAACATTTTCAACAAACCATTACTTATTGAAACCTGCAGTCACCTGGCTAAAGCCAGGAACTCCACAGATGGCAGCGCATGCAGTTACATAGTGACAAGTGGTTTACTTATATTCAAAATCAATTTTTACTAAACACAAACTAATATTGCTTAAAATATTTTTTAAGATTAGGAATTTGATAATCTTTTTTTAACATATATTTTTATTGCATTTCCTTTTTTTTAAACTAATTACATTGCATTATGTGATACATTTTTTTATGCACTGGGATTCCCCCCGCCCCTTCCCAAACCCTCCCCCCACGGTGGATTGCTCCACCTAGTTGCATTTCCATAGTTCAAATTCAGTTGACATTCTTTCATTGGAGGTATTTACCAAGCATAAAGTCCAGCATCTTATTGTCCTGGTAAGTTCAATGGTTTCTTGGTGAGACCATCTCTGGTCTGAAGGTAGAGCCGGCAGAGTATCATTCCAATCAATTAAAAGTCCCAACATAGTATTTCCAACCATTTACAACATTATGGCATTAATTGATATGGTATTGATTAACCAATATGTTAATAGGAAAATACAGGTTCTCAACCACAACCTGTGACTTCTTCATAGACATTTCAATTTTGGTTTACATTCAATCGTATTCTATACACCTTAAAATGGCTTAGATTGCTATTCAGCTGTCTCATGCCTATTTTAATTTTAGTCTTTAGCAGTTTATAGCATTGAAGCATGATTTCGCTGAACCTGGCTGTTTTTCGGGTGGTCTAACTCTATAATTCTAACAGGATATATGTCAACAGTTTAGGTGAGCATGTTTAGGAGGGGTGTGCAGAGAAATCTTCCATACCCCAATGAGGAGTAACTAATCTTTGTGTCCCACCCAGTGAGGTATAAGTGCATCCCCGCTGACCATTTCCTGTCTGGTTCTAAGCTTTCCTTGTTGTTCTCTATTCTAGTTTTGTTTGTTTGTTTGTTTGTTTGTTTTTAGGGGTTTCTGGAGCGCTCCTGATGGTTATTACGAGAGGGTATGGGGACCCAAAGTCGGAAGCAGGCAAGGACCAGAGAAAGCTCCTCTCCCTAGTCCCGAAGGAAGTTTACTGTTCTGTTTCTGTGGACCGCTCAGGGATCCTGGTTGTTGTTCCAATGACCTTGGAACCTGCAAGGCAGGATTTGGGCTTCTTCCATCCCATGTGGTAGATCCAAACGGGGGTGGTTGACCTCAGCGTTCTTGGTCTCCGAAGGCACTCCATTTCCCCGTGGTCTCCTTGGCAGTAGGGATGTAGTCCTTGGTGCTCCTTGGTGAGGATCTGGGAGTTTTCAGGATTGGGATAAAAGCCTCCTCCTGTCTGCCTGCTCCACTCTAGGGTCACCCCTGCTCTATGCGTATAACCTCCTGTTAAGAGGTTGTTAGGATTACTCCTGATTACCCCATATATATTGCTTAAAATATTAAGAGTACAGAATAAAAGATCATAAATGAAAGGATTTTATAAAAGCATATAACAGATTCTTAGCTAAATCTTATAATCAAGTCATGCATTAATTACCGTCACCTTCACCTAGTGCTGATTCAATTGTGTTTTGTTCTTTTTTTTTTTTTGGAATGAAAAGATGATTTTATTTTATTGTAAAAATTTTGAAAATTGTGTACATTTTTTTCATAATATGAATTTTCTATGAACATTATGAACACTCTTCATGTGTGTATATTTTAATTTTTTGGTAACAATATAAGCTTATATATTTTTTGATAAGCTTATATTTTAATTCAATTTCTCACAAACTTGAAGTTTTTGTGTATTTATTGCTACTAAAAACTGTATTTTTACCATATTACTTTAAAAAAAAATTTTTTTTATTCATTAATTACATTGTATTACATGACACAATTTCATAGGTACTGGGATTCCCCCCCTTCACCCCAAACCCTTCCCCCATGGTGAATTCCTTCACCATGATGCATAACCACAGCTCAGGTTCCATTGGGATTCTCTAATTACAGGCTCACACCATACAGAGTCCAGCATCCCACTGTCCAGTCAAGTTCAATGGCCTCTTAGGGAGGCCCTCTCAGGTTTGAAGGCAGAGCCAGCAGAGCGTCACCTCTATCAATTAGAAGCTCCAACATATCATCAGCAACAGTCCAGGTATGATGAGGCTGGTGCAGAGTCCACTGATTGACAGTCTATCTTAGAGTTTCCCCTTGTCCAGTTTTCCACTGGAAGCATATAGCTGAGGTGGTTGATTGATCTACTCCATCTTCCATCTTTTCTTGGGTAATGTTTTGATTCCTCCATTATGATTAAGGGAGTTCCCAAAGAAACTTTGAGGCATTCCCAGTCCAGGCTCCTGCATGTACTACTAGTAAGCACAGCGCCCGCCATAGTCCATCACTCCGATCAGCTGGTGGTTGTAACCCCTGGGTTGGATCTATTCCAATACTCATTGGAACCAATGAGTATTGCAGCTCTCCCCGGCTCTGCCCATCACACACTCATCCCTCACCTAAACCAGTGGGAAGAGTGCTGGTTGGGTGCTGCATTCCCTACTGGCACAGGCCATTTCGCCTTGGCGTTTTGTGTTTTGTACTGTTTTTTTTTTATCGCAACCAAACTTGGCCAGGCCCCCACACAGTTCCAGCGTTCGGGTTGGGGCAGACCAGGCTGAGTCAGTTCATGTCATCCATTGTTTTTTGTTCTTTTGTTAAAGGGCAGTGAAAGGGATCAAGGCAACTCAGCTAATCTACAGAGGGCCTTTACAAGAAACTTGCTTTTATCTTTATAAACTGTTTTCTTTCCCTAAATATAAGTGCCAGTATAAGAGATTTTAAGCCATTTTCAGGGGGTTCACATTTGTTTCCCTTTAGAAGATGCCCCATATACTTTTGCTTTCTGTGGTGAGAAACTAAAACGCGTCATATCATGTGTTGTAACAGTTCGAGGCGCATGGTAAACAAACTCTTTGTACCTCCATGATTGCCAGCTGTCCCAAGATATTATCAAGCCATTTCTTAAGGAAAACTTTACTTATACTAGGGCAAACTTCAGGACAAAAGTGGGCACATAACAGGATATTTGGAAACATAGTGGGCTCAATTGTACTATTGTATACTTTTAGCTATGTGTCATAGCCTTACATTGCTAAAGATGTTTTTATCATAACATGATTGATCAATCTGAGGTGTCATATCAGTAACAGGAATCACTTCACATTAGCAGAAAAACAACAACAACACCCTCAGGAGAATTCTATGAAACATCAGAGAGGTGATCGAGTGTCCATATAATGGGGTGAGGCAGCAATGAGGTGACCGGAGACATTCTGCCTGGCCTTGCCTCGCAGCCAGAAACTCCTCGCAACCTTGCTAACCGAGGAGCAGTGCTCACCACACACCCATGCCATCTGACCCAGCTGCACGGCTCCCCACAGACTAGATGGATAGAAAGATTCAACATGTGTTATTTGGAAGAAATTCACTTGCTCTCTAAGAACATGTGTACGATGACAGAGTATGAAATAAAATTCTTGATGCAAATGGAAGTACAAATGAAATTATTTAGTCGTATTATATCAGATAAAATAAACTTGAACCAATATCAACTAAAAGAGTCAAAAAATTCAGAAAACATTCCATTTTCCAGCAATTTCAGGAAGCGCATTCTGCCCAAAAGCCCTTAGGGCATCCTACAGAATAGAGCGCCTGGGTCACAACATAAGTCAACTAAAAATATAAGTCATAGTACATGTATTCTTAATAAGAAAGCAACTTTCAGCCTGTATGATTTCATGGAAATTAAATGAATTATTTAAATTTATCTCAAGGAAAATAAACGGAAAAATTTTACACTAAACCCTATAGGATATAGAAAAACAGTACCAAGTAATGTATTAGTCAATGTAAGCAAAAAAATCTCAGTTAAAAAAATCACCAGTGCCCAAAACCAATCAGAAAAAAGACTCCAAATACAGACCAGTATGATGAAAACCATAAAGCATTAAAACAGAAGCAACAGAGGAAGACATTAAAAAATAGATTAATACAAGACCCGGCACGATAGCCTAATCTCTAAATCCTGGCCTAGAATGCACTGAGATGCCATATGGACACCCTTTTGTACCCACGCCCCTCTACTTTCCATACAGTTCCTTATTTGTAGCCTGGGAAAGCAGCTGAAGGTGGCCCAAAGCCTTTAAACCCCACACTTGTGTGAGACCAAGAAGAAACTCCTGGCTCCTACTTTTGCATTGGCTCAGCTCTGGCTGTTATGGCCACTTCGGGGTGTCAACCAGTGGATGAAGAACTTTCTTTCTGTCTCTTCTTCTGTCTGCATATTTGCCCTTCGCAAAAGAATAAATGAATCTCCAAAAAAATAGAGAAATCTCTATGTTCTGGATCAGTAGAATCAACATTGTCAAAATGTCCATATTACTGAAAGTAATGTATACATTCAAAGTTATCTTAACCAAATTCTACAAACATCTTGTTAGAAATAAAATGTAATAGGATAATTCATCAAAAAACAAAAGACCACAAATAGCCAAAGCCATCCTGAAGGAAAAAAATCAAGCTGGAGGAATTATAACTCCAGAGCTTGAGAAATACTACATACAACAGTGATAACCAAAGCAGTCTGGTACTGGTAGAGAAACAAAGAAGATCAATGAATGAGAATTGAAACCCCTGAGGTGAACCCACTCATGCATAATCAACTTATCTTTGAGAGGAGAACTGAGCATAATCAGAGAAAAAGGTTGGTTGCTTTAACCATTGCTCTTGGGACAATTGAAAATCAGCCTGTAGAAGTAAGAAAAAAATCCTCTCACTTCTCACCTTGTACAAGAATTAGCTAAAAATGTATCAAGGACATACATCTGTACCTAGAAACCACCAACGTATTAGAGGAAAACATGGGAAGCACACTACAAGAATCAGGCATTGGGAAAGACTTCTTAGGAAAGTCACTAAAGTCACAGGAAGCCAAAGTCAAAATACACCAACTGGGCTACATCAAACTAAGAAACTTCTGTACAGCAAACGAAACAGCCAACAATGTAAAGAAGCAACCAAAGGAATGGGACAGAATCTTTACACACTATGTAATAGATGGGGGAATAACATCCAGAATTTACAAAAAACTGCAGAAACTCTGCAATAGGAAAGCAAACAACAAAAACAACAAAATTGTCAATAAGTAGGTGAAAGAAATGAGCAAATGTTTTTTTCAAAAGAACAAATGTAAATGGCTGTAAATGCTCATACTCCCTAATTATTACAGAAACATAAAAGAAAACGACATTGAGATTCCACATAAATCCAGTGAGACTGGCCTACTTCCAGAAATGTACTAACACCACTTGCTGGAATGGATGGGGAGAAAGATAACATACTACATGAGAGATGGGAGTGTAGGCTAGTGTAGCCGCTATGGAAGTCAATATGGAGAGGGCTCAGAAAACATGAACATTTACTGTGTATGACCCAGGTGTCCAAAGGACATGAAATCTGCACATGAAAAAGTGACCTGCAATCCTACATTTATTATAGCACAATCCACAATAGCAAAGACATGGAAACAACCAAGATGTCCACCAAGGAATGGATAAATAAACTGTGAAAGATCTGTTCCATGGAATACCACTCAGAATAATAGAATGAAATTCAATAACTTGCAACAAAATGGTCCCAACTGGAGATCATAATGCTTAGAAAAATAAGCCAATTACAAAAGGACAAATTTCATGCTGTCTCTGACATAAGGAAACCATCATGCAAACTACAAGGCCAATAGATATATAGATACATAATAACATGTGCATGTGTATATTTTCATAGATTAATTTTATGATGGATACTATCATAACAAAATGGGCAGATAAGTTGCAGTAGCATTTTTACTCCCAAATTAAGGGAGGACTCCAAGTAAAACTAGTAAGTAAACCTTGAAATAAGATACTAGATTTTCTACTATCACTTATACCTACAATGCCATGGTACACTAAATACCATAATGTTAGACTTGTGATGGCTGGTGAAGAATTTTACTATTAAAGTGGGAGAACTAAGTGTGTGGGGGTGATGAAGGATGGAAAGATGTATTGCAGACTATAGCTACAAATCCATATGAAAAATAATTTCAAAAAGAAATGAAAAAAATGTAAAGAAAAAAGAGATAAATAATAAAAATGAGAACAATGGAGCCAACTTCAAACATTTTGTTAAAATTATCATTAAGGTGATCAGTTTGTTTTTTGAAAGACAAACAAGATTGGCAAATTCATAGGTAAACTGGATGACTTCAGAGAGAAATCTCAGTAAGTATGCCTTGAGGCAAAAAGGTACATGTTATAACAAATACACCAGAAACACAATGGATAATTAGAAATTACTATGATCAATTATGTACCATCAAATTTGATAACCTAAAAGACAGGAAAAATATTCTTGACAGATACACTTTAATGAAGACCAAGTCAAGAAGAAATAGATTAGCTAAATAGACTAATAATGATTAGTGACATTTAGCAAGTAATCAAAATGTTTCATTAAAGGACATCCTCAAGCAACATGGATTCACTGCAAAAATCCATCAAACATTTGGAGAATAATAGCGTGTTTTCCTTTTATGAAAATGTATTTTTAAATTATTTAGAAGTAGAGTTACAGAGAGGAGGGGAGACAGATAGGTAGAGTAAGAATCTTCCTCTTGCTAGTTCACGTCCTATAAAGTTGCCATGACCAGGGCTGGGTCATAATGAAGCCAGGAGTCAAGATCTTCTGCCAGGTCCCAAACATAGGTGCACAGGCCCAAGCACATGGAACATATTCTATTGTTTACTTAGGCATTTTGGCAGAGTGTTGAATCAGGAGTAGAACAGCGAAGACTTGGACCCCATCGGAAGTGTGAATGTCACAGGTAAAGGTTTCACCTCTACCATACAATGCTGTTCCCTTAACACATTATACTGGTTTTTTTTCTTTTTTAAAGATTTTTTTTTATTGGAAAGAGATATATAGAGAAAAGGAGATGCAGAAAGATCTTCCATCCATTGATTCACTCTCTGAGTGGCAGCTGAGTTGATCACACACAAGCAAATATTGTCAACAAAGTAGTGGAGGATTGTATCCAGGAGTATATTAAAAACCTTAGCGGGTAGTGACGGAGTATAGCAAGTAAAGCCTCTGCCTGTGCTGCTGGCATCCTATGAGGGTGCCAATATATGTCCGAGCTGAACTACTACTGATTGAACTCCCTGTTAATGGTCTGGGAAAAGCAGCAGAAGATGGCAGGAGTGTTTGAGACCCTACCACTGATGTGGGAGACTGAAATGCACCTCCTCACTCCTGATTTTGGCCCTGGCTGAGCTCAGGACTTCATGGCCGTTGGAGGAAAGAACCAGGGAACAGATTTCTTTCTTTCCCTCTCTGACTCTGCTTGTGTGTGTGTCTTCCACTAAATTTCAGAATAAATCAACAAATCATTAAAAAGAAATCTTGTCACAAGTTAAATTGGAATCATCTTCCAAAAACTGCAGATGTTTAAACTCTTTTCTGCAATTTAATTATTGATGGATTAAACATGAATATTTGATCTAATTATAACACTGGAGTGGTGTATCTGGTGGAGGTTTTTGAAGCACTGTGCAGTTAATTTCAGAATGTGACTCTTGCAAGAAGATTGGTGATTGATTGAGTTCCAATTTTTCCTAGCTGATGTCCCTACTTCGCAGGTCACCATGTGATCCTATTCCCAAATCAGCCATGACCAACTGACACCAGGCTTTTTGGCCACCCTAAGGAAGCCAATTTTGATCACCTTCACCCAACAGAACACTGAACTTCCTTGTCAGAGAAATCAGACAGGCAAAGAAATAATTAGCATTAACCTTGGAAAAAAGGAATTCAAATTGTTATTATTTTTCAATGACGTGATCTTACATATAGAAAATTCCAAAAACTTTAGAAAAGAAGAAAAAAAAAAACAGACTGTTAGAACTAGCAAATTTAATGAAGTTATAAGACACGAAGTCGATACATAAGAAAATCAAGACAGTGTTCTTTTTTTCAATACCTACTAACTGAAATAAAATGTTTATGATGCATGGAACCAAAGCAATTAAAATACTGCAATGGAAAGAATGAAACATGGAAGAAACTGAGGCCATCACAGGCCCATGGGTTGCTCCCTGTCAGTCTAAACTCATCCTACCTGACCCACCCACAACCCCAGTTATGGAAGACTTTGGCATTTGCTGCAGCCTGGTTCAAAATGCCCTCTGCCTTGTCTTCCTTCTAGCCTGAGGCCTTATTTGTCTGGAATGGTCTACTATTCATCTGAGAAAAATTGTTTGTGGTAAGAGTTGGCACAAGTCTCTTCTCTATTAGCACATAAGTGTGCTTTGGTCTTGCATAATCTTGCCATATGTGTGGTACTGAGAGTCCAAACAATGCGTTGCTCTAATTTTAATATTTTATCCTTAAACATCTGACTCTCAGCTCTTTGAGTGCAAGGGCTGTTTCACATGTCAACTTTGTCTACTCACCTTCCATCTCCATGTCTAGCACAAGGGAGAGGAAATGGACTTCATTTTAGGACAGTTTTGGCTATGAGAAAACAAACCTTGGAAGTAGGGCAAAAACACATTTATTTCTTTGTGACATAAAAAATTCTGGAATAGCATTGCAGAGATTGCTGTGAAAATTGCATAGTGCACAGCGTTTCTTTCTTCCTTACATCTTATTTATCTGGCAGTGTGTGAAACACAGTTAAAATATCATTACAGAGCTAACGAAAAATAAAAAAAAAAACATGTAACTTCATTTGTCTAAAATACTAGGAGTATCATAGAGCACTCTAATGAAACTCAGAATAAAACCATTGCAACAGTAGATAAGGTTAAAGCTTTTATATTGGATTCACCGCCGCTATTTTTAGTCAGCAATCTTTCCTCTACATGCTTACCTGCTTCTTCTTCTTATGGTGTAACTTCTGCTTCACTTTGCCTTCACATCTTCTACTTCTTCTCATCATCTAATTTCTACACCAAATCCCTCCACTCTGAGCAACATTTTCTTTAATCATTCATGGACTATCAAGCTACAATTGCTGCCAAAGAACAAGAAGACACACCTGGGTATACTGAGGTTCAGATAATCACTCAAGTTGAACACAAAAACCATAACTAAATTTTATACTCATAATTATCTATCTACTCAGAAATCTAGTGTTTGTGTATATATGTATATATAATACATCCACACATATATTAAATATGTGCTGTCAATTATCATGCAGAATGCAATATTTAAACACTTTTTGTGACAGATTTATAAGCAGACAAATCTATAACAACCTTTGCATTCATTCAATTAATTGAAATATTTTACCTTATTGTACCGTAAGCTAAATCATAAATTACTTTATATTAACACTTATTTCTGTGTATATATTTCTTGGCTAGTCTACTTACATTTTTATTCACCATAGCTAGCTGTATGTCTTAGCTACAGATAAAAACCAAGGTGGAACATTATTCTTTCTACAACATTAATATTTCTGATGGTAATTTCTAGATAGTAAATTTGACAGACTTGGGAAGATAGGACCACAGTCAAAGACTCAGCCAGAGTTGTCTGTTGCCATGGTATTTCACCGTAGGGTATCCTGATGTGCTGTCTATTTTATTATTCCTGTGGAAGCTAAGTTACTTTTCAAGAAATGAAAAACATTTTGGAGGGCCTTGTCTTGGAAATAAAATAAAAAAGGTATTGGGCAGAAATGATTTTTAAAATACTATATTGATTGCTTCTTGGCCTTTTGGCTAAGATCAAGTATAAAATACTATATTGAAATGATCTCCTTGGAAATATGTTATATACGCATCACAGAGAAACTGGTTGTGTATTTAATTGATTTTCACTGTAAATAAGACTCTATCCTTTAGGAAGATTATAGTGAGTTTAATTCCTATATATGGATATTGAAAATATTAAATATATTATTGCATATTACATAAAGGGATGGAATGGCAACAAGATTTGAGAGCGAGAGAGGTGGGAAAATGCTGCCAGTTGTTAGTTAACTCCCTAAAGAATCATAATGGCCAGAATTTGGAAGACCAAATCTAGCAAGAAAATCCTCAAACCAGATAGCTTCTTGAGTGGCAAAGACTCAACTGGTTTGCCAGCATTGTTGTTCTAGCATTGCATTAGCAGAAAACTCAAGTCAGGAAACTGACCGGGGTGTCATGCTCAAATATGTTCATGTGTGAATGTGAGCATGATAGCAGAATCTTAAATAATCATTCAGCTAAACACCTACCTCTCAGTACAGATGAGAAAAGACAGGGCTGATGTAAAATATTGCATAAATACAAAAAGTTTCATTCCAAGTCATGTGTTAAAGAAGCTACACTACAAAATAGCATCCGTACCCTCTCAGTTACTACTCTACTGCCAAAGGAACCAGTATACTGCTGTCCATTGACACTGGTCGGCTTTACTGTTGTTTTTGTTTGTTTGTTTGTTTACATAGATGGGATTATAAAATGAGTACTCTGTGTCAGATCTATTTTTTTAAGATTTGTTTATTGTTATTGGAAAGACAGATTTATAGAGAGGAGAAGAGACAGAGATGAAGATCTTCCATCCAATGATTCATTCCCTAAGTGGCTGCAACGACTGGATCTGAGCCAGTCTGAAGCCAGGAACCAGGAGCTCTTCCAGGTCTATCACATGTAGGGTCCCAAGGCTTTGGGCCATCCTTGACTGCTTTGCCAAGCCACAAGCAGGGAGCTGGATTGGAAATGTGGCTGCTGGTATTAAAACCAGCATCTATATGGGATCCTGGCATGCGCAAGGTGAGGACTTTAGCCACTAGGCTATCACGCTGGACCCGTGTCAGACCTATTTTCTTGGCTGTATATTTGTTGAATGAATTTGAGGTTTCATGCATGGACTAATTTGTTGCTCCTCTGGGTAATGCAATTTTATAATCATGGTTTCTTAGCCTTGGCATTATTAGTATTTCTGGACAGATAATAATTCATTGCAACATATTTAAACTCTGTAACCTAAAATGATGCCTTGTGATTCCCCATACTCTCATTCTTACGACGATTAAAATCATCTTACATATTGCTACATGCCCCATCACCAAGAAGGGCAAAAATCATACACATTTATTTACTCAATCACGTTTGGAGAGACTCCTAGATAATTTCTGATTTAGAATTCTTAAAGTAGTGAATCTATGAAATTCTCTTAGCTTCCTTTGTCCATTATAGATCTGATTTTACTAAGTATCTGCATAAGATCAAGATTACTGAGTCATAAGAAATGGCTATGTCTAATCTTAGTAAACATTTCAATTCATTTTTGATGTGATAACTGTCACATAGGAAGCTGTTGCATGATAAAAGCATTCGTTCAACTCACAGTTCTGATGGCTGCAATAGGCATGCTTGTGAAATCATGCCTGGTGAAGATTCTTTTGCTGGTGGATGCTGTAGCATCTCAAGGACCTGATTAGTTTCAGCTGCTCCCTCAAGGTTTAATGGACTACTGATATATTTTCCTTCTTATTCTGAAATGAAGAATTGAATTCCTTGCCAGTTTTATTTATTGCGATATCTGTCTTATTGTCCTACAGGACTGTGTTTATATTCTGAATGTTAGAATCTTGGATACATGTGTAGCAAATATTTTCTCCTCTTCACTGATTTTCCTTATAATTTTTCCAGTGACGGCTTTTCGGTTTGCCTTTTCTATCCTTGGTTCTCAACCATTTCTGCAATGTTTGTTTCCTGCTAGGGTTTGCACAGATAACTCATGGAGGTGTTTAAGCAGGTGGGGTTGGAACTTAAGTTTTGTCTCTCTGGCCATGCTAAACAACTGAAATTAGTTCTTCAGAGTGCATAGATTTTGCAGGTAGATACCTAGATTCTAAATGCAAATGAAAATTAAAACAGAATTGTGTGTTTGCATCATGAGCTTCCATTCTTTCTTGGGCTTCAAACCCTACGTCTGCATTGCCTTGACATTTCCAGACTCCTATTTTTCTCCTTAGCTAGCTTTTCTGCGCATAACTGTTTTCCACTGGAGTTGGCTTCCTGCCCTGTGAAACATCAATGCTTCCAAATGCCTAAGGGCAGAAGTGCAACACAGCGCTTTAACTCACTTTAAGGAGCTTCTCTTTTTAAGCTTCCCTGTCTGCTCAAGTACTGGGTCTCTTAGCTTTCCAATAGTTGTTAAATACCTTGAAAAAAGTAATTCAGATTTGTAACTGTTCATAGATTTCTTCTGCTATGATTGAGTACTGTGAAGAATGGTTACATTCTATCGATTTATCAGTTCACAATATATGAAATGTCATACGAGCCAGTATTTACTGAAGTTCACAAAATCCTGTGAAATAATCGATATTGACAACCATTATTGTCAAAGAAATGAATGGAGACATTCCTTTGCATAATTCTCCCAAGCACATATTTTGAATTTTGAATTGTATAATTTTGTTGTATTTTTTAGTGCGATGTTACCTTTATTTTTATTGTCATTATCACCATAATTGTTGTGGTAACATTGGCATATTTAATCTTTTCAGCTTTGAAAATATGTGTAGGCCATTTTATCTAATGCAAACATGTAGCACTATGAAAAAAAAAAGACCAATTTAATTATGACAGTACCAAAGAAAATATTACTGTTTTACCGTAGACATTCAAGAATTTGGCAAAGAACTATTTGTTCTCTGCTAGATATCCAATGCTTGTTTGTAGGTTATTTGACTGGGTGCCATAGTTTACTCCTAATCATGGTGTAAAAATAAGGAGTAGGAGAAGGCAAGATTCATACATTTCCAATCTTCAAAATTAATAGAATACCAAGTTCTGTAATAAATCATTCTAACATTAATTAGATTCAGGGCTTGGGAAATATGTTGTCAACTACAAATTTGAAACTATATAAAATTTTCCTTTATCTTTTACTTCCAACATCCTTTCTTTTAGTCATTGAAACAGTGTTAACTAAGTCTCAATAATTCATTTCCAACTATAAAAGTGTAACTGAAAATTCTTATAATTGTTACAATAAAGTTGAAATTTAATGTGTCAGGCTGTTAAGCTTTAAACCAATGTACAATTTATGTTTGTTAAATAACATGCACCTTATGATAATATGTAATATTGCAAGATATAAACTATCATCGTTTCTTAACTTATGCATAAGCGTGACTCAGTGTTTTATGTAAAATCCAATACTGAATGCGTGTTACATGAGCGTTTGAAGCAAAAACATGTGACTGACTAAGAGACAGAGAGAACATGAGTGAAATTATTTAATGAACAGCATTTGGTCAAAATACTTACGCATGCATTTTTCACATAAGCTGAATTAACCCTGGACATTTTAATATGATGTTTTAAATTGTGTTGGTATATCCCATGCTAATGTACCCTGCATGTTGGATTACATAATGTACTAGGAAAGCAAACGCATGCAGAACGCTGTCTTTGTCCTCTTCTTTCAGGGAAGGAAAACAAAAAGAGGCTTCTAACAGAATAGATGAAAAAGAAAAGCTAACTTAATTTAAAAAATTTACATTACCTCTCTCATCTCCTCTCTCTTTCTCTCTCTTTGAAATATTAAATAATGTCTGACATATGAATTTGAAAGCATGTATAATGATCTGTCTGCTACAATATTGACACACTGTAAGAAGCTTTTCCCACTCTCCCCAATTTCCTCATTTTTAAAAAATCTGGTCCGTCTCAAAAAAAAGCATTATATTATTACTGATGCTTTCTCACGTAAATAATTAGATCTAACACTGGTCCATATTACTCCATTTGGACTCCATTTGTAAATAAAGTACTAAACAGGAAAAGAAAAGATTTCAACAAAAATTCTATTCCTCAAAAACTAAAATCTTCCAGTGCTGCTTGCTGTCGGTGTGGACACTGCTCGTGAATTGGACGCACCAAACAGTAACAGCAATGATCCCAAATAACACAGGCCACACAAGTTCAGTAAAGACCCACACACTTAAAAGGTTTTTTTTTTTTTGGTATTCTTTAATTTTTTTAAAAGTATCACATAAAATTATTAATATCTAAGGACAGTTTCTCAACTTAACAATAATTTGTAGTGATTGTTCTTTCAATATCTGTTCAAAGATACTTAAGGTTTTGTACCAGTTCTGTGCAGAGTAAGTAGCCACAAATTTTTTTTACGAACAGAGTTAAATTTCTTAAAGTTTGATAGAATAAAGGATAGCAGATTTGGAATAAATACTGATTAAAAATAAACTTTAAGTTGTGTAGCCATGTAGAAACACAAAACTACCTTAAGATATTAAAATTGTGGGCATGTAAGTCCTTGCCTTGCAGGAACCAGATCCCATATGGATGCTGATTCATATCCTAGCTACTTTTTTTCCCATCCACTTCCCTGCTTGTGAGCTAGGAAGGTACAGAGGACAACTTAAAGTTTTGGGTCACTGCACCCATGTGGGAGACGCAGAAGAAGCTCCTGGCTCTAGGCTCAGATCAGCTCAGCTTTGGCCATTGCAGCCACTTGGGGCCTGAAGGAGCAGACAGAAGATTCTCTTTGAATCTCTTTCTTCCTGTAAATCTGCCTTTGTAATAAAAAATAGTTAAATCATTATAAAAATATGTTTGAAATTATAAGTGAAATAATATCCTGACAGTAAAAGGAAAGATGTTTAAAAGAATGAAAGCCACATTTCAAATAGGCTTCAGAAAGCTAAAAAAATCTGACCTACATAATAATTAACATGTATTCATTACTCAGAAAACAGGTCATGACTGACTCAGTTATGATTGAAGTAGGATAAGATATCATTCTACTTCATGAAATGCCTTCCTTGGAACAGAAAGCAGGGATGTTTGTATGTATGCATCGTGTTTTAACATTAAATGAGTTAAACATGATTTTAGTGACCTGCATTCTGAATTCTTCTGTTGTGTTATCTTTGTGATGTATCCAGGAATATGTAATATATTTTTTAAGATAATAAACAAATGTAAACTGTCATATTATTTACTTTAATTTTAATTGGAAGATATCTGAAACTATCTTCTTTCCCAGGATGAAAGTGTATAATCAATTTTACTTTATTTTTTTAAATAATTAAGACAAAGGTGAAATCATATTAATGCAGTTAATGAAAAGTGACAGTGCATATATCTAAAGATCATTTAAAATATACCGATAAGTTTATCTAAATTTCTTAGTTTTATAAATGGTTAACTCCATAAGAAATAAATGTCATGAGATCATTCAAAAAAGTAATGAGAAATTATTGAGAGCAAATACAATTTCACCAGTTCCTGGTATAAGGAAAAAGTAATTTTCTTTTTTTTTGCTACTCTACCCTGTAATTATTACATGACCTTCATAAAATGTAGATGGACCTTTATTCAGCACTCATAAAGCATAATGAATCACTGGACATGAGATTCTTTATCTTTTCAACTCAGATTTAGAATATGATTAATCAACAATCACACTGCAAGCATGATGTACAATACATAAATATAATAATAAATGGTTGTGTAAGTGAATAGATGAATGCATAAGTTTAAATAGTTGAATATGAAACTTCATATCTGAATCAACTGAAACAGAACTGATTAGAAATTGATATATCATTTTTAACATGTAGTAATTGCATTTGGGAAGATGGTTTCATGGGGATGAATTTCACTTTAATTTTTTTCTCATCTTAACAAGGAATGAATAGCAATGTACTCCTGATCGAAATAACCAAGGTAACCTCTATCATTGAAACTTTCATGAAAAGGGTAAGGAAGAAATAGAAACATATGCACTTAATTTTTTATATAGAAAAGAAGTAACATAAAGATGCATAGTCCTAAATGGCATACACTTTTTTTAAAATCAGGAAATAGTTTTTTTTTATTCATTAATTACATTGTATTATGTGACACAGTTTCATAGATACTGGGATTCTCCCCTCCTCTCCCCAAACCCTCCCACCATGGTGGATTCCTCCACCCCGTTGCATAACCACAGTTCAAGTTCAGTTGAGATTCCCTCTTTGCAAGCATATACCAAACCTAGAGTCCAGCATCTTATTGTCCAGTCAAGTTCAACGGCTTCTTAGGCATACCCTCTCTGGTTTGAAGACAGAGCCAGCAGAGTATCATCCCGATCAATTAAAAGCTCCAACATACCATCAGCAACAATTTACATCATTATGGAATTAATGGACATAGTAATGAGTAACCAATATGTTAAAAATAAATGCGAGTTCTTAACCACCTTCTGTGACCACCTCATTGACATTTCAATTTTAGTTTATACACAACATATAACATACATAACATAACATGTTATACATAACATCATATCATCTTAAATTAAGGCAAACATGTGGTATTTTACCTTTTGGGATTGGCTCATTTCCCTTAGCATTATGGTTTCCAGTTGGGCCCATTTGGCCACAAAGAACTGCATTTTGTTTTTTTTTTTAATAGCTGAGTAACACTTTTTATAGCCATGACAAGATCTTGAAAACACTTTTTCAAGGGAGGCAAATATGCTGCTTAAAATGGCTTAATCGTAATAACATCATGCTGGATAAAGCAAAAATCTGTGTGTTATACTGTCCAAACCATTTTTGTTGTAGCCCCGTTTCTTTGCTTTCTGTTCTGTGACATTTAGGATACTGTAGCTAACATTAATTTTAGATTACACAATTCTTATACTTTATTTGAATAATCAAGATGGCAGAATAGGGTAAGGATATGTTTAAACAGATGGAGAATCATTAGCCAGGGTGAAGCAGAGAGGGCACATTCCAAGAAAAAGAGAGTACAGGCTAATGACAGAGGGGCACCTGAATGCCGACAGATACGGGAAAGCAGTGGAGACAATGGTGTGGGGTTGCAGTGATCAGATAACGCAGCAGGAGTCAGCGGGCAGTGAAGTGAACTCCACCAGTGGCTGGAGCTCTACCAGCAGCTAGGGAGAAAGGGGAGCTTACCTGGAGATCAGCAGGTGAACCCGGGAAAAGAACTGCCTATCCTTCTAATTTGTTTGAGTCAACCAGGAGCAGAGACAGAGCAGTGCAAGCTGGTGGTGCAGGGACAGGGCAGATCTCACAGCCCAGACCGTCACCAGAGCTGAATCTGGTGCCATTTTGTGTAGGGAGGCAGAGGTTGTGGGACAGGACTATACGTGTACTAGCTTGGAGCTAATTCATTTCTGGCTCAGTGCATTGCACTGACATGGCAAACTACAGTTTCCACCCAAAATAGGTCTAGCTAGCCTACAGACCTAATAACCAGCAGATCAAAATCTCTATCAGTGGCACATCAGGTGCCGTTTTGTACAGTGTGGCAAAGGCTATGTGTATGTGCTGAGCTGGGAGCAAACTCATTCCCAGGTCAATGCATTGCACTGGTGCCACAGGGAAAATAATACCAACATTGGCACCCTTCAGGTCAAAATAGGTCCTGGTTGTCCTCAGACTTAATGGCCAGCAGGTTCTGGCAAGTTCAGTGTCATAAACAACCTAGTTATTTAGGACACCTGGTGTTTTCCTAATCCTGGGAACTGCTTAAGCAATAAATAAATAAATAAATAAATAAGTCCTTAAAAAATTCCAACTTAAACCATAATAGTGTCAGCACTGTCGTTTATAAGCAAATGCCATCTTGATATGCAAGCCAAACACTATTATCATACTCTCAGCTTAAAAGAAGATGATAAGAACAGACAAGTACTTTATTTTAATGTGGTCTGTCCCTGCCAAAGCTAATGGTGAGGCTTGGCCTCAGTATAATGATGTTATAAAGCAAAACTTTTTAGAGATGATTAAATCATGAAAACAATTATGTAGATCCTGTATGAATGGCTGCATTTTCAAGAGAGTGGGTTCTATGTTTTTCAAATGCATTGTTTCCTCACTTCCATAAATACTCTCTTCTATAGTCACCTGCTTACTCTTGCCATTCCAGGAGACATTCTTTTGAAAACCTGTCAGTTTCATGGACAATGTTACACCCTCTAGAATTTGTTCATGGCCCAGGATGGAAAATAAAAATAAAAACCAGTGAATAAAAAGATTATCCAGTGGCATTTTATCCATATATTTTTGACAGATTTATTCATAAGAGACATTTGCAAGTAGAGGTATGGATAGTCATTTTAAATTAATAAAATAAATCATAACCATCAATAAAAGAAATAAGCCAAAAAGGCAAATAGCAGCATGGATCGTTCATGCAAACCTGATTTTCACCAAAAAGCAAAAGACAGAGGAAAGAAAGAAATTTACATAAAATCTAAGCAAAACAAAAGTATAGGTAAAAAATTCAAAATGTTGGGCTTGGCACAATAGCGTAGTGGTTAAAGCCCTCACCTTGCAAGCGCCAGGATCCCATATGGGTGTTGGATCTAATCCCGGTGACCCCGCTTCCCATCCATCTCCCTGCTTGTGGTCTGGAAAAGCAGTTGAGGACAGCCCAAAACCTTGGGACCCTGTACCCGTGTTGGAGACCCAGAAGAGGCTCCTGGTTCCTGGCTTCGGATTGGCTCACCTCCAGCCATTGCGGCAACTTGGGGAGTGAACCATCGGACGGAAGATCTTCCCCTCTGTATCTCTTCCTCTGTATATCCACCTTTCCAATAAAAATAAAATAAATCTTTTTAAAAAATTCAAAGTGTTGATATCTTTGGTTCTGGTTAAAAATTATCTTGGCATGGAACTAGTGAGCCCTCTGATGAAATGAAAGTATACACAAAGCACAGAACATCAGAAGCTTATTCTACAATGTATGGGCAAGTGCAAATGACTTAGAATATCCGAAATAATGCTAACAATGCATTTTCAGAATTTGCGCAAGTCAGTTTTAGGAAACACTATAAAGATTACAGTGATAAAGGATGTGCAATATTGGACCAAAGAAAGACAGTGATTGGAATAGATAACTAGTTAGATATGGAATAAATATGCATTTATTAAATGATAGATGTTTCCCTTGTTTCATCATTTGTTCTTTGTTTGACTTCTTTTATATTTCAAATATGCTGCTTTTACATTAGGATTGGAAGTATCCTTATTTTGTAACTGAATTAAAAGCTGAACTTAAATATGAAATACAATAGACTCAAATCCATTTTTTTTTTCAAAAAAAAAGAGTAAGATTGTGGAAGGATGACATGAAGAGACACAGGATAAGGATGTGATGTTTATGCAGGTGGTACTGAATATAAAAAGATCCACTTAATGTAGTCAATTGTTGAAGCTGACAGTAGCATGATCAGATGGGATGTAAGGAGATAAGTATATGAAGATGCTGGCATAAGGTGTTTCTTCTATCTCTGATTCCTGACTTTTAAAATAACATTGCACTTTTATTTTTAGTATAAATTTAGACTGGGGGAAATACAAACCATAAAATATTCAATAGGTTATTTGAAGTACTGGAAATAAGTGCCAAACTTTTTCAAGCAAATTACTACTCTCAAAATAAGCTTGGGTTAAAAATAAAGATAATTTGCACCATAACATTCAAGTAAGTTTCTAGATTCCACAAAGTCTTTCATAGCAGGATTACTTCTGGCCTCATTTGCCAACCCTCCTCCTCCACCTCTGCACTTCTTTGTACTCATGCCAATTTTTTCAATTTGATTCTTAGTTTTCCCACATTAGAGAAATATTCTTGTTTGTCTCATAAATGCAAACACTCTGAAAAGCCCATTGCTATAATTTGAGTTGGGTCAAACCTCAATCATTTTTGGTCCTTAAACAGTGAGAAAGGAATGTACACAACAGCTTGAATGACTGCCAGTTTCCATAGCAGGACAAGTGTAGTTGAAAACAGTCTGGTTACCGAAATGCCAGGGAATAGGAAAATAGTTAAGCACAGTGTCTAAAGCAATGCAATATTGGAAGTTTGTTATTGTTCAAAGTCAATCCAAAAGTGAAGTATTTGCAAAAAGCGAACACAAAATCACTGCAAAGAATCATATGCATAAATGCAGTGGCTATATTGACATGTTCTAAATGTTTTCAGTTGCTTGTATACTCAAATATTGTACTTCCCCTAAGGTTGAATGATAATAGTTCAATGACTTGCAATGGTCTATAGAATCTAATTTGAGTACTACTGCTTTACAGCATATTTTTGGCAGTTGATAATACTTTCTTTAATAATTTTTTAAAAAGTACTAAAGCAAAATTGGAGTTGCAGTGTTTTTTGCTTTTTAACAATGAGAAATGTCTTCCAGGGCTGATTTTAAACTACAAATGTGACTTTCCTGAATGCACACTTTGAAACAAAAGTGCAGAATACAGCCTGTTGAGGGTATCACTGGATTAATACTTATTCAAATGACAGTCATCAGGATTTCTAGAACTTTTTGTTTATGGCAGTGAAAAATGTAGCTGGCACTTAAATTTTGTGAAGAGTGAAGGCACATGAACTCACGTTCTGGGACTTGTATTAGATCTAAGATTTCATTACTAAGCAAGTTAACTTTATATTATCCTGAGAGAGAAATAAAGAAATAAGGTCACCAATCTCATTTGGGGAGCAGAAAGAATTTGGGAGATCAGGATGCATTTTCATTTTAGAAACAGGCTATAAAGTATTTTGCATTGCCTGGATGTATTCTTCATTCCTAGCATACATAATGCTATTTATTCTTGTGTTAAAAACATGGGATAGAGTCTGGAATAATTGCTGAATTATTAAATGCTCACCTTGCAAGTACTAGGATCCCATATGGGTGCTGCTTCATGTCCCGGCTGCTCTGTTTCCCACTTAGCTCCCTGCTTACAGCCTGGGAAACCAGTCAAGAAGCACCCAAAGCCTTGGGATACTGCAACACATGTGGGAGAGCTGGAAGAAGGTTCTGCCCCCTGCTTTTGGACCAGCTCAGCTCTGGCTATTACAGCCATTTGGGGAGTGAGCCAGCGGATGACTCTGTCTCTCTTTGTAAATCTGATCTGAAAAATAATAAATAAATATTTTTTAATAAAATGAGCCATTCTTGTTCCCATTTTCAGAAATATAATTTAAAAAATGAAAGAATATATATGACTCGCTCATGATTTGAAAGCCAGAAAAAGACAAAAAGGTTAAAAGCAGTCCTATGAGCTTGCCCAAAGATAACAGATGCACACTTAGTTCTAGACTATAGCCTATAAAGAGAGATGAGTTAAAAGGTGGAGTTTCGATTTCTAAGTGTCATAGTTCTAAAGGTTCAGTAAAGATTTTTCAAGGGCCACATGGGAATCTAGCAAACATATCCTATGGCAATTCACCAAACTCCAGTCTCAATCCCAAGTTGAGAGACGTGGTTATGAGGTTACCCTTCTTTGGCTTATTTTTTCAACAGCAAAACAGGGATAAGAAGTCTAACTATATTAACATGCTATTTGGGGGCTTAAGTAAGATAACAACTGTACATTGAGCATGATATCCTTTTATCATCTAATTGCTACGATAGTTCAGAAATGAGGTCATCTTGAGGTTCCAAGTGTGGTCCAGTGGGTTTAAGTTCAAAGTACATAGAGCTTTTTTTTTTTTTTTTTTTTTTTTATTAATTACATTGTATTATGTGACACAGTTTCATAGGCTCTGGTATTCCCCCAAACCCTCCCCATACCCTCCCCCCATGATGGATTCCTCTACCTTGTTGCAGTATTACAGATCAATTTCAGTTGAGATTCTTTCATAGCAAGCATATACCAAGCAAAGAGTCCAGCATCTAATTGTCCAGATACATTCAACGGAGATCATCTCTGGTCCGAAGGTAGAGCGGCAGAATATCATTCTGATCAATTAAAAGCCCCAGCATAACATCAACAACAATTAACAATATTATGGACTTAATTGACATGGTATTGAGTAACCAATATGATAAAAAAATGCAAGTTCTTAACCACATCCTGTGACTATTTCATTGACATTTTGATTTTAGTTTATATACAACTAGCTTCTATACACCTTAAGATGGCCATAGGGTACTATTCAGCTGTCACGTGTCTATCATCATTTAGTATTTAGCAGTCCATAGCGTTTAAACATAATTCTACTGAACTTGACAGATTTTAGGATAGTCTAACTTGGCTTATAACTCTAGCAAGGCATATGTCAACAGTTGAGGTATAGAACTGTTTTAGGAGGGGTGTGCAGAGAAATCTTTATTCCCCAGTGAGGAGTATCTAATCTCTGTGTCCTACCTAGTAAGGTATATATGAATCCACGCTGACCATTTCCTCTCTGGTTCTAAGCTTTCCTTGTTCTCTGTCTATTCTGATTTTATTTGTTTGTTTTTTGGGGGGCTCTGGAGCGACCCTGATGGTCATTGCCAGAGAGGATGGGGATCCAAAGTTGGAGTTAATAAGGACCAGAGAAAGCTCCTCTCCCTAGTCCCAAAGGAAGTTTGTTGTTTTTCCGCATCTGCGGACCGCTCAGGGCTCCTGGCTGTTGTTCCGGTGACCTTGGATCCTGTGAGGAAGGATTTGGGCTTTTTGCATCCCATGTGGTAGATCCCAGCGGGGTTGGGTGACCTCAGAGTTCTCGGCCTCCAAAGGCACTCCAATTCCCGGTGGTCTCCTTGGCAGTTGGGATTTAGTCCTTGGTGCCCATACTGATAGTCTTTGGTGAGGATGCAGGGATCTCTAGGGTTGGGATACAAACCTCCTCCTGTCCACCTGCTCCACTAAGGGGTCCCCCCCTGCCTAGACCTTTGCTTTTGTTATCACAGTGTTTCGTTGGAGTCTGGCATTTGGTCATATGCTGTTAGCTCGTCCACGTTCAGAAGAATATCTGAGGTAGTGATGGAAATTCAAATAGAGTTTAAAATGTAGAATTGAAAGAATTTATTTCAGTAGCTTATTTTTCTTGTTATTTTGTATTGTTACACCATAATACATTTGCTTGCTGCAAATGAACATACTTGTGATTACATCAGTTTGGTTAAACTTTGAATTATATCTACAGCACTTATGTTGTGGCTATTACATTCATGTGTAATAATAAGGAACCACTTTACAAAAGTAAAATGAAATACAAAATATTAAATTCTTAAGTCTAGGAATAAGTATAACCTGCTTTGTGTTGTTTTGAGCTTCTGTTTGTGATAATATTAAAGAAAAACTGAAACTAATCTACTTCAAAGACTCCTGTTCTTTCAATGTCTTAACTAACATAGCTACTGAAATCAGGCCAAGCCCCATATCAAGACAAAAAAAAAAGCTTAAATTCAGGCTTCCTATCTGAGTCTCATTTTATTCTACTCTATATCTCAGGTGCTAGTTACTCTCTAGACACAAGTGTGCCACTGAGGTTTTTTTGTTTGTATAATGTTTCTCTAAGAAATTTTAGTTTCATGTATTTAGAAAATACTGGATTATATTTTTGGGTACAATCAGGCATACTATTATTTATGCCTTTTTCAGTTCTTAAGAAATTTCAAACGCGAAAGCTCTCCAGAATCATAATCCAGCAGAGTGGCAGTCAGTTGGCTATGCACATCTTCTCTCTCACCCAGGCAGAATCCCTTTTGATGTCAGAGACAAATGGAGAACCCCAACTCAGGTAATAAAGAGTGACAGGGTTCAAAAGGGACAACTAAAAACTGCAGTACACATTAAGAAATAAGAGCGCTGAATAGGAAGTTGGAATGTGCCAGTGGAATCTAAAGATACTTGAGAGATGTTAAAAAGTGTTGGAACTTGCTCTCAAGATGCATTTTTCATGGCACCATTTGAATGCTTGATCTGAAAATACTATTTTCACATGATTTTCTGGCTTTTAGGTCTCTTTCAGTAATTTATCACATTTATGCATTTGTTGTAATTATAATTTTCTACTATTATTCTAATTAAGAGCTATCTTTCTTAATTCAAAGCATAGTGCCTTTCTCAATATTGTGAATTAAATATTTGTTGGGGTTGCCATCATGCTGGAATGGCTTAAGCCACTGTGTGCGTCCCATACATTTTTTGTGTGGACATGCCTGGTTGAGGCTCAGCTACTTTTATTCTAATAACTTCCTATTAACGCACCTGGGCCCAGGTACATGGACTCCTGCCACCTACAACGGAGACATGACTGGTGTTCCTGTGTCCGGTATTCAGTCTCTCCCAAGGACAGAAGATGTGTGTATTTGGGGAGTGGTCCATGATGAGGCAGATCTCTCTTTTGATGAACATTTCCCCAAACCTGTCACTATGCTTCAATTAAAATTACAATAAGAATAATAATTCTTTAAAAAATACTTGATTGGGACAAGATGGATCAGCTATCACTTGTGACCAGCATCCCGTAGCAGAATGCGTGTTGGAGTCCCTTTACCATCCAAATAGTTGTGATGTGACTTGGAAGGCAGTTGTCTTGACACAAGCATTGGAGTCCTTGCTACTCATGTGGGAGGTCAGGATGTATTCTCTGGTCCCAGCTGACCATTCTAGCCATTTGGAGAGAGAAAAGGTTAATGGGAGATCTCTCTGTGTTTGTGTTTGTGTCTCCCTGTATCTCTATATTACTGTCTTTCAAATAAATACATACTTAAAAATACATTCAAAAATATATCTTGAGGACCCGTTACAGTGGCCTAGTGGCTAAAGTCCTTGCCTTGAACACGCTGGGATCCCATATGGGCGCTGGTTCTAATCCCCGTGGCCCCACTTCCCATCCTTCTCCCTGCTTGTGGCCTGGGAAACCAGTTGAGGATGGCCCAGTCTTGTGACCCTGCACCCATATGGGAGACTGAGAACTCCTGGCTCCTGGCTTTGGATAAGTGCAGCACCAGCCATTGCGGTCACTTAGAGAATGAATCATCAGATGAAAGCTCTTCTTCTGCCTCTCTTCCTCTATATTTCTAACTTTGAAATTAAAATAAAAATATTTAACATATGTATATATTGAATAAAAATATTTTATGTGAACCACATTTATCATAACCTTTATCTCATGTCTTCCCTGCCTTTCTTCATTCCCCTAAACTAATTATTGCTGAAATTTCTGGTGTTGAATCTAGAAAATATTTGCTGCAGAAATAATATAACGTATTGCACTAATCTTGTATCAAGTCAATGACACATGTCAATTCATTTATGGATGAATGAGGAAAACACAGGAAGTCACAGTTTAGGTTGGTAGTTGGAGAAAATGGAACAAATATTAAGAAGCAAGAGAAGCATAATGAGAAAATATTTAAACGTGGAAATAAGAAATGATCTTATTGGAGAAGTCAATAGTTAGGCCAACAATGAAATGTATGACAAGATAATTTTCTTTTTAACTGAAATATCTTTAATGCCACAAGCCAAGTTAGAATTAATATTCTGAAGAACCAGATTCGTTAAAATGCATTGATTGTGAATGAAAATCTTACACACATAATGTCCTGGAGATTTTCAAAAACCATATTTAATGAGCATATAGAGTCTAATCCAACAAGATTAAATTAATTGATGGAATGATTTACTTTAATTAATGTAATTTGAAAATAGTTTCATTTGATTATTATAGGACAAAAATTTGATATAATTAATTAAAACAAGTAACATTAATAATACCTGAAAATTTTATAGAGAGTAGTACTACTTCTTAGTAAAAGGTTAACAATTGTTCTATTATGTGTCTGCTTTCACATTCCCATAGGTTAGATTTATTTTCACTTTCAAACATATACTGAAATAATATCATGACCTTATTCTATACTAAAGAGATAACTTATTCCAGTAATTTAAATTGATATCCAAGTTTAAAAGTGAATTTGAAGACATAGTGCATAATTTCACTTTTTAAAAAGGCTGTCAGGATCCTCACATCATCTTCTTTAAAATAAACAAATGTAACCTTATCAGATTGTGCTGCTTTTTCTAATCTTGTACTTGATATCATTATAATCTAAACACAAATATCTGGAGATACATAACCTACATTCTTTATCATAATACACTCAAAGTCTCACACTGAGCCCTTATTCCTATTGGTTACACATGCCTGTATTCCATATCTTTTGAAAGTGACCTAGTAACAGCTACTATTGCAATGGGGCTTATCCACCAAAACAGTAACAACTAAATTAGGACAAAAAAATATACTTAAAATTATTTAATAACAATTTCATGGATATCCATGGCAGTCTAAAAGTTCCATAACTTTTCCTCCCTTCCCAATTCGTCAATTGCTAGGCTTTTTTGTTATTGTTGTTGGTTTTATTGCTGTTGTTTTGTTTGTTTGTTTTTGCTTGTTTGGCTTTATTTTGCAATGAATGTGATTTCTTAGCAAGTTGAATCCTAAAGATCAATGTTTATATTTGCATGATTGATCTCTTTAGCTTCTTTCTAGTTTTTCACTCAAGGATGACCTTATATTTAACACTGCCCTATAATAGCTACTCAGAAAAAAAATTGTGAAAGAATACACTTATTTTTATTCATGTTGACAATACTCTCCACATATATTCATTAACAATTCATGGCTAGGGCCCAGCAGCTAAAGTCTTTGCCTTGCATGCACTGGAATCTAATCCCGGCTGCCTCTCATCCAGTTCCCTGCTTGTGGCCAGGAAAAGCAGTAGAGGCTGGTCCAAAGCTTTGGGTTCCTGCATCTATGTGGGAGACCCAGCCTCTGAGCTTCAGGCTCCTGGCTTTAGATCGGCACAGTTGCGGCTGCTTGGGAAATGAATCAATGGACAGCAGATCTTCCTCTCTGACTCTCCTCCTCTCTGTATATCTGAAAAAAAGAAAAATGATGATTAGCTGTTGGGTTCAGTCACATCAGGTTAGATCCATTTTGAACAAATTTCTAAGGGAAATAATTGAATACACACACCATGAAACATTTCCAACATTTGTTAAAATATATCTGTTATGTTAATATAAACATAATACAGAAGGGAACCTGCCAAAAATTGTTACCCTATGTTTTATTTGGAGAATATGACTGATGATTCTTACGGCTTGACTCCACAGGAAATTGACTTAAAAAGTGTTTTTAAGTGCTTAAAGAAGGAAAGTACAGAATAATTACAAGTTTAATTAGCTGAAATATGTAAAGACAAATCTTTTGCATTCCAAAACTGTCAGCTTTCAACTCACTTAAATTTCTTGATTGGGCTTAGAAAGTAATTAAGCTGAACTACTCCTTACTAAGCTATATTTGCATGCTAAATTGCAGTATGTTCTGTCTTATGTTACAGAATATTTGTTAGAGAGATAGTATTTCCAAAGAAATGATACAAGATCATGGATGTGCTAACATAAAAAACAACTATGGAGCACTAAGATTTATAGTATTCTTTGTGTTAACCTGTGTATTGCATTGGAATGCATTGAAAATTATAAGCTGAGAAAACTGAAGCTTGCTTCCTTAACTTACACTGCACTCCTTTCAAATCCCTTAATTTTTTCCCAAGCAAATCACGTTGTGACATTAAAGCAAAATGGGTTAAATCACTGGATCTTATACAACAGCTGCTCGGTCAAGACCCCACTCCTCTGCTCCAGATCCAGTTACCTGCTAATATACTTAGGAAGGCAGAGGGAAATAACTTAAGTATTTGAACCCCTGCCACTCATGTTGGAGATTGGGATGGGATTTCTGGCTCTTGACTTGAACCTGGACAGACCTGGATATTGTAGCCCTTTGGGGAGTGGACCAGAGAATGAAAACTCTCTCTCTTTGTTTCTGTGTTTCTCTCTATTGCTCTGCCATACTTTCAAGGTTGATTTCTTCATATAATAACACAGAAAGTAGTTTCTGTGTTGTTGCATCATTGAAACTAGGACTCTTCATAAAAGTTTCCATCTCTGAATGCTAACTACAAGCAAAAGCGCTGGATATTATACATGTACAACTAGCTGGGAAGGTACTAGACATTAGCAGGAAGAATTTGGACCCCTAGATTTTTCAAAACTGAAGGAATAAAGAATAATGCATTTCCTGAGGTTTTTGTTGCATGTGTTCCAGACTAGAAGTTGGAGGAATACTTAACGTAGAAATTCTCTCTCTCTCTCTCTCTCTCTCTCTCTCTCTCTCTCTCTCTCTCTCTGTGTGTGTGTGTGTGTGTGTGTGTGTGTGTGTGTGTGTGTGTGTAACATGTTCTAACCGAAGCCTGAGCTCACTAGGTAGGGGATTTGGAAGGGGCATCTGAACAGCCAGTAAATCTAATGTGATTCTAGCATTAGAATGAAGCAACAAATCTCCATGTTGTAGTTGGGAGTGGTGGAAATTGCCCTGCAAATGAAAACAATTAAATTCTCCTAAGGTGTGATATTAAGATATGTAGTTACCACTCTCTTGGTTTAAAGACAAAAAATTAGTTTTTGGACTTTGGAAGATTAGCAATGTGATAGTTAACATCAGTGAATGTGCATTATATTGGATTTCTGCTGGAGGAGGCAAGACAGCTTTGGCAGCAGAAATTATATGCTTACCTTACAAAACATAGTAGTGTGTGCAAGCAAATTTTCCATATATACTTTGTTGATCTTACAGAGAATCCACAGATTGAGAAATAAAGAAAGACATTTTCTAATATTACTTATTTATAAGAACTAGACAGCGCTGGAAACATTTCTCCAGAAATTGTAATTTCTGATGGAGAGATTGTGTTTTTTTTTTCCTAGGTGGAAGCTGAAACGATTGGGGGAAAGTTTCAAAACATCATTTAATTTACATAGCGAAGTCGACAATGAGTTACAGTAATGTACTTTCCTATTTTCACCCTTGCATATGTCTTCAGTTCACTGTAGTCCTTAACTAATTCTGTAAATTGAAGGTCAGATTTTTAAATTGCAAATTCCATGTTTAAATACAGAGGCAGCAATCACTATAGAAGCAATTCCACTGGTCAACAGTGCTGTCCTGTAGCTTTCCTGCTGTCATGAGGACTTGGTGACAGACACTGGTTTTTGAAAAATCTGCATCTCATCAAAATAAGTATATGTTGTACCATGTTCAATGATATAGTAACACTTTCCTATGCCACCAAGATTTTTCACTTTCTTGTCCCCAAATTTCTCCATTGCCTTATGATTATATAGTATACATAAACTAATGCAAACACATTATATCATTTTTGATGTATCCAAAAAAGTATTGTATTACTTTTGAGTTAGTATATATCTGTTTAAAAGTGAACTTTTTGGCATGGGTCAGGGGCAGACCAGGCTGAATCAGTTCACGTCATCCACTGGTAAATCCGAACACCGGAACAGAGTGTGGGTTGAGCCAGGTTCAATCTCAACAAAAGCAGTACACAACATGGAATGCCAAGGTGAGGTTGCCTGTGCCAGATGTGACCGCAGCACCCAACCAGCACGCATGAGAATCAGGAAGGGAGGGGGCAGAGTTGGCAGGGGAATAAGGGGTGGTTCCCTTGCTGGACAGCTACTCCCACTGGATAGCTTGAGCTGGGATGGGGGTAGACCAGACTAGGCAGGTCTACAACATCTGTGTGCCTCATGTGCACCAGATTAGGGAAAAAACAGGTGGGTTGATTATTCCTACTGGGCTTAGGCACAGCATCAGCTGGCAGAAGCTGGCACTGGGGTCCAATTCTGTCAAGTTAAACCACAGAACCACCTGGGGAGCACATAATCTGGGAGTGGCAGTGGCCTGGGAGGGAAATAGTGGGCTCCTCCCTCTTGGGTTACCACCCCCCACGGAAGTGCACAAAAACTAGGACAGGGACTGGGGTGGCTAGACAGACACCCAGCAATATCCGTGAAGGCTGGATAGTTGAGCTGGTTAGATGGAACTAGGCTTCAATACCCATCGATAGGTATAAGAGCCAAATGGGATGTGGGACAGACTGTACTAGTCTGCCACACATACTGATAAACCAGGGTAGGGGGTGGGCCTGGTGGGGGTTATTGTGGGTCGCTCCGACTAGGCTGCAGCTCCCGCTGGTTTATGTGAGGGCCGAGTATATGCTGGGCAGAACCAAGCTGGACTGCAAAACCCATTGGTTCCAGTGAAAGACAGGCCTGAAAACAGAAACAACCCAGCAATTGCAACCACCAGCTGATCCAGGCAATGGACTGTGCCAGTCCCTGTGCTAACTAGTGCATACAAAAATCTGGTCTGGGAACACCTCAGACAAAGTTTCTTTGGGGATCTCCCCAGTTGAGCTTCCGGACTCAGAACCTTAACCATGAAAAGACAGCGGACAGAACAAGTCAATCAACTACCTCAACTATATGTTGGCAATGAAAATACTGGGCAAACGGAGACTCTATGATGGACTATGTCAATTAGTGGATTCTCCAACAACCGCATCGTGCTTGGAGTGGTGAGAGAGGCAGCAATTCAGAACTGTTGAACTATCAAAACCACTTGAGCAAGCCCCTCAGAGCATGCTTCACATCTGGGACCTGGGGTGGGTAGGAGACTGGGTGAGGCTTCTCCCTTAAAATCCCTTTTTACATCAGATATATTAAGGAAACAATACGGAACCAATTGTTTTGCCCTTCTTCCTGTAGTGCTTGAACCTTTCTACCCTAATTACATCAAGATTGCCAATAAATAAAAAAATAAATAAAATTTTAAAAACTTAATTTTTATTTTTCTTTCCTTTGTAAATCTTGGTCAAGAGACTATCTGTCAGTCATTAGCTCTTAAGATACTTCTTACGCTATTTTCTGTTTTCTTCACAACTGCATTCCTACTTCAGATTAAGGCATGTTTTTATTTACTTAATAGATTATTTTCCTTTTTTGCAATTATTTTATGTTTTTGCTTTATATTCTTGACAAATAGTTGACACATTTGAATACTTAAATTCATTGTGACACCAATGTAGATAGTATTTGAATGTGAAATAGGTTCATGAAAAGATTAGACTCTTCTTGCTTTGCCCTTCTACACAGCTGTATCCATTATGGGAGCTAAATAAAAAATCCACAGATTTATAAAAAAGAAACATCATTAGTTGCCAATATTGACCATTGGCATCTGAAATCAGACCACTGTATCTAAGAAATTAAACTTTTGCCTTCACGTAAGCTTGATTATTTAAAACAAAAACAAATACAAGTGCCCAATGAGGAACTTGCGACTACTTACCGGGCTACATAGTGTTTTAAAGGAAGTGCTTATAATTACAAGTTCCCTTCTTCCTCAAAGCTTGGTCTTCATAATTATTCATTGTTATATAGGTTACTTGTTATCTTTATCTTCAAGTAAATTTAAGGCAGTATGATGGTTAGGTTTTCATTATTGTTTTCTGGGGTAATTTTGTTTGTTTTTTGACCAGGGATATTGGTGAATCTTACTTATTTGATCAATTTCAGAAGCTCTGTTCATTAATGCCATGCATTTATTAATGAAATTGAATTTGTGTTTTATTTTTGAACCAGTACTATGTTTCTTCACTACTCACTATGAAAGTTAATATTATAATGTTCACCAATTTGCTTGTACAATTTTTTTCTGAGCTCTAGAGATCTAAATGACTATGGACAAGCCACTACAGCTAATTAAAAAAATATATTGAAATCTATGCTTTGATCATTCACTGTATTTATAAATCATATTGCCATATTGAAACATTTTTAGTATAATTTTTCTTTTTTTTTGGAAAGCACTTATATTACATATTACGCTACTTAAATTATTTATATATTTATCATTTTAAAATGAGATTGAGAAGTGAAAAGACAACAAACTTTCTCCCTCTGGTTTACTACCCATAGTCAGCTATGGGCAGATTTGGCCCGAAATGGGACTTGAATTGTGTTTCCCATGCATGTGGCAAGTTCCCTGGTGCTTTGGTCATCACGCCTGCCTACCAGTGCTCATTTTATTGGAAGTTGGCAGCAGAGCTTAAACTCATGCATTGCAGTATGGGATATGGGTGCTCTGTGTAGTGTTTAACCATTGTACAAACAGCCTTCCCCATCTTCAGGGCTAGAAAATAAACATGGCATATATCATTTAAGATACATTGAAAATGTTAAAAGCAAGAAAATGTTTTAGTACATCACTAGGTTGATAAGTAGATGATTATTATAAATTATATATGGCATGTTTTGTGAATCCATGGTGCTGTAATTTTCGTTTTAACTTCATACCTATTGTTCACTTTGTTTCATGGCTTTTATTTAAGAGAATGTATATTGAGAGCATAAGAGAGACTATTGTATTCGTATGTGAAGATACAATGCAATATGCATCCCTACTTACAAATCAAAGATGGACTCATAATGAAACTGTTGGACATATCTAAATAATTAGATGCTGGACTGTCTGACATTTTCTGTACCAGCAATGTTGCTGCACACTTAAATAACAGACTGATGGACTTATGACTGGTTATGAAGGACTACACTATTGTAATAATATGGGGAAAATCAGTTAGGGTCTGGGAATATGGGGGAAATTCCAGACCCTTTGGAATTGTACCATAAAATGCAAAATAAAAAAATTAATTATATATGAATATGTTTAGCCTACAGGAGGTATATTCAATGGTTTTAGATAAATCTATTATCACTTTCCCTTATTTATCAAGTTCATAATGATTTCACTCAATAATTAGCTGACTTATCTAATTAACAAACTTGCCTGAGGACCTAATTTCAAAATGTCCCCAAGGATGGAGAGTAATAACTAACTGAGTTTTCAAAGCTCACTTTTTCGCCTTTGCATGTTTTGCTCAGAGAATAAGATCTTCCACTGATGCATTCTGTCCTTCCCTGTGTCACAAGGATTGAGTCAAAGTTCAGATTTCTGTTAAACCACTTTTTCTGTTGCTAGTAGCAGGTTGTTACAATAACTGTATTTGTGTATGTATGAATGCATTTTGGTCTGTGCTGCTGTGAAAAACAATTGCAAGAAATACATATTTATTTCACACTGTTTTTTAAGCTTAATGATTTTGTGATTAAGGCACCAGCATATTTGGCGTCTGATGTAGGCCTATTTTCTGGGTCACAAAGTTTTCATATGTCCTTATATCATGGAAGAGAGGAGAGTTACATCTGAGTTATCTGTGACCAGGACACAAAGCCCATGCCTGATAATTCTATCCTCTTCAGTTACTCACCTACTACAGGGCCTACGGTACTTTCTAATACAAGCACATTGGGGATTTGGCCTCACCGCATAAATTTAGGGAAATGGCATATTATGATTGTGATTTCTATTAATCACTTATTTATATGAGGTATAGAAAATGTGTTAAATAAATATATATACATCTATATAGATATATACATAATATACATATTATGTAATGCATATACCTTATTATATACAATACAATGTATATTACATTATATAATGTAAATTAATTATATGCATCTTATAATAAACATACACACACTATATATATATATATATATATATATATCAATTGGAAAAGAAAAACAAAATATTATATTGGGATATTAGCAGCTAATGTCCTCGTCTTGCATCTGCTGGAATCCCATATGGGCCAGGTTGTAATCCTAGCAGCCCCGCTTCCCATCCAGGTCCCTGCTTGTGGCCTGGGAAACTAATAGAGGAAAGCTCAAAGCCTTGGGACCCTGCACCCATGTGGGAGACCCAGAAGAGGCTCTAGGCTTCTGGCTTCAGATTGGCTCAGCTCCTGCCATTGAGGTCGTTTGAGAAGTGAATCAACGGATGGAAAATCTTCCTCTCTGTCTCTCCTTCTCTCTGTATATCTAATTTTCCAGTAAAAATAAAATAAATCTTTAAAAAGAAATAAAATATCCTAATCATGAAAAATAAAGATCTTATGTTTTTATGTCTGTTAGTTATATAGGATAGCAAATAATGTAACTTTCAAAACATTAATTAATATGAAATTTGTTTAAAATATACCTACTTGTATGGTAAGATAAGCATAGATTTGATAAGAATCAAAATAATTTTCATATTCCCATTTGATCTTAGATGAGAATGAAACTGATGAAAATGCACAAATATGAAATGTTATTTTTTAAATTCTTTAGAAAGTAAATATATTTATTTCTAACATTATACATAATTGGAAACTAACAGTTATTAATATGCAAGTTACAATTACTCCTACGTCAAGTACCGGTGAAGGATTTATTCAATAATGACCTACCTTTGTCATCACCATGTAAATGAGAGGTAGTCCTTACATTCTCAATTCCCAGAATATGAAATTAGAAATTCAAATAGCTAGACAAATGCATAACATTATATTTATTTGGCTTTGATTGAACTTTAAGTGACATGAATTGATGGAAAATAGAATACTGTGGTGCTTAGAAGTCCTTGTCTCATTTTTTGTGGTGGGGCTTTAATATTTTAAAAATACAACACACGCATACACACACAGACACTGGGAGCTTGCATATGGATTGAAGAAGGCCTGAAAAGACCGGAAGAGGCAGGAGGTAAAACTTGGAAGTGGAATTAGCAGAAATTACTACATTCAATGTGACATTTGATGAGGGGGAAGAAGTGTTTAAGTGAAGAATAAATGTGGGACCAGTTCAAATTGTTAGATGTTGGCATGAAATTTCCGTGAAAGAAGGACTGAGGAACTATTATCTACAGCAATTGGACATGAAAATGGCAAGGTAACTGACCAACTCACAAACCCAATAACTGGTCTTGAAACCAGTAGGACAAGCAAAAGAAGTTGATAGTATCCTGAAAAAAAATCAGTGACTTAATAAAAACGAAAATACCACTTCCATAACAAGATTATATATATATATATACATATATATATATACACACACACATATATATTCATGCAGATAAATCATTCACAATGTATGATGTTTGAATCTAAATATTTAGCTAAAGTTAATCATTGATAGGCATCCTTGTATCTGATCACCATACAAAAAATTCTAAATGCTTTCTGAATTTAGCCATGAGTATACTACTGGTTTTTGCATATAATTCTTCACTGCATCAAAATAAGCACTAGTAGTAAGAGGGAAATCAATTTGTGTGTACATTTTCAGTTTATTGTAATGAATCATGGTGATTCTGTTCTATTAATATGGGTGCAATAGTTAAAGTCAAGAAAATAGTAAATCAATATTAAATATTGAACATGGTATTATGGTAGAGTCTCATTTCCCTCTCCAGATGGCTGCTTGCTGACCTGTAGCAAGGGTGTTTGAGAAGCGTTCATCCTGGAATAACAGATCTGGGTGTCACAGGGTTATCTTGAGCTGGTTTGGCTTGTCATAGAATCTGAGGGATCATGGTAATCAGTGCAACATTTGTACCCTGGGAAAATTAAAAAAATTGAAGACAAACAGTGAGATCACAGCAAGTATAAAAATAGAAGGGACAGTTTCTCATCACAAGGTGTGTTTGACCAAAAAAAAAAAAAAAAAAACAACTAAAAATACAATTATAAATGAAAAGATAAATGTATGGCATGAAAATACAAACCAAAGCAAATGATTCTGTCTGTGTTCATATCAGATGCAATAGGTGATATTTTCAGTAGGGATATAGAAAAAGATTTAATCATTTATAAACTGATCTATAATCAAAACATACTTGCTATATATTTTTAATTCTAATATATTTAAAGCTGCCCTTTTAGACAAGTTGCAATTTTAAACATACATTTATGATAGTGTAACAAAATGGTTTCATGAATGTAAATATCCATCTCAATAAATTACAGACATTTCAGAAAATGAAACTCAGAGACTATAATTTTAAAATGATGAATTATTGATTTTTTTAAATGATAGATTTCATGTTATATATTCTTACCATAACAAAATGTTCAGTGGATAAAGCCTTACTTTGCACATTCTGGGATCTAATTTGTGTCCTGGCTGTTCCACTTCCCATTCAGCTTCCTGATTGTAGCCTAGGAAAGAAGTAGAGGATGGTCCGAAGGCTTGGTACTATGCACCCATTTGGAGACCAGGTAGAAGCTCCTGGCTCCTGGCTTTGGATTATCTCAGCTTTGGCCTTTGCAGCCACTCGAGGGCTTGAATCAGTGGGTGGAAGATCTTTGTATCTCTTTCTCCCTGTAAATCTGCATTTCTAATACAACATAAATATTTTTTATAGACTATGAAATATTTTCTTTTTATCTATTAGATAAACACAGGGAGACATACATTAGGAAAAATAATGAGTAAGTTATGTCAATATGGTTTTCACAAAAGAATGTGTAAAACAGCATAAAATATTGCTAAATGTTTATGTAAATTAAGGACATAATTTAAAAACCACAAAACTTGCTATAACTGCTCCTAGCATGTTTGAATCACTTGACATTCAAATAAGATATGAAAGAAGATGGAGCCAAAATCACAAATCTATAAAATGACTTTGACAAATTTCTAGGGCGTACTAACTGAAACTAAGCGTAGAAATGAATGTCCTATTACTCAAAAATTTTTATCCACAGCCAGACACATGACCAAATTGTATTTTTATGCATACCAAACATACAGACAGGAAGACTTTACAGACTCCACTTCATAAGGATCCAAACTGGAAGCAACTCCATTTTGTCAAGTGACAGCGATTTTTACATGTTTAAAATTATTTAATTTATTTGAAGTGAAATTTTGCAATACAGACTTAGGAACACAGTGATTGAGACCATCCAGACCTGCTGAGGTCTTGGCCACACCTTCAAGTGGGCGGCACCAGCATTGCCCACCCATTTCCTAACTGATTAAGAGACCACCAATGGGGAACATCTTACCTGTAGGTTCCCCGCCCAACAAGGAGGGGTCAGGGAAGGCTTAAAATCCCAAGACCCTTCCTCAAACCTTGGGTGTCTCTCTCTCCCTCCCCTTCCGAGAGGCACCCCAGCTCCTAGTTTCTCTCCGGAGGTGCCTTCCCCTTCCTCTCCTTTCCCTGCTCACCTGGTCCCTTCGCAAATAAACTTTTCTGTTTGCAACAGATTCCCAGCTTTTTATTTCTATACTAAGCTCAGGAAAGAACCCACCGCGCATTTCTGGTAACAATGAATCTTTCCCATTCTAGGCTTTGACTGTCCTGTGGTCCCCACCAACCCTTCTCCTTCTTGGGTTCTCTTTAATATTTAAATGCATACTTTTGGTTCAGTTCATAATCACAAGTTTAACACTCCATTACATAAAAATACAATTAGCAAGCAGAAACAGAAAAAAGATCATTCCTCAAGAGCACAGAAAAACTATAGTCAAATTCAAAATGTCAATCTCGCTCATAGGTCACATTTTTTTTGTGCACTGTGTATTAGATACCACAGATCTGGGAAAACATAATATTTGTCATTTGGGGACTGGCTTATTTCACTAAACACAATGGTTTCCAGTTCCATCAATTTTTTGCAAAGACAAGTTGTTTTTTTCCATGAAATCAGCCATACACAACACATTAATTAATGGCTGTATATGTGTTATGTAAAGACTACATTCATGAAAGAGAAATGAATCAGAACTGGTCCAAATGTATCAGTTTTCTGAGACTAAATATAGATTAAAATGTACAGGTTACACTGAAAAAAATATAGATGAGCCTAACTAACAATGTTAGACAGAATCCAAACATTCAAAATAGATCATAACACCAATAAGATAAATCACAGCTCTTTACAATTTCTTAGTTTCAGAAAAGGGAAAATGCAAAATTTCACATGGAACATGTTACTGTGCCAGAAAGCATAAATGTGCACAAAATATTAACCAATGCTAGAAAGTAATAGCAATAGGACAAGAGAACCAACTGCCAAGTTTTCCAGTGACCAAGGTTGGAACATTTGAAACAATGAAATAATAGCATAATATTGTATTAAATCAGTATCCATTCTGAACCATTCTTATATAAATAAATGTCTGAATGAACAAATAAATGAGGAATAAGAGCCAAATCATTCAGCCACAGGAATTCCATATAGTTTATATACATATTCTACATCAAGGGGATGTGACATAATTCCTTGTACTCATATGCAAGCTGTGCATAATGATACCCTTACAAAACAGACACTACAGAAAAGGGAGGAGAAGGGTAAAGTTATAGAGTATAAACTTGATAAACACTATTTGGTCTACCAGATTATCGGGTACAACGTCATTAGTGCTAATCACATTGGGAATGTGTTTTCTTATTATAATGTTACAAGAATGGTGCTTCATTCCAAAACCTATGATTTAGCCTAATGTTCTTAAAAAATAATGAAATCAAGCTATGGCATGGAGGCTGGGCATTTGTATTGAATAAGATCTATTCAGAAGACTACATACCATATTGCAGTATTTGGGTTCAAGCCCCGGCTCTGCTCCTAATTTCAGGTTCATGTATTAAGCATGTGTTACGGCTAAGGCAGCTGAGTCCTCCTGCCTTACTGCGCAAGACCTTGATGACTTGCTGGCATTTATGGGCTTCCCAGCACTTGGGAGTTCTCTCTGTCTTTCTCTGTCTCTCTGTCCTTCTGATTCTCAAGTAATCAGACCAGGAGGTAGGGATGAGGGCGAGTCCAGAGAAATTCTGTAAGATGAAATTAATTCTCTGTTCCATCTATAAACCATCTCTGCGTTGATTTCAATTATTGACAAAGCATCTTGCAGATGGAGTGAGGATATTCTAACAAGATGTCACTTTCAGTATATTTTGAGACAAACTTCTAATGTATCCCCAAGAGCAGAGAACTCTGAAAGGTACATCATTACAGAAAGACCCATACAAGTAACTCAACCTTAGAATCGCGGGACTTGTCAATCAGAGCTTGCTATACGAAGGGCTGCAAGAATACCATCAACGGGAGTTCCTTCCCTCCTCTCCTCACTTCTCTTCAATGTGATCATAGAGGGGCCAGCTATTCAAACTCAAACAAAGAACATGTAGTCTGAGAAGAACTCACTATACCCCTTTTCCAGTTAGATTTTTAGGTTTAGACTTTTTGGGTTTTTTTTAGTCTCAAGAGCAAGGAACATATTTAAATCAGGAATAGGATTGTAGTTTTAAAATGACACCATCATTGACTTATTATCTGACAGTGGTATTTTTTTTAAGATTTATTTATGTTCAAAGCCTGAGTTACTGAGAAAGATAGAAACAGAGAACCAGGCAGTGAGAAAGCCAGAGAGGGAGAGGGAGAAAGAAATAGGAAGGCCAGGAACTTCATTTATGTCTTCCACGTGGGTTCCAGGGCACAAATATTTGGACTATTTTTTGCTGCACTTCCCAGGCAACAACTGGGGGCTGTATTGGAAGTGGAATAGCTGGAACATGAACTGGTATCCATACAGGATACTGGGGTTGCTGGTGACAGCCACACGCACTCTGCCACAACTCTGAGCTGGAAAAAGTAGTATTTTGAAAAAAAATATTCTCAGAGAAATTTTAATTGAATAAAAATAAGTTTCTCTTTTTAACTCATTTAATTTGCCCTATTAAGTATCATTGTAATATGCTCCTTAGTACATATTATGACTGAAATTTGTGTTGATTTAATTTGTTAGCAATCCCTCATCTTGGAGCCTTGAACATGTTCTAATTGCAGCTCTTTTGGCTTCCACATGTACATTTCCATTCATTTTCTTTATGATCATGAATTACAACATGGTCTGCTGCTAAGAATAAAAAGTTTGAAAGAGGCTGGGTTTAAGATAATACTTCACACCTGGTGATCATATGTGAGACTATGGCTATTTGACCCTGTGGCAGCTATCTAGATTTTTATAACATGACATGCCAATCTTGAAGAATTTCTACAGTCTCTTCATTTTCTCTACATTAAATGAGTAGCCTGATAATAAATCATTAGTTTTAGTTTTGCAAAATAAACCTACAACACATTTTGATGTATACATATGTATGTATATTGTGTAAGTTTAATGCATATAAATATCTGTATGAGACTGAATAAGTGTTGTGACTCATGTTGGAATGCACCTGCAATTTTTGGATATCACCAATGTCAGATTATTTTGAGATGGTGGAACATGATTTTAACTGTGAAACATGCATTTGAAAGTCCCAATACAATGAAAACCGAAAACTCAACTTGGTAACCCAATGAATGCCCTTCGATGATTAGGCCCAGAGCATGTTCCACATTCTTGTGAGCCAGGAGAGTCAGGTGATGAACGTTTGCTAGGATAATGAGAAGGAAGTTGAGGCAGCAGCAGAATCTATATATGTCAGCTGTTTTTTTGTTATTGAGGAAATTAGCAAATGGATCAAGAGAAAGAGGTAATGAGAAAGACATCTTTAAAGACACACATAATTTTGGGGTTATGATATGCTAGAAGTAGTCAAGTTGAAGATTCTTAGAAAAGCACATATAAGCAGAGATCACGCCCTGCACGAAGCACACGTGGCAGCGTTAGTCTTGACAAGTCCAGTTCCAAGTAACAGGAGGTAAGTCCGGCACGGAATGCTCTTCCACCTCAGCACAATTTGTGTGGAAACAAAGTCTATGGCTCTGTAACTAATAGCTCCTATCTTATCCATTAAACTAAAAAAAATGACCATCCACTGATAATCATTATATTGGTCTCAGTAGTGAGATGGTTTTATAGACTTACGAGAAGGAACAAAAAGGTAAAATAATTTTAGTAATTTTACTTCTCTATACCTGGGGACCAAATTCAGCTTTTCATGATACCATGAATAAATCTACCTGTTCAAATGTTTCATACATCTTTGATTTAGGCATTGAGACATTTCTTCAAGTGGTGCAATGCTGTAACAGAACTGCAGATTTTCGTCTATTAAAATGTGATTGTAAATGCATTAAATTAAATGGAAATAAAACATGTCCAGTCCAGTGTTGCCTAATGTGTAACAAATAGGGCAAAAATGGGCGTTGGTCTGCTTGAAATTAAAACCAGAAATTGGGGCAATTTCATAAAAAACAAGATAACTCAAGAGAATCATATTACCAAATATTTGAAACTACAAATGTTATGCTTCAGGATTTCTTTTTTTGGTTCAGTATTTTAAAAGTCGTAATATTGCTAAAATCCGTTTGATTTGGAGCACTTCTTAATTTGTTAGCAATCCCTCATCTTGGAGCCTTGAACATGTTCTAATTGCGGCTCTTTTGGCTTCCACGTGTACATTTCCATTCATTTTCTTTATGCAGGCAGTTTTCAGAAACATCCATAATTGCATCTAATTGCATGAGTTGTAAATTCAGATTGCAATGATTAAAAAAAATCTTTTGTTTTTTTGTCTACAAGCCGTATCTCTTCTACATCAAAATTTGTAAAAAAAAATAATTAGATGTTAAAAAGAGATTAAGCTTCATATGTTAGAGCAAGATGAGTTCTAAGGTCCTACTGAAATATTATTTTGAAGCTAAAGCAACATTTCACATAGATTCTGTTTTGGTGTGGAAAAGAGCTCATCCAAGAGTCTCTAAAACTGTTAATATAGTGATATCAAATGCGTAGTATGTTGAGGAGACAAATTTGAAGGTCATTTCCAAATAATCCCCTATATGAGGCTGGTTATCGTCAGTCTTAAAAACATCCTTGCAGTACATGTTTAGAGAAGGAATATCTAGGTATATGGATATAGTACATATGTTATCATGTAACAATACTGTCACAATGCAAGATGAGAATTTTAAGGAATATGTACCAAAATATTTTTTTAAAAAGCTCATTTTCTCCCAAGATCCTAGGCAGTCACAATAGAGCTTCCTGGCAGCGTCAAGCAGCAGGAGCCAGCTAATGAGGCAAGTCATCCGTTATCACTGCCGTGCTTAGCCTGATTTAGTTATCTGAATCAGAATGACAGATTCAGGAGGAAGGCTCCTGGGAACTTGACTGAAAATGTTATGTTGATGTAACTATGCATTGATCAGTCTAGTGGAGTGCTTCTTAGTCTCCATGCCAACAATAAAAAGAAACACAGAATACTGGGTTAAAGGGCATGGTTTAGGAAAACGGATATTGGGCAAGATATTTTCCTTATAAACAGGCTGAGTTAAACATAGAAATAAGCTTCATGCCCTGACCAACTCAGGGGTTCTCAACGCATTAGAGGTTTTATAAAGTAATTTCAGCTTGTCAGGAACAATTTTCATCTTTCCCTTTAGGATTACTTATAACTTTAGCTTTTGCAACTATAACCCATCTTATTGGAAGCTTATTAACTTTATTCCAGTGTGGAAACTGAAAGAATTAACTCTTTCTGTCCTCTCTTAATCCCCTACTGTTCCCCAAAGCAAGTAGTAGAAAGGAGTTTTTGAAGTGCATTTGACATGTTAGGCATGAATTTAAGATAAAAGAAGTTTTAAAAATAAGAAAACAAAAGCAGCCAAATTTAAAAAGGGGTGTAAGTTGTTGACAAATAGCTCTGTCTACTATCTTTTGAGAAAGATTTTTGATATTTTTGATCCGTAGGCTAGACAGATTCTTCTTGCTATGGGAACAACATCAACATTCAAAAAACAGCACAAAAGGACACAACAAAAGCCACAAACGATGAATCAATGAGTTCTTTTTTAAAGATAGTATAGCTTATTGCACAAACTACTTTTAATCAAAGGTAACAGAACTGGGAACAGTTGTTTTTGTTTGATTTTGTTCCTGGACACATGCATTATTTTCATTATAGTATATAAATAGAATTAAGAATAGAGAAACTCACACATATTTTTCTACTGGATGTGTCTAGTTTATTTTATGCAAAAGAGTGGAAATGCACAAAACAATTTTAACTACTTCCCTGGAATCATTTAAGTTGATTTTGGTATCACATTAGGATTTAACAATTTTCTAAACTGATCCGATTTAATGCTTTTTAAAAAAATCTCACTTTTCTTGGTCTTTCAATCAGCCTCTCTACATCTCCAAAACATAGTACCCAGCTGTATAAATGAATGATACAAGGGCTAGCAGGGAGCCAAAACCCTAATTTTAACCACATGCTGGAAAGTAGGAGAATGTATGTTTTATCCAAGTTCTTTTCTTCTTTCCTGAAAGGGAAATGTGCGTTTGTTGATTTTTCTCTGGATCTCTGATTTGCATAATACAAGCAGAGGATGGTTATAACGATAAGCAAGCAGTCAGGACTTCACGTTGCATCTGTGGATGTTTAAAGGTCCCGACTTCCCCGTATCTACTCACAATGCATAGATCTCCAGTCATCCTTTAAAACCTTCAGAAAATGCTCAGGCTTGTGGGAACTCACCAGGCAGGTGTAGGTGAAGCCAGATGGACCTGGATGCTTGCTGCTGTTCTTCATGCTGCTTTGAGCACAGGTTTTCTTGTGGTTGTCTGTGTTGACTTTGAAACTCAATCCTCAGCTACCGATCACATTCACATACTATATTAAAGGTCCCTGGATCCCTTGGCAGGGAAATCAGAAATAAGAATGAAGTTCTGAATTTCTGTTCATTTCTCTCTCTCTCTTTCTCTTTCTCAGACTATTTGTTTTGGTTGGAAAGTCAGATATACGTAGAGAAGGAGAAACAGAAACAGATCTTCTAACCACTGGTTCATTCCCCAAGCAGCTACACCAGCCGGAGCTGAGCTGATCTGAAGCTAGTAGCCAGGAGCTTTTTCCTGGTCACCCATGCAAGTGCAGGGTCCCAAGACTTTGGGCTGTCATTAGCTGCTTTCCCAGTCACAAGCAGGGAGCTGGATGGGAGGATGGGAGGTGGGGCTGCTGGGATGGAAACTGGCACCCCCATATGGGATCCTGGCATGTGCAAGTTGAGGACTTTAACCACTAGGCTACCAAGCTGGGCCCCTGTACATCTCGTAAGATCTTTGTATTTGCTCTCATGGCCATGGCATTTTTGTTATTCTTAATTTTCACTGTATTCCTATTATCTTCTGCCTGACGCTCTTATCTTACTCCAAATCCTTTTGAAACTCCTCTGGGATTCACTGAGTCCCAAGGGCTTCTTTATTTTGACACATATATTCATATTTTTAAAGCATTCACTAATAGCACATTAGATGTCTTTTTGACATTGACCCCATGGAAAGCGCTGAGAAATATTGAAAGTAGGTAAGTTCCCAGCTAATGGAGCCAAGCCACCAAGTAAATTAAGTTATAAGGCAATGGGAATAAGATAAAAGTCATCATGTTTTAGTTCCCTGTAGCTATCTACTTAAGTGATAAACTCAGAGCAGTGTTCAAAGTAAAGCAAACACATTGTGGGGGTGTGGATTCTCCCTGGAATGCAGAGAACTTGAGTTCCTGGACAGAGCACTCAGTTTCAGATTCAGGAGTTCACGCCCCTGCTGATGTACCCCAGCGAGCAAAGAGGAAAGCAATATGGCGCTGCAAGCCCCGTACTCCATGGTGATTTCTGTGAGAATCTGCCAATGTGAGAAATCTAGCTGAGTTTTATCGTTTTTGTTATATTTTTATTTTGAAGTTTTGAATTTTGTGGTACAATTTAGAATTGACTGGGATTTGCCCTCAAACTCCCACCCCTGACAGATTTTCCCCATGTTGCTACGACACAACAGTCCTTCATAAGGAGTCATAATTTCATTTAGACTTTTTCTCTTTTTCAATTTTAGAAATCACATCTGATCCCTCAAAATCTCTTTCTTAATTTTCCCTCAAATTATTTCAAATGAATTATGTGTTTTTCCTATTCTGTAATAATATCTGTCCTTCTCCCATTCTGATCTCTTCCCTTCATCCTTTATTTCACTATCTACAGGAACAGATATTTTGTATTCTGTCTCTGTTACTACAAAAGATTAATGTATTTATCCCTCTTAGGCTCATGCTTAAATGATGGATGAAATCAAGCTGGAAAGTTAGTGGAATACACACATTTTAGTAGATTTATAGTTAGAATCTCCACAAATATCAGAAATTCCCAAACAACCTATTCCTTGAGCTACTATGATTTCATGCAGAGGGATTTTAAAGAGCCACATAGTCTTTGCTGTACTAAAACATCTAGGGAATCTTCATTATTCTAGGTTTTAGGTAGCTTCATGTTCATTTTGACAGCAAGTTAAAAATTGTCAACTATTGCTGTCATTCCTCAGCTACCTATTTAATGGCAGCCTAACCCTGACAATTCACACGCTGAACAGAGAGCACGTGACTCAAAATGCAAAATACATCGATCAGTGCTGGCAAGCTGAAGTCAAGTTCATGTTTATTCTTGTGGAACTGTTTTTTCAGAGAAGTAGAGTTATCAAAAACCACTGTGAAAAGTATTTGGAGTGTGAAACATTAATGAGTTAGCTACAAGGTTTCTTGGGACCAGAGTCGTTGTGTGGTGGGTTAAGATTTGTGCCAGTATCACATATTGGTGAACTGGTTCAACTCCTGGCTGCTCTGCTTCTTATCCAGCTTCCTGTTAGTGTGCCTCTGCAGAGAGTGGAAGATAGGCTGGTAATTAGGATAGACTTCCTTGCTTCTGCATCTGCCCTGGCCCAGACCTGACTGTTGAGACAGACCACTTGGGCTGTGAATCAGTGATACAAAATATTTGTCTCACACTCTGTCCTCCCCCGCTCTTTTTAGCCTTCATACATTTTGCTCATTAAAAAAAAATATGTCTTGAGCACAGGTGTTGGACTCTGCCATCATTCATATGTACAATCTGAGATTCACTTAAATAGCACAATGATGGACTTATGATGGATTATGAAGTACTATAGCATTGTAATGATATAGGGAAAATCAGTGTGTGTGTGTTGGGAGGGCAGCTGAGGATTTGGGGAGAGAAATCCCAGAGCCTACGAAATTGGTTATAAAATTAAAAAAAAACTAACGTAACATTACATATTTAAAATTAAGCATTTTTTATTTAGAAAATACAAAAACCAGAGGAAAATAAGTCAAATGAGCAAAATATATGAACTGCTGTGATTTATTAAATGAGAAGAGAAACACGTGCCTAAAAATGAAAAAAATCTAAGAGAAAAGCTGCATGCATTTACTAGGTTAGGGAGATATTTTCAAACTGTCTATCTGGTCACTGCTCATCTTTCACTTGGCCTCACATTTTGTCCAACACACAATTTGACTTTTATGACTCCTCGTTCATTCATCTTTGGAAAACGTCACCTGAATGCGTTATGTTACCCAAGAACATCAGTAAACCAGTCTAGATAAAAAAGAAAGAGATCTGATAAAGATTGACATAGTCTATCCAGAATTTGTGATTTTGAATACTCATTTGAGAACCACAGAACAATATTTAAACTTAATGCAGCAGAGAAGGACTCACTGAGTTTAGCAGTTGTTCAAGTTATTAGTGTCGCTTCCTTATGATACTTCATGAGATCCTTGAAGTCTGAATCTGTTTCTTATCACCTTCCAGATATGGTGAAAACAATCAATATTCTGTCTAACATTGTGTGTTCAATTGCACTTTTGATCCACATCTTGGGTGTGATTATTTGCATGTGCTGCGGACACAGCATGCCCACTTACTTTCTCACTCCTTTTTTTGTTAAAAAGAAACAGTTATTTTTCTTAAATTGCTCCCACACTTGTTAATTCCTCAGTTTCAATTTATCAATTCATGTTTTGTATTCAGTATTTTCAGAGGGAAAAGGGAAAATGTACTGACAGATATTTTCCTTGGAGGTTTTTGGTTTAGGCTCTTAAACAAAAAGAATACTGGTTTAATGGTAACTGAGAAGCCAGAAATATTCTTCTTGGTCTCTGAGTATTGAAAATGACATATGATAGTGTATGGTGTCATGTAGACTCCTCAAATCCCAATAGAATTTCAAAGACTTGAAGCCAGCCATACACTGCTTTTTCTGCTGCAGGAATGTCATTTTAAATATTCACACTTGATGGTCCTCTGTCGAAAAAATACCATATTAAACCTTTCTTTTATCCTCGTAGGTGGAAGAACAAAACAGCGAAAACTGAAGAAAAGCAATTTGGGGAATAGGAAGATCCAAAATTGCAATTGACTGTATACATATTCCTCTCTCTCTCTCTCTCTCTCTTTCTCACACTTTCTCTTTCCCTCCCTCAATCTGTATGGCTTTAGCCTGAAATATTAAACGCATTCATCAGCTGTCTAGTCTCAAAATTATTACCGAACCCTTTATGATAATTCAACTGTGCACAGTGAGTTTGGCTGCTCAGTTTTGTGAAGAGTGAATATGAACAATTGATTCTGGTTAATGGCGTGTGGGTTAAGAACATGTTTAGAACATATATGCTCTGAAGGTAGTAACATCAATTGGCTGTCAGTCTTCATGTCAGGACAGAAAATATTTCAAAAAAGACTGTTTAAGTAGCTATAAAATCATTTTATTAATTTCTGAAATTTTGTCTGAACTACAAATTTGGGAATATCTTGGGAATAACAAGCAAAAAGGTATGCACAACGACCATGCCACTTTGTTTTTCTGTTTTGTTTTGTTTCTGGCTCTGATATTGCCAACTCTATCACTCTGTGTCACCTATACAATCTCTGGGTGCCCTTTGATTTGTATTTCATGTGAAAATGATATTACATTTAGACAAATGTTTAATACCTGCATTGCTTATTTCAAAGAAGCAGACATCTACTATCCTATGAAACATCAATTCCAAGGTCAGAATTATTTCCCTTTTAAAATGCATCGATTAAGGGCAAATGACTCTCTCAAGAAAAGTACAAACTGAAAACAATTTCTCACAGGGTCACAAAATAACTTATAACTCAAATAATCAAAATTTTAACAATCTTTTCCTTTAAAAATAGTTATTTTGCCCTGTAGTTATTATATAAAGCAGTATAAATCTGGAATTTGTAGCAAAATGACCAACAAACCTCTGCCCTTAATCCTAGTGAGTTCTGGTTTCTTATTTCCTTCCATCAGTAGGGTTCAGAGTCACAAACTCAATTGTCATTTAATGTTCCTAAATTAAGCATATATTCAGTACAAGATGGCTAGAGCATGACAAAGTTGGTCACATTTTCCACACCATTTACTTCAGCGATATTTTTTCAACATTCTTGGAACTGCCATTTCTTGTAAATGTTCTTAATTCTCTTCTTCAAGTTAATAGTCATTGCTTTTCAGTATGAAATATATCGCAGAAAATTATAAAAGCTACAAGGTATGAAACAACTGTATTTATGATACTTAGATATTTTTCAGTAAGTTGTTATTAAAATGAACTCTATGCAAGATATTAGGGTTAAAACTGAGAAAATTGGCAAATAAAGCATTGATGAAGTCCTTCAGGAATTAATAATTCTGAACTCTATCTCTAAAGTATTAAAGTGTTTTGTGATTCAGGATGAGTAAGTAGGTATCTGGCTAGCCCTTCTGGCCTGGAAGTCTGCAAGGGCCAATTGTAAGTCTATCATCTTACTTTAGCATTCCAAACCTTCTCCTTCCCAAGAGGCTCCTGCTCCTTCTAGGTCCTAAAGGAGGATTCCATGCGAATATGGAAGTTAAGGAACTTGTGGAAGCAATAGAAATTTCCCAGATACTTTTATGCCTATAGAAGCACCATCTTCTACCCTGTACTTCAGAAATGTAGAGGGGATAAAAAAGAAATACAGAGGGAGGTGTTCGCTCACCTTGGAGCGCAGCTGGAGGCGCTCAACAGATGCATCCTCCCGCTTCCTCTCTGCCACCTGTTCCCCCTTGAGGAAGTTCTCTGACCCTCTCTTAATCATTATTTCTATGTGTTGGTGGCTCACACACATGATTGCTCATTTTCTTTCTTAGTGTTAAGTAAACTCTGTCCCTATCTGTAAACCTTTTTATGCACTTGCTTTTCGAATGTCTTTGTGTGAGACAAAAGATTGAAAAAAAAAAAAAAAAAAGACATCCATGTCCACATCAGATTGTGACTCTCTCAGAGGCAGCAGATGGAGAGTCGAAACCCAACTCCCAACTTGGCCACAGTCTCCCAGGCTGTGGAGAAACCACCGTGGTTGTTTCTTAAAAGTTTCTCTCTCTCTTTTTTCTTTGTTTACTCTAGAGTGGCAAATGGGCCTTTACACTTGTAAATCATATGCTGTGCTTTTAATACACACAGGTACATGTCAAGGGCTGCATACTGTTAACATGTAAGGAATGCTAATGTAACACAGGGAGAGAGCATGTTCATTGCTGGCTAGCTATCAGTGATGTACAACTGCCCACAGGTGGCCCCAGTGTGTTTCTGGAGTTGGTCTTTTATGACACTGGTAGGCTACTAGTCCTGAGTCCTCATGAATGAAATTTATGGGAATAACTTTAAGTTTCATTTTAGATTATAATATTTCTTCCATACTTAAATGTAGTTTTTTTTTCAGCTCCATCGTTTGCCTGTGCAGAGAGGAAAGGGGAAAAAGAACTATTACTTTACTTAATTTCTATAACTGAGGAAAGGGGTACGACTTCCAACTATGGCCGAGGTTCATCATCTGGTGTAGGGAGCACCCTCTTTTGACAGAAGATGAATAAACATTTCATGTGCCAAAATAGCCATGGACAGTCCGGTCTAACAGTGCTTGCTCTTCTGGCAAATACCATTGTTTCTCTTTCTCTTGGTTTCTTACCTTCAGTTCAATACTGGCATCATTCTGGAGCATAGAATTCAGGAATGAGTTTCATGGGCCCCGCAGTCCAAGGATCCCAAACATGGTGGTACACATGCCCGGAAAATATTTGAAGTGCTACAGCCTCACAGTTCAAATTGGATTCTACTGAGTTGCAGCCCCATTTGTTTATGAGAGGGGAACAGAATTGCCTAGATGATTACAGCTGTTCTGTTTCCTCCTGTGTGTGCTTTCTGTAGCCATATTGTTGTCATGGTAGAGGTGCATATCAGCATATTGGAACCAAACTGTATTCTAAATGTGGATTTAAGTTTGTGCACTGACATCAGTCTTGCTTAGACTCTAGGTGTGGGTGCAATGACTCCTGATGGCATGAAATCCCTGGGAGTGACAGTACGGGTTTCCAAGGACATTTCGCAGTACATAGAAGCATATCAGAATCAATCTCTCAGGTGCACTTTAATCATGTCCTCTGATAAGGCTGAGACCCAAATTGGTTACAGTAGGTTGGCCTGGTGGTAAAAAACCACTCCTTAAATATTTTGAGCACTGGGAACTTGATTGAAATCTGAGACAACACCCATATTTAGGGCAACCTGCAGAAGTGCCATAAACGGGGTTGGAACGGGACACTCAATATGCACTGCAAGGAGATTTTGAGATTCCAAATCTTATCAAATATGACAGGTTGAAGTAACATGTCTCATATAACTGAGCTTGCAGGTAACTATGTCAGCTTTTGTCGTCTTAGGTACTGCAAAGAGTTTTTAGTCATGTATAGAGACTCTGTACTCATTCCTATGGTCTCCTAATGGTAGCTTCAGAAACTTGACACGGGGAACTAAGTTCCCATTAAATGGATGATTAGGACAGCATTTCAAGGCATATCTAAGGAGCAAAGGGTGAGTCTGATGTGGGAAGTAGTGCCAATAGCATGCTCAGAAAATAAACAGAGGTTGTTAACAAGTACCACCCAGTGTTCTCTCTGAATCAGCACTGTAGGCATTGTGGTCTAGCTATGAGTTTATCATGTGTGGAATGCAGAAACATTTGTGTAAGGAGTTTCCCTGTGTTAAGTTTCCACAGACTCTCACACTCACATGGAGTCCAAGTCCCCAGTACAAGTGAAGTGGTCGCTGGGAAAGAAACATTCCCCTTTTCTGAATGAAGGACTCCCACGTCTCTCAGGGCCTTATCTAAAGAATGATGGGGATGGAGGATTCCAGAGGCTTTCACAGTCTAGGCATCTCATATCGAGTCCTGGAGGATGACACAGGTGGGAGTGGTAATTTGTTACATTGATACAGGTGTCCCGGTGTACTAGCTTCCATGCAGTGCCCCAGTTTGCAAAAAATATTATTATTTGGTGTTGACAGTAAACCTTTCTCTCAAGCGTCTTGCAATCAGGAAAATCCAGAAAGTTAATATTCACATTCCAAATATGCTTTCCTTGTCTTTATGTACATGAAACAGTTTAGAGTGAAAGAAGCCCACTCACTACCAAAAAACTCTTCCATTAAACCTACAAAGGAGGTGTTAATTCTCTTGGAAGCCTCTGGAGGCGTCTGTTCTACATTGCCGGCAGCATCAGGAGATAGGATAGCTATTTTAGCAAAAAAAAAAAAAGAAAAGGCAATAGCAGATGAGGCAGCAAAAAAGAACTGCTGAACAGGAGATTTTATAAATGGCTCTACATCTCAGCCCACACAGGTTACTGAAAATCCTTACTACACTGACACTAGACTTAGCGATGATGTTTTTCTAAAGATAACATGGATGGGGCCCGGCGGCGTGGCCTAGCGGCTAAAGTCCTCACCTTGAAAGCCCCGGGATCCCATATGGGCGCCGGTTCTAATCCCGGCAGCTCCACTTCCCATCCAGCTCCCTGCTTGTGGCCTGGGAAAGCAGTCGAGGACAGCCCAATGCATTGGGACCCTGCACCCGTGTGGGAGACCCGGAAGAGGTTCCAGGTTCCTGGCATCGGATTGGCGCGTACCGGTCCGTTGTGGCTCACTTGGGGAGTGAAACATCGGATGGAAGATCTTCCTCTCTGTCTCTCCTCCTCTCTGTATATCTGGCTTTCCAATAATAATAAAATCTTAAAAAAAAAAAAAAGATAACATGGATGGGGGATTTAAAATTGCAAGGTCCAGTGACCTCTCGGTGTCATATTATTAAGGTAATACATAAGGAAATATATCACTCTACTCATCGAAAAAAAGAAACCCCGGTGCAAGTAGTTTCTTGGGTTTTGGAAGGAAGGGACGCATATAGTTGTAAGGGAAGTAATTGCTCCTCTGTTTACAAAATACCCACACTGATCACATGAGGCTAATCCATCTGCTTATGACTGTATAGAAAAGAAGTCACTCAGGTAAGAAGTGGCAAATAGATTGTACTACAAAACCCATAGCAAATCACTGCAAATACCTGCTAGTCCTTAGCGATACTTCCACAAGGCAAATAGACGCTTTTCCTACCGAAACCTAAAACCAGACAAAACAAACAAAAAAAGCATAAGGGTTATATAAAAGCTGCTAAATGAAATATTTTCTGATTTAGCCTCCCATACTCACCCCAAAGTGACAATGGGCTGGCTTTTAGGGTCTAAAACCAGCACACAGCCACTGCTCCAGGAAGCTCATTTTAGGACCTCTATCAAATGGTGAAAGTGAGTAATTTAAACACAGTCTTCAAAGAATTCTGGCTAAGATTTGCCAAGAGACAACAGAACTATGGCTTCAACTACAGCCAATGATTGTCATCAGTATGAAACTGACACCGAAGCCTGCTTTACAACTTGGTCCATTTGAACTTACATAGGAAACCTTTCATTACTTCTGACATCTCCCTTGATTCAGAAACTCAAGGTCAGATAAAGCACACTAATATAAATCTGTGACAATAGGCTTTTGTGGAGGTCAGAAATAAAATCCCCCCAATGCCAAATCACAAAATTCCCAAACAGTGTATTTCCTTAGGATACAGTGCTTTCCTAAAAATGTGGAAATAAGTGTCACTACATCCTAAATGGCAGAAACCCTAGATAGCATTACACGGAACTCCTAAAGTTAGGTTATAGGGCATTCTAAGCTGGGGACAGTTGTTCAGAATTCAACTTCCATCCCTTGTGTCTTCATAGGTATACACAGAAGTTAAATTGTCTGCTCTTGTGAGTCATTCGGTGTCATTTGAGTCATCAAGGACTCAGATACTACTTCAGAAACAAAGCAGAGAAAGACAAGTCTTGGCTTTTGCCAAAGCAGATCTGTGCACATTCTGCAGGCGTGTTTCGCCCACCCCATATCCAGCTTCTCTCCGTAAGTGCTTCCTAGCAGTAGACTCCGGTTAGTGCTTTCATCATGATAGGAAGGAATCCTGCTTATATGTCATGAAACCATTTTTTAAAAAGCTGCCATTTGGGCAATCTAGCTCATACCTCATTAACTTGCACAATAAGTATTCAAGTCTCTGAATGCTGTATCCAAGATATTCATGGATAACACCCAGCCCTAGAGTACACAATAATAGATCAAGGAAGGTCACGTGCAGTTATTAACAGAATATGTCACATTTTCACTATCATCAGTACAGTTGCTGAAAAAAAGTCTCTGTATATGCTGCCTAAATTGTTTTATCACCTGAGCAGGTGATGTTTGTCAGCCCCACTGTGTATCCTTTCTAAAGACAGATTTCACCTGTTGTTAAAACACAAAATCCAATTACACAGATACAGAGTGACAAGCTTGTTGCTTTCAGAATCTGACAGTTTTTTTTTTTTCAGGTAACAATGGATTGTTTCAGGATCCACAATAATTTCCAATCTTCCAGCTCATAATGCAGATCCATTAGATGAGATTGGTAGAGAAGTATGTAACTAGGATAGGCAGGACCCATGACCCTGATCAACAGAAAATAAACACAGGTGAATCAGCATCCCTCTAAGCTTAAGGGCGTGGGGATTTCTAAGCAGAGAATTATATGGGAATGATCATATAGCAGGCTAGAAAGATGTGCTGAGCCAGAAATCTACAAGGCCCAAATGTAATTCTATCTTCCTACTTGTCACTCAAAATAACCACCTTCCAAGTTGTACCTGCTTTATCCAGGACCGAACAAGGGACTAAAGTAAAATACAAAAATTAAATTCCATGTGCATCTTGTGAAGGCATCACAGATTTCCAGCTGCTGGATCTGGCATCATGGATCAGTGGCTAAATCTTTGCCTTGCACATCTCAGGATTCCACACGAACACCAGTTAATGTCTGGGCTGCTCCACTTCCTGGGAAACTATTAGAGGATGGTCCAAACCGTTGGAACCCTGAACCCTTGTTTGAGATGCAGAGAAAGCTCCTGGCTTCAGAAGGCCAGGCAGCCACTCAGCAGGTGAAGCAGTGATGGAAAATCTTTCTCTGTATCTTTCCATCTCTGGAAAATTTGCTTTTCTAATAAAAATAAATAACTCTAAAAAAAAAACACTCCAGGAGCTTTCATATCTGTAGAAACACCACCCATAACTCACAAGACGGTACGGCAGAAGAGCTCAGTCACCATGGGTCATGGTTGGAGGAGTGGCAGAGGTTCAACTGTCCTCTCTTTCCCATGCCACCTTGCTTCAGGTCATCCTCTGTACCACTCATAAATGGTATTGTTTTATGCGAAGCAGACCACATTCATTTTCTCCCTAATCGTTAACTGAATCCTATTCCAGTTTTGGATTTAGACATGTCTTCAGTTGGGATGCTTGTCTCTGTGTGAGACAAGAGTCTGGAAAAGAATGAATGCCACCACGCCCATATCATTGCAATAACCCCGTACTAAATGTGGATGACGTTTATGTTGCTGATATACAACTGAACCTGCCTGTGATTGGTGACTGGTTTGAGTCACAGAAATGGGTTCTCAGAATGAATTCACACAGAAAAGATTCATGAGCAGGTTTCAATTAAGAAACAGATGGTTTTTCTTGACTCAAAGTATCTTAGAAAGCTTGAATAAAACTAGCGTTTAGATTTAGAGTTACAACCTGAATGCATAAAGACTGTTGAAGTCACCATTCCTATCCCTATTGGAAGAAACAAAAAATACTTGCATAGAGTGAAAATCTTGGGCTTTCAAGGAAAATTAAATGGTAAAAATCTGAAGACATCTTTGTAGCAGAGAATCACAGGTGATGTATCAGCTCACCTGAAATCAAAGTTCTGTAATTCTATTGGCACACAAAAAAATTTAATGGCAATTTTGATGTACTTCAGAAAGCTGATGAAAAATCCTGGCATCACCTACAGTTAGAAAAAAAAAACACTGTTTTGTTTGAAAGTCAGAGTGAGAGACAGAATGAGACACACACACACACACACACACACACACACACACACACACACACACGGAGAGTGATCCGCCATGTTCTGATTCACTCCCCAAGGGGCCAAAATGGCCAGGAATGTGCCAGGCCAAAGTCAAGAGCCACAAGCATCTCCTGGATCTCACACATTCATGGCAGGGTTTCAAACACTTGGGCCATTTTATCTACTTTTGCAAAGCAGTAGCATTGAGCTGGAACGGAAGCAGAGCACTCTGGACAGGATGAGATGCTGGGGGTCACACGGCTGCTTTCACATGCTTTCACCCAAATATGTTGACTTGTTTCTGTGATGTTCCACACCAGTTTACATATATATTAAAGCCAAGAAGATATGATTGTCCTAACAAAAAAAATGTGACAATGTAATCATTTGCAAATACACCCAGACCATTCTCTATGACAAATTACTTTTCTTCAAAACAAGTCTTTAGGGCCCAGTGCAATAGTTGAGAAGCTAAAGTCCTCGCCTTGCACACGCCAGGATCCCATATGCCCATAGGTTCTAATCCCAGTGGCCCCACTTCTCATCTATCTCCCTGCTTGTGTCCAGGGAAAGCAGTCGAGGATGGCTTAAAGCCTTGGGACCCTGCACTTGCATAGGATGCCTAGAAGAAACTTTGGGCCCCTGGCTTCAGTTTGGTTCAGCTCTGACAGTTGCAGTCACTTGGTGAGTGTATCATCAGACAGAAGACTTTCCTCTGTATCTCTCCCATCTCTGTATATCTGACTTTCAAAACAAAACAAAACAAAATAAAGCAAGTTTTTACTAAAGCCTTATCTCATCTCATCTAGGGGAAAGGGAAGTACCTCTAATCTTTTAAAGTTACAGAAGGGATAACTAGAAGCTAACAGACATGTGAATGTTACAACCCAGGTACATCACTCAACTAAAATGCTGACAAATTATTTTCACGTTAGTGAATACCTTTTCCCCATTAAACTACATATTTCCCTTAAAAGTAAACAATAACCTATATTGGATAAAGATGAAACAAATACAGATACAGTTTCTGGTTAGAAAGCAGTACATAAGTAATCTCATAGGCAAAAGGGAAGACATATATTAGATAAAACTGACCACAGTACTAATGTTTACAGCAAATATTAGCACAGCTCCAGTTTTTATTATATGAACACATCAAACCATGTCAAATCTTCAACAAGAAGTTCAAAAGCATGCTAAAGACATGAAAAATACTGCGTGACAAGATGAAGAAAGCATGCGAACCAGCCTCAGAAATATCTTACGTCTTTGAATGGTGAGACTTTTTGTTAAATGCACTTATGATTGGTATGTGAAATCCTATAGGGGACAGGGTGTATCATGTAAGAACTCATCGGTAATGTAAGCAGAAATATGGAACCTCTAAGAAATAATAATTTAAAAAAAAAACACTCATTTTCCAAAACAGAATCAGAACTGAAAAATGACGTTGCTAGGCTGAATAGTGCCAAGGACAGAATTAGCAATTTAAATGTCAATAGAACATTCCCAAACAGGAATATGAGTGATTGTTGTGTAGTTATCAATAACATGATTCTAAATTGAAATGGAAAGGCCTGACACACAGAGCAACAATGATAAAAGGGATGAGAAGTCATACTGCTCAGCTTTCCATTTATTGTATAGTCCAGTAATGACAGTACTGCGCAGGTTAACAAATGGCCATCTAGATTCAATGAATGACCTTTAATTTGCTTAACACTGACTTTTGAGTAAAATCAGTGTTTAAGTACAGTGAAATTCAATGGGATATTTGCCATTGCCTCAATGTAGCAGAAATTCTTAAAATTCAACAAATAGAAACAAACATCCCACTTAAATACAGTAAAATAATTTCACCAGATTCCTATAAAAAAAGTACAAACAACAAGTTCTTAATCATCTCTTGGCATCACAGAATCGTAATATTAATCACAATATTATTACTGTATATTTTCTAGAATGGTTGGTAAGTATGTATGTATATATCCATGCATACATGTGTATATGTATATATGCATGTATGTATGTATGTGTGTATGTATATGTGTATATGTGTATGTGGTATGTGTGTATGTGTATATGTGTGTATGTGTGTGTATATGTGTGTGTGTATTCTGATGCAGATGAAAATGGGGAGCAAAGGAAGTTTTCAATCCTTGTCAGTGAACATGCAAAATGTTACAGTCACTTTGAAAGACAAATTGATGTTGCTTTTTTTTTAAGATTTGGTTTACTTTTGTTTGAAAAGCAGATTTATGGAAAGGAGAGACAGAGAGATATCGTTCGTCTATTGGCTCACTCCCTTAACATCCACAATTGGAGGAGCTGAGCCAATTTGAAGTCAAGAACCTGGAGCTTCTTTCCATTTCCCACGTGGGTTCAGGGACCCAAGGACCTGGGACGTCCTCCTCTGCCTTAGGCCAAAACAGGGAGTCGGATCAAAAGTGGACAAACACGCATCTCCTCACATATGGCGGGGGGGGGGGAACAGGCATAACATTAGCCTATTAGTTATATTACCCGGACAAACTTTTAAAGCAAAATTTGTTTTTAAGGAAAACTTAAAGTTACCTTACCACATGATCCAATATTTACACAACTGGGAACTTATCTGGCTGAAAAAATTATATGTCCTTACACAATTTATGAGTATATGTTTATGGTATGGTTATTTCTAATGTCCAAAATCAAGAAGAACATAAAATACACTTTAGTTTGTTAATGACTATATGAACTCTGGAATACCCATGCGAATCAGTGCTATTTATCTATAAAGACAAATGAGTTATACCTCTGTGACAAAGCATAATTAAATAAAAACACAGATTTCAAACAGAAGATTACTCTGGTATGAGTTTATTTATATGATATTCCGGAAAAGGCAACATTGTTGAGGCATTAAAATCTTGTTGAGAAGGTTCGGGCCTTGGGATTCGGGGGCAAGTGCCGCTCCTCACAGTGTGGCAGCTGTGGGGGGTGCCCCTGCCAGGTTGAACCCAATGCTGGGGGCTCACGCCAAAGACACTGCCGCAAGGCAATGAACGAGTCCTCGGCCTCCCCCAGGACCCAAGAGAGCTCTTCCCTCAGGGTAAGTACGCCATGAGGGAACTTGGGAACTGGGTTAAAATTCCTAACTCCACCCAGCTGCTAATATCTTGTGGCAGGGTGAGTTTGGGAGGGGTTTGGGCCTTGGGATTTGGGGGCAAGTGCTGTTCCTCACAGTGTGGCAGCTGTGGGGGGTGCCCCTGCCGGGTCGGACCCAATGCTGGGGGCTCATGCCAAAGACACTGCCGCAAGGCAATGAATGAGTCCTCGGCCTCCCCCAGGGCAGCCAGTGCACCATGTGGTGCTAGGCTCTGCCTGCTGGCCGCCCGGCCAGGGAGATCTGGGGAATTGGTTGTCTGAATTGCTGCTTAGGTAGCTACTTGAGTCAAGGACGCTAAGTCACACTGTCTAAGGCAGAGGGCAGGACAAGTGAGGGACTGAGATAAGCTGAGTCAGAGCAACCACTGGCAGGCGCATGATCTATGGCTAGGAACAGGCCCAGTTGGGGAGGCATGGGGACACCCTAACTGGGTTGAGGTTCCCACCAAGGGGTGCGTGTGCTGGAATGGGGGCTGCATTCTATCTAGGAAACAGTTGTAGTCACCCGAGGCACTAGTGTGGGCTGGGATTGGATGCACCAGGCCAGTTCAGATCCCAACACCATCTGGTGTCATAGAGAACCAGAGGGTAGATGTGGGACTGATTAGGCTGGGTCTCAATCCCCTCTTTAGCCATGCGGGAGCTGTATGTGGGTATGGACGAGCCATGGCCAGGCTGAAACATCCAACAACAAGAACCAGAATAGGGTGAAAGCCAGCCAGGAAAAGCCACTGTTCCTGCTAGGACAGGAGGTGAACTGAGTAGGGTTGGCTCAAGGACCCCCTGGCATGCGCAAAATCTGCCATTGGGAGGGGTTCTGATGGAGGAGCCTGGGCAACTCCTCTGGCAGGACACAGTCCCTGCAGGTTAGCGCAAGAAGCATGATAGGAAACAGCCCAGAATAGGTCATGGAAAGTTTCCCACTGGCACACATTCAGCATGGGTCAGGAGCAGACCAGGCTGAATCAGTTCATGTCACCCACTGGCAAATCCGATAACCAGAACAGAGTGTGGGATGAGCCGGGTTTGGTCGCGACAAAACCAGTACACATTATGGAATGCCAGGGCGTGGTTGCCTGTACTGGATATGAATGCAGCATCCAATCAGCACATGTGAGATCCAGGAAGGGAGGGGCAGAACTGGCGGGGGGATTGAGGGGCTGGTCCCCTCGCTGGACAGCTACTCCCACTGGAGAGCATGGGCTGGGATAGAGACAGACCAGACTAAGCAAGGCTACATCACCTGTGCTCTGCATGTGAATTAGACCAGGGAAAAGCCAGGCTGGGCTGATTATTCCTGCTGGTGCAAGCATAAATTAGAGTGGGTGAGGGATGTATGGGCATAGCCGCAGAAGCTGGCACTGGGGGACTAATTCTGTCAAGTCAAATCACAGAACCACCTAAAGAGTGCATAAACCAGGACAGAGAGACCTGAGAGGGAAAAAGTGGGTTCCCCCTTCTTGGGTCACTATTCCCGTGGGAGGGCATGAAAACTAGGATGGGAGCTGGGATGGCTAGATAGAGAGGCACTCAACAACATCCATGAGGGCTGGATGGTTGAGTTGTTTAGACAGAACTAAGCTTTAATACCCATTGACAAGTACAAGAGCCAATGGGATGGGGGACAGACTGGTCTTCTGCTACACATACTGGCAAACCAGGGTAGGGGGCAGGCCTGGTGGGGGTTATTGTGGGTTGCCCCAACTAGGCTGCAGCTCCCACTGGTTGATGTAAGGGTAGAACCAGACTGGACTGCAACACCCATTGGTTCCAGTGCAACTTGGGACCGAAAACAGAACCAACCCAGCAATTGCAACCACCAGCTGATCGGGGTGATGGACTGTGCCGGACCCTGTGCTTGATAGAACATACAAGAAACTAGTCTGGGAATACCTCAAAGTTTCTTTGGAGATCTCAGAACTCTAATCAAGAAAAGACAGAAGACAGAGCAGATCAATCATTCATCTCAGCTATATGTTGGCAGCGAAATATGGGGCAAACGGAGACTTTATAATGGACCATATCAATCAGTGGATGACCTCATCGAGCGAAACTGGCAGCGATTCATAACCGGAGAACTATTAACACCACTCGAGCACATATCTCAGAGCATGCCGCACATCCGGGACTCGGGGTGGGCGGGAAGCCGAGTGGGGCTTCTCCCTCAATATCCCCCTTTACCTCAGATACATGATGGAAACAATATGGACATAATAGTATTATCCACTTCCCTATCCCCCTGAACCTTTTTTTTTCTTTTTCTTTCTTTAACTGTAATTAACTATGTAAAGATTGTCAAAAACAATACAATAAAATAGATTAAAAAAAAAAGAAAAAAAAATCTTGTTGAGAAAAGGAAGTGAAAAATTATATGAAGGACGCCTGGGCAACTGAGAGCAATGAAACTATCCTTACTGGTGATGTGTTAGTAGTTGTATGACTATATCTATTTGTCACAATTGATAGGACTTTAGAAACAGTGAAATAGTACAAGCACATTTGAAAATATTTCTCTCAGGCTATCTTGACATGGAGTCACAACGTAACAAGAATTTACTTGCATTATAAACATATAAAATACCTTCACTGAAGCAGAGAAGTTGAGAAAATGTAGCTCAAAGTAACTGGAAATGTGTGCGGCTTGTAAGACAAAAAGCAAGAATTACAAACAAACATTGAATTTCAGTTCATCAAGTTGTTTCACACAAAAGCACAGATTAAAAATTCTGAAACTGATAATATGAATATTAGAATATAAATTTAAATAAAGGAATAACAGGTTGAGGAAACTAGTTTTTTTTATCATTGAGACAATTGATAAGCAAAGGGTGTTGTTGATAAATCATGTAGATTAGAATGATTCTATCTGATAATATGTTAGTTTATATAAACACGATCAAATGTTTAGATAACTATCCATGAAAATGGCAAAAATAAAATATTTATGGATGTATTTATACATGGATTAGTACATGTGACTGTCTTGAATTTTGTTGGCTGACATGATAAAAAAAACACCTGACAAGTATATCAGATATCCATATTTTGATATCCAAGCTTATTCCCCAATATAAGGAAACATGGTTGTTCATAGAAATGGAAAATTCTATAAGTGGGGCAAGAATATTGAAAAATCAATTTGGGATTTTTTTTGATGACAAAGAAGAAATTCTCAAAATATTAGATTGTATTGGAGTATGCCAGTGAGATATAGGATAAGACAAAGACAATATCTAAGTTAGGATAATATTCATTAAAAACAAGATAAAATAGGAAATATTTGATCTCAAGCTAAATTATAACTATCCATGAAAGCAAATTAATCAGTAAGAAAAGAAATACAGGATAGCAGTCAGTAACTCATGAAGAGAGATTCCCAATGTTTAAGAAAACACTTATTTTTAAAGAAAAAAAATTCGGAATGGACAATATGGGAAAGAATAAAATACTGAAATGCTGACTTCATAATACAAATACCTGACAAACTCTATTTTAGTCAAGTAACCAAATTAGTGTCATGTTTGACAAGTCTTCTTTGTAATATATGTCCTTAAAATGATGTGCAATGAAGGACACACTGTTTCTGTGGCTTCCTTCCTCAATTTCATACAACAATTATAATCATTACGAAATTGGTACAATGGAAAGGCTTTATGATGCTTAATCTTGTGGCTCAATTAAGACACAGTATACTCATATATTTGGACCAAATTTTTCTGGTTGATTTAGGATATTTTTGAATACTCTCTTTTGCAACAAAATAGATGATCATCTTAGATTAAGGTCAGACAAGAAATTATTTAATGTGAAAAATATGTTGAACAAAGCAATTGAAATATTTGAAAAAAGCTGAAACTCTACCCAAACTCATGGAAAGCATGTATACTCAGATTTTAAAATTGCATAAATTACCAGAAATTCTGGATTACAACAAAATAGTGCAAAGAAAGAAATGATTTTAAAAAGATTCATTATAATAGACTGATGATAAACTCCTTAGCAGCACAAAGAAGCTATAGAATAATGTCTTAAAATATTTATAACAAGGTAATTATTAATAAAGAGAAGATGCATGCACCCACAAAAATATAAAGATCTTAAATAACTTTGGAAAACAGTGTGATAATTTACTAAACTCAAGTGTAAAAAAACACTGTTAGTTATATTTATATTTATTTAACAGAATATTTTGATGTGTTCAATCCCAAAAGATGTATGCAAAAGATTCATAACAGCTTTAGATAATTTTTAAGGTTTTCAGATATACAGAGAGGAAGAGAGACAGAGAGGAAGATCTTCTGTCCGATGATTCACTCCCCAAGAGACCACAACGGCAGGAGCTGAGCTCAATCCGAAGCCAGGAACCAGGAGCCTTTTCCGGGTCTCCCATGAGGGTGCAGGGTCCCAAGGCCTTGGGATATCCTTGATTGCTTTCCCAGGCCACAAGCAGGGAGCTGGATGGGAAGTGGAGCTGCTGGGATTAGAATCGGTGTCCATATGGGATCCCAGCGCATGCAAGATGAGGACTTTAGCCACTAGGCCAGCGCGCTGGGACACCTTTAGATAATTTTAATGGAAAACTGCTTAACAGTGGGTAACTTTGGAATTATGAAATATAGTATTTTATGGAGGTAATCTCAGTAAAAATATGAATTAATATCATGCAAGTATATGAAATAAAATAGACACAAAGAAATACAGTGTAAGAGAATATGCAAAATTACTGCGATTTATGTTTGAAAAGAGGCAAGCGGTGTAAGTGAAGAAAACAACATTCTTGAGTGTGAATACTTTTTGATGCCTTGAATTTGGAGATTATCATACTATTCACACATTGTGGAATATCATCAACTTATCCAATTAGGATCCATGCATGTTTCAGCAAAATATAATTAAATTCAAATGTTTTAATTTAGAAAAGAGGTTAAAGGATAAAAAGAAGCAACTTAATAACAAAACACATTAATGAGGTGATCAGCGTTACTACTAATACATGTATCTTATTTAATAGCAAATGATATTATGTGTCATTAATGGTTAATGGAGAAGACAAGAGTGGTGGGAATTTATTCTTTCAACAAACAGTTATTAAACACTCAGCAATAAGTACTCTTCTATGAACAACTCATGCAATAGAGAGTTCTCTAAGACCAATCAGGCCCACCTCTCTAAAGCCATCAAGATTTATCAAGCCTGTATTCCTTCCATTTAAAAAAAACCCAAATGCTCTACATATTAAGTCAGTTCTCTGCAAAGAGTACTGCATAGGCACAACTATCTTCCTCTGTTTTCTGTTAATACAGTGGAAAACTACAGGTTAAAGACATTCAACTGCCTCATAGTTTTGGAGACTGGAAGGAATAAGTTCAAAAAACTTCCGTTTGAAGGTCAGCTTAACATGGAACACAGCATCACAGCGGCCACATGTAGGCCCCCATCTTACACAATGAGCGCATTAAAGGACTAATCTCTTGAAAACCCCACCTTGGTGATTAACTTTACATTATAAAACTTTGGTGAACAAATTCAAGGCATAATTGTTGGTGACATTATATATCATTTTAGAGGCGAGCACATGGAGGTACCAAAGGCAATGATATAATTCCAAGAGTAATTAGATGTGAAGAAATAAACACCAAATATTAAATTATTGACTAAACTATTTGCTGTGTGACTTGTGAATTAACACTTCTTCTATGCAAAGTACAGATAAAAACATTAGTATAACAGTTTCCTGGTTTCCGTTTCTATATTTATATAAACAAGCAATACCTGTAGTTACACACAAAAAAACTACCACATGAAAGATGAAAATAATATTTAGAGTAAAGTTTGTTCTCAGCTGTAAAAGTATATGATCAGGGATGAGGAAATACAAGTCATTGTACACATTAATGTTGTACTCTCTCTTAAAATTCATAAAAAAGCATCTATTATAAAATGTTTGTGAGAGCTTTGCATATTTAAATACAATCATATAATTATGTATTTATTTATAAAATATTAATACCAGAGATGTTTTTAAAAATACTGTGTGTTATACCGAGATTTATAAACATATTAGGTAAGGGAAAGGTACCATATTTCCCCCAATTAAACAATTAAATAGAAAGTGGAAAGACTAATTCAAATTATATTCAACAAGTTCAAATGTTTCGCTTATTAGATATGACACATATTTTCAAACAATGACATATAGTTCTATACAGCAAGGGGCTATTTCAAAATAAAAATTAAAAAACTAGGGGCAAAATACTATTGCTTTTGATTAAAAGAGAAGCTCCAATTTTAATGGGCACCATCATCAATTTCTGGTTTGTTAGAAAGCATTGGTGAACCCTGCCTAACACACTCCGACTCATTTCTTCTAAACTAAAACCTAGTTTTACATCTCCAGCTTTATGCACTTGCTCTGCCAATTACATTTTGAAGATTCTATTTTGTAGAGTGATGACCAGATGAAGATTTGTCACTTACAGTGGTTTTGCTCTTTACCAGAAAACGGATATGTTTCTTTCTGTTATCCACATGAATAATCTCTTCTTAGATCTGAAAGAACCTCCCATGAGAAGCAGGCCAAGAACCTCCCAGTCTTATTTATGTGCCTTTTCTCCTCCCTTTGAATTTTTCCTGTCTTGTTGAAATATTGCTCTGTCCTTTTCCTTGATGATATAATGCTAAGTTAATTTATTTCTTGCCAGGCCCTTTAAATCTCTTTTGGCTCCATGGTAGCATGAATCCTTGATTCTTTCTTGGAGCCTATCTCTTTTTATTCTACAAAATTTTTAAGAGATCTGATGCGTTCCCATGGCTGCAATTAAATTTATATACAAATAAATACAAAACCTGTATTTACATTCTAATCTCTCCCTTTAGAATGGTAATGTGAATTGCTATCAGAGAACAGCAGTGGGAAACTCATACATATATTAATCTCAACACATTAAAAATGGTATATACATCTTTAACAAACACCCCTTTCTCCTGCCTGTGCTTCTGGCATTATTTCACAAACTCTGAGAATAAATTCTCCCATCAGCACATGTCATCACCAGTTTTAGTGCCAGGGTACTAGGCATCATTTGTAACCTCTTTTCTCTCTCATTTCACAGTGAAACTACATATTTTTGACTGACATATTTTTTGAGCTCCTAAGTCCATTCCTTTATTGTCTTTGGCAGTCTCCAAGCTCATGTTGCATTACATCTTACAAACCTTATGAGGAACTGTGTAACTTTACTTATATCCACATTTATTTTAATCCAGTCTTCATAATGCATGCAAACACACAATTAAACTAGAAAATAATAATACAAATTACCTGATGACTACATGTGTATTTCGTATTTATCTCCTGGATAGGTTTCAGAAGTGTATTTGAAAAAGATTGAGAAATAGTTGTAATTTTTCTACATGTCTGACAATGTACTCATTGAGAATGAGGGCATTGGAAAAATTGACTTATTCAGAAAGCCCACCTTTTACAACTGCTAGTCACTTGTGTCTGCTTCCCCTTTCTCTTAACAAAAATCTGGCAAAACACATTCAATCCCAATCCAACAATTTTAATCTTTTGAACTCTACTTCAAATGTCCAAAGGAGAAAGCCTACAAATGCTTTGTGTTTACTGTTTATTTTTATTTATTTTCATCTGCTTGAAAGGCAGGAGACAAAGAGAGGAAGAGAGAGCTTCCATCAGCATATCCACTCCCTGAATGTCCACAATAGCCAGGAATGGGCCAGACCAAATCCAGGAGCTGAGACTAGACTACCAATCCAGTATGGCATGCAGCCAAGCTAAGTCTTGATTTCATCCTGCGTGCCACACACCTAGACCATAAATGCATAAATATATCATTTCATTTCAATAGTTTCTATTTTATTTTCTTCATTCTATATAAGTGAATTACAGCTTTGTTTAATTCTTTTAGAAAATCAATGAATTAGGCATGGCATAATGTTACAGTAGACAGATTTTTCAGTTGCAGTTCCGTTTCCAAATATCTACAATGTGCAAAGGGGCTGAGTCTGGGAGGTGGAAACTCAGTCAGGTTTTCTTGCATGGAAGGTAGGTCCAAATCAATTGAGCCAGCACGTGCTGCCTTTCAAGTGTACATGAAAAGAAACAGGATGTGGCAATTTGGGAATGAAGGGGAAATCCCAGAGCCTATGGAACAGCATTGTATAATAATAATAATAATAATAATAATAATAATAATGAAACAGGATATGAATCCAGACACTGTTATGTGGAATATGAGCATTCCAACTGTCAGCTTAACTGTTAAGTCAATTGACAACCCAATGAAAGTTCTTCAAATCTGATACAAGCTCATCTTATTTGGCCTTTTATCCTTCCTATTTGAGGCATTTTAGGCTACTATTTATTTACAAATACTCCTATAGTGGCACAATGTTTGGTATGAGTCTTAAGCATATTTTTATATTACTTCAATCCACTGTGTTGATATGACATATAAAAAGATGCTCTATAGTGGATTTAAAAGATTCACAATTGAGAGATAAATGATGGTAGCATAAGCTTCGTTAAAATTTAAAAATGTATAATCTCATTCATTGTTTTTCTAAATATTGATTTATCTGTTTGCAAGAGTAACAGAGATGGAACTCAACTCACAAATACACATAAACACATGCATAAGAAGAGCTTTTCCATTGGTGTTTCACTCTCCCCAATCTGCTGCTGATAATTCTGCTGCTAGTTTTCTGTTTTGTTTCGGTTTTACCTTGTTAAAGAAACATTTTTTCTTGTCCTTGTTTTGTTTTCTTTTCAACATTTTCAGGATACATTTTATATGCCAATATATCTATGTCTTAATCTTATTCTAATTTTCCTTTAAGGACTTTTGTATTTATTTCAAAGACACACACCACACACACACACACACACACACACACACACGTTTTCCATTTGCTGATTCAACTCCCAGAAGCTCAGACTGGCTAGGCTGAAATCTACAGCCAGCAGAATCTTCCGGGTCTCCCTTTTAGGTGGTAAAGGCCAAGCACTTGGGAAATCATCTCTGCTTTTACAGGCAGCTAGATCAGCAGTGGGACATCTAGGACAGAACCCATAACAGATATTACAGTTGCAGGCAGTGGCTTAACCCATCACATCACAAAACTGGCCCTGTGATTTTGATAAACAAAACTATTATAGTTCCTGGTTGGAGAAAAATTTATAATCTGAAAGAAAAGGCAGTTATTAAAAGGAAATACATTTATGCAAATATTTTGCATTATTTAATAGTTTTCCTATATTTAGTAAATTTATAAAAGTATTTTTAAATGGTAAAATTAAATGTGCATGTTATAATGAGCATGTAAATAGACTAATAGCTAGGGTTTTCAAATTTAAATCAATTGGTTTTTAAGAAAAATTCTTTTAAACAGTAGTAAATTTATCAGGAAATAATCATGAGAACACTTTCATTTATATTGTTAGTAAAAAATATGTAAAGCAGAAGATGAATATTTAGACATTTTAAAAGCCGTGTGGTTTTAATGCCTGAGGAGGATTCCATGGAGTAGATGTACCATAGATTCTTCATGCATTCCTCTTTTTACAGACCTCTCAGTTGTTTCCATGTCTTTGCTATTACAGATTGTGATGCTGTAAATACAGGATTGCAGACCGCATTTTCATGGGCAGAACTCAAATCTTTTGGATATATTCCTAGGAGCAGGATAGCTGATTTATAAAGTAGGTTTATTTGCAGTTCTCTAAGCACTCTCCATACTGACTTACATAATGTTTGTACTAGCCTGCACTCTCACAGTTAAGGAGGATACTTTTCTCCCATATCCATGCCAGCCAGTGTTGTTAGCAGAGTTATGAATGGAGACCAACCTCATTGGAGTTAGGTGTAATCTCCACGTGGTTTTCATTATATTTCTCTGGTGGCTAGGGAGTCTGAGCATCTTTTCATGACTATTATCCATTTGAATTTTTTTCTTTTGAAAACTCTCCATTCGTTTCCTCCACCTAGTTCTGTACAGGGCTGTTTGTTTTTGCTGTTGTTGAGTTTCTGAAGCTCTTTGTAGATCCTGGATGTTAGTCCTCTATCAGTTATGTATTATGTGAAGATTTTCTCCCGTTCTTTTGGCTGCTTTTTAAATTTATTAATTGTTGCCTTTGCTATACAAAACTTTTTAATTTGCTGTAGTGCCATTTGTTTATGTTGGCTTTGAGTGCCTGTGCTTTTGGTGACTTTTCTAAGTCTTTCACAATTGCTATGTCTTGGACAGTATGTCCTATGTTTTCTTGTAATAGTTTGATTGTTTCTGGGTCAGGTTTAGTTCCTTCATCCACTTAGAGCTAATTTCTGTATAAGGTGACAGGTGGGGGTGTTTCCTCTTACCTCCACAGAAGCTTCTTTTGGGTCTCCCACACGGGTGCAGGGTCCCAAGACTTTGGGCCATCTTCGACTGTTTTTCCAGGCCACAAGCAGGGAGATGTGGGAATTAGGGTTTCCAGTACTACAACTGGTGCCCACATGGGACCCTGGTGCACAGGGCCCTTGATTTTTATTCTTAAGGATATCACTTGCAACCAATTGGTCTTAGCTAGAAACAATTATGCTCACTGAAACGAATCATTATCAAAAAGGCAAATACCATACGTTCTCTCTGATACAAGGCAACCTTCATGCAAATTAAGATCAATAGTCCTTTCAATGCTATTTTTGCTGAAACTGATGGGTTTTGATATATTTATTTTTATTTGCATTTCTTCAGAATAGTTTATTTTCTCTTAGCAAATTATTCACTGACTTACAGGTCACACTGTGGCATCATTTTCTCCAAGAAGAATAGTTGTTTTATTTTTCATTTCTTCATCAACCCGTTGGTTAGTCAGTAGCATGCTATTTAAAACTCCATCATGTAAAAATGTTTTACTTTAATTCTGTTGTTGATTTTGCTTCATGGCTTTTCATGTAAGGGAATGTGTAGCAATCTGTGTAATAGATACTGTCATATCCAGATGCGAAGATGCAATGCAGTATGCCTTTCTACTTCCAAATCAAAGATGGACTCCCTATAAAACTGTTGGATATATATTGACAATAGGATGCTGGACCGACTGCAATTGTCCATGCCCACTATGTGAAGATACACTTAAAAAGCAAAATGATGGACTTATGACTGATTGCGAGGGACTATACTATTGTAATAATATGTGAAAAATCAGTTGGAGGGAGGGAATTAGGGGAGGTTGTAAGGGAAATCCCAGAGCCTTGTATCGTAAAATTAAAAAGAAAAAGAAAAAAAGCTTAAAAAGTAAAAAAAAAAAAAAAAAAAAAAAAAAACCAAACCTTGTGATTTATAAAAACGTTGAAACATAGTTTTAAATTACTATGTATTGTTTCCTGTGCAATTGCTCAGTGGTTAAATCCTCACCTTGTACATGCTGGGATCCTGTATAGTGTCTAGTTTGTGTCCTGGCTGTTCCACTTTCCATCTAGCTCCCTGGTTATGGCCTGGAAAGTCGAGGAGGATAGACCAAAGTCTTGGGATGCTGAACCCACCTGAGACACCCAGAAGAAGCTCCTGGCTCCTGGATTCATCTCGTCTCAGATCCTGCAGCTGTGGGTGCTTGGGGAGTGAACCAGCAGATCTTCTTGCTCTTTGTGTCTCCTTCTCTCTGCAAATCTGTAATTCTAATAAAATAAACTCATAAATAAACTTTTAAAATTGTTATATAGCTCCTCATTATAGACTTGGATGAAATGAACAAAATTAAGATAATGGACATAAACCCTATATAATGGAGGGAAATATTTAAAATGTCCTATTTCTCTGAGATTATTGGATCTCTAAACTCCCTCTACCATAAACAAATCCCAGATTATATTTTTTAAAGATGTATTTATTTTTTATTGCAAAGTCAGATATACGGAGAGGAAGAGTAACAGTGAGGAAGATCTTTCCTCCATTGATTCACTCCCTAAGTAACCCCAGTGGTCAGAACTGAGCCAACCCAAAGCAAGGAGCCAAGAGTCCAGAGCCTCTTCCATTTCTCCCACTTGGGTGCAGGGTCTTAAGGCTTTGGGCCATCCTCAACTGCTTTCCCAGGCTGCAAGCAAGGAACTGAATGGGAAGTGGAGCTGCGGGGATTAGAACTGGTGCCCTATGAGATCCTGGGGCATTCAAGGCAAGGAGTTTAGCCACTAGGCTATCGTACTCGGCCCATGCATACATTATTTTCAAATGTTAAAATAATCTTTTAAAAATAAATTATTTGTTTTTCCAAAAATAGATTTATGTATGTACCATAGATTGAAATTTAGAAATTTGATTATTCTGAATTTCTTAAGTTGTGTGCTGGGCACAAAAAGTAAGAATGTATTTTTCCATTTATCTATCTATTATCTATCTATTATCTATCTATCTATCTATCTATCTATCTATCTATCTATCTATCTCTATCTATCCATCCGTCATCTATCTCCTATGCAAGTGTATGTGTTAAAATGAGTCTGTTTAAAATTCATAAGTATCATGACTTTTTAAGAATTAAGCTAATCATGAACAAATGGTTTTAGTATGTATGTGCTCTACATAATATCTGCTCTGTATTAATACCAAAACTTTATTTTTGTTAAACTCAAATTTAGCAAAACATCTTGTTTAGTATATCCATATTTTATATAGGAATCTGACAATGTTACCCATGATTTTTAATGGCTGTGAATAATTTACTTGTGTCAATTCCTATTTTCAGATTTTTTTAATAAAGTGAGTGTCATCTAACTTTTCCAGTTGCTTTAGTCCTTTTAATACATGGTTTCTACAATCAATAGTAGAATAATCAATAATAGTGATGATAAAAGGATCATGTTGACCTTTCCTTCATTTCAAAAGTATTAATCCCTGTCTCGTCAGCAAAGATTCACTTAACACAGGCTGTTTTAATAAAAAGAAACCACTTACCCAATAATCTGGATCAAATGCTAAATGATATTTCTTGCAATGATGTGTCATTGTTGACAGCATTCTGTATGTATATTGGGAGATCTATCGGTTTTCCTATGGATATTGTTTTAAAATTTTGTTGATTTCAGAAGGGAGTGGAGATTGTGTTTTAAGCAACTACAAATTCAAATAAGCAAATATTTGTGGTTCTTTTGTCCTGATATTGTTCACAATGACCTTTCAATTATAAATAGATTAAATGTGTGTAGACCTTTATTCAAGTACACGATTGTCAACATTGACATCAAAAGTGAAAGATGAGTCACCCCATTCTCTTAATGATATTTCATAGAGTGGGGTTTGTTGTACTCGCACAATCATGGGGTATAACTGAAAAATTCTCCCTGTTCTATTTTCCATGATTGCGTAATGGGAAACAGTCCACATCTATTCAATCAATAGGAATTCATTGTGTTTATATGAACATATGTTATACTATTCCTCAATATGTCTGCATTATTTTACTGAGTGTACAATTTTATTAGCATAGTTTTATTAATGTTATTGGCTTAGAGTTTCTTTTTCCTTTTATTCTAAATTTTAGTGCTAGAATTTTAGAAAAATACAAAAAAGCGAACTTTATGTCATTTTCCCTGAAGATATTGTGCTGTACAGTACAGCGTGTACAGAGTGGAAAACTATTTACTGTTATGGGTTATTTCTCATTTCAGTTATTTACAATTGAATAAACTCACAAAACAGGCATACACACATCACATTTATTTTAAAGTGTTCTCTAAAAATGTCATTGTAAATTTGACGATTTTTCTGCACTAGGGATATGTTAGTGATTTAGAGGCTCCATGAGAATATACCCTGAAACTACACTGAGAAAGAAAAACATATTTGAAGTTAGCTATTACCTCTTAATGTTATCCTCTGTGGGTGTTAGTCAAACCTCAGTGGCCCACAAAGCATTAGGAACTGAACCTGAAGATATATAATTTTTAAAGATGCTTTTGTGGACTATAATGAGAGTTCATTTTTTAGAATTTTTTGGTTAAATGGATTAGCTCCACCACTGTCTTTTTCTGGTTCTCCAGCTCTTCCCTCCCCAAGTCCCTTCCCAAAATTTCCAAAGGACTCATTTAGAAAGTTGAAATAGCATATCCCTGGAGTAGTGAAAGCTTTTGAAAGGTTCTCAATAAAGAAACAAACCTTTTGGACTGAAAACAAGAGAATGTTTGAATTCATTCTGTGATGTACATGACCCCATGAAAAGGCCCCTTGGGGAAATAACAGCAGGATTTGCAAGCTGCAAAAAATCATCTGTGCCCTAAGGGTCAGTCACTTGATTCTTTGGGTAGAACATGTCAACTGATTGTGGACTTGTAGGCTTCTCAATTGACAGCAGGGCAGATTTGGTTGAATGTCAGATCTTTAGAATAAAAATAGTCATTAATAAATTGAATTACTAAGCCAGAATTCAGTTACATTTATTTATATTTGTACTTGGTGACCAGTCTCCAATTAATATTACACATACCAAAGTTACATTGTCTCTCAAAATTTTAATGTTTATCATTACATATTCCTTATTTGTATTCATTCTTCCTGACTCATATTTTTTTATTTTCATCATGAATCCATTCTACTTTCAAAGCGAATTTTTAACTGTTTGTTCATTTTGAATAAATTACTATTTGCTTGCAATGTTCTTAACTTCCCATCCATTCCTTTATTCTTTACCTAAGTAAGTTTCTACAACTTAGACACATGTTTGGGAAAAAATTGATTATTTGATTTAAATGTCAGAGCAAAACTAGTTTCATGACACTATTTAGCTTTACTTTCTAACTTAAGCTATGCATAATAATGCAATAACATATAATCTTAGAATCAATGTTTTATGATTGGTCTAAAGTTAATGCGCTTTTTGTTGAAATCTTTCAAGGTTGTGAGAGACTGAATTTTTAGTTTTGTAAAACACTGTGCAAGCTACATATTTTCATAGAACAAAACATTGTAATATTCTTGCTTCCTGATCATTCAGGCTTTGTAACAGTCACTAACAAAATTATTTAATTGCTTAGTTGTTTTATGTGGGATCATTCACAAAACCCAATGTTCTATTTTATATAATTTCTTTTCACATGTATTGCTAATAAAAAGGTGAATATTCATATGTAGACAATCAATATGTCAGGACTGGCATCATGGCTTGAGAAGATAATCCTACACCTGTAAGCAACAGCATTCCATAAAGGTGCCAGTTTGGCACCTGGTTACTCCATTCCCAATCCAGTTCAGTGCATAAAGCCTGGGCAAACCGTGAAGGATTGTCTTGGGACCCTGCACCAGTGAGGAGAACAGAGGATGCTTGTGGATTCAGAGTGCCAGAGCTCCAGCCATTGCAACCATTTGCAGAGTGAGTCAGGGTATGGGAGAATTCTCTTTCTGTCCTCTCTGTAAGTCTGCCTTTCCAGTAAAATATAATAAACTGTTTTTTAAAGAACCGTTATTTCATACATGCAGCATATTTAAGGTAGATTACTTGTTTTAGCATTACTCAAATTTAAAAGAATGTTTTAAGAGTATTTTAGTGTTCCGGATTTAAACAGAATATAATGCTTTGCAGTTATGGCTCACATTGAAAAATCTGTATTTGATTTAGTAAACAGTAGTTGAAACAGATTTTTAAACATTGGGTAAAAATCAACGATAAAATAGCCACTTATATCTCTAGAAGAAAATAGAATAAGAAAGACCCAACAAGGCAAATACTGACCTAGCGATAACACAGAGAGCATTTCCCTTAAAATGTCAAAAGGTTTTTTTACATGTTAGGTGACTTTAAAATCAGCCAGATTAAAACTAATATTAAAACTACAGATAGTTGAACCTGGCATGATGGCTCAATGGCTAAATCCTTGCTTTGTAAGCACTGGGATCCCATATGGATTCAGGTTCCAGTCTCAGCTCCCTGCTTATAGGCTGCAAAAGCAGTAGAGAAGGGAGCAAAGCTTTGGGAAGCTCTAACGACACGGGAGACCTGGAGGAAGCTCCTGCCTCTTAGCTTCAGATCAACTTAGCTGCAGTCATTGTAGCCATTTTGCGAGTGGATTAGTGAATGGGATATCTTTCTCTTTGTCTCCCCTTCCCTGTGTAAATCTAATCTGTCTTCCCAACACAAATGAAATCTTGAAAACAGTGAAGGTACCTATGCACTGCAGTCTCTCTTCCTGGCGCAGCATAGCCTGATTGGCAGGAGAATCTGAACTGTGTTTTTCCTATAGGAGGAAATACTTGGCTGCACTATTTCTATCCAACATTCTCACTTGGGCAGCAGGGGATTTGGAGTTTTGACTGAGCAGTTTATATTGCCTGATAGGAAAGGTTAGCAGGTTGGGAGCTGCTGAGAACCAACATGATAATTTTGTCCTTCCTCTGGCTCGCAGTGCGATGATATGGAAAAAATTATTTCCAGTTTCTCCATGGGGAAGGAAACAGAAGACTGAAAGTTATGTTTGATATTTAGGTTTTATTGGCCTGCTGAAAGGACTAATTTCTGCCTTCCTTTACTCTAAGTTCTGACAGGAAATGGCACCCAAGTGCATGATGCTGGGAACAAAGGCAATACTTTGCACTAGCACACATTCACTTACTATTTTCTTTCTCACTAGTTCAGCACAGAAAAAAGTGGTAAAAAATCTGAATTTTTGACTTCTCTGAAGGGAGGGAAGGATTTAAAGTATGTTTCTGGCATTCAACCTTTTCTGATAAACCTGCATTATAGTTGGACTGACTTCCTCAAATCAATGAAACGATACAGCCAATTCTGAATGCATAACATCTATCAAGAATAAAAAAAAAATAACTCAGTGTCTTGCTATTTGATGGTCAAGAAAACATGCAAAAAAAGCACCGTGTGTCATAAAATGGGGCAATTTTGGTAGGGAACATACACTTTTGCAATACTCTGAAGGATTTCCAGCTTTTTGAATTTCTGCATGGGGACTGTGTTTGCCTCATCTGACCCTGAATGCTGACTACTGAGGTGTGCTGGAGGAGGCTATGGACTTCTGAGAACAAGAGAAGTGGTTGGGAGATGATGACAACACCGGAATTGGATATATCAAAGGCAGGCAGCAAATGGAAAAAGATTTACAAGTTCCTAGAAAAAAATTATATCTATAATTTGGAAATTATGTGTAAGAGCCTGAAGATGATACATCCAAAGCAAAAGGCTAAAACCATCAGAATCTATTGGTCATCTAATTGTTAGTTCTATTGCTATATAAAACAGTACTGGGAGAACCTATAGATGTATAAATTCTAACACAAAGTTACACATCTCATACAGAAATAAGGGCACATAGTCCTGCAGAAAGCACATCTCTTCAGAAAATGATTCTAAAGGAATAGGGGCTTATGAATTACTTGATAAATAATTTGAAATAATGTCACATAGTCACTCAATGTTCTGGTGAAAATTATGCATGAATAAAACAATATGAGCAAAGATATTGAAAATGTTTGAAAAGTGAGTTTTAAGCTACTGGATAAATTAAGAAACTCATTAGAGACTTTCAATAGTTGAAATCAGCAAGGAGAAGAATGAGATCATTTGGTGGGCTGACAGAATGGTGTAATTGGTTAAGTCACCACTTGCAATATAAAAACTCCCAACTGGTGCATACATTTAAAGTCAGGATGTGCTGATCCTGCTTGAGCTTCCTGTTAATTTGTGTGGGAAAAAGCTGAGTAATAGCCCAAATCTCTAGGTCCCTACCATTCAAATTGGAGACACTGATGTCATTCATAGCTCCTGGCTTCAGCTGGACCAGTCGGGCCATTGTGGATATAGGTGCAGTGAACCAATAATTAGGTGCGATATCTTTCTCTCTGTTTTTGTCACTTAGTCACTCTGCCTTTCAAATTAATAAGTATTTTCATAAAAGACCATTTGATATTATTTTACCTAAGGAGCAACATAGAAGACAATCAAAAGAATGATGAGAGTGTAAGGAATTTTTGATGGCAGCACCAAACTGCCCAGCAAATACAACAAGGGATTTTCCAAATGGTATGAGACACAAAAAGAAACAATCATAAAGCTTGTTTGAAGAAATAACAGGTTTACCTTTACCCTAATTATGAAGAAAAATAGACATACAGTCTATTTACTAAATGAGCAAAGCTTATATTAAGAAATAAAGTATTTATACTTCCTAAAGAGAAGGAAGAAAATGAGCATATATCTGTATATCTGACTTTGTAGTAAAAATAAATAACTCTTAAAAAAAATGTTAAAAGTATCAATCTGCCTGGAAGACATGACAGTTATAATTCACACATATGCAATATCATAGTTCCCAAACATGTGATAAAACATTGAGAGAACAGAAGGAAAAATAGTAATACAGTGAGAGTAGATTTCAATACCTCCCAGTTAGTATAGATACTTAGTCATATTAGGGGGAGAAAGAGAAATGAGATGGACAGTGAGGGACAGGGCTCGAATTCCTCCGAGCAGCAGCTGAATGCTGAGTCTCATCCAGTGATAGGCAATAATGCTATCTCACAAGACAACGTTCAACGTATGTATCTTACACTATGCATCATTGTAACAGATAGAAATTATACATAAATATTGAAATAAAACCAAAGATTTACAAATATGAATAAATTAAAACAGATAAAAATGGGACAAACAGGAAACAAAATAAAACAATTTTATGTATTTTGAGGCATTTGAAACCAAAAACACAACATACCAACCAGTATGGGAATACTAAAATTCAATTCTACACAGGAAGTTCATACAGGTCAACATCTGTCTTAAAGAGATCTAAAACATGAAATGTAATTTTATTCTGCATGGAGTAAGAAACAGAGAAGCACACTAAACTTAAATGTTACAGAAGGAAAGAACTAATAAAACATAGAAGAAAAAATAAATATAAAGCAAAATGCAATTAAAATATAAACTAGGAGTCACATTTCAGAAAAAATGTAACAGCTGACAAATTATTCTGCAAGGCTGTCAAAAAAGAGAAAACACAAATAAATTACTATCATAGAAAAGCAGAGTGTCAGCACATTGTTAAATTAGAAGAATGGTTAAATGCCTAAAACACAACATAGCTACACTAAATTGTGAAAAGTTGAAGTCTCTATAATCTATACGTAACAGAGAGATTGAATCGATAAACATGCACAAACAGACACAACACTGAATAATTTCAGGGTTTGCATAATATCACGGCACAACATCAACATACAAAATTCAATATCAACTCTGTATGTGCTGACAATAAATTGTTACAAAAATAATCAAGAAAACATCCCAAAAAGTTGCTGCAGAGGGTGAATCCACACTGACATTATCCACAGGAAAATGCCACAAGATCAACAGAAGGATCATGTCCCAGGAGACTGACAAATTTTCAGTAAAGAAGTGACAGAATAGCACAGATAGAGAACCTGAAAGAGTAAAGAAAGTGGATGGAAATACCATGCCAGTTACACCATCACCCATCCACATCCCTTCAAGTAGAAAGGGGCTGAACATCTTCCCAGATCAAGGTAGAAAATGGCTGGATGCCCTGCTACCAAGACAGACTCCTGAAGACAGAAAGACAAATGAGATGAGCAGCAGACATCACAGCAGAAATCCTCACAGCCAGAGAGACTGGGATGATAGATTGAAGGTCTTAAAAACAAAATACTTCTAATCAAGAATATTATATCAAATAGAGCCATCTTTTAGAAGAAACATCTCCCAGATAAGCAAAAACCAAGAAAGCTCACCATCACCACATGCTATTCCCAAGAAATTTTGAAAAGCGCTTACGTTAGAAGAAAACATCTTTAAAATGTAGAAGTAAAGTGTGGAGATAAACATTCATTAAAATATGTGATATTACGCATTCTCTGAAAGCACTGGTATAGCTATTGATAAATTAACAAAACAACAGATATTAACTTTTATCCATAAATATAAACCTAAAATATAAGCAGATTAAATTTCTATTAAATTTATTTGAAATTGCTGAATCTATTTTAAAAATCAAGACCCTGGACCCGGTGCAATAGCGTAACAGTTAAAGTCCTCACCTTGAACACAATGGGATCCCATATGGGCGCCGGTTCTAATCCAGGCAGCCCCACTTCCCATCCAGCTCCCTGCTTGTGGCCTGGGAAAGCAGTCGAGGACTGCCCAAAGTCTTGGGACTCTGCACCCGCATGGAAGACCTGGAAGAATCTCCCGGTTCCTGGCTCCTGGAATCAGATCGGCACAGCACCAGCTGTTGTGGCCACTTGGGGAGTGAATCATCGGACGGAAGATCTTTCTTTCTGTCTCTCCTCTCTGTACATCTACCTTTCCAATAAAATAAATAAATCTTCAAAAATAATCAAGACCCCACTGTGCATGCTGCTTATAAGAATATCACTTAGCAAACAGATTGGAAGTGAACAGCTAGAAAAGTTATGCAAAGCAAATGGAAATAACCACCTCGCATCAGGTAAAACACACGCGAATTCAGAAACTCAGAGGAGACAAAGAGAACGCTATATTTTGATCAATATTTTAGTTCTGTAAGAATATATAACAAAGCCATTGAACTTGACTGGACAATAAGATGCTGGACTCTGTGTTTGGTATATGCTTGCAATGGGGGAATCCCAACTGAACTTGAACTGTGGTAATGCAACAAGGTGGAGGAATCCACCATGGTGGGAGGGTTTGGGGAGGGGTGGGGAGAACCCAAGTACCTATGAAACTGTGTCACATAATACAATGTAATTAATGAATTAAAAATAATAAATAAATTTAAAAAAGAATATATAACAAAATGAATATGCATTCACCCATCCCAAGGTTACCATTATAGTGCAGAGAAATCAGAGGAACTCAAAAATCCTACTGTTACAAACACAGAGGTTGTCCAGACACACAGTCAATGAAAATAAATCAGATTTGAACCTTTCTCTTGAGCAAATGGACCTGATATTTACAGAACATTTCACCCAGCAGCTGCATGATACACATAACTTACCAGCACACGGAACATTTTCCAGAATAAATTGTATATTAGGCCGCAAATAAAGTGTCCATAATTCAAAAATATTTTTAAAGACTTATTTTATTTTTATTGAAAATTTAGATACAGAGAGGGAGAGAAAGATCTTCTGTCTGCTGATTCACTCTCCGATTGGTCACAATGGCTGGAACTGACCTGATCTGTAGCAACGAGCCAGGAGTCTCTTCTAGGTTCCCTACGTAGGTGCAGGGTCCCAAGGTTTTGGCCTGTCCTTTAATGCTTTCCCAGGCCACAAACAGGGAGCTGACTGAGAAGGGGAGAAGCCGGGATAAGGTGAGGACTTTAGCTACTAGACTGGTGCGCTGGACCCAAAATTTGAAAGACTTAAAATCATTCGGAGTATCTTCTCAAAACACAAAATAGTTTTTTTAGTAATTGACAAGAATGACAATAAAGTGTTTTTGAACAAATGAAACTTGAATGTATTACCTAATGACCAATGGATCATTGAAGAAAATAAAAACATTTGAAATGAATTAAAATAAAAACATTATAAAAAATCTGTGAGATACAACAAAACAAGTATTAAAAAGGATGCATATATAATCATGTGCTTATGTTAAAAAAAGAGAAAGGTCTTACATTAATGATATAATCATGTATCTTGAAGATCAATCAAAATAAGCGCAAGCCAAATCCCAGGTGTGAGGAGGTGGGAAATGATAGTGGCAAGAGCAGAACTGAACAGGGTGGAAACTTAATAACTAAAACATAAAGCTTAAGCAACCAAAAAATGATTTTTCAAGAGAATAAAGTGGGGTAGGCCTTAGCCATATCAACAAAGAAAATAAATCAGGTATAGCAGAAATAAATTAGAAATAAAGGAGATATTACAAAGGATCATAAGAAACTACAATAAACAGTCTACGAACACATGAGACAATTATGAAGAAATGGATGAACTTCTGGAAGTGTACCTGAAATGCCTGAGATTAAATCAAGATGTTAAAGAAAATCTGAATTGGTCCATCAAAAGCAAGGACATTGAAATAGTAACAAAATTTCCAGTCAAGGCAAGTTCAAGGACATTATGGCTTTGCCACTGAATTATACAAAACATTTAAGCAGGAATTATCTCCAATATTTTTCCAACCACTGTGATGGTAAAATATAAGAGACTGCAACGCTATTTCATTTTCTGACATCAAACCAGAACAAGCACACAGCAGGAAAAATATGTATATATAAATAGGTGTGAACACCCACACACTTGACTGATATAGATGCATAATGTAATCTCAACAAAATACTAGCAAAGCAAATCTACCACCGCATACAGATCATACACTGATGAAGAAGGACTTAGTACCAAGATTCAAGCGTAATTTGAAATTCACAAATCAATAAATGACGTAAGTCACGCCAATACAATGAAGAACAGAAAGCACATGGTCATCTTAACAAATGTGGAAGAAGCACTCGATAAGGGTCATGATAGAAACCTGCACAAATGAGATCTAGATGGAATACCCACAGAACAATGAAGACTGTCAGTGAAAAGCCACAGCCAGGAGAATACTGAACATGGAGCAGCTGAGAGCATTTCACTTCAGATCTGAACAAAGACACAGAGTTCACTCTCACTACTCTTATTCATAATAATATTTGAAGTATTAGAGCAATTACAGAGGAGAGCAAAATAAAGTGCATTAAAATTGGAAGGGTGGGTGACAAACATCCATGTTTGGATATGGGATAAATGCAGAACACGGAAAGCCCGAAATATTCCAACAGAAAGCTGTTAGTTTAACTGATAAACCAACGCAATGAAAGCATGTTGCAAAATAAACATACTAAGAACAGCAATGTTTATACATATTGATGATGAACTTGCAGAAAGAGAAGTAGAAAAAGACATTTTATCCACAGTAGCCACCCAAAAATGAAACATTTAGTGATAAATATAACCAAAGAAGTAGGAGATCATTACAGCAAAATTCATTAAACATTGAAGAAAGAAATAGTAAAGGACACCAAATATTCATTTGTCATGGCTTAGATGGGAAGCAGGGCAATCAGGACATGATCTGGTGCCCATATGGCATGTTGGTGCAAGCAAGGTAGGGACTTTAGCTGCTAGGTTACCACACTGGCACCATTAGAAAAATTTTAATCAAACTTTACACATCAACACATCTGATTTTAAAGGAACACTACAAAGCCATTGTGTTTTAAACAGCATGACATTGATTTAAAAAAAAGAAAGTGATAGATAGCACAGAACAGAAAGCATAGACCTACAACTAACCACACACCTATGACCAACTGATTTTTGACAGAATTGTCCAGACCACACACTGGAGAAACGGCAATCTAGCAAATGAACTAACCAGATAGTCAATTTAATGTGGCTTAAAGATCTAAATGAAGACGTAACTCTGTATACTGTTAGAAAGCGTAGGAAAAGTATTACAAGACATTGGTATATATGCAATGACTTCATGGATAAGACCCTGAGAACACAGGAAACAAAAACTAAACTAGAAAAATGAGATTGTGTAAAACTCAGAAACTTTTGCACAACAAAGGAATTCATCAATTGAGTGAAAACAACAATGACAGAATGGGAAAAAATACAACTTATTTATTTGACAAAGAATTATCATTCATATGCCAACAACTCAACAATCCTGTTATGAAAGGGGCAAAGAATTTTAATAGATAATTCTAAAAGGAAGAAATACAAATGATCAAGTAATTTATTTTAAAATGCCTAATATCACTAGCCATCAAAGAAATGTATGTAAAAATCACCATGATGCATCTGCTCACTCCTGTCAGATGGGCTATTACGCAAAACACAAAGTCATAAATGTTGACAAGCATGTATAAGCTAGTTACATGGACATAAGAATTTAAATTAGTGAAGGTAAAAAATTGTTATTTCTTATTAGGCTGCCATAAATGAAATTATCTCATTCACAGTAAATGAATAAAATGGAGCCATGAAGTTCGATTAAATATGCTGAATCCAAAGAGAAAAATACTACACATTCTCCCTTATTTGTGACAGCTAAAATGTGAAAAAGAATGAAATATATATAGACATATAAAAAGAAAACACTAACTATGTCAGTATTACTGCAAATGTAAGTCTGTCAAACTTTCTTTTATATATTTGTCAAATAATTAGAAGTGATATGCTACTCTATGTTTAATGCTGAATGAAGTTTTTATCTCTTTATTTTATGTTGTTGGTAGCCCTTGAATATATTCCCAGTAAAATACAGCTTCTTTAATCTTTTCGACATAACATTTTATTTAGTGTAGTGTTAAACCTTTGACTATGATATAAATGAAAATAAGTTATCTCAAAAATCTTTAAAACAATTAAAAATTAAAGATAGATCGTAGAAGGAGACATACTTTTATTTTATTTCAGAGTCATTTCTGCAAAGTATGTTAAATTGTTTTCATGAAGAAAAAGAAAATTTCCTTTGCAATAGTATCTATCACATAAAACCACATAAAATGTCTAGGGATAAATCAATCATATACTCAAAGGATGCATACAGAAAAATGCCTAAACCACCGATGAAAGATTTGAAACACAAAGAAGTGCAAAGAATATTCTCTGCTTCAAGATTGGAAGAAGAAAATAGTACAGAATGTCCTTGGTACTCAAAATAATAGACTCTAAGGAATCCTAGCCAAAAATCTCAGAGGCACTTAACACAGAAATAATCATAAAAGGACATACTTTAAAAGAGTGCTGAGAGAAACAGGGAGGGATGCATGGTATCTTTCTAGAAATGCATTTACAAAATACATAAAATCTGTCATCTATATAGTAATCAAAATTATTTTGAAATTTCTGTTTTAATCCTAAATACATCTTAAATAGAGACAGCTATTTTGTGTAAAAACAAGCAGAAAGCTTAATAATCAAAGGAGCGCTGACTGACAATAACAGAATGACAAGCCAAAAGGACATAGTCAGAAAATAAAAACGATTTACCTAAAACCAGTTATATATGAGTACAAAGAATATGTAAAAAAAAAAAAAAGAAATAGAAAAAAAGAAAGGAAAGTGTATTTTTCTATTTTCCAGTTACTTATTTTGAGAAAGGTTGATATTAACGTAAAAAAAATAAAGAAAATCAGACCATATGTATATACCTTTTGCATATATTCACCTTAATGTGTATATAAGGCAGAATTTAAAGTGGATTTCTACCTAAGATCTGAAATTATTAATTTACTAAAAAATAATACATTTTTAAAAGCTTCATGGCACAAATATTATTAGTGGATGTTGGGGTACATTTCAATGACATTAACCCAACCCAACCAAACCAAACCAAACCAAACAACCAAAAAAACAAACAAAAAAGCAAAAATAGTTCAATGGAATGAAAAGTTTCTATATCACAAAGATAACACTCAACAGAAGTCAGGGAAAACCTGTGGAAGGATAGAAGGTGTTTGCCAATTACACTTTGCCGAGAAATTAATTTCCAAAATTTATCAAAAAGTATAGCTAATGGGGCCCGGCGTGATACTGTAGCGGTTAAAGTCCTTGCCATGCACACGCGGGGATCCCATATGGGCGCCGGTTCTAATCCAGGCAGGCCTGCTTCCCATCTAGCTCCCTACTTGTGGCCTGGAAAAGCAGTCGAGGACGGCCCAAAGTCTTAGGATCCTGCACCCACGTGGGTGACCCAAAAGAGGTTCCTGGTTCCTGGCTTCAGATCAGCACAGCTTTAGCCATTGTAGCTACTTGGGGGAGTAAATCACTGGACGGAAAATCTTCGTCTCTGTCTCTCCTCCTCTCTTTGTATCTCTATAACTTTCCAATAAAAAATAAATAAATCTTTAAAAATTGTGGCTAATGAGTGATGAGGAAATAGACTCATCAAAATTGGGCAGTGTCTTGGATAAAGATTTCTCAAAAAACATATAAAAAGGCGAACAGGTGTATTTAAGCATGCTCGGTATCACTGTCCCCCAAGGTAATGCAAACCACAAGCACATAAGGTACCACATCTGTTAGAATGGGTCCTACGAGGATATATACAATTATTCACTTTCAGTTAAAAATGAAACATTAAAGATGGAATGTCTTTTATAAAACAGAAAACAGCTTCAAATGTTGGGAAGACATGGAAAATTAGAAACTTTGGCTTAGCATCCATAAGATGGCATATTTACATATTGGTTATGAAAGTAGCATTAAGGCCATTAACAGTCAGAAACAATATCTGTCATAATCCTGCAATCACATTTCTAGGTGCATGTACAAAATAAATACATCCATGTAATTAACGAGTCTTTAAAAATGTCTTGGAAGTCACCTTATAAAATGATGCATCAATTTCAATTTTTAAAAGTCATTTATATGCAAGGAAGAGTTATAAAGAATAAGGGAGAGATTGAGAGGAGAGCTTCCATACAATAACTTACAACTCAAATTGCCACAATGGCCAGGTCTTCGTTAAGCTAAGAGCAGGAGCCAGGAGCTTCACCTGGGTCTTCAGTGTGGCTGTGGAGGCCTAAACACCAGGGGTAAGAAGGGAACTGGATTAGAAGCAAGGCAACTAAGACTTAAAGGAGCACATTTGGAATGAAAATATTTCATACAGCTGCTAAACCACTGTGCCACAAAACCCATCCTGGAAATTGTAAAACATTTTTGCATCCCCCCAAAATTTGCAATTTTGTTTTCTGTGAATTTTTTGAAGAACTCTTGAGCATATCTGGTTAAAATTTCAGAAATAATATAAAAATACATTAAATATTCAGAAATACTAGAAACCATACAACTCAACAAAAAATATCTCTGCTGGGGTGAAGTTATTAAAGAGTGACAATTGAGCTTTAAGAAATATTTAAGTGTTATATAGTTAAAAGATATTCAATCTAGCATCAAAAATATGGCTCAAAACTATAAAACACCAGAAATACCTTACACTTGTTATGTTGGATATTTTCAAAATGGCAGGAAAAAAAAAGCCTAGTCAAGGAAATGTACACAGCAACGTTTTGCACTATTGGTGGAAATTTAAAATGCTGCAGCCAATACAGGAAAAATATTTGTTATTAAGAAGAATTAAATTTGAATATACCCATGAGCCAGAAATCCCAATTCCAGGCACTTATCAAACAAATAATTGAAAAATAGCTCTTAAGGTGATTATTGGCATTTCTATATTCATTGCAGTATTATTCATAATAACTAATAATTAATAATAACATAATAACTGCAAGATAAATGGACAAAGTAAATGTGAGTTATACACCTGTTATTCAGCCGTAAAAATTTGAAATGAACATTGCATGGATTAACACTGAGAACGCTAAAGGAAATAAAATTCACTTAACGTGAATAAGTGGAATAAATAAAATTCACTTAAGGTGGTAATACAATACTGCATGGTTCTATTTCTCTGATACTGAAGTAGTCAATTCATGGAAAAAGAAAGTATAATGGTAGTTTCTGGGAGCTGATTAAAGGGAGAAATAGGTACAGAATTGTGGAAAAACAAGGTAGGAATTTTCTAAAGACCTGCTGTGCAAAAAAACTCTGTGTACTTACTGAGATTCCAAAATGTCTTCAAAGGGTAAATTTCATGTTATGGACTTTATGTTAAAATTGATTAGAACTAATACGATACATTTTAAAATAACCAGTTTTTCTCATAAGTGTAAATGAGTGCACCCCAAATTTGACATAGTGGATTTTTGGGAGGCAGATTTCTACTTAAATATGAAATTTTCTTTTTCTACAGTCAACAACAAATGACATTTTTTTGGAAATCAAAAATATTAACCAAAATTTTCTCAGAGAAATTAAATGTGGCTGCATCTACTTCACCAGATCGATGGTTCTTGATATCCCAATATTGCAGTGCCAACACCAGCAAAGACTGCGGAAGAGCACTGGCATCGTCAGGTGTCACAGTGATGCTGCCCGGATGAGAGGTGGAGACACTGCCTCTTTGGGGAACAGGAGATTAGTTTATCCTCCCTGCCTCTTAAAGCAGTGACAGTTAATCAAGCTGCTGCCCAACAATGGCAAATCAAAGCATCACTTTACATCAAAATGAATTTATAATTTCTATTTGTCTTCTATGAAAATTGTGCATCTGTTGTTAAACCTCTGTTCTGGAGGAGAACAAACTGAGCCTTGGAGAGGGTTTCACTGGCCGGAGGAGGAAATCATAGTCATACTCTGAACCATTGCACTAAATTATCAGCTTTCCTTCCCTTCTTCTGTTGCAGATCGCCAGGCTAGACTTGAAAAGTACTTACGGTGGGCCCGGCGGCGTGGTGTAGTGGCTAAAGTCCTCGCCTTGAAAGCCCCGGGATCCCATATGGGCGCCGGTTCTAATCCCGGCAGCTCCACTTCCCATCCAGCTCCCTGCTTGTGGACGGCCCAATGCTTTGGGACCCTGCACCCGCGTGGGAGACCTGGAAGAGGTTCCTGGTCCCGGCATCGGTTTGGCGCGTACCGGCCCGTTGCGGCTCACTTGGGGAGTGAAACATCGGATGGAAGATCTTCCTCTCTGTCTCTCCTCCTCTCTGTATATCCGGCTTTTCAGTAATAATAAAATCTTTAAAAAAAAAAAAAAAGAAAAGTACTTATGGAACAAAAAAGATAGCTTCATCCTGGAAACACATGAATGAATGAAGAAGAAAATCAACTTAACCCTGGTTAATTTCTTCATACTATGCCTCAAGAAGATATCTTATTTTTAGCTAACATAAACCAATAGAACCCATTGCTTTCTTTCTTTGGAACTTCATGTTGTTTCCATTCTTTGGATTAGAGGTAATATTATTAAAAGATAAAAAGTTTATAAAAGAATTAATTAGATTTCCATGATCATATTTCTTTGTGTATTAAATTTGTTTTTGTAGTAAAATTATATTTGCATACTATCATCTCATGTTTAATTAACTTATAAATATTTCACTCCACAGCAACAGTTTCAACAGTTTTTAACAGTGACAATGAAATACGCTATGTGTACAGAGGATAGAAATTGATATTCATCACAAAGTGTTTGCTCCTGAATACCCCATTAACATTTCACATTAGAAAACAATATTTTAAGACATGGTTCTGTATTCACTGCTACAAAACACCAATTATTTATGTGTGTTTGTGCGCGAGTGTCTGTGTACTAAAAGCAAAGAGAGCGTGAGCGAGCTTTGGGGTTGGGGCAGATCTCAGGATCTTGGTTCATGATTCTGATGGCTGAAATAACATGGATTGGGTCAGATTGGAGGTTCATCCTGCCCTGTATAGGGGTCAGCTCAGAAAACTAGGCAATCTGCTACTGCTTTTCCCAGGATATTAACAAGGAACAGGATGAGAAGTGAAACAGCTGCTACATGAATTGGCCCCTGTATGTGATGCCAGCATTCCAAGTGGTGACTTTACTATGCCACAACACCAACCAAAAAGCTATAATTCTATAGATAAAGAATACCCTGGTTCCTTAACAATCAATCAAAATCCACAAACCCTAAATATCTGAAGTGTTCACATGTCTGTACTCTTCTATCTCTTGCATCTGCTTTGAGCCCAAGACTAGAAGCTTGGAACTCAGTTCTTTCTCCAGATGGCACATGACAAGAATTACTTGAACCATCACTACTCCCTTCCAGGGTAGCTGCTAGCAGGATGCTAAAGTCTGGTGTCAACCTCTGGCACCCAGAAACGGAATGCGGGTTTCTCAACTGGTATCTCAATCCTTACCCCACATTTCCACTCCTATATTTTCACTCTAAAGAATCAGTAAGCAAGATATTCCTTAGCAGCACAATCAGTAATTGCAAAAACATGGAAGCAACCAAAATGCCCATCAGCAGAGGATTGGATAAGAAAGCTATGGTTCATCTACTCCATGGAATACTACTCAGCTATTAAAAAAAACAAAATACAATTCTTTGTGGCCAAATGGGCCAAACTGGAAACCATAATGCTAAGGGAAATGAGCCAATCCCAAAAGGTTAAATACCACGTTTGCCTTAATTTAAGATGATATGAAGTTATGTATAACATGTTATGTTATGGATATTATATGCTGTGTATAAACTAAAATTGAAATGTCAATGAGGTGGTCACAGAAGGTGGTTAAGAACTCGCATTTATTTTTAACATATTGGTTACTCATTACTATGTCCATTAATTCCATAATGATGTAAATTGTTGCTGATGGTATGTTGGAGCTTTTAATTGATCGGGATGATACTCTGCTGGCTCTGTCTTCAGACCAGAGAGGGTATACCTAAGAAGCCATTGAACTTGACTGGACAATAAGATGCTAAACTCTATGTTTGGTATATGCTTGCAATAGGGAAATCTCAACTAAACTTGAGCTGTGGTTATGCAACAAGGTGGAGGAATCCACCAATGGTGGGAGGGTTTGGGGAGGGGTGGGGAGAATCCAAGTACCTATGAAACTGTGTCACATAATACAATGTAATTAATGAATAAAAAAATATTTAAAAAGTATTACATATGATCTAAAAAACATACAAATTGGGTTTTATCACTTTTTTCAATTGCTATTTTATTTCAGATGTATGTTTTGGGCTTTGATTATGATTTTGTAAAACAGACACATTGAACTAGTTATAACTTTCCTGTGATTAAAAAAAAATCTGCTATATCCTTGGGTTTTATACTAAGATCTAGCAAATTCCACTTTTCTAATATTTAAATGTTTAATATTTATAATAGGAAGAAATATTAAGCTGAATATTGGACAAGCATCACATATCCTTGCATTATCATCCACTATTCCTCTGAACATGGTAATGTGTTTCAGTCTTCATAGGCACCAAGTACATCTGAAGAATCGTTTCACAAAGTGCTAAAATCAGGCACATATTTTCATTTAAATATGAATTCTCACACTGTTATTCAATTGAAAGCCTTTATTTTCTACCTATCATTCATTACAAACTAATACTCTCATTTTCAACATAATATTTCATAAACCTAAAGCTATCAGGTTTTTAAAATACACATTTCTGAAACATTATTTCTTATCATATGTATAGCTTCTTTTCAGGTCAATACATCCGTGGTTTAAGACTGGAAAGATTATTCAATAATTTTCCATTTGTTTGGGGACAGGCCACCATTTATAAAGAAAACAGACAGATGACTTCAAACAGAAAGGACACTCAAAGAGAAGCGATGTACTTCTTCAACTGATACCCCATGACCTTTCAAGATGAAAGGATAACAGTTACCCTCTCAGACAAGAGGAACCAAAGTTCTATTTATGGGGTTTAGAGGTCACTTGGATATGTAGAAAACAGGATACAATAGAAGCTGCAGAAAACACCAGAGAGAGGAATCATGGCTACATATTTTTCTAAGCTTCCCATTCAGCACCAGTTTTTATCTTTTAATAAGCCCCTCTGTTCCCCAAACTAAGGACACATTTTGTTTATTGTGTAGCTGGACCCCCCTTCTCCTATGCTCAGCTGTCTATTCGTGCCTTCTTTAGAGTGCAAGTAATTGGCCTAAATCAAGAGCCAAATTGCATGTCTAACTCATTCAGCACTCTGGTGATCGTATGACACAGCTTGGAGAATTTGAGGGAGGTCCCAAACAACAAAGGAGGATATTATTTTCAGCAGAGTCTTATGGCTATGAGCACCTCTATTGCAAGGACAATTAGAGTCTTTGTTTCTCCTATGATCCAAAGAGTCAGCTTGACTTCCATCAAAAATACTGAAAGGGGTTCTCATAACCTTTCCAAAGGATTGCAAACCATATAGAGACCATTCTGTATTTAACCACCAAGAACATATGTTTAGGGGAAAAAAAAACGACTTCTCCAATACTCTAAACAAAAGTGATTTTATTTCCAAATAAAGTCAGTATGACAGGAACCTAACCTAAAAAGACATAATGTAACTACAGTATGATGATTATAAATTTTGCTTTAGATATATTCAAAATGCAGTTTTGCAATCCCTAGTACAAATTCTAGACTTGCTATTTAACTTACTTATTAATATGTCAACTGTTATTTTTCTACATGAGTTTATCTGAACTGATTTTTTAACTTTGAATTTTTGGAACCAAATTATAATACTATGAGAAGTTAATGCTATAAGGGCAAGTCATGACACTGGCCCTTATAATAAAGAAAAGCTAGAATGTGTCTTCCTTGGACCATGTCAGGAGTAAAAGGAATATATGATTATAATCAAATATTAACACTTTATTTCATACCTGAGGTTTTTGAAAACTTTCTCAAAGTCGTGATTGAAAGTCTAGCATCTAATATCTAATTTTTAGATGCATCTCTCTTTTCATTTGATGTGGAGAGCACTTGATATTAATCAGAGTACACATCATTAGATTCATAAATTTAGTCAATTTTTTCCCTTAAGCAGTATTCTAAGCACATAAAAAAGAGATAGAGAAATATTTTAAATTGCAAAAAATCACTAAATTTGTAATAGTAAGAGTCAGAATGTCCAACTGTTATTCCTGTCATGGGAAACTCAAGTCAAAACTTTGCAATACAGAATTGAAAATGGCCTGCAAATTCAAGACACTATATCTTATTCAATGTCTTCGATTTTTAACATAAGCTTTCCTCAGATAAATTTATGAGTAACTGTTTTCGTAAAGTGTGCTACAAATATATTTTAAAAATCCATTAGAACGTATATTATGTAAGAGTAGAAGTAAATGCTATACTTTACTCTAAAATTTATGACTGTAGAACTCTGGTTGGAAACAAGAGGAGGAAAAGCAAACTTTTGAACTTATACAGAAACACTTTAACACAGAGCTAGTCACAGACTTTAATGAAACTTAGCCGTAATATATTATGATTAACAAGACTTGTGAAAACTTTATGATTGTACATGGAACTCATTTATTTTCCACATCCAAAAATACCCAAAAATATTAGTCACTACTTACTGATATGTCTGGTAGGGGCCAATCCCAAGCAATATATTTTTAGATGTAAGAAATAGGAAATGATAGTAGAGTCCTTTCAAATGCCCTTAATAATTGTCAATGATGTCCTTCTCTGTCTAGGTTCATTTGTTTGCAAAAGAATTATGCATTGAATTATTGCTAAAAAATCAATGTGTATCATCAAACATTATTATTCCATTAAAGTTGAAAACCATAGATGAAATTATTAAAAATTGTATCAATTTATTTTGCTTGTTTTCAAATTATATTTTACCAATATTAGAATGAGTTACTGGATATTTATAGGGCTTGGTAAACCAATTTTCAATTTCCTGTGTCCTACGCTTAATTTTTTTAAAAATTTGTTTTAATTTATTTTATTTTATTTTTTTTTATGTGACACAGTTACATAGATACTTGGGTTCTCCCCACCCCTCCCCAAACCCTCCCACCATTGGTGGATTCCTCCACCTTGTTGCATAACCACAGCTCAAGTTCAGTTGAGATTCCCCCATTGCAAGCATATACCAAACATAGAGTCCAGCATCTTATTGTCCAGTCAAGTTCAACGGCTTCTTAGGTATACCCTCTCTGGTCTGAAGACAGAGCCAGCAGAGTATCATCCCAGTCAATTGAAAGCTCCAACATACCATCAGCAACAATTTACATCATTATGGAATTAATTGACATAGTAATGAGTAACCAGTATGTTAAAAGTAAATGCGAGTTCCCAGCCACCTTCTGTGACCACCTCACCTATACTTCAATCCGTTCAACGTGCCCAACCTCTACCAGAAGTTGGAGAACGACCCCAGGACCAGGCCGCTCCTCAACGACCCCAGCTACCGGGAGCTGATCGAGCAGCTACGGCACAAGCCAGCCGACCTGGGCAAGAAACTGCAAGACCCTCGGATCATGACCACCCTCAGTGTCCTGCTTGGTGTGGATCTGGGCAGCATGGATGAGGAAGAGGAGGCGGCCGCCACACCCCCTCCGCCCCCGTCCCCCAAGAAGGAGCCCAAGCCAGAGCCCATGGAGGAAGACCTCCCGGAAAACAAGAAGCAGGCCCTCAAGGAAAAGGAGTTGGGCAATGATGACTACAAGAAGCAAGACTTTGACACGGCCTTGAATCACTACGACAAAGCCAAGGAACTGGACCCCACCAACATGACTTACATCACCAACCAAGCTGCGGTGTACTTTGAGAAGGGCGACTACAACAAGTGCCGGGAGCTGTGCGAGAAGGCCATCGACGTGGGCCGCCAGAACCGGGAAGACTACCGACAGATCGCCAAAGCTTACGCTCGAATCGGCAATTCCTACTTCAAGGAGGAGAAGCACAAGGACGCCATTCACTTCTACAACAAGTCCCTCGCCGAGCACCGCACGCCGGACGTGCTCAAGAAGTGCCAGCAGGCAGAGAAGATCCTGAAGGAGCAGGAGCGGCTGGCCTACATTAACCCCGACCTTGCCTTGGAGGAGAAGAACAAAGGCAATGAGTGTTTCCAGAAAGGGGACTACCCCCAGGCCATGAAGCATTACACGGAAGCCATCAAACGGAACCCCCGCGATGCCAAGTTGTACAGCAATCGAGCTGCCTGCTACACCAAGCTCCTGGAGTTCCAGCTGGCACTCAAGGACTGCGAGGAATGCATCCAGCTGGAGCCGACCTTCATCAAGGGCTACACACGGAAAGCAGCTGCGCTAGAGGCCATGAAGGACTACACGAAGGCCATGGACGTCTACCAGAAGGCATTGGACCTGGACTCGAGCTGTAAGGAGGCAGCAGACGGCTACCAGCGCTGCATGATGGCCCAGTACAACCGCCACGATAGCCCCGAGGACGTGAAACGCCGGGCCATGGCTGACCCCGAGGTGCAGCAGATCATGAGTGACCCAGCCATGCGGCTCATCCTGGAGCAGATGCAGAAGGACCCCCAGGCCCTCAGCGAACACCTGAAGAATCCCATCATTGCACAGAAGATCCAGAAGCTGATGGACGTGGGGCTCATTGCCATCCGGTGATGACGTTGGCGTCCCCCCTTCTGTTGTCGCCCTCCTGTGGAAACAGCTGGGACCGTGGCAGGAAACAGGGCGGAGAGGAAGGGGGGAGAGAGCAGCTCATCCATGTTTGGGCCCATGCGGAAGAGACTCACCACGCGTGTTGCCCACCAGCCGCCGCCTCTGGCCCACCCAGCACACGCATGGTCTCGACATCACCGTCCCCGAGTTCGTGTCTCCTTCCCCTGGCCCCAGTTGCTGTCTCAGCTGCTCTCCCATAGTTGGTTATTTTAATTTATTTTAAAATTTTATTGGAAAGTCAGATATACAGAGAGGAGAGACAGAGAAGATCTGTCCAGTGATTCACCTCTCAAGTGGCTACAGTGGCCAGAGCTGAGTCGATCCAAAGCCAAAGCCTGGAGTTGCCTGTGGATCTTCCACGCAGGTGGAGGGTCCCAAGGCTTTGGGACCACAAGCAAGGAGCTGGATGTGAAGCAGGGTCACTGGGACACAAACAGGCATCCATACAGGATCCCTGTGTGTGCAAGCTGAGGACATTAGCTGCTAGGCTACAACACTGGGCCCCAGGCTTAACAGTTTTGTATCAACACTTAAGCAATAATATGCCCGAGTTAAAATTTATGCACTATTATTTTGCATATTTTGAGTTCATACATACACTCATGCACACACATACATATTTAGCAATAGGAAAATTGTAAAAGATAATAACACAAAGGAAGTAAACAATCTAATTAAGGTAACAAAGCAGAATAATTCCACATATTGGGGTCATACAAACATGTCTGTTGGCCAAATCTAGCCTGCCATGTTTTTACACAAAATAATTATATATATAATTATATATGTACTTATACATTATATACTATATATACACATATATGCATGTATATAAAAACAAAGATTTTATTGAAACACAATGGCACTGATATTTGAATTTAATTATGGTTCCTTTGAAATATTTGAGGGCCCGGTGGCATGGCCTAGTGGCTAAAGTCCTCGCCTTGAACGCCCCGGGATCCCATATGGGCGCTGGTTCTAATCCCAGCAGCTCCACTTCCCATCCAGCTCCCTGCTTGTGGCCTGGGAAAGCAGTCGAGGATGGCCCAATGCATTGGGACCCTGAACCCGCGTGCGAGACCCGGAAGAGGTTCCTGGTTCCCGGCATCGGACCGGTGCGCATCGGCCCGTTGCGGCTCTCTTGGGGAGTGAAACATCGGATGGAAGATCTTCCTCTCTGTCTCTCCTCCTCTCTGTATATCTGGCTTTCCAATAATAATAAAATCTTTAAAAAAAAAAAAAGAAAAGAAATATTTGAGATATTACAATTTGCAAAAGAGATTGTATTAGTTGCAAAGCTTAAAGTATGTATTGTGTAGTATTTTATATGTGCAGATTACTAATATTTGCTTCATGATATAATCATAATTAACACTGCAAAAATAATGTGAAACAATCTTAGAATTTTAGTATCTACTGAAAATTGTAGAACTTACCCATAATGGAATTCATAATTGTGACTTAGCAGGAAACGAGTTTGAAGGAAGGCACTTACATTGAACTTATACTTAAATTTCAATAATATCTCATTTGAATTCATATTGTATAAAATTAATAAAATTCATGATTTTTGTTTTGATAAAACCTATTTACATTGTCTGTCATTGATAAAATTTTCAAACAAGCTTTTTATCTTAAAGCATCTTTAGTATTTACAGAATTTTTATGACAGCAAATAGAGTTCATGAATATCCCTTACACAATTTTGCTATAAACAGTTTATATTAATGTGGAACATTTATCACTGAATATAACCTATTAAAATCAATATATATATTTCCATATATATGTAATTATTTATAACATTTATCATTTTATTACAATTTTCTCATTTTTAGCCTAATGATGTTTTTCCATTCCAGGATCCATTTAAGGCTAATATAATTACACTTAAAATTCAATTATCTTTTTGTTTGTGACTGCTTCTTTTAATTGTGTTAATTGTGTTAATGATCTCATGTTTAGGAGCAGTAGTCAGGGATTTTGCCGAATTTTCAGTATTGGAGATTGATTAACACTTTGCATGATTTGATATGGCAAATGACTTCCTGGAGATCACACAGTGATCCTGTCACTGTCAAGAATAAACTCTGCACACTGGCATTACTGTTATTGGTCTTGATTACCTGTGTGGAGATAATTATCATTTTTTTAAGTCTTGAGTGTTGGGGTTCGTGCAGTGGATGTGGGGGACAGGATGGTGTGAAGAGTATTGTTCCATTGTAGGCAGGGCTGCAAGGAACTTCCCGCTGTATGGCAGGGCCGGGCGGATGCCTCTACAACCACCTGAATGCAGCTCCACCTTCGTTTGCATGGATACCGGACCACCCTGCGGAAGAATTCTAATCCATCCAGGCATCCTTTGCTACTTGAGGTTAGGTTTTACCTTCCCTGTTTTCATCTTGAATTCAGTATGACAAGTCATAGGGTAATGCCCTGATGTACAGAGTAGGGAATTACACTTCCGTATACAGAAAGTGTCTATATGGGTTATTTGTCACTGTCATGCACAGATATGTAGTTTCCCTTAAGTGCGTGTGTATACAGCAGTTCACTTATGAACTGAGATTCATGGGTATTTATGCTACACTTCGAATTGTAGTCAGTGTTACTTCATTGACATACTTTACTTTCACATATTCTCAATATTGTATCTGTGTCTATTTGGAACACATTCTAACTTTCTGATACAACAGAATATTCAACGCTCCATACGGCGTTGTCTTTGATTCCCGGCGTAACTTTACAGGGAAGCTGTCACAATGTCCGGAGCCCTTGACGTCCTGCAGGTGAAGGAGGAGGATGTCCTCACGTTCCTGGCTGCAGGAACCCACCTGGGAGGCACCAACCTCGACTTCCAGATGGAGCAGTACATCTACAAAAGGAAAAGTGATGGCATCTACACCATCAACCTCAAGAGGACCAGGGAGAAGCTCCAGCTGGCGGCGCGGGCCATCGTAGCCATCGAGAACCCTGCTGACGTCAGCATGATCTCCTCCCGGAACACTGGCCAGAGGGCTGTGCTGAAGTTTGCTGCTGCCACTGGAGCTACTCCCATCGCTGGCCGCTTCACTCCTGGCACCTTCACTAACCAGATCCAGGCCGCCTTCCAGGAGCTGTGGCTCCTGGTGGTGACAGATCCCAGGGCTGACCACCAGCCCCTCATGGAGGCGTCTTACGTGAACCTGCCCACCATCGCTCTGTGCAACACAGACTCTCCTCTGCGCTACGTGGACATTGCTATCCTGTGCAACAACAAGGGAGCCCAATCCGTGGGTTTGATGTGAATGCTGGCTCGAGAGGTTCTGCGCATGCGTGGCACCATCTCCCGTGAACACCCGTGGGAAGTCATGCCTGATCTCTACTTCTACCGCGATCCTGAAGAGATTGAAAAACAAGAGCAGGCTTTGGCTGAAAAGGCTGTGACCAAGGAGGAGTTCCAGGGTGAATGGACCGCGCCCGCTCCCGAGTTCACGGCTACCCAGCCCGAGGTTGCAGACTGCTCTGAGGGTGTGCAGGTGCCTTCTGTGCCCATCCAGCAGTTCCCCACTGAAGACTGGAGCGCTCAGCCTGCCACTGAAGACTGGTCTGCAGCCCCCATGGCTCAGGCCACTGAATGGGTAAGAACAACCACCGAGTGGTCTTGAGTGATCTGCAGTCTTTGAAGCAGACGTGAAGTGAAGTTGACGGAAAATAAACACCAGTTTCTAAAGAAAAAAAAAATCATCCTGTTTTTTTTTGTCAAGTCCAAGAATCAAATTCTGACTACTTTCATTGGGAGGTGCTATTAAAAACTACTGTAGGGCCCGGTGGCGTGGCCTAGTGGCTAAAGTCCTTTCCTTGAACGCCCCGGGATCCCATATGGGCGCTGGTTCTAATCCCAGCAGCTCCACTCCCCATCCAGCTCCCTGCTTGTGGCCTGGGAAAGCAGCCGAGGATGGTGCAATGCCCTGGGACCCTGCACCCATGTGGGAGACCTGGAAGAGGTTCCAGGTTCCCGGCTTCGGATCGGCTCGCACCGGCATTAGCGGCTCACTTGGGGAGTGAATCATCGGACGGAAGATCTTCCTCTCTGTCTCTCCTCCTCTTTGTGTATCTGACTTTGTAATAAAATAAATAAATCTTTAAAAAACTACTGTATTATTGGATAATCTTGAAATAATTGGAATATAGTTTTCAAAGATCTTTAAATTAACTGAGTACCGGAGATTCACCAGTGGACAGTTAACCAGAAAGAAATCAGCAAATAAACAAAAAATGATGAACTAGACCTAACAGAGCATTGAAGACCTTTTCTCTGCTGCAGAAAACACGTATTTTTCTTCAGCACATGGATTTTCTCTAAGTTAGACGTTATACTTGGCTACAAAGCAAGTCTTAGCACTTTCAAAAATATTGAACAAAAAATGTGAAATGTGTTTTTCTTACCAAAATGGAACAGAGTTGGTAATTAACAACAACAACAACAACTCCAGAAATATGCAAATTGATGGAGATAGGCACTTTAATTAAAAATGGTTAATTGAAAAAAAATCTGCAGGCAAATTTCAAAATTTGTGCAGCAAATGGAAATAGCAAAATGATGTGTCCTGTTTTCATGATATGCATAAGTAGGATATAATGAAAGCAATACTAGGAACAGTTTGTATAAATAACTAGTTACATTTGAAGAAAAAATGGATTCAAATGAATGATCCAGAAAGATAACCTAAAAATTCTAAAATTGGAAAAAGAATGATAAATATTAGATAAGAAGTAATATTGAAATGTAAAAAGAATACAAAGATGAATAAAATGAGTAACTTGATAAGCTAAAGCCAGAATAACTAAGACAAAAGATTCAAATCATTCACATCAGAAGTGATAATAGAGGTATCCCGTCGGCTACTTCATCGAATCCTTTGCAGAAGTTCAAAGTCCCATCTGTTTGTGAAAAACTAGAACTAAAAGAAATATATACCTTTTGGAAATATCTAAGTTGCCTAGTCTGAATCTCAAAGACATATTACTCCTGATCATAGTTAATAGTGAGATTAAATCAATAATGAAGAGTAACCTAACACATTCTGAATACTTGATAGCTAAGTTGTATGAAAAGTATTTTTTTAAAGATTTATTTATTTTTATTGCAAAGTCAGATATACAGAGAGGAAGAGAGACAGAAAGGAAGATATTGCATTCCATGATTCACTCCCCGAGTGACCACAATGGCCAGTGCTGCCCTGATCTGAAGCCAAGAGACAGGAACTTCCTCCAGGTCTCCCACGCGGGTGCAGGGTCCCAAGGCTTTGGGCTGTCCTCAACTGCTTTCCCAGGCCACAAGCAGGGAGCTGGATGGGAAGTGGAGCTGCCGGGACTAGAACCAGTGCCCATAAGGGATCCTAGAGCATGCAAGGTGAGGACTTTAGCCGCTAGGCCATGGCGTCAGGTCCAGTAGCATGAGATTTTAATGAAGAATTAACATCAATTATTTTCATAGAGGAAACCTTTCAGACACACTTGAAACACCAGCATTATTTTTATTCCAAAATTAGATGACACACAACAAAAAGAAAGCTAAGGCAATAAGACTGATGACACATATATTTTCGCCTACATACGTGTACACATGTTTGCACTGATGTACATGTGCAAATATGCATTATATATACACACATATGGATAGACTTTCTAGAAGCGACCATCTTTTGTCTTTTTCAAGCTTAATTCAACATTGAATTGATATCTCCATTCCTACTCTACTAACACATGGATCGTTTTTCTTATTATTATTATTCTGTGAATTCCCTCTCTAATGTGGGAAATCTGAACCACTTTCTGTCATCTTTTCCATGCTTTGTCAATTCCAGCACACACTGAATATTCATTTCAAAGGTAAAGTATTACTCGCATGAACAGCAACTCAATGGACTAAAGTATAAAGCCAAAGTATGCCTTTCCCTCGACCCCTCGCTTTGGTCTTACACACCTTAATCATTCCTGAAGGCACTTAGAAAGCATTTCATTCTCCTTTCCCACCAAAGGAAGGTATTTCATTCATTTGCAATGCATAAAGATTCTTCTGTCATATTCTGGTTTCCATTCTGAGCGTCTGTGGCTTTCTAACTCATATTTTGCATTTTAGTTTTTGAGTGCTATGAAGTTTTTGAAGTGCTATGGGTTTTAAAAATGCTTAATGACTTGTACACCATTCTGTCTTTTACAGGGTTATATCAAGATCCTAACATTGCCTTAACGTGTAGTCATGCTGAAAGAGCAGGTGAGGAAGTGAGGAAGAACTCAGCTTTGCTGGTTGACTTCTCAGATAACTAGAACTGATCCGGGAACTCAGATCCCTCACTGCGGCCCGGCAGTGTCTGCACTATCACAAATGAGGGGTGAGGATTTTAGAGGTGGTTACAGAAACATGTATTTCCATACAGGCATCTGAACAAGCAGCATTTTAATAGCTAATTCAAGTGCCCATTTCATTAGTGCATTTTTTTGAAATTTAATTTTTATTTCGTGTTCAACAGATTCAGTTCACTTTATAGACAAAACTTTAAAAACATAACATCCCCTTCTTCCCTTCCTCCTTCCCCACGTTTCTGTTTTGCTCTCTCTGGCGTTATTTAGTATCTGCGATAATATACTTCATGTTTACATTACACTAAAAAATGTTACTGAATAAGTTTGATAAAAAGAGGACCCTAGTTCAGGGGTAATATAAACAACACCTATAAATAATAATTGAACAAAAACATGACAATTTCACCCATATCCGATCAGTGTTAAAGTAAACCTTGTGAGGAATGGTTCGAGTATCATTCTGGAGACTGGGACTCTGCCACGCTGGACACGGGTGCCGCTTGCTTCTTCTCACAGCTCATGAAATTCGCCCCATTCCAGTGGTCCACCAATGAGGTGTAACCCCATGGCTTCTTACCTGAGAACCCCACTCACCAATCTCTGGCAGCACTACCCCCAGTCCCCACCCACTTACCAACCACCAAGCAATCACCCGTGACAATCTCGGTCACCAACCCCTTGGTGCCCTCCAGCAGTCCCCAATCCTCCCTGGGTTGTATAAAATGAGCCTTAAGTGTGCCTCCTCCCCTTTTTCCTCTTTGATTTCCCAGCCATGCCCTTACTGTTCCTACCCTGCTAGAATACAGAACCTCCTAATGTACCTCGTCGCGTCCCATATTTTCGACTTAAGGTAAAAGACATGACTGTGGGGATTAGATACGTGTAAGAAATTAAAGAGCATCTGAAACCTAACAAAGCCAGATCATTAAAATTATACAGACACAACATTCTTGACCACTGGTTTTATAAAACTACATTTTCAGTGTCACTTACACACACAATAGCTCTTTGCTTTTTTTCTCTCTCAGATTTTTTTTTTTTTGGCATTTTAGCTTCTACATATAAGAAAGAGCATATGATATTTATCTTTCTGGGTCCAGTCATTTAACTCAACATATGCCCTCCTGCAGTATCCACTTTGTTGCAAATAGTAAATGAATAATTTTCATTTGTCATAAATATACATATGAATATGTATAAATACATATATATAGTTATTTATTTAAATTTCTTTACCATTCATCTGTTGATAGATACCTTGGTTAATTACAAATTTTGGACACTGTAGGAATAGTGCTGTTATAAACATGGTAGTGTAAATATTTCTGTCACAATGCGCTTAAGTCTTCAGTAGTCCAACTGCTGGATCACATGGCAAATGTACTTCCAGTTCTGCATTTTTGTTTTTGTAAAGGATTCTCCACACCATTTTCCACAGTGGCTAAGCTGATTACATTACCATCAATCGTGCATAGGTGACCCCTTTTGTTCATATCTTCACTAAGCTTTGTTATTCTGTATGTTTTCTATTTTAACCATTCTGATAGGGATGAGTTGATCTCATTGTGGTCTCAGTTTGGATGCTGAATGTTAATCTTTTGCACCAAAGATAGTTTGCAATTATATTTCTGTTGAATATCTTTCTCTTCTGATCATTCCCTTTGTTGTACAAAAACCTAAATGATAATGCTTTATGCACAAGTAATTTTTTTGTTATTTTTGTGCTGCTTTAAAGGCAAGATCATTCCCTCCACAATGTATGGATTTAATAAAATTAATGCATAACTTGGAAAAAGAAAAAGAAATATGTTATTGTTGTCTGAAAGCCACTTAGCAAGTATGCCAGCCAAATTTTGTTAAGAGGGATAAACACAGAGAAAACTGTCATACATCACAGAAATTAATTAGCAGTAGCTAAACTATTGTGGGAAAGAAATTAAAGTGAGATATAAAATTATGAGAATACTTATCTTGGTTATTTATTTGCCTGTTCTGAAAAAGGTTAAATTGCGGGCCTGGCGGCGTGGCCTAGTGGCTAAAGTCCTCGCCTTGAAAGCCCCGGGATCCCATATGGGCACCGGTTCTAATCCCGGCAGCTCCACTCCCCATCCAGCTCCCTGCTTGTGGCCTGGGAAAGCAGTCGAGGTCAGCCCAAGGCTTTGGGACCCTGCACCCGTGTGGGAGACCTGGAAGAGGCTCCTGGTTCCCGGCTTCAGATCGGCTTGCATCGGCCCATTGCGGCTCACTTGGGGAGTGAATCATCGGACGGAAGATCTTCCTCTCTGTCTCTCCTCCTCTGTGTATATCTGGCTGTAATAAAATGAATAAATCTTTAAAAAAAAAAGGTTAAATTGCATAGCTTCATTTCTGGCATAGAAGCAAAATTTTCTGTAACCTGGGGTAGCTAGTGTTTTTGTCTTGATGGCCATTATGCTAAAGAATATGAAACACAAAATCACAAAACAAAAATCTGGCAAAATGCAACAGTAGTAACATTACATTAATATGTGCTTTAACATTTATATAATCATATCATTTTAAAATGTTATCTCTCCGGTAGTTCTGAGAGCCATACAAAAAAGTAAGAAAAAATAAATATTACACTGATGGAAATAAAATAATGTTACCTCCTGCTATGAAGTTTAATATGCCTATCACAGAAACCAATCAAGGATACAAACATATTGTGACCCGACACACATTTTATCAGTTATCTCAACACATGAAAACTCTGAGATGAAAAACCAAATGGCAATACATCACAATCATGCTTTATCAAGATAAAGTACATGTCCATTACACAATCTCTTCTTATGATGCATTTCATACACAAATTAATGAGAATACTTTATGAACATTGTAAGAGATTCAACTTCATTTTGGGTGGAAGTGTTTTTCAGAATTCACCATGAAGGAGGAATAGCATTTCCCCTAAGGATATATGTCAAATTGTAAAGAAAATGCAGCACTAATTATGAAGATGAAAATGTTTTCACTAGTATCTGAAATATGAAACATATAGGTACTAATCATGTAATCAATTATTATTTCATAGCAATTCATATGTGAGTAAAGGAGATGTACACAGATATGATATTAAAATAATAAAACCATTTTTTTTCATACCGTGATGGTCTACTGAGAGCATACAAGAGAGCACAAAAAAAAGGGGGGCTCGGCGCCATGGCCTAGTGGCTAAAGTCCTTGCCTTGAACACTCCAGGATCCCATATGGTTATTGGTTCTAATCCCAGCAGCTCTACTTCCCATCCAGCTCTCTGCTTGTGGCCTGAGAAGGCAGTTGAGGACAGCCCAAAGCCTTGGGATCCTGCACCGGCATGGGAGACTGAGAAGAACTCCTGGCTCCTAGCTTTGGATTAGCGCAGCACCAGCCACTGCAGTCACTTGGGGAGTGAATCATGGGACAAAAGATCTACCTCTCTGTCTCTTCTTCTCTCTGTATATCTGACTTTGTAATAAATATAATTAAATCTTAAAACAATACTGTTAGAACTAATAAAAATGGTGCTACAATTTTAAAAACTTTGTGAGAAAAATATTACTTAATAAAAAATACTTAAATAAAATATTACTTAACTGTATAAAACATCTTTTATTCTAAAATTATTTAAACTTTATTATGCAGAAAGCAGTCCAGAGTCTGTGAGGGAGAAATTAGTCTTCTATTCCTTCCATTGGTTCACTCCTTGTATGTTCACAAGCGCTGAGATTGGGCATAATAGAACCTGGACAATTTTGAGCAGCAAGATGATGGATAGGGTAAGGACAGGCATAAACAGAGGGAGAAAAGTTAGCCAGGTGAGGCATAGAGAAGAGACTCCAGAAAATAGGAGAGGACAGGATGACAATAGAAAGGTACCTGGCAAACCATGAACATGGTGAAGCAGCAGAAACAACAGAGCAAAGCACTCAGTTGTTGACAGTTGATGATTGGAGCTCTACTGGTGACCAATCCAGAAAGGGAGCTCACCAGGAGATCAGGAGGTGAACCCAGGCAAATAGCTGACAGTACTGCTGGTTTATTTGTTCTGTCCATTAACAGAGACAGGGCAGCAGATCCCAAGTGGTGCTTCAGGAACAGGTTAGATTTCACATCTCAACATTCACCAACGTCACATCAAGTGCCATTTTGTGCACTGTGACAAGGGCAGCAAGGCTTGAGGGACAACACTGAGCTATGCATGCATTAAGCCAGGAACCAACTCACTTTCTACTCAGCACATTGCACAGATCCCACAGGGAAAATAACACCTACATGGCATCCTACAGGTTCCACCCAAAATAGGTCCAGGTGGCCCTAGATCTAATGACCAGAAAACCTAGAACCCCATCATGACACATCAGGTATCATTTTTTGCACTGTGGCAAACGCTGAGAACGAGAAGGACAACAGTGAGTTGTATATGCACTGAGCCAGGAGCAAACTCAATTCTGGCTCTGCACATTGCATTGGTCTTACAGGAAAATAGTGCTGACTGAGGATTCCATCCAAAATAGGTCTGAGTGGCCCTTAGATCTAATGCCTAGCAGGCTCCAGCATGACCAGCACCCAGTTATTTAAGACAACTGGTGTCTCCCTAATACCAGGCATCGCTCAAGCCAGAAGTAAAGAAAGGCTGTGTATGCAAAGGTGGGGCCACAGTGGACACAGTGCAGGATCACAGGAGCTGTGGTTATGGAGATCATGGTAGAAGCCTAGCACAAGGATCCAGGATTGAAACTTGCTGGAGGGACTGGTGCAAGTGATCACAAGCAAAGAACCAGGTATCAACAGCAATTAATACAATTGACCTGTAAACAAGTGGGCAACACAACTTAGAAACTGGCCTTAAGGAGAGGAATCTGCCAATCAGAATAATGACCAGGAGCGAAAGAGGAGCCAGAGGCACATTAAATATTATTGATGCTTGCCCCATAAAGGAACAAAAGCCCTTGCTAACCTCAGCGCTAACTCAATAAGATGTTGAGAAAATAGGGGAGGGTCCTAAATTTGTTATAAAGCTTCTTATCAACAATGAGAACAGCATACAGGAGTTTAAGGAATTTAAGGAATATGTTATACAGGAAATAGCAATAATAAATCAAGTGAAACCTGATGTCATAGAAATTAAGAACACAGTAGAGCAAATTAAAAACTCAGTGGAAAGCCTCAATAACCGAATGAATGAAGCAGAAGAAAATAAATTCTCAGAATTGGCAGATAGTTGTTGCCACAATGGGGAAACAAACAAAAAGTTGGAAGTGGTACTGGGTTAGAATTAATACACACTATTGAAAGTTCAAACATTAGTTATGGGAGTTCCAGAAGGCTCAGAAAGAGAAGCTGGGTTTAAAGCTGTATTAAATGAAATAATAAGTGAAAACTTCCCTAATATCAAGATGGAATAGGGAAACAACATACAAGAGGAGCACAGAACTCCCAATAGGATTGACCGAAAGTGATCTACACCAGGACACATGATGATCAAGCGCTCTTCAGTTCAAACATAAAGAAAAGATCCTTGAATATGCATGTGAAAAAAATCAATTAACATTTAGAAGAGCCCCAATCAGACTCACTGCTGGACTCCCAAGAAGCTACAGGCCAGAATAGAATGGAATGACATATTCCCAACTTTAAAGGGGAAAACTTGTCTGTTCAGAAGTTATCCACAAAGCTTCCTTTTTCTTTGAAAAGGAAATAAAATTATTCCAAAGTAAAGGAAAAGCTTTAAGTGTTTGTCTCTTCCAAATCTGTGCTATAAATGATACTTATTGTGAAAAGAAATAGTACCTAAAAATACCAAAGGCAAACATTACAGCAGAAGATTTAAAAAAAAAAAAAAAGAAAAAGCAAAAAGCAAAAAAAAAAAAATATATGCTAAAATGACAGAACCAAATTATGATCTATTCATATCAATCCTGAATGTAAATGGCTTATACTCATCAATAAGACATCAGAGCTAAGTGGAATTGATTAAAAAACAAAAGTTATCTAAGTGTTACCTATAGGAGATATATGATCAAAACATATGGAAGCTAAAAGTGAAAGCATGTTAAAAGTTATCCCAGGCTAAAAGAAAGGGAAAAAGAGCTGGTATAGTCTTTCTTTTTTTTTTTTTTTTTTATTCATTGATTACATTGTATTATGTGATACAGTTTCGTTGGAACTGGTATCATCCCACCCCTCCCCCCGCCCTTCCCCAATGTGGAATATTCCACCTTGTTGCATATCCACTGATCAAGTACAGTTGAGATTCCCTCTTTGCAAGCATAAACTAAACATAGAGTCCAACATCTTATAGTCCAATCTAGTTCCTCAGCTTCCTGGGGAGACCCTGTCCAGTCCGAGGGCAGAACCATCAGATTATCAACCCGATCAATTAAAGGCTCCAACATACCCTCAGCAACAATTAACTTCATTGTGTAACTAATAGTTATAGTAATGAGTAACCAATATGTTAAAAACAATTGCAATTTCTTAACCACCTTCTGTGATCACCTCATTGACATTACAATTTTAGTTTATACACAACATATAACATAATATACATAAAATAACATGTTTTACATAACATCATATCATCTTAAATTAACGCAAACATGTGGTATCTGAACTTTTGGGATTGGCTCATTTCCCTTAGCATTATGGTTTCCAGTTTGGTCCATTTGGCCACAAAGAACTGCATTTTGTTTTTTTTAATAGCTGAATAGTATTCCATGGAGTAGATGAACCATAGCTTTCTTATCCAGTCTTCTGCTTATGGGCGTTTCGGTTGCTTCCATGTTTTTGCAATTACTGATTGTGCTGCTATGAGCATAGCGGTGCATGTTGGCTTCTCATAAAACAGGTGTTTTGGGTATATTCCTAGGAGTGCTATTGCTGGATCATACGGTATGTTGATTTTGAGTTGTTTGAATGTTCTCCATACTGATTTCCATAGAGGCTGTACCAACCTGCATCTCCACCAGCAGTGGAGTAGGGTTCCCTTTGCTCCACAACCTCGCCAACAAGTGTTGTTGGTGCTTTTATTCATGTGGGCCAGTCTTACTGGCATCAGGTGGTACCTCATTGATGTTTTAATTTGGATTTCCCTTATTGCCAGGGAACTTGAGCATTTTTTCATATGTTTATTTGCCATTTGGGTTTGTTCATTTCCCGTGCCCATTTCTTGAGTGGCTTGTACGTTTTGACATTTTGGTTGTTTTGTAGTTCTTTGTATATTCTAGAAATTAGCCCTCTGTCACCTATGTGGTGCACGAAGATCTTCTCCCATTCTGTGGGTTGCTTTTTTACTTTGTTGATTGTTTCCTTCACTGTACAGAAGCTTCTTAGTTTGATGAGGTCCTAATTGTTTATTCTGGTCTTGATTGCTAATGCTTTTGGTGTCCTTTTTAGGAAGTCGGGACCTACCCCTAGATCTTGTAGAGTATTTCCGACATTTTCTTCCAAAAGTTTGAAGGTTTCTGGATGTAGGTTTAGATATTTTATGCAGTTAGATCTGATCTTAGTGTATGGTGAGAGATGTGGGTCTATCTTTTTCTTACATCAGGCAATATAGACTTCAACATGAAAAATAATAGTGGTGGGCATTAATATTTCATTAACAACAATGGGCAGATTGAGGCGGACATAAACCCAACTAGGAAAAACTAGGACACACCAAGACACTAGAGCAAATGGATTTAATTTATATCTACACAACCTATCATCCTACAGAAAGAAAATATGCTTTTTTTATCAGTACCTGGAACTTTATCCAAGACTGACCATGCTATATGCCACAAAAAATGCCTCAGCAAATTTCTAAACATTGAAATTATACCCTGTATCTTCTCAAATCATCATGGAGTACAACTGGAGATCAATAATGCAAAATTCCCTAGAAGATTTGCAAATACATGGAGACTGTATGATATGCTACTAAATGAACAATGGGTTAGAGAGTACATCAAAGGAAAAAAATTAAAAAGTTGCTTTAACAAATGAAGAAGGCCTGGCGCAATAGCATAGTGGTTAAAGTCCTCGTCTCACACATGCTGGGAGCCCATGTGGTCACCATTTCTAATCCCAGCAGCCCAGCTTCCCATCCAGCTCCCTGCTTGTGGCCTGGGAAAGCAGTCGAGGATGGCCCAGAGCCTTGGGACCCTGCTTCCACGTGGGAGACCTGGAAGAGCTCCTGGCTTCGGATCGGCTCGGCAACGGCTGTTGTGGTTACTTGGGGAGCAAACCATCGGACGGAAACTCTACCTCTCTGTCTCTCTTCCTCTCTTTATATCCGCCTTTTCAATAAAGATAAATAAATCTTTAGAAAGAAAAAAGAAACAAATGAAGATATCAACACAACATATCAAAACTTTGGGACACGATCAAGGTAAGTATTAAGAAGAAAGTTTATCTCAGTCAATGCTTTATGTTAAGAAATTAGAAAAACGCCAAGTAAATGAAGGAGCTAGAAAAACAACAGCAAAATCATTCCAAGGTTAGCAGGGATAAACAAAATAAAGCAAGAAATAAGCAAAATAGAAAACAAAAGAGCAACACATAGGATCAATGAATCTAAGAGCTGGTTCTTTGAAAACATCAACAAAATAGATTCCCCACTAGCCCAACTAACCTTCCCCCCCCCAAAAAAAAGAGGGAGAAGATATGAATCAGTAAGGTCAGAAATGGAAAAGGAAATCAATAGCAGATACCTTGGACATATATAGAATTATTAGGAACTCTTACAAGCAAATATATGCCAACAAATCATAAGAACTGGAAGAAATGGATAGATTTTTGAACACATACTATCTATCAAAACTGAACCATGAAGCCATCAATCATTCAAATAGACTATAACAAGGACTGTGACTGAATCTGTAATTGAAAAACTCCCAACCATGAACAGTCTTGGACTACATGGTTTCACTGTAGAATTTCACCAAAAATTTCAAGAAGAACTTATCCAAAACCCACCCCGGCACAAGATATTCTAAACAATTAAAAGGGAGGCAGCCCTTCCAAACTGCTTCTATTAGACCAATACCACTGTAACATCAAAGCAAGACACAACAGAAAAAGAGAACTAAAGGCTGATACCCATGATGAACATAGATGCAAGCAATCTCAACAAAATACTAACCAGAATGATCCAATGGTGTATCAGGCAGGTCATTCACCCAGACAAGGTAGGATGTTTCATAAAATCTTTGGAATTAACTAACCAAAGATGTGGAAATTACAAAACATTAAAATTACAAAACATTAAAAAATTAGAAGACAATAAAAGGTGGAAAAACTTATGCATTTCTGAGTCAGCAGGATAAAGATGATCAGATTTTCCCCATTTACAAAAGTAACATACAGATTCAATGTGATCCGAATCAAAATCCCAACATTTTTCTGTCAAAGCTAGAAAGTATGATACAAAAGTTCATCTGGAAAAGAAAGAGACCACAAATAACCAAAGCTGTCATTAAGAATAAAACTCAAGGTGGAGGAATCAAAATTCCAGACCTGAAGATATACTACAGGGCAGTGGCCATCAAAACAGTCTGGTATATGACAGAAACCGAGAAGAGGATCAATGGAATGGAACAGAAAGCCCAGGAAGGAGGCTATATAGTATAGCAAATTAATCTTCAGGAAAAGAACCAAAAATAATTGAGGAAAAAAGGCTGGTTCTTGAACAAATGCTAATGGGACAATCAGATAGCAGCTTGCAAAAATAAGGAGCATTCCCACCTGTCCCCTTTTACAAAAATCAGCTCAAAATGGACAAAAGAACAAAATCTGCACCTAAGGCAAAATAAACAAATGGAAGTACATCAAGCTGAGACACTTCTGTATATCAGACAAAGAAGCAGTCATTGAAATGGGAGAAGATCATCGCACACTACATAAACTATAGGTGACTGATATCCAGGATTTATGAAGACCTTCTGAAACTCAATGACAGCAAAACAAAAAACACTTGCAGAAATTAGCAAAGGAAATGAACAGAGATTTTTTTTCTTTTAAAATTTTTTTAATGATAATAATATGGTTGATCAGGGTGGGAAGGATTGAAGGCTGGGGAAAAGCAGATGAATTCATTCTTTCCAACATGTCTGTTTCTTCTTGCCCCTGGCAGTAGAGAGATAAAGGGGGAAGTCACACATACCCTGCCAAATGTGCCAATACTCAGGGATGGGGAACCAACACCCTATATCAATCTAGGGTCCCGATATGGTGAATGTTCTGAAGGTTTTCCCCAATTGCTTTGGATAGTTCTTAGATGTTGTTGATTTCACAGATTCAAGGGTGAGTCAGTCTTCCCAACATCCATTGGCTGATGTAGTTGACCTCAAGTCTCCATTCACCCAGATTTTTGCTCTAAGGCTTTGACTCGGGTAGTTGTCCAATATCTTCAGTTCTCCTTGCTCTGCTATGGTACCCAGTCAGCTGACATATTCTCCATGTGCGTTGGAGTTTGCATCCACTGCTCTGCCTCTTTCACTCATAGATGAGCCCAAGAACCCGGACGAGATGAACCAAGCCCTGCCAGACCTCTTGATCCAAGGGCTTATGAATATGGCACTCATCCAATGGGTGGGCCCAAAAATCTTGGCCAGGTGACCTGAGCCCCACCGAATCCCCTGCCCCTGGGGGTCAAGGACCCTGCACTCACCTCAAAGGTGTGCCAATAGACAAGAACCCGACACTTACCTAATAGGCCCAAGGACCTGAACCAAGAGACTCAAACCCAACTGAACCCCCCAAAACAGGACTCACAAACCTGGCACCCACCTCACAGGTGGACCCAGGGACCTGGGCCAGGTGACCCGAGTCCCATAGTATCGCCAGCCCCTGGACCTCATGAACCTGGCACCCACTGTCATGGCTTGCCTTACCTCGGCATCCACCAATGCATTGTGCTGCAACCTGTCTCAGTCCAGCCTACCCTCAGTTCCAACTCCTGCTGGTGGGTGCTACAGCCTAGTCCAGTTCAGCCAGATCCCTGTCCCAGACAATGTGAATTATTTATAGTCATGGTCTGACCTGGCTTCCGTGTACCCTGTATTGGTTCTCAAATATACAAGTGGGTGTGATGAACTGGCCTAGCCTGGTTTATTCTCAGACCTGACAAACACCATGCTGGTAGGTACTGTAACCTGGCATGATCCAGGCTGTTCATTGTCTTGGTTCTTATACTTACCTGCAAAGACTGCATTCTTATGAAGGAGCTTCTCGAGTTCCTCTATCAGGTCTCCTCCCAGTGGTAGATCTCATGCATGATAGTGGGTCCTTGGCCAAGGCTGACTTGGTTCACCTCTTGTCCTAGCAGGAGCAGTGGCCTTGCTCAACCAGTCCACTCCCATTCTAGTTCTTACTGTGGGATGTTGAAGTCCAGCGACATCTGATCCACACACAGACTCAACTTTCATGTGGTTCGGAAGGAGTCAAGACGTAGTCCAATCTGTGCTATAATCACCCTGACTCTCATGAGTACCAGTGGATGCTGGAGTGTAGCCCAGTATGTTTCTCCTCAGACCCAGTCTCACCCATGCCAGGGGAGGTTGTAGGCATGTCAAGCCCAGACTCAGCTAGGGCATCCCTTTAGCTCCTCAGTCATGCCTGTTCCTATCCAAGGTTCTTAGGTGTGCCAGCAGAGATTATATTTCCACAGGGTTGAGCCCACATATACTCCATAAACTCTGCTACAAGACTCGGTTGTCTCACATACTAGTTACTGTCAGGGCCCATCCTAACTTCACCCATCCCGTTTCAACTCTCATTGGTTGGTACTGTCATCTTGCCCTGCCAGGTAGGACCCAGCCTTAGTGTGTGCCAGTGAATGGTGCTCAGTGATAGTCGATGCTAATTTCCCCAGGTCAGGTCTCTCATGTGTGCAGGTGCTTTGGCCTGACCTTTAAAGGTCTTCTTGTTCCCCACATGCAAACCATTTTGTTTCAGCCCCTCACTTACCTACATGTGTAATAGTCTTGTCTGTGGAAGCTGCTCATCAGTAATTTCTTACCTGAGCATAAACCCTCAGGTCATCACTCATCTCTGCCTGTGTGATCCCCCAGGTCCCCTGCAAATTCACAACTCCAATCCCCTGTTGGAATCTGGACCGCCCAAGGCAGCCACCTGACCTGAGTGAGGGAAGTCTCCTAGCCTGGCATGGTAGCCACATGCTGCCCAAGCAAACAGGGATTTTTTTAAAAGAACAAATTCAAATAGCTAATAGATATATGAAAAAATGCTCAGAGTCCCTAGTTGCCCAATAAATACAATGAAAACCACATTGAGGCTGCACTAACAATACCTACTGGTGTGGATATGGGGAGGAAGGTACCCTCCTTCACTGTGGGTGGGAGTGTAATCTAACAAAACCACTATGGAAGTCAGTATGGACAGTGCTAAGAGAACTGAAAGTTAATCTGCCATATGACCCACCTATCCCAATTGTGGGAACATATCCCAAGGAAATGAATTCTGCATATGAGAAAGGTATTTGTAGTCATATATCCATAGTAGCAAGATTTATAACAACACAGACGTGGAACGAACCTAGATGTCCATAGAAACAGGAGTGGATAAAGAACCGTGGTATATCTACTCCACGACATGCTACACAGACATTAAAAATAATGAAATTCTACCATTTGCAACCATACAATTCCAACAAGGAATGATAATGCTCAGTGAGAGAAGTCAATCCAGAAAGGACAGACATCATATATTATCTCTGATATAAGGCAATCTAACCTTCATGCAAAATACAAGATCAATAGCATTTTCAAAACTGTTTTTAACTATATGTTAGGGAGTTAGATATATTTTGTTTTATTTTTATTCATTCAAGAAGTTTTTTTTTTTTCTTACTAAGTTTTTAAGTGAATCGGTGGAAGCATAGTAGCATAGTTTTCTTGAGAAGATTTTCTTTAGATTTTTATTTTCATTCTTTCAGCAACACATTGGTCATTGAGTAGCATGCAATTTTGCTCAAATTTTGCTCAAATTTTATCTCTGTTTTTTATTTTGTTTTATGACATTTCATTTAAGTGAAACTGTGATAACTGTATAATAGAAACTATCACTTTCAGATTTGAAGATACAATGCAGTATACATCTTTACTTTTGAAACAAAGATGGACTCCCAATGAAACTGTTGAATGTATCTTGATAATAGGAGTCTGGTTCTCTGCTATTGCCCATACCTACAACGCCAGGATACACTTAAAAGGCAGAATGGCAGACTTATGACTAATATGAAGCACTATACTATTGTAATGATATTGGGAAAACTCGTGAGTAGGTTGGGGCTTGAAGAAAGGGGAAGGGAAATCACAGAGCACATGGAACTATATCATTAAATAATAAAACAGATTTAAAAAAATCAACTCAGGTGTGTAAATGGCAGGGGCCTAACTACTTCCACTGAGTTCCTGGTTCCCAATGACTGGTGGCTGGTTGTGTGGTTCCAGAGCTTGGGGAAATGCTTCCATCTTTGCTCATTCACCGTGACTGTGGTTGTGGGTTTATCATATATTTCATGATTGCATTTAGCGTTGTTCTGTCTGTATCCCATTTGTTTTAGCTTTTTTTTTTTTATCATGAAAAGGGGTATGGTGTTTTATGAAATTATTTCTGTATCTGATAAAGTAACCAAATAGTTTTTGTTCTAAGTTTAATACAATGTAATACTCTTATTAATTTGCATTTGTTAAAAGATACCTTAATACTTGGCTGAGAATTTTTGCATCTATCTTCATGTGATACATTGAATCAAAATTGTCATTCTTTGTATATCTCTGGTTTGGGGACTAAGGAGATTGACTCAAAGAGTACTGGTGGATTTCCTGCCTTTCAACTGTTTGACTAGTTTAGGAAAACTTGAGTTTAGTTCTTTGACAGTTTGGTAGAAATCAGGAATGAAGACATGACGTCTTTTGTGTGTCAATATGGTCTTCATTATTGATTCAATCACCATTATTGATTTAGGCATTCTGTTTTTGTGTTTTCAAGTCAAAATTGGTAAATTTGTATGTGCAGAAATCTATGCATCACTCTGGATTGTCAAGTTTTCTAGAATATAGCTGCTTATAGTAATCACGATTGTTAATGTTTATTTTCGTGATATCCTTTGTGACATGTTTTCACCTCTATTTTATTAAATTCTGCTTCTCACCTTTTTTTTCCTTTTTTGATTGTCACAGTAGGTTAACAGTTTGTTTACTACTGTCAGAAAAACAAGCCTTTATTTCAATAATCTATGTATTATTTTCTCAATTTTGTTTATTTCTATTCCAACTTTTCCTTTTCCTACTATTAACTCTGGCTTTAGCTTTTCTTGTTTCCCTAGAACTTGGAAATGCATTGCTACAAAATGTATTTCCTTTGCAATTTTTTATCTAGACATTGATAGCTACTAGCTTTCCTCTTAATACTTGTAACAAATTTATGTCACACATAGAAAAAGAGAAAAGCAATGAATCTCATGAAAGAATGTGAAGCAAGAAAGCCATAGGAAATCTACTAAAGGCATCCAAAGCAAATAATAGGGATATTTATGAAAACTGGCAGAGCAAACACTTTATTTATGAAAGATAAACTTGAATATAAATGACCTAACTTCTCCATCAAAAGCTAGAAGCTGCCTAATTTATTTTAAAAGAACAAGAACCATTTTATGTTGCTTACATGAAACACACCTCAACAAAGACACAGGCTGAAAGTGACAGAAAAAGATATTCGACAAAAATGGAAATTAAAAATGAACCTCAGTAGCTATGCTATCATACAAAGTAGACTTAAAAAATAAATAAATATTAGTAAAATTGACCACTTAGCAGTTTTGAATGGAAAATAGTCAGGGATGTAAATTCTATTTGATAGACGTGTCAAAGTAAATCAATAATGTACCAGGTACTGCCGATAGACATTTTTATAAATTTTAACTAGTAGTATTTGAAAAACTTTTAATAACAATAGTACTTTTGTCAGATTATTCATTGTCTTAATAATAGACTAAAATGACTTTCATAATGATAATAAATATTACAATTTGCTGTATATTAGGAAATGGTACTTATCCCATTTTAAATGTCAGTCTTGATAACACATGTACTAACATGTCATGGAGAACAATACTTCATTCCTTAATTTTGGATTATATATAAAATATTTACTAGACTCAACCTCTTGGAGGAAATTCTGTTTCATATTATTGTTTCATATCATGAGATATTTTAGTTAATTATCATCTAAAAAAGCAGAAGTAGTAAATTGCTCAGAAGCTGCCATAAAATACAAGCCACTCTGTTTTTGAATGTTTTGAGCTCCTTTTATATTCTGCATATTAATCATTAACTAAAGGTATACTTTGCAATTGTTTCCTCCTATTCTGCTGTTTGGTTATTCACTTTGTTGAGTGACTTCTTATTTTGATACGACATCAAATGTGTATGTTTGCTTCTATCCTTTTTGCTTCTGGAATTTATTCCAAGGAATTGTTGCTTATGACGATGTCTTGCAGTATTTCACCTATGTTTTCCTCTACTAATTTGATAGGTTTAGGTTTTGGTTTCAGATTTTTTTACTCAACGTGAGTTGATTTTTGTGTAACTTGTAACATAGGAGGTTTTGCTTCATACTTCTGCATGCAGAAATCCAATTCTCTCAATACCATTTGCTAAAGATATTTTCTCCTGGGAGTGATGTCAGCTTCTTTTTTAAAAGACAGTTTATTGTAGATGCATGGGTTAACTTCTGGGGTATATATTGCATTCGTTTGGCACACATATCTATTTTCTAGTCTGTTGTGATTATAACAGCCTTGTAGTCATCTTGAAATCTGTTATAGTGATGCCTCCGGCTTTGTTTTTATTAAGGTCGGTTTATCCTCTTGGGGTGTTTTCTCTTTCCACATAAGCTTGAGGATCATTTTTGCTAGATCTGTGAAGAATGTTCTTGTTTTGATGGGGATCACACTGAATCTGAATTTCTTACATGGAGGAGAGCTAATAATCAGCGATTTTAATTGAAGAACTGAAACTTGATCTTAAATCCCAAAAAGCAATGTATTTGTTCTCTAGATTAGTAGAAACAAACCGAATATTTTAAATATCATGAAAAACAAATATGACTCGCATTACAACTACTTAAGGATCATCCTGGCTCTGTTTTTTGATAGGGGCTCTGTTTCCTTTGGTGTTCCTTCCTAGTCTCAGTAATTTCTCTGTAGGAAACAAGAATTCAAGTGTTATATGCTGTACATTTTGCAACTCAAGGGAATGCATTTTTGATTCTGGGAAAACAGCTACTTGGCCAATTTCTGTTGGAGAGATGTAATCAGAAAATTGAAATGTAGTGATTGATCCCTCTTGGCTTAACTATAGTCAGGAGCCAAAAAAAGACAGCAAAAATGTAGAGAATTCTGGTTACATGGATAGAGAGAATTTTCTGTTGTGCAAGAAGTAATGAGATATTCAAAAGCTAACCTTAAAAGGCTTACTCCTCAGGGGAGCTCATTGGCTTATTCTCCTAAGATGTTTTGATTTAGGAAAAAAAGCTCAGTTGATTTGATCCCCTAATTTAACAATTTCATTAAGGAATATCTCCACGCCACTTTCTTATCTCTTATTGGTGTCAACATTTCTCCTAGGATGTTTGGAGTATGACTTTCAATTTTTAAGTTTACATGAATTCTCATATTTGCCCAGAGAAACTTTGTGATTTTCTTTTAGAGCAGAAGAGAGTTTCGTTCCCACACACTCTCTTTGCATTCTTTTTGCAATTTGTGAACTCTGTCTAGGGTTGAAACAGTAACTGTTGACTGGCAAATAGGATAATGCCTGATTTGTACAGAAAACTCTGAGCCAACTTCCCATAAAATTTTTTAGATTACTTCCAGAGGGACAGAAAGCCGGCTAAAAATGAGTAATGGCAAAAGAATAGAGACTAGGTTGTCAGAACAAATGTTCATCAACATCTCATTGCAAGCTCATTTGATGACTTTTGGGAATATAAAGTGCTGTAAAATGGATATATCATACCTCAGATCTAATGAGACATTGTTTCCCCTATGTAGTCAAACACATTCTGTTGAATTGTCCTACCCAAGCATGGACAATATGTTGATCACTTTCAGAATTTAAAATTATATTACAAGTCATATACCAGTAAATAAAGAATTCCTCACTTTTTACATAGAATTAATTTTGTTTTTGCTTTATAACCCTTCATTCTCATTTTTATTTCTGTCTCCAGTCTTCCTCAACAATAATTATAGATTATGGGAGTATATGTTATTTACTCTTTCCTTGACATATTTTGAATTTTGTTTACGGCTTTCCAACTTTTGCAAATATTTAGCAAGAATTAAAAGGCAGAATCCTTTGGTCCTGTGCAATGGCTTCGTTACTAAATCCTTGTCAAGATCCCATATGGGTGCCAGTTCGTGACCCAGGTGCAGCTCCACTTCCCAGTCAGCCCCATGCTTGTGGCGTGGGAAAACGGTAAAGGATGGCCCAAAGCCTTGAGACCACAAACTCATGTGGGAGATGCAGAAGAAGCTCCTTCCTCCTGGCTTCAGATCTTTCAGCTACAGCCATCACGACTGTCACAACTACTGTACATCCGTGTATCTTCTTGGTATAAATCTGCTTTTCTAATAAAAAATAAATCTAAAAAAAGGCAGGAGGGAGATTTTTTTTATGTTGCTGTTATTTTTTCTTGGTTCTCAAATTCATTCATTCTGCATAGATATATAGATATAATTCCTGATTATTTTCTTCTAAGATAATTATATTGTTTCTTCCAAGAGAATTCTGTAAAGGCCCATGTTCTGATCTCCTGAAAATTCTCAGGACGAGATTACCTGGTGCATCAGGTTCACAGTCTGACAAATGCACACCCACATTAAGAATCGAATCATAATTTAAGGTCTCATTTTCTTATGTTGCTGTTGTTTTAAATCTTTTAGAAGTTAGGGGAGCAAAGCATTATAAGTATTTGCCTTTAGTATCTTCTATGCCTTTGTATTGCTTAGAGTTTGGTTACTTTCAGACTAGCACTAGCAAAATAGTTGTTGGGATCATTCTATTGATTAAGTTTAATTTTTTATTGGAAAGAGAGAGAGGAGAGGATGAAGAGAAGGAAGACAGATTTCCCCAAAGCCTTTAGTAGTAGGGTTAGAGCAGGTGATAACCGAGTATTAAGAACACCATCCAAATTTCCCATTGAGGAGGCGGAATTGAAGTACCTGGACTTTTACCTGCTGCATTTTGATTTATGAGTTGTCAGCAATTTGGATTGGAAACTGAAGAGCAAGAGTACAAATTGGGCACTCTAAAACGGGATGCTAATTTTTCCAAGAGGTAATTCTGTTGAATCAAACACATGACTCTTCAATGGTTTAAGTGTCCACAGTTTTGAATCTCAAATTTCCATGAAAAATAAAAATTGATTTTTGTTCAACCACCTAGGTATCATCAAGAATAAGACTGAAAACAAGGTAACCTATGTTTTTGAATAAAAATATAAAATACGAAACAGAGTAATTGGAAATATTTTAAAGTAGACTTTAAAATTTTTTCCTAATAAAATGTGCAATTTATAATCAAAATGAAATTTAAAATGCTTATTTTGGAACTATCCTATCTTAAATAACTATTCTCTAAGGCTTTTTTGGAAAGCTGGATTTCAATCTTTTGTATAAAGAGAAATTTAGCTGAAGTCTTGTGTCTGAACGGTATCTCTAGGCCATCAGCACGCTTTTGTGGGGCACACAGATAAGGAATTGACAATGCATTTCAACAAGCTTAATTCTGAACTTTGAATTTCAAACAAAGTGCATATTTAGGATATTTAATTACATTTATTTCTGAGAAAACAAATTATATTCTTTGTGTGCGAACTAATTTAATTGCAAAGTGAAAAAGTTAAAGAAAAGTAATTGAAATTCAAATAAATCCTTAAACAGTAACCGGAAGACTTTCTAAACACCACTTTTATTTAAAGAAACACAGATCTTATAATTGCTGAGTTATATTCTGTATCAATGTGATAATGATATCTAATCCTCATATTGACTAAGATTAGAACGAACAACCTATAGTTATCAACCAATATGATTCCATAGCTTTACTGACTTAGATTTGAAATTACCCACAAAGTACTCATCTGCCTACTATGATAAATTCTCCAAATTATCATCAAAAACCATTTTTCCAAAAATAAATTTGAGAATATATGTATCAATAGAAAGCATTCCAGCCACAATTCATAGAAACTATAATACCTGATGAAATGGTTAATGACATTTGGTGCTTCTACTTGAGCCATTTGTTTATATTCCTCATTGTCTTGATTCTACCGACACATAGGTGAGTGATACATTACTGGTAATCTAAAATAGCATGTAATAATTGGCTATAACCCTAGTGGCTTATACAACAATGCTTTTTTCTCTAAACTAGCTGCTCATCTGAAGTTGTTGTCATGAACATCAGAAATACATGCAAAATTTCACAGCTACTACATGATTTATCAGAAGAAAATATCTATATCTAATTTCTATGTGTTGAGTTAAAATAATTTGAACAAAGATACAAGGGAAAGTAGGGAGAAATGGAGGAAACAGAGGGAAAGATCAATTTTTCACTTTTCACAAGGACATACAGTGGTGTATTAAAGATGCAGAAAAAACTTATTGTTAAACCATAAATCCCTCCATCAGCAATAATACAATTCCCATATAAGTAATGGTTTCTCATGCGAACTCTTTCATAGCATAGAAAATAAAAATTATTTCCTTATGTTGATATCTGAAAATATCTCTGTCTCTCCCTCTCTATATACATACACACACACATGTATACACTCACACATGTATCCATATGTTCCTCCATGTATGTGTACCTATAGTTAATATTTAAATAATGATCACTTTAAACTGTTACACTTAACAGGAAAAATCAAGAGGGTAGCATTTATTAAAGACATATAAAGGTTGTTTGGGTCCATCATTATTTGTTTATTTTGCTGGTGCTGATCAGACAGTATGGTTACATGGTAGGAAACATTAAACAAATGGTTTAGGGTAAGGTTATACACATTTGTGCAATAACCTCCTTTCTAAGTGAATATTTAATTGGACACCTATGTGAAACTCTATTGAAAAGTGGCAGTTCTATTAAGCTTTATGTCAATAAAAACAACATGAGCCTAATTTGTTTTTATTACTACACAAAAGGAAATTATAGCAACATTTAAAATCTGCAGGAATTCATTGCAGGCTGTAAACATGCTTACTTGTCTCTCATTTCTGTTCCTTAAGCTGCTGTGTGTGCCCTCTTGCAAACGCTGGGTATGTTCAGAACCTGTATTTTTGCAAGGTGAGAATTAAAGCAAAATATTTGGATAACTGAATTCTCCATCTACTTTTGTTGAGTTCAAAAGACTACTCACTTCAGAAGTTCAATCATAAATCTCTTGGTCACTAAATATTACTGAAGAAATAAGAACTGAGTGAACACACAGAAGGAAAATGCGGTTCCAGAGCACCTGCTTGCCCAGCTCCCGTTCTGGTTCATCCTTTCAGGATTCGGTGTGTGGGTGTGTGGTTGAATCATAGTTCATGTAAAATTTGAGGATGTAAACAAGACATTGTGCACATTTTTATTTGGAGGTCCTGCAGCAGTAAACAGACTAATTTGACTGTGGACTTGTAACCCAGGCTTCTGAGCTACTGTGACAGGCAAATTTTTCATTTTCAGAATGGCAGTGAAAATACTGATTTCATATGGCTTCATAGTATTAAATGAATTAATTTGTATAAAAAACATAAAAGAGTTTCCGGTTATTATAAGCAGTATTCAATAGCATGTTGTTATACCTGAACTGATCATATTTTTATTATAAATCATTCACTATAAATTTATTATAGATCATCCACTGTGTTATTATACACTATTTTTTTTGTTACACACAGTTTAGGCATGGTAGAACATATAATCATAAAATTAAACATTTTGATTTAAAACATTGTTTTAAATAGAAGGTTTTTAAATTGTTACAACCTAGCAGTCCATCATAAAGAAAAAAAATGTTGATCTTCCAAATACAACCTAATATATTAATATTGTGTAATTCATCTGAAATGCAGAAAAACATTCAAAATGTTAATATTTTTAATTAGTTGTATTGCAATTAAAGCCAAATAATACTGACTACGTGCATGGAAATTTCTGTAAAAATGATGGTGGTTTACAATATATCACACATAGTCTCTCTCTTCTAAGGGCCTACAAACAGATGGAGAGAAAGGCTATAAAGCATGATACAGTGTGAGTCACAGAAATGAAACACAGTTCACTCATGACTAAAGATGATGTAAGTAGAGAAAGGAGAAATGGCCTGTAGTTAAGCACCTAGAGCAGACTGACACATCCATTGGGTATTTGGGCAGACTATGATCTATGATCAGCATCTGCTGTTATTGATGGTGCTGTAAAATTGAACAAACTGCATGATGCTTTCTACAAATCACATACGAATACTATCATGTAACCCATTTATAGCACAAAACAACTTGGATATGAACACAAAGGAAATATGGTAATTTCAATATTATTTAGTGTAAATAAAATGTATGCAATGAAATGTACATACACACACAGAGATCAACCTCTGTATAGGGTTTAAATCATGTCTTTTGGATGATTTTCTGTCAGAAATAAAAACAAGTTAGATTAGTGAATAGTAGAAGTATAGAAAAAATGCTGGATCATTGCTATCAAAACAACAAAAATACACAGCATTCAAAATTATCATTGTTGTTTTACAGTTTTAGTTCCATTGTTAAGAATTCTCCTACTCACTGGTTCAGGATATGTGGCTTCCTCTCCACAAAACAGGAAGAGAATTATTTTTGACTGGGATTATCAGCTGTTTTATGCACATCAGTGATACCATGGTGCTTAAATGTTGTCAACTATCTGTTTTTCCACAAAGCAAAAAAAAAAAAAATGTATTAGCAAGTAGAAGTGAATGAGACAGAAAGTTTTATATAAAAATTGCTGCTTGTAAGTGTTAGGAAAGCAATTAAACACATGTCTGATTGTCTGGAAAGCTAATGGGTTTCTCGGACAAGTGTTACAGGAGAGAAAAGCAGGAAGAAAACTGCGGAGAAAAGGCTTGTACGGAACACAGGCCTGGGAATGGTGAAGATCCAGAGGTGTTTATTGGAAACCTACCAGGAAATCCTAATCCGAAATCCTACAAGGAAACTAATGGTAGGAAGGCAATATAAAGCCCCAGTTTTTCTAGTGTTTTAAGTTAGAAAGAAGCTAAGCAAACTAACAAGATAAATATTGTTAAAAGGCAAGCCAAAAAAAAAAAAAGTTTCAGTATTATCTAGCTAGCGCTATAAACAAATGAAAATCCTGAAATAAATTTTGTGACTTTGAAACTGTTTCACTAAACTTGAGCACACATGTACTGATCTAAACAGTTCAAAAATAATAAGTTAATATGTCATCTTTTAGTTTCAATTCGATCTTCAAGATTCTGTCCTGTGACATTGGAACCATATGTCTGCTAACTACACTTCTCCTTTTTACTCTATCTGTGTTTCAGATAAAGAAATTGCCAGGGCCCAGCAGCATGGTCTAGCGGCTAAAGTCCTCACCTGGAATGCGCCGAGATCCCATATGGGTGCCGGTTCTAATCCCGGCAGCTCCACTTCCCATCCAGCTCCCTGCTTGTGGCCTGGGAAAGCAGTCGAGGACGGCCCAAAGCCTTGGGACCCTGCCACCCGCGTGGGAGACCTGGAAGAGGTTCCTGGTTCCTGGCTTCGGATCGGCGCAGCACCGGCCATTGCGGCTCACTTGGGGAGTGAATCATTGGATGGAAGATCTTCCTCTCTGCCTCTCCTCCTCTCTGTATATCCGGCTTTCCAATAAAAATGAATAAATCTTAAAAAAAAAAAAGAAATTGCCAAATGTGATTAGACAGAAGGATTTGATCCTGCTTCCCTTTTGTCTCTTACTAAAATTACCATAAAATGATCAGTTTCTCCCACCATTAACAGCTCCAGCATATACTGCACTAGAGAATCTGAGGAGTCTCTCCAAGTATACTTCTGCAAAGCTTTCTCAGATATTTGTACTCCAATCCCATAGGAATGTGCTGTCTGCTCTCTATATTAGGAGTACATTTTCCTAATTATTTTTCTTACCTTATAGGCTTGGGTGCCTCTTGCAGCTGTTATCTTAGTGTTACCTCGATAATCTCTCGGTAATCTCTTACCTCGGTAATCTCTTACAGTGCCTTTTCAAGGCACTGTAGTTTTTTACATTAAAGCCCAAGGGTTAAGCTAACTCTTGGAAGTCTTTTTGTTTACGCAGAGAATATGATCAGTATGACAGTGCTCCCACAGCCAAGTTGAACAACATGGAAAATTACCAGCATGAAATTTTAAAATCAAAAGTACTCTGAACCAACTTCATACATCAACAGCTTCATGTTTTCCTTGTTGGCAGTTGTTGACCCTGGACACGATCTGAAAAACCAGCCTACTGCTGGCAGAGTAATACTGCAAGACCAGAGAGAAAACAAGGGCGCTTCAGAAAGTAATCCAAGGTTAAGTAATACATTTGATGGACCTGAAGCACAGTCAGAAAGCAACTTTGCACAATTTTGTGGATGCTCATAGGGAAAATTACTTTGTGATCTGCTTGACTTTGAGTTCTCAGAAACGAAAATTCAGGAGAAAATTTCATCTTCAAGTCATCAAAAACAAAGAAACTTTATATTCTTCAGAGTTTTATGAGGTTTGATGTAGTAACACTGGAAGTTTCAAGACCCTTTCCTCCTCCAACAAACAGCTCATCTTCATGTTAGTACATTTCCCAATATCAAAAGTAGGAGATGTAAAGTAAAATAAGCAAATGGAATACTCAAACAAAATATCCTGCAGATTGTAAACTTCAAGGAGTTATTACTGTAAAAATTTTCCTGTAAATATCCTTGAGAGCCAAGTCTTGAATACAGACTAAAGATATACCTTCTTAATTTCTTTCCAGTCACAGTGAGTGTTGCTTAAGCCTGTCAGCCTAATGGACAAGGAGGACTTAATTCTGTTTAAAGATCATGTTGAATTGGAATTGCCAGTGTGATAGCATTAACAATGGGACTCTTCAAGGTGATTAGCGATTGGTACCATTATAAGATGATTAGAACCCTTTTATACTTTCTCACTCTATCTTAACTTCTACAAGAAAGATCTCATATATACTGTAAACTTAATGCTGGACTTCCAGCCTCCCAAATTGTGAAACAATTTTTATTCATTTCCAACTACTTAGTCTTAGATATCCCATTACATTGTCACAAAACGTACTAAGATAATGAAAGGTAAGAAATTGAAATTTGAAATGAAATACACTATCAGCACTACAAATTAAATAGCTGTGAAACTCAAAAATATGTGCTGTATTAGTGTGCTATCCCTAATCCTGCAACCTATTGCTAAGATCCATTAAAAAATATAAATGAATTGGGGCCTGTGTGATAGCCAAGTGCCTGAATCATCTTGGATATGGTGGGATCCCTAATGGGTGCCAGCCATGTCCTGGCTTCTCCACTCCCTTCTAGCTCCCTGCCTGTGGCCTGGGAAAGCAATACAGGATGGCCCAAAACCCTGGGACCTGCACCCATGTGGGAAGACCATAAGAAGCTCCTGGTTCCTGCCTTTGGATCAGTTCAGCTCCAGCCATTATGGCCGCTTGGGGAGTGAACCAGCAGATGGAAGATCTTTTTTCTCTGTTTCTCCTCCTCCCTGTAAATCCAATGAAAATAAATAAATATTTAAGGAAATATATAAATAAATGAAGACATATATCACTTCATACATTGAAAAACTTAATAGTGGTAATGTGTCAATCATTAACAGACTTACACGTACACCACAATCCTTATAGGAATTCTAGCCAAGCCTTTTATAGATATTGCCAATCTAATTCTAAGTTTTTTACAGAAATAGGAAATAATTAGCAAAATGCATTCTTTTTTATTATGTGAAAAGGCAAGAAAAAGAGAGATAATTACAGTTTTCTCATTTTTTGGTTCCTACTCAAATGCAGATACAGCCATGCTTGGACCAAGATACATATGAGACTGGGACTCAGCTTAGTTCCCCTTAATGGGTGGCAGGTGTCCATGACTAAAGTCATGCTCTGTTGCCTTCTAAGGGCCCAATAACCAGCTTGATGAATCATGAGCGAAGACTTTACTCAGTCAAGGTACTTTGATACTGCATGCAGGCCTCCCAAGCACTATCTCACCTGCTACACACACAGCCTCTTAAACCCTTTTATTGGAAGAAAATAAAGGATTATATTGCATTCAGAAATTAATGGTAAGCGATTTTAAGCAAGGAAGTAATATCGTAGTTCAAGGACAGACAACCAAATAGAGTCCAAAAATAATAGTTTCGACAACATATGTTTGATACAAAGTTAAGTGAGTGGAGGAAAGCTTGTATGTTTCATTAATGATGCTGACACTATAGGTTATCCGTGTGCAAAAACAACAACAAAAAAGAAACTTCCTCTATGCCTAACATGTTGAACCAAGATAACCCAAATGGATTAAAATTAAAACCATATAACATTTCTAAAACGACAGTAAAACAGATGATTTCTAATTAGACAATTACTTAATAATAAAACAATAGAAGCACAGTATGTTAAACATAATATTATAACTTCGTCAACATTAAATCGTTTTCTTCTTGAAAGATAATCTTGAAAGATCTTTTAGAATTTATTTTTTTTGGTAAGGGAGATTTATAAGGAAAGACACACAGTAAAAGATCTTCCATCCACTGGTTTACTTCCCAAATGAGCACATCAGCCAGAGTGGAGCTGAACCAAAGCCAGGAACCAGAAGCTTCTTCCAGGTCTCTCATGTGAGTGCAAGTTTCCAGGCCTGTAGGCCATTCCATATTGCTTTGCCAGGTCATGAGCAGGGAGCTGAATGGAAAGTGGAGTAGCCATGGCGCAAACCAGAACCCATACAGGATGCAGGCACTTGCAGGTGAAGGATTAGCCAGTTTAGTCATCATGCCAGTCCTGAAAGATAGTCTTAAATTTATTCAAATTCAAGCTATGGAGCAAGAGGATATTTTCCTATCATATGCCTTATTAAAAAATCATGTATAAGAACACACAAAAAAACCTCATAAAATGCAGTCAATGTGATAGTAGAGTAGGCTATTTCAACCTATGCAACAAAACATGAAATCAACAAAGTGAAAAGACAGCCTACAAAATAGGAGTGATATTCGCAGGCAATGTATCAGATGAGAATCTAAAATTCAGCAAATACAATAAACAAATGCAGCTTAATAACAAGAGGAAACAACCTCCTTTATGAACAGAGAAGGGACTGGAACCGACAATGCAAATAGCAACAGAGCATGTAAAAAGATCAACAACATCACAATTGACTAGAGAAATGTGAATCAACACCACAGTGCATCTACCATCAAAACAAACAATAGATCTAGAAATTTTAAAGACTAAAAATAGGATCTAAGCTAAAATCAATGTGAAAGAAAGTGAAAACTAGGAAGAATAACACTGAAGTGCTGTACTTATGAGTAATGAAAATTTTAGATTTAAGGCATGTAAAGCATATTTATATTTTTCAGATTCTTTATCTGTGCATAGCCAGTTGGATGGTATTTCAACATTGAACAAAACCACATTTCCAGAAGTCTACTACGGACCTTCAAGACTCATTTATTTTAGTTGTTATTGTACTTCAAAGCTGCCATCCCATTTCTCAAATAAGAAGACTCAATAGTTGTCAGTATCGAGGGGTTTTAAAATTCATTCCAAAATTTATGGCTCTCACTTCAAGCATGAAAGATGACCTCTAAAGCCAAAATGACAGAAAAAAGAAAAACTGTAGGGAGAGAATCATTATAAAAGAGAAGGAAGGTTAAGGTTTTCAAATTTGACCCCTGTGGAACTTATTGAACAAAGGCTTTCTCAATTTGTGTTAATTTTTCTCTTTTTATTTAAATATAATTATTGCAGTTTTATATATGGCTTTAAAACACATTTTTAATATAACTAAACTATTCAATTATGTGATTAGACAAAAAATAGCTTACATGAATTTTTAAAAAATATGAATTCTTACCAACACTTAAAAATGCAATGAATAGGTTTAAGGATGAATAATCCCGGTTATTGTTTTTTTCTAAGATAATCATAATATTTACATTAAATGACCATTGAATTCAATCAGTTGTTGAAATCAATGTAAACTTTGTGTGTATATCATATTTAATAGCACACACTAGCATTAAAATTTAGCTAGATGCCCATTGTTAGGCATAACGTATGGATTGGTTTAATTACTGATAGTTCAATATAAAATATGTATTTTTATTTGCTGATTTTGTCAGTGAGGGTGAAGACAATTTAAAAGGTGAGACAGAATTACTCCTCAGAAATCATGACACCCAAAGATAAAGTACTTCCCTTCATCAGTTCTTCCTCCCGTTTCAGGTTTTTTAAATTCTGTATTTTTACTGTGGTTACCCTTATGGTGATCAAATTTCTATGTAGAAATACTGCATTAAGAGTTCTATTGGTTAGCGTCATGGCTAAATTCTCATGTTGCATGCACCAGCATCCCATATAGGCTCCAGTTCATGTCTTGTCTGCTCCACTTCCCAACCAGTCCTCTGTTTATGGCCTGGGAAAGCAATAAAGGATGGCCCAAAGCCTTGGGACCCCGTAATCATGTGGGAATCCATGAAGAAGATCCTGGTTTCAGACTGGCTTAGATCTAGCTGTTGCAGCCACTTGGGGAGTGAACCATGGGCCTGAAGATCTTTCTGTCTCATTTTCTCTGTAAATCGAACTTTCCAATAAAAATACATTAATTAAAAGAGTGATATTGGAGCTGGCACTGTGGCTCCGTGAGGTAAGCTACTGATGTGAGTTCAGCATCCCATAAAGATATCAATTTAAATTCTATGGCTCTGCTTCTAGTTGAGTTCCTTGTTAAAGAGCTTAGGAAAGCAGCAAAGATGGCTGGTGTGCTTTGATCCCTGTACATGCACTTTTGATAAACATGAAAATGCCTTTAAAGAACAAATGCATGGAGATAAAAGATTATGATCATTGGATAGAACTCAGAAGTAAGGAAAGTGCATATCGGAGGGTATAAAGGACTATCCACTTCCCTAAGCCCCCAAAGCACTCTGCATAGAGACATGCCCTCCATGTGGGGTGGAATGAATGAGTACCCCATTTCATTTCAAAATCTTCTCATTGGTAATTTCCGTCAAACATTTAAAGGATAATTAATGAATTAATGTGATTCCTTTTCGTAAAGTGGGAGAGAAATTCTTCCAAATCCATTTTTTTAGGCTACAATTGCTCTAATACCAAAGTCAAACAAGAACAATATGGGAAATTAAAAACTAACATCCCTGAATTGAAAAATTTCTAACATATTATGAAATTACATTGTTTAAAGATTTATTTATTTACAGAGAGAAGGAAAGACAGAAGGATCTTACATCTGCTGGTCCATTGCAGCCAAAAGGTCACAGCAGCCAAGCTGAGCCCATCTGAAACCAGGAGCCAGAAATCAGGAACCTGTTCTGGGCTTCCCACATGGTTGTAGGGTACCAAGCAGTCAGACCGTCCTCCACTGCTTTCCCAGGCCAATGACAGCGAGCTGGATCAGAAGTTGAGCATCCAGGATATGATCTGGGGCTCACATGAGATGCTGCCATTTGAAGGTGGAGGATTAGCTTATTGAGCCCTCAAATTACATTTAGACTGTATCAAAAGGACCATGCACCTTGAGTCAATGAGAGCTAATCTTGGAATGCAAGGCTAATTCAATCAATGGAAGTAAATGTGTTACAGTAAACTAATCAAATGAAAGGCAACAACCAGATGATCACCTGAATATCATCAGGAATAGCATAGGTAAACTTTGACATGCTTCATGAAAATTTTCAGCAAATAAATTATGGAATAAATCTGTCTCAAAATCATACTGCTCAATGTGAAAATTCCATCATAATCTGTACGTAAAACCTGAAAATCTGTAAGATCAGAAATATGAGAAGAATGTGGACTCTCACTATTTTTATTCAACATTTTACTGGAACACCTAGTCAGAGTAATCATGAAAGAAAAATAAGCATTGCGTTGGAAACAAAAAAAACGAAGTCATCATTGTTTTTAAGAAAACATTGTCATTTATGTGTAAACCTGAAGACCCACTGAAAAGAAAATAGATACATGAAATGAGCATCTGATGCAGTGGTTAACATGCCACTTGGGAGGCTGGCATTCTAAATCATTATGTCTAGGTTCCAGTCCTGCATATACATTCCATGTCAGCTTCATGCTAATGTTTACCCATAGAGAGAGCTGTAGGCTTTTCCCTGTGCTATCTCCAGGTTTTACATTTACCGTTAGGTAAAACATTTCCTTTCTTCCCCTCTCCTTTTCCAACAACCAAAATAAATAGATACATGCACACACATACATGCATACACACATAAAATATAATACAAGTCCTTTACCGATCTAGTGAATAAAATCAGTAGATTAAAGCTATGGCAAAAAAAAAAATAGTACTATGCCTTTCTTATAAAAACAGACATTTGCATACAATGGAATAGAAATAAACCTGTAAATTTTAGTCATTTGATCTCAATAAATATGCCAGTAACATGGATTCAAGTAAGACAGTATTTTCAACATCTTTTTCAAAAATATTGAATATCAACATGTGGAGCAATGGAATTGGATCCTTATTTTACATTATATCTTAACGTTAAGTAACAATGTGTTGAAACACTTGAGTGTAAGATCTGAAAATCTATAAGGAAAACACACAGAACAGTCTTTTTAACCTGGTTAACTTATTTTGGATATAACTTCCAAAACACAGGCAACAAAAACACACTTTTTTTCTCATTTAAAAAGTTACATTCTATTTATGTTTTTGGCTTCTGGTTCTCCAAGATTAGCAAGTCAAGAGTAGGTTAAACATGCCAGGATTTTATTAGGGCAGAGCCCTTTGTAAAAGGAAGTAAGGATGAAATTCCTGTTTGCTGGAGAGCTCTAAGACCACCAAACATGCTGAATCAGAAATGAAACAGAAAGGAGAGTTATTTGCATTGAGCATCCTATCAGCTGAGGTCTTAAAGACATTTCATGAGAGACTAGCCGATTTCTTAACCGGAAGAAACAAATGGAAGTTTGCTGTGTCTTTCCGGCGTAAGTGTGTCTTGCCATCCTTTTTATTTTCACAGTGTATGGAGACAGACTATGGCCAATTTGTACTCTGTAAAACAGCAGAGACAAATGTATTAGTAGAACTCCTGGTTGATTTTTCGTCATGTAGCAAGGGACTCATACTTGGCATCGGCCTGTCCCTGGATTGTCAGAAATCTAGGCCAATTTGTTTAATCCAAATTGAGTTCACATTTTCTTTTATGTTCATGAAGTTAATTTCCACTAGCAGAAATAACAGAAATACCTACATTCTGTGTCCTATTCAAATGCAAGCTCTCCTTTTAAGCCAGACTCTAAGTCCTTGAGATTTTCAATCAAATCTGTTGTAATAACTTACATCATGCACCATCAAAATGCCATACAACATTATGTCCTGCCTTGTGCAGTTCCTAACAGTAACCAAATCGGGAACACGACAATACTTTCAATTTTCCACTGTAGAAATTGTTGTTAGGTGATGGAGGCAGATGATGAGCTCAGGGACTCTGATACAGGATGCATTGATAGAAACACTCAAACAATCACCCCGAGTTCTGTGAACTTTTTAAATTGGAATTCAGAATCAGTAAATAAATTTTTAAAAATTCTGTTGTTGGAGTGAGTGTTCAGACGAATACTTAACTGCCAGTCTGGTCTGCTGCAGCCCATATCAGAGACAGTGTATGGGTTCAAATCCCAACTCCGCTATAAGTTCCAGCCTCTTGCTACCATGCATCCTAGGAGGCAGCAGTAGATAACTCAACTAGCTGAGCTCCTGCCATCCCGAGTATTCAGGTTCCCAGTTTCTAAACACACAGATGATAAATGTGTGTGTGTGTGTGTGTGTGTGTGTGTGTCTCCTTTTCTAGCTCACTGTTTCTCCCTGTTGCTAAACTTGACTCTCAGATAAGAGAAGATAAGTAACTTTCATAGCTGGTAATGATATTTTCAAGCATAGAAATAGCTTCCAGTAAAAATCTGCTGTAAGGATTAGCAGTATGAATTTCATTGTATTGTCATCCATTAAGCTGATACCATTTTTTCTGTTTCATGGTATAGTATAGGAAATCGAGAATGTTAAAAATGTAGCGTAAATATTCAAAAATATTTAATTAGTCAATCTGCAGAATAAATTTGTGGACTAGAAAATAGATTCTGTCATTTTCATAATGTTTGATTAGTAGCTTTGTATTAGCCCCTTATTGCACAATTTATTATGATTGACTAAGTTTACAAAACTATGTTTTTTTTTAAAGATTTATTTTTATTACAAAGTCAGATATACAGAGAGAGGAGGAGAGACAGAGAGGAAGATCTTCCGTCCAATGATTCACTCCCCAAGTGACCTGCAACGGGCCGGCGCGCGCCGATCCGATGCCACGAACCAGGAACCTCTTCCAGGTCTCCAACGCGGGTGCAGGGTCCCAACGCTTTGGGCCGTCCTCCACTGCTTTCCCAGGCCACAAGCAGGGAGCTGGATGGGAAGTGGAGCTGCCGGGATTAGAACCAGCGCCCATATGGGATCCCGGGGCGTTCAAGGTGAGGACTTTAGCCGCTAGGCCATGCCGCCAGGCCCACAAAACTATGTTTAAATATAAGAGAGAAAAATTTAAGAGTTCAATCTTTTATTATTAAATCTTATGATTTGAAATTATAGTCTACATACAAAATATTTATCTTTCGAAAATAATTATTTCTTTGATCTGTAATATTTTCTTTAGGATAACCCATCAGATTACATTATATGTAGATTATTATTATTTTAATAGTTTATGTATAATACTTCCATTTTAGTAACTTCGGTATAGTTATTCGGTTTTGGGATATTGTTTCACACTTAATTCCATATTAAAATAGATTGTATTGTGCTAATCACAGCCAAGTTACATTACCCTAATAAAGAATTATGACTTAGTTTAGACGTTTATATTCAAGTATATTTTGTTTGTTTTTCTAGTTGGCTTTGAAATTGTGTAAGATTGTGACTTTACATGCCTCTTTTTCCCATCGAGACCTGACAACATAATTATGCCATTTTAGAATCACAATTATTTCTACAAGATTCAGCTAAAAGCTCATATTGGCATGGGTTGCCTTAGGAACAACCTGGTTTCACTCCTGTGATTTAATTTGCTTTTTCATATTATAGTTTAGAAGTGTACTTAATGCATAAGTTATGACAAGCGCCTGAATTCAAGTCCAAACTTGGCTCCCAATTCCAGCTTCCTTCTGATGCACTCTGTGCTGAGGACCCACAACAAATACAAAAATTCAAGTATCAGAGTGCCTGTCATCTCCAGAGAAAACCTGGGTCAGGGTCCCAGCTACTGTGCAGTGAGCCAGGAGGTGCTGTGCAGGCCAACAGAAAGAGCTGGATGGACAGGACTGAATGTCTTTGGTATCATTGCTGAATAACAGGTTTGTTTTTTGATGCATAAACATTTATGGATAAGTCTCAGCTGAGGCAATAAATGTAGCTTAATGGACCTTAAATCCACAATGAAGATTCCCCTCCTCTCACAATAGGCTTTACAAGCATTTTAAGGGGAACAGAAATAAGAAACCCCAGCTCCTTTTTCTTTTTCTTTTTCTTTTTTTTTTTTTGTCAGATCTATTTATTTTCAATGTGAAAGGCAGATTTACAGAAAGAATGAGACACAGAGAAACACCTTCCATCTGCTAGTACACCCCAAATGGCCACAATGACTAAAGCTAGGTTGATCTAAAGCCAGGAGCCAGGGTCTCCCATGTGGGTGCAGAATCCCAATGCTTTCCCAGGCCATAAGCAGGGAACTGGATCAGACGTGGAGCAGGTGGAACATGAACCAGCACCCATATAGGATGATGGTGCTTACAGGCAGAGGATTAGACAAATGAGCAATCATGCAAGCCTCTTCTATACACTCCTTTTCACTTCAGAAGAAGATGCTTTAAAATTTGTGGAGAACTTTGGTCTGCCAAACCTCCACCTGGCATGCGTATTTTATAATGCTTTTTAAAAATTATTTATTATTTTAATTCATTAATTACATTGTATTATGTGACACAGTTTCATAGGTACTTGGGTTCTCCCACCCCTCCCCAAATGCTCCCACCATGGTGGATTCCTCCACCTTGTTGCATAACCACAGCTCAAGTTCAGTTGAGATTCCCCCATTGCAAGCATATACCAAACATAGAGTCCAGCATCTTATTGTCCAGTCAAGTTCAACGGCTTCTTAGGTATGTTATGTATAACATGTTATGTTATGTATGTTATATGTTGTGTATAAACTAAAATTGAAATGTCAGTGAGGTGGTCACAGAAGGTGGTTAAGAACTCGCATTTACTTTTAACATATTGGTTACTCATTACTATGTCAATTAATTCCATAATGATGTAAACTTTTGCTGATGGTATGTTGGAGCTTTTAATTGACTGGGGTGATACTCTGCTGGCTCTGTCTTCAGACCAGAGAGGGTCTACCTAAGAAGCCGTTGAACTTATAATGCTTTTTAAATCTGAAATCTGTATAACAAAGTTTATTTAAAATATAATGTATGATAATTATAGAAGTTATTACAAAACATTTAGTCGAACTTGTATCAAAAATCATAGGACAGTAGTACAGTAATTTCATTGTATTCTTTGATGCAAATATCTGTTTTCCTTAGATCAAGTTTTCAGAAGTAGTGAATCTGCTGCGCATTGTTTTCTCAGCTTCCCAATCATCTCCTGTGGGGACATGTGGGAGTTTGAGTGATACACGCTATCGCAAAAGCAGTGAACGGACTTCTTCTAAGAGTACTGTTGATTAATTCTAAGTGACATCTCCTGATTTACTGTTTGAATAATTCTAGCAATATTGTTATGTTTTATTCTTTTCATTAAAATTTATAAGCACTATGACAAATTTCTTTGGTTAAGACTTATTTTAGGGAACTGGCGAATTAACAATGCCACCTTTAATGCCTGCAATGTTTTTGAGCACTGGTGAGAGTACTTGCTGCTCCACTTCTGATCCATTTCCCAGCTGGTATGGGTGGGAAAGCAGTGAAGAGTAGCCCACATGCTTGGCCCTCAAGCCCACCTGGGTGACTCACGGAGCTTTGGCCTTCAGCCTGGTCCAAGCCTGATGTTGTGGCCAACTGGGGAGTGAACCAGCAAACGGAATATCTATCCCTCTCTGTCTCTCCCTCTCTCTGCCTCTGCCTTTCAAATAACTAAATTATTTATTATCAGGCCAATATTTAAATATCGAATTAGAATTGCCAAAAGCAGATGTAATTGACTGTTTCTACCAGAAACTACCATGTTACAGCCTACTACTTGAACTACAAAATATTCTTATATAATAGTTTTATATAGGTACAATTAAAGTACTGAGAATTTTCCCTAGTCTTTCAAAAATAAAAATTAAATTTAAAAAAAGCTAAAACAAGATAAAATCCCCAGGAGATAAAGAACCACAAGAAAGTGTTCTTTATGTGATAAATCTATCCATCTATCTATCTATCTATCTATTTATCTATCTATTTTTTTACTGAGATTTCAATACCTTGCAAGTCACTAAGATTTTAAATATAACAAAGTATAACTTGACGACGTGAAATAACAATGTTTGTTACAGAAATTTGACTTAATTATTACCTAGAATATTTAATAAAGATGGTAATTCAGATAATGTATAATTATTAAAATAGTTCCTTTGAATTTTTAGGTGAAATGGTAATGCAACACATTATGCATGTTTAAAATGCAAAACAGTTGCTTTTATTCAAACACCTGTTTGACAGACATGACAATTTTACAATATGATTAGAATTGAAATAGTTAACATATAGAATGTTTTTTTCTTTCATTTTAAAAGTATTTTGTGATCTGACTGGGGAGATAAGTTTCTGAAGGAAATAACTGAAGAGTGAGGGTGGTGATTATGTTGAATCATGGTATTTAATCTCCTTTTCACTAGCTAACCCTGTTTGCACTCAGATACTTCTGTCAGTTTACGGCCCATTCACTGTAACAGACAAAGCCATTCCCACAGGAATCTGTACTTGATCAAAATTTGTTCTTATTGAAAAATCCATATAGACTGCTTAAGTATTTCAATAACTAAGTTCATAATATAAGGCAACATATTTCTTATTTATTTGCTCTATGTATATCCATTTAATATTTTAGTTGTTTATAATGTATATGACATGGAGCAAGTAAAATTTATATTCATAATTGATTATTTGTGAATATACTTTTCAAAAATCTCTATGTTTAATGACTTCTTCCACATTCTTATTTTCTACTGGCGCTCCACCTTTCTGGAAGTCCATTGTGCAGCTTTTGGCTTCATACAACTCCACAAGGCAAGGCCTTCAGATCACTGAAATGACTCTCACATTTGCTTCATCCTCTTTCTGTCTCTGTCACTAGCAAAGGTGTTAGATATTACATGATATACAGTTAGTTAAGTTAGATAATCTATAAAGCCCAGAGAAATGAACACAAAGATGATTTCTTTGCCAACTTCCTGGCTCCCCATCTAATAAGCATACATGTGAATAATTCCCCTGTTACAAGATCATTAAGCGCACTTAGGACCTTCTTAGCTGAGGATATTTACATGAGACTTCTGGACTTGAATGAATACTATAAAGGGTTGAGAGCTTAATGAATGGTGGAATACACTGGATGCATTTTTCCTTTGAGGTAGATGTGCAAATTTGGAAGCCATAAGTTAGACACTGGTAAGCTGACAACATCCTTCTTCTTCAAGCTAGTGAATCAACATCCATAGGCCTGTGAAGGTTTCCAGAAATGGGGGAAAAAGGTTGCAGAATGGACTAAATGAAAATCTTTAAATAGGAAGTGTTTCTTAGATCAATGCAGTAAGGTTGAAAGATATTTACATGCATCTTTATGACTGTGAGGCAGGGAAAGTTTGGACACGGAAGTGGAGTAAAAAATCAAAGTTGTGGCCCCATACAAAGTTCCCAGGATGTGACCATAAATGGAGAAACTGGCCTCGGACAGAAGCTTGCCTAGCAGGGACAGCTAGAAGCTGCCATTGTCCAGTGGTACTTTTAGGGCTTTAGATTCTCAGAAATATGAAAGAGCACACCCCTTTTTTCAACCTTCCGCTTGTGATAACTTGCAGCAGCAGACAGTATAACCTGATAAATGGCCTTCCTCATCACTCTCTTTGCCTGTACACCATGACAAGTCCAAACTGTTTTCTGGGAATCAGGATGGCTACCGCTGCAGAAAATCAAGTAATCATGTATATTAAAAAGTGTGCTGAGCCAGACAAATTAAAATTCATATTACCACAGAGAATATTAGTAGAAGAGAAATAAATTTATTATTGTGGAAATGGAACTTTAATTTATGTAGCTTTCATTGATTTTCTATGTGTTCATCATAAAAAAATCTTTCAAATACATTTTTTATGCATCCATACAAATCTAATTTCAAATGAACTGTCTTAATTTGGAATTCAATCATTGGTAGTATGTTTTAAAAGCAATTTGTTGGGGTGAATGCTTAGCACATCTCTTAAGACTGATTGAGGATACCTGTTGGCAACGCCCGCGTCGCCACGTACCCCGAGCCGAGCGGAGGGACTAGGGTTACACAAAAGACAATACGCAGAGAGCCAACACACAGTACACAGAATGCCGATCGATGATAGATTGATCTTTATTGCAACTCCAGGCTTTCTTTTATTCTCTCCCTAGCTCCTCCCAGTGTTTATCCAGTCCTCAAGGGGCCACCCTAAATCCTCGAGTTCCTCCCAGTAGTGGCCACCCTAAATCCCTTGAGTTCCTCCCAGTGTTTATCCAATCCTCTAGTGGCCACCCTAAATCCCTTGAGTTTTATCCAATCCCTTGGCAGATAACTTGACAAATAGGAAGCAGGAACTTGCGGTTAAGCCAGTGGCTAAACATATCAGGCCAAAATTGCCAATCCTGTTACACTCTGAGAAGCAAGCTAAACTGTGGAGTTAATCCTTGGGAGACCGGGGCCTGCAGATACCCACATTGGGAATCAGAGTGCATGATCCGGACTGGCGCCTCTTTTTGTGTCCCAGCTTCCAATTCTTGTACCCTCTGGAAGACACCTGCTGATAGCAAACTCTTGGGAGAGGAGAGGCGAGTTCCAGCTTCTGTCTTTACATGGTCCTACCTGGTGTTGTGCAGATTTGAGGAATCAATCAGCACCTGGAGATTCCCCATCTCATTGTCTCTGCCTTTTTTTTTCTTTTGTCTTTGAAATAAGATAAAAACAAATGTTTTTAAAATGCAAGATTTGAAAAAAAACAAACTAGATAAATGTTTATGAGTTACAATCCTATTTGGAAGTGCCATTGAGAAAATTTTGTTTTACAAATACCACATACAAAACACCAAAATATATTTTCAATAATAGATAGATAGATACACAAGATCATCTATTCTATCATTTCTACCATAAATTCTTAAAGCAAAGTTAAGAGTAATGCTTTTCCTGTGAAATATACGACAGCATGTTGTTTTTAAATATGAACAGACTGAAGATTATATGAAAATTACATTTGGGGCTAGTGTGATAACTTAACAGATTAACCCTCTGCCCGTATTACCAGCATCCCATATCAGTGCAGGTTATAGTCCTGGCTGTCCCACTAAAATTCTACTCTCTGACTACAAAAGCAACAGAAAGTGGCTCAAGTCCCTGGGCACCTGCTTGCACATGAAAGACATGGAAAACATGGAAGAAACTCCTGGTTTTGAATTGGCCCAGCTCCATTTCTTAAAACCATTTGGGTAGTGAACCAGATGATGGAAGATCTCTTCATCTTTCCTCTCTGTAAATCTGCCTTTAAAATAAAAATAAATAAATAATTAAAAAAGAGAAAAGAAAAGGGAAAAAAGAAGGAGAAGAAATTCTGGGCTCGGCATGTTATCCACAACTATATCTTCAACTTGTAAGCACAGCGATCCCACTTGGGTGCCAGCTAATGTCCTGGCTGCTCCACTTCCCAGCCAGCTCCCTACTCATGGCCTGAGAAAGCAGTAAAGGATGGCCCAAAGCTTTGAAATCCTGCACCTGCCTGGGAGACCCAGAAGAAGCTCCTGACTCTTGGCTTCAGATAGGCTCAACATTGCAGCCATTTGGGTGGCAAACCAGCAGATAGAAGATTTTTCACTCTGTCTCTCCTTCTTTCCATAAATCTGATCTGCTTTTCCAATAAAAATAAATAAATCTTAAAAAAATTAATTCATCAATATTGTCTGGGTATATATTTAACAAGCATTTCAAAAATTCCTCTTATGTTCCACGAGTGCTCAGTAATGTTAAAGACACATAGGTAAGAAGACTGAACAAATGCCTGTTCTCAATGTTTTTTGTTGTTTGTTTGTTTGTTTGCAGGATGTGTTGTTACAGCACAACAATTGGTTGTGCAAGGAGTGGAAGCAAAGCTATTGGGTCTTGACTAGGCACCCAGATGGGGTGTTGTGATTGGAGGCAGTGGCTTCACCAGCTACAGCACAATCCTGTCTTCCCTTGGTTATTTCTATAGCTCTTTGCCTCTCAAAAAAAAAAAAAAAAAGGAACAAAATGTAAGTGGGCTTTCCTTTTTAGCATGTAGAAAGTTATTTAACAATTTGGTAAAGTTCATAGACAAAATCATTACAGTTACTACAATACTTGCAGATGCACTTTTGATAGTTTTGATGACTAATATGGAGAAAAATACCATTTTTATTCAACTTTTTTCCTGTACAGACTACTCATGCAAATAAGTCAAAGAAAGTCAATACAGATCCTAAGTGTTATAAATGAAGAAATAAAATTGTTAGCTATTTCTAAGCAACACAATTATGTACTTACATGTCTTATAATTAGCCAACGAATGCTAGAAAAACTATGTGATTTTGTAAGCCTTTGTAAACAAAGTTAAAGTAAAAAAAATAAGAGTATTTTGTATGCAGCAGCAAGTTTAAAAATAAATTGAATACACTTTGAATTATCAAAAAAGATCATACATTTTAAACAAAACCCATGTAACGAATTATGTGACTGCCCGTGATGTGTTAAGAAGTTGTGGCTCCTCTTTGAAGGTTGGCTCTGCCATGGTTTAGTGGGTCATCATTCTCCCAGGTATTTTGACAAGTTTGACTACTTTTCAAGATCATATTTTTTTCTATATGTCTCATTTTTCTTGTGCTCTTCAGGATTTTAAAAAATGAAACTTTTGGGTCTGGTACAATAGTCTAGTGGCTAAAGTTCTCGCCTTGCATTTATGGGATCTCATATCAGCATTTTTTATATTAATTATGTTGCATTATGTGACACAGTTTCATAGGCTCTGAGATTCCCCCAACCCCTCCCCATACCCTCCCCCCATGGTGGATTCCTCCACCTTGTGGCAGTAGTACAGTTCAAATTCAGTTGAGATTCTTTTGTTGCAAGCATATACCAAGCATAGAGTCCAGCATCTTATTGTCCAGATAAAGTCTATGTTTCTTGGGGAGACCATCTCTGGTCTATAGGCAGGGCTGCCAGAATATCATCCTGATCTATTAAAAGTTCCAACACAACATTAACCACAATTTACAACATTGTGGAACTAATTGACATGGTATTGAGTAACCAATATGTTAAAAAAAAAAAATGCAAGGTCTTAACCACATCCTGTGACTACCTCACTGACATTTCAATTTTAGTTTATATACAACCAGCTTCTATACACCTTAAAATGGCCATAGGGTACTATTCAGCTGTCTCGTGTCTATTTTCATTTTAGTATTTAGCAGTTTATAGTGTTGAAGCATAATTTTGCTGAACTTGGCAGATTTTAGGATAGTTTAAACTGGCTTAAAACTCTAACAAGTCATATGTCAACAATTGAGGTGCAGAACAGTTTTAGGCAGGGTGTGCAGAGAAGTCTTCAATACCCTAGTGAAGAGTAATTAATTTTTGTGTTCTACCTAGTAAGGTATATGTGAATGCACGCTGACCGTTTCTTGTCTGGTTCTAAGCTTTCCTTGTTGTTCTCTGTCTATCTATTCTATTTTTTTTTGTTTGCTTTGTTTTTGGGTGGGGGGGAGTTCCAGGGAGACCCTGATGGTCATTGCAAGAGAGGGTGGGGACCCAAAGTTGGAACTAAGTAAGGGCCAGAGAAAGCTCCTCTCCCTAGTCCTGAAGGAAGTTTACTTTTCTTCTGTTTCTGTGGACCACTCGGGGCTCCTGGCTGTTGTTCCGGTGACCTTGGATCCAGTGAGGAAGGATTTGGGTTTCTTCCATCCCATGTGGTAGATCCAAATGGGGGTGGGTGACCTCAGAATTCTTGGCCTCTGAAGGCATTCCAATTCCCTGTGGTCTCCTTGGCTGTTGGGATGTAATACCGGGAGCCCTACTGATAGGTGAGGATCCGGGAGTCTTCAGGGTTGGGATACAAGCCTCCTCCTGTCCCCTTGCTCCACTCTGGGGACCCCCCTGCTCTGTGCAGATGACCTCCTGTTAAGAGGTTTTCAGGATCGCTCTTGATTCCCTCTCTATGTCTTTGTAGCCTTACTATTGTCTAACGCTGATTCGAGTCTGTTGTCTATGTGTTACCTGTTATGATCCTGATAGGTTATACTTCACGTCTTCCTCACACATTCTAAGGAGATGGAAGATTTCTCTGCTCTCCTGCCCCATTTCTGAGTAGCTTAGGGTCTTAAAAATATGTTAGGTTTTACAATACTTTGATGTAGATCATAAGCAGTGTGACTCACATTGATTGTTGGCTCATTGGTTACATCCAATGAACGAACAGCATTGGTTCTTATCCCAGCTGTTCCACTTCCCATCTAGCTCCCTACTTGTGACAAGCATGAAGCAAATATTTGAGACTGTTTACTCACATGGAAGACCTGGAAGAAGTTCCTGACTTCGGATCTGCTCAGCTCTGGCCATTGTGGCTACTTGGGGAGTGAACTACCAGAAGGAAGCTCTTTCTCTCTATCTCTCCTTCAATCTGTAAATCTGACTTTGCAAAAAAAAATAAATAAATCTTTACTTTTTTAAAAAAATAAACTGTTTACTGAGTTATGGTTTCAATATATGCAATTATATGATTTTTGATAAATGTATGTTAATTTATAATCATCACCAATTAACCATAAAGAAAATATTTTCTTACCATAGAAGTTTATTCTTACTTTAGTAAATCACCTCCTAACACTTGCTGGAAACCACTATTTGGTTTCTAACAGCACAAATTTGGTTTTGCCAATATCTTACATATATAGATTAACACAGTTTTAGTGTTAGATCTCTCTCATTTAGCATACTTTACAGTCTGATTGATGTTGTTATACATATCTACAGTCTATCAATTTTGTTGCTGAGTAATATCTTATGACATTAATTGTTTAATTTATTTACAAGTTTGCCAAATAATATTATTTGTGGCATTTTCAGCTTACGGCTGTTTGGAAAAAAGCTGCTCTATGAAGTCACATGCAAAATTGTTAAAGTCATGTGTTTTTCTTATCTTTGCATAAAAACATGGAATGTAATTACTTTCTCAAATTCCAAGAGGCTATTTATATGCAAATTGATAGATTGGTTTCCAAAATTAGAACACATTTACCTCTGGGAAACATTGAGGTTGTGATCTTCTGTTGTATATTTAGGAAACCTCTGGACTTGGCAAATACCTGCCAGGAAAGATTACACAAGGAAGCTCTTACTACTGGCATTAACAATACATTTATGTTTTCTGCAATGTTGTTTCAATAGATTATATTCCTCAGTTCAGAAAGGCAAAAGAAAAGTAGGCACAGAATGTAAATCGAGACTATATTTCAAGTGAGCTATGTTTTTCAATATATGAGTAAATTTTAACAAAAACTATTTGCTGTGTTACAAGATGAACACTTTGCACATAAAATTTAGTGAATTAGTGAGATTTAATATCCTGTTTATGCGGTAAATAAAATACAGGAATCTCACTTGACTCTAAATAATCAAAGGAGGAAAAGCAACACTAAATGATGTAAATTGGTTGAATGTAGATGTACTCTGGGTCATTACTAAGTATGTCAAAATGCATGCTATCCTCTGACACACTTTTGTTTATTGAATATCATTTCACTGACAGTGAACCAGTCTTTTTTGTTCTTTTCACAGGGTCATTAACATGGGCCCATGTGACTTCTGTGTCTGCAGTTTACAATATTTATGTGGGATCCACCAGATGTGTAGGCATTTAAAACGTCAAGGTTGCAATAATAATCAAAAGTGATTTCAAGAGTTTTTAATCGCCACTCTTTCTTATATGATGGTTTAAGTAGACATAGGATTTCACAGACCTTTAAAATCTATATTGTACATTTTAAAAATTAAATTGTTAACAAATTAACTGAGTTTGCTTTAAATACTCATTAAATACATTGACATCATTGACTGCCTATTGAATGCATAATTTCGTGCTGTGGGCTAAATATGTGACCAGGCATTTACAAGAAGAAAATAACCATGTCCTCGTAATACTTACCAGCTTCTTGAATTTAGAGAAGCTTTTTCTTAAAATTCAATATCCCTGTGACTTAATCTCCTAAAATAAGAATGTTATAAAACTGTGTCAGTATATGTTTCTATGTATCAAATTGATAGATAAGACTTAATCATGGCAGGATGGAAACAAAGTCAAATCAAATCAAATCAAATTATTACCTCAGAGAAAAATGCCAAAAGACACTATTATCTCAAGCTAATTCATATAAAAAGTTAATATTTTGTTCTTTCTTTTTGGTGTTGAGAGATTTTAATTCCATTTACAAGGAGACTTGCTTCTGATCTGTAGCAATGTATTTTAAAATAATAACTCAGGGAAAAATGATGGATGCTTGATAAAATACACTAATTGTAAATACCATTGTTTATCATGATTCTCGCTCTGTTCTGACTTTAAACACACTTTTTGAATGTATCATGATTTGCCCATTTCTTTAGTTATAGCTTTGACTGACTTGATTGATGATAACTGCTTAAAGAATTTATGAATGTACTACTTGCCAAATATCAGATTCTAGTAAAATCATTAGAACACATAAGTGTATTGGATTTGAAACATTATTTTGTTTCTTAGCATTTTAAGAAAAACAATTGTTATTCAGTAGCTACCAAAATTTTCTTCCCAAATGTATTTCTGGTTTTCCTATCTACAAAAACAATGGCTAGCTTAACGTGTATATCCCTGAAATAGCTCATCACACACATTTATTATGCATCTTTTAAAATGTATTTATTTTTATTGGAAATGCAGATATACAGAGAGGAGGAGAGAGAAAGAGGAAGATCTTCTATCTATTGATTCATTTCCCAAGTGGCTGCAACAGCTGAAGCTGAGCCAATCCGATGCCAGGAGCCTGGAGTTTCCTCCGGATCTCCCACACGGGTGCAGGGTCTTAAGGCTTTGGGCTGTCCTTGACTGCTTTCCCAGGCCACAGAGCCGAATGGGAAGTGGGACTGCTGGGATTAGAACCGATGCCCATATGGGATCCCAGCAGGTCTATCTTGAATTGAACCCAAACTGTGGCTCATGGTTTCAGATTCACAATAATTCAGAACTTGGGAAATAACAATGATGGCTCAAGTTGCTGTGTGCCTATCACCTGCGTTGGAGACCTGGATCAAATTCCCAGCTCCTGGATTCAGACATGGATCAAGGCTTAGCAATTCTGGGTATTTGGGAAGTAAACCAAGGGATGGTGGTACTCATGCTATTTGACTCTCTCTCTCTCTCTTTCTCTCTCTCAAATAAATGTATAAGTAAATGAATTTAAAAATATTGAAGACCATAATCAAATGTTGCAGTTTCCAGAATTTTTCTTCCAGCTTTTCCCTATCTTATTTCACTCCTCAATCCTCTTTGTTCTTCTCATTAGCTACTACATGTTTACTTGTTTTTCAGTCAATGTTTTAGGTTGCTTCTAATTATTTTGCAGTACATGTGGTAGAAATAATAGTGCAAATAGTGTGAATTCCCAATACACCAAGTTTTTAAAAAAATATTGGTAGTAACATTGGTAAGTACAATTCCAATAATATATTAAGTAATTCAAAGGCTTGGATTTCAGTTTGGGTTTTATAATAATAATGTGACGTTTATTGTGACTTCTAAAACATAAATAATTTTACTTGGATTAGCATAAATATCAGGAAAAAAACCAAATAGGAAGTCAATTTTCAATACTGAAAGGAGATGAAATTTGCTTTTTGCAGTTGTGTTGTGGTTATCTAAGACATAGCTTTCTACACATTATAATTATGTTATATTCATCTTCAGCCTCTTTTTATTCTTGAAAAAGAAGATCCAATTAAAGGGAGCACATTTATCTGATAGTAGACAAAAAGATTAAAATCAAATGCATTCCACAGAGAATGAACTATTGCTAAGAATTTGGCATGATTTCATTAAAAATGTGCAATGTTCTGAATCTACACTATAACTCTGCAATGTTAAAAATAAAATGCCAGTATAGTTTTGGAAAATAATTTTAGAAGAAGCTTAAGACCAAAGTCATGTGACAGTGCTTATTTAACAGAATAATTATGCTGCTGGATCTAGATATTTTGTATGCATATGATTTAGAATCATAAAAACAGAAATGAGAGGCTAGTTGTTGTAGTCATACCATCAGCCCATATACTGCTGGTTTGATTCTGAGTAATCCATTCCCATATGATTTCTTACTAATCACCTGGTAAAAGTAGCAGAAAATGCGGGAAAGGCTTGAGTCGATGCCACATACCTGGGAGATCCCAACAAGCTTCCCAGTTACCTGTGATACGGCCCAGTACCGGCCAATGTGATCAGCAAAGTGAAATGTCAGATAAAGATCTCTCCTTTTCTCTCTCGCTCTCTCTCTGTGACACTGACTTTCAACACAAACAAATAAATCCCGAAAATGGGAGAGAGAGAGAGAGAGAGAGAGAGAGAGAGAGAGAGAGAGAGAGAAACTGAGAAACAACTTTCCGGAAAAGCCCACCTTCCTTGTATATACTCCAGCATGTATGATGTGTGTATTCTCAGTCACTCCACTAACACGTGCGACACATTGCTTCCTTTCCAGGTTCCAAATTTCCAAGTTGCGGTCATGTTTGCATTTAGCAGCTTGCCTTTCATACTGGAGTTGTATATGCAAAATGTTATTGCCCTAACTGAAATAACCACTCCAGTTATCCGTAAAGCTCACACAGATTAAATTGCTTCATACAGAATTTTAATAGCAAAATAATAATAATAATAATAATAATAAGTTAATCATTCAGTTCCAGTCACGTTAAAAAACAAACAAAACAAAACAAAAACAAAAAACAAAACCCAAATATCATGGAAATTTTGGCATAGAGTGCTTAGCCTCCACCTGTGATTCTAGCACCCCCGTGAGTGCCAGTTCACAAACCATCTGCTACACTACTGATCCAGTTCCTTGCTAATGACCAGGGAAAAGCAATCAAGGATGGCTGAGGTGTTTGGGTACCTGATGCCCATGTCCAAGACTGGATGAGCATCCTTACTTCAATTTTGGCCTGAGCTAGCCCGGGTCACTGCAGCCATCTGATAACCATCCTTTCTTTTTGTAACTTCACCTTTCAAAAAAAAAAAATCAAGTAAATTAATAAATAAATAAATCTTAAAGTGAAATGAAAGTGCTGTCTGTGTGCAATGTCAAAACAGCAATTTGTGGTGCTGCCAAAAACACTGCAACCTCAAGGACTTGCCCTCTTGGAACACTTGAGTTTTTGTGCAGATAGGGTGCGTTACGATGGTGGAAGGCAGGACCTATGTTGTAGTGTAGTATGTAAAGCTGCTGCCGAAAACACAAGCATCACATCTGGGAGAACACACATGGAAAAGCAGTGGACAATGACCCAAGTGCCTCTGCACCCTCGTGGAGCTTCTGGCTCCTGGTTTCAGCCTGGCCTATTCTAGCTTCTCCGTTGAAGTGATATGTAAAGCTACCAGTGGATAAAACACTATCTCTCTTGCTCACTCTCACACTCACTCTCTGTATCTTTCTTTTTAACTCTGCGTTTCAAATAAATAAAAAGAAATCTTCAAAAGAACCATAGTGAAGGTTTACCAAGATATAGTTTACAACTACAAAATGGAGATTCATTACATCATTTAATATTGCTGGATAGTTTGAAACACAGATATATTTCAGAAACTAGAGGTTACTTTTGCATATACATTGCCAACTCCATTATATTTTACCTAAACAAAAAATGTTTGCTTTCCTAATTATAGAAATATGTTCCCAGTAGAAAAAGAAACACAGTAAAGGTTACAATAAAATTGTATATAAACTTCATTGTAGAATTTTTTTCTGGCTCAATATCTTGTCAGTACCTTCAACTAGATTGATAAAAAGGGGGTACAGATCGAAATAAGAAGTCAAATAGAGAAAACATCTGACCTCCCTTTCACTAAATTATCATTGCTTCTTAGGTATTCATTTAAATAATAGCTTTATTGAGATATTATTCATGTAGTTCAAAGTCACCGATTTGAAATGCATAATTCAATTTTATTTACTCACAGATATTTGCAACTAGTGCCATAGTCAGTATGAGAATGTTTTCAGAACCTTAGAATGAAATTCTGTACTTTGCACTATATTCTTCAAATTTCTGGCTATCAACAAGGTCAAAGATTTTTGTCTATTTGGATTTACATATTTTGAACATTTCATAGAGGTGAGATCATACTCCATACAGTCTTTTGTTTCTTTTTCAGTTAGAATAACACTTCAAGGTGCATCTAAATTGGAAGACGTATCACTAATTCACTTACGTTTCTCTCAGTGGCTGAAAATTGTAACACTGTATGGATACACCATATGTATTAATTAATTTTTAAATATATGATCACTTCATTGTTTCAACATGTTATCTAGTAAGGATAAGCTGCTAAAACACTCACACACCAGTTTCAAGCAGACGTGTTCCTTGATTTTTATTCTATTTGTCTAGTAGTAGAATTGCTGGGTCACAGGTAGCCCTGTTTCATCAACTGAGAAACTGTCAACACTTGTTCCAAACTAGCTGTATTTTCTTACATTCCAACCCACCTTATTCACAATGGCTCTCTGGATTCTCCACATGCTCACGAACACCTGCTATTCCCTGACATTTTGATTACAAACATCTTATCTCAGATGAAGAGGTATTTAATTATGGCTTTGATTTGCATTAATATGAAAACCTCTTGCTTGCTGAGCATTTTTTCATGTTGATTTGGATACTTATATATCTTGCTTGAATAAAAGTTTACTTAAATCCTTAGTTTTTTAATTGTTGTAATTATTTCACTGATATTATTATTATTTTAAATTTATTTGAAAGGCAGAATTACACACAGAAACAGGACTTCATTCTGCTGGTTCACTTCTCAGACAGCCACACAGACCAAGGCTGGGCCAGACGAAAGCCAGGAAACCAAAGTTTCTCCCGGGTCCACATGAGTGTGTAGACCACTCTCTGTTGGTTTCCTAGACACCTTAGCCCGGAGCTGAAGTGAAGCAGAGAAACAGGGATTCAGCCTGATTTCCATGTGTGTGTGATGGCAGGACTACAGACAGCAGCCTGATGTCCTGAGCAGCAGTGTGCACCTTTCTCTCAAGACTTTTTAAATGAATATTTTTAAAGCAAAGCATTTATTGAGGCCATGATCTGCAAATATTTTTCTTCCATTCCACGTTGCCTTTCAAAAATGTTCTGAATGGTGTACTTTGAAGCACCAGATTTTAAAATTAAAATGAAATTCAGTTATCTCTTTTGTTGCGCATGCTTTCAGACTTATGCTTTAAATCACAGAGTAACTTCATGTTTTTTTTTTTCCACGAAAGTTACATAAATGAAGTCTTGGTCCATTTTCGGTAAGTTGTGTATAAGGCACAGAGAACAAGGTCAATTTCATTGATTTGCATATGAAAATCTAGTAACCTCAGCAGCACTTGTGCAGAACATCCTACTCTCCCCAGGCAATGATCTTGGTCGGCTTGTCAGAAGAGCAGCTGTGCAGCAGGCAAATAGGTGCCTGTTTGGACTCACAACTGATTTTATTTTACGGCTGACCTCAAATTAGAAATACACCGTGCTCATCCTGAGATCATTGCTGTCACGAGTCTTGAAAGTCAGAAATGCAACTTCTTACTTCTCAGATTGTTTTGGCTCTATTAAGTCACTGGTGATTTCTTATGAAATCTAGGAAGAATTTGCTGATTTTTATGAAAAAGCATGATATCAATTTTACAGGTCATATTTTAATAAATACATTTCAAGATGATTGATATCCCAACAATATTAAATCTTCAAATAGAAGAAATTAAATACAGTTTCATTTATGAAATTGCTTTTAAAAATTTCAAACATTAGCTAATAGTTTACAGTGACATTGTTCATAATAGCGTGATTGCAATCTCTACTTGTTCTGTAAGCATACTGAGAATGTTTTTGTTTAGTATGATCTTTCTGGAAAGTTTTGTATTTAATTTAGTTATCTAATTTTTAGTATACAAATATTCATAATATACCTTTGCAATTTTTAAACTTTTTTTTTGTTTAAAAATAGTTACAATGAGAGAAGGAGAGGAGAGAGAGACAGAGAAAGAGAGAAAGCCTTCCATCAGCTGGCTCATTCCCCAAACGGCCACAACGGCCAGAGGTGGGCACAGCTGGGGAGACAGATGCTTCTTCTGATTCTCCCACATGATTGCAAGGTCCCCAGGACTTGAGCCGTCCGCTATGGTTTTCCAGGCCACAAGCAGGGAGCTGCTTTGCAAATGCAGCAGCTATGACCTGAACCAGAGCCCATTTGGGATGCTGCTGCTACAATTGGAGGATTAGCGTGATAAGCCACCATGCCTGCCCAAACTTTTATCATTTTTAATAATACCTTTAGTGCTGATTATAGTATTTCTGTTTCATTGGTAATTTTGATAATTTAAGTTTTATTATTTATTTATTTTTAAATTTTTTGGTTCTTGGTCCTCCTTACAAAGTTTTATCATTTTTTCCCTTTCTTTTCTTTCCTTTCATTTCGAAGAACAGAGTTTTTGCCTAGTTCATGTAATTTACTGCTGTTCTACTAATTTTAAATTTAATCATTTTCCAGCCTTCTTTTTTTACGATGTAGTTTCTTATTGTGTGGCTGCTGAAATGAGAACATCGTTTTGTTTCTGTTGAAGGTATGTACAGCTATGATTGTTCTTCTAAGCACTGCTTTAGACACCTCTCCTAGGTTTTAGTTTATTGTATCTTCATTCTCATTATTCTCAACATTGACAGCAAAGTTTATTCAGTTTTTTGACACTACATTTGTAACTTAAAATTTGTGGAAGTTTGTTTTTGATCTAGTATATCTGGAAAATGTTGCACATGTGGACAGAAAGTATATTCTATTGCAAGTAGACTGACAGTCCTATAGCTGTCTGCCATTTCCAGATTGTTCATAATGTCAGGTTTTCCTTATCTTTATCGTGTTCTACTTGTTCTATCTATAATTGGAATTAAGATTTTTGAGCTATTTAAGTCTATCAGTTCTTAATCCTCTAATGTCAGTTTTTGTTTCATATAGTTTGGTGTTCTTTTGTATTAAGTCTGTAACTGTTACATAATCTCTGATTGAGATGCTTTAAAGCATAGCATTTATCGTTGGTAATATTTTTTACATTGTTTAAAGTATATTTTGCCTGGCATTAAATTATAGTTTTCTTGCAATAACGGCTTACATGACATAAGAAAACCTCAACATTTTTATGAAATTGAAAAATAAGTTTGGTTAGGTTAAAAAACTGTTGAAACTCACAAGCATATTTTCCATATACATTTTCCATGAGATGTTTGAAGGTTCCTCATTTTTACTACACTTTATTTAACTTTAATGTCTTTGTTTTGAAGAAGAAACAGTCTATGATATTTGGCTTTTCAGACTTTTGATTGGATTGCATAACTTATCCATATTTAATGTTATTGCTGATATATGTGGTTTTATATTTGTTAATTTACCATTTGATTCCTATATGTGTCATGACATTTCTCTTCATTTATCTCTCATTTATTATATGTTTTCTAATAAATAGTTCATAAAGCAGTATTTCAATAACATTGTAATACTTTTAAATTGTATATAATTTTTTTCCATTTGTGATTGAACCAATTCTTACATACATCACATAATTCATTTTTAAGATTTATTTTATTTGCTTAAAGAGGGGAGGGAACACAGGGAAAGAGGGATTCTTAACGCTTATTGGCTCACTGACCAAAAGCCGGGACAAGACTAAACCAATTGCCAGGAGCTTGCTCTGGTCTCCAACATGAGTGGCAGGGGCCTGGAAACTTGGCCATCCTCTGATGCTTTCCCAGGAGCATTAACTGGGAGCTGGATTGCAAGTGGGTAAGCCAGCACTCCAAGAGCTGCACATAGAGCATGATAGCACTGCTATGGGACTGGATCCATCACACCACAACGGCAGCCCACCTCCCCGCTCCCAATCTTGCACATCTGTAAGTGTCATATTTATCATCAGAATAATCCTACTTGTCAGGGAAACACAGAAATGTTGTTCCTCTAAGTCTCTACTTCATTTCAGGTATCATTGCATTATCTCTGAATGTCACAAACCCCACCATAACACTGTTAAAACTATAATTTACATAATTATGTCATTTGAAGAATAGAAAATCTGCAAGTAAATATTTGCAGCTTCATTGTTTTAATTTTGTTCACAATTTTTACATCTAATCATTTGCTTCTGTATATCTGAACAGCCATGTGTAATCACTTCATCACTCTATCATGATTTTCATTATTATGTGTCATTTGGAAATTCTGCATCCAATCTACAGAGAGGTTTCAAAATATGTAAAACGTTATTTTTAGAAGTGCTTGAAAACTTCATCAATTAGTTTGAATATCTATTCTGTACCATTTTTCTTCTTCCCAATCTGATTTTGTATTAACACATATGTCTTCAAAGCTGCAGTAATTAGAACACCGTGATACCCATTAAAAAACTGCTACAATTTTAAATAGAAAAGAACTAAGAGCTTAGAAATTAATCCATGTATGTACAGTGAACTCATTCTTGACAAACGTGCACAAACTATCCAATGTAGTAAGCTGAATCTCTTCAAGAAATCCTACTGGTAAATCACTGTCTAAAAAAAAATCAAATATCAAAAACCTAAGTTTATGTTGACCCACTTAATGATGATCACCACTGTTCTGAAGGAACTTTCATTCCTTCTAGTTTTCAGATGGTATAATTTCTTTATCTCCAATTGTATTCATTGAGTCACTATGTGCAGTCGATTCGTCTTCCGGTGCACTAAGTCTTAGCAGTTCAAATCTGGTATTAAGATCTTTTATGAATTTATTATTGCAGCCATTTACTTTTCAACTTCAGAATATCTATATGTTTCTTTTACATAGGGTCATCTCTTTGTGTTGACATTCAGTGTTTGATGAGAAATTGTTAGTATATATGTTAACCTTTCTTTCCTTTACTCTCATAGCGAGTTTGTGTTTCCTGTTTTCTCAGCATATGTTCTTTACTGTCTCTCAAACGTATCTTTGTGTTGGAACCTGAATAATCTTTGAAATGTACTATAGTAACTCTTGCACCTATCACCTTTTTCCTTATCCTATATGATTTTACTATTAATGGCTTGATTGTCTAGTGACTGGCTGACTTAGTTAATGAAGCTAATATCCCTCTTCTTACAGTTTAAGTGCGTGATCTCGCTCCTCAGGGAATGTAGCTTTGGATTTTTCCAGAGTCACATTTGACTGTCTTTAATTTTTTCAAAGGTTTTCTTCAGCTATCTCCTTGACCGCAAAGGTTTTGTTAGACTTAATTATCTAGAAGGTCGGCGCTACATTTACTTTTACAAAGATTTTGAAATATGCATTGTTTCTGAACATAATCCCTTTCAATTCTGTTCTCTTCCAAGAGAAATTTCCTGACTCATGAGAGTTTCCTTTGAGGTTCTCCCTGTTTCACCTTTCAAAAAACCATGACCCAATCATTCCCAATGCATTTACCCACCTATCTCTATTTGTTTTTTTTTTTTTTTTTTTCTAGAATCAGCTACTTGTTTGAACTTGTCCATAGTCCATGGTAATCAAGTCACCATTGTGGAGAAGGATTTGGAGCTACCTCTTCTATGGTCTCATTTTCAACCTCAGGGCATTATAGGGGAGCTGGATGACATCACTTTTAAAAGCAGAGTGCTGGCTTAATTGTTGGTAAGCTGAAATCTCATAAGCCAAGACTTGTAGGAAGATGATCTCAACATACACAGCAGTGTTTCTGATTAAATGTGTTTCTGAAGAATGTGAACAAGCAGCCTTCATAGTATGACTAAGTATCAGGGGGAGGACATGTGTTTTCACCTCCCACCTCAGACTCAGCTTAAACTGTATCTTAAGCACATCAGCATACAGCAGAATGCAGGATAAAATGCTGGTGGTCACTTGGTGTGAGTGAGTAGCTCTCTGATTCACAACTGGGAAACAGAACCCTGTGCTTTTAATCCTCACAGTGAGAATGAGTTTTCTTATCTTTGTTGGGAAGAGAGAACTCAGGAGTCTTTCTTCAAAGGTCACAGAATCACAACGTTCATGCAAAATTTCCTAGATTCTCTTACATAAATCTGCTTCTTTGTTACATCTCTTCAGCTGCATTGCCAAAAATACTCAATGGCTGATCTTTCATAATAGTTCCTGGTTTCACTGAGGAATGAATCAATGGAATTGTTCATGTTGTCATGAAAGAAATGAGTTTGCACATCCATACTGCAATCTCTTTCACATGGCCACCAGCCCTCTCAAACAAATTGACTATTAATGTTATGAGTATACATTGATATTCCAGGACATTTTGTAGTCATAGGATATGCTTGAATCATTTTCAACCCCTTGATTTATAGCCACTTTCTCTGTCTCCCCCTTTTTCTCCTTACACACACGCACACACACACACACACACACACACACACACACTTTACATACTCATGGAAAGTATTTACAATAAATTAAATATGATAACACATACATGCTTCAGATGAATTTTAAACAGAAATCTGATACTTTGAAAAATATATTTCTAGGGGTCAGATGCCTGGGGCAAAACCTCTATGACCTTAGCATAAGCATGCATCTTCACAAAGCACATGTGGTGGGTAGATGACATGTAACATACAGATTTTTGAAGGCTAAGTTGGAAAACAAAATAAAATTAACATTATCTTTGATATTTAATGATATATAAAATTCTAAGTTTCTCTTGCCTTATTTTACTTGTATTGTAGTGCATGCAATATGTGGAATGAAATTAACAGATACAGTTTTCTTTTTCAGAGCCTCTATAATTTATCAAAGAACATGAAAAACTGGCAGATTCTTTTACAATGTGAAATTAATCGCAGGGAGATTAGAATAATATGCACACATAATTTAACAATAAAGATTATTTAAAGACTCAGTTCTAATTAAAGGATATGCTGCTACTTCTAAGGCTACCTTTTGCTCTCAACTTCAGAAGCGATGTCTTTGTCATCACATTTCATCTTTTTATATTCTTTCTTCCTTTCCCCCAAGACTTGACTGTGCAATTTTTTATGCTCACATAGTTTTATTCTCAAGGCTGATTATTCCCCAAAGAACATTTTGATCTTGTCCTTTCTATATTCTTTTATAACCTACCAGTGCAGTTACAGAATGTTTTGTTGCAGAAAAACACTGACAGATCATTTTCCCAGGTGAGTTCCCGCATTATCAAAATGGATCTTATCCCTCATTTTAATTTGTTCAAACTATTGGCTCAGATACTGATTCTAGCCTAGCCTCTACAATGAAAGTGTGTTAATGATTCAGGGAACTATAAACTATGAGAACCACAAATATTGCAATACACTGCCAGGAAAAACTCTTATAGCACTCAGCATATCATGACTTGGCAAAGAGTTTCAAACTTTTAGTGTTTCTTATGAAGTCAAGATTATTAGTGTGAATTGCTATAATAGAATATTGTGTACATTTCTCATTTATTTTCAAGATACACAAAATGTCCAGAAAAAAAATCTTTTTCAATATACTGATTCTGAAATATGTTCCTAGTACGAAATGGAAAAGTAGGATATTCTCTAACCTGTCAATTATTTGCTTATATTATATTTAGAGTTGTGTTATTCTTAGCTCAAAACTTATTTTCAGCCTGAGTAGTGGCTGTCAATTTTTTTTTTACTATAAATGCCCAAATAAATTCCAACAGATGTTCTATGCTACATTTTTTTTTTGATTAGTGTTTTGATAGAACTCTTATTTGGACTAATTTTCCAATACTGAATCCCATCTCCAGGACTTAATTGTAGCTATGGAAACTTGCCATATGTGTATCTCTCCCTCAAAACACTTTAACTAGATTTCATTAAGGAATTGTCATTGTGATGTCATGAGTTAAACCTATGCATGGGGACCAGCATCCTCTGAAAGGGCACTCATGTGACTTCTTACTACCAAGTGATTTCAATCAAGCTCTCGCCTTACATGACTGGGAAGTGGAAGCCAATAATTCAAGTACATGGATTTATATAACCCATATGGGAGGCAAGGATGTTATTTCCAGTTGCTGGCTTCAGTGTAACTTAAACCCACCATTGTTGGCCATTTGAGGAGTGAACCCATGATAAAATCTTTCTCTCACTTTGCACTCAAACAAGTAAATAAATAACTCTAACAAAATATACATTAAGCATAGCATAGAGAAAGGAAAAGAGGTATTTTCCTTCTTCTGTTGATTCCCCACATAAACTAGAGAACCAGGAACTACATTTGGGTCTTCCATGTAACTGGACTGGAACCAAGACAATAGGTTATCTTGGGGGCTGCAGGATGGGGCGTCTTGCTCGGATCCCGACCCCAGCCACCATGTGCTCATAGTGAGCTGGGCCCTGGTGGCCAGTGTACCATTTGGCACCAGGCAGTGCCTGCTGGCCACCCAGCCAGGGAGCTCTGGGGTATTTGTTGTCTGAATCGCTGCTTAGGTAGCTCCAGGCTGATCCTACTGTACTTCCGGGATCTGAGTCAATCCAAAGATTCCCAATGGCAGTAACTCTTTTTTGAAGAACTTGCAATCACTTTAGAAGGCTGAGTGATGAACACCTTTTATGCAAAAGATAAGGCTCGGGGCTTGTCCAGCAGGATATCCTTTTACCCGACATGATGATGGATCAGGAGACTGGTCACATCAAGCAGGGCCATAACATTAACTAGCACTGGAGAACCATATCTGGGGGTAGATTCTGTGTGGGATGTGTGGGCCACACCCTGTGGAATATCTAGCCCAACCAGTAAGCCCAAAAGTTTGGGTGGTTGTGGACTAAGCTAGGTGTGACCAAGGAGCCTGACATCAATCACAGGTAAAGGGACCCACAGCAGTCTGGACTTGTCAAGGCAGCAGTACCCGAATGTGCATCCTGAATAGGGTGTGGGGTGGGCCAGGCTGCAACATTCACCAGCTCATACAAGGCCAAATGGAAGGACAGAGTACGACGGGCACTGGCCTAAAACCCATTGGCATGTATGAAAACTGGGTATGGGAATGGATCAAGTGGAGGAACTTGGGAAACTCTCCTGGGGAGTCATAGCTCCCACTGGTGAAAGTGTGGTCCAGACCTGGGGGTTGGACAAGCTGGGTAAAGTAGCTCCAAAATATGTAGATTGGTAATGGAATGGAATGTAATGGGCAGGACTGAGCAAACCTTAGCCTACAAGCGAAACTAGAAGCCAGGATGGAGCACAGGTCATGCTGAGCTAGGCTCTTGCACCTACTGGTCTACTTGAGTCAAGGACGCTAACCCACACTGTCTAAGGCAGAGGCAAGGACAAGTGAGGGGCTGAGCCAAGCTGAGTCAGAGCAACCACTGGCATGCGTGTGATCTACGGCTAGGAACAGGCCCAGTTGGAGAGGTAAGGGGACACCCTAACTGGGTTGAGGTTTCCACCAAGGGACGCGTGTGCTGGAATGGGGGCTGCATTCTATCTAGGAAACAGTTGCAATCTCCCGAGGTACTAGCGTGGGCTGGGATTGGGTGCAAGGGGCCAGCCCAGACCCCAACACCGTCTGGTGTTCTGGAGAACCAAGATGGATGTGTGACTGACTAGGCTGGGTCTCAACCCCCTACTGAGCCATTTGTGAGCTGTACATGGGTATGGACGAGCCATGGCTGGGCTGAAACATCCAACAAGAACCAGAATGGGGTGAAAGCCAGCCAGGAAAAGCCACTGTTCTTGCTAGGACAGGAGGTGAACTAAGCAGGGCTGGCTCATGGACCCCCTGGTATGCACAGAATCTGGCATTGGGAGGGTTCTGATGGAGGAGCCTGGGCAACTCCTCTGGCAGGACACAGTCCCTGCAAGTAAGCGCAAGAAACATGATAGGAAACAGCCCAGAACAGACCATGGAAAGTTTCCCACTGGCATACATTTGGCATGGGTCGGTGGCAGACCAGGCTGAATTAGTTCTTGTCATCCACTGGCAAATCCGAGCACCAGAACAGAGTGTGGGTTGAGCCGGGTTTGGTTGCGACAAACCCAGTGCACAATATGGAATGCCAGGGCATGGTTGCCTGTACTGGATTTGACTGCAGCACCCAGCCAGAACACGTGAGATCCGTGGGGGGAAGGGCGGCAGAGCTGGCAGGGGGATTAAGGGGCTGATCCCCTCGCCGGACAGCTACCCCCACTGGAGAGCGTGGGCTGGGATGGGGACAGACCAGACTAAGCAAGGCTGCAACACCTGTGCGCTGCATATGGACTAGATCAGGGAAAAGACAGGCTGGGCTGATTATTCCTACTGGTGCAAGCATAAATTAGAGTGGGTGAGGGTTGTTTGGGCTTAGCCGCAGCATCAGTGGCAGAAGCTGGCACTGGGGGACTAATTCTGTCAAGTCAAATCACAGAACTACCGCGTGCATAAACTGGGACTGAGAGAGACCTGGGAGGGAAACAATGGATTCCCCCTTCCTGGGTCACTACTCCCACAGGAGGGCGTGAAAACTAGGACAGGGACTGGGGTAGCTAGACAGAGGGGCACTCAACAACATCCATGAGGGCTGGATAGTTGAGTTGGTTAGATGGAACTAAGCTTCAATACCCATTGACAAGTACAAGAGCCAAATGGGATGGGGGACAGACTGGATTAGTCAGCTGTGCATGCTGGCGGACCAGGGTGGGAGGCGGGCCTGGTGGGGGTTATTGTGGGTCGCCCCGACTAGGCTGCAGCTCCCCCTGGTTGATGTAAGGGCTGAGTATGTGTTGATCAGAACCAGACTGGACTGCAACACCCATTGGTTCCAGTGCAAGTCGGGACTGAAAACAGAACCAACTCAGCACTTGAAACCACCAGCTGATAGTGGAGATGGACTGTGCCAGGCCCTGTGCTTGCTGGAACTCACAAGAATCTGGTCTGGGAATACCTCAAAGTTTCTTTGGAGATCTCCCCAATCGAACTGCTGGACTCAGAACCCTAGCCAAGAAAAGACAGAGGACAGAACAAGTCAATCAACCACCTCAGCTATATGTTGGCAGCGAAATACTGGGCAAATGAAGACCGTATGATGGACTGTGTCAATCAGTGGACGACCTCATCGAGTGAAACTGGCAGTGATTCATGACTGGAGAACTATTAAAACCACTTGAGCAAGGATCTCAGAGCATGCTCCACCTCTGGGACTTGGGGTGGGTGGGTAAACGGGTGGCGCTTCTCCCTCAATATCCCCCTTTACCTCAGATACATGATGGAAACAATATGGACATAATCGTATTATCCACTTCCCTATAGCCTCTGAACATTTTTTTACCATAATTATGTAAAGATTGTCAACAACAATACAAAAAAAAAGTAAAAAAAAATTAATGAGAGAAAAACGGGAAGGAAGGACAGGGATTTGTGAGGGGGAAGCAGAGGATAGTTATCTCCTTAGAATTGTACCAATGAAACTCATAAAATCTTTTTTTATATGAATAAACATTTTAAAAAGAAAAAAAATAGGTTATCTTTCACTCACTCCTTTGCCAGGTATATTGGCGGGGAGTAGAGCTGGAAGCTGAGCAGGCAGGATGCAATCTGACAAATGATAAGGGATGCCCACATCACAAATTGTCGCTGACCCCACTGTGTCACAATACAAAGCACTTTTGTCAAGCTTCTTGAAAATCAATGCAAACTTGGAGTATTCCGCAGCAAGCTGATGGAAAAATAAAGAAGTTCTCAAAAGAAAATTACTTTATCATTATGCACTTTATCTAGATTATTTAAAATAGCATCAATACAAAGTGAGACAAAAGGTTTCAGCTTCAAAGGGAAGCTTAGTCTTGATCTTATCATTTGTCACTGTATGAAACTTAAAATCACTCAATACCTTACACATCAAATTCTTTATTAAAATGTGAGCATATTTACTAAAGCATGACATTCATAAGATTAAATACAGCAATTCCAATGACATGAATGCTCGGCATGCACAGTTTAATTTCCATTAAAGAAAAATGTCAGTACCTTATCATGCCTTAAGATACTACTTTAAGATTTTATATTGACCTTATCATCTGTTTTTAGGATTTATTTATTTTTATTAGAAAATCTGATATGGAAAGAGAGGAGAGACAGATAGGAAGATCTTCTTCCCCAGCTGATTCATTCCCCGAGTGGCCATGATGGCCAGAGCTGCACTGATCTGAAGTCAGGATCCAGAAAGTTCTTTAGGTCTCCCAAGTAGGCACAGGGGCCCAAAACTATGGGCTATCCTTGACTGCTTTTCCAGGCTACAAGCAGGGAGCTGGTTGGTAGGCAGGACTTTCCGGACACAAACTAGTGCCCATCTGGAATCTTGGATATGGAAGGTGAGTACTTCAGCCACTAGGCTACCATGCTGGGCCCTGAACATACCATCTTACAACCATGATTTTAAAATGCACACACAGGAACTCTTACGTTAAGTGATGCACATTTTTTAGTCAATCAGCTAGTAAATATTAAAAGGTAGAAATAATCAGGAATAAATCATGCTATCCTACTATAAAATCCAGAGCTCATAACATTTTAAAACAGCTGGTGTATCCAAATTAGTAATATGTTTGAAGCCAAAGTGCCTACTTAGCTAAAAATGCTAAAAATTAAGAAAAGATTAGTGTAGCAATATTTTAATGTTTAAATATTATACCCTAAGGGCCTGGCAGTGTGGCCTAGTGGCTAAAGTCCTCTCCTTGAACACCCTGGGATCCCATGTGGGTGCCGGTTCTAATCCCGGCAGCTCCACTTCCCATCCAGCTCCCTGCTTGTGGCCTGGGAAAGCAGTCGAGGTCGGCCCAAGGCTTTGGGACCCTGCACCCACGTGGGAGACCCGGAGGAGATTCCAGGTTCCCGGCTTCGGATCGGCACAGCACCGGCCGTTGCGGCTCACTTGGGGAGTGAATCATCGGATGGAAGCTCTTCCTCTCTGTCTCTCCTCCTCTCTGTATATCTGCCTTTGTAATAAAATAAGTAAATCTTTAAACAAAAAAAAAATATTATACCCTAAAATGAACAAAAACATCTGGTAGACATAATTTTCTTAAAATATTACATTGTACCTTCCCAATTGATAAGATTTGGCTAGCATATGAATCATAACATCTAAGTGAGTGTTTTATTTTAAACATAATAAAATTTAAAGAAGCAATTTCTAATTCAGGAAAATGGTTCTGACAACTAATGAATGCACACTGGTAAAAACAATTATATTATTTGAATTTTGTTTTCTTTATTAATAAAAGAAGCCAAAATTTATTAGCATATTAGCTGCATGTAAAATATTACTAAGGTAACAAAAGTTAAAAGAGAGCTTTGTCTCCTACATGATATTTGAGAGTTTTCCTGAGGGGTTAGTAAGAATCCAATTAAGCAACTCCTTATTCCTCAGTCCAGTAGTTTTTTTTATTAATGATCCTTACTTATAATCTGATTCGTCACAAGGTTTTTAATTTGATATTCTTATCTTCATTGTGTGCATGTTTAGTACAAGTATACGATTTATCAATAAATATTAACTACTAAAATTTTAAGAGACATGATCTGTAAATTTATCAAGTATTTCTAACAATAACAATAAAGTGAATATTTTTGATCAAGGACTTTTAAATCATCTCTTCTGTTATGTCAGTCGATGTGAAGCCTTGACCTTACAAACTGTGAAAAATTCACACAAAATATGAATTGATAAAAAATCCCTTTGTGTAGTCCAATTTTGCAATCCCCACCGATGTTTAATGAAAATAATAATTTTAATAACTAACACATTTACAAAATGTTTTACTATCTGCTGTAATGAGATAAATACGATGTAATAAATCTATACAACACTTCAAAAAACAATATTCATGTAAACAGCAAAATGTATTCCCATAATAGTATTTGTGATTTACCTGGCACATAATTATTTTGACAAAGTCTCAATGTTTAATGGAGGTCTGATAATGTAGTAGATGTTTCTCTTGAATCTCATATAAAACTAAATAGTATTATTAATTCAGATTAGTAGTAATTGAGTTATATAATAATATTTATCCAAAGGTATAATTGTAGTGCTTTAAAAAATACTTAGGCTCCCTAAATATTAGGGAAATACACATTAAGGTTTCAACTAACCCTGATAAGATTAGCCTACATTCAGAAATCTGCTAACAAGCCCTGCTGGCATGTATTTGGGCAGCAATATCCTCCTCTTTTAGTGGGAGTGTAGGCTAGTATAGCCACTGCTGAAGTCATTTTGGAGAGGGCTAAGACAACTTAAAAGTGATCTACTCCATGCCCCAGCTATCCCACTCCATGAAATATTTCTAAAGTGGAAATCAAGATGACTGAATAGGGTAAGGACACGTTTAAATGGACGAAAAAACATTTAATCAGAATGAAGTGGAGAAGATGCATTCCAGGAAATAGGAGAGGACAGAACAACAGCATAGGGGTACCTGGAGGCTGACCGACACAGGAAGGCAGTGGACACAACGGTGTGGTGTTGCAGTGACTGATACACCAGTGACAGCGAACGGCGATCTGAACTCCACCAGCATCCGGAACTCCAGCAACCAGGTGGGAAGGGACTTTTACTGGGAGCTTGGGAGGTGAACCCAGACAAAGAATCGTCCATCCTGCTGGTCCATTTGATTTGACCAGGAGCAGAGACAGAGCAGCAGATCCCAGATGGGCAGTGCGAGAACAGTGTGGATTTCACAGCCCAGTCAGCCCCTAGAGCCAAATTGGGTGCCATTTTGCATAATGAGACAAAGGCAAGGGAAGGACTGAGCATACACTAAGCTGGAGTGAACTCATTTCTGACTCAGTGAACTGCAGCAACGTGGCATTCTACAGGTTCCACTCAAAACAGGTCCGGGTAGCCCTCAGACCTGATGGCCAGCAGATCAAAAACTCTAGCAATGGTAGGTCAGGCGCTATTTTGTACACTGTGGCAAAAGCTTTAGGAGTGCAGGGGACAACAGTGAGCTGCGCATGTGCTGAGCTCATGAGAACTCACTGAGTTCAGTTGATTGCACTGGTCCTGCAGTAAAATAATATCAACTGTGGCATCATACTGGTCAAAATAGGTCCTTGTGGCACCCAGATCTAACGTCCAACAGGTTCTGGCAAGATTAGCACCACGAAAAGCATAGCTATATAGGGCACCTGGTGCCTCCCCAGTCCTGGGGCCTGCTTCAACTGGAAGTGGGAGAAAGGTTGTTCAGAAAGTGGTGCAGCCTCAGCACAGTATCACAGGAGGTAGAAATAGGTGAGCCAGGAGTTGGGGCAATGGAGTTCTTTGTAGAAATCTAACATAAGAACCCAGACCTGGAACTTGCTGGAGGGAGTGGCACAAGTGGCTGCAAGCAAAGAGTTGTGTACCAACTGCAGTAAGCAAAATCAAACTGTAAACCTGTGGGTGACAGACAGAGCTTAGAAACCTGCCCCAAGGAGAAGACTCTGCTAACCAGAAGTACAATGACCAAGAGCAAAAGAAGAGACAAAGGCACAATGAATATTACTGAAAACTCCCCTGCATAGGAGCAAAACCCAATGCCAACCCTCAGAGTTAACTGAGAAAGACATAGAGAATATGGGGGACCCAGAATTCATAAAACTCATTTTAAAGCTTCTGATCAACAATGAGAAGCACATACAAGAGTTCAAAGAATTTAAGGAATATTTTACACAAGCAATAGCAGCAATAAAGCAAATCAAGGCTGATATATCAGAAATTAAGAACACAGTAGAGCAAATTAAAAGTACAGTGGAGAGTCTTCAAAATAGAAAGAAGCAAGCAGAAGAAAGAATCTCAGCATTGGAAGATATTTCCTGTCATCAGGGAGAAGCAAACAAAAAGCTGGAAGCAGAGCTGGATGAGGCCAAAAAAAAAAGTATTCAAGAATTGAAAGACACTATTAAGAGGCCAAATATAAGAGTTATGGGAGTCCCAGAAGGTGCAGAAAGAGAAGCTGAGTTTGCAAATGTATTTAATGAAATAATAAAGGAACATTTCCCTAATCTAGAGAAAGAATTGGGAAACAAGATCCAGGAGGGGCACAGAACTCCCATTAGGTTTGATCAAAAGCGAACTTCACCAAGACACATGATCATCAAGCTATCTTCAATTAAACATAAGAAAAATATGCTTACATGTACATGTTAAAAAATCAATTGACATATAAAGGAATGCTAATTAAACTCACAGGAGATCTCTCACAGGAAACTCTACAGGCAAGAAGAGAATGGAGTGACATCTTCCAGACTCTAAAAGCAAAAAGTTATTGGCTCAGGATAACATATCCAACAAAGCTTTCTTTTGTCTTTAAAAATGAAACAAAATTCTTCCACAGTAAAGAAAAGTTAAAAGAATTTGCCTCTTCCAAACCTGCCCTACAAATGATACTTCCAAATGGTGTGTGTGTGTGTGTGTGTGTGTGTGTGTGTGTGTGTGTGTTAATTGTATTGCCACTGCTGGCCGGGCTCAGGCCTTGACGGCGTACTTCCCCAGCAGGTACAGCTGCTTCTTGGTCTTGAGGTTCTGCTAGTGCTTGCTGAGATGGTGCTGCATTGCACGCGTTTGCTTGAGCCACAGGTCCAGGGGCTCGTGCTTCTTGCCCTTGTAGAACTTCCTGAGGTTTTCCTTCTGGGTCTGGTTGATGTAGTCCCAGGCGAAGGACTTGCGGACAACGGGGATCTTGGACAGCTTGGACCCTGCACCGCCAGTGACCTTGGCAATGCGCAGCTGCAACAGCTCCACTTTGAGGTCATCCAGCTGCTTCAGCAGCTCCTCCTTCTTCTTGTCGTGGAGGTTCCAAGCCTTGATCTTGGCCATGACTACTGCTGCCACCGTCACTGCCCTGAGGGAAAGAGCAAGATGTTCTCTTGAAGAGAAGAGGAATAGAACCCACTGAAACCAAAGGCAAATGGGAAGAAGATCCCAGCAAAATGACAACAGAAGACTAAACCAATAAACAACCCATTCCTAAAATGACTGGACCAAAGTACCACCCATACATATTAACCCTGAATGTAAATGGCTTTACCTCAATCAAACGTCATAGATTAGTAGACTGGATTAAAAAACAAAACCCATCCATTTGTTGTCTAGAAGAGACACATTTCACCAACAGAAATTAGCGGAAACTATATTGCATGGGTTTTGTGTTTTCTGTTAGTGTCACCTCTTCAAAATACTTTCTTCTGATTAAATTCTTCAATGACTCATAGATCATACAAAAGCATCATTTTTTGCAAGAAGGTTCTTGATTTTCATTTCTTTCATTAGTCATTTATTAGCATTTTTTTTTAGAAAGACTTATTTTTTTATTACAAAGTCAGATGTACAGAGAGGAAGAGAGACAGAGAGGAAGATCTTCTGTCGATGATTCACTCCCCAAATGAGTGCAATGGCCGGTGCTGCTTTCCCGGGCCACAAGCAGGGAGCTGGATGGGAAGTGGAGCTGCTGGGATTAGAACCAGTGCCCATATGGAATCCCGGCACGTTCAAGGCAAGGACTTTTAGCTGCTAGGCCAATGCCACTGGGCCCAGTAGCATGTTATTTAATTTCATGGTGTTGTTAATTTCTTTTTTCTCCCTGATGTTGATTTTGTTTTGTGGCTCTTCATTTAAGGGGATGTATAGAAGCTGTGTAATGGAGTCTGTCATATCTAGTAACATGTCATTTAACTTCATGGCATTGTAAATTTCTATTTTTCTGTGTATTGTTGATTTTGTATTATGACTTTTCATTTGAGGGGATGTACAGTAGTTGTGAAATGGAGACTAACATATCCAGATGTGAGGGTATGATGTAATATGCATTCCTATTTCCAGACAAAGATGGACTTACAATGAAACTGTTTACTATATCTTGACTCTCTACCATTGTCCATGCCAGCAATGATGGACATATGACTGTGCATGAAGAACTATACTATAGCAATGATATAGGGGAACCAGGTGGGGGGTGGAATTGGGGCAGGGAACAGGGAAATACCAGGAGCCTATGGAACTATATCATAAATTGATGATGATGATGATAATAATAATAATAATAAAATCTAAAAAAAATGAAAAAGAAATATTTCTAAAGGGAGTCCAATCTGCATATAACAAATTGAACTGAAATCATGTATTTATAGCATTGCAATTCATAATAGCAAAGACATCCAGATATCCATTGAAAAAGGAATGGGTTAAGAAACCATGGTACATCTATTCCATGAAATACTAGTCAGCCATGCAAAACAATGAAATTCTACAATTTGTAAAGTGGTCCCAACTGGAAAGCATTATGTTCAGTAAAATAAGCCAATCCCAAAAGTATATGTCTCAAGAGGACATGTTCATAAGGCAACATTCATGCAAAACACAAAACAAATAGACATACAGATAAACATCTATAGACATATATTCTCATTAATGAACTGTATGATGGAGGTAAACAAACCAGGAAGTGAAGATCTGTTGCAGTATGCATCTTTATTCCTGAATAAAAGGAGAACTCCCATTAAATCTTTTAAATGTATCTTCACAATAGGATACTAGATTTTCTGCAGTTGCCTATATTTACAATGCCAGGATAACTTAAATATTAGAATGTTGGATGTGTGACAGTTGCTGAAAAAGTATACTGTTGTAATAGTATGGGGGAAAACAGCAGAGTAAGCATGGGCAGGCAGGAAGGAGAAGTGAGAAGAGGCTCCCGATATTTATAAAACCAAACCATGGGAAACAATCTAAAAAGGTGTATAAAATATTTTACTAATTTTATGTGTGACTTTAACATTTTAGATATTCCCACCTGAAAGCTTCTATTGACATGATTAATAAAAATAAGTTTAAATGCACTAAGATGATGATTAAATATTTTCTCTATATATGACATGTGTGTATACCAATACACATTATAAAAATAAAGCAAAACTTTTCAGCCACAGAAGATTTGTAGCATTTTAGGAGAGCAATTGGGAATTACATAAAAATTGAAATTCAAAAACTGTACTTACAGAAAAACTATATTTGATTTTATATAAACAATGTCAGGAAACAAGGAATACAAAATAACACACAAAACAACAAGACATACACAAGATTGAAAAAATTAGAGCCACAGTTATATATGATGCTGTAAATCAGAAGTCTGATTGGTTATTTGAGGCCAGGGGAAGAGATTACAGTTGTCAGAGGGTTTTCAAAGAGGCTGCTGATGCGTGATGAAGCCTTGTCTTCTCACTGAATATTTGGATGTGATGGCAGCCTGTTTCTCTGTGATAATTTGGTGAGTTGTGTCTTTCTGGGTTTTTATGAGCTTACATTGTATTTCAATGAAAAGAAAACCATAAAAGCTTATGCATTTTTAAAAGCATTTTTTGTAATATACACCAATGTGGAGATACAAAAGAATGTGAGTAGATCTGTCATCCTTAGGCATTGATTGAGACTATGGAAGAACTGGTAATTTCATAAACCTCATAGATTTATTGACACAAATACAAGTAAACTGATTTATCTAGCAACTCATGCATTTAAAATTATAGTTTTATTCAACACAAATTCATTTACATCAACGCGAAGCAAGAGAACTGTGAGGTAATAAAACCACACAATGTTTGCGTATTGAGGCAGCCTCTTGCCCTGCAGGTAGGAAAATGACAAAAATAACTTGTCAGATTGCATTACAAAGCATCTGCAGACTCCAAGTGCGCTGATGGTGGAGCTTGCTTTCACCAGATTGGTTTTTGTTGTTTGTTTGCTTGCTTTTACTCAGACATTACTTTCAGAGCCTCTGCCAAGGCCTTGGGAGCTGGGATCAATTTTTCTGTTCACCACACTATCTTTGTGTTTTAAATTGAGCGTTGATGACATCACAGCATCCGAGTCAATAGAGTGATAAGCACAAACCACTCACTAAAGTCAGCTGGTGTTAAATTATTATGGCAACTTGGTCATTTTTCATAGGAAAATGCACATGTTGAAATAATAAAGCAAGTGTGTTTTGTGGATTTACATTTTTTCACTCTTTCCAGTAAATTACCTTGTATTTCACATTACTTCTTCCAGAAGATTAAAGACAAATGGATTTTCATATTCCCAGTGCAACCTGGATGGCAAGCAGTTCTAGCAGAGGCCAGTCAGAGCTGAGGGATGCGGCTGCCACAGGCAGGACAGGATGCGATACAATTGTGAGGCTCCTCCCCTAGACATCTGTATTAGTTACACGATCACTAGTACAGCAGTACTGATACACTAAAAGGAATATTATCACTGTCATTGGTTTGAAGATGATTAGGGATGCAAATGCTTTTCCAATAGAAATGATCATACCTAGATCATCAGCTAGCTTGATAAGGAACACACAGATATGGTAGAATTCTCTATGAAGCCCATATCACAAAGGTCAGGAGGGCTGTTTTCATCTTGCTGTTACTGCCGCTGTTCGTTTTTAAGGCCAAAGAGACAGGCAGACAGACTGAGAAAAGATGAGATGCCTCTCTCTCTGTCTTTCTCTGTAACTCTGCCTTTCAAATAAAAACAAATACTGTTTTTTCAAAAGGAATCACTATAAACAAACTAATCTGGTATTTCATGAGAAAGCAATGTAAATTTGAAGACATTTTTAAGGTGCTGAAAGAATATGAATGCACTTTGTGAGATTCATAAAAAGATGAAATTGAAAGACAAAATTCATTTTTGATGAAAAATATTTGAAATTCATACATATGAGAGACTTCCAAAAAGGTCATGGGAAAGAAACAGTATGAAAAAATCATACATAGATCTCAAAATTGTGAGCATAAGGTTGCATCTGCAAACCAGAAACAGGGTTCTTACCAGAACTTGACCATGTTGGCAGGCTGACTTTACACTCTAGTGATATGTCTATGTTCCAAACAAAATGAAAATATGATAGCTATAGATCTATAAAAAGGATGAGATGCCTCATCTCCAACTGTCCATGAGTGCTGAAATTAAGCCACGCCCAAACCAAAAGGCAAGGCTTCATGTAGGACTCCCATGTCAGTGACAAAACTTAAGTTGAGCTGTCACCAGGGTGCGTGCAAGTGGGAAGCTGGAATCAGAAACAGTGCTGGAAATGCAAGCCCACCTAAGTACGAATGTGGACATTCCATACAAGGATCTCAAATACTGAGCTTAACACCCCTACCTGGGTGGCACATCCTATAAATTGTCTTCCCTCCTGTTTTTTTTTGTTTTTATTGAAATCCAGTAATGAAGTACATTTTGTTTTATTTTTTTGATAATTGTACTTTCAGGTAATATCTCTAAGGTGTTCCTTCTTCTGACATGAATTTGCTTTATGAATCTCCTAACTATATTAAAGAACAGTCTACATCAGTTGGAATTGTGTTGGAAGCAGAGAAGTCAACGCTAGCCTACACTGGTCATAATCCATAGAGAGGAGGAAAAAATTACCTTTCATTAAGTTCTCCCTCAGAAATAAGTCTGTGCATTCCACTGTACACATTTCAGAATGATCACAACCAAAGTGTGACCATTCTGTCAAACCCCAACCAGAAATAAACAGATAAGTAAAGCCAGGAGATCAGGAAAGTGGTGATTCCACACATACATGTCTAACAACAAAAGCTACTGACACATGACCTTGGGCAGACACACAACCTTTCACAACGCCTGCATCACACATTTGACAGGAAAAGTACACCTCTGAGGACATCTGTCTCACTGGTTGATTTGGACCCACACCACCATTCTTATTAATTCTTGAGGGCAAGAACTGTTATTTGAAAAATTTTTATACTATCCTCTCCAGCTGGAATTTTAGGAAACTTCCTATGGCTCAATTTTACCGTGGCAAGCATTTCATCGCTGCCATTGCCCCCCCCCCATATGTGCTACAGAAAATGAAGCCTTCACTTGGAGTGCTAGCATCCTGGGTGGGTATTAGTTTGAATCCAGGCTGCTCTACTTCCAATCTAGCTTCCAGCTAACAGGCTAGGTAAAGCACCCAATGATGGTCCAAGGACTTGGGTGTCTGCCACTCACATGGGAAACCTGGTTAAAGTTATTCATGTTTTACTTTGGCCTGGACTATTGAGCAGTTGTGGCCTATGGAGATGAATCAGCAGATGGAAGATCCTCTCTCTTTCCCTTTTCCTTTTGCCCTGTATTCTTTCAGAATAAATAATACATATTTTTAAATAAAATGAAATAAAACACACTGTTCCTAAATACATATACTTCTTTGGAGAAGAATCTCTCTGTTATTTAACAAGATTTACCAAAAGCAGCATTCAGTTATCACATCAGACCAACTGCCATTACTCGGGCTTGAGAAATGTGATTTCTTGTATTTTATATATTTATCTGTTCATTACTTTGCTTGAAAGCTAGAGTGAGGGGGAAAAGAAGGAGAAGGCAAGTCATTGGAAGGAGAAGGGGAAGAGACAGAAAAAGCAGAAGAGGATTCTTTGGCTAACTCCCCAAACGGTAGTAATAGCCAGGTATGGACCAAGCCAAAGCCAGACACAATTTCAGCATCAGACTTTTTAAAGATTTATTTATTTTTATTGCAAAGTCAGATTTACACAGAAAAAGAGAATCAGAGAATGAGATTTTAGTGTGTTGACTCACTCCCCAAGTAGCTGCGACAGCCATTGCTGAGCCAATTTGAAGCCAGGAGCTGGGAGCTTCTTCCAGGTCTGCCATGCCAGGTCTGCAGGGTAGCAAGGCTCTGGGCCATCTTTCACTGCTTTCCCAGGCTACAGGCAGGGAGTGGGAAGGGAAATAGAGATGCCTAGATAGGAACCGGTGCTCATACGGCGCATGCAAGGCGAGGACTTCAACCACTAAGCTATCGTGCTGGGCCTCATCAGAAGATGTTTCAAATTACATGTATAAATTCCATTTGTCACATAATGAAACACAACCACAGGCTCCTAGAATAGTGCCTTACATTCTTTCTGGAACTGTTATTTTGTCCACCATACCTGGATAACAATTTCCCAAGTGATACCCTGCAGGCTGAACTGTGCGCTAATTTCAATATACTAAACAAAAGGACAATAGATGAAAATATCTATATAAAAATGAAAAAGAAAAGCAATATTAGGCAGTCTAGAACACAGGGCAAACAATGTTTTATTGGAAAATAGCCATGCAGAAGCATTCCGATATTGCCTTTGGCTTCTGTTAGGCTACAGTAACAGAGATGAAAATTGTAACAGGTAGCAGCAGGTACCAGCAGGACCACAAATCCAAAATTATTTGCCACCCAGTCATTTGCAGATAGATCTTGCCCCTCTCTCACTTGGAGTATTAGCAAAATGAAAAACTCTGACACTACTTTACATGTTTTAATTAATTGCTAGAATGAACATCATGCTACATTCCTCAGGGTGCCATTACCAAGCCCCACCAACATCTTAAACATGTTCAATCACACTTCTGAAATCTAGTGGTCCAAAACTGACTTCCGTGAATACCCTTTGGGAGGAATTCCCTTTTGCCTATTCTGTTTTCTTGACATTGCTTTACTCTTGATGAATCCTCTGAAACTTTGCCTCTACCTTCACATCATCTTCTCTGTTCAAACATTCTTCTTGTTATGAAGACAACTTCTACTGTTTTAAAGCACACCCAGCCCACTAATTAATTAATGTTTATAATATCCTTATTTCCAAATAAGATTGCATTCAAAGTTTTCCTGGTTTAGAATTTAAGCTTATCCTTCTGGAAGAACACAATTGATCCAAAGGGGGAGTTAGGGGATACCAAAAAAAAATTTTTTTCTATTACAAACATCAGTAATGCTTCTAACTTAAATTCTGAGAAACATCAATATGCATATAGATCACATCCCTCTAGTGAAGAAAACATGACCAATTTCTAGAGGATGTAGTGTAGTAGTACTTGCATTTGAAAAGAGGTATGAAGGTAACCCAAATTCCTGCTCACCTCCGGAAGTTGGTACTTCTGATTCGTATGTTTGCAACACTGACCCACACCTATGCTTTCCTTTGGACTGTGTCTTATTGCCTGATTAGGTGTGGTGGACTTGATGTAATTGTATCTTTCTGTGCATTTCAAGATTCATAATGTGTAAGGAGTACCCAGAACCATTTATGAAAATGTTTGATATCCAAAATGATAGCTAGTCAAGGATTTCAAGAATTTGGGGAGTGAAAATAAATTTCTTAAGTCCCTTTCCATGAGGTTCCATTGCATATCATGTGAAAGTAATGACAAAAGAAACACAGAGAAAGAATCAACATTTTTTGATAACCACAGTCAGTTTTCCAATACCAATATATTTTTATATTCCTGATATTTCAAATATATTTTATCGGTATCTCTTTTCTGTTTGTGTTCAAGTGATTAAATATAATTTTTTGTTGCCTATTAAATTGAAGCCACAGTGGCAGAGTCTGTCATTACTTTTCTAAATATGGCCACAGGTTATTAAGCAGTACGCTTTTCTAATAAATATAGTTTATGATTATGAAAATGCTTAAATGATATTTAATTCTTAATGGAAGCCACATAAGCTTTTAAAATATGGGATTATATATCCTTTTTGGACTCTGTTGCTTCTCTGTCCTGGCATTAAGGGTGAAAGGAGTGAATACTCACTGTTAGAACTGTGGAACAGGTCATTCATTATGAAGAGTTCTCATGCAGCATGTTATGAAAAAGAACAGCATCCTCACGTGTGATCATTATTTTTTGTCAATGAGGTTGTATTCTCTGATTACCTTAGCTCCAAAATTATAGAAGTTTTCAATAATAGATGGGAAATAATGCTGTTATAATTTTATTTAATATTTTTCTCCCTCAAAAATTTATATTTCAATATGATGAGCACTACCAGCTATTAATTCATTCATGATTTCATGTTTTATGATTTCGTACAATAATTCATAATTAGCATCTGTCAGATTTTATTGTCATTTTTCATGTTAGACCTTCTGAACTTTTAGGACCTTGAAAGATAATGATTATGTATAATTTCCTGTATGTTAACATGTGGCAGCAAAATAGGAAATGTATTTGAAATATCTTTTTAAAACAAAAATAAAATTTAGCTGATGAAAAAAAACCTAAACAAGCAGTACACACATACCCAATAACAGTTAAGTATTCAAGTAAGTTATAATGAATGGTACTGAAAAGTAAGTACATATAAATTGAAGACCAGCATAATGGTTCAGTTGGCTAATCGTCACACTGTAGGTGCCAGGATCCCTGATGTGCACCAGTTTGTGCCTGGCTGCGCAGCATGTCATACAACTTCCTGCTTATGGTCTGGGGTATCAGTGGAGGATAGCCAAAGCCTTGGGACCATGAGTCCTGCTTGAGAGACCTGGAACAAGCTCCTAATGCTTGGCTTCAGATCAGCTCAGCTCCAGCCATTGCGGTAATCTGGGGAGTCAACCCGTGGATGGAAGGTCTTTCACTCTGTATCTCCTTCCGTCTGTGAATCTTCCTTTCCAATAAAAACAAACAAACACCCTGGCAATAAGGGAAATCCAAATTTAGACATCGATGAGGTACCATCTAATGCCAGTAAGATTGGTGCACATTAAAAAAAAAAAAAAAAAAAAAAACACCAACAACACTTGTTGGCGAGGTTGCAGGAAAAGGGAACCCTACTCCACTGCTGCTGGAGATGCAGGTTGGTACAGCCTCTATGGAAATCAGTATGGAGAACATTCAAACAACTGAATATCTGCATACCATATGATCCAGCAATAGCACTCCTAGGAATATATCCAAAACACCTGTTTCACGAGAAACCAACATGCACCTCTATGTTCATAGCAGCCCAATCAGTAATTGCAAAAACATGGAAGCAACCGAAACGCCCACCAGCAGAAGACTGGATAAGAAAACTATGGTTCATCTACTTCATGGAATACTACTCCGCTATTAAAAAAAAACAAAATGCAGTTCTTTGTGGCCAAATGGGCCCAACTGGAAACCATAATGCTAAGGGAAATGAGCCAATCCCAAAAGGTTAGATACCACATGTTTGCCTTAATTTAAGATGAAATTATGTCAATATGAAAAATAGTACCTGTAAAATGTAATATTATCTCAACCTGATGTGGTTAAGAACTTGTATTTTTTTTTAACATATTGGTTACACAATACTCTGTCTACTAATTCCATAGCATTATAAATTGTTGCTGATATTATGATGGGGCTTTTAATTGATCGGGATGACACTCTATTGGTTCTACCTTCAGACCAGAGATGGTCTCCCCAAGAAGCCGTTGAACTTATCTGGACAATAAAATGCTGGACTCTATGCTTGGTATATGCTTGTAATGAAAGAATCTCAACTGAACTTGAACTGTGGCAATGCAGCAAGGTGGAGGAATCCGCCATGTGGGGAGGGTTTGGGAAGGGTGGGGGGAATCCCAGGACCTATAAAACTGTGTCACATAATGCAATATAATAAAAATATATTAAAAAAACAAACAAAAAACAAACAAACAAAGCCTCAAAAACATGGAAAAAATACATGACAGTCTAGGTCAAGAAGGAGAAAAACCTAATCTATTTGTGACTTTAATAATTGCACTTCCTGCATCACCTAAGACTATCTAAATTAGCAGCTGTTCTCACACTAGTAATTTGTATTCTCCTATATTCTTACTCTTATACTTGTCTCTGTCTTATTCAATCTAACAGCAAACCAAAGTTTCATTCATCTTTTAAGAGTAGAATAAAGTGTCACTTCTACTTTATGCAATACTTATGTTCTCTTACATAGTAAGCTGGAAATCTCTATTCTCAAAACTACCATTATATTTTTGTGTGATTTTTAGTTGTTTTTTTTTAAACCAATGTAGTTGTATATGTTCACCTTCTACTAACTTTAACACACTCTTGCATCATCTCAGAGCATGTTTCTTTGAAGCTATCCTTTTTAATGAAGCCAACTTATGTTTGATGTATTAGGGGTGAACTACTTAGAAAAAGAGAACATTTGCTATTGATTTTATACTCCACAAAGTATTGCACAAAAGTACATATTATAAAGATTCAGGTGATTTAATTAATGTATTACTATTTGTTGACTTCATTACCTGGAAATAGTCTCATCCAGTCACGTAAAAAATGGATAATGTTTTGTATTATTGAAGAATATTCCAGTGGAATAGTATTTAAATTCTAAGTTTTTTGGATTACGGCATTTGATAGTTACATCCTCCTTTGGAAATAAATAGTGAATTAATTTAGTCAGGAAGGTTATAGAGGGCTTTTATTGGCATCAAAAATTGTTTCTTTAATAGTTGATTAATGGTTGCCTCTGAAAAATATTTTAAGCCAAATAAAATATGAGTAAAAAGAGAACTATAATTAATGACCACATAAAAGAAAGCAAAACTTGTAATTCTGGTTATATTTTATGAATTTGAAAAACTAGTAAAAATTTTAGCCATGTAATTTTTTTTCTGAAAAATAAGCACAAATGGAAATCTAACCTCTATCGAATAACTATGTTTCCACAATGCAAGCCAATGCCTCTGTGATTTTTGGAAGACTGTAACTTTTTAGGCTCTCAAACTTGAGTTTGATGTTCATGCTCCCAACAAGAAAACATGTATTTTTGGATTCATCAAATAATCTACCATTTTGGTATATAAGTGTAAGGGAAAAACGAAGAACCAATGGTAATTGACTGCCTAAACTTCACTTATAACTCAATTGTGAAAGTGTAGGAAATCAATATTTTGATAGACAAATTTTGTTAGAGGTCAGTTAATGGTACTACTTAAAGTTCTACATTTAAGCATCGTCACCCTTTAAACAAAATATACTTTGTTCATCTTTCACAAATAAGAGAGATATAGATAATATTCTAACATGAAATACACAGTTACCTTTGGAACTAGAATTTAAATAGTATGACTCTGTATTTCATTTACTTCCCACTAGCAAAAATGAAATGTTGTGTTTGTAAATATTGAACAGATGTCTATGAGTTGGATGGATCTGATTTATAGCATTTGCTGGTTTTCATAACACAATTTTTTTGCCTTGAGTTATTTCAAGTTACCAATATGATCCCAATTTAAAAAGTTGAATAGAAAATTGAGTTATTTTTGCAGCATTTATTCATTTCTCTATTTTTTACATAAATTTTTAGCATGTAATATTTTTCTCCTTCCTTCTTTCTTTCCTTCCTTTTTTCTTGTTTTGTTTTCTTTCCATAGCATACATTTTGCTTAGTTTAGAAACACAGGCTTATTCCTCCACTATATAAATATGTTCAACAACTAGAAAGTAGAAATACCATAGTTTTAAGCAATAATCAAATTTCAAGCTGTCAGTTTCACTCGTATACAAAGAAGTCAGACACTGTGGAACAAAGAATGAACAAACCAGTTGCAAGCCCAGCATCCCTTATGCAACTGTTCATTTTAATCACAGCTACTCCATTTCCAATTTATATTATGATTCCTAGAAAGCCATCACATGACGATCTATGCACTTGATTCTTACCACCATGTGGGAGATCTGGGTGAGTGTCCAGAAGAAAAGTCTCTGTCTCACTCAGTCTCTCTGCTTTTCAAATAAAATTAACAGCTTTAAAAAAAGATTCTCCATATGCAATTATATTATCAGTGTGACATAACAGAGATTTCAGTTGCTCAAATTATTTAACTGAGTAAACAAAGAACATAATGTCATTTTAGAAGCTTGAAAAAAATAGCAAGTGGGTGAATCCAGACTGTCCTGTGTGCAGAATCATAGCAGAATAAAAGGTAAATAATAAGATTGGTGAAATTCTTTTCTTTTTAAATTTTATTTTTAATACTGTTTACATAGTTGAGAGATATGAATGCCCATGTAGACTTTTGATTAGGGTGGGAAGAATTCATTATGGAAAAAGGTGTGTGGGATATTTCAGTCTTTTTCTCCTCTGTGCACCTGGGATATACGGGAGGGAAAAGAGAGGGCCACTCATTGCTGTCAAACTCTATCAGCACCAGGGCATAGGGGACAGTCCTTTGACAGAATTTGTTGCATGGGTGATCTTGATAATCCCAAGAGGCTGCGGGTTTCATTGCTCCAGGGTTGAGAAAACCTTTCCAAGGTCTACCTTAGTTCATCCCCAGGCCCAGGAACATGCTGTATGTCTTGGCCAGGAGAATTGCTCAACCTGTTCTGCTTTCCATACTCTGATGAGGCAGTTGGCCTCATTTGCTGGCCTACATAAACTAGCTGTCACATTCCCCATGTGCATCTGAACATGCTATCAACTGCAGAAGTATCACACATGCATTGCACAGTTAAACTACACATCTTATAATTTTCCCTATGGCCAGGGTCTGAATTCAGAGGTCTGGTCGAGGAGTTCCCCGAGGAAAGTGCCTGAAGTGACCTCTGATTTGACTCTATGCATGCTGGCCAGTTCAGGGTATAGTGTGGGTTGTCACTTGCACCAGCCAATGCACATTCCAGTGGATGCCTCTTGGTTAGTTCCTCCTCAGCCCCACATTTCATATGAACCAGCAGGTGCTGTGCCTAGCCCAGCAACCAGCACAAACCCCAAATCATGCATGCCAGCAGGTCCCATGGCCTGGTTGGGGCAGCTCCAAAAAACCTCCATTAGGCCTTTCCCTAGCTCCAATTTCTGCATATGCCAAACTTTGCTATGGCTTAGCTTGGCTCAGACCATATCCCATCCAACTTTTTTGCACAGTCAGAGGTGATACAGCTTAAATTAGCCTTATTTGCCCCCAAACCAGGCCCCCACTTATACTGACACATGCTGCTGATGTGCCCAGCATGGCATGTCCTCAGTCCTGGTTCTTGTCTCACCAACAAAAATGACAGTCTAGCAGGGTAGTGCCCACAGTTCCCCTGACAGGGATATTCATAATTCTGAATCACGAGCCAGCCAAGGATACTGCAGTCCAGCCTGACATAATTTATACACAATCCCAACAACTGCCAGCTGGTGCTGCAGCTTAGCTTGGCTGGTCTGCACTACTCTGGCTCTCGTGTCCACCAGCCTACCCCAGTATGGTCTATCCCCACACTGGCTCACCCCCAGTCCCAGTTCTCATACTCACTAGTGGAAACAATAGCCCATCAAGAGAAGTATCCCAAGTCCCCCTGCCATGGCTGCTTCAGGCGTGAGTTTATGTGTGCCAACAAGTGGTGCGGCCAAGTATAAGACTGCCTACCCCCAGCGTTGGCAGTTGCTCAGCAGGTGTTACAGCCTGGCTCAGCCTAGCCCACTTCAGTTCCAGGTCTCATTGGTGAGTGCTACAGTCTAGCACAGCTTGGCCCACTACTAGTCCTCATGAATTGGCAGGTGCTGTTGTCCAACCTGGCTTGGGCTGCATCCTATCATTTGTGGTGGACTGATCCTGTCAGACTGACCACATACGCAGCTCACATACATGCTAACAGGTGCTGCAGCCCAGCCTGGTCTAAGTTACTCCCACACCCAGCTCTCATACTTGCCTAACAGGAGAGTTCCCCAAGTTCCCCTACCAGGTATGCTGCCACCAATGGATCCCATAGGTACTGTCAGGTGTTCCTGTTTAGACTCATGTGGCCAGCTCTCAGGTCTGTTGCTGGTGGGTAGTATGGCCTATGTTTACAGACTTGCACCCATTCTGGGTACTAGAGTCTAACCCAACCTGGCACACACCCAGACCTAGCTGTCGTGTGATCTGGTCTGTGATGTGGCACAGTCTGTCCTGTCCCACACCTATTCTGCTCTCACTTGCATCAGTGGGTGCTAGAGCCCAGCCCAGCTTGCCCCACCTCCAGATCCAACCAATGCACACTTGCTGATGGGTTCTTTAGCCTTGCTCAGCCTGATGCGCACACCACCTGTGTCTTCATTTTCACTTGTGGGAGCAGCAATCCAGCAGAATTGTCTCTGGAGTTCCTGTACCAGGCCCATTCTAAGTGTGTGACCTTGCGCATGTTGGTGGGTGCTTTCACCAAGTCTGGCATGGCCCACCTTCAGCCTTAGCTCTTCCTGGCAGATAATGCAGTTCAGCCCAGCTGGGCACGTTCACACCCAGACCCAGCACTTGTGCATGTCAGCAGGTTTTAAGGCCTAGTCCCACTTAGGATGGCCTGAGACAGGCCCCACAGAGGAGTGCTGCAGCTGGGCACGGCCTCACCTACCTCTATCCCTACTCCCTTGCTCTTCAGTGGGAGCTGCTAATTAGAGAGGGTGTTCCTCAAGTTTCCCTACCAGGCCTGCTCCTAGCCCTGGAATTCACATGTGATAGAGTAAGCAGAAGCCCTGCCTGGCATGGTCAACTCTGTCCCGGCCCTTGCATGTAGCAATGAGTGCTGCAGCCTGGCCCCATGTGGCCTTCTCCCAGCCCCAGCCCCAGAAGTGATAGGTGGGTTTCTCTCAGATTTTCTGTGGTCCAGCCTGTCTCAGGCTGTCACAACCTCAGCTTTCTGTGTAAACTGGCACATGTTGCAGTCCCACAGAGCTGAGCGAGCTTCTACAGAATCTCCCCCAGATGTGACTCTTTCATGTCCAACCACTTCATCACAACTCCCTTGCCTACCCGCGAGCACAGTGATCTAGTCTATGGAAAACTCTAGAAATCATGCCTTCCTTGTCAAACATGTGCTCAGCCACTCCCACTCTGAAAAGTTTTCAGACATTTTCCTGGGCAAACTGCAATGCCTCTACCTTGTGGGGGCAGAGTGGTATGCCTTGGCCTAGCATTCCTAACCGTCCCTGCTTATCTTATTTATTTATTTGATTAAAAACATTTATTGGAAAGGGAGATCAGAATTACAGAGGGAAGAAAAAGCAGAAAGAAAGATCCTCCCTCTGCTGTTTCACTTCCAAAATGGCCACAATTCCTGGAGCTGAGTCACTCAATAACTCGGAGCAGGGATCAACTCCCAAGTCTCCCACAAGGATGCATGGTCCCAAGATTTGCCATAAGCAGAGAGCTGGATGAGGAGTGGAGCAGCTGGGACATGAACTGGTGCCCACATGAGATCCTACTGCCTGCAAGGTGATGATTTAACCATTGAGATATCTTGCCAGGCCCCACAAACTTAAATAAAAAAGAAGCAATTATTCTCACATACTTATATATTTAACAGATATTTGGCATTAACCAGGCATGGAATGCCCTGCAGCTATTTGCTGCTTTTCTCCCAACAGTGTAACACTTGCCTAGGTACAACGCAAGGAAGGCAGTTACCTGCAGCTGGAGAGAAGACTAATGAAAGTCTTAGTTATTTTCAGCATGCACTTTTTACACCTAATTATGACACCTCCAAATACTATATAGCTGCATATCTCACACATTCTATGATTTGGAATTGCAAAAATTAGAAACAGCTCAAATAGCTTTAATGGAAGGTACAAATACATGCTCAAATATTTATATATTGTAATACCATACAGCAGTGAGAACTAATCCCTGGAACACTCAATATGAATGAATGTCAAGAATATTTATGCTGAATAAAAAAAAATGAACACAGGGAATGCAAAGAGAAAAAATCCATTTAGGGAAGTTATTAAAAAAAGGTAAAATGAATCAATATTTTCACAATGAAAACATTTATTAAGGAAAATTTAAGAAAGAGAAAAGAATGGGAAGCAATTTATGCCAATAAAGACATACTGTGAGGATAGGATAGAAGAAAGAAATGAAATTTGCCTAGAATTTAAAATGTGCTCCAACATGCTAGCCATATTGTATTTCTTTGATTTATCTGTTCATAAACCTTGTTTACATGTTCACAATCTTGCATGAAGGCAATAATTTATTATAGTATTTGTAAAAATGCAATGAAACCTTCAGTTGTAATTCATACAAAATATACAAAATGATCTGAAATTATTATCTTTGCTTGTATCATATGTATGATGTTGTGCAATGCAAATTGAAAAGACCCTTAACAAGTGTTAATTCTGATTTCTTTCACATGATAATGGCCATAGCAATATATTAATATACCATTAAAATTAAGACCAAAAGTTAATCCAAATTCAAAATAAAGAAGATATCAAGAAGCAAATATTTGATTTCATTAAAAACCTGAAACTGGAGAAATTCTATTGAAAAAAAAGGTACTTGGGAAATGTGGAAATGCATTTGTGTTAGAATCATGCAGTACACTAAAGCTAGAATTATGAATATATGTTAATATATGTGAAATCTGATAACAGATGTTAGTGTAGCAAAAACAAAATTCTCTGTTTCTAAAATAGTAGCTTTATTAAAATGACATACAGTTTTATAAAATTAAAATGGCAATTATGAATGAAGCAGGGAAAAACACATCAATTCTACAGTAATAATTAGATTCTTCTTATTAAGAGTAAACTAGCTACATGCATTTTGTCAATATAAATTTTTCGAAATACTAGAACTGGACAAATGTGTGTCTGAAATAAATACATTATTAACCTAAGTTGTTAATAAAATAAACACCTACATACCCCAGCTATAGGCAATGGCCTTGGTTGCATTGTACCCAGGCAAGTGTTACATTGTTGGTAGAAAAGCAGCTAGTAACTGGTGGGCATTCTGGGTCTATTTAATGCCAAATTTGCATTAACTATACCAGTTTGCCAGCAAAGGTTGCTTATTTTCTTTTTTAAGATATGCTTGGGGCAGTTCCCTCACACCAGCAGACAGGATCTGGGATCCCATTCAGAATGTGCTTGGGCCCTGTGTAAGCAGGCATGGCCCCAGGCTGGCACAGCACAGCTCTGGAGGACCTGGCGGGGGGATCTTCATGCTAGTGGGCATGGGGGACAGGGTCTGTGGCTTGCTCAGGGAAGTGGGTCTGGAAATGTGATGGAGGGAAAGCTACTAAGGGGGGGTCATGACTGGTGAGGAGTGACTTCTGGTGGGCTTCTACCAACCAGGCTATTGCACTTGCAGGTAAATAAGGGAGCTGAAACTGGGTGTTTTAAAGGAGGGAAACTGGAGAACATTTTGGGGCCAAATCAATGCGCCTGCCTGCCTGCGTGGGAGACCTGAGCTGGGATTGTTGCCACCAACCACCACCTACCCAGTGCATGTGAAAGCCATGGATGGGGTATCTGCCTGGCAGGGCTTGACCACCGTACTGCCCCCAACCCTCCCCAGTGAGTGCTGGTGCATGATGTAGGCCATGTTAGGCTGGACCATGGCTCTAACCAGTATAGAAGAGAATAGGGTCTGAGAGAAGATTCTGAAGGGGATTTTGGGCTCACCCCTGAGGAACTGCCATACCAATTGGTTTATTCGAGGGTTGGGCGGGGGGCTGATCTAGACATGACCATGGAACTCACCAATACTCATGGATACTGGGGTTAGGAACAGGCTGGGTTGGTCCAAATTGTAGCACCTCCAACAGAACCCAAGATTTGGTGTCAGGTAGGCCAGATGACAACAACCACCAAAGGGGTAAATTGCAAGGTAAGGGCTTAACCCTGTGAGTTCTGAGTCTGGGAGTGAACCTGGTGGAGGAATTTAGGGAGCTGCCGTGGTGGGCTGTTGCTCCCCCTGGTGAACATATGAGTCAGGGCTGGGTGTTAATCCGACCAGGCAGGGCTACTTTACCTGTCAACAGGTATGTGAGTTGGCTTTGGGGTGTGTGTGTGTGTGGCGGGGGGGGGGGGGGAAGTGGTTGTAGTGATATTGACTAAGCCAAACTATTGCTTTCATGCAAATGCATGGGGCTGGACTGTAGCACCTAAGAGCAAGACTTGGGACTGGGCCTAGGCCAGGCCAGGTCAGGCTGTAGCATCTGATGCTAATTGCCAAGTGAAAGTCCCTCCCCACCATTGCTGTTTTGAGTTCCGGCTGTCTGGCTGTCACTGGAGTTCAGATCACCACTTGCTGAATGCTGCTGGGGTATCAGTCACTGCAACACCACACCATTGTGGCCCCTGCTTTCCTGTGTCTGTCGGTCTCCAGATACACCTCTGCTGTTGTTCTGTCCTCTCCTATTTTCTGGAAAGTGCCCTCTCTGCTTCATACGTGTTACAGCTTTTTTGACTCTTGAATATGCCCTTCCAATCTGGATTCCTGAATTTTATGAAAAACTTGTTATTATTCAAATTCTTGTGCCATTTCCAGTGATCTGTCTTTTTTTTTTTTTCCTTTCCTGGCTGCTCTTAAGCTTCTGTCCTTGCCTTTGACTCACAGAAGACAAATTACATTGTGTGTTAGACAGATTTCTTGAGTTTAACCTCTTTGGGATCTTCTCCTCTTGTTTAATGTGTAGATTTGTATCTTTTACCCAATTTGAGGGCTTTGGGACTACAGTCACATCAACCTTATCACGTATTCTAGTGCTTCTGGAATCATTACTCTGTTAAATAAATCCAATAAATTCCTTTTTAAAATTTTTATGTAAACAAAAACATCTGCTGTATTTTTAAATTCTGTTATTTCATTTTTATTCTTATTTACAGATTTCACCTTTCTCTGAATATATAATTTTCATTTGATTTAATTTAGCACTATTTCAGTTTTAAATGCTTTTTTACTTGGCTTAAAATCCTTATTAAAATGTATACTTTAAAAAAGTACTAGGTCCAAATTCTGAAAATTATAAAACAATTATTTGGATTATTTGGATTATATAAAGTGTGTCAAGTTTGTTCTCTAATGTTTTGCCTTTCAAAGAGGGAAAATTTTTAAATGATATAATTTTAGAAATACAGAATCAATCATTTTCTGCCAAGATTTTGGGAGCAAAGAAAATATAGGAGGGGACTGTTTTTGCAAGGATATAATGAGTGGTTCTGGTGATGATACAACAGTTTTGAATCTTCTGCAACACAGTAGATGCAAATCACAGACATAGCAGATGTATACTGCATCAACACGCATCAGTATCTAAAAGTGGGAAAATCAGAGAGAACATGCAATATTTGTCCTTTTGGGACTGACTTCTTTCACTGAGCATGATGGTCTATAGCTGGGAACATTTGGGTGCACATGGTGGAATTTCATTATTTTTAATGGTTGAATATTATTCCATGGAGTACATTTATCATATTTCTTTATCCACTCCAGTACCAGAGTGTTTTGATGGCTGGACATGTAGGGTGTTTCCATGTCATTGCTAATGTAGATTGTGTGCAAATATTGGATTACAGATCCCTTTCTCATATGTAGATTTCATTTCTTTCGGCTATATTCCCAGGATTGGGATGTTGGCAACGCCCGCGTCGCCACGTACCCCGAGCCGAGCAGAGGGACTAGGGTTACAAAAAAGACAACACGCAGTGCACCATTCTTGTCAGGAGAATGCCAAATGCTAATGAATGATTGCTCAATCTTTATTGAAACTCCAGGCTTTCTTTTATACTCTGCCTAGCTCCTCCCAGTGTTTATCCAGTCCTCAAGTGGCCACCCTAAATCCCTCGAGTTCCTCCCAGTGTTTATCCAATCCTCTAGTGGCCACCCTAAATCCCTTGAGTTCCTCCCAGTGTCTATCCAATCCTCTAGTGGCCACCCTAAATCTCTTGAGTTCCTCCCAGTGTTTATCCAATCCCTTGGCAGATAACTTGACAGATAGGAAGCAGGAACTTGCGGTTAAGCCAGTGGCTAGATGTATCAGGCCAAAATTGCCCATCCTGTTACCCTCTGAGAAATAAGCTAAGCTGTGGAGTTAATCCTTGGGAGACCGGGGCCTGCATTGGGATAGCTGTGTCATATATCAGATCAATTTTCAGTTCTCTTTGCACTCTACATACTACCTTCCATAGTGGTTGTATTAGCCTACACTACCACCAATAGTGAAGGTAGGTACCTTTATCCTAAAACCCACACCAGCACGTGTTGTTAGTGGAGTACTGAATGTAGGTCAATGTCACTGGAGTTAGGTGGAGCTTCACTGTGGTTTTTATTTGTATTTTTCTGACAGGTAGGGAGCCTGATTTTTTTTTCTATGTCTGTTAGGTATTAGAATTTGTTCTTTTGAAAAAAATGTCCATTTGTTCATTTCCCATTTCTTTACAGATTAGTTGGTTTTGTGGTCATTGAGTTTCTGAAGGTCTCTGTTAATCCTGGATATTAGCTCCCTATTGACTGTATCCTTTGCAATGATTTTCTCTGATTTCATAGATTGCTTCTTCACTTTGATCATTTCCTTTGCCTTATAGAAGCTTTTTAGTTTGATGTAGTTCAATTGTAAAGTTTGCCTATGCTTTTGGTGACTTTTCTAAGAAGTCTTTCCCAGTTTCTGTATCTTGGAAAGTGTTTTTGATCATTTCTGGGGACATATTTAGGTCTTTTATCCATTTAGAGTGGATTTCTGTAGAAGGTGAGGTGTGGGGGTCTTTTTTCTTATCCCTGTGGACTGTATATGCAATTGTCCCAAAAGCATTTGTTGAAGAGACCAGGCTTTTTCCCTGGATTATTTTTAGTTCTCTTGTTGAAGATTAATTAGTTGTACATGTGTGTACTGCTTTCTGGGTTTCTATTCTATTTCGTTGATCATATTCTCTGTTTTTGTACCAGGTGTTTTTATGATCACTGTTCTGTAGTATTTCTTGAAGTCTGGAATTGTTATTCCTCATGCTTGATTTTTATTCATAAGGATAGCTTTGGCTATTCATGATCTCTTGTGTTTCCAGATAAAATCTTTTCTATTGCTGAGACATACATGATATGTTCATTCTGATATAAGGCAACCTAATTTTCATGCAAAATATGAGCTCAATGACCCTTTCAATATGGTTAACTCTATCTCAGGGGGTTTGATATTTTTGCTTTATTTTCATTCATTCAAAAAACATTTTTATTTTACTTATTAATTTCCTCACTGACATAATTGCATTGTTTGCTTCAGAAGGTCTTTGATTTTCTTTTTCAGTTCTTCAGCAACATATTGATCACTCGGCAGCATGTTATTTAAATTCATGTTGCTGTTATTTTTCTCCATATTTGTTTATTTTGTTGTATGGCTTTTCCTTTAAGTGAATGTATGGTGACTGTGTAGTAAAGACTATACATAGAGATGTGCAGTGTGCATCTCTGTTTTTGAATCAAATATGTACTCCCGATGAAATTGTTGAATGGATCTTGAAAAGAGGATGCTGGGCTCTGCAACTGTCCCTGCCTACAATGTCAGGTTACAGTTAAATAGCAGAATGATGGGTTTACAACTGATTGTGAAGGACTATACTATTGTAATAGTATGGGGGATATTAGGGAGGGATATAAATAGTGGGGAAACCAAAGTAAAATAACTGGATTGTAACAATGTCATATTTTGCATTTGCCATTGTTCTGTAATTTTTCAAAATGCCAAATATGGTATAACTGATTGCTCTTATTTTTCTATATCTGCATATGAAATCAAAATCATCTTAAAATACAGCGCAGTATTATAAAATCAGTAAATTTACATTATTCAACAAACTATGCAATCTGAATATTTCAAAAACATTCTGATATATTTAAAGAGACAAGCTAGGTAATTTTCCTGTATTATATTTTCTTTTGCATAAGCAGTTTAAAAGGTGGTAGGATGGTGAACAAATTTATTTCGTATTCTTTATAGGAATATTGCAACTTAATATGTTAAAGATAAACAATTAAAATGATGACATGATATATATTTGTAAATCATCATATTTGTAATATCTGACCCCCTTAAGTATACATTCATTATATATTCCACAATGTAATTAAATAAAAAGATTACACAAAAAAATCTATAAATAACTTTTATTAAAACTTTAAACCTCGAATTTATTCAAATGTCTATATAAATGTAACCCTCAGCTTCTACATAGAAAAATTAAATCATAATGGTGTTTTTGGCCATTATCCAGAATTCACTCTATTTAAAATAGCTAATGTCCTAGTTTCTCTGCCAGTAATCATACCAAATAAATGTCATAAAACTGGTTATTAAAGAAAGAAATTGAGAGTAATCTCTCACACACAAAACAAAATGAGGTAGAACTACTTATTTGTACCTTGGTCTAAACAAATAATAAATATATATTTTTTAAGATATTGAGCTCATGTCAAGGCCCAAGAGAGGCGCCAAATACAGGAACTAAACACACACCTCCAGGAACTGGAAAAACAACAGCAGAAGAGCCCCACACACAATAGGAAACAAGAAATCATCAAAACAAGGGAGGAAATCAACCAGATAGAAATAAAAAAAACCATACACAAAATCAATGAATCAAAAAGCTGGTTTTTTGAGAAGATAAACAAGATAGACACTCCACTGGCCCGACTGACAAAGAAAAAACAAGAGAAGGCAAGAATTAACAGCATCAAAGATGAAAAAGGCAACATAACAACAGACACCGCATCCATTAAGGCCATAATCAGAAATTACTACAAAGCACTGTACTCCAACAAATCAGAAGATCACCAAGAAATGGAAAAGTTCTTAGACTTCTACCACTTGCCAAAACTTAGCCCAGAGGCAACAAACGACCTGAACAAACCCATAACTGAAGTAGAGATTGAATCAGTGATTAAAGACCTCCCAACAAGGAAAAGCCCAGGCCCAGACGGCTTCACTCCAGAATTCTACAAAACATTCCGAACAGAGCTGACCCCAATCCTCTACAAACTCTTCAAAACAATAGAAAAAGAGGCAACCCTTCCAAACTCATTCTATGAAGCCAACATTACCTTAATCCCAAAACCAGACAGAGAACTAACAGAGAAGGAAAACTACAGACCTATCTCTTTGATGAACATTGATGCTAAGATTCTCAACAAAATCCTAGCCAACAGAATTCAAAAACACATCAGACAGATCATTCATCCAGATCAAGTAGGATTCATCCCTGGAATGCAGGGATGGTTCAACATTCGCAAATCCATAAATGTGATACACCACATCCAAAAACTGAAAAACAAGAATCACATGATAGTATCAATAGATGCGGAAAAAGCTTTCGACAAAATCCAACATCACTTCCTACTAAAAACCCTAACCAAGGTAGGCATAGATGGAAAAATCCACAACATAATTAAAGCAATATATGAAAAACCCAACGCCAGCATCATACTGAATGGAGAAAAGCTGGAACCCTTCCCACTGAGATCTGGAACAAGACAGGGATGTCCACTTTCTTCACTACTATTCAACATAGTCCTAGAGGTACTCGCTGAGGCCATAAGACAAGAAAAAGAAATCAGAGGAATCCAAATGGGAAACGAAGAAGTCAAGCTCTCACTATACGCAGATGATATGATTCTTTATGTAGAAGAGCCAAGAGACTCAATACAGAGACTGCTAGAACTTGTACGAGAGTTTGGTAGAGTGGCAGGGTACAAAATTAATGAACAAAAATCAACAGCCATAGTGTATGCGAACAGCCCCAAGATGGAAAAAGACTTAACCAGCAAGATACCATTCAAAATAACAGAGAAAAGTATGAAATATCTGGGAATAAATCTAACCAAAAATGTAGAAGACTTATTTGAAGAAAACTACAATCTGCTTAAAAAAGAAATTGAACAAGACCTCAAAAGATGGAGTAATATCCCATGCTCCTGGATAGGTAAAATCAATATCATTAAAATGTCTATACTGCCAAAAGCAATATATACATTCAACGCAATCCCAATCAAATTGCCCAAAATATTCTTCATGGAACTGGAAACAATGATCCAAAGGTTCATCTGGAAGCACAAAAAACCACGGATAGCTAGAACTATCCTGAAGAACAGGAAGTTAGCAGGGGGAATCACAGTTCCGGACCTCTGGACATACTATAGGGCAGTGGTTATCAAAACAGCGTGGTACTGGCACAAAGATAGAGAGGAAGATCAATGGAGCAGAATAGAAACGCCAGAAGGAAACCCACACAGATACAGCCAAATAATCTTTGACAAAAAGACAAACGACAACCCAGGCAAATGGGAAGGTCTGTTCAATAAATGCTGCTGGGACAACTGGTTGATAGCCTGCAGAAACAAAAAAATAGATCCACATCTCTCACCATACACTAAGATCAGATCTAAATGGATAACAGATCTAAACCTACATCCAGAAACCTTCAAACCTTTGGAAGAAAATGTTGGAAACACACTGGAACACTTAGGGGTAGGCCCTCACTTCCTAAAAAAGACTCCAGATGCAGTAGAAATCAAGACCAAAATAAACAATTGGGACCTCATCAAACTAAGAAGCTTCTGTACAGCTAGAGAAACAATCAACAAAGTAAAAAGGCAACCCACAGAATGGGAGAAGATCTTCGCACACGACATAGGTGATAGAGGGCTAATATCCAGAATATACAAAGAGCTACAAAACAACCAAAATGTCAAAACAAACAAGCCACTCAAGAAATGGGCACGGGAAATGGGCAGACACTTCACAAAGGAACAAACCCAAATGGCAAATAAACATATGAAAAAATGCTCAAGTTCCCTGGCAATAAGGGAAATCCAAATTAAAACATCAATGAGGTACCACCTAACGCCAGTAAGACTGGCCCACATGAATAAAAGCACCAACGACACTTGTTGGCGAGGTTGCGGGGAAAAGGGAACCCTACTCCACTGCTGGTGGGGCTGCAGGCTGGTACAGCCTCTATGGAAATCAGTATGGAGAATATTCAAACAACTCAAATTCAACATACCGTATGATCCAGCAATAGCACTCCTAGGAATATATCCAGAACACTTGTTCTATGAGAAACCAACATGTACTCCTATGTTCATAGCAGCACAATCAGTAATTGCAAAAACATGGAAACAACCAAAATGCCCATCAAAAGAGGATTGGATAAGAAAGCTATGGTTCATCTACTCCATGGAATACTACTCAGCTATTAAAAAAAACAAAATGCAGTTCTTTGTGGCCAAATGGGCCAAACTGGAAACCATAATGCTAAGGGAAATGAGCCAATCCCAAAAGGTTAAATACCACATGTTTGCCTTAATTTAAGATGATATGATGTTATGTATAACATGTTATGTTTTGAATGTTATATGTTGTGTATAAACTAAAATTGAAGTATAGGTGAGGTGGTCACAGAAGGTGGCTGGGAACCCGCATTTACTTTTAACATATTGGTTACTCATTACTATGTCAATTAATTCCATAATGATGTAAATTTTTGCTGATGGTATGTTGGAGCTTTCAATTGACTGGGATGATACTCTGCTGGCTCTGTCATCAGACCAGAGAGGGTATACCTAAGAAACCGTTGAACTTGACGGGACAATAACATGCTGGACTCTATGTTTGGTATATGCTTGCAATGGGGAAATCTCAACTGAACTTGAGCTGTGGTTATGCAATAAGGTGGAGGAATCCACCATGGTGGGAGGGTTTGGGGAGGGGTGGGGAGAACCCAAGTATCTATGTAACTGTGTCACATAATACAATGTAATTACTGAAGTTAAATAATAAATAATTTAAAAAAAAGATATTGAAATTTAAGTATGTCTAGTTTTATAGGAGTCATTTGATTTCAATAGCTGATTATTGGGTGATTAAACATTAAACTGTAGGACAATATGGAAAATAAAATAATGAAACTTATAAATGAATTTGCTGTAATTTATAGTAATTGCTTTAAGATACAGAAAAATAGAAGGGGTCATGTAAGAGATATGGAAGGTCAATGTTAATTATAAATCTATTAAATATTTTACTTGACAACTCATGATTAGAGAGAGAGAAATAAAAACTTTCATCCATTGGTTTGCTTCTCAAATTGCTGCAATTGCAGGAGCAAGATGGGTCTGAATGTAGACACCAATAGTTTTTCCCAGGTGTCTCACATAGATGCATGTACCCAGGAATTTGGGGTTTTCTCCACTGCCTTTTCAGGCCATAAGCAGTGAACTCGATTTAGAATTGCAAGGCCTGGATACGAAATAGCACCATTATCAGATGCTGTCAACAGTGGTCAGAGATTTAGCCTGTTATGTTATCATGCTGACCCCAAATTTTAATTATTTTTGAAAAGTGAGTATGTAAGGTTTGCATTTTTATAAGATTTATTCATTTATATTGCAAAGTCAGATATACAGAGAGGAGGAGAGATAGAGAGAAAGATCTTCTGTTCGTTGATTCACCACCAAGCAACTGCAACAGCTGGAGCTGAAGCAATCTGAAACCAGGAGTCCAGAGCCTCTTGCAGGTTTCCCAGGCAGGTGCACACTCCCAAGACTTTGGGCAGTCCTTAACTGTTTTCACAGGCCACAAGCTGGGAGCTGGATGGGAAGTGGGAATGCCGGGATTAGAACCTGCGTCCGTATGGGATCCTGGTGTGTTCAAGGCCAAACAGTTTGAAGCCAAGAACCAGGGGCTTCATTCAGGTCTTTCAAGCAAGTACAGGTTCCCAAGGCTTTGGACCATCCTCCACTCCCATGCCACTAAGGGAGCCAGAGGGGAAGTAGAGCAGCCAGGACAAATGTACTGGCACCCTTATGGGATCCTGGCGTGTATAAGATGAGGAATTAGCCACTGAGCCATGGCACCAGGCCCAAATTATTAATTTAAAGAAATACAAAGTATCCTATTTTTCTCTTTTACGTGTAATGCCTTAAGAAAATGTCTATTTGAAATCATAAAGATAATCTCTTTCTTTCCAAAATTTTTGTGTTATGCAAATTAAGTATATGACTTATGTGAAGAAAATATTAGGTATATTATAATACTGCTATTCAGATTTATCCTCTCTTCATGATCCACAAATAATTAAACAATTTGTTAAACTGTCAAAATATGCTAAAAAGGACCATAAGGAATTGCTGTTATACAGTAATAGTCTTTTTGTTTATTTGTTTAAAGATTTAGTTATTTTTACTAAGCAGAGGGAGCATACGTTTTGAAAGTATCATTATTCTCTTAAATCTGTATATGAAATGAATGCAATTTGCTCATCTTACATAAGTTTTAAGATTGGTTTTAAAATGTGGACCTGGGAGATGGTAATGTTGCACATCAAGTAAAACCATCACCTTCATGTTAGCATCGCCTATGGTACCTGGTTTGTGTTTCAGTTGTTCCACTTCCAATCAAGTAACCTGATGATGGCCTAAAGAAGCTGTAGGTGGCCCAAGAGTTTGTGCCTTTGCTAGTCATATGGGACACCTGGAAGAAGCTACAGGTTCTTAGTTCCAACTTGGCTTTGCCCTAAATTTTTGGCCCTCTTGGAGGAGAACCAATGGGTGGAAGATTTCTCTCTCTCTCTCTCTCTCTCTCTCTCTTTTTCTCTCTTTGTAACTTTAACTTTCAAATAAGTAAGTAAACTTTTTAAAGGATGCTATATAACTGACTCTGTATTTTAACTGATTTCCATTGATCTACATGTACATGTATTGTCTTGTTATAGCTATATGTAAATATTGAATTATGACAATATCCATTATTAAATTTTATTTATCCTTTAGAACATTTTATTTATCCTCAGATCTTGTAATTTTCATTTGAATTTTATCAATAGTGTGTGGTCACTTCTTCTTGAACTTTTGGCTAAGATCAAATGTAGTGTATGTAGTATGTCATTTTCTACAGGAAAAAAATGAAGTCTTTTTGTATTTAAATGACAATGTTTATCATTTGAAGGATTGATATTTTTACTACTGTGTCTCTCTTTTATTCCAGAGTAGCTCCTTTATTATAGCTAGAAATATAAGTGCAATATTTACTCACAGATCAAGTTAGTCTGTCAATTTAAAAATATGTACCTGTGTGATAAAATTTTACACCTCAAAAAAGCGTATTCTATTTCTTGAAGTTTCATTTCATCTCTTTAGCCATATTTTGTACTTTATCTCATATGTTTAAGCAATTTTTGTTAACATGTAATATAGAAAGATAAGGGTTTTTTTGATATATTGTATGTGTTGTTCTTTATTTCCAAAGTTCATCCACCTTTGTGTATTTATTTTACAAATTACCTTTGTAAGTGTAATTTTGGGCTTTATGCATACATAATTACTGCTGGCATCAGTTAGGCCATGAGGTACAAATAACTTCTTATAAATCCTTTATGTTGGCACAAAGAGATAACTAAAATCTTACTGGATATTTTACTGCCCAGTATTTGTCTATCTGGGTATCAAATTTTGTTAAGTACCTCACTTTTTTCTTTTAAGATTTATTTATTTTTGGGTCTGGTGGCATGGCTTAGTGGCTAAAGTCCTCACCTTGAAAGCCCCGGGATCCCATATGGGCACTGGTTCTAATCCCGGCAGCTCCACTTCCATTCAGCTCCCTGCTTGTGGCCTGGGAAAGCAGTCAAGGACAGCCCAATGCTTTGGGACTCTGCACCAGCGTGGGAGACCCGGAAGAGGTTCCAGGTTCTTGGCTTTGGATTGGTGCGCACTGGCCCATTGCGGCTCACTTGGGGAGTGAATCATCGGACGGATGATCTTCCTCTCTGTCTTTCCTCTCTGTGTATATCTGGCTGTAATAAAATGAATAAATCTTTTTTTAAAAAAAGATTTATTTATTTTTTTATTGCAAAATCAGATATAAAGAGAGAAGGAAACACAGAGAAGAAGATCTTCGGTCCGATGATTCACTCTCCAACTGACTGCAACAGTCGGAGCTGCTGATCCAAAGCCAGGAGCCAGGAACTTCTTCCAGATCTCCTACACAGGTGCAGGGTCCCAATATTTTGGGCCGTCCTAAACTGCTTTCCCAGGCCACAAGCAGGGAGCTGGATGGGAAGTGGAGCTGTTGGGATTAGAACTGGAGCCCATACGGGATACTGGCATGTTCAAGGCAAGGACTTTAGTTGCCAGGCCATTGCTCCAGGTCCAGTACGTCACCTTTTAACAAGACACTGCAAATAAGTGAGTTCGTCAATAGTGCCAATGGGCACATCACAACCCCATTTATTATGGTCAGTGTAGCCCTTGCTATGTTCACACGACTCTCTTCCACCAAGTGGTATAAAAAGACTGCCACCTGCCATCCAGTGTTTCAAGATCTAATTTTAGAAGCATTATTCTACCTCTACTGAAGTGAAATGTTTTCTACCTTAGCAGATTGTGAGTCTTTTTCAAGCTCAAAAATTCTAAATCTAATATTTGATGCTGAAATACATGTACTTTTGATGTTCACAGTCCATGGGAATCCCCACATCTATACTGCTTCTTCAAAACATCAAACCAGTCACATTTGTGGATGAACGAACAAATTAGGCCTTTTTAATCTTCTTTGGAGGACCCCGCTTTCATTTAGTGGCCATCTTACAAATCTTAAATAGGTGAAAGTTCTGTGGCTCAGAGAACTGTCTCTTTTCCTTCTCTTTCCTGGATGTCTGTAAAGAGGAAACAGTATGAACATTTTGATGTGGTGTGAGTGATATGGGGCACCGGCTTCTCTTCATCACTTCACTCTTTCTTGGCTATTAGGAATTCATCCATATTCCTTTGCTACATGGGAAATCCACCCTCACAGCTACCTAAGGCTAAACTCCACGATAACCTTAAGATCATAAGTGCATTAAAATTAATGCCATCTTTGTTATCATTTTCATTGTAAGAAAGCAATATAGGGTTGGCCCCAGGATGGGGTGTCCTGCTCGGATCCCGACTCCAGCCACCATGTGCACGTGGTGAGCTGTCCCCAGGCCTGCCTTGAATCGGGGGCTGCTTCCTTTCAGGGTGAGTACACCAGGGGGGAAGTCTGGGGCCTACCCACCGCCTGCTGGCCGCCCAGCTGGGGAGCTCTTGTGTATTGGTTGTCTGAATCGCTGCTTAGGTAGCTTCAGATTGATCTCACTGTGCTTCTGGGATCTGAGTCAATCCTAAACATTCACAATGGCAGTAACTGTTCCTTTGACGAACTTGTAATCACATAACAGTGCTGAGCGGTGAACACCAGTTCATGCAAAAGCTAAGGCTCGGGGCTTGTCCAGCAGGATATCCTTTTTTTTTTTTTTTAGAGATTTTTTTTTTTTTTTTATTACAAAGTCAGATATACACAGAGGAGGAGAGACAGAGAGGAAGATCTTCCGTCCGATGATTCACTCCCCAAGTGAGCCGCAACGCGCCGGTGCGCGCCAATCCGATGCCGGGAACCAAGAACCTCTTCCGGGTCTCCCACGCGGGTGCAGGGTCCCAAAGCATTGGGCTGTCCTTGACTACCTTCCCAGGCCACAAGCAGGAAGCTGGATGGGAAGTGGAGCTGCCGGGATTAGAATCGGCGCCCATATGGGATCCCGGGGCGTTCAAGGTGAGGACTTTAGCCGCTAGGCCATGCCGCCTGGTCCTGCAGGATATCCTTTTACCTGACATGATAATGGATCAGGAGACTGGTCACATTAGGCAGGGATATAACATTAACTAGCACTCGAGAACCATATCCGGGGGTAGATTCTGTGTGGGATGTGTGGGCCACACCCTGTGGAAAGTCTAGCCCCACTGGTAAGCCCAAAAGTTTGGGTGGTTTTGGATTAAGCTAGGTGTGACCAAGGAGCCTGACATCAATCACAGGTAAAGGTACCCGCAGCAGTCTGGACTTGTCAAGGCAGCAGCACCTGAAAGTGCATCCTGAATAGGGTGTGGGGTGGGCCGGGCTGCAACATTCACCAGCTCACAAAAGGCCAAATGGGAGGCCAGACTGTGCCGAGCACTGGCCTAAAACCCATTGGCATGTATGAGAATTGAGTCTGGGAGTAGATCAAGTGGAGGAACTTGGGAAACTCTCCTGGGGAGTCACAGCTCCCACTGGTGGACATGTGGTCCAGCCCTGGGGGTCAGACAAGCTGGGCAAAGTAGCTCCAATAGTTGGCTAATGTGTAAATTGGTAATGGAGCGGGATGTACTGGGCAGAACTGAGCAAACCTTAGCCTACAAGCGAAACTAGAAGCCAGGATGGAGCACAGGTCATGCTGAGCTAGGCTCTTGCACCTAACGATCTACGTGAGTCAAGGACACTAACCCACACTGTCTAAGGCAGAGGCCAGGACAAGTGAGGGACTGAGACAAGCTGAGTCAGAGCAGCCTCTGGCATTCGCGGGATCCATGGCTGGGAACAGGCCTGGTTGGGGACCTAAGGGGACACCCTAACTGGGTTGAGGTTCCCACCAAGGGACGCGTGTGCTGGAATGGGGGCTGCGTTCTAACTAGCAAACAGTTGTAGTCTCCCGTGGCACTAGTGTGGACTGGGATTGGATGCACCAGGCCAGCCCAGACCCCAACACCGTCTGGTGTTCTGGAGAACCAGGATGGATATGGGACTGACTAGGCTAGGTCTCAAACCCCTACTGAGCCATGTGTGAGCTGTACATGGGTATGGACGAGCCATGGCTGGGCTGAAACATCCAACAACAAGAACCAGAATGGGTTGAAGGCCAGCCAGGAAAAACCACTATTCCTGATAGGACAGGAGGTGAACTGAGTAGGGCTGGCTCATGGACCCCCTGGTATGCGCAAAATCTGGCACTGGGAGAAGTTCTGATGGAGGAGCCTGGGCAACTCCTCTGGCAGGACACAATCCCTGCAAGTAAGCGCAAGAAACATGATAGGAAACAGCCAAAAACAGGCCATGGAAAGTTTCCCACTGGCATACATTTGGCATGGGTCGGGGGCAGACCAGGCTGAATCAGTACATGTCATCCATCCACTGGCAAATCCAGACACCAGAACGGAGTGTGGGTTGAGCCAGGTTTGGTTGCGACAAACCCAGTGCACAATATGGGATGCCAGAGTGAGGTTGCCTGTACTGGATGTGACCGCAGCACCCAGCCAGCACGCGTGAGAACCAGGAAGGAAGGTGGCAGAGCTGGCAGGGGGATTAAGGGGCTGGTCCCCTCGCAGGACAGCTACTCCCACTGGAGAGCGTGGGTTGGAATGGGGACAGACCAGACTAAGCAGGGCTACAACACCTGTGCTCCGCATGTGGACTAGATCAGGGAAAAGACAGGTTGGGTTGATTATTCCTACTGGTGCAAGCATAAATTAGAGTGGGTGAGGGTTGTTTGGGCTTAGCCGCAGCATCAGATGGCAGAAGCTGGCACTGGAGGCTAATTCTGTCAAGTCAAACCACAGAACCACCCGAAGAGTGCATAAACCAGGATTGAGAGAGACCCAGGAGGGTAGTGGTGGGGTTCCCCACTCTTGGGTTACTACTCCCACAGGAGGGCATGAAACCTAGGACAGGGGCTGGGGTAGCTAGACAGAGAGGCACTCAACAACATCCGTGACGGCTGGATAGTTGAGCTGGTTAGATGGAACTAGGCTTTAATACCCATTGACAAGTACTAGAGCCAAATGGGATGTGGGACAGACTGGACTAGTCTGCTACACATACTGGCAAACCAGGGCAGGGGGCAGGCCTGGTGGGGGTTATTGTGGGTTTCTCCGACTAGGCTGCAGCTCCCACTGGATTATGTGAGGGCCAAGTACGTGCTGGGCAAAATCAGACTGGACTGCAACACCCATTGGTTCCAGTGGAAGCCGGGACTGAGAGCAAAACCAACTCAGCAATTGCAACCACCAGCTGATCGTGGAGATGGACTGTGCCAGGCCCTGTGCTTGCTAGAACATACAAGAATCTGGTCTGGGAAAACCTCAAAGTTTCTGTGGGGATCTTCCCAATGCAAATGCTGGACTCAGAACCCTAGCCAAGAAAAGACAGAGGACAGAACAAGTCAATCAACTACCTCAGCTATATGTTGGCAGCGAAATACTGGGCAAATGAAGACCATATCAATCAGTGGATTCTTCAACGACCTCACCGAGCTAGGAGTGGCGAAAATGGCAGCAATTCATAACTGGTGAGCTATTAAAACAACTTCAGCAAGGACCTCCGAGCATGCCCCACATCTGGGACTTGGGGAGGGTAGGAAACTGGGTGGGACTTCTCCCTCAATATCTCCCTTTACCTCAGATACAAGAAGGAAACAATATGGACATAATAGTCTTACCCACTTCCCTATAGCCCCTGAACCTTTTTACCATAATTAACTATGTAAAAATTGTCAACAATATAATTTAAAAATAATAAAATAAACAAAGCATAAAAAATAAAGCAATATAAGGTGGAATAATGCTTTCATTATTTTTTCAATATCAATTTTGCATTGTCAAATAATGACAGTAACATTTGTATTAAAATTTTTGAGCATTTTAAGGATTCCTCTCTTCACAGAAGAGTGATGTATTTTTTGTTAAGACAAATATGTTTTGCATAAAATATACTATCCAAATTCATGATCAAGGTAGAGAAACTGTCTTTACGCCCATGCATAGTAATATACTTTTCTAATCTCTTTGGTATTTTTGGTACCATATGTAATTATTCCATACTTTATTCATTGAAATATTTTTTATAATTTTAGAATTTCTATAATTTTTATAATTGTAATCTTTTACCTACTGAAATCTACTTTGAATTAACATACATTCTCCCACAATACTGACAAAATCCAATTTTGTTTTATTTTTCACAGTCGCATCTTAGTATTTGCCGATTTATAATATCCTGTATCTAAATTGATAAAATATAGCATGATTACTCAATAGAAATTATTTGTTTAAAAAAAGATTCATTTATTTTTATTGGAAATCCAGATTGCATTTATTGAGGGAGGGAGCAAGAAAGAGAAAGATCTTCCCTCTGCTGGTTCACTCCTCAAATGGCTGCAATGGATGAAGCCATGCCAGTCCAAAGCCAGAAACCAGGAAGTTATCTTGGGTATCCCATATGATTGCTGGGTCCCATGACTTGGCACTATCTTCTATTGTTTTCCCAGGTCACAAGCAGAGAACTGGAAGTGAAGTGGAGTATCTGGAACATGAACCAGTACCCATAAGAGATCCTGGCGTTTGCAAGGTGAGGAGTTAGTCATTCAAGCATTGCACCAAGTCTTAATTGAATGCATTTCTTGAATCCATTATTAAACTGAATTCTAGGGATATGTGTGAAGTGAATTTCAATACAGACATTATCTTGCTGATATCCTAGTCACTTTACTCATCTGAATTTTATGTTACATGTATTTTAAAGATTTATTTTATTTATTTGAAATGCAAAGTGAGAGAGAGAAAGAGAGAGAGAGAGAGAGAGAGAGAGAGAGAGAGAAAGAGAGAGAGAGAGAGAGAGAGAGAGAGAAAGAGTTCTTCCATCCACTGATTCTCTCTCCCAAATAACTACAAGGGCTAGAACTGGGACAGACCTAAGCCTGGAGCTATACATTTCTTATGGGTCTCCCACATGGCTAACAGATGTCCAAGAAACTGTGCTGTCCTCCATTGCTTTTGCTGGTGCATGAGAAGAGAGCTTGAATGATAGTGGAGTGACTAGGATTCAAACTGGTGCCCAACAGCGGATACCAGAGTTGTAGGCCACTTCGCCATAAAACCAGACCATATGTGTTATTTGTCTTATAAGAAAAGACTCACAAGAACAACATAGTGAGATGCTAACATGTATGCGGAATTTTTCCCTAAGTCACCATAGTTGGGGGTTACTGTAACTGGATATTAAAACAAAATACATGCATGCCAAAACATTTTACTGTTCCCTAGGATAAAATATGGCTACAAAAATGTTTGATATTTATTTGGTTTCCTTCCTCTTGTAAATGAGTCTTTTTTTCCCCTAGATTTATTGCAAAGCTTATTAATAATATTTCTAAAACATGCCTTGGTATTAATCATTTTCAGATAATTTTTCCTGTTGTGAGCTGTTCTAAGCTAACAGACTCATCGTATTTTATAGTATATATACATGAATTATCCATTTTGATCTTAGAGTGCTGTTCTTTGACTTCATTTTCTGTTATGGATGATCACGTTACATTCATATTGAAATTTCCTTGGCTTTCTTTAACCACCACATTTTTAATTTTAAATGTGTTCTTCCCCCGTTTCATGTCTGTTTTCCTATTTTATATCTTTTTCCATAATGTTATTTGTGGCATTTATCCACTCGTTTGCATTTCCAGAGTAATATCAATATCAAATTTACTCTTTTTTTGTCCTGAATAAACATTCAATTATACTTTCAGTCCCTTTAAAATTTTTACTTAGTCTGCGGTGAAGATCGGGGCACTTCTGAAATGCTCATGCTGTAGCTCTGAGTGCACACATGGACCTACTCACTTGTAGCTGTGAGTGCACACCTTGGTCCGCCTCTGATGCAACAGTGGGCGGAAGCCTTAGAAGCCTCTGACTGCCCCTGTCTCGATGGTGCACATCCAGGGGCTCTCAGACTGCCTCCAAAATGGCGGCAAGCTGGCACCAGATGGGTAACCCAGTTGACAATGGCACCAGACAAAGCACTAGGGCTGCCTGAGGAGTGGTCTGAGGACTTGACGGCTTACAGGGCCTAGTGTGAGATGGCACAAGAGTGGGTGAACGGGGACCTGAGAGTCCACATCCAGATGAGGAATGATTTCTGAGGGACCTCCACAGACAAGGCAACTGTACTTTTTGTGAGAGTCTGAACAGGGAATGGGTAATATGAGTGTGTAACAAGACACTAACCAGCATGGGAGTCAATCAGATCTGGGGTACAACATGTGGGTGGGATGTGGGTTTATCCCAGAAGAAATATCAGTCTCTATCAGCATGTGCAAGATCTGTGTCTGGGTTCAGTTCTGGTTGGGGAACTAAAGGGACATGCCAAGTTGTTTGGGGTTTCCACTCATGAGTACAACAGCCAGAATGGGGGCAGTGGGCTTGGCTAGACATGACTGCAGTCTCCCTTGACATGGGTGTGGACTGGGTCTGGGGAGTGCCTGACTGGGCTAGACTTCAGCACCCACTGGTACTTGTGAGAATCAGGGTAATTCTAGAATTGGCTGGGCTAGGTCTCAGCTCTTGCTGAACATCATGAGTGCTATATCTGGGCATGGTCCAGGCATGGCTGAGCTGCAACCCCCAACAATAAGAATTGGAATGGGTATGGGCCAGTTGGGCAAGGCCTCTGCTCTTACCAGAACAAGAGGAAGACAAAGTCAACCTGAGCCAAGGAACCACTGATGTGTAAAAGATCTACCACTGGGAGGAGACCTGATGGAGGAGCTTTGGGAATTCCCTGTTGGGATGTAGTCCCAGCAGGTGAATGCAAGAACCAAGTTAAGGAACATCATAAACCAGCATTGGTTACACTGCCCACTGGCATACATGTAGATAAGGTCTGGGTGCAGACAAGGCTGGGTCAGTTCATAACATCTACAGGCAGATCTGAGAACAAGGATGGGTGCATGTGGGGACAGGTCAGGTTGCAACACAAGCCAGTACACATTAGGGCAGTTACTGGGGGCTGGCTGGGCCTGACTAGGCTGCAGCACCCACCAGAGGGAACTAGAATGGGGGAAGACTTGAAGATCCTCCTTGTGGATGCCAAGGTGAGTTGAGCCATGCTGGTCTGGTGGGTACTGGATCCATGAACTCTGGGATTGAGGGTTTTGGCAAGGCCTTGGTAACCTGACCAGAGTCCTCAGGTCCACCTGTGTGGTTAGTGCTGGGGTCTGTGAGCCATGAGAGCTGGGGTCAAGTGGGGCCTGTGTTACTTGGCGTGGGTCCTGTGGGCCCACCTGAACAATGGGTACTGGGCTCACTAACCCTGGTGATGGGGAAACTAGAGGGCCCAACTCCTCGCCTGAGTCCTTTTGTCCACCAGCATGATGGATGCCAGGTCCAGTAGCCATGATCCTTGGGCTTGCCGTGGGGGTTGGGGGGAGTCCCAGGTTCTTGTGCCCCAGGGGTGGAGTATCCGGTTTGGTCCAGGTAACCTGGCCAGGATCACTTGGCCCAGGTCCTTGGGCCTGCACATGAGAACTGGTCCTCCTCAGTGGAAAAGAAGGAGCTACAGATGGCTGCCCCAGATGCACATGGAGGATATGGCAGCTGATTGGGGCCTGCAGAGGACATCCAGTATCATAACAAAGAAAGCAGGACAGAACAAATTGGACAACTACCCCAGCCAAAGAATGGCAACAAATATCTGGGTAATGAAGAATTCAAGGTCGAGTGTGTCAACCAATTGACATTGGAAGGGTTTTCTCATCCATGGATCAGCGAGACCAACAACATTTCAGAATGATTGAAACCACCTGGGCAGAATCCTCAGCGCATTTGCCACATTGGGACCATTGATTGATATCAAGTGATTGCTTTCTATCCCAGGGTGCTGGGTGGGTGGCAGACTGGGTATGGCTTCTCCCCTTATCTCCCTTGTTCCTCCAGAAATGGGAACAAGAACTAGGAAATTTGGAAACAATGATCACACCCCTTTTTCACTAACCCTAGATCCTTTCACTCTGATTGACTTTGTAAAATATTATCTAAAATAAAATAAATTATTTAAAAAAACAGATTATTTAGAAACTAAATACTGGTAAGCACTTGATTTGTATTTAGTATTTCCAAGATTAATGGACACTTACAACCTAAATGAACATGTAGTAACAACCTCCATGAATATTCTTTCAATGCTGTGTTTTATTTCATGCAATGATTTATATTTAACAACAAAAACTTTCTTACATTAAAGAAAATGTTGATCTATAAAAAATATATACATAAATATTATTTTTAAAAATGTACTTAGTTTCCTGAGATTTTATTATTTTCATTTTTTAAGCATTTATTTGTTTTTATTGGAAAAGCAATTTACAGAGAGAAGGAGAACAGAAAGAAAGATCTTTCATCTTCTGGTTCATTCCCAAAATGGTCACAATGGCTAGAGGTGAGTCTATCAAAACCCAGGAGCCAGGAGCTTCTTCTGGGACTCTTGTACAGGTGCAGCATTGCAAGGCTTTGGGCCATTCAATACTTCTACCACAGGCCATTAGCAGGGATCTGGCGTCCCATATCAATGTTCATATGGGATGGTAGCATTTGGACGTGGATAATTAATTAATTAAGCTATCACCCAGCCCTGTTTTTGCAATTCTTTGATTATTTTCTTGAATTATGTTTATTTTAAAACTATATGTTTAAATAGTTTATAGTCTTTGTTTTTGTTTCCACCAGGGCTTTATTGCCTCTTATCCTGCTAAATATTTTGGGGGGTTTATAATAGATGTCTGTTGTCTCTTTCTGACCAATATTCCTGTGTTACTCAATTGAACTTCTATTCTGCACATTTCTTCTTAGTGTCATTTCTTTAATCTGGAAAGGAACCTTATTTCATTAATTTGAGCATTTCTTGGCTCTGCAAAACTGTAGGATTTTTTCCAGCCTTTCCACTGTCTTTTTGTAATTGCTCATGAATGAGAACCTAATAAACCCTTTAATATTTTTGGCAATATCCCCAGATTGTTCTGTTGGAATGAACTCCGTGACCCTTCAGTTGGGTAGCCAACAGGTTTCTATTATTTTCTTGGTGTCAGAGCTACAGAATTCTACAAATCTTTTCAAATATTTAATGTTACTCCCTGATTCTGTTTTTTTCCCTTTTTTAATGGGCACATTTTTCACTCGGTATTTAAAATTATTCTCCATGGTGATCTCATTGTGTTACCGAAGTTCTCAATCAATTGGTAGAAATATTGATAGATACATAAATTATATGCCACTGCCTATGACTGTTTTGCTATAAATATCGAAAAAGATATTGGTGAACTATTAATAAATGAATGTTAGAATGTAATGAATAAATATTTTGAACAAAGACTTTAACAAATTTTGCCAACAGAAGAATTACACTTAATGTGTATAACCTATGACATGATTCTGTCTGTAAAATAGAATCTATGTAATTAATCCATATAAGATAAAATCTAAGGTGTTTTTTTAGCTATCTCAAATGACTGAGTGATGATATAATAAATTTCTTCTTATTACTGCTTATTAGTTTCTATTTTATATCATTTTCTTCAGTTATTGTTCTAAAGACTTCCCCACTGTGTTTGTAGCTGAGTTGTGACAGATGTTTAATGAAAGCTGAAAACATTTTTACTTAATGCCATAAGCTTTTCAGAAGAAAGACTATGTAAATGTAAATTATAAATTGCTGACTGAGAATCAGGATGCCTTCTCAAAGGAATACATAAGTAGGATTTTAAAAACAGATAAGCTATAATGGTCATAGATTTAAAGAATTAAGAATTTGAGGAGTACATAATTCTGAACAGCTTAATTGTTTTGGGGGGGATCTTTGATTTTATAGTCACAAGAGAACAGGATAAGTGTAAGATGCATTAGGTAAATGACTCTGCCAAGACCACCTCTGTATCTAAAAATATCTGCTAGGGTTGAGGAAGAAACGTGATGGTAATTTTAACACTTCCAAATCATTTGCATTGTAGAGGCATTTGTGAATCAATTTATTCCATTCCCTTTTGAAGATGTGCAGTTTGTTCCAATGATAGTTTGAATATTTTGATGCAATTGAAACATATTCACATTAAATAATGCTTTGTATGTATATATGTGCATAAATTCATTTTAGAGAAAGCTTTCACATTTTATTCCCTTTCAAATGAACGATGTTTGAGGTCAAACACCTTCTCACTCTTCATTGTTTTAATCGTTATTTCTACAAGTTACATGTAAAATGTAGCAGTATAGATTAATGTAGGTAGAAATCATTGCTTGTAGTCCACTCAGTTCTTCAGTTTTCCTAAGACTAAGATATTCATCCATAGCAAGTTTCATCCAAGATTTGACCTTCATGCTTAATAAGACATCTTTTTATGATCCAAGATTGTAGGAGTGAAAGTTGACAGTCATATAAAGTAACACCATTTCTTTGTACTACTGCTATTTGTAAATTTTTTTCTTCGTATTGTAAAAAGAAGGAAGCTGCTATTTAATAGGCTACCACAGATCTTGCCAATGGTTTATCCTCTAATTCACAAATGCCCAGTGGTAGCTATTGGAAACATACACCCAAATGCATATTTGAATGATTAGTATTTTAAAATTCTTGTTTTATTTCTATTTATAAGATAATGCTATTAGTCCCACAACTTAGAAAAAAATGAACGGTCAATTCTACCCGCTTATGCTATTACTTGGAAAATCTTTGTGTGTTAACAATCATAATTGATTATGGAATTTTAAACTTTTATTATCTTTTTCACAGTATTAGTAACTTGTTCTAATATTTTCCCCGTATTTTGATTTGGATTGTTTTCCAGGTATTATTTTGGTGTTGATTGATGATGGTTTTCATTTCCATCTGTACTTCTCCTACAGTTTGTGTGTGAGTGTAATTTGTTTGCTACTCTGTAGATAGGGAAATATTATTAAATGACAAAGGAGCAGTCGTCAATCTGTTGAGCCTGAGTTTCCAGTAGTCACTATGGAGAGAGACAAAACATGCTACTTCTCTTCCCTGTGTTCCTTTAATTTTGGTTGACAATCTTCCTAAAATATTGAAATTCTTTGAGTCCTAATTTATTATCATATTTTGCCATAAATACTGGAATTTATTAAATAGTAATTCAAGTTTGTTAACAACTAATTTGTGTTTAATTCTTCATGTTATCATAATTTATATATATATAAAATTCACTTTTTAGTGCTATAGAAACTAAGCTGGATACCGTGAGGTAACTTCCAGTAGACAACTTGAGTTGATTCACTAATAATTCATTCAGAAATTTGACATTTAACTACTGGTGAAATTTTCTTGAATATTAATATTTGATCCATATCAAGCATTTTATGCACGTATTATAGGCTGTATCATGTATCCCCAAATTTCATTGTTGACAATGAAAGAATAACCTAGAGTGTGACTGTGTTTGAAGACAGATTTCCTAAATAGGTAATGAAATACAAACGTACTCGTTGGAGTGGAATGACTACACACACACACACACACAAATACACACACGTAGAGACCTGGAATTAAATGTCCATCTCTAAATTAAGGACAGAGTATTCAGATTAAAGAAATCCTGCTGGTTAAACCTTGATGCTGGAATTCTACCCTTCAGAATTGTGACATAAAAATTTGTTGTTTAAGATTTCCATTGAAACGGCATATTGTTATGGGAACCACAGAAAACTAATACAGCAGGTTTATCTGAATTGCTAAAATAGGTTATAGAATGTTTGCTGCTATTTGTTCCTTTGTTGCTTTTGCTTTTTCTTTCAGATCAGAAAACATATGTATAATTCTGTTCTCCAGGTGTTTCACTTCTTGCTTTATATAGATATTGAAGCTTTTCTGCTGGCAGTTTCAATATATTTATCTATTAATGTTATTGATCTAATAAAAATACCAACATAATTTTAATTTTTGTTTTAATCCATTGTAATTAGTATTTTGCATTTCCTCGTTCCTAATGCTTGTTACTCTTTCCTTTGGGTTCATCTGTTAACAATTGCTTTCTGTCAAACTGTAATATCTAAATCCCCTTTTTTGATATTTTTAAGCCATATATGTTATCAATAGTTGATATACTGTTGAAATTTCAGCATATGCCTCACAATTTTGACAGCCCAAGATCTATAAAAATTACATACTATATATATATAATATTAATTAAACTCTGGATTATTATGTTAATGATAATTTTCAGTATCTGTGAGGGCAGTCATCCCACAGTTTAGCAGTATCCTGTGAGTGAGCTTGAGAACATGATGTATTTTCAGGACTCTTGCTTCTTCACTCCCACTCTAGTTTTAACCCACCAAACCCTTACCTGCAATCCTCCATGGCTAGTTCTGAATTTACTTTTTTCTCAGCAACAACTACCTGCATGGTACTCATCTGACAATGTTCACCATCATCACACATCAGTATTTATGTAACAGATTTTCAGCATTATAGTGACACCCATAGAAAACATTGTTTACTTTTTTATTATTTTTCACCTGGCATCTTTCCTTTTCCCTTTCTTCTCTTTTTTTCCCCTTTTCGTCTCTTTCTTTCTTTCTTTCTTTCTTTCTTTCTTTCTTTCTTTCTTTCTTTCTTTCTTTCCTTCCTTCCTTCCTTCCTTCCTTCCTTCCTTCCTTCCTTCCTTCCTTCTTTCTTGTTTATTTATTTTTCTTGTAAGGTAGATTTACAGAGAGAAAGAGAAACAGAGGGAATCTTCTACCCACTATTTCACTCCCCAAGTGGTCACAATGCAGGAGCTGAGCTGATCCAAAGTCAAGAGCTTATTCCTGACCTCACATTCTGGTGCAGCTTCCCAAGGCTTTGGGCCGTTTTCCAATGCTTTCTCAGGCCACAAGCATGGGGCTGCCTGGCAGTAGAGCTGTCAGGACAAAATGAGGCACCCATATGGATTCCAATGCTTGCCTGAGCCATTGCTCTGAGCACCACTTTCCTTTCTTGGTTAGCCTAACAACATTTCAGTTGTGGCAAAAGAACAAATATTTTGAGGAATCATCTGGATTGCTCAAATGCTGACAACTATGATTATTCTGAATTCTAAATTTTATATCCCTATATCCATCAGACTCTAAATGGTGTTTTGTCTTTGCCAATTAATAGCAGTGCTTAGTATGATTTAGTGCTAAAGACAAATGCTGGTCTTCAGAGGAACTCATATCACAAAATACCATCCTGAAGGAATGAAAATTGCTCAAACATCCTAGTACCATAGCATTTAAATCCCATTCTTTCAGAGTAGATACCATACATCTTGTTCTAAGGTGATAGTGGCAGAAACATTGTCCATAATTTTGGTCAAAGATGTAGTTGAATTTGATCAGCTCAGATGTGTGTAAGTGTGAAGGTACTTCACAACATCTCCAAAAAACGAAATTAAATGAAAATTTTGTTGATGAGCACGTGGTATAGTGATCACCATTGTAATGCCTACATGCCATATGAGATGCCTGGGTCTGAGTTTGCCTTCTCAATTTCCAGATTGTTGCTGATGCGGCTCAGGAAGACAGCAGGTGGTGGCACACGTAGATTAATAGATATCATCCACATGGGACACCTGGCTTGTGTTCCAGTTGTTGATTTTGGTCTGACCCAGCCCTGAATACTGCAGACATTGGGATACCAAAACTACAGTATATTTATGGCAACTGAGAACAATACTTGAGATAAGACATATAAAATGTATTTTTAACTCACTTATGCTATATAATGAGTATTTTTATTAACTTTAGAATTAGGTGGGGAAATCCGTATATATGTCCCTTCATTCATTATTGTATTTTTTAAATTAATATTCTAGCGACAAATAAATATTTAATTATGATGTTATGATATGGGGATGGTTAAATAAGGCTAATTAAAACATTCATCATTTCAAATAACAGTTTCTTGTTGAGACATGTGAAATGTATTTTACCATTGTGAACTTGCAAATCCTTAGAACGAGTTATTAAGATTATACCATAGATCTCAGATTCTAATCCTCTCATCATTATTGAAACTTTATTCACTTTCACCTAATAAATAAATTAACTTTGTTAGTGTAGCAGTCCCAAAAATGCAGCAGATAAGAAGCAGAAAGAGATAGTCCACGAGATATCAAGAAGTATGGATTGTATGGGCCTGGCCGAGTGGCCTAGCGGCTAAAGTCCTCGCCTTGAACGCACCAGGATCCCATATGGACGCTGGTTCTAATCCCGGCAGCTCCACTTCCCATCCAGCACCCTGCTCGTGGCCTAGGAAAGACGGCCCAAGGCTTTGGGACCCTGCAACTGCGTGTGAGACCTGGAAGAGGTTCCTGGTTCCTGGCTTTGGATCGGCACAGCACCGGTCGTTGCGGCTCACTTGGGGAGTGAATCAACAGATGGAAGATCTTCCTCTCTGTCTCTCCTCCTCTCTGTGTATCTGACTTTGTAATAAAAAAAAAAAAACTCTTTAAAAAAAGAAGTATGGATTGTGACAATTACAAATTGAGATTTGAGTAGGGATATTAAGAGATTGGCTTGAACTGGAGAATAAAGAAATAAGATGGGAGATCTATGAATATCTTCTATTTAAGGATGTATTTTGGAGACAGATAGTTGGAGACATTAACAGTACAGATATTGGATAAGAGAAAACCTTATTCTCGGGTGCTGACAGTAATTCAAAAGCAAAGCAGTAAGTGTTCAAACAAAACCAGCAACAAGTAATTAATCCCAACTAAGCATTATTCCTTTATGAACACAGTAATGTGCAAAGGTTTATTATCATGTACAATCTGGGAGTCAGGCCATACATCATGTACATACTGGTTTACCTCATTGGGCTAATCATTTTATGTTAAAATTCTTTGAGTACTGGAACACAAAATGTATGTACATAACATATCCTTTCCCTGTGTCTTGCATTCTATGCATATGGATGATTCTAATCAGTTACATTTTTTCTACATGTCATAGGAACAACAAATAGTATTGCGTTCTATGGCTAAGCAAACTGGAGCATCAAAGTAATTCTAATGTATTGGCAGTTCAGTACTTTTTTCCCTTTGCAATTTGCCTTTCCTGAAGGACATATGTTTATATGATCTCATTCTTGTGCCTCATGGCAAAAGAAAGTGCTAATAAAACAAAACCACATGTAATATTTTTTCTCTTATTTGAAAATACTTTACTTGAGGCTGTGCTGACATGTTGGAATTTGCTTTATTTAAAATACAGTATTATGCTTCAAAATAAGTTCAAAGCCTAAATTCTTATACCAAATATTCTATCATGTATATAGGTAATATAATTTTAATTGCTTTTACAATTTCATCTCCTGTTGCTGGCCATAGAAGTGTAATTCCTATGTTTATAAAAACACATAATTTGGATGTATAACTGGCATATATTCAAATATTGGTGTAACAGAAATGGTTTCTCATTAAATCCTGGAAGGAAATGTATTTTTATTTTTTTTCCACACAGGAAACTATAAGCAGTTATTATAGTTTTCCTACAGATTTATTTGTATGCATTTCGCAGATTTGTCTAGCTTGCCTCTTGGGCTAACATACTTACTCAAACATACATCTGTTCATACAAGCACATACATTTACACAGAGAATAGCTACTGATGATAGAAAATGTGCAAGATGAATTAAGATATATTCAACAGTGACTGTGTGAGGCTTATTATTGTTGGCATTTCTCTTAAGAAAAAACTATCCTTCCCAGAAAATAGGCAAATAATTAAGTGTAAGTAAAGAAAAGTTAATTTCCTTTTCTCCATTAATATCACATTTTCCTCTTACTGTAACATAGTACTGATATAATTGATTATCTCAAGTATTTTAAGTGTACAAGTACAATTCAGTGGTGTCAAATACATTCACATATTTTATGCTCATCACCACCATCCATCTCTATAACCATTTTAACTTTTTAAAACTGCACTAATGCATTCCCAGGAACCCTCTCTGCCAGTCCTGAAAGCCACTGCTCCATCTTCCATTTCTATGATGTTCACTACTCTACCTGCTCACATAATTGGAAGCAAATAATATTGAATTTTCCTAACTGCCTAATTTCACTTACCATAATGCCCCTGCAGTGTAAGTCATTATTCCTACCTTTTAAGGGCCAAACAGCTTGCAAGTATATATTCACATGTATTTCGTAAATTGTGGATGGAGGCATACAATACTTGAACACAAATACACCAATTGGGCATTTGGCTTACCCATTTTTGTAATGGAGCTGTTCTTGTTGCTAACGTTTAAGTTTTGTCTTTGTATGTGAGTTTGGATCTTTTACCTGATATTTCTTCCATTCTGTGAGTTTTTTTCAAACGCTACTGCTGCTGTGTTTTGATGCATAGTTTTTGTCATGAAGTTCAGTTTATCAGTTTTTCCCTTTTTTGTGTAAGTGCATTTGATATCAGTCAAATAATCATTGTCAAATTCAACGTTGCACAAACTTGCTCCATGTTTTCTTGTTAAGGCTTGGTTTTAGCACTGATATGTAATCTCTTTATCAGCTATGGATTAAATTTGTAAATAGCAGGTAAGAATCCAGTTACATTATTTTATATATAGCTATTCAACTTTCCTAGCATTTTAGCTTTGAAACATTGTCTTTGCTCCAACTGCACAGTTTTGACACTCATGTCAAAGATCAGTTGATCATACATATTGGAGATCTCTATTCTATCCCTTTTTTCTGTTTTAATGGCGATACTATATTAATTTGATATCCGTGACTTTTCATTGAGTTTGGATCAGAAGAATGATCCTTCCTGCTTTGTGCCTTTTAAAGATTGTCTTTGTCAGTTGGAGTATAGAGCAGAAACCCATACAAAATTTAGGATACATTTCTGCTTTCGTTCCTTTAAGATTTAATTATTGGGCCTGGCGGCATAGCCTAGCAGCTAAAGTCCTCGCCTTGAACGCACCAGGATCCCATATGGGCGCCGGTTCTAATCCCGGCAGCTCCACTTCCCATCCAGCTCCCTGCTGGTGGCCTGGGAAAGCAGTCAAGGACGGCCCAAAGCCTTGGGACCCTGCACCTGCGTGGGAGACCCGGAAGAGGTTCCTGGTTCCCGGCTTCGGATTGGCGCAGCACCGGTCGTTGCGGCTCACTTGGGGAGTGAATCATCGGACGGAAGTTCTTTCTCTCTGTCTCTCCTCCTCTCTGTGTATCTGACTTTGTAACAAAAATAAATAAATCATTAAAAAGAAAGATTTAATTATTTATTATTTGAAACGCAGGGTTGCAGAGGTGGCGAGAGAGGGACAATGGCGTTGGGACTGGGGGGAAGCTGATGATCTACCATGTGCTAATTCACTCTCCATCCAAGTACTGGGGCCATCTCCCACTGCTTTTCCCAGATGCATTAGCAGGGACGTGCATCCAAAGAGAAATTATCAGATTTCAGACTGGTATACACATTGGCTCCTGGCTCACAAGCAACAGGTTTAAACTGCTGTGCCGTATCACAGATCCATGGTAATTTTTTTTTCCTAAAAAAGTCATTGGGATTTTGAAATGATTTTTCACTACATATGTAGATTACTTTGGGAAATATTATTGCTTCAGTGACATTATGTTATGCTATGCACGATGTTTTCATTTATAAGTGTCTTTAATTTCTCTAGGTACTATTTTGTAATTCTATTATGCAGACATTTCATTGTGGTTTTCAATGATGAGTATTTTATTTCTTTCCTATTAATTGTAAACAGGCTTGACCAAAAGAAATCTTCACAATGACACATGATAATCAACCTCTCTTCAATTGAACATAAGGAAAAGATTCTTAAATGTGCACATAAAAAAAAATCAACTGACATATAAAGGAATGCCAATTAAACTCACAGGAGATCTGTCACAGCAGACTCTACAGGCAAGAAGAGAATGGAATGACATATTTCAGATTCTAAAACAAAAAATTGTCAGCCCTAGATAACTTACCCAGCAAAACTCTCCTTTGTCTTTGAAAATGAAATAAAATTTTTCCACAGTAAAAACAAATTAAACAAATATGCCTCTTCCAAACCTGCCCTGCAAATGATACTTCAAGATGTTCTCTGAACAGAGAAAAGAAATAACACCCTCCAAAACCAAAGGCAAATGTGAAGAACACCGCAGGAAAATAACAACAGAAGACTAATTCAATGAATAACCATTGCTAAAATGACAGGACCAAATTACCACCCATCCATATTTAACCCTGAATGTAAATGGCCTAGATTAGTGAAAAAACAAAACCCATTTTTTTGGTTGCCTACAGGAGACATAGTTCTGCAACAAAGATAAGCAGAAACTATATCTCACGGGTTTTGATGTTTTTTAGTACTTTCATCTCTTCCAAACACTTTCTTCTCATTAAATTTTTCAATAACTCATAGACCCTATGGTAATATCATTTTGTTCCAGAAGGTTCTTGATTTTCTTTTTTATTTCTTCAATGACACATTAATCATTCAGTAGCATGTTATTTAACTTCATGGTGTTGTTAATTTTTTTTCTTCCTATTGTTGATTATGTTTTGTGGCTTTTCATGTAAACGAATGTATAGTAATTGTGTCATGGAGACTTTCATATCTAGTAGCGTGTTATTTAATTTTCATGGCATTGTAAATTTCTATTTTTCTTCGTGTTGTTGATTTTGTATTGTGGCTTTTCATTTAAGGGGAAATATAGTGACTGTATAATGGAGACGATCATATCCAGATGTAAGGATATAATGTAGTATGCATCTCTACTTCCAAATAAAGATGGACTCCCAATGAAACTGTTTACTGTATCTTGACAATAGAGTTCTGTTCTCTCTACCATTGTCCATGCCTGCAGTGATGGACATATGACTGTGTATGAAGAACTATACCATAGTAATGATATAGGGAACTAGGGGGGGGATAGGGAGGGGATAAGGGAAATCCCAAGGTCTATGGAACTGTATCATATAATGATAATAATAAAAAGAAGTAAAATAAAAAAGTAAATGGAATTGCTTTTGTTAATAATGTTTGAGATGTTCCTTGGTGTAGACAAATACAACTGACTTTTTGTGTTGGGTGTATAATCCTCATTTCCGGGATTTGTTTTGAATTTTAAATAGGTTATTTTAGATGTTTCAGGATTTTGTACACATAAAATTACATCTTCTGTGAAAAGGTTTATTTTTATTTTTCCTTTCTAATTGTAATTTCTTTTTTCTTGTTTTTGGTTATAATTCTTTCGTGTATAACTGGCAGTACTGCAAAGTGGTGAAAATTAACATAAGTGTCTTATATCCTTTCAGAGTAAAATGTTTAGCCTTTAATTATTGCTTATGATATTTGTTCTGGGTTTTTTTCTTATTTGGCTCTTACTAGATCAAGGATGGTTCCTCTAACTCCTAGTTTTTTGAGCAATTTCATCACATAACGGTGTTGATTTTTTTTTCAAATGCTTTTGTTTTCACATTTGTTAGGATGGTCTTCTGTGTCTTTTTTCCTTTTCATGTGATAATGTGCACACTGACTTTATTGATCTTCATATACTGCTCTATCCTTACATTCAAGGAATAAATTCCACTTGATCATAACATATAATCATTTTACTATTTTGCTGAATTTGGTTTGCTAATATTTTTAATGGTTTTTATCTGAATTTAATAAGGAGTACTGGATTGATGATAATTTTTCTTCAATTATTTGATAATAATTTATGACTTGCATTCTTTATTCCTTCTTTCATTTCTCTTTTTTCTTAATTGCAGTTGATTTTTTATTGTTGTTTATAGTGAAACATTGGAATTACTGTTTTATTTATGATAGTATTTACATTTTAGAATTCCATGCTGTGGCAATAATTTATTACATAGTATATTAACCTCAATAACATACAAAAAATGGGACAGTAACAATCATTTCTATACCACTTTATTTTGATGCTGATATTACAAATTCTTTTTAAACATCATGCAGCTGAAGTAATTATATATGAGAAACAATTGTTTTTTAAGCTCTCAGCTTAGGGAGAAAGCCAAATGTGGAGTTATAGAGCAGGACTGCAATCATACTAGCTCTTAACCTAATAGCTATTTTAGTGACTTAAGTCATGTAGACAGTAAAAAGTTGCTACAAGCCATAGTTACACTTAAGATATGCTATGTATTCTTTTTTTTTGGTATTTATTTGAGAAGCAAAGAAGCAGAAAAAGATGGCTAGGCAAAGAGAAGAGTTGTCATTTGTTGCTTCACTCCTGAAATACACCTGTCAGCTGCAGTTGGCAGGGCCTAAAGCCAGGAGCCAAGAACTCAGCACAGATATTCAAGATGGTTGGCAGAAACTCAAGTAGTCGAACTTTTTCCTGGGGTGGCATGTCAAACCCAATTGCCCAGAAGTGATATTTGGGGTGTCACCTGGTGTTTTAACATAAGCACAAAATGTATTCTTTAATTTTTTTTTCATATTGTCTTAAATTGCTATTTAATGTCCTTCAATTTCACCCTGTAAACAGGAGCACTGGTAACAAAATTCATTACCCTTTTTTCATCTGAGAAGTCTTAATTTCTTCCTCAGTTTTGAAGGAATATGCAGCTAGTTATAAGATTTTTGTTTGATAATTTTTCATCCACCGCTAGAAAGTTAGTGCTTTGCTTCATTTCTCAGCAATGCTGTTTTTAATACTTTTGATCGTAACAGTCCAATCAAATTGCACATATTTATTTGGAACACTTTAATATCTCAACACCTATATTTTAAAATGTTCAAATCAAGTGAATATATCTATTTTCCCAATCATTTATCCTTTACTTTTTGTCAGAACATTAAAAATCCCTTCTTTTGGGGCCCAGCTCGGTGGCTTAGCAACTTAAGTCTTTGCCTTGAATGAGCCAGGATCCCATTTGGGAGCTGGTTCTAATCGCATTGGCCTTGCTTCCCATCCAGCTCCCTGCTTGTGGCCTGGGAAAGCAGTTGAGGACGGCCCAAAGCCTTGGGACCCAGAACGCGCATGGGAGAACCAGCAGAGTATCCGGGCTCCTGGCATCGGAGTGGTGCAGCTCCAACTGTTGTAGCCATTTGAGGAGTGAATCATTGGATGGAAGATCTTCTCTGCCTCTCCTCCTATCTGTGTATCTACCTTTCCAATAAAAACAACTAAAGTTAAAAAACCCTTCCTTCATCTTTAACATTTATATATATGTATATACATGTGCAAATATTTATATATATATATATGTGCAAATATTGTAGAAAGGCGAATTCTATAATATTGTCTCTGAAGCAAGAAGCTGAAGGTCAAGACAAGGCATTGTCTTCAGGGAAGCAGAATTTATTTGCATGTGTGGAAAATGTACACAGGAGTAAATAAAGGCGCTCACCCAAAACCTGCACTCAGTAAAGTCCAGCTCCATTCTTTTATATGATTTGTGATAGCACTGACTTGAATATTCATAAGGGGAATATTTCAAGTGGAATTTGAGCAATTCCCATTTATTTGCCTTTATTTGGAAATCTTGGATGTGCCAGGGCACCAGATTCACAAAAGGAGTAGGTACAGCAGTCAAGATAATTTTATATGATGAACAATAGTGTTTAAAGGTACTCAACAAGCAGTCATGGCAGTTAATATCAGCTGGTGCAAGTTTAGAGTGACTAAACAACAGAAGGTACAGATTCCTGTGACATGAATGTTGAGGGTTTGGGAATGAGTACAGATCTCAGTGGGACAGGTAGGGATGAAAGGCAAGTGAAACGTAAGTCAGAACTGTTTATGCCAACTCCTTTTAAGCTACCTCTCTGCTTATATCACAAGCACTCTATTTATTTCACAAACTTTAAACTTCATTATCTTTTGCCTTTTAGATAACAGTAGATCTAATTTGGTTGATTTTGATTTGTAAAAGGTACATTTAATTGAAATGATTTTCATTTGTGTTTTGCTGAAGACTGGTACTGGTGATCTTTCCCCATGTGCCTATTGGTCATTTGTGTGCATTCTTTTGAGATTTTTGTTTAAATCTATTGCCATTTTTTCAAAATTCATTGTTTCTTGTTGTTGAGTAGGTTTTTTTTTTAGTTCTCTATGTATTCTGATATGAACATTCAGATGTACATATGAGAAATATTTTTCCCATTCTATAAGTTGTCTCATTCATTCTTTTCTTGTTTACTTTTCTGTGTAGAAAAAAGAAATGGATGAAACTAAAGGTTATTATCTAAAGTGGAACAAGGTACCACATGCTATTAGTCATCTGTGGAATATAAAATAGCTAATCTTATAGAAGATATAAGTATGAGGGTTGTCACAAAGGAAAGATTGGGAAAATGTTACCCAACAGTTAGCTATAGCTAGACACGAACAAAACTGTTCTGGCTTTCTATTGCATAGAAAGGTGGATATCAACAATATAAAATCTATCTCAAAATAAAAATTGCTTGTGCAAGTACAGAGTACAGAGCAAGCTAATACTCGGTGTGAGATGGTGATGTCCCATAGAGTTGGTGGTTTGAGACCTGGCTGCTCCACTTCTGATTCAACTCCCTGCTTATGGCCTGGTAAGGCACTGGATGATATCCCAGGTTGTTCAGCCCCTGCAAACACAGAGGGATCCATGGTGAGCTCCTGGTTTCTGGCTTTGGACAGGCTCAGCTCTTGCCACCTTTGTCATTTAGGGAGTAGACAAGCTCTCTTTCTCTCCCCCTCTATCTCTTAGAGATTAGATAATAAACCTTTAAAAAAAAGGCTCCCAAAACCATGTCAAGATTTTTTATAACTAATATGAATTATTTTATGAAAGGTATATTAATCAGGAAGAAAAGTACTATTCTGTTTGAACTGAGTATACCATGTCTGTTTTGTTGTTGTTGTTGTTTGTTCGTTTAGTTTAGTAGTTTAATACCTTAGAAAAAGAGAGGCTCTGAAATTTTAGGGTATAGTTGTAAGCAGCTCAACATTTGCTAAGGGAATTGGGACTATTTAGCATGAAGCAGAGAATACTTAACAGGTTATAAAAATTGTTTGCAAACATTTGGAATACTGTAAGATATAGAGGAGTGTTCAGATTTTGTTTATCTCCAGAGGGCACAAATCAGACCATACCAATAACGAAATTTTTGAAGAGTCAATTTTCAGCTCTGTTAAAAGAATTTGCCAGGAATTAGAACTGTTGACTAGTATAATGAGCTGCTTCAAAAACTAGGAATGCCATATGTTTGAGATGTCTATCTTTCAGGCATAGAATTTATTTCTCCCTTGGCAGGAGATGCTGAATATTTAAAATTCTTCACCACTTCCAGATTCCACGTATTCATTATATCATTATAAGACACAAAGCAATATGGTTGGATGAGTTACAAATGTACTGATGTGATTAAAGTGAGCATTAGAATGCTTAAGCCATTCAAAGTCATGGTTCCATCAGTGATCGTAGGAGAATAAGCATAATTGTCACAGAACTGTCTATTCTCTAACCTCAAGCAGAGTGGCTAGCATGCTGGAACCACATTCTTTATCTCCTTCTCTGGCAGAGAAAAATCACTCTTTGCGAGTATTTCACAAGTTTTCTTTGTGGGTTATTAAACCTCTGTCTCTTCTCATCTGTCACAGCGATGCTACAAACACAAATGTTGCATTTGTCAAACCTCTGAGAGCTCCTTTTCATTGTTTATCTTGCTCTTTTTTTTTGGAGAATATTCACACTATTTTGGCGGGAAAACCTTGTATTCTAATCATCCAGTTGCTGTAGCAGAAATCACAGTTGAAGGTTGCTACCTTAGCGTTTGTATACTGCTTTGAAGAAGCAACAGCTTCTATGTATTATTTTGCACTTTTTTCTAAATCGACAAAATTGTGTATAAGATTTGGTAAGTTTTTAAAAAATGCCATTCACAAAGGATGGCACATTGGCATAACAGGATAAGCTTCTGCCTGTGCCACTGGCAGCCCATATGAAAGACCAATCCGGTCCCAGCTGCTCCAATCCAGAGCTCTCTCTCTCTCCTCTCTCTCTCTCTCTCTCGCTCTCTTTCCCTCTGTGCTAATGGCCTGGAAAAGCAGCAGAGGATGGCCCAAGGCCTTGCATGCACCTAAGAGACCCAGAAGAATATTCTGACTTTGGCTTCACACCATCCCAACTCTGACCGTTGTGGCCATTTGGGGAATTCACCTGCAGATGAAAAATTCTCTCTCTCTCTCTCTTTAAAGTAAAATTTTAAAAAATAAGATTCAATTTTTTTCATAGCTCCCTTTTCTCTCCCAGCATTCAATAAAGAATTTCATATTACATTTGGTTTTTATTTTTGTTTAGTCTCCTTTTTGTAATAATTATTCATTATTTTCGTGATCTTGACACTTTTGAATTGTAGTAGGAAATACTATTATCATTACACAACATTCAAGGCAGGATACTTTACAAAGAAAATACAGGAGACTTTTTGGTTCATCACTTTGGAGGTTCACAATCCAAAATTTGGCAGATCTCTTGGTTCAGCAACAAATTGGCATTTTCGAGTAGAGTACCAAGATGTCACAGCATCGCAAAGCCAAAGATAAGAAGTCTACTTGTCTGTATATATTTCTCTTTCCCTGCCTCCAGATCCTTTCTTTTTATAAAGTCACCAGGATTTAATCATGGGAACCCTAGTCTAACGACTAAATCTAAAAAGCCAAATATGAAAACTGAATCGAATTTCTACCCTCTTAATACCACAAATTTATGACTTTGGGGTTTGAATTCCTGCATGAGTTCAGAGTGTCTTTGAAATAATGATAGTTTGAATTTTTATTTTATTTTCCTAAATCTCTCTCAACCAGTGTGTACCTTTGATGCTTATTATATTTTTGAAAGGAATATGGACTATATATAATGCTTTTCCCTTGGATCAGGGAAAACTAAGGCACCAGGAAGCAGGCCAAAGATCAGAAGAAAGGCCAAATGGCTCAGTGTCCACACAAATATTTGTTGTAAGCCAGATAGCATCCTGATGACTTCTACCAATTTAGCAGGAAAAGGCAGAGGTTCCAAAAGATCACATTTCAGGAACCATTTTGAAAGAGTTTGACAAGGGATCCATAATAATGCCATGAATGATTTGCTTGAATCAGGTTTTTAAAATTTAATGTGTTTGTATCTTTATGTCTAAGGCTCTGGGACACTGTACCCACATGGGAAACCCGGAAGGAGCTACTGGCTCCTGGCTTCACATCAGCTCAGCTACGACCATTGCAGCTGTTTGGGGAGTGAACCAGTAGAGGGAAAATTCTTCTCTTTGTATATCCTTTTCTATTTGTAAATCTGCCTATTCAATGAAAGTGAATATATCTGAAAAAGGAAGAAAAAAGGAGGAGTTTGTTAAGAAGTTGGCATATGGTTCAATTGGTTAATCTTTGGTCTACAAGTGCTGACATCCCATATGAGTGTTGGTTAATGTCTTAGCTGCTTCACTTCCCATTTAGCTCCCTGGCCTGGGAAAGCAGCGAGGGGCTAGTCCAAAACCTCGAGACCATGGACTCACATGGGAAACCCAAGAAGCAGCTGTCTCCTTGTTCTTGGGTTTGGATTGGCTCAACTTTAATCTTTACCATGATTTGGAGAGTGAACCAGTGGATGGAAGATTTTGTTCTCTCTGTTTCCAACAAAAATAAGTAAATCTTAGAAAGAGAGAGAGAGACAGACAGACAGACAAATGGGGTATTATGTGATGACTAAGAGAACAATTAAGCAATGAAATATAAATAAAGTAACTATATGCACTGAAAGCCAGGGTAATCAGTTTAATAAAATAAATGCTAATTCATCTAAAGGAAGGCATTAGCCCTAACATAACAATAATGAAGATTTAAGTATCACACTCATAGCAATGCATAGATGAGTTAAGCAAAAACGTAATTAAAAATCAACAGAATTAATCTGTGTACCAAATGGACCCCATTGAGAGCTACACAATATTTGATCCCACATCTACAGAATATAGATTCTTTTCACTGGTGCAAAGAAAATTCTCTAGAATAGGCCATGCATAGGCCATGAGATAATTATCAAAGGAAAAAAATAAAAGAAAACATATTAGGTATCTTATCTGATCACAATGAATTAACATGGACATTAACAAAAAAACAATCTGGATAATATACAAACACCTGGAAACCAACTGGCATACTCCTGAGTGGCAGTAGATCATAGAAGAAATCAGAGGGGGGAATCAAAAATTCCATTGAAATGAGTGAAAATAAAAATACGAAACAGCAAAACATTTATGATATAACAAAATAGCACTAACTGAAAATTTTATAACAGTAAATGCTGGCATTAAAAAACATACCAAACAAAACAAACAAACAAAAAAAACCTGGTAGCTATCAATAAACCTGAAAGATCTAGTAATTCACCTCAGAGATTCAGAAAATAAGGAATAATCCAAACCAAAAGAACTAAGAGGAAAGAAATAATAAATACAGAGAAGATACAAAATAGGATTAAAGAAAAAGATACAAAAGATCAATTCAATGAAGAGTTAGTTTTTTATTTTTTTCTGAAAAATAAAGCCCAAACTAGTAAGAAACCGGGAAAACTGAAATTAACAAAGTCATAAATGAAAAATTACTTATTGCTGATACCACCAAAATATGAAGATTAACTAGAAAAAACTACAAATACCTATATACCAAAAATTGGGAGGTCTTAAAAAATGGATAGTTTATGGACACATATAGTTTACAAAAATTGAATCAGAAAGATAAAGAGATTCTTAATAGGCCAATAAAAAGATTGAGATTAATCAGCAATGAAGCTCTTCCCAGGAAAGAAAAGCCCACAATTTGAGGACTTTATAGTTGAATTCCAACTATTTTTAAATAAAGATATATTCCAACTTTCTGTATTGTGAAGTGTATTGAGAAATGAATGCATACCTGTGCTAAAGCTGTATAGATCTATGCATATAAATGAGTGTATGTGAAATCTTACGAAAATGTAGTCCAGTTAGTAATATTGTATATACTATTATAAATGTCCTGAATTTGAAATTGAAAGACTGTATGGCAGGTGGAAACTGGGTGAAGGGTACATGGAGCCCTGTACTATTATTCAACCTCACCTTAGTATATATTTACAAAAAATAAAATTATAAGTTCTAAAACATATTCAAAATAATTGAAACAGAAAACAATCTTCATTTTATGAGGGCAACATTACATTAATTAAGAAACAACAACAAAAACAATAGCCCCACACCCCAAAAAGAATGATACAGAAATGCTCTATAAAATCCTGGTTATAAAAGCAAACAACATATAAAAATAATCATCTACACAAAGTAAAATTTATGTCAGACAAATAGGATCGCTCATAACACACAAACCAGTAAGTATGAAACGTCACATCAACGAAGGAAAGCACATAAAAACACATTATTATCTCAATTTAGGTGTAGAAGGATTCTAACAAATACAGCCTGATCTACAACAATAGATTTTTTTTAAAAGTGTCATAGAAGTAACATACCTCATCACGTTCAGAGCAATATATGATAAACCCGCAGTCGGCTTCATCTTGAATTGGGAAGGGCAGGAGGCATTTACACTAAGATCCGAAAGCAGAGTAGAATGTTTACTGTCATCAATATTTTCCAGCACAGTTTAAAAGTTTTAGCCAGAGCTAATGGAAAGAATAAGAAAACAGGGATACAAATTAGAAAGGAGGAACCTGAATTACCTCTGTTTGCAGATGATAAGATCCTGTACTTGGAAAACCAAGACTCTACTAAGAGACTGTTGAAACTCAAAAGAGAATATGGTAAAGTTTCAAGAACTAAAATCAACAAACACAAATCAGTAATATTCTTTTTCTCCCCTATTTACTTTTATTGAAAAGGTAGATATACCGAGAGAAGGACTCTTGGCTTGTACGCTGATTCACTCGCCAAGTGGTCACAATGACCAGAGCTGAGATGATCTGAACACAAAAGCCAGGAACTTCTTTTCCATCTTCCATGTGGCTGCAGAGTACCAAAGCTTTGGGCTGTCCTCTAATGCTTTCCCAGGCCACAAACAGGGAGCTGGACAAGAAGTGGAGCATCTGGAACAAAGCAGCACCCATAAGGGATCCCTTAGCATGTAAGGTGAGGACTTCAGCCACTAGGCTCCATGCTAAGCCTATTATTAACATTCTTATAAACAAACAATACATTGGGTTAAAAGAACTTGAAGCATCAAACTCATTTACAATAACTACCAAAAAGTTAGAGATATGCTTAAGCAAAGATGTGAAAAATCTGTACAAAATATGAATTATTAGTAAAATAAGGGAAGATGCACAAAAATGAAGATATCTTCCATGTTCATGGTACATAAGAGTTATTCTTAAAATAATCAAACTACCAAAAATTTAGAGATTCAGTAAAAACACAACCATATTACCAAGAATATTCTTTACACTTCAAGAAAAAAATTTTAAAATTTGCAGGGAATTACCAAAGAGCCCAAACAGGCAAAGCAAAAATAAACTTCAAAACACCCCTAGCTCACACCCTATAAAACGTCACAACGGTTAAAGAATCTAAACCTGAGTTTAAAACCAGAAAATTGCTTAAAGAAACAAAGAGGAAAGGCTTTGAGACTTTGGTATATGGAGCTACTTTTTCAGACCTGAGAAGCACAAGCCACAACAGCAAACATTGAAAAAAAAAAAAAAAAAAGGAATTGTTTAGAGTTAAGAGCTCCTACACAGAGAAGGAAATATTCAATTTATATGCTGCAAACCTCTTGAATAAGCGGAAGGACAATATGCAGGATGAGAGAACATGTTTACAAATCATGCATAATAATGAATTAACCAGAATATACAAAATCATCAACAAACCCAACTGCAACAAAAGGAACAATGATTAAAAAAAAATAGACAAAGGTGTTATTCCAGGAAAGGAATGCAAATTGTAAACAGGCCCTCAGAACAAATTCTCAAAATTCCCAACTATAACACAAATGCAAATTCAGACCAAAATAAGGTTTCAGCTCTCTCCTATAAGAATGACTATTATCCAAAAATCAGCAAATAACAAATGTTGACAAGCATATGGGGAAAAAATAGTACTCTAATATACAGTTGACAGCAATGTAAACTGGTAAAAGAATTGTGTCCTACATTATGGAAATTTCCTAGAAAACTAAAACCAGGTCAACCAAATGATCTAGCTATTGTATTCCTTTGAATATGTCAAAAGAAAATTAAAGCAGCATAGAAATATTTACCTGCATTTCCATGTTTATAGTACCTCAATTCAAAATACCTAAGATATAGAATCAAGCTAGATGCTTATTAATTGGTGAATGGATAAAGAAAATTAATTATGTGTGGTGTATATATATATATGAATGTGATATATATATGAATTATATATACTTGTATATATAATGATTATATGCATATGAGTAAACACATAGTCATTGTATATGTAATTAAATATTACCTTTTAAAAATGAAATGTAGACATTAAAAACAAAATAGATGCAACTGGAGATAAGTGAAATAATAAATCCAAAACGGCAAATAACACATGTTTTCTCTTATTTAACATACAGAGGATACAAGTTGTATGGATGACAGATCATTTGATACATATTTACAGATATTGCTTCAGTGACTCATTCTATGTCAATGACATGATATTATTTTTCATATGTTATAAGAAAAGCAGGGGGGTACTGAAGTCCTTGTGATAGTTTGTCCTAGTAATACTTTGTCCATAGTATGAGTTTTGATTATGATGGTAATCGCTTAAAAAAAAAAGAACTGTACACCTAACATGTTCACTGCAGTTTAAAGAAAGATTTATAAAGTAGAAGCTACTCATCTGGTCTCACTGATGAATAAATAAATAAATAAATAAATAAATAAATGAATTCTGTACTTCTTGAACTATTGAAAGCAATGCAAGGAAGTTTCAACACATCACAAATCAATACTTTCATACACCACATTAACCAATTAAAGAATATAAACCAGGTGATCATCTCAGTAGATGCAGAGAAAGTATTTTATACAACTAAACCTCCTTTGTGATATATTAAAAAAAATATTACACAAATTGGACACAGAAGGAATATTGTTCAACATAATCAATATAATATCTGACAATCTCACAGCAAGCATCACATTGCATGGGGAAATGTTGGAAGCATTTCCACTAAGATCACAAACCAAACAAGTATGTCCAGTGCCATCATTGGTGTTCAATATAGCTCTAGCTATTTTAATCAGAGCCCTTAGGCAAGAACAAGAAATCAAAGGACTGTAAACTGAAAAGGTAGAAGTCACATAATCTCTATTTACAACGGCATGATTGCATGTATAGAAAGACTATACTGGAAAACTCTTGAGCTCAGTAAATAAAATCAACACACAAAACTCAACAGTGTTTGTATACACAGATATTGTCATGGCTGAGGAAGCACTTGTAAAATCAGTACTATTCACTATAGGTACAAATAATTTAAATACATTGGAGTAAATTTAACCAAGCATGCAAAAGTCTCAACAATGAAAATTACGAGTAGTTAAATAAAGAAATAGACTATGGTACTGAAAAAAAAAAGAAAATCTTTTGTATTCTTCTCCTGGAAGAATTACTATAAACAAAAAGTCTGTTTTACCCAAAGCAATTTATTGATTCATTGCAGACCAATCAAAATACCAAGAATATTCTACTCAGATCTAGAAAAAAATGACTACAAAATCATAGGTAGTTCATGTGGAATTCATATGGAAGTAGTAGACCCAGGATATTTATGGCATTCTAAACAACAAAGCGCAAAGCCGAAGACTTCACAATATCAAGTTTATGTTACAGTATAGGGAAGTTACAATCAAACTGGCACAAAAACAGGTATATAGAGAATGAAAAAGAATAAAACCCAAGAGGCAAGATGGCGACATAAGGTACAGACAACGTTTGATATGAGAGACTCTTTGGACAGGGTGAAGTACTAGAAGTAGACTGTAGGGAAACAATAGGGCTCAGGCAGTAAGCAGGTATACCTGGAGACCACCTGGACACAGCGAAGCACAGTGGTGGCAGAACAGTGTTGCAGTGGAGAGAAAAGCCTACCAGAGTTTGGCAAGCAGCAATTCAGACTCCGGCGATCCGACTCCTGTGATCCAGGCTCCAGAGCCAGCCAGACGTGCAGCGGTGGCCTCTGCTTGGCTCTTGAGGCAGCCAGGTGGGAGCTTGGGGCCACGCAGGGAGCTCAGGAGGCAAATGCGGTCTGAGACCTGCCAATTATCTGATATAAGAATGGCTGCACTTGTATGTCTTTCCTTACCATTCGCTTGGAATATCTTTTTACATCCTTCCCAATTATGGAAATGTATATAGCAATGGAGCAGACAATGGGATGCTGGACTGTCTTTGTCTGTACCAACAATGTTTGGGGTACACTTAAGTAAGAGACTGATGGAATTATGATTCCTTATGAAGGACTATCCCCTTGTAGAAAACTGGGGAAAATCTGTCTGGGGGGGGGGGGGGGGAGTTTGGGAGAGGAATTCCAGTCTATATGAAATTGTACCACATAATTCAAAAATTCAAAATAATAATAATAATAAAGAATACAACCCAAAGAAACTAATCCATACAGCTACAGCCAATGCATCTTTGACAAACTAATATCAGTCCCCAGAGAAAGGATATGTCTTCAACAAGTAATGTTGGAAAGCATACTTGCAGAATTATCAAACAAGACCACTATCTTACACTTCATGCAAAATTCACTCAGTATGGATCATTACTCTAAATCTACATGTTGATTCCACTAAATTACTAGGAAGAAATGTTGCAAGCAAGAAAAATTAAAATAGATTAAAAATGAACTACAGGAAAATTTAATCTAAAAAATTAGTTACCTCTGTGGAAATAAACCAAAGTTAGAAAAAAGTAATGGTGAAAACTCAAGCACTGGAAATTATACATTTAAACAGGAACTATTATTTATAATTGGTGAAATTATCTTATAAATGTATACATATTTATGCACTCATAAACAATTACAAAATTCTAGATTTGACTTAATTCCATTTAAATGGGCTTGCAGTAATATTTGAATAAAACTATTTCTTACCACATTTTTGTAAGTGCCAATAACTCAAATAGCCTCATATGCATGAAAGTTTGTAGCATGTGAATATAAGGGATACATGACACAGGTATAAAGAAATAAATTATTTGGGCCCAGCATGATAGCTTAGTGGTCAAATGCCTCACTTTTTATCCATTGGGATTCCATGTGGACACTGGTTCATGTCCCTGTGGCCCCACTTCCCATGTATTTCCCAGCTTGTGGCCTGGGAAAGCAGTAGAGGATGGTCCAAAGCCTTGGGACCCTGCCTCCATGTAGTATACCCTGAAGAAGCTCCTGGCTCATGTCTTTGGATCTACTCAACACAGGCTGTTGTGGCCACTTGGGGAGTGAATCCACAAATGGAAGATCTTGCTCTATGTCTCTCCTCCTCTGTGTATATATAACTTTCCTATAATAGATAAATAAATCTTCAGACAAAATTTTAAAAATAAATAAATTGCTGTTACATCTAACAAAATGGATCAATCTCAAGACTATGAATTAGTCAGAAACAAAACATGACATACTATATGAATCAATTATCAAGAGTTCTAAAATGATATAAATCTGATTAATAGATGCCTGAGGTGATAGAAATGCTATACATCTTGTTTGCATGGTAGTTTTATGAGTAAATGTATCTGCCAAAATCCATTGTACTGTATGTATTCTTGAGAATACATTTTATTCTATGTAAAACATAGCTTCATGAAAACTGATTTCAAAAAATGCCTTTTGTCATTAATCACCAATATAATATGGCAACTGTCAAGAGAACATTTGTTCTTATCATCATTAATAGTGGTTTTGTCCATATATATCATTGCCCGTTAACACATACCTGTTCTCATAGTTGTGAAAATAAACAATGTCAGAGCAGTGTAACTATGCCAACAAGTGCCAAAAAAATCAGTAAAGGGTTTATAAGAATAAACTGTTTTATTTCTTATGCTTCTATAAGTTGTAATCGTACTAAATTTAAAGTATATAAAGAAAGAATTTCATTTGTTAAAAGTTTCACATGTTCACTGCTGTTTCTTCATTTCTTGATAGAGTACACTTACAGCAATCCAACTCAAATGACAGGAAATTCAAAGGAAAAATTCTTTAAGAAATATTTATGGTATCATTAAAACTCCTTTAGATTTGCTGGAAACTGTTCAAAGATGATCTTACATTTGCTTTAAAGTCCAGCAGTATTTCTAAAAATCACCCCAGGTTAAATGCAAAATCTTGAATGATGTAAGTTACAATATTAAATGTGGGCTAATCCAACAAGTGGACAAGAACACTCTAGGAAGATTGTGTTTTGGGGCACCGATTAAATCTGCAAATAGGCTACCCATGTCACATTCCTTTTCTCAACCATGTTTGTGATTTATAAGATAAAGAATTTTATGTTGGCTTCAGAAAGACATTCGAGGATTTTCTCTATACTCCAATTACATTTTGTTAGAGGCTGGTCCAATTTTCTTGAAACCGGAGTCACTGAGAGGAAAATTATATTAGATGTAATTAATTATTTGGGGTGTAATCTTTGTTGTTCATTCATTCACTATGAAAGAATGGCAATAATAGTACAGTTTCAAATAGCTATGGTCTTGTATAATTTTAAGAGTGCTTTGCTCTTCTAAGCCTAACTAGGCTGTAAACATGTCCATCTCTGACGTTCTTTGTCCTGTAGAAGTAGTAGTTGCTGTCATTGTGTGTTGTGTTGTTGTTTTGTGTTTACATTTCAATAATGGAAGTTCCAGGGGAGAAAGTCTACTGAGAAACTCTTAACCCATGAAGCAAAGGAAGTGCTAATACACTTCCTAAGTCTACTGGAGAAGATTGTGTTTTCTATTACCTTATGATTAGCCAATGTTTAATAGCATGTTAAAATTGTATCATACTATTTATCTTGCTCATTTTGCCAACTTGAAATTAAAACAAAAAATCCCTAGTAGAAACCTTAGAGTTACCAGGCCAGTCAACATGATTATTCCTAACGTCCTCCAAATTAGAACGATATATAACTGTCTTACAGCTTTTTTCTCCTCTTTACAACTGTTCTGGATTCACTGAAGATATTTCTTTCCCCTTTGATGCTGTTTAGGATCTTCACAAAGTAAATCAAGGTGTTATGATTTTAAATAGTACTATCAAGAAGTTGTGGATCTGTTCTTGGCCAACAGCCTGCATGGTTTTCAATCACTTGATGTCGTATTATACTTAACAAACTGGCAGTTACATTGGTTAACTCTACTTTTATCAGTCCTTATCTCAAGTTAATGTAACCATTTAAACCACCTACAATGTTATTCTTAAACCTAAACATAATGAAACAATTACTGCAGCAGCGGAAAGGAGAGCTATCCCAGGTGCTGGGGAACCTCACCAAACCGCCCAAGTGGTTCCACTCCGAATTCCTCAAGAGTCCGAAGGCAGTCCGCCTGGAGGCTTGGTTGGTGGAAGCGATCTTTGGCCCGGGCGGAGAACACATCCCGCACGTCGAGTGTGTGTCCAACACCCTCCTGCATGTGAACCAATGGGACCCCGAAGGCGACGCTGAGATCTTGATATGTGGACGACCTTATTATCAGAAGGACGTATCCAAGCTCATTATGAACTTGGCCGACTATCACCGCCAGCTCCGGCTGCAAAGCTCCAAGAAGGCCGGAAGACCGCAGTCTCCTGTGGAAGTCCACGGGGTCGGGGCTCCGCCATCTCCCATCCACGTTGGCGAGGCCAGCACGCGGCAGTCCCAGACCAAGGTCGATGAGGCTGGGACACAAGGGCCTCCCCAGTCTGTCAGCCGCTTGATTACCAGGTTATGAAGACATCTGGGGCCAAGAACGTGAAGCTGGGGGAGAGGGAATGGGTGGTATTCCCCATCACATGCTTGTGAAAACGCGTTCAAGGAGCTCTAATAAAAAGTTGCATTGCCCGGGCAAAAAAAAAAAAAAAATTAGCTTACTTCCATTACAGTAAATGCTTAGCACACCTGAAATGCTTTTTGTCTTAAAAATGTAGCCAATCTTGCCACATTAATTTTATTTGTATTATTTTTATGCTGTCTAAACGGTGAGTTTCTAAGATTGAACAGTGATTTTGTCAGAAGTAATTCTGCCTTCAGAGCTAATCAACCACCTGAGAATTAAGGACTCAGAGTTTTAATTTCCTTTCTCTCGCTAAAATTTTGGGATAGTTACTAATTTTAGGTACATCAAACATGCCTTAAATAAAGTTAATAAAGTAGTAAGGATTTGTTGAAGTGGAACTAATGCATTTAATATCTTGAAATGATAAAATATTGCATGAGACTCTTCAGAGATAGGTCTATTACTCTACAGAGCCAAATTTCTAAATACATAAATTTGTTACTATATTTGAGCATGAATGTCTGACATCTGTTTATTTTGTTTCAGAAACCCACATATTTCAAAGTTTTATTTATTCACGAATAGGATAAGAGCAAGGAAAATTAAAGTAACATTTCTATTGTTCATATTGAAAACCTCTCTGAAGATTAGATAGTAAATGAAGCCTAAAATGAACAGTCAGCTTCAGCCCGGCAGGAGTGTTCCACAGAGGGTAGCAGAGTTTGAAACTAACACTTTCCCATTTGCTGGATCTCCACAGAGGTGTAAATTTCTAGGAATTCATGTGGACAGCTTAGATGGGAAGACCTGCAGAGTGAAAAAAAATTCTATGCTTCTGGCTCTTTGAAACGCATTCCCCTCCAACGCATCAGAAACTTTTTTTTTTAACAGTTTTTTGTAACTTGACAGAATGTATTTCATCGGGAGTATTACTATAGGTTCTAAACAAACCACTGTTCAACCAAATTTTTATTACAAATAATATTATTTCTTGTATTAGTCAGTCTTTAAAATGTTCAAATCCTGGAGTTGCAAAAACCTGTAGAAGCAGGCCATGGTGCAGATCCCAACCGGATACTGAAGGATATATGTCACGATAACTATACCGACAATTCATTCAACATGCATCCATGCCAGCTTCCTAATATATGTATTTTATGTGTAAACCTTATGTTTTTTTATTCTCACAAAGATTATTTGAGTTATTTTTATTATCATCTGTTATATGGCAATATAGAAGCTTAGAGAAATAAAGTAACTTAATTACGATAGTATAGCTAAATAGCAATGAACTTAGACAAAAACAATACTTTCTCTGAATTCATCCCAAGGAGACTATGAGTTTAGGAAAACAAATATTTTCAGTTTGGTGGGAGGGAGGGGTGGAATGTGGAGCTTTCTTTAGATTAAAACAGCATGCATCTATTGCAACATATCTTGCTGGAATCTGCATTACCCCTGCATTTACAGTTGCATGCAACTCCAGGAACTTGTACTTCTCTAAACGTGACTAAAGTCCGTTACTACACCTCCCTTGTTACCACTGTCTTTCTTCATTAAAGATGCCTTTGTAATATATATGTTACAGTGAAATGGAAGCCTGGATATACGATAGTTTTCGAAGTTATGATGACTCCAGTATTTTTTCACAGGAAGTCTAAAATTTCAGAATTGAACATTACATAGAATGGATCATTAATAATTTAAAGAGTGAAATATTATTCAGAGATAAAAATATATGTCAGCACACTTTTTTTCCAGAAGAAACTGACATTTAAAAGTTTTCTAGCTCTCTTTTCTACTCTTCTTGCAAACCTTTTCTATGGTCTCCAAGTTTCCTCCTCTTATTTCCACACCTTCCATTTATTTTTTTGTAGCCCCTTCATGTTATTCCCCATCCCTTCCTTGTTTTCTATTTCATCATTGAGTTTGTAAGCTCTGTGTCAAACTTTGCCATCTACACAGTGTGCTTGATTACTTTTTTGACAAACTCTTGTCTGCCTGTGGGTGCTTAATTTTCACTGGGGAAAATTTGAAAATTTATTATCTTCATGTCACCTTAAACAATTAATTGAAATGTCTAGAATGATCAGTAGAAGTGATATATGCTTGTTTGGTCAAATATTCTTATTGTAAATAAGTATGTCATTCCTCTTTCTACATAAAATCATATGACAGGACAAATAAAGATATTTTAGCTATGTAGAGAAGTTAGGTAAATGTGCTAAAGGTGAATAAAATGAAACATGGAACCGTGGGAATGATGAACGTGGTGATCGTAGAAGTCACTGGAGAAAATGCTTGGTTTCTAATGCAGTGAATGACAATTCTAGAGCGAGATGTGCAAACTTTCTTCTGTGAAAATCAGACAGTAATTAAATCCAGCTTTAATGGCCGTAATGACACAGGATGGGCCTGGGGACTCACTGAATCAATTCGTTTCTGATCTCCATTTTCAGTTCCATATAGGACGGGAGCAAGGGGTATCCAGACTCTAAACATCAACAGACTACCTGCTGTCCTAACCCGCTCACATGTCAGCATACCCCAATGCAACCGATATGTGATTTCCACGGAGTGTGTGCTCTTGAGAAAAACTGCTCTTTGTTCAGAAAACAAGCAACTCCCCTGTGCGAGACAAGACCCCCAGGTACAAGCCATAGTGCCCTCTGCTAAGGGGGAAATCATCATATATACTACAACCAGTGAAAGCACCTGTTCAGCTCCTTTTGGAGAACCAGTCACCAGAACCACTTCCTGTTCAAGAATGACATTCAATACATCATGTCTGAGTTGATATTGACCACTTGCCAATTTCTACTGGTGAATGAGTCAAAGAACTGGCTCACTAACCCATCCAACATCACAGAACCATAAGCTGGCTTGAATATATGTGTGAATGGGAGCCTAATGTTTTAAAGATGTTTCCTTAGCATAATTTCCTTCATTTCTATCCTATGTAGTTTTTTAAAGATTTATTTATTTTTATTACAAAGTCAGATATACAGAGAGGAGGAGAGACAGAGAGGAAGATCTTCCGTCCAATGATTCACTTCCCCAAGTGAGCCGGGAACCTGGAACCTCTTCCAGGTGTCCTATGCGGGTGCAGGGTCCCAAAGCATTGGGCTGTCCTCGGCTGCTTTCCCAGGCCACAAGCAAGGAGTTGGATGGAAAGTGGAGCTGCCGGGATTAGAACCGGTGCCCATATGGCATCCTGGCACGTTCAAGGCAAGGACTTTAGCCGCTAGGCCACGCTGCCAGGCCCCATCCTATGTAATTTTACCAGATTAACTAACTGGTTCCTGAACACAATGCATTTCCTAAGAACTGTCTGTGACTAACTTCTCCAGCTTTGCTCGAGGAAACCTTCCTCAACATCATGTGTCCACTTCTATTACATTCTTATCTTTACAAGTGAATTTATAAACAATCATGTCAGACTCATTTGAACTTCTATTTTGCAATTTTTGTTTTATTTGAAAGACAGAAAAAGAGGAAGAGAGTGAGGAAGAAATGAGACAGAGAGTGTACTGGTTTCCATTGACTTTATTAGCTCCCAAACAACTACAAAAGCCAATTATAAGTCTATCCTGATTTCCCTTGTGAATCATAGAGACTGAAATAATTGTGTAATTATCTACTGAATTGCAGTTTGCATACCCACATGATTGCAAGTGGAATACCCAGGATTTGAGACAGATACCCTGATATGGAATGTGGTTTGCCAAGTGCTGACGTACTGTGCACCAAACTGACTGACAGGCCACAAACACCCAGAGCAGTGTCCGTGCTACCTAGGCTTTTTCCATCACAGTGCCAACTCTCCACTCTTACTCCCCTCAAAGTTTTTATTCTTAGATTTTCCATATGTTTCCAAATTTTTTCCAAGAAAATTTTCTACACATTCACAGTTGATCAAAAAGCTTGAAATTTTGGGTGGCGGGAGTCCAGGTACTGATCACTCTCCATTTCCACTCCAGACACAGATTAACGCATGGACTGGAAGAGGAATAGTCAGTATTCAAAGTGGAACTCAAACGTGATGTCAAAGTGGCAAGAATCGGTTTAGTACCCTTTGCCACAATGCCAACAACCCAGAAGGGAAGATATGTGGGGACATATGATGCACTCCCTTTGATTCGCACTTGCAGTACACAGATTGATCCATTGTAAACATTTGATTTATATGACATGAATAAATTCATATGTTTAATGCAAGGGAATATTTACTTGAGGATATGAGAAGATTATATTAAAATTTTCAAAATAGGGTCTAGCATGGTGGCCTAGTAGCTGAAGTCCTCACTTTGCAATTGCCAGGATCCCATATTGGTGCCATTTCTAATACTGGCAAGCCCAATTCCCATCCAATTCCTTGCTTGTGGTCTGGGAAAGCAGTGGAAGATGGCCCAAAGCCTTGGGAACCCTGCCTCCACATGGGATACCTGGGAAAAATCCTGACTTTGGATTGTCTTAGCTCCAGCCTTTGCAGCCACCTGGGAAGTGAATCATCGCATGGAAGATCTTCCTCTCTGCCTCTCCTCTCTATATATCTGACTTTCCAATAAAAATAAATATATTTTTTTAAATTCCAAAATAATGCATTGTAGGATTATTCAAAAATGTTGATGATGCCTATGATCATGATTTGAGAATTCAGGAGTAGATTTAAGAATTAAATGCTAGGCAATAGAACTACAATAAATAATAAAACGATCTGAAACTCTCTCTCTCTAAATATATCTACACAATTTTTTTATTCAGAACATAAAATCCCAAGGAGATTAAAATCAGCTAAGGAAAATGTTTGGTTTGCAAATTATGTGCTTTCGTTCATCAGGCATATAATATATAATATAACATAAAACATTTTACTTTTTCATAGCTGTCCTGTATCTCCAGAGATAGCCTTTTAATATTTTCATTTAAATATTTTAAGTAGAAAAGTCTGTCTTATATTATAAATTAAAGAAAAAAGCTTAATATTCTCAGTGAATTTGGAAACTTTGTCAAAAAATTGTGCCCTTGCTGGAATCTTCTCAGTCAGGTAGACACACTCTGTAGAAATTGACAAGATAACAATCATAGTACTGGAAGCTATGAAACTAGGGAATGGTCCTCAGGGGTGAGTAAGTTAGGGACAGAAAAGATTCTTTGTGAATTTACCTGAGAATATGATTTACTAATGAACTATTCCAAACACATTAGTGGCCCAGGGGAGTCCTCTCCATGTCTCAGATGTACAGCACCTGATAGCTCCCACACAGACAGTTGTAAGATGATCTCCACCTGCAGTCCTTTCTCTTAACAACGAAGCATGGTATCCCCAGGAGAAACCCCAGGAAGCATATTCCTGCATTAGTATCTTATTTCACAGACACGAATAGCAGAAAAATAAAGACCCAATACCTAACACATGCTGATTCTTTAAAATCAGTTGAGAATATGATATGTCAGCCTTCAAATTGTCAAAAAACATGTTGTTTCATGTTTGATTTGGATGATAATGAGACATCATCTCTCATGAGGGTAGCATGCCTCAAATCCTTATCTGTGATGCTGGCTTGAACTCATGGTTGCTCACCCCAAAATGAAACAGAGATGGTTTTAACAGAAATTATTTCATCTTTGTAAAAACTCACGGTAGAAAACGACCTGGAAGTATCTTGGCATATCAACGCCCATGCAACTTTAGTTGGCAGAAGAATAGTTCTCCCATTTAGTAAAACATCATTTAACATCTTGAGGGAGTGAAATTTTTATATGCACAGGTACAATCTCTGAAGCACAATCTCAACATTTATCAGAGTCAAAATGCTTAAAATGGATAATGTGGGTATGTCAACAATGTAGTATTTCTTTATTCATGGACGATGCTGAAGAATTCACAAAGACGCCACAGAATATTTTAAATGTTTAATGGATATATCCTAAAATCAATTATTAGACTTTCTACATTCATTTTGGTGATATCTGTATGAAGAAGGTCTCTGTTATCAACAGTATCTATTATAAGAAATAAGTTTAATGCTGTACAAAGTATAAACTCAGTACTCAACATGAACATGTATCCCAAAGTTCGAGACTGAAGAGGTTAACCATGAAATAAAATATCATTTTCTTTCAATTCATGTATATAACTATGTACTTAGAACAAAAATATGCACATTTTATCCTACCTGTTTACCTAAAACAACTGTGTTGTATATTCTTATTTTATCCTAAAAGAGCTGCAAGAAGTGTGCATACATAAAAGGTTCCATGAAAAAAAGAATGTTTTGAAATCTCTTTAATTTTACATGACATAGTGTTAAAATCAAAATATTAAAATACAAATGAACAAAGAAACTTAATAAGTTAATAGACAATAACTTTAAAAATATTAAGTCCATAGCTTTGGAAGATATTGGGTATTTACAGTTTACTCTGTTCAACCAATCTAAGGTAGAAATAATTTCTGTGAACCTATACAAGGAACTCTGAGTAACACTACAGCACAAGTTGAAATTTTTAGATCATTTAGAGATCTTGAAAGATCTTGGTAAAGATTTTACCAACTAATATCAAGACAAAAACAAGAAGAGTTACAATTCACATTCTATCCGTATTGTCTACCAACTCCAAATACTATTTTGCCTTCCATATGGTAAGCATGCTTATTTCTAGATATCAAAAAGTATACTGAGTTAGCTTTAATTTTCTGATATGAGCTTTTAGAAAGAAGCTAATAAATTGCAATTTTCCTGTAGTGAGAAGGTGAGGAAATTTACAAATTATTTAAGAAGTTAATATTTTAAAATTCAGAATGTGGAAGTGATATAATTTACTAATACATGAAAGATTATCAATTATTTTTTTAAAGATTTATTTATTTTTTATTACAAAGTCAGATATACAGAGAGGAGGAGAGACAGAGACGAAGATCTTCTGTCCGATGATTCACTCCCCAAGTGAGCGCAGCGGCTGGTGCTGTGCCGATCCAAAGCCAGGAGCTAGGAACCTCTTCCAGGTCTCCCACGCGGGTGCTGGGTCCCAAAGCTTTGGGCTGTCCTCGACTACTTTCCCAGGCCACAAGCAGGGAGCTGGATGGGAACTGGAGCTGCCGGGATTAGAACCGGTGCCCATCTGGGATCCCGGGGCATTCAAGGCAAGGACTTTAGCCATTAGACCATGCCTCTGGGCCAGAAAGATTATCAATTAAATCGAAGCATCATATTGATTACTTCTACTGAATAGGGAAAAATGGGGAAATCATGGCTCAAATAAGATAATTTATGATCATGAGAATTTTTCAAAATGAGTTTCCCTTGAAAATGAATGATATTTTTTCTGTTAGATATCTAGATCAGAGACCTATTGGACTAACTACTGAGTTTGTTTTGATATGATATCTATGTTGGAGAATATTTGAATAAGAAGCTTCTCATTTCTTTCAAACCTCAGCTTAGTTAAGATTATCCTGGCTGTTAATAAATTTGGAAATATCGTCAAGTCTTGCATTCTCATGCGGCTCAGCTGGACATGCAGTACTTACTGAAAAGAAACAGGAGTCAGGAAATAGACAAAGAAAGACATCACTGAAAACAAAGCTGTTGGGGAGAACAAGTAAGAAAGCAGATGAATTAAAGGTCAGGCAGCACAAGTGAACCTGAAAGAGCAAATGAAAACAAAGGTAGGATTTGGAGCAGGAAAAGTGGAAGGGCTATGGTTTGAATATTAGTGACAGTAGTTTGGTTCATCTGAGATCTGATGTAAAAAATACACTTGGCTTGGCTGAAATATCACATGCTGTGATTATAATTTCATTAACTTAATGGTATTTGATGCTTTTCCTTGAATTGTGCCCCTGGCATCAATGCCTGTAATGCTGGAAAACCATGCAAGATACTGCTTATGAGAAAGCTTCTTCTGTTATTTAATTGAAGCGAGTATCACTTTACTGATACAGTGACTCAACCTGGCAACTATAGAAACAACATTCAAATCCAATTAGTCAAAACAAACGCTATCTGTTCCAACAACTAATAACTTTATTATCTGGCTTGTGAATTTATTTGGGATATAGACTAGCATGAAAGTTGATTTTGAGTGAATGATAGGGGCAGGAAAAAGAATGATAAAAAATGCTTATTTATTCTAAACATGCATTGTCTGAAAGAAATCAACCAATACTTTTAGTAAGTATTGAACGCATTTTCTTCTCCAAAATACCCCCTGTTGAAGAATTCTTGACTAAAGTAGCAGGAGATGCCTACAGCCTCAGGCCTTAAAATAGATTTTAGGGAGTAAAAATATCTAACTGAAAGTCAGATGAGCTAACTTCCAATCTTCATGTCTTAGGCTCAGTCTTTTAACAATTGCAGGAAGGTCTTGGTGGGCGTTGAGGATTGTCCAGGGATGGTTTACCAAGAGCAAGACTGGAGGACATGTCATGTGTAGAGAACCACATAAAGAAATCTAACTCTTACTTATGGTAATTTGCATTTTCTGAAGGCATATATCCCTGTTGTGTAATTAAATGCGAGAGCAGTAAATGAGAGTTGATCCTTTAACATAGCAGCACAGCACAGTGAGAAGCCCTTTAACCATACCCTCTCTACTTGCCCATTGGGCTCAGCGTCAAATACCATTACTTGAAAAACAGCAATAATTTGATGAGCCAGCACTAGCTCTACCTGAGTGGAATGCTGTGGTCATCAGGTCTATGCTGCTGTTTGCAATTAAAAATTAACCATGACATTTTTCAAAAGGGAAGGTAGCAATTTCAATGAAGTTTCTCTTCTGCTTGACAATATGTCTTAAAAGCACCTGCTTTTCTGAAACAAGAGAGTTACACACAATAAACCATTTTTTGCGTGCATGTGCAAAGCCAGGTCATTAACACACCTGCCAGAAAAGAAGTGGTGGGGGAAAACCCTTTCTTTTGGTAAACTCATTTAAGACTAGCAGGCTCCCAGGGCTGTCCTTTGAAAACCCCAATTATATCTTTGTGCCCTTATAAACAAGCTTGGTGAATTTTAATCAGCCAGGATGCAATCAGGACTGAAATAAATAGTGTTATTAAATCATTTTTACAGAGAAAAGCTGCTTGCATACCTATAGTGTAAGCATCTCTGGTTTGCACAAGGGTGGAATGCCCTTGCCCTGGACAGAAACAAATAATGTTTTTTTTTTCTGTTTCAACCTCTGTTGACTTTTCCCTGCATTCCTTTCCCCTAGTATCCCAGAGCCTTGGCTCTGAGAATAATTAGCAACACCCACTGGTGATAACAGGGCCACAGCCACCTAACAGCCCTATCTTGCTGGCGCCAGCTGCGCTTCGGTATTTATTTATTAAAATCACAATATTTACACGGTATGAACTCGTTGAGTTGGTAGGGAATTGAGCAATGCTCCAGCAGCTAAGTTTCATCTATATTTTTAAATGGCGATGAAAAAACTTCCAGGCTGTGCACTATTTATTTCTCTTGATAGAAAATTCAAACTGCTACTTCCAAATCCAGTCCTGTTTTGCTAGTAGTTTTCTGGGTACACCCAAGAGAAACTTTGAAGGCATGAACTGTGGTGCCTGCTGCAGTGAAATGAACTCATACAACATCGTTGAAGCTTGAAACTGTGGCACATGTACGGAATGACACAGCGAAGAAGTCAGACAACAGATTTGCAGGGATTGGTGACTCATCTAACCCAGAACTGATTGAACTGTTGGCATTTGCTCAAAATTTCCACCCTCCTGGCATTCTATAGGTCCATTTGTTTTTTTCATAACAACTCACTTGTCCACAAAGCTTACTATGTCTATAAGCAACATACTCTCATGTTCGTCTCTGAAGTGAGTTGCTGTTCAAAGAAAAATTGTGATGTAGATAGTCATTTTAAGGCTTCCATTAGGAACATGTTAAGTAACACTTTTAAAGTACAAAGAAACAAAATAATTGAAGCATGGAGTAAGTGCTTCTGCTTAAGTTTGCCCACTGAAATAATCCTAATCAGTCTGAGATAACAAAAACGACAGCTAAAGACTGTAGCTTTCCAATTTTCTAGTCATGCAAATAATGAATTTAACCTTACTCTATTCAAATCAGCTGCTGCGAACTTGGTTGATCACAGATTGGGACTCTTTCTGAGCCTGTTTAGTTGCACAGTTGATATCGGAATATGACTGCAAGGGCCCCAGCATGGCTTTTCCAGAAGTATGGTGTGTAACCTCTCAACAACAAATGACTTCTTGGACCTATTTTGAAATTTAGATGCATTTTATCACTCAATATACACTCTGATGAGCTAGTGTTTTTTCCCCCCAAGATTCACAAGGTCCTCAAGAAAGAGAAAGATCAACTTAAAAGCAAATCTTATATTTTTATTGTTTATTCATTTCAGGGAGAGAGAAGATAGGGAGGGAGAGAGAGAAAAAGTGAGGGAAGGAGAGAGAGAGAACGATTGAACAGAGGAGACCAAAACTTCCTCTGGCTTTGTCATGAACCACAATTACTTCTGCCCTCATTCACAACTTGTTAGGGTATGTTAACACAAAGCTGGATTGGAAATAGAGGAGCCAGGAATCTGGCTTCCCGAGTGGCAGTTTAATGTGCTCTACCACGATGCCCACACCAGCTCCAACCTTAATACATACTGTTTTAATCAATGGGCATAAAGTATAGGCCATAATCATAAATCAAAGGACATAAAGCCAAGTGACATACGATAGTTACCAAAGACAGAATCTCATTTGTATGTGCAGTCTAAGAAACCAAAGCTAAAAAGCAGAAAACAAAAGGTCGCATCGGGGAGGGGTTTTTGAGAGGAGACTATCAGAAGAAGAATGGGGCAAGAAATGGAGGATTTGGGTCAAAGGATACATTTTTCATTATGCATGGTGAATAAACATGAAAGTATAATGTGATATGATAAGCACAATCATTAATACCATAGCGTGCACTTGACATTTTCTAGAAAGACATACTGAATATTTTCTCACTACTAAATAAAAATGTAGCAATTATAAACGGGGATGGATATTAAATTAGCTCAATAGTAGTAATTATTTTCTAGTATGTATAACATGAAAAAATGTTGTACAGCTTAAATATATATATATATGAATTTGGGAGTGATCTGTAAATAAAACTGGGAAAGCATAACATTGGAATCATTTAGATTTTTCCCTTTTTTTGTAATTTGCATTTTTCATATTACAGTTCCACAGGCTCAGGGATTGTGCTTTCCACCCTACGCATTTGGTCCCCTGCACACTTTTTTTTTCTCTATGATTACAATGATATCGTCCTTCAACAGTCACAATTCTGTCATTCTATTATTTAAGTGTATCACAACATTGTAGGTATAGATAATTGGAGGAAGTCTAGCATCCTACTGTCGACTTATTTTAAGGTTATCATGGTGACCACAAAAACACTGCACAGACTTTTTGCAGTTTCTATTTGTCACATCATAAATATATGGATATTTTTCCACCAAGTTGTGTATTTTTAAAATAATTGGCATGGGGCCAGCATTATGGCAAAGCAAACTAAACTGTTATGATACTATCATACCACAAGTGAGTACTATTTGAGTCTGAGCTGCTTTCCTTCCCCATCTAGCTTTCTGTTCATGTGCTCAAATAGGCAGTGGAAGATGGACCAAATCCTTGGACTCTACCCAGGTGAGAGACTTGGATGGAATCCATGGCTTCAGCCTTTGGCCTGGTTCGGCCCTGATAATCGTAGTAGATTGAATCAACAGTGAATGGCAGATCTTACTCTCTGCCTTTTTGTTTCTGTCAACCACTCTGCCTTTCAAATAAATAAGAAAGCTAATTTTAAAAACAATCAGCTGAATTTGTTTAAAGTTTTTTGGGGGTATGAAAGTTTAAGATAATTGTCTTCTTTCAATCTAAAATATGAAAATGCAATACAAGAGATATTTGGTTAATTACTAAAGAAAGTAGTGCAGTGTCTTCAGAATTGGACTTGTGGGTAAGTAATAATTATGATCATTTTTATTATTTGAAATAATGCAACTAATAGTCATGTCATGTATCTATTTACAAGTATGTATCTCATAATAAGAAAATTCCAGAATGGGAGCATAAAGGGGATTCCTACTGTCTGAAATTTTCCAAAATGGGTTGTTGCAAAATTAAAAATAGAGAGATTAGCCAGAGAAAAAGAATAAAATTCATCATTTCCTGAAGCTATCATGGAAAAGTGGGTAGGGGATTCAGGAGCTATGTGCTTTTGGGGAAAATGTGAAAACTTCTACAATTTTGTTACAAGGGTACATGGTATTTAAAGGACATGAATGGGCCTGAAGAATGTACATTTGACTGGGACAAATTTTATCTGAAACTAAAATCTTGTTAACTCTGGATCTTTAGTCTGTGAGCTAATCTTCACTCTTTGATAAAACGATAAGGGATGTACCTAAGCCAGTTGCATTCCTTCTGAAGGAACCTCCCCTTTGTTAGATAAGGGAGCTTCAAAAAAGGCTGTCATGTGCTCATCAGAAGAGAATTATGGAGAAAGTTAAAGAGACCTTAAGGCTACTTTGGGACTCAGCATGTCAAGTATGATATGTTAGAGTATTATTTACTGAAACTCAAAGCTATATTTAATTATTTCCAGTAATAAATGGTTATACAATATGTAACATTATTGACCAATAAATCTCTCTTGAAATGCATGCAAAAATCTGCATATGTTTTAAGAACGATTTATCAGGCAGTAATGTTACACAAAGCCATGAATTATAAAATTATTCCCAAGTACTGGCTGTCCTCACGCCAGCCTTAACCTCTTTAAAAATTAAAAGGAAGCCAATGCAGCGGTTTCAGCTGATATTTAATACTGTGTTGTGTATATCACTTTATCTTTCATGGGCTTATTGCTTTCATATTATTAATAAAATATCCCAGAATATTCTAACAGAAGTAAGAAATCTAATTGTATGATTTAAACTTGCATTTTCAAGAATAGCCTCAGTGGAACTTGACTATTTATTTTATGAATGTATTACTGAAATAAAAATACACATACTACAAGTGAATAGACCTGCACATTGATTGCTGATTATTCTATATGCAGCCCTGTAGGTATTCTATATATGGACCTGAGCAAAGAGTGAATTAACACCAGAAATCCCCTTCTGCTCTCCTATGGGCTTCCCATCCTTCCAAGGTAGCTATTGATCTGACTTCTAAAAGCATACAGTAGTTTAAAAAGTAATTCAAGCATTCATAAGATGCATACATCACGATGTTAACTTCCTGCTTAATAATGCTGATATTTCAAATATTAACACTTAAAAACAATTAAGGAAGTCAGGAAAATAACTTAGAATTTTAAAATGGAAGACTGTACTTGCCTCCAAATAGCATCTGCTGACAGGAAAAACTACTGTGTATATATTTGGAACAGAAAACAGTCCTGTTCTATCTTTAGTTGGCTGTGGACAAAATCAGTGACTGGAATTTTACCACTGCTTCAGACACTGATATTAGGGATTGTCCTAAGTCACGTAGATCAAAAGTTACCGTGCAGGAAGAGTTCTTTAATTCTATGTTGAATAAATAGATAAGATGAAAATCTAAACACTGACTAAAGCTAATAGTGATTCAGTCATTTGTTTTATTTCATGCGACTATTCCATTTCTCAACTCACCTTTCTCTTTGTTTTCTTTTTTCAATTTTCAAAAGCAGACAGATGAGTTTAATGTTAAGTCATTCAGTGCTCATAAGTAATTAGGAGACACATTTTTAGGTGTTGCTAAACCTGTTGCTGATGTAAGGAAGATGGTAACATGCACACATAAATAAGTATATCGAACAGCCAACTGTACAGAAACTGCAGTAGATGGGTAGGTGATGGATAGGTAGATTGATAACATTAAGATTGTATATAATCCCTGTTATTAGAGTTCGTATATATGTATACCATTGGACATTTAACTATAGGCCTTAATAATTATCTTATTGTTATTTATTTTTCAATCTACTTACTAATGAAGCAACTCACCACTAATGTTTTTCTTTTTAAGATTTATCCATTTTTATCAAAAACGACAATATACAGAGAGAATGATAGACAGAAATATCTCCCATCCTCAGGTGTACTTCCAAAATGGGGAGCTGAGTATATCCTATTGTACCCAAGCAAGGCTGTAAAACTCAGCACGTGAAAGCTTTTTGAGGGGGTTCATGTCCTAAAGACCTCTACTGTAAACTACAGGGCAGTGGAGGGGTTCCAGGAACTGAGCTAATGTGAAACTACCTTAGTGATAAAGCAATCACTGACTTTGAGGCTTCTGTCCTTACCAGGCACATTTGTATTATCCTAGCTTTAATGAAGCCCTGCCAGTTGCATCACTTCATGGTGAGCGCCAGTGTGCGAGCAAACATCACTGTGCCAAACACGTAGTCAGAAGGAATCTGAGTCAAAATCTTGCAACAGGATTTGCAAGGATACACCCTGCTGACTTAGTAAGCAACCACAAGGTCTTTCTTTTTTTTTTATTATTCATTAATTACATTGTATTATGTAACACAGTTTCATAGGTACTGGGATTCTCCCCACCCCTCCCCAAACCCTCCCACCATGGTGGATTCCTCCACCTTGTTGCATAACCACAGCTCAAGTTCAGTTGAGATTCCCTCATTGCAAGCATATACCAAACATAGAGTCCAGCATCTTATTGTCCAGTCAAGTTCAATGGCTTCTTAGGTATACCCTCTCTGGTTTGAAGACAGAGCCAGCAGAGTATCATCCTGATCAATTAAAAGCTCCAACATACCATCAGCAACAATTTACATCATTATGGAATTAATGGACATAGTAATGAGTAACCAATATGTTAAAAATAAATGCGAGTTCTTAACCACCTTCTGTGACCACCTCATTGACATTTCAATTTTAGTTTATGTACAACATATAACATACATAACATAACATGTTATACATAACATCATATCATCTTAAATTAAGGCAAACATGTGGTATTTAACCTTTTGGGATTGGCTCATTTCCCTTAGCATTATGGTCTTTCTTTTTAAGTGTCCTTCAACCTCAACCCTGCCAAACTGGGGACAAAGCATCCATGGAGCTTGTGAAGAAAATCCAATTAAAATCATGAAACAAATTGTATATCTTTTTAAATATTTTTCTCCTTATTTCTTTTTATTGGAAAGTCAGATATAGAGAAAGGAGGAGAGACATAGATCTTTCTTCCACTGTTTCATTCCCCAAGTGGCCACAATGCCTGGAGTTGAGCCGATCCAAGGCCAGGAGCCAGCAGCCTCTTCCTGGTCTCCCATGTGTATACAGAGTCCCAAGGCTTTGGACCATTCTTGACTGCTTTCCCAGGCCACAAGCAGGGTGCTGGATGGGAAACAGGGCCACCGGGAATAGAACCGGCAACCATATGGGATCCTGGCAAGTGCAAAGCAAGGATATTAGCCACTAGGCTACCACATTGGGCACATTCCTCTTTATTTCATTGAGTTTGTCCAGAATTAATGATTACTCATAGTCTCCGAAAAATTCAATACATACGGTCAGAAGAGGAGAGAGTTGACAATGATATCTGACAGATGGAATAGGAAGGTATAAATGTGATCACTTGGCCATTACGTGTCATCGATGAGCTACATTGGATCAAAACTGTGGTAATTCAAAGTAATGAATTTTTTCCACAAACATGTACTTTATGATGTACATCAAAACTTTTGTTGTCTTGCTGAGGATCCAGGTGTACAGAGCTTTTCATGTATTATCTCAATTTCTGATTTTTATTTTCTTATCTATAGACATAGAACCTAATGATGATTAATTTATGTTAAATGTGGCCCAGGTGTCTAATTAAAAATTGTCCTGGAATATGATGTTGAGGATACTTCCAAAACAGAATGTCATTTTAATCTGCAAAGTCAGTAAAAATTGTATTTGTTAATGTTGAGTAAGCGCTATTCAAACTCCGAAGAGCCAAACAGAACAGAAAGGCAGAGGAAGGTCAGATTTACTCTCTTTTTGGAAGAATGGGTGGCTATCTTCTCTTGTCAGATCCTGGCATTCCCATTTCTGGGTCCTTCAGGGTTCACAGCAGTGGCTCACACCCAGAGCCAGTGGCTCTGAGAGACTTCGGATTTGTAGCTGGATTTCCTCCATTGGTGCTCCTCACCACAGTCCATAGTACTGAGTGGGAATTATGTTATGGACTGTGCAAATTTCCAGTATAACTATAACAAGCCATAGAACTCTTTATATTTAAAATGATAATCTATTTCTATAGTAAATCACATAATCACTATATTGGCAAGAGTGTTATCGCTATATATCATCTGTACATACAGGATATCGGTTCTACTCCTTGAGTGATTCCCAGATAAGGCACATGTATAGTAAGTGAAACTGAAGATGTTAAATATAGTCAAAATAATGAAAACAATGTTTATTTTATTCTAACTGCAGAAAGCCAATCTTTCTGGTTACTGCTCTATCCATGCATAAATATATTACCTATGAAAAGATACATGTGGTTTCAATCAACACATTTATAAAACATTCTTCCAACCTTATGACATTAAAATTATTTTAACTCCCTTGGAGAAAAAGTATCTAATGCATCTGTTTCAGTCTAATAATTTATTTCAGACTAAAAGTATCTAAGACTTTTTTTTCCTCCAATGTAATTGCAGAACAAATATTCATTTCAGGCTAATTTTCTGCCACTTTGGTTTTCTAGTGGATTCTTTCGTTTGTCTAAGAAGAACCAGATGATCTTGCCTATCCTCCTAATCCGGAAACTGTAGTAAGAGATCTGATCATTTTCTGAGGACCAGCTTCCATGGATGTCAGCATCAGAGTAGCACTGCATGTCTTTGTGTAGTTTTGCAACTTTCCATGACTCTCTCTCTCAGCCATAGCTGAAGATCATTAACACTTACTTCTCAGGGTAGTCTTGAACAAGTAACTTTTCCTTTTTTTTAATTCCATATTTTTACAATCCCTCTAATCCATATAAACTGGCAACAATGCCACGAATGTATATATCTCATTTCAAGAAGAATAATCATGCTTGCATATTTCCTTGGAAAAGGGAATTGTGATGTAAAAACTGGGTAAATCCAATAAGGTGGATTTTCATAATCTCTTACATCCATACAAACCATGGAATTAAAGACAAACTCTTGTCTCTGTAGATTTTTTAAAGCTAGATAACTTGGAAGATTTTCCACATCAACTAGCTTTCTAATTGCCATGAGATATCAACTAATGGTCCTTAATTTTAACTCAGTTCCTAAACTCCTTATCCAGCTTTACACACAGATAAAAGGTAAGGCTCCATAAAATTATCCTATATTTCACATATCATTTGCAAGTACTGGATACCTCGGTTATACAAATTTATCTTAAATTTGGCAACCTAGGACTCCTGTTCAATTTCCATAATTTTATAGAAAACTCATAGTTCCAGAAAAATGGTTTTCAGCTACTGATTCATTAGGACAGACAGTTAAAGAGATGGCTAAGGTGATGTTCAGTAAGATCCTAAATACAACTTCAGTCCCTGTGAGTTTAGGGAGTGTTACCAAACCAAAGCACAGGTGCGTTCTTCACCAGTACACAAGTTCCCCAGCCCCACCTTTTAGGGTTTTTATGGAGGCCTGATTATATATGCAAAATTGATCAGATAATTGGCTTTTGGCAATTAAACCAATCTCTATCCTCACTCCATCTCCTTCCAGCAGGAGACTATATGGGGTTGAATGTTCCAACTCTATAAGTACGTAGTTGCTGCCCATGGCAACCAGACTTTCTTAATCCTTATGGATTTTATAAGAGTAACCTAATTCACATAGACTCAGGTATGGCTGAATGAGGTATATTCTGACCCAAATACACTTCTTTAATCTTTCTATTCTTGATCTGTTTTGGGAATTGATGGGAAAATATAATGGCAATGTAAAAAATATCTATCCTGCTGGAAGTTAGAAAGATTTCAGAATCTCTTTTCCAGAAGTCGGGGAAAAAATGAAGCCATGTTTCTTGTCACATAGTAATATTGCAAGAGCAGGCATCGTGCCAATTGAGCCTAAAGGATGTCATTAAAAACTTTGTGATGGAACGTAAGCGGGAAAGAAGGGTAGGCAATGCCAGGAGCACAGGCTTGCAATGTTGAAATATTTTCTGTTAAGAAACTTACACCATTATAATGTTTGGAGCCTTATTTCCATTATTGTCTGTGGCAGGTATCTGTGCCTCAGTAATGACCTGTATCATATCAAACTCAAACAGCTACATACCTCAGATACCATAAGCAAAACAATACTATGCGGACCACTCTGCTGCACATTTTTTGTAATAAGAGACTTCCACTTGAAACTAAGTGACTTGTACTACCTGTACTTTAAAAAAATAATCTTAACTGAATTCTTCATAAACTCTTAGAATCTGTCCCTGCAACATAACAATCTGCTGAATGCAGATTTGCCAATTGATGTTTCAGCTGTTTATATGTAAATTGCTACTGGGTTCCTTCTTTGATGAATGGAGCACACACTGCATTGACCATTCATTGTCAGTTAATATTTGCTTTGGAGTTATATTTTTTCGCAGGGTTGCCAGAGTCAACAAGTGAATGTCTAAGATTGCCCTAAGACCCAGCATGGTGGCCCAGCAGCCAAAGGCATTGCCTTGAATACACCAGGGTGCCATATGGGCTCCGGTTCTAATCCTGGCAGCCTCACTTCCCACCAAGCTTGCTCCCTTGTTGTGGCCTGGGGAAGCAGTCCAGGATGGCCCAAAGTCTTGGAACCCTGCACCTGCGTGGGAGACATCTTTGTCTCTTCTCCTCTCTGTGTACCTGATTTTGCAATAAAAATAAATAAATAAATAAAGATTATCCTTGACCCTAACAGATAGTGTATGCATAATTGTAATTTTTATGCCAAGTAGTATAAATTATGAACAGCGTTCTTTAGAATTTTGTGTATTTTGAGGGACTGGAGGTTGTAAATTAAGAAAAGAGCAGTGCATCACAAGTCACTGTATCCCAAAGACAATGAACCTGTTTGGTCTATTCATTCTTTTGATTCCATGCAGTTTATTTGTTCAGAAGACTCACATTGACACAATCATATATGAATATCATGAATCAAAACCTAGTGGAATCTGAATGCTGAAATTCTCAGCTCAGAAACAATTCAAAGAATTAGAAAATATAAAGTAAGAAACAAAACTATTGCTTGCTGCTGAAAATTCTTCATTGTATTGCAGTGGTCTCATGCAAAAGATCTTAGATTTCCTTTCATTACAATAATTAAGTAAACATTTTATTCCTAAAAGGTGAGTGTTATTATATTATTCCTTTTATATCTATATGTAGAATAAAATTAGTTAAATGTAGATTTTGATACAATACAGATTTATTGGATGAGCAATGCTTTTGATATTCCATTTTTAAGGAAAATTTTTTTGCTTAAATAAATAAACTATCATCAAAATATATATCAAAGAAGAAAAAAGAAATGCAGGCTTATTTTCTCAGATTGCATTATCTACCTGGTCCAGGATCTCTAAAGGAAAAAAGAAAATACAATGCAAAACTAATCTTTAGTTAGTTATACCCCTGGGGTGTCTGGTAATAAGCAGACATAAATCCTGAAAGCAACGCTCTCACTCATATCCACACAGCATTCCCATGATTAAAGCCTTGAGAAATAAAAAACCACATTTAAAAATTACAAAAGTTATAAAGATCCATCATCAGAGAAGCTCAACATTATCCACAAATAGAACGAATGAGAATATATAAGCTAATAAAGCCACAGGTAGAAACCATAAACAGAACAAAAATGATCACAGACATAAAAAATGAATCAAAACTTAAAAATAATAAAAAGCATATTTATTTGAAAATCAGATTTACATAGGGAAAAGAGAAATAAAAGAGATTTTCCATCTCTTATTCATTCCCCAGATGGTTACAAAGCCCTTAGCTAGTACCTACAGAATCCAGAAGCCAGGGACTACTTTAAGGTCTCCCACTTTGATGTAAAGTACCCAAGTTCTTGGACTATCTTATGTGCTTTCCCTGGCATTAGCAAGGAACTGGATCAGAAGTGAGCAACTGGTACACAAACAGATAACCCACATGGGATGCCTTAGTCATTGGACTTGCCCACTCTATCACAAAACAGCCTTTAGCTAAATTATGGTATGAAGAATTAAAATTAAGGTATGTAGAAGAAGTTATAAAGACTAGAATAAAAATGTCCTAAGTAGCAATGGTGTCATGACCCAACAGACAAGCACTGAAATCCCATTTGGGCACCAGTTTGTGGCCCCACCGTTCAAATTTTCTTCCAGCTCCCTGTTTCTGGCCTAGGAAAGCAGAGAAGGATGGATCAAAGCCTTCAGAACTTGAACCTGCATGAGAGAGCCAGAAGAAGCTCCAGGTTCCTGGTTTTAGATTGTCTTGGCTCTGGCAGTTGTAGTCACTTCGGGAGTGAACCAGCAGATCAAAGATCTTTCTCACTGTCATCACTCCTTCTCTCTGTAAATCTACTTTTCCAAAAAATAAATTACAAAACAAACAAACAAACAAACAAACAAAATGTCCTATCAATGTCTAACAATAGCCACAGATTTCCCATATAGCAACAAAAGCATAATATAGAGGAAATACTCCAACCAATATGATTGATAGCCTCCTATTAATGTTAAAGTAAGTCATTAATAAACAGATGTCATTATAATATAGATTATCAAACAGAATAGTGTAACATTTTAAAAGTGAATATGTTAAACAAAATTCACATTATCAATAAGAAATGGAAGAACTAAATTTACTGTTAACTTGAAATAAATTTTCTACTAAGAAATATTTAGACTGATAAAGTTGAGATAGTAGCAGATTAGATGCAAAACTATGCAGTTAAGCCTAGGGATGATATATGTGCAAAACTTATGTTGAACTATCAATAAATGTGATTCTGATTCCATTTAAGTACCAGAGTCCACAATGCAAGTTGCTCCCACTCTACCGTGGATGTAGCCTGGAGGATGAGAAAGTACAAAGAGGTAAATGATCAAACGAACAATTTCCAAAGAAGGGTAGTAAGTGGAAACGTAATGAAGATGTTAGAAGGTTGCATTTAGGAACTTTCTACAACATCTGAGAAATGCTCCTTAGCACTCTCGTGATCAATAAAAGCAAGCAAAACTGCAAAACGCTCAAAGACTAGACAAAATGAGGAATACAATTCAATGTGTTATCTTAGATTGGCTCCCGGTTCAGAAAAGAAGTGCATGATTGGAAAACTCACAAAAGTCAGAAGAACACCTGCAGTTCGATTCAAAGCAATGGCTAAGGGCTTTTACATACTTATAAAGAATACAACAGTATTTTGTTATATAAGGACATTGAAGGTAATTCTATGCATTTTCAGGGGTATTAAACTCAGGCTGGAACAGTGATGATACAGGTATAGTTATGACTAAATAATCAGAATAGATTTTAGCAGTCATGTAGGCTACAGAAAATTGCAAGAAATGTTACATGTTATATTTAAGAAGCACAAAAATGTACGAGGGAACTTTCAGTTGTCTCATTGCGAAACAACAATGCTTATATAAATAAAGCTGTTTTTGTCTGTGCCATTATACAGAATTTTCTATTCGAGGTATTTGAAATACTTTATGAAACTAAAATGACCATAGTGTAAATAATCACTTAAAAACATATGACGTATGTATTTGTTCTAATAGTCTTATTATTAGAATGTTGAATTGATTAGATTAGTTGGAATGGCGAATTAATGCAATGGCAAAATTTCTTTAATCTACAAAACAAACTTAATAAAAGTTTTTTGTTTTTCCAATATAATTATAATAAGTTGGAATTTTGGCAATATATGTCACTGATTATGTGGAAAATAAAAATCTAAAATACATAATTTTCATCATAATTATTTGTAATAAATGACTTGCAGTTAAAAATGCCTCCTTCTAGAAATCGACTGCAAAATGGTAATATTAGATTGGACTCTAAGCATTCACCTGTGTCTATATATCATACTGCAACTTGAACCTTGTTGGTAAAAGCAGGAAGGACAAATTTTACTAATGCCTCACATAGATGCTTACATTTAAGTTAAGTTTCACTCAAGAAATTATTCATTGTAACTTAAATAATTATTTTTCTATTTAAAACCTACAGTTACATTATGACCATACATTACATTTTATAAAATATTGGATGGAAAAGATTGATGATGAGAATTGAAACTATATATTCTTGTGAAGTGCTACTATTCAAATACGAAGGTTGCAATAAACAGAACACCTTTGCAACAGAAAGCTAGCTTATTGTTACAATAAATAAAGCCTTAAAGTTCCAAAACAATTTTCTAGGGTATCTCCTTAATGTCTGCATGTTCTTCACCATAATTAGTTAATTGACTCTGCACCATTTTAGTGTAGAATGTAGGCTCCGTTATTAAAAGGGTTTTATAGAAGATAATCTTTTATTAAATTATAAAAATCTGTCTTCTGTTCTAATGGACATTATGTCTGCATCTAGGATTTTCCTTTATTGAATCCTAACACCCTCCCTCATTTGAATGGTGTTATTAGCTGTTTTAAATGAAGCAAATGTTCTCAAAGCATTATAAATTACTCTTTAAGTATCTGATAATGTGTTTAAATGAGTAGCACACTAACAATGTCTTGGGAAATCAATAAGGAGACTTAATCCAATCTACTACAGATCTGCTCACTAACATAGAATTTAAAATTTAAGAGCACATAAATTGCTGAGAAATTTTCTGACATTTTAATAGACTCCTGCATAACAAGTGTTTTTCCCTGTGCGTAAAACATTTATGATCATTGCTAATGGAATCGGTTCAAGACTCACTGGCTTTTTCTTTTCATTGTTTTTGTTCTGTTGTTTTCTCCTCTTGAGAGGACATGCAATTCAGCCCATCATTTATTACTGACAATCCTGGCAGAATAGAATCAGCTTCACTCATCAGAGATAACTGCAGGGTACATTTTAAGGTAGAATAAAGGTAGAACCTTTGTGGCACTGACAATCAATCATAGGTGAGAAGAGAAACACAGTGTTCCAGAGCCGTAAATAAAGTGCTGTAAATAGCACTAAATCAAGTTGGGAGAATTGTAAAGAGTTACATTTATCAGCAGTGCTCTATATATTAACTGACAAGAAAAATAGATTGATAGAACCTTAGTTCCATTTAAATTTTTCTTCACTTTTGTCATTACACTAAATTAGGTTTTAAAACAACTAATTAGAATCTTCAAGTTCTACCAACTTGCTTTGCCGCCAGAGATAACTCTCACCGTTGCTTATACAAATGACAACACATCAGAATTTCTTTCATCATAAATTAGAACAAACTTCTATGAAGGAAAATTACTAATATTCAGGAGGTTTCAGGTTCTTCTATACCAAAGCACTAAAAGTAAGCAATGAATGAGGGTTAACGGGCTGCAAACATTGAAAAAGTCTGTTTCTATATATTTGTTTCTCATATCTACATCTATCTTTTTAAGTACAAATAAACAATTCAATATTTACTGAAAATTGTTAGGAAGCAGATTTTGGCAGTTTTTGTGTATAATTTCTGACAACTTAACTTATATTCAGAAACATTAACTGATGCAGCTTATTAAACTGGACTTGAATTCTGATCTCCATAAAGGCAATTCATAATTTCTGCAATGAAAGAATGTCTGTCAGAAACATCATATATATTATTTTTTATTTTAAAAACGTATTTATTGATTTAAAAGGTAGAGCCACAAAGGGAGTCCAGTCGTCATTGATCCCAACAGGCATATCTGATTGAGGTGAAGCTTTCTATAGAGTAGGAGTGGCCAGAGCACTTTGGTCATCTTCTACCTTCGAAACACCTCCGTAGGAAGCTGGAGCAGAAGCAGAGCATCCAGGAGAACAGCCTTGTGAGCTGCCACACTGCGACATCTGTTCCTGCATTCGGCTTCCTGTATTTTCTTGTATATGAGAAAAAACCAGAAAGGTTTCCAAGCTGAATTTATACATGTATCCAGATAATTGTCATATGCATATGTAATTTACATGTATCCATATGTAATTCATATATATATATATATATATATATATAATATTGATAGTTCTGTGTGCCAGTATGCTTTATTTCAAATTCCCTCTTTCATTCTTGCTCCTTCATTCATAGCAATAGTTGGTAGGCACATTTACATATTCTGTATCCAAATGTCGAAAATTACCAAAATAAAATACCTTTCATGGTCTCTGCCAGAACCCGAAACCTAATAATAAATACTCTGATGATATAAGAGAGCTATAACTTGTTTTATTTTCTAAGATTTATTTATTTTTGTTACAGATTCAGATTTACAGAGAGAAGAGGAGACAAAGAAAAGATCTTCCATGTGCTGTTCACTGCCAAAGTAGGCTACAACAGTCGGAGCTGAGTCGATCCCAAGCCAGGAGTTTCTTCCTGGTCTCCCACACAGGTGCAGGATCTCAAGGTTTGGCCCATACACGACTGCATTTCCAGGCCACAAGAAGGAAGCTGGATGGGAAGTGGAGCAGCCAGGACACAAACTCCTACCATATGGGATCCCAGCAGATACAAGGTGAAAACTTTAATCACTGGGCTACTCAGAGAAACTGTATGGCTTTTTTTAAAATTGCGGGAAAAATTCTTTGATAAGAAGTCTTACCAAGTGTGTTGTATTAAAAAGATGTATCTTACAAACAGTGGTGAAACAGCAAGACAATTTATAATTTTGCGTTGTAGAAGACCCTATTCTTTTTGAAATTTTAGAAAATGACTTTTGTAACTAAGTAATAATGTATACAGCTTTCTAAAGCAGCATCATTTCAAACAATGATAACATGAGTTATAGATAGTACAACTCAGAAGAAATTGTACAATAAATCAATTTACCTTTGCTATTAATTGAATCAGCTTATTTCTTCCCAACTTTTTACTCAAATTATTTAGATTCACATTAATTCAACAGATGTAGGTTAACTGCGTAGTATATGGATGTGTCTGCTTAGCTGTTTAAGCAAGCAACAATGAATGAGTGACGGTATCTTGTTCATTTATTTTCAATTTGAAAGTCAGATATACAGAGTGGAGGAGAGACAGAGAGGGAGCTCTTCTTTCTGTTGATTCACTCCGCAAATGGCTGCAATGGCTAGAGCTGAGCCAATCTGAAGCCAGGAACTAGGAGCTTCCAGGTCTCCCATGTGGCTGCAGGGTCTCAAGGCTTTGGGCCATCCTTGACTTCTTTGCCAGGACACAAGCAGGGAGCTAGATGGGAAATGGGGCTGCTGGGATTAGAAATGGCACCCATATGGGATCCAGGGAGTTTAAGGTAAAGACTTTAACCATTAGGCTATCGTGCTAAGCCCTAGGTAAAAAAAAATATATATATATATACATATATATTATATATATATGTATATATATACACACACATACATATACACTTCTAATATGCATATATATATATATATATATATATATATATATATATAAACATTACTGTCAAGCTTGACTAATCATGGCCAGTAATTTTGATGAATATGATTGGTAATTGTAATCCTATGTAACAAAAACCAGCCTAGACACATTCCATATGACTTTAGCTGATTTTCACAATATGCTTTACGCGACTACCACAATCAGGAAATGGAGACTGCTGAAATGAAGTAATTTAACGTATACACCAAATTATCCATTAGCAGAACTCAACTATACACCCAGAGCTAACTTCAGAATCCAATTGGAAGTTGATTTAATTAAAATGAATAATCACTTTCGACTTTGGCTAGCAAGCTGCTATAAAAAATATTTCCCTACCCCTAATGGAAAAGGGACAGATTCATGAAAGTAAATAATTTCAAAAATGGGGGAAAAAAGTCTTAAGTGTCACCAATAGTTAGGGATGTTTAGCCTAAGCAATTAAGGGACTCAATCTCTGTAGAAATACAAGTGTACCTGGATTCATTATTCCCCTCTGACCCCAAGCTCCAGTTCCTTCCCAATACAAACCTTGGGTGGCAGAAGTGATGGCTCAAGAGATAGGTTCTTTTGTTTGCTTATTTGTTTTTGTTTTTTGGTTTTTTTGTTTGTTTGAAAGGCAGTGTGACAATGAGAGACAGAGATGAGTCATCTGCAGGTTCGCTTCACAACTGGCCACAACGGTTATACCTGAGGCAGGCTGACACTAGAAAACTGCAATAATACTGTTTTACACTATTTTCTTTTCCTCTATTTTGAAGCTCATGGCAAATTGTTTCCAATTATTTTACCATTACATGCATTGGTAACTGAAAAGTCATGACACAATTATGTTTCTTTTTAAATTTTTTTTATTAATCTTCATCTGCTTCATTTCACTGCTTGAAAGACCACTTAAAACATTTTGAAACAAAGTTTCCAAGGAAATTATTTTGAGTTTCTGAGTCAAATAATGAAAATGAATATTTTCTCCATTCTCTTGGTATCAATTTTTCAAAAGCATTATCATATGCTTTTAATTTTCCTTTTTTGTTTTGCTATCATTTCCTTTATACTTTATCATCTGAATTTCATTGTTCTTCTGTTGGAAGCTTTGTTTTAAATGTTGATGATTTCTGCCAATCACTTTTAACATCCCATTCATTCAAAACATGTTCCAGTAAAATGGTTTGATTATACTAACAACCAGAGTTTTAAAAGCAAAATACAAAAATGTATATTCTAACTTTTAAATGTGTTTTAAAATGCATGTTTCATTATGTAGTCTACCTAGATCAATGATGAAGAACACATGGCAAGATAAAATATTCATTTTATTTCAAAGTGAAACTTTTTCTTGAGCTGTACTCCTGCTAAAAATAACTCAATCACTAAGACATTCTCTTGTGGACATTGTTCAAATTATCTATATTATTCTTGTTATTCTAGTGTGAAACATTTTTACTTCATTAGTATCAGACTAATTCTCACTACTTTATTTGTATTTTCTGTATTTATTTATGTCTTCAATAAGCTTAATTGCAAAGCTGTTATGTTCTTTTTTTTTTTAAAGATTTATTTATTTTGTTACAAAGTCAGATATACAGAGGAGGAGAGACAGAGAGGAAGATCTTCCATCCGGTGATTCACTCCCCAAGTGAGCCGCAACGGGCCAGTGCGCCGATCCAAAGCTGGGAACCAGGAACCTCTTCCGGGTCTCCCATGCGGGTGCAGGGTCCCAATGCATTGGGCCGTCCTCAACTGCTTTCCCAGGCCACAAGCAGGGAGCTGGATGGGAAGTGGAGCTGCCGGGATTAGAATCGGCACCCATATGGGATCCCGGGGCTTTCAAGGCGAGTACTTTCGCCGGTAGGCCACTCCGCCAGGCCCATCAAAACTGTTATGTTCTAAACTAACAAGATTTTCATTATATTTTAGGCATTTCTTTCTGTGATTAAACTCAACCTAAAAATATCTGCTACTATTTTTGCTTCACTAAAGTCATATTTGTGGTAACAAGAACAAATAATTGAATGCTTTACTCACTTGAAGCACATATGTGAATGGAGCCCTGAACTTCTGCTGTAACTTGTGCTAGACCATTGTTCTTTGCAATAATAACCAGAAGTGAAAGGGATTTATTACCCAAACCACTTTGGTTTTTTAATAGAAAACTGTTGAGGTAAACCAAATGCTACAAGGCCAGGATCTTTAAATGAGGAAACTATGATGTTGGCTATTCTTGAAATATTTGCCAGCTTTTAGTGTAAATCCTAGCTCAGGGTCAGCATATACAGTTTAGCAATGGCCTGAGGCTCAACAGAGAAAGATGGAGCTATGGCTCCCAGAGCAGCCAGGACTGGGGGAGAGCCAAGATCTTGGTGACCATAGAAGGACAGGAAATGCATGCAGAAACTTCCAATTCCCTCTTGAGACATATGCTGAACACTTGACTTTCAAAAGGAAGTACAGTAAGAAACAATAAAAGGAAGCAATATATATTTCTAGTATAACACTACTAAAATGAAAAAAAAGGAAATAAACATGGAATTTAGGGTTTAGCAATTCTGTGAAGGCAGCAAAAACTTTAGCTGGTATGTTGCATAGAGCATTTTTAGGGTTTGGGAACCACGTATAAACTAGGCCTTATGAGGACTGCAGTACAGTTTCTGCCCATCAGCTCTATGTATGTCTGAATTAAGGTGATCTGTCTCCAAGCAATGCATCTTTCAGATTATAAGCAAAATTTCTCTAGATTAAAACAGTATTACCCATAGACATTTAAGTAGAACTCATTAATATGATCATGAAACTAATCCAGAAGCCAGTATTCTGGCTCAGAAGGTTAGGCTGCCCCTTGTAGTCTGGTAACACCTATCTGAAGTCATATATCTGTCCCAGATATTCTGATTCTGGCCCAGCTTTAGGTAATGTACTCTGGAAAGCAGCAAAAGTTACCCACTTAGGGACTGCGGAGGGTCTTGGTAGCTCTTAGCTTTGGTCTATATCATCTGATAAGCTTTTGTAACCATTTGGAAAGTGAATCAGTAGAATGAAGCTTTCTCTCTCTCTCTCTCTCTCTCTCTCTCTGCCTCCCTCTCTATTGCTCCAAATTTCAAGTAATTTGTGAAGAAATTAATCTAGAAGATCAATTTAACCACTGAGCAGACATCTATGAAATAAAATAGAAAAATTTAAAATTAAACATGCAATGCTGCTCAAAGCCAACCAGTCTAAATCATGAGAAACATAGCAAGCAAATCTCAACTAAGGTTTATACCAAATAACCTACCAGCACTATCCAAAGAAGTCAAAACTCTCAAAAACAAGGAAAAATCGAGAAACTGTTAAAACCGAGGGAAGCCTCAGACAGAAAGGATGACTATTGTTTGAATGCTGGAAGAGAAGCAATGTGGCTAGGTAAAAACAAAAGAAAATATCCACAACATATGCATCATTTCTAGCAAATATGTCAAACCATAATAAGCTGTTAGTCATTGAAGAGACTGGGTGTATATAGTTTATAGTGCAGCATTCATACCTGTACTTCTCTACATTGATCACTAAGAATTCATTATTAGCAAAAACTTTCATTTTCCCCAGATCACTGTTGGAGATCGGGATATTTTAAAGAATCAAATGTTCTGTTGTTGGAATCATTCTGAATGAATTAACAAAATTCATGGAAAAAGCAAGATATTTTTCCTGCATCTGCCTATAATATTGTAAGGAGAAAAAATTATATAGAACACTTTAAACAACTGGAAAATCAGCTTTGAAAACTGAGGGTCAAACATTTGCATCATTAACCTGGACAATCGTAGGCAATCAAGTCAAAAAAAAGTCGCATCTGCTTTGTAAGTGATGTTGAAGTAAATTAGAAGCAAAAGAGGCAGTGGTCAGTGTCAGAAAAAGTTTAAAGTATTTGTAACAAACATTAGAAATATACAGAGTAAGGAAAGTACAAGAAACTATTGTGAGTCAGTCAGAAGGAAAGGAAGAAACCAATAACTGTATAGTATAACATAGAACTGACTTGTCAGAGAGCCAGAACTGCCATAATCCAGCATGTGTAATCAGCAGCTCTCCAGGGAAATCATGATCACACTAAAAATAGAAAGAGCTAGATCTCCATTGACTTAGCTTAAAGATAATTCAATAATAAGTTGGAAGTTTAACATGATTTTGGTAAATGGCTAGAAAAGTGAAAGACGAAATGTTGTGGAATTGTGTCACCGAAAAACCATGGCATAGCTCAAATTTCCTACCCAGCACAAAAACTTTAAAACATGCTTGGCATATGCTTGCAATGAAAGAGTCTCAACTGAACTTGAACTGTGGTAATGCAACAAGGTGGAGGAATCCACCATGGGGAGAGGGTTTGGGGAGTGGTGGGGGGAATCCCAGTGCCTATAAAACTGTGTCACATTATACAATGTAATTAATAAAAAAAAGAAGAAGAAAAAAAACAAAGGCAAAATAAATACACGTTCATAAGTATAGAAAGGATAATTCATTGAAGAATGACCGTCACTAAAATAAATAGAAACAATTTCTTTGACAGAATGTAAATCAGTCTAGACAGACACATACAAGTGTCTCAGAAATGAGAAAGCAAGAGATTGGTGTCTGAAATATGGGAATTTGCAGAAAGAAAAAGAATAGTGATGAAGGAAATTTAGACTTGAGGAGGCACAAGCACCAAGCAGATGGTAGCTGGAGAGTGATTCCAGTGTATAAGTCAAAAGCGACTGAATGTAGCAGGAATGATTCTTTTTTTATTTAAAAAAATGTGCCTATTATGTAATGATAAAATCTGAGGATCCACATTGAACCAGCGTGATCCTTGGACTTGAGGATATTGCCTCTCCTCATTTCCCATTGTATAGGTCCTATTAGTGTCGATGCTCATGCATTACGCACTGTAGCTAATGCTCCTTTTCATGCAAGCAATTCCTGGAGTTTATAGGCTGGGTGCATGGACAAGTCTGTGATAATATTGGTCAGATTCTCACCACTTCTGTTATCTTTTTCTTGAAAAACGTGTTCCCAAGTTTTAGGGCAAATGGATGAGAGAAATCAGTTGCAAAAGTGAGAAACTGGTGTATGGATTTGCTTGAAAATAAATCACTTGGTGAGAAACAACAGCAAGAAATAGCGTGAGATGACTTGAAATCCATGAATAGTTCTGAACATTATCATGTGTAGAGAGAACATTTTGGATTTCTTGTAATCCTGAGCATAAAGATTTTAATGTGTTATTATTATTATTCTCATTATTATTATTAGCCAGAACAAAGTGATTTCACAGAGCTGGAGGGCTTGACGTTACATAATTAGTATTGCATCTGTCCTATTACTTTCCCTACATTTACTTCCTTTGGATATTCCCTCATGTTGAAAATAAAACTTTGATTTTCTTATTTTATCATTCTATATTTGCACTCAGATTTCATTTCACTTGGTAAACAGTATTTTTTTTCGGGGATGTGTAGATTATAATCTAAGCCTCTTGCACCTATCACGTAAGAAAATAATTTTTTTTAAAGATTTATTCATTTTATTACAGCCAGATATACACAGAGGAGAGACAGAGAGGAAGATCTTCCGTCCAATGTTTCACTCCCCAAGTGAGCCGCAATGGCTGGTTCTGTGCTGATCCGAAGCCGGGAACCTGGAACCTCTTTCGGGTCTCCCACGCGGGTGCAGTGTCCCAATGCATTGGGCTGCCGGGATTAGAACCGGCGCCCATATGGGATCCCGGGGCTTTCAAGGAGAGGACTTTAGCCACTAGTCCACGCCGCCGGGCCCAAGAAAATAATTGAATAGGGCCCGGCGGCGTGGCCTGGCGGCTAAAGTCCTCGCCTTGAAAGCCCCGGGATCCCATATGGGCGCCGGTTCTAATCCCGGCAGCTCCACTTCCCATCCAGCTCCCTGCTTGTGGCCTGGAAAAGCAGTTGAGGACGGCCCAATGCATTGGGACACTGCACCCGCGTGGGAGACCCGAAAGAGGTTCCAGGTTCCCGGCTTTGGATCGGCGCGCATCGGCCCGTTGCGGCTCACTTGGGGAGTGAATCATCGGACGGAAGATCTTCCTCTCTGTCTCTCCTCCTCTCTGTATATCCGGATTTCCAATAATAATAAATAAATCTTCAAAAAAATAAAATAATTGAATAAAATAATTTCCAATCTGATGTTAAATAGCAGGATGTAATATTATTGACACTCTAAAGAGAGGAATCTTTAAACTCAAATAGCTTGCTGTTCAGTATCAACATTTCAGAAGCTACAGCCAGCATGAGGAAAGTCTTCGGAGAGAGAAGTTGAAATTGTTCACTCTGGCAGTGAGCCATCTACTTCATCCATGTTCAGGAGCATTTCCTACTCCTCAGGATCCCCATTTGATTATCAGACATGGAATGGAGAAGTGTTAAACAGCTTAGCAGTGCAGATCCTAGGATAGTTCATTGTCTTAGTAGAATCTCAAATAGGCTCTAGACTGGGAATCCTACAGAAAGAAGGAAGTAGCTCTGTGCATATCTGGAGGAAAAGTTGTACTTCTATCTAGAGTAAACTCAATCACTTTATATTTCTTTGCTTTAAATTGATCCATTTGTTTCAAAGGCAAAGAGGGAGGGAGAGCTTAAAAGTGACAGGGTTTAAGAAAGAGAAAGGGATGTTGTAAATCCTGATGATTAGTCCCCTATTAATTGTAGATTGTGCGGATTTTCTCCCACTGTTTTGTTGCCTTAGTTGATTGTTTCCTTTGCTATACAGAAGCTTCTTAGTTTGCTGTAGCCCCATGTATTTATTTTAGCTGTGACTGGTTTTGTTTTTGGTGGCTTTTCTGGGAAGCATTTTCCAATTCCTGTATTTTGCAGAGTGCTTCCTCTGTTTTGTTTGTGTTGCAGATTTAGGTCCTTGATCCATTTAGAGCTGATTTTTGTGTATGATTAGAGGTGAGAGTCTTGCTTCTTAGTTCTGTAGACTACCATCCAATTATACTGACAGTATTTGTTGAAGAGACCAAACTTTTTGCCTGGAATTTTATCAGTTTTGTTGTCAAAGATCAGTTGGCTATACATGTGTGGGCTACTTCTGAGATTTCCGTTCTGTTTCATTGAATTTATTCTGTTTCTATACCTGTATCTGAATGTTTTTGATTGCCATTGTAATATGTAGTATATCTTAGGGTCTGGAACTGTGAGTTCTCTAGCTTTATTTTCATTCTTCAATGTAACTTTACGTACTCATGGTCTATTGTGTTTCCAGATAAGTATTTGTATCGTGTTTTCTGTTTCTGAGAACAATGTTAGGATTTTGCCTGGAATCACATTGAATCACTGTATGACTTGCAGTAATATGGGCATTTTAATGATGTTGATTCTTCCAAACCAGGAACATGGTAAATTTATCTCTTTTTATTTCTTTTGCTACTTATTTTAATTTTTTTAAAATTTTTTCATCATAGAGGACTTCCACATCTTTGGTTAGGTGTATTGCAAGATATTTAAGGTTCTCCACTATTTTGAAAGAAACTGTTATGCAAGTTTCTTCCTTAGCCATAGAGTTGTTAGGACTGCCAATTTATGCTCACTGATTTTTGTATGCAACCACGTTACCAAGCTATCTTACGACTTCCAACAGTCTCTTTTCTGACTCTTTGGGTTCTTCCATGTATAGAATCAATCCACAGTAGCGAAGATGAAGAAACAATATAGATGTTCATTGAAGGAAGAAGTGATAAAGAATTGATAAAGAAGCTTGGTAGATCTACACCATGTAATACCACTCAGCCGTGTAAAAGAACATAATTCTACCATTTACAACAAAATGAGATAAGGCAGAATCATGCAAAACACAGACAAACAGGTATGTAGATGAGCAAGTATATACATATATCCTGATTTGTATAATGAAGACTAGCCTACCAGGGAGGGAAGATACCTTGCAGTATGCATCTCTACTCAGGGATGAAAGGAGTACTTCCAATGAAACAGTTAAATATTCCTTATTATTATGATGCCAAATTTTTTATCACTGTCTATATTCACAAATGTCATGTTGAACATAAATAGCAGAACATTAATATTGTAGGTATTACTAAAGTAGCTTAATGCAGTAATAATATAGGGAAAATGGTGAGAAGGAAGAGAAGAGTGAGATTTTGGAGGGAAAGGACATAATCCCTATATCTACAAAAGTTTATCACAGAAAATTAATAAAAAAAAAAAAAGAAAAAAAAGAAGAGAAAAAGAAAGTGACAAAGAGATCTTCCATATGCCATCCATTCTCGAAACAGCCTCCATGGCCAGAGCTGAGCTAGTCCAAAGCAAGAGACAGGAGGTTTATTCAGATTTGCTTTGTCAGTTTAGTGCTTCAAGCATTTGGGCCATTTTATGCTGCTTTCCCAGGTGCATTAGCAGGGAGCTTGGTCAGTAGTGGAACTGCCAGATGGGATGTTGGTGCTTTACACTGCCTTATGTTCCACTCTGCAGTGACGGCCCGGGTTCTGCACTTCTGAGCTGTCTGTAACACACTGTTTCTTTAAAAGCCTCCTCAGTGTCTCTTATACCTAGCATGAAAACTCTTCAATAATAACCTAGATATACACTGTTTATGAGAAACGTATTTCATTTTATGAGTGACTAACAGTTCAAAATATATTCCACTTGACTTTAAAATAAAGGCTAGAGTTATTTATGCCAAGATATAAACTTTAATTAACACTGAAGGTATAATTTGGGGTAATTATGAGGCATACAGAAACATTGTGCCATAAAATAGTTTTAATAATATTTCTCCTCATTCAAAGTGACATAATTTCAAATATTTCTACAATAATTATTTCTATGATTTCTTAGCTGCAAGAACCAAGTTGGAAAGCATTAACAAATACTATAAGAAATTAAAATGGTAATTTTTTTCAGAATAACCTTTGATATTCTATGGATAATTCTTATTTAAAAATGTGATTTACTGTTTTATGTAATAATGCATTTTAATTACCTAAACTATTTGCTATTTTATTCACTTTATAAATTTACCTGCATCCTGAAGCATCAAGTATATTTTCTGTTATTCAAATTTGAAAGATTCAAAGATGTTGCTTCAGGGGTTGCAGTTGTTGTACAGTGGATAATTCTGCCTGTGGTGCCAGAATCCCTTATAGGCTCCAATTCATGTCCTGGTTGCTTCACGTCCAGCCCAGCTCTATGAATGGCCTGAGCAAAGCAGCATAAGATAGTTCAAGGATTTGCCCTTGTCAGCCACATGAGTGTCATGTGTGAACTTGCTTGCTCCTGAGTTCAGCTTGGCTCAGCCCTGGCTGAGATGTTGCAGCAATCTGAGGAGTGATCTAGTGGATAGGAGATCTCTCTCTCTCTCCCATTGCAACCCCCCCATACACACACAGACACACATCCCCAACCAACTGTGTAGTTTTTATTTTCCAATAAATAAATGCATCTTTCAACAAATAGCATGGTCCAGATTTTCTACAAATTTTTGTTTCCAACTGCTGTTTTTATTCTAACAAAATTTCTATTTAATTTTTAAAAATTTTTGATGATGTTTGCGTAGTTGATCAGGGTGGGAAGGATCAAGGGTTAGAAAAGAAGGTGTGATCATCGTTCCAAATTTGCTATTTCTTCTTCCTGTATCTGGGAGAGGGTGGAAGATAAGCATAGAAGCCATGCCCTGGCTCCCAACTACCCAAGTGGTTTAGCTAGTTTTGCAATGCTGTTAATCTCACAGGTCCAAGGGTGAGAAACCTCATCTAATCTCCATCGGTTGAGAAGTTAACATTAATGTCTCCATTCATCCAGATATTTGTTATCGTTGCTTGAGTAGGGTAGTTGTCCAATTTGTTCTGTCTTGCTTCCTCCGCTATGGTACCAAATATCCTCTGCAGGCCCCTCAGGATGGCTCACCCCAACTCAGCATCCACCAGTGGGCGCTTCAGCCTTGCTCAGTCATCCTGCACCTGGTTCCAGCTCCAACTGGTGGGTGCTGCAGCCTAGCCAGGCCCAGCCAGACTGCTGCCCTGGCCCTAATGGGAACTGACTGGTGCTGCAGGCTGACCTGGCCTGTACTGCAACCTGTGCTGGTTTTCAGATTTGCCAGTATATGATATGAACTGGCCCAACATATCCAGCCCCAAGACCTGACCCACATGTCTGCCAGCAGGTAATATAACCCTGTCTGGTATGGGCTACTCGTTGCCTTAATTCTTGTCCTCACCTTCAGGGAATTCATCCTCACAAAGGGGATCCCCAAGCTCCTTTATCACGTTTCCTCCCAGTCGGAAATCTTGCATGCACCAGTGTGTCTTTGGCTGAACTTGGCTTAGTCCACCTCTTGTCCTGGCAGGAAGACTATCCTTGCCCAACTGGCCCAAATCCATTCCGGTTTTTATTGTTGGATGTTACAGCCCAGCCATACCTGGTCCATGCCCAGAGCTAGTGGTTCAGCAGGAGCTGAGACCTAGTCCATCCAGTTCTACACCTACCCTGGCCCTCACAAGTACCAGTGGATGCTAGAGTCTAGCTCAGTCTGGTGCCTTTCAGACTCAGTCCACATCCATGCCATGGAGACTGCAGCCATGTCCAACCCAGCCCATTGTCCCCATTCAAGCTCTAGGGCTCACCAGAAAGAATCCCAACCCAATCTGGGCATTCCCTTAGCACCCCACCAGGCCTGTTCCCAGCCTCAGATTTTACATGTGCCAGTGGAGATCGCAATTCCACAGGGGTGAGCCCACATAATCCCTGCATAGTCTGCCCCCAGACTAAATTCTCTTGCATTCTTGTAAGTCTCATGGACCTGATTAATATTACGCTTCCCCTGTTCTGATTCTCACTGGTGGGTACTGTGATCTAGCCCTTCCAGGTCAGTCACCATCACAAGGTGAGTATACACCAGTGGGTGTTCAGGGGTGGTGGACACTAACTACCCCAGCTCAGGTTTTCCACCTGTGCCGGTGCTTCCATCTGGCCCTTAAAGGTCTTCTTGTTCATTTTACCAAATCACTCAGTCTCAGCTTCCTCATTTACCTGCAAGTACAGTGGCCCTGTATTGCCTCAGTAGTCCTACCGCATCTGTGTGTGAGTCCTCAGGTCCCTGCAGACACCCACCCCAAGCTCCCAGAGCAAGTTGTGGGATAGCCCAAGGACTTTGCGGGCACCATTGGCACCCAGGCCACCTGGTCCAAGCCCCCGTGGCTTCCCTTCCCCTGAGGTTGAGGTATCAGGCAAGCTTCACAAGCTTAAGGGAAAAGAATACCTTACATGTTATGTTTTGAATGTTATATGTTGTGTATAAACTAAATTGAAGTATAGGTGAGGTGGTCACAGAAGGTGGCTAGGAACTCGTATTTACTTTCAACATGTTGGTTACTCATTACTATGTCAATTAATTCCATAATGATGTAAATTTTTGCTGATGGTATGATGGAGCTTTCAATTGACTGGGATAATACTCTGCTAGCTCTGTCTTCAGACCAGAGAGGGTATACCTAAGAAGCCGTTGAACTTGACTGGACAATAAGATGCTGGACTCTATGTTTGGTGTATGCTTGCAATGGGGGAATCTCAAGTGAACTTGAGCTGTGGTTATGCAACAAGGTGGAGGAATCCACCATGGTGGGAGGGTGTGGGGAGGGGTGGGGAGGGGTGGGGAGGGGTGGAGAGAACCCAAGTACCTATGTAACTGTGCCACATAATACAATGTAATTAATGAAGTTAAATAATAATAAAAAAAAACAAACAACAAAAAAAGAAAAATTATACAAAATCTTTAAATTGTATATATAAAATACACTTATTTTTAATTGCAAAAAAAAAAAAAAAAAAAAAAAAAGAATACCTTAGGTATTCCACTCAAGCCCCTGCCAGGCTGCCCTGCACTTTAATATTTTTATTTCATTATGATACATTATTTGTCATTTTCTATGATGTATTTTGATGTGAAACTGAAGAGCAAAATAAATTTTGTGCATATGTTAATCAATTGTTTCCATTGAAAGCTACCCTTTTGCCCACCATTTAATTTGGAGATTAAGGTGTATTAAAATAACACGTGGAATTATGCTTGGTGCTGGCTTCTGACAGCAAATTCCTCTCCATTCAGACCCTGGGAGACTGCAGTGAACAGCCAGGTAAGAGCATTCCTGCTCCCCATTTGCGACACCTGGATTGTGTGCATAGCTCCCTGCTCAGTGTTACTTTTTTGTTTTATTATTTATGATAAATTATTATCTGTCTTTACATGTAAATATGTTCCCTACATATGTATATATATTATTATCTGTTTTTCTAGGAAGTATCGATTTCACCTTTTTCTAATTCTGGAAAATAATTTCACTGTTTTGAATTTATTTTTAATTTTTGTTTATTTAAAAGGCAATTAAGAGAAATAGAGACAGAAAGAGACTGAAACCCATATACTCTAACAAGAGATGTGAAATCAACCTTCTAACCACTATGCCAGAACACTACACCCTTCTTTGTCTTTCGACCACCTATTCACAAGTAATCAATACATATTTCTTTGATTTTCCTTAACAAGTCTTTCCTAATGTTGTGGATATATTCAGGCTCTTACAGTTCATTTTTAAAAGGTAATTTACATTGTTACTTTCAATGAAAAAAATTGTTATTTTAATTTTTGTGTTATAATAAACTTTATCATATTAAACGATTGCATCATTCACATTTGCTGTTGAAAATATTCAGAAACAATTTCATCGACTCATTTTGATTCATGTACATAAACTTTAGGCCTTTTTGTTTAAGGTTATTTGGTTGCTGTAAACTATAGGCAACAATTTTATATGTAGAATGATTTGGTTGTTTTCTTAGAAATGCCATGGTATGCATGTGCTTTGGTCATGTGGTATCTTGCATCACATTTCTCAGGCTGGGCAGATTCTTCACTGCTTATCAATAGAATTACAAGTGGCACTCGATGAAATTTAGAAAATTAGGAAGATGTGTTTGTTAACTATATTAGAGAAATACTTCTGCATTATGTCTCTGCATAGTTCAGTAATACACGGGGCGGTGTAGGATGCCACTGAAGTTTGAGTTTTCTTTTTTCTTTCACATCACTCCTTCCACTATATATTTCCACTAAGTTTTGCATCCATCCCTACAGTTTCAACTTTATATATATATATATATATATATATATATATATATATATATATACATATACACATACAGAGAAGCAGAGAGAGAAACAGAGAAAGAGAGAGCACTTCCATCGTCTATTCCATTCCCGAGAGGTCTGCAACTCCTACAGATAGGACCAATATGGACTAAAGCTGGAGGTCAAGAACTAAACACAGGTACTGCAATGTGAAAGTTATCTTAAACTACTAAGTAAAATAAACAATGTATCGAAAACTACTTATTATATGCATTTTGTAATGAGAAAATGAATGTAATGAGAAAATAATTTCCAGTAAATCAATATGATATAATATTGTCATCTCCATAAATAAATGAAGAAATCAATTCATAATTATTGTAATAAGGACAAAAAATTGAACAGAGCCATCCATGCATTACTATAGGTTCAGGACAGAACCCATTGTCTTAAAAAATGTCTCCGTCCTGTTCTCTGTTCCATGACTTGGCTCCATCATTAGTATATCTTTCCTTGACTGTGCTAAAGTGGTTTGGAGCCAATTAGTATTGAAGGTCAACAAGTTGAATGATAAACATTGTAACTCTGCGTGGTCACAGAAGATTGACCACATTGGGCTGGAATCCCATGCCTGTTCCTACACTGTGATGGGGATTGTGGAAATCCAGGAGGAATGACAGGAAAGCCTCCTGCACAGGCGCCATCCTTCCCCATGCAGGAGAAAGCATCAGAAATGTGTCACCTCCTAGGAGAGGAATTTCTCCTAAAAAAAATTGAGTTACAAAAGCTAGGAAAAAATGTTAAGATACTTCTGAGCAGTACATTGACCTTTTTTCTAAATTAAACTTAGGGAACCTAATGTATTTTTTTCTATATGGGATTTAGAATGCATATCATATGATAATGTTCATTACCAGAAAGAAAATGGCCAAAACTACATATTCAGAACTCAACATTTTAATGAGACTTCTTCTCTCCTTTGCTTTTCTTGATTTGTTCACTTTAAAATTGAATGTGAACTGCACATGAGCCAAGAGTACATTAATTCACCTTCTATATTCAGAACCTGGCACGTGGTGGTCAAAAACTGTCTCTTGAATTAATCAAGTTGTTAAAAAATAGATTATCTGATAACTTCCAAATTCTGAAAAATGTTCTCTATGTGTATGATTATACATAATATTAAATAGTGAAAAAGATAAATATCTCCCTAATGTACTCAATAATATACATTTATAGCAAATATTATCTTAGAAATCTTTCAGTTATGTTTTATATTATAAATCGATGGTAAGCTATTGACTGAAGGAAAAAAGTGAAACACAAGAGAGCAGCATATTTACCTCCAAGTACTTTTTTGTGTTTCTTTAAAGAATTATTTGTTTAGAAATGAACTCCCCTAAAAAACCCAAAATGAATATTGTTCTTTATGGTTTATTTGTTTACTTGAAATTCAGAAAAAAGGGAGGAGGGACACAGAGAGAAAGGCAAAGAGGAAGAGACTGGAGAATTGGTTCATTCTCCAATAGCAGCAATCAGGTGTGACCATGACAAAGACAAAGGCAAAGCTGTGATCCAAGAGCTTCATCCTGATCTTCCAAGTTGGTGGAAGGGACCCAAGTAACATGGCTGTCTTCCACTGTCTTCCAAAGCATCTTAGCAGGAAGCTAGATAGGAAGCAGAATGGCTGAGATTTCATGGCACTCTGACATAGTATGCAACATTGAAGGCAACACCTTAATCCTTTTCTCTGCCATGCACATCTTGTATTGTTTGAATTATATAATATGAGCTGCCAATGGAAGTACAACCCCTTCCTGTGAGACTGGTTTCACTTACTAAAATCTTCCTCAGGGTCCATAATGTGGCATAGCAAGTTAAGACTCTGCCTACAATGCTGGCATCCTACTGACTGTACTGAAGTTGAACAATACTTTCTAGGAATACGATTTAAAGTTCAGAAAACCAAGAATAGTTCTTTGAGAATATAGTTTAAAATTTATATCTTCCTGGGCCTGGCGGCATGGCCTAGCCGCTAAGCCGGGATCCTATATGGGTGTCGGTTCTAATCCCGGCAGCTCCACTTCCCATCCAGCTCCCTGCTTGTGGCCTGGGAAAGCAGTCAAGGACGGCCCAGTGCATTGGGACCCTGCACCCGCATGGGAGACCCGGAAGAGGTTCCTGGTTCCTGGCTTCAGATTGGCACAGCACTGGCCCGTTGCGCTCACTTGGGGAGTGAATCATTGGATGGAAGATCTTCCTCTCTGTCTCTCCTCTTCTCTGTATATCTGACTGTGTAATAAAATAAATAAATCTTAAAAAAAAATTTATATCTTCCTAAGTATCATTATTGCATTTGACTCACATATAAAATACATATAAACAAATGAATGTTAGTAATTGTGTTTTATAATTTATAGGACAATGTGCTAATATTTTTATGCAAATCACTGATACTAATATTGGAAAAGAGATACATTTTGATGATAATTTGTTAAAAACAAATAGCAAAGAAAGTTTGTGTGGAGAACCAAGTAAAAGGCAAAACAACGTAGATTCACAAGTGAGGTTGTTTAAGCAAGCACACTCTGAGATCTTTGCAGCATAGGGAACTGGGCATGCATGCAGAAACATTGGTTTGAGCATTCTTATTGTCATTACCTCTCTGAAAGTATAAGTAGAGATTTGGGAAATATACCACTATATTGAATACGATGCATACAATTAAAACATTTCAAAAAAAGACCTCTAACTACAAGGTACAAAGACCTGTAATTAAGATAATCATGGAATACTGCGGAAGCTTGCATGTGCAATTTCATGCATATTAATCAGTCAACGCATATATTTGGCTTCAGAAAGGTGTCATGATCCTAGATGTGATTTCCTTCAGTTGAAGATAGTTTTCATGAAAGGGAGTGAGATGTGAAGTGTCAGGACTCCTAGCAGCCAGGTAACTCAGGCACAAATTCCTAGGATTTCTCTTCGAACCTCTTGGCAATCTAGCATTAATGAGTTAAAAGTGCAAAGTTATGCAATAAAGGATAAAATGTTTATGTCAGTAATAATGAAGAAACTCAAAAGATCACCTATATTTAAAAGAGACCAAACCCATTCAAACATTTTTATGCCATAAAGTATTTTGCCACATTTGTTCATGTGACATGATTGAGAACATGTAGGAGATCTAACTGAGGAAGCTTTAATGTTCTCCCAAATTCTATTTTTTGATTCACATAAAGAATCCTCTCATTTTAATTTTCTGGTATGTGCTTTTCTAGACCATGCTTTCTTTAATGTATTCAGTTTGTCCTAATGGACATGAAGCAGAGGAAATGAGAAGCTATGAAAATGTTTAAGTACACATTTTAGCTAAAAATATTCAAGGCTTCCAATAATCCAAAACAAATAGTACAGAACAGCACAGGGGATCATTTAAAGGTCAATTTTCTGTATCATGTGCTGTTAGACCTAGCAACACATATTTAATGTCCTTGCACTTATTAAACTAGGACTGTTTAAACATGAGGCATGGACCAATTAGATCGGCCTGTAGTACATTATCATTAAAAACCAGTAATTATCTTTACTGCTGAGTGAATTAGTAAATTGCTCCTGACCCAGTTTCCCATCTACTTATAAGACAGGCCAGATTGCTATTGTTTTCCTAAGGATTATATCCAGTAGTCGGCCTCACAGCAATAAACTTGAACTCTGAACGAAATTACCCCAATAATTTATGAGGCCCTGTCTTTATGGAGCCAGGCCGTGGAGTGGAGAATTTCTAAAGTTGACAAATTATTTGTTCTAGCTCAACTTACTTCATTACAAATCAAAAACTGGTTTTTAGCATTTTTCCTCCAGAGGTTATCAAACTCCTCATTCTGGAAAAGATTTGAAACATATGTTCCTAACTGGAAACGAGAGCATTTCAGGAAGAAAATTCACTCCAGTAAAACACATATATGTCCATTTTATGCATAGAGTTTAGCTTGGGTAATTAGTTGTAAACACACAGATAACTACTTAAACATCCTTATTGAAAAATTGACCTGACATCAACAGTTTCTGATACAATGTTGCAGATATATGATTTCCCTTAAAACTAAATGTGATGACACTAAACCACACCCACTGCTTTAATTTTGTAAACCCAAACTCTTGGTTGTTTGCTTTGTTCCAAAATCATATTATCTGAGTAAATTTCCAAGAAAACAAAAGCTTTGCAAAAACAAGTTTAGCCTAGCTCCTAGGAGATGGTCTGTCTCTCTCTAGCGTTTATGCTTTCTCCTTCACAAGAGGTTGGAACTGATTTTGACAAGATAGAACACATGAAGCCGTGGGCAGTGGCACATGGTGGATTACCCCAACAACCAAGATAAAGAAGTTACACATGTTATAGGTATCACAAAATTTCCCACAGGGATGTAACAAGGAGTTTGTGTGTATGTGTATAAAGAGGAAATTTGTTTTTCTAAGATCTGAAGTTCTCTCAGAAGACCTGTAAAGTGCCCAATAACATTAAAAGTATAGGTTGTCAAAGTCAAGTTAAAGTTTTTTGTATGCCCTGTGTTGATGCATTTCTATTAAGTCCTAAGACCAATCTTTAGGCTTACAAACTATATTGCTTTGTTCTGGTCTTGTGTCTTTTTTACATTTTAAAAATGTATATAAAGTAAATAACTTGCATATATTTCAGAATGCAAAGTTAGGAGCCTGGAAATACTAAAGTCCTCACTTTGCACCCACTAGGAACCCATATGGACGCCGGTTCTAATTCTGGCAGCCCTGCTTCCAATTCAGCTCCCTGCTTGTGGCCTGTGAAAGCAGTTGAAGATGGCCCAAAGCTTTGCGACACTACACTCGCATGGGAGACTGGCAGAGCTTCTGGCTCCTGGCTTCGGATTGGTTCAGCTCCAACAGTTGTGGCCACGTGGGGAGTGAATCAATGGATGGAAGATCTTCCTCTTTGTCTCTCCTCCTCCTCTCTGTATATCTGACTTTCCAATAAAAATGAATAAATCTTTAAAAAAAATCTAGAAATATACAAAAGAAATAAATAGAATGAATTGAAATTGATATTTGTAGGATTTGGATGAAGTTTAATAAATTCCAACAGGTCAGGAAAAATAAAAGCCAGGGACTAATGGAAAGATAGTCTTTATAAAATTTTTCTGCTTTGCTTGACCTGAAAAAGCTTGGAATAAAATGTACAAAAAAAAGATAAAAAAATAGCCATTTATAAAAAGAACTCATGGACTTAGATCTGACAAAATAACAGATTGCTAAATTAATAATCATTCATTTTGCCTTGAATTTCTTCACTTCTTTTAACAGCCTCTACAGTAATTTATGTGTCACTGTGCAAAGTGTTGTTTTCACAAGGATTGGAATTTTTCAGATGTGTTTTCTCAAAATTCATTCTTTTACTCATAGTTTCCATTTTGTACGAATCGTTGATTTATTTTTGTTGGCTGTGTACTCACTCTTTCACAGATATCTTTCAAAGATTTGAAATGCCAGTGTTTGATATTTGTTTACTTGTAGGAAAGTGAATTCTACATAGCCTTGAAGTTTTAAGATCCACTTCTAATTAAAAAAAAAAAATAACAACTGTGAAAACACTTCTTTTCAAGAAAGTATCTAACCATCCCCTTATCATATAAATAAAATTATCAGGAAAGTAATTAATGGGAAGTTTATATAAACATTTTCTTATTGATGTGCCATGCTGTATTTGTGTTAATAATGTGTGTTTTTCTTCAAAATTTATTACAGTTATTATTTAGATTTTAAGTGAAGATAGTGCAGTTCTTTAGTTCAGCATCTCTGAGTCTTTTCTTCCATTCTGCTTCTAATGTTCAGATATTGTACCATTGTTGCTTGTTAAAGATGTTGCTTCATTTTCAAATTACAGACTTGTTCAACATGAGCAGATTGGCATAGTGATTTGTTATTGCATATGGAAAAAAAAAGAATCTTGGTTAAGATTATGTATTCAGTTAGTCATTTTTTTACTTAAATCAATATGCAAAGTTAAGATTCATTTAAAAAAATGGTATATGCATTCCTAAAGATTTTACTGATGGAAGAAGGTCTTGCAAATATTAACACCATGTCGTATTCGCTGAAGGAGTGCTGAGTCAGGGGTTTGTCCATAGGTTGAGCAGGCGCACACAAGCCCGCTTTTCCCTTTTGCATGCAAGATCTACAAAGGAGCACAAACAACATTTTGAAATTGGAATCTTCTTGAAAATTTTTCAGGTTTCCTCCAAAATTCCTGTTGAATACCAGAGTACTTGGATCTGCGAGACAAAGCGAAGGGCCAGAGGATTCTCCGGATGTATTTGCTGCACAGCCAAGCAATCTGGGTCCACTGATAACTGTCTTTTCCTAAGCCTGCATAGGAACGCTTTAGTCATGAAGCAGTTGAATCAATTTTTCTCTTCCTATTATTTTTGGGAATTCCGTTTCAATGATTCAACAAGTACTTAATACACACAGAACCCAAGTATCTATGTAACTGTGTCACATAATACAATGTAATTACTGAAGTTAAATAATAAATAATTAAAAACAAAACAAAACAAAACAAAACAAAAAAAGATACACACATACTTCTTGATATTCAAAGATAATTATGACTTTAGGGAGGCAATTATTTTAAATAAGGTAAAACAGTGTGAAATTAACTGTTTTAACATTGTCCCCTTAAGAACAATTCTATTAAGCCTTTCTAATTTAGCAGTGTATGCACAAAACCTTATAAACCAATGAAAAATAAAAACAAAAACAAAAAACAAAACAAAAAAGACAAATGTGGGGTCTGGCACGTGACTACATTGGCTAATCCTCCACTTTCAAGCACTGGGATCCCATATGGGTGCATGTTTGTGTCTTGGTTGCTCCAGTCCCCATCTAGATTCTTGCTTGTGACATTGGAAAGCAGCAGAGGATGGCCCAATGTCTTGGGAACCTGCACCCATGTGGAAAACACAAAGAAGTTCCAGGTTCTTGGCTTTGGATTGGCTCAGCTCTGGCCATTGCCACTATTTGGAGTGTGAACCAGTGGATGGAATATCTTTCTCACTGTCTCTGCTTCTTTCTATAAGCCTGCCTTTCCAATTGAAAGGAGCATATCTTTAAGACAGAGAAATGGCATCTTCCTGTAAATTCTGGAAAAAGTGTAGATATACACCTACAGTGTTTTGACTGTTTTACCCTTTGAGAGACCAATATTCCCTGGAGATTTGTATGCTGGATATGGAGTAGGATTTTTTTTTTTTAATTACTGCCACACGAGGGAAACTGCAGCAGAAATCTTGGTTCAGTTCTATCACTCATTAATGTTGCCAGTATGATAGACTTCCTAACTTGATGTAAAATTACTAAGAAAGGTAGAAAAAATTGAAGTAATACATTACTGTTGAATTTATCTCTTCAACACCTTAATAAGTGAGGCGAAGTTTTGGAAAAATACAACACCTGTCCTTTGAATATATCCTGCTTAATGTACTTTGGGTGAGAAGATGTTTTCACAGGCTGATCCCACTTCCTGGGTTCAATTCTCTGGACACACCCACATCTTGTAAGCTTCAAGTGTATTCTTCTTGAGAAGCATTGGGAAGTTGAGGGATCACTTGTTCAGACTTTATTTTCTATCATGATCACTCTGGTTTTATTTGATCTCTGTCCTGAACCGCCCATATGAATGGAGAAAAATGTCCACTTTTGAAGAAGGCTGATATTGCTATGAATTTTGCTATGTGGTGGACACCAGACAAAAAGATGTTTTGTTGTTGTTGTTATTGTTGTTGTTGTTATTATTGTTTTAAGAATGGCAGATTTAGAGATAAGGAAAGAGAAAAAGATCTCCCATTCGTTGGTTCACTCCCCAAGTGGCTGCAATGGCCAGAGCTGAGCCAATTCAAAGCAAGGAGCTTCTCCTGGGTCTCCCGCATAGGTGCAGGGTCCCAAGACTTTCGGCCATCATCCTCTGCTCTCCCAGCCACAAACAGCGAGCAGCGAGCTGCATGGTAAGTGGAACAGATGAGACATGAACTGATGCCCAAGCAGGATCCTGGTGCTTGCAAAACATTAGTTTAGCCACCGAGTCTTTGCACTGACTCCAAACCCAGCCCCTACTTTTTTTTTTTTTTTTGAGCATACATGCATACAGCAAACTCTATAAGTAGTCACACATCTCTGCATTTTGGTATCTACCATTATCAGATAATGGAATAACTCAGGAAATTTCTAGAATGTTGAATTATTTATGTATTTATTTACTTTTATGGGAAAAACGGATATACAGAGAGGAGGAGAGATAGAAAGGCAGATCTTCTATCTGATAGTTCACTCCCCAAGTTGCCACAATGGCTGGAGCTGAGCCAATCCAAAGCCAGGAGCCAGGAGCTTCTTCTGGGTCTCCCACGCAGGTGCAGGGTCCCAAAGCTTTGGACCGTCCTCAACTGCTTTCCCAGGCCACAAGCAGGGAGCTGGATGGGAAACGGGGCTGCCGGGATTAGAACTGTTGCCCATATGGGATCCAGTAAGTGCAAGGCAAGCATTTTAAATATTACACTATTGCATTGAGACCTAAAATATTGAATTTTGAATTTATAATTTTCCATATATTTTAACAATTTCTGAATTGAGGTTTCGAGATTGCATAATATCTTGTGGCCTCAAATTTAATATTGGAAAGCAAAATGATTTGGTTTATAAATTGAGTTTTTGGACCCTGTGCACTAGCATAGTGGCACATCTCTTGCAAGCACTGAGATGCCATATGGGTACCGGTTCATGTCCTGAAAACTCTGCTTCATATCCAATTCTCTGCTTGTGGCCTGGAAAAGCAGTTGAGGACAGGCCAAAGCTTTGGAACCCCGCACCAGAATGGGAGACCTGGAAGAGGCTCTGGGCTCCTGGCTTCGGATCGGTGCAGTTCTGGCCATTGCAGCCACTAAGGGAGTGAATCATGGGATGGAAGATTTTCTTTTTTTGCCACTCCTCCTCTCTATGTATTTGATTTGCAATAAAATTAAGTCAACCTTCATAAAATTTATTTTAAGTATTTTCTTAAAGAACTGTACGGTTTTTGAATAAAAATTATTTTATTGTTCCATGATACAGTTCTATAAGCTTGAAGATTTCTCTTCTCTCTCCCCAATTACCACCAATTCCAGATTTTACTCACATCAGTACAATAGTATAGTTCTTCACAATCAGTCAGAAGTCCTTGATTCTGCTATTTAAGTGTTTGCTGACACTGTAGGCATGGAGAATTATTGTCAAGCTATATTCAGCACGTTCTTTGGGAGTTCATATTTCATTTGGAAGTACAGATGCATAATGTATTGAATTTTTACATCTGTATGTGATAGTCTCCAATACAAAGTTACCAGAAATAATTACCACAACATCCAGTAAAATAAAATGCCTATGAATGGCTATGTGTTTCTGTAGAAATGAAAACGAAAATTAAAGACCTTCCTGAAGCAAACGATGCTAACATTTGACCTATGACTCAGTAAGGAAATTAATAAGAAAAACAAAAACTTTTTTGAAAGAATGAAAATAAAATAAAAAACATAAAATTTCCTGACGTGTAGCAAAAACAGTATTGAGAGGACTGTCGGCCTTTCATTTTGCAGAAAGGTTGCCATATACCAGAGAAAACACATGATATTTGTTGTTTTGCAATTGACTGTTTTGCTGAGCATCATCTGCTCTAGTCGGGATATTGTGTTGCAAATAGTAAGATTTCATTCATTTTAAGTGACTGGGTAGTTTTCCATGGAGTAGATATACCACAATTCCTTTATCCACTCTTCTCTCAATGAAAGATTACAGATTGCTTTCTCATATGCAAATATCATATCTTTTGGATAAACTACAAGTGAGATAACTGGGTCATATGGCAGGTGACATTTGACTTCCTTAGCACTCTCCATATTGACTTCCACAGTTGTTGTACTAGCTTCTCTCACACCAGTGTTGACGGAAGGTGTCTTTTTCCCCCACACCTGCTCCAGTGGGTTTTGTTAGTAGAGTTCTGAATGTAAGCAATCTCACTGGAATTAGGTGGAACTTCAAAGTGGTTTTCATTTGTATTTCTCTGATAGGTAGGGAACCTGAGTATTTTCGTCATATGTCTATTAGCCATTTGCATTTTTTTCTTTTGAAAAATGTCTGTTCATTTACTTTGCTCATTTCTATAAGGTTGCTTGTTCTGCTGTTGTTGAGTTGCAAAAGGTTTTTGTAAATCCTGAATATTATTTCTCTATTAGTTGTGTAGCTTGCAAAGATTTTCTCCTGATCCAGGGCTTGGTTCTTCATTTTGTGGATCATCCCCTTTGCTGTACAGAAGTTTCTTAGCTCAATGTAGTCCTATTTGTTTATTTTGGTTTTGACTGTCTGCTTTTGGTGTCCTTTCATTGTTCTCTCTTGGAGAGTGCATCCTACAGTTTCTACTAATAGTTTGAAGGCTTCTGTGTGCAATGGTGACAGAGAAAGAGGAAGAGAAACTTCTGTCCCCTCATTCACTTCTCCAAATATTCACAATAACCATTGCTTTGTTTGAAAAACAGTAACAGCCTTCCCTATGTGTGTTAGGGACCCAACCCATGGCATCACCCTCCTTTCCCAGGTGCATTGGTAGGACTCTATGGCAGAGTGGCAGAAACCTTATCTAATGCTGCTGTAATAAGTAGTGGCTTAAACTGTTATACCACAGTGTTGACTCTCAAATGCTCAGTACAAAATGATCTGTACATGCAGATCAAATCATGTAAACAAATATCAATAGACACGTTACCCATGTATCCCTGTACGCCAGCCTAGAGCATACAAAGAAATCCAGTTGGTTTCCTGTTCTTCAGGTAATAGTTCAGAGTAGTGCAGATGGAAAATAACAGAGTCCATGAATGCTTTGACCTGTCCTCAAAAGCTGGAGCCTATTTCTTCCTCCCATTAGTGTAGCCTGAATTTACTGAGTCATTTCTAATGGTAAAAAAGGGCATCTCTGTTTTGTATGATCTGAGATTAGGATGCATAACATCTTGTGATATCTCTTCTTCAGCATTCTTGAACTGAGTAGCTCTGTCATGTAATGGCAATGCTCAAGTGTCCCTGGTGGCCAAGAACAGCAGTTCTGTGTCAACAGATACGCAGGTGAGTCATCTTGGCACCGGGTCTTCCAGTCTCAGGCAGAGCTTCCGACGATGACACATGCAGATGGTGTACTGATCACAGCCTCCTGGGAAACTCCGATTCAGAAAAGGCCATCTGAGTATTTCCTGAATACCCAATGCACAACCTGAGAGATAACCATGTAATTAATGTTGTCTGAAAGCACTGGGAATGTTATGTGATAGTAATTGATTTTAATTAAAAAAAAGTGAAAGGATAAATATATTCAGTGTTATACAAGAGTCTGTATGAACATGTGTGAGAAGGGAACTAAATGCTTTCAGATTGAAAGATCAAAGAAAATCTTTCCAAAAAGGTCTTATATTAAGTGCATCTTGGGGCAGGTATTTGGCCTAGGAATTAAGATATGGCTTAAGACACCAAATCTCACTTGGGAACACGTGGGTTCAATACCTGACTTTGGCGTCTGTTTCCAGCTTGTCTTCAATAAAGACTTGGGGAAGCAGTGATGGCTCTCAGCTGGGTGGACTCCTAATGCTTAGTTGTGTGTTGATACTTTTCATTTTGATTCTTCAAATGCATTGTCAAAAATAAAAGCTTCTCTTTTCTTACTTCAGGTCAGCTGTGTAAGACCAGAGGGGACAACACATTGTTCCATGTGACAATGGAATCGTGCATGAAATAAACAGGTATTATAGGTAGTTTCATATATTTTGGATTACCCTATGCATGTGCACTATGTAGAATATTGCTCATCGTAACTTCACTTTTCTGTCTTAAAGAAATGAAGAAGAAACCAATGGATTCGATAAGAATCATACTTGGAAATGCAAACATTGGATATGGCTGAAGAATGGTGAGCGATGGAGAAGGCTGTGGTTTCTAGTGTGAGCGACAACTGAATCTCAGTGAACCACGGAGGAGGCAGCAGCTGAGTTGAAGCTAGGATGTAACTTCAGGGTAAATGGAACCCTGGGATCTGCACAAGTACACTAAGGCACGCAAAGGCTGCTGTTGACTGGCTAAGCAGTATATAGCAGATATTAAAACATCTCTGGAAAAATGCATATTATGAAAAATGTATCCACTGGTTTCAGAAAGTTTTGTCCCCAAATAAGCTTCTCATTCAGTCCCGTTTCCCAAGAACTTTTTGAAGTGCTCTAATAGATGTGAATTTTGAAGAGTCGGTCTCCTGGCAGACACACAGTAATTCCACAGCACAATTATAGTTTGAATAGAAAGTAGCTGATGTCAAAACTTCATTTTACTGATATATTCCACCTGTAGCCAAGGTGGAATTCTTATGCAGAGGGAGGCCAGGAATTACATTGAACCAGAAAATAATACAAAGTGAATAATCTTCCTTTCAGAACATGTCATGAAAACTCAGCTGCTGAGAAATGTTGACTTAAAACTAGGAGCAAACTGTTGGGAAAAAACATTGACTGACAGAACCCTCTGCTGAAGTATATGCACACACATAAACACAATTTACATATTTAAAATAAAACACCCTATAAGCAAATCGAATGAAAAATTGGAAAAATGTAATCTGCTATTTGCGATTCAATTTCCAAAGTTATTACCTGCATCATGTAGCTATCACTACATGAAAAGGGCACTTTTCTCTAAATACGACACAATTTCAGGATGTGGTTGTAAATTAGTAGAAGTACATCAGAGAAAAATTACTGATATTGCTTTTCTTTCATTATTTAAAGTAAACATATGGAGTACGTTCTTATTTGAGAATACATAAGATAAATAAAATTTTAAAAATGTATAAGAAGTTTATCTTGAAATTAAACTTCAACTATTTCCAAAATATCTAGGTTTGGCTAGCAGCATATAAATGATATCATTTGTTAAATTGTGTGATGGAAGAAGAAAGGAGAACTGTATATGCATGTTGAATGGGCAGAGGATGGACTTAGTATCAGTGACTTCCTCAGTCTGAAAACTAGAAGTACATGGCTGCATATTTTTTACATTCTTCAGCATTTTAAAGTCTTTCAGTGTGTGAGGTGAAATTCAGTTATGTGCTTTGCCAACTTCTTCTATTGAGATTTTTTTCAAGTGTTCCTTCTCATGAGAAGAAATGGGACATGACTCATCTGAATGGTCACTAGTAGTGTATACTAGGGTCAATATTAAATCAATCTGAGCCGCATGGGTGGATGGTAACACTTATCCAGAAGCACCATTTCGGAGTAGGTTGGATGCTCAATATAGGTTTCATCTTTCCTTGCTAAAATTTCACAAGGCAATGAATACCTCATTAACTCCTTGAAAATTATTACTCATTCTTCTTAGAATCAAAATTGAAGCAGTCTGCAATTGCTTTTCATTTACTGGTTGCTCTTCATCCAATTATGACTATAATGTTGTCTACTGGAATTCTTGGAAAAATCTCACTTTCCTTTATCAGTGCTATCATTGTGCAGTCACTCAAGCCACTGCCTTTACTGCTTTCTCTTTCATTTTATCTTTGTGGGTCTCTCAGTCAATTATGATACTGACTGCTAGAGAGACAGGGCTTTGTATGGTACATGAAAAGAAATAGTCTCCTAAAGCAAGGTCTTTAAGAAGTTACCATATTTGACACATATGCATTTCTGTATTTGTAAGGATTTTACAACTAATTTTACTACTTGATAAATGTTTCAGGAAGTACTACGTATGGATGGACAGATATTAATCCTATCTTGTTAAAGTATGTATTTGTAAATTTTAATCTCTTGACACTAGTTGAAGAAAATTATTTTTAAGGTATTAAAATTTTATGTTACTTCTACAATATCTAGACTTGAACATCAATTTTAGTAATAACATTTTTAGTAATATCAATGGTACACTATGTACATCTTGTTCAAAATGCTACTTAACAAAATTTGATTATTTTTATTAATGTATAGGTTACTGATATATAAATTAGGAAAAAGAACTATTCCCATGGATTTATAGTAATTAAGTATTAGCTGAGTAAACTCTCAGAGGAAAACTTTTAGGAAACCATTTTTAATCATGAAAGCAGTAAAAATTTCTTTTTATTATTAATAATAGTTTGATACTTATTACAGTAAGATCATGGACGTGTACTAAGCATGATATGAAAATATTTGAATTAGTCATTTGCTTTGCATAACATCAATATAAATTTCTATATTTTTGTCCTACACTGGTTCTGAGTATGCACTTGGATTAGAATTATTCATTAAAATTTTAGGAAGACTAAACCAATCTATTTGTTTATAAATTAGGACTTGCAATATTAAGAAATAGACACAACAGAATACAGGAAGATAGGGCAGGAATTCACAAGCAAATGAAATTTATTATTATAGAGAAAAATAGATCTGCACATAGTGGCTGTCTGTAGATGGGGTAAACATGTGACAGCAGCCCAGTCTTTGAGCAGATCTTTTAGACCTTGAGGATCTCAGCATGTTCAGAAGAGGGCATAGGGGAATTCTGAGGATTGAGGAGTTGGTGGGGCTGGAGTAACTTTCTCTTAGCCATTTTGACCTTGTTGGACCTTGCTTCCTGGGGACAAAGTGGTTTGGAAGAAAGGGGTGGAACAACACAATACATTCGTTAGCCAGATTTTTGAATTACAGCATAAGAGGTACTGGTGAAGTGTCCTCTGTTTACCATCCTGGGGCACAAGGCTGAAGGTTATGCTGTTACTCATTTGTGTGGCAGGAATTTAAGGCAAAAGTTTGGAGTTAGACTATCTCTAAATCTTGGTGATACTGTGAATGATTCGGATTCCTTCCATCTCTTCATTGGAAATTTTTGTACTTGTTCACTTTCATGGGATGGATTATGCAATTCTAAAGAGTCATGCAGATGTAACCATATACAGGGGATTAAGTGTATTTCTGTTTCTTTTTTTGAAGGTAAGGAAGAAGTTTCCATAATTGCCTTCCCAATTCTGCCTTATATATCTCATTTACCAGATGAGGGAGTTTTTAGCTACTCTTTAAAAATTTTTGTTTTATTTGAAAACCAGAATAACAGAGATGGAGACTCAGATAGGGACAGAATCTTGCATTTGCTTATTCATTCCTTAAATGGTTACAGTGGCTGGGGCTGGACCAGACTGAAGCCAGAAGACAAGATTCTTTTCCAAGCCTTCCTCATAAGTACATACATCATAACATTTATGTCATTTTCAGTGCTTTTCTCAGATACATTAGTAGGAGGCTGTATTAAAAGTGGACTCAAACCAGCTCCCATTGGGGATGTTGGCATTTCAGGCAGCAATTCAACCCATTATACCACCAGTCCCTGCACAGCATTGTTAAACTACCTACTCGCAAGAAAAATAAAGCATATTTTTTTCACTCTTAAATGGATATAGCAAAACTTAGAATGAGTAAAATTAGAGGGTTTTTTTTTAAATATTATAATTGGTCACTGAGTATACATCCTGTAGTGTTTGGTGCACTTTCAGAGCCTCGGTGAAATTCCTGTGAATTTTATTTTCTAGCAATATTCATGTTAGACCACTGTTTTCACTCTCGTGTTGGCTCAATTACTTTGGGAATGTGTTCTTAGATGGTAATTTGGCATTGCGCACAGTTCTGGAGTTACCTGTACCAAGGCCTGTCTTGAGCACTTCTCACCTCTTGAGGTTCATGCAGTATTTGAGAGCTTAACTTCAGAGTCAGCTTTCTTGGCCTCACCACTTTCAAACTCAAGAATTTGGAGACTCAAAAATAATATCCTGGGGCTCCATGTTCCATCTTTCAAATATAATAAGATGAAAATTATTCAGTAGAATGATCCCTGAAGGGGTCTGCACTTAGACCCCATGGCTCACTAACTGGAGTCCCAGCATTGTACACATTAAATAGCAGAGTCTATGTAACCCAATTATTTCTATGGTTTCAAAAAACTGTTCCAATAATAGCTATTCTTTTAAATTAACATTTTACTAATATTGGTACACTCACTATATAGACACTCTCAAAAATATTTCTGAGATACATATTTGCTCAGTTGCCATCTGCTCTGATTTCCTTTTTAAAGATGTCATAAAATATATTCTCTTTTCCTACTTAATCTCAAGTGAGATCGGCTTCAAGTTTTATTTTTAAAGAGTCAGTTTATTTTTATTGCAAAGGCAGACATACGGAGAGGAAGTGAGACAGAGAAAAAAGATCTTCTGTCTGCTGATTCACTCCCCAAACAGCCACAGGAGCCAGAGCTAAGCCACTCTGAAGAGAGGGGTCAGGAGCTTCTTCTGGGGCTCTTATGCAGGTGCTGCTTCCTTTACTGCTTTTCCAAATCACAAACATGGAGCTGAATGGGAAGTGAGGGGGCAGGGACATGAACTGGGGCCCAAATGGGATCCTGGTGTGTACAAAATGAGGACTTCCGGCCACTAGGCTGCGGTGCTGGGCCCCAGTTCAACTTTTAATGTTGACTTTTTTTCATTACAAAATTCTGTTTTTTCACGATATTGATTTGCAAAATACAATGATGTGTTCCAATTTTGCAAGAAGATATTGTTGCTAAAATAATCATTGTGTATCTAAGAATGTTGTTATTGCAATTGTTTTACTGTATTTTATCTTCCCTTGCACATCTTATTGAAATACTATTTGAAACAAGGACAAAATGTTCACAGTAATAACTAATCTTTTATTGAACATAGGCATAAATAGATGTCTCTTTGTTAAATCATCTGAGAAAAATAGGCAATTTTTCACTACCAAACCTGCTTTCATTGTTTCATTGTTTCATGTTAAGAGGAGACTCCTGCCTTCCCCAAAACTTGATCTTCAATGAGGGGAGATAGTTTTCCATTCGATAGTAAAAATTGTTTTGCGGGTATGTGTAAGTCAAGCTGCCAATATTTATGCTAATAGATCTGAGAAGAAATGCTTAGGAAAGATGAATGTCCAGTATTAGGCTTCCCTGTTAGGACAGACATCTCTATGTTTAGAAGACAACAAGGAGCTGATTACATAGTGAGGCAAGAAGCAGTGAAGATAGCTATGCTAAGGGCTACTTAAATAACCAGTTCTTCCATGAGAAACACCTTCCAGGACAAGGCTCCAGCAACCTGAAGATCTCTCACTGAGGACCCTCTTGTGTGCTATAATTAAAGGCCATTTCCACCCTCACTGCCAACCACTAGCATTAGATTTTTGAAAGCTAGAGTATTCAGTGGTGGAAGAATGGAGATAGGGAGATCTTCCATGTGATGCTTCACTCTTAGAATGGACACAATGGCTGGAGCTAAGCCAGGCTGAAGTTAGGAACCAAGATGTTCTACCAGAAGGGTAGAAAGAATTCAAATAATCAGCCAACCTCCCAATGCTTTATGAGGCACATTGGTAGGAAGTTGGACAGAGAATGAAACAGCTGGGAAGTGAACCTGCACCCATGTAAGATGTTGGTATCACAGACAGGGGCTTTTCCCTCTATCCTGTAATACCAGCCACAAACTCTAAATTATTAGCCTCACCATAGCACAGGGAAAATGTTTTTGGTGTATATAAGAAGCAATGTAAAGAAGGCACATACATGTTATTACATTAATTACACTTTTTAAAGTAACCACTATCACCTGGAATGAAACCAAAATTTCCAATATATTACTAGCATAAAATGTATAGTTGCTATATGCACTGACATCTGTACAATATGTGTCAATGAGATTTCATTTTATTCTATTGTCCAATATAGTTCCTATTTGTTCACCAAGAAAGTCAGAAGAATTACTAAAGGAAAAAAAAAAACTACTAAAGAAAAAGTATACCTGTGCGGTAGCCTAGTAACTAAATTCTTGCTTTGCATGTGCCGGAAACCCGTATGAGAACAAGTTCATGTCCGAACTGCTCTACTTCCCTTCCAGCTCCCTGCATTTTGCCTGGGAAGACAGTTGAGGATTGCCCAAAACCTTGGGACCCTGCATGGAGAACTGGAAAAAGCTCCTCACTCCTGGCTTTGGATTGGCTTAACTCCAGTTATTGTGTCTATTTGGGGGGTGAACAAGTGAATGGAAAATCTTTCTGTCTCTCTCTCTGTATATCTGTCTTTCCAATAAAATAGATGAATAAGATAAATCTTTAAAAATGCTTTCCATTATTTAAAAAAATAAAGAGATAATATTTAAACTATTCATGTCAAGGAATCATTCTGTAATTAAATTTTTCTAAGGGAAGCAAATAGAAGGATAATAAGATAAAAGTACTACTTTTTCTGACAGTGTAATACCCTGATACATCTCACATTATTAATCAAGAGAAAAATGTGAGATAAAAGAAAATGTATAAGGGATGTACAGGAGTATTAGCCAAGATCACACACACATACAAGGCTAAAGATACCACACTGATTTGGAAAGTTTTTGATTTGAAATTGTGCGAAATTCAACCTAAAATGTTCTGAGGAAAGTATCTCTGGGTGTGCATAACAGGCGAATGTCAGGCCTGAACTGAATTCAGGCATGTCAGGCTCCTGGGATCAGTATGTCTTTAGTTCCTGCTGTTTTTTATTCTCTCAGCCACACATGTCTTTCTATGAATTTCATTCTCAGAATGGTTCTTTCCTTGGAGTGTCAAAGTGATTGTATCAACTAAATCTTGCATCTTCTTATGTTTAAATCCTATTTCAAAAATAGTTGCAACTCTGTGAAGTCCAAGAAGTATCATGGTCTCTCACAGGCTGTGACTGAGTCAAGCACTTAGTATGACGTCCATCTGGGTGGTCAGTGTAAGCCCAGGTTTTGAATGGTGATGTTTTTACACAGGTATCATGCTTTTTCCTAGTTTCATGATCAATCTTAAACCCACTAAGATCACAGAATGCAAGATTTCCTTAACCCAAATAAAGATATTACAGATCAACAAGAGACAGGAAAAAATTAGTACAAAATAACAGAACCAGCCGATCTACCCTACCCCATCTGTTCATTCATTCAAAAACGTTGCTGAAGTAATTAGTACTGGAATACGTTGCTACTTTTTAATGATAAATATAAAAAATGAGGTTTTTGCTCTTGTAGAATTCCCATTGTACCAGATTTAGTGTGTCGTTAATTTTTTTTTTATCCTAATGTCATTATTTCATCCTAAGGAAACCCTACTGACACGATCTTAACATGAATTTCCAGTAATTTGCATAGTTAAATTAGGGTAACCTTTGATATAGAAATTGTACTTCCCAAAGTGTGTCATAGAATTACTCCTCAGTGATAAATATGTCTAAGTTAGCAGCTTTTATACAGTACTAAAAGGTTGCATTTTCAAGGAGTCTGAAAATATACCAAAAATTCATCAAGAAAAAAACTTGACACATTAATTATTTACATATTGTAATAGAAACTCTCTTAAATATTAAGATGATAAATATTTGGAGTAAATTAGCTGGGATATATATTTTACTATAGACTATGGTTGTTAAAATTATGCCATGAATCTGAAGAGTGTGTCAGTTGGGCTGTGCATAAAATATCACTAGGAAGCACAATGAACTGTCAGCATTGCTTGCATCTGGTCCAGAAACTGTGCAACAGCATTGCATCTCAGGGTTTTCATGCTTTAGTATTCTTTAAATTTTAATGTTGTGTCGTAGGAGTGTAACACTCCTCATAAAATAAAGATTTAAAAATAGGCAAAGGGGTATTATATTACCAAAGCTTCAATAAAATAGCTAGTTACAGTACTTAATTTTACTGAAAGTTTATTCTCTTAGAATACCAAATTTAAAGAGCAGCAATTTAAAAAATAGGTACATATGCATTTCAATAACTAAGAAACAAATTCTTTGAAAAAAGCATGTAAATAATTACTTTCCATTGTAAAAATATATATAATTGGGCCCAGCTGTAGTCCTCGCTTTGTACCCACCAGGATCCCATGGGCACCATTCCATGTGCTGCCTGCTCTACTTTCCATCCAGCTCCCTGCTTGTAATTTGGGAAAACACTAGAGGAAGGGCCAAAGCCTTGGGATCCTGCACCAGCACAGGAGACCCTGAAGAAGCTCCTACCTCCTGGCTTTGGTTTGGCTCAGCTCTGGCCATTGTGGTCAGTTGGAGAATGAATCAGTAGATGGAAGATCTTTTCTCTGTATCTTCTTATCTCTCTATATCTGCCTTTCCAGTAAAAATAGATAAATACTAAAAAGGAAGGAATTATAATGTTTCAAAAGTTTAAAAACAAAATGAACTCAGTTATTTCATAGAAAATATAAACTTTATAAATGACAAAAGATTCAATACATGAATGATCTAAAATGTATAGGGTGAGACGCAAAACCATTTTGTTAAATTTAGTACATGTAACAATTTTGTATATTACACAGCTACCTCAGAAATGAATATATTAATTTTGAAATAAAAATAGAAATATTTCAATAATGAAAATTTAATGTTTTATCTTTTATGATGCAGTTCTATATGCACAAGAATTCCCCCTCAACCCCCCACCCCTATTGTTTTCCTCTACGTTATTACAGCAGTATAGTCCTTCAGCAACAGTCACAAGTATGTCATTCTGCTATTTAAATGTGTCATAACATGGTAGGGCTGGACAATGAATGAAGTTCCAGCATCCTACTATCAAGATATAAAGAAGAGCTGAAGTGGGAGTCCTCCTGTTACATAGGAGTAGAGATCCATATGCCAGCATATCTCCAATTCTCAGTGCACTTGTCTCCATTATAAAGCTCGTCTATGAGCGGTCTTTAGTTGGGCCATTTTTATTGGAAATGATAGAAATTCTTTTGATTCATGGCTGAGTGGTATTCCATGGAGCGTATGTAACACGTCTTTTATCCATTCTTCTTTCAATGAGCATTAGGGTATTTCCATCCCAATTCTTGCTAAGGCAGCTGTGCTTGGTGATGACTGAGGCAGTGCCCTGCCAACAGTACAAGACCATACCGAGAGCAGAAGCTAGCCATTTTTAGCCCAAAAGTCCTGAAAAGTCCTGTCCAGAGGAATATACCTGACAAAAAGCATCCATATTTTAGGCTACAATAAACAAGTGAGAATCTATCCTTACAAAAGGCAATAATTACAATAAAATGAAAATACAGAAAAAATTGAACTTTGTACCAATGAGGGGAAATATAAACTCCTCAAAATTTGTTTGGATGAAACAAGGCCTTTTAAATAAACTCCTCTTCAAGAGTAAACTGTAAGAGATTAAAATTATAAATGTAAAAACTGTGAATGTAGTAAAATAGAAAATTATTAAAAGAGTGAATAGAGTCTATCTAAATCTGCAATGTATTATTAGATGTAATGAAATGAAAATGTGTGATTCAAATTGATGACAATATTCATAATGTAAATATGTGCTGAAGATAAATACAAACTTGCTGTTTGCTATTTTCATAAGGAGTTCTTATAAGCAGAGTACACAAATATCTCCTACAGCTTTACACATTGCATGTTAAATAAATATCAATGATGATGACTCAGCAGTGACCTTCAAGCAAAAGAGAAAGAATAAAGCCTGAATGCAACCGGGATCCTAGAATTCCCACAATATTAGTTGAATCTGGCACAGAGAGACTTTTTTTTTTTTTTATTAGATTAAGCTCGAACACATTTTAACAATGACACTTGAGGCTTAGTGTATGAACGTCAAAACAGCTGTGAGTTCAATGTGATGATTCCAGTTGCAGATAGCTCAAGTTAGATATTGTGTGCAAAAGTACAAGGAAGAGTGCAACATTTAACGATGACTATATATAATAGATAGATAATACACATATGAGCCACATATATATGCATTTAACATTTATATACATGCTAAATTATGTAGCTAGAATGGACATCACTAAATGTTGTTAAAAGAGAAAGAAAAAATGTTAACTTCATGCTTCACAAAGATCATTTTGCAGGGGCTATTTAAATAATTAAAGCAATTAAAGATGATCCCTGGTTTCTGATGTCTTTAATATGACTTTGTATGGATAACTCACTATGCAGAGAATAGATCTGTCAGCAGACAAGTTATAGCACAGACAGCAGTCCTCAAGTATTTATGAGAAAGGGATAAATAGAGAATATCATGTTAGCAGACAGCACAGGAAAGTAATAGAGAATATAAAGCAAGTATATTTGTTTAGTGAGATACTGTTTTACTTTTGAACAGAAATGGGAGTTTTACTCAAATTGCTATGGTTAAGGAACATGTAAGTATCGATACTCCCTGGGTACCATGAGTTGACATCTTGGTGTGTCACTTAGGCATTTCTGGCTTTATGGTTTACTTTTGGCTATTCGGCTTTCTAAATTTTAAAGCAGATTTTAACTAGTGACTCAATTAAAATTTAAAACTATGCTCACCAATTGTATATTACATAAAATAAAAGGACTTTAAAGTAAAATGAACTTATAAGGAATATAAACTTGTCTCCTTAGCAGAGTTTCTATTAGAATATAAAATTTGTTTCAAACTAGCTAAAACTTTAAAACTGCTAACATATGTATTAGATGATAATGTGCATTATTGAAGCATGAAAATGTAATTGTAATTTATTTATCTCTTACTTGGTTAGCTTCTCTGCTAAGAGTTTTGCATTAACATTTATCCTGAAATCCAGTGTGATAGTAGAAATGTTATACTTTTTAGAAAATCTATTTAAATTGTTTCCAAGAAACTATGTTGGCATTTTATAAACATTAGTCCAAGAAAACTGAACATGAAATAAACTTTATATTTCCTCATCAATAAAAATTTATCTTACAATAACAATACTACAGATTACTGTGTTCAAAACACTTATCAGTGGCATGCATTTAGCATATAAGCAAAAATTCATTAAGTCTAGAATATTAGCATTTCATATGTGGATAAAATAGAAAATCACTGGAAAATCTTCAATGCTGCATTACTTTCATATTTATAAAATAAAAAAGAAATGTTACACAGCACATAATAGAGATAGGAGAGTTAGGTGAAAATATGATACGTTGATAATTTCAAACTAAAATATTTTAGGGTGTGCAGCCTCAAAAGAAACCATTCCCCCTGTCCTTCCCTTGAGCAGCAAGCCATAGAGATCACTTAGGAAGAGATATCCCTCACAGAGACATGGCTGGAAAACAAGCTTAATCACCAGGCCCAGACAGTAATTGGAGGTGCGATCAATGTGAACAGACACACTCTGAAGGCACCCTCAGTGGTATTGACTGACATCCTCTGCACCTCTTGGTAACATCCCTAGAATTTACCGCCCTGGGCCACAGAACTGTTGTCCTGTTAATCCCTTACCTGTTTATGGCTCCTGCACTAAAAGACATAAAAGGAAAATGCTTTGACAGTGTGAAGATTCCCATGCACAGGTAAAATCAAGGCAACTTACATGCTTTTCTTACTATATTTATCTCTTTCCTAGTCCCAGTCAAGGTGCCTATGTAAGAATCAAGAGAGAAAAAGGACCCAGCATTCCTGAACAAAAGACTTTTATTTTTTCCCAAAGAAAATGTACAGTGGTTGATTGCTTCTGAGAGAGCAAATGCTTGCTGCCGAAAAATGTTAGACATCAAAATGGAAAAATAAATTTTGCTTCTGATTTCTTCATTAAAACCTTCTGTGATACCTGCAAATCTAATTTTCACTTTCTATCGTCACATACTGCTCTTTATGTTACATATTTAAATTCATCAGTTGCAGGTTTTTATATTACTTCCAGGTAAATATATTTTATATTATAATAGGAACTCCTATAATTGTGGAACAACAACATGAAGCTCTTGTTTTCTTTCAGAGATTGTGCAATGAGTCTTTAAAAATAAGTACATGCACATGTTTTTAATGTGCAGACAATTTGCATTCATTTGCACTTTGAATATTCTTTTCCACTCATGTTTTCTCAACTTTTGTACTTTTGAACTAATTTACATAAAGCCTGAAAGTTACCCAGCTGTTCAGTGGAATACATTATCTTCTGCTTTCAAAGAAAATGCAAGTGATATTTTCTGTCTTTAATTTAGTATCAATTTTATTAAATGGAGAGAAACATCCATACAACACAAACCAGTTTACCTTGAAAAAAGTTAAGGATAAGAAGCCACAGTCAACATCACACTAGGAACTGAGGATTTTTTACGGCTTAAGGGCAGCAATGCACTGCCCAGAACACATCACAAAACAGGCATTAAGTGTGAAAGAATAATATTTGTAAAAAAATGAACATCATCATGGCAATACAGTTATTCATTTCAAAACATTATTTCCCAAAATTGATGTCCTTAAAATTTCCATATCACACATTCCATATAAACTAGCAGGTGCATCAACTAAATATAATTAGCAAGTGAAACTAGATTTTAAGTCAGTTTCATTTTCAGCAAATAACTGTTTTTGGTATTAGACATGCGTATAAGTCTTGACTAATAAAACCAAATTGCCTCACCTTTATCCTATTTTTGAATGACAGCATGCAGAAAAGAAACTTCCCACGCTATTCTGTCTTTGCAACTCCATCATAGTAATTTCAAATATTCTATTTTCAAACAAAGAGCCACTTTAATTTCTCTTCATGTTTGACTTAATTTACACATTAGTACATTTTATAATAAACATAATTATTACATGCATTCTTATACCCAATTATGAAGAGTAAACTAAATTTCATTTTACTGTTGGACTTGTACCACTATTTTTCCAAGGGTCTATTTCAAAATGAGTTTGAACTACATTTACATTTTAGAAAATAACATAAAGGAAATTACTTTTACTTGCATCATGAACACACTCTGCTCATTCCTGTTACACTATCTCCCTCTCATCACTCCAAAGTCCCTGTCTGTTGTTTTGATTTTTATTTTACTTTATATATGTCATGCATTTGGGTTGATCAACACATTCAGTTCCTTAGAAGACCTATTCTATAGAGATAGGTTTACTAGCTTTGTTTTAATTTCCAAGATTATTAATTCAGACAGCCAAATCTCTTAGCACAATTTCGTCATTTTCCACTTCTTGTTCAGCCACTCTGTGCCTTAATCATTCTTGAATTGTACCAGATGTCTTTTCTGATGACATGCCTTTGTCAAAGTAAGACTTCTCCTTTATGGAGATATATTCTGATCTTTAGCCAGCTGAGATTTTATTGTCTAAGATATCAGTCATATTCATTATTAGTCTTAATTTCTTTTTATTTGATACACCTTTTGGCATATATCCATCCTCTATTTCTTATGTATTTTCCTTTGAATGGCCCAGCTTGGATGGGCAGGGTGGCACAGAAGGGAGCAGTTAGTTTATTGTAAATTCATGATCTCCAATCCCATCAGCTTCCAATAAGTTCTCAATTCTCATTAATTTTATTTTCTGCTAAACTAATATTTTCATGCTTAAGAATATTTGGGGACCCTGTGCAATGGCTCAGTGCTTATATGTAAACAAAGCAAATGAAACATACAGAAATATACACATATGTATATATATATATATATATGTAAAAAGCTCATACACATTGGATGTTGTACAAAAGCTTGTGGATGATATGTGCATAAATAAACAAGGCAACTTTTCTGAGTTGTCCTTATGAGCATCATGCCATAGTGGTCTACGGCTCGTCTCTCCTTCTTCTCACCAATCCATGCATCCTTTGCAAGCTCTCAAGTCAGCCAGAGCTGGTCTATGGTATCTCAGGATTCATTCCTCACATAAGCATACAATGGCCGTATCCACGGATGTCCCTATGTAGTAACTGATACTCCAGAGACCCCAGAGCTCGCCACTGAGTGGCCAGTGGGTAGAACCTGGAGCCATTTGTCATTCTGGCTGCCCAGAAGCCTAGGACCCTTCCCACACCCCACAGCAGTAGATACAGAGCTAGGGTGCCCAGCAGAAGACTTCCGACAAGTCTGCAGTTTCCACTGATTTGCGTGAAGGCAGAGTATATGGTGCGCAAGATCGAGCTGGACCCCAGCACCCTTTGGTTTGCATAAAACATGGGGCTGGAGACAGAACTGACATAGCAATTGCAACTAGCAGTGTTTACATAGGCTGACTTGGGTGACAGACTGTGCAGGAACCTGTATCGGAAACACACACAAGAATCAGGTCTGGGATGGCATCAGATGAGATTTCTTTGGTGATTCTGTACCAACTGAACTGTTGGACTCAGAATCCTCTCCATGGAGAAAGCTGCAGGTTCCATGGTCTGAGCGTGCAGTACATGTGTCAGAGCTGGGCCTCTTCAGTGGCTCAGATGCAACAGTGGACAGCATATCTAAATGAGCATGAAGGATAGGGCAGTGCGTTGGGGCCACCAGATGGCACGTGGTACTATGGCAGAAGATGTAGGACAGAGCAAATTGATCAACTACTCTAATCAAGTGTTGACAGTGAATATCTGGGCAGATGGAGACTAAGTTGGACCTTAGCAGGAGAGAATTCATCGCAATTGGAGTGGTGGTATCGACAACAAAATCAGGACTGTTCAGCTATCAAAATCTCTTCAGAACTTCATGGCATTATAAATTTCTATTTTTCTTCCTGTTGTTGATTTTGTATTGTGGCTTTTCATTTAAGGGGATGCATGGCAACTATGTAATGGACATTATCATATCCAGACATGAAGATATAATGCAGTAGACATCTCTAATGCCAGATCAAAGATGGACTACCAATGAAACTGTTAACTATATCTTGACAGTAGAATGCTGGATTCTTTGCTATGGTTTATGCCTGCAATAATGAACTTATGACTGTTTATGAGGAACAACATTATAGTAATAATACAGTGGAACTCAGTGAGGGGTTAGGGTGGGGATAAAGGAAATCCTAAGGCTTATTGAAATATATCACAAAATGATCATAATCATAATCATAATCAATATGCTACAACTGAGATCAGTGCCATGGCATAGTAGATTAAATTCTGTCTGTGGTGTTGGCATCCCATATGGATGCTGTTTGGTGTCCCAGCTATTCCACTTCCAATCCAGCTCTCTGCTTAAAGCATGGGAAAGTAAACGAGGAAAGATCAAGGCTTTGGACCTTTGTTCAAGGGGGAAAACCTGGCTCCTGGCTTTGAATCAATTCAGCTTCAGTCTCTCCATAAATCTGCTTTTCAAATAAATAATAATAAAAACAGCCTTTAAAAATAGATGATGCCACCATATAGAAAGCATAGTTCTTTCAATACCTGTGGACAATTATACATTATGTCATGTGGCATGATTAGATTAAAACCTGTGAATTGGTGGACCAGAATGGTGTGCCAAAGAAACGGACAGGATTACACAAAGCATGGCAAGGCAAATAAGCAAGGCTGAAGAAAGTTTAAAGGATAGTTTTGGAACCTAATTTAGAACTGCAAATTTCAGTGAGATTGGGAACAATCAATCTCAATTTTAAAAAGTCAACCAAGTTGTGAAATTTTTCTACTTATGGAAAAAATGTGTTAGATTTCAAAAGGGTAAAAAATGTATTCTTACAGTTATAAAATATGAGACTAAAATCATATGCATATTTCCACATGCAATTATGATGCAGTATCATATTTATATTTTAATAGAAATACTTTTATATAAGCTTACTGTTTTAGGACATATTTATATTTAAATTGGGCCATACAGATTTTACAAAGAATCATAATTCCCTCTCACACAGATGCTTCTGTTATTAATAACTTATTTAAGTATTTAGATTTTGCTAAAATTACAGATCATCAATATGTTTTATTAAATAAATCTCATATCATTAAATGAAAAAAGTTTTGATTATTTTTATTGTACTATATCTCATGGAGAATACCAGAATACATTTATTTTCTTTTTTTCAGTCTCTTTTTGACTGTATCAATATCTCAAACTTATCTTGTTTTAGATGGCTTTGTCTTGAGCAATTGTCTTCAAAATTTTTTTTGACTGTCCTTCAGCTGGAATTTTTTCTGCTCTTTTTCTCATGATTACACTGAGATTACGAGTTTTGTAAAAAAAAAAAAAAAGAAAGAAAGAAAAGAAAAAACAGAAGTCAAAGGCCATTCTTTTCACATTATACTAATGGCAGGATTATAAATACTCTCAGCATGTCATTGTTGATGCCAGCTATAACCACATGACTAAAGCTGTGCTTGTTGATGCCTAAACAGAAATCCTTATTGTGTGATTTTTAGAAGAAATCTGTATTAGCAGCCACAGTGAAATTATAGTAGAGCTTTTTCTTTTCTTTTCTTTTCTTTTCTTTTTTTTTTTTAAGATTTTATTATTATTGGAAAGCCGGATATACAGAGAGGAGGAGAGACAGAGAGGAAGATCTTCCATCCTATGTTTCCCCAAGTGAGCAGCAACGGCCGGTACACGCCAATCCGATGCCGGGACCAGGAACCTCTTCCAGGTCTCCCACGCGGGTGCAGGGTTCCAAAGCTTTGGGCTGTCCTCGACTGCTCTCCCAGGCCACAAGCAGGGAGCTGGATGGGAAGTGGAGCTGCCAGGACCAGAACCGGCGCCCATATGGGATCCCGGGGCTTTCAAGGCGAGGACTTTTAGCCACTAGGCCACTCCACTGGGCCCGGTAGAGCTTTTTCGAGGGAATTACTTGGAATTCTTTTGTATGGGAAAATAATCTCACAGTTTTGCTTCTTGTATTTTGATGGTCTGTTGTTAAATGCAGATATGCTTAGGATACTAAATCCTCTAAGATAATTTGTCTCTGTATCACCATGTCATCTTTCGAAAAAAACAAGTTCTCCGCAGACTGATCAAATTGGTTTATGCCGACTTTTGACAGAGGACATATCAAAACAGAATTAGTAAGAAACCACAAAGGTCAAAATCAAAACTTAAGATGAATATTTATTTTGAAACATATTATTCAATATATTACAATTATCTAATTAAAATAACTTGTCTCCAGAAATCCACTACACAAAATTAGTGTTCCCCCCAAAATAACATTTTTTTAAATAAACACTGATTCAAATGGAAGTAGTGTTAGATTAAGTGAAGGAGAAATGACTCCAAATTTCAACTTGTTAGATCTATGCCTAGTGTTGAATTAGGAGACTTATGTCTGGTCACTGATTTTTCACATTGGAAGAATGGGGACAGGCAGTGGTCAAGACCATTACAAAAGTGTTGGAACGTTGCTTTTTGGAAGAAAAAAGCCTAACCGTATCTTTAGAAAGAAGAGAAATATTCAGTATAGAAGAGAAAAATGTTTGCAGGCAAAGACAAAATGTATAATGTCTCAAAAGATCAGAGTGGGGGCATATCTAGAGTAAGTTAGAGCTGATCAATGCGTTCCAGTGATCGGTCACTGTCAGAAAGGATATGACACTGACACCCCACCTTGGAATTCCTGGGTACCTTTTCTTACAGCGTCATGGCAAAACATGTGAGACAGAAGTCTTGTCTCAAGGAATCAGATTCCTGCCACTCATGGAGATGATGTGGATTTCCTGAATCTTGGCTTTGGCCTCAGAACAGCACTGGCTACATTGATATCTGATGAGTAAATTAACAGATAATAAGTGGGATATCTATCTATCTACCAACCAGTCTATCAAGCTAAGTTATCCAGCTGCCTCTCAAATTTAATTTTTTTCCACAAACAATATTTATTAAAGATTCGTAAGTGAACAGAGGGTGGACAACTGCAGCCATGCAGATGGTATGAGCACACGGCAGTGGTCAGTCCTTCAGCAGGTGCAGCCTTTTACGGCCCGAGGGTTTTGGTGTGTTCAGAGACATGAGGGAGTTCAGAGATACTGGAGATTGGGTGGTGATGAGGTAACTTCAGGGGCATCTCAAAACTCAGTGGGGTGAAATGAAATGAGGGTGGGATAACAACAATAGAAGGCATGGACTAGATTGGGCTTTTGAAATGCAGTCCTTTAGGGGGACTACCTCTGTTTACTGTCTGGCAGTTCCTTATTTTATCTGATAGGTAGAAATACAGAGACAGAGAAGGAAAGAGAGGGAGTAGAGAGAAAGAGAGAGAGAATCTTTCATTTATCTGTCAATTCACTCCTCAAATAACCTCAAGGCTGGAACTGGGCCAGTCTGAAACCAGCAAGCAAATTCTTCTGCGTCTCCCATGAGGGTGTCAGGATCCAAGGACTTGGACCATGCTCTGCTGCTTTCCCTGGCCATTAGCAAGGGTCAAATCAGAAGTGGGACAGCTAGGACTCAAACCATTATCCTAATGGAATGCCAATGTGACAAATGGAGGCTTAGCTTGCTAATCTGTGACATCAGCCTTTTGTCTAGAATTCTAGTAGCTGTGGAACCAGAATGGCTGGAGTTTGTATTATTGTTCCAGTAATCCTGTGAGTATAGACAAGGAAATGGGGTACAAGTTTATTTCTGGCTACTTCCTGGTGATACATTGCAGGAGTTTGTGTGGAACTCTGGATCAGATTACTCAGAGGACCAGTTCTGTGATGGTTAGGGAAATGAGGATGATTTGGTACTGTAAGAACTATTGAAAAATATTAGCTATGTATAGTATAAACATAAACACTTGCCTCTCCAATGTTTTTAAAGTAAGTTTAAGTATTCATAATGGATTTTGAAACTTGGTAAAGAATCATAATTTGAGAGACATACAAGAGTCTGCATGGTAGCCTAGTGGCTAAAGTCTTCACCTTGTATATGCTGCGGTTCCTTATGGTCACGTTTGTATCCCGACTACTCCTCTTCCCTTCCAGCTCCCTGTTTGTGGCCTGGGAAAGCAGTAGAGGATGGCCCAAAGCCTTGAGACCCTGAACCCCTGTGGGAAACCCGGAAGAAGTTCCAGGCTCCTGGCTTTGAATTGATTCAGCTTTGGCCATTGAGACCACTTGGGGAGTGAACTAGTGTCCAGAAGATCTTTCTTTCTGTAAATCTGACTTTCTAATAGAAAATAAATGAATAAATAAATAACAGCAGTAATAGAAAGAAAAGGTATGATATGGAGTCATTGTGGGAAAGATTAAAGACGTGAGGGTTATTCCATCTGACATCAATTTTGGGAATTTCTCATGACGCATTTTGGAAAAATTATTAGCACCTATATTGTAAAATGACATTTTTCTATTATATTGATGTATAGAGTTCTCTCAAATGTCCTGCTGAATTGAAAATAAACACAGAGAGAAAGTAAGGCATCTTTAAATCACACAGTCAGTTTCTATTGACTTGTTTGTAGACAAATTTTCAAAATTATCTATACCGGGCAAAATATTTAATGTAATGACATGAGTTTTAAGATATATACTAATTGGATGAAAAAAATTACACATACCTGACTGTTTATAGGAATGCATTTGCTACAGGATCCCGCTGCAAATTTCTCCTAGATTAACAGCTAATAGGGCTTCATGTTCAGAGCCTGTAAAGCAATTCTAATATTCTGAATAAGCCTGGAGGCTCTTCAAACGTTTTAAGAGGAAAATTAATTGAAAATTCTCTGTCCTAGGAATTTACTGCTGTTGGCATTAATAGATCAGACAAATTCTCTCATAGTCTCATAAATTATTGTCACATCTTAACACTTCTCTTTTCTATTTACTTTTGTAAATTTGTCACAATTATATCCACATTTATATAATCCCACATATCACCCATGACTGCCTATTTGCTACTGAACTAGTAGAAATTTCAATTATTATAGATTTTAGGAAAGGATTTTATTGTGTGTGTCATCACAGAATATTCAGTGTTAACAAGCAGGTTTTCTCTCTAATATTATCATATTGCTCCAAGTTGAGATTTACTTAAAGGAAGTAAGCCTCAAAGTACAAAAAGAAATAGTAAAACTGAACATATGAAATATATTCACAGTAGCATTCAAAATGGCCTGAAATGCATTGAAGACGTCTGGTAATGAGATTATGCTCGCTCTCACTGCTGTCTTCTAATTGATTGCAAGCACTAGTACAAAGTAAAGAGCTGCTACTCCTCACAAATCCATTTCATTAACAAAACCCCCTTGTACACATTTTCCTTTGCATTGAGCATTCTTCTGCCAAGCACAAAGTACACTTCAACAAGCAATAAATAGCATGGGAACTGAACACAGTGCATTAATTCAAAGAAAAACAAAAAAGGAAAAAAAAAGATATGTATTAAAATAACTGCACAGCATGTACAAACATGGCCAGCATCGTCCTATTTAAGGATTGGGGTAGATCTGTGCAGCTTTCTATGCCCATGAAGGATACTGGAGACAAAGGATATAAGGACACTGGAATGTGAGCAGAGTCCTAGGTTCCAATAAAACTAAAGTTTGTCTATTATCGTCTGCTTCAGGGTGAATGCCATTGGAGTAAGCAAAGAGCTAACAGGCATAGCACGCAGCAAGACATTGGAAGAGGTAATGCCGAATGCAGCTATCCTGCAACTCACTGGTCAGAAACAGAGGGAAGAACTTGCACAGTTGGTCAGCTGTGTGTACTAATCAGAACCTACCAAGGACACTGTTGCGAGCCTACACTGTTCAGGTCTTCAGAAACCCTACGAAGGGACGGTTCAGAAAGTTAACAAAATTCTTACAAAATACTGCTGCATAATTTTATAGAATCCTATTTAACATAATTTAAATTGATAAAGCTGTTTCAGAATGGTTTTACACATTTCTGAGAGTGTGTCCCACATTTCCTGCTTCTGATGCAAGACTTTTAAACACAGTGTGATTTGCATGACCTTTCTCATTTGGATAAGAACCATTTAAGAATCAGTCTGATTTCTGCATAATCAGCAGGGGTGTCGGGAAATCACTCCTGTGGTTTCTGCTGACACTTATTTATAGGATTTGCTGATGGTAGATAAAGAGACAAGAGGATGTGAAAAACCCATGGAGGGGGCAGAGTGAAAGGAGTGGATAACAAGGCAGATTCACTAGCTACCGCATTTCAGTAAAACCCAGACTGTAAAGTTAAATGAAAGATTGGACTGAGGGATGTGTGAGGTTAGAGACATAAGGGCTTCTGCAATTTCAAGACAGATGAATCTCTTGGTGTGCTGCAGAGAATCATCCATGTAATCATGTAGTGACATCTGTAAATCATTTCCTGTTCAGGTTGCACAATAAGAAAATACGCTAACACTCTCACCACAACTTTCGATGGATTTTACACTACTGTGATTTCAAATTTATAAACAGAACATTTTCACCTTATTATAAATATCATGGTAAATAGTTTTTTTAATATGATTCCAAATTATTTTTTTTTATTCAGTGTGCTTATCTGAAAGGCAGAGAGAATAGCAAAGATAGGACAGAGAAATCTCCTATCTGAGGTTTACTCCCCACAGTCTCCCAGCTGCTAAAGCTGCACTCAATGGAAACCAGGAGTTGGGAACTCAATTTGAGTATAACTGATTGAGTCATTTACTACCGCAATTCAGCATGAGATCTGGGCCACTATTTGTGGATTAAGAGCTTTGACCTGCCCAGCATGGACTCCAAATTTGTTTTTTTTAATTTTCACTAACAAATTAAATTTCCTCTGTATTTGCAGTTTATCAAATTCATATTTTTTTACATTTTAAATTTGAAAACTTTAAACATTCTTATGAATAGCAAAAAGCAGAAACAGAAGATACACGTGTCATATCCACAGATTCAACAATTCTGTTCTCTGCAATTTGTTTTCTTTTGCCAACTCTAAATGTTTTGTTTGGAGCAAGTCATGCTATATCATGAGAATTTTCTCAAATTTATTTTCTTATGATAATGATTAACTTTACATGAAAATTCACTACTACCATAATAAAAGAAATAGTTTTATCCATTCCTATCGTGTAATATCAGTTCATATTGAAAAACAATTTAAAAATAACCTTTATATTGCTTACTCAAGTCTCACAAGTCATGCAAATTTTAACCCTATAGTTACTATAACAAAATATCTTTGCACAATACAGTAGTTCTTTCCTGTGTTTGTGATTGCATGTGTTTACTTGTTTACATGTGCATGTTCAACTTAATTGAGCAACGAAGCCATACCTACTGCAGGATTTCATGACATACCCAGTTAGACCTCTCACCCATGTTCCCATTAAGCTAGACATTTGGTTTGGTTCAGAATTAGTATTTTATTTATTTATATTTTTTTTTTGGTTTGGATAAAAGTACAAGTGTAAGAAAACTTCACCAAAATGTGTATTATGACAAAAACTGCATGTATTTTAAATTTCTTGTTCTAATACAAATTTATTCATTTTTTGTGAATTTTTGAAATCACCTTTTCTATCTTAGGTTGCGTTCTGGACTCAATCAGATCATGTTCTGATACATGCTGGAATCCAACTGTCTTACTTTGGTGAGTTCAGGTCATTGCTAGTCAGACAGCATCAATATCAGTCTTGCCATCTGAATCAATTCACATGCGTTTGTTTAAAGTTGGTGTAAAGTTTCCCCTTTACTGTTTGCTTTATTTTTTTTTCCTTTTTCTTTTTCTATGATTCTATATAACACTAGGCTGTATATTTATAATTTTATTAGACTTTTAAAATATATTTTATTAAGTATTTAATAAGGAGGAAAACTGTAGCAGAGCTTGTTAAGCCACCACTTGGGATTCCTGCTTCCCTTCTTGGAGGGCCTGTTTAAGCTGTGAGTCCCGCAGTGAACACTGTGAAGCAGCCATGTCACTCAAGTCCTTTTGTTCTTACCATCCGTGTGGGTGATCTGAAAAAGTCCTGGATTCAGTCTGGTCCAGTCACAGCTATTGAAGCCATTTGGGTGAAATTGGTTGCAAGATCTTCTTCTCTCTTTCTTTGCCACTCTTCCTTTCAAATAATAAATATATAAAAATAAGTCAAAGTAGAATGAACATGCATGTCAAATATTTGAATTCATTATAATTTGATTGAAAAAGTCAAAATAAGTGTTTTAACTTTACCCTTTATTACTTTTCAGAATAATGAGAGTATCTCTGAATATAGTGGGACTGGTAATTTTAGGCATAGGCCTCTTTGACCCACTACATCATAACAAAAAATAGGGGCCAGCGTGATCACCTGGTGATAAAATACTGTCCTTGCATCCTCCGGAATCCCTTATGGGTGCCTGTTTATATCCTGGATGCTCTGCTTCCCATCCAGCTTCATGCTTGTGGCCTGGGAAAACAGTGTAGGATGACACAAAACCTTGGGACCACGTGCCTGCATGGGAGGCCCAAAAGTAGTTCTTGGCTCCTGGCTTGGGATCAGCTCAGCTCTAACTGTGTGACCCCCTCGGGAGTTCACCAGCAGACAGAAGATCTTTCCGTCCCTTTTCTTCTCTCTGAAAATCTGCCTTCCCAATAAAAATCAGCAGAATCTTAAAAAAAAGAAAGATATATTCCCCTGGTGACTCTAAATATATATTCCTGCCAATTTAAAATGAATGCTCATTTATTTTCATTGCAATGCTTTTGGAAATCAGCATCTGCTCATTCTCTGCTTAAGGCTGTGATAACGCACTTGAAGAAAGTGCAGTACAAACATCAGTTGAAATCCTGAGTTGTACTTTGTTCCTCATTCCCTGGATTATGTCTTACTGCTTAAAACTGAAGACTATAAATCTTGAGAGTTGAGGCAGAAGGTGAGTACGACTCCGTAACTGATTATTGAGGATGGTGTTCAATGCATGTGACTGCACATCCGTCCCTGACATCCAAACTCAGTATTCTACTACTAGATGTGTAATACCATATAGTGTGTGTGTGTGTGTGTGTGTGCATGTGTGTTTAATACAGAGAATATGCTGTGCTCTAAACAGATGATGCCCCATTTCCCAAATATAATCCTCTTCAAATGTATGCTGTATTCCTCTCTCAGACTCATGTCTGAAATGTAAACTTTAGTTAGACCAGTCCCAGGGAATGCAAAAGATACAGTGATCTTCGATAACAATAGTATATTCCAGGTAAATTGCTATATGCTTGACCTACTTTGATATCTTTAGCCTGGTGAGATCCTAAGCCAATGAATCAAGCACAGTTAAAATCTTTTTCATAGGTGCTTTATATGAACACAATATAAATAAAAATAATATTAAAATGCATGATTTAAAATGAAATATTTTACATGTAACATGATCTGGTTCCAAATTCCTAAATATCCAAATCATGGCTGATTCCTCTGTTGTGACTTAGATGATCTCCATGCAGAAAGCAACAATAGTCTGAGGTTTGGTATGTTCAATGGTCCAAGCGATAGGACACCATATCCTGGACATGCTGTAGAATATCTCCTGGCTCTGTGGGCTAATTATACACGTATGACAGACATGTATTCCATATTTCATTGAACTAGAACAGTACCTCAGTGTGGCAACATTGCTGAAGACTAAAGAGCTCTGGAAATGATTACAAATCATCTTTCATGATAAGATTTATCAGTAGCATCATTGGTTTGGGCTTTTGGTTAATTATGCTCTAGACCAATAGTTAAATAAAAGCATTAGGAAATGTGTGACAAACTCATGGTGTTTAACTCCTGCATTCTGAATTTATGTGACTTATCAAGGGTTTCAAGAAAATACATTCATACCCATTTTTTTAAAAACTTATCTCCAGTAGAATGAGTTCCTCAAAAAGGTAGACTCAGTGTTCTCTTCTGAAAATACAGTTGGTACATATTTATTCAAAATACAGAAGAAATGGGAAAGTGAAAATTACAGCAGGGTTGGAAATGTAGACTTTAGTTAGATTAATCCCAAGGAATGCGAATTGCCTGAGTTGTCCTTTTTGATTGGTGTAGGTAAAAATGTGCCCAGAATATTATTCAGTCTGTACCATGAACATCCAACTGTACCGTATACTTCAAAATCTTCACTAACAGATACTGAATCTGGAAACAGCTTCCATAATGTTACCTAGTATGCCAAGTAGATTTCTACCTTCAGAATGTTAACATTCTATATATGCGCAAAATTGGTAAGATGTAAAAGTGCCACTGCTTCTTCATGTTAGATTTTTAAGGCCAACAGGAACCTACCTTTTCTCTGGACTATTATGTAAGTATCAGCTTTTAAACTCTGTAGGTAACGATCAGCCAGTTTTTGTTTTGTTTTGTTTTGTTTTATGTTTATAGGTCAGAAAAGTCAATGAAGACCTGGTCCCATCTACCAAGTACATTCATTTTATTTACATATCTAAAGATTGAAAAGCTGGATACCGCTGATAAGCACAATGCTCCAGAGCTCTTACAAGCAGCTTACAATATAAAAACAGCTTCACCTACTCTCCACCTAAATTAAAAGCTTATTGATGTGTATTGGATGTGATGAGCCTTTACATATCAATATCAATTAAAAATCCATGGCCAAAAGTTCTAGAAATGTACGCTGGTTGGATTTTCTCCAACAGGTAGCTACACAAGTAATGTTTTACAAATCTCTTCAGGGAAGAAATGGAGAATTATATTTTTATAAAATTGTCAGGTTTCAAACTTTATACTAGAGTCATGATCTCATCTTTGGCAATGAGTATTGAAGCAAAAACTAACATGGATAAAGAAATTGAGAAATGTCTTCTGTCTTCTCTAAGGATTAACATCTCTCACCTTGTGATACTCTTTCACCCTTGAATTAGGAATGACTGAATAGACATTCTTGGCTGTCAAACTGTTGTTTTTTTCGGTGTAACTTGTTATCCCAGTTTTGGTAACTCAGGTCTTAATAGTTATAACTCCTAATTTTCACTCAACACAATTGTAGGAAACTGTTTGATTTTCATTATAAAACACTACCATCTTAATCAATCTTATTTTAGGATCCAATGATTTTTTACTGCTACCCTATCATGTGCTTCTACTCTTTTAGACCCTCTTATAGAAGGAATCCAGAAATGTCCTTCCCCGTTATGCTGGTGTCTAGCTTTCAAACATACCCTTTATTACCTTCACAATTAATGTTTATTCTAGCTTTCTGTGTTGAAGATTATCATCTTCTAGGTTTTCTGGACATTCATAATATACAATATGGTCAGTTCCCTGTTCGTTTTGGTGTCATTTTTACTCACAGCCACAATCATTCTAAACAAGTACGATTTCACATGAAATGCACCCTAGTTTTCTTAATCTCGCTAAGAACCCACCTGGAAGCATATTTACTCTTTCCCAATATTATCATTACATTATTAAATTTCATACCCTGACTTAGTTCTCTAATATTTAAACTCTTCTTTATAAAAATATTCATGAAATTCATACAAAAATGTATCCTGAAAATGCATGTATTGCAATGTTTTACACAAAATCTCTACTTTTAATTCCACTCTCTACAAACCTTTTTTTAAAAAAACTTCATATAGTCTACCTCCTCTGAAAACTCTCTAACAATAATGTCATATGCTTTTCTACTTCTTGCCTGTATATGTTGGTTATGTGCTTACTCTCTTATGGGTATAGTGCTTTTTCTGCTAACATAGATCAGCATTTCTCTGACCAGGTCACATTTGATGTAGCATTAATTATCAGCTTGGGGACCATGAAGAATGATGTGTACTCAACTCAGATTCAGGTACTCAACACATTTTGTCTTGCAGGTAATATGCAATAAGCACAGTTGGTTAACAAAGAATAATTGTCACTTTTCTGGGTTCAAAGGATACCAGGGATTTAGAGCATTCAAGACCTTTATTGAACCAATTTCTTGTTCTTGGGTCAAAATTTTACTTCCTGTTTTCATCCATTCAGAATCTTCTCTTTTGCAAACAGAAATTTATTTGTCTAAGTTGAGACATTCAACTCTGAAGCACATCTATGCTTATGATTACATTTGGCCTTTGTTTATAGGGTTCTTTGTTCTTCATCTAATGAAATATTGTTTCCTTGTATGGCATTTAGTTTGCAAAGTTTGGCCATCATAATTTAATGCAATCTTAATAAAGTAGTGGACCAGCCTACTTTCTTAAATCTAAGCTGTCTCTTGGCTTTTCAGATAAAGTCTGTAGAAATGGTGTTGTGTGAATATTCTCATTTCTTCTAGGATGCTCATTTTGGAACAGTAAATCATAATTTAAGAAGTTATAACATCATAGTCTGTGAAGGCCATGTTCCATACAGTGATGACATATGAGACCAATTGGAGCTGTTGGCTCTAGGCAAGGTTTAGGAGCTTTCTAACATAATCAGCTGATATTGGTGCAGATTATTACAGCCTGGGGTCTTTAACTCATTTTCAAACAAGCCTGGAGCATTAGCATGATTTCCCAGCACTCTCTGATACCTGCAGGATCCACAAACCATCATAAAAAAAAAAAACACGTTTTATGCCTCTGCGTTTCAATGTAATTGTTATTAAGGAGTGAATTGTTATGATTGTTTTTAAGGAGTGAATGCTATAATATATATAACATAATGATGAACATGCTATTAAAAGCTAGTAAAAAAGGAGACTCTCATTATGTCTTGGCAGTTGGTTTAATGGTTGCCTGTTTTAATACAGAACACAGAAAATATAAATATACAGATTTGGTTATGGTAATTTCCCAACAAAATGTTGAATTGACATTTTTTTTAACTTCAGATGATAAGAGATAGCTAATGTGACACAAGCTCAAAAAAATAACTTCCATCTTTAAGCAAACCTTAGTGGGAATAGTGATTTTCAGTCCCTTTAGTCAACCAACGAATGACAAGTCAAAAGTGGACTAAGGAGACATAAAATGCAGGATACAAGTGTAAAATTCTGAGAACATTCTAATGTGAGAGCTTACAAATTTTTTTAGAATGTGAAAAATACAGCAAAGGCTGAACATTACCTGAAAAACATGCCCCTGTTACCTTCACTAAAATTAGAGCTCCTGAGAAAATTAAGGACACTGACAGCATCATCACAGAAAACCAAAAATAGGCAAGAGTTCATCTTGCAGAGCTTAGCTCATGTGGCTTTGGTTTAATCAAGTGGATTAGAAACTGGTGTCAGAAACCCAAAAGTGTTTTTGAAATAACATGTTTAGACTAAAAGGAATAGAGGTCAGACTAACCAAAAATAAGACAATGGGTGTTTAAATCATATATACATTTTACTGTCATCATTGACAACTACATAGAAAATGGAAAGATCACAAAAATAATGTGCGACCAGAAGCACAAAAATAGATCAAGAACACTAAAATATGAGTTGCAAAGAACACATTTTATCCTTAGTACAGGAAATGCTGCCATGTGCCAAAATTACTATGGAATATTGCTGCTGTGTGTCTGCCCTCCTTCTACAGTCTCGACACATGACCTGCTTCCTGACACCCTTTACCTGTCGGGTGTTGGGCTACGTGGAGTGCATACCCTGCTCCTTCAGTTGACAGACTTTCAGAAAAAGATAATAAGCATCCTAAACACAGCCAGGAGGAATATAGCTCTGATTAGTTTACCATGCCCTGGAACCCAAATACCAAAGACAAATTAAGGTAACCAGCCATTAATGCATTTTATATGGAAAGGAATACAAATAATTTGTTAGGGATTTGTTAATGATGACCATTAAAAAAAAAGTTGCAGTTGCTTTGTTACTGAAAAATGAGATTTCCTTCATATTTCCTGAAGTGGACTCGACTTGTGTCTGCTTCAAACACTATCTGCAAGAGAAATGACTGCTGCTTTTGAGGCTAGAATGTGCAGTGAGTTAAAGCTTCTGCCTGAAACCCAGTGATACTGATCTTGCATACCATAAGCCATAATTGTAGAAGTTATGGCTATTATCATGGGATCATTAGCCTGTGTTGAATCCCAAAGTTCAGAAATCTTTATTTTCCTTCTTTCTTTTTCTTTAATTTTCTTTGTTTTTATTGAAAGGTCACACATACAAAGAGGAGGACAGAGAATATCTTCCATCTGTTGGTTCACTCTCTAAGCTGCTGCAAAGGCAAGAGTTGTGCCTATTGAAGCCAGAAGCCAGGGTCCTCTTCCTGATCTCCCACGCGGGTGCAAGGTCCCAAGGCTTTGGGCTGTCCTCGACTGTTCTCCCAGGCCACAAGCAGGGAGCTGGATGAGAAGTGGGGTCACTGAGACATGAACAGATACCCATATGAGATCCCAACACATGCAAGGCAAGAACTTTAGCCACTAGGCTATTGCGCTGGGCCCTATTTTCTACATTGTCAATATTTTTTGTTAAAGTCAACCTTTTAGTATATGTGCTGCCGAAGCGAGCACTGTTAAAGTCAACCTTTTAAAACACCCATTGGTTCCAGTGGAAGTCGGGACAGAAAGCAGAACCAACCCAGCAATTGCAACCACCAGCTGATCTTGGTGATGGACTGTGCTGGGCCCTGTGCTTGCTAGAACATACAAGAATCCGGTCTGGGAATACCTCAGAGTTTCTTTGGGGACCCCAATCGAACTGCCGGACTCAAAACCCTAGCCAAGAAAAGACAGAAGAAAGAACAAGTCAATCAACCACCTCAGCTATATGTTGGCAGCGAAATACTGGGCAAATGAAGACTCTATGATGGACTGTGTTAATCAGTGGATTCTTCAACGACCTCTTCGTGCTTGGAGTGGCGAGACTGGCAGCAATTCATAACTGGTGAACTGTCAAAATCACTTGAGCAAGTATCTCAGAGCGTGCCCCACATCCAGGACTTGGGGTGGGTGGGAAACTGGATGGGGCTTCTCCCTCAATATCCCCCTTTACCTCAGATACAAGAAGGAAACAATATGGACATAATAGTCTTACCCACTTCCCTATAGCCCCTGAACCTTTTTACTGTAATTAACTATGTAAAGACTGTCAAAAATAAAATAAAATAAAATAAAATAATAAAAAAATTATTTTATTTTTATTGGAAAGGCAGATATACAGAGAGGAGGAGACAGAGAGGAAGATCTTTCCCCAGTGGTTCATTCCGCAAATGACTGCAATGGCTGGACCTGAGCCAATCCAAACCCAGGCACCAGGAGCTCTTTTGGGTCTCCCACGCAGGTGCAGGGTCCCAAGACTCTGAGCCATCCTCGACTGCTTTCCCAGGCCACAGGCAGGGAGCTGGATGGGAAACGGGGCCGCTGGGATTAGAACCAGTGCACAAATGGGATCCTGGTGTGTGCAAGGCGAGGACTTCAACCACTATCGTGCCAGGCACTAAAGTCAACTTTTATGCCACTAGCTACATGACATACATATTGAAAACATTTGGAACTAGCTTCAGAATTCAGTCATTACATTACTCTCAGCTTCTTCATCTTCCCAGATACTGTGAAAAAGAAAGGAAAAAAAGGTAAATATCTCTAATGTTATCTTTTTGAGGTTTTGATTAAAAAAAAACTGTGAACATAATAAAATAGTTGTTTGATATCCCTAAACTTATGGACAATTTTTTTTACTACAATAATAGCTGGCACACATACTGCCAGTGTGACACTCTGATATAAGACTTACATAACCCTCACAGCCTAAAGGATTTGTTCTTTGTCAAAGAGCATCAGTTATACAATTACATTCCCAAAGTAACTAACATACTCCATATGCCACATCACTACCTAATATATTACACCAGCTTTTTCAATTTTCTTCTTGCAAGTTTGCATTGCAGTTCACCAGCAGTGATACCTTGAACATATAATTTATGTTTAAATTTCTTAGTTTTACTTGTATTTTGCACTTACAAAGATCAATTTTAGTCAGTATTTTAAATATTCAGATATATTTAATTTAAACAATGGCATGTTCTATGTTTACTTCATATGTAAATATTTTTGTAGACAGACATGGTACTTTTTCTTGAGAAGAGAGATATGAATTGCATGTAAAATGAGAGTCACGGCAAGGATCATTAAGAAAAGATGGGCATATCATTATTTAAAGGGTATGATTTCATTTAAATTAATTTATAGGTACCTATACAATGAATAATATGTCATCCACACACTGGTATATGTTAGTTTCACATGTAAAATAATACAGCAATCCTCTTTTTATGTCTGATTTATTTCACTTACTGTTTCACTACAGTTCCATGCATCAGAATTTTCCACTTTTTTTTTAATCACATCTTTATCCATTCATTAGTTCATAAAAATCTAGGTTGTATGCCCACCTTGCTATTGAACATTGGGCTACAATCAACATGGGAGTGAGTGTATGTCTCCTTTAGATACTAATTTCATTTCTTTGTATATACTACTAGAAGTATGACAGTTGGGTTATCTCGTAGATTGAGTTTTTAAGAAATCCCCATACTATTTCCCTAATAGTTGAGTAAATTTGCACCCCCACTATTTGTACATGAGAATTTCCTTTTCCCTATATTCTCACCATCATTTATCAATATTTATTTAACTGAAACATCTTAGTTTGGTGAAGGAAAAAAAAAACACTAACTTATGTGAACGCTACAGAAGATCACTGGATCTAGCTGATAGATCTCTGACTAAGACTGATAATCATAATTGGGGTGGACATTTGGTTTAGCAGTCAGAATGACCTTTGAAATGCCTACACCTATAACAGAAAGCCCTGGGTTCAATACCAGGCTCCATTCTTCATTATATCTTCTTGTTAAAGCAAACTCCGGGAAGGAGAAGATGCTGACTGAAGTGTTTGGGCAACCTAGATTAGTCTCCCAGCTCCTGACTTCACTCTGGCCCCACCACAGCCTTTCCAATAGTCGCAGGCATTGGGTAATGAAGCAACAGCTGGGAGATTTCAGTCTGCTTTTTTCTATGTGCCGCTCTGCCTGTGAAATAAATAACAAGTGAAAAATAACATTTTACAAATAATGAATACAGGGCAGAACTACAAAAGTGCTTAAGCTGACAGTAAAAGTCATGTCATTTAAAGTTTATAAATAAAAAATGAAAATACAAAATTTGAAGAATGTGTTCCTAAAGTTATTTAAGGCAATATCAAAATCAATTTGTGATAGCTGAAGTTCTGGCATTGTGACATAGCAGGACAATGGTGCCAGCATCTCACATGGGTTCCAGTTTGAGTCCTGGCTACTCCAATTCCAATCCTACTCCTCGGCTATCATGCCTGGGAAGATAGCAGAAGATGACCCACATGATTGGGCTGGGCACCCACGAAGCTCCTCTTTTTTGATTGCAGCTGCATCCAGCCCTGGCTGTTTTGGCCACATGAGGAGTTTACCAGTAGATAAAAAATCATACCCTATTCTCTCCCTCTCGCTCTCTCTGTTACTCTTGTTTTCAAATAAATAAATATTTAATAAAGAAATAAAGTCTTGGTTGAATTTATATTCTCCCTATTCTGCAGCCAATCGTGCAACCATATGAAGTTTCACACAAAAATGCATTTAACTCACACTTAACTTATGTTATGAAGACTTGAGGTACCAGCCACATGCCACAGCAGGTGAAGCTACTTCCAGCATTGCCATGGTCCCAGATGGGTGTGAGTTCTTGTCTCAGCTCTGTACTTCTCACCCAGGACCATGTTAATGTGCCTGAGAAAGAGGAAGACAAATCATCATTTTGCCCTCTGCAGCAATGAGGGAGACCCAGAAGAGACTTTCGGCTCCCGGCTTCAGCCTTGTCCAATTTAGGCTGTTGAGGTGATTCAGGGAGTGAACCAATGGATAGATCTCCATCTCTGTATCATCGTAACCTTCTCAAATAAAGAATTATCCTTTTAAAAAGGACTTTAGAAAGATGTAGAAAAGTTCTATGGTGATTACTGACAATGCATGAAACAAACATTTGTTTTGGTTCCATCTTTCTAGAGGGAAAGCTTGATGAATTCCACATTCACGGTGTTGGCAGGAGCTCAACTACATGAGTCATCATTGTCTTTTAGAGTATGAACTTGCCAGAAACTTGAATTAAAATCAGAGCTAGGACTCAATGTCAGGTATTTCAATGTGGGATACAAGCATCTCAAGTACCATATTAATTGCTATACCAAAAATGCAGCTAATATTATACCGTCTACACTAAAAAGTGTATAAACTCTTATACTTCATAAGCTCATTTTAACAAACAAAGCCACACGTGCTCCATATTGAACACTCAAGCTTGTATTGGATTCCTGCCAGTCTCCACCAAGGTCATCTACATGGAGTTCCTGATTCCTGTTTGTTGGCTCTGTCCTGGCCACCCTGGCAGGAGAGAAGGAATCAGATTCGAATGTTCACTGTATCTCTCTCTTTCTACTCACAAATAAGTAAACATGCATTTCAAATTTCCATACTCATTATCATTGGTAATATATATAATATATTATTTTCATTTGACCTTCACTATTTTTTCCTTTTATTTGATCGGGATGATACTCTGCGGGCTCTGCCCTCAGACCAGAGAGGGTCTCCCTAAGAAGCAGTTGGACTTGACTGGACTATAAGATGTTGGACTCTATGCTTGGTATATGCTTACAAAGAGGGTATCTCAACTGAACTTGAACTGTGGTGATGCAGCAAGGTGGAGGAACCCACCATGGGGGGAGGGTGTGGGGAGGTGTGGGGAGAATCCCAGTTCCTATCAAATTAGAACACAATGTAATTAATGAATAAATTTAATTAGAAAAAGAGTAGATGATACAGTTAAAATTAGAAAATGGGTGAGAAATGATTTATAAATGCAAAAATGTACATGATAAACATTACAGAATGTATTAAGAAAATTCATGCAATAGAAATTACCTATAATACGTACAATTTTTAAAATATGTAAATATTAGGAAAGCATGTAAAACTTGACAATATTTTAAGATGAATTTATAAGATTAGAAAAGACATATGAGGATCATGGCAATAGACTAGTGTCTAAATCCTTGCTTCGCCTATGCCTGGATCCAATATGGGCACCGCTTCGTATCCCAGCTGCCCAGTTAAGATACAGGTCCCTGCAAATGGCCTGAGAAAGCAGTAGAGGACGGCCGAAAACCTTGGGTCCCTGCACCCAAGTGGGATACCCGGAAGAAGCGTCTCGCTCCTTGCTTCGGATTGGCACAGCTCTTGCCTTTGTGGTCACTTGGGGAGTAAACCAGCAGGCAGAGCCTTTTTCTCTCTATCTTTCTCTCTCTCTGTGCATCTGCCTTTGCAATAAAACTAATAAATAAATAATAAAATGTCTTGTGTCTACAGGCTGATCCCAGCTTAAAAAAAGAACAGAATTAACATACGAGAACTTTACAGGATAAATCATAACTTTTTCTTTAGATTAGCATGTCAATATTTTATGTTGTAAATACATAGATTCAAGGTCAAATACAATTCCAAAGAAGTAAAAGGAGAAATGTGTATGTATACATTTAATCAAGCAAATGTTTTTAATTTTCCAAAGTTTTTCTTCTGACAAGAGTACAAATTTGCATGGAAGAGAAAAAGGGAGAGGATAATGAGCAGAAAGAGAAGCATCCTCCATCTGTTGGTTCATTCTCCAAATGGTCATAATGGTTGGAACAGAACTGTTCCAAAGCCAGGAGCCAGGAGTCTGAAGCCTCTTATTTATGCACAGTGTTCCAAAGCTTCGGCCCATCCTCCTAAGCTTTCCTAAGTTATAAACACGGAGCTGGATAGGAAATGGAGTAACCAAGACACAAGTTGGTGTTCATATGGTATGCTGGTATTTGGAGGTTGAAAGATTAGCTTGTTGTGCAACCCCACCAGCCGCTTAAGGGTGTACACTAAGTATCTTAAGCCTGTAGCAAGCGCAGGGCCAGGGCAGGAGATCCTGTATCTTCACTGAACATCAGAATTGGAAAACTGACAAATTTGGTCCAGAGCCCTTTGCATCAATCCCAAACTAAAAATGGCTTAACTTTTTTTTAATAAAGGAAAAGAAAAAGACTGTTTGACATAGTCGTACGTTGTCTACATTTCCAAAATACTTACTAGCAAGCCTTTGACAGAAAACTTTGCTGACCCTGATCTGGATGGTCATAACGAAGAAGTAGAATAGCAAATATGAACAGACAGTCAGTACAGCAATTGCATCTCATGTTTAATGGCAGACCAACTTAACCTCAAATTCAATAGCCTCATAGCTGTGTACACTCTGGATTGACATATGATATCTTTTGTAGAGTGAGGCTGACTAGATTTTCAGTTGGCTCTGGAGGTTAAATTCAAAGTCAGATACAAAGTATCCGGTCCAGTATGACCCGCTGTGGCTGCTTTTCTCATCCACAGAATTGAAGCAGTTTGAGAGCAGTTGGCATGCAAAAGCCGAAGAAGAGAAATTAGTTGTGCAGTAAAATGTGGCAGGATGTGTATTTTGAACTGTCCAAAACTTGGCTGAACACCACTCAGCAGAGCACTAAATAGGTTTGTTCAAACTTACTCTTGTTGCTGCTGAAGCTCCACCCGCATTTGGAAAGCAGTGCTCGAAGTCATGCACCTTCATGCTGAGCAGAGACAGTGAGAAGTAACCATGGCAAAAAAGAAAACAAAGTCAGTTTTTGGCAGTGGATCCCTGTCAGAAGCAATATATCATGCGGTAAATAGTTATGTTGTTTTAAGATCCAGTTTAACATCACAAGAGTGTTCAGAAAATTAGATGAAAAAACCTGAAAAGTAATTCCAATGTAATAATATTCAAAGTATTCAGTATGATATCAAAGAATAATACTTTCCTGGCAATTTCAGCGATCCAACTCCTGTATTTAACTGCAATGAAATTTTTTTTTCTCTCTCTCTCTATTTCTCTCTCTTTTCTCTTACAGAAAGATCGCTTTCAATGGCAAGGTTCTATTTATTTATTTATTTTTTCTTTCAAGAACAATATTATGACTTTTAGGAGTTCAAGGAGAGCATTCTGAATGCCGTGAGGACTTGATATCATTTTGCTCTGACGTCTGCGCTATCTGTTAATATCTATGATGTTATGTCTCTGATTTGTGGATTTTTTGTTTTGTTTTGCTTGCTTTTTTTTAGTTTATCAGTTTCAGACAAGTAATTAGAAACATTGTTGAGTATGAATAGAATGTTCTGACATCCCCACCTATCTACCCAATTTTATTTCTGTTTCTGGAGTAGAAATTTAAGGGGGGGGAGAATCCCTGAGAAAAAATTATTTTTGAAATATTTATAGTGATTTAAGAAGGACGGTGCTGCTCATGCTTGCTTCTGCTTAAGCACTGGAATCACACTGACTGACTATATGATGGTTCATCCAGCTCCTTTCCAGGACAGAACTTTGTCTTGCTGTTCATCCATCTATCTCTCTATCTCTCTATCTCTCTATCTCTCTATCTCTCTATCTCTCTATCTCTCTATCTCTCTATCTCTCTATCTCTCTATCTCTCTATCTCTCTATCTTCCTATCTAGGGTCATTCTTCATCTTTTCCCCTTATATTAAAGAAGGTGAGGGCTTGGCGGCGTGGCCTAGTGGCTAAGGTCCTCGCCTTGATCCCATGTGGCCGCTGGTTCTAATCCCGGCAGCTCCACTTCCTCTCTATCTCTCCTCCTCTCAGTATATCTGACTTTGTAATGAAAATAAAATAAATCTTAAAAAAAAAAAAAAAAAAAAAGAAGGTGAACCAAACAGATAAACAAATATTTCCCTGGGATAAAAGAAGGCAAAATAAAGGGAAATTGATGTTTTTTAAAGCTATATTTGTCTTCAATTAGTTAAATTATTTTGTGACTAACATAAACAAGTGTAGTTTAATGTTTCTTAATGTTTTGCAGCTTGTTATATTTTTCAGGACTAAGATATATTGAATGAAAAAGCCATAAGCTTCATTAAACTTTTTTGTTGGTTATCAAATTAAATTAGGTGATTTACATGGCTAGATATTTTTTAGAAAGAAGAATTTTAATGAAATTAATTATTGATGTTTATTGTTTTTGTTTGTTTTAATTTGATTTTTATTGGAAAGGCAGATATACAGAGAGGAGGAGAGATAGAGAAAAAGATCTCCCCTCCAATGATTCACTCCCCAAGTGGCCACAAACGCCAGAGCTGAGCTGAGCCAATCCGAAGCCAGGAGCCACAAGTCTCTTCCAGATCTCCCATGTGGGTGCAGGGTCCCAAGGCTTTGGGCCATCCTCTACCATTTTTCCCAGGCCACAAGCAGGGAGCTGGATGGGAAGTGGAGTGGGGCCACCGGGATACGACCTGGCGCCCATATGGGATCCTGGCGCATTTAAGGTGAGGGCTATAGCTGTTAGACTACTGCGCTGGGCCTCATGTATACTGTTAAATATTAGCTAATATACTACACCCTTCCAAGACTTGAATTAGTGTGCTTAAACAAGTCTCCAATACTTCTAAATAATATATATTTGAACTGTACATAATTTAAAGTAATAATTATACATTCCAAGAAAACAGCTAAAAATTTATAATTACTTCTGTTTATACAGAAATATGTTATAACTTATTTACAACATACTTTTTAAAAAGATTTGTTTATTTTTATCAGAAAGTCAGGTATACTGAGGAAAGAAAAGACAGAGAGGAAGATCTTTGTCTGATGATTCACTCTCCAAGTGGCCACAATGACCAGAGCTGAGCCGTTCTGAAGCCAGGAGCCAGGAGCCAGGAGCTTCTTCTGGGTCTCCCACATGGGTGCAGGGTACCAAGGCTTTGGGCCATCCTCAATTGCTTTCCTGGGCCACAAGCAGGGAGCTAAATGGGAAGTGGATCAGGCATGCTATGAACTGATGCCTGCATGAGATCCCAGCACATGCACAACAAGGACTTTAGCCACTAGGCAACCACACTGGGCCTGTAGTTACAGTATTTTATATCACAAACAGATGAACTCTAATTTTTTTAGCCCCAGACTAGATTTTCCATGCAGAGTTAGAAGATAAAATTTCAAGTCATGGGGCTGGCATTGTGATGTACCACGTGAAGCTACAGCCTGAACAAATACTATTTCCAAAATATATTTGTTTTTAACGAAAAGAGTGATATATTAAAAGAAAATTGATTAGAACTATTTCCTCTTCTTCTTCATTTGCTTTATTTACACAGTTTCTGGGCTCTTATTCATTCCGTAGTTACAGGTTGTAGGAAACAATCCTGCTTCTCCCAACTCCCTGCTGCTCCTGCCAAGTGACACCTGTCTCTTCTTCTTTTCACTCTCATTAACTTCTGTGAAATTTGTTTTAATGTACTCTGTATTCACAGATCTAATTTGCCACTAAATGTAATATTCAGTAAATATCATTTTTGTCAATTGCATAATTCTTCCAAGAAAAAACAACTCATTTTTACCATTTCCAGCCCTCCGTTCATTGTGAAAAAAAACCTAACACTATAATAAACTGCTAGAAGTTTAATAACCACAGGAATCAGGTTTCTGATTAACTAAATGCAGAAGAGAAGATAATTTAGACACAAAATTCATATTTTAGAAACGTTAAAAAGTTTGTTGTTGGACCCAGTGTGGTAGCCTAGTGGCTAAAGTTCTTACTTCCATGTGCCAGGATCACACATGGGTGCCAGTTCCCTGCTCCCCTTCCCATTCAGCTTCCTGCCTGTGGCCTGGGAAAGAAGTCAAGGACGGCCCAAAGCCTTGGTACCCTGCACCCATGTGGGAGACCCAGAAGAAGCTCCTGGCTCCTGGCTCCTGGCTTAGATTGGCTCAGCTCTAGCCATTGTGGTCATTTGGGGAGTGAAACATCAGATGGAAGATCTCCCTTTCTGTTTCTTCCCCACTCTGTTAAATTTTCCAATAAAAAACAAATAACATATTTTTAAAAATTTATTGTTAAAAGCATATTAATGTATGAGATTATTCTCTTCTGGTTTATGCAATGTGGAGGTGATTCAAATCCTACTCTCCTTTCCTGTAGAAAACCTGATGATTTTAAATTGGAAATCAAGTAATCACAGAATCTTCTATTAAGATTCTATTGTAGATGTGGATGTGTTTGAAGACAGCATGATGTGCTAAATCCAGAAGAATTGGAACACTAAACATAGAAAAAGTAATATTTCATCAGACAAAACAAATGTTAACCCATTTGCCTCAGTATAAAATAACTCAACTCTACTAAAATAATCATTTATTATTATTACTATTACAATGTATATTATTTTATTAGGAAGACAAACTTTTTATCACATTATAAACAAATACTTAGTTAAAATCATGACTAGTTGGACACAATATTAAATTTTTTGCAGACTGAAACGAATCTCATTAAGCTATACCTTTCTGTATCAGTTACTGGGCACAGAATCTTTTAGAAGAACCCAGCTTGCCCAACATTTTATTGTGTTTCTTGATTAACTCTCAAGTTGAACTTATGTGAAATCACCCTGGAGACAGAGAGGAATGTCTTATATTTCTCAGAAAAGAAATTCAATACCCAGTAAATATCTGAACTCTTCATTTTTTCTTCTCAAGAACCTCATCCAAAGAGATGGAAAAACTGAAATACCATCTCCCCTTATGATTTAATCCACATGGTTGGCAAAATGTTATTGTTGGAAAACAGAGCTGCTCCATCTGACTGTTCAGTAAAAGCTGCTTTTGATCCTTGTACAAATTGATATTTTTTGAATGCTGTAATTTTTTGGTGATGAGAGGTCAGGGTAGAAAATCTTAGTGCTGACACAATGTCAACTATTAAAGAAAGTCAGAAAACACTTTTCAATAGACTTAGAATTTTAAAAGACAGTGTTCAATAATGTTTTTTTCTTCTTTAAGCAGGATAATAACATTTTCCTTTTGAAAGCCTTTTTTAAATTGGAAAGATTTATTATTGCATACACCGTTTTCATTTTGAAACCAAAACAATAAACAAATAATCTATTTATATACATGTGACCTTTGTTTTTTAAAGCTTAGTTTAAAATGGTTTGAGTTATTAATTTCTTTCTGTATAGAGGAATGGTGAGAATTTGCTGCTGTGTAAGCAGATAGTTTTCAAATAAAAATAGTTGTTACTCAGCAATAAATTATGTTAAAAACTAGGGGGCACTGTCATTTTGGAACAAGCTGTGTGTAAGATCCTTAATAGAGAATACAGAATGAAAATGTGAATTTTTTTCTGACAGACATGAAAACAGAGAATATGCGTATCTTCTCTCTCTGTCTCTCTCTCTCTGTCTCTCTCTCTCTCTCTCTCTCTCTCTCTTTGGTCAAATGTCCACCACTTTTAAAACTGAGGCTGGGCCATGGGTTAGGAACTTTGAATACTGTCTAGGTCCCACAGTGGGTGGCACTAATCAAATTACCTGAGATAGTGTCATTATCCCCACTGTCTGTGTTAGCAGGAAACTGCTATCAGTATCAGGAGCCAGGAATTAAAATTAGGTACTCAATGAAGCTTGTATGTTTCTTAACCAGTATTTTGTACATCCACTCCAATATTTTAAATAAATTTAAAAGTTTCCTTTTTAGAAAATGTGGCAAAAATGAAACTCATTTCTGAGTGTGTGATGAAGACTACTTTCCTCTGGAGAATCACAAGCAAACTCAGGAAACACGGAGATTCTGCAAGGCAGGGTGGAAGATGTTACTATGAATAATCAGCTGTTGGTGGTACTCAGCTTTTTGAATGAATGCAATTCTTACAGTCATGGTTGCACACACACGTCTTAGCCATTTACTAGGAAATGTAATTGAAAATGTACAATTATTCAATGAGTAGAAGAGAGAAATTTTTCTCCTAATTTGTCTACAGATTTAATACAGTCTCTCAGTAAGTGCAAATGACCCAGATTATTAAAAAAAAATCCTGAAAAAAATTAAGTTGGATGAATTGTACCTTAAAATTTCAAAATTCACTCTAAATCCACAGTGATCTATCAAGAGTGGTTGATACAACTGTAAGTCTAGATATACAAATCAATGAACAGAATTTGGATTCCTGATAATTCTTTTGTCATCCAATAATAGGCTTTATATATAATTATAAGAAAGAATAATATAAGAAAATTCTAGAAAAGATGGATGAAATATGAGCTGAGTTTAGAAAGAGATCTAGTTACAGTATAATAGCATAATCAATAAAATAAATGTTCGTATGTTGGACGCTTTGAAACTTAAATGTGCTTCAAAGTACAGCAATAGGAAAATGAAAACACAAAACACAGAATGGAGGCAAATATTGGCAAATCATATATGTATATAAAATACATAAGGGATCCTTATAACTCAATAATGTGAAAACAAATAACCCAAATAAAAAGGGATATATTTCGATAAATATTTCATTAGTGATTTAGAAACAACTAAATAAAAACTTAGGAAAACATATATTCTGACTATAATAAGATTCTCTTTTTTGATAACAATGCCTTTCAACAAGTTACATTTAACTTCCATACTTAAAATGTTTCATGTGTATTTAAATCAATATATGCTGCGCTATCATTGAATGCGTCTTCTAAAAACGCTAAACTGTTAAAGTATCTTTCAAGTTGTAATAGATAGGACATGGTGACTCGGACTGAGTTGATATTCTCAGGTTTTGCTTGGCTGTGACCAACCCCCTTTGGGCAATTGATGAGTGAGGTGGCAGGTGGGAGGTATTGGTCTGTCTGCCAGTTTATCTCCATTTTTGACTCTCATGTAAAATATGTCTATATATACATATTATATTTAAAGATTTATTTATTTTTATTGGAAAGGCAGATATACAGACAGGAAGAAAGACAGAGAGGAAGATCTTCTGTCCGATGGTTTACTCCTCAAGTGACCACAATGGCTGGAGCCGAGCCAATCCAAAGCCAGGAGCCAGGAGCTCTTCTGGGTCTCCCACGAGAGTGCAGGGTCCCAAAGCTTTGGGCCCTCGTCAACTGCCTTCCCAGGCCACAAGCAAGGAGCTGAATGGGAAGCAGGGCCGCCAGGATAAGCACCCGCGACCATATGGGATCCTGTTGTGTGCAAGGTGAGGACTTTAACCACTAGACTATCACGCTGGGCTCAAATATGTCTATATTTTAAAGCAAATTAAATTGGGAAAATAAAAGGTGATGTCACCTGTCTTGCGTCATGTAGCTATCGCTCATTTTTGAGAAATGGTAGTATAGATCAATTATTGTGATACTAGGTTTTTAAACATCACAAAGAAAATCTAGTTAAGACTGTCTTGGGAATCCTCAAAAGTAGCTACTAAGGATCTTACTCTCCATATTATTTGTGTTTTAACCAGTTATGTCTTCATTTAAATGCATAAATGTAATAAACATAGATAAGAATATATTTATGGTAATTGGCTTATGTGAGGTAAAATCTATCATCATTACTGCAACAAAAAAGGACAATTTTAACATCAACTTGGAAATCATTGGAATTAAAATTACTCCCCATTGCTTAAAATAAGTTTTATACAAGTTCAAAGAGCTTGTATAAAACTTATACAAATGATTTTGATAGTAATGAGACAACAGACTAATGAAAGTATAGTCTAGATAACACCACCATGTAAATCTACTACATATTTGCTTGATATTTATTTTTGTTCTCTACTTGAGAATACAACAATGTCCTACATCTAATATTCTGTAAGAATTTCAAGTTTAAAAAACCAGATGATTGAGTTACAAGGAAAGCCAAAATTGTTTGAATCCCAACCCCTACATATATTTTTTCCTAACCAAGGTATGTTATTTCAATTCCAATAAGTCATCTTTATTCTACTTTAAACTGTAGATCATATTTCTCACTTCGTAAGCCAATTCCATCCTCACAGAAACAGGTTTCTTTTTCCAAAGGGGTGTCAAATTCTGTTGTTGAGTCAATAGCAGAAAAATAATGTCTATACTAAGGAGATTAAAGGATGCCTATTCTAAAGAGAAAAAAGGCTCTTATTACTCACCATTTCTCAGATCCCTTCTATCAAAAGCATATTAATGATTCTTAGTAGCAGTACACATGGAAATCTTTGTGAATACTAATCACCTTGACTAGCTGAGATCCTGCTGAAATAAACCAAAACATCACATATTTGTTGTAAAATTATGCCAAGTGTTTGCTGCGTCCGTTAAAGCAATAGATAATTCATTCATCAGCTTTTAGGAAACAAGCTTATATAAAAACATTTCAGCAGTGACATATTACAAGGCTGGTTTTTGTTTTGTTTTAATCTGCCATATCTTCTTGAACATCTACTTAAGGGAAGTAATATTCTGTTTCCAAGTCCTGCCATCTGAAGCTCTGAAGAAAACTAAAACGCTGAATTCAGAGTGGTACAGTGAACACACAGGTGTTTAATACACCATGTAAAGTGAAGTGAGGATGAGAGAACTGTCGGGATACGCCTCTGCAAGCACTCTGACTGTGGAAATGAAGCAAATAAATTTCAAGCCCCTGGAGGACTAAGTGTGAGTTTGGCAGATTAACAAGGGAAGCTCCTGCCTCTCACATGTGTTCAGGGCAGCCTCTTTCTAGAATTATTCCCCTTGGTTCTCTTAGAACCCTCACTTTGCTGTACCTCACAGCCGACCCCCAGCCCAGTGTTTTCTTAGTTCACTCAAATATGGGACTACACACATCTCACTGGAACATGTTTTCCCCCTTCCTGCTTTCAAGCCAATATTATTAACCATTAAGATGGTGTATTTTATAATGTCTTCTATTACTTAATAATGAAAAAATGAATTTCCATGTTGAAACGGAAACTTTCATCATACATCTCTACACATTTCCTATGTCTATATTTTTTCATTCATTTTATACATTCATCTATTGAACATTTTAAAATGTGGTTATTAAGGAAAGTAATGTGGTGTGATCAGCACACTTTAAACATAGACAATGTATGTTGTTGTGAAAGAACATGGATTATTCAAGTCAGTATAATAATTATTTAAGACATTCTTCAGTTTTACTGAAAAAAATAATTACAAATGTAAAGTAAAAATTGTGGAAAAGACAATGATGTACTGAAAACGTAATAATTATACAAAATCATACACGAAGCTTCAAATGAAACTGTTATTACGTAATAGAGAACAAGTATAAATTCAATATTTTAATCCACTCTGGGGAGTGAAAGCAAAAATGTGCTGATTATATTAGCAGGTGAGGAGATTATAAAACATTCAGATGGTTAGGATTATAGTACTGTTTTTTCTTAGGGATTAGAGATGCTTTCAAACAAAAACCACTCATTTTTCTTAGAAAAAGAAAAGGTCTTAATATAGATGACAAGAAAAGCAATGGCTGAAATTAACTATTGTCTCTTGTTTCATGTTCATTTTTGGTTATTTATATAAACTATTGATATCATATAAGATGTAAGTATTTGGAAAGAAACCAAGATGATTACACGTCTTAGGAAAACAAAGGAAAAGAAAAGACATCTTGTTACACACAGCACAATTAAATCCAAATATTTTTGAAAGACTTGTCAAAACTGCAGTGAGGAAAAGAAATACCTAAAGCTGTGACTAAGATCATTTATTGATCTAATATCTGTCTGTTTCCTTTTCTGCTTGAAATGGTGACTGGGGAGAAGCAATATTTATAGGAAATTCCTCTGAGTACATAAGCCCTTTGTGGCATAAACTGAGACCAGTGTGTATTTGGTAAGATTTGCAAGATTTCGTTAATTACACTAAGACAGGCAATCTATCTAAAGTCATTTAAAAGATGTGAAAAGATGGTCACACATTTTATGACACTTGGAACATGTTTATAAATAAAACATATTAAAACAGCTTAACATATAATGATGCATATTTCCTCTGGGATCCTGGTTAAAGACAATTATTGTGTGCTTCCTAGTGTGTGTTCTAATAGACTTAGGAACACATTGTTTTGGCGTCAGAAAACTGGTATTATTTGCACAGACTGCTCCTGCCGTGTGTGTCTGTTGAGGACACAGATGCCTGCGCTGCAGAAGGATGAAAATAGTGCAAAAAGGACTAGGCGTTTAACCTACTGGTGAAGATGCTAGATAACAAACACACACAATCCTATTTCACGCATTAGAGTTCCTGAGTTTAAATCCCATCTCGTCCATAACCCCGGTTTCCTGTGGTGCAGACTCTGAGAGGAACTGATGAGGACTCTTGTAATATGTGCTTCTGTCTACCCGTATGGGACACGTACTCTTAGTTTCTTTGGTTTCTTCCCACCCCCAAATCATTTCAGCACAGGCATTTGGAAATTAAACCTATGGGTGTTATACTCTTTTCTCTCCCTCTTTTTCCCTTCTTTCTTATAAAAGAATTAATTAATTAATTAATGAGTAGCTATTGAAAAATAAATAGAAATGACCAATTGATTGCCCTATCCATATCCAGCATTGAAATTCTGTAGATTTCTGCTATCCCAAATATTCAGTATTTATTAAATAAAAGATGCTGAACTTTTTTTCACATATCATTTCCACCAGAGTGTTTGAGATATCTGTTCATTTGTGCATTTGCAGTATTGAATGTGCATTAGTTATAATATAGTTATAAAAAAAGGTAAAAATAAATGGATTTTGACAAATCATACCAATTTTCACCAAATCAATGGTTTCCTAAATGGTTCTAGACCAAGATTGTCAACAAGAAATGATGAATGTGGAAGATCACTCCTGGACCTCTGCCTGCTTGGTCTATGTGGGAGGTTATAGGGATGCTGTACATCTGGTCCCCCAGGGGAACTCCTGGCAATGGTCTTGGCTCAAGGAGACCTCAACCTGATCTGAGCTTTGGCCTTACAGAGAGTGAGAGTGGTGGGCTGCGCCCCAGTCTCTCTTCATCCTTGGGCGAGCTGTTCTAGGAATTCCTTGATAAGCAACTCTGAGACATTAGTGTAGTCCCATGTTGCATGCCAGCCACATGTGACCTTCAGTTAGCCCACAGCCACAAGTGGCAAACTTGGCCTGTGGCATACCAGGCAGCCCTGTATGTTGTACATGACCTACTACATAATTGGAGGTTCCAGAGAGATAGACATGCCTTCTAGTCAATTACACTATCATTGTTGGTTGGGAAGACTGTCAGGAGACACAATTCTGCCTCCCCCCTTTTAGGCTATATAAACTTGTGCTTGCTTTCCAATAAATGATCATGTCTGATTAGACTATCTGTAGCGGCTTGTGCTGAGGAACCCTATCACTGCCTCATCCTCTTGGTGTTCATAGGAGCCTGCTGGTTAGGAGACCTTTGAGAAATGAATCAAAAGAAGACAATGAATGAGTGCCAATCCTCTCATGGCTTTCTTCGTTTCTTTATCGTGTGTAATATATGTAAAGGAATGTGTGGGGCAATTACCATTATCATGAAAAGTCATTGAGTTCCTTTACGTAAGAATTAAAACTATGTTAGAAATTGCAACAGACGCAAGCATCACAGATAACTCACTACGGCGTATGTTTTCTTCTTGAACAGGACAGAAATTGTTTCAATTAAAATTCATGAAAAACTAAAGCCATACACCAAAATAATAACATAATCTTCTATACAGATTAAATTAATCAAGATGATTTTGAAATTCAGCAACATACAAAATCTGATAAAAAAAATCATCTATAAAATTGTTAGCTAAAGAGATTTTAAACTGCCTAAAGGCTATTATCACCTACACCTTCCACATTTTATGAAAAATTTCAGACTCCTTTAAGAAGATGTGAATGTACAGCAACATGATTGTAATAACCCCTAAACATTTTCTAGAGCCTGGAGCAGAGGTTTGGTACAGAAGCTAATATTGTGCTTGTCCACATCCCATGTCAGAGTCTGGTTTCAAGTGTTGAGTCCTCTGCATACTAACTTCCTGCCCCTGCAGAGCCTGAACGGCAGCAGGTACTGTTCATGTATTTGCTTTCCCCAACAATGCGGTACACCTGGATTGATCCTGTACCCAAGCGTCCATCCAGAACGAGCCTAGCTATTGCACATATTTTGGGAATGAAGCTAATAAGATCTCCTCTCTTTCTGCCTCTCAAGTCAATTAGTTAAAATAAAATGATTATAATTAATATGCTAAATACTCATACGGAAAATAGAAACCATAAAACACATGCTTAATACAAAAACAAAAGCTGAAACTTGAAGGACAGGAACAAAAGGGACATACTAGATTATATATAATGAAAGTAAGCAGCAGTGAAAATTGTCTTTGGTGACTTCACTTATATAGTTGCAGCCAGGGAATGAATCAGTGAACTTTAAAATAAGTTAACAGGCACTCTTCAAATTGAAATATAAAGAGAAACAATAAGGAAAAACAGAACAGAGTTCCACAAAGCTGTGGGACCATTTCAAACAGTGTAACATATTTTATGCTAGATGATCAGTAGAAGAATCAAGAGAAAATAGAGCAGAAGAAATATTGGATGGCAGTGACATATAACATTTTTAATATTACAAAAAGACAAGAAGCTACCAATTCAGGAGCCTCAGAGAAAATAAAACAGCATAAATGCTTGCTCGCTCTCAAAAAAAAAAAAAAAAAAAAAAAAAGGAAGAAAAAAAAAACACTAAGAACGAAATGATTCAGTTCACTTTATCCTAATCATTCTATAATCATTCTAACTAGGCATTCCCCTTTTGAGACTTCAGAATGTCAAAATCAAAGGAGAGCAATGAGAAACACACGTGCTACAGGCTGTAGAGGACCAAGAAGCAGGAAGAAAACAAAGTTAGGTATGTAAATGGGTATGGATGTTAGCACAACCAGAATAAGCTGTAGCTTGAGGTGCTTGCATTTGGTCTGCTAGAATTGGTTCAAATCCTGGCTATTCCGCCTTAGATCGAGATTCCTGATAATGCAACCTAGCACATAGTGGGTGATGAGTTAAGAACTAGTGTCCTGCTCTGGCTGTCCACATGGCAGACCCAGAGGTATTCTTGGCACCTGGCTTCAGTTTCTATCAGTCCAGCTGCAAATGAGGTTTTTATTTGTTTGCTTTGTTTTGAAAATGAAACAGTGTATAGAACTTTCTGTCTTGCCCTCTGTCACACTACTTTCAAAATGAATTACTATTTAAATGGTGGAAAAGAAAACAAAACCCACAAAACATTCGTTTGTAAAAAACGTGATCCTTCAAAATTATCAAATAAATAGTTGCATACAAAAGGCAAACATGATTTCATTGGGAAAAATTGTCCTGTGAAGGTTTTGCGATACTTTAAAGATACATTTTAAAGACAGAAACTATGGCCTGTGTGGTAGCCTACCAGCTAACCTCCTCCCCTTGCACACACTGGGATCCCGTACATTCACTGGTTCATATCCCAGCAGCCCCACTTCCCATCCAGCTCCGTGCTTGTGGGATGGGGAAGCAGTCGAGGACGGCCCAAAGCCTTGGGACCCTGCACCTGCGCAGGAGACCTGGAAGAGCTTCTGGCTTTGAACCAGCTTAGCTCCAGCCATTGCAGCTGATTGGAGAATGAATTAGCGGGTGGAAGATCTTCCTCTCTGTCTCTCCTTCTCTCTATATATCTGACTTTCCGAGAAAAATAATCTTTTTAATAAAGCATTTAACCCTGTGAGTTTTTGTTATTGTTATTGGTGTTCATGTACACTCTATCTGTGCACCTAAAGTTTAAAAAAAATTGAGATTCATGAGAAATAAATTCTTCAAAACAACACACTAAAACTGGAAACCAATGAGATAAAGGTAGTTGAAAATTCTCCAAACATTTGTAGTTTAAAAAGTGATTTTCTGAGAAACTGCAGATCCAAAATATACCAAGTTGCTTTTCAATTGAACTAATTGAAAATGCAAATATATTGAACATACTGCTAACAGGACTATTATTATAATTAAATATACATTTTTTAAGATTTATTTTTATTGGACAGTCAGATATATGGAGAAGAGGAGAAATGGGGGGAGGACTTTCCATCCGTTCATTCAATTCTCAGCAGCCACAATGACTTGAATTGAGCCAAACAGAAGCCATGAGCCTGGAGCCTCTTCCGGGTCTCCCACTTGGGTGCAGGATCCCAAGGCTTTGCACCATCCTCGACTGCTTTCCCAGGTCCCAAACAGGGAGTTGGATGGGAAACGGGGCCTCCAGGATTAGAACCAGCACCTATATGGGATCCTGGCATATGCAAGGCAGGGACTTTAGCCACTAGGCTATTGCACCAGGCATCACATGTACATTTAGCAAATGAAATATCTAAAAATAGTTTAATTTTTGCAAGTAAGAAAATGACGAAAATAAGCCTTAATCAACTAATACAAGGAACTCATGAAATTAGTCAAAAATCAGTGAAACTGGAAAGAGTAAAGCACAAGAGAAAACAAATGACCCCAAATGGGAACATTGAAGAAAGAGAAACAGAGAGAACAGAATCATGAAAATCCAGTGTCAGAAAGAAGACTAGGGATCTGTGGTGATATCCAAGGATTGTATAGGAATATTATCGTTATTGCTGATTTGACCCAGGAAAATGGCAGGGAAAAAATGTAGCTGATGAACCAACAAGAAAGTGGTTTGGGCATAATTTTCAGAAAAAGTGAAGAATTAAAAATTTCTAGGCTGTTTTCCATAAATGACCAAGGGCCTAATCTGTATTCAGTGGGGTTTTTATGGACCACAGTACTGTCCTCCATATCTTCTCCTCCCTTCTTTCCTCTCTTGACAAAGTCCATAGGGAGGATTTTGGATGTGGAATTCCTTTAAACAAACTCCTCCAGATAATACTGACCATGAATATTTTTATCTGTTGGAGATGCAAATGATTAAGTCAACCCATGGATTGTGACATTTGTGGACTGAATTTGTCCCTTAATTCAGTAAATTACTTTTTTAAAAAAGATTTTTTCTTTTTACATTGAAAAGTCAGATTTGCAGAGACAGAGAGAAAGTTCTTCCATCATTTGGTTCACTCTCCAAGTGATAGATACCTGAGCCAATCTGAAGCCAGGAGCCAGGAACCGGGAGCATATTTTAGGTCTCCCACATGGGTGCAGATCCCCACTGTCCTAAACTGTTCTCCTCTGCTTTCCCAGGCCACAAACAGGGAACTACCTGGGAAGTGGAGCAGCCAGGATACAATCTTATGCCCACATGGGATCCCGGCGCGTGCAAGTTGAGGACTTTAGACACTAGGCTACCACTACAGGCCCTTAAGTAAATTACTTTTGATAAGAGATGAAAAAGTGAACCTTGGACTAGAGGGGACAGACAAGACCGTCTTTCAGGATTCCTTTCCCCGTTTTTGTTCCATTGAATATACACTTATTTTCATCGAATTTTCCTCAGCCCCTAGCATATACATGTAGGCTAATATCATCCTAGCTATGTTTATACTATAATCAGCATTATGTTCACAAGTTAAATTCTTTAAAACACTGAATTTGCAGTGAATAAACATTTAAAGAACAAAGGAAACAAATGAGACACTAGACCTATGTGGAAAATTCCGTCAAAAACGTAAGGAACAAATATTGACAATTCTCCACATAGTCTCTCACAAAAAAAAATAACAGAAGAAAATGCAAACATGTTCTCTGATACTTATATTATCATAATATAAAATTCAAGTAAATATAAAATAATTATATCAGACTAGAAATTAGTTATCTTTCATGAACTTAGATGCAAATACTTAACAAGATATTAGCCAATCAGTTCTAATGATAGATAAAATAGTTATACATGAAGATAGGCTGAGTTTTTTTCCCCCGAATATGTTACTAGTTCAACACTCGAAAGTCCATCACTTGTGTTTAATGTAAGAAAAGTACGAAAGTGTGTTGGTAATATTTTAATAAGAATTAAAGGAGGCATATTCCATGTACGTGGATTGGAAGAATCAATATTGTCAATATTATCAATTTGGAAATTCTTTCCAACTTTATTTATAAATAAAACAAAATCCTGATTTAAAATATAGCATGCTATATTACGGATATCAACAAACAAAATCCAAAGGTTACTTGTAAATATAAATCCCAAAATAGCCATTACATTATTAATAGCATTAGGCCGAAATTACAAGACTTCAGGACTTCCTGTAAAAGGAAGTGGATATCGTGTAATTGGTTGAGAAAAAGCAAAGGGATGAGTGGAAGAGCAGAGACCTCACCAGTAATATTATCAGCTGCCAATTGATCTTAGAAGGAATAAGCATTAAAACGGGGAGAAGAGAATGTCTGTATATATTTTTTCACAGTGATTGTCTTCAATGATGGAGGCAGGAGTGGAAGAGTCTTAACTGTGTGTGAGGGGAATGGTTATCCTATCCTATCCTATCCTATCCTATCCTATCCTATCCTATCCTACCCTATCCTACCCTATCCCCTATCCCATCCTATTCTATCCTACCCTATCCTACCCTATTCTGTTGTATTCTATTCTCCGTTTCTATTTCTAAATACATTCAATCACTGTTTGTATATGAAACTTCAAGTCTTGGTCTGCTATGACATAAATATCAGAAAGTTTTAAAGAAAAAAACATTTATTTCTCATACTGCTCAAGCTTCATAAGTTCCAATCAGGTGTCAAAAGCTGCAATGCATGGTGAGGGTTTCACTCTCATGTCCTCATTATCTTCCCATTGGCCTCGCCTTCTAACATCTTCATGTTTCGGGTTAGGATTTCAGCTTATAAATTGGAAAGGGATAGAATGTTTCAATAGCAGCAGCTTATTTCCCAAATTAGTGTCTTCTTTTCTCTGAGATGCAAAACTAAAGTTTAACAGAGAACATGGAAACATGATCTGAAAAAAAAATGGATTTTGAGAAAGCAACCCTGGCAATTTATTTTCATATTTTAAAAATACACTTTCCTAAGATCAAACAGTACTTATTTAAAGCTGCAGGAGTTATTGGCACAGGTAGCATGAATAATTTATCCTCTGCTTTCAAATCATAGAACTGAGTGACCTTAGAATAATCTATTCAAGCTTCAAGGGACACATCAGGATGTTAGATCTATATTTAGTTTAATAGTTTTCAGCAGGAAAATGTTCAAACTGCCATTAATGATGCCAGAATAAATAAACTATCAGTACACAAACATATGGATAATTTTACAAGCACAAGAGAGAAAACAAATCAAAAGAATACTATTTCTGATTCCAATAATTTATTCATTAATCATTTATTCATTTCAAGACACAGTGAAACAAATCCAATGGAGATTGTCATGTGTTGGTTCATGTCCTCAAATCCCATCCAAGGCTAGGACATAATTTCCTATGTGAATGGCAGGCACTCAGCCACCGTTTCACCCCCTGTTGTCGTTCAGGGTGCAGTTTTGCAGGAATCAAGAGTTTGGGAGATGCCAGAACATGAGCCCAATCCCCTAATATGGGACACGGACATCTTAACTGTTACACCTAATGCCTACTACTCATTCAGTTTTACTAAATTTCTGAAACAAACTAAAGAAATGGCAAGATAGTGATTTCCTGGTGGATTGAGTCTAGGTAGGGTTAACAAGGATTCTTTTGAGAGTTTTTAAGTTTCAGTTTTTATCCGGCAGGGCTTGGGTCACCTGGTGTGGGTCCTGGGGCCTGTCTGCAAGGTAGGTGCTGAGTTTTTGAGCCCCAGGGGTGGGGGATCCCACAGGACTTGGATCTTGTGGCCCAGGTCCTGGGGCCTGCCTATTAGATGGGTGTGGGGTTTGTGAGTCTCAGGAGTGGAGTATCTGGCAGGACTAGGGTCGCCTGGGCGGGGAACTTTGACTCGCCTTCAAGTACATTCCTACTTAATGAAAAATGTGGAGCAGTTGGCACAGGTCCTGTTGTAAAAGGAGATTATGGCAGCTCATTTGGTGCTGTTGCAGAAGAATAGAACTACTGCAGAATTACCCCCCAAATTCTCGGTGAATGGAGCTAATGGGCAGTGGGAGGGTGACATTATCCTCGGATCGGCGAAATCTGCCGCATTCCAGAACTATCCAAACCGTTTGTACAGAATCCTCACAATATGTGCACATTGAGACTCTGGGTTGATATGAAGTGCCAGTTCCTCAACCCTCGGTACTGGAACGTGTGGAAAGTCATGAGTGCTTCCCTCTTTTATCTCTCCCATTCCTTCAGAAACAACAAAAAGAAACAGCAATGAGTACACACAATTTTCCCTAAACCTCGATCTCTCCCACCCTGATCCATCATGTGATCATTATAAAAAATAAAATAAAATTGAATAGCCTGGCGTGATGGCATAGCGGCTAAAGTCCTTGCCTTGAGCGCTCCAGAATCCCGTATGGTCTCTGGTTCTAATCCCGGCAGCTCCACTTCCCATCCAGCTCCCTGCCTGTGGCCTGGGGAAGCAGTGGAGGATGACCCAAGGCTTTGGGACACTGCACTCATCTGGGAGACCCAGAAGAGGCTCCAGGCTTCGTTCAGCTTAGCTCCAGCCATTGAAGCCGCTTGGGGAAGATGTTCCTCTCTGTTTCTCCTCCTCTCTGTGTATCTTCCCTTCCAATTAAAATAAATAAATCTTTAAAATAAAATAAAATTTATAAAACCAGATACCATTTACAAATGGGATAGTCATATCAGTAATTTTGATTTGTGAAAATTGATCAACTCATATGATACTATGTACCCATTTATTTTGTGTGTGTGTGTGTGTGCCCATTTCTGTTTTTATACATATTATCACATACTTGCCAAAAGTAAAGCTAGCACTGGGGACATGTGAATCATAGTTGTGTGTTCATTTTAGATCCTCACAGCCTGAATATCTTGTGGAAACATTCATTTTTTTTTTTCACCTGGGATTATATGCCTTGAAAAAAACTAAGAAGTCCACATTTATTTTTTGCATAAATTATTGGAAAATATCACTGCAATTTAACTTAGAGAGATATGTAATGTTGGAGAATTTGGACAATTTGGGAATTCCTGTCCCAGTCTAATTGTTTGACAATTGGACGGCCTGCCTTAAAGTCTTTCTGGAATATTAAACGCGATAGCAGTAACAGTGAGCCTCTATGACTCGACTTCCATGTGGAGTATTTCTCCTTGGAGGACACACTGCTTACTAGGCTTCCCTCATTATTCAGTATATCTGCAGCTCACTGATTTTTGTGATAATGATGAAATCAAGGGCAGTGGTAGTAGAAAGACTGTTGGATTTTTATCTCAAATATAAATGTTACATCACCCAGTAAACAAGTGAATACAAACTCACCATTACTAGCAGCAACATACAAATAAATTTGTGATATGATACTAATATTAAATACTAATATTCTTCTAAAATTATTTGATACCAGTAGGAAATATGCATAAAGTGCATTTCTAAACATTTTTGTATCTTTTTATGTCTCCCATTTTATTTTTCAGTGTCTTAAAAAAAACAGAATTACTTTGGTATCAGAGCTGTTGCTTTTCAGGGTAATCCTCTGCGTGCGGCATCAGTATTTCATATGGCTGCTGTTTCATATACAAGCTGCTTCATTTATGTAGCTTCCTGCTTATGACCTGGAAAAATAGCAGAGAATGACTCAGTCCTTGGCAGCTGCCCCCATGTGGGACATTCAGAGGAGGCCCCTGAATCTTGGCTTCAGATCAGCTTAACTGCAGGATTCCACCTGTCTGGGGAGTGAAGCTGTGGATGGATGGCCTCTTTTTCTGTTCCTCTTTCTCTCCGTAAGTTTGCTTTGTAAATAAAAATAAAATAGATGTTTAAAAACACTAAAATTTCGTTTTCTAAGTTCGTGATACTATCTGCACAATCGGCAAATTACTATAAAATCAGTTTTGTGGCATTGCCCACATTCACTGAAGAAGCAAGTCCTAAATGGCATGTCATTTTTTTTTTTTTCATTTTTCTGTCTTGATGAGTCCACAGAATTTCTGGGATACCTTCATGTTCTTGCCCAGTTACTTACTGGGCCGTTACATACACAAATATTTCACATGTTTGTATCAACCATCAGGCATTTAGACCATCATACATCCTTTAGTTTGTTCCTTAATCTGAAACAGAATTTGAATAAACTCCCCACCGCATTCATCCTCCTGACGTTCACGGGTGCATATGAACATGCTCAAAATCAACGTGAATGAAACTGTTCATTCATACCTATATGGAAATAGACACATTCTATGTAATTGAACTATAGAAAATCAGATTGCTATATAGCAAAATGGCCCGGCTAAGTAAACAAATTAAAGTTGCCTAGCATCTAAGTATATAGTTAAAAGCAAGCAATAACAATTATAATAAATCACTAATGAAGCATTAATTGTCTGTGTTAGAGTTTTATCCCAAAAAATCTGTGCTATAAAAATGGATAATAGCATCTGGAATTCTTCCAGTAACTCAAATATTTATGAAATTATATGAGCCATGTGCATGTCAAGTCATGAAAAACTTTATAGTAAGCAAATTAGACTTGTGAAATTAACACTATTGGGGATATGATAAACAACATTAGAACTGTTATTCTTTCAAGGAAGGCGAAAATAAATTTCAACCTAGAAAAGAAAATCAATTTTTAAAAAGGATCTATAGTCCTAAAGGAAAAAAAATAGTAGAGAAAGTATTACTTTATTTTATTCCTTTATTTTTAAACTAAAGTTAATGTTATACTTTGAAGGAAAGCTATATAATATTTTGGCAAATAAACATGTCATAAATTAAGTAATAAGATAATTAGCCTCTCCACTTCTATTCATTCTTAAATGCTTGAAATCTTAATTTTTTTCTTCTGTTTTTTTTCCCAGACTGTAAGGTACCTGTTATGATCTTTAGTCACATCATCACTCCAATGTGTTATGGAATACTAGAACCCATTCTTCCCCTGTATTTTGTTTTAGCTTCTTCCTTTTTTAGGATTTTATTTTTAATTGTTATCACTACTTTTCGTAACACAATTTTGTAAGTATAATAATTCTTTCCTCTCACACCGCCCTATCCACCTCCATTTTCTCCTCCCCTAATTTACCCCAAATTATTACACTAATACAGCGTTTTAGTAACAGCTACAGGTTTTTATTTTGCATTAAGGTTGTCTTGTATCAGAAAGAATGTGGTATTTTCCTTTTGGGACTGACTTATTATGCTGAGCATAAGAGTCTGCAATGGGACCATTTTGTTGTAAATGGTGGTGTTTCATTCTTTTTCTTGACTGTGTGGTATTCTATGGCATAGAAGTATCACACTTTTTTTTTCTGATCCATTCCTCTTTTGATAGTTGTCTGGGTTGTTTTCATGTCCTCAATATTATGGCTTTTGTAGTTTTATATATATAGGACTATATGTCGCTTGATCATACACAGATTTGACTTCTTTGAATGTATATCCAGGAGTAGAATATTTAATTTTCAGTTATCTGAAAGATCTCCATAGTGACTTACATAGTGGCTGCACCACTGTACACCTCAACCAAGTGTGGATAATAGTACCTTCTCACCACATCCTCAACTAGCAGCTATTGTAAGTCAATTCTCTGTGTAGCCCATTCTCACTGGAGATAAGTGGAACTCCAATGTGGTTTTTACATGCATTTCTCTGATAGCTAGGAGGCTTGATAAGTTTTTCAGATGCTTTTTAGCCATTTAATTTGTTCTTTTGAGAAAGGCCAACTCATTTCTTTTGCCCATTTATCACAGTGTTGTTTTGCTGTTGTTGAGTTTCTGAAGCTCACTGTAAACCCTGGATATTAGACTCCCATTAGCTGTATGGTGTGTGAAGATTTTCTCCCACTCTGTTGGTTGCTTCTTTGCTATGCTGATCATTTCCTTTGCTGTACAGAAGCTTCTTAGTTGGATGTAGTATCATTCTTTTGGTCTGACCTCCTATGCTTTTGGTGACATTTCTAAAATTATTTACTAATGCCTATATCTTATAGAGTAGTTTTTAAGTGTCCTTGAATAGTGTGATGTTTTCTAGGTATAAATCTAGGTCCATGATCCATTTAGAGCAGATTTTTGTAAAAGTTGAAAGTTGTGGGTCTTATTCGTACTTCTGCAAATAGCTATCTAGTTGACCCAATGGCATTTTTTTTAAAACACCACGCTTTCTTTCCTGTATTATTTTCAGTTCTCTTGAAAATGTTAGCTGACTGTACTAGTGTGGGGTCACTTTTGGTGTTTCTATAGTGTGGGGTCACTTTTGGTGTTTCTAATCTTTTCCATTGATCTTCTCTGTGTCTGTACCAGTTTCAGAGTGTTTTGTTGACCACTGCCTTATGGTATATCTTGAGGTCTGGGATTGTGATGCTCCAGCTTCATTTCTCTTCCTCAGGATAGCTTTGGCCATTTGAATTCTCTTGCATTTCCAGATAATGTTTTATGATCTTATCAATTTCTGAGAATGATGTTATTGGGATTTTGATTGAAATTGCATTGAATCTGTATATTCCTTTTTATAACATGGACATTTTGATGATGTTGATTTTATCAGCCCAGGAACAATGCAATTTTTCCATCCTTTTATATGTTCTTCTAGTTTTAAATTATTATAGAAGCTTTCCATGTGATTGGGTAGATTTTCCGAGATATTTAGGGCTCTTCTCCACTATTTTAAACAAGATAGTGTTAACACATTCTCCTCTGCCATGTAGTTCTTGTATATTTTAGTACCATCAATTTATGCTCATTAATTTTGTACCCTGACAGACTCTCTTGTGACTCTCTCGTGAGTTCCAACAGTCTCCTTATGGAGTCATTTAGTACTGCTATGTGGAAAATCAATCACCTATGAACAGGGATGATTTGGCTTCCTCCTTTATAATCTAAATATCTTTAATTTCTTTTTCTGGCCTAATAACTCTGGGGAGGACTTCTGATTCTATGTTGAAAGTGTTGGAAGTAGGCACCTTTGTCTAATTCCAGATTTTAGTGGGAAATCTTCCAGTCTTTCGCTATTCCATTTTATTCCGGTATAGAGATTTTTGTGTATTGCTTTGATTGTGTTGTAGAATATTCCATCTATGGTATCTTGCTTAGAGTTATTAACATAAAATTATGTTGGATTTTATCAACATCTGTGAATCCTTTGGGGTGATCATTTGGTTTCATTCTGCATTTTGTCAATGTGGTATATCGTATTTATTAATTTGTGTGTCTTAAACTATCCTTGCATACCATGGATAAATTCCAACTGGTCTGGGTGAATTATGTATCTTATATGTTTTTGGATTTTGTTGGCAAAGATTTTGTTGAGGATATTTTCATCCATGTTCATTAGGGATACCGGTTTAAGTTCTCTTGCTATGTTGTTTTCTAGCTTTGATATTAAGGTGATTTTGGCGTTCATAGAAAGAATTTGGACAGTCATTTTATCATTTTGAGTAGCTTGTGCAGGATTGGGGTAAAATCTTGAAACATTTTGTAGAATTCAGCAGTGAAGTCATCTGGTCCTGGGCTTTGTGTTGTTGAAAGGGATCTATTTACTCATTCAATCTCTGCCCTGGATACAGGTTTATTTATATTTTTAAGGACTTTATTACTCAGTTTTGTTAAACTGTATGTTTACAGAAGTTTTTCCATTTCTTCCAACTTTTCTGGTATATAGTTGCTTGTAATAGATTCTGACTCACTCTATGTATATCTGATTTATCTGTTGTTATATTTTCTTTTTCACCTCTGATTCTATTGCTGCATATATTCTCCCTGTGTTTTCATTATTTGGACCAGTGCTGTATCTATTCTGTCTTTTTTTTTTCAAAGAACCAGTTCTTCAATTTATTGATTAAATGCATTGTTCTCCTGGTCTCTATTTAGTTTATTTCTTCTCCAATTTTGACTCTTTTTCTTTTTTTTTTTAATGTTAGGTTTATTTTGCTGTTATTTTTGTAGCTCTTTCAGATGTATAGGTAGCTCATTTGCCAACCCCTTTCTAATTTCTCGACAAAGGCATCGATGGCAATGAACTTCTATACACCATAGTTCTTTCAGCAGCATGTTACTCAATATTTACAGATTTTCTGGGGTAGTTTGACTTACTACTCTCCAGTTTCATTCCATGATTATTTGAGAAGGCACATGGTATGATTTCAATTAAATTTTTTTTCTGTGACTTGTTTTGTGGCCAGTAATGTGATCAGTTATGCAGAGTGTTCGGTTTAGTGATGAAAAAATTGTATTCTCCTTCTCTAGGATGAAAGGCTCTGTAGATTAAGTCCATTTTTGTAATGTCTGGGAAGCTCTGTTTCTTTGCTGAGTTTCTGTCTAAACAATCTACCCTTTGACGTTAGTGGTACCTTGAGGTGCTGCTGTTATGGTATTGGAGTCTTTTTCTCCCTTTAAATCAGACAGCATTTGTTTCCCATAGCTTGGTGCCCAGGGGCCAGAGGTTGTTGCCTGTTGCCACACTAGCCACAAGGAAAGCTCCATCGGGCCCTTTAGGATACTGAGGAAATTCCGCACGAAACTGCTTGGCATTTCTGCATGCGCTTTCCTCTCACTCTGAAGCTCTTACCTTTGCCTCTGTCATTCTTTTATTGTTGAGCCTTTCCATTTCATTTTAAATTTATTCTATTGAATACTTAATCTCTAATATCAGTATGGCTTTGTTTCAGTGCTGCTATTTCATGTTATACATTTTCATTAAATTCTTTGAATTCCTGCATCTGCTTCTCAATGTTTTTGAAAAGATGCATAACAATTTTTAAAAGATCTATTATCTGGCATTTTGATACTGTCTCTACAAGCTAATTCTGAGATTGAAATGACTTTTTGATCCTTTGCAGGGGAGGCATCAGTACACTTGTAAATAGTGCTCATGACTTTCCTTTTGCCCCTTGCCAATGGAATTCAGACTAGCAGATTCTTTTCAGGCTCATTTTATCTCTAAGCTGTGTCATGCAAAGGTCTGCTAACCTGCTTTACCAGCCCCGTTCAAGTCCTAGTCATCAATTTGTGGTCCTAGCACAACCCTCTCCTGAGAGTTTCCCACTCAGCATTCTTGCAGCAAACCCTGAAGTTAGCAACACCCAGTCCGGATCACTTATAACGGCCACGTTGTTGTCTGCTCAGCCTTTCTTCTGGTCATGATTCCAACAGTGCCTGGGACTGGGGAGGCACCAGCTGTGTCTTCAAAATGTTTGGCTCGCAGGACTATAAGCAGTGTCCATTTTACTGTTGACTTTTTGCTCTGGACTCCCTCTGTGAGGAACACTAATTTTTTTTTTTTCACTATCTTCTTGCTGCCATCTGCCAGCAGCTATGTCAGGGACAGCCCACACCTAGCTTGTACATAACTAGAGAGATGCTAAGTAAATATTATTTTCCTACAGGGACCAGTGTGTATCAAATTACACAAAAACCTTCATAGATCCAAATGTAGGTTGTCCCAGAGCTTAGCACATGTGTAGATCACTGTTTCTCACAAGTACCTTGATTGCATATCCAAAATGGTACACTTTGTGTCATCCTGAACTGGTCTAGAGGAGCTTCATTGCTCTATTTGGGTTTGATCAGATTAAAATGAATAGGAACTGTGATTCTATGGCTTGAATCAGATCCAAGTCTCTGATGATCTCCTCTTCCCACTTGTCTACCAGTAGAACTTCCTTCTACCTTTGGGTATCTAGTTGCTGCATTATTGTTCTCCTGTCTCTGCTGTTTCTCCATGTTCATGGCTCCCCAGTGATCTCTCTGCAGCCAGCGTGACCACTTCTATGAACCGGCTATCCTCTTTCTACATCCCCTTCACTAACCCTTCTTCATCTGTTTTAATGTGTTCTCACATCATTCTACCATCTTTCTCTAAGTGATGCTTTGTGGCACATGTTCTCCAACTTCTTCTATGCATTCTTCCTCTCTCAAGCCCTCCCGCTCCCCACTCCCATCACCCCAATTCAAACTATCATTCTTATTTCAAGTTAGAAAATTTGGCTAAACTACTGTGTTGTTTTCAATTTTAGAATACATTTACCTCAAAAGCCATTAAACATTCATAAGGGGTTTTGCTTACCTAGATGCGTGCATTCATAATTTGCTGGAAGTTGTCCTATGTCAGGGCAGGTTGCGCACCGAATGAGTTCTTGCTAGTTTGCTGCTGAAAAGAGTATTATATATTCAGAAATGTAAACAGAAATATCTTGTGTCCCAGTTCTAGAAGCTAGCAGTCCAAGAATTACCTGTCACTAGGATGTATTGCTGAGGGAGAATTTGTTCATGTCATTCTCTAGGAGGTTATCGGCCATGTTTGGCCACATCCTTTATTTCTACATCATCTAAATATTTGCCTTCATTTTCACAAGATGGGAGGTATGCCCGAATTCCTCCTTTTTATAAGAGCACTTGCCCTACTGAATTAATGATCTACCCTATTCCAGAATGAGCTCATCTTAAGAACTGCATCCGTAATTATTCTGTTTCCAAAAGCCCATATATTCATTTTGATTTCTCCAGTTAAGAAATCAAACAAAACACTCTGGCACAACATACTGTTTGTAAAATTTGAATGACAAATATTGTGTAAAAATGAAAAAATAAAAATAAAAATTAATAGTTGCATAATAAGTGTATATGAGTTAACATTTATTTTCCTTAAGATCTAACAAGACTTCATGAAATTAATGGTATATCCAACTAAACTAGCAAGTTTTCTAGTGAAAAACCTTTTGAAATATATGCATTATAGGAGTCTTCAAAAAGTTCATGGAAAAAATGGTTTTAAACTACATTAATTTGAATTTTGATTTGTTTGTTCCTTATCTGGAATTCTATTTCCAGAGACTTTGAATATACTTCTTTCATTCTTGTTTTCATGAGGTTCAAAACTTTTGGGTGGGCCTGGTGTTATAGCCTAGTGGCTGAAGTCTGCACTTTGCACACACCAGAATTCCACATAGGAACTTGTGTGAATCCTGGTGGCCCTGCTTCCCATCCAGATCCATGCTTATGGCCTGAGAAAGTAGGATGGGCCAAAGCCTTGGGACCCTGCTACCTTCATGGGAGATTCAGAGAGGCTCCTGCCTCCTAGCTTCGGATCAGCTCAGCTCCATCCCTTGCGGCCACTTGTGTAAATCAGTTAACGGATGATCTTCCTCTCTGTCTCTCCTCCTCTCTGTATATCTGACTTCCCAATAAAAATGACTAAATATTTATATATTTAAAAAAACAAGAAGCAAACAAACAAACAAAAACAACAAAATGAATCTTTTGGATTTCCTGAAAACTTACTCATATCTATTTTTGAAATGATTTGGAAAAATCCTTTAGAAAGTCACACTTCTATTTCCTAAATTTTGAAAATGTGTTAAGAAACTTAATCATTCTGAGAAATACATATTTTAAAACAGATCTTTTCCAATTATCCATATCTCACCTTAAATATGGAAGTCAAATATATATATAAACATATATATACATCCACATATGTATATATGTGGATGCATATACAGAGATATATTCACACAAATGGAATTACATCTAAACTTCTTACTTTATAGAATTGAAACAAAACAATTATTCTAGTAGATTAAAATATTACCATGAGAGTGTTACATTTAGAGCTAAATTTCAAGAAACTTGGTAACATTCATGTAAATAACCTGCAGTTTTAACCAGGAATGTCATTTGTTTTCAAAACTAAGGAGATTTTACTTTATGAAAGTTTTACTTTTAAAATTTGTTCCATATTATTTCTGATGTAAAATAGAATGAAAATGATACATTTTTTAAAAAATTTTTATTACAATGTCAGATACACAGAGAGAAAGAAAGAGAGGAAGATCTTTGGTCTGATGATTCACTCCCCTAGTGGTTGCAACGGCTGAAGCTGTGCCGATCCAAATCCTGAAGCCAGAAGTCTCTTCCGGGTCTCCCACACGGGTGCAGGGTCCCAAGGCTTTGGGCCCTCCTCGACTGCTTTCCCAGGCCACAAGCAGGGAGCTGGAAGTGGGGCATTAGAACCAGCACCCATATGGGATCCTGGTACATGCAAGCTGAGGACTTCAGCCACTAGCTACCATGCTAGACTCAAAATAATTCTTTTATTAACTTAATTTGCTTATTTAATTAATTTGTAAAATCATTTTTAACGCTGTCATAAATATGGTTTTAACATCCTAGATGCCATCAACTACCTTTTTTAAGCTCTTTAATTTTCTTAGAAATGAACCTTTTGGCTGTCAAAGATGTTCTTTTCCTATATTACTTAAGTCAATATATTTCACAGATATTAGGAAGAAGGCAAACGCTGTTTTTGGCATTTTGGAAAGTAGCAGGTATATGCCTGTGTTATATGCTTTAAAAGTTTTTGAAGTGAAATAAAATGGCTGTCAAGATTACAAGCAGAACTTCAGGGTAACTAATATATAATATACGCGTAGTGATTTTTCACAGCTCATTTAAATATTGCATAATTTGAAACAACGCTGTAGAACCCTTTAGTGAGTGCTGCCCTGATCAATCATCTCCACGCTCTAGCAGTGCTGTCTTTTCAATTTTTTTCTTTTATTTGAGAAGCTATTTCTCCTTTCTGACGGCTCCACTTTTGATTGATTGTTACTGTTACCATTTGTCAATTTTGCCGCCTATTGCCTGTGAGAAGCGAAACTGACCTACTGGTATCAACAGCAGCCACTCAGACTTTATGGAGTTGAAACCAAATCAGGTAAAAGTTTAACTTGATTAGTGCTTATTTAAAGCACTAACAGGGCAGCACTTAACCGTCTGTAACTGTATTATTGGTTTTTGTCTTGTTTTTTTTTCCTCTGGTACCTCTACAGTTTGCCTATACCCTTATGTAGTCTTTCCCTCTGTAGGGATTTTTCCCTTTTATGAATTTGATAAGATTTATTCTGGAGTCTTACCATACATTTATGATGTGATATTAGGGAAGTATTAGGTTCAGTTTACTCTCTCTGCTTGCTTTGTGTTTAAATTGTCTTACTCCAGTTAAGTAAACTCGTCTAAGCCATATACTGACAAAAATTATACAGTGAAATAAAACAGCTGAAAACACACTCCCTGTGTTGAATAGTGCAGGAGTTTACAAATTAGCTGCATACTCATTTGGTTGAATTGAGAAAAAAAAAAGAGCGTTTTGAACTCCTTAAATAAAATTTTCTTAAGAGTGAGATTTTCTCAAGAAGAAAAAATCACATCATTCCACAATGTTCATATTTACAGACTACGAAGACCTGTTTTTATAATACCCAATTGTTTATACCAGGGTAATTAAGTAAAAACAAAGCCTCTTACATTCAAATGTGAAAATGCCTTTTTTACTTTAAACCAGACAACAAAATGATTCCGTTAGACAGTCATCTTGGGATATGTAATCCCAGAGGTGTAACCTCTTGATATTAAAATTGACTGAGTTTCCTATTTTATCATTATCTATAGCCATATTATACCTCACAGTCTGTCATCAAAATTTGCAATAAAATGCAGTCACTCTGCTGCTTTCTTGCTTCCTGGGTTTATGTAACAAAGTCATTGCAAAAAGCTGTGGAAGCTATGAATAGTTTTGTTATTTTTTCCCTATTGTTGTGCTTTCTTCCAATGTCATCGCCACAGCAGGCAATGTCATCGCCACTGCACTTGTCCTACATAAACAGTAGGACTTGCTGCTCTCTTTTTCTTGTAACAAATCATACACTGAGTTTTATCACCCCATTTAGCTATAAATACAATGGTTATGTAAAATTATGTAAGCCTTAATAGTAGGAAAAGAGGTCAACCAGATTGTTGGGAGAGAAAGACTGATTTTAAAACAGCTGTGCATTTCTCCTACCATGTCACTAAGCCTTTCCTTGTGCATCTAGCTCTTGGTGGCTAGCAAACTTTCCAAGTGCACCAAAGCACCGAAGGCGCGTTGGAAGGCTCAGAAGGAGACTCCCTGCTAAAGCTGTTGAGGTTTTCATCCAAGGCTCCATGTCGCCTCTCCAAATCCAAATAGTTGCCTTTCACTGATATTTCAGCTATCTGAGTTGAACAACTCCTTGTGTTTATTTTAGTTGTTCCTCTTATTTGACTATGCTATTCTAATTAGCACCATTTTTCACCATGACAAGCAATTCTCAAATTTCTCTGGATGATAGTACTTTTTCTTTTCTGAAGAATTCCAGGTGTCTTATTACAAGCAAGCATTTCTAATTTTTACTCTTGAACAATTTCAATAATCATGATAATGCTCTGGACAAATCCATTGACATTGGATTTCCTGTTAATCAAATACCTCAAGAATCCTTGAATGTGGTATGGTTGCATTTATGTCATCGTGTCCAAACTTTGGAGATAGTAGTTAAAACACAAATTAGATACATTCCAACATCTAAAATATGAACTTTGCAAGTTTTTACCATATTTTATGTAGACTAAGTATAGATCATAGTTTTTTATGTCAGAATAATAAATTTAACTTTTATACGCCTCAATTATGTCTCTAGACTTAGAGACAGTTTGTGTCAGTTGCAAAAGGGCCTGAATGCTCTCATTAGGACACTAAGTATGAGGCGCATGTAAGCTTCTACAGAAACAGATCATGAAATTAATCTTCCTTGATTTTCATTTAAGTTTGCAACTGTTTTTTTGTTCAAATTATTTTGCTGGTTTATTTGCTACTGAGGATATATTTTTGCATATACTAGAATTTAAAAATACAAAAGAATGATTTATTGAGGCGTTTACAGATAAGACAGCAAAGATTGATTTTCTCTTTGTGAATTTATTTCTTTGACTGAAGGTAGGCAATGCTGTCACCTAGATTGGCAGCAAAAACAGTTTCTGAAAGAAGATATTTCTCTCTTTCTTCTTTTCCTTGAGAGGATGAGCTTTACATTTAAATGGTGATATCCACAAGAGCCCTTGCTCCTCCCGTTGACTGGTCAAGAGGCCGGAGCACTTCTTTCCCATAGCCTGTGGATAGTACACACATAGGACTGACACTATTTTCATATCAGGGCTAAGCTGGCTTTTACTAGTCAACAATCTATGTTTAGTACCAATTTCTAAACCACAGTTTTCAATTGCGAATACTGAATTAGAAACTTTAAATAATAAGCTTTTAAGGGAGTGAGTTCAGTAGCTGTATATTGGTTTTTGACTAATATCCAACTATTGACTTATGCTCATGCATTTATTCTGTGAAGATTTGAATCAGAGAGTGAGAGAGGCAAAAGGGACTAGGGGAAGCAGGGAGGTCTTCTGTATGCTGTGTCTTTCTACACGTCTGTGATGGTCTGGGCTGTGCCAGGTTGAAGCCAGCAGTCAACAACTCCATCCTTGTCTTCCACAACCATGGCAGGGCACAAAACACCTGGACCATCATCTACTGCTTTCGAAAATGGGCTACTAGAAAACTGGATGGGACATAGAAGAGTCAGGACTTGAATTGTTGTGCCATGTGGGATGCCAGTGTTGCAAACAGTGGCTTGACCCACTGTACCAAAATGTTGGCTCTGTGCCCGTTTAAATTCACAACAGTTTTTATGTTCATTGAGAAATATATGAGAACTCATTCCCAAAATTTAGTGTTGATAATGTTGTAAATTAAATTAGTCATAAAAAGCACTCCAAAGAACATTTGAAAGCCAAACAAAGGCAGCTGATGATCTCCAAGAAAAGTGATAAAATCATTTATCTTGAAAATGGAATTATTATGCTTTCATCACACTTATTACTTCTCTTCCCTTTCTCACTTTTCTTCCACCCTTTAGCGTTATGTCACCTTTTGAGTATATAATTGTATTAATGAGTATCTTAACATAAAATACAAGTATTTATGAAGACAAGCTCTATCATTTCCTCCCATCAATAATTTATCTCACTACTGGTGCCTATCATCAAGAGCCATTAACAAAATGCCCATTTTTTCCAAACTTATTTCTATTAAAATGTTCATAACCTCGAATGCATTTTTGCCCAGAAATTGTAAGACTTTATTTTATATTGTTTCTGCTTTTTACATTTTATGGGATTTTTTAGGATTTATTCATTTTTATTGAAAAGAGTTACTGAGAGAAGGAGACACACAGAGATAAATCTTGAATATGCTGGTTCATTCCCCATATGAACACAATGGCTGGAGCTCAGTCAGTCTGAAGCGAGGTGCAGGGTCTGGAGGATTTGAGCTTTTTCTGCTTTTCTGGACCACAAGCAGGGACCTATATGGAAATGGAGCAGCTGGGACATGAACCTATGCATAAATAGGATGCCAGAGCTTGCAGGTGAGGATAAGCCAACTGAATCATTGCATTAGCTCCTATTTGATTTTTTTAATTTTTTCATCATTTCCCTGTTAAGTTATTTTTGTTGAAACTGATTGACAAAAATCACTGATAAAATCTTGACCTTTACTAGAAATTCTGAAGGATGTAGTTATTTTGAAGTAAAAAGTAAAAAAAAAACCAGTATATTACAGAAAAAAATAATGCTGTGGGTGATGGGAAATCAGGGAGAAAATTTTTAAAAATCACTTGCATCTATTTAATGCAAAATTAGAAATCAAAAATACTTTAAATATAAAGAGTGCATTGCAATGTATCTGTCTTGCTTATAATGTTTTTAGTACAAATTGTGTCACATTTTCTCACCACTTAAGGTATGTTTTGAATAAGCCTTCCAGATTCTTCTAGATGTGGAGAAAGTTACTTAAGGATAGTTAAAACCCTAATACATTATCATAAATTCTTTATACTATTTGGGTATCTTCTATGAGTTTTTGTATAAGTTATTTTATTCAGAAACATTCTAAGTGAATGGAAGGAAGTACTCATACCAGTTTGCATGGATTCATCTTTTATTATGCATATATGGAGGTATTACAAAAGTTCACTAAAAGGAGTTCAAATGTATTTATTATAGTACAGAAAGATTTTGAAATTCGTGCATAGCTTTTTTTATAATACACATTTTATATAACATTTTTGAGGCTACCTATATTCATTCAAAAATATTTTATCATCTAGACTCTCATAACTCTATGACTCTTGTATCTGCTACCATAACAATTAGTATCATGATTGCTTCTCTGTATGAAAGTCATGATTCCCTTAATAAAACATTTTTTCATGAAATAGTCATTTACAGTGGTAGTAGAAAAAGCCCATTCTTAGATTTGAGATATTTCCCTCTGAATGAATTCTTCAGTAATTTCACAAGTGGAATCCTCATAGGAAATGTCAAAATAGTCCCCCAATCAAGTATCTACTTACTCACTAGAATTATAGTGAGAGTTTTTCTGCAACTTTCACTTTTTTTTTCTTTTTTATGTTACCAAAATTTCAGAAGTAAGTTATTTTGTCTTATGAGGACTGGAAATAAAAAAAAAAAAGAGTTTTAATAATAGCTGTAGTTATTCTAGAATACAAAGGTTGTTACATCCTGTACAAAATGCATTTTCTTTCTCAGATTAAAAATCCAGCCACACCCCCATATGTTTTCATGCATTTAAAAAAATTTTAATCCATTGAGTTGTATTGATATTTTTGTCAAAAATCATTTGATAATGTAGATATTAGTCCATTTTCTGTTTCACTTTTATCCTTACAGCAGTGATATATTCACTGAATTAGCAAAAATATATGGTGCACCTTTATATTAACCAGAAAATGTCATTCGATTGTATTCAAGATTTATTTGTTAATGTTGTTAAATGTCAAATGATTTGAAAATCTGTTTTGCATACTTCACAAAAAAGATTTTTGAAGCTTCAATTGATATTGCATTACATTTAGAAATACATTTGGTTCAAAGTTGACATTAAAAATATTGTCTTCCAGTGAATATTTGTATTAAAATTCATTTTTTAAAAAGTGCTTACCTGTTCCCATATGTGTGTGTATAGTAGTTCCAGTGTTGACATTCCATTGAACCTTAAATAATATGTGTGTAAATTCTTTTACAAAGTGAATCACTTTCAAATATTTGATTGTTACATATAGAAATAAGAGTGATCTTCACATAATTATTTGCTGTGTTATAATTCTGATTCATTCATATTAGTCTTAGTTAAAGCAATTTCTTATAATAAGCTAGACATGATACCATCCTGTCAATGAAAAATATAATTTGCTTTGGCTTTTCAATTTCTGTATCTTTAGCTCTATTTATTTTTATCCATGGATACATACTAAAATATCCAGAACTATCATGAAGAAAGTGAATATTCTGCATATGAGAAAGGGATCTACAATGCTATATTTACAACAGTACAATCAATGACAGCAAGGACATGGAAGCAACTCAGATGCCCACCCGAAGAAGAGTGGAGAAAGTAATCATGGTTCATCTACTCTATGGAACACTACTTGGCCATTAAAAAGAATGAAATGCTACCGTTTGAAGCCAAATGGTTCAAATTAGAAACCATTATGCTCAGTGAAACAACTCAATGCCAAACCGACAAATATCACTTCTTAAGTGACACATTAGTCATTCAGTAACATGTAATTTAACTTCATGATGTAAAATTTCTACTTTTCTCTCTTATTGATTTTGTTTTATGTTTTTTTCATTTAAGCGGATGTATAATAACTGTGATATATACTATAGCATCCAGATGTAAAGATACAATGCAGCGTGTATCTCTACTTCCTTCCAAACCGAAAAGGGACTTCCAGTGAAGCCATCACATATATCTTGACAATAAGATGCTAGACTCTGCCATTGTCCATACTTGCAACATCAGATACACTTTAATAGCAGAATGATGGACTTCTGACTGTTTATGAATGACTGAACTATTGTAATAATACAGGGAAATTGAGTGGGGGATGGTAGGAACTTGGGAAGAGAGGAATGAAAATCCCAGAGTTCTGCAACTGTGTCATAGAATAATAATTAAAACATGATTAAAAGAAAGTGAGCGTTCTTGCTTTGCTCCCAATTATTAAAGGAGTCCATGCAATACTTTGTGAGGAAGTATAATGTTAGTGCTACATTTGAAATTTACAAATGCCAGTTATGAATTCCATTATCATTCTATCCATGTATTGCTCAGTTTTCCTTACGGGTTTTTGAAATTTCAAGTGAAATTTTAGTTTCTTAATAGAACCTTATTTTTATCCTTCATTCTATTCGTGTATAGAATAGTAGTGACTGCTTGATTTGAAAGTCAAAACAACTCTGCATCCCTGCCTACTGCTTGACTGTGCTATTTTATTATTTTTTTATGCATGGATGATTTGGTGATTTCATAAGAGGTTTCATATTTGTGTCCACCAGTAACACTATTATGTGCTTTCCTTGTAATGCCTCTCTCTAACTCTTAATCAGAATGTTGCTGTTCTTGTAAAATACATTTTCTCTCCTTGACTTTTTGAAAGATTAGATACTATTGGCACTGTCTTTTTCCTTTGCCTGATTTAACTAATGACACAGATTATTTGGGTTTAGCAATTTTTTCTTAGGAAACTTATAGTGATTGGTGCCAAAATAAATTTCTCTAACAGGTGAAGTTTCGTGTGTGTGTGTGTGTGTGTGTTTAAATTTATTTTCATGTCAAATCTAGCAGGCTGAAAAAAATGGAATACATCCAACATTGTAATTGCTGGTTTCTTAACACACAGTTGTTCAACTAATTTTTGAAAAGTGAATCATAATCAACTCAAGAGAACAGTCTAATAATTGCTGCTGGGCAAACTGGAATTCCCTGGGTAGAAGTATGTAAAAAAAGACCTCTGCCTTATTCCTTAAACAAAAATAATCTCTAAAAATCTGTAAATGAGTCAAGTCTCTAAATGTATGACCTAATGTCATCAAGTAAGTAGACAAAAATTTCAGGGAAGTGATGCAAGATGCAGGGGTAGATGAAGACTGCGTGGGGGAAATACAAAGAGAGAAGCACAGACGGGCAATTAAAGCAAACATGTATCAAGGTAGGAAGCTTTTGAAGTGGAAAAGGAACCATCAGCAAAGTGAAGAGTCAACCAACCAAACGAGAGAAAGTATTTCTAAATGGCCATATTTTGTACTTTTTAATGTCCATAGTAAGTTCATAATAAATCTTTTGTTTATGATAATAGCAATTCATCCTTTCTCTTTTCTCAAAACAAGTGTGGAAATACTATTGTAATTTCAGTTTTAATGAAATTAATTTTAGCTTTCTTCCATTGTTGGTTGTCTTATATCACTGATTTATGTTCCTATTTCATCATTTATGGCTTTGATATGTGCCTAAATGTAAATATTTTTATCTAATTTTTTAACATTTATTTATTTAAAGACAGAGTGACAAAGTGAAAAAGAAATAAACTTTCTTTCAGCTGGTTCATTCCTCAATTTCTCACACTAACCCAGGCTAGATCACCTTGAAAATAGAAGCCATGAACTCTACTTGGATCCCAAACTTGAGTAGTGTTTGTTGTATCTCAAATACCCCAGCTGGGAGTTCAGTCAGCAGCAGCTCAGCCAGAACTGGAGCAGACACTCTGATCTGGGCGGTTAGCATCCAACACAGCAGCTTAACTGCACTGCAACATCCACACTGATTTGTCATATTTCCTATTGAAAGTCTGGAAAATTGCAAAATTGTCTTATGAACACTTCTTTAGGTGTACTATTTTTATTTTCAATATCCATATTTTAGTACTCTTTAGTTATGTGTCTATTTTATTTAAATATGAGCAACTAAATTTACCTTTTCTAATATTTTTACTTATGTAAGCTGAACAAATTTCATGTATTTCATATATACATATTTTTCAGAGTTGAGTGATATTTACCAACCTCTGTTCACTTCTGGCCACACTTCTACCATGCCTCCTCATTCTTTTCTGACTTTTTATGATTTTTATGACTTTTATGACAGAAACTAAACCAAATTTAACTCTTTTTAAAATTACAGAGCAAAACACTGAACTAGTAGGTTTGTTTGATTTTGGTTGATTTGCTCTTTGGATTTGTCAAAAGAAGGAATAGGAGTATAGGACAGTTAATGAAAATATGTTTTTGCATTTTATTAACATTGACACGTACATACTTAACACTTGACATCATCTCTAATTTGCCTATTCCTGTGGTGGTGGTTGGGGGGAGGTGGAGACAAATAATGTGGAAATCGATGGAACAAGTCCAGGCATAGTGAAGTCATTCTCTTTAAATTCTGTTAGCAGCAAAGGATGAAGCAATCACTGTCTTCAGATAAACGTCCAGAATGGGGAAAACCAGAACGTGTTTCTGATCAGTTAAGGAAGTCAAATAAATTTGCAAGGAGCTGAAACAGACACAAAGCTGTAGATAATGCTTTCATGGGGTAAGTTTCTATGATGTGTGAGAAATGCCATTTGCCAGTTTCAGAATGTTTTTATACTATCTGCTCCTTTTTAAATATATCTGCCTTCTCTGAAATACTAGCTACGTGCCTACCTTCTCACTAAGTAAAATAGCCAAACCTAAGTAATTCTAGCACATTCCTGGGTGTTCATTGATCAAGTGGGAGAAATCAAGGTCAATTTCCCATGGATTGCAAATATTCTTTCTATTTTACACAACTAAATCACACTTTCTCTGTGTATTTCTCAACAGTGTATCAAAAGCTGTCTGAAAGTAGTCAAACAAAAGACAGAGCTAGGAATGTAGTGTGCCAGTGTCTATTTTAGCCATCAATCCAGAATGATACGCTATCTATCTAGTATACTGGGGCAGTCAGTCCAGTTCCTTTGGGATAATGCATGTCAGTTATGTCTGTTTTTGAAAGATTTGTGTGTAGCCACACAAGCTCTACAAATGACATGAACTCACGAGTGATTGCAACATGCTGAATGATATTGCAGAAGGTATGGTTGGTAGGTAGGCAACAGTTTCTTTGACATAGTTCAGAATTTCTAAAACATATTTTGCTGATAAGCTTATCTTTTAAAAAGCATTTATTTTTAATATTATGTACATAGTTGGGAGGGATTCATAAATATGTGGGTTTTTATTAGAATGGGGAGGGGTGAGGCATGGGCGAAGGTAGGAGAGACAATTGATTCAGTTTTTTTCCTCCTGTGTGAACAGGAAGTCAAGGAAGAGGGAGCCACTGCTTATTGTCAAATTACATCAGCATCTGGAGATGAGGCAAAAGTTACTTGATGACAACTTAGCGTCCCCAGTTTGGGGCAAAATATTGAAAGGGTGCTATGTGAGTGGTTTTAACAGTTTTGAGATATCATCAGTTTCATTGCACCAGAGTTGAGAAAATCATTCCAAGTTCTATTGCCTGACCAAGTCCATTTTTGTGTATTCACAAGCCTAGGAACGTATTGAAAAGCTTGGTGAGGAGAATGGTACTATTCACTCTACTTCCTATTCTCTGAGAAGGCACTCAGCATCCTCTGCTAGCCGAGATAAGCTGGGGTTCATGTCCATTGTGTACACCTAGGCATGCTTTCACAATATATGCTTTAGCAAATGGAGAGGGCCATTAACAATATTTGCTCTCAAACAGCAGATCACATATGTTGTGATTTTCCCTATTTTGGATCTGTCATCCAGGTAGGCAGGCCTCCAGAAAACCTCAGATTTCATTTGCATGTGCACCAGTCAGCACAGGATCAGATTTGGCCCACCACCTGCATACCTGCATCAGCCAGTTCCATACTGGTAAATGCAGTTGCATGGTCAGTTCCACTCCCAGACACATCTCTCATGCAAAATGATGGGTACTGCAGCCTAGCCCTGCCCAGTCTTCCACAGGCCTCGTCTTCACATACACCAGAAGGTGCTGCCCTCCACTAGGTGCTACACTTATTAGGGTGACCTCCAAATATCCTCCCACCAGGCCCACAGCCAACCGCTGCTTTTGTGTCAGCATGTGCTGTGGTTTAGCCTGGTCCATCCACATTCAGTTTGGCTCTCATTCACACTTATGGGTTCTGCAGCTTAGATCAACTGAACCTGCCTACAGACCCAGCAAACACACATGTGCTGATGGGTGCTGCTGACCTGACCAGCCTGGCCCATCCCTAGTCCTGGCTCTCACATTCTCCAGCAAGAGTTGCAGTCCAGCAGGGAAGTGTCCACAGTTTCCACAGCAGGCCTGAACTCAGATCTTATGCCCACCAGGGGATACAGAGGTGCACAACTTGACATGACTAACATCTAACTGACACACCCAATCCCAGCTCTTGCCGGCTCCATTGGTCCACATCCAGTCCAGCTGTCATGCGCAATAGAGATTTTGGCAGCCTAGGCCAGCCTGGTCTACCCTCAGATGATCCTTCTCTAACTCCCCAAAGTTCCTCTACCATGCCTTCTATGAGACCCAGATGCTGTGCTCACCAATAGGTGTTAATGAATCTGAAATGTTCCACCCTAGTTTTAGCATTCTCCAGCAGGTGCTACAGCCTGATTCAGCTCAGCTTGTACCCACCTAGTCCTGGCTGTCACCAGTGGGTGCAACAATTTAGCCCTTCCTGGTTCTCCTCCAATCATCATGTGACCTGGCAAGTGTTGTTGGACAAACAGCCTGGCCTGCATCCTGTACTGGCTCTCACTCATGCGCACATGCTGTGAATTGGCCCAACTCAGCTCAGAGCTATGCCCTGCTCTCACTTAGGCCAATGGGTGGTTCAGCCCAGCCTGGTCTGGAATGCTTGCAGCCCCGGGACTAGTGCTCACCATCATCTGTAGCCTAGAAGCCCCATTCTAGGCTACAGCTTGTTGAAGCCCCATTGCCAGCTCCAGTCTCACATGTTCCAACAGATGATGCGGCACAACCCAACATGATTGGTTCCACAGACCTGACATTCACCAGCAGATACTACAGCCTAGCCTGACTGATTTTGCATTCATCCTGTCTCACACCTAGTGGATGCTACAGCCTAGCTCAGTCTAACCCAACCCCAGACTGAGCTCTCATGTGAACCAGCAGTTACTGCAGAAATGCCAAGTCTGCCCCATATACATTCTGTCTCTTGTGAGTGCCAGGAGAGCCTGGTCAAGTTTGGACTACCCCTATACTCAGCCTATATGCATGTCAATAGTGTTACAGTCTTGTCCAGTCAGGTCTGCTAATAGAGCTGGCTCTTGCAATCCCCAGTGGAATCTTCGGCTTAGCAGATGAGTCCTCAGATTTCCCTTACCAGGCCTGATTCTAGCTACAGATCTTATTTCTGCTCGTATGTGCTTCAGCCCAGCATGGCATGGTCTACCCATGGTCTCAGGTCTCACTGGCAGGTATTGTAAATTAGCCCAGCTAGGCACAGCCCCGTGACCTGTCCTGGTCCTCCTACATGCCAGCAGGTGCTACAACCTGGCCCAACACAGATTCTGCCCTGACCCATCCCCAGATCCTTCAATTGTGTTTCTCTTTGGAGCTATGGGAGGGTTCCCAAAGCTAGCAGGGGAGTTCCTTCCGTTCTGGCCTTTACATGTGTTTATCAGGTGCTGCAGCCTTGCCCATCCCAAACTCCCAGCCTCAGCTTCTGTGTTAGGTGAGTTCTGAGATACAGCCTGGCTCAGTCCTTCATGCAAGCTGGTTCAGGCTCTCCACGCAAGCTGACTGTTGCTCTGGTACCACAGAGGAAAGCCCACCAGTCCCCCACAGAATCTGTTCTCAGATATGGTTCTTTCTTGCTCTTTTGAGCGCTGTAGCCCAGCCTGACATGGACTATTCTCTGCTCAATCACTCATGGGTGGTCACTGTGGCTTAGCTCAGCCAGGCATTCCTCCCAGTCTCAGATTTTGTGTGTGTCAGCAAGTAGTGGTCAATGTTGCTTAGCTCATCCCAGGTCCCCCACATTGGCTGTTGCCTTGGCATGATCCAGACATGCCCTTCAGTTTCCCCCCTCTAATACACCTATTCTCAGATCCCACACCTGAGTGTAGTGCCTCAGTCCATGGAAGATCCCAGAAATCATTCCTCCTCTGCCAAATATGCCCTCAGCCAGTCCCGCTCCAATGTCCCATTACACCCACCAAGGACATTCTTCACCTTCGCTACACATTTAAAAAAAAAAATAGAATAGGGGCCTGGTGCCGTGGCCTAGCAGCTTAAGCCCTCGCCTTGAATGAGCCAGGATCCCATATGAGCACTGATTCTAATCCCAGCAACTCCACTTCCCATCCAGCTCCCTGCTTGTGGCCTGGGAAAGCAGTCAAGGATGGCTCAAAGCCTTGGGACCCTGTATGCATGTGGGAGATCTGGAGGAAGTTCCTGGCTCCTGGCTTCGGATTGGCACAGCACCAATCGTTGCGGTCACTTGGGGAGTGAATCATTGGATAAAAGATCTCCCTCTCTCTCTCTCCTCCTCTCTGTATATCTGACTTTCCAATAAAGATAAATAAATAAATCTTTAAAAAAATAGAATGGATAATTATAGTAACATTCTGGTGCAGTTAACATATTTTTGGCATTAACTAGGCAAAGAATGCTCACCAGCTATTAGCTGTTTATCTTCCAGCAGTATAAGATTTGTCTAGGTAAAATCCAACCTAGGCCATAGCTGGACTGATAAGCTTTTATGTGAAATTATTTATTTCCTATTTATTCACCCGAAGTCTTATCATATTCACTTTGTGTCATCAGAAGTTTAGTGTTACAAGAAGATTCTGTGTAATTCTGGGCCAGAACTTTACTTCTATATCAGGCAAAAATACAAGGTTTGGATATAATTCCTCTCTACTACATATCTTGTTCTCAACTTTTAAGGAGAAAAAAAAAATCAACCATTGCTTTTCGTCTAATAAAGTTGTATTAGCTTGCTTCTACCTATTTGTCATTTGGCCACTGAATGAGGAATACACTAAACAAAGTCAGAATGATTCAAAAGAATCAAGGTTATTTCCTTCTTCCTAACTTCAAAGATCATTAAGACAAGAGTTTCTAAACTCTTGTGTTCAAAAAATGTGTTTTATTGCTTGTTTGAATTAGTAGTTTTCCAAATTACCTGTGGCTAGGTGAATTAGTTAGGTGTGCCAGTATTTATATGAAGATTCTAAATGAGACTGACATTGTGATGCTGGCATTATGATGCGGTGTGCTATGCTATGGCATGCAAAATCAGTTCCCCATATAAGAGTATCAGTTCCAGCTACTCCACTTCCAATTTGCCATCTTGTTAATGCACCTGGGGAAGCAGCAAAACATGACCAAGTACATAGGTCCCTACTACTTACATGAGAGACAAGAATGCAATCCAAACACCTGCCTTCAGGGCCTGAGAGTTGTCACCATTTGGATAGGGAGTGAACCAAATGAAAATCTACGTCTGTCTCTGAGCTCTTTCTCTGTCTTGTGCTTTGAAAAACATCTTTAAAAGTGAGAAACTAGTCTAAACAGTTCTGAAAATGTAGACCATAGAGAATGAAATGAAAAACAAAAAATGTAAAAGTTTTGTTTAAAAAGGAAGTAATTAGGAGTAATGAAGCTTACTTCAAATTTTGGAATGTGCTTTATTTACTGAGTTTCTTTTGCATAAGAAGCCTCATTAGAGATATTTGAAAACACTTGGAAAAGAAAGTGGTTGGTAATGCTTCACGAACTTCAGTAAAATGATCTTGAGAATAAATTTATATTGGTGCAAAACTTTTAAATCTATCTGTAATACACTTTTTGCCTGAACACTTTTGAAATTATATTCTTCAGATCCATTTTTCATGAACTTTTAGATGTATTCTCATATGTGACATCCTACTCCAGGAAGACAGCTTAGACCAGATAAGAATGTAACAACATTTGAACAGATGCATCAGTAGAATTGTCATGGGAGATGACAAGAAGATTATATAAGCCAGGAACTGACAAATGTAAAGAAATAAAGCATTTACTGTGGAGTAAACCCCTCACAAATGCCTCGATTACTCAAAGTCAAGATTAGGCAGCTACTTGGATCCTGTGATTATTGCACATTCAATACATAAATGATTAGTAAACCCTTAATGTTCAGCTATGTAGAATCTGTATCATTGTATGCAGGAGGCTTAGCACTGCACTGAAGCTGGCATTTTGGAATATTTGGTAAAACCTCTGCCTGTGATGTATTGCCTATGGGCACCAGTGCATGCCCTGACTGTGCCGCATCTGATCCATCTTTCTGATATAGCCTGCAGAAGGCAGCTGAAAACAGACCAAGAATCAGGACTACTGCCACCCATGTAGGGGACCTGCAAGAAGCTAATGACTTCAACTTGGCCCAGGATCAGTTGCTATGGGCATCTGTAGAATGAACCCAAAGATGGAAGATATTTCTCTCTGTTTATCTTCTTCGCTATGTGTAACCTTGACATTCAAATAATAAATAAATCTTTAAAGAATACTCTTTAAATACTCTTCAAAGATGACTTAAATTTCTGTTTGTAAACTTAGAAGAGTACAGCATTCATTTGGGGAAAATGACTACATATTCCTACTTGTTACTACAATAGGGTTTAGCTACTTATAGAAAATTCCAGAACTCACTGACATAAAGTGATTGAAACCACAGACATTGATGATAAAAGAGTGGAAGCAAAGATACTGGTAATAAGAATATAGACATGCAAGTTATGTAGGGATTCAAAAGGAAACAATCAAAATTAGTAAATGCTTTGGTTATAAATTTAGTTGTTCACTGGAAACTAGATGAATAACCTAAGAATCAGAGAATTCTGATATCTGGGAAAAAAAAGTTAAGGGACAGAAATTGTTGGAATAATGCATAACAGGTTTTGTAAGCTGTCCATGCTTGCCAAGGAACTCTACTCTTTTGCCAATTGTAATGTCTGGATGTTCTATTAGTCACAATTTGGGTTTAAACATTGCTCCAGAAGTTGCCTATAAATAAGCACATATGAAACACATTAGCAGGAGCCAATTTATTTGATTTACATTAATGCTCCTTCCTTCCACACTTTCGCTTTTTGTCAAGCAAAACTGCTAATTCTTTTGCAACTACTACAATAAGAGGCAACAGTTGTGATATTCAAAAGCTCTTTCCTCTTGGACAAATTTTTCATCTAGGAAGACGTTCAAGTATATAGTCAATATTAGTTTCGGACTCTTGATCTTTTACTTCCCCATATTAAGCTTCATTTTTCTTCATTCTATCAAAATAAGCCTCTTGAAAGATCTCTGACTCATTTTTTCCATTTTCTATCTCAGAATATCTGTTTTATGTGCCCTCCACAACACTAAAAATTACCTTGATACTCTCAATAATGCCAGAAGTTTCAGATACAATGAATATAGTGGTTTTCTTGTATTTTTTAATAAATGGCTCACAGAAAACTATTTTCATATCATGCCTCAGAAAACATCTGTACATTTTACAGTCATGATTTTCTTCCTATTTCAGATAATTTTTCTTCTTCCTCAGTCCCATGTTGAGCAATCAGACCATGTTATCCATGATCAAACATTTGTCTATTCCACGTTTGCTTCAACCAAAAATTGTACAGACCTTAGCTGGTATTTAATACCTTATTGAGAATGTTACAGGCTGAAAGAAATGGCAAATTAAAATTAATCATTACTCCCCAAAGCTAGCACACCTCTTTCTATTTTCCTTTCTCCTTTACCTGGGGAACTTTGCTATTAAAAAACAAAGTTAAAGACAAACATATCTGCCTTCTCATCATTCATATTCAGTTGATCACATAACTTAAGTCTAACATTAGTAGATCTCTGCCTGTGCCCTTTACTCAGGTCTAAAAGTCTGTTAACTGATGTTTTTAGCAGGTATGTCTTAGTACTTCAAAGGTCCTTAAATGGACCTTTTGTGTTGGCAATGCCCGCGTTGCAACGTACCCCGAGCTGAGCGGAGGGACTAGAGTTACAAAAAAGACAACAAGAAAACACGCAGTACACCGAATGCCGATCAATGATAGATTGATAGATTGATCTTTATTGGAACTCCAGGCTTTCTTTTATACTCTGCCTAGCTCCTCCCAGTGTTTATCCAGTCCTCAAGTGGCCACCCTAAATCCTTCGAGTTCCTCCCAGTAGTGGCCACCCTAAATCCCTTGAGTTCCTCCCAGTGTTTATCCAATCCTCTAGTGGCCACCCTAAATCCTTCGAGTTCCTCCCAGTGTTTATCCAATCCTCTAGTGGCCACCCTAAATCCCTTGAGTTCCTCCCAGTGTTTATCCAGTCCTCTAGTGGCCACCCTAAATCCCTTGAGTTCCTCCCAGTGTTTATCCAATCCTCTAGTGGCCACCTTAAATCCCTTGAGTTCCTCCCAGTGTTTATCCAATCCTCTAGTGGCCACACTAAACCCCTAGTGTTCCTCCCAGTGTTTATCCAATCCCTTGGCAGATAACTTGACAAATAGGAAGCAGGAATTTGAGGTTAAGCCAGTGGCTAGATGTATCAGACCAAAATTGCCCATCCTGTTATGCTCTGAGAAACAAGCTAAGCTGTGGAGTTAATCCTTGGGAGACCGGGGCCTGCACTCTTGTTCTTTTATTTTATTTCTCTTCCATCTATTTTGTTCGAAGTGAAGCTATCCAATGCTTAACTTTGCTTAAGTCTCTCAGTGTCTCCTAACATGTAGTAGGACTCATTTCTAGGTGCTTGAAAACTCCTGCAGCTGCTCCCTAGTTCCTCTCCCTTCCCCCTGGCTGTACTGGAACAGCAATGGGAATATAAGCCTTGACTATATATGTCCTGATGTGTTTATCTTTTTGCGTCCTTCTGTGTTCTAGTTCACACATCTTTACTGTTGCTGGTTCTCTCCTGATATCTTGACATTCTCTCTCTCTCTCTTTTTTTTTTTTTTTGACATCGTCTATGGTAGTGTTATGTAACTTTAATGCTCCAAGCAATATAGTTCTCCTTGTTGTACATGGAAGTGAGACTCCATTTTTCTTACATTTTTCAGCACAAATTTTCACTCTTTTGGTGAAGAATCCTGAACCAAGTTCCCCAACTATTTTAAACATGAAATACGAAGGGGTAATCTGCAGGAACAATCAAATTCCAAGCAAGGCAGATAAAAATTATTTTCAAAACTTGATTCTTTTTATAAGAGCAAAAAAATTACCAATGATGATTTAAGAATTTTGCTCATTTTCAGATTCCCTGACATTTATGAAAGTAGTTATTTGGAAAATATTTAGAACCTATTGTAACCTTTCTTATAAAGGATAAAGAAAAACCTTTAATTAAATTTAATATTTACTTTTGTCATATCAATACAATGTTCATACTTGAAGCACATAAATAAAGACATACAGGAGATAAGAGAAAAATTCTAAACACAATCTAGTATATAAAATGTAAAGATCAAAAAAATTGAGTGCAGCATCAAAATAGTGTTAGTTATAGAGGTTTCATAATATATAAATGAGATCAGATTTTATTTCTGTTTTCACCTTTTCCACTGGTGAAATTTAGGCAGAGTAGTGTCTTGGGCAGATTTTAAATCCAGCAATTTAGGACAAAGATTTTCATATCGATATTATTGCATTCTTTAACCGAGTTGAGGTAAGTGTTTTCGATGCACACTTGCAGTTTTGTGTTAAATTAACAGAGACAGGTCTCCTGATGCCAAGGGGAGAAGTTTGTAAAGAGGAAACACACATGTTCCAAGGCCCTTAGGGCTTTATTAAGAGTGATTTCAGAGGGGAGAAACACAGTATTTCACAAAGGAAAATTGATTGAATGCAGATGTGCCTCCGTCTACAGGTTTGTCTCTCCCACCCTGGTCTGCTGGCTCTGAGATGTTTCTTAGTAAACGAATTCCAGCACACACTCTCAGCCTTTCTCCAGAGTCCTTCCTTCCAAGCCGTACCTCTCCTATTGCTTTGTTTCTTTCAAGCGACGCAGTTACAAAAGCATTTTTTTCATCTTTATTTTAACTTTTCTCTACTGCAGCTGATTTTTTTTTCTTTCGGTCCTTTACCAATTTTGTTGATTCCATATAAAAAGGCAAATGAGAAATACCAGAGCATTAAATATGTATATATATATATATATATATATACACACAAATATAGAATATTGCATACACAAACATATAGGTTTCTAAAGTATTTACCTATACAGAACCAACACAAAATATTAAACACTCATAAACAAATTATACAGACTAAACTACAATCTAGCTCCAAAACATGCAGTACAAAACAAAACACATGCACTATATATGTATCCTCCAGTAGTTATTTTTCAATGTTTATATGTTTTCAGTAAGCATGATTTTTTAGACATGCATAACCCCTGACAATCTGCTTTAACCTATTTCTTTCAGAATGCCATTCCATAAGTTTTAGGTACAGAAAAGAAATTTTAACCTTCAAATGAAGAAAGGCTGATTTTTATTTGTAGTGTACTAATGTTGGATCTTGATTCAAACAAATGGTCTTCTGAATTTGAGTTGTTATCATTTAATTTGCCTGTGTTCCCATTAGTTCTGTTTCTGCTTTTAAAACTAATATGGTATTCATTGTCTTTGACATTATTTTCAACAACATGCAACATAGCTACTTCATTTTTCCACACTGCTGAGATATATATTATTTACAATGAATGCATCATGCTTTGATTCAGTACAGATTTCAAAATAAAAAAAATAAATAAGCATTTAGACAGCCTGCAGTGTATACCAGCCTCTGAGTGCTTTACGTTCACATACATTTTCAATTAATCATTGTAATATCTCCATGTGAAAATTTTATTTTAAAAACAAGGAAGCTGAGACAAAATCAGTGAACTAAACTTCTGAAGAGTTTTATTTTAACAAGTAGGAAAGTTAGTGTTTTAGCTCTAGAGAAATTTTCTCTGTGAACATTGTTTATGGACTCAAACTGCTTAAGTGAACCTGACATTGATTATTAAATGTTGAATAATTATGTTCTATAGCCTTTGTCATATTTGCATTTTTTGAAATCTGTGTGGTTTAAATAATTCCAAATTTTCAGAAGTATTAAAAGTAAAACAGAAAATGTTATGTCATTAAACTGACATCCCTCTCTTATGTCATACTTTGATTTATAATTTTCTATCTTACCTAAGCACATTATCTGTCTTTTAAACCATTTGAGTACGCTGTACATATAAGGCTTGTGTATATTCTCTTGTAGTAAAAAAGAAAGTAGTAAAAAAACACTATTATATTAGTATACCAGCTTAAGACATTATAGCGCTGTTGAGATTTCATCATCTAATTGCAGACACGAATGCCTGTTGTCTCAATAATGTCCTTTACCAAAGAAAAGCGATTGACAATTTAGCCCCAAACCACATGTTTTAATTGTCAGTCTATATTTTTAAAATCTGTGATTGTTCCTTATCTATCAGGATGTGGATAAATTTGTGAACTATAAGTGATCTTTTTAAAAAATTTCTTCTCATTTCTATTTAACTGCTGCAAGCACTGATTTAGGTATTGCACAAGAGACCTTAGGTTGTGCGCTTACAAAATAACTTCAATGACTGGGTTTCAGTGAGTCGGAAAATTTTCTCCATTATAAATTTAATATGTTTCCTTTGTTTAATTATAAATAATTGATAAATGATTGATAACTCTTTTGTGGGGATAAGTTTTTAGATCTTCTGTATGCTACACCCTGGAAACCTTAATCCTGCAGCTGGCTGCTAGTTACTAATCCTTATGAAGTCAGCTATTACTAAAACGCTTATTACATGGTGGTTTTTTAAAAATACCATTTTTCTTGCATTTTACACTTGACATGCTATGCAAAGAAGTTTTTCTCCTGGTTTCTATGTTCATAGACTTAGAAACTGGTAACACTCTAACTATATTTCATGTTTCTTTGCTAAGGTATAACCAATTGTCTACTATAGATCATGAGTAACTTAAACAACACAAGTTAATGTCTCAGAATTTTTGAAATTGAGAGGTCCATGATCAGGATGCTGGCAGGTTTGTTATGTGATGAGGGTCAGTCTCAACAGGTGACAGGGAAAAGGACCTGTTTTAGGGCATCTATAATCAGGACATCAACAGAATTTAGGAGAGTTCTATAATTAAAGCCTAGTCATATTTCTAAGGTCTTAACCTACTTTAGGAATTAGGACTTCAGCTTGCAAATGTCAGAAGTACACATTCAAATTACATACAGTTTCAATCATCTAGTCCAACATCAAATTTTCTTGGATATGGCTAGTGGAACTATTTTTTGGGGGGTTAAGATCTGTCAATTCATGAGTAGTTTTACACTCTGACATAAAAAAGTATTCATTGAAAATATTTTTATCTCTTCATTTGAGATGCTCTTGGTTAGTTTATCTACATCATTTACAATATCTCTTAGAATTTATCTTTCAAAAATAGATTGATCTCAGCATTTTCATTTCTCACTTCCATACGTAAAATAGCAAATTGTTGCTATTCTTTGAACTTGGCTGTTTTTCTCTGAAAAGATCTGTTTGGCAACATTTTACACGTAGTACAACAGATTTTTAACAGCTATCTGGTTATTCACCATATTTTCTTTACCTTAGTAACTTTAGTCCGTAGCCTATGTATATTTATACTGTTTGCTGTAGTTTATAATCATGCAATGCTGAAATAAATATTTTTCTGCAAAATTGTTTCAATTTTGTGCAAGATAAATCGTCAGAGTAGATTTCTAGCAGTGGGTTTGATAGCTCAAAGAGCATCAACGACTGAGGCAAAGGTTGTCCTTCTACACCCAGAGGAGTCGCACTCAGCAGTCTACTTGGCTGAGTTTGACACGGGCCTGTTCTCTAAGCCTTATGACGAGAGTGTCATTTTTAGGCTATTTGACTTTTTGCTGAACTAGTGGCATTCATACTAGATTTTTGTGCATTTCTCTTTTGTGAAAAGAATTAATCTCTTGTTCCAGGATCATTTTTGTGCCATTTTGTTACAAGTTGTTCATTTATTCTATCAGTTTTTCAGATATTTTTGTTCTAAAGCTGAGTTTCACCCATGTATTCCGTATTTTTTCTTAACTATCAGCTGTCCTTTTTCAGGCATGTAGTTTTTTGTTTTTTGTTTTGTTTTTTAGCATATTGAAATTTATCTAATTTATCCCATTGGATTGAGAATTGGTATCAAACAGAAGAAGAAGGTTGCCCTATACTCAAAAAGCTAGTGCTAACATTTTTTTCCATTTTTTGTTTACATGTGGTTCATTTTAGTTTATTCTTAACTGTGGTTTAAGGCATAGATCTATATTTATATTCTTCCAATGGTTACTCAGTTTCCCTGGAAGCAAGTATTAAAATTTTATTTTACCCAAATGATTTGAGATGTTCGCTTTCCTCAGACATTAAAGTTTCATAAAGTTCAGTCTATTTATTACTTTTTGAATCCACAAGCCTGTCTTTGTTCATATATTATTAGCACACAGATGTAATTCTAGAAGCTCTTTAGTTTGTTTTTAATAGACGATAGTGCTAGTCATTCTTTCAGCTTTCTTATTGTTCTTATTCTTGTGGGCTTGCTTTTCAGTATGACCTTGAGTATAAACTTACCTGTCTTAACAAGGTGCCAAGATGGAAGGGCTCTTGTAGGTTTCCTAAGCTTATCAGTTTAGAGAGGCTGATAATTCTTTAGTCTTAGTAGATCATATGCTAGTCTGTATTTGCATCTTTAAGGAAAACATCAAAGCTATTCTCAGGTCTACTCATCCATTCCTTATTATAACCAACATGCTTATTATTATTATTATTATTTGTAATTGTTTTTTGATACAGTTCCATAGGCTCTGGGAAAAGTTTTCAATTAGCAATAATCACCCCTCTGATAAACTTGGCTATGATACTGCCCGTCCCCCTCCCCAAGTCCATTCCCCAGCTGTGGGTTTCCCCTCTAATATTACAAAGGATGGTCCAGCATGAATAGCCATAAGTTCATGATTCCGCTGTTGAAGTGTTTCCCAACACTATAGGCATGGGCAATGCTGGAAGAGCAGCATCCTACTGTCAGGATATTTTCAGCTGTTTCACTGGGAGTCCATCTTTGGTCTGGATGATGGGAGACATACTACATTATGTGACAACCAAGCTTAATGAGAGAAACGGTCTTGTAATTATTGTATACAGCATTTTTCCATGTTTTAAAGTTTAATGAATTTATGTTCAATTTGTTTTTACAGTCTTATTTTTTGTTACTATAAGGAGAATAGATATGAATTACACAGATATATCTCAAGGAGAGAGCCACACTTCCCTTGCTCCCCTGCTTGCTAACATCCCTCCTCCCCTTCCTCACTTCCATAGCATTTGCAGTCATAATTTTAATTCACTCACTGTTCACAGGCTGAATTTGTCACTAATCACATGATTGCATAAGGAAAGAGTAAAATGACTGAAATGCCACATGCACTGGAGTGCAAATACGAGCTAAAAATGACAGTCCTATGCTAAAGTGACTATTCCATGCCCATACATTTTTGTGTATTCAGTATTAACTTCAACATATCAGAGAAAACCTACACTATTGAGACTTTTTCTACATATATTCATAGCTGCTTTACTGTCAGGGTTAAATTTGAATTTTAGCATTAAAAATTGACCTTGGGGCCCGGCAGCGTGGCCTAGCGGCTAAAGTCCTCTCCTTGAAAGCCCCGGGATCCCATATGGGCGCCGGTTCAAATCCCGGCAGCTCCACTTCCCATCCAGCTCCCTGCTTGTGGCCTGGGAAAGCAGTCGAGGACGGCCCAATGCATTGGGACACTGCAACCATGTGGGAGACCCGGAAGAGGTTCCGGGTTCCCAGCTTCGGATTGGCGCGCATCGGCCCGTTGCGGCTCACTTGGGGAGTGAAACATCGGATGGAAGATCTTCCTCTCTGTCTCTCCTCCTCTCTGTATATCCGGCTTTCCAATAATAATAAAAAAAAATCTTAAAAAAAAAAATTGACCTTGAATGCCCTGTGAATTGACCTTAACCTCATTTAGTATTAGAAAATAGACTTTTCCTTTCTTATTTTCACAACTTAACTCTGTTTTAAATGTGTTTCTCTGATATAGAGTAGCTAAATTTTTGTGAGATAAAATATAAATGGTATTTTTTTAAATCAAGCCTTGAGCTTACTGACAATTGTGCCTCATGTTTTATTCCTGGCATTTATTGTGTTTTCCAAAATCTGATCTCAGTCTAGTGCTTGATAAGGTATTTGATCTTTTTTATGCATGCATCATTTTTCCCCATTTTAAGTCTGGTAATTTTTGCTTTTATAACTCATAGTTCATCACTCTATGACATTTTTTACATATTTAACGCTTCCTTGTTTTTCAAAAAAGAAAAATGACCTTAGATTTTGGGGATTAAATTAAAGCTAATTCTGTCCTATTGTTTCAATTTCCTTCTTCAAAGGAATCCAGTTATATAACATTGGATCATTTTGGCCTGTGATTATCTCAAAAGATTTTTGGCTTCGCTTGATTTATCCCTCTGCCTTTTTTCTAATCAACTACACATTTATCTTGTATAATTATTTTCCAAGTTCCTGCATTCATTTATAAATTTAGGGTCACATAATTTGATTCTACATTTTGGTTATTGTGGATAAGAATAACTGTATAAACATACAAATTTAGATATCTCATAGATATCCTAAGTTCATTTCCTTTGAAAATTTTCTTAGAAGTGGGAATGTAGAGTCATACAGAAGTCATAATTTTAAGTTTTGGGAAGCATTCCCTACTGTTTCTCATAATGGCTACATCAGTTGACATTCCCACCAAATGTACCACAGGGGTTCCCCTTTCCCTGTGTCTTCACCAATCACAAATCTTGCATAATATAGACATTTTAACAGGTCTGGAATTCATTATAACATTCTTCCGTTTGCTTGCAATTTTGATAATAGCTGAAGGTCAGCGTTTTTGTTTTCTGTATCACGTGCAATTTCTTTCTTGTAGCCTGGATATCAAACACATACCTTATTACCAAATTCTGTGTTGAAATTGAAAAGCATTAGTTATTATGAAGCAAAAGGAAGTTTGGGAAATAGAATTAAAAGAAACTTTAATTTGGTGCAAAAATTGAAATTCAAGCATACTATTTCATAACACACATTTTCATTCAATTTTAATGTATCATCTTGTGTAGTTAGCTGGACAATTATATAAATGATCTTTTTAGAAAAAATAATGCTATTTTTCACAGGACATTTGGCATTTTTCTACCATAATTTTAAAAGTTTAAAATGATACGAAGGAATGCTTGGCATAATGGTTAAAACTAGTTGAAATTGTTGCATCTCTTGTCTCATTACTGGGGGAGGCAGCAGTGATGAGCCAGCTGGATCCTTGCCATCACCATAGGCCACGTGGATGCCTGTGGTGGGCATCTGCACACTGAATCAGGGAGTGGGAACTCCCTGATTCCACCACTGACATAGAAAAAAATCAAAAGGTGCATGTATTTTTAAAACTTTAAAATGCTTTGAATCTCAATTTCTAATCCTTATATAATGCAATCAGACCTTGACTTGAAAATAAATGTTTGAAGATTTTGTTTCTCTTCATTACCTTTTCAAGCATTTTATAGGGACTTTGGCCAATGATTTTAAAATATAGAATGCATTTTTGCTCTGTATGAACAGAAAATTCTGAATGGTGATGCACCCAATTGAACAAATGTCTTGGTGTAAAGGAAAAGCTTTATGATTTTTCTAAATCTGCAGAAAATAGTTTTAGATATGTAATTTTATTGCATTTTGAAAAAATGCTACTTAGTTTAAATTTTCTTTTGTTAGATTTATTTTTATTGCTAATTCATATATACGCAGAGGAGGAGAGACAAAGAGGAAGATCTTCAATCCGATGATTCACTCCCCAAGTGGCCGCAACAGCCAGAGCTGAGCTGAGCAGAAGGCAGTAGCCAGGAGCCCCTTCCAGGTCTCCCACATGGGTGCAGGGTCCCAAGGCTTTGGGCTGATCTTGATTACCTTCCCAGGCCACAAGCAGGGAGCAGGATGGGAATTAGGGCTGCTGGGATTAGAACCAGCGCCCATATGGGATCTCTGCATGTTCAAGGAGAGGATTTTAGCTGCTAGGCTATCACACTGGGCACTGGTTTAAATTTTCTTCCTTAAAACAATATGGTGGGCAAAGAAGAGACTTTAAAATTCACGTAATTATGTGATAACTTGGCGTTAAAAATTCCAAATTTTTTTGCCTTAGATAATTTTTACATCAAAGGACAGTGCTACAATTTTGATGAATGTTTTATGCCTTGCTTAAGTCTATGTGTTTTCAGCTAAAATAAGTATTTCTGGAGGAAACAAAAACATCATATTTTTCATGATTTTCCAGGTAGCAGATTTATCTATGAATTTTAGAGCAAAAGAAGAGATGACCTTAAGCTGAAATGATGCAGGAAGGGAGGAAATAGGTTATATCAGTGTTCAATGAGCCATGAGATAAAAAAAAAATACAGCACTAAAACTGGATCAGGCAGAACCACTAGGAAAGAAAGAAATATCTGATTTCTTTATAGCCAATGCATATTCATTAAATATTGTATTATGTTTATGTGTTCTTGTGAGTGTGTATTTGCAAGGGTCTTCACTTACCATCTCTTATTTATGTATGATATCACTTTTTAACTATGTATGAGGATATATCATGAGCAAATATTACAATTCTGAGCTATTTTTGTACCATGTCTTTTTGGTTCCAGAATTTTTTCCCTCTGAATGTACTATAATTTTATCATATCCATCTTCAATCTTCTTAACTTTTTTAAAAAACATATTTTCTTGAGCATCTTATTTGTTGCCATATCTCCTATCACTTATATCTCTGTACATGTACATGTCTGATATATCTGTAAATGTTTTTGGTCACATTGAGCCTGAAACACCATACTCTCTATTGTCTACAAACAGGTCAATATGTAATTCCGCTGGCACCCAATTCTAATGCATCAAAAACTGAACCCATTAATTTTATAATCTGTCCCTCCTAGTCCATATCAAAGCCACAGATAACTCTACTTAGGCAAATAGTATGAATCATTATCAGTAAAGATTTTAGTCTTCATTTTTATTTATTTGTTCCTACAGTAGGATTGTGGGTACCTCATTGAAACCTACATACATCCCCCATTTGAGAGCATTGCCTAAAATAATGCCAAGATCATATATAATCCAATAATTAAATCACCAATGTCCTGGTATCTCAGGCCGACTCACACTCACACAGCAATGCATGTGTGCAGGAAAGGCCTATGTGGTTTTTTCTGTAGTTAGATTGCCTCAGTGCTTGAAGAGTTTCTCTTTATCCAAAATGAGTCAATCAGAACAAGGCTCTGTAGGACCTAGGGCTTTGGTTTCCTTGCTTCTCCCTCAACTCTTGTCAGTGTGTATATCAATTTCTAATTAATTATCATGTGCAAAAAAATTTTTGCTTGTTTCCTTTGCACACACTGGTAAGTAAAGAATTATCTACCCAAGCTCATTATTATATATCCTTCATAAGTTATTCTATTCGTTTCTGATTTGATAATATTTATTTCAACTCTCCCATCTTTCACATTGAATTATGTGACTCCCACTGTTACATGGCTATTAAGCTTGTTGTCAGAAATTTTGCTGTGAATTTTGATAGCCCTCTCCACTGAGATTCTTCAGGGAATAGAAGTTATGTATTACTCATAAAATCTCTGTAGTAATTATAATTGAGATGGATAATACATTATGCTTCTTAAGTTGTGAATAAATCTGTGTAGTAGATAGAATAATGGTCTCCCATTTACAATGACTTCCAAAGCATGTTACGCTATTTCATATGGCAGAATAGATGGTGCAGATGTGATTATGAGTTTGGTAAGACTGTCTAAGTAGGCCTATCTCAGGTGTTCTGCCCAGCAAAACCCCAGGACCACTGAGGGGATGAGGCCTTGGTGTTTCTCAGCTAGAACCACCAGACAGTCTGGTCGAGCATGCCCACTTATTGTGAGGCAAGCACAGTCTTTTATAGCCCAAGGAGAAGGGAAGGCAGAAGGGTGTCTCCTGACAATCCTCTCACCCAACCACGGCAGTGTGATTGGCTAGAAGTCAGCTCTACCTCTCTGGACCCTCCAATCATCCTGCAGGTTACATACACTACATATGACTGGCAGTTAATGTGGGACTGACCTGACTTCTCAGAGTTGTTTGTCAAGAAAATTCCAGCAGAGCTCATCCAAGGACAGAGAAGGAAAACTGGAACACAGCTCACTGGTCTCACCTGTATGGCCAGTGATCAGGTCAGGTTGAGGTCTCAGTATTCCAAAACCATGGCAGGGGCTCCCTCAGAGACACAGTGGGACAAGTCCTTATGACATCCCATACAGGCTAAGTGGACAGAGATCCAGGAGCGATCTCCCACAAGCCCAATGTAACCACAAGTCTTCTCACACCACCATGGATAAAGGAAAGTCAGAATCAAAATGTTCCAGATGCCTCACAATCAGATCTGAAAATGAAATCAGCCACAAGTCAAGGAATGTTGCTGGAAGTGCCATGAAAACACATTTCGTTCCAGATCCTCTGGAAGGAACCAAGTTACCCACACAGTTTAATCTTATCTAGTGAAAGTCATTTCAAACTTAAACTAATGTAGATAATAGATCGTAATTATTTTTATTAGTTTAAGCTGTTACCTTTGTGAAACATTGCTGCAACAAAAAAGGAAAACGAACACAATAACTTATATTGTTATTCTAGTACCATAGCTTGCAGATGATAAACTATCACAGGGACATTTTATTAAAAAAATGATTAAAAAAAAACTGAGTTGAAGAGTTGAACCAGCTAAGGTTAAATTTCCCTGATATGTTTATGGGCGAGTCACATAAACGTATTTAATATGATTTGTTTCAAAACTTTGATACAACTAGATTAGATTAAATTAAATAGCAAACATATTTAAGTTAAGCTGTTTCATTTTATTTATAAAGACATATGGATCTCAGGGAAGTTAATCGGTTTGCTGAAGAATGCATAATAAATGTGTGACAGTGACACCAGAATTTTAGACATTTTTTTTTTATTTATTTTTTGTAAGTGAAAGATTGGAAGAAGCCAAAGGCACTTTCCTGCACTGGTTTGCTCCATGATGTTTTCAGTGGTCAAGACTGAGCCAAGCTAAAGTCAAGCCGCAAAGATTTCACCTAGACAAGTGGGTGGCAGTGGTTCAAGCAGTGGACCATGTTCCGTCTGCCAGCATAGAAATTAGCAGGATGTTGGATTGTTATGGAGTGCAGCCAGAGATTGCGCCTTCACCTCTCCTTGTATAACCTTCCCCCCACGTCTTAATTCGGCTGGGATGTTGGATGCAGATGAGTCCAATTAGTCTTTTTAGCTACAAGCCCAGTTCCTGTTCCTGCCCATCCCAATGAGCGCCAATTAACTGCTTAACTCACAACACTTAAGTATTCACTCCTGCTCACCTGTGACTCACCTATCACTTGCGAGGGGACGGTATTGCATTGTTGTGTAACCACTCCCCTCACAAGGCCTTTTAAAAGGTGAAGCAGGAGCTCACTCTCTCTCTTTCTGGTCAGGTGTTTCCATTACTCTGGCACCTTGAGTCTTGGCTGATCCAGGACAGGTAACCCCTGAGCATGGTCCCTGTGTAGTGCTTTGATTGGACTTGTGATCTGTTAATTTAGTAGCTGTTATCACCAAGCTTGGTTAATAAAGACTCCTTAATAAAACCTTGGACATGTCTGGTGTGATCTCGCTCGCACCATGTAACAGGATCAGAAACAGAACCCAATTTGGGATGTTCGCATGCTGAATGGTATCTTGTCTACCTTAACATCAAAATTTTTTGGAAAAAAAAAAAGTTTTCTTTATTCACTTATTTGAAAAGCAGAATGGCAGGAAAGAGACAGGCACATTGGTACTGGATCAGAAGTGGAAGAGCGGGCCTGGTGCAATGGACTAGCAGCTAAAGTCCTCTCCTTGCATAGCCAGTATCCCACACATGCACAGGTTCTAATCCCCGCAGCACCACTTCCCATCCGGCTCCCTGCTTGTGGCCTGGGACAGCAGTTGAGGACGGCCCAAAGCTTGGGACTCTGCATCTCTGTGGGAGACCCTGAAGAACTCCTGGCTCCTGGCTTCAGATCGGAATAGCTCCGGCTATTGTGGTCACTTGGGGAGTGAATCATCAGATGGAAGATCTTCCTCTCTGTCTCTGCTTCTCTCTCTCTCTCTCTTTCTGACTTTGCAATTAAAAATAATAAATCTTAAAAAAAAAAAGCGGAAGAACTGGAGCCCAATCTGAAACTCCTAAATAGGATGTGAAAGTCTTAACCTGCAACTTAACCAATTGTGCAACAGCACCTCTCTTATGAGATCAATTCTCATTGCTCTTAATTTTTTAAGAGTTACTTATTTTTATTTACATACACAGAGAGAAAAATTTTCCATCTACTGATCCACTGTCCAAATGACTGGAGCTGAGTTGACCAGAAGCCAATAGCCAGGAGCTTCTTCTAGATCTTCCATGTAGCAACAGAGTCCCAAGGCTTTGGGTCATCCCCTATTGCTTTTCCAGGACACAATCAATGAACTGTATGGGAAGTAGAGTAGGTGGGATACAAACTGGCAGCCATATTGGATCTCAGTGCATGTGAGACAAGGATGTAGTGCCCGAGCCATTGCATCAGGCACTTTTCATTCTTTTTATTAAAAGTCACGAGCTGGGAACTTCATCTGGATCTCCCACAAGGGTGACAAAAGTCCAGCCATTAGACCATATTCTGCTGCTTTCCTAGGGGAGTAGCAGGGAGCTGGATGGCTGGTGATTTGAATCTCTCACGCATATTGATGCCTGTATCATCAGTGGTGGCAATGCCACAATTCTAGCCCCTAATTTCCAATGTCATGGTCAGTTGGGGGCTTTTAAAATTAGCTGAATTTCATTATGACATTTTTCTTTTAATTTTCACCTTTTTATATTCTGTGGTTGAAGAGTTGCTGGTATTTAGCTTAAATTAACAAAAGTAATAATCTCATAATTTAGAAGTGTATGTAAGTCCCAAATAAAGGATCATTTAAAAAAACAAATTTAAAACCAATTAATGTTTCTCTTTAAGTCTATATTATGCTATTATGCATATGCAGCTATCCTACCATTAAAATTACAGACAGTACTTTCTTTCTGGGTGAAGATGTTACATAAAATACAGGCTTTCCAACTCATAATTTTAGAGACACCAAATTTTTTTTTTTTTTTTTTTTTTTGCTGTGAACATATGCTGCTATATCTGTTTAGGACATACAGTATACCTCTTCGTTGTTTATTTCAAATCTCAAATTGACTGGATCTCTTATATTTATATTTTGTAAATGCCAACCCTAAAAGTGAAAAGCACAATCATAAAATTTCATTGAGTTATAGGGTTTTTGATTTGAGGTTGACTTTGTGTAATACAGGCAACCCAGCCCAGTTCAGAAATCTGTTTCCTCTCTGGCTTGCCTAACAGGGAATCAAAAGTCTGGTTGGCTCAGGTCTATGAGAAAAGTCAAGACTAAGGGAAGGAAGTGACATCACTAGGCCTTTATAAATATTTAACTTTACTGAAATCTTACTGTACTGGATGTCAAGGCTTAGGGCGCGACTCAGAATTTTTAGACTGCTCTAAATGATCAGATGTTACTGATCTCTTTATAGGTTTGATTGTGATGCTTTGACAGGAAAATATTTTAGAATGAATGAAGGGAATTTTCAGTGCACTATGAATGATTTCTAACAGTACTAGTTTACAGTGCTGGTAAAACTGAGCTCTCAAGTAGTTTCTCCTAATACTTTTCTAACAGGTACAGGTACAAAACTTCCAACTTCAGTCGATATTTTTAAAATATGTTATATCCCTCCCTTCTCTTGAAATAAAATTAAAAAATAAAAGAAGCTTCTCAGCATTCGTTCCTTCACAAATGGCATGCTTGCTAAGATCTGCACTTTCTTAAAGATGATACGTTTAGAATCCGTTGTGACAATTCTGCCTGCGCAAGATGTCTTACTCCGCAGCACTCATGAACATTTGTTGAACAGAGTCAGTTAATGTTGTCCATAATGCTCCATCAACGTGACTTCAATTCAGAGATAGTTGCATGTGTGGTACTCACAAAAGAAAGAAGTGCTAATTAAGAGTCTGAAGTACAAAAGGCTAATGCACTGTCCTCTTGCTCAGTAGGGAAGTTCATTAACAGTAGATTCATGTCATGAGCCCATCTGTTTGTAATTGCATTCACTCCAGGAACTAAGTGAAGGAAGTGACATCACATGGTCTTTATATACACAAGTTCGTAAATCACACGTATGTTCTTATCTGCATGGATGGCTGAAGGGGAAAAAAAATCAAAACATTAAATTAGTAACCATCACACCTAATTGAGCCTTTTCCCAGCTTAGCATACGCAGATGACCTCATTAATTTTGTAATCTTGACAAGATAGTTTATTTCTAGGAAATCTTACAGAAAAAGAAGCTACCGATGCTGTGTGTGCTATCAAGGCCAGCTTGTGGGGGTAATTATCTTTCAACTGGTTGGAGACACACCTCTTGTTTGTGTGTCCTGAACATCCGGTGCTTAGCAGCTGCTGTAATATCAATGGGAGAATGAAACAGGGCCTCATTAGATTAGCACTGAGCTTATTGCTGGTGCCAGTCTCATTATTATTGGTGACTAAACTGGCAGATTGTCAGGATGCCTCATGGAGATATGAGCTTTTGCAGCTCTTTGTTTGTAGTTATTATAAACAATGAAGTGGAAGCAATCCCCTGGGCCTAGTCATGTCTCAGAGGGATTTTTTTTTTTTTCTCTTTCTGTTTTTGAGCAGCAATCAGCTTCCAGGGACAGCGTTGGTAAACAACTTCTTGTTTGAAAGAATATATTAATTAAAGCTTGGAGTGTGGTTTGGAAAGAGAACTTGTTAATTATTTAACATCACCTGCTCTGATCAGGCCCACCAGTTGAACATGTTATTTTTTTTTCCTACACAAATATGCTTTGCTTGTCATGAACATCAATGAAAATGTAAACTTTCAAGTGGTGAAAACGTGTTTTTCGTTTTTAAATATCTGAAAATATGAGACATTACATCACAGTCAAAAATGCAAAGCATATTTTGTTACTTTAAATGGGAAAGGACACTGAATCCAAAGTCGATATCCTGCTGTGTTTGCAAACTAGTTGGAATTGATTAAGTCACTAGAAAAAAATGATCAAGCTATCCAAAATCCAAAAAAAAAATTAACGTAATATCATTGTGTATCCAAAAAATATCAACGTTGGGTTACAATATTCACCTGAATTAATGGAAAAATTATCTAATTAAATGCATTTGGGCTTTAAAAATCCTTAGTTTTTTTTTTTTTTTTTTTTCATTTAAAAAGGCAGAATTACAGAGAGAAAGGGAGATACAGAGAGGCAAAGAGAGAAATCTTTATCCGCTGGTTCACCTACCAAATGGTTGCAATGGCCAGAGTTAGGCCTGAATGAAGCCACGAGCCAGGAACGTCTTTTGAGTCTCCCACATGTGTGACAGGACCACAGGCACAACGGCCATGTTGTGCTGCTTTTCTTGGGAAGTTAGCACTTAGCAGAGAGCCGGATCAAAAGTGGAGCAGCTGGAACTCAAACTGCTGCCCATATGAGATGTAGGAGATGCAGGTGATGGCTTAACCTCTTATGCCCTCAGGAATATATATTTTGAAATGCCTATAGGCACTTGACATAGCTTAACAAGGTTAATGAATATATAAAGCTAGGTAACAAATACCAGTAGTCACATCCTAGAAAGTGGATGTTTATTTTGCATGGATTTTACAACTTTTTTTCTTAAAAGATGTATTTATTTTTATTAGAAAAGCAGAATTATAGGCAGAAGGAGAGAAAGATGTTCCATCTTTTGATTTCTCTCAAAATCGATGCAATAACTGAAGTAAAGCCTATCCAAAGCCAAGACTGAGGAGCTTCTGCCAACTTGGATGCAGGGGTCAAAGGCTTAGGGCAATCCCCTACTGCTCTCTCAGGCCATGAACCAGCTGCTGAATTGGAACGGGGCAGTCGGGACATGAACTAGCACCCATACTGGATTCTAGTGTTTGCAATTGGAAGATTAGCCAATTGAGTCATCATGTTAGGCCCAGAACTGCAGAATTCTTACGCATTCTGGATGTAGTGCAAAAGGATGTTTGTCTACATTTCTAACATTTGCCCTGCAAAGAGAATTTTGGAGCCTGAGAAATTCAACTGGTTTGTAGTTGTTACATTGTAAGGGTAAGTTGGATTCCAGGAGGTTGAGTATTGTTCTTAGCAAAATATTCAGAAACTAATTAAGAGCTAAATCTGATCTGCCTATGTTGATTTGCAGGGCGTTAAGTTACTAACTCCAGTAAGACATACCTTTTTAAGGATGAAGTATGTAAGTCAAAGCAGAGCAGTAATGAATGCAACATCTGCAGAAATTTGTGTAAATTGTCTCAGTCTTAATAGAAGAGAGAGTTCACATTTCAAATCATGATTCCACAGGAATGTAATGGTCACCTCTTTCTTCATTTATTCTGCATTCCCGGTTTTCTGAAAACCTGTGTCTAAACTCATTACTATCGACCTTTGAATACACTCCAAACTCCCAGAAGCTCATTTATAAAAAAGTAATTATTTGATATTAGGTCTATCTTTTTAAGTAACTGAACTGTGTGCATTTAAATGACTAATATGTTGCAGTGGAATTGTAGATTATACCTCTGCCTATTATGCCAGCATTCCCTATGGGCACCAGTTCATGTCCTAGCTCTTTCACTTCCAATGCACCACTGTGTGTATGTCATAGAAAAGTGAGAGAGTGGCTCAAGTTTGGGTCCCAGCAACTATGTGGCAGATTCAGAAGAGGTTACTGGCTCCTGGCTTGGGATCACTTAGGTCTGGCCATTCAGAGACTGAACCAGCAAACGGAACACCTTTGTCTCTGCCTCCGCTGCTCCCTCTGTTAAACCTGAATTTGAAAGAAAAGTAAATAAATATTTTTTAAAGAAATTCAGCAATCCATTTAAATAGTTCCTCTCAATAACACTAATTGTTTTAAAGATTTATATATTTATTTAGAAAGTCAAAAATGCAGAGAGGAGGAAGGCAGAGAAAAAGATCTTCCATCCTGATTGACTCTGCAAGTGGCCACAATGGCTGGAGCTGAGCTGATCTGAAACCAGGAGCGAGGAGCCTCTTCCAGGGTGGTGCAGGGTCCCAGGGCTCTGGGCTTTCATCAATTGCTTTCCCAGGCCACAAGCAAGGAGCTGGAGCGGAAGCAGAGCTGCCGGGATTAGAATCAGTGCTCATATCGGATCCTGGTGCATGCAAGGAGAGAACTTTAGCTACCAGGCTATTGCACCAGGCCTAGCACTAAATGTTTTAGGACACACATGTTAAGGTTTGCTTTAGTATCAACTTCTATTTTTATCACATGGATATGTAAGTGTATTTTAATAGTCAACGTTGATAGATTAAATACATTAAATAATTTGCATGACATAAATATAATGCATAATCCATTTTCTTGCTGGGTTGAATAAGATCAATAACAACTTTACCAATCCGTAAAAATATCACATTTTGCCATTCTACACACTGAAGCAATAAATCATATGCAAGATGCTATTTTCATTGTATGATACTGTGGTATCCCTTGACTACACAAATTTTGTGTTGAATTTTGATTATTACATATATATAAACAAAAAACATTATTTAGTAATTGATGAGAGTTAACATGATGAGTCTTCAGATACAAATTAGTTTTTCTAAATACCATCAACAATAGTAATTTATAGATATTTTATCACAAAGGTGATTTGATCTTTCCCCTACCGGTGTGGAATTTGTAATTTCAATATTTATTGGAAGGACATAACCCACATTTTTTTCTCGCAGATGAATGTAGGACATAGGCCAAGAATTTCCTAGAGTGTTAGCGCAGTTAATCTACTATGAAAAGTTGACATTTTCCGGTTTGTTTTTGGTCCATGGTCTGTTTTGTTTTGTTTTCTACTTATCTATTGAATCCCTTACCTAATTAAATATTCACATTATGATAGTAAAATGAACTGAAAGGATGCCAATGTAAAAATTTAAAGCAAGAAAAAGAAATAAGGAAAGAAGGAGGCAGGAGTGGGCTGATGCACACATGCAGTGTGGAGGATGGAATGGAAAGTATCACTTTTCTTAGAAAACTGTGCTTTGCAGCACATGAAATTGGCTCACCTTCCATAAATAAAATATTTTGAACGTATAAAACAAATGGTGAAATCACATTAAAAAGAGTAATGTTGATTTACTAACCACCTAAGATTAAGAAAATCTGTAGTTATGACCTTATGTTATCCTGACTTGAACTAAGCATTAGTGTGTATTTTGTTGTATTTGCTGAAGGATAGTTTCCTTGATAACTTTAAATGGAATATTTTGTTAACTCTATAGACATCCTTTACAGGCTTATATGGTTAACTTAGTGAAAGTGGGAAGCCAAAAAAACTTCTAGAACTGCCACATAGTAATTATTTTCAGTTTTGAGTGCCATTATCATTGTTCTTAAAACTACGTAAGACAGTGTCAGTAGCAGATGGGCCACACTATGGGTTAACAAACAAGTGTGATTATGTTCATGTAAAGTTTGATTTGTGTGACTAATGATCTTTGAAGTTGGTACGATTTTCTTTGTCATAAAAGAAAAAAAGTATTTGACTTCAACACAAACATGTGTCAACTTGTGTTGTTTGATGACATGTCAAGGCTTCATTGTATTCTCACTCAGTTTCTGCTTTACTCAGACTAGCTCACTTTGTAAGACCCAAGCAGCTGGGAGCTGCTGCCGCTGCAGTGTTGTACAGTAGACACACTGCATTTTGCATTAGTCTCTTTTCGCTTCATTCGACCATGACTGCATCTCATATTACAGGAGCCACTTTACCATGAATACTGACACAGACATTAATTATTACCATTATCATTTGTTTTGTCTTAATCTAAATCTGCAAATACACAACCTGGTAAGTTAACATAGAGGCATAAGTTGTTAGGACCTTTAGTAAGAATATCAAAAGAATTGTGGGAAATCTCCCACAATTCCAATGATATGCAAGATTAAGTATACATTTTTTTTTACATTTTATTATTATGATTATCATTTTATGATACAGTTCCATAGGCCCCTGAGATTTCCCTAATCCCTACCCTATCTCCTCCCCCCAATCTAGTTCCTCTATATCATACTAAAATATAGTTCTTATACACAGTCATATGTCCATCATTGTGGGCATGGACAATGGCAGAGGGTTCAGTATCCTATTGTCAAGATATACTGAACAGTTTCATTGTAAGTCTATCTTTGCCTGGAAGTAGAAATGCATACTACATTGTATTCTCACATCTAGATATGTTAGTCTCCATTTCACAGCTACTGTACATCCCCTCAAATGAAAAGTCATAATACAAAATCAACAATAGAAAGAAAAATAGAAATTTACAATGCCATGAAGTTAAACGACATGCTACTAGATATGGCAGTCTCCATTACACAGCTACTATATATCCCCTTAAATGAAAAACCACAAAACAAAATCAACATCAGGGAGAAAAAAGAAATTAACAACACCGTGAAGTTAATTAACATGCTACTAAATGACTAATGTGTAGCTGAAGAAATAAAAATCAAGAACCTTCTTGAAGAAAAATGATGCTACTATATGATCTACAAGTCAGTGAAGAATTTAATGAGAAGTGTTTTGAAGCGATGAAACTAACAGAAAACAACAAAACCCATGTGATATAATTTCCACTGATTTTTGTTGGTGAAGTGTGTCTCTTCTAGACAATAAATAGATGGGTTTTGTTTTTAATCCAGTATACTAATCTATCATTTGATTGAGCTTAAGCCATTTACATTCAGAGTTTAAGAAATATGGATGGTGCTTTGGTCCTGTCATTTTAGGAATGGGTTGTTCATTGGTTTAGTTTTCTGTTGTCATTTTACTGGGATGTTCTTCCCATTTGCCTTTGGTTTTATTGGGTGCTATTCCTCTTTCTGTCAAAAGAACATCTTGAAGTATCATTTGTATGGCAGGTTTGGAAGAGACAAATTCTTTGAACTTTTCTTTACTGTGGAAGATTTTTATTTTGATTTGACCAGGAGCAGAGACAGAGCAGAAGATGCCAGACAGACAGTGCGAGAACAAGGTGAAATTCAGAGCCCAGTCAGCCCCCTATAGCAAAATTGGGTGCCATTTTGCATATGGAGGCAAAGGCAAGGGAAAGGACTGAGCATATGCGGAGCTGGGAGTTAACTCATTTCTGACTCAGTGAACTGCAGCAACATGGCATTCTATAAGTTCCACCCAAGACAGATCCGGGTAGCCCTCAGACCTGACAGCCAGCAGATCAAGAATTCTAGCAGTGGTACTTCAGGCACCATTTTGTATACTGCGGCAAATGCTTTAGTACTGCAGGGGATAACAGTGAACTGCGCATGTGCTGATCTCACAAGAGCTCACTGAATTCCATGGAGTGCACTGGTCCCAGAGGAAAATAATACCTACTGTGGGATCGTATGGGTCAAAATAGGCCTGTTTGGCACCCAGACCTAACGTCCAACGGGTTCCTACAAGATCAGCGCCACCAACAACTTAACTATATAGGACACCTGGTGTCTCTCTAATCCTGTGATCTGCTCCAACCAGAAGTGGGAGAAAGTTTGCAGAGACAACGGTGCAGCCTCAGCACGGTATCACAGGAGGTGGAGAGTGGTGAGCCAGGAGTTGGGGCTACAGAGTTCTTGGTGGAAATCTAACATAAGAACCCAGACCTGGAACTCGCTGGAAGGAGTGGCACAAGTGGCTGCAAGCAAAAAGTTGTGCACCAGCTGCAATCAGTAAGATCGCATTGTAGAACTGTGGGCGACACAGCTTAGAAACCTGCCTCAAGGAGAAGACTGCTAACCAGAAGTACAATGACCAAGAGCAAAAGAAGAGACAAAGGCATAATGAATATTTCTGAAAACTCCCCTGCAAAGAAGCAAAACCCTTTGCCAACTCCAGAGTTAACTGAGGAAGACATCAAGAAAATGAGTGACACAGAATTCAAAAAACTCATTTTAAAGATTCTGATAATAAATGAGAAGCACATACAAGAGCTCAAAGGATTTAAGGAAGCAACAAAGCAAATCAAGGCTGATATATCAGAAATTAAGAACACAGTAGAGCAAACTAAAAGTACAATGGAGAGTCTCCAAAGTAGAATGAAGCAAATAGAAGAAAGAATCTCAGAATTAGCAGATATTTCCTGTCATCAGGGAGAAACAAACAAAAAGCTGGAAGCTGAGTTAGATCAGGCCAAAAAAAGTATTCAAGAATTGAAAGACACTATTAAGAGGCCAAATATAAGAGTTATGGGAGTCCCAGAAGGTGCAGAAAGAGAAACTGGTTTTACAAAAATATTTAATGAAATAATAAAGGAACATTTCCCTAATCTAGAGAAAGAATTGGGAAAGAAGATTCAGGAGGGGCACAGAACTCCCAACAGGCTTGATTAAAAGCGATCTTCACCAAGACACTTGATAATCAAGCTCTCTTCAATTGAACATAAGGAAAAGATCCTTAAATGAGCACATGAAAAAAATCAATTGACATATAAAGGAATGCCAATTAAACTCACAGGAGACCTCTCACAGGAAACTCTACAGGCAAGAAGAGAACGGAGTGACATATTCAGACTCTAAAAACAAAAAAATTGTCAGCCTAGGATAACATATCCAGCAAAGCTTTCTTTTGTCTTTGAAGATTAAGTATATTGTAACAAATGAATATGGGACAGCAGCTATAATCCAATATTTTTTGCTACTCATGGTAATGTAACATAATGTTTAATTTTGAATGGATGTTTTCTCAATAATGAAGTCAAAATATAAGTATAGAATTTTATAGATATTGTATAGTTTCAGCAATATGTTTCTACACATTTCCTTTTTTTCTATATGTTTTCCTAATATGTATCTATTTTTATTGGAAACTAAGATGTACAAAGAGAAGAAAAGACAAAGAGAAAGATCTTCCATCTGCTGGTTCACTCCCCACGTGGCCACAACAGCTCGCACTGAGCCAATCCAAAACCCAGCCAGGAGCTTCTTCTGGGTCTTCCACACAGGAACAGGGGCCCAAGGCTTTGGGCCATCCTCTACCGCTTTCTTAGGTCACCAGCAAGGAGCTAGATGGAAAGTGGAGTAGGCATGTTATGAGTTGATGCCCATATAGGATCCTAGCATGTGCAAGGCAAGGATATCCATTTTAAAGCTGCATGAGATTCTTGGCAACATTAATTTAGTTGTGCTTGCATAATTCTGAATTTATTTTCTTAAATGCAAGCACCACTCAACAATTCTGTATGAGCACTTACCTCAAAACAATTTATTTCTCCCATGTCAGCAAAACAGGACTCTAATTCAGAGGTGTGGCCAGTCTCACTTTCAGTGGTTTATACCTGATCATTCGCACTAAATTTCTGTATACAATATAATTTCTTCTGTGCTGTGAAAACAATGACTCCTGCACTAATCCTACTTATCTAAGTAAGTTGGGAGGACTGTGTATTTTTAAGAAGCTTTTTAGATTCTTTGATGATAGCTGTCTAGAAAACCTATTTAAAAAGCAGCCAGTTTATTAGGTGATACCTGCTTGAGTTACATTCCGTAATTTGGAAATTTTATCTTCAACAAGAATATATTACATTTGTTTAATGATCACCACACAATGAATAATGAATTCAAGATGGAGAGAAAATATGGAGATTTGAAGCTAATGTTAGCATTTCCTGTTCACAGAAGAGTCTGTGTAAACCAGGGGAAAATCTATAATAATTTATCTAAGAAGATTAATTTAGGGAAACACCATTCTACCACACAAATGAGAAAACAAATAAAGGATAATAAAATACTAGAGAAGAGAAACTGGGATGCATTTAGTAGAATATAAATGAGAATGTATTTCCTGTTCTGTGAAACTATTAATAAATTGCCTACCATCTTGCTATCAAAGATCTTAATATTTAATCAAAGGAAATTAGAGTGTGTTTCAAATCAGTAATAATAAACCAAGTGAAGAATTAAGTAGTATGGAAACTGTTAGCACTTAATTAAAAATGCATAAGCATTTTAACCAAACTTGGAACTACATTCTGTGTTTGATTATTCAAAGCCATGTTCAAAGTCATTGTACTCTTTCTGTTAAACAAATGCTATACATGCCCAAGTCAGAATTAGCAGCAGCCTAATATGTTTTAAAGAGATAGAATGATGTAAATGCAATGTACTGGTGAGCTGACTTTTCTATTACTTTTCTTGAAGATACCCATTTGGAAAATGATGATAATACATACAGTAGCTATTTTTAAAGATTTATTTATTTTTATTGAAAGGCAAATTTACAGAGAGAAGGAGAACCAGAAAGATCTTCTGTTGGCTGGTTTACTCCTCTAGTGGCCACAATGGCCAGAGCTGATCCAGAACCAGTAGCCAGGAACATTATCTGGGTCTCCAATGTGGGTGCAGGATCCCAGGGTGTTAGGGTATTCCCATCAACTTTAGGAGGACATAAGCAGGGGGCTGGATGGGAAGTGGAGTAGCTGGGACATAAACTAGTGCCATCTGGCATCCCAGACCATGCAAGGCAAGTATTTAGCCCCATAGCTATTTTAAAAATGAGATACTGAATTAGATGACATATACAGGGTATATGTCATATTGCTATCACTTGTTTCATTCTTGAGTATACTTTCTGGGTTGGAAAAAATCTGCAAGACTTCCAAATATGATTTCCTCTTCTAAAATGAAAAATAGCTAAGTGGTTTTTTTTCTCACTATTTATGATTTTTTTTAACTATATGACAACGCACAGGCTTCTGTCATGGATGCTTTTAGATGTGACATGCTGATGTAATTACAAAAAGAGCTAAGTCAAGATCTGAGCTTGTATGTATATTTCAGGGTACTTTCATGTTTCCCACTTGAATTGTTGATAATTAAACATGGAAATATAAGAGATGTCTTTTATAAAATCCTGGTTTGGGCTACACATGTGGCAGAAGCGGACTCTTGTCTCTGCAATATGTGTGCCTTTCAACTGTTCCAGTAATTTTGACCTGTTCCCTAAGGATCATGTTTCCTTTTAGCCAAAGAAAATATAAGTTAACTTCTAGTATCTTAAAGACCTGGATTCCCAAGTTCTTGCATAGTTAGCCCACCCCCAAAATTCTTGGAAAAAGCTATAAGTCATAGCTTGGATTTCTGTGTTTGTGATGTTTCCTTAATGCTAGAGTCATTGTTGCAGTTGTTATTGTTGTTACTGGCTTCTTAAAGTCTATTTTCCAATCAATGTAATGTGGCTGTCAATCCAATCTCTAATCTACACAGAAACTGCCACAGATTGCTAATACTTTCCATTCTTGGTCTGAGCACTGGTTGAATCTTCTGCTTATTTTACTTGATCCCATCAGAGGATATGATTGCAGGGAAACAATTCTGTTTTCAGAATTCCTTTATCCATAGGAGCACCCTTAGTTGTGACTTAAGTTTTTGAGCCCCATAGTGTTCTCTTGGCTTTTCTAAGTAATCATAAGCTACTGTATTTTGACATGTCAGAGCTATTTTTTCTGAAGTACAAATATCCTAGACAGCACTAAACTCTGTTTTCTGTGAATCCTTAAGGGGAATAAACGTCTTTAAATAGGATATAAGCAAACATATATGAACATTCTAAAAATCAAACAAGATACTTACTTGATGCCTATAATTATGTATTTGTTAGTCTTCTGCAAATTATGCAATATTTCATTTCCAACACAAGAAACTTATCTTAAATGAGAGATATTGCTGAAGGAGATATATGAAACGTATCTGTTATGGTTACATTAAAATATGCAATATGAAATTTTTATGCACAAGCACGAAATTGTGCCTTTCTAATATTGCCTCATCTTTGCTCACTTGCATTCACATAGTAAAAATGTAATAATGTAAACTTCTCATTCTCTTCAGTCTATTCACTCTAAATTTGCCATTGTTTCTGATACTCAGGGATGCTAGTACATGATATATTTATTTGGTGTAGTTTCTTGCACTTTATCATCTAGCTTTAACTGTAACAGTGACATATTGCATGCCATTTTAACAACTGGAAGCTTGAGAGCTGTAACAAATTAATCTCAACCACAAGCCAAAATAACCCATGGTGACATGATGTCTTCCTGTTCCCAGTGGCTTCCTTTGCTGACTGAATTTTTTACACTATATAGTCTACTTGATCATTAATTTTCAAATGGATCATTGAACATGAGTATTAAATAATATTTCTTGCAATTAGATAGACCTGGGTTTGAATTCTCATTGACTTAATTAAATGAAGATTGAGGTTACATATTTGAAACTCAATTTCTTACCTACTCTGTGTATGTGTATATATTCATTTCTATGAATTAAAAATATAATTGTGCAATATAGAAAGTGTAAAACTTGCAGATATTTGGTCATATTCATTCTTCTGTGTTTGATTCTAAGCATTTCCTTTGCATTTCAAAATCATAAATCTATCCATTGCTCTATGATTGCACCTACACCGCCCACTGACACACAGATCTCACACTTGTCAATGTGTACACATCTTAAATGCGAATCAACATACATGCCATTAAGTGGACATAGCATCTATTTTACTTCAAAACAATTATCCTTTATGCTATTTCCATGTATTTAAATAATTTTCAGCAACTAATGGTTGTATCTGTTGAGAGTTCTGAAGTGTTAGTCATACCATTCTCTCTCAATTTTCTTAAAATGCAATTATGATAAAAGCCAGGTGTATAAAACTGGTTTGAACCTTCAAACGGAATAAATTTACTTTATCATGCTAGCACACTTAAAAATAATACTGTTTTAGCAATTCTTCATTGGAATTCTGAATAAAAAACTAATTTAAAAAAATTTTTATTTTGGCAATCTTTACACTGTTGATTAGGGTAAAAACTTACAAGGGCTAAAGGGAATATTGTGGAGAAGCCCCACCCAGTCTCCCACCCACCCCAGGTCCCGGATGTAGGGCATATTCTGAGATCCTTTCTCAAGTGTTCCCGGTAGTTCACCAGTTATGCACTGCTGCCAATCTCGCCACTCCAGACACGATGAGACTGTTGAATAACCTACTGGTTGACATAGTCCATCATAGAGTCTCCCTTTGTCCAGTGTTTCACTGCCAACATATAGCTGTGGTGGTTGATTGACCTGTTCTATCTTCTGTCTTATTCTTGGTTAAGGTTCTGAGTCCGCAATTTTAGTTGAGGGGATCCCCAAAGAAACTTTGAGGTGTTCCCAGACCAGATTCCTATATGTACTAGTAAGTACTGGACCTGGCATAGTCCATCTCCCTGATCAGCTGGTGGTTGCAATTGCTGGGTTGGTTCCGTCTTCAGCCCCGACTTCCACTGGAACCAATGGGTGTTGCAGTCCGTCCTGGTTCTGCTCATCCCATACTCGGCCATCACACAAACCAGTGGGAGCTGCAACCTAGTCAGAGCGACCCCCAGTAACCCCCCATCAGGCCCACCCCTGCCCTGATTTGCCAGTATGTGTAGCAGACTAGTTCAGTCTGCCCCATATCTCATTTAGGTCTTGCAAATGTTGAAGGGTATTGGAGGTTAGTTCCATCCAACCAGCTCAACTGTCCAGCCCTCACAGATGTTGTTGAGTGCCTCTCTGTCTAGCCACCCCAGCCCCTGTCCTAGTTACTTTTTGCCCTCCCAAGGGAGTGGTAACCCAAGAGGGAGGAGCCCACTATTTCCTTCCCAGGTCACTCTCACTCCCGGATTATGCTCTCTCAAGGTGGCCCTGTGGTTGGACTTGACAGTATTAGCCCCTAGTGCCAGCTTCTGTTCCAGTTAAGCCCCAACAGCCCTCACCCCCTCTAGTTTTGTTGGCACTAGTAGGAATAGTCTGCCCATCCTGGCTCTTCCCTGATCTGGTCCACATGAGGTGTACAGGTGCTGCAGCCCTACCTAGTCTTGTCTATCCCCATCCCAGCTCATGCTCTCCAGTGGGAGTAGCTATCCAGCAAGGGAACCACCCCTTATTCCCCTGTAGAGTCTGCCCCTCCCTTCCTGATTCTCACATGTGATGGTTGGGTGCTGTGGTCACATCTGGCACAGGCAACCTCACTTTGGCATTCCGTGTTGTGTACTGCTTTTGTTGCGACTGAACCTGGCTTGACCTACACTCTGTTCTGGTGTTCGCATTTGTCAGTGGATAACGTGAACTGATTCAGCCTGGTCTGCCCCCGACCCATGCCAAATGTATGCCAGTGGGACACCTTCCATAACCTCTTCTGGGCTGTTTCCTTCCATGCTTGCTGCGCTTATTTGTGGGATCCGTGTCCTGTCAGAGGAGTTGGTCAGGCTCCTCCCTCAGATCTCCTCCTGATGCCAGGTTTTGCGCTTACCAGTGGGTCCATGGGCCAGCTCTACGCAGTTCACCTCCTGTCCTAGCAGGAGCAGTGGCTTAAAAAGCCAATTAAATCTTTTTGCACCGTAGTGAATACAGCCAGCAAACGAGAACTGATGGGGACCTTAAATCCATCGATCGGTTTCTACAAAATTACCCCAAATCACAATAGGGGACAAAATTGATCATTTTTTCTAATGTCAGAGAGAGATAAGTTTTTCACTTTTATCACTGGTTTACGTTGTTTATTGAATGATTTTTTTCCTTTTCAATAAGACTAGAAAAATAATAGCAGGTAGCAAGATTTATAAGGAAATAATAAAGCAACTATAATGTTATCTATACAGAAACTTCACAGAAAATCACAAAAAATACTGAAATAATACAGTCTATTTTAAGGTATGTAGGATGTATACAATGAAAAGACATAGTAGAGAAATCTGTCAGAAAACCAAATTTTAAAGTATTATGTAGAATAACACTAAAATATGAAATATTTAAGGTCAGATTTTGGCAAAATTTCTGAGACTTACATATTGATGACAAAATTTTAACAAAGAATTGTCAATTATTCTTACACTACAGCAAAAAAAATAACAAGTATGGCATTCTTCGAAACGCCTTCTATGATATAGCATCCCCCTGATTCCAAAACCAGATGAGGAATCCACAAAAATGCCAAGGTTCAGGCTAACAGTACTGAGCACACATAATCAGCTTCAACAAATATTATCAACACGTGCATATTTTAGAAGTATTCACTGTGTTGAAATGGGGTTTGTAACACATATGCAGGATATCTCAACAAATATAAATCAACAATTGTGATGTACCATGTCAGCAGAATAAAGATAAAAAATCATAATTTCATAGAGAAATGGCAACTAATAAAGCACTATAAATTTTCAAGATAAAGTATCTGAACAAATTCGGAATATAGCAATGTGTATATATTAAAAATAACACATATACAGGCTGGGAATAAAGCTGAAGAATTTTTCTCCGAATTATGAAATAACACATGTGTGTCAAGTTTCAACATTTTTTCCAGCACAGTATCAGAAATTTTTGTCATACATATTATGCAAAAAGAGGAAGTATGTTGTAATGGAGTAGAATCAGCACTGCAGTATCGTAGGTAAAGCCAGTAGTGGCATCAGCATCCCACATGGACACTAGTTCAAGTCCCAGCTGCTCCACTTATGATCTAACTCCCTGCTTTTGTGTGAATGATGCCAAAAACGACCCAAGAGTGTGAGACATGTGGCTTCCGGGTCCTTTCCTGGAGCAAGACATTCCTTATTTTCTAAAGTTTCTTAAATATTCATTTCCAACCTCATTCCATGCTGGTCAATAAACATACATGGTTTGGCATGATTTCAGTATTTTTTTTTTAATTTTGCTGAGCTGAGGTTGTTTTTTGACCGAGCACATTGTCAATCATAGAATAAGGTTCATACACTGATGAGAATATGTGTATTCTGCAACTATGGGATTAAATATTTTATAGATACCGTTTAAGTCCATTGGATCCATAGTGCAGCTCTGTTATTTTTTCATTCTCTAAATTTAATTTTTAAATGAAAAATATATAAATTATATTCCCTACTATACCCCGTGCTCATTTTTTAATCCCCAAGCTATTACAATATCATACTCATTCATTTCATCATTAAAAATTTAGCTTTCTAAGATAAAATGTATCATGACATGGGAAGTGCAAGAAAAGGAAGCAAATTAAGTTACATAATGTAGAAATATAATTTAAAATAAAGCTGGAACTTCTAGTATTACATAGAATTAAAGATGGCAGACTATAAATAACTTGTTTTTCAGTGTGCTAATCTCCCTTTTGAAGTTTGTTATTTGTACTCTGTTTTGGTCAACATGTATCAGAGAGAACATATGATATTTGTTTTTCTGGAATTGGCTTATTTCACTCAGCACAATGGTTTCCAGCTGAGCCCATGTTGTCGGAAACAGTAAGGTTGCATTCTTCTTTGTGGCTGAGCAGTGTTCCATGAGTAGCTCCATTTTTTCTTTGCTGTTTTTCTACCTCCAGTTTATCTATTCGTTGATCAAAGTGGGGTGTGGAAGTCCCTCACCGTTATTTTGTTGGAGTCTATGTTTCTTTTTAGCTCCATTACCAGTTGTTGCAAAGAGCCAGATGTTTTGGCCTTCAGTGCACAGACATTCACTCTGTTTGAATTGATCCCTGAATCGTTGTGTAATGTTCTTCTTTGGCCTTTTTAGCTGTTTCTGTGTTAAAGCATATTTTGTCTGACACTAGAATAACTGCATTTGTTGGTTTTCATTTGCATTGGTGTGGGATACTTTTATTTTCATCTTTTCACTTACAAATTCTGTTGTTGATAATGTGTGTTTCTTATAGGCAATGCATAGAAGGGTTCACTTTTTAATGAATTTGGCCAATACATATGCATTGTTTGGAGAATTTAGGACATTTACATTTAGGATTTTTTATTGAGCAGTAGTCACAGTTCTACCATTTTCCCACATTCTTGTTCTTCAGATTTCCTTAGTATGTTCACTACAAGGCTTTTTACCTTCACTTTCTTTCATTGTGGTGATTATCATTCTATATTTCTGTGTATAGTATATCCTGTAGCAACATTTATAATGCTGCATCAGTAGTTTCAAATTCTGTCCATTTCTGCCTTTCTTGGGAGGTCTCTCTTTTGCCTTCATTTATAAATATGAGCATTGTCAGAAACAGAATTTTGACTTAATAATTTGTTTCTTTAAATCCTAAATGATATCTATTTTATCCTAGATTGCAGGGTTTCTGATGAAAAATGCAGTGTTAGTTTATTTGGGAGGCTGTGAAAGTAAACTAGTGGGGCCCAGCGGCATGGCCTAGTGGCTAAAGTCCTGGCCTTGAAAGCCCCTGGATCCCATATGGGCGCCGGTTCTAATCCTGGCAGCTCCACGTCCCATCCAGCTCCCTGCTTGTGGCCTGGGAAGGCAGTTGAGGACGACCCAATGCATTGGGACCCTGCACCCGCGTGGGAGACCCGGAAGAGGTTCCAGGTTCCCGGCTTCGGATTGGCGCGCACTGGCCCGTTGCGGCTCACTTGGAGAGTGAAGCATCGGACGGAAGATCTTCCTCTCTGTCTCTCCTCCTCTGTGTATATCTGGCTGTAATAAAATGAATAAATCTTAAAAAAAAAAAGAAAGTAAACTAGTGTTTTTCTTATGCACTTTAGAATAAATTTGTTATGTTCTACTGTTGAAAATCTGCATATAATGTGTCATGGTAGATCATTTCTGATCATGCCTATTTGAAAATCTATTATTACTATTATTATTATTATCACTTTTGATACAGTTCCATAGGCCCAAGGGTTTCCCTTACCCCCTACCCAATTCCTTCCCTCCACCACCGAGTTCCCCTATATCGTTAGTATAGTATAGTTCTTCATCCTCAGTCATATGCCCATTATTGTGGGCTTGGGCAATGGCAATGAATTCAGCACCCTATTGTCATATAGTAGACAGTTTAGTTGGGAATCCATCTTTAGTCTGGAAGCAGAGATGCATATTGCATTGTATTCTCACATCTGGATATATTAGTCTCCATTTCACAGTTACTGTGCATCTCCTTAAATGAAAAGTCACCATAGAAAATCAGCACTAGGAAGAAAGATAAAAATTCACAATGCCATGAAGTTAAATAACATGTTACTAGATATGAAAGTTTCCATTACACAGCTACTATACATTCCCTTAAATGAAAAGCCACAAAACAAAATCAGCAACGGGAAGAAAAAAGCAAATTAACAACACCATGAAGTTAGCAGCATGCTACTGAATGACTAATGTGTCGCTGAAGAAATGAAAAAAGAAAATCAAGAACCTTCTTGCAGAAAATGATGCTACTGTATGATTCATGAGTCATTCAAGAATTTAATGAGAAGAATGTGTTTTGAAGAGATGAAACTAACAACAACAAAAAAATCAAAATCCATGAGATATAGTTTCCTCTGATTTTTGTTGGTGAAATGTATCTCCTTTAGGCAACAGATGGGTTTTGTTTTTTTAATCCAGTCTACTAATCTATGACATTTGATTGAGCTTAAGTCATTTATTTTCAGGGTTAATATGTATGGGTGGTAATTTGGCCCTGTCATTTTAGCAATGGGTCACTCGTTGCTTTAGCTTTCTGTTATTTGGCTGAGATGTTCTTTCCATTTGCCTTTGGATTTGGTGGGTGTTATTCCTCTTCTCTGTCAAGAAAACATCTTTAAGTATCATTTGTAGGGCAGGTTTGGAAGAGGCAATATTTTATTTTAACTTTTCTTTACTGTGGAAGAATTTTATTTCATTTTTAAAGACAAAGGAAAGCTTTTCTGAATATGTTAGACTAGGCTGACAATTTTTTGCTTTTAGAGTCTGGAATATGTTGCTCCATTCTATTCTGGCCTTTAGAATTTCCTGTGAGAGGTCTCCTGTGAGTTCAATTGGCATTTTTTATGTCAGTTGATTTTTGTTCATCTGTACATTTAAAGATCTTTCCCTTGTGTTCAAGTGAAAAGAGCTTGATGATCATGTGTCTTGGCGAAGAACACTTTTGATCAAGCCTGTTGAGAGTTCTGTGCCCCTCCTGAATCTTCTTTCCCAATTCTTTCTCTAAATTAGAGAAATGTTCCCTTATTATTTCATTGAATATACCTTTAATCTCAGCTTCTCTTTCTGCACCTTCTGGGACTCCCATAACTCTTATATTTGGACTTTTAATAGTGTCTTTCAATTCTTGAATACTTTTTTTGGCCTGATCTAGCTCAGCTTCCAGCTTTTTGTTTGCTTCTAACTGATGACAGGAAATATCTGCTAATTTTGAGACTCTTTCTTCTGCTTGTTTCAATCTATTTTGTAGACTCTCCACTGTACTTTTAATTTGCTCGACTGCATTCTTCAGTTCTAATGTATCAGCTTTCATTTGATGCATTTCCAGCGTGATATATTCCTTAAATTCCTTGAACGCCTGCTTTAAATACTTCTATTCATCGATAAGAAGTTTAATCACAAGTGTTTTGAATTCTGTGTCACCCATTTTCTTGATGTCTTCCTCAGTTGACTCTGGAGTTGGCATAGGATTTTCCTCCTTTGCATGGGACTCTTCAATAATATTCATTATACCGTTGTCTCTTCTTTTGCTCTTGGTCATTTTACTTCCATTTATCAGATTCTTCTCCTTGAGGCAGGATTCTAAGTCATGTCACCTACAGATTTATAATTCGACTTTACTTATTGCTGTTGGCACATGGCTCTTATCTGCAGTCAGTTGTGCCACTCCCTCCGGTGAGTTGCAGGTCTGGTTGATTTTACTTTATTTGTTTTGCTCTGACTCATGTGCCATCCTTTCACACAACACTCTTGCCTTAGATCCTTAGTAACTTAAGTATTCTGGTAAATGTGAATCCCAAACTTTCAGCCCTTCATTTTCTGGAATATCTTCTCCTAGCGAACTTTTCCTTTACTCCTCAAGCACTGGTTTCAATAATGTCTGAGACAGTTATCCTAAGCTCTTACCTATACTGACTCTCTAGTATAATTCAAGGATTCCTAGATTTCCAGTTAATTCCCTCATACCCTGATCTCAGTAATAAATCTATTCCTCCTACTCAAGTCTATGCAAGTGCAATTAGAGATAAATTTAGTCACGATAGAAATAGGTTAGATAATAGTTACCAAAGTTTAGTTATTTAAGAAGTTTTGCTTTTATTTCTCCCATACATAATGGATCACTATAATATAGAAAATTTTGTATATTTAAAGATAACTAGAAAGTCCAAAATTTCCCAACACATGAAAGATATAACTGCTTGAGGAAAGGGAAATATTAATTACCCTGAAATGGTCATTGAGCTTTGTATATTAAATTATTGTACTTTACTGTGTAAGTACATCTTAATAGTATATTTTGAATAGTGTAAATCAATTAAAACAAGGGACCAACCTTTAGGCTTATAGTGAAGATGCAGCTAAAGATTCCTACATCAGGTAATCTACTCCATGTCCACCTCTGCTTCCTGAATTCAGGTTGCCACTAATGTGGCCCTGGAGAGCACTAGAGACTTGAAGGAAGGAATCAGCAGATATAATTCTATCTCTCTTTCTCTTTTTTATATAATCAAAAATGTAAATAATTAAACAGTAGAAACAACAAAAAACAAGAATTGAGTTAAATTACACTCATCTAAACTGCCATTTAGATCTTAGGAAACAAAGATGAGATTACTTATAAGATTTTGTTTTGGGGAGGCACAGCACAAAAATGAATATGTAAAATTAATTGGAAAGAAAGGAGAATAGAAGGAAATAACACACTTAACTATTGTGATTTGTGCATTGTTTGCCTATGTAGTATTGCAATGCATACATTTTTGCTGGAAATGCAGCTGCATTTAGGAATAACAAATCATTTCCCAAACATACTTTGTGAAATGGCACTTTCAAAATCTGTATTATACTGATAAAAAGGGAGCACATATCCCTACAATGGATTAAGGTGGATTGTAACGATCAAAGTACAGATAAATTAGTTGTAGTAGCAATTGTAAAAATATGATTCACATATGCATTTACAATATATCTGACCACAACTTAACATACATGGAAAATAAAAATCTTATTAAAAGGAAAACAATGAAAACCTTAAGATATCTCATATATCTTTTCAAAGGATTTATAAATAAAATACATTCCTGGATTATAAAATGTATGATAATTACAAAAAGATAATTCACACCAATTCTCAAGTTTATGAAACATTAATACACAGAACATATTCAATGTACTTCATGTATTTTCTTTGTTTTCCCTCCTTTACTTTGCCTCCATCTTACTGTTTTATTTATGTTTGTACTTTCCTTCTTTCTTAATTTTTAAGATAGCATTTTTCTTATTTATGCTATAATCAAAGGCCTAAACTCCACTAAAAATTTCCATATAAGCAGTTGCACCAAGCCCAGCATGCTAGCCTTGTGGCTACATCCTCACCTTGTGGTTAAATCCTTGACTTGCATCAGCCGAGATACCATGTGGACACCAGTTCGTGTTCCAGGTGCTCCACTTTCTGTCCACCTCCCTGCTTGTGGCTTAAGAAAGGAGTAGAGGATGGCCCAAAGTCTTGGTCCCCTGCACCCATGTGAGAGACCCTGAGGATGCTCCTGGTTCCTGGCTTCAAATCTGCTTTGCTCTGGCTATGGCAGCAGCGTGGGGAGTGAATCAATGGATGGAAGATATTTCTATTTCTCCTTCTCTCTATAAATTGCCTTTCCAATAAGGGTATATAAACTGTTAAATAAATAAATGGAGAAAGAGAAAGGAAAAAAGAAAGAGAAAGAAAGGAAGGAAGGAAGAAAGGAAAGAGAAAAAGAATGAATGAATTAGAACTCCATTTCAAAAGTAACATTGACAAGGGATATAAACAGTAAGTAAATGAAAAGGTGACCACTTCACTCACATTTTGTAAGTTTTAAAACAATCACAGATATTTAAAGCAATATATACATTCAACGCAATCCCAATCAAATTGCCCAAAACATTCTTCATGGAACTGGAAACAATGATCCAAAGGTTCATCTGGAAGCACAAAAAACCACGGATAGCTAGAACTATCCTGAAGAACAGGAAGTTAGCAGGGGGAATCACAGTTCCGGACCTCTGGACATACTATAGGGTAGTGGTTATCAAAACAGCGTGGTACTGGCACAAAGATAGAGAGGAAGATCAATGGAGCAGAATAGAAACGCCAGAAGGAAACCCACACAGATACAGCCAAATAATCTTTGACAAAAAGACAAACGACAACCCAGGCAAATGGGAAGGTCTGTTCAATAAATGCTGTTGGGACAACTGGTTGATAGCCTGCAGAAACAAAAAAATAGATCCACATCTCTCACCATACACTAAGATCAGATCTAAATGGATAACAGATCTAAACCTACATCCAGAAACCTTCAAACTTTTGGAAGAAAATGTTGGAAACACACTGGAACACTTAGGGGTAGGCCCTCACTTCCTAAAAAAGACTCCAGATGCAGTAGAAATCAAGACCAAAATAAACAATTGGGACCTCATCAAACAAAGACGCTTCTGTACAGCCAGAGAAACAATCAACAAAGTAAAAAGGCAACCCACAGAATGGGAGAAGATCTTCGCACACGACATAGGTGATAGAGGGCTAATATCCAGAATATACAAAGAGCTACAAAACAACCAAAATGTCAAAACAAACAAGCCACTCAAGAAATGGGCACGGGAAATGGGCAGACACTTCACAAAGGAACAAACCCAAATGGCAAATAAACATATGAAAAAATGCTCAAGTTCCCTGGCAATAAGGGAAATCCAAATTAAAACATCAATGAGGTACCACCTAACGCCAGTAAGACTGGCCCACATGAATAAAAGCACCAACGACACTTGTTGGCGAGGTTGCGGGGAAAAGGGAACCCTACTCCACTGCTGGTGGGGCTGCAGGCTGGTACAGCCTCTATGGAAATCAGTATGGAGAATATTCAAACAACTCAAATTCAACATACCGTATGATCCAGCAATAGCACTCCTAGGAATATATCCAGAACACTTGTTCTATGAGAAACCAACATGCACTCCTATGTTCATAGCAGCACAATCAGTAATTGCAAAAACATGGAAACAACCAAAATGCCCATCAACAGAGGATTGGATAAGAAAGCTATGGTTCATCTACTCCATGGAATACTACTCAGCTATTAAAAAAAACAAAATGCAGTTCTTTGTGGCCAAATGGGCCAAACTGGAAACCATAATGCTAAGGGAAATGAGCCAATCCCAAAAGGTTAAATACCACATGTTTGCCTTAATTTAAGATGATATGATGTTATGTATAACATGTTATGTTTTGAATGTTATATGTTGTGTATAAACTAAAATTGAAGTATAGGTGAGGTGGTCACAGAAGGTGGCTGGGAACTCGCATTTACTTTTAACATATTGGTTCCTCATTACTATGTCAATTAATTCCATAATGATGTAAATTTTTGCTGATGGTATGTTGGAGCTTTCAATTGACTGGGATGATACTCTGCTGGCTCTGTCATCAGACCAGAGAGGGTATACCTAAGAAGCCGTTGAACTTGACGGGACAATAAGATGCTGGACTCTATGTTTGGTATACGCTTGCAATGGGGAAATCTCAACTGAACTTGAGCTGTGGTTATGCAACAAAGTGGAGGAATCCACCATGGTGGGAGGGTTTGGGGAGGGGTGGGGAGAACCCAAGTATCTATGTAACTGTGTCACATAATACAATGTAATTACTGAAGTTAAATAATAAATAATTAAAAAAATATATATAAAAAAAAAAAAACTTCATTAGTATGTCAATGTAAAGCTGATATACTAGTATATCATTATTAGACTGATCAACAAATAATTTTTCTACATTCTTAAAATATCTGAATAATAACTACATGCTTTCATATAATCAAAAATGAGAAAAAATAAGAATTGTGCATAAGTATAACTTTGTATGTCTGAATATTCTATTTAGAATGGATGTTTAAATAGTTGAGAAAACTATTTAAAGGCATATCCTATTTATTATTCTAAAATTATTTTATTCATCTCTTTCAGAAAATAAAAATCATACTTTTAATGTAATCAAAGATTTAAATGTATTCTCCTGACACTGGTGTAAATTAAAATGCAAGATAAACTTGCCTTTGCAATATAAAATTTTGAAAATACCTTATGATAACATACGGAATAATTTTTTATGAATCTCTGATCATGATTTTGTGATGTAATAGTTTTCCAAAGCAGTGTAAGTGATTAAAGAGACAAGTTTTCTCAATAACTCATTTTGAATATACTGAGTAGTTAATCTGTCCTCCCCTAAACAAAAATCTAAGAGTGTTGACTATGTCATTCGTCTTCTCTGCCATTCTCTTTTAACTCAACTCTATTATGATGTTCAAATCCACACTACAATGGAATCTGTATTTATCAAAAAGTTTAAAAAGAAAGAAAACATTTAAAACACGTTTCCGTTCTCTTTAGCAATCACTGTTTTACAGAGTCTGGCACAATGCCTCTCTCCCCACCCCTGGAGGTGCTTGTATCGCTGTCAGATCCTGTTCCTGCTGCTCCGCTTTTCAAGCAGCTCCCTGCTTGTGGCCTGAGAAAGCAGAAGAAAATGGCCTAGGATATTGGGGCTCTGCACCCATGTGAGAAGATTCTCCTGGTAGCCTGGCTGCTGGCTTCAGATCAGCTCATCTTTCACCACTTGGGAAGTGAACCGGTGGATAAAGGAGCTTGCTGTCTCTCCTTTCATTGGATCTGCTTTTGACTAAAAATAAATACATATTTCTTAAAAAGCACTTTACAGATTCGTTGTGATCCTAGTCAAAATAGTTGCAACATTCTCCTCAGATCTAGAAAAATCATGTTAAAATGTATATGGAAATGCAAGTGATACCAAATAGCTACAAAGGTCTCAAACAGCAGAAAAGAGGCTCGAGGCATCTTGCACCAGACTCTAAGACGTTCAGAGCAGTTGTCATCAAAACAGCCTGTACTGGCACAAACACAGATCTGCATGTGAACAGGAAAGGATAAAAATTCCAGAAATCAACCAACACATCTACAGCCAACTAATTTTTGCAAAACAAACTGAAATCAATCCAGGAAGAAAGGACAGTCTCTTCAACAAAGGGAGCTAGAAATATTGGATCAATGTGGGCAATAGTATGATACAAGAACCCTATATTACATTTTATGTCAAAATAAGCTGAAAATAGATTAAGGATCTAAAACTATATAACCTACACAGTTCACAAACTCATCCATATGTTTGCATGCATGATTAGAACCGAGGACTCTGCATATGGAGAGAATATGAAAATTTCACAGCAAAAAAAGGGTATTAAAATAGCTTTATTTTGATACAACCATTGAAATCCATGCATATAGGGATCTATAAAAGATTCTTTGGAAGTGTGCTTTATAAAGACATCTGTATGAATGTTAAACACTTTTTTACCTCCACGTAAAATGGCTATAGCTTAATTATTCCAAAAAAATCTTTGAGAGGTATCAATATACAATAGTTATGTAATAAACAATATTTTGCTTAAATGGCACCAAGAATAGATTGAGCAAGGATATGAGAAAGACAATTATCCATTACAATGAAATTTTATTTTCCTCTAAGAAATATTAGTGTTCTTATCAATATCCATTTATGCATGCTTTTCAAAGTATATGAAAGATATTCTACACACTTTTAAAAAAATGAATGTAAATGGTGTATTTTTGTGTTCATATATGATGTAAGGGAATAAATGAAGGAAAAGTATAAATAAATATATATCTTTGGAAACTCAAATGATATACAAATTTTGCTTTTACATATATATTCTAAAATATAATGATATAACCAATAGATTTCTTTTAATGTCCCTAAAATCCATATCCCTGTCATTTTCAAATATGTTTTTGCTAAACTATTTTCAGCTGTTATAATTTTGGGATGGCATTTTAAAATATTATTTATGACATTAACATGAGATTGTATCATTACACTGTTTAATAATGTTCAACCCGAGAGCTCATAGAATAATGAAAGTTTGCATTTGTTTCCTTTATATATTTCTTTGAAATATTTATTATGATAAGTATTTTAGCTCCCCCACTTGCATAAACAGAATCAACAGTGAATCACTCTGGGAAAAAAATATGAAGTCTCCAGGCATCACAACGTGAAGGACATGCGATTATTCTGATACCATAAAGTTTGAAGAATTCTACAGTATAAGTTCCCAAATAGCTAGAATATGATTATAAAAGCATGGAAGAAAAGTGTCCAAATGAGCACTAACTTTAATTTGCTTCCTACTGCTGCTATAAGTGAACAACATACATAAAGTGAGTTGAAATCATTTGATTTTGTTTTCTCATTTCTGTTGGACAAATGGAAGTGAATCCAGCCAGTTTCTTTACTCATGATCTCATAAACCAAATCAGTATTTCAGCAAGCTGGGACACTCACCTCGAGATCCTGGTTGCCCCCAACCTCCTTATGTTGTTAGTCTCGTTTTGTTCCTCTTGGTGGAGCATTTGGGATCCGGTGTCCTTGCCTGGTGCCATCCAAGGGGCCTGTCTTCATACCTCCAGCTCATCTGTAGTCCCTGTCCTGCAATCCCCCACAACTGCAAGTTGTCCCTGCTGCATTTCTCATGCGTTGAATCTTCTGTCATTGCATTCTCAGTACAAAAAGAACACAATTCTCTGTGACCACAGGACAAACCACGATGACCAACCTATTTCAACATCTGCATATCTGAGTGCAAATCCTTTCTGCTATGTGTTTTCATGTAGTCACAATTTCTGGAGATTATACTGTTGACAGTTTGGAGAGAGCCTCTTACATGCCTCATGATTTAATTTCAGATCTTCTTTGGAAGTTAGGGAAGTCTCCACAAGTTCCCGATATCTTCAACCTTTTACAAAACATATGTACACCCACACAGGAAATATTTATTTAAAGGAAGATGGTGTTGTTTAGTATGTCATGGTTGAATTTAAACAAATCCTGTACATCATTTTTCCTCCAATGTTTTTATTTGCTCATGGACTTCTTTTCTTTCCTCACCTTTTCATCTCTTTTCTCTTTTTAAAGGATTTATTATTATTATTTTATAGACAGAATTTCAGAGCAAAGCAGACAGAGGGACAGATCTTGCCTCTCCCCAATAGCAGCAATGACCAAAGCCGAGCCAATCCAGAGCCAGGAGCCAGGAGCTTCCTCCAGATTTCCCACATTGGTAGAGTGGCATAAAGATAAATTTAGAGAGGTGGCATGGTGGAGAAGCAGGCTCATTTTCTGCCCTGTGGTGATGGCACCTCTTTTGGTGCCCCAAGTGCTTCCCTTTCGAGACAGCTCTCTGCTTAAGGCCGGGGAAAGCAACAAAGGATGCCTGTGTGCTTGGGCCCCTGTGCCCACGTGGGAGGTCTGGAAGAGCTCCTGACTTCCAGCTTCAGATCAGCTCGGTTCTGTTTATTGTGGCCATTTGGGGAGAACCAGTGGATGGCAGAATTTTTCTCTGACTCTCCTTCTCTCAAAATCTGTCTTTCAAATAAAATACATAAAACCATAAAAAATAGGAATTTTTAAATTTTTAAATATATACAGATTTTTCATTACACAAACTTTTGGAAGACCTCTTGCATAGCACATTTATTTCAAATTTTGAGATTTGTGACATTTTCCTTGAAAATGTCACTGATTCTTCAATTTTTCTATTAAGTTGGGGTTATGGAGATAACTTAGCATTGCACTCGAATATATGATAAAATGTTGATATATGTGACTGGCTACTTGATATTACTCCCTTTAAGTGATTATTGCTACTGTGCATTTTAAATGCTGGAACAATGTGATTTTGTACTTTTTCTTTCTTGCATCTGTTTTTAATTTACAACATCATCATGTCGTTTTCTTGAATACATACTTCTTTTTTTTTTATTAATTATTTTGCATTATGTGACAGTTTCATAAGCTCTAGGAATCCTCCCACCCCTCCCCTCCTCCCTGGTGGATTCCTCCACCTTGATGCAGTATTACAGTTCAAATTCAATCAAGATTCTTTCCTAAAACCATGTCAATTCCATAATATTGCAAATTGCTGTTGATGTTATATTGGGACTCTTAATTGACTGGGATGATATTCTACCAGCTCTAACTTCAGACCAGAAATGGTCTCCCCAAGAAACTGTTCAACCCATCTGGACAATAAGTAGCTGGACTCTATGCTTGGTATATGTTTGCAAGAAAACATACTTCTAACAAAAAGTCAGCTATTTTTCTAAGTTGCTTTTTCTATAAGATGTGTAAACTCACCTCAGTGTAATTATAACAAAAGACGTTTGGTTAAAATGGCTTTAAGTATATGTCAGTGCAATCATAAAGAACACGCAGGATTCTCTCACATCATCAAAGCATTGACGCCATGGGTTTCGGTTCCAAGGACAGTGTTGCGTCAGATTGCAGGTTTGAGGGTAAGTTTGATGCAAGAAAGCCTTTCAGTGTTATTTTCACAAGCAATGAAAACTTATGATAACTAATTGCAATTTTATAGTGTTCTGGTATTTCAACAACTGAGTAGCAACATTACCGCATGATGAAAAATATGATGTATTTCCCATAATTTATAGTAATATTCAAAAATATGATAGAATCTACGTGCTAAAAATTCTGTTTGTTGTTAATATTTGGTAGTAGTACCGAGTTTGACACTAGAATATTTAACTTGGAATTACAATTGTGTTTATATATTCATGTGCTTAAAATTATGCAGAATGCTTTAGATAAGATATCTTAACATAGTTTCATTAAATTTGGCTTTAAGAAACAATTCAGATATTCACATGCTTGTCTCTATTTAGCAAAAGAAAATCACTTTCTCTGAGTACTTTTATTCACACAAACATTTCTTGATCCTGTACTCAATTAGCTTAAAAAATCAATTTTGAGTGTAAATGATGTGTAATACATGAAATATGTGTACCAAAATCTGCAGACATTGTCTGAAAACATCTGGATTAACTGAAATTTGCAAAGGATGTGGGGGAAAATTAAAAGCAATCCAACACTTATTGCTATGATAGCAAATTAATATTTTTATTATCATTTTAGTATTCAGTGGATTGGGCTTCATTTAAGTAAAATTCAAATGTAACATAGAAACATAAAATGATTTTTACACATATGGAATGTAAACAAGGCTATGATTTAGTAAAATAAACTCAATTCTAAGTATATATAAATAATGGTAGGTATATATTCACATTCAGGTGTATAGGAAATGATGTACTATATTTCCATTGAAGTATTTAACTTGAATTTAAGTCTCTATCTCCTCCCCTAAATAATTTGACAGCAAAGTCATTTTTACCATTAGTAAATCTTCTTTTCCACATTCCAGATTTAAGCACCAATCTGTTTATGGTACACAAAGCAAAGTTCTCCATCTCAAAGAAGCCAAATTGGTGAGAACTGGTCCTGGGTCAGCTGCGTGATTGCAAGTGTATGTGTTTCCCTAATGCAGTTGGCCCCATGAAGGCAGCAGCAGTCCAGACATTTATTCGAAGCTTAGACTTTGCAATGTTACCCAGGTCTGTATGCCACACAATGATCCATCTTCCTGGTTGACAGTAGCATCTAGTCATCTGTGCTGAAATCTTGACTCCAGTTGTAGGCAGTGCCGTCTGGATCCAATCATTAAAAAAAAAAAGTTCAATTTATTTAAAAGGCACAGGTACATAGAAAAAGGAGAGATAGAAGTGGTTCTTCTACTGTATGTATCCCCAGATGGCTGCAATCGTCCAGGATTAGACCAGGCCAAGCCAGGAGCCAAGAAGCTCTCCCTCAAGGGTACAGGGGCCCGAGGACCAGGACCTTCTGGAACTGTCTTCCATGACATCCTGACTGAGAGTTGAACTGGACAGGGGCAGCCAGGATTTGAATTGGTACCCAATCACTTACTCTAAGTTTTTATATAATTTTTTTTTTTACTAAAGCTAAAACTCCCTAACACCTAAGTCTTGATGTACTTGCTCCCCTCCCTTAGCAACCACAGTTTCACAAATCTCATATGTCTAAAGCCAAAATCAGAAAGCAGGCTCACTTCTGATCATTTCTGCTATCAACACAGTTAACAGCTAAACATAAAAATATCAGGAAAACAGACAAAATGGAAACTCATAGCTAATTTCATTTGATGACTTAAGTTCCACTCTTTCTATTATTTTTCTAAAAGCTGCAAGACTTGCTAAACTAAGGTATAGCTCAGTAAAATTAGTCATTTTGGAAATATACAATAATAAAGAACACAGGGGAATTTAAGTTTATGACAGTGAAATTGTATCTCAAATTTGAAAACCAATCATAATCTTTGTTCCACTGCTTTCCTCCTGTACTAGAACAGAAATGATAACTGCAATAAAGGTTTTACTAAATGAAATTGAATTGCAGTGCTGAACATACAGACATATACCATGATGACAGAGCAAAAAGGACTGCACTTCTCTCTGGCTCTTTTCTAACAGAAAACAAAGCAAGAAATTTACAAAAGGAATTTTTGAAGAGGTAATTTCCATAATCTGACTTAATGATGTTATTCACTTCTTGCCAGTGCTTCAAGGAGAGCAGGGACTTTCACTGTTGGACACAGTATCCCTGTGTGACACTCAGGAAAACGAAACAAAATCAGAGCTGCCTTTGTTTCTGGTCGTGATACTCCAGAAGATGAAGCAGATGTATTCCAACAGAAGGCACAGGCCAAGCAGTCGAAAGCTTCCATTTCAAATTAGTTTCTACGGCAGTACAGAAAAAATCAGAAGTAACAAAATTAATGACTGAGATTCAAACTGAAGTACAATTTCACTGAACAACACATCTTGGTTATTGCTAAAATTTTCATGTATGGTTCAAAGCATAAGACATGATTCTTAAGAGTAGTGCAAATCTAAAATATTTAGTTTTATACATGCTATTTATGTGTAATTTTGTAGTAATAATCAGTAACTACAGGTCCTTTCTTTGTCTAACATCATAGATCAGCCTGGGAGGATGTTTGCTCTTCGAGGAGACCGTTACGTATTTTAAAAAATCCTTCTTGGGGCCCAGCATAGTAACCCAGTGGCTAAAGTCCTCACCTTAAAAGCACCAGGATCCCATAGCTGCTCCATTTCCCATTCAACTCCCTGTTCATGGCCTGGGACAGCTGTTGAGAATGGGCCAAACCCTTGGAATCTCTGCACCTGTGTAGAAGACCTGGAAGAGACTCCTGACTCCTGGTTTCAGAGCAGTGCAGCTCCGACTGTTGCTGCTGCTTGGGGAGTGAGCCAGTGGGTGGAAGACCTTACTGTCTCTCCTCCTCTTTGTATATCTGACTCTGCAATAAAAATAAATATATTTTTTAAAAAAATCCATTTTGAAACTGTCTGGTAGCAGTTTCAAGCACTGAATCAAACTTTGCATAAAGGTTGATATTCACAGTGCCGTAGGATGCCACCCCAACGTTTATTATGATGTCTTGGGGTGGGGAGGAGGTTGAGGGGAGAATGCGGTTAGGAAAAATTATTCAGAATCTAGTTGGGGATACATGACTCCTCCTTTCTAAACATTGTTAAATTTTGCTTTTAAGTCATGCTTTTTTGTTCATGCTTTGTCAAAAATATAAGAAAATAACATATTTTGATTCTTTGAGTAGTTCTCATTTTGAGATAAATTTGTTTTTTTCTGCGAAGCAATAAGACTAAATAGGTCTGCATCATTCTGTTCCCCATTTGCATATTCATCCATTTTTCTTTTTCCTCTACATCATTCTATGTCCTTCATATTGATGGTTATGATTACTTTGGGTGTTAGGATAAACATTTCTTTCAATGCTACATGTTGGAAAAATCACTAACTCATGATATTTATCTCTCACTCCATAATTCTTTCAAAGAATATGTTTCACTCTTATTATAGCTGAAAAAATACATTTTTTGAAGACTTGGGTTTTTTGTGCATCTTATGTGAGAAATGCTTTCTTTTTTAAATAGTAATTTTTCTTTTTCTTTTTCTTTTTGCTTTTTGTGAAATATACTGTGTTGGATGTTAGGCATGGGCATATATAAAACTTCCTTTTTATCACTGGCACCAACAACACTTCTTGTTGCACTCTTCAGTGTATTCCGACTATAAAGCAACATCACTTATGCTTGTATCATATCTCTGGGTAAGAGGGTAGGCGTTTCCCCACTCATAATTATTTTCTATTTCTATATTTATTTATCTCCAAGTTGGAACAGATTGTCTTAATTATCTTGATGTATTTTCTTTCCATATAGAAAATGTCCCATTTTCAGCTAGTCTTAAGGCACCATTCTTTATGCCTTAACTATTCTTATCTCTTTTAGCTTCTGTTTTGTCGTCTACTCATCTGTTTTTTAATCTGTCAGTATTTTAATTGAAATCCTATTGATTCTTCAGAATAATTTGAAATGAACTTAACATTGGGGGGCATGATGGTGGCACAGCAAGCTAATCTACCACTTGTAATCTGGCATCCATGCAGAGTGATGGCTGGATACTGGATGCTATTCTTCTATTCTAGACCCACGCTAACACCCTGGACACCTGAACCTCGAATCTGCATCAGCAAAGGAAAGGTCTCCTTCTATCTGCCTCTTTTTCTTTCTCTCTCTCTTTCTCTGTTACTATGCTTCGGATCAGCTTACCTCCAGACATTGTGGTCACTTGGGGGGTGAATATGTGGACTGAAGATCTTCCTCTCTGTCTCTCCTCTTCTCTGTATATCTGACATTGTAATTGAAAAAAAATCCATAAAAAAAGAAGTAAATATTTTATGAATTGCTTTTCCTTAAAATCAGATAATTTAAAACAGCCAAGGTTTAGAGCTTAATATTTGTTTTACCTTTATTTTAACATCCTCTCTCCTTTTTTTCTATAATCAGAGAGGAATCTGTGTAAGATTTCCTCTTCCAGAACATTCTGAGAAATGTATAATTTATGCAACAGCATAACAGAATGATAACACAATTTATACTTTGCTTCCTTGGTATTGTAAGAGGATATGTAAAAGGAAAATGACAAAAATCTAAACTGTGACTGCAAGAAGTTGGGTATGGTTTGTGGCAGCATTGTACATGTTGAATTCTTGGTGCAATATCAAGCTTGTCTTGCAGGGTGAGCCATTTCCAGGAGCAGCATGTCACCAAAGAGCGCTGCGGTGCCTGGATCTCTGGCGCTTTGACTTGCTGTGTGGATTTGTCTTTGTGCACATGCTCCTTCAGTCATGCTCTTATTGGTGCTGAGATGGATCAGAAAGATGCTAATTGAACTGTTGTGACACCACACACTTGGACTTCCAAAAATGTGAACCCAGTGCAGCCTTATTGCCTTTGGCATGACGATAACAGTTTAAAGCAATGTTCTTAATGAAAGCTAGCAAACAACAAAGTTTCCTCCTTCTTTCAATAACCTAAGTGAAATTAATGGCCACCATTAGAATCCTGAATGTTGTGAGGTACTTCATAAAGAAGCCCTTACAATGTTTTACAAGACATATGCAGTGCTATTTTTGCTTTTTTTGAAATATAATTTTCAAATTACTGTGAGCGAATATCCTTATTTAATTTACTTCATCAACACAGAACTTTTCTGGAAAGATGGAAAAATTCTATTATACATGATGCACATAGTGACTGGCACGTGTTTGCTTTTGCACCTAAAAATCCTTTAGTTATGTAAATGTTAAATTATACTTTTAATGATAAATTAATTTGCTATATTATATATGGTATGTAATTATAAGTCATTTGCTATAGATAATATAATCCTAAATTACATATTATAAATTATACATATATATTTTAGGTTCAGTATTTGGGACAAAGCATAATTTATACGTCTGGGGTAAATCTCAATGAAAATACTAAGTTGATATTCCAAACAAAATTCTGATTCAAACATATCAACTAAGCACATTCATGAAGCAACTTGAGTTCTTCCAAATTTGAGCATGGTTTTTCAATGTTAAGCAACATACAGTTACTACAAGGGTTATTTTAAAATACCACTAAATTATGTAAGCTCAGATATTCTGTGATACTGACTAAATATTGTACAGCTTATAACATCAGAATTTAGTAGCCTAAACCAGAAATAGCAACCACCTTCCCCACTTCCACCTGCCCCAATCCCTGTTTTTTGTTTTTTTTTTTTTAAGGGATTTCATCAGGACTTAGGAAAAATCTCAGCACTGCTACACACACACACACACACACACACACCATATTTCAAGCTGGGATGACAATGATGGAAAATAACAGGAAGAAATGGGATGATTCGGCCCTTCTCTCCTTTTCTCTCTCCTGCCTTCCTTGGCATACCTCATCCTGTCTTTATTATCCCATACTATCTCAGAAATGGCTTGCATTTACTCACAACATGGAGGACTGGGTCAGTCAGATTTTCACATGTATCAAAAAGGAGCTGTTAACTCATTCGTTTAAACTCTAGGGCCAAAGCACAAAAATTTCCTTATATGGTATCAATCAAAGTAGTCAGATCTTAGCTACTGTTCAAAGGAGGGTTCACAGATCTCACCTTTCATTGGAAGAAGGATCAGAATGTTCTTTTAATACACCACAGTTTAAAGCAGCATTCACCCTTGAGTGGCTAGGGATGTAACTATGAAGGACACTTAATTATTTGTAATCAAAAACAAAAGGAAAATGCAAATCATACATTTCAGAATTATTCTTGATGATCTGTTAGAAATTGGCTGTGTTGCCCATTAAATAGTCAGTCCTAATGTCCACATTGCCACTTTCATGGACAGCTCTTACTCTGCTTAATTTAGTCATCACAAAGAAATCCACCAAGTTGAATCCAAGGGTTGACACACTGAAGACATCAAGCATTGCTAGAGTTTGTTACAGAATGCAATAGGATGCAAATGATACCCTGGGACTGTAAATAAATTCCATTCATCAATCTCATTGTGCCATAAGAACTTTCTTGCTTTTGCATCGAATCACATTCAAGTGTTAGAAAAGGGGAGTTAGAGTGATAAACAAAATGTGGTTATCATCAGTTTGTACCAATTTTTGTCTAAAAACTGGCAATTATACTGTTTTAATATAAACTGTTACTAGTTGAGGAAATTGGGCATGTGGCATAATGGAACTATCTGTAAGTTTTATTCATTTTTTAAAATCTAAACTTGATTTCTTAACACCAAATGATAAATTCTAGTTAACATGCTTCAATTGAAAGATATTTTTGAAAATATTGGAGTAGATGTTAATATATTTATGTATATTATACGCATAATTATGAGGTATTGTGTGATGTTTCCTTACATGTGCAGCCTAAAATCATGATGATACATATTTATCTTCTCAAATAGAAAAGTCATTTCTTTTAAGGTGATAACATTAAAAAGTCTCTTCTAGTTTCATTGCAATTGAGACATACACAATTAATTAATGTTGTCTAGTCATTCTTCTATGTAATTGAACTCCAGAATTTATTTTATTTGTCTATAATGCAGTACCTATTAATCAACCATAGCTAATCCCTCCATAACTTTCCCTCACCAACTTCTGATAACCACCATTGTACATTTAATTTGTATGAGATCAAGTCTTACTTTTTTTTAGATTATACATAAATGTGGCACTTGTCATTCAATGCTTGGTTTACTTTACTCAACATACTTTAATTCCCATTCAGCCTGTTGCAAATACTACGACAGCATCTCTTTATGGTTGAGTAGTATCTTACTGCGTTCAGTGCTTCATTTTCTTTACTCATTCATACATGGATGGATACTAAACTGCTCCATTTTGTGCCTACTTGACTAGCTCTGCAAATTTCATAGGAGCGCAGATATCGCCTCAATTTATTTAATTCTCTTGCAATGGATGAATAGATCATATAGTAGTTTTATTTTCAGTGTTTTGAGGCGGCTTTGTATGTTTTCCACAATGGCTGAAAAAAACAAACATTTACCAAAGTAGAACATGCACATAGACAGCAGGCACTTTTTAAAAAGGAACATAAAGCAACACGAGTGAAATGAAAATCAAGATCAACAGGTACCAGCACACCCCAGTTAGATGGTTGTTTCAAAGAAACAAATGAGGCACCGACTGCGTGATACAGTGAGTGAGGCTCTCATTTGAGATGGATGCCCGCAACCCACATCAGGAGCCAGGTCAAATTCCAAGCATTCTGCTTGCAATTCGGTTTCCTGTTAATGTGTCTGGGAAGAAGTAATACATGTATGTGGGAGACCAGGTTGGACTTTCTGGATCCTGGCATTGGCCTGCCCCAAACCTGTTCATTTGGGGAAAGAAACAACAGATATAAGGTTTACTCTCTCCCTTCATCTTCCACTTCACCTTTTAATTACATTTTTACACATTTTTTTTTTAAAGTAGAAGACAATATGTGTTGGGCCCAACCTAATGGATCAGTGGCTAAATCTTCACCTTGCATGCACTGGGATTTCACATGGGCACCGGTTGAGGACTCAGTTGCTCCATTTGCCATCCAGCTCCTTGCTTGTGACTTGAGAAAGCAGTAAAGGATGGCCCAAGGGACCCTGCACCCAATGTGGGATATCCTGGCTTTGGATTGGCTCAGCTCAAGCTGTTATGGCCACTTGGAGAGTGAATCAGCAAATGAAAGATATTTCTCTCTGTATTTCTTCTCTCTATAAATCTGCCTTTCCAATGCAATTATATACATCTTTCAAAAAAAGAGAGAATATGTGTTAAGTGAGGATGTGTTGGTAGTGCTACAAATTTGTTAATGGATTGTTAAGTTCTGATAGAATGAAGATTTGAAGCCCATGTCCTCTATGATAGATATTATTATCTTAAAAGCATTTTTATTCAATTTTATCCATTTTAAAGCCAAAGATGCACATAGAAAGATAGACAGTTTTCCTGTCTGGTAATTTTCTCCCTAAATGCCAGTAACAGCTCAGGCATAGCGGGTGAGCAGGGTCTAAGCCAGAGCTAACTCAAGTATGTCTCCCATGTATACAAGAGACTCAACTACTTGAACCATACCTGCTGCATCTCAATAACCACATTGAAGAGAAGGATGAACTTGGAGTAGAGTCAGTCATCAAATCTGGGAGTTCCAATCTGGGATGCAAGCAGCATTGTACTAGTCCATAGACAGGGTTTTATTTAGATTAAAAATTTCCTTATTATCATGCCTTCATCCTCCTTTCTGACGGGTTAGTGTGATTTCATGACAGGGCAAACTGTTTAATGTTTCAAAACCCAACATTTGAAGATAGTGTTCTTAAATATTTGCAGAAATATTGAGAAGGACTTTGTGTTAGGGTGTAGCGTTAATGTGTCAGCTAGGACCCTGGCATCCCCTACAGGTGTAGCTTTGTGTACTGCTCACTCCCATTCGGCTTCTACTAATACACCAGGGAAAACAGTGTAAGATGGCCCAACTTCTCAGAGCGTGCCATCCCCATGGCAGACAGAAATGGAACTGCTGACTGCTGGTTTTGGACTTGCAATCACTGGGGAGGTGAACCAGCAGATGCAATATCCGTTATTTCCTCTCTCTCTCTAACCCTGACAAATAACTGAGTGAATCTTGGGAACATAAATTTGGCTTGCTTCAAACCCACCAATTGAAGCCCGCTAAGTCATGACTGTATAATTAATAGCCTGAAATGTATAAGAACCCTGCGCTGTTCAATCTGGCGCTCTCTCCTTCTCTTTTGCCCTCCCTGCTGATCCTGCAGCAGCCTAGGATGTGGCTGCCCCTCCTCCGCCCAGCCCTGCTGGGCTGGGGGAGGTGACTGGGAGACCTAGGCTAACCTGAGTAAACCACCTTTATGCCTTAAGAAAAAGAAACAAAAAATAAGTTTGACTGCTTTTATATACATATATAAACACTAATGATCCATATGTACACCTGTCATTGTACTTAGTTTCTTGAAACTTTTTTTTTTTGAGGGTTGGAAAATTCATCTCTCAACCTCTAGGAGGAGCTCATTGCCAACAATCTCCCTGCAGAACATTCAGTCACTCTGGCACCCATGTAGACAACTACAAAGTTAATATGAGTCATTAAGAAGAAACAAATCACCACTTCTACTATGGGAGAAGCTATGGCTGTGAAATCCCTGGAACATTAGATTTCTCTTCTCTACAACATGAAACTGGACATGAAGCACAAAGCTAGAACAATCGCTTCTGCTCTTCTAAGAAGACATCACAAAAGGGCTATAACCATTGTTCCTTGTGATGCGTACCATCTATGTTTGCGGATAGGCAAGATAATCTCTTTCTCAGAAAGTCTGCTTAAAATTTTAGTTATGTGCCCTGGTGCGGTGGAATAGCTGCTAAAGTCTTTGCCTTGCAAGCGCCGGGATCCCACATGGGCACAGATTTGCGACCCAGTGACCCCACTTCCCACCTAGGTCCCTGATTGTGGCTTGGAGAAACACTCGAGGAAGGCCCAAAGCCTGGGACCCTGCACCCACATGAGGGACCTGGAAGAAGCTCCTGGCTTTGGATCGGCTCAGCTTTGGCTGTTGTCAATTAAATCGGCAAATTGTTATTAAGTGAAAAGAGTAGCACAACAAATTAAGCTATTACTTGGGCATCCAGGTCCTATGTCAGAATAGCTGAGATTGAGGCTTGCTCTACGGCCAATCCGAATTCCCATTATACTATACTTGCAAGTTGGAGGTTTGCTGGCCATGACCCGAGTACCTGAGTTCCTGCCACGCATGTGGGAGACCTACATGGAGTTCTGGCTCTTGGCTTTCTGCAGACCCAGCCCTGACTGTTGTAGACATATGAGGAGTAGCTGCAAATGGGAAATCTTCCTCTGCCTTTCCCACTCTGTAACTCTGCCTTTGATTTCAATGAAAAACAGTCAATCAATAAACAACACAAACTGCCATATAACACTTTATGTAGCACCGGGTCAATAAGGAAAATGCAACAATTGAAACCTAATGCCTTTATTACTAAGCAGTGGGAATAACTGATGAATAAATGAGTGGAAATTAAGACAATTCATGGCAAGACACTCTTCTTTCTCTTCTTCAAGGAAAAGGGGTCGTTTAACTATCTTTGCTGAAAGACAAGAACACAGACTTCGGGTTTGGCTTGAGCGTTAGTAATATTTTCCCAGCTAACGCAGATCAGTAATTGATGATATCTGAAAAATAAAGAATCAGACTAAGATGCGAATGGAGCTGATATTAAGGCAGAACCCGAAAGGGATATGTGAGGAGCATATAGGCAGAATGCAGTGGAGGCTGGTTAGTTTTCTATTGACTACCACTATTGGGTAATATAAAAGCATGAAGGGTTATCCCAAACAATTGAAGATTCTGAATACATGTTTCTGGAGAAAGGGCCAGACAAGTACATGCTCCTGTGATAATAAGCACAATATCTAGTTGGTGGAATAATGGAAGCTTCTTAATTTCTTATGTTTGTATGCATATTTAAAATCCTTTACGAAGTTGCATATTAATGTTAAGGCAAGCTTTGAAACTTATTTCAACACAGGGCATACATCAGTCCTAATAACATAACTGTCATCAAATCACCGCCTATGATACTTAATTCTGGTTATCATTTCTACACTGATTCTTAGAAATTTAAAACATGGTGAACACCGGCTTCCCATGTTAATTATTTGCTTAGCAAAGTGTTGTTTCTAACTCTTTCTCAAATGTGAAGAATTTTTGTCATTCTTGTATCCACTTATCAGATTCACTGTAAACTACTTTATGCAAAACCATGAAGAATCTCTCCCTGCAGTAAATAATGGCCAACTAACATCGCATCTTGTTGCTGTTATTTTTTTCTAGAACAGAGAAATATTACACATCGCAGACATTTTCCTCATGACAGCTTTCATCATCTTCCAGAAAAAGTATAATCGTTGAATCCATAGCCCTCGCACAAACTACACCATTATCCCTTCTGTGATCAGCAAACATTCAATATTATGTCAATAATCTCAGTGCTGCTTATATCTAGTGACACTGATTTGTCCTAACAGTAACATGACTTTGATTCACTTCTTCTAACACTGAAAAATTTAACTGTCTTCCTAACATCTATCTATCTATCTATCGATCTATCTATGCATGTGTGAGTGTTTATTCATATACATTATTTTATGTAATAGTGTTAACATGATATGCTATTAATATCATAAAATCTTAAAAAAACTCCTAATATTTAAAACCTACCTCTTCTGCAAAGCTACATTAATTTTATAAGTGCTTGTCTCATTACAAAATGCTGAGCATGAGCAGTACAGGAGAATTTACACTTGATCTTTCACCCACTTCCTATTAGGACATTAAAGATGGCTGATGAACATAATTAGGAAGGAAGTATTATTCAGCTCACAAGAACATGACTGTATCTGAGGATAGGTGTATGATATGTACACTAAAATGTACGCATTCTGATTATGTGTGAGGCTCTACAAAATAGCTCATAAAGAAGTTCTGCATTCATGACAAACATGATGTCACATGCTCATTCTTAGACTCACATCTCCACTGACGAAGTGGAGAAACTGTGATGCCTGGATTCTCTGATATCAGGCACTTATTCATCTTGACTGGAAAAAGATAAAATGGTTCTTTTTCATTTCCAAATTTCATTTCAGTCAAAGACCTTTTATTAGTTACTAAAGAGGTTTCTGTTTGAGAGGGAAAAATAAAGTGGCTAGAATATACTATAATTGATATTTTAATTGTTTTTGATTGGTGAATAATATAAGCAAATCACACACTACATATATCTTTATTATCACATAAATTATTTTATGTGTAATATAAACATCTATTTCTCCTTTTGGGGAACATGTGAGCTAGCATTGGGGTTACACACAGTAGTACTGATTTCAAAGACAAAATATCATTCCCGTTTTAAATATAAAGAATTAACAATTTATATCTTATGAATTCTTTTCCAAGTATTGTTAATTTTGTTCTATTGCTTGATTTGTTAATTCCATAAAATACATGTTACAATCGTACTCAATAGAATGCACTAAGTTCATCTAAATTACATTTTCCATAATGGCTCTGTCCTTTCCTTGGCTCATAGGGCATGTTTTCTGCAAGATAGTGAATGATGTCATTTTGTGCAGGGAAGCATCTACCACCTGCTGCAAGGAGGAGGCATATTGTGCCAGCTGCATCACTGATTTGAAAAAGCAGCAAATACAAATGTATAGATGAGTGTGTCAGTGTAATGGGTGGGGGAGTGTAACATGATTTCCCCAACAACAGCTGGAAAATTATGCTAAGCCTAAAATAGTACTTTTTTTTTTGCTTCAACCCAAATGTTTCCATCACTACTTCCACACAGAGAAAAAGGCTATTCACGGATTAATTCCTTATTCTGTTTACAGAAGCAATGCTTTTCTGTCAGGCATATTAGATATTAAGGGGAAATGATAAGAAGTGTGGAAAAGATATGCTTTATGACCCCATTTATTTTGTTAAGACCAGGAATCTTCAGACAAACAAGCAAGAAATAATGGTTTCTAAATCTTTATCGTTTCCCTGCAAAGATTGACCTTGCATACATAAGTATGGATTTTGTTCTTGAAGAAATTTGAAAGATCCTTTGGAGCCTTATACAATGCCAGAAATAATTTGAGAAATAATCTGTTCCTAATAGTAAATTTAATCAACGGTGCATGAAAAATGATAGCTCTAGGTGCTCAGAAAGCATTTAATAAACAGATGAGTGGTGAAACAAACACAATAGAATTATATGACTCTATAAACATTGTTTTGAAATGGTTTTCAAATAAATGTTGCTTTAGAAATTGTGAGCTAGAATGAACTGAATTTTTTTTTTAAGAGTGAAGAACGATGTCTAATGGGTGCTAATATGTTTTGCAGGAAATGGTTTGTTTATTTAATATTCTGTGAATATTACTCTCTGGTTCACGCTGTACCTTAACATATATGTCCTACTGAAAATTCTGCTTCTGTTTCTTGACACATTTGAACCATAAACATAAAAGTTAAAAAAGGGAGTGTTTGGGCCTGACCTCCATGGGTAATCTCAACTATACTGTAGACCTTGGGTTTGCCATAGGTGTAAGTTAGGAAAGACTCTACGGTGGTCAGTGTGAAACTGGAAATTCCAAAAGTATAAGCCAATTAATAATACATAAAAGCTTCCAATGAAGTTGTCCCTCTCTGCTTTTTTTTTTCTTGCCAGTGCCAGTGAGGAACAGTATTAACCCTTTCCTTTTTTTTCTGTCAAACTCCATTTTCTTGAGCCTATTCCCAGATTGACACTGTGTGGCAACACACCTGGTCTTTGCTTTGCCTCATTTTTCCCATGTCCCCTACTGAGGTCTTTCCTTACTTGGGATCCCAGCTTCCTGCTAAGGTCGAGGATGGAGCCAAGGGTGATGGCCAACACCACTGCGCTCCTGTCTCCAGCACAAGAGAGCTGCAGGACATCTAGGCTCTTAGCTTCTGCCTCGCCCTGGGTATTGTGGATATTTGATGAGTTAGTCAGCTAACAGGAGCTTTCTCTGTCTTTCTATCAGCCTCATAAAAAAATAGATAAAATTTTATAAAGTAGATATGGTTATTCCACATCATAGTCATGTTTGAAATTATCATATTAGTTATGATAAATACAACCGAGTAAGGTTAACAATAGATTAAAGAGGTGTCGACTGGAAGCATGGGTGAGTGTCTGCACTCTATTTTTTAAAGATTTATTTATTTTTATTGGAAAAGCAGAGTTTACAGAGAAGAGAGAGAGAGAAAGATCTTCCATCAGCTGGTTCACTCCCCAAGTAGCCACATATCCACAATAGCTGGAGCTGATCTAATCCAAAGACAGCACCCAGAAGCCAGGAGCCTCCTCCAGGTCTCCCTTGGGATGCAGGATCCCATGGCTTTGGGCTGTCTTCTACTGCTTTCCCAGGCCATAATCAAGGAGCTGGATGGGAAGTGGAGCAGCCAGGACATGTACTAGCTCCCAAATGGGATCCCAATGCATGCAAGGTGAGAACTGTCGCCACTATATGGGAAGTCAAAACAAGGTCCGAGCTTCAGCTAGTCCCACCCTGGCCATCAGGGTCATTTGGAGGAGTGAACCAGGGGATGAGATTCTCTCTCTCTCTCTCTGAGTCTGCCTTTCAAACAAAACAAATGTTAAGCAAAAATAATTTCAGTTGGTTTTGTATCGGCACATATCCCTTAACTTAAAGTTCTTTGTCATTTCACCGTAATTCTTAAATTTCTCATTTCATTTCTTCTCACAGGAGATATATGTTTTTAGTTACCCTATAGTTTTCTTCTGAAATTTTTAATATAATTATCTATTTTTATTCTTAAACTTCTCATCAGTGTTTAAAAGTAAACTTTAATATCCAAAGATGACATTTCACAAAGTGTAAAAATCAGTTCATTCTTCATGTCTTTCCATGAGATCTACAATGATACAAGGTGAAATTTTGGATGACTATCTCATAGTTTGTTGTGAGATTCAACAAATTAAATAAATATAATTGTTTTCCAACTACATCTTACATATAAAGAACAAAAATTTGACTTGGTTTCTTGGGTTAATTTTTCATGTCTTACCTATTGTTTAATAATATGTTAAAACATTGCTGTTTTAATGCTAATTTATTGAGTTAAACACTCATATCTTTTCTTTTTTATTTTTTAAATTTTATTATTTATTATTTTTACTTCATTAATTACATTGTATTATGTGACACAGTTACATAGGTACTTGGGTTCTCCCCACCCCTCCCCAAACCCTCCCACCATGGTGGATTCCTCCACCTTGTTGCATAACCACAGCTCAAGTTCAGTTGAGATTCCCCCATTGCAAGCGTATACCAAACATAGAGTCCAGCATCTTATTGTCCAGTCAAGTTCAACGGCTTCTTAGGTATACCATCTCTGGTGTGAAGACAGAGCCAGCAGAGAATCATCCCAGTCAATTGAAAGCTCCAACATACCATCAGCAAAAATTAACATATTATGGAATTAATTGACATAGTAATGAGGAACCAATATGGTAAAAGTAAATGCGAGTTCCCAGCCACCTTCTGTGACCACCTCACCTACACTTCAATTTTAGTTTATACACAACACATAACATTCATAACATAACATGTTATACATAACATCATATCATCTTAAATTAAGGCAAACATGTGGTATTTAACCTTTTGGGATTGGCTCATTTCCCTTAGCATTATGGTTTCCAGTTTCAGGCAAATGGGAAGGTCTGTTCAATAAATGCTTTTGGGACAACTGGTTAATAGCCTGCAGAAACAAAAAGATAGATCCACATCTCTCACCATACACTAAGATCAGATCTAAATGGATAACAGATCTAGACCTACATCCAGAAACCTTCAAACTTTTGGAAGAAAATGTTGGAAACACACTGCAACACTTAGGGGTAGGCCCTCACTTCCTAAAAAAGACTCCAAATGCAGTAGAAATCAAGACCAAAATAAACAATTGGGACCTCATCAAACAAAGACGCTTCTGTACAGCTAGAGAAACAATCAACAAAGTAAAAAGGCAACCCACAGAATGGGAGAAGATCTTCGCACACGACATAGGTGATAGAGGGCTGATCTCCAGAATATACAAAGAGCTACAAAACAACCAAAATGTCAAAACAAGCAACCCACTCAAGAAATGGGCACGGGAAATGGGCAAACACTTCACAAAGGAACAAACCCAAATGGCAAATAAACATATGAAAAAATGCTCAAGTTCCCTGGCAATAAGGGAAATCCAAATTAAAACATCAATGAGGTACCACCTAACGCCAGTAAGACTGGCCCACATGAATAAAAGCACCAACAACACTTGTTGGCGAAGTTGCGGGGGAAAGGGATCCCTACTCCACTGCTGGTGGGGCTGCAGGCTGGTACAGCCTCTCTGGAAATCAGTATGGAGAATATTCAAACAACTCAAATTCAACATACCGTATGATCCAGCAATAGCACTTCTAGGAATATATCCAGAACAATTGTTTTATGAGAAATCAACATGCACTCCTATGCTCATAGCAACACTCATATCTTTTCATACAACACATGGCGAGTGACAATTTCACTGGGAATATTTTATCTTACATTTATATGCTATTTTTGCATACAAAATTTGTGATTATTTCCATGAAAGTATCAAGCCTTCACCATGTTATATTGATGCTATAATTGAGACTACTAATTGTTATTTAGTATTCATTTTTTAATTTATTTAAAAGGCCAAGTGACATAGAAGAAAGCAGAGACCTTCCATCTCTGATTCTTTTATCAGTTTTGGTCATGAGACAGTTTCATAGGCACTTTCATTCTTCAGATGCCTTCAAGAGCTAGGGCTGAGCTAGGCCAAAGCCAGGAGTTAGGAGCCAGGAATGCCTTCCTGGTGTTCTTCCGTGGGGGTGGAGACTCAGTTCTTGAAGCGTCTGTCACCTGCTGCCTTCCAGGGACAGTAGAATGATGAAGAATCAGAAACAGAGGCAGTGCTTCATCCTAGAACTTCAGCAGAAGAGGCAGCAGCTGAACTGTGGTGTACCTGGGGAACTACAACACTAGCTCCTTGATAGTGTTGAAACTGCTGCTTCCCTTTCTTTGCCTTTCATGGTTTGAGATATTGCTATACTGCCTGCATCTATTATCGTCAACACAACATTTCCTATTTAGTAATCTTACAGAGATTTACAGTCTGAGGATCAATAGACATCATTTTGAGAAATTCTCAACCACTTATTCTGCACATGTTAGCTGCCCTTATTTTTTCCTTATTCTTGAACTTTACATATTTATACACATACATACACATACGGTAAATTACATTTATGCATATGTATGTAATCTAAAATGTAGTAAACAAGATTCACAGAGGCATATATGAAGCCATGTCTACATATTGGGTAAACATATTTAAGTATAAATGCTGTGGTTATTTAAGATTTATGTATGAGCTTCAAATTCAGTTACCCAGAGAGAGAGGGAGAGAAATCATCCATCTGCTGGGTTGTTCCCCAGATGGCCATGAGGCCAGGTCTGGGCCCAGCCAAAGCCAGGAGCCAAGAGCTTCATCTCCACCTGCCTTGTGGGTGGAAGAGCCCAAGCACTTGAGTCATCTTCTAATGCCTTTGCTTGATGATTTTTAAAACAGCTGGACGAAAACTGAAGAATTGCCAAGACACAAGCCGGCATCCCTTACATGCTGCCAGCATCTCAGGCAGCGGCTTTGCCCGCCATTTCACAATGTTGACCCCTAAATTTAAATTTTGAATAATAGCAACACATATATTAACCTGGGGAAAGGAGACATTTTCAGAGAACAGTATTGTATCAGCAATGACATTTAGAATTGTCAACACATGAATGAGTATAATGCTAACTCATAATTTTAATTTCCTCTGTCAAAGGCATCTCCTGATTTCCTGAAAGCAGAGCAGGGCTTCTGCCTTGGTTCTGCTCTTCCACCCTGGCTTAACACTGATTGGGACAATTTGTTCCTGAAAAGCTGGGGTATAATTTATACATGATTCACCAAACCTCCTCATTACACTTCACTGCTGATTAAAACTTACAAAACAATATTCACAAAATTGTTACATATAAATATAAGCTAGGCTTGTTTAAGAACAGTGGATCTAATGTGCAAGAAAGTGTCAATAATCTGGACATTTTGAAGCTCAAAATCATCCCTGTGAAAAAAGAAAGAGAGTTCGATTACAAATGCATATTACTTTTAATAAACGAAAGCTCATTGAAATGAATGAGACCTTTGTACCATTTTACCCAAAGCAATTTTGTGTAATAAGAAAAATTCCTTTGAGGTAGTCTGTTATGGAATTTCACTTCAGCTCAGCAAATTGTTTTTCTATTTCTTTTGAAATGAGAATTTAAGGAAAGTGAATACAAATGAAGGTATAATGAGTAAAAGAAATATGAAACTGTTTTTAATGATGAGTCATTTATACAGTATCAGGATAAATGTGCACATAAAACCATCTGCAACAACACAATATCAGACTGTGTGATGCATTTATTTTGATCGATGCCAATTTTATTAATTAAAAGTTATATGGTTGAAGTTCACAATCTGTCCAAGTTTCGTCTGCTGTCGTTACTGTTCCCTGACCCTAAAGTTATCTTCAATGATCTACAGACTCTCTGATATTTCTCAGGGACATCACTGACCCTGTACCTCTGTGTGTAGATGCAGTCTCTTCACCCTGATTGATATGCTCATTTCCCTGATTATATAAGTAATTAAATTTCTGCTCTCCATTCAAGGCATAGATTTTATCTTTGAAAAGTCAGCCTTAGCTGGAGCTCATTGTTTTCTCTTCCATAACATTGCATTTTTTTAAGTATACATGACTTATATTGAATATCCATTCAAAATAGACAGATAAGCTTCATTTAAACGTTTCCTCTGGATTCTAACTAGTGATGTAACCACCCAGGTGTTTACAGCTTTCTTTTTCACAGTAAGACCAAGAACAGAATGTGAAGGCATAAAAGGTCACCTATGAATAGCAATGCTGTGTGTGATGATGTAATGTTCTCCTCTGCCTTGCCGGTACAACAGAGCTGATTCTGACTCAATTAGAGCACAATTTATTTTCCATCATATATATATTTAGGCTACATCATCTAATTTGCCAGTGTCCTCAGGGGTTTTGTGTATTTTTGTGTGCACATCTGTGTCTGCATGTTACGTGTGATGGTTCTTCTTAGTTTTGGTAGTTCCAAGTGTCATTTATGAGACAATCAAGAAAGACACGTAGATTTATCCTCCTGCTCTTTTTAGTAGATATTTCAAGAAGATGAGTCATAACATATTTGCAAAATCCACCTTGGATTATGCCATGTGACTTGGTCCTAAAAAACGCGGAGGTGGGTCTATTGATAACACATGCAGAGGTTTATTGTATCAGAGGGCTGCACATGCAGAAGTGATGTGATACATTCTGTTCTTACGGGCAGGAGACATCGTGATCTGGATGACAAGGAAACACGTGATTTAAACCCTTCTTTCCAAAAACTTGACAGAGCAACCTGATTCTTGGGTTTGGAAGTAGGTGAAAATTCATTCTTAGAATAAATTAAGAATAATTAAAATGTGAAACTATGTATATTGTACTCCAGTGAGTATTTCAGTGAGTTGGCATTAAACATTGGACAAATGAGAGGGAGGAGGAGGGCAGGTAACAGAGGTAGAAAGTTGTCTCAGTACTCCTAAATTATTTGGACACTATTTTTGATATCTCTTGCTCTGGGATTTAGTCTGAAGTACAAGTATAAAACATAATCTGACATTGTGTAGTTTCTTGAAAGATGCAGCATTCTTTAATAGCAAGGTGAGAGTCAAAGGAAAAAATGAAGCATACAAGTAATTTCACTTTTTTGTATGTATGATTGCATAACATTAGTTTACCTCTGGGGTTTAGTCTAATTGTCACAAAACCCATTAAGAATCTATATTGCCTTCAATACAACTTTTTAAAGTTTTAAATTATTTAGCTTGTATTTTCAATCTTTATTTAGCATAGCACTTAAATAATAGATTCTAAAAATGTGTTTTTTATTTTCTTTGTACATGCCAGTTTGTATTGTTAAACTGGATTCAGATGCTTAAATTAATAAAGACGGATTTCAGTCATTTCCCAAAATAAAACATTTTAAATGGTAACTATCAATTTATTAAATGCACTCTAAATGGTAATTTTTAAAAAGATTTATTTATTTATTCTTTTTTTTTCCTTTTTTTATTTACTTTCTTTTTTTTTCCTTTAATATTCATTTATTCATTAATTACATTGCATTACATGACACAATTTCATAGGTACTGGGATTCCCCCCCCTTCACCCCAAACCCTTCCCCCATCATGAATTCCTTCACCTTGATGCATAACCACAGCTCAAGTTCCGTTGAGATTCCCTAATTAAAAGTTTACACCATACAGAGTCCAGCATCCCACTTGTCCAGTTCAAGTTCAACGGCCTCTTAGGGAGGCCCTCTCAGGTTTGAAGGCAGAGCCAGCAGAGCGTCACCTCGATCAATTAGAAGCTCCAACATATCATCAGCAACAGTCCAGGTATGATGAGGCTGGTGCAGAGTCCACTGATTGACATAGTCCGTCTTAGGGTTTCCCCTTGTCCAGTTTTCCGCTGCAAGCATAAAGCTGAGGTGGTTGATTCATCTACTCCATTTTCCATCTTTTTTTGATTAATGCTTTGATTCCTCCATTTTGTTCAGGGGAATCCCCCTAAAAAAAAACTTTGAGGCATTCCCAGTCCAGGCTCCTACATGTACTACTAGCAAGCACAGTGCTCGCCACCGTCCATCACTCCGATCAGCTGATGGTTTTAACCCCTGGGTTGGCTCTCTTCTGAGCCCCGACCTCTATTGGAACCAATGAGTATCGCATCTCTCCCCGGCTCTGCCCATCACACTCTCGTCCCTCACCTAAACCAGTGGGAGGAGTGCTGGTCGGGTGTTGCATTCCCTACTGGCACAGGCCATTTCACCTTGGCATTCTGTGTTTTGTACTGTGTTTTTTTTTTTTTTTTTTTTTTTTTTTTTTTTTTTTTATCGCAACCAAACCCGGCCAGGCCCCCACACAGTTTCAGCACTTGGGCTTGCCAGTGGATGACGTGAACCGACTCAGCCTGGCAGAACTGGAGACTTTCAGAAAAAAGGAGGGACAGAAAGCTCTTCCATTCACTGTTCATTCTCCAAATGACCGTAAAGGCTGGAGTTGAGCTGATTCAACGCTGGAACCAAGAGCCTCCTCCCGCTGTCCCACATTAGAACAAAGTCCTAAGGCTTTGGGCCGTCCTCCACTGCATCCCCAGGCCACAGCTGGGAACTGGATTGAAGTGGAGCAGTCATAACACGAACTAGTGCCCATGAAACTATAGCACTGCAAGTCGCGAGTTTTCCAGTTGAGCCATTGTACCGGTACCTACATTTATTAAATGTCATTTTGATAGGTTTGATTTCCCAACTATCTGCAATCACAACAGGTAATTGTTACTATTTCCCTTTGAAACCTGATTTATTTTCTATTTTCAGATTGCTAAGCCGATTAAAATTGGTTCATATTTTTCCTTGATGCATTTAAGTAGATACAGCTATTATTGTTCACAGCAAATGCAGTGATAAGCATGTGAATATCTCAACCTGTGTCATGATCAGTGACCATATGAGTAAGTTAGATGGTGAGTACATTCTGTCTTGCCAGCTGAGTGCAGCGTCCATGACCCAGATCAGAAGCGATGGCTGTTTAGCACACAGCTCTAGCTTTCTCATCACCATCATGCTCACTAAGAGACATGGATTGATTTACCATTAGAAACTTGCTTAAGGTTCCTAAAAATGCTCTCACTGTTGCACTGAAAATATTTTAGAATTAAGATTGTTCTTGCTTTATAGTCATACAACTAATGAGGCAAATTTGGTCTTTGAGACACAGTTCTCTTTATTCTCTTTTTATTTATAGATTTAAAAAATGTAATTTCTCCACTTTCTAAATTCTGCCTATGTGATTTCACTCACATATTTTATCCTCCCCAAAATCCTAGCGTTTTAAAGAACACCATTTAGCTTGCATCTGCTCTCTAATCCAAATAAGCTAGAGGTAGTCGTTAACATTTAGTGAATTTTATCTGACACATTTTTTTTTCATTTCCCATGAAGCAAGAAGTCCAACTAGATTAACAAGAAGGACAATGATTTGTTCCTGTTCCTAAGTTCTGTTCAATAATACTTCATGTCTCAATTTAGTACTTTGAAAAAAAACATTGCTTTATTAACAAGAAATATACTTAACGTAAATTCATTTTGACTGATAATGTACTGTGTTGGAAGAGTTAAGGTTTCATCACAAACCAATTCTGAAGTGTTGGGAGCTAGCAGTAGTCCAGGGCCAGAGGGGAATTACACAGAGAGGGGTAGCATCCATGAATTCTCTCGTATATGTACTATAAAATGTGTCCCTACTCCCACTCCAGAAGTTGTAAGCAGAAATTTAATCCCCTCTTTAAAATTATTGTATATAACTATAAGTTTCCTAAACGTGTACTTTTAAAACTGAGACCAATTTCCTAGGAAGCAAAATATTATGTAACATAGTTTTATAACTGCTTTTATGATAATTCATTTGAGTTTCTGGTTTTGATTAAAAAAATCCCAATGGTTAATTTAAAATGATTAAAATTGGGACCACCACATGACTCAATTGGATAATCCTCTAAGGGTACCAGTTCATGTCTTAAATGCCCAACTTCCCATTCAATTCCCTGCTTATGGGCTGGGAAAGTAGCAGAAGAAGGCCCAAAACCTTAGGACATGACTGTCTTGTGGGAGACCTGAAAGAAGCTCCTGGTTCCTTGATTCAGATCAACTCAGCTCCGGCTGTTGCAGCCATTTGGGGAGTGAACCAGCAGATGGAAGATCCTTCTCTGTCCCTCCTTCTCTCTGTAAACCTGCCTTTTCAGTAGAAATAAACAAAACATTAAAAAAAGAATGTTGAAAATTATCTAGAAGTAAGATGAATACACAATGCTAAATGTAGTTTACTTGTATAAATATAAAAATAAGGTGTGCCCTTTCTGTTAACTTCTGTCATATTAGTTCCAGTTCCAGCAGTGCTTACCTCTTTGTTAGTAGCCTGAGCATGCATGCAATCAATTGCTCTGCTTAGCTTTTTCTGTAAGAGCATCTCCAATCTCTGATGAGCAATGAAGTCAGAGAGAGATTATTTCATTGAGAATGGCCATTGTAGTCAATTTTTAAATAGTGCATCCAATAAAGTTCCATGATACAGTGAGGTAAGGTGGTAAGTTACTGTGATTCCCTTGAAATTAGAAATTATATATTGCTAAAATTAAAAAAAATGTTCCAATTGCCTGCAGGGAGATCTATATGAGATCAGTTCCTTCTGAACAATTCTAGAAGAATAAAAAATAAAGCTTAATCTCTTAAAAGCACATCATTTAATGCTACTGCTGATTTTAATGCTGTAAATTCACAAAGTACATTTCAAATAGAAAAGAAAATGAATTTTCATCTCATTGTTGGAAATCTAGCAAATAATTCAGATGTGAAAGTCAATTAACATAGAAACAATCAACAACTACTAAAATGGATTGTAAATGCCTTATCACCAAAAAAGAGCAAAAACAATGAGTTAACATTGTCGCATACTTAAGCTAGATTTTTTGACATCATTTGTATATGATTGTGTGAAAACACAAATATCGTTCTTTCTTACTTTGTGACTTCATTGCATGTTTCCTCAGTTTCTAAAAAAGGCATATTGAATACAATTTTATTCTGAAATGGAAAGATTGTGGTTATTAACATTTGTTTCCACTTGTGGGTGTGTGTTGTAACTGTAACACCAACGTCTACAGGAAAATAGAGTATAAATTTTTTAAATTATTGTAATAATTAATAATTTTATTAGTTATTTTTTTAAAGATTTATTTTTATTTTTATTACAAAGTCAGATATACTGAGAGGAGGAGAGATAGAGAGGAAGTGGAGCTGCCGGGATTAGAACCAGCGGCCATATGGGATCAAGGCGAGGACCTTAGGTTTTATCTCTCCTTAGCTATATAGTTGCCTTCCTTTCCTTTCATCACTTTTGATGTCTATTTATGCATGTACATTTACTTGAAAGACACAGAGGAATGGAAAAGCAGGATGCTAGAGAGAGAGAATCATTATTCATCGACTGATTCACTCACCCAAAGCTGCCAGTAGCTGGTACTGTGCAGTCAGAAGCCAGACCCCAGATTCCATCTGGGTGTGTGGATCTCAGGTTTCCAGTAGCTGAGCCATCCTCTCCTGCCTCTCTGTACATTAACAGGAAGTTGGATTGAAACCAAAGACAGAAGACTACTCCCAAATTCTCTTGTATTGGATCCTGGCGTCCCAAAAAATACACTCCTGCTCCTCAATGTGTTTTCCATTTGTTTTCTTTAAATATATATATTTTTTGAAAGCTCAGACTTCAAGAGTTCTTGGTGTTTTGGACAATAGCAGTGTATTGACTCACCCTCTCATTAACTTGAGAAATAACACATTAATGTCCTGCTGCTGCTGTCTCCTGAAGTACATCTCTCTCCCATAAAAGAACATGTTATCAATGAACTTAGTTGATTCCTAATGCTTCATCTTAAATTTATATATTTTTGAACTAAATGCTTTTAATGTTGGTTGAAACTGTTTAAATTTAATGTGCATTATGCAAACATATTTTAATTCAAATATATTGATGTCTATATTTTTATTGCTTCTCAGTTGTACATTATATGACTCATCACTGTACAATAAATACACATTTCATTTGTTTTCCATTCTTTGGACTTTTTAAAGTCATCTTTAAATTTAAATTATTGTAATGATATCATGGTAATTTCTCCAATACAAAAATACGCAAAATGAGGAAACCAGGCTTTGAAATGCCATGTATGGCTTTAAGTTTGCTAAGTAATGACAAATGTTTTTCAGCACAGGTTAATTAAATGTTTCTTTATGCATTTGACAGAAGTTATTCTTTCCTTCCAGCATTTAGATTCAACTTATTTTTAATTGGTATAAATTATAAAGTTTAATTGCTTGACTGCTAATGATAGAGAGTAGCTTTTTGCTGATGTGGTAGTATCAATTACTTCTTTTTAAATCATATAATTTTCTTTGTATTTTTCACTGAGATTCTATATTAGCAATATTTCTGTACTAATAGTTTATTCACTGAATTGACAAAATGTATATTAACGGTACGGTTTGTCTTTTCACTCTTTTTTAAAAATATATTTTTATTGCAAAATCAGATATACAGAGAGGAAGAGAGACAGAGGGGAAGATCTTCCATCTGATGATTCACTCCCCAAGTGACTGCAACGGCTGGAGCTGCCGAAGCCAAGAACCAGGAACCTCTTCCAGGTCTCCCACATGGGTACACAGTCCCAGGGCTTTGGGCTATCTTTGACTGTTTTCCCATTCCACAAGCAGGGAGCTGGATGGGAAGCAGAGCTGCTGCTAGGACTAGAACCGGTGCCCATATGGGATCCCAGGGCTTTCAAAGCGAGGACTTTAACTGCTAGGCCACCATGCCGGGCCCGGGCTCTGTTTATTTATTCTGTAGGATGTGTTTTAATAAAATTGCAGTTTAAAGAGATTCTCAGAAAGATCTTCAGTCTGCTGGTTCACTCCCCAAGTGGCTGCAACAGCCAGAGGTGAGCTGATCTGAAGCCAGAATCCAGGAATAAGTCTCTGGAGCTCCCACATGAATGCAGAGTCCCAAGGCTCTGGGTCATCCTCTACTACTTTCCCAGATAAATAAATGATATCATTACATCAGAAAATGAGTATTAAAAATGTGATTAGACATCTAAATCTATTTACATCTAAAACTTAATCAGCATTGAAGCCTGAGATCTCTTCACACGTCATTAGCATGTCGAGAAAAGTGGATTCCTTTACATTTTTACCTTCTTGTCTTTCTTCTCAAATCCTATTTTTGTTAATCTCAGGTGGACATTTTTCTTGTCCTGTAGATAGACTAACCTAACAATACTAAAAAGACATTTTCCATTCCCTAGCTAAAGGTGTTTCCCATTCTCTGGTGTCACGTCCTGACATAATGTTGTATCTGTATCTGTCATGCTACACTCTTCCCTAAATGATTAATTGAAAGATTCCTTGGTAATTTCAACTTTCCTGCCATTAGGATATAACCTCATTAAAGAAAAGATTACTGTGTCTGATTCATATCTACATCCTTAGTACCCCAAAATGCCTCCCATACCATTGGCATAGGGCACAGTTGGTTGGCAGTATTCTTGCTCTTATCTCTGAATTCAATTCAGAAGAAAATACATCACATTTATTAAAAATGGCATACAGGGATAAAACATTTCTGTGGAGATGCTGTTTTTAAAATAAAAATATAAGCAGATATCTTTTCTCAGTCTGCTCCACTAAGGTTTTAACGATCAAAAGCTATTGATTTTAATTTTTGTGACTCAAAAAGCATCTCTATATATAAGAACTTATTATTAGTGCAATTAATTCTTAACTATTTGTAACTATGCCTCAGTTTGAATTCTTACATCATTTTTACTTTAAAGGAGTTTAGATCATGCTTTACTTTACTGAAGTATATGTAATAAAACTGAAATAAATATTTTGTTCTGCAAATCAAGTTGACAGTAAACAATTATGAGGTGCAATTTATATAAAAATTATCTCCAAGCCAAAAATGTTGGCAAAAATATTTATTCTGATTTGTTTTGTTACTGCTATGGCTGTCAACACATATGCTTATATTTTAAAGAACTCTTCTTTCTACATGGTATTAAAACATGGATTTTATGCTCAACTAAAAATGTTTGCATTTGTAATTTATTTGAAGTGACTTCATATGTCAAAAATAGTGCTAAGAGTCACTATTTTAACAGTGATAGTACGGAGAAATAGGTCCCTCGTATGTGGTAAAATACGCTGTTCCATTTATCCCTGTCTTATGAGTTTTAAGCAATTCTACCTACAAAAGTTTATTATTGATAGCTAATGATCTTCTTTTAAATTCCAGAGTTTTCCAAAATATGCTATGATGAAGATGATGACGATGATGATCACTGTACCATACTGCTTTTGAAGAACTGTACTGTTACACTAATAGTGGAAAATATGTAAGGATGGGGCGAGGGGATGGAGGGATATTTCCCTTATGTCTATTAAAACATGTCATGAAAAGAATAATAATAAAAGCAAACTTCAATTTGGAAAAAAATGTTTGCTTAGAGGTATTTCTCTAAGCCTTTGGGTAAGCAGGTGTTCTGTCGATGCTGTGGTTTCCATGTGCCATTCCACAGATGCCAGTGAAACCAAGCATTTGGCTACTCATGTGAACAAAATCAGGGATGATGTTTCCTTTCTCTTACGATTTGTTTTTCTCTTCTCTCCCTCTCTCTGACCCCACCATCCCCAATGTGCTTACAAGGATGTTTCACCACATTTTAGAAAAAAAAATTATTAGGTTTCAATATCTTCTTTTAAGAGATAGATTACAGAGAGTTACAGAGAAAAAGGAAGGAAGGCAGGTGCAGAGAAAAAAGAGAGAGAGAAAGAGAGAGAGAGAGAGAGAGAGAGAGAGAGAGAGAGAGAGAGAGAGACGCTTTCTGTCTACTGGTTAATTCCTCAGATGGCCAAAACAGCCAGGTCTGGCAGCGTTGTACCCAAGAGTTAAGAACTTCTTCTGGGTCTCCCACATGGGTGCAGGAACGGAAGCACCAGGGCCATCCTCTACTACTTTCCCCAGGTCATTAGCAGGGGACTGGAGGGTAAGGGGAGTAGCTGGGCCACGAATAAGCACTCACATTGGATTCTGTTGCAGCTGCTTCACAAAGCCAGCTCCAAATATTAGACATTTTCTGAAGAGTAGTGTGACATGCAGGTCAGAAAGTGTTAGTGTTGAACTATGTTACTGCTGAGGAAGAATGGAATCTTGTTTCAATTCTCTTTTTACCTCTTGAATACATCTTTTTAAATATAGAAACATAATGATTTGGGCATCTAAATAAACATTAAGTCAAGTATTTCTCTTTTGGATTTTGTATTCAGAACCTTTTAGGCCATGACCTAGAATCAGTTTCATTAGCAGCGATCACTAATGATTAGTCAGAAAATGAAAAAGTGAAGAATGTGCTATTTTTCTGAATACTCTAAACCTCAAGATTATTTGGTTTTACTTTACCTCACTGTATAACAGTACTCCCCAAACTCATTCAATAACTATTCAATCAAGGTAAAATTTTACAAGAATAATATTAAACTCTGACAACATTAATATCCTAGGATAGACTCAAAAGCATTTTCTAAAGGTGAATTAGAGTTGTTTAAAATAAGCACATCATACACATAAACTGCTGTCCTAAGACAGCCAAATAAAATAAAACATTGGCTAAGCTAAAGATATGAAGGATATTTTGTTTAGTATACTGTGATTTAAAATATATTGATTTTTTTTTCTGAAGCAAATGTTTAGCCTACTGTTTTACCGCATTCACATCCCACTGCGGAGTTGCTGGAACCATGCTGGCTTCTGAATGAGCTTTCTGCTAATGCAGACCTGAAAGGCGTTAGTGATGTGTAGATGCTGGATCCTGCCGCCACCTGGGAGGTTTGGGTTCCATTCTAGTGCCTCACCTCGATGCTGCCACAGGTCCAGCATCTGAGGAGTTAACTAGAGTATGGGAGATTTCTAACTCTCTCCCTCTCTTTCCCACCTCTCCATCTCTTGTATGTTTATAAACACATGTTCAAATAAATTTTAGAAAAATTTTTTGTTACATTTCCATGACATCTTTTAAGACATGGATTCTATATAATGAGATTATCTACTTGGTCAATGGATAAAATTATGAATAATATACAGCAGTTTACAGATATGCTATGGTACCAGAGCACGAAAGGCTTGGTTTGATTGTTTCATTGATCTTGTCAGAGCAGCAAAATTCCATAATGTCATTTTTATAAGAATTATTTTATTTTGGGCCTTGCAGCTTGGCCTAGCGGCTAAAGTCCTCACCTTGAACGCCCCGGGATCCCATATGGGCGCCGGTTCTAATCCCGGCAGCTCCACTTCCCATCCAACTCCCTGCTTGTGGCCTGGGAAAGCAGTCAAGGACGGCCTAATGCATTGAGACCCTGCACCCCTGTGGGAGACCTGGAAGAGGTTCCTGGTTCCCAGCTTCGTATCTGCGCGCACGGGTCCATTGCGGCTCACTTGGGGAGTGAATCATCGGACGGAAGATCTTCCTCTCTGTCTCTCCTCCTCTCGGTATATCTGACTTTGTAATAAAAATAATTCTTTTTTAAAAAGTCAAGAATTATTTTATTTTTATCACAAAGTCAGATATATAGAGAGGAGGAAAGACAGAGAGAAATATCTTCCATGACCGCAACGGTCAGTGTTGTGCTGATCCGAAGCCATGAACTTACTCCAGGTCTCCCACATGGGTGCAGGGTCCCAAGGCTTTGAGCCATCCACAAGCCCAGGCCACAAGCAGGGAGCTGGATGGGAAGTACAGCAGCCGGGATTAGAACCTGCACCCATATCGGATCCTGGGGCTTTCACTGTGAGGACTTTAGTCACTAGGCCACCATGCCAGGCAAAATATTTGGCAAAAGTTAAGATACCTGCAATGTACTCATATCAGAGGTTGTGGGTTCCACACCCAAGTCTGCTTCCTTTTCTGACTTTTTCATGATGTTCACCCAATGAAAGAGCAGAAAATGGCGTGAATAGTTATGCCCTTCCACCTTTGTTGGAGACTTGGATTGAGTTTGGTTTCAGCCTGTCCCAAACCCAGTTTTGTGGAAATTTGGATATGGAGATGTGGATAGATGGCTATTCCAGAAGGTGAAAAACAACTGTCTCTCCTTCTCATTTTCTCTCCCTTTTAAACATATGAAATTATAAAATGATTTAGATGAAAAAAATTTCCTTAACTCATGTGTAAACATAAGAAGAAGGAAAATGAACCATGGCAATAATAATTTTAGAAAAGGCACTTTGTGCTACAACATACCTATGGTCGAATTCCAGAAAAAAAAAGTTACTGAAAAAGAATTGTGGAATGAGAATTTTACAAAGTCCAAAACAGACACCAGATTCAAGAAGTACAAAACATAAAGACCAAAGTAAATAAGTAAAATCAAAACAAGCAAAAATTTTCCCACATTTATTTAATATTGAAGCTATCTAAGATCACAGCCAAGATAAGAAAGTGAAAATACAAATGGATTTCAAAAAGTTTTAGGAAAATGTAATAGTATCATGACCCAACCAAAGAGCAGAAACTTGTAGTCATTTTTTTTTTTCATGTCTAACTTTAATTGTTTTTTTTTCCACATGCTTCTCTCTGCTAATATGGCTAAAAGTTTATTTTGTTCATCTTTAAAAAAATTGCTCTATCTTGTTGCAGTTTGTAGTTTTTCTAGTTTCAATTCTATTTCTTTTTGGCTGTGAATTTTATCATTTCTCACTTCCTGTTGGTTTTTCTTTGTTAATAAGTTCGTGAGATGAATCCTTAGATCACTTCCATGATTATTTATTTCTAAGAAGCTGGTGTTATAAATGTCCCTTTCAATACTGTTTGTGCTACATCTCAGGGGGTTTGATATTTTTATTTTTATTGTCATTTCTTTAAAAAGAAAGAGGATTCTTTTCTTCCCTTATTAATTGCTTCAGTGACACATTGGACATATAGCATTTCCTTCAAGCTTTTTATTTTCTTTTTCATTTTTTAGCAACACATAGGTCATTCTCTAGCTTGTTATTTAACTACCCTTTGTTCAGATTTTCTCTTTTGTCTTGTTGTAGATTTTGTTTTATGGCTTTTTATTTAAAGGGATGTATAGTAATGGAAGACACGATTCAGTATGCAGCGCTACTTCCAAATCAAACATGAACTCCCAATGAAACTGTTAAATATATCTTGACAACAGGAGGCTGGACTCTCTGCAATTGTCCATATCTACAATGTCAGGAATCTCTTAAATAGTGGAATGATGGACTTATGACTGTTCATGAAATACTGTGTATTGAAATAATGGAGAAGAAATTGGTGGTGGGGGTAGGGGACAAGGGGTGGCAAGGGAAATTCCTGATCCTATGGAACAGTATCATACAAAATAAATGAATAAATAAATAAAGGTTATTTCTATGCTAAGCAACTTGAAATTTGTTCATATGGAAGGTCTTCAAATTGCTCATGATAAATGCACATTATGAAAAATATATTGGTTTTAGAAATTTTGATTCAAAATAAAATGATCTTGTAATTCTATTTGTCCATAAAGTTTGAATTATCATTTATGCTTTGTTTAAAACTGCAGCTGAAGATTTTATCAGCTGAGTGAAACAGAACTGATGTGCTGGATGTTTATAGCAGCGGAAATTCAAATACATGGCAGCAAGAGCACAATCCAAACGAAGAGAATAATGAAAACATAAGTGCATGATTTTATACTACACAAAAATAGATCAATAATGTGAAAACACAGCTATAGGTCACTTTAAATAAATATTCAATAGCCAATTTGTAAATTTTGTCTTTTGATGAGGTAGTGACAGATAAAGAAAGAAGAAAAATAAATAAATACATAAACCTGATCTTGCTGACACATTCCCCGAATGCCTGGAACGGTAGAGCTGCACCAGACCAGAATGGAACTGGAAATTAACAAGTCAGGACTTGAACCAGTGATGCCAGTGTCAAAGACTGCTGTTTAACATGCTGCACCATGATGGCAGACTCTGTGAAGCTTTGTTTAAGTGCTGTGTGTCAACTGGCCAAAGTGACCTAGAATCTGTATTTTAGCCATCTATTACAGTGATTACTGCATGAGTTAAGAAGCTTCCAGAGACTCTTGCATCTCGGGTGAGTTGCTGGGTTTGAGTCCTGTCTCCACCTTCCACTTCGTCTTCTTACCTATGAGGAACATGGAGACGGCATGTGATGGTTCAGCTGTTTGGGTTCTTGCCCCACATAGAAGAATTGACTTGAGCTCCACGTTCCTAGCATTTACTAGAGGCAGTGCTGGTTTTTAGGGGCATTTGGGGAGTGACCACGTGGATTGAAATCTCTCTCCGTGAGTCTCTCTCTGCCTTTCAAATAAATGAAAACAAATAATGTGAAATACACTGAATTGGCACTTAGAAATGAGAAAGGGAAAATTATGACAAAACAATAAAAATAATCATTAGTTTTACTTTTAAAAAAATGTTAAAAAGAAAGAAAAAAGAAGAAATTTTATGAGGGGGGCCTTCAATGAATTCCTAATGTATCTTCCACTATGGCGAATACCCACCCACTGTGCACGTTTTGGGTGAGTGAATCAGACAATGCAGCTTTGTCTTTCTGTTTGTAACTGTCTCTGTGTCTCACAGAATGTTTAAATTACTATTTTGAAAAACATTGTCATAAAAATTAAGTGCCGTTCTAATCAATATTCCAGAAAAAAAGTGACTGTTTCAAGATGATACTAAACCTACATCAAAAGGTACAGACAATAATGTACTATAAACAAAACCAAAATTCTAGACATGATCTTACTGGATTTCAAGTTCTAGTGCAGGGCTATAGTAGGAATGATATTACCATTTCGCAGAGGAATATACGTGCCCACTGAAGGAAAGAATATAGAATAAATAAACAGACTAACAACAGCACAATCAACCTACTTTGGAAAAAAAAATTCAAAAGAAAATTTGGTGCTGAATGAAACAAAACAAAAATCTCAACAAATACAGTAATCTTACACAAAGATAATTTTAAGTGGATCCTAGGACTAAATGTAAAGCTATACAACATTTCTATGATAACATAAGAGGAAATCTTCATGTTCTTGAGTTGAGCAAAGATATTTTTGATATGAAGTATCCTTGAAAAATCAATAAATTGCATCTTGAAGCATACAAAGTCATCATCTCTAATGTTGTTAGCACAATAAAAAGACAAACCAAAACCCTTATTAAATATGAACAGCCTATGTTTAATGATGAAATTTTTCAAGTCTGTATAAAAAATATAAAAAATATTTATTGTATTACAAAAGAGTCCACTTGTACAATAATGCAAAAGATCTGAATAAAGTCTTCAAAAAATCTATATGAATTTAAAAAAACCATGAAAGGGTGGTCAGATCATGTAATGCAGATCACAACAATTACGAACTACCCAGGGACATGGGCTTCAGTGGGGAAGCCTAACACAACACACACCAACCTGGCCATCAGCTTCTGAAGCTTGATAAACTGGAATTCTTAGATAGTATCCTAAAATTGCCACTGTGATACAGTCAGGTAGGTTTTTTTTAAAAAAATGAAGCATACGTTTGCCATAAAACATAGCAATTCTCCTCCCAGATAAGTACTCTGGTAAATCTGGAACTTGTGTTCTCCATTAAAAATACATAAAATTTGGTTTTGCATGCAAGTGATAAAAAAAAGGGGGGGGGGCTGGGCCTAAGGAAAGCCTAGCTGTTCTTCAGCAGGTGAATGATCAATAACAAAAATTCACTCACATACTAAAGTGTTGCTTAGGTTTGGATATACTTTCAAAGTGTTTTACTGTGAAAAGAACAACACCAAACTGCATTTTAAAATTATGTGGCTTTCTTTAAGGAATACACACAAGGGACAAAAAAACACATCAGTGACTGTCAGGAATGGGGAGTGAACAGAAGATCAAACTGCAAAGAAGAAAGACAAGGGCCATTTTGGAATAATGACTGATGCTTTATAGTACTATCATGGGAGATACACGGATAATGCACTTCACACACAGCACTGTACAAGGCAAAGAGCAATTTTTGTAGTGCTCAAATTGTGCAAAAATCAACCAGATGGACAGAACGAAAGGGGAGAGCCAATATGAAATGCTGACTGTGACTACCACTACTGTCTGCATTAATATATGAACTGCAAGAAAACAATAGATAACAAAATAACTGCCATAAGTAACTAATATAATGATATGTTAATCAGATACTATAAATGGAAAAACAAATATAATTGTATCAAACTAATACAGCTTGCTAATTACAGTTAGCAATTATGAACCACAGTTCATGCTTATTTTGTGTATAACTAAATATATACACAGTGTCAGCTAGCTTTTTTTTCTGTAAGCATGAGATGTTTCAGATAAGAAAGCACATACCAAACCTGCCCTACTTCAAGATGTTCTCTTGACAGAGAAGAGGAATAGTACCCAACAAAACCAAAGGCAAATGTTTACTGGGAAGAACATCCCAGTAAAGCGACAACAGAAGACTAAACCAATGAACAACCCATTCCTAAAATGACAGGAGTACCATATATATTAATTCTGAATGTAAATGGCTTAAGCTCAATCAAACGTCATAGATTAGCAGGCTGGATTAAAAACAAAACCCATCTATTTTTTTTGTCTGGAAGAGACATATCTCACCAACAATAATCAGAGGAAATCTATTGCATTTTTTTGATGTTTTCTTTTAGTTTCATCTCTTCAAAACACTTTCTTCTCATTAAATTCTTCAGTGACTTATAGATCATAGAGTAGCATCATTTTCTTCAAGAAGGTTCTTGATTTTCATTTCTTCATCTACACGTTAGTCATTTAGTAGCATGTGATTTAACTTCACGGTGTTGTTAATTTCTTCTTTCTTCCTGATGTTGATTTTGTTTTGTGGCTTTTTATTTAAGGGGATGTATAGTAGCTATGAAATGGAGACTGCCATATCTAGTAACATGTCATTTAACTTCATGGCATTGTAAATTTCTATTTTTCTTTCTTTTGTTGATTTTATATTATGACTTTTCATTTGAGGGGATGTACAGTAGCTGTGAAATGGAGACTAACATATCTAGATATGAGGATACAATGTAGTATGCATCTCTACTTCCAGACAAATGAAACTGTTCACTATATTTTGACAATAAGATTCTGGACTCTGCCATTGTCCATGACCACAATGACTGACATATAACTGTGTAAGAAGAACTACACTTTAGTAATGATATAGAGGAACTAGGTGGGGGGGTGATTGGGGAGGGGATAAGGGAAATGCCTGGGCCTATGGAACTGTATCATAAAATGATAATAATAATAATAAATGTAAAATGTGAAAAAAGAAAGCACATATGATGTATGTGGTGTTGAACTGAGCATGGAGTTTTCAGTAATAACAGCTTTTTCTTAATATACCCTAAGAAGAATTGATATACTAAGAAACACAGAACCGTGTATATAATTGGCTGAAAACACCTACGTTTTTCTAATCCTGTATTCTGTGCAACTCTGGAAGCAGATTCCTCATGCACAACTAAATCACCTCGAATCCAGATTTTGTCTTCTAAATATAATTCTTCACGTAAAGCAGGAGGAGCTTTTTGGATAAATTTCAGGCTTTAAGAATGAGGCAGGGGAAATTCTAGGAATTGTTGAGACAATCAAGCATGCTAGAGGTTTGGGTCAGAATAAATAATAAGGGCCCGGCATGGTGGCCTAGCTCTAAATGCTTGAATGGGCTGGGATCCCATACAGGCACCAGTTCTAATCCCAGAAACCCCGCTTCCCATCCAGCTCCCTGCCTCTGGCCTGAGAAAGCAGTCGAGGATTACCCAAGGCCTTGGGACTCTGCACCTATGTGGGAGACCTGGAGGAAGTTCCTGGTTCCTGGCTTCAGATCAGTGTGGTACCGGCTGTTGCTGAGTGAATCATTGGATGGAAGATATTTCACTTTGTCTCACTTCCTCTCTATATATGTATATCACTTTGCAATAAAAATAAATAAAAAATCTTTTGAAAAAGAATAAATAATAAAAGTAATAACAGGGAGTCCAGGTAATTCACAGCAGTGGCACAGCACAGGTGTCTGGGTCCCCCAGCCACATGGCTAGGCGGGGGATACCTGTGCCAGCCCAGGCTTCCTGCTCGGGAGTCTTAGCTTCTCATGCAACACTACTAGGCAGGGGGAGGGTCCTGGGCATGTGGGCAGCAACAGCACTAACTGGTGCCAGGCTCTACTCACTGCCTGCCCGATGGTTAGCTCTGAGGTCTTGGGGATGGAATTACTGCCTAGGGATATGCGATGATAAGGCCACAGCATGTGTAGGTGAAGAAAGAATCCTGAGGGACACCCAACGACAAGACCACTGTGCCTGCAGCTAAGAAAGAGGACAGAGACCTGGTGGTTTGGAGGGGAAAGGCCTGAAGATATTTTTGGATTACATGGATGCACCAGACACACAAGTCCCAGTTTGTGTTTGTTAGCATGGAACATGGCTGACCACAACATGCCAGTGCATATGCAAGCTATCACTGGGGGCCCATCTGGCAGGTAGATCCCAGTACCTGACAGTGAGTGTCAGATCAGAGAATGGGTCACATTAGACTGGGTCATGACACCAATAAGCACATAAGAGAAACAGGTTCAGGGATGGATTCTGTGGGGGATATGTGGGCCTAATCCTATGGAACTACAAGTCCCTGATGGTTAGCCTGAGAGTTGGGATGGTGATGGGCCGAACTAGGCCTGACTATGGAACTCACCAATGCTCACCGCTTTTGGGGTTGGGAACAAGCGGGACAAGCCCAGGCGGCAGCACCCACATGAACACTCTAAAATAGGGTGTGGGGTGGGCCAGGTTGCACTAGCTCATACACAGACTGGGATGGATGCAGTAAGCCATGTTGGACCAAGTACCCTCTGGCATGCATGAGAGCTGGGTCTGGGATTGGCCTGAATGGAGGAACTTGGGAAATTCCCCTAGTGGGACATAGCTACCTCTGAGCATGTGGTCCAGAACTGGGTGTTGAGCAGGCTTAGCAGGGTACTCCATCTGTCAGTAAGTATGTGCGTTGATTTTGGAACAGGGCAGACCAGGTAGGTTCGAGCAAACCGTAGCCCACTTGCAAGTGCAAAAAACAGGATGGAGTTCAGGTCGGGCCAGGCTAGGCTACCACACCTACTGGTTTGCATGAATCAGGGATGAGAGCAGACTGAGTATGGCTAGGTTGCAGCACCTGCCAGCAAGAGTTGGGACTGGGTACTGGTTGAACCAGGCTAGGCTGCAGCATCTGAAGCCAAAGACCAAGACAGGGGAGGAGCTACGCCAAGCTAGGTTAGGGCAACCACTGGCACACGTGAGATCAGTGTCTTGGAGGAGGCCTGATTGGGGACTTAAAGAGACATCCTTACTGAGTTGTGAGTCCTACTGGTGAGTGTGGGGGCCAGAATGGGGGATGCGGTCTGGTCTGTATACGGATGCAGTCTCTCTCAGCACAGGTATGGATTGAGTCTGGAACATATAAGGCTGGCCTAGATTCCAGCACCCCGTGGAGACTGTGAGAATCAGTATGGGTGTAGGATGGGCTGGGCTAGGTCTTTGTCCCTGTTGAGCTATGTGTGAGTTATGTCTGGGTATGGACCAGGCTAGGCTGGATTGTAGCACCCAAAAATAGAAACTGAAATGGGTGAGGACCGGTTAGGAAAGGCCACTGTTCCTGCTAGGACAGGAGGTGATTTAAGTAAGGCTGGACCACGGACCCACCAATGTGCACGAGATCTGTATTGGGAGGGGTTCTGATGATGGAGCTTGGCAAATCCTCAAGTCCCTGCAGGTAAGCATAAGAACCAAGAAAGGGAGTATTTCAGACCAGGTCAGGCTATGGTTCCCATTAGCTTACTTTTGGCTCCGGTCTGGGGCTCACCAGACTGAACCAGTTCATATCATCCACTGGCAAATCTGAGAGTCGGAGTGGTGTATGGGTCATGATGGGTCAGACCTCAATATTAGCCAGTTTAAACTAGGGCTGGGATTGAGAGCTGGCTAGGCTGGTTTAGGCTGTAGTCCCTACCAGTGTGAGCCAGAACTGGGGGCAGGCTAGACCAGGCCAGGCTACAGCACCCACTGGCAAATGCTGAGGTGTAGGTAGGCCGCACATATCGGGCTGGGCCATAGCACCTAACCAGCACACATGAGGCCCCAGAGAGAGTAGGCAAACCCAGTAGGTGGGATGCAGGGAGATCCCTTGCTGCATCACTATTCCCACTAATGAGTGGGAGAGCTGGGATTGGATACAGACCAAGTTAAGCAGGGGTACAACACAAGTTGTCCTGCATGTAAGCTGGATCAGGGACAAATCAGGCTGGGTGGACTGTACCTACTGGTACATGCATAAGCTAGAAGTGAAGGTTGGTTGGGCTTTGCCAAAGCATCAGCTAGCAGATATTGGCATGGCCGGGGGTGATGAGGAGGGGGGTGTGGAGAACTCTGTCGAGATAAATTGCAGTACCACCTGGAGAGTACAATATCTGGGAGTGGGAGTGGATCCAGTTGGGAAACAGTGGGAACCTCCCTCATGGGTTGCCACTCTGACTGCTGAGAATGAGAACCAGGACTGGGACAGACATGGCTAGACAGAGTGGCATACAGCAGCACATGTGTAGGCTGGATAGTGGGGCTGGTTGGATTGAACTAGGCTTTAATGCCCATTGACATGTATGGAGCTGAATGGGATATGGGACAGACCAGTTTGCTGTCACACTGGTAAGCATGGGAACAAGGGCACGAGATGGGGCTTGGAAGGGGTTTTTGTGGGTTGTTCCGACTAGGCTACAGCTTCCACACTGGTATGTGTTGGGAGCAAGTGGGCAGGATCTGTCTGGGTTTCAACATCCATTAGTTTCTGTACAAGGCAGGGCTAGAGAAAACTCTGACCCACCACCAATTGCTGATTTGGGTGACAGACTATGCTGGACCTTGTATTGGCAGGCACACATGAGAATCAGGTCTGGGATGACCTCAAATGAAGTGTCTTTGTGAATCCCCCAAAATGAACTACTGGATTCAGAACTCCAACCATGGAGGAAATTGCAGGCTCCATGGTCTGATTGTGGAGTACATGTGTCAGAGCTGGGCCTCCTCAGTGGCTTCGACAGAGCAGTGACCAGCATACCCACACACAAATGGAGGATTTGGCAGTGCATCGAAGCCTGCACAGGACACCTGGTACCATAATGCTGGATGGAGAACAGAGCAATTAATCAACTACTCAAGCCAAGAGTTGGCAATGAATACCTAGGCAAAAAGAGACTCTAACGTGGACAATGTCAGCTGATGGATTCTGGAGAGATCTCATCATGATTGGAGAGGCAAGATTGGTAGCGATACAGAACTGTTGAACTATCAAAACCATTTGAGCAGGACCCTCAGAGTATGCCCCACATCAGGGCCCCTGGGATGGTTGGGAGGCTGGATATGGCTTCTCCCCTTAGACATAGGAAGTAAAAAAGAGAATGCCAAAGCAATGACAACATCCAATTTCCTCTAACCCTTAACTCTTCACACCCTAGTCAAATATGTAAAAAGTATCAAAACTAAAATTTATACAATAAAAAAATTAAAAATAATTGCAACGAAATAGAAAGAGAAGAGGAGCCAAGAGAGAAAAGGCTCTCCCTGTTTGGAAAGGGAACAATTTGAGGCAAAATGATCTTCGGTCATATCTCAAAGACTACAATTACACTTGTGTCTACACTGATATAAATAAATAAGTAAGCATGAGGAAAAAGACATAGATGTTTCTTACACAGTGTATGTAGATAGCATAAGGGAGTAGAAAGTCCTTCATGAAAATGTCACAATAATTGTGCTACATGTGTGATGTTCTAAGGAAAACAAAACAAAAACAAATTTTTAAGACATTTTAGAAGAAGTAAAATCCTTGTATTTTACTAATCACACATTTTCTCCTCCAGGTCATTTATGATTCACTGTTGTGTTTTTAACATGTTCACAATTGTTCAACATTTTGTGATTCCAGGGATGAGCTGAATTTCAGAATTTTTGAGCTGTAGGTACTTGCTTTTAATAGTGCATTGAGGTTTTTCAAGAAACAATTCACTAGTTGAGAGGGGAATCTAACAGATGGCACCTTAACCAAGCAATAAATCATTAGATCACTAGTGATAAGACAAAGTGCTACCATGTGCCCTGTGAAGCTAAGCAAGGAATTGGATATGCCATGTCTGCAGTATGCTTCCCACAGGTTTGTACCCCAAATCTAATGTGAGAATGGCTTGGCAAAAACAGCAAACAGAAAGTATATGTTTCTATACAATGTTAAAATACTCAGATCATGAAAAAGAAAAAAGATGGAGAAAACGTTGCAAGTTAGAGGATACTAGAAACACAAAATGTCTTTGTGTAATGTAATTTCTTAGATTAAATCCTGAAACATAAAAATAGAAAACACATTGAAAATTTGAATATTTGCATTTTAGTGAATGAGACTGCAATCTTCATTTCATTAATTTTTTATTGTTTTTCTGTAATAGCATAAGATTTCAATATTAGAGAAAATAATATGGGATTAGGTAAAAGAAATATAAGCCTATTATGTTTATTTTCTTTTATATGCTTAAATTTGTTTCAATTTAAAAAGCTAAGGAAAACAGATTTTGTATTTAGAAGTGTTTCCAGAAATATACCATATGAGAATGCTACAAATAATATTACAAATGCAATGCCTTAAATCCACATATCTAACATAGGCTCAGATATTTAACAATAAAATATATTTTAGAAGTATATGCAAAATGATACTGAGTACACAGTACATTCCATAGAGTTTAATGCATAAAGTTATTTTCAGGTAAAGGAAAATTATAATAAGCAAATTATTGAATATATATGTAATAAGAAAAAATGAAATTCATAAATTGATAACTCTCTCTTTAGCTTTTGAAATACATCTTGCTACATTATCTGAAAAGTACAGACACATTTATTTATTATATTTTGGAGATCAATGCGTAAGGCTTCTTTCTCCACAAACAGTGGTTCATGTGAGTCCTGGAATAACAAGCAAATGAATGCATCGCACTTTCACACATTTAGTTCCCTAGAGTGTGGAGAAGGAAATGTATCTGTCTGGTATAAAAATAGACAGGAGTGAGGCTGTTAGTGGAAGTCTGTGCAGTTTTTGCTTTCTTACCATGTAGAGTATGAGAGGTGAGAAAAATATATTTCTCTGAATTTTGTGTGTCAATTTCTGTAAAACAAATGATTGATTACTTTTGAAATGTTTTTGTCAAGAAACACAGGCAGGTATACATAAATATATATATTCTTAAATTTAGTAACTTGCTTAAATTCTGATGGTCACAGCACTTATGTTTCAATCTACACAACGTAGATTTTTGTGGGAACAGAGGACATTTTTCTTCATTACAGTAAAATTTTAAAATGATATTTGCTTGATAATTGTTCCATTCAATAAAAATATGTTGTGTGGTTCTGTTTTGCAAACTTAAGAAAGATTTTGTTAACACATCTGTTGTATGTCAAGTTGACAAAAAAATAGGTTAAAGGCATGTCTCTTGTATAATTTAATGCTTCATAAATTTCAATGTGGCTGCAAATTACCTTACTTATTTCATCATTTTTAAACATTTAACAGTCTTCAAAGTATATACAACTGTATTACTTAATATACTTCTACAAAAACGTTCTGTGAAATTCAGAAAGCAATAATTTAGAATACAAATTTCCACAATCATTCAAAGAACATTTGTCTTTGAGCATCTGTACCTTTGACTAGTTCTTAAAGATAACACCATCCTCTAACCTCTTATCTTTGTATTTGGTGTAAGTTTGGGACAGAACAGCGACGCTAAGGAGAGATTTTCCAAACAATTTTCAATATACATTCCTTCTTCCTCAGCCTATTCTTGTTCCTTCTTCTCCTACTCTTTAATACTTTGAGTTTCACATTCTGCAAGAAGAGTTCCAGTGTTATCATCATCACTCTCCCCATATGAAAATCTGTTAGAAGCTAATCTGTATCTTGACCGGCAGCAGACGTTTGGTCTAACTGTGGCTTTCTACATATTTAACAGGAAACTGTAAAGTCTGGGTTGAGCAATCCCTGTTTTTTTTTTCTTCTACCAGCATCTCTCTCTCTCTCTCTCTCTCTCTCTCTCTCTCTCTCTCTCTCTCTGTCTCTCTCTCTCTCTCTCACACACACACACACACACACACACACACACACACACACACACAACTCTGTCCTGAAGTCTACTTATGAACCTGAGACATTTGTCTATAGTTTACTTTGTATCAGAAGGTAGATCTTGATTTGAATGCTGCTTTGAGAACTACTTCAAATAGTTTTCTCTTTTTCCACTTCCAACACTTGCAGGTTCAAATATTGATTTGACAGTTGTGGTCATCTTTGAAGCTTGGCAGAGATCCAATTCTGAAGACTCAGAAATCATAGAGATGCCATTCTGCCTCTTGGCTCCCAGCATTTTATTCAGTAAATCTGAGCATCTTGAAATTTGTCATCTCTGACAAAACGATACCAATGAGAGTGGTATGGTAGTTCAGCTTGTGTATAAGAGATATAAAACATATAGGTTTGTAAATAACATCAGATCAGCTTCCAGATTCCTAATAGATATACGATATTTTCATACAGTGTCAAGGAACAAAAACACATAAAACACAGACAGCTATAGACTGTGCTCAGTGAGGGCAATTTTCTTCATTCTGGTGCTCATGTCAATGATTAGTACATAAAAGACACTTAATTGTAGTTGCTCAACTGTCTAATTGCAATATATTCTTTTGTAGAATATGAAAAATCATTTCCCACCTAACAGTTTTCTATATTTTTGTTTTAGAATTAGGAAAGTTGAATAAAGACTTCAAATATTAAGAGGTAATGGGAAGTTGGAAGAAAAAGGCAAACTTTATTATATAAAAATTCTTTAGCAGAGACACTGTTTCTTGATTTGTAATTTTTTGAGATCCTCCTTTTTATTTATTTTTTCTACTTGAAAAGCAGAGTGACAGAAGCAGAGGGAAGTAAAAATCATCTACCTCTTGGTTTATTCCCAAGTTTCCATAAAAACCAGGACAGGAACAGGGAGAAGCCAGGAACCCAGAACTCTATCGCAGTCTCCTATGGACCAAATACTTAAGGCATTACCTGCCATCCCTCAGAACGCATTGGTGGTAAGTCAGATTGAAAACAGAGCTTGTAAGACTTGAACCTGCATTCTGATATGGGACACAGATGTGCTAAGCAGTGAGTTAGGACCTGTGTCATAAACACTTCCTTCAAACTTTTATAAAATACCAATAAGAATAACTAAATTCACCCAGAGAAAGAAGTCGCTAATTGAGTGCAAGGGAATTTGCATACTCTGGTATAACAAGAATATGTAACATACATATATATTTTAAATTTTCTGTGTTTAAGTAAAATGTGGGTTATACAGTTTATTGGTAATTGAATTTTTCATCTCCTATTTCCCATAAAAAGCACAAGAATTGGCATCTATATCATTTAGAACTTAAGTATGAAATGATTTATTTAAAACAATAAGTAAAACATCTGGACTGTAAGAGCAAGAGAAATTTTGATTATTCTCAATCATTGTAATTGTAGAAAACACTGCAAGATAGAACAGTGTGTTATAGCACAGGCAACCAGGAGGAGCGATGGCACGAGCAAAGGATTTGGAAAATGAAAAACACACTTTCTCAGTCCTAGCATTTTTGCTAATGGATTATGTGACCTTGAACAACCCACAGTTGGTCTGGATATTAAATAAAATAAGGTTTATAAGGTCTGCAGTGCTAAACAAACATTAGGCTGTATAGGTCTTAAAAAAACGAGAAAGAATGCTTCTTAAATCTTTTAAGTTTTATGACATTCATGTCACACTATGAAGATTTATTGAAAATCATAATGAGTCCAAAATATATTATGCTAAAATCCTCGTGTTTAGGTTTAACAGGCCCTGAAATTCACCCTAGAAAGAATAAAGCTAGAAAAAGTATAAAGAAAAGTCACTAATGAATGTGAAACTACATGGAGGGCACTTGAAGGAGTGTAGGTTTCCCTTATGTGTGTGGTTTTATTAAGGTATAAATCTTCTGTTATTTTGCCAGCTAGAGGACAGATGGCTGCCTTAAAATGGAATCTGGATGCAGCATCCACAAACTGAATGTCATTATACACAGCAGCAGCTGTGTTTAGCATATTCTTCATTTGAATTCCAGTCCAGGAGAAAGACAAAAAATCATAGCCTGTCTTTTAGTACCAGAAGCGGCATCCAAATATTAAAACACACGAATTTCTCCAAGGATTAAATGATAGTTAAGCAGTAATCTAAGGTCGATGAAATGACTAATCCTGAACCTCTGAAAAGTCCTTTGTTAAATTTTACCTTAAATTAATCATTCAAGGTCAAGAGGACACATAAAAGGGTAAGCAAGTTGAACAGGCTGAAGGAAACACTAGTCCAAAACTCAGGGAGGCGGGAAGGTCAACGTGCTTGGTGTCTGTGAAATTCTCACCTCTTTTTCAACACATTTTCTACAAAGACAAAATGCTCTGTGATAATAAACATGGACTCCCATGACAAAGCAATACATGGCATATGACTTTATCAACAAAAATATGTATCCTCACAGCTTTGGAAGCTATGAATCCTAGATTAAAATGTATCAGATCTCTGGTACAGGTCCTATTCTTGGCTTGAAGACAACAGTCGTCTCCTTGTTTACTCACTTGATGGGAGTGGGAAGTAGGTGGTAGTTTGTGTGATAGACAGAGGAAGACAGTGGGGAAGAGAGAAAGAGAGAGAGAGAGCCAACACCCTGCCTTCTCTATTCATGTGGACATTAATTTTATGAGATCTGGATTCATCTCATTGTCTCCCTGACCTTAATTAACTCCTGATGAAGCAATTTTCAAATGCAGTCATTTTGGGGGATACAGTCTCAATAAATGATTATTGAAAACACAATTCCAACATTTCTAGCTCCTAACTTAATATTAATGTGAATAGTAGTGGAATTTTATGCCTTTGTACTATTTCTTCTGGAATCACTTTAAGGTATGTTGTAGGGTAAGCAATTTTCATTCTGCCTAATTTAATGCTAGTTGCCACTTACTGAACAAGGTAGCCCTAGGCCACTTTGTTTATCTGACTAAGCTTGATTTTGTTTTGTTTTTCCAAAGTGAAACAGTATCAGCAATGTTCACATAGTTACATATTAACCTCTTGCAAGAATCCCGTAAAGGATTATTTTTCTTTAAATAGCAGTGTTTCTGAAGCACTAATTTTCCAAAAATGCTTACCAATATTTTATTCCTTTCACACTTCATAACTATTTCTGCAAAGCACAGTTTAAAAAATGCATGAGATACAGAAGTTTAGGGCAGCAGTGGGAACGACTGTATCCCATATTTTAGAACCTAGGTTCACTTTCAGCTTCCCATGCCTAGCTGCTCCCTCTGTGTTTCTGCTATTGAAACAGTAATGTCTCAGGGAATCAGGCTCACATGTAGGGGACTTAGACTGCTTTTCCAGCTCCTTGCTTTGGTCCCAGCTGCATTCCATAAATTGTCTCCATTTTCAAAGTGAATGATCCCCACCCCATTCTGTTACTCCCTCTCTTCCGTTCTTCCTTTCCACTCTCCTCTTCTCAGTTTCTTTTCTCTATCTAAAATAAGTAAATAACACAAATTTAAAAATAATAGTCTAAGTTTCAGTAATAATTGACAAAAATCTTTATTTGAGGAAATAATTTAAGTATAAGCCAAGTATTACAGAAAAAACATTTTGTATTTGACATGGGTAAAATAAATCATGAATGGTGGGAATTGACAGATACTATAGATGTAAAAGACATGATAATGATAGCAACAACATAGTTATTATTATTATTATTATTATTATTATTTTATTGGAAAATCAGATACACACAGAGGAGGAGAGACAGAGAGGAACATCTTCTGTCCAATGACTCACTCCCCAAGCGACCACAACAGCTGGAGCTGCACAGTTACAAAGCCAGGAGCAAGAAACCTCTTCCTTGTCTCCCACGCAGGTGCAGGGTCCCGTGGATTTGGGCCTTCCTCAACTAATTTTCCAGGCCACAAGCAGGGAGCTGGAAGAGAAGTGGGGCTCCTGGGATTAGAACCAGTGCCAGTATGGGATCCTGGTGCTTCCAAGGCTAGAACTCAAGCCACTAGTCTACCATGCCAGGCCCAACTTGTAGCTTTATAAATTAAACTTGATTAGCAAGTTCAACTCAGGGGTCCAGCATTGTGGCACAGAAATTAAGCCACCATTGTCAAATTTCTGGCTGTTGTGCTTCTGATCCAGCTGCCTGCTAATGTGCCTGAGAAAGTAATAAAATGGTACAAATTGCTGCACCCCTGTATTCCACTTTGCATAGGCGAATGAAGCTCCTGGCTCCTGGATTCAGCCTTGTCCATTCCCAGCTGTTGTAACTTTGGAAGTAAACTGTGGATGGGAGATTTCTCTTTCTCTCACCCCACTCCCCCTGCAACTGTGTGTGTGTGTGTAATTATGTAATTTTGCCTAACAAGCAAATGCATAAATCACTCTGTAAAATAGTTCATCTTCTAAATGGAGAAGATAGTGATTATTAAGAAGAGCCATGCAAGCAGAAATCTGCCAAGGTAGAATTCAGATCCAGATAGGTGGCTCCCGTATTGTTAGGATGGTTCATGGGCAGGGCAAGACTAAATGCTGCCGCACATCGCAATGCTGAATAAATCTGGTTACCAAGGCAGGGACACAGTGCAATTATTGCCATTGTACCTAGAAGTCATTCATTCCTCAAATTCTGATATGCTGCTTAAACATACCCAACAGTCATCCAAGAACAAAATTGAATGAGTCATTGCAGTTAAAAAAATAATAAAACTGTGAAGTAAAGCTAAATTGTTACATCAGCAGAGCAATGAATCTTTTCTTCTTTATGGCTTTTTTCTTGCTTAGTATTGAGCAGATACCATAGTCTCTGTTCTGGGCTCCTTAGGATCTTCTTGAATCTGTTCAAAGCAACATGGGCCTGATATATATTTTCATGACTGAATGAGGCTTACTTTCTTCTGGTTGGTTAATGTAAATTTTCTGACAGATAGCACTCTACATTGTTTATTAAAAATAATTTTATCTAAAATTATAGAGAAATCATATTTTTCCATCAAAATTTATGTATCTCTTCTCATTTTGAGGGTTCCCCAAGTTTCTCAACTGCATGCTTGCAGAGAAGCTCTTGAACTTGTTTCTCACTATAATCCTCCTTGCTTATATATGGATTGGGTGAACTTCTTAGAAGTCAATTTGTCAATTTGTCTAAGGAAATCTAAATGTACACTAAAAAAGAATCTGTTGCCAAAGTCACTAAGCATTTCATCCTAAGACCAATCTGATGGTATTTTAAATTATTGAGTACTAAATTATGACTATTATTCGTAATATTATTAAATAAAACTTGTAAATGTATTAAAGTAATTGGACAAAGTAAGTATGCCAAATCATTCAGGTTGTCCTTCAAAACTCTTTGTGTATATCAGCTGACGTATTTTTCTATTTAATCTGAAAAGTTAGTAGAATAGCGAGAAGTTCCAGATATTATTTTAAGTCCCGGTGTTATTTTAATAACAATGTTGTCTTGGTCTTAGTGAAGATCTGATTATACTAGGAACTCAACAACAGACGTGAAGTTTCAATTCTAGTTGCTAAAACTGAGCAAAACAGTCACCTACCAAACAGATGGATTTTACTGGACTATTTTTTGGTTAAGAGAAATAATGTAACATGAGTAAATAGAAGGACTGAAAAGAAGTTAGGTGTGACTCATGCAGCATTTTGTGGAAAAATATGTGAAAATTCAAAACTATTACCATTAGTCCAGAACCTCCATCTATATCTATATGGTATAAACCATTATGTATCACATGAATATGTAACAATTTTAATAGACATAAAATTGCAGTTGTGTATATAGTATCTCTTTGCAGAAAAAAATGTATTTCATTTTGAACTTGAATATGTTTTAAAAATAATTTTCATACTGGTGTTTTTCTAGCCTTATAACTTGTGACTAGGAAATCTTACATGAAATGCAGAAATGTAGAGATAAAGGGACATAGCAAGAGACACAGAGTTGCTCCCCTGTCCTGGTGAAATTCTCAATTGACTGCAACAGCTGGAGCTGGGCCAGGTCCACATTGAGAGTCAAACCAGGTACTTAATGTGCTTTTTCCAGAGAAGCAGCCAGAATCCAAAGATTTGAGCCACCAACCACTGGTCTCAATGGGTAAAGGAATCGTAACCTCTAGGTCAAGTTCCCAGATCTGCTAACATTAACATATGCATTGGTCTCTACACAATGAGATATGAAAATGACAAAATTAAGCTATAGAATGCAGTGCTTGTCTTTTAAAAGCTTCCATACTTGAAGTGATTATAGTAGAAAATGAAATATGGTCATTCAGTAAATATGGGGGAAAATAGAAAAAACCCACCACATTTGAATTATAATTATCTTGTTAAAATTATATTATCCGCATTTTTCACTTTTTAAAATTAACACAGTACTTAGCCAAAACAATTAAGAGAAATTTTGGAGTCATAAAGCATACTCAATCAAAATGTGTGTTTAACAACTCAAGTTTATATGAAAATATGTTTTTTATTTCGTTGTGGTCATATTCTTGTCACATAAATGTTAGCATAACTCTACACAGAACAAAATTTAATTTCATTAATTTGGAGACAAATTGGTTTAGTTTGTAGTCACTAAGTGGTATTTAAATAGTTCCTTTACGTAGGTGACACCTGCGTTGAATATTCACAGTGTGTTTTCTGTTATGTATTTCTTAACATTTTACTTGCTTTGAAATGTTTTGTTAAGAATACCTATAAAGATTATTTTTTTTTTGCATTGGTACTCAGTGACTGTGTTGTGGAAAGGAGAAAAAAACAGTATAAAATGTAATATACAAAGCTAGTTTTCATTACCAAACATGAGATAAGCTAGACACTTGCAAGCTATTTTCATAAATCCAAATTCAGAGGCCTGTAATATATCAAAATACATACCCCCAAAAAATATCTCAATAGAAAAATCAGATTTCTTGGATAAAGTGCAATAAGTAACGTTTTAATGGTGCAAATATCTAGACGTTTAGGAGGAAGAGGAACCAGATAATCAAATATGCAATCTAACATTACTTTCGCAAATCTTGGAAATAGAAATTTCCTTAGTAAGAAATCAAATAGACAAGCAGTAAAACATGACTCAGTACTCAATGTAAAATAACAACATGCAAATGTGATTTCCTTAATTCAATGGGAATCAACATGTCAAAGGATAATATCGACTTCTCAGCAATGGTTTGACATCGCACAGTTAATACCTGCATAAAGGCATTCATTTTACAGTTAAACCATGGCTTGAACACAGATACTATATTTTTCTAACAAATGGTGTTCTTCTGCAGCAAGAACCACCAAAGGCAAGCTGGTGAGGAATGCCTGCTTAATTACGTACAGGTAACAGCTTTTACAGAAATGGGAGGGCAGGAGGGTGTCTTCTGACAAACATCCCTGCCCCCTTACTGTCCAAATACACTGTAATTGGCTCTACAACATGTCTATTTCCCTCGACTTTCCCGTCCTGTCAGAGGTCACGTACCACATGTAGGCCTGGAAGCTGTGTCTCAGGGAATTGCCATGCAAGCTCCAAGCCACGTCCTCCAGGTAACGGACAGGGGCTCTGGAGCAATTACCCACACAAAGATTTTTGAAAATTCACGCTTAGATAAACCTTAGTTGAAGATCAAAATCTAGAAAGACAAACGCAATATCTAAATGTAGAAATGATTCACTTAACATGTGTTATATGTTTCTAAAACAGCAGCAGTAAATGCCAAGAATGTAAAATTACACCTTAGGAGTGATGGCACAGACAGGTCTGGCTAGCTCGAATTTTTCTAATTATGCCTGAATCAGATTTAAGAATATAGACAAAACACAGACACTTACAGGTCAAGCAAACAAAAACAGACTTATTATCATAAGATCCTTATGTGGCAATTCCTGAGGAATGTGTTTTGGATGAAAGAAATTAAATCCAGGAAGAAGAAAGAACTAAAATGTAACAAGATCAGTAAAATAAAACAAACAAAAAAAAGCGTAAACACCTGGGCAAAACTAAACAAAGTTTGATTAAGTAAAGCAAGAGTCAAAGCTGCCTAAAAATAAGGCAAAATGGAAATTGTAGTTGAAAAGGATTCCTGAATGGAAACTGGAGTTGAAAATGTCTAATGCACTGCTTTGAAAGGTTATTTATTTATGTTTCAATATGTGTGTATATATATACTTAAATGATGAAGAAAGGCAGACACAAAGATGTATCTTTCGTCTGCTTATAAATCTCCCCACTTGCCACAACAACTACAGTTAGGTTAGCTTGAATCCACAAGAAAGAACTGTAAGTGTCCACTCTGTCCTTCACCTCAACACCTAACCTGCTCCCTGCAAATATGAAGGCAGGGATGGATTCAGTTCTGCAGTTCCCAGGTGCTCCAGCAGAAAGGTGCACCAGAAGCAGAGTAGCTGGAGCTCAGCTGCATACTCAAACATGGGATATGAGAACTCCAAATGACAGCCTAACACACTGTGCCACACTGTTTGCTCGCCGAATAATCCATTGTTTTTTCAAGAGATGTTGCTTAATGAAATGATTCAAATACACATTATTATGTCCCAAGCAACAGAGACAGAAAAGCGATCAGCCCTGGGACTGGAATGGAATGAGGCTAAAGAAAGAGTAGGGGAAAACAGAATAAATGTCCGGGAAAAAAGATATTAATAAACTCAAATTTGTCAGTCATGGATGGAAAGTCAAATAAAATTATTTCACCAACTACGTACAAATGTATAGACTATTAAAAATACATCTAGTGCTTTTCTCTCAGGAACCATTAAAATCATGAAGGCAAGAACATGAGATAAACAAGCAAACATGCATTCATACAATTTTTAAATCAAAGCAGTGTTAAATGAATTTAAGTAAACTAGAAGGTGAAACAATTGAATGTAAGGAATATCACTGCAAAAAAATTAATATAACTGCATACATTGAAAAAAATGTCATTTTCTGGGGGAAAAGTCCAGATTGGTCACTACACAATAACAGAGCTAAATATATATTATATAAAAATTGTTAGAGCTCCTTGCATTTTCAAATTTATCATTAATTTGGGGATTCTATAACTCTACTCTCTGTAATAATATTGATCATGTCTTTTCTGAATACAAATGCCTTTAATGCCTTGACTTAAGGCCAAGTATTTATACAGGATCGCAAACTTCATTTGGAAATATCATGCATAAGCTCCAAACATAAAATTTTAAATAAACTTAACATATATTATCCTGTAAGATACATTCCAAATTCATTAGAGACTTAATTTTATACAATGGGCTTTCCTGACATTAGTGGAATGGGGGCAAAAGCAAAATATATTAATAACTACTGACAATATAAAGATATACTCTTAAATCTTAGACAAACTAATTAAGTAACTGGAAAGGAGGGGCAGATGTTTAGATGCCAGTTGAACACCTGCATCATTCAACAGAGTACCTGGATTTTACATGTGACTCCAGTTTCCAGTTAATTGAGACCTAGGAAGTGATAGTGATGGCACTAGTAGCTGGGCTACTTGCACCAGTGTCATAGACCTAAACTTGTTTCCAGTCATTTCACCACCATTGCCGACATTTGAGGAGTGAACCAAAAGTAAGAACCTTATTCCTTTTTCTCTAACCTTAAATTAAAAACAAAAGAGAGAAAAAAATAAAGTGTTTATTTTCATTAATACAAATAGGACTATCATAGTTTAATAGAAATAAATCAAAGATAACCATTATGACAGTAAAATTTAATAAAAAAAATAAGGATAAGGGAAAGCATGAGTACACACTTCATGTGAAAAACTTAAGCAAACATGAAATAAGCAAAAACCATAAAAAGCAGTAATATAGAGCAGAAGCTAATTAAAGGTAATTTATAGGCTTATCAAATTCACTAGAAGAAGATACAATGCAAATATTCTTTAAAAATTACCAAAAAAAGATAAATGTAACAAAGCAAGCATTTCTACATTTTTGAAAAATGTACTGATATTATCATAAATTGAATGCAGTTTCTCAAATGACTTAGAAATTGTGTATTGAAATGAAATTCATACTTGAAACAAATCAAGCTAAGCATACAAGAGAAATTCTTATGTTGGTAAAAACATTTTAAATAAGTTATGTCAAATACCCACGGTATTGTATAAAAACCATTTAACTTTGTACTTTATTTGTGTCTATTCAACATTGTACAAGACTCATTGGCAAAATCATAACATAAGTGTCAGGGCAGAGAGAAAACATTGGTAATCCACACATCCTTATCGCACATGGTATATCATGTTACAGATGAATACAGACCACACAGAGACAATTTATTGAAAATAATACAGGAAATCTTCTACAGTGCTATAGATCAATAAACAAATTGCAATTACATATCTGTAACTTAGCAAAAACATAATACATTAAGACATGCAATTAAAGTACTATACATAAATTATTTGGAAATGGAATGTATAAAATATATGAGAAATGTTTGTGGTGAAAATTCAAGCATCTTTTCCTAAATCGTTTAAAAGATATTGAAAGCATTGAGATATATACAATGTTCATAGATAAGAGATGCAATATGTTAAATGAATAATATCTTGGTAAATGACTAATATCTTTCAAATTAATCCTTCAGTTAAGAAAAATCAGACAATTAACTTTAAAATTTATGTCTAATCTTATGGTTTTTGAAAAGTATGTTTTTTTTATTAATTACACTGCATAATGTGACACAGTTTTATAGGCACTGGGATTCCCCCCACCCCTCCCCAAAAACCTCCCCCCATGGTGGATTTCTCCACCTTGTTGCATTGCCACACTTCAAGTTCAGTTGAGACTCTTTCATTGCAAGCATGTACCAAGCATAGAGTCCAGCATCTTATTGTCCAGATAAGTTCAACGGCTTGTTGGGGAGACCATCTCTGGTTGAAGGTAGAGCTGGCAGAGTATCATCCCAATCAATTAAAAGCCCCGACATAACATCAGCCACAATTTATAACTTTATGGAATTAATTGACATAGTATTGAGTAACCAATATGTTAAAAGAAGAAGAAAAAAAATGCAAGTTCTTAACTACATCCTGTCACTTCTTCAATGACATTTCAATACAACCGGGTTCTATACACCTTATAAAGGTTATAGATTATTATTCAGCTGTCTCGTGTCTATTTTCATTTTAGTATTTAGCATTTTATAGTGTTGAAGCATCATTTTGCTGAACCTGGCTGTTTTTCGGGCAGTCTAGACTGGCTTATAACTCTATCAAGATATATGTCAACAGTTTAGGTGCAGAAGAGTTTTAGGAGGGGTGTGCAGAGAAATCTTCAGTACCCTAGTGAGGAATAACTAATCTTTTTTTTTAAAGATTATGTTTATTACAAAGTCAGATATATAGAGAGGAGAGACAGGGAGGAAGATCTTCCGTCCGATGATTCACTCCCCAAGTGACCGCAATGGCCGGTGCTGCACTAATCCGAAGCCAGGAACCTGGAACCTCTTCCGGGTCTCCCATGCGGGTGCAGGTCCCAAAGCTTTGGGCTGTCCTTGGCTGTTTTCCCAGGTCACAACAGGGAGCTGGATGGGAAGTGGAGCTGTTGGGATTAGAACTGGCACCCATATGGGATTCTGGCGTTTTCAAGGTGAGGACTTTAGCTGCTAGGCCACACTGCTGGACCCAGAATAACTAATCTTTATGTCCCACCTAATAAGGTATAAGTGAATCCACACTGACCGTTTCCTGTCTGATTCTAAGCTTTCCTTGTTGTTCTCTGTCTATCCTAGATTTTTTGTTTATTTGTCTGTTTATTTGTTTTGAGGGGTTCCCGGAGCGATCCTGATGATCATTGCCAGAGAGGGTGGGGACCCAAGTTGGAACCAAGCAAGGACCAGAGGAAGTTCCCTTCCCTAGGCCCGAAGCAGCTTTACTGTTCTTCTGTTTCTGCGTACCGCTCAGGGCTCCTGGCTGTTGTTCCGATGACCTTGGATCCTGCAAGGCAGGATTTGGGCTTCTTCCATCCTATGTGGTAGATCCAGATGGGGGTGGGTGACCTCAGAGTTCTCGGCCTCCGAAGGCACTCCATTTCCCCGTGGTCTCCTTGGCAGTTGGGATGTAGTCCTTGGTGCCCGTACTGATAGTCCTTGGTGAGAATCGGGAATCTTCAGGGTTGGGATACAAGCCTCCTCCTGTCCTCCTGCTCCACTCTGGGGTCTGTGCATATGACCTCCTGTTAAGAGGTTGTTAGGATCGCTCCTGATTCCCCCCATATGCTTTTGTAGTTTTACTATTGTCTAATGCTGATTCAAGTTTGTAAGATTCATTTTGAAGGCAGATTTTTTCAGAGAGAAGGAAAGATGGGTGAAGGTCTTTCATCTGCTATTTCATTCCCCAAATGCCTCAATGGCCAGCACTTAGCTGATCCAAATCTTGGAGCCTAGATCTTCTTCTGTGTCTCCCACATGGTTGCAGGGTCCAAGGGTCTGAACCATTCTCCACTTCTTTCCCAGACCATAAGCAGAGAGCTGGATTGGAAGAGGAGCAGTCTGGACATGAACCAATGCCTATATGTGATGTTAGAGTTAGCCTGCTGTATCAATACACTATTCCCAGGAAAGCAATATTTTAAAGAATAAAGAGTACAAACTAATTGTTTCTAAGTTATAAGAGTATCATAAATTCTTGAAACCAAGACATTGAATATGTGAGACAGAGATATATAAAAATGCTAGTGAAAATACAGTCTAAAAACAGACATATCATATATGGAAACATGACATTAAGACATAAATTGGGAAATAAAAGATTCAGTTAAAAGACTCCAATAACTAGTTCAATGTAATAATACAAAATAAAGTTGAAATTATGATTTACAGAACATATAAGGATAAAGCTAAAAATACACAAGAATCTTTTTATGCCAGAAGTAGAGAAAAATATTTTAGAAAACATGAAATAAATGTGCTCAAATGTTACAATTTAAAATTATTATACAAAAAATTAATAGGTTTGAAGTTGTAATGTAAAATTTAATATTCTATATATATATTAAATATTTGCACAGATCACTTTAGTAATACTCCAAAATCACAAAGACTTTCTAGTTTATAAATTATGTGATAAATAATTAATGGTAATATTCACAAAAATGAAACATGAGTACCGAATAAAAATATGAATTAACATTCCCCTAATGAAAAACTTCCAAAATATAACAATAGGAGCTTTTGTTACTTATGCAATTAAAATGTCTCATTTTATATTAAATTCTTTATTAAACAATTGAAAGACAATTTAGCACACTCATATGGAAAGAATAATTTGGGAAATAACTAATACATTTGCAAATGGTGATGTTTCTCTATTTCAATTATATAGAATCTATGATCTAGCATATTTTCAAATGTTAAAATCACCATTATTTGTATAGTAGGAAATAGGAAAAACTCTAACCTCTCAGGAAAGAAGAAATAGTTTTTAAATTTTATTTTTGATGATTTTTGCATGATTAATTAGGATAGGAAAGGTCAAAGGCTAGAGATAAGTGGGTTTGACTGTTCTTTCTACATTTTCTTTCTTTCTTCTTCCTGTATCTTAGGGAAGGGCAGAGATAAAGGGAGAAGCCATACCCAGCCTCCCACGCACCTGAGTTCCCAGTGATGCAGAATGTCTGAGGTCATCCTAGGGTTCCTGATGTGCTATGTGTTCCCAGGGTCCTATTCAAAGTAGTTTTGATAGTTCAACAATTCTAAATGCCAATCTTCCCACTCCATGGAAGATCAAATTTTGCCAACGTCTATTGGCTGATATGGTCCAACTTAGAGTCTCCATTCGCTCAAATATATGCTGCCAATACTAGGGTAGTTTATCATTTGTTCTGTCCTCCTTTCTCTGTTATCATACCAGATGTCCTCTGCAGGTCACAACAGAGTGCCATATCCTTTAACTGCATTTGGATAAGCCACCTGTTGCTCTATCTAAGCTGCTCAGGAGGCTCAGCCCTGGTATATGCACTCCACAGTCAGGCCACAGAACCTGTGAGTCCCCCCTTGGTTGGAGTTCTAAATAGTTGGAGCAATCCCAAAAGAAACCTTTTCTGAGCCAATCCCAGACCTGACTCTTGGTTCTGGCTCTATCCATCACCCACAGCAACCCTGATTCCCATGCTTGCCAATCTGTACAGCAGACTGGTCCAGACTGTCCCACATTCCATTCAGTTCTCATACACATCAATGAGCACCGAATCTTAACTCAACCCAACCAGCCCCACTGTCCAACCCACACTGATGCTAGCAGGTGCTGCCATCTGTCTAGCCAGGCTTGCCCCTTGCTCTGGTTCTCACACTCACCAGTGAGAGTTATAACCCATTAGAAAGTGCCCACAGTTCCCCTACTAGGCCCACTCCCAGTCCCAGATCCTGACCCTCCAGGTGGTTCTGCAGTCCACCTTGACAGGATTTGGCACTTACCAGTTGATGCTGAGGCAAAAAGCCAACCAATCTGCACTCACTCTGGCTTATGCATTTAGCAATGTGTACAGTCAGTTATCCCAGCCTGCCCTACCTCCCAATCCCAGCTCACATAGAGGCCAACAGAGATTGTAGCTCAGCCCAGCCTAGTCTTCCCCAATAACAGCTCTCGCACTTGCTTGTGGGGGCAGCGGCTCACTGGGGGAGGCCCCACAGCCCCGCTACAGTGCTCATGCCACACCCCCCAAGGGTCTCACATGTGCCAGTGGGTGCTGCGGCCCAGTCTGGCGTATCCGCCCAAACTTTTCATTGGCCAGTGGGTGCTGCTGCCTGACACAGCCTGGCCTACTCCCAGTTCTAGCTCAGGCTAGTGGGTGTTGCAGCCTAGCCCAATCCAACCAGTCCCCAGTCTCATCCATAATGTGAATCGATTCATGTTGCAGCCCAAATTGGCTTGTCTTGCATCTTTTCCTGGTTCTTGGGTCTGCCAGTGAATGCCATGGACTGGTGCAGCCTGACCTACTCCAAGACCAGACTGACTCGTGTGCCAGTTGGTATGTAACCTAGCTTGCCCTGGATGCTCCCAGCCTTGGTTCCTGTGCTTATCTGCAGGGACTGGGTCCTGACAGAGGAGTTTCCCAACATCCTCTGTCAGGTCTCCTCCCAATGGCAGATCTCATGCACATTACTGTGCCCTTGGTCCAGATTGACGTGGTCTACCTCCTGTTGGCCTTGATCAACTGCCCCACACCCATTCTGGTTCTTAGTTTTGGGTGCTAGAGCCCAGCCAAGCTTGGTCTATACAGACACAACTTTCACATGATTATGTGATCTAACCCAGTTCATCCTAAACCCACCCTGACTCTCATGAGCACCAGTGGGTGCTGGAGTCTCACCCAGTCTGAAACACCCTTGACCCAGTCTGAAACACCCTTGACCCAGTCCACACCCATGCCAAAGGACACTGTAGTCATATCCATCCCAGATCTCTGCACCAATTTCAGCTCTTGTGCTCACCAGTGGGGAACTCAGATCAACATGTGCATATCCTTAGCTCCCCACCAGGCCTGTTTCCAACCACAGATCTTGCACATGCCAGTGGTTGCTCTAGCCCAGCTTGGCATAACCCATCCCCTGTCTTGGCCTTTGCTATCAAATGCTACAGCATGGCCTGTCCTGGCCTGCCCCTAGTCCCAACTGTTCTTGGTAGGTGCTGAAACCTAGCCCTGCTAAGTCTGCTTCAATCCCTGACTCCTGCAAACTGGTGGGGGTGATAGCCTATCCTGCAAACTGGTGGGGGTGATAGCCTAGCCCAGCATTACCTGCATTCCAGCCTGGCTCCTTCACTTGCTAGTGGGCTAAAGTTGGACCAGCCATACCTGGTCTTCTCCTTTCCTGAACCAATCTACAAACTTGCCAATGGGTTCAACTATCTTGACAGGCCTGACCAACAAGCAGCCCTGAACTATATGCTCCTCAGAGGGAGATATAGCCCCCCAAGTTCCCCCACCAGGCCCATTCCCAGACCCAGAATTCATGCATGCAAGCAGGTTTTAGGCCCATACCTGGCATAGCATGCCCCCTCGGTCCTGGCCATTTTATGAGCTGGTGGATGTTGAGTTCTGCCTTGCCACATACCCTCATCTCTTTTCCTGACCCCAGGACTCATTTGTGTGGAAGGGTTCCATGGTCATGTCTAGCTCATCCTGTCACCATTCCCAGCTCTTAGGCTAACCAGTAAGAATTGCAGTTCCATAGAATCTAGCCCTCAAATGAGTTCTCTTGGGTGCTGGTTAGTGTCTTAGTGTAGCCGAATATTCCCTATCCCCTATTCCGCCATTCACTGGCAGGTAATGTGATCTAGCCCTGCCAGGAAGGCCCCCAGCCTTAGCTTTTATGTTGTCCAGCACATGGTGGTCAGTAATGTTCCATGCTATCTAGTCCAATTCAAGTCTATCTATCTGGCTGATAATTGTCCTCTGGCCTCTCTCCTCCAAACTGTCTGATCTCAGTCCCCTCTCTTATATGCAAGTACAGTGACCTTGTCCTTGAGAGACCCTCAGAGATCATTCCTCACCTGCAACACACTCCATCAGCAGTCCTCCTTCCTCAACACCCCCTGCCTTTTTCCATAATCAATGCACAACCCAAACACCCAGGTGTGCACCGGTTCCCCAGTCCAACCAATAGGGTCCCAAGCTCCTGGTAAAAGTGTGGGCATTGGACCTTATCCCTTGACACATCCAAGTTCCAGGCCCATTAAACGTTCCCCAGGCCTGGTCCACCATGAGGCCAGCATGCGGCGCTTCCCTTTCCTCTTCCCATCCTACCCAGGATCAAGCACAAGGGAAATCCCCAGACTCTCCTCACCTGCCTGGATGTGAGTCACCAGGTCCCTGGATGTCCCTGCAGATGGTATTCCCTTAGCCCCCTGGACAGCAACATCCCCAGGCCCCCATGACCCAGCCACCCTGGCCACTCTGGTGCGGGAATGGAGACAAAGAAGAAATATTTTTTACATCCAAAATAATTGTATGGAAGAGAAAAATAAACTAAGTAGAGTGGCATGTTTATATAAGTTAATACATAATATATGCCTGTTTATACATGTTAATGCATAAACATCAAAACAAAATATGAGGTGAGCATTAGCTCAGTAGGTAAAATGCCAGCATCCCATGTTGGGATTCTTGATTTAAACTCCGGCTCTGCCACTTCATCAGAACCTTGCCTTTTCACATCTAGAGGAGCCGAAGCAGAAGCTTGGTATCTCCATCATTGCCAATACAAGAGAGATTGGGTTTAGGCCAGATCAGCTCTTTCTCTGTCTCTCTCCACTTCCTCTCTCCCTCTCTGCCTTTAGCAAAAATAAATATAAACATGTTAAACTAAATACATAAATACAGCAAGAAATAAATAATAATGGAAGATTAAGTATGGCATATCTTTTACATAAAGCTTAAATAGTTGAGGCAAACATGTGTTTCAGGAGTTAAGACATCACTTGATATTCCTGCCCATGTTTTGGTCCCAGATTTGCTCTTACTTCCAGCTTCCTGCTAACGTGCACCCTGGGCGGCTGCAGACAAGGGCTTAGGTACTGGGTAGAGTACCCGGCTCCTGGTTTTGGGGGACTCAGGCATGATTGCTGCTGGTGTTCAGCATATGAATATGGAAGTTCTCTGTTTCACACCCCAACTTTTCACATTTTATTAATTAACTCATTTTATAAAAACCATCAGGCTTAATATATAAAATTATTTTATAATCTGGTAAAATTTATTACATCTTATGAAGAAAATTAGTCTCTATAGTAAGGTAAAAATATATGCACATAAATATTAAATAATAAATCCAATGCTGTGATGATCTTGCAAAAGGGGAACTGTGAAACTGGAGTGGCTTACATTGCAGTTTTCATTATCAATTTTAATATTTTATTTTATAATCTAAGACTACATTGCAAAAGGGTTGATTACATTTTCTGCTCCTTGAGGATACTTGAAATGTTTATAATTTAATTAAAGATCTTATTTTATTTTAAACATTTGGTAGTGAAGAGAAAATTGTTTCCATGTTTTTGTAAAAATGAGCATATAATAATATTTTTAAATCATCATTTTAAAGTGCAGCTAATTCTGTCTGCAATATTTCAATGGCGATATAGACAACAAAAATATAGCATGTAGCAAGATTATTTGAATAATGATATTTACTTGGTTTTAAAGTAGAATAGCATCCCCTTCCATGTCCCTCCAAGTGTAACCACTGTAATCAACATCCAGCCTTGGTAAGAACAATTTACTGGGAGTTGAGCTTCTTAGCTAAAAACTGTGTTGTCACTGAAGGCATGTCTCTTTTTAAATATCTGACATCATAAAACTATTTCTTTAGGGACTTCGGCCTCCACAACTCTGAACACATTTCACAAGATAATATTTGATGCCATATCTTAAGCCTAACATCCTTACATGGGTGGCTTTTCTGGCCATGTAATAGCTTCACAGAAATAACAGAAAGAATCAACAGCTGTAGTGTCTTCCCAGATGTACGCAAAGTGCATACCAAAGAGATGTTAGACTTTCCATTTTGACTAAAAATCTTTTTCACTACCATGAACCAGTGAGTTGATCATGTTTGAATTCTAGTTCTGACTCCTTCCTACCACCTTGGAAAACTTGAGCAAAGTCTTAGACTACAGGTCATTTACTTTATTTTCTTCTTTAGAGTTACTTATTTTTATTGCAAAGTCAGATATACAAAGAGGAGGAGAGACAGAGAGGAAGATCTTCCATCCGATGATTCCCTCCCCAAATGACCACAACAGCTGGAGCTGAGCCAATCTGAAGCCAGGAGTTCCTAGCTTCTTCCAGGTCTCCCACATGGGTGTAAGGTCCCAGGGCTTTGGCCCATCTTCAACTGCTTTCCCAGGCCACAAGTAGGGAGCTGAATTGGAAATGGGGCTGCTGGGATTAGATCCTATGTCCATGTGGGACCCTGGCATGTGCAAGGCGAGGACTTTAGCCGTGTTGTGCCGGGTTGTATTTATATATTTTCATTTGTGAAAGTTAGAATAATAGCACCTAATTTATAGGCTTTTTGTAAGTTTAAATGTGTGAAATACTCCATATTACAATTTAAATTAAAATTTATTAAGAAACATTTATAATCATGCAAGCATAACCATGCTTCAACAATTTTGTTGTTCTTTCTAGAGCTCAAATTAGCTTGTCTTCGCTAAGATTTCACAGAAAATGATGAAGGCTCCCAATTAACACACAAAAGCAGTTACAGATGAAGATATTTCCAGTCTTATATAACTTCTATTTCCAACTAGGATAATCGGATACTGATGTAAATAGTATTTTACTATATTATTCCTGGTCTCAGCAGATTTATTTTGAAGATATTAGTTGAAAAAACATTTCTGAGATCTTGGAGGCAAGGTAGCATTCTGCTTATCATATGCTGTGTGCACTTCAGGCTTAATGTACAATACTAGATAAAAAACTAATTAGAAAAGAAAGCACAGATATGTCTTCAAGTAAGTAGATAGCAGCTATTCATTAAGTCCTTTAAAATTGTATCAGATATGCCACCTTTGGCTTTGCCCTGTGTAACAAATATCATCATTAGCCATGGTTTACAAATGATTTTACTAAGGTAGTACTAATTTAAACATGGAAGCCACTGACTTAGTGATCTAGAATCTGAAACCAGCTCCTCGGCTACCCAGTCTGCATTCTGATATTTTACTAGCATCCGGCCACCTGAGCTTATTTTCTGCTGTGAAAAGATCACAACTTTCCATTCCAAGAATATTCTATAATGACAAACGATGGGGAATCAGTACCGCCCTCAGGTCTCCAAGCTGCAGCAATAACTATCAATCACACAGCAGATAAATAGATTTCAGAAGTTTTGTGTACAATATGTTTCTGAATTTGGGCTTAAGCTCAGACTGACATATAGTATTTCACTGCTAATGTGATCTCTTTCTAGCAGAAGGAACATTCCTTTTTTTTTTAATTATATTGCATAGCTTGTTTGCTTCCTAGCAAAACAATTTTTGAATTTCCGTATAATTTCAGCTAAATCTATTTTTAAAGTTGAAGCTTAGGTCAAATGAAAACATGAATATAGATTTATCCAGCATGCATAATTTGTCGTCTGTGCAGCACTGACTCCTCTGTCTTTGCTATCTGGCAATCACATGATGAGCTCTCCTGCTAAGAGTGACCTATTCATCCTTCAAATAAACATCCACAAGAGGAAGAAAAACAATATGTACAGTTCCAAAGAAGAAACAACATATTGTGCATGAGCTAATGTACTTGAGAAAGCTCTGCCAACAATCCTTAGAATTAGGTGTGACTCATGCGACTAGCACTGGAAAACACAGAGAAAATCTAAAATATAAAAAAATATATAAAAACATTAGGACTATATTCCCTTTTAATTTCATTTTGAAATGTAAATGAACTGTCAAATTAGTAAACACAGGTTAATATGATTTGCATGAATATTATGGAGCAGAATTTATTAAAATGTTTATAAATTTCTCTAACATTTGCCGTTGCTTTCTTGGAAAAGACACATTTATTTCATTACTGTTTGTATTCTTCTCAACTCTTTTTGTAGCTGAAGAAAGAGAACATTAACAGAAACAAATGCATGGAGAAGCTGCTTTGCAGACTCTATATTCTGTTCATGGAAACTCACCAGGGTCCCAATAAAAGCTTAATTTCAAAATATGTCATTTTAGTAAAAAATACTGTCATTCTACATTTGTAATACAGCCAATACAAAAATGGCAAAGCTTTCCACATTTGTAATATAGACAGCACAAAATAAAAAGGTTAACCTGCTATTCCAATATATCCATTTCATTTGAATACAGTTAACTAACAAACCTCAAATACAATATTTACAATCATTCTAAGATGGCATGCTTTAAGACCTTTTAGAGGAATAATTGTTCTCTATTGTGAAAACACTTGTGTAATCTGACATATTTCGCCACCTTTGTATGGACTTTCATGGACAGAGTGGAAAACGACATTACTTTCTTGGTGGGAAGGTATACAACAAACTCATTGCGAAGACTAATTTTAAAATAATAGAAATACTGTATCTGTGTGGGTTTCCTTCTGGTGTTTCTAAGACAAACGACAATCCAGGCAAATGGGAAGGTCTGTTCAATAAATGCTGTTGGGACAACTGGTTAATAGCCTGCAGAAACAAAAAAATAGATCCACATCTCTCACCATACACTAAGATCAAATCCAAATGGATAAAAGATCTAAACCTACATCCAGAAACCTTCAAACTTTTGGAAGAAAATGTTGGAAACACACTGCAACACTTAGGGGTAGGCCCTCACTTCCTAAAAAAGACTCCAAATGCAGTAGAAATCGAGACCAAAATAAACAATTGGGACCTCATCAAACAAAGACGCTTCTGTACAGCCAGAGAAACAATCAACAAAGTAAAAAGGCAACCCACAGAATGGGAGAAGATCTTCGCACACGACATAGGTGATAGAGGGCTGATCTCCAGAATATACAAAGAGCTACAAAACAACCAAAATGTCAAAACAAACAAGCCACTCAAAAAATGGGCACGGGAAATGGGCAAACACTTCACAAAGGAACAAACCCAAATGGCAAATAAACATATGAAAAAATGCTCAAGTTCCCTGGCAATAAGGGAAATCCAAATTAAAACATCAATGAGGTACCACCTAACGCCAGTAAGACTGGCCCACATGAATAAAAGCACCAACAACACTTGTTGGCGAGGTTGTGGGGAAAAGGGAACCCTACTCCACTGCTGGTGGGGCTGCAGGCTGGTACAGCCTCTCTGGAAATCAGTATGGAGAATATTCAAACAACTCAAATTCAACATACCGTATGATCCAGCAATAGCACTCCTAGGAATATATCCAGAACACTTGTTTTATGAGAAACCAACATGCACTCCTATGCTCATAGCAGCACAATCAGTAATTGCAAAAACATAGAAGCAACCAAAATGCCCATCAACAGAGGATTGGATAAGAAAGCTATGGTTCATCTACTCCATGAAATACTACTCAGCTATTAAAAAAAACAAAATGCAGTTCTTTGTGGCCAAATGGGCCAAACTGGAAACCATAATGCTAAGGGAAATGAGCCAATCCCAAAAGGTTAAATACCACATGTTTGCCTTAATTTAAGATGATATAATGTTATGTATAACATGTTATGTTTTGAATGTTAAATGTTGTGTATAAACTAAATTGAAGTATAGGTGAGGTGGTCACAGAAGGTGGCTGGGAACTCGCATTTACTTTTTACATATTGGTTCCTCATTACTATGTCAATTAATTCCATAATGATGTAAATTTTTGCTGATGGTATGTTGGAGCTTTCAATTGACTGGGATGATACTCTGCTGGCTCTGTCTTCACACCAGAGAGAGTATACCTAAGAAGCCGTTGAACTTGACTGGACAATAAGATGCTGGACTCTATGTTTGGTATACGCTTGCAATGGGGGAATCTCAACTGAACTTGAGCTGTGGTTATGCAACAAGGTGGAGGAATCCACCATGGTGGGAGGGTTTGGGGAGGGGTGGGGAGAACCCAAGTACCTATGTAACTGTGTCACACAATACAATGTAATTAATGAAGTTAAATAATAAATAATTAAAAAAAATAAAATAATAGAAATACAACAAAATAATTTAATAGTACATATTTGAAAACTCATCTGTAAAAATAGATCATCGAAACTGAACAAACCAAGGATTATTTCATCTTACAAGAATTGAAATAAGCATTTGAAGATGACACTCAATATTGCTTTGACAGCTTCTTGATCTCTACTAGAATCTAGATTGATGTAAGTGATAGAAGATAAATGACGGTGTTTTGGACCAACACCATGACAGCAGAAGTGGGATTCAGCACACACACACACACACACACACACTTATTTATCTGTTTGCTTATTTATTTTCTAAAAGGGTGACAGAAAAGGAGATAGAGGAGTAGAGCCACAGAGAGATCTCCAATCACTGAATGACTTGCGCAGTTGCATTGATACCTACAATTGGGACATGCAACAGTCAGAAGCCAGGCATTCTATATGGATGATGGGAACCCATGTAATTATGATATAATATGCTATTCCCAGCTATATTATTATGGAAGTTGATAAGAAACCTGGAGTAGGTGGGACTCAACCAGACACTTCGATATGGGAGATATTCTAACTTGTAACTTAATTCACCAAAATGTAAGCTCTCAATTGAGAACAGTTTATGTTGGAGGTGTCCTTTAGACTCCTACAAGAAAATCTTATGGAGTTATATACATGCATTTAAAGTTGAGTTGTATAAAAATCTGAAAATAGTAAGTCTGTGAAAGGTGTTGAAAGCCATAAAATCACACTATTGGCATACCAATATTTAAAATACTGACATAGGTGTAGCTCATAGTGGATGACAGATGCATTTTTCAAAATTTTCTAAGGTTTTTATATGTTTTCATGAATTTTGTACAATGATATGAGCTCCACACCATTAACTCCATTGTACATGCACAGAAGAATGTACAGAATAGGTTGGAAAAGATCCCATGTGCATGCAGAATGTATGAAGAGAGCGAGTACAAAGTTGATTATTGAGTAGTGGAACACACTACAAAAAGCACCCAGTCCCGGGGGAAAATGCAAATGCAAGTGTTCCATAGAATGTTAAATGATCATTTCTTAGCATTTTGACTAAGATCAGGTACAGAAATTGAAGCGAAAAAAGTTTTTCCAGTAAGAAGGGTTGGAAATTTAAAATCATAACACAGCACAAAACATCTGAAAAATAAACAGTAATTAAAACGGATTGTTTTAGTGAATAAACAAAAGGAAAGCGATCAAGTAAATTAAATATAATTGATTCTTCAAACAGTTAAGTTTCTTATAAACATTTACCCAAATTTTCATAAATAGTGTCTTCATGTTCGCTGAAATTGTATACATGTTGTCAATCAAATGCTCTTTGAAATTTCAAGCATATGTAAACTTGAATGATATTTTACATACTTTTATATAATTTTATATATTTTAAAGTCATCTCTAAAATTAAAAGTTAAGGTGTATATCTTTGATAAAAGGCATAGGATATGGTCATGAGTTTTTGTTATCCTTTTTGTTAACTATACACTAAATAAACAAAGTAAAATTTGTTCAATAAATGGGGAATATGTTATGTGAATATTATAAGGTTTTAAATAATTGCTTATAAAAGTTAAATGAGTTGTTTAAACTGTGTCTAACAAAGCTTATCTAGGTATATTAACTTAAAATATTTTATAAATAAGTCATGAAGATTTCTACAATGAAAGTTACAAATCATCATAGAAAAAATAGAAGAAACAAAATATGAAAAAACTTCCATATTCATGGATCAGAATATCATCGAAATATCTATACTGCCCAAAGCAATTTACAGACTCAAAGTGATCCAAGCAAACTATCAAATTTGTTCTTATATCTGGAAATATGACATTGATGACTTGATTTAAAAAATACAATGGGTGTATGTGTGAGTGTTTGTAAAGGTATATTAGTCATAAAAATGGTTGAAATCCCATAGCTTACAACAAGACACAGGCAATTGGAAACCACTGTGCTTAGTAGAATGAGCCAATTCCCAAGAGATTAATACCACATTTCCTGTGACTTGTCATACCCAATATAATGATTACAAAAAAACTGCAATTTAGAAGATTAAAATGGATACCCTGAGATTGGACGTCTGTTTATAGTGCTTGTCCATAGTCAAGGACAGTGATCTTTCTAGTTAGTGCTTGTTAAATTCTTTATATTTTTTTATCAAATCAGCTTTTTTTTTAAATATCAAAGTCAGTTATGCAGAGAGGAGGAGAGACAGAGAGGAAGAGCTTCCATCTGATGATTCACTCCCCAAGTGAGCTGCAACAGCCAGTGCTGTGCAGATCTGAAGCCAGGAGCCAGGAACGTCCTCCAGGTCTCCCATGCGGGTGCAGGCACAGCTTTGGGCCGTCCTCTACTGCTTTCCCAGGCCACAAGCAGGGAGCTGGATGGAAAGAGGAGCCGCTGGGATTAGAACCGGCGACCATATGGGATCCTGGCGTGTTCAAGGCGAGGACTTTAGCCACTAGGCCACAGTGCTGTGCCCTGCTTGTTGAATTCTTTATTTAGGGTATTTACCTTGGAAGGAGAAAGTAAATTTAAAGCATGTCACTACAAAAATTAAAAGAAAATTGTTGCAGAAGACGGTGGCAAAGGGGAGAGGATGATTTGTGTGTATGACATTTGTTCCCTTATGCAAATATATACCAATAAACATATCTGTATTTAGTTCTAAAAAAATGTGTTTTAAGGGAGTGCTCTGTTTTACACATTCCTTCAGGTAAGTATGTTCTATCAAACATTATGGTAGCTGTAGTTTATTTTATCTGTGCAATCAGGAAGATAGATGATTGAGTCAGATGCAAACAGTTTTTCCCAGTCAACGTCCACTGTCAGTTAATTTTTTTTAGTTTTCTCATCTGATATATGAATTATTGAGATTGTAGGTATCAGGTTGACTGGCCACAAAGGTCCAGATGTGTGGTAAATATTATTTCTAACTATAGAGATACCGTTTCTGGAAAAAAATTTGCAGTTGAAAATCATAGACTACCTCACCCATGCAGGGACCAAACAGAATAAAAAGACAGGGAAGTGTGAATTCTTCAGTTATGCCTGACGTCTCTTTGAGGGGCATTGATCTTCTCTTGTATTTGTGACTGAGCTAAACCCAATGGAATTCCTAATTCACAGGTGTTTTTACACTGGCGTTACTCAACCATGTTCCTGGATCTTGAAGTGTGTTGACTATGGTATTTTTTCTCCCCCAAATAATGTGATCCAATTACTTGAAGGAAATCTTATTCTTAATATATGTTTTCTTCAGTTGTTGTTGTTGCTGTTCTTTGGAGAACCCTGACATAGTTGCTTTGAGGCATAGTTTTGGTTTGAAAATCAAACTGTCAGTGTGTATAATGACAGCATAATATCAAACACACAGTAAATCCCACACAAAGCTGGTTGCTAGCATTATTTCCCTTTCTTTACACTTTCTCATCCTGTTTCTGTTAGTTGGCCATTCACTAAGCCATCATGTGAATACTATATCAGAATAGAGAAATGGATAATTCATGTTTGCTTCAATTCACTGAAGTAAAACTTGAAACATTTAGAACTGTCTACTGCCAAAGATTTAAACAAGTTTCTCTTTCAAATATATTTTATTTTCTGTGTACTTACAGTGCTTAACTTCATCTCCTCTCTGTTTTAATATTTATGTTTTAACATGTATATGTATGTTGCTTTAATGTTTGTCTATTTTTTGTCTTCGATCATGAGTTTTTGAAGACTACATGTTTTAATTTTTTGCTATGCACTTGTCTTTTAGCTTTGATATGTGATTTTCAAATCCCTGTCATCTTTCTATGATTCTGAAATTGCCTTTTAAACTTATGCAACTTCCTTTTCACCTTATTTTGATTTTCCCTTATTTCTTAACAAATGCACAGATAACTGCTGTTAAGCACCTTCGCATGATCATGCATCTAATCTGTGCAAGTTGTCATTTTGTAAAACGGCAGTTATACACGATGAACCACTGCCCCTAGTATCTTCCTCCCAGGCCTTGCCAAGCATCTTTCTATCTTATGCCTCGAAAGTATTTTTAAGGCAGGTATTCACTTAAATAAAACTGATTGCTGATAAAGCAAATCATAGCATCTTTTCATTACAAAAATGAATGAGATTTGTGATATGCATTTTCAATATTTTGTAACTCCATTCATCTATCAATAGACAACATGGTTGCTTCCTTTTTTTGGCTATTCTAAGGAAAGATCCATGCACATGGGCATAGAAGCATCTACTTGAGATCCTACTTTGAATTTCTGTGGGCATACACTTAAGAGAAATTTATGGTTTGGGGATAATTTTTGTTTGTTTATTTTTTATTTCCGATGATATCTGAATCGCTTGACTTTTTTAAATTTAAAGATTTTTTTTTTTATTGTGAAATCAGATATCCAGAGCCAAGGAGACACAGAGAGAGCAATATCTTCCTTCCGTTGATTCACTCTCAGAGCAGCCACAACAGCCAGAGCTGAGCCAATTCGAAGCCAGGAGCCCGGAGCCTCTTCCGGGTCTCCCACGCTGGTGCAGGGTTCCAAGACTTTGGGCTGTCCTCGACTGCTTTCCCAGGCCACATTCAGGGGCCTTGGTGGGAAGCAGGACTGCAAGCATTAGCACAGGCACCGAAATGGGATCCCTGCACATGCAACATGAGTACTTTAGCCACTAGGCTATGGTGCTGGGCCCTCATTTGACATTCTTATCAGTACTGCCCAAGATTTCTAATTTCTTCACTGTCTTGCCAACCCTTGTCATTTTGTATTTTTTAAATAGTGGCTAACCTAATGAATGTGAAGTGATACCTCATTACGGATTTGATTTGCATTTCCCTAATGATCAGGGATGTTGAGCATCTTTTCATGTATTTATTGTAGATTTTCTTTGGAGAAATGTACTTTGAAGTCCTTTGATCATATTTAATTAGTTCTTTTTAGCCATTAGATTTTCAATAATCATAAGAAAACTTTAGATGATTTTCTTTGTTTTCTTTTCTTTTTTTTTTAAAGATTTATTCATTTTATTACAGCCAGATATACACAGAGGAGGAGAGACAGAGAGGAGAGACAGAGAGGAAGATCTTCCATCCGATGATTCATTCCCCAAGTGAGCCGCAACGGGCCGATGTGCGCCGATCCGATGCCGGGAACCTGGATCTTCTTCCAGGTCTCCCACGCGGGAGCAGGGTCCCAATGCATTGGGCCATCCTCGACTGCCTTCTCAGGCCACAAGCAGGGAGCTGGATGGGAAGTGGGGCTGCCGGGATTAGAACCAGCGCCCATACTGGATCCTGGCGCTTTCAAGGCGAGGACTTTAGCCACTAGGCCACGCCGCCGGGCCCTTTCTTTGTTTTCTTAGAGATTAATTTTAAAATATTTTGCTAGTAGTGATGACTAAATTCAGTGGATGGGTAAAAGATTTTTACAGTAACACCTTTGGCTATTATTGATAAATATATTGCCTTTATTGATATATGTAAATACCCTGTTGTGTGCCTGATTTTGAGATCTGTTCCCGAAACCCCTAGCCTTCCACACTTAGGGATTATTTTTAAAGATCCCAAGTGTTAGAATATTGAAGAGTATAAATGACAAAGTGTCCAAATGAAGAGTTAAAATACCATGAGTTTGAGTGGCATAACCTTATCTTTAGCTTGGATTGAATTCCTACATATTGTTTAGGCATTTCACAATTTCATTTGCTGTTTGGAGTGTTTCTGAGTTTAGTATGAAGAAATACGGTTGTCTTCCACATGACAGAAACCCCATATACTGGAAAAGTGAGGGATGGCAGATTCTGTTAGAAGACTCAGAATTGATACCTCCTTGTTAAACCATTCTTTTATTTCAACTTAATGATACTTACTAGACATGAGAGTAACTCAGTCTTATCAGAACTATGAAGTTGTAAAGCAGAGTCAAAGGACCCATATTTTCTCCTTTAAACCAAAATCCTTTAGATTCAAACAGTCACACTGATCCACACTTTATGTCAATATTTGGTCTTGACATTATGGTTCCAGTCCAGAAAAATACAGTTTCATACCCATGCCTGAAATGGAGTGGGGTAACACAGGGGGTCTTTTAAGAAATCACTTGTGTGCCTCACCTTGCATGCACGGAGAGCCCATATGCATGCCAGTTTGTGTCCTAGCTGTTCTACTTCCCTACTTGTGGCCTGGGAAAAAAAGTAGAGAAGTCCCAAAATCTTGGGACCCTGCGCCCACAGGAGAGACCTGGAGGAGGCTCCAGGCTCCAGGTTCCTGGCTACTGGCTTTGGATTAGTGCAGCTCTGGCCACTGCAACCACTTGGGGAGTGAACCAGCAGACGCAAGATTTTTATTTGTATCTCCTCCCTCTGTATTTCTGCCTTTCCAATAAAAAAATAAATATGCTTTTTTAAAAAAATCACTTGTGTGATCCTAATGAATGCTTAACCTTGATGAGCAGTGTGCTGTCAAAATTCTCAGGATTGAGCATTGCATGATAAATGCTTGAGTTTATGGTGCCGCGGCAACATACAAAAGTGATTGTTTTAATCTGAGTGTGGCTATAGAAAAATTAATTTGCTCTTAAATCTTCAGCAATCATGATTACTTTGAATTCTAGGATTTTGAGGGTTATGATCAAAGCCGTTTTTCTGTCTCCTCCTTGCAGTTTATTCTTATTATTCATAAATTCGCTGTTTGTGACCCTACCTCCTTGGTAACATTTATTTGAAACCAAAATTTTGTTTTGTAAATATTAATGAAGCATATGGTGTAACGAAATTGTTCAGATTGTCCGCAAACACATGCCCAACTGAGTTCAAACAATGCAGTGCTCTGCCTTCTGGCATGAACTCACATAGAAGTTCCTGGTTCCTGGCGCCTGGCTTTGCATTGTACCAGCTCGCTCTAACCCTTGCAGCCACCTGGGCAGTGAACCAGCAGTTGGAAGATCTTTGTCTCTTCTTTCTGAAAACATGCCTTCCCAATAAAAATAATAAATCTTTTTAAGAAAAGAATACATATTTCATAAGTGTAAACAACACAAACATGTTATTAAACAACACAAACATGTTATTTATAATATCAACTGATTGATAAAAACATAATCAGAGGCTTAAAATAAATGAAATCTTGCATTTTTCACAGAGACAGTAGTTCAGGATTTTCCCGGTGCACACGGCCAATTTGTAGAACACAATTGTCACAAATAATGGGAGTAAACCGTGGATGACTTAAATCTATTGGTTCTTTGAAAAATGTAACAAGTCAATCTGACGCTACGGTATTGTTTTCCATCCACGGAATCTACTACTTCTAACTAATTTTACTAATTTTTGAACTGATTTAATCTCTGCCTCTCAAAATCCTTCTAATTTAGTCATAATACTTGTTCAAATGCTATTTTTTGTATTCTAGTGAATTCATAAGTCAAAATAGATCTTACATTCAGGAAATACATGCCTGTGGAAGCGCCTGCCACACCTATACTATTTCACATACGGACAAGCTCTACTTCAGATCCCTGAGGCCCATGAAACAGATGGAATCTATTCTATGACCATATGCTTTGCTACAGTAGGAATTGTGTAGCTGAAAACCATCATGGAAACACTGATGGGTAGGGACATGACATGAATGATCTGATCACAGTACACATTTTCAACTGCTAGGGTTTAGTTGCAGCCTACTAACCATCTTCTGGTTATTATAAACTCCTATTGTCACTTGAAAATTTATTTTTGCCAGTGATATAAAATAGTATACAGAATTTTGTGCAGAAAATATGCTTTTGAGCTGCTTTTTCCTTGTCACCTGTTAATACCCAGATATATTTCACAGTTTAATCCTTGTAGAGTTATTTTGGGGATGATGGTGGGTATTAAATTGTCTTTCATTAATACATTTAAAGCATCTGAAAGGATTTGTCTGGGATGAATGCAGGCAGGGCAACAGATTTTAAAATCAAGCAATTTGCTCCTATAGATTGTGAACTACACTTGATCTTCGCCAAAAGGCTGAGAAGCGATGAATTGTGAACTAACATAAACAAATTGTCAAAATAACAGACACTCCTTTTACTACTTATTTATACAGCTAAAATACATGAAAGTTCATGCCTATTAATCATTCATTTTATGTTGATAAGCAACCATTCATATTAATATGCTCAAGGGTGAATGTGCTAATGCAAACTTCTTTCTTGCTCACAAATATCCTAGGGAAAATTAAATCATTTAGATAGCCAATCAATTACTTTGAGGTATAATCATTTGAATTTATTGAAACATAAATTGCCCTATGAGCCAGGAGGTAAAATTATTTTAATAGTGAAAAATAAATAGTAATAAGTGATTTCGGTTGCTTTTAAGTGATCCATAGATCAAAATTGTAGATGACTTATATCATAATTTTATAATTTCCTTTGGAGTTCATGCTTTTACAATTTCTGATTTAGATGTCCAACTTGTTTGTGACAGTGAAAGTGTATAGTTAAAAGTATAACACTTTGGGAAATGACAACTTGTTGCTTCAGCAACATTAATGCCAAATGTCTTATTTCTAAGAATAGAAACAATATGAGAAGTTAAAAAGGATAAATACTTACATTTTAATGCATGTTGAATCAATTGGTTTCTCTTTCAAACAAAAATTCACTGCTTGCAGACCAAAGATCTTTGTTACATGCTTATGATTAGATTCATTAATCTATGTACAAATTGCAGACAACAGGATATGAAATATAAACCAAATGTACTCCTCCTGCTGCTGCATGCTAAAAGTATTTAGAGGGCTGGCCTTCTGGTACAGTGGGTTCAGCTGCTAATTAGAATGCTAATAGCCCTGTATCACATGCAATAAGATATTGTAATGTAATAAATGAATCGACAATCAATGAGAGACAGACTGCTTATGATCTACATCAAAGAACTGAATAGCCTGATATGCTTTTAATAACCTATGTTATTCTGAGTAACCAGTATGTTAAAAAAAATAACCTACGTTATTCTGTAATGGGTTGGGAGAACAGAGAAATCTTCCACCTACTTAGAGTGCATGAGGAAGATGTTAAGTATAACCTATCAGGATTTTAACAGGTAACTTATAGACAGCAGACTCGAATTTGCATTAGACATTAGCAAAAATTATAAAGACAAACAGTGGGATCCTAGAGTGATCCTGACAACCTCTTTACAGGAAGTCATATGCACAGAGCAGGAGGAGGGGACCCCAGAGTAGAGCAGGAGGACAGGAGGAGGCTTGTATCCCAACCCTGGAGACTCCCAGATCCTCACCAAGGACTATCAGTATGGGCACCAAGGGCTGTATCCCATCTGCCAAGGAGATCACAGGGAATTGGACTGCCCTCGTAGGCCAAGACCTCTGACGTCATCCACTCCCTATCGGATCTCCCACGTGGGATGGTAGAAGCCCAGATCCTTCCTTACAGAATCTAATGTCATGGAACAACAGCCAGGAGCCCTGAGCGGTCCTCAGAAACAGAAGAACAGTAAACTTCCTTCCGGACTAGGGAGAGGAGCTTTCTCTGGTCCTTACTTGGTTCCAAATTGGATCCCCACCCTCTCTTGCAATGACCATCAGGGTCACTCCTGAGCCCCCCCCCCCCAAGATTAGATCAGATAGACAGAGACCAATAAGGAAAGCTTAGAACAGACAGGAAACAGTTAGCTTGGACCCACACATACCTGACTAGATAGGACACAAAGATTAATTATCCCTCACTAAGGTATTGAAAATTTCTCTGCACACCCCTCCTAAAACTATTCTACACCTCAAGTGTTAAAATATGCCTTGTTAGAGTTATAAGTCTGTTTGGACTATCCTAAAATTCACCAAGTTCAGTAAAAAATCATGCTTCAGTAATATAAGCTGCTAAATATAAAAACAAAAATAGACGTGAGACAACTGGATAGTACCCTATAGCCATTTTAAGGTGTATAGCAGCTGGTTGTGTATAAACTTAAATTGAAATGTCAACGAAGTAGTCACAGGATGTGGTTAAGAATTTGCATTTTTTATCATATTGGTTACTCAATACCATGTCAATTAACTCTATGATGTTGTAAATTGTTGTTGATGTTGTGTTGTGGCCTAACATTGGAGGGGATCACATTCTGCCAGCTCTTTCAGACCAGGAATGGTCTCCCAAAGAAACTGTTGAATTCATCTGGACAATAAGATGCTGGACTCTATGCATGGTCCATGCTCGCAATGAAAGAATCATGACTGGATTTGAACTGTACTACTGCAATGATGTGAAGGAATCTAACGTGGGGAAAGGGGTTGGGGAGGGGGTTGGGGGAATCCCAGAACCTATGAAACTGTGTCATAAAACAAAAGACGAAAGAATGCCAGTAGTCAATGTTAGAAGCCAAGGTTGAGTCCCGAGTTCCTCAGTTTCTAATCCAGCGTCATGTGAATGCAGCAGACGAGGGTGCTGGCCCAAAGCTTTGGGCTCCTGCTACCTGTTTTGTAAACCCAGAATTCCAGGCTTCTGTTTTCAGGCAGACTAGGTTCTAAGGCATCAGGGAAGTGAATACACGCATGAAAGATCCTCTCTCCATTTCTTTCTTTCTCTCTTTCTTTAAATTGATCAATAAATTAATAGTTAAGAAGCAAACAGACACATGAAAACAAGCTTCATCTAAATCAACTTTGGCCAAAGTCATATTAAGAGAAAGAGTTGGATTTTTGTTTTGTTTTATTTTGTTTTTTAATGATTTTCTTGTGTCTATTTGACAATCATAGCCCCAGCTTCGCTTGGATCACTGATATATCTTATGAAAGTAGTTTTGAGTTTATCTCCAAATTTCCATCAGTAGTGAATAAAGTCAATACTAAGACTGAAGCAGGAAAGAGCAGAGCACCTCCCCTCAATGGCGATGTTGAGGTTGAGCCAATGAATCCACCGAAACTAGACACTGACAAAGCAAAGGCAAATGTTTCTGAGCTTCAGGCCACGTAACGCTCAGAGTCAGTTGTCTGATTCTGCCAAAGCAACTGCCTCCAGGACTCGAAATTCAGTAACTCCTGCAGGCTAATTTTAAAACTGATAATGTATGATTTGTGATGTTCCAAATAACCAAATAATGTTTGGTGGAACAAAGCCTTCCCATCTATGCTAGATATTGATTTACTATAAGTACAATTTTCTTATGTAGGCAGTTAATTGGGGTATGCATTTTTGTTGTTGTTTCAAATCATTCTAATATTCCCCTTAAATATGAATAGTGATTTCTGTTGATTAATATTGATTACTTATTTCAGCATTATTGTAGTTCATAAACATTTAATTCTCTAAAAGTCCTTGAGGATTATTACTTTCCTATATGCTCCCTCAAAGGTAAATGAAAGCACAAATCTCGCTTTAAAGAGTGGACAGTGTTTCAATTAGAAATCTTTATCTCTTTACTTCCATCCTCAGCTAATGGTTAGATACAGATTTCAATGTTTAAACATCTTGACTCATCTCCAGTTCCTCTCTGCAGAAACACTGTTCTGCATAAAATGTTGTTCCAATGAAGCTATTTAAAAAATATATATTCACATTTTTCTTGTGTCATAAATATGTAACTGTACTTTGAGCTGGGAACTTAGGATCAAGTTGGGATCTATTTGAGACTATCTTTTATCATAAACATTCCTCTTTTGAAATATGATAATGCTGAGCAAAATAATTTTATGGTAATAAATCCACTGATAAAAGAAAAGCAGAAACCACAGGTGAGTCATGATGACTTTAATGAAAGCCCTTATTAATTAAGAAGAGACAAAAGTGAGACAAACACAAATATTAATTTTCCAATCATAGTCCTGGCACAGTAGCCTAGTGGCGAAAGTTGTCACCTTGCATGCACCAGGATCCCATAAAGGCAATGGTTCTAATCCGGGAGGCCCGACTTCTCATCCAGATCCCTGCCTGTGGCCTAGGAAAGCAGTTGAGGATGGCCCAAAGCCTTGGGACCCTGCACCTACGTGGGAGACCTAGAAGAAGCTCCTGGCTTCAGATCAGCTCAGGTGTTGGCCTGTGAGGCCCCTTAGGGAGTGAATCACTGGATGGAAGATCTTCCTCTCTGTATATCTGACTTTCAAAAAAAAATAAATTAAAAACAAAATTTTGCTACCTTGCTAAAGCTTTCCTAGTCTATAAACCACCACATTTCCCAAAAAAACTGACACTATATTCTTGATATTCAAAAGAAATTTGGTTTAATATTTTTTCTTCCCACCTATGTAACATCTCTTTGGATAATAAAGTAGGAGGGCAATTTGTGATTGAAAATGAAGAAATGTGGAATTTGCACAATGACATCCACAGAATATTAGTAAATGAAGGGAAAAGTGATAGCACCCTAATGGGGTTTCTAGCACAAGATTTACAACTGAGAAGAAATGAGGATCACCTACAAAAAGCAATTTAATTAGTGTCCCGTCCAGCAGGACAGTCAACGGGGGTCACAACCAACCTAGGAGAGAATCGGGGACAAGAGACACGAAGAACGGACAGCAAGACAGGTTGTCTGATCAAGCTGACCAATTTTTATTTTCACACACAAGGCTTTATAATCTGCAAAACAGGATCTATGGGTGAGGGGAAGGAGGAAGCAGGGTCTGGGATATGGTTTCACAGCTCTTTCTGGAGAGCTAGCTCTAAAAGCTCCTTATGCTCGCAAGAGGTGGGCATGGTTTCACAACTCTTTCTGGGTAGCTATTTCCCAAACCCCCTTATGCTCACAAGAGGATGCTGGCAGGTAGGGCATGAGCAAACATCCTGTCATGAGCACCAAGGGTGGTCAGAGCAGGGTGGGTTGCTAGATGACTTGTAAACCACAGGGTGTCTTAAAACTTGGTTTCCCTTGCACTTTGCTAGCTGGTACTTTCCACTGACCTAGATCTATACTCAAAAATGGCTTCAGTATGGCTATAATATATGGCTCCCAACAAATTAGCAAATGTGGGTTTTTCTGACGTGAAGTGGACTATTGGATATTCCCCCAAAATAATGTTAAAATATTTTTGAAGAATGGTTATGATTTTTTCTTACAGGAAAGAGAAGGATAGATCATAGCTTATTTTCAGGCAATAGTAAAAAGTAAAATAATAAAGCATGTTCATTTAGGATAATACTTACGTAATGTGAACAAGGACACATTGTGACTGTTATTTCCAACCTACCTTCAACAAAAAACATGTACAAATCAATAATATATGTAAATACTTGAATATGTTGGCTAAATTTATTTTTTGTTGTTGTTGTTTGTTTTGGATGATGTTTACATAGGTTTGAAAGACAGATAGCCACATGGACCACTGATTAGGGTGGCAAAATGGATGAAACGATTGTTTACATTTGTTTTTCTTGCTGTATCTGGAGGAAGGGAGGAGAGCAGACTACTAGAAGCTTCTAGCAGCAGCAGCTAGCAGTGTTATCACTAGAGTACCCAGAGACACAGAATGGTCTCTCAATGTCATTCTAGGATCCTAATTCTGGAGACTGTGCAATGTGCCAAAGTGGCTTTTGTAGTTCTGAGGTGTTGCTAATTCTGTTGATCCAAGGTTGAGGAAATCGTTTAAGGTTCATTGACTGATAGAGTCCAAGCTTGGCCAGCAGAGTTATCTACTTTGTTCTGCCGTTCATGGTACTAGATGTACTATGCTGGTCTCAAACATCTGTCCTTCCCCCATTTGCATCTCAGCATGCTGTTAACTGCACGAAGTTTAGCAACCAAGGACGGCACAGTTATGACACAAGAATCTCATGTCAGACCACAGATCCTGTGATTTTCCCTGGCTCTCACAAGCACCACAAGCTGCTGGAACCTACCACATTCTGGCACATTCCAGACCTAGTTCATAGCATGCCATAAATATGACACGGCAATCATGTTCAGCCCAGATTGCCACCCCCATTTCTGCTCTATGTGCACCAGGGGGAACCTCAGCCGAGCAGGAGCATCCATTTAGCTTTCAAACCAGGCCTGCTGCCAGTCGCAGATGCTCTCATGCTGGTGCTCAACTTGACCCATACCAACTTCTCTGCTCAATCCTTAGCCTCCACGCCCACAATCATATGAGTCCCCCAGCCAGGTCATCTGGTTGGATAAGATGCTGGCCTCAAATCCTGCCTGTCCACCTGGGACCCAGATCCAGTCCTTTGGCACACATGCTTACCTGGGTGCCTAACTGGAACTCAAGCATGTTAAAAAGTCCCCAAGCCCCGTCCATCAGCATGCCATGTTAGCATGCTAACCTAGGGCCCTAGTGTTTTCGTGGGCAACTAATAAACTAAATGACCTGGATTTCATCAATATTCAAAAAATAAAAAAATTGCATGCTTTAATGTAAATAAGAGACCTCACAGAGTTAGAGAACATGTTTGGGAATCAATTACCTGATAAATGTGTTTTGTTTATATTAAGAACTGTTTTATATATATATATGTATATATTAAAGATTTATTTATTTTTATTACAAAGTCAGATATACAGAGAGGAGGAGAGACAGAGAGGAAGATCTTCCATCCGGTCATTCACTCCTCAAATGACCACAGTGGCTAGTGCTGCGCCGATCCGAAGCCAGGAACCTGGAACTTCTTCCAGGTCTCCTACACAGGTCCCAATGCATAGGGCCGTCCTCGACTGTTTTCCCAGGCCACAAGCAGGGAGCTGGATGGGAAGTGAAGCTGCCGGAATCAGAACCGGCGCCCATATGGGATCCCGGGGCTTTCAAGGTGAGGACTTTAGCTGCTAGGCCACGCCGCCGGGCCCAGAACTGTTATGTATATTAAATAATTCAATGAAAATGGTTAAGAATCAAATAATTTTTTTCCTGGAAGATATATAAAGATTTGAAAAAAATCTCAACATATTTTGTCAGGGAAAAAAGATATATAACATCATAATCACATAGCTTGTTTCTTTCCATTTCCATTACATATAAGAATAAATATTAAAATATGTGTTCACACAAAAAAGTGCCTGAATATTTATAGTAGGGTTATTCATAATAGGCAAAAAGTAAGAACAACTCAACTATATTTCATTTCCTGAAAATGCACAAACTGTGATATGACCATACCATGCAATGACACATTAGTTTCCTCTCAGCTGCAAGTTCACTTTCAAAAATTTTGTTCCATATAACCCACCCCAGTTCCAAAATACTAAATGAAAAATTCCATAAATAAATGATTTGTAAGCTATAAATATTAAAGTCATTATAACTAGCAAGATGAGTCACATGTCATCCCATTCTGTCCTGCTCCACCCATTAGTTATGCAGCATGTCTACTTTGTAGTTGTATCATGTTCACTAAGTAGCCATCTTGGTTACTTGATTTGTGTTCAAGAAACTCCTTCCATTGTAGTTTTTTTTTCAATAACCACCAATAACTTATTTCATTTTTTATTGGGTGTTACAAAACTTTTGAATTTCCAAATCTGAACATTAAGATAACATTACCTTTTTCTCTTACTACACATTAAGTTAAATATCCTTCTATGAGCTTTGAAATTTTTCAATCCTTGTCTAAATGTTTTTTTTTACATTTTATTATTATTGCTATCTTTTTATGATACAGTTCTGTGGGCTAGTGGCATTTCCCTTATCCCAGCCCAATTCCACCCACCCACCCCCGCCTAGTTCCTCCATATCGTTACTAAAGTATAGTTCTTCATACTCAGTCATATGTCCATCATTGCAGGTATGGACAATGACAGAAAGTCCAGAATCCTATTGTCAAATATAGTAAACAGTTTCATTGTAAGTCCATCTTTGTCTGGAAGTAGAAATGCATACTACATTATATCCTCACATCTGGATGTTAGTCTCCATTTCACAGCTACTGTACATCCCCTCAAATGAAAAGTCATAATACAAAATCAACACTAGAAAGAAAAATAGAAATTTACAATGCCATGAAAATTAAATAACATGTTGCTAGATATGACAGTCTCCATTACACAAGTACCATACATCCCCTTAAATGAAAAGCCACAAAACAAAATCAACATCAGGAAAAAAAAGAAATTAACAACACCAAGAAGTTAAATAACATGCTACTAAATGACTAACGTGTAGCTGAAGAAATGAAAATCAAGAACCTTCTTGAAGAAAATGTAGTTTAACAGTACATCACAATGTTTCAGTCATTTAATGCATTCTTTTGTCATTGAATCATCTCAAGAAGAACATAAGCACTGTATAAAAAGTGAATGACAAATTTTTATATGGATGTATATAGGTATTTATTTGAAAGACAGAGAGAAAGAGATAGAGTTTTCCATTAGCTGGTTCACTTCTGAAATGCCTACAGTAACTGCCAGGCTGAAAACAGCAGCCTGGAGTGTCATTTGGGCCTCTGAAGTGACTCAGACCCACATCCTAAAGCCATCATCTTTGGTCTTCTTACATACTTCAGTACGAAGCTGGATGAGAAGCGGCAAAGCTGGGACAAGATCACATACTCTGATTTGGAATAAGGTTGTCTGAAGTGATAGTTTAATGAACTATACAACAAGTGTACTAGTAGGATGTTTTAAGAGAGCCAAAAATCACATAGTATATAAAAGGTGTATTGTTATAATTGTTTTGTATCAGTTATTGGTATTGTCAATATTCCACTGTGCCTGATTTAGGAATTAAATTGTATCATAGATTTGCATAGATAAAAGCAAATCCATAGGAATTTGTGCTTTCTGGGGAGCTGGAAGAAATCTCATACCCAAGAGCAAGGGAGCGCTGCATCTGTCCTGGTGTGATGGAACCTTGAAAGGGTTACACAGAAGGACAAGGACACAGCACGAAAGAGCTCTCTTACCTGCTGCCCTTTACTGAACAAATCTCCAAATACACATGCTTTGATAAACAGAACCCATGTCAGAGATTATTTAGGCCCTGGAACCTATACAAATGCTAATTGAAGGATATGGCACTTCTTTTGGAGGTTTTCAAAGTGTAGCTAACCGTGCTCATGTTTATAAGTCTATGAAACTGCTAGAAATATTGAATTAACCACTTTGGAAGGATGAATTACATATTTACATAACTGAATTTTTAAAATGCTACATTAACTCTTTGTATAGATTCATGCACGAGCAATATTTACCTAATTCTGTTACTCTTTGTTACAACAAAAATATTTAGGATTTATTTCATATCTAAAACAATTCTGTTAGGCGTATTTTCTGTATAAATTGCACAAATACCTTGCACATGTATCATGACATATTTGGAAGAGAGGAAAACAAATCAATTTCCAATACTCTACAGAGCAAAGCCAATTAGATTTCCAGTTCTGTCTCTGTCATTTATCATTTGTTAATTTTGGTATATCTTCTATCCTTTCTAAGACTTAATTTCATATCTCTAAAACTGGCACAAAAATACATATTTTTTCATTGTTTAATTTTAGTGATAAATGAGACAATATATGTTTCAGGTTTCACCTAGGGCCTTATGCATAATAACATGAAATGAGTGTCTGCTCACATTACACTTTCTGTCGTGATAATGCTGTGGTCAACTTTATGCACAAACCTCATGGGACAGATGGAGATTCATGCACAGGATAATGTCTTTCTTGTGAAAATGTGGATGGTCTCTTTTCCATTTTATTTTTACCTCATTAAGATTTGTTATCATTCAAATAATTTGGAGTACAGCATATTTTCCCTTTTTGTTACGACAATATAAAAGAAATAACTTGCTTTAAATTCGATTAGTAAGTTCCTGGCTTGACAATTCTAATGACTAGTCCTTTATCTTATCATTTCTGAATAAAATATCCCAGGAGCTAAATATAGGTTAAAATGAAATAATAAGTCTTAGCCATCTTTATCAAATATTTCAGGTAAGGTAAACATTATTTTTCAAATATTAGAATTTTTGATCTGACGTTAAGAAAAATATTCTGTAGTCTCTACCAATACATACTAGAGAGTAAAACTCAAATGACTTTTCTTGCTTTAGAAAATAAATGTATGTTAATTTGTTGACTGCTTCCTTGAAATAAATGTCTTTTGTAGATTGTTAATAATTTGTAGACAGTTTGATTTAGAGAGAAAAAAAGACCAGTTCTTATCCTTTTTAGACCTTTTATAATGACTAGACATGACTCTGGATTCCTCAAAAATACATATATTATATTTTATTCATTTCTTAACATTTAAACCTGGTACTTGGCATTTCTTTACTTCAGGAGTTTTATTCATAGTTTGCAGAATCGTGAACTTCATTTTAGCACCTGTTGTATAATTACAATGAAGTACATTCACCTTGATTTGGCTAGCATTAGGTTGGAGTTCCTTTAGCTTCAAATTGTAACACATACATAAAATGCTCCAACACAGTGGGAGGGCAATTGTATTTTATTATATCCCTCTTGACTTCTTTTCTCAGTTGTCTCTCCTGCTCTCGATGACTGTTAGTTGATAGTAATTCCACCCTTAAAGCCCTCTCCAATGGCAACATTCTTTATCCTGTAATATTAATGGGGCACATCAGAACTGTGACACATAACTCAGACTTTTTATTTCAGCAATTTTCTATTCTATTTACTTTAACTGGCACCCCTAGAGTTCCAGTGCTTTATTGGCTTAGTTTAAATGTGCTATTGTTACTTATGGGTTAAGCAGCTACGCTGATTGCATTAATAAAAATTGATAAGTAGGCAGGTTATCCTTTCTAATTTATTTCCATGGCAACAGACAAGCAACGGTGCCTTGTTTCTCAGGAACAGAATGCTAATAATCAAATGTGCCTTACCCAGATGAATATATAACACAGTTTACTAATATAAATGTCTCAACATTGTGTGTAATACTGAAGAAAGATACACATTGATTCTGCAGCTAAGTTACGTGATGGATATGCTCAAGAGAAGGAAAAAATGAGAACATTCCTTTAAAACATCAAAATTGTTCATTAAAGTAATGTATTTTAAGCAGTGTGTACATTGAACAATTTAATTTTCTGACATTCATATTGTTTAGGGGGGTTCTTACATAATAAAAATATGTTGCAATACATAGCTGTTTTGACATTTCAAAAAATAATGGTTCCTGCACAAAAGTTCAATTAAGCAATAATCCCTGGGAAAATGGTCATTACTAGCAGTTAACGATTGGTTTGTTAGTTAATGGCCCAAGGCAAAGCTGAGGGCGGTTAAGACTCTAACAAATGATTTGCGAATTGTAGCAATGGCTTGTGAATTGTAGCAGTGAGGGATTTTAAAGGATTTTTTTCTCCTTTGTTATAAAGCACCTTTAATGACTTATGATAGCAATAATGTGTTCTTTAGCACTTAGAAGACCATTTAGAAAGCAATGGATGTTTCTGATAAACTGACAATGGATTTTCTGTTTATACTTTTCAATATAACAAACTTGTAGGCATGAGGGATTTTTAGAATAGAGGTATTTATTTCATGCTGGAATATTGTTAATTTGTTCAAAAGCAGTGCAATGATTAGCTAAGCCACAGACAGCATCCTTATTTAGTGGATTTGAAGGATCAAAGCGGTGTTTGGGTACCTATTAATGATTTTTGTATGTTCCTTTTTGGCTTCTTGTCTGGCAAGCGTCGCTGTATGATATTAGCTTAACCTCATCTTGAAATGACATCACCTACAGCAACCCATCTTGCATAAGAGGAAATATTAGCAACTCTCCTGGCCTGCAAAAACACACGCATGTGTTCATCAGCAGCTTAGCAGAATGCTCTATATTCTGAATTACTTTATCTAATATCAGTCAGTATTTTTTATCACTTCTTTTATTTCATCCATAGATTTTTTTTAAAGATTTATTCATTTTATTACAGCCAGATATACACAGAGGAGGAGAGACAGAGAGGAAGATCTTCCGTCTGATGATTCACTCCCCAAGTGAGCCGCAACGGGCCGGTGCTGCGCCAATCCGAAGCCGGGAGCTAGGAACCTCTTCCGGGTCTCCCACGCGGGTGCAGGGTCCCAAAGCATTGGGCCATCCTCAACTGCTTTCCCAGGCCACAAGCAGGGAGCTGGATGGGAAGTGGAGCTGCCGAGATCAGAACCGATGCCCATATGGGATCCTGGCGCATTCAAGGCAAGGACTTTAGCAGCTAGGCCATGCCGCTGGGCCCCATCCATAGATTTTTAGACTTCATTAGCCTAGGTACTTATATCCAAAAACTTGTAGCAGGATTGTAACGGTTTGGGGTATATAGGCCACTAGCATTCAGTTGCTCACAGAAACACTGATTTGTTCACCTCAGGATCAAAGAATGAGTCTACATAATTGATGGCCAGAACTGATCAACTGGCAAGTAGATAAAAGAATCAGTCAAACTGATGATTTTGCCTTGTTGACATAATTTTGGAAAATGATAGCAATCCAGTTCTTCTAAGGGAAGGTTCAGTGAGTTACCATTGTGTCAGTAAAAGCCACAATTTGAAGTTGGCTTCAGTCATAGAGGGCATGTGGAAGCGAAATTAGTATAGTTCTACCTACATTCAACAGGCATGTGTTACCAGATTGAGTATTTGATTAAGCTTCTTTAAAACAAGAGCATTGTGTTAATATGTTCTACCACTTGCATATAAGGATTTGTCTTTGAGCAAGGAATGCATGAAATAACATTTTTGGTCCAGCAATCTCCTCCACTTGGACACTCTAGCAAACAACATTCAAACAGGAACGAACATTTGAAGAGAGAGATGCTGTTTCCTTAATTTTGTACACAAATGAATTAGAGTCACTTCAGCTGAACAGCCTACAGGAATAATTGGAAAATCTGGGATTCAGATCAATGATGTGAAATTCAAATAACACATCTGCTTATATTACATAAAAATAACAGAAGAAAATAGATTAAATACCAAAACATTAAACCAAATACTATTTTGAAAAATGTTTTCTAAAAATAGAGCAGTTTGAGGCTGAAATTTCAAGAGTCAGAATCTGTGATACTATCTGAAAAGGATGTGGGCCATTTTAAAATATCAACAGTAAAAAAAAAATCAACAGTTCAGCTTTCTTATGCTCTGAGAATGATCTAATATTCTGACTGTTCTAAATGCTGTAAGGATCTCTACATGCTCATGAAGAATTTTGGCTTTAGTATCCAACAGAGAACCACTAAGGCCCAATAAGTTTGGCTCTCACGTTATGTCAGAATGTATTCTGGAGGGTGATCCTGGCCATGCAGTTTTGACAATGAATTGAAACAAGCAAACAAATGAAGAATATAGGGCAGTTAAAGAGTCATTACTATGTGATACATTTTCCAAACGCTTCTATTTGCTAACCAATATATTCTTTACTAACATTTTTTCTTATTAATACATATTTGTGAATTACAAAATATGTAAGATGTAATGATGTTAGATAAAGAATTGATGGTACGTAAATAATGACTATTAGCACAGTAAAGATGTTCCTCAGCAGAATATCCTCTATCCCTTCCTAACTTAATTGAAAATGCAATGCAGTGTGTACATTATGTCGCTCCAATTAATTCAAATCATTCTTAATTGGGATCTCTCAAATAGCACCCTCCTGGGTCTAGAGAGGAAATTGAATCAAGCATTAAATCAGGAAGCCACCTCTATCTTTCAATATATTGTTATTCATAATAAAATATACTCATACTGGTGTTATGAAAGATTGAGGAAGAAAATGTGTACTTTGTAACTGAGGTAATACTAGTTACTTGAAACTGCTTCTAATGGATAGTGGTAAAACCAGTGAAATATCTGATGCATACTGATCACTACAGACCAAAGACACTACTTACTCAGAATATTTAGTATAAGGAATTGGTGATTAAAATGTAAAACTAGAGACAACAGTGGTGCATTCGACTACAAAAGAAGAATGGAATTCATTGTGGTGAAAGGTAGTGTGGAGGCAGCGATAAGCTGGAGATAGTATTGTTATAAAATATATAATGGCTATAAAGGTTTACTGTTGGAATAATAATAGTTTTCATTGGGAAAACATAATGGAAAAACACCAAAGAAAAGAAAAAATAAATAAAACATGTTATCTATCGCATGATTGAGAGAATCCCTAATCTGTTGCTCAGAATTAATGTGGGAAATTAAATCATTTTCTTGTGACCATATTTTCCAAGGCAACGAATATGATCAACTTTCCAAAAACTGATAGCATGAAAAGGCCAGCAAAGAATGTGCAATTGTTTACTAAAAACAATAACACTGAGATGAGATGTACATTTTCAAATATTTAAAAATTTGACATGAGGGCTCAGCGGCGTGGCCTAGCAGCTAAAGTCCTCACCTTGTATGCCCCGGGATCCCATATGGGCGCCGGTTCTAATCCCGGCAGCTCCACTTCCCATCCAGCTCCCTGCTTGTGGCCTGGGAAAGCAGTTGAGGACAGCCCAAAGCTTTGGGACCCTGCACCCGCGTGGGAGACCCAGAAGAGGTTCCTGGTTCCCGGCTTCGGATCGGTGCACAGCACCGACCGTTGCGGCTCACTTGGGGAGTGAAACATCGGACGGAAGATCTTCCTCTCTGTCTCTCCTCCTCTCTGTATATCCGGCTTTCCAATAATAATAAATCTTAAAAAAAAAATAAAAAAAAATTTGACATGAAAGAAGAGTCAAACTTACCTTGTTTTCCCAAGGGTTTGGTTAAGAAATATTTATAGAAATTAAATGAAGGCCCAATGTGATAGCTCAGTCACTAAATCCTCAACTTGTAAGCAACGAGATCCCATATGGACATCAGTTCGTGGTCCTGTGGCCCTGCTTCCCATTCAGCTCCCTGCACGTGGCCTGGGAAAGCAGCAGAGCATGGCCCGAAGCCTTGGGATCATGCACCTGCAAGGAGACCCAGAAGAAGCTCCTGGCTCCTGGCTTTGTACTGACTCAGCTCCAGCTTTTGTGGCCACTTGGAGACTAAACCATTGGGTGGAAGATATTTGTCTCTCCTTCTCTCTTTGCAAGCCTGTCTCCCCCCCCCCCAAAAAAAAACAGTTAAAAAACATAAGTTAATACAAACTTAGTTCAATGTCAAAAAATGTTTTTAACATTAATAAAATGATCCACAACAGATTCATGTAGAAAGTTCATGTTGTATTATAATTTATAAATATGAGAGATTAAAAGCCTCCTTTGTCTTCTTCCTACACCAACTTTGGTACAGATACCTTGGACTGCTTCTGAAGAGTTCTAAGCCAGGTTGGAGAAATTTAACAAGAAAGTATCAATGACTCTTATTAAACATAATTTTTAAAGTGCAGGGTTATGCTAATACTATCATCAGCATACTTATGGGAGGAAGGAGGGGAATAAGCAGGGGTAAAATTAGATAAATGCAACAACCAGAATAGTCAGTGGCATTGTTGTCATTACTTAATTCAGTTCAACTTTATAGCTTATGACATACCTCTAGTGCTAATCTCCTTGCTACAAAATGAGTAATTAATTAATTAATTAAGCGAATTTATTTAGAAAGGCAGAATGAGAGAGACAGAGAGCAATAGACAGGAAAAGAAAGAGAGCTTCCAACCCTTTCAAACTTTTCTCCACTCACCACATGCCCGCAGTTCCAGGGGACTGGCCAGACTGAAACTGAGTCTGCAACTCAATCTCAGAGCAGCTGGCACTACTTCAGATGCTCTGAACTGGAACATGGGCATTCCACGAGCTGGTCCAATCTTCTGAGTCACAACAGCTCCGTGAGGAATATATTTATTTATGTCTTGCCTGCTTGGACTGGTTTGAGTGGCATCAGGTAAGATGATCAAAAGTCTGAAGATAACAGACACAGCACAAATGGCAGCTTTTACATATCTAGGGGTGTTGTTAACACCACATGAGAACTGTTGTGCACAGAGGTTATTTCTGTTTCACAACGTACCCAGAAATTAAATATGTCTGAATTCTATTCAACTAAAAAGCGGCAAAAATGGCATGTGTCACCCTTTACCTTAATCTGTCCCATTGAGTTATCTTACTTTTATTTTCCTACTCTTTAGAAACAATGAGCCCTTGGAAAATTTGGAAGACAAATTTCAAAACAGTTGATCTCAAGTATGAAAGGAGTCATTTGGAGAAGAAGAACACAGGATTATAAAATTATGTGGCTTATAACTAAAGCTCAAGCTTGTCAATCCTTGATGTCTTTGAGTTACTGTAGCAGATGTGATCTTAAACTATTACGAAAATTGGCAAGTTTGATGCAGCCAACTGAAATCCAAGTGATAACACTGACCCAATCAGTTGCTTGCATGTTATTAGGAAATTAATATTGGAGAGAGAGAACGATATCATATGATGACCAAATATTGAAAGCATGCTGACTCTGATAAGATGCAGACTATAGACTGTGTATATGAACTTGGCTGAGTGTTTATGCAGCAGCACTGAATGTAGAGTTGAGAAAATATGTGCATACCATACATTTTATATATTTTCTGCTATACAGTTACATTATAATAGCCTGCACAGTGGAGGCAAGTAAAAGGGTTGATGCAATGAGTGCTTGCTATTGCCTTTCTGGCTAACACAATTTATTCAATATTGCGTTTTTATTTTATTATTTGGAAGATTATTTATTCATTTGAAAGGCGAAGTTACAGAGAGAGGAGAGACAGGGATTCTCATTCTGTTGCTTTCCTCCTCAAATGGCAGAAATGGCAGGGGTTTTAACAGCTCAAACCTGGACCTGGAACTTTTTCCAGGTCTCCCTCAGGACTTGGTCCTGCATCAGGTGCTTTCCCTTGGCACATTGGCATCAGGAAGATTGGAAGTGCAGCAAGAGGGATGTACTATGGTGCCATACACGATGGAAGCATCACAGGTGACAGTTCAGTATGTTTCAATCTAACACCAATCCCTAAAGGTCACTCTTTCATAATAGCTAATTATCAGATAGTTAACATAATTCTTATAAATTCACTACTCAATTCTAAGAATCCAATGTGAACTAAAATTAATATTTGATTGAATTTTTAATTTCCTAAGAACAGCAATGAATGTCCCCTGCTTCAAATTGCCAATATTTGGTGAGTTATCTGGAACTATAGTTAACACAGAGTAAACGAAGGTGGGGGCTTTATTCACAAACAGCACATACCTCCATCTTGATCACCACCGCCCGACTTGAGGGAGTCCTCCTTTAAATTGTCAAAGTGTGAGATCTAAGGTGATTGGATCTGTGGCTCAACCAGAGACTCTCTCAGCTGAAGCAGTATATGTGTAGGTTGAAAGTGAATGTATTTTTGTTAAAATCTGTGCTTAGCCATAAAATTAATGCTCAGTTGGGGAAAAGTCAGAAAGTGCTGTACTACCTAAAGCAACTAATTTTTGTGAATATTGCATTTCTGGATACAACAGAATAGCATCCTTAGAGCAACTATAAATCAGAGAAAAATTTTAGTGTACATGTATGTGCATCAGATATTGTTCTCTTAGAGTGATTATTCCTGGTAGTGGGTGTACTGTTACATGGAATAATGTGCCTTGTTTTTGATATTCCCATTTAGCATATCCATGATATTAATGTGGTGATGAAAAATAAAATAATTTTTGACTTCATATTTATCATTCTTGTTCTGGTACTTTTTTTTTTTTAAAGATTTATTCATTTTATTACAGCCAGATATACACAGAGGAGGAGAGACAGAGAGGAAGATCTTCCGTCCGATGATTCACTCCCCAAGTGAGCCGCAACGGGCCGATGCACGCCGATCCGAAGCCGGGAACCTGGAACTTCTTCCGGGTCTCCCACGCGGGTGCAGGGTCCCAAAGCATTGGGCCGTCCTCAACTGCTTTCCCAGGCCACAAGCAGGGAGCTGGATGGAAAGTGGAGCTGCTGGGATTAGAACCGGCGCCCATATGGGATCCCGGGGCTTTCAAGGCGAGGACTTTAGCCGCTAGACCACGCCGCCGGGCCCTGTTCTGGTACTTTAAAGTCAGGAGAGGGAATTCACTTACATAGGAATTACAAGCATTCTCACAATAAAAATGCAACCTGTCCATAAAAGCAGAAACTGGATAATTTTCCTTTCCCAACGAATTCTACTCTTGCCTTTTATCTTTAAGTTAGAAATCTTCATGTGTCTTGATTCATGTTCCCAATCTGAGTTATATTTGTCATTGCATCACATATGCCTAAATAATTAGTTTCCACCTCCAGTCCACACTCTCTAGATTATATGTCTAGGTCTCTTCTCATTGGATTCTTATCCATTTCCCACTGCAATAAACAGGACACAGTTCCTGTTGGCATTTCCGTTGATGGAATCTGAAATGTTGATCTGTGACATTAATGTTCTGTGATGTGCAAGTAATCATGCTTGCTGTCATAGGATTTCTAAAATCAGCAAGTACATATTGGACATCACTTTTGCTTTGTGATAAATATTTATAATTTATTGTTCGTATCCTCAGTGCTATTGTCGAACCTAGTGCCTTACAGCATTCACCTGCTCGAAGACACCCTGATGCATGCGTTGAGTAATCTTGCAAGTCAGTGATTCCAATGTGCTCCTCTCTGGGAGGATCCTTCTTAAAGTAACCTTGTGGTATTAGTCAGCCTCCTTTAAAATGCCTTCTGAGCTAAATATTTAAGCTTCCAAAAATACCTGGAGGTGTACATCAGATTGTTTGCTGCACCTGTTAGATGTTTTGTTTAGAGAGGTAAGTGGCTAAACAGTTTTAATTACCCAATCAAGTGAGTCTTCATTGTCCTTTTGAGTTTGAGAAAGACTGCTCTCTCTCCAACTGTATTTGTAAGGTTGATGTCTATAGGTATGTGCTGATTTCCTCATTAAACCTTGTCAAAACCATTTCCCAAAGAAATCACCGTTTACTGCATTATGGACTATTCATATTAACCTGGATAAGCCCAGGTACAATTTACAGAATGGTTGTGTCACTAGGAATATGCTTTTGAGAAATTATGACTAACTTTAAGTCCCATTCCTTCATCCAACTGCCAGGTGACCATTAATGTGAGGAATTATCACTCAGCAAAAAGAACTGAACTGTATGGAAAGACCAACAGAATAGACATCAGTGTTGAAAATCTCCTTATATTGAGAATTCTCTGTCCTGCTCCCTTTAGGCAATAAGTGGACTCCGAGGGAAAAAAAAGAGAGATGGCAAAAGATATTGGTCAAGTTATGTCCTGGAGATAGCGATGCATATGTTCAGAAATATTTTGTTTTCCAAATTATGACAAAATCGCACCACCTGTCTCTCACTGTACTCCAACAAAAACATGTTACAATGATTCATGGGACTTCCTGGAGTCATTTGCTTTCTAAAAAAAATGACATTTTCTGTGGCAGTGCAGCTTTCCAGGTGGCTGTGGACCAACACAGCGCTTCCAACTTTTTTGCTTATAGATTTCCAGCATAACAGTAGGATGTCCTGATACAGCAGCGTGCTGAGATCAAGTTGAAATGGCTGGAAAATCCCCGACTGTATTCTAGCTCCTCCTTCAGTGGTTTAACTCAGAGATCCATTTGATCCTGAAGTTTATGATGCAGGATAGGCTGCCATTCAAGCTTTTATATCTGAGATGCAAATAGAGCACTTTCAGTTGAGACTCCATCTCGTCCATACAGCTTTCTTTAGCAAGGGCAGGCTGACTCACAAATAAGCTTTCAGTAGTCTCTCCCTACCCATCTGTAAATAACAAAGTGAATTCACATAACTTATTGTTATGTGGGAGTTCTGTCTCACTGGAATCAGACTTGTCGGTGATCAGTGAGTGCTGAATTTGCTTCAAACTTCTCAACTTGAATCCTCTTGTAAGTTGAGAGTTCCACTCCAGAAATGATGCCATACCAAGGACCACAGCCATTAATGACTCATGCTTTTGTTTGTTTGCTTTTGCATGAAGGCAGGTATTTCAGAAAAAATATTTCTCTACTACCTTATCTCTCCAAAGAGCATTCTCCCAGGGTCTTAAAGGTTTCTGGTCACCCACTTACATTCAGATTATTCAAATACTATTCAACTGATACAAATCTTGAATTTGCTATTCATACCTCAAAAATACAAAGGAAATCATCAGAACAGACAGTCAAGTTGAAGAGTTTACTTTTCTTTAATTTCATTCCAATAGCTTTTGGTGACTTTCTTTTTGTTATTTTTAAAGGTAGCTTTAGCTTACTGATTGAAAACGGAGCTTTGTTTTCAGCATTGCCTTTTGCTTAATGCTGCAGAATTGCATTTTCAATGACAGAGAAAGGTTTGTAGAGAGGAACCATGTCTAATGGGTATTGAAATGCAATTTCACAGACATTCTTGGAACAGTTCCTTTAATAATATTACTTTGTACTTAGCTAATTTATTTGCCTCATGTCAAGGTGGTAAGAAAAGAAAAACCATAGAAATAAATACCTAGGACATTTCCATAAGCAAAATATCAGTAAAAAACAAATATACACAAGCACTCAACATGGGCTTAGAATTTTTCACCAAAATATATATTTTCAATATAAGGTTGTCAGAAAGAAAATTGTTGTATTTTCTTCCTTTTTTCCCTCCATCCTTCCTTTCTCTCTCTCTCTCTCCTTTCTTTTAAAGGCACCTGTGAAAGGCAGAGATCACATTTTTTAAGGCTATGTCAATGATTTCAAGAAAGACTAAATATTAAGGGGTTACTTGCTATAATTGGCCATTACTAAAAATATATACCACCTGCCTGAATGTCTCAAGATTGAAAACTTAAACACAGGATTTGTGTATTTCTAATATAAGGAACATATTTCAAATACCTTCAATAACCATGATTTCAAAATGAACACACCCCCAAAATATTTCCAGGATTTTAAGTAAAATCAGTATTTACTCTGAATATTATGGACTAGATGATTGGGAATATCCAGGCTTGAGGCATAATGGAATGTTGTCTTTTCCTCTTCTCCAATTCTTGTAGCTCTGCACATATGAACTTTCACAAAATGAGAAATGTGCCTATTCTCACTTCAGTTGCATAAAGTCTATGATGTGAGCAAAGGAGGGATGATAACCAGGCACCCTAAGGTGTTTGGGTAGTTGCTGTTTTCTAATCCAGTGCACGTTCATAAATTGCTGGGTTCCTGGATAAGAAATGAAGGGGTTGATGTAGCTCATACTAACGTAGGGAGTGGTTTGATTTACACTAATAGATATGTTTTCATTTTTATCCTCCACTTATGTAGAATCAGATCTGGAAGAATTTCATTGGTTCTCTCATGTATCATTTTGTTTACATGAAAAAAAAAACTTTTCTTGGTATGTTTTACAGTGTATTACATCATCTCTGATTAAATATTATGATGAACTATTTCACAACTTCATGCATTTCAGCACAGGAAAAGTAAATATGTAAAAAGTACAATATAATATTCACTTAATATTCATCAACAGGTTTGTATTTCCCATATCCAACTGGTACAATTTCTTTGTGTCTTTTATACCCTAAATAAGCACTTTTCAAAGAAATCGCCTTCTTCTTAAGAGACAATAAATGTTATTGTGTAAGTTAATTCAATATTAATCATAGTGCTATGTTTTTTTTTTTAACATATCACACCTTTTAGAAACAGTAAGTTTACTGTCTCTTTTTAAATTTATGTCTGCTCTCTGGGTCTTCATTACATAGTACTTAGAGATTAGTCATTGTATATGCACACTTTTTTTTTCCTTCAAATTTGGCATTAACAGAGAGGTCACATACAATTCTCCTCTCAATACGGACTGTGTTGACCATCTGTTAAAGTTTTGTGCACTCTATCCACTTGATAATCATTCATTGTTTATCTTCCCACAAAAGAAACACAGAACAAGTCACTACTCATGTTATCAAGAAGCTTTTAGTCAGTCAACCAAGAAGCAGCTCAATTGAACGGTAATCTAAGACGAATCTTAGTTTGCATAGAGATCAATAGTTTATTAAAGAAAAAGTAAAGATCAATTAATGAGACATCGTATGTTCAGTTCAGAGAAAGCGAGTCAGAGAAAATAGATTACTTCCTTTGAATAAGCATTTGTTGGAAGCAAAGCTGCATCATATTTATTTGTATTATCCTGCATTCAGGAGCATAGGAGGTCATGCGTATGCATATCGGCTTCCCCAGTCACAGTAATTATAGATGGTTGGTTATTCAATTGCATTATAATATATATTATAGACAGCAAATCTAATACGATTTCTATTATCACAATTACTTAAAAGAGAAAGTAAAACCACAAATACCTTGTTTTTGCCCGCTAATTACGCTAGTGTGTTTTGAAGAAAACATTCATCATGATGAAAGGAATACAAACATTTCAGTTACAATATTTTTTTCAATTAGGGGTTAGAAACAAATAAATGAACTCTAGAGTCCCTCTCAACATCAGAAAATTCTGGCCTTAGAAACCTTTTATCTTATCTTTTTTTTCTTTTCCTTTTTTAAGAAATATAGAATTTGCTACTGGATTAGTTAATGGAATAATTGTTTTGTTGAAGTTTGAAGAAGAAACAGAAAGTTCATGACTTATTTATTTGTGTTTTATTTATTTGTTTATTTATTTGTTTATTTATTTATTTATGGTTGATTTGAAATAAGTGAATTACTACCAATTCTACCTGCATATATTGATTATTGTATAAAAGGGCCTGTAACAGGGACAATTTAATACTGCTAAAAGTGGCTAAAAATGTCTCCTGATCAATTTTAGCAGTCTATCTTGGGGTCAGTCTTACAACACTCTGCTTGCTTCCACTATTTTTCTTAAAGAGAACTAATTGCAGATAGATACAACTATTTATTCCAGAAGAATCAATAAGCCTAATGCATTGATGGTAAAGAAAGGCTCAAATGGAAAGCTAGAATGGCTGATTCAAGTTTCATAACTGGTATCTAATTCTCATAAATCCTTAAGATAATTAAATTAAATTTTAATGACCGTCTTCTCACCAAATAAAAAATGAAAACATCTTACCCGGGTTTCCCTGAAATTTAAGTCTTACGTACACTGCATACTCAGCATACACAGGGAGCATACAGAGAGTGATCATTATCTCATTTCATCAATGATAAAATGGTAATAGATATTTTCAAGACTAGTTTATCAGAAAAAAACATTAGTAGAATAAAAAAAGTAGGTTTCCAAAAAATTTTTTGAGCTTTGTTACTTTTACAAATTGAAAAGAGCATATCAATATATAAGGTAAAATATAGTGATTAGAGTAATCGCTTTGATACCTAAAATAATTATTAGTTTAACAAAAAGAGACCTGAATGTTTTTGAATACTGGATTACTGTATCAAAAAGAAGTCTCCTTTTTTTTTCCCCATGATGTGACTTTCTTTGCTAAAGCTCCAAACTTTAAAATATAATCTTTCTAAATTTAATCTACCACTGCTTTTCCAGGAAATTGCATATTAATTAAAACAAGGCAAATGTTTGTATTTGTGAATTTCACATTTCTATACGTGAATTTCAGATTTCTATATGTGAAAGAATCCTTGGTTCTGGATTCAGATAACATAGCCTTGTCATTGTAGTTTTTCTGAACACCTATAAAAATGTGAACAGTTCGGTATGCACCGATATTTTTGCTCCTTTATTGTAAAAAGTGATTGCACTTACCGCTGCATGCCTGATATCCCATGTACCCCAGGGAGCCTGTGTGCGAGCCCTACTCCAGCATTTCTACAGCTATGATCATTCACACAATTGTTGTATTCCCTTAAAACCATTGTTAAAATTCCATGTCATGGATTAGACATTACATATTATAATGGTGAACAGTTTAATTATTATCAAGATATCATTAGGAATAGAACTGAAAAATATCTTCAGTAAACAAGGACTAATTGTGACAGAAGGCCAAATTCTCCTGGTAAGAAAGTAAATACAGCATAACAGTAAACAGTAATCCTTCTAATCATTAACTGAGTGGCCAAAATTTCAAGAACCAATGAATGCAACATCCTCCATATCAAGCAAACTTTTTAGTTAAATCACACAGATCGTTCCATAAGAGTTTTATTTTCTGAGAAACTCAGGGAATTTTATTTGCAGAAAAAAATCTTGTGCATTTTTTAAAATTGTGAATGCTGTTCATTTCACATGATCAGTAATTTCATAAATATTAAGATATGTTTTATTATCCATAATATTTTCATTTTCATACACCTTTTTGTGTTAATGTTTTGATTTACAAATGTCTAAATCCATGCTTGTTGATTATGCTTTATGCAATTTTAGATGAAATTATGAAATTAGTTGTAAATTCATTGTAAGACACTTATATTTCTATTAAATTTCTTTTATGTTGTGATTTTTCCGATCTAGTCTTGTCAGTAAACATTTATATGCATTGTTGGTTTTATATTCCCTTTCAGAATTGTGGTTGAGGAATATGTTAAATTCCCTGAATTATCACATTGCCTAAAATATGTAGCTCTGTGCTACATCATTATCAGGAATGTCAATCAATGGGTCTTGCTTCGCTCACTAAGCTGAAACTTGATCTTCAAGCAGACTTGGCAGAGATTGTGTCCATGCCTGAATCTAGATCTACGGCTATTACCACATTCACCTCTTAAGAAATAACCATTAAATTATGACAAGTTGTGCAGAATATGGAAAAGCAAGTAAACCTCAAAACTTGATGTATTTATGTGTGTTTGTATGTATGTTTCAGTTCCTGCATGTGTCACTATGTAAGTGAGATAACCAAACAATTGTTCTTTTCCTTTTATTTTCCCTTCCCTACTAGCATGGTTGTCGTGTGACTGGGCTACTGAATGAACCATTTGTAATTAACGGTTTAATCAACTTCCTAACTTATTGACTTAAATATTTTGAAACTTTTTTTTTCCTTCAGATTCTCATAGTTGATCACATTATCACATAAATTTAGCCCACATGCAGCCTAGTATCCTTGCTGACAGCCGCTAAGAAATAGAAGAATTGAACAGGAGTTAAAATAGAATGGTCACTAGTCACATACCCTCTTTGTCTGCAACTCTCTCCTTTTCTCCTAAATTGCATTAGCTTTTCTGCTTTTGTCTCTCGCCACTTGTTGCTACAGACAATTGTTTTGGAAGATAGAGAGCTAATACTCTTCAGCTTATTTTTCACAGAATAAAGAATCAGATGAGGCACGATGCGCTGTTCCTGGTGTTGCTGCTTCACAGCGTGTGAGTCGCAGTCAGGCAACAGCAGCAGGTGGCTGTGCACTGATGCAGAAGTGACCATCTTGGCAACTGTTCCAAAGGGAAACAATCAACATATGAGAGAGAGTTATCTGTACCCCATACATATAACAGTTCAAGTCTCAATATCACAGATATGAAATCAATCCAAAGGGCCATTCATGATGGCTAGGTAAAGAAAATGCGGTATGTGTGTGTAAATATATGGTGTAGTATATGTATATACACATATGTATGTATATATATAGGAGTATTCACTCATAAATAATAAAATATTGGCTTTTATCACAAAATGAATACTATTGGGGATCATCCTGATTATTAAAACAAGTCAGTTCCAAAAGGCAAATATTGGTATTTTTTTTTTTTTGCAGCTTTGAGGTAAGTAATATAAATAGTCCAAAAAATGTGTTCTAAATGAAAAAAATTAGTGTTCTGATAATTGGTCATTGTTTATATCCCTGTCTACACTCGTAAAGAGTAGTGGTCTTTTGGCTTACTGCTTGCTGACTTCTTTACTTAGCGGAGGGTTAAACTTACTATTATAAAGTAAAAGTATGTCATTCTAAAACTTAAAAAATAAGACAAGAAGTAGGCTGGGGAGTAAAAAGGGAGGGAAAATAGGAAGCATCATTATGCTCTTAAAACTGTATGTATGAAATACATGAAAATTTTTTCACATTATACAAATAAAGTAATAAAATAAGCATCATGATTATATGGAAATATGGGTATTTCATTGTTTATTGTTATAAAGAAAATCCATTTTAACTCTATAACATTCTAGCCACTGAGAAACTAAACAATATTTATTGAGTTATTAAGATTCTGATTAGTCAACACCTCAAAAGCAGTAAGGAAGAAAGAGACAGTATTGTGCTAAAAGGAAAGGGCCCCAGGGAATTCACTGAGTTAATTTTTCTCTCCCCGCATTGTTCTTTATCAACTAAAATGTCCAAATGAGACATATATCCAAATGTCAAAATAAATATAGTGTGTTTTTCAATGTGGAAAAGATTATTAAATCCTGACTATTTTAGTCATGTCTGTCTCTCACTTGACATTATCTGGAAATTTTCAGGAAATGTGATTGAATATAAGTAAAAATGTGACAGATTTGTAAAAAATGTGTCTCGACAATGTTCTTGCACACAGTATGTCTACAATATGTATGTCTGAGAAAATGAATGATAAGTTCTCTGTTAGAATTTTATAATCTTATTTTAGTAAAGAGCAAAAAGCAATCTACGTAAGACAACATAATTTTAATTCAGATTGCATTATGGCAGAAGATGGGAGATAGAATAAACTGAATGGGAAAACAGAAATGGCAAATATAGGTAAAAAAAAAAGCATGACTTTGACAATGGTACAGAGGAACCATAATTTTTGATTTTAGTAACTTTAATATGATTCAATGTTCAATTTTAGCATAATAATGATAAATTTTACTTATCACATTTTTGTACAGGTCATTTTAGTTTTTCTTGGGGTTGTTGCTACTAGTAATTCTTGGGCAGCACATTTATTTTATTTTGTCTCCCTTTAAACCAGGAAAATAACACTTCAATGCAATAAATTTTCTCACTGTATTTTGAATTCTTTGTTCACAAAATATTTTCAGAAAAAAAAAGGACAAAGTTTGGAATAACTTCATATCTTGTGTACCGGCATGACTTATTTTAAATGGAAAACATAATGGAAATAGTTAAACATAGTTAAGAACCTACATTCCATTCTCCATGTCAGTTTCTCTAAAATTTATTTTATGCAAAATAAAATAGTGTTTGTTATGTGAATCAATCACAGCTTTTTTAAGCCAGAAAAATCATATAATATCTTTTCATATTTACCTCAGGCTTATATTTCAAAATGTTTTTGAAGCACATCTTCCCTTATAAAAATTAACATAGAGGTATTAAATATGTTGTGAAATATCTGTTTCACTGGAGCCTTACACAGGACCCCAATCAGAAAAAAAAGATTCAAGAAGAGTATTTCTAAATGGATCAGAAGGCTGTATGATATATAATTATAAATTAACCTAACGTCCCATGAAACACTGTTGGAGAATCAGGGTCAGTTGCAAAACAAAACCTTTATGAATTTTCTTGGCTTGAGAACCAAGAAAAGAAATTTTGCTTTTCAATCCAGTCTTTTACATACTCACCAACCCATCCAATCCATTCTAGAGTTTCACAATTTACTATTTTTATCTTGAAATGATCTCACAGTTTTTCACAGTTTGATGTTTATGTATCTTTGTAGCTTTTTGAACCTTTCCATACATTTAGAGATTGGAGTTGTCATTTTGTTTTTTTATCCATTTGCTAATATCAGTTTAGACAAATGATGTGCACTTAGAAAATACTTATTGCAGAAATGAATGCATGGACCAATACATGATGAACTAATAATATGTTGAAGTGAAATATATGCTGAGCAGCGGAATAGTTGGCATGAGAAGATGAGCAATTATATCAGTCCTGATACATTTGAGTACAGGGATACAAACATTGCTGTTTACACATTATATCCTTAGATAAAGGCTTCCTTCATAATATTTACAAAAATTCCATCTCATGATTTATATCTGCCAACAGACTGTGTTTTCAGCAACTTAATAGCTCTAGATTATTCTGTTTTCCTCTACTGTCAACCTTTCCTCTACTGCATATTACTCTTCAGTAACTAAATACTCCCTAGTCTGTGCGTAATTATACATGCAGGTGGAAATACATTAAATCCTATTAACACTTCAGCTCTTACCATTCACAGACAACCATGTTATGGATGATGAAAAATGCAATCTGTTTCATTTCAGCTCATCTATTTGTCATCTGTTCTCAAACAAAGTTCATGTCCTATCTGTTCTATCCATAATCACTACACTCTAACATTTTTTTCAAGGTATAATGATCTGAATGGCAACAACAATGGTGATAATAACAACAACATATTACTGATTGCTTCTCATGCGCCAGACACTGTTCTACATTTAACACTTAACAAATCTAGGAGATGGCAGCTGAAACTAAAATAGAGACACTTTAATTAACTCATAGTTATTACTGGTGAAATTAGAAATGAATACCATCAGTAGGCACCTAAAGTACTTTTCAGTACTAAACTACAGTGACATAGACATCAAAGCAAAAATTCATGAAATAATTATTTGACATTTTTTTAAATATCACTGAGTGACTATTTTCTTCCTTGAAAATATTTTATTTACTGAACTTTGGCCTGAGCCTGACTTTCTTACCGCCTTCACGTTCTTTACAATTAGTAAATAGAGTGCTTGCTCTGGCAGCACATATATTAAAATTGGAATGATACAGAGAGGATTAGCATGGCCCTGCACAAGGATGACACGTAAATTTGTGAAGCGTTCCATATTTAAAAATAATTAGTAAATAGAAAAATGCAAACCTGAATCTGTTTCTCAACTGTGTCTGCCTAATGTCTCCTCATGCCATTCAAAAACTTCACAGCACCACAGTCGTGCTCAGAGCTGATTCTGAAGCAGGGTGACAGAGCAAAGCCTTCCCAGTGGGCAGAATTTTGAATCATAGAGTTTGTCGTTTGCTTTCATTGGACACCCAGTTTCGCCAGCAATATAAAAGTGCTCTGATTCACAGGCAGCTGTTAACGGTTTGGCTGAAAGGTCACAGGCTGGGAAGGGGAAGACTGGAAAAATGGAGGTTTGGTGAAGAGGTATGATAGATATTTCAGCAAGAACACAGAATTTGAAGATATTTCTGTTTCACATGAATCATCACCAAATAAGGCTCCTAACAATAACATAAACACAATGACACTCACATGGGTACCTGTAAGATCCCTTCCTGGGACACCAGAGTAGGGTTGTACACCATGCTTACAACACTAGGAATGGAGGTTGTCAGTAGGATCAAAAACATGTCACTCTTTATGTTAAGGCTGAACTTGAAGCTATCTAGTATACCAATAGCATATTACTTGCCTCACCTCTGAACAGTGTTTCTGTCAACATTGTCAGCAGTAGACTTACGGACTGTCTATCTACTATCAGCATGAGATGTAACATCACTTACTATAAGAGTTCATTTTAGAAAGAAAAAGTGAATCACTGCATTCAGGCTCAAGTAATTCAGTAGTATCAGTACGCCATTGAAGAGTTACTGGTTTGACAGAGAGATGAAATGGCTTTAGAGAGTTCAACTGGGGTGGTAGTTAGAGGACGATGTTTCAGTCAGAAATCATCATACAATGCTGGCTCCTTTATTACAGAATACAAGGAAAGGATGTGCTGGGATGGACTCCTTCCTGTGGACCTAATCATTCTGAAATGTAGGCTCCTTGGCTCAAGAATTTTGAGTTCGCCTACTATGCAGGTCTGTTTTTGTTATTGTTGTTTGCTTTTTTTTTTTTTTAATGATTCTTATGCCAAGTGGCTTTAAGAGAAGCCCCTTAATGAACAGAATAAAAGAGAGAAGTGGAGGTTCGTACTCGAACATGATGTACTGATTTTGAGCATGAAAGCTGAAAAAGAAGTGGCAAACCAATAACAATCACTTTGACCTTCCATATGGATAAGCTAGGTCAATATTTAAAATGTTTCATCAGCAGTAGGTGTATCATTCTGGTAGAATAACTTTGCTTAAATCCACTAGAAAGATTTTGTACTACTGTTTGGATGTCCAAGACTTACAAACTTCAGTAATATTCTGTACCACTGTTATCTATTTTTAGGAAAAGTGAAAAACAACCACCAAACTTACCGACCCAGTCATATTCCTTTGAATATTTAGCAAGTTTTTCTTTAAATATCTTAAAATTATATAAAGAATAGTGCTGAATTTTAGGGCCATACAACTAGATTGTGAATTGCAGCTCTAAACATCATGTATGCATCCTTTTCCTTTAGTCATTGAAAGTGTGTGCTTGTAATATGATACTCATTAATAGTGATTTCATATAAATCTATATCTATACAGATAGGCACAGATATACACACTTACATTTTGAATATATATATTCAAATTTCTAATTTGAAATTTATTTTATCTATTTGTTTACATTTTACATTGTCTCATAAAACTATTATGTAATAATGAATTATTTATGTTGCAAAAAGTATTTTAAAAATACTTTAATATTTGTAAGACTGAAATAAAGCCAGAGAGAGAGAGAGAGATGAGAATTTCCATTTATCAGTCCATTCTTCAAAGGCATGTAACAAGTAGCATTGTGGCAGGTGTTTGTCAGGATCCTGCAAGTAAATTCAAGTATTCTGTATGGCAGGGATGCAAGTACATAAGTCTAACATGTTACTTTCTGGGTGCACTATGTGCGAGTGAAGGTGGAGCTCGCCAGAACTCAGGCACTGCTATTCCAATGTGTTATGTTGGCACGCCAATCTTCAGTGCTTTAATCATTGCACCAAGTACTTCCTCACTTTTAAAAATTATTTTATGTTCTTGTGAAAGGCAGAATTACAGAGAGGAGGTAGAGGAGACAGAGACAGATCATCCATCCATTGTCTCAGTCCCAGGTGGCTGTAAGTGCCAGAGCTGAGCTTCCAGGAGCTTCTTCCCTGGTTCCCACATGGATGTAGAGGCCTAAAGACTTCAGCAATTCTCCACCACTCTCTCAAGCCACAAACAGGAAGTTGGATTGGGAGTGGAGCACTTGGGACATAAACCACTGTCCATTTGGGATGCTGGCACCACAGTTAGGGGCTTAGCCTACTAAGCCCCAGGACGGGCTCCTACTTTTTGCTATTTAAAGTAATTTGTTTCATATGAATGTATTGTGATTTCATTTAATGTAATATATTTGCATGTGTATTTATTAAATCATTTAAAATAATTTTTATCAAAGTCAAAACCTTGAATCAATCTCAGGAAATCCCTGTTTAGAGCTATGGTATCTAAAAGGCATGGTAACACGATGGTTACGTTTAGTTGCTGGGACAGACATTTGTCCTAGCACTCAAGATAACAACTTAATGCCTTGGTTCGGAACCAGATTGCCAAAGGAGCACTCCATCTAGACCTGCCTCTCAAGCAAATTTAAACCTTGAAAATGAAAAGTGATCACTATTCAGCTTATAAAAATAAGCTGACTTACTATTTTTCTGCATAAAATAATAATATTTCTATAGAGTTGTTTATTTTGGAAAACTTATTATAGTATCTTTGTACGTTCTTTTCCTTCTCCTACTAAGCTAAGCTAGCAACATAGATAGGTGATAACTATAATGTTTTCTTTCCTTTTTTGAAAGATTGTATTTCCTACTCGTTTTAATTCAATTCAAGTTCTCTTAAAAAGGTTTAACACAGGATCCGACGAGGTAGCCTAACAGCTAAAGTCCTTGCCTTGTACGTGCCAGAATTCCATATGGGAACCAGTCTGAGTCCTGGCAGCCCCACTTCCCATCCAGCTCCCTGCTTGTGGCCTGGGAAAGCAATCAAGGACAGCCCAAAGCCTTGAGACTCTGCACTCATATGGGAGACCAGGAAGAGGCTTTGGGCTCCTAGCTTCAGATCAGCTTAGCTCCAGACTCTGCGGCCACTTGGGAAGTCAATCAATTGATGGAAGATCTTCCTCTCTGTTTCCCTCACTCTATATCTGACTGCCCAATAAAAATAAATAAATCTTTAAAAAAAGATTTAACACAGATATATATTGTTTAAAAATTGTGTAATCTATGTCTTATGTCTTACAAGGTAAATAAGAGAAATTTTTCCCACCTCCTCCTGATACTTAAAATTAAACGTAACACTTCAGGCAACTTTCTTGAAATAAAAATTAAAACAAGCTTAATTTTTGTTTATCAATATATGTTTTTTTCTGATTTTATTATTGATTCAATAGCCATTTAAAAGACAATTTTATTTCTATGTTACTTCATGTTACTACACTGTAGATTGTGAAATTCCTAAAACAAACTCAAGGCATACGATTGGAGCTTTAGCCTAAGATGTAATTTTATTACACAATCCTGGAAATACAATTTTAGGAGTCAGCAGATCAAACCCACTTTATCAGCGATAAGACATTCATGTATGTGTATATATATATCTTGATATATATATATACACACACACATATATAGGCTACACAGTCTTTTATTATTGTATGCTAAATGTTACTTTGAAATCAAATATAAAGAATATATCTACATAATGATATCAAAACTGAATTTCTTGTTTGATGCGTACTAACACAAAGGTTGTTCCAATTTACAATAAGCACCCATAATTTTCTTTTTTACCTAAAATGTGACAATTACCGTCTTTCCTCTCAGTGCTTGTTAAGCAACAACAAAAAATGCTGCATGGGCATGTCAGCAGTAGTAGACTATGTGGAAATCTTTAATATGTACTTTAGTCTGATAGAATATTTTTCTCTGAAAGGAATATAAAAGGTGTTTAGAGATGTGCCAGTAACACTAATCTTCAGAATACAGCTTAAAAATCCATTCTCTTATTCTAATGTCCAGTTCCCACGCAATAACAAAGTAATAAAAGAAAGGATCTACCACCCTTTTGTAGATTGAACTAAATATACCGAGGAACCACACTGTTCAACATTTTCTGTAGTCACGTTATTTTTCTCATAATAAATTCAAAGATATTCAAAATATTAAAACTTCAAGAATTCATAGATTTGTGAACTTGGCTCACAAGATAACTATATCTGCCAGTTGGCTACTTTCTGTAGCCAGTTTATACCTTCAAATCCTTCAGCAAATTTCAGCCTAAATTTCCCTTAAATGTCACCATGGAGTACCTTTCTGCTTTGTTGGGTAATAAACTCCATTTATCTACAAGATGGTGTGTAGCAGAAACTAAGTGTGTATACTCCTGACTCTGGGTTATGTAGTTTATTGTTATCATTATTGAAGATGGTTACATAGTCAATCAGGGTGGGAAGGATTTAGGGTTAGAGAGAAATGGGTGTGATTGTTGTTTATAAACTTTCTATTTCTTCTTTCCATTTTTCAGGGGAGAGGGGAAACAAGTGGAGAGGCGATACGCAGCTTCCCAACCATTCCTGTACCTGAGGATGGGAGAAGACCACATAGTATCAGCCCAGGGTCACAGTGAGGCACATGCTTCAAGGCTTCTGCCCAGGTGGATGTGATAGTTTTGAAATGTTGTTGATCTCATCAATTTAGGGATGAGGAACCCCTTCAAATATCCATTGGATGCACAGATATTTGCTGTCATCGTTTGGCTAGGGTAGTTTTCCGTATGTTCTGTTCTTTGTTCTCTGCTATGGTACCAGATGTTCTCTGTAGACCCCAGTGGGTTAACATGTTCTCTGTGTTCACCATGGTCTACCGTCCAACACTCCATCCTTTACGCCGAAAAGGACCAGTTCTCATATATGGGCTCTTGGATCTGAGCCAGGAGACCCAGGCACCTATTGAACCCTCACCCCTGGGATGCATGGACCGAGCACAGAGCATTCTGGTGGGCCCAGTGACCTGGGCCAGGAGATGCAGGCCCCTCCAGATGCCCCACCCCTGGTTCTCATGGGTTCAGCACCCACCATGAAGGTGGGATCAAAGACATGCACCAAGTAATGCAAGCCCCACCAGACCACTCACCCCTTGTGCTCATGGACCCAGCACCATCTCGAAGGCAGGCCGAAGGGTCCTCTGTCCCTGGGGCTCATGGACTCAGCACCCACCATCTCCAGACTAGCATTGATCATCTCATTTTGGCATCCACAAAAGGGTGTTTCAGGCCTGTCCTGGTCCCAGTGTGAACTGGTTAGAGATGTGGCCCAACCTGGCCCCTGCACTTTATTCGGGTTCTAGGATCTGCCACTGGATTTTTATGAACTGACCACCCTTGTCTGTCCCCAGATATGACCCACATGTATGCTGGCGGGTACTGTAACCTGAGCTTGTTTGGGCTGCTCATTGACTTGATTCTGATGCTTATCTGGAGGGCCTGCAGTCTGACAAAGGAGTTCATCAAGCTCCTCTATCCAGTCTCCTCCCAGTGGCATATCTTGTGCACAGCAGTGGGTCCTTGGCCTGGCTTGACTTTGTCCACTTCTTCTTCTGGCAGGAATGGTGTCCTTGCCAGCTTGTCCATACCCTTTCTGGTTCTTACTGTTAAGTGTTGCAGCCCAGCCATGCCTGGTCTATGCCCAAACACAGCTTTCACATGGTTCAGCAAGAGCCATGACATAGCCCAGCCTGTTCTACATAAACCCAGTCTGGCCCAGTCTGACAATCCCCAGACCCAGTCCACACCCATGCTGAGGGAGATTGCAGCCATGTCCAGCCCAGCACAATGCTCAATTCTGGCTCTTCTGCTCACCAGAAAGAATTCCATCCAGCTGAGTGGTCCCCAACCTGACCGACTCCCAGCCACAGATCTTGCATGTGCCAAAGGAGATTATTGTTCTACAGGTGTGAGCCCAGACACTTCCCTGCAGATTCTACCCCTGGACATGATTCACTCACATATTTATCAAGTTCATGGTCCAGCCTCACAGTACCCATTCCCTTTTCTGACACTCACTGGTGGGTTCCATGTTCTAGCTCGTCATGTAGAGTGGCCTCATCCATGGAAGTTTCAAAAAATGCATTTCTCATCTGGGCATGAACCTTCAGGTCCTTGTTCATCCCCACCAGTGTCATCCCTCATACTGCATGTAGCTCTACATTCTCAAGACTCCAGAACACACCGTTGGGTGACTCAAGGGTTTTGCCCAGCACCATTGCTGTCTGAGCCACCCAGCCAGAGTTCCTCCAACTGTAGCCACACAGCTGGGAGATTAAGCACCCTCACCTGCAGTCCAGACCTACTTGGGATCCACTCACAGCATGGTGTCCGTGGGTGGAGAAAATTCTTAAGCTTCAAGCTCAGACGAGCTCAGGATCTACCCACCGCATGACAGTGGTGAACAGAGCCTAGATCCCAAGCCTCAGGCTTGATCAGGCCCAAGTTCCCCCAGCTACAGCCTCACAGCTGAGAGAATAAGTACCCATATCTCTAGCCCAGGTGTCTGGGTTATATAGTTCTTTTTTTTTTTTTTTTTTTTTGAATCTTGAGTGAACTAGTCTCAATTAATTAAAGTTGATACTTTTCTGCACTGCTGTTCTGCTCTTGTCATCATTTCATCACTGTGAATTTCTTTACACTGCCACGTTTCTATGAAAAAATGTTTTTTCATGACAATATCTCAAATAAAAGAGGTCTATGATAGAACTGTTACAGAAACGAAGATGAAGCAGTGAAGATATTTTGGAGGATGCTCTGTGTCTTGTTCGTTAAGTATCAGGTCTACTTTGGATTCCAATTTTCAATTCACATGTGCCTCGGGAAGCAGCAGATGATAGAGCTGAAGTACGTGTGTCCATGCTACTCACAAAGAACATTCAGACAGAGCTGTAGACATTGTGGTATGAGCCAGCAGATGGAAGATCTCTGTCCTTCTCTGTGTCTTCCTGTGTGTCTGCATTCCAAATAAATAAAACACATGGAAATGAAATATTACAAATATTAATATTAGCATGTTATATAATAGATACATAATATATGATAGATATGTAATATTAACATATTAATATTATCATTGATGTAAAATAATATATATGTTTTTATATGTACATGCATATATATATAGTATTCATGGTGAATAAGAAGTAACATTATGTTTGAAATGACTCTCATGAGCAAAAAAAGTCATTAATATTTGATGAAATATGGTTACATTTTGAGAAGTCACCAACATAAATAAAAAATATGTAAATAAACTACCAAGCTGAATTATCAGCCCTTATAAAAGCTGCATTGACACATAGTCCTAATTGTAAAGCAGATCTTTTGTGTTCCTTTCACAAAGGCCCATGACTGAACACCACAACTGTTTCCGAGAACCATCCATTAATCTAAGCCCAGGATTCTTTTTTCTTAAACATTTATTTTTATTTGAAAGAGATTTTTCAGAGAAGGAGACACAGATAGAGGTGTTCCATCACCTGGTTTTCTTTCCAAGTGGCTATAATGATTAGAACTGAGCTGAACTGAGGCTGAGAGCCAGTATCTTTCTACAGATCTCCCATGTGTGTGCAGAGCCCCGAGGACCTGGGCCACCACTGCTACCCACCCAGATCCTACGCTAAAGAGCTATATGGGACATAGAGAATCCAGGACATGAACAGTGCCTACATTGCATGCCAGCCATAGGAACAAGAGCTTGCTATGCCCACATGCTGGTCTCTTAGCTTGTAATTATTTTCTTCAGTTTCATATCTCTACTTTACAAATCATCACATTGACATGACAGTGGTTTTGGTAAAACATAACTGCTAATGGAATCAAACAATAACACAATCTCAAGCTAAATGACAGCATTGGAAGAAATGACAATATGATTTATTTCCCAATCACAATTGAAATTTTATGTTGTTCTGTGGAAGAGAACTTACATTTATCCCACAATTTCTGTAAGTTTTCCCAGCCTGAGATAACTTGAACTTGAACATGACTCTCTACATTTTTCTTAACATATGGTCAGTCCTCCAGTTACATTTATCATATTTGGCAGATTACATGTCCTAAAGATAGTCACATACGCAATCTCCCGAGCCAAGCAGCTTCCAATGCTGTCATTCGTTGCTCTTATCTGATATCAAGGATGAGGCAGCAAACATCCTTACTCTCATATGTAAGGAGTGAGGATTTTATTGCCAGTTCACTCTTGCTCTTAAGGCTTAGTTTTGTTTAAAAAAACAAACAAATATTTCTCTTATTTGATGCCTCTCCTCCTGGGGTATTTATGCTACCAAGAGGAAGAACTCAACCTATACTTTTCTATAAAAATTGTTGAGGCTAAAAATAGCCTTATTTTCTTTAAATTCGTGTGATATAAAAATGTTATATTAAATTGGCATATAGTAATTGCACATATATATGGTATGCATTGTCATGATTTGATAAAAATATATAATTGTAATGATCAAATTAACATAATGAACATATTCATCTATTTAAGCTGTTATCATTTCTTTGTATTTGGAACCCACTGACCCCTCTCTTCCATTTTTTTAAAGATTTATTTTATTTTTATTGGAAACTCAGATATACAGAGAGGAGGAGAGACAGACAGGGAAGATCTTCAGTCCAATGATTCACTCCTCAAGTGGTCACAATGGCTGGAGGTGCGACAATTCTAACCCAAAGCCAGGAGCCTCTTTCGGGTCTCCCACATGGATACAGATTCCCAAGGCTTTGGATTATGCTTGACTGCTTTCCCAGGCCACAAGCAGGAAGCAGGGTGGGAAGCGGGGCTGCCAGAACTAGAACCAGCGCCCATGTTGGATCCTTGCAAGGGCAAAGCGAGGACTTTAGCCACTAGGCTATATCGCAAGGCCACTGTCATATATATACATATTGACATGTGTGAGTAGTACAGCCATTTAAACATGTATAACACTGGAACTGATTATTCCTATTGCCCTGTGATATATGACAAGTTTGTTCACAAGTCTGGTGATTTCCAAAACTTTTGAATGATGTTTAAATGGCACAAAATGTGTCATTACATAATAGAATATTGAAAATGATTTTTGGTATTAGATCAGAATAACGATTGTTACATGATTTTTGCTGTGCTACTTCGAGTCTGTTTTAAAAATGAGTCACACTGGTACACAAAATATTCAATTCCATCTTTAAAGGTTTTCACTATTAAAGCTTATAAATTGAATAGTGAAAATGGAATGTCTTTCAAATCTTGTCTCATTCCAAAACCAAGTATTAATTCATAGTGAAACAATGTTTTTAAAAAGCCATAAAGACTGATTTCTTTCTTTTTAAATTTTCATTAAAATAAATAAAAGAGGTTTCATGTATTTCTCAAGTACAAATATAAGAGGACCATTTTTTCACTTTCCCCCTCCTTCTCTTTTTCTCTCCCTCCCTCAACCCCCCTTCTTCCTTTCTTTGGATGCTGTGAGCGAGAGAGAGAAAGAGAGAGAGAGTGTGTGTATGTGTGTGTATGTGTGCGTTTTCTCAATTCTGGTGAAAAAAATAATTTCAATCCACTCTATTATCACATGTTTTATGTGCCATTAACAATAATATTTAACAACTGCCATGCAAAAATACTACCAGTTCACAGGGCTATAAAAATAAGAGCTAAAAACAATCATATCAGAAAGGGTCCATTCAGTTTTCTACATTGTTTCTCTACTCTCTTTTAACTCCCATTTATCAGAGAGAGCCTGTGATATTTGTCGTTTGGAACTGGCTATTTTCACAAAGCGTAATAATTTCCACTTGCATGTATTTTGCTGCTAAGACAATATTTCATTCTTTCTAATGGCTAAGTAGTATTTCTCAGTATATCTGAGAGCAGAGATAATGAGACAGCCAGATAGAAAAGCACACACCCAGGCCTTCCATCCATTGGGCCAAGCTCAGAACTAGAACTCAATCCAGTCCACTATGGGGGTGGTGAGGAGCCATCATCTGCTGCCCCTGGAGTCTGCACTAGGAGGAACTGAGGGGAGACAGCCAGAAATAGAACCCAACTCTCAAATGAAAACAAACGTCTGAAAAACGATCTCAAATGCCCACTCATGGTTTTATCTGTTTAGATTTTGTGTTAACATGCAAAGCATCTAAAGCAAAACATTTTTAAAAATTCTTGATAGCTGTGCTTGTCCTAATTTCTCATAATTTCAGTGATGCATTGAACATGTGCAAATGTACTTGCATTTATTAGTCTGTTTGTGACATAATTGGAAAATAAAACAGTTCAGATAATGCATAAGCAGTAGCTATTTTTCTCAAAGCAGTTCTGGGACTGTGAAGGTCATCATCAAACACTATCAGTTTCAGTGTCAGGTGAGAGTAACCCTATCTCAAATATGTGCCTGATAGTTACTGTTCCTGAGAGGGCAAACACAGTGTCCTCACTTGGTAGAGGGTCGGAAGGGCAGTGAACATTCTTTCCAATCCCTTTTATAAAGCCGGCGATCTCAGAGGGGTACCTCATGATTTGCTCATCTCAGTAGGGATTCACTTCTGAATATTATTTCATTGACATTTTAATTTACAGCATATAAATTTGGAGAGACACATTCACTTTTTTTTGCTTTTAGCATATCCATTATTTCAATTCAGAGGAATTGCTGTCATGCTTCTAGAAGAGGGAACCATCTTTCTATAAATATATATATTTCTATAAATATTTTACTGTCATTTCAATTCTGAACATTGTTGTGGTGAATATCGTCTCTAATTTCAAAGGCCCATTTGTCTCTCCTGTTTTTTGGTTTTGTTCCTTCTCTTCACTAAAATAATTCTATTCCAGTGTCCCATGCTTCGTACAAGATGGTGTCCATTGCTTGAGCTTCCTGTTTTTTCATACTAAGCTCACCTTTACAGAACCTGGAGGTCTCATTTGGGCATAATTTTCACGAGGAGCTCGTGTCCAGAAACTCTGCCTCATTGGTCCTGAGCCTTTCTCTCTGTTTTCTCCTTTACTGTCTCACTTGGGAGGTGAGTGAATGAATCACATTGGCTGTTTTAGCTAGCTATATCTCCAAGCAGGAAACATTTGCCTAGAGTGAGATATTATGGAATCTATCTGTTAATTATTTCTTTAGCTCTCAGTGCAATGTTATAAGTTGAACGTGTATGATACAAAAAAGAATTTTAAAGTTATATAACTCATGTTAGATGTGGTCAAATTTTTAAGCTAGTTGCAACATTTAAAAATTATATTGATGTGACCTATTACTTGGTATGACATATTAACTGCAGGTTGAAGTGAAACCAATCTTACATCTTTGGAATCCCTCTTTGTCACAGAGTTTGATTCAGCTTAAAGGCTGAACTAGGATAGATGCAAAGAAATCCACAAATACATCACAATAAAAACGCTGAAACTGAAACAAGGACAAGTTCTCAAAACACCAAGCAAGATTTATTCATCTCTTACACAGAAATTCCAGTAAAATGATCAAGTGTCTTTTTATCAAACAGTAGTGATCTGAGATAGTAAAATAATATAGCATGCTCAAACTCTTCAAAAAATCAGCCAACAATAATTTCATAATCAGCAAGCTGTCTTTTAACAATGAAGGTAAAATAGAACACTCCCAGATAATCAAAACCGTGGAAAGCTTGTTTCTAGAAGGCCCATCTTAGAAGAAGCAATGAATTTCGAAAATATGTAGACATTTAGTTTAGAATATTGTTACGCTCATTTCTCTCCCTCTTTTTTATTATTATTCTGTTCATCGTATTGTGCGTATGTGGATGTTCTTAATAGCATTCACAATTTTTCTTAACTCTATTAGTTTCTTCATTTTTAAAAATATTTTCTTTATATTGAATGCTCTATAAACTTATTCTGAAATTGCTGACCATTTATCCTACCAGGTCAGAGCACTGTTGATCACCCCCAGTGGATTTTGCACTTTAACTACTCTACATTTTCGCTACAAAATTTCCACTTGGTTTTTAATAAATTGTGTATCTCCATTGCTAAATTCTATTTGATCAGACATTTTCAAAATTTATTCCATCACTTTTTTGATCATGATTTTCTTTCATTCTTGGAAATTATATTGTTACACTGACATATTTCGTCATTAAATCTGATATTCGATATCCTAATGGCAGATTAATGTTAGATTTCTTTGCCTGCTCCTATAACCACTTTTCCTTTTGTGTACAAGTGTGTTTTGGCATGTCTCATTATTTTTTCTTATTGTTTGGAAATGAAAACTTGACAAAATATGTTATAGCAAATCTGGACATCCTTCCCTTGGGACTTATCTATATTCACTTGTTCTTTATTTATTTAATGATATGATAGCTACTGCAGTGAATCTAATTCCTCTTTGCATGCTTTGTTAAACCTCTGATGATGAGCTTATTTTGGCCTGATATTAGCTTATTTCCATTTTTATCACATCTTCACTATATTTTATGTTTTTCCCACCCTTTCATTCCCCCGTCCATGTTACCTACTCAGCATTCTTTTTTATTACTTTTTTCATTTATTTTTTAATTTTCACAGAAGCATACTCATTTCATCTTGCAAGCTTAGGCTTAACACTCCATTAGGTAAAAATTTCAACATATAGGGCCTGGCATTGTAACCTATGGCTAAAAGCCTCGCATTGCAACTGCCACGATTCCATATGGATACTGGTTCATGTCCCAGTTGACCCTCTTCCCATCCAGTTTTCTGTTTGCAGCCTTGGAAAGCACTAGAGGATGACTCAAAGCTTTGGGAACCTGTACCTATGTGGAAGACACAGGAGCTCCTGGCTCCTGGCTTTGGATTGGTTCAGACCCAGCCATTTAGGCCACTTGGGGAGTGAACCAGCACACGGAAAATCTTTCTCTCTGTCGCTCCTCTTTATAAATCCACATTTTCAATAAAAGTAAATAAATATTTAAAAAATTATTTCAGCACATAGAAAGCAGAAAAGAAAAGCCAACTATCCACAGTGTAGGCAAAGGTTGTAAACATAGAATGCATGTTTTGATACTCTATATGCCATTTATGAACGATCAGGGAAAGCATATGGTATTTGCCTTTCTGGGTCTGGCTTATTCCACTAAGCATAATGGTTTCCATGTTTGATTTGTTTTGTTTTGTTTAGGTAAAAGACAAGATTCCGTTCTTCTTAATAGTTGTGTTTCACAACTCACTAAATTCATATATTGCACTAAACTCAATCGTGTCAAATTGCTTATTGGGAAATAATTCATATTAGATATAATTAGTCAAATCTCAAAGAGGTAACACCATAATAATGTGACTCCCTAATCTGATATGATTGATGTCTCTATGAAAAGCAAACAGAGAGAGATCTGCACCAGACATGTACCAAGGAAAATGAAGACAGAAAGATATTTGTATAACAACTGGAGAGACGAGCATTGTCTGTGCTGGACTCTATGTTTGGTATACACTTGCAATGGGGGAATCTCAACTGAATTTGAACTGTGGTTATGCAACAAGGTGGAGGAATCCACCATGGTGGGAGGGTTTGGGGAGGGGTGGGGAGAACCCAAGTACCTATGAAACTGTGTCACATAATACAATGTAATTAATGAATTAAAAATAATAAAAAAAAACAAAATAAAACAAAATGAACAAACAACAACAAAAAGCTGAACAACATGAAATAGAGTCTCACAGCACTCAAATGGATTAACCCTATTGTCACCTTGATCCTGAAATCTAGTCTCCAAATATAATACGCAGTAATTTTCTGTGTTGTAGTGACCAAATGCTTTGTATTATGTTACAGCAACTGTAGAAATCTACCTTAGGCATCCTTTTAGGGTTTTGTATGATTAAGATTGCAATGAGGGCCCGGCGGCGTGGCCTAGCGGCTAAAGTCCTCGCCTTGAAAGCCCCGGGATCCCATATGGGTGCCGGTTCTAATCCCGGCAGCTCCACTTCCCATCCAGCTCCCTGCTTGTGGCCTGGGAAAGCAGTCGAGGACGGTCCAATGCATTGGGACACTGCACCCGCGTGGGAGACCTGGAAGAGGTTCCAGGTTCCTGGGTTCAGATCGGCGCAGCACCAGCCGTTGCGGCTCACTTGGGGAGTGAATCACCGGACGGAAGATCTTCCTCTCTGTCTCTCCTCCCCTGTGTATATCTGGCTGTAATAAAATGAATAAATCTTTAAAAAAAAAAAAAGATTGCAATGGGCCTCTTTCTGAGTCTTCACTTGACCTTTTCCAGCTGTTAAATTCCAGTAATTTCCAGATGGTCGCATAAGAGTTTTCAACACTGTGTTGGCTTTAAAACTATCTGCAAACCAACTAAATCCGAAATTTTGGATGAGAGAACTGGTGAAAAAAGTATTTGGAAATGTTTCCAAACCTGAGTCCACGCCCCCACTTTTCATTTTCTGTGGAACTCCTAAGGCAGCTGGCATAGAGTGTAGTTCAAACATCCGATTCATCTTGCAATCTCACACTTCCTCTTCACTGCAGCCAACCTACATTTCTGAGGGAAAACTTAGAACTGGAATTTTCAGTAATGCAAGTGCAAATAGTTCCTTGGAAAGAGACTAAGAATGATCAGGTTTTTTTTTTTTTAAGTTTATTTTTCTTGGACAGTCGGATATACAGACAGGAAGAGAGACAGAGAGGAAGATCTTCCGTCCAATGATTCACTCTCTCAAGTGTCCTCAATGGCTGGAGTTGAGCCCATGCAAAGCCGGGAGCCAGGAACCAGGAGCTTCTTCTGGGTCTCCCACATGGGTGCAGGGTCCCAAGGCTTTGGGCCATCCTCGACTGCTTTCCAGGCCACAAGCAGGGAGCTGGATGGGAAACAGGGCTCCTGGAACATGAAATAGTGCCCTCTGAAATCCTAGCATGTGCAATGCAATAACTTTAGCCACCAGACTATTGCACTGGACCCAGGAATGTTCACTTTTGTGACCAGAATCTCCTCAACCTCCTCTGTCACAGACGAAATATTCAGTAGTGGGAACAGAGACAATAGTGTTCTTTTCTCTACATGCAGGTTTGCTTAAGCAACTGAAAATTCCATGGTGGGGGAGGGTGAGAAGTAGCTTTTGATGTCCTTCTCTGAGTCATACATATAGAAGAAATTGTCCTATGTAATGGAATAAAGGTTAGGTTTCAGGTATTCTCAACCATGGGATGTTTGTGATTTGGAATTGGTAAAAGAAGGATGCCCCTGTCATTTGAGTACACTCACTTGCAGTGAGTTGCAGTTGAGTTCAGGATGAAATGTATTCTTTCTCTTGCATGAAGATAACTCTGGGAAGTGTAACCCTGTGTTCCTTGTTGCACTCACATGGAAAGGAGTTTCTACTTTGCCAAAGATGGAATCGGTGAGTGAGAGCTTAGGCCTCAGTTTCAGTTCCTCACAATTTTACTTGAAACACCCTTAGTAAATTTTCAGAAAGGGATGCTTCTATCTGAGACCATTTCCTAATGTTCTAAATTACTGTTTTAAAGTAGACATTACCGGTTTTGCTGGAGATTAATTTCATAGAGTTCTTCACTCTAATTTGTGTAAACTCTATTTTGATATCACTTGTCAATATATGCGATAGAAGTTAGCAGGAGTGCTGTGGGATTACACTTTGCCATTTACAATGTTAAAGTCTAGTGCTCGAGGAAGGCATTACCTCAGAAGAATACAGACTGCCTTGAGGAATGCAAGCTATTCTGGGAATTATTCTTCTGATTTTTTTATTTAAAGAATGCGTAGGATTTTTCAGTTCACAGTAACTCCTCACTGCAGCTTCAGAGTTGTACAATTGATCTTCCTGCTTTCCATTTCCAAAATGCAATATATTTTGGTTGATACAGATCAAATAATTAGGTTCTGAATAAGTAACAACCCATTTAAGATACAATGAAGTATTCATTATCTGTTGTTTAATTTGTTTGTTGATGAGTTTGTTTTGTTCATTTACAGAGAGTGAAAGAAAGGCAAGGTTGACATTATTTACTTATGAATGAATTAGGTGAAAAGCTAATATTTCTAAGTTTGTAAATGGAAAATGTGCTATATTTAATTCTATAAACAGTAAGTTAGAAGAATTAAACCCACATAATTTATTTTTAAATTTTGTGCTCCATTGATGCACCATTAATTTAAAAAAATGAATGACTAGCCTCTTTTTATTCAAATTATGTCTTGAAACTTCTAAAATGCTAGTTGTCTTTTCCTAAGACCTAGAAAACTCAGAAATCCATTCTTTTAGCTAAAAGTCTTAGCAACATGCTAGTTATTTTTAAAAAACAATACACATTTTCTTTTTTGAGTACAGTTAAGTGTTGGGAGATAAAGAGAGAATAAAACACAGAAGGGCAGTGTAAAAAATGATTTGATTTGGGCCCGGCATGATAGCGTAGTGGTTAAAGTCTTCATCTTGCATTCCCGGGATCCCATATAGGCACCGGTTCTAATCCTGGCAGCCCAGCTTCCCATCCAGCTCCCTGCTTGTGCACTGGGAAAGCAGTTGAGGATGGCCCAAAGACTTAGCACCCCACACCTACATGGCAGGCCTGGAAGAGCTCCTGGCTCCTGGCTTTGGATTGGCATAGTGCCGGCCGTTGCGGTCACTTAGGGAATGAACAATCAGACGAAAGATCTTCCTCTCTGTCTCTCCTCCTCTCTGTATATCTGACTTTGCAATGAAAACAAATAAATCTTTTAAAATGATTCAATTTAGCTACCCCTTGGAAAGTGTTAGGTGAGGTGCTGCAAGCATTCAGCAACAAAATCAAAAATAACTTGGAAGATGGAAGATCTTTGTGTGTCTCTTCTTTCTGGATCTGCCTTTCCAATAAAAATAAGTAAGTTTTTTAAAAATGCTCAAGTTTCCTGGCAATAAGGGAAATCCAAATGAAGACAGCAATGAGGTACCACCTAACGCCAGTAAGACTGGCCCACATGAATAAAAGCACCAACAACACTTGTTGGCAGGGTTGCGGGGAAAAGGGAACCCTACTCCACTGCTGGTGGGGCTGCAGGCTGGTACAGCCTGTATGGAAATCAGTATGGAGAACATTCAAACAACTCAAATTCAACATACTGTATGATCCAGCCACAGCACTCCTAGGAATATATCCAGAACAATTGTTTTATGAGAAACCAACATGCACTCCTATGTTCATAGCAGAACAATCAGTAATTGCAAAAACATGGAAACAGCCAAAATGCCCATCAACAGAGGATTGGATAAGAAAGCTATGGTTCATCTACTCCATGGAATACTACTCAGCTATTAAAAAAAACAAAATGCAGTTCTTTGTGGCCAAATGGGCCAAACTGGTAACCATAATGCTAAGGGAAATAAGCCAATCCCAAAAGGTTAGATACCACATGTTTGCCTTAATTTAATATGATATGATGTTAAGCATATCATGTTACGTTATGGATATTATGTCATTTGTAGTATATAAACTAAAATTGAAATGTCAATGAGGTGGTCACAGAAGGTGGCTGGGAACTCGCATTTACTTTTTACATATTGGTTACTCATTACTATGTCAATTAATTCCATAATGATGTAAATTTTTGCTGATGGTATGTTGGAGCTTTTAATTGATCGGGATGATACTCTGCTGGCTCTGTCTTCAGACCAGAGAGGGTATACCTAAGAAGCCGTTGAACTTGACTGGACAATAAGATGCTGGACTCTATGTTTGGTATACACTTGCAATGGGGGAATCTCAACTGAACTTGAACTGTGGTTATGCAACAAGGTGGAGGAATCCACCATGGTGGGAGGGTTCGGGGAGGGGTCGGGAGAACCCAAGTACCTATGAAACTGTGTCACATAATACAATGTAATTAATGAATTAAAAATAATAAATAATTTTAAAAAATGACACTCATGGAGACAGCATAGCGGTGAATGGGTTAAGCCACCACCTACAGCCATGGTATCTCATTTGGGTGCAGATTCAAGTTCTTGGGACTCCACACCCAGTGGAGCTGCCTGCTTATTTCACCAGAGAAAGCGCCGGGGGGGCGTGGCACAGGGGTTTGAGTCCCTGGAGACCCTGATGAGGCTTCTCGCTCCTGGCTTCAGTCCAGCCAACTGAAGTCCTTGAAGTCTTTCTGGGGCACAAACCATCACAAGCATCAAAACTGAAACACACACACTCTCTCTCCCTCTCTCTCTCTGTAATTCTACATATCAAGCAGATAAAACAAGCATTAAAAGAACAGACATATTTCTCATAACTCCCATAATAATAAAACCATAAAATAAAGGCAAACTCAGTTCCTCTCTACTGCCTGAGATTTAATAAAGTTAAAATAAATGACTGCTCACTATGAACTGCTGAATCTCAATCTGTAATATCAACGTTTAGCTTCAAAAGAAGCACATTGTAGAATTTCTAACGCCCAGACATTTTAGATGTTTTAACTTCAGTGTTATCAATGGAGTGACTCAATTCTAGGTTAACTTAAAAATTAGATAGTAATGGTTTACATGAGGACCGAGTATGAAGTGGGTAGGATCGAGCTGGACTACAACACCCATTGGTTCAATTGGAAGACATGGCTGGAAACAGAACTGTCCCAGCAATTGCAACGACCAGCAGGTGCACAAGCTGATTGGGGCAATGGACTGTTCTAGATCCTGTAGCGGCAAATTCACACAAGAATCAGGTTTGGGATCATCTCAGATGAAGTTTCTTTGGAGATCCCTCCAACTGAACTGCTGATCTCAAAACCCCAACTATGAATAGACTATGTCAGCCAGTGAATTCAGAATAGGATCCACCACGATTGGAACGGCGAGATTGGCAGCAATTCAGAAATGTCGAACTATCAAAGCTGCTTGAGCAGGACCCTCGGAGCATGCCTCATAGCGGGGACCTGGGATGGGTGGGAGGCTGGGTGGGGCTTTTTTCTGTTTCTCCCCTGACACAAGATACAGGGAAAAAAAATTGATATTAGTGTGGAAAGAAGGTATTACCCACTTTCCTGTAGCCCTTGACTCTTTGATCCTAACCAAGTAAGATAATTAAAAATAAATAAATAAATAAGAAAAAAATAGTAGACACTCGTTACAAACATGGTAATATAACGCAGATATTATACTAAGTCTATATTTCTCCGTCTGTGTCTGCCATATATCTGTAATAAATGCTTTGTATGATTATCGAATGCCATACACCTGTCCTGTAGATATAAACGATGTGTCATCATAATGTGTCTGGATAAAAATACTGTTATCCTCTTTCATAAAATGCTATCTAGAACATTGAAGCAAATTGGCCTATGCATCAAGGTTAAATATTCAAATATCCACATGCATAAACATGGCATTCCATTGCTCATAATGGAAATTCTGTCTCACAGAGTCATCAAATCAGTTGTGTTGATGGGAATACATGCTTTCACTCTCCAGGTTTCCTAGGAATCCTAGGAAGATTTTTTTTGGAGAAAACATGAAGTTCATCTTTTCTAAATGCATGTGCTGTAGTGAGTCCTTCTTAATGAGTTCAGTATACCTTGTGGATTATCTCTGATGTTTTTAAATGTAAGTAAATGAGAATTCGGTATTTCTTTATAGACACTGATTTTGTTTGCCAAGATCTCCAGGAAGGATGAGAGTATGTTTAAATTCATCATACTATGCTTGCTCTGTCCCTTATCAGTTACTTTGCAGACATGGAAAACATGCTGGAGGTAAAAATAATTAATACTTTTTGCTTCAAAATTATATATATATATATATATATATTCCTGTTTTGTTTGGTTAAAAATAATTCCAATGAGGAAAACCTCCCAGGAGCTGTGCTTTCTAACTCTTTGCTATCCACCAATTTGTAATTAATACTTATATACTTTAATTTTCCATGGAATGTTACTTTTGCTTTCACAGGAATTAACAAGTCAGTGCATTAGCATGTATGGATATATTTAGTAACTAGCAGTAGAGTTAAAAGTCAAGTGGGTGTTCAGGTTTCTGAACCTCACTCCATCTACTTTATGGATGGAGAAATAAAGCATCATCCTTCCCAATTCTGAAAATGACCACACACTGTTTAGAAAACGAACACTATTTTCTCGAGGCTGAAGCCAGCTTTGCTTAGCCATGGATCATCCATGTCTTTAGATAGGAGTTTGATGGATGCTGATTTGTTTTCACTATAGCTATGAAATGTGACGGCCATTTACATTGTAAGTGGTCTTACCATATAAGAAGTTTCTCTTAACAATTGTGATATATAATATAAAGTGTTCTGCAAGCAAAAGATTGTTGCAAAACTATCACATTAGAAAAGTCACTTGCTTCCATCAAGCATTTGGCACTGAGTTTTACGTGTTTCTAATTCCAGGTTTTTGCACTATTTTTAATTTTTGATAATGATTACTTTTGAAGGTTTTAAGTGTAGATTTGCATTTCATAATTCTTTATTTTAGAGATTTAAATATGTACTTGTTAGAGTGTTTTTATGTCAAGTATATGCACATAACAGCTGCACTGTGGTACTTAATTTTATGCTATTACTTATTAATGAACTACATTTGTGCTCAAGAAGGTATCTTTAGGAATACGCTCACTGAAAATGATCTCTCAGCTATAATTTCTACCATAAGGCAGCTAAAATTCCCTCTTGAGTAAGATAGATGTGCAAATTTAGATTTTTAATGAGAAAGTTTAAATTTACTTTCAAGAACACTTCACTTCGTCATGGTTATTTTTAACATGCATACATACAAGTGCTGAATGTTCTAACTAGGAAGTAGCTATCTGATTACAGTCCTAGAATATAGTTGATCACATGGGGACAAATGCAAATGTCTCTTGTGATCCCTTAAGTAATTTATTCTAGAACATGCTTCCTGGGTTAGAGTTTGCATGAACTTTACTCACCTCTGCAGGACTTCTGATTAGCTAGTACCCAGAGTTTTATATCCCAAGAGACGCAGAAGACTGGTAAATACTAGGAGGGAGATCATCCTCTCTTCCTTGAGGTCTAACTCCGTGGAGAAACGCCTGATTCCCGCAGGTGGGGATGCACTACTCTGCCTTCATTTTATACACATGAGAGAGTAGTGCCTAAAGCCTTAGAGATTGCTTCATCACTTGTAGAATCCCGATGAATTACCAGTGGTCAAATACTTTTTCTGTTTCATCCATACTCATTTTTGGACTTTGTGTTTGCAATAATTGAATATTTGTGGATTACATGTAATATGAATGTAAAATATAAGTAAATATATAAAACAAAGCATCTTTTATTGCTAAATATGTTATAAACATACTTTTTGTCACAAGCATGCAATAATGCACTGTCACAAACAAAAAAAAAGAGAAATATGGAAGTTGAGAGATTACACTTCGGCAGCAAAACAAATGATCCCCAGATTGGTGTGAAAATGATGCTTGCTTTATGCCAACTGTTTACATGAATCAAAAGAAAATTTAATATAACCATTATTAAAAGCAGTAAGGCAAAAGATGAAAGTAGGATGTAAGACATATTTTCTGCATAAAATGTAGTGTTGGGTTATATTTATCTACACATGAACACACATGCACATCCATGCCATATGTATAATGTATATTTGAAATCATTTTCTCCAAAGACAAGTTCGTGTTTTGAATTTAAGAATTTAAGATGCTGATTCCCTTCAGGCACTGAATCCTGGATGAGGAATACACAGGGGACATTTTTGTAAAAAAATTATTTTCAGGAACAGATGAACTCCCCTTCCAATTAGCACTAGATCAAAAATTGTACTTTTAATGTAAACTTAAATGTAAATTTACATTCATTTTTAAATCTCTAGTAAAACATGGAAATTGATCTAAGTAAGAACAAAAATATTTACAATGATCGATGTATATGTTATGCTAATGAAAACAGAATGTTTTTCTAAAAGAAAAAAATGTATTTCAAAAATTCCTCTTATTTTTATTATGAAAAAATTACAAAAGTGTAGGAAACTGGAAAGAATAAAAAAACAAATCACTTGTAACTACTAGACACATGGCTTTGACAATTGTCGATTTAAGGTGAACTTTGCTTAGCTTCAGTTTTCCTTCTATACTGTCTCAAATTGTTTTGTAGAAAAATCTCATGATATAATATCATTTAATCCAAAAATAAATGAGCATATATCTGAATACATTTTAAAGCTGCTCTACTAATAATATGATTTCTCCTAAAACATATTAAGACAAGAGAAAAATCTATTCAAGAAATAAGATACAAGAAAAGAATACAACCGCAGAACTAAAATGATAAACACAGGCACGGGAAAAAATTCTACTATATGATCTCCATAACCTCCACTGTTTGACTTGGGATTCTAGAATATGCAGTTAATGCACTTAAGAATGGATAAGTAGAAATTCAATCTGAATAAAGAGAATAAACTTTTAGTTTATTAACAAAATCTCATAGATTTCTTAGACAAATTAAAGGCTCTGATAACAGAACTGATATGTACATCATTCATGTCTAAAGAAGAGAAGAAAATATGTGTGACTAAAGCACAATTAAGTGAACATATGGCTGAATGTTCCATATCTTGCAAAAGGTATATACTTACAGGTTCAAGAAACTGAGTGAGACCCAATAATAAGACCCAAAGGAATCCAAGCAAACACATTTTAATTACATGTCTAAAACCAAAGAAAAATTCACATAATAATCATTGAACATGTTACATAATGCATATTGATTGCCTTAATAAATGAATATTGATCACATGAAATCATGTGAACCAGAAAATATTGCTGAAGAAAAATATCTGAAAGTTATATTTTTAATATGGTCATTTTTGCAGGAATAAAAGAGAAATTAGGACAATCTCACAAAAAAGACCTACTGTTTATAAAGTATTTAAAAAATAATTTGCACATCATCTTTGTATTACTAAAGGTTGCAAAGAATGCAGTAAAAATTGACTTTGAAATAAAATGTGGGACTCAAGCTGTGGTTTATTCCTCTGACTAAAATACTAACATAAGATGCTCATAGAGGAAACGTGATGGAGTAACATAGGAATCTGTTGAACAATACAATAAATAATAATACAGAATAATGTTTTATAGCCTTGAAACCTGTAATAGTAACAAAAGTCACACTACAGAAAAAAGTAATAAAGGATGAAAACTTTGGTTTCACAAATGCTGACAAATAAAATATGTTAAAACTCGGGAGCATATTAGAGTACCTCGCTGTTTATGCCATTCTTAAAGTAAGCAGTAAGTGATTTAAGTAAAAATTACTATCTAATGATGTTGACTACATTATTTAGAACATACCTCATAATCTTAAAATTCAGAAGAGAACCACAAAAATTTCAGGGTTTCACTTTTTTTTAAAAAAAATTATTGATTTTTATCAGAAAGGCGGATATACAGAGAAGAGGAGAGACATAGAGGAAGATCTTCTATCCGATGGTTCACTCCCCAAGTGACCGCAACGACTGGAGATGAGCCAATTCCTCTTCCAGGTCTCCCACACAGTGCAGATTCCCAAGGCTTTCGACCGTTCTCGGCTGCTTTCGCAGACCACAAGCAGGGAGCTGGATGGGAAGTGGAGCTGTCTGGATTAGAACCGGCACTCCTATGGGATCCTGGCATGTGCAAGGCGAGGACTTTAGCCACTGCACTATGCACTGGGCCCTATTGTTCCACTTTAAATGGTAAAAATTTTGATATTGATGGGTTGTAATAAGGTAAATTATGCATTGCATTACCTGAAGCAACTTCAAAGAAAACTGACAGACACGATGTAAAACAATATAAATAAAGCAAGCTACAATCACTTGAAATAAAAAAAAAAAGAAGAAGCTGGAATGAAAATTGGGGAAACCAACAAGAAACAAAAACTAATTAAGTTCTAGCTTCAATCATTATATTTAATCTTAAGAAAGCCACTAAACTAATTAAAGGAATGAGAAGCTGAACAAATGTGAAAATATGGCCTAAGTATATGCTGCCTTTAAGAATAAAATCAAGCGTTCTCCATCATGGCGAAATTGGCTAATCCTCCATCTATAAGTGCCAGCATTGCGTATGAGCACTGGTTCGTGTCTTAGCTGCTCTACTTCCCACCCATCTCCCTGTTTGAGCCCTGGGAAAGCAGCAGAGACAATGTCGTGGACCCCTACACCTTCTTGGGTCACCCAGAAGAACCTTTCATTCTGATTATCTCCAATCCAGTCATGCAATCATTTTGAGCATGAACCAATGGATTGAAAGTTTTTCTTTCTGTCTCTAATTATCTCTGTAATTTGTCTTTCCGACAAAATAAACTGTAATTCTAGCAAGCAAAGTCTCATAGCCAATTTATTTGCTAAGCACAAAGGAAACCATCACATAATGATAAAAGGACGAATCCACCAACAAGACAATCTGATCCCGACAATTTTTGTAAGAAAAAGCTGATGTGGTTAATAAACTACTGCAATTATATCATACTATTAGTGTTCACATGAATAACAGCATGGCTCAAAAAGAATTTGTAAGATCCATACTCGTAACTGAAGAATTAATATCTGCATTCTTTACTACTTGATAAAACACCTAGTTAGAAATTTAGCAAAGATGCAAACAACGCAGGTGATGATAGTGCAACATTTCATGCAGCAACAACAGAACACACATTTTTATTTCCCATGGGGTAGCTCTGTAGCCTAGACCAACAATGGAAACTGGACTGTGGATTAGATAATTTTTCTAAAATGTTAACACTAATTCAGAGAGTTACTTAAATTTTGCAGGAAAGTCTGGGAGATAGAATCAAGATGTTTAGAAAATTGAAAATGAGGTTCCAGGGAGAAGATTTGAGTACAAGCATCTCTAAATAGACAAAGAGTGAGAAAATATTTGGGTCCTGTGTAAATGGCCACGCAGAGCATTATCTGAGACAACAATCTGAATGGTAAAATAGAGAAATTATATTCTTTGAACTTCTTCGGCCTCTTTCCCCACCTACTTGTATTCTTCCTTCATGCTCCAGGACACAGACCATCTCAATAACCTGTGCCACCCATAACACTGGAATTATAAAAAGTACATTTAGCAACTAATACGCCTGCATAATAATCCTCCAAAATCACTATAATCCCAGTAAACACAGAAAGGACAATGCTGATAAAATCACACACTTTATTTATGATCTTTTTTATTTATGATCTTTTTTATTAGGTAATCACAAAACAGATCAAAACACCAAATTGCTCATTCAAAGCAAGCCTATTATTTTGATTGTTTGATTAATGTGTGCTTTCAATCAGTGCTGTACAAGTAAAATGATCATGTCAACTGCTCATTAAAATACAAGCAAAATAGTATATCAGCAAAATTATTAGCATTGGCAATACAGTGTATATAAAGAAGTAAACAAACCACAACAGTTCAGATGATTCCATTTGTTGGACTTAAACTCACATATCAATTACTTGATGTCATTATTCCGTAACACTGAAGTAAGTAAATAAGACACATAACTTTTGAAAATAAGGATACTGAAAAAAATCGAAGTGATAAGAAGTCATGAACTCATTTTCAGCTGATTTAAATGCAAATTATGATACCATTTACAAATATATTAGATACCATAAAGTAACAAAATACGCTTTCAAACTCAGAAATGTTTCTGCATTTTCTAAGAGAAATGGATGTGTTAAATATATATGAAAGTTGAATACCTATTTTTACAAAGTCCCCAATTATTATCACCTTTTCTCTGTAATCTGTCTATTCTTATCTATGAATTATCAGGATAATTTTTCTAACCCATCTAATTATAAAATACATAAAGGGTATATTCCTTCAAACAGACCATTTTTCGATCTTCCTAAATGATTTTGAAAATAAGATTCATGCTTTTGAGAGTCAGAATTCTAAAATGGTCTGTCTACAAAGTATCCTTCCCCTAGTGGCCGCACATCTCCCAGCTGTTCAATGAACCATTAACTTGGTATTGCTGTGCAGGGACTTTTCAGATATAATTACGATTCCAGAGGAGCGACCTTCAAATGGGAAGATAATCTAGATACAATTGATCTAATCACATAAAACTAAGGTCAGAAGCTCAAGGCTTACACTTCAAGCGACAGTGCAGAGATAGAGTTCCTTGTAACTGGCTTGAAGGTGCAGTCACTAGGAAGGATGCTAGCAGGTGAGTTGGGACTTCAGTTCTTCAGCAGTAAAGAACCTTATTATTGCAACAACCTGAAGCTTATTTCCCTCAGAAATTCTATACCATAATACGCTGGCTCAAATTATTTCCGATATTTAAAAATTAGTAACATAACTTAGTAACATAAATCTAGTCACACTGTATGCAAAGCATTTTATTTTATTATTTATTTCATTGCATTGTATTCTGTTTATTTTTTGTGTGGTCTTTCTGTTGTTACTCAGTTACGGCATAATGATCCTTGGGATTCCCTAGGCTGTTTTTTGAGTTGCCCATTCCTCAGTTCTTCTAGAAAGCAGATGTGAAAACCAAAGGGACAAGTATGTCAGCTTTTTAAAAAGCAACTATAAACCATCATAATTAATTTAAGTGTCAATTTACCTGAATTAAGGAATATCTGTAGAAGTGGTAAAGCACATATCTGGGTATTTTTATGAGGATTTTTCTAGAGAAGATTGGCATGCTATTGGGTGTACTGCGTAAGGAAGATCTGATCTAAATGTGGGCAGTGATCATTCAAAGACCAGCGAATTGAAAAACAATGAGAAAAAGCATGGGAAACAACAAATTTTCTGTCTCCTAGAGCTTGAACCTCCCTGCGTTCTCTGAATTTGCACTTAGAGTATCATGCTTTTTGGACTCCAGAACTTATTCTAGAACCTCCTCAAGCTCTTGGTCATGGACTAAGAATTACACCACTAGCATATCTGTTACTGAGATAATCAGACTTAGACTGAACCACACAATAGGCATCCCATGAATTCTGAATTGCATAAGGTTATCATGGGACTCAGCCTCCATAATCACATGAGATGGTTAATCTAACAAAATCTCACTCAATAATAAATCTATCATTCTGTGTGAGTACCTCAACATGTCTGTGGAAGATAAAATTTAAAAGGTTAATTTACTGCAGTGTAAATTTTAAAGCAATGCATGCTTTTTTTTTTTACTTTATACTCCTATCTATTGGAAAGACAGATAGTGTGTGCCAAGGTCCTAATGAAGGTACAATGAGGAATAGATCCTTGTTATTTATGGGCAGTAGCAATAATAGTGATAAAAGGGACATTAACAATCTCAGATGATTGTATACAATCAGCCACTTATGGATGGTTGATTAATGAATTACATCAAAGGTCTTATAAAAAGTACAAGTAAGTAGGAAGTGACATAAGGCAAAATTCACATGTAACATTGTTAGATGTGGCATCATATTGATACCTTTGTTTTATGTTCGTTAACCTCATGTAGATGAAAGTTCAATGTTCTTTTTTTTTTCTTTTTTCTGTTTCTTCTCCCTATGGTGGAATGTATTCAAGGGGATGTATCACGGAAATGTAACAGAAGTTAATATGTTCATAGGTGGAAACAAAGAGAAATAGAGGAATGGCAATCAGACTCACAGCTGATCTCTCACAGGAATCTCTACAGGCCAGGAGAGAATGGATTGACATATTCCAGACTCTTTCTGTTGCTGTTGTTGTTATCGTTTTAAAGATTTATTTATTTGTATTGTAAAGTCAAATATACAAAGAGGAGGTGAGACAGAGAGGAAGATCTTCTATCTGTTGATTCACTTCCCAAGAAACCACATTGGCCGGAGCTGTGCTCATCTAAAACCAGAAGCCTGGATCCTCTTCCAGGTCTCCCACGCAGGTGCAGGGCCATTCTGGACTGCTTTCTGAGGCCACAAGCAAGGAGCAGGAAGGGAAGTGGGGCCGCCGGGATTAGAACCAGCCATATATTTCAGATTCTTAGTGGAAAAAATTATTTGTCCAGAATTACTTCCTCTGCAAAACTCACCTTTGTTTTTGAAAGCCAAATAAAATTCTTCCACAGTAAAGAAAACTCAAAGAATTCACCTCTTCCAAACCTGCCCTCCAAATATACTTAAAGATGTTCTCTTGACAGAGAAAAGTAGTAGCACCCACCAAAACCAGAGGCAAATATGAATAACTTCCCAGCAAAATAAAAACAGAAGACTAAATCAAACAATATACAACCCATTGCTAAAATGACAGAGCCAAATTACCATCCATTCATATTAACTCTGAATGTAAGTGGCTTAAATTCATCAATCAAATGCCATAGATCAGTATACCGAGTCAAAAAACAAAACCCTTCTAACTGTTGCCTACAGGAGACACATCTCACCAACAAAGATTAACAGAAACTATATCTCATGGATTTTCAAGTTTTTGTTTTTATTTTCTTTTCTTCAAAACAGTTTCTTTTTTCCTCTAATCCTTCACTGACTCATAGGTCACACTGCAGGATCATTGTCCTCAAGAAGATTCTTGGTTTTCTTTTTCATTTCTTCAGCAGCACATTAATCATTTGGTAACATGTTATTTAGCTTCATGGTGATGTAAATTTCTATTTCTCTTCCTGTTGTTGATTTTTTGTGGCTTTTCATTTAAGGGGATTTATATAGCTGTGTAAAAGAGATGATCATATCCAGATGTGAGAATATAATGCAGTATACATCTCTACTTCCATATTAAAGATATACTCCCACTGAAATTGTTAAGTATATTTTCATAATAGGATGCTGGATTCTTTGTCATGCTCACAATGATGGAATTATGACTGTTAATGAAGAACTACAGTATTATAATATATGGGGAAAGCAGTTTGTAGGGGGAGGGTGTTTGAAGAGGGAATTAAGGCAAATCTCAGAGCCTATGGAACTGTTATAAAATAATAATAATAATAATAATAATAATAATAATAATAATACCTGTATAACAGAAAAAAAAGAGATCAGTAACCCTTAATCACAAATTTTACACAATGAGGTTGTTTTCATTCTATGACTAAATGCTTTTGTCTTCAAGTTCTCTGGACACTATTAGGATTAGAGTCATTCTTATATGCCTAGCTCATGTTCAATGTAGTTCTTGAGTAATAGGACTTAATTTTCTAATTTGTGGCACTTGGGAAGTGGACCAGCATATTGAAAATATGTTTCTATCTTTCCCTATCCCTCTACAACTCTGCCTTTCAATTAAATACAATAAATAAAAACAAATGTGAAAAAGTAAAAATACAAAAAAAGTTTCATGGAAAATAATAGTAAACTTATATTCTCACTTAACAAAAAGTAAGATCTACACATTAGGAACCTCCTCAATTGAATGATTAAATTATAAACAATATCTGCATCAAATATTGTCATTTTTAAATTACAAATGATATGTGTGATATGATATGACTTAAATTTATGATTCATTTCCCATTTGTGTAAATACCAATCAATAATTGTTTTCCTTTAAGGTACTTTAGCTTTCATTCCAAAGTCCTATGTATTTCCCCTTATGTTCCTATTTTAGAAGTTTGTCAGAATCAGAATTGATTAATGAGATAGTAAATATATAAGATAGTATTAAAATATACTAATCTTATAATACAGAATTATTAAATATAAACACTTTGACATTTCTGCAGTATAACTCCTTTGAATAATTTGTACAATCAACTTATAGCCATTTAGATTTCATTTATCAGGGTATCTTACAATTTAAGATTTAGATAATTCTCTCACATTGATGTTCTTTAAATGGTAGGTAATACAAAAAGTCATACTGTTGTGAATATTTTTTAAAAATTTAGCAAAATTTATGTTTAGAAATATAAATCTAATTTATTTTAGTATATGTTTATAACCCACTTTCACAATAGATCAAAATGTCCTTGCTTTTCAAGTTGTTTCAAAGCATTTTTTTTAAGTTTTATTTTTTATTTTTATTACAAACTCAGATATACAGAGAGGAGGAAAGACAGAGAGGAAGAGCTTCCACCCGATGATTCATTCCCCAAGTAGCTGCAATGGCTGGTACTGCGCCAATCCAAAGCCGGGAACCAGGAACCTCTTGCAGGTCTCCCACGTAGGTGCAGGATCCCATGGCTTTGAGCCATTCTTGACTGATTTCCCAGGCCAAAAGCAGGGAGCTGGATGGGAAGTGAGGCTGCTGGGATTAGAGTCGATGCCATATGGTATCCTGGTGCGTGTAAGGAGAGGACTTCAGCTGCTAGGACACTGCACTGGGCCCCAAATTGTTTCATATTTAACTGTTAGATTATTAATGGAAAAAGTTTAGGTAAGCTTAAGCTTATACCTTTATGTACATGGTCAAGTACTGTCTTCAGTCTGTTCGTTGTAATACCGAGAACATGAGTGAATATACATTGGATAGTGCCAAATTGTTCTTGTGGTGGTTATTGCAATGCATGCTCACACAGCAATTTTTGTGAGTTTTATCTCCTGATTAACTTCAATACCGAGTATTTGAAGAAAGTTTTTTCCCCACCTGAATGGTGTAAAATACAATTGTATTAACTGTAATTCTCAATGACTAGTGAAGTCGTGTTGATTTTTCATCCTTTATAGTTACCTCCTTGAAACATTGATTTTGAGAGTTGCTATTTTATGTTCTTTGTGCATTATTTCTTCATAGATTTAATATTTGAGGAAGTTTGCTATATTTTATGTGTAAAAATGTTTGCTACTGATACACATTAAAATCAGCTTTCCAGTTTATGACTTGTCTTAATCTCTATTCTATTTGTTACAATTGTTAAAAGCTTTTAATACTTTGAAATGAATTAATATCACATGATTTTATTTATATAGTAGATTGCTTTTATTGTTTTTGCAATTGTTTAATAGATACTTCAGCTATCAGATTAATGACATTATCTTTTAACTTTTCCTATGAATTTGATTCATTAGCTTATTTTTCTTTTCTGTCCTCTATACAGATCTCATTGAAAGCAGTGGAAAAATATTTATGGGAAGATTTTAATAGAACAACCCAATTGTGTCACTATTATTTATTGAATCATCAAACTTTTGTTCATCTGCAATGCTGAGACTTCATATTAAGGTTTCATGTAAATGTGTTCTCATATTGTGATGTTTCTACTTTTGAAACAAATCTTATTGAGTGGCTAATGTATCAGCGTTTAACCAGAGATGCAATGCTACTAGAAATGGCACGTGAAAATGGAAATGTTCAACTCTGTGCTGTCAGATAGTCACCAGCTACATATATTGCTTGGGACACTTAAAACATTACTAAATCTAAGGAAATTAATGTTCATTTAATTTAACTGTGTGTATTTAATCATTCATTAATTTATGTCCCATTGGAAAGTGCCCACAACCAGGACCTCAGTCTAATTGACAGACACCCAATTATTTGAGCTTCCATCCATGGTATAAATTAAAAGGAAGCTAAAGTCTGGAGAGGCGACAGGATTCAAATCCAGTCACAGAGACATGGGACAGGACTGTCCTGGAGTGGTGATGTAAGCTTTAGACTAAACGCCAGTCTCAGCCTATTCATACTTAAAACTTGGGAGGCATTGATACCCACAACAGGTAAAGGAAGCAGAGCTTAAGGAATGATGGAGCTGGTGAATAGCTCATACAGAGCTGTTATGTCTGCCCAGAGGATGACCCTAGCAACACTGAAAATCCAAAGTCCCAGCAGCTGGGGAGGCATGCAGGGCCTGCAGTACCGAATAACAATCCAAGAAATAGCAAACCTTGTCTTCGAAATTTGGCTTGATGTTGAAGTTTTGTACCTTCTCTTATTTCATGAAAATTTTCAGAAGATAAATCACTTGGTCTAATGTATATTTATATAATGTTGCTCTTATTAACGCACCTATTCTTATTCTTTGTTTTTTTTTATATTAATTGGAATCTAATTTTTTGATATATTTGCAATTTAGATGCAACAAAGTTAGTTCATGGAATATAGACTTCTTTTCTCAATTAGGCATAAAAGTAATAAACTTTCTTCTAAGAACATATTCTCAGTGTTTCAAAGCCTGAGACTTAACAATCAATCCAGGCTGTATATGCATAAATGATCTGGTTACATGTTTATGTGAAGTAAGATTTCTCTTGGAACACCAAAAATTGCAATTCAAGAATTCTGACTGTCCACTGTCTTATTTCCCTGGTGAATATTCTGAGAAAATTTCTCAATAATGCTAAACACAAACAAACAAACAAAAAAATCTGAATGGCACTTAAAAACTGGAAAAAAAAAAAAAAAACCACAACCAAGAATGCCTTTGTAATGCAATTCTATATAAAATATATAATAAATCTTAGTTAAAAAAAGATTTAAAAACAAAAGACCTCTCTGAATAATGGTTAACATTTTGTAGAAAAACGCTTTTCATTTATACATTACTGGTAGAAAACTAATAGGATCTTTGCAAGGGGATAGGAGAGGGAGACACTTAAAGAATTCATTCAAAATTCTAAGCTAAAGAATTTACTCAAAATTTGTTGAAACTTGTGCCTAGGCTTATAATTCATGCTCACTTTTCAAAATGTCCTATCGTAAATACTTTTTAAAATTTATTCGCAGGATTTAAAAAGCAAAACAAAACAAAAACCAAAAAGCAACCCACAATTGGGTCGAAAGGTTCAACAGAATTCAAAAGCAGGCCTTATCATGTAAATGCATGGAAAAATAGAATTGCATGACATGTTTACTTTGGTGCAAAAAAAAAAAGTCAAGCCCATGCATGGATTCTTTTCTGATCTATATTTCCCCGCAGTTTTCTGAGGGTTCTGTAAGTGACTGCACATCCTCCATTTTGAGAGGTAATGCCACGGGGCACCAGTGCAGCTCGAGCAAGTCCAGGAGCCTCTCTCCGACATACTGAGCCAGAGTCCTCCAAGTTCATGGACCGAAGGCTGCTTTGTATTTTAAACTAAAGTCTAGGTATTAGAGAAACATACGAGTATGCCCCTCAAACTTGTGAATATACATAAACTGTTATTTTTTTGTTACTTTCTGGTTTTCAGACTTAGTTATTTGAAGACAGCACATTGTCAGAAACTTTGGAAAACTGACATTTCTGAAGAAATGTAGCACTTGAAGGGAAAAATACGGTAACTAATTAAATGTCTATGAACTTTAAATTTTGGAATTTTAAATTTAAGACTAGACAGATTCCCTAAAATAAAATTTTGCTAGGATTAGACAACTATACATATTTGAGATGATCATGGATACTTTCTAAATCCCTTTGCATAAAAATTTGAATAAACATAAGGACATTATATCTGGCACATTTAAATAATAAATTGCGGGCCCAGCGGCGTGGCCTAGCGGCTAAAGTCCTCACCTTGAACGCACAGGGATCCCATATGGGCGCCAGTTCTAATCCCGGCAGCTCCACTTCCCATCCAGCTCCCTGCTTGTGGCCTGGGAAAGCAGTTGAGGACGGCCCAATGCTTTGGGACCCTGCACCCGCGTGGGAGACCCGGAAGAGGTTCCAGGTTCCCGGCTTCGGATGGCGCAGCACCGGCCCGTTGCGGCTCACTTGGGGAGTGAATCATCGGACGGAAGATCTTCCTCTCTGTCTCTCCTCCTCTGTGTATATGTGGCTGTAATAAAATGAATAAATCTTTAAAAATAATAATAATAATAAATTGCTAAATACTAATATTAATAAAAAACAGAATAACTCTGCCCCTGAAATGTATTTCACCATTTATTACATGTATTAAATACTTACTAAAAACTCACTCACAGAGATGAAACTGTGACGTATGTGACTGTAGTTGTGTCATCCATGTTTGCTTATTGTATTTCAGTAAAATTCCATAAATAGATCCAAAAAGTACACATAATGTGGTTTTCGGGATGAAAGAAGCATAGCTAAGACATCCAAAAAATATTTTTTTTCCTGTAAACTAAATCCTAAGGAAACATACACATCCTGCCTCAATGAAAGAAATGGAGTACTATTAGATATCTGCTACCAGTCCGCTACTAACTTCCTTATTATTTATATCAATCACAAAAGGCAACTGTGGGATTCACTTCTCAATAATAAATAAATACTTCCATTGTACTTTTCTATGTCTAAATTTGCATCCTGAGACTTTTAACCTACATGTTAATATAGTTTTCATTAGAAGGATAAGCACAAAAACTACCTTCTTACATTAAAAATCATTTGTGTCAGCTTTTCAAAAACAGCTAATGATTTGTAATTGACTCTTTAACATAATGTATCTGTTTTTTGAACTCAACAAAATGTATATTCCCCAATTTTAAGCAGCATCTTTTTTTTGCCAATTCAATAATCATTGTTTTAAAACTCAGTAAATGAGCCCAGCACAGTGGTCTAGTGGCCAAAGTCTTCATTTTGAAAGGGCTGGGATCCCGTAGGGGTGCTGGTTCTAATCCAGACAGCTCCACTTCCCATCCAGCTCCCTGCTTGTGGCCTGAGAAAGCAGTCAAGGACAGCTCAAAGCCTTGGAACCCTGCACATGTGTGGCAGACCTGAAGGAGGTTCCTGGCTCCTGGCTTCGGGTCAGCGCAGCACTGGCCATTGCACTCACTTGGGGAGTGAATCATCAGATGGAAGCTCTTCCTCTCTGTCTCTCCTCCTCTCTGTATATCTGACTTGGTGATTAAAAAAATGAATTATTTTTATCACTCCTCGGCCTTTTGGCTAAGATCAAGTGTAAAAAAATGAATTATTTTAAAAAACTCAGTAATTTAATTAACCAAGGCAATGATAAAATTTATAGCTGAATTATTAAGCAATATTTCTGCAACTAAGAATAGGTAACATAAAAAGTTGTTATACTCTAAGTTAATTTTATGTTCCAAAAGTAAATCATCAAATGGCTTCACATAGAATTACAATAATTATTGGAGGCTTAGGATATAATCCTACTCTGTATCTTACTGCAGCAGAAACTGTCCTGCAAAGCATTGGTATTTCCTCTTAACAATACAGACAGCTCATGGTGCATCAGTAGGCCTTCAAGAACCAAATAACTAAATTTTGGCATGAGTGTCTGTTTGGAAGCTAGTTTGAATTTTATTTTCAAAGCTAAATGTAGATGTAATAATTGGCTCTTACAATGGGAGATACTGGGCATTTTCTTTGGTAGGTGGCAAATATAAAAAGGTAAATTGTGTCCAGACAGGCAGCGAGTTTATCCATGCATTAAATGGCAACATAAGCAGAATGCAGCGTTGGGAACTGAAAATTAGACATATTCTTCTGCAGAAATCAACAGAGGATTGATGTACTCAAAACCTTCTAACTCAGACTGGTCGATTTTCCTCACAATGTCATCATCATCTGATATGAGATGGACAGGTTTGTTGGTTAACTGAGAATCAAAGATGTCTAACCAAACTCCCCAGAAAGATTTGCTTTACAAGGAGGCACCACCTGCCTTTGCTCCATCATATCCCAATCTATATTTCTGAAGAATGGGTGGCCCTGAATATTAGCAAATCCTGTCTGAGGATGACAACCCAATCATTCCTTTGGATCCTTGTTGAGAAAACTCTTCAGGACACTTGCAGCTTTTACAGTCAGAGAACATGGTATATGTTTGTGGTATTTGTTTTTTCAAAATAACTTGGAAGAGATAGCTCTGTGTTTTGATGAGTGTCATCAGAGCCCCCAACCATATCAGATGGAGATGTTCCTGTCAACATTTCAAACATCAATACTCCAAGAACCCACCAGTTGACACTGAAACCATAGTCTTCTCTTAAAAGTTTAGGAGTAATGTAATTAGGAGTGCCACAGGAGGAGCTGGTTGTATCTCCTGGATGTAATCCGTCCTTACACATGCCAGAGTCAGTGAGTTTAATGTGCCCTTCAGAGTCCAGTAATACATTGCCCAGTTTCAAATCTCTATAAATTATGCCTAGCTCATAAAGATAATTTAATGCCAGACTGATTTCTGCAGAGAAAAATCTGGCATGTTCTTCAGGAAGTTTACCTTGTTGTTGCATATGAAACATCAGATCTCCTCCATTTACATACTCAATAACAAAGAACAACCTGCTTTCCATCTGAAAGCAAGAATGAAGCCCAACCAGAAAGGGATGATGTGGTGCTTGCTTAAAACCATGCCTCTAGGGTCCAGCGTGATAGAATAGCAGTTAAGGGGGAGAGAAGCAAGATGGCAGAATAGGGTAAGGACACATTTAAACAGACGGAAAAACATTTAATCAGGATGTAGCAGAGAGGACATATTCCAGGAAATAGGAGAGGACAGAAGAACAGCAGAGCGGTACCTGGAGACTGACAGACACAGGAAAGCAGCCAACACAATGGTGTGGTGTTGCAGTGACTGATACTCCAGCGGCATTCAGCTAACAGCGATCTGAACTCCACCAGCAGCCGGAACTCCACCAGCAATCAGTTGGGAACGGACTTTCACTGGGAATTCGAGAGGTAAACCCAGACAAAGAACTGTGTCCTGCTGGTCCGTTTGATTTGACCAGGAACAGAGACAGAACAGCAGATCCCATATGGGCAGTGTGAGAACAGGGTGGGTTTCACAGCCCAGTCAGCTTCCTACAGCCAAATTGGGCACCATGTTGCATATGGAGGCAAAGGCAAGGGAAAGGACTGAGCATACTCTGAGCTGGGAATGAACTCATTTCTGACTCAGTGAACTGCAGCAACGTGGCATTCTACAGGTTCTACCCAAGACAAGTCTGGGTAGCCCTCAGACCTGATGGCCAGCAGATCAAGAACTCTCGTAGTGGTACTTTCAGTTGCCATTTTGTACACTGTGGCAAAAGCTTTAGAACTGCACGGGACAACAGTGAACTGTGCATGTGCTGTGCTCGTGAGAACTCACTGAGGTCCATGGAGTACACTGGTCCCACAGTAAAATAATACCTACTGTGGAATTGTATGGGTCAAAATAGGTCCGTGTGGCACCCAGACCTAACGTCCAACAGGTTCCAGCAACATCAGCACCAACAACCTAGCTATATAGGACAGCTGGTGTCTCCCTAATCCTGCGACCTGCTCCAACCGGCAGTGGGAGGAAGGTTATACAGACAACCGTGCAACCTCAGCATGGTATCACAGGAGGTGGAGATTGGTGATCCAGGAGCTGGGGCTGTGGAGACCACGATGGAAATCTGACATAAGAACCCAGACCTGGAACTTGCTGGAGGCAGTGGCACAATTGGCTGCAAGCAAAGACTTGTGTACAGCTGCAGTAAGTAAAATCAAACTGTAGACCTGTGGGTGACACAGCTTAGAAACCTACCCCAAGGAGAAGACTCTGCTAACCAGAAGTACAATGACCAAGAGCAAAAGAAGAGACAAAGGCACAATGAATATTACCGAAAACTCCCCTGCAAAGGAGCAAAACCCTTTGCCAACCTCAGAATTAACTGAAGAAGACAATGGGGGACACAGAATTCAAAAAACTCATTTTAAAGTTTCTGATCAACAATGAGATGTAGATACAAGAGTTCAAACAATTTAAGGAAGCAATAAATCAAATCAAGGCTGATATATCTGAAATTAAGAACACAGTAGAGCAAATTAAAACTACAGTGGAAAGTCTCCAAAATAGAATGAAGCATGCACAAGAAAGAATCTCAGAATTGGCAGATATTTCCTGTCATCTGGGGGAAGCAAACAAAAAGCTGGAAGCAGAGCTGGATCAGGCCCAAAAAAGTATTCAAGAATTGAAAGACACCATTAAGAGGCTAAATTTGAGAGTTATGGGAGTCCCAGAAGGTGCAGAAAGAGAAACTGGTTTTACAAATATATTTAATGAAATAATAAAGGAAAATTTCCCTAATCAGGAGAAAGAATTGGGAAACAACATCCAGCAGCGGTACAGAACTCCCATTAGGTTTGACCAACAGCGATCTTCACCAAGACACATGATCATCAAGCTCTCTTCAATTGAACATAAGGAAAAGATTCTTAGATGTCCACGTGAAAAAAAATCAATTGACATATAAAGGGATGCCAATTAAACTCACACAAGGTCTCTCACAGGAAACTCTACAGGCAAGAAGAGAATGGAGTGACATATTCCAGATTATAAGAGAAAAAATTGTTGGCCTAGGATAACATACCCAGCAACGCTTTCTTTTGTCTTTGAAAACAAAATAAAATCCTTCCACAGTAAAAAAGTTAAAAGAATTTGCCTCTTCCAAACCTGTCATAAAAATGATACTTCGGGCTGAGTGGCATGGCCTAGCGGCTAAAGTCCTCGCCTTGAATGCCCCAGGATCCCATATGGGCTCCGGTTCTCATCCCAGCAGCTCCACTTCCCATCCAGCTCCCTGCTTGTGGCCTGGGAAAGCAGTTGAGGACAGCCCAGTGCTTTGGGACCCTGAACCCGTGTGGGAGACGTGGAAGAGGTTCCAGGTTCCCGGCTTTGGATCAACACGTTGTGCTCATTTGGGGAGTGAAACATCGAACGGAAGATCTTCCTCTCTGTCTCTCCTCCTCTCTGTATCTGACTTTGTAATAAAAATAAATAATTTTTTAAAAGATACTTCAAGATGTTCTCTTGACAGAGAAGAGGAATAGCACCCAACAAAACCAAAGGCAAATGGGAAGAACATCCCAGTAAAATGACAACAGAAGACTAAACCAATGAACAACCGATTCCTAAAATGACAGAACCAAAGTACCACCCATACATATTAACCCTGAATGTAAATGGCTTAAGCTCAATCAAATGTCATAAATTAGTAGACTGGATTAAAAAACAAAACTCATCTATTTGTTGTCTAGAAGAGACACTCTTCACCAACAGAAATCAGCGGAAACTGTATCACATGGGATTTGATGTTTTCTTTTAGTTTCATCTCTTCAAAACACTTCCTTCTGATTAAATCATTCAATGACTCATAGATCATAGACTGGCATCATTTTCTTCAAGAAGCTTCTTTATTTTCATTTCTTCAGCTACACGTTAGTCATTTAGTAGCATGTGATTTGACTTCATTGTGTTTTTAATTTCTTTTTTTCTTCCTGATGTTGATTTTGTTTTGTGGCTCTTCATTTAAGGGGATGTATAGATGGAGACTGTCATATCTAGAAACATGTTATTTAATTTTCATGGCATTGTCAATTTCTATTTTTCTTTCTAGTGTTGATTTTATATTATGACTTTTCATTTGAGGGGATGTACAGTAGCTGTGAAATGGAGACTAACATGCCGATGTGAGGATACAATGCAGTATGCATTTCTACTTCTAGACAAGTATGGATTTATAATGAAACTGTTGCTATGTCTTGACAATAGGATTCTGGATTCTCTGCCATTGTCCATGCCCACAATCATGGACATATGACTGTGTTGAAGAATTATACTTTAGTAATGATATAGAGGAACTAGGCAGGGGGGTGAACTGGGGCTGGGATAAGGGAAATACCAAGAGCCTACGGAACTGTATCAAATAATGAAAATAACAATAATAATAAAATGTAAAAAAAAAAGAATAGGGGTTAATATCCTCCCTTTGAAAGCCCCAGGATCCCAAATGGGCTCCAGTTCTAATTCCAGCAGCCCCGCTTCTCATCCAGCTCCCTGCTTTTGGCACAGGAAAACAGTGGAGGATGGCCGAAAGCCTTGGAACCCTGCACCCATGCGGGAGACCCAGAAGAGCTCCTGGCTCCTGGCTTCATATTGGTGCAGCACTGGTCGTTGTGGCCAGTTGGGGAGTGAATCATCAGAACCATGATCTTCCTCTCTGTCTCCTCTCCTCTCTGTACATCTACCTTTCTAATTAAAAAAAAAAATGTTTCTCTGTCTGTACCCAGTCAATATTCTCATCATCATTGACAAGTTCTTTTTTTTTTTCAACTTCCATTGCATAAATATGTTCTGTCTTTTTTAATTGAAACAATAGTACTTTGGCAAAGCTTCTTCTTCCTATTACCCAGAGCAAATAAAAATCCTGAAGACCCAAACTGGAAGAAGAAGTTTTGCCAGTTTCCTGGTGTTCATTGCCTCCTTTTCTTCACCAATTTGGTCCAAAGTCTCATGACTTGAGGAATTATATGGAATGACTGGCTGTGGATGGTCTGAAGGCATGCATGATTTCCATGGGCATCATCGGTACCATTGGTAAAGAATGTTGTCCACATTGAACTGTGACGAGTTTGTGGCATTTCTTATGAACCAGAAGTTTACAGTTGATGCCCTTACATCCTTGGCATCCATGTTCCCATATTCAGTCTGTGCAGATGGCACAGTGAGCATGCCTGTTGAACCTGTTGGCTTGAAACGTACGGCCATTTGCACAATAAAGCTTTCTCCAGAGCCGTGCAGGTCTGCAGTCGATGGATTTGTCTTCTCCTGGACAAGGCATTCCAGGATGTTCTGGTACACATGGATGATGCTGTACATGGGTCTCCTTCCTCATCTATCCATTTCATGGTGAAAAGCAGTTCATTGTCGAAAGAACACACGTCTCCCACCTCACTGCAAGGCCCTTCAAAGGAGAAGGAAGGTTCAGAATGTGTTTTCATGATATCTCCGCAGCAGTAAGCTTTCACTGGGACCTGGTGAGAATGGTCCCTGCGGCCGCTGCCTGCGACCGTGTGGGATATGGTGCTGCTGTGTCTCTGGGTTGGCATCTCCTCCCTTCCCAGGAGCCATGCGGACTGCCCGCTGGAGCTGGCTGCTCACCTACCTGCCAGCCTCGCCTGCCCGCCCTGAAAGAGTATTACTTTCAAAGGAAACAATTTGTTTTCGTTTCAAACTTATGTTGGCCAAAGCGTCTGTTTGGAGAACATATGTTAGATTCATTCCCTTTGAATGGAAACTAGCCCTGTGGCTATAAGATCGATGGTCCAGATTTTTTTTTTTTTGAAACCTTCACATGAAGAATAACCATTTATAATAACAGAAAGAGAGGAAATACAAAATATGTATAATCTAATTATTTACTATGTTCACATGCCATGTTATTTTAGAGGAATATGTAGAAATCAGTAGATTATAAAAGAAAGAATTGCATCAAGCAAAAAAAAAACAACACTGAAACAGAGGAAAGTCTTTCCAACATGGATAGGACACAAAAATTTTAAAAAATGAATGTAGAAATACTGGTACATCCACAGATATGGTGTAAATCGACACTTGTTTTTACTACACAAACAAGCAGCTAATGGATTATCTGGATCTCTTTTATGGAATGGCAGTGAAAAATAGGGATGGTTTGGTTATCAACTTGTTTCATAGTAAACTTACAGTTTTTATAACCATGTATTTCCAATTGTTTGTGTGGCTGCTAAATGAGAAATGAAAGTGTCTATTGATTTGGTAAAATTTAGATCATAAAAAGCAACACTACATGGTTTCAGCAAAGATTAATATCATTTTATAATATCTTAATGGTGACTTAATTTTCAACGTTGACAAGTGTTTATTATCAACCTCTCAGGCAAAATAATATATTTTCTTTTAAAAGAAAATTAACCTCATTTAACATTAGTTCAAACTCTGAATCCTTTTGTGTCAAGGCCCCCATACATGAACACTCCAGTTGACACCCTCTCCGTAAGCAATATTCATTGCGTTCTGTTTGAATATCATATATCAAGTGAACATGTAGGTGTCCTCATTATTCATGAGTCAGACAACACCCCAAGTGTACCCAGCATTAAATTGCTTTTGAACCATCTATAATCTCTAGAAATGTCTCTTTTCAAAATACATTTTGCAGAGAAACGCAATTTGAATTCTGCATTTACTGTAGCAATCCACAAAAGTCTATAGATAGCTTCAAGGTCACTTTGACCTGGTTTCTTTAAGTAAAACTTTGTTATATTTACAGAAAAAAAATCCCAGAATGTTCTGCATGTCACAAAATAGGATCACAAATGCCTTCTTAGTCCTTCTGTGAATAAAAGATGTAAAAATTGTAATAAATTTCTTCTTAAAAAAAAAAGATGCTTGTTCTTTCTAAAACAGAAAGCAACATACAGCTGTGAAAGTGACAAGCAGGGAGCCATGAAATGAGTCATCAGCTGTATTCAATCACAGAGGGTTTATCTGTGACTGTGCAGAATCGCTCACAAGATCTCTGTATAAGGCAGTCAGTCTCTAAGAGCTGATCATGCTGAGTTATTCTTGGAGGAACATGGTGCTTGTAGGTAGCACTGACAGTTACCAATTATTACTTCTACTTGGCAAAATGAATGAATCTGAGCAGTTATCTTGAAGGTATTCTCGGCAAGCGCTATATTTAATCTGCTGACACTAGTAATGGCACAGAACTCACCCAATCCGGAGTTTCATTTTCAGTGTTTTCCAGAATGCAGTCCAATGTGCTTAACTTTTTTATTTTCCACAGAACGTGTCTGATCAATAGCTTACCCTAAAATACATATTTTCTGTTGTTTCCTTAACTGTCCAATTTCTGTTGAGTATCATGTTAGTGAATTTTTTTGCCACGGTTATTTCAAAACCATTTAGGTTCAAGTTGCTATCATCAAGTCATTTAAACAATAAATACACAAACTCACCATGGTGCATTATTGTATGGACATTTGCTTTGTGAGAGGAGGAGCAACAGACAGGAGGATCTTCCATCCCATGGCTCACTCCCAAGCAGCCGCAAAGGCTGGAGCTGAGAAAATCCGAAGCCGGGGGCCCAAAGCGTCTTCCAGGTCTCCCACGCAAGTGCAGGGTCCTAAGACTTGGGGCCATCTCTGACTGCTTTCCCAGGCCACAACTGGGAAGCTGGATGGGAAGTGGAGCAGCGAGGTGATAAATTAGTGCCCGTATGGGATCCGGGTGCTTGAAAGGTGAGGATTTATCCATTGAGCCAGCTCCCTGGGCCCCACACTTGTTTTTAGCAAACAATAGTATTAAAGCTGCTTATCTGTGATTTTGGCTCAAGGGTTCAATAATCATGTTTTTCTACTTGGATCAGCAAGATCATATACTGCTTTTCTTTTTTTTTCTAACTTTTAAGCCACATGCTTTTAATTTGCATCAAGGTTCAATGCTCTACTAAGTATTTAATAAGTTAAAGGCTAAAATGCTGTAATCTTGCAAAAATATAGGCAAAGGATATAAAAGAATACCCAAATAAAAATGACAATTTCACTTATATACAGTAATTTCAGAAATAGTCATAGATCATTAAAAGTACATTAGTGTATCATTCTTAACAATTTGCATGGCAGAGATAAAAAATAAAGTTTGGCAAAAACTACAAATGCAGTAAAACTTGGGTACAATATTTAAACGCATATTTTCCATGACTCTTGGAGTCTTTATTATCATTTCATAAAAGAGAAGAGTGGCAGGTAAATATAATGGCCTATTTTTATGAAATATGATTCCATTTTGTCCATTTCACAATTACCTGACAAAATAAGATAAATTTAAGAAAACCCCAGAGCTTAAATGAGGAAGTTTTAAAATACATGACTTTCATGAATGATGATTTCTCTTTCTTAATGTATTTTAAGTAAAACCAAGAAGTAAATAATTACAGTCTTTGGTTACATGAACTATCACGGATGACACTAACATGTAAATAACAGCTCTGATGAACTTACCTTGGATAGTCCTTGTTCTTCACTTCTGTTTCCCATTTGTTTTGGAATTAAAGAGAAACGAGTAAAACTACGTTAACTTTTATTTTTTTTGCTATTGATTTAGGAATACATTAGTATTTTACTTTAAAATTGTTCTCTTGAAGAATGAATGCAGTTGTTTCCTACTCAATGAAGATGTTCCCATGGATTACTTTATCCAGTGTGAAGTTCACAAGTTGTTACTGTCCTGGCTCTAAAGAACGTGTGAGTCCCTAAGAAGCTATTTTAAAGTAGCTGTTATTTAGCTATCAGGATTGTGTTACATTATAAATCTGGCTAAGGTTCATTCTGCTGGATTGAGTCCAGTAATCTTCATATTGGTTTTTATTAATTAAGTTTTATTGGAAATTCAGATATACAGAAAGAAGAAGAGACAAAGAGGAAAATCTTCCCTCTGAGGAGTCACTCCCCAAGTGACCACAGTGGCTGGAGCTGAGCCAATGCGAAGCCAGGAGCCGGGACCCCGGGTCTCCTAGCAGCGTTCAGAGTCCCATGGCTTGAGGCTGTCCTCAATTGCCTTCCAAGGCAAAAAAGCAGGGAGCTGGATGGAAAGTGGGGCTGCTGGGATTAGAACCAGCGATTCTAATGCGTGCAAGGTGAGAACTTGAGATGATAGGCTACTGCACCAAACCGAGTCTTCTTATTAATATGTTGAGAGGAATATCAGCAGAACCAAGGAATTTTGGTTTAAGATAAATTTCAGACAACACTATCTGTCATCTATTTTGTATAGAAATAAAATGTGTCCTCATTAATGAACAGAGTGTTGTATAAATTTCCAAGCAGTCAGTTCCTCGTTAATAAACAGAGCATTGTATTAATTTCCAAGCAGGCAGCTCTCATGCCAATTTAAGCATCCAATCATTTCAGGAAACAAAAGTTTGCACAGTATTAATACGCATGTTGTCATTCTCTTTCTCCGTATTTGCATTTGGTAAAGCAACTTTTCCCAGATATGTTTTATGACTATATCCCTTTCATATGAGGATCCAGGGAGTAGAAATAATATTATGTTTTATATTACTTGAAGCACCACCCATCCAAAACCAGATTTTTCAAACATCTCTGCCAGAAATGTAAAAATGTTACACTCACTGGAAAGTAGTTGGCACTTTCGCAAAATGCTACATGTATTCATCATGCAACCCAATAATCACACTCATAAGTGTTTATTCTAGAAAAATAGAATTTATGGATACGAAATTTTTATGCAATCTTCATTGCAATTTTCTTTGCAATATCTCAAACCAGAACTCACCCAAAGGGCTTTCAATGTGTGCATTTGGATGATTTTTTTTAAGTCATGCTAAATTCAGATATGATCTAGTTAAAACAGGAAAAATCACTGGTATACATAATAAATTGAATCAATACAAGTCATCCTGTTGAAAAGCAAAATTGTAAGCAATTATGTACTGTGAATATGACTTCATTTATATCACATTCTTAAAATAACAATAACAGTGTGATTGACAATAAAGTACACAAAAATGACCAGGAATTAAGATTGGAGTAGAATATAACTTATATGAAGCAACATGAAGGAAATTTTCCATAATGTATCAGTAGTTCACATAGCAACTGTGGTCATGGTCATATAAATTTACCAGTATAAAATAACTTCATTGGGCCCGGCGGCGTGGCCTAGCGGCTAAAGTCCTTGCCTTGAAAGCCCCGGGATCCCATATGGGCGCCGGTTCTAATCCCAGCAGCTCCACTTCCCATCCAGCTCCCTGCTTGTGGCCTGGGAAAGCAGTTGAGGACGGCCCAATGCATTGGGACCCTGCATCCGCTTGGGAGACCCGGAAGAGGTTCCAGGTTCCCGGCTTCGGATTGGGGTGCACCGGCCCGTTGCGGCTCACTTGGGGAGTGAATCATCGGACGAAAGATCTTCCTCTCTGTCTCTCCTCCTCTGTGTATATCTGGCTGTAATAAAATGAATAAATCTTTAAAAAAAATAATAACTGCATTGTATTATATGTGCTGCTTGCACAGGAAGACTTAAGTGAATATAAGAACTGATATATTTTAAAAAATCTTTAATTTTAAGCTGAAGCTACTCTCCTGGCTTTGAAATATGAGAGTATTTTAAGAAGTTTATAGAAAATGAAATACAGTTTCTGTTGCTGCAAAGAATTGTAAACCATGCTCAGCTTTTCATAATACACTGGCCTAATTTCTAAATTGTCAAAAATCATAAAAAGCTTGAAATATCCCTTCAAGTTCTAGGTAACACATTGGACAATTTGCACTCTTAAAAGAATGGTTTTGTTTAATTAAAAAAAAAAAAAAAGATGTTCAAACTCAAACTCATCAATAACATTTTTCCTAAGTCCCACACATATAAAATGGGTCCACTACCCGAGTCTAGTCTTTTTTCCCAAAGTTTGTATTAATTTTATTTTTCACATTCTATTCTTTTGTGTTTTATTGCCACTAAATGTTTCCAAGGGAAGCAAAATATCATTGTTCATTTTGTGTTCATCTTTCGAAGATTTTCCTTCCTTACCTCCAGGAAACCCAAAGGGAGTCTATTCAAATCTCTTAATACTGTGGTAGAATTCATGCTCTCTGAATATAAAGAAATACAGTCTAAAAAATGATCTGAAAATGGGCCTTAGCTTCAAAAGAACAATTCAAGTCCCTCAGACATTAATTTCAGGATGTTTACATAAAGATATTTCATAGTACATTTGTAATCTCATTGCCATTAAGTTCTTTATGCGATTCTGACATAGAAATTTGAAATGTTTATTGCCCATGATTCAAAATAAATGATAAATCCACACCTTATTAATCCAAATACAAGTCATTTGAAAACCACTGATACAGACCAGAAATGCATTTTGGTCTCATTCAAGAAATTACAATTTGTAACAACCATGATACTGTAAGACACTTAATATAACTTTGTGAATACCATTAAACTAAATGCTAATATTGAACCATAAACAACCACAATCTCAAGTTATTCCAAGAGAGTATTTTGAGCTTTATGATTCATATGTAAAAAGTTATTAGATTTACATATAAGAATTTTATTTTTTAAGGGTTATGCATTTTGTCTCTTAACAGAATCGTTAAAACCAAATGCTACCGATATAATTAGGTAGGTACAAGTTAAAAACTAAATCATATATATTCATTTATTAGAATATGTTAAACACAAATCGCACTTAATAATGCAACACCAGACATGAAAATGTTACTTATATTGAAAAATATTTAGTTTTGAGTTATGCAAGAGTTTTGTACAAGCCCATTAATTAAAGTTTTAATCAAGCTAAGTAAGTGTTCAGTCTCACTAAAAATGTTAAATGAATCTTCAACTACGTTTAATTAATGATGAATTGCCTCTGTGAAATATCTGATGTGGGGAAAAGAAATGTATCATTTGTCTCTCACATGAATTTGTTTGTAGTATGCTGATAAGCTACCTCCATCCAAAGTAATAGTTCTCCAAGGGTGGCACACTCACAGATAATCATATGCAGAATCACGTTTGATGTACCATGTTAGCAGATCAACCAAGAGAAGACAGTAAATTATAATAGAACCACAAAATAAAAAAACCAGCATATAGTATATAGCCTAATGCAGACTACTGGAATCTTGAACATTTAAAAACCAATTATTTGTTTTAAAGGAATAAACCAAATATTTAAGGAAATATTACTTAATCAATTAAAAACTACCTGGGCCTGGTACAGTAGCCAGCTGCTAAAGTTCTTGCCTTGCACATGCCAGGATTCCATATGGATGCCAGTTTGCATTCCAGCAGCGCCATATCCCATGCAGCTTCCTCTTGTGGCCTGTGAAAGCAGTTGAGGGTAGCCCAAAGTCATGGCACCCTGCACTTGTGTGGAAGACGCGAAAGAAGCTCCAGGCTCCTGGCTTCAGAACAGCTCAACTTTAGCCATTGTGACCACTTGGAAAGTGAACCAATGGAAAGAAGATCTTCCTCTCTGTCTCTTTTCCTCTCTGTATATCTCACTTTTCAATAAAAAAATTAAAAAAAAAATAAAAGTCTAACTTGCTGTCACACAATTACCATGATATGCAAAAGCTATTAATTACAAAGCATTAGATAACATGTAAATAGAGCATCAGAGTCTATTCTCAATGCATTCATGGAATCATCCTCCTGACTTTCTCTCCTGTCTTGTGTTTTGAAGGCACTTATTTGTACATGCTGTTAGTGTTTCGTTTTCTACTTTATTTGAAAAAAATGTAATGCATCTTGAATGCAGTATTGATCCTATAATACTAGTATTGGCATTATCAGTGGTCTAGAATAAAGGCATTCTTTGTTTCCACTGTGTGAGAACTTAGTTTCACTACCATAATAGCCTGGTCATTGTGGGCCAGGCACAGACAAACTTCTCAAGTTTATCTCAGATCTCAATAGAACAGTAGTGACTCCTGGATTTTATCCTAGAGAGACTCATGTTACATTTGTATTTGGTATCTAAAGAAATACAACTTTAACTAATACGCTAGAAATGTGTGGCCCCATCTCAGAAATGCAAATCTAAGTTATGCCTTCTTTTTCTCATTTAATTCCTTTTGCAACTGCTTTAATTCCACTATGACAACTACGTAAAAGTTATGGCATTCATGAATCCTAGTTTACTTGCATTAAAAAATTAGAAATTAGGAAAGCCAGAAAATTCTTCTTAATAAAAAAGAAAGAAATACTGCAATAAATCATATAAATAGTGCCTGATTAATTTATGCTAAATTTCAAAACATCAGCGAAGTAGTGATTTTCTAAACACATATGTAATTTTATATACTACACAAAGTTCAGGGATCAATAACAGTGAAAAACATGCGAAATGTTTATTCATTGTTAATAACAAGTTGTTTTCTCATAAATCAATTTAAATAACATTTTATAAATGATTTCAGGTCACAAGAGATAATCCCTAAATAGATTATAATATAAAAATTAGCATATAAATAAAAATATGGCTTAATAATTAAGTTGCAACAATTTATTTAAGAATTAAAGCTGCAGAAATTTAAAAATAGGTTTAAAAGCATTTAAACAAATAAATTACAAAAACAATTGACTATATCATTAAGTAAAAATCAGTTTAAGCATTCTGACAAACTTTATTGTATAAACTATAACATGCGTGCCCATTCATAGATAAAAACAAAATTTATAGAAGTAGTATCCTTTTAAAAATATATTTATTGGGCCCTGCGGCGTGGCCTAGCGGCTAAAGTCCTCACCTTGAACTCCCCGGGATCCCATATAGGCACCGGTTCTAATCCCGGCAGCTCCACTTCCCATCCAGCTCCCTGCTTGTGGCCTGGGAAAGCAGTTGAGGACGGCCCAATGCATTGGGACACTGTACCTGCGTGGGAGACCTGGAAGAGGTTCCTGGTTCCTGGCATTGGATCGGCGCAGAACCGGCCCTTTGCGGCTGACTTGGGGAGTGAAACATCGGATGGAAGATCTTCCTCTCTGTCTCTTCTCCTCTGTATATCCGGCTTTCCAATAATAATAAATCTTTAAAAATATCTATATATATATTTATTTATTTTAAGGGACGGCAATGACAATCGATGAAATTAAAATCAGATATTAAAAGCGTTAAAATCAGAAACTGACATCTATCATAATTATTCTCACCACTATCATATGAATACTTTCATATTGCTGTCATTAGTTTTAAATGAGCATTCAAAAGCTGTGTTTTCTGTATTTAGCCTGAAACACAAGACAACTAGAGTGAAAGAATCCAAATGGCATTACTTAAACTGAAACTGTCTCAATGAAAGATTCAATGTAATGAGTTAAAATAAGAGTACAGCCACAAAAATCAATAATGTTGTTAAGATAGACTATCATTTAATGCCAGCATTTTGATATATTGGGTAAATCTGTCACTTTTAATGCCAGTATCCTAAATGGGCATTCCACTAATGATCCAAATCCGCTTAATGGTGTGAGAAAAGTAGCGGAAGATGGCCCACATGCTTAAAATCCTGCCACCCACATGGAAGAGCTGGAATAAACTCCTGGCCCAGCTCATGCCTAGACATCATCGGGAGGTGGAAAAGCTGATAGAATATCCTTTTATCTCTGTCTCTGTCTTTTCCCATTTATATGTCACTCTTCCAAAGAGACATAGAAAAAACCTTTAAAATGTGTTAATAAGACAACCAAATATAAAATAAAAGCATATTAATCTGTAGAAAATTAATACCATTTTTTAATGTTAATGTTGGTACCTTTTCATCTACTGTGAAGACGGAGTGACAGAGCCAGACAGAGAAACAGAGATCCTCTGAGCCATGCTTCAGTCGGCAAATTCCTGCAACAGTCATGTTTGGACAGACCAAATTCATGAATCTGGAGTTGACTTCCCATCTCTCTCACAGGAGGCAGCAGCCCAAGAACTTGAGAGAGCAACTAATGTCTCCTATGATGCGTTACTAAAATATTAGAAGCAGCGTAACTTGCCTCCAATGTAAGATGTTGTTGTCCCAAGCAGAGTTCTAATAAAAGAAAATAAATACATAGGAAATTATGTCACGAATCCAGCTAAAATGCTAAAATATTAGATCTTTAATTAATCTGTAGAATGAATATTCATTCAATTCTAATAATCATAAAAATATACTCCCACTTAATAACAGAATGGTGTTAAAGTATAATGCTGAATACCATTCTGAAGAATAGGAACTTAACAGGGGGAATCACAGTTCTGGACCTTTGAACATACTATAGGGCAGTGGTTATCAAAACAGCCTGGTAATTGCACAAAGATAGAGAGGAGGATCAATGGAACAGAATTGAAACAACAGAAGGAAACCCACATAGATACAGCCAAATAATCTTTGACAAAATAAAAAAAAAAAACAGAAAACAATCCAAGCAAATGGGAAGGTCTCTTCAATAAATGCTGTTGGGACAACTGGATGATAGCCTGCAGAAACAAAAAGATAGACCCACATCTCTCACCATACACCAAGATCAAATCTAAATGGATAAAAGACCTAAACCTACACCAAGAAACCTTCAAACTTTTGGAAGAAAATGTTGGCAACACAGTGCAAGGTTTAGGTGTAGGCCCTGATTTCCTAAAAAGGACACCAAAAGCACTAGCAATCAAGGCCAAAATAAACAAATGTGACCTCATCAAACTAAGAAACTTCTGTACAGCAAGGGAAACAACCAACAAAGTAAAAAAGCAACCCACAGAATGGGAGAAGATCTTTGCACACTACATAGGCTATAGGGGGCTGATCTCCAGAATATACAAAGATCTAAAGAACAACCAAAACACCAAAACAAACAAGCCACTCAAGAAATGGGCATGGGAAATGGGCAGACGTTTCACAAAGGAACAAACCCAAATGGCAAACAAACATATGAAAAAATGCTCAAGTTCCTTGGCAATAAGGGAAATCCAAATTAAGACAACAATGAGGTACCACCTAACGCCAGTAAGGATGGCACACATACAAAAAATCACCAACAACACTTGTTGGCAAGGATGTGGGGAAAAGGGAATCCTACTCCACTGCTGGTGGGACTGCAGACTTGTACAGCCTATATGGAAATCAATATGGAGAACACTCAACTCAAAATCTGCATACTATATGATCCAACAATAGCACTCCTAGGAATGTATCCAAAACACCTGTTACACGAGAAATAAACATGCACCCCTCTGTTTACAGCAGCACAATCAATAATCTCAAAGACTTGGAAGCAACTGAAATGCCCATCAACAGAGAACTGGATAAGAAAGCTATAGTTCATTTACTCCATGGAATACTACTCAGCTATTAAAAAAAAAAAATGAAATGCAGTTTTTTGTGGCCAAATGGGCCCAACTGAAAACCATTATGCTAAGGGAAATGAGCCAATCTCAAAAAGTTAAATACCACATGTTTGCCCTAATATAAGATGAAATTATGTCAATTGGAAAATAATACCTGTACATTGTAATACTATTTCAACCTCAAACAGCCTGTATCAAATGCAATAAGATAATGTGATGTAACCTACAAATCAACAATCAATGTAAGTCAGACTGTTTATGCTCTACATCAAAGAACTATAAAACCTAATATACTTTTAATACCATATGTTATTCCGTAATGGGGACGGAGAGCAGAGAAACCGTACATCACCCTAGAAGGTGTGAGGAAGACGGGAAGTATGACCTATAAGGATCATAACTGGTAACTAATAGACAACAGACTCAAATCAGCATTAGACAATAGTAAGACTACAAAGGCAGATGGGGGGAATCAGGAGCGATCCTAACAACCTCTTAACAGGAGGTCATATGCACAGAGCAAGGGGAGACCCCAGAGTGGAGCAGGCAGACAGGAGGAGGCTTGTATCCCAACCCTGAAGACTCCCAGATCCTCACCAAGGACTATCAGTCAGAGCACCATGGACTACATCCCAACTGCCAAGGAGACCATGGGGAAATGGAGTGCCTTCGGAGGCCGAGAACTCTGAGATCACCCACCCCCATTTGGATCAACCACATGGGATGGAAGAAGCCCAAATCCTGCCTGGCAGGATCCAAGGTCATCGAAATGACAACCAGGAGCACTGAGCGGTCCGCAGAAACAGAAGAACAGTAAACTTCCTTCAGGACTAGGGAGAGGAGCTTTCTCTGGTCCTTACCTGGTTCCGAGCTTGGGTCTCAACCCTCTCTTGTAATGACCATCAGGATCGCTCCAGAAACCCCTCAAAACAAACAAGCAAATAAACAAAAAAAGAACTAGAATAGATAGAGAACAACAAGGAAAGCTTAGAAACAGACAGGAAACGGTCAGCAGGGATGCACTTATACCTCACTGGGTGGGACACAAAGATTAGTTACTCCTCACTGGGGTATGGAATATTTCTCTGCACACCCCTCCTAAACATGCTCACCTAAACTGTTGACATATGTCTTGTTAGAGTTATAAAGTTAGACTACCCAAAAAACAGCCAGGTGAAGCAAAATCATGCTTCAATGCTATAAACTGCTGAAAACTAAAATTAAAATAGACATGAGATAGCTGAATAGTAATCTATAGCCATTTTAAGGTGTATAGAAACTGGTTGTATATAAACTAAAACTTGAAATGTCAATGTAGAAGTCACAGGATGTGGTTAAGAACTTACATTCTTTTTTTTTTCTTTTTCCAATATAGTGGTTACTTAATACCATGTCAATTAATTCCATAACGTTATAAATTGTTGCTGATATTATGTTTGGGCTTTTAATTGAACGGGATGATACTCTGCCAGCTCTACCTTCATACCAGAGAAGGTCTCCCCAACAAGCTGTTGAACTTATCTGGACAATAAGATGCTGGACTTGATGCTTGGTAGATGCTTGCAATGAAAGAATCTCAACTGAATTTGAACTGTGGTTATGCAACAAGGTGGAGGAATCTACTGGGGGGGTTGGGGAGGGGTGGGGAGAATCCCAGTGCCTATAAAACTGTGTAACATAATACTATGTAATCAATAAAAAAGTATAATGCTGTATTTAATGTATGATCAAATAAACACATTTTTACATTCAGTTGAAGATATCGTCCTACATAATCTATTTATATATAACCAGAAGTCTCACACATTAAGTCTTCTGTTTATACCCTGCATATTTGAAAAATAGCATGTTACAAATTGAATGTGTCCTCCCAAACTTAGATGTTGATGCTTATACCCAATGTAATAGAACTTGGAGGTGGAATGCTTGGGAGATAATTGGGCTTAGATGAGGTCATGAGGGTAAGGCACTTGTAAGAATCTATTTCCTTAAACAAATAAATCAGGGACAACAGAACCAAAAAAGACATGAGGTCTCTGTTCACTGACCATGTACAGGCACTGAGCATAACAAGTTCTCATCAAGTCACCAGATATAAATATAGCAGCACTTTTTTTCCTGAATTACCAAACCATCAGTCTGTGAAACTTTATTGCAGCACCCACAGTGGACTAAGTCAAAATTACAGCTTGTAAAATCTCATAGCCTGCTATGGAGAATGTGTCCCTAGCCTCTTCCAGGCTCATATTCATCTCTGCACGTCAACCCTTACAGTTAATCATCTTTTTTTTTTACTATGTCATTTTTTCCTTTTAAAAGAATAGAATATAGCAAGACTTATGACCTGTAGCACATATAAACTGTCGATAATAGAACTCTTATTTCTAACCCAGTTTATACCACACTTTTTCTGATGCTGGACTGCAATTACAAAAACTTCTTTTGAATTGAAAAATACTTCTTTTTATTTGAAATGTATGATTTACAGAGAGAAGAATCTCCCATCTGCTGGTTCAATCCTTCAGTGGCTTCACTGGTTGCAGCTGAGCTGATCCAAAGCCAGAAGCCAGGAACTTTCTCTGGGTCACTCACATGGTGTTAGGGGCCCAAGGACTTGAATCATCTTTGGCTGTTTTCCAAGGCTGTAAGCCTGGAGCTGCATGGAAAGTGGAGCATCCAGACTGGAATCTGCATCCATATGGGGTTCCAGAGCTCACAAGTTGAGCATTAGCCTGTTCAACCACTGCACCACACTCTATTACAAAATCTTTCAAAGCAGTGGTTTGTTCAAAGCAGTGGAGGACAGCCCAAAGCATTGCAATCCTGTACCTGCCTGGGAGACCCAAAAGAAGCTCCTGGCTCCTGCTTTTGGCTTGTCTCAGTTCCAGCCATTTCAGCCAATGTGCAGAAAATCTTTCTCTTTGTTTCTTCTTCTCATTGTAAGTCTGCCCTTCCAATAAAAATAAATCTTAAAAAAAAAAAAAAGATCTTTACACTAGATCACTAGAATTTTACTTTTTCAAAGCTTCTAAAAAGAAAAAAAATGAAAGTTATCTTGCTTCCACACAAAACATTAGCAGCTCTGAGGAAAACAGCTGCAGGATTTCTGACTTATTATTTGAAAAGTACAGAGCTTCTCCTTGTCATTTTTCTGATCAACAAAATGAGTGAAGTTGCACCCCATTGTCTACTGGAAAAAGCTGCTTTTTATTCAGATCTTTCTGCTTTGAATGTGTCAAAAGTTAGCAATCTTTAAGTAAAAAAAGATCCTATTATCAGTAATGTGTGTCTTAACTGTAATTTATTTAATTTTTAGAAATGGAGTTCTTATAATGAATGGCTTAAAATAAATATTAAGAAAGACTGTTTTTAATACAGTTCTGCTTTTTCAGTGCGTCTTAAGCCAATGTAGGCAGCTATAACCCTCGGGCAAAATAATCCGCCACCACTAGACTTCATGAATAGCTTTATTAAACTATAAACCTACCAATTCAATAATGTGTTGTCCCTAAGAGCTTTCACACCACAATAGCACAGTTAACTGTTGCTGAAGAGATAACATGGGTGACAAAACTAAAAATACTTACAATCCAGCACTTTGATGAATAAAAAAAGAATTTTTATTAGTGATCTAACACATTATCTGGTTTCAAGTTCAATGACTTGGGCAAGAGTAATGCATTTCCAATCACATATTTCTTTACATTGAAATACAATAGAGCAGATGAGTATTCCATATGTTTGTCAAATGGTATTTGGTAAAACAGTCTTGTGTTTCCACTATTTCAGTAAAAAGCAGGGATGTCATTAAACGCAAAGTATCTGGAAGCTGCATCAACAGTCTGCCATCATCTTGTTCATGCATTTCAGACATATATTAGAGAACAAGATGACATTACATAATTCTTCCTGGTTTCTTTCCTTAATTCATTGGACAAAATGAGTGTTTAAATGTTCAAATTATCTTCCTTGTATGAGCAAAAATATTAGAAGCATAAGATTCCTATTTTAATTATTTATATGATAAATGACATTCAGGAAGATGTTTGTTGGTTTAAGAGAAGTATTATAATGGAATAGTTTTAATAAACCCTTTATGGGTCAACTGAAAAAATAATAGAATTTTTGCCACTTTTGATCATTTTTTTATTGCAGAAATCCATGGTTTTGTTATCCACATCCATAGTGAAATTGAAGGAGTGACAAATGGGGTCTAATATTTAGTCCAGGTTCTTGCTTTCTTTGTAGAGAATCATTCTAAGTACTGGCACATATACTTCACACAAAGTGATAATATTTGCTTAGAAGATGAGAAAAAGCACACACACACACGCTGGGTTGACATCAATGAAGAGTAGGGTGCTGGTGGGGTGATGGAGCTACCTGGAGCCCAGCCTGCACCTGTATGAGATGCCAGCACATCAGTCAAAGGATTTGTATACTGTGCATACTGTGCATACTTCCAGATCCATATTTTAAACACTATTTGTTGAAGAGATTATCCTTTCACAGGGAGTGACGTCAGCTCACTTGTTCAACATCAGTTGATCAAAGATATGTGGATTAAATTTTTGGAATTTCTCATCCGTTCCATGGTGTCACATGCTTGTTTTTGTGCCAGTAACAGGTGTTTGGGTTATCACTGCCCTGTAATATGTCTTCAGTTCTGGTGTTGCGATGCTTCCAGTTTGTTTCTTTTGGTTAAGGTTCTTAATTACTCAGGGTGTCTGGCAATTCCTTTAAGAATTTAACATTGTTTTTTCTTGGTCTGAGAAGAATTTCCTTAGGACATTCATTGTGACCGTATTGAATTTGTATAATGCTTTGGGTACTAAAAACATTTTGATAATATTACTTCTTCTGATCTACGAATCCAGAACAGTTTTTCATAACTTCTATTTTTTCCTTAGTGTTTTACAATTAAGTGACAAAATCTTTCACATTTTATACAAATTTGAATGGTTTTTGTTGGTATCATAACCTGATATTTTGCTTAATTCTCACATGTGTCCTGGAGTTTGCTTTCATAGAAAGATGAGAAGGTAGTTAGAAAACATGTCTCTTCTCAGGTCCCTGGAGAAGGAAAACATATGCTGGAAATATAGAGACTTGATTGATACATAGAAGAGTAAAACTGCATGTGGCAGACTTTATATCTTGTGATCTGTAATTAGAAGTTCTAGGCTAGATATACTATATCAAAATGATCTGTGTAGGTAGACAAATTAATACATTCATCACCATTTATCATTGGATTTTCTTTTTTGTTGTGCTAACAATGCTTGAAAACCATTATCTCAGTCTATTTCTAATATACGATCAATAATATTAAATGTAGTTCTCCTAGATTTATTCTCCATAATGAAGGCTTATACCATTTGACCTACATCTCTCTGACCTCATCACCACAGCCAACACAAAAAACTGCAATCCTGCTTACTATTTAAAGCATTTAAACAAAATCCCACATTGAAATGAGATAATGCAGTGCTTTAAATTGTGAGTTTGGCTTATTTTATGATTATACATGCCATTATATTTTAACTGTTACTGATGATTTTTGAGCTCATAATTAATTCAGACTACTGCGTTTTAACAGTGACTTTTTAAAACCATATCCATTTCTCAGCATATTTATGCTTTTGTTCAACCAAGTACCATTTGCCTTGACCTGACATTTTAATAATAAACTCCCACCCTCCTTTTTTTCAAAAAGAAAGGTAAAAATACATTTAAAAAGCCAAAAGAAAGCTACTAAGTTCTAGCAACAGTTCCTGCCTCAAAGGATGTGAACCGGAGAACGGTCGTCTCCTTTATTTCAGGTGCAAATTAAAAAGTGTTGGAGAGGTGTTAAGATGGAATACAAAATAGAGAATTTCTGTAAAAATCCATATTAGATATATGCTATATCTTACATTCATTATATTTTGGTTTCTTTCTTGGAATCTGTGAAAAAGAGATAGGTTTGTTGCTGTTGTTGTTCATCTTCTGCTAAAGTAATACTTTTGTTTTTGTTTTTTTTTTACTTTATGAAATTTTTATATTTGTTATTTTTAACTTCATTAATTACATTGTATTATGTGACACAGTTTCATAGGTCCTTGGATTCTCCCCACCCCTCCTCAAACCCTCCCACCATGGTGGATTCCTCCACCTTGTTGCATAACCACAGTTCAAATTCAGTTGAGATTCCCCCATTGCAAGTGTATACCAAACATAGAGTCCAGCATCTTATTGTCCAGTCAAGTTCAACGGCTTCTTAGGTATACCCTCTCTGGTCTGAAGACAGAGCCAGCAGAGTATCATCCCGATCAATTAAAAGCTCCAACATACCATCAGCAAAAATTTACATCATTATGGAATTAATGACATAGTAATGAGTAACCAATATGTTAAAAGTAAATGTGAGTTCTAACCACCTTCTGTGACCACCTCATTGACATTTCAACTTTAGTTTATATACAACATATAGCATTCATAACATAACATACATAACATCATATCATCTTAAATTAAGGCAAACATGTGGTATTTAACCTTTTGGGATTGGCTCATTTCCCTTAGCATTATGGTTTCCACTTTGGCCCATTTGGCCACAAAGAACTGCATTTTGTTTTTTTTAATAGCTGAGTAGTATTCCATGGAGTAGATGAACCATAACTTTCTTATCCAATCCTCTGTTGATGGGCATTTTGGCTGCTTCCATGTTTTTGCAATTATTGATTGTGCTGCTTTGAGCATAGGAGTGCATGTTGGTTTCTCATAAAACAAGTGTTCTGGATATATTCCTAGGAGTGCTATTGCTGGATCATACGGTATGTTGAATTTGAGTTGTTTGAATGTTCTCCATACTGATTTCCATAGAGGCTGTACCAGCCTGCAGCCCCACCAGCAGTGGAGTAGGGTTCCCTTTTCCTCACAACCTCGCCAACAAGTGTTGTTGGTGCTTTTATTCATGTGCGCCAGTCTTACTGGCATTAGGTGGTACCTCATTGATGTTTTAATTTGAATTTCCCTTATTGCCAGGGAACTTGAGCATTTTTTTCATATGTTTATTTGCCATTTGGGTTTGTTCCTTTGTGCAGTGTCTACCCATATCCTGTGCCCATTTCTTGAGTGGCTTGTTTGCTTTGGTGTTTTGGCTGTTTTGTAGTTCTTTGTATATTCTGGAGATTAGCCCTCTATCACCTACGTAGTGTGCAAAGATCTTCTCCCATTCTATGGGCTGCTTTTTTACTTTGTTGATTGTTTCCTTTGCTTTACAGAAGCATCTTAGTTTGATGAGGTCCCATTTGGTTATTCTGGTCTTGATTTCTATTGCTTTTGGAGTCCTTTTTGCGAAGTAGAGACCTACCCCTAGATCTTGCAGAGTATTTCCAACATTTTCTTCCAAAAATTTGAAGGTTTCTGGATGTAGGTTTAGATCTTTTATCCATTTAGATTTGATATTGGTGTATGGTGAGAGATGTGGGTCTATCTTTTTTTTTTCTGCAGGCTATCAACCAGTTGTCCCAACAGCATTTATTGAACAGACCTTCCCATTTGCCTGGATTATCGTTTGTCCTTTTGTCAAAGATTATTTGGCTGTATCTGTGTGGGTTCCCATCTGGTGTTTCTATTCTGCTCCATTGATCTTCCTCTCTATCTTTGTGCCAGTACCCGGTTGTTTTGATAACCACTGCCCTATAGTATGTCCAGAGGTCTGGAACTGTGATTCCCCCTGCTAACTTCCTGTTCTTCAGGATGGTTCTGGCTATTGGTGGTTTTTTGTGTTTCCAGATGAACCTTTGGATCATTGTTTCCAGTTCCGTGAAGAATGTTTTTGGCAATTTGATTGGAAATGCGTTGAATGTATATATTGCCTTTGGCAATAAAGACATTTTAATGATATTGATTTTACCTATCCAGGAGCATGGGATGTTACTCCATCTTTCGAGGTCTTGTTCAATTTCTTTTTTAAGTGGTTTGTAGTTTTCCTCAAATAGGTCTCCAACATTTTTGGTTAGGTTAGTTCCCAGATACTTTATACTTTTCTCTATTATTTTGAATGGTATTTTGCTGGTTAGATCTTTTTCCCACTTGGGGCTGTTTGCGTACAGTATGGCTGTTGATTTTTGTTCATTAATTTTGTACCCTGCCACTCTACCAAACTCTCGTATAAGTTCTAGCAGTCTCTGTGTTGAGTCTCTTGGCTCTTCTATGTAAAGAATCATGTCATCTGTGTATAGTGAAAGCTTGACTTCTTCATTTCCCATTTGGATTCCTCTGATTTCTTTTTCTTGCCTTATGGCCTCAGCAAGTACCTCTAGGACTATGTTGAATAGCAGTGGAGAAAGTGGACATCCCTGTCTTGTCCCAGATCTCAGTGGGAAGGGTTCCAGTTTTTCTCCATTCAGTATGATGCTGGCGTTGGGTTTTTCATATATTGCTTTGATTATGTTGTGGATTTTTCCATCTATGCCTACCTTTGCTAGGGTTTTTAGCAGGAAGTGGTGTTGGATTTTGTCGAAAGCTTTTTCTGCGTCTATTGATACTATGTATTGATACTATCATGTGATTCTTGTTTTTCAGTTTTTGGATGTGGTGTATCACATTTATGGATTTCCGAATGTTGAACCATCCCTGCATTCCAGGGATGAATCCTAATTGATCCAGATGAATGATCTGTCGGATGATTTTTTGAATTCTATTGGCTAGGATTTTGTTGAGTATCTTAGCGTCAATGTTCATCAGAGAGATAGGTCTGTAGTTTTCTTTCTCTGTATGATCTCTGTCCGGTTTTGGGATTAAGGTAATGTTGGCTTCATAGAATGAGTTTGGAAGGGTTGCTTCCTTTTCTATTGTTTTGAAGAGTTTGTAGAGGATTGGGGTTAGTTCTGTTCGGAATGTTTTGTAGAATTCTGTAGTGAAGCCTTCTGGGCCTGGGCTTTTCTTTGTTGGGAGGTCTTTAATCACTGATTCAATCTCTGCTTCAGTTATGGGTTTGTTCAGGTCGTTTGTTGCCTCTGGGCTAAGTTTGGCAGGTAGTGTGAGTCTAAGAACTTTTCCATTTCTTGATGATCTTCTGATTTGTTGGAGTACAGTGCTTTGTAGTAATTTCTAATTATGTTCTTAATGGTTGCAATGTCTGTTATTATGTTGCCTTTTTCATCTTTGATGCTGTTAATTCTTGCTTTCTCTTGTTTTTTTGTTTGTCAGTCGGGCCAGCGGGGTGTCTATTTTGTTTATCTTTTCAAAAAACCAGCTTTTTGACTCATTGACTTTGTGTATGTTTTTTTTACTTCTATATGGTTGATTTCCTCCCTTGTTTTGATGATTTCTTGTTTCGTGTTGTGTGTGAGGCTCATCTGCTGCTGCTTTTCCAATTCCTGGAGGTGTGTGGTTAGTTCCTGTATTTGGCGCCTCTCTTGGGCCTTGACATGAGCTCCAATTGCGATGAATTTACCCCATATCACTGCTTTGGCCGTGTCCCACAAGTTTTGGAATGTTGTGTCAGAGTTTTCATTGGTTTCCATAAATTTTTTGATCTCATCTTTAATTTTTCCCTGACCCATTGTTCGTTTAATAGCATATTGTTCAGCCTCCAAGAGTTTCTGTATTTCCTGCAGCATTTTGAATTGCTGATTTCCAGCTTCATTCCGTGGTGGCCTGAGAGGGTACATGGTATGATTCCTATCTTTTTGAAGTTATTTAGGTTTGCTTTGTGTCCTATCATGTGGTCGATCCTGGAGAAGGTGCCATGCACTGCTGAAAAAAATGTATAATCTCTGGTCTTAGGATGAAAAGTTCTATAAATGTCTACTTGGTCTAGTTGTTCTAATGTTTGTATTAGCTCTGTTGTTTCTTTGTTGAGTTTTTGTTTTGTTGATCTGTCTATAGTTGTTAGCGGAGTGTTAAGATCGCCCACTATTATTGTGTGTATATCTATGTCTCCCCTTAAGTCTGTAAGTAATTGCTTCACGTAGCTAAGTGCATTGGAATTATGTGTATATATGTTCATGATTGTAATTACTTCCTGGTGGATCAATCCCTTCACCAATATATAATGTCCTTCTCTGTCTTTTTTGATGTCTGTCAGCTTGAAGTCTAGGTCATGTGAGATTAGGACAGCTATGCCAGCCTTTTTTTCTCGCCCATTGGCATGAAATGTCTTTTTCCATCCCTTCACTTTAAATTTCTTAGAGGCTTTTCTGGTTAGATGTGTCTCTTGTAGGCAACATATAGTTGGGTGCTGTTTGATGATCCATTCCGTTAATCTATGCCTTTTGATTGATGAGTTTAGTCCATTTGTGTTTAGAGATAATATTGAGAGGGTGTGATTTTGGGCTTCCATGAGTGTGTGTAAGTGTGCAAGTGTGTATTTGCGACTATTAGAGTTTCTGATTGGTTGACTTTCCTTGTATGTATTTTTGTGTGGAGGTCTTCCTATTTGCCATCTTTGATTTTGGTTTTCACTTTTTGTTTCTGGGTTTAGCACCTTCCTGAGGAGATTTTCCAGAGCTGGCTTCATGTTGATGCATTCTTTGCGTTTCTCTTTGCTGTTGAAGTATGTGATTTCATTCTCAAATACAAATGAGAGTTTTGTTGGGTACATTATTCTTGGTTGGCAGTTGTTTTATTTCAGGATTGATAGGTTTTACCCCATTCTCTCCTTGCTTGGAGTGTTTCTTCTGATAGGTCGGCTGTAATTCTGATTTGCCTTCCTCTGAAAGTAATCTTATCCTTTTTTCTTACTTGTCTTAGAATAGTTTCCTTGTATTCACTTGAAGGTAGCTTGAGGACCACATGTCTGGGTGATGATCTGTTTGGATCGAATCTGCTGGGGGTTCTTTGTCCTTCCTGGATTTGTGCTGGATTTATATTTCCAGTGTTCTGGAAGTTCTCATGTAATATCTCATTGAGCACCCGTTACAAGCCTGTCTCCTTTTCCACTCTTTCGGGAAGGCCTATTATCCTAATATTTGATTTTTGAGGTTGTCTTTCATTTCCTGTATGGACCTATTAGCTTTCTTTAGATTTGTCTCCAACTGTTTGATGAGCTGCTGCCTTTCATTCTGATTGTCTTCCAATTCTGATATTCTGTCCTCTGCTGTGTTCATTCTGTTGGTTAGGCTTTCAATTTTGTGTTCTATATCGAGGATTCCCTTTTTGACTTGATTTATTTCTTCAGTGACATGGTTTTCAAATACCTCGGACTCTTCCCAGCGCTTCTCACTGTCTCTGATGAATTTTATCACTAGTTTCTTAAAGTCCTTATCTGGTATTTCCTCTATGTCTTCATCTTGCATCTCAGATATTGAGATTAGTTTTTGGTTGTATTGGGAGGGAGTGCTTGATCTTTCTTCTGGGTCATTGCTTTTTCTGATACTTCTCCTCATTGTGTTTTTGCTTCGTGTTGTTTTGGGATTTTAGCGTCTGACTTGTTTGTCCACAGCCGTTGCCCTCAGTGCTGTAATCTGTAGGAGGTGTGATCTAGCTGCTGCTGTATGGGGTGCTGGCATAAGCGTTATATTTCTTACTCTATTGGGGACAGCAGGTGATGGTGGGGTTGTTGTTGGGTTGCTTCATTTGCGCCTGGGCTTATATTTCTGCCACCTGTCTCCATTGCAGCTAGTTGGTTAGGAGTTGTCCTAGGTGTGCCACCACCTCTGAGGCTCCAGCTGAGTAGAGCAGGGGGTGCTGCCTGAGTCACCAGCTGCTTGTTGCTCAGAGTTTGTAATCTACAGCCCTGAGCTGGGTCAGCAGGCTTTGTGGGCCAGCCCTAGTGCCAGGCCCCTTCCCCTGCAGCTCCCTCTCAAAGGCATTGCCCCACTGAGGACTTCCGCCTCAGTGCCGAGCCAATACACTCCTTCAGGGCTTGAGGTTAGTACTGCAAGGGTCTCTGCTGCTCGAAGCTTGAAATCCCCAACCCCGTACTGGATAGGAAATTTCTGCGGGCCTCAGCACTGAACTCTGCTCTCCGGAATTCCCACTCAGAAGTGCTGCTCCCCTGAGAGGCGCAACACTGCCTCCCACCACCGGGCAGGCAGGCTTTTCTGAGCGGGCTCCTACTGGGAGAACCTGTCTGGCCGATTCCACTGAGCTGGCCCTGGTTTGGGGCCCCTGGCTGAGCCTGGCAGGGCGTACTACCTGAATCACCAGCTGCTTGCTGTTCAGGGTCTGTAGATCACAGCCCCAAGCTGGGTCAGGAAGCTTTGTGGGACAGCCCTAGTGCCAGGCCCCTCCTCCTGCAGCTCCCATTCCAAGGCCTTGCCCCACTGAGATTCACTCTGCTGAGCCGCACCTCGGCTCTGGGTCACAAGCCTAGCACAGCGGGGGTTTCTGCCTCAGTGCCGAGCCAAGATTCTCCTTCAGGGCTTGAAGTTAGCACAGCAGAGGCCTCTGCTGCTCGAAGCTTGAAATCCCCAACCTCGGGCTGGGTTGGAAATTTCTGCGGGCCTCAGTGCTGAACTCTGCTCTCCTGAATTCCCACTGAGAAGTGCTGCTCTGCTGAAAGGTGCAATACTGCCTCCCACCACCAGGCAGGCAGGCTTTTCTGAGCCGACTCCTGCTGGGACAACCTGTCTGGCGGATTCAGCTGAGCTGGCTCTGGTTTGGCCTCTCCAGCTGAGCCCAGCAGGGGATTCTGCCTGAGAGAAGCTACTTTCTCAGTTTCACTTTCTCCATGGTGGAAGCAGAGCCCTGAGAGGCACAGAGCTGTGAGGGGCACACAGCCGTGCCCCTACTAGTTTGTTCTTCTGCCCAGGTCCTGAGGTTCTGCCGAGTGTTGCCCAGCCTCTGGAGCTCAGGCTGAGCCCAGCAATAGGATCCACTGGATTCTCTAGCAGCCAGTCCACTGTTTGGAGCTGATATGGGGATTTCTGAGCCCCGGTCCCACAGCGCCACTCCAGTTCCCTCTGCACTCTCTCAAAGCTGCTGAGCAGTTGGGAGGCACGCTTCTGGGAAATCTCCCCTGCTTGTCCTTCACTTCTGCAGGGGATGATGCCCCCTATGATCAGTCCAGTAGCCTCCTCTCGGGGCTCCTGCCCTCCAGTGGACTGGTGCCCCTGTTGGTGTGAGCGCCTATCCTTCCAGCCGCCTCTGTTTTCCCTGGGATGGTTGAGACTCTGCTGCCTTCCCCCTACCTGGGATCGTGACTCACCAAGTTTCTCGCAGCGTGCTGTATTTTCTTTCCCACTTTTTGTGTTTGTTCCTTCACGCTGTGTAGATCTTCTTGCTTTAGTGAACTCCAGTGACCTTTCCGCTCTTCTCCCTACAATTTTGTGTTTCCTGGCCTGTTTCTCTGCTGGATCGGTTCTCCTCTTTTCCTACTCCACCCTACACCAGCTCTCTGCGGTCGGCCATCTTTTCCCCCTCAATACTTTTGTTTTTATAATACCCAATTGGTTACTGTGGAAAATATAATGACATTCAAAACTGATAATAACTTCCTAATGAGACAAGCTGTAAGATTTGATTACAAATAAGCAACAAAAATAATGGGAACTCAAGAAAACTCCTGAGTACTATTTAAAAACAAAGAGAGAAGAAAACAATGGAATGGGATGATTCAAATAAAAATAATGAGCAATCCTATTCTTACTACCAGAATCCCCCTGCCATTTCAATCAATGTTTCTGCCTCTGTTTTTTGTTCAAGTAATTGTGCTGGTTCGGGTAAATATTCTGTAATGAATCAAAACAGCTTTCCTGTGATTAATTAATATTTAATGTTTGTAGCTTACTAACTGATTGCTTTTCTTAGGACTGAATCTTAAGTGAAGGGTCAATGTAGTAATGCATAACGGATCTCATGGCAAAAATTAACTGTGGCTCTAGAATCCAAGGATTAATAAAAAATTCTGTTTCTGAGAAAAGAACCTCAGAACAGAGGAGATATGCACAGCTGTGAGACAGACAGTTCTCTAAACCCAGTTCTATGATCTGTAAAATGCGCATTTAATTAAATGTGCCATTAATCTTTAGATATGGGATTATGTGAGACAACAGCATGTGTATAAAATGGTTAAGATAATGTATAGCAAATATGAACTGAACTACTATAACAGTAAACCTGAAATTTATATACTCACATAAACAATGAACCAACTCTTAAAATATTTTGCTAAGTTCCAGAAATACAACAGTGTCCAATTAAAATTACAAGTAGCATCAAAGAATATTCTATGGTTCCTGTAATATATACTTTGATTTGCATATTGAATATTAATTTGCTGCTTTTCCAGAAATCCAATCAAGACAAAAGATAGGTATTTGTATTAAACACCACAATCTTTGCACTGGATCTTCGGAAATATCCAAAGTGAAGCAAGATCTGCAGAGTAAGCAGAATCAGTGAGTATGCCTGAAAGATTCTGAGAACCGGACAGGTTATCAGTTGAAGATGACACTCCATGAGAAATGGTGAGACTTTGAGAAATGATCTTGTATCATAGTGGTCTCCAGGGTATTAGTGTAAGTAACGCCAGCCTGTTTGCATATCCAAGTTGATTAGTACAAGCAATATTCAGTATGAGGTGGCTTCCAAAAGTTCATAAAAATCTGTATTGTGCAAAAAAAGGTGCATAGGTTTCAAACATCTGGCACCAAAGAAAGAATAACTCTTAATTCCATTTACCATGAAATTGTTGAAGTGTCTTTTGTACTGACAAGCAAAAAATAAAAAGGAAAAAATTCCCAACTAAATCAAATATTTTTCAATAAATTTATGCTACTTATAATTGGGACCTCTTAATTAATGAGTATGTCTTCAGCTTGTACTCTGACACACATCCCACAAAGACCACCTATAATGTAAAAACAAAATCTATGTAGGCCAATTCCATACAGAAAATATGCCAATAGTTTCAAATGCAAGATACTAGGGCTAAAAACCTTACTCCCACCACATTGGCTACTCTGGTGCCTATATCAACCCAAAAGTACCCTCCACCAGCCAAATGCCTCTCTTTGGACCAGAGCGCCTTGCCCCAGAGTGCATCTCTTTCTCCCTTCTTTTTATGCGTCGACCCTATTCATACAACATTCTGACCACATATACAACTGGTCTTTATCCATTGCTTCATTTCCTCTCCCTCTCTCTTCTATTTTTGTTTGTTAAAGATTAATTTATTTTTATTAGAATAGAAGATACACAGAGAGAAGGAGATAGAGAAATATGTTCCATCTGCTGATTCACTCCCCAAGTGGCCACAACATCTGGAGCTAAGTTGATCCTAAGTCAGGAGTTTCCTCTAGGTCACCCACATGGGCATAGGGCCCCAAGGCTTTGGGCCATTCTTGATTGTTTTCCCAGACCACAAACATAGAGTTGAAGGGTAATTGGAATAGCCAAGCCACAAACTCTTGTGCTTGTAAGATCCCAACACACACAAGGCAAAGATATAGGCACTAGCCTACCACGACTGGCTTATTTTTCCTCCTTTCTCTTTCTTTCTTTTCTTTCTTTCTTTCTTTCTTTCTTCCTTTCTTTCTTTCTTTCTTTCTTTCTTTCTTTCTTTCTTTCTTTCTTTCTTTTCTGTCTCTTTCTTTTAGATCTATTTATGTTTCTTTGAAAGGTAGAGTAACAGAAGAAGATCTATACAAAGTCTTCCATCCGCTGGTTCACTCTGTAAATGGCCACCAACACCTAGAGCTGTGCTGATCCAAAGCTAGCAACCATGCACCTCTTCTGGATCTCCCAGCTGAGTGCAGGTACCCAAGGACTTGAGCCATCCTCAACAGCCTTTTAGCATCTTGCCTCAATGCTAATGTCTCTCCCCAATCCTTCAGGTAGAAGGTTCTTCCTCAGAAATTCCTTGGCAGAACACAATAAACTGAATTAATCTGGTATTTCTTGGGTTATATCAAAGGAAATTCTGTTTCAAAGTAGGCCATTTGTCTGCTTATGTTATACTCAGTAAATATTTATCCAATCATTTCATTTCAGTTTCCCTATTATTCTATATTCAGTCATAATGCATTCCCTGATAATTGCTCAAATGTTCTAAGTTTCAAATCCTTTTCCTGAAACTTCTCATTTGACAAAGTGTAGAATTAAATGCAGACACAAGGCACCAATTTTTTTTTCATGTTAAGAAAAGTATTATAGAGCAATAATTTATTCTGTGTTTGTTTAAACATTCATAGACAGAATAGAAATTCACGTATAAAGATGTTTAATGTTTTTCAATGGTAATGGTGGAAAATTTCTTTATATCACTTTAAAAATTGATATAAATAAAGGTACAGAACAAAATGATTATCTATTAAAATAGGTAAGTACCTCATTGACATTTCAATTTTAGTTTATACACAACATATAACATACATAACATAACATGTTATACATAACATCATATCATCTTAAATTAAGGCAAACATGTGGTATTTAACCTTTTGGGATTGGCTCATTTCCCTTAGCATTATGGTTTCCAGTTTGGCCCATTTGGCCACAAAGAACTGCATTTTGTTTTTTTTAATAGCTGAGTAGTATTCCATGGAGTAGATGAACCATAGCTTTCTTATCCAATCCTCTGTTGATGGGCATTTTGGCTGCTTCCATGTTTTTGCAATTACTGATTGTGCTGCTATGAACATAGGAGTGCATGTTGGTTTCTCATAAAACAAGTGTTCTGGATATATTCAATGTTCTGGATATATGTCAATGAATTGGTCACAGAAGGTGGTTAAGACTCGCATTTACTTTTAACATATTGGTTACTCATTACTATGTCAATTAATTCCATAATGATGTAAATTTTTGCTGATGGTATGTTGGAGCTTTTAATTGATCAGGATGATACTCTGCTGGCTCTGTCTTCAGACCAGAGAGGGTATACCTAAGAAGCCGTTGAACTTGACTGGACAATAAGATGCTGGACTCTATGTTTGGTATATGCTTGCAATGGGGGAATCTCAACTGAACTTGAACTGTGGTTATGCAACAAGGTGGAGGAATCCACCATGGTGGGAGGGTTTGGGGAGGGGTGGGGAGAATCCCAGTACCTATGAAACTGTGTCACATAATACAATGTAATTAATGAATTAAAAATAATAAATAAATTTAAAAAATAATAGAAGAAAAAAAAGAAAAAAAATAGGTAATTGTTTCTCTATGAGAATGTGAAAACTGCAAAATATTTTAAAAATATTTGATTGTGCCTTAAGGTATTAACATATGACTAATTTAAGCAAGTACAAAGCAGGGGAAAATTTGACAAGTATTTCAATGTATTTTTTCCAAGTGTTTGTGCACCATTGCATTGTTATTTCTCAAGAGGGCAATAGTAGAGTGGGCAGCTGCTGCTTATACTGGATACTTGTAACAGCTTTCCCACAACTATGATACAAGTTCCTACATAATTGGATTTTTGGGTGAGGTGACAATCACTTCCAAGTTTTCTAGCAGCTATTCTCTGGGGTATTATTCAAAATACTGAATGTAACAACTGGTACACTAAGAGCCAACCAATCAGAGGACACACATATCCATTCAGAGCAGACAATGTCTACAAACGAGGAGTCCCATAACATGGTTTAAACCAGCTCTGGCTGTGCTGGAATTCTCATTAACAGCAGAACGCAGTTACGTTGGCAGATTCAAAACACAGCTCTCTAATCAACCTGGACTTTCCCTCCTCCCTTTCTTTACTTTTAAACGCGATAATATGTGGCAAGTTGTTTTTGTGACAGAACTTACACTGGAACTGGAAAATGTGTTGGACATGCCATTTAGGGAGCACGTAGAATTTTAATAGTACATGCAAAATAGTACGTATAACATGTTTAAAGTATTATCTTATACAAAAAATATGATCATTAGCTAGTAAACTTCAGAAAAAACAATTTCTTCTTTGAGATTAGTTTTATATTTCGAGTTCTGTAATTTTCTTCTTATAGCCTTACCTGTACCTGAAAACTGAGCCACTTTAAGTGAGAATTTAAACTCAACTTACATGTTTCATATAGAAACTTAAAAAAAATTCACTTCGACTGCAATCACCACTTCGCATTTTGTTCTGCCACTAACAGTCATGCATAGAGCAAGTTCAAGAAAAAATTGTGCTGTAGTGTACACTCACTTTTTTGGCTGCTTCAAATGTGCGTACACACTTTATCTCATTGCAGCCCACAGTCAGACAACGGTTTACAGCTTTGGAATCTTCCTTCTCTACTCCACACACCAATGAGATTGATCCAACTGTCTAGTAAGATTCTTCCCACTGAGAAATACTCATATTTACTTCATGAGCAAGAGTGATTTAGCGTTCCTATTTCCTCTCTTCCCCATCATGCTTGTATTTTATGAGGTTCTTATGGAAACAGAATGGGGATTTTATTTCAAAACTCCTTGTAGGTGTTGAAAATTGCATGTAAGCTGGACATGTGTCAGAGAAATATTCTTACTCAGACAACTCATTCCCCATGGTACAAAAGACTACTTAACCCATAGAAAGTGAAACAAATCAGCAAATACTTACATATTTCTGTACAGACTATGTTAGTTCAATGAAACCTCTAGTAATGATGAAACAAAAATTGAGACCAGTAATAAAGTGGTGTATTTTCACTCTTTCCATTTTATTTTCAAAGTTGTAAGAATCACTGATGAGATACAGTCTATGGCAACAGTTCTGCTCAATTTAGTTGAACATTTCCAGTTTTACTCATAGATTTTATTTTGGTTTAGAATAAGAATTACGTGGTTGAACCCATTAAGTTTATTTTCTCACTTTTAGTGCAAAGATTATTACTGTAATTTACATATCTCAGTTAGAGCCAAAAGTTCCCTGCTGTGGCTTTTTCCACCAATGTGCTACAAATTAACAACCCAGCTACATTAAAGTAAATGAAAAAAAAGTTAATTCTTTTCAATATAAGGAAAATTATCTGCCCATGGGACTGTATAATTCCCTCAACAAGGTTTCTAGAAACAAGGAATCAGAATTTTTGTGCGAAAGACTTTAATACTTTAGAGCCATAGAGGAAACGTACACAAATTGCTAAAAAAAATGCGGTAAAATCATTATTGATGACCAAAGAAACAAAGCAGTACCATTAAAAGTGAACCTTGACAAGGTTGCAGGAAGAAAATGCACCAGTAATGTTTTCATGAATTACATAAGCTTTTTTAATCATGTAGAAATTCTTGCAGGAAATGTGAATTTGCTTTCGTCTTTGGCATGCATCAAGTATCAGTGTTTGGTAAAAAACAGTCTAGTACTACAGCAAAAATTTCCTTTAAGTATACATGCTTAAACTTGTACAAAATGTTTAAAGATGCACCAGTGGGCAATGAGCATATTTTCCCTATACCTTGATAGGAATCTCTAGGTCATCCACCTCGTCGTTCTTCTAGGGCCTTGCACAGTCCTTCCCATGCTCATGCAAAAATGAACTCTAGCTCTGTTCCAACAAACGAGCCTCCCAATGATTTCAGTGTATTCTAGATTCCACTTATGCTCTTTGTCAAAGTCCTGTATCTTGACTGAGTTGCCTGACTTACTCATGCTATCCCTCAAAATCCAGTTAAGATGCTGTTTTGGGACAGCACAGCAGTATACTAACAGCTAATCCTCAGACTGGGCAACACTTATGGGTGCCAGGTTCTGTCCCAGCTGAGGGACTTCTGGTCCAGCTCTGGGAAAAACAAAGGTTGCTCAGGCCATTCAGTCCCTGCACACAAGGGAGATCCGGAAAAGGCTCCTGGCACCCAGCTCCATATTAACTCTAGTTGTTGTGGCCATGTGGGGAGTGGACCAGGGGACAGAAGACCACACTCTGTCTCTTCTTCTTTATAGAAAATATGTTAAATAAAAATAGATATTTAAAAAATTTTAATATCTCATATTACAGTTAAGATTTCATGCTAAATAATGAAATATCTCATTTGTACCAAAATTATTTGGACCATTGGATATAATACTGAATGAAGTAAACTAGAAATAAAAGGACAAATCATTTATAGGTGGGAGCTAAAATAAATCATTTAATAAAACAATCAAACCATGTATCACTTGTGTAGCAAAAGCAGTACTTTTTTTTCAAATTTTGCATTAAATATGTTAACAAAAATGTAGGAATTAAATACTAATACAGTTTCAATAATTCTGTGGTTCAAATTTACTTAAGTGAGTGAAGCTGAACTTTCTTTCATCGGGATATTATTTATAACTGGGCCTATATTCCTACTATGTTATTTTTTGAATGTAATTTATAAATGTCTTAAAAAATACTAAGCTAAAAAGCACAACAAATGAATCAGAAAATAATGAGAAAAATTATGTTACCTAGTTTTTTTTTTGAAAAGCCAGCTGTAGCTCCTGTCCCCAGTTTGCTGCCAGTGTGAGCCCTGGAAGGCAGTGATGTTGGTTCCATTAATGGGTTCTTGCCCCCTAGCCCTCCTGCCATACAAGGAGACCTGAACTGAGCAACAACTGTAGCTTTTAGTTCAACTCAATCCAATTATTGTTATCATTTGAAGGCTGAACCATTGAAGTATCTCACTCTTGCTCTCTCATACCTCTCCACCAAATAAAAATAATGAAAAAATATAAAGAAAATGTTATAATGATACAATATTCTTAGTTGTGTATAAACTGACAGAAATTCAGTTATACCATAATTGCCATGCAGAGTATCTGATAAACCTAAGCTATAACATTTTGAAATTCAGGTAATCAATAATTTAAATAGTATTATTCCAATGTTCAGGTTCTAGACAAGCCTTATGTAAAAGAAAAAAACAAAAGACATTTTTTCCTATGACTTAATAGCTACCATCACAAGAAATCATTTTCATGTTAAATATTTCTTATGTGTTGAGATATTAATTACATTTTTATGAAGACATCTTTAAAAATTCTTGCTATGTTACTATTATTAAAAATTAATAATAGCAGGTGATCTTTTACAATTATGTTTGATATATCAAAACCTTCATCAAAACTACTATGTTAAAGGATGTATAATGAGAGGAAAACTGAATTTATGTAAAAGGAACTGAAAATATTTCTTAAATATTTGAAGATTAATTTAATTTTTTGCCAAGTTAGAATATATAGAGAGGAGGAGAGACAGAGGAAAATCCATAGTCCGTTAATTCACTTCCCTAGAGGCCAGAATGGAAAGAGCTGCACAAATCCGAAGCCAGAAGCCAGGTGCATTTTCCAGGTCTCCAATGTGTGTGCAGGATCCCAAGGCTTTGGGACATCCTCTACTGGTTTTCCAGGCCACAAGCAGAGAGCTGGATAGGAAACTGGACCACCAGGTTTAGAAACTGCACCCATATGAAATCCTGGCCCATGCAAGGCGAAGACTTCAGCTGTTAGACTGCTGTGCCGGGCCCAAATATTTGAACATAACTAGTTAAATATGGATCTTAATTTTTTTCTTCTAGAAGACATCTGGCCATGTCTAAGGATCTTTTTGATTGTCATAACCAGAGTTTGGGCAGAGACAAACTGGGTCTGCAGTTATCGAATGGATTATAATTATGCCTGTGCAAACGTTGTTGAAGAGGAGGAGTGGGAGGGCTATTCATTGGGGAGCAGAGAAACAAGGGAAGTGGGATAGTCTTTTTGGAACTATACCTATGCAACACATAAAATTTGTTTTGTCTATATTCAAAAAATATTAAGAGAAATAAAAGCAGAGTTAAGGAGAAGGAAAAAAATTAGAGAGAAAAGGAGAGAGCGCGAGCAAGCCACCTTCCTACCAATGGTTCACCTTTCAGATGGCTGCAAAAACCAGAGAGGAGTTTGTGCAAAGCAGAAGCCAGGATCTGCTTCCAGGCCTTCCATGTAGTTCAGGGAGCCCAGCACTTGAGCCACCCTTTCCTGCTTTTCCAGGGTATAAGGGAAGTGGAGCAGGTCAGACACAAACTGGCGGACGTTGAGTTTCAGGATGCACAGGTAGAGGCTTAGTCTGTGACTATGAAATGAAATAAGTATATAACTGTAGCAAGAGAGAAGGAAAAAAGGAGAAGAGAAGGAAAGAGAGGCAAGGGAAAGCATAAAATAGAAAAGAAGGAGGATAGATGGGAAAGGAGAACAGGATAAATATCACTATGCCCCTAAATCTGTGTTGTGAGCCCCATGAAATTCATTCACTTTGTGTTAATACAGAAGTTAAAAAAATTAGTAACATCTGATCACTTGGGCTTCTTCTTCCCATTGGAGCAACAGACAAATAAGTTACTGTGATTCTGTAAGCTATTTAGACTTTGTAACGGATAATGTGAGTACAATTCTACAGTAAGAATAGGGATCAATGTGTCTAGAAAGCAGGAGTTCCATGAGACATCCCTCTATGCTATCTATGAGTAAGGCCAATGAAAACCCACAACAATCATATCCAGGAAGAACTGCAAGTGGCTCAAATGCTTCACAAATTAAAGGTTGATTCATGTCATCAGTTGAAGAACCAGAACCAACTGAAATACTTGTTCAAGTCAAAGACAACATAAAATACATTGAAGGGCCCAGCACAGTCGTCTAGCGGCTGAAGTCCTCGCCTTGAATGCACTGGGATCCGATGTGGGCACTGGTTCTAATCCCAGCAGCCCTGCTTCCCATCCAGCTCCCTGCTTGTGGCCTGGGAAAGCAGTTGAGGATGGCCCAAAGCCTTGGGACCCTGCACTCGTGTGGGAGACCTGGAGGAGGATTCTGGCTCCTGGCTTCAGATCAGCACAGCTCCGTCTGTTGTGGTCACTTGAGGAGAATCATCAGACAGAAGATCTTCTTTGTCTTTCCTCCTCTATGTATATCTGACTGTCCAATAAAAAGAAACAAATACACACACACATACACACATATGTTGCAAGGAAATGGTTATGTCAGCTATGATCACTTGATCAGTTTCTTTCATATTCACAACTTGTAACACAAAATGTACTGACTTAGTCATAGTATTCAAGTTCCCTTAATTTTCCAAGAGTATTTAATTCTAAGATGCCAAGGGCAAAATTATTTATTAATCAAGGATGTTACTGCCAATTGGAGGGAAACAGTTGGTGTATTTTAGATTGTATGCAAGATAATTCAGTCACATTATGTGAACCTATAACTATGTTATTATCTATTTGGAATTTACATGTTGGTTTAAGGTCAAGAGTATAGGTGCTAATTCAGGCAATTGAGGGCTTGAGATGATTAACATGGATAACCTGGCCAAACATTATTTATGTATGTGTCTGTAAGCGTATTTCTCTTGGTTTGGGCTGCTATAGCAACAGCACCATAGACTGAATGACTTTAACAACACAAATGTATTTTTAATATTTCTGTATCTGAACAATTTAATACTAATTATTCATAACATTATTAACATTAATCTGTTACTACAATTGGGTTCTGGTTAGGGACCATTTTGTGGATTGAAAGTGGCCCTTTCCTTAGCTCTTCATATGGCAGAGAGATAAAAAAAAGCTTGTCCCATCATCAGCTCATCCACCTTTCTGACCTAATCAGTTCCAAAACAACTTCATCTATATGCATAATTACATTGGAATTTTGAGAGTCAACATATGTGTTTTGGGTAGACACAAATATTACGGACATTGCAATTTCCAAATATTTGTAAAGATTTGGAGCAACATATAATCTAATACATCAAAAACAAAAGTGTACATAGGTGATTACACTCATAGGCACAATTATCTACAGGTAAACACTTCTCTCTTTCTCTTATAATTCTGGAATGATAAGCCTAGATGTGTATATGAACAGAGAAAGTAATTCATGTCTGCAAAAACAGGAAAACAGAATATGTTCCTGAATGCTCATAGTCCATGTATTTATAATAATCCATATGAAAATAACATTTATCAATAGTAAAAAGCATATATCATATAATTCTATATAATGTTATAATCATAGAAATGCAAAACACAGTGCAAATCTATACACAGCAGTATGTATTAATTAAATAACACCGAGTGAAAGAAGTTAAACATGAAATGATACATAGTTTACAATTCCAACTATATGAATCTCAAAAACAGAGATGGATATAGATACAGATAGCAAAGCAACATTTACTATGGGAGATTCTAATCTGGAAGCAGGACTTTGGGACTTTTTTATATTTTTCAGGAATGAGACCAAGTGTCATAGAACTTGTGTTAGTATTTTACAATATTAAAATTAGTGATATAAAAAGTAAACAATGCAATGCTTATTCTTCTAAAAGACAAATTGCTTGATTCTCATCAATCACTTCAAGGAAATGTATCAATTATGTTAATAGTGTGGAAATAATTCTTCAAATAATTGACCTAGAAGCTTGAAGAGAAGGGAGATGTGTCCCACTTACACTTAGTATCATTTTAAGATAAACTTTTTTTTTTAAACTAAGAAAGTATCGTAGGTTTCTACTATTCCATAAATAAATCTAGAGGATAACTTTCAGAAACACAAAATATTTACAGTAGTAGTAGTGCTGTTGTCAAACGATTCATCTCGTGTTATAGAAACAATATATGCTATATAAATAATATGTATAGTAAATATATATGCTAGGAATAGTGATAAAAGGTTGAATAATGCAAATCAATTGTCATTACATGTCATAATTCTTTTAAAACAATGAATTTTGATTACAGATTCATATAATGAAATAGCGTTTTATCAAATAACTGAAAAAAGTGATTTCCACAAAACCAACAGTTATCCTCATAGATGATCAATAATAAATGAACGAGCATGAACATACCAATAATGAACTTACATTTGCAGACTTCTTACTAACTTCTAGACATATTCTTTTGGTCTTTTTTGTTTGTTTGTCTATTTTTATTGAAAGGCAGAAACAGAGAGAAGGAGAGACAAAGAGGAAATTTTTCCATGCATTGATTATCTCCCCAAGCAGCAACAACAGCTGGTACTGATTGGATCCAAAACTAGGAACCTGGATTTTCATCGGGGTCTCCACATGGGTCCCCACATGCAGGGTCCCAAGACCTTGAGTCATCTTTGATTGCTTTCCCAGGCCACAAGCAAGGACCTGGATGAGAAGTGGGGCTGCAGGGAATAGAATCGGTGCCCATATGGGATCCTGGTGCATGCAAGGTGAGGACTTTAGCCACTAGGCTACTGTTCCAGGCCCTCTTTCTGTCTTAAATAATTCAGTAGTCTAGTAAGATACATTTAAAACATAGAAATGAAAAAATCATCTGACTCAAGTCAACAAGTGCTTATTGCACACTTTATATGTGGCAACTGTTTCCTCAGATGCTGGGGACACAGCCAGCAACAAATTTCCTGCTCCAGTGGAGATTTCACACAGAACATAAACACTTTTCAGCATTTTTAGTTTATTGTTCTGCAGTAAGTAAGTGACGAATTCCAAATAAGGATAGGGAGAACAGAACTGAGCTTTGGGTGCTCAGAATATAATGCTCGATTAACCATGCACAAATACACACTTGAGAGCACACAGTAATACATGCATGGGTGTGTGAACAAACCCAGGGCCTATCTCTGTGAACTTCTGTTTGTGACATTTACTTAAAATCATCATCATCATCATCATCATCATAAGGCCCGCGTGGTGGCATAACAAACAAATCCACCTGTAATGAATGTCAGCATCCCCTGTGGGCACCAGTTTGTATCCAGGTTGCTCCACTTCCTGTCCACTTCCTCACTTACAGCTTTGGAAAGTAGTGGGGATCGGCTCAAGTTCTTGAGCTTCTGAATTCATGTGGGAGATGCAAAAGAAACCCCTGGCTCCTGGATTCAAAACCACTCAGGTGCTATGGTTGATGTCATTTACTGGGCAAACCAGCAGACAGAAGATTCTCTGTCTTTCCTTCTTTGTGCAAATCTGGCCTTTAAATTAAAAAAATAAACTTTTTTTTAGAGTTACTGTTGTACTTTTTAGGAGATCACATTCCCACCACAGAAAAAGAAAACTGTTATCACAAAATACCAGTGAGAAATTATTCAGTTTCGATGGGATGTGACTGCAATGAAAGCAGACACGGTCGTGATTATTACAGCATATTTCAAACCTTAACTGAAACCTCACTCCACTTGCTTGTTATTGAAGTTACCTTTGATGGGAGAAGTTCTTAGGATTTCTACCAGTGTCTGGCATTTATAATAGGAACTGTATGTGGAGTTTTACCATGTTTCTTTATATTTCTCTATCCAGAATTAAACCCTCATCTACTGAGTCAAAAGACAGGCCACCTGGTCCCTTCACAACTAAAAACCTTTCTGTCTGAAAAATAAAATCATGTTGGAACCTCAATCTCTAGTTTGGTACTATTTGGAAAAGCACCTGTGGGAAGTAACTAGTTTCAGAAGTCGTGTGGGCAGATCCCCACAAGAGGAACGACCTACTATGAGAAGAGAAAGAGCTTCTTTGCTCTCCTTCACCATTAGAGAATAAGCAAAGAGGTGGCAAGATACCCCAACTGGAGGATCGCCTGCATCAGCAACCCAATCGGCAAGCCCTGGCCGTGAACTTACAAACTCCAGAACTGTAATAAATGCAAGTTCAGGATTTGTACTCTGTGGTAATTTGCTACAGTAGTATAGACTGACCAAGACATTTACTAAACACTTAAAAATATGCTAAGCAAGCACATGCTAATGACTTAATTCTCACATCTCTTTTAATACTTAAAACAATCTGATGGGGTGAGTGCTGTTACTATTTCCATCTTATAAATGAAGCGGCTTAAACAAAGAGAGATTAAATAAATTTTCCAAGTTTACCCTGATAGTGGCAGAAAATCTCTCACCTCACGCTCCATTATCTTAAACTATAATGATGTGCTGTTCACTAAATTTTATTGTGTTGCTTTTCAATTAAAATCAGAAGCCAATACAAACAAATGATGGGCAGAATTCAGAGTGAAATATCACAATTCTGGGGCATATGAGAAAGAATACAGAATCGTTCATATTAATGCTAAATAAATGGTCTTGTTTAAGGAAAAGATAAACTTTAAAATTGCTATGGAATTAAACTATTTAAAGATTATTTAATACCTTTGTAAATTTATTATGTAAAATAGGTTTGCACAAGTTCATTATTGGTTCATTAATATGTGTATGTTAGTCATAGCTCTTGTGCTTAAGAAGCTCAGTAATTAAAAGGAGACTAACATAAATATTAAGCAACATCTATGGGCTCAGAGAGAACAAGGACGAGCAGTTCAACGGTGTGGAAGACAAAGCAAAGTGACTGTTTTGGGAGGTCAGAGAAAGTTTTAACGCAGATGAGACGTAGAGGATGAACTTGCTTGATAGTGAAGCTTCTGCCTGTCAGGTGTCCTATTAATTGGAAAAATAAAGGTTTGCAGATGCCAGAACTTTAAAAGTGACTTTTCCAACTCTTCGCTTTTTTGTTTGTTTGTTTTTCTTGTATACTTAGGCCATTGATATCAACTATTTTATATGTGCATGTAGCTATTCTACTTCATTTCCCAAAGCTTATGCCCATAAATAATTTTTTAAACAATGGTAAAAACATTGCTGTACTGTTTGTTATTTTATATATAATCCAGTATCATCAAGGAATACACGAATGGCTCAAAACAAAACTGGTATTGAAAAATTATTGAACCTACTTACCTTTGTAACATTTTTAATGACATTCTCAAACATTATAATATATGAAGGATGATTTATTCCATTTTAAATATATGTATTTATTTTATTGGAAAGGCAGATTTTTAGAGAAAGACAGAAACAGAAAGATATTTGATCTGCTGTTTCACTCCCCAAGTGATCCCATTGGCCAGAGCTGAACCTATCCAAAGTCGGACCCAGGAATTTCTTCTGGGTCTTCTAAGACAGGGTCTCAAGACATTGGGGCATCTTCCACCACTTTCTGAAGTCAGAGACAGGAGCAGAATGGGAAGTGGAGAAGCCAGGACACAATCGGGTGCCATTGCGCTGGGCCTGATTTATTCCATTTTGCACTAGTTCTGATTGTAACAGTAATCAAGAGCAAAAAATGCTATGTGTGAACACAATTTTTAAAACACTTTATTTTCTTTTTATTGGAAAGTTGGACATACAGAGAGGAGGAGAGACAGAGAGAAAGGTCTTCCGTCTGTTGATTCACTCCCCAGGTGGCCATAAGGGCTACAGCTGAGTTGATCTGAAGCCAGGAGCCAGGAGCTTCTTCCGGGTCTCTCATGTGGGTACAGGCTTCCAAGGCTATGGGCTGCCCTCAACTGCTTTCCCACAGCACAAACAGGGATCTGGATGGGAAGCAGGGCTGCTGGGATTAGAACCCGAGCCCATATGAGATCCCGGTGCATGCAAGGCAAGAACTTCAGCCACTAGACTTCTGTGCCAGGTCCTGCGCAGATTTTAATTTGTTTATTGAGATGAAAACATGCAGGGAGAATCACAAAGAGCTCTCATCCACAGCTTTACTCCCTAAATGCCCTTAATAACCAGGAATGTGTTAGGCCAAAGTTAGGACTAGAAACTCAATCTATATCTCCCTTATGCATGAAAAAAAATCCAGTTATTTGAACTATCAATGCTGCTACCCACAGTCTGTTTTAACAGCAAGCTGGAATCAGGACCTGAGCTATGTCTGGAACTCACACACTCAAATGCATGGCAATGTGTCTTAACCAGCATCTTAACTCTAAACCTAAATGTCTGTCATTGGACTAAAATATTAAAAAATTCGCAAGGTGCTACTCATGTTCTCTCTAAAGTCTGACAGTTAAATTGACAAAGTAAGTGTCAGTTTAAGTTTTTGATGTTTAGTTAGGTCTGCCCAACTCCGTTTTCTAACATTTTCTGTAATATTACATGTGCGCGCAAATAATAGACATGTTATAAACAAGCTGTAGGATGTAAACCTGAATTTACATTGAGTACCATTGAACGTACGTTGTGTACCATTCGGAGTAATGCACCATAGGAATTCTTCATCACTGTACGCATGAACTATGTTGGACAGCAAGACAGAACTGTTTCAATGCAGTCCTCAGGGAGCCCTTCAGAAAAGGGAAAACAATGCTTCTGGAGGTTCATTTCAGAGCCAGCTGGCAGAGATCTTAAAGGTTATTCTAGTTTACTGATACAACATAGTTATTTAAATGTCTCCATGCGATCATGTGAGAAGAGTGTATTTAGCAACACTGGAATTTTAAAAATGTGTTTATAGTGGCACACAAAGAGAAAAGCAGGAAACCCTGTTGAATAGTACTTTATTTAGCTGTATTGCATTCATTTTCTTGTTTTAGGAGTTTTTATTCTATGGTTACTATTGAAATCCAGGCCTGAGATATTTGGTTCTATGTTAAACTGATGACCAAATTTGCAATGGGACTATTTTCCTATTATTTCTACTTTCTGCCAAATTAAATATTTATCACATGGGAGTAGTATTCTGCAGGCCTAGATTCATTAAATCAGAACAGATTTGTAGGAAAGGAAAACCATGTCAAAAATCTGGGGAATTCACTTTAAAAAAAGCAATTGATTGGAGAAATCAATTGGCTTAATGACTTTCTTCAAGACATTTTTTTAATGAATATATGCTAGAATGGCATTGTATACCCTCAGACTTAATTTTGTCTAAATTACTCAGATTTTAAATAAGCTTCAATAAGGAGAGAGTAGCCATTTTTAAATGACAGGTCTTAATATTCTACATTTTTATTGGTCAGTATTGTGTTAATTCATAAAGAAGACAGTAGAATAATGCATTGACAAGGATAGATTTACAGATGTAAAAGGGGCATGACACAAGGTCACATGCTAGTTTGACTGTTCTGCTACCATCCTTTTGAAATTCATAATGTTGTATGAACAAAGGGAATGCATATGTATTTTGCACTAGGCTTTCAACTTCAGTGCCTGGTCCTGCTGATGCATCTGGCTTTAAGTAGGCAAGTACACTTAAAAAATAATAGAAGAAAATGAAAGAAGCGTGGTCGTGTAAAATCAGTCTTGATGGTTAGTGCACTGAAATATGATTTTGAGAATACAGAAATCCTACAAACTAGAAACTAACACAAATAAAATATTCTCAGTATCTTCCAAGTAATAATAACTTACAGTGTTTCCATGAGATAAGGATTAGTATGAGTCAAATATCAGACATGTGGGAAGTTTGGGGAGATGTTAGAATGTAAAATTAATATGACTTCTATGAAGCTTACCAAATCCATTATAACTGTTTGATAATACTGACTTAAATGTTGATCATCTACTGTCTAGCTTTTATATTTAACCCAGAAACTCTCACTTTCCTACACCTAACAGTTACTTGAGAGTTGTGTTAAATTTAAGCACTGTGATTTATTAAGTCCAGTGTGGGGTCACAGTACTCATTTTTAACAAATACCTCTAGGCTCTTCTGAATCAGTCTCATTCATGCCTCTATTTTGAAAAATACCAATCTGTCATTGTATCTGCCTCAGTTCATTTGGACAAGTGTAACAAAATACCACAAACTGGGTGCCTTACAGACAAAAAAATTTATTTCTCACTGCTTGGGAGGATGACAAGCCTAAGCTTAAGGTAAATATATTTTCTGTAAGGGTCTCCTTTCTGGTTCACACACAGGGACCTTCTAGCTGTATTCTCATAGGACAGAAGACACACTGTGTTTCTTTCATAGTCCGATTTGAGGGTAAAATTTCTAGCTGTGAGTACCCTGCCTCCATGACGTAAATAGTTCCTCCAACTATCACTTTGGGAGCGAAAATATTGACACTTAATTCAGCCCCATAGCAATAATCCAGTGAAATTGAAAACACACACAAACAAATTTTTACTCACTAAGCAATCCTATCACTGGATTCTTTCTTAATGAATTGACAGAATATGTGTATAAAGATGTATTTGACAACATCATCATTTCTGGCTAGGATTAGTGCATTTTTTAAAAGATTATTTATTTTTATTTTTCATGATACAGTTCCTTAGGGTCAGTTTTCCCTTTCACCCTCCCCTCCCTCATCCGCTATTTCCCCCTATGTTGTAATAATAGTTTACTCTCTACAACAGTCACAGTTTCATTATTCTGCACTTAAATGTGTATCCTAACCTTGTAGGTATAGAGAATGATATAAAGTCTGGAATTCTACTGTCAAGATCTATTTAACAATTTCATTGGTAGTACATTTTTCAATCAGAAATGATTAGTGCATTTTTTTTCAGAAAACTTCCCTTCAATAAGTGTGAAGCTGAAACCCATGAGGTAAAAAGCTAGCTAGATAATGTGAAGGAGACGCAATCCAACACAAATATTTGCAGAATCGACATAATCTTTCTTAACGGAATTAACCTTGGGCTTTCTAACTGGCATCTTTCAAAATAAGCACTATGTATACTAAAACAAAATAAAAAATGTCAGAGTAGGAGGAAAACTAAATGATGCTGCTAAGTATTTTTCATTGAATGAAGTAAGGCATGCTCAATTTAAGATGTAACAATGTTATTAAGAAAGTGTGTTTAATGCTTAGCATTTGTGAAGAAATGTAACTCATAATAACATGAATGTCAAGATCCATTTGACTGTTTAGTGTTCAGTGATTAACATAGTTACATTTTGCAACCAAATGAAACTATTATTGAACCAGAAAGCAATCTCTTGCTTGTGTGTATCTTAGTAAGTAATTTTAGCCAAGTGTATTACTTTAAGTATCATCTTATTCAACATTTAAAAGAAAAATGTGTGTTTTAATGGAAAAATCTGCATTCATCGAGACAGCGTGAAAAGCTCTTGCAATGGGTTTCCCTTCACAGTAGCAGGCGGCTATTGTACTATGCATTTAAGTTATGATTAGTGAATTACAAAAATACAAACTGCAGAAATTGTATTTTAAGAATTTAAAAATAAAATGTGTATGTGTAAAAATAACATGTTGTATTTGTTATCAGCAGTAAACATTTCAATGATGACATTATTACAATTTCTTTAAAAGCAAGCATGCTGTGAAGATTTATTTTAAAAGTAGTTAGAGAAAAAAGGTACATCATGAATACAAGCAGGGAATGAGACCAATATTTTTCCATATTGGCTTACTTTGAGAATGTAACATGCTTAAGGATGATTACAACTTGCATAAGTTGAGTGTTTGCATGCTAGAAAAATGGATAAGAGTATCTAATATGCTTTTTTAACATTGATGACAATATTATTAATAAAGTTAGTATCACAATGATGACAGAATGAATCGGAGAGTTACATTGGATTAGAGACTTATTGTAAAGTATTTATTTGCCCAATTATATTAACATATTTTATTGTATTTAGTAAAGCATTTTATTTATATTAAGGTGATGCAGTTGTATTAACAAAAATTATAAGGACGTTTAACTGACAGCATATTTGTATTACGTATTTTATGTATAAAAATTTATACATATATTTATATATATATTTGTGTTTTTCCCATAAGATAGATTTGCATGCATATGATATCAACCCTCCTACTCCCTCTTCCCCTCCTCACTCCTTCTATATCCTATTATTTAGTCATAAGGTATCACTATGGCATAGTCATTCCTTTTTAACATTAAAGGCCTAACTTTCTGATATGTATGTATCATGACATAGCAAGTACAGGATAAACAAGAAAATTAAGTAACATAATGTAAACTATGATTGAAGTTATAATGGCAATTCTTCTATTATTCTGAGGTAAAGATATATGCTCTATACATCCATCATTTCCCAGTATGCTAATCTCCCACAGAGTTTATAATGTATGTATATGTTCTCTGTATATTAGTTGTCACATATTAGAGAACATATGATATTTGGCTTCTGAGGACTGGCGTATTTCACTAAGCATAATGATTTCCAGCTGGTTCCACTTTGTTGCAAATTGTAAGGTTTCATGCTTCTTATTGTTGAGTAGTGTTCCATGAAGTAAATGTACCATATTTTCTTTGTCCATATTTCTGTTGATTCGCATCTGGATTGTTCCCCTGGGAACTATTGAGAATAACCAAAATGTTCTCCCTACAATTGCTTAAGTATTTCTTCCCAAATCTTGTATTTCAGGGCTGATGCAGTGGCTCAACAGGCTAATCCTCCACTTCCAAGCCTTGATATTCTATCTGGGTGCCAGTTCATGTACCAGTTGTTGCACTTCTGATCCAGCTCTCTGTTTATGGACAAGGAAACAGTGGTGGTTGGTCCAAGTCCTTTGGACTCCACTCTGGTCTAGTAGACTCAGAAGAAGCACCTGACTTTTGGCTGTGAACAGGCTCATTTCCAGCTATTGTGGCTATCTGGGGACTGAACTAGCAGATGGAATATCTTTCTGTCTCTTCTCTTTTCTGTAAACCAGCTTTTGAAATAAATTAATTCAATCTTTAAAAATTGTATTTCCCAGGTTATGAATCAATTCAATTTTTGCTCCAAAAGTTGGGGAAAATTTTTCAAAAGTTTGAATTGATCAATAATTTCCCCCAACCTCTGGAGCAAAATTTGAACTTTCCACCTTCCTTGAAGCTTGACTTCAGATTATTGTAGCATTATTTATTAGTGGCGTCCACTATCATAGATCATCTGGGATTCTTTATGTATTGAGATCAAGTTATGCTTGTGAGGTTATCTTAATGAATATGAGCTAGTGACTGCAGCGAACCTGATCTCCCACAATTGCAGATGTTGGTACTCTCAGCTGATGGTTTTAGCCATGGGTTCCTGTCATTTTTGAGGGGATCTGAATGGAGTTTTCCAGCTCTTGACACCATTGCTGTATGATTATCACCTATCTTGATATTCTTATTGTTCTGCTTTTGATTTTACTAGTTCTCCCTATTGCTTTCTCAATTGAAATTGGTTGGTGTTAGTTCTTTCTGTTGTTTTGTTTATGCTGCCCTTTATAGTTATTCTGCTCTTTGTCCACAGTCTTAAGATTAAGTATTTTGGAGTTAATTCCAAATATTTCTAATATATGAATTTAGCACTATAAATTTACTGGTGAATAATTTGGTATTTGTTAAAATATTGATAACATTTTCAGATGTAAATTATTTTTCTTTCTCTTCAGACTTCATTTTAACTTATGCACTATATGAATGTGCATTTTTTCACATTTCAAAATACTTGGGCATTTTCTTTCTCCTTTGATGTTAATGACTCTTGATTTTCCTCTATTGAAAATTGATAAACACTCCAAAAGTTATAAATCATTTAAATTTTAGAGTTTGTTGTATATCCGGAAATATGGACAATGGTAATAAATATTTCAACCAAGCTTGAAAAGAATGTATTCTAACACTAAGTATTCTATTACTGACAATTTGATAAAGTTGATTAATGCACGCTGTTCAGTTTATTTATGCACTTATGGATATTCTGTCTTATTGATCTGTCAGTGATTGACAGATGCATTGAAGTCTGTGATTATTATAGTAGATTTGTGTGTTAAACTGTCCCCAATGACTACTCATGTCTTTTAAAACTATCTTTATAAGAGAATGCCACTAAGAGGATAAGCTCTTTTAAATAATTTAAATTTATTTGAGTCATGCTTTTGGAGGGCTACAGGTGTATTGTCAAGATGGCAATATGTATCAGGGTGTTTAAATTGCATTCCCAAAGGAGAGTAGGCAAAGGGTAAGTGAATAAGGAAATCCAGCAAGAAGGCATATGTAGATTTTTCAAATCTTCCTTGTCAGTGCTAAACAGTATGTGTTATTGTTTTAGTTATCTTGCTGATTTGCTGAAGCTTATTATGAGACAGGATCCATGTCAGTTACTCTGCTATTATTGTAGAGAAGAGTAGATAGAGGATGTGGATGGCAGGTAGCTATGATTTTCCATACTAGATTTAGATAGCAGCCTTGTAGGAGCGTGTTATACACTTGATTTTGCCCCTAGAAAATTAATGTGTTGAAGGCCTAACTCTCAGTACCTTTGGAAATGACTATATCTGGATAGAAGCATAAAAAGCAGTGACTAGATTAAGCCAAACCATTTGGGTGGGCATTAATCTATTTCAATGGCATCACTTAAAGAATGGAAAACCTGAATACATAAAGTGACAGAGTTACATGCACACAGAGAGACACTGGGATGTGTGATAGATAGAGAAAAAAAAGTTGGAAGACATAGAGAAGCTAGCTATACAAAAGCCAAGGAGAGAGGTCTCAGGTCGCAGAAATAATCATTTCTACAAACACTTTGCTGTTGGATTTCCATTCTCTACAGAAATGAGACATATATTTTAGTGGTTTATGCTACCCAGTCTGTGGTACTTCCCTTGGCAACTAACACAGTGATCATAATCATCTTATAAAAAGTAATTTTCTGGGCCAGGCAGGGTAACCTAGCAGCTAAAGTCCTTGCATTGTAAGTGCTGGGATCACATATCATTGCTAGTTCATGTATTGGCCATTCAACTTCCCATCTAGCTCCATGCTTGTGGCCTGGAAAAGCAGTTGAGGATGGCCCAAAGCCTTGGAACCCTGCACCTGTGTGGGAGATACAGAAGAGACTCCTGCTTCCTGGCTTCGAATCAGCTCAGCCCTGGCCATTGAGGCCTCTTGAGGAGTGAATTAATGGCAGAAGATCTTCCTCTCTGTCTTGCCTCCTCTCTGTATATTAGACTTTCTGATAAAAATAAATTCATCTTTTTTAAAAAGTAAATAGTTCATCCAAATTAATAAAATCTGAAGTTCATATTCAACTGATCTGCAGCCAGACTCCAAGATGATGTCCTCATCACAGGAACCTTTTAACTTACAGAGCTTGTATTTTGTGTTACACCAGGAACCGGATTCTTTTTTTATTTTTTGCAGATTTACTTTATTTTTCTTACAAAGTCAGATATACAGAGAGGAGGAGAGACAGAGAGGAAGATCTTCCGTCCGATGTTTCACTCCCCAAGTGAGCCACAACGGGCCGGTGCGCACCTATCCGAAGCCGAGAACCAGGAACCTCTTCCAGGTCTCCCACGCGGGTGCAGGGTCCAAAGCTTTGGGCCGTCCTCAACTGTTTTCCCAGGCGACAAGCAGGGAGTTGGATGGGAAGTGAAGCTACCAGGATTAGAACAGGCGTCCATATGGGATCCCGGGGCTTTCAAGGCGAGGACTTTAGCTGCTAGGTCACGCCGCCGGGCCCCAGGAACTGGATTCTTTAAGAGAAGCTCAATTTTGTTCCTTCAATTTAAACCTTAGACATAAAGATTTTTCCCACAACTTATGAAAGACTCATATTTTTGCAGTGCATGTGCTTGAAACAATCTTTGATGGTAAGAATTTCATCATGGACAGAATGGCAAGATATATGTTGAAGCAAATGCTATGCTTATTCTTCAGGATCCTCAATAGCTAAGTAATAACATTACCTATCTGCAAATAAATCAACAGGCACAATTAGATAACACTAAATATAATGTAAATGCATCCTTAAGAAAACAAAACGAGGAATGTTATATATATAATACATTTTAGATATGTAGCTTTGACAGAATAGAAGTGTTGAGACATTTTTATCTGAATCTAACTCTTGCAATATAACAGATAATTTTTAAAGCTTAAGAGCAGATCTACTGTAAGTAGGCCACAGGATTTGCTTTAATCCCTTGGAGTACAGAATATGATAGAATAACTCAGATATAGAGCACTAGGAAGAAAATTAACTTACAGGAATATAAAGAGCTGTAGTTTAAGAAGACACATAGCTATTTCTGTATAGTAGTAGATTGAAATAACTGTAATAAAATACTGCAACAAAGTAGATAATGACATTTAAAAATAAATATATTCCTGCAGTAGTGGGTTGTTTTCCCCCCCACATGAAGAATAAAGCTTGGCTCAGACATTCTTTAGCAACAGCTTGGATGACATAGTCAATATTTATTTCCACTTGTGAATTGAAATCACATTTGTAATGGTACATTTAGTTCACAACAGGGAATTCCTACCAGGAAAGTATTTACTAATAATTGTGTAGATCCTTGTATATCTAAGTAACTACTTAAATGTGATCACAGAACAAGACTTGTTAGATAACAAGAATCTCTTTAATAAAAAATGTGTTTGTTCCTTTGGAAAATAATAATACACGATGTGAAAGACATTTGCTTCCAACAAACTATGTCATCTTGAAGAAGTCTCTGCATGTATTTGTGTGGTGTGTGCGTGTGTGTGTGTGTGTGTGTGCGCGCGTGCACACACATCCTGTTTAACCTGTGTTAGCAGTCTACCTGTTTTGATGAGCTGAAGCAACCTTCTGAACTTCTATAAATAGATGGCTTGCGGAAAAACTCCAGATTCTATTATTAGCAATTAGATAGATAGCAACTAATCAGCATTCCGTGCTGTAATTGCACTGCATCTGGGTTCTTCAAAGCCCCCTGCAATTTTGTCTTGCAAGAATGAAAACTGCAAATGTAATATCTATCTCTTTTATTTTGTGCAATTTTGCCAAAATTATGATTTAATAGTAATAGAATTTTGAACAGCTAGGCAATTTTCCCCTGTTTTTATCCCAAAGTCATATCAAGTGAACCTGAGTCTGTGATGAATGTCTACATTAAAGCTATCATTGCTAATAGTATTCCATATCATTTGTCTTTGGTTCCGTGGGACCAAATTACAATCACCACATGACTGTAGCTTATCCTGTGATTAATGGTGGTTTTACTAAGTCACTGACAGTGAAGCTTCTGGGAGGAAAATGGTAATACGGTTTGAAATTTTAAACTGCACATTTAAAAAATCATTACCTAGTTTTCAAAGAGATGGTTAATTTGTGCATGATAGGGGGGTAAAAATCTAGTTCTTTTAAGCCACTAGGGTGAAGAATTTATCAAAGTAATTATATCGATTTTAAAAGGTCATAAGATGCTATAAATAACAAAACATTTCCAAAAGAGATGGAAGTGTCTTTTAGAACGATACTGGGTTTTTCCAGATGAATGAAGTTTTAATACATAAAAAAGCAGAAAGAATCAGAAAGAAAATAAGGCTGAGTGATATAACGAAAATAGATTCTATATGATGTATGGTGGATTCAGCAAATGGCTCTGCACCATTTGCCAGAGAGTCATCGGTGCACATCAGACTCATTAGTGAAGGAATATTATCAGCCTCCATTGGACTTACAATGTTTTCTTCTAAATTACTTCCATTTCAGAACCAATATGAACCTAAATGATTACTACTGGGACTAATTGGCATTGGTTTCATTTAAGGAAAGAAAATATGATTTTAAAATTCATTTTGATTTCAGAAATAGTTGTCTGTATCAAAGAATTTGTTTTGATTGCAACTTTCTTTCTTATTCTACATGAAGTCCAAAATCATATTTTGCAAATGCAAAATCAGTTAAGTTCCATGATAAAACAATCTTTTCTACTCAAATCGCCATAATATAATCTCACAAATCTGAAAATAAGACATAAATGGTTTTGTGGCACTATAGTTTAGTAAAAATAGAGCAGTGGAATTTGAAACTCCACTTCTATCCCCTCTGCAAGTCAATTGACCGTAGATTCTGTGATTGAAATGCTCAAAATATGTCCATCTTTCAAAAACCCATAATCACCCAAGTGACTGCAATCCTAACAATGCCAGTGCAAACTGTTATTCTGTTTCTCTGTTTTTCATGCTAGGTTAGCTACAGAAAAATATTTTTGGGTAGAGTGTTGATTCTCTATGTGTACTTGAGATGAAATACTTCATCTATTGCTTGACACAATATTGACTGAAATAAGAGTATCCAAAAATTGATATTTTCTTGACATTGTTCTCTGTACAACAGAGTATATAATGTTGGCTTCTGTTTTCAGTGTCATGAAAACATTGAGTTGGATTGCATTGTTAAATCCGGGCAAGTGATCAATCCTACTTATGCCCACGCTACTGTTTGGAAGACTAATTATTGTAGCAATATTAGATGATTTTAATGTGCTAAGAGAGCCTAATGAAGATTGCTAAACACATATTAGAAATATATTTGCCTGAGAGAACACGTAAAAAAGACAGAATAAGGAATTTAACAATTTATTGCTTAGTGATAACGCTAACATTACTTTGTTGAGGCTTAAAATGCCATTTGATTATCTCGTAATTAACTTAACCATTCATTGCATTATCACAGTAAAGAAAATGGAATTAATGAATAAGTCTGTGTATAGAAATAAATTAGAAGGACAAGCAAAAAAGGACAGGCAATTACTCAAAATGGTGAAATTATTTGTAAAGTATAAAATAAAAATCAGCATTAAATAATAATCTCAAGACTGGTGTTTCTTGGAAAGTTAAAATACTGTTTATGACTCCAACACCCCAAAAGACCAGTTGAGTAGGAGCTTCTCCAGTTTCTATCTAACTCCTTACTGAAAAATCTGGAAGGGGTTTGGATCCCTGCCATGTGGAAGACTTGGATGGACATGAGTACCTTGTCTCAATACATCCCAGCACTAGTTGCTGCCATCACTGTGTAGAAACTCACCCTCTCTTTGTTTCCTGTGTGTGTGTGTGTGTGTGTGTGTGTGTAACCCTGCCTTTGAAGCAATTCATAATGGAAAAATAGTATGTTACAACTAACACCCCTATGAAATAGATGAATATGATTTAAATAAAAATAGAATGAACTTTAAAAGTGTACAAATGAGACAAAAGGCAGGCATTCATGGATGAAATATGTATAAACAAAACATACAAATATTTACGGGACAGTAAGATTCTCAAAGATTCTCATATTTAAACCAAGATTTATTCCACTCTTTTTTTTAACATTTAGGTGAAAAATACATTTAGAAGTATGCAACCAAGAAGATAGGTTTCCCTTCCGTCCTGACAGCCCAAAGGAAAACTCCCAGGGTGATTATGAGGTTTTTTTCAACCTGCAGAAATCTGAGCTAAGTATTAGCTCTGTAAAAGGAACTTTTTTTTCTATCAGGCACGAAGGGGAAAATGTTCTATCTGAAGAGTGGTACTTGTGAGAATTCTAGAGCTCCACTGATAATAGCATGACTGAGAAGCAAATAGCACCTGATCTCTTCCAAAAGCTACTAACTATGTTTACGGAAGCATGTGGAATAAGTGAAACACTTGTGCTCTCAAAAATTGTGGAGCTGTTTTTGAAGGAAAATGGAGAGGGGATTTAGAAATTCACTGAAGATGAAGAAACTGCTGCCTGGCTCATTTAAGAGGAAATCAGAAAGCAAATGGCATGAGCAACCCTGGTAAGGAAGCACAAAAGTTGCATTTGATAGGATGATTCCATAAAACTATCCATGTAAGGCCTGATGCAATGACACAGTGGCTAAACCTTCACATTGTATGCACTGGGATCCCATATGGGCTTTGGTTTGTGTTATGACTGCTCTGCTTTCAATACACTTCCCTGCTTGTGGTCTGGGAAAGCAGTAGAGGGTGACCCACAGACTTGCAAGCCTGCACTTTCCTGGGAGACCTGGAGAAAGCTTTTGGCTCCTGGCTTCAAATTGGCTGGCTGATGTGGACACTTTGGGGAGTGAAACAGTGGACAGAAGATCTTTCCTCTCTGTGTAGTTTTCTCTCTATAAAATGTGGCTTTTCAAAAAAAAAAAACCAGTCTATTCTTCAGGTCATTGCTGTAAACAGTACAGCAACAAAGCAACGAATAGTCCCTTTCAACAGTCAAATGAGAATGGGGGAAAGGAAAGTCAAAGAAATTCCTGAAAAAAAGAAATTATAATCCCAAAGTGATTCTGGGCTCTCCATGGGAATTCACTCAAAGGCTTAATACTGAGAAGCCAATGTGATGATAATTACACCTGTTCAGAGATAACCAAATATAAAAAAATTAGGATATTGGTGCTGGAACAAGAAGCTAGTTCCCATAGTTGCCAAAACATAAGGTTTAAATTGCCTGGTTCATAGCAGGATCTTCATTACACATGGACATAAGGATGTATGACTGTTATTACAAGTAAATACAAAAATACATGAGATATTTCCTGTTAGAATAGCAAAATGTAACTATAAAAATTTAAAGCATCATCATACATAGATTCAAGAAATAAAAGGAAAATTGATTTGAAAAAAGAAAATTGACTATTTCACCAAAAGAACATAAATGAAAATATAAAACCTTATTTGAAGCCATATTGTAGCATAACAGATAAAGCTGCCACCGCATCGCTGAAATATCTTGTGCACACTAATCATGTACTGGAAGCTCCACTTTCAGGTGAGCTCCTGGAAATTGTCCTGGGAAACGATTAGAAGACCCAAGTTTGTGGAGCCCTGCTGCCCTTGCAGTAAACTGGAAAGAATGCATTGGAGAAATTCAAATGGCTAGCAGACATATATTAAAACCATATTAACATTCCACCTAACTCTAATGAAATTGGCCTACATTTAGAATTCTACTAATAACACCTGCTGGGACAGGTATGGGGAAAATAGTTACTCTACTCCACTGTTGGTATAAATGTCAGCTATTGTAGCCACTATGGAAGTCAGTGTGGAGAGTGAGAAGACAACTTGAAATTCATCTGTGTATGATCTAGCTATTCCACTCCTGGGAATATAGCTAAAGAAAGTGACAGCTGCGTATGAGAAAGTGACCTGAAATCCTATATCTTCAGCAACACATCTACAATAGTGCAGACAGCAAAACAACCTAGATGTCTGTCAAAATGGGAACAATTAGAAAAACTGTGGTACATCTACTCCATGGAGAACTACTAAGTCATTAAAAAGAATGAAATTTGCAAAAAATAATGGTCCCAACTAGAGACCATTATACTTAGTGAAATAAGCTAATTCCAAAAGGGTAAATATCATGAGTTCTTTTTGATATAAGGCAACATTCATGCAAAACATAAAATAAAAATATACAAGCAATCATGTATATACCTATATGTATGTTGAGGATCTGTATAATGTAGACGAGCATACCAAGAAGTAAAGATGCATTTCATTACACAACTCCACTCTTAAATAAAAATGGACTCCCGGGGAGACTCGCAAGATGGCTGACATAGGAGGAAGACTGTGAGGGAGCTCACAGACAGAGAGGGCTAGAACGCGACAAAAGCGTAAGCGGAGAAGCATAGAACTACAGGGAGAAGAATGTGAGGTTCCCTGGACAGTGTGGAGCCAAAAAAATCCACACAACTAGGAAGAGCAACCAGGGAAAAACAAAACAAAGGGCAGGGAAGACGACTTTCCGTTCCTGATCTGCTGAGTCACCTTTGAGTGCAGCCGCTGAAAGCTGCAGTCGACCCGCAGACCGACCCGCAGACCGACCCGCAGACGCTGTGGCCTTGAGGACCGGCGGTGATCGGGACCCGCTGGCACCTGCTCACCCTGGTCGCCAGGACCCGCCAGGACCTGCGCCTGCTGCGGACATCAGGACCTGGAGTCATCGGGACCCGCCGGTATCCGCCCACCCTGGTCGCCAAGCCCCGCCGGGACCTGCACCAGCCGCATCCTCCAGGTTCCATCCGCCTGCACCCGCCGGGACCTACAACGGACGCAGTAGCCGGGAGTTGGCACCAGCGGCGAGGGTCCCCACCAGAGGAAGAGGCAGACTGCAAGAACCTGAGGTTTGAGTGAGTTGGGTGGGGACAGTGGTGGGTTGGAGGCTCCGGGAGTTGGCCCCCCAGGGGCATGCACAGAGCCTGAACACCCTTGATGCTCATCTCCCCGCCCCTCCCCCCCTGAGACTCCAGCATCTAGGGACACCGGGCAAGTGCCTTGAAACTGCAAAAACTGTGTCTGAGAGGTGACGCACAGTGGTCCTGTGCACTGAGGAGAAAGGCAAAAGGCACACTGAATACTCCTCCGTGCCTTTGCGGTCTGGCACTCAGCTGGGCGGTGCTATTCCACAGGAACCCAAGCACGCCTCTGGGCTGGGCAGTCCCATGCTAGCGCTGGGGCGGTCGGTCCCCTGCAAGTGCTGGGGTGGGCGGGCCTGTGCAGGAAGCGCTTCCAGAGAGCACCTGGAACACCCCACGCCCTATAGTCCCGTGCTTGGGAGACGCACCAGGAGAGCACTGTGGACCCACGTGCAGGAGGCGTTCCCAGAGAGCACCTGGAACCTCCACGCCCTGCAGTCCCTGGCACTGGGGACACACCGAGAAAGCACCTAGAATCCTCCGAGCCCCGTGATCCCGCGCACAGCGGGCGCGCACAGAGAGTGCCTTCACTCTCCCCCACGCCCTGTGGTAGCATACCTGTAGGGGACGAGCTGAGAGTGCGCTTTGAATCCACTGGGCCCTGGAAGTGGCGCCCTGAGGTCCAGTGTTCTGGAGACGCACCAAAAGTGCCTTGAAAATTCCCACACCCTGCTACTCCACGTCTGCAGACTCCGATCTCTATAGGATAGTGCTTGGAGACCCCTCAGCACACTGGTGCCTAGGTCTCTCAAAAAAGAAACACTAACACATGGGAGGAAATACCAGAAAAGGTAATGATCCAGATGAGAGAGCCAACACCCTACCAATAAAGGATCAAAAGCCAATGTCTATTTCGGAGATGAGAGATGAAGACATAGAAGATCTACCAGACAAGGAATTCAAAAAAATAATGTTAAAATATGTCAGAGACAATGAGAAGAACTGGGAGGACTTCAAGGAATTCAAGAACCACATAGCCTCAGAAATACAACAAATGAAAAGTAAAATCCTTGACTTAGAGCACAAAATTGAGAGCCTAACCAACAGAACAAATACAGCAGAAGAGAGGATCTCTGAAACGGAAGATACACAAAACGAACATACCCAGTTCATTAAACAGCTGGAGACAAGTCTGAACAAAGCCAATAAGACCATATAAGAAATGAAAGACAACCTCAGAAAATCGAATATTAGGATTATCGGCCTTCCTGAAGGAGCGGAAAAAGAGTCAGGAATGCAAATGGTGCTCGAAGAAATTATACAGGAAAACTTTCAAAACACTGGGAACATGAAACCAGCCCAAATCCAGGACGGTTAGAGGACTCCCAGCAGATATGACCCAAAGAGATCTTCACCCAGACATATGGTGCTCAAGTTCCACTCCAACGAAGACAAAGAAAGAATCCTAAGACAAGTACGAAGCAGAGAAAAGATCACATACCGGGGAAAACCAATCAGGATCACCGCTGACTTCTCTGAAGAGACTTTACAAGCAAGAAGAGAATGGACAAAGATCTTCCAAATCCTGAATCAGAACAACTGTCAACCAAGAATATTGTACCCAGCAAAGATCTCATTCTTATTTGAGAACGAAATCAAATACTTTCACAGCAAAGAGAAATTAGAAGAATATGCCAGCACAAAACCAGCTCTACAAAATCTCCTTAGAAATGCACTAAATCCAGAAAAAAAGGAGGTGAATCATAAGCAAAGATGGCAAACAGGAAGGTCTCCCCACTAAATTCCACACAAGGAAGGGCAATTACACAGATATCAACACCCACAAAAACAAGTATGGCAGGGCAAAATCACAACCTCTCAATTTTAACTCTTAACACAAATGGCCTGAACTCACCAATCAAAAGGCATAGATTAACAGAATGGATTATCAAACAACACCCAACTATCTGTTGCCTACAAGAGACACATCTAACCAGAAGAGATTCTAAGAAGCTGAAAGTGAAAGGTTGGAAACAGATATTTCATGCCAATGGACGAGAAAAAAAGGCTGGGGTAGCTGTCTTAATTTCAGATGATGTGGACTTCAATCTGACACACATCAAAAAGGACAGGGAAGGACATTATATATTGGTGAAGGGACTGATCCATCAGGAAGTAATTACCATTGTGAACATATATGCACCAAATTCAAACGCATCTAGCTATGTGAAGCAATTACTCACGGACTTAAGGGGAGACATAGATATGCACACAATAATAGTGGGTGATCTTAACACCCCACTAACAACAATAGACAGATCAAAAAACCAAAAACTCAACAAAGAAACAACAGAGCTCATACAAACAATACAACAACTGGACATGATAGATATTTATAGAATTTTATACCCTAAGGCCACAGATTATACATTTTTTTCAGCAGTGCATGGCACCTTCTCCAGGATCGACCACATGATAGGACACAAAGCAAACCTAAATAACTTCAAAAAGATAGGAATCATACCATGTACCCTCTCAGACCACCACGGAATGAAACTGGAAATCAGCAATTCAAAATGCCCCAGGAAATACAGAAACTCTTGGAGGCTGAACAATATGCTATTAAACGAACAATGGATCAGAGAAGAAATTAAAGATGAGATCAAAAAATTTATGGAAACCAATGAAAACTCTGACACAACATTCCAAAATTTGTGGGACACTGCCAAAGCAGTGCTACAGGGTAAATTCATCGCAATTGGAGCTCATGTCAAGGCCCAAGAGAGGCGCCAAATACAGGAACTAAACACACACCTCCAGGAATTGGAAAAACAACAGCAGAAGAGCCCCACACACAATAGGAAACAAGAAATCATCAAAACAAGGGAGGAAATCAACCAGATAGAAATAAAAAAAAAATACACAAATCAATGAATCAAAAAGCTGGTTTTTTGAGAAGATAAACAAGATAGACAACCCACTGGCCCGACTGACAAAGAAAAAACAAGAGAAAGCAAGAATTAACAGCATCAAAGATGAAAAAGGCAACATAACAACAGACATTACAACCATTAAGAACATAATTAGAAATTACTACAAAGCACTGTACTCCAACAAATCAGAAGATCACCAAGAAATGGAAAAGTTCTTAGACTTCTACCACCTGCCAAAACTTAGCCCAGAGGCAACAAACGACCTGAACAAACCCATAACTGAAGCAGAGATTGAATCAGTGATTAAAGACCTCCCAACAAAGAAAAGCCCAGGCCCAGAAGGCTTCACTACAGAACTCTACAAAACATTCCGAACAGAGCATACCCCAATCCTCTACAAACTCTTCAAAACAATAGAAAAAGAGGCAACCCTTCAAAACTCATTCTATGAAGCCAACATTACCTTAATCCCAAAACCAGACAGAGAACTAACAGAGAAGGAAAACTACAGACCTATCTCTTTGATGAACATTGATGCTAAGATTCTCAACAAAATCCTAGCCAACAGAATTCAAAAACACATCAGACAGATTATTCATCCAGATCAAGTAGGATTCATCCCTGGAATGCAGGGATGGTTCAACATTCGGAAATCCATCAATGTGATACACCACATCCAAAAACTGAAAAACAAGAATCACATGATAGTATCAACAGATGCAGAAAAAGCTTTCGACAAAATCCAACACCACTTCCTGCTAAAAACCCTAACCAAGGTAGGCATAGATGGAAAAATCCAAAACATAATTTAAGCCATATGTGAAAAACCCAACGCCAGCATCATACTGAATGGAGAAAAGCTGGAACCCTTCCCACTGAGATCTGGGACAAGACAGGGATGCCCACTTTCTCCACTACTATTCAACATAGTCCTAGAGGTACTCGCTGAGGCCATAAGACAAGAAAAAGAAATCAGAGGAATCCAAATGGGAAACGAAGAAGTCAAACTCTCACTATATGCAGATGATATGATTCTTTATGTAAAAGAGCCAAGAGACTCAATACAGAGACTGCTAGAACTTGTACGAGAGTTTGGTAGAGTGGCAGGGCACAAAATTAATGAACAAAAATCAACAGCCATAGTGTATGCAAACAGCCCCAAGATGGAAAAAGACTTAACCAGCAAGATACCATTCAAAATAACAGAGAAAAATATGAAATATCTGGGAATAAATCTAACCAAAAATGTTGGAGACTTATTTGAAGAAAACTACAAACTACTTAAAAAAGAAATTGAACAAGACCTCAAAAGATGGAGTAACATCCCATGCTCCTGGATAGGTAAAATCAATATCATTAAAATGTCTATACTGCCAAAAGCAATATATACATTCAACGCAATCCCAATCAAATTGCCCAAAACATTCTTCATGGAAGTGGAAACAATGACCCAAAGGTTCATCTGGAAACACAAAAAACCACGGATAGCTAGAACCATCCTGAAGAACAGGAAGTTAGCAGGGGGAATCACAGTTCCGGACCTCTGGACATACTATAGGGCAGTGGTTATCAAAACAGCCTGGTACTGGCACAAAGATAGAGAGGAAGATCAATGGAGCAGAATAGAAACACCAGATGGGAACCCACACAGATACAGCCAAATAATCTTTGACAAAAGGACAAATGATAATCCAGGCAAATGGGAAGGTCTGTTCAATAAATGCTTTTGGGACAACTGGTTAATAGCCTGCAGAAACAAAAAGATAGATCCACATCTCTCACCACACACTAAGATCAGATCTAAATGGATAACAGATCTAAACCTACATCCAGAAACCTTCAAACTTTTGGAAGAAAATGTTGGAAACACACTGCAACACTTAGGGGTAGGCCCTCACTTCCTAAAAAAGACTCCAAATGCAGTAGAAATCAAGACCAAAATAAACAATTGGGACCTCATCAAACTAAGAAGCTCTGTACAGCTAGAGAAACAATAAACAAAGTAAAAAGGCAACCCACAGAATGGGAGAAGATCTTCGCACACGACATAGGTGATAGAGGGCTGATCTCCAGAATATACAAAGAGCTACAAAACAACCAAAATGTCAAAACAAACAAGCCACTCAAGAAATGGGCACGGGAAATGGGCAGACACTTCACAAAGGAACAAACCCAAATGGCAAAAAAAACATATGAAAAAATGCTCAAGTTCCCTGGAAATAAGGGAAATCCAAATTAAAACATCAATGAGGTACCACCTAACGCCAGTAAGACTGGCCCACATGAATAAAAGCACCAACAACACTTGTTGGCGAAGTTGCGGGGAAAAGGGATCCCTACTCCACAGCTGGTGGGGCTGCAGGCTGGTACAGCCTCTCTGGAAATCAGTATGGAGAATATTCAAACAACTCAAAATCAACATACCGTATGATCCAGCAATAGCACTCCTAGGAATATATCCAGAACACTTGTTTTATGAGAAACCAACATGCACTCCTATGTTCATAGCAGCACAATCAGTAATTGCAAAAACATGGAAGCAGCCAAAATGCCCATCAACAGAGGATTGGATAAGAAAGCTATGGTTCATCTACTCCATGGAATACTACTCAGCTATTAAAAAACACAAAATGCAGTTCTTTGTGGCCAAATGGGCCAAACTGGAAACCATAATGCTAAGGGAAATGAGCCAATCCCAAAAGGTTAAATACCACATGTTTGCCTTAATTTAAGATGATATGATGTTATGTATAACATGTTATGTTATGAATGTTATATGCTGTATATAAACTAAAATTGAAGTGTAGGTGAGGTGGTCACAGAAGGTGGCTGGGAACTCGCATTTACTTTTAACATATTGGTTACTCATTACTATGTCAATTAATTCCATAATGATGTCAATTGTTGCTGATGGTATGTTGGAGCTTTCAATTGACTGGGATGATACTCTGCTGGCTCTGTCTTCAGACCAGAGTGGGTGTACCTAAGAAGCCGTTGAACTTGACTGGACAATAAGATGCTGGACTCTATGTTTGGTATACGCTTGCAATGGGGGAATCTCAACTGAACTTGAGCTGTGGTTATGCAACAAGGTGGAGGAATCCACCATGGTGGGAGGGTTCGGGGAGGGGTCGGGAGAACCCAAGTACCTATGTAACTGTGTCACATAATACAATGTAATTAATTAAGTAAAAATAATAAATAATTAAAAGAAAAAAATGGACTCCCAATATGACAATTAAATGTAGGTTGAAATAGGATGCTGGTTTGTACATTGTCTACACTTACAATGTCAGGATACTCATGCAGTGGAATGGTGGGCTTGTGACTGTTGTTGAAGGACTATGCTGTTGGAATAATATAGGCAAAACCACTGGGGTGGGGAAGGAGACAATGGGAGGGTGAATGTATTTTTTAAATGTCAAATGATTAGTTAGGATATTTATGGGCTAACTAAATATATTTCTATTTCTATAGAGAAATTATCATTATAAATCTATTTTTAAAAACATTAAATTTTATACATGAATATACACAGACTAAATTAAGATCTACACTTGAAAAATGGATCCAAAAATGTTTAATTTGATGCAAAAATTCAAATTTGAATGACCCTCACGTGCATGGATTTATATATTTTTGTAAGAAACTGAACAACTTCATTCCATTTTTAAATGACTATATGAAATTTCTTCATATATAGTGCCTTGTGACCCAACTGTCCCATTTATGGGAATATATCCAAAATAAATGAAATCTGCATTTAAGAAAATGACCTGAAAGTCTATGTTTACTACAGCATAATCTACAACAGCAAAGGAATGGAAATAACCCATATTCCAGTCAAACGATGAATGGATAAAGAAACCTTAATACTTCTATCCTATGGAGCACTTCTCAGCCATTAAAAAGAATGAAACTTTACCATTTGTTTGCAAATGGTTCCAACCAGAGGCCATTATGCTCAGTGAAATAATCCAGTCATAAAATGACAAATATCATGTGTTCTCTCTGGTATAAAGTGACATTCCTGCAAAATATAAGATCAAGTTACATATAAGTAAGCTTGTATGTACATGTGTTTAACTAAAGGATCTGTATATTGGAGGCAAATATACCATGAAGTGGAATTACATTGCAGTATGTATGCTAAATTCTGAATAAAAACTGGATTGCCAATGAAACTAATAAACATATCTTGATACTAGAATGCTAGACTTTGTGCCATTGTCTATACCTGCACTGTCAAGATACAATTAAATAACAGAATGATGCAATTGTGACTTTTGTTTAGGGAATGAACTATTGTTACAATATAGGGAAACCAGGGTATGAAGGATGGTTGAAGGAGAAATTCCTGAGCTTAAAGAACTGTGTCATGAGAAATAAATATTTTAAAGTTGAACTTGATGCAACAAGAATGGTACAATCAGGCAGCACGAAGCAGTACAATGCCAGTTATTCCCACAGTTAGTGGTTGTAAGGGATGTCACCTTGTCTGAATAAGGTGAGAGGAACCTTCACCAAGCCATGTCATAGGAGGTGTTGGCTAAGGGAGAACCTTATAGCCCCAGGTGATTGATTCAACCATGAATGGTTTGTACAAAGCAGGGTGTCCACCTGACTCTGTGAATGGAGACTGCATTGCTTTCCTCCACTTCTACCCACAAAGATGGCAGGGACTGACATGAAGAAAGTTCCATCATAATAAGTCAAGTAATGGGTGTTGTGACTCATCAGTAACTGGAAGTTTTGTCTGAGGGATAAATACAGAGCTGCATTGATCTGGAGCCTGATATGGAGGTTTTGCAAGGACAAGGGCAGCCATTTATGTCTTTATCACTATCAGAAGTTCAGAATTCGCTTCCAAGGCAGAGCATTGCCTAACCCTCACTTGCACATGTAAAACCTGATCTAGGAGTGACATGAGTGTGGACCCTCTCCTCTGAGTAGCTGTGGAGCACTGTGCCCTGTGCTTGTAGGAATGCTATGACTGTGCCATAGAACATAGGGTGAACCTGATACTTTGGGAAATCATTTTTTTCAGAGATACGGAGCACTCTGATTTCCATGATGGGCTATCATAGTGGGCTTTGTTCTCACAGATCCTTTATGTGTAAACGCATCAGGGTGGTGGACTGCACAGTTGCTACCTGCAACAGCCACACTGAACACTGGATTCACAAAGCAGTTGACATGCTCATATTCTCTCCCATGTGAAAGAAGAGATCAACCACACCCAAAATGAGTGACATTCTGGACTGTTTCCCAACTCTCAGCCACTGACCAAAGTTCCCGTGCCCCACCCAGCACACACTTCTCCATACCTGCTGAAAGAGCAGCCTTCACCACAGAAGGAAACAGAAAGACAGCATCATGAAAGAAAGTGAAGGCAGGTAGAAAATCTAGCGAACGTACACATAAAATTAGAAACAACTCATATGACTATGTATGGGAAAGTTTCAAGACCAAGGCACCACTTTGCAATGATAACCTTGAATGTAATGGTATATATTCTCCAATTAAATATGTAGGCTGCCTGAATGGATTTTAAAAATAATGTGTTTGCTGCCTACAAGAAAGACCTCATGGTCTGTGCACATGCACAGACTGAGAATGGAAGGTTAGAAAGAGTAATTCACACTAATAGAAGGCAAGTATGAGCCGGAGTAGCCATCATAATATCAGACAAAATAGTCTAAGTCAAAAAATGTTAAAACAGGAAAAGAAAGGCATTATCTAAGAACTAAGAATCACTTCAGCAGGAACATAAGCCTATGGCAAATGTATATGTATCCAATGCTGTTTTTGACATTTATTAGTGAATCCAAAACGGAGACACGCACTCTAACATGATCATAGTAGGGGCTTTGGGCCCGATATGGTGGCAAAATAGCCTAAGCCTCTACCAGCGACACCAGCATCATATAGCACTTATCTGTGTCCCAGCTGCTCCATTTCTGATGCAATTGCCAGGTAATGGCCTGGAAAAACAGGATGCTTCAGTGTTTGGGCCCCCACACCTCCTTGGGAGAGTTGGAAGAAGCACTTGGATTCGCAATGACTCTGCTGTGAACATTACGATCATTTGGTGAGTCATCCAGCAAATGGAAGATCTCTCTGTCTCTCTTTCTCTATGTATCTCTGCCATTCAAATACATTTTTAAAAAATAGAGCATCCATTCTTCTTACAAATGCAATCCAAACACAAACAACAACAAAAAAGATATTTTTGTCAAAGTTGGAAAAAATGACCAAATAATTACAAGGATGAGAAGGGATCTCAAATAGACAACATAGTCTTAAAACATTGGAATGAGAAGTCCAAAGAAATGACAAGCACTGTCAGGTTGATTGCATCACTTTCACTATAACCAAGTGTAGAAACATAGTAAATATCCAAAAATAGATGAGGGATAAAGAATGTATGGCACATCTAAATAAAATAGAATGCCATTTAGCCTCTACAAAGAAGAAAGTTGGGCTAATGTGTAATGGTGAGAATGTGCATTGTGGATGCTTTCTTAGAGAAATAAACCAGTCACATAAAACAAAACATTTCATAATCTCATTTAAATCCCATATCCAAAATGGTCAAAATCACAGAACCAAAAAATAGAGGTAATTCCTAGGAACTGAAGAAAAAGGAAAAGTGGGGGACTTTGAATTACAAATCAATGTGTGCAAAATTACAGTTAAAACTGTGCATAAACTTTAGAGATCTGCTGTATTGCTATGCACACAGCAAAAATGTGTTGTATGTTATTGGGAGTAGGTCCCATTTATCTCTACAAATTTGAACAAATTACTTTTCTTAGAATACTGTTGAAGTCTGTGCACTGTGTCTATCATGTATTTACCTATTTGTGTGCCCAAATTACTATTATTATGTAGTGTAACTTACAAGGAATCTTGAAATTATAACATTCTAAAACTCTTGTGGAATACTCATATTGTCTCTTCAACTTCTGAGATTTATTCTGTTTATCATTTTTCTTATTTTCTGTATATTTTTTGTGTAAGAAACATACTCATTTTTGTGTAACTAATTATCTAGATATTATCTTTAAGCTCAGTGAAGCATTCAATTATTTAAATAATACTAATTGGTTTGAAACTTGGTATTACTTTTTGCTATAGTGGACCTAGTGCAGTCTTTACTATAATTCTGATTGTTCTTGGATTTTTTTTGGGCGGGAAGTGGTGCATGGTTTACAAAATTCCCTAGGAGTTTAAACTTATCTCTCCAATTTGAGTGGTTGAACTCAAATTCTACTCATCTGTAGTTTGTCTTAAATTGTGCTTTAGTGTGTGGCTCTCTAAGAGAAACTTTTTTGAGACTGGCTTATTTTACTAAGTATGATCATTTTGAATTGCATCTGTTTTGTTATAAATGACAGGATCTCACTCTTTTTTATGGCTGCGTATATTCACCATATTCACCATATTCTCATTATCCAAGCATAAGTTGAAGGACAGGTTTAATGATTCCTCTTCTTAGCTTTTGTGACTTTCATTGCAACAAACATGGAGCTACGCATAGTTCTTCTATATACTGATTTCATTTTCTTTGCATAAATTTCCAGGAACTGGCTGGCTGGCTGCAATGTGGTAGAGCTACTTTCAGGTGTCTTAGAATCTCCATATATAAGGAATTTTCCATATGATGGTACTGACTTATATCCTCACCAATGTAAATTAGAGTAACTGCCCCCCACGCACATTTTTTGCCATCAATTATTTTAATTGTTGGGTGACTTATATCAATTAGAATGAAGCAGAACCTTAAGATTTTTATTTACATTTCTCTGATGGATGCTGACCTTAAATATTATGGTCATTTGCATTTCATCTTTTCAAAACTTCCTGTTCATTCCTTTGCCCATTTCTTAACTGGATTGATTGTTTCACATAATTGAGTTTTGTGATCTTTTTATAAATTCTGGATGCTAATACTTTGCCAGTTACATAGTTTGCAAATGATAGGATTGAAATTTTGGTTCTTGAATATACTCCTATGGAACAGAGATCATATACTTCTTTACTTGTTCAAAGTTATGATTTGTGGTAAACTAAGCCACAAATAAAGAGTGGATTATATACTAATAGAAGTGTTTCAAAATCAGATTAAATGAGCTAAGACTCTCACAAAAAAATGGTGATCTCATGTCCAGCCAGGTGTTGTTTTCTTATATAAGAGGAGCTTAGGTATTTGGCAAAACATGCAAGGTGAGTCATATGAGCATGTAGATTTTTTTTGTATACTCTATCCTATTTTTGGAGAAACTGTTTGACAAATTCCAGGTGACCTAGTATTATTAAACTCATCTGTTCTTTTCAGATTCTAAGTTCTGATTTTCTTTTTCATGTGTGAATGTCAAAAAAGTTCTCCAAGGCAAAACCTTAGTCCTTTTCACTCTTCCAAGGAAGAAAATATTTGCTAATGGATTGCTCTGTTTGATTGATTTTATGTTTGTTTATAATAGGAGGACAACTTAGCAATTGTTGGTCATTCAAGGTCAGAAGTAGAAGTCTATTCAAATTGCCCTAAAAGGCTAGCAACCCGGCCAAAGCCAAAACGGAAAAACAAAGAGCATTAAAAATAAAGCAGAAAGAGAATATCTTATTTATGAATAGTTCAGAAGTCTTTGATCAGTGCAAAATTGAATTCACCAATATGTTAAATAATAATTCCTAGGATCAGACGTTATTTATTTCATAGTTTCCATGAAGCTCAGCATCACATACACTGGTAAAAGAAGAAAATCCTCCTACAGGGTACCAGAAAGTTCCAGTATGCAGTTAGTAAAATACAATCATACAAAGACCTATTGGAAAGTGAAGGTTCCTATCACATACACACACACACACACATAAAAAATGAATTAAATTCTGAAATAATTTTCAAAAAGGGAGAACAAATAGAAAAACATAGTAGACTAACTTCTGGAATCACTAATATTCATTATTTGCCTAGCGCTAATATAGGAATTGTTTAAAGCAAATGACTGAAATTTAACCATTACCGTGTGTTTAAAAAATAGTGATTCACATGAGAGCAATCATGACAGTACATTCCAGGTAATGTTTAAAATCAAAAAATCAAGATTGTTCTAGGATTCAACTGTTTTTGAAAGGTCCATTAATTACAGTTCAACAATAAAATAGAAACTATTTCAAGAGTACATCATTCTATTACCATAGACTTCAAATTTAATCATTAATTATCTGCAACTTATCCATTAACGTTCAAAATGAATGATATGCTATATATTTATTGCTATAACTATGAGTAAGATAGGACTTCAGAATCCAAGAATTGTCTTTTACTGAATTGTGGTGTTTCCAGGTCACCACTTAATAAAGAGACACCCAATTTTCCCAAAGCATAGGGTAAAAGTGAAGTTGATGAATTTCCAAATCCTTTAGAATTATGTGGAAGTCAGACCCCAACATCAAAATAAATACTGCAAAGCTCAAACAATTTAAAAATGCAATAAAAAAAAGGAAATTTGTAAATAATAATGATTATCTTTAGGTATTGCAACAGCGTTACATTTCAAAGAAAAAACATGAAAAAGGAAAAGAAAGAAGAAGGGAAGGAAGGAAAAATAAAAAGAACTTTTTTTTGAATTGTTAAGTTAAATGATTTACAATTCTTAAAAGATACTGAAAGCAAGACTCAGGCACATATTTAACAGAAAGCACAGATGAAATCCAAGAAGCAGCAGTAAACAAGCAGCATACAGTACAAAGCTTCAAGCAAGGGAATTCTTGCACGAAGCCAAGTCTTCCAAAATTAATACATATTTTAAAAATTAATCAAAATACCAATGGCCAAGATTTTCCAATTTAACAAACTAATTCTAGGCTTCACCTGGTGTGATTACAAAGAACAAACAAGCACGCTTGAAATATAAATTATTAATCAGGTTCACACTTCCTTGGGAGTTAACAGCGCATAGTTTTTTTAAATACCAGTAAACAGAATATCATATGTGCTAAAACAGACAAAACTATGTGGAACAAAAAATAAAGGATGGGGGCCCGGCAGCGTGGCCTAGCAGCTAAAGTCCTTGCCTTGAATGCCTCAGGAACCCATATGGGCGCCGGTTCTAGTCCCGGCAGCTCCACTTCCCATCCAGCTCCCTGCTTGTGGCCTGGGAAAGCAGCTGAGGACGGCCCAGTGCTTTGGGACCCTGCACCCGCATGGGAGACCTGGAGGAGGTTCCTGGCTCCTGGCTTCCGATCGACACAGCATCAGCCGTTGCAGTCACTTGGGGAGTGAATCATCGGACGGAAGATCCTCTCTCCTCCTCCTCTCTGTACATCTGACTTTGTAATAAAAGTGAATAAATCTTTAAAAATAAATAAATAAAGGATGATACACTCAATACTGTACTGGAACAGATAGGAAACTTCTAATAATTTCTACATTAGAATAGATTTAAGGGCCCAGGGAGATGGCTCAATTGACTAATTGTCCCTTTGCAGCCTCCAAGATCCCATATGGGCAATTGGTTCCTGTATTGGCTGCTCTACATCCCATCCAGCTCCTGCATGTCACCCAGGGAAAGAGTGGAGGAAGGCCCAAAATTTTGGTGCCCTGCCCCCACGTGGGAAACCCTGAAGAAGATTCTTGCTGGCTTCAGATTGGCTCAGCTCTTGCCATTAAAGCCATTGGGAGTGAACCAACAGGTGGAAGATCTTTTTCTGTATCTCCTTCCCTCAGCAAATCAGTCTTTCCAACAAAACAAATACATATTTTAACGAATAAGCTTAAAATAAGTTATTTGACTTTAAGAGTGATTTAAGGAATATTATTACTGCACAGAACATACAGTTTGAAAATGTGAGAATATAAAACTATTGTGGGGAACTGCATGGTGGCCTAGCAGCTGAAGTCCTCACCTTGAATGCACTGGGACCCCTTAAGGGCACTGGTTCTAATCCCAGCAACCCTTCTTCCCATCCAGCTCCCTGCTTGTGGCCTGGGAAAGCAGTCGAGGACGGTCCAAAGCCTTGGGACCCTGCACCCGTGTGGGAGACCTAGAAGAAGCTCCTGCCTCCTGGCTTCAGAAGGGCGCAGCTCCAGCAGTTGCAGCCACTCTGGGAGTGAATCATTGGATGGAAGATCTCTCTCTCTGTATACCTAGCTTACCAACAAAAATAAATAAATGTATTTTAAAAAACCTGTTGTGCATTCTAAACATTATTGCAATGGTGGAAACATAAAAATGAAAGTAGGAAATATGATTGCAACATATATTTCAACTTTATTTTCATTTGCTTTATTGTCTTTTGTTATCTTGTATGTACTATTTTTTAGCATTAAGCATTCAAATATTCAAATAGAAACGATTAAGACACAAATTATCAAATCATGAATCTAAAATATAGTTGAATAGCAAAATAAACATAGTTAAATGCAAGAATACTCAGTTATCAAAACATTCAGGGATTTAGCAATCTAATGTGTAAGAATTATAGAGAAATAATCATGAGATGAACTCCAGGTTAAACACTTATTAGATACATAACTTGATTGAGTTACTGTCAGAGTGAATTTCAGTTTCCTCAGATTATTTTGTGGAGATTAATGTATTTTGAAACTAAACATACTTCCTTTACATTGAATATTTTAAATTAATAGTTTTTTAAAAATATTATTTTTCTTATATCTACACTCATGCATGAATTATGAAATGCATATCTTGACAAACAGTCCATGGAAAATGTGCATTATAAAAAATCCTTTCATAGATTTCAAAAAACTTGCTTATGTCAAAGTAAAAGTACTTTCAAAATTGTGTTCTTCCACAAAAGTTTTAAAACAGTTTCATATTTCTTTTTCCTTTTTTCAAAAGATTAATTTATTTTTATTGGAAAGTCAGATATACAGAGAGAAGAGACAGAGAGGAAGCTCTTACATCTGATGGTTCACTCCTCAAGTGGATGGAATGCCCAGAACTATACCAATCTGAAGCCAGGAGCCCACATCCTCTTCCTCTTCTATCTTAAGATAGAATAAATGTGTTCAAATAGGTTTGGGGTTCAAAAATACTATAGCCAAAATGTTAATTTCAGGAAATAATGATAAGCCCCAAGATATACAATTGGATTACTAAGTGAAATAATCTTTGAGAATGGTTAATAAATATTAATAAGTATTTCTTTTTAATGATTCTCCTTTTTAAAATTATTTTTTTAATTTCCTAGGGAGTAGTTAGTTATATCACTTTAGGGAATATCCAATCAGATGGAATTAGAATGTCATTCAATCAAGGTCCAGCATGGCAGCCTAGTGGCTAAAGTCCTCACCTTGAATGTGCTGGGATCCCATATCGATGCTGGTTCTAATTCCGACAGCTCCGCTTTCCATCCAGCTCCCTGCTTGTGGCCTGGGATAGCAGTGGAGGATGGTCCAAACCCTTGGGATCCTGCACACACATGGGAAACCTAGAAGAAGCTTGTGGCTCCTGGCTTCGGATGGGCGCAGCTCTGGGCATTGTGGCCACTTGGTGATTGAAACACTGGAAGAAAGGTCTTCCTCTCTCTCTCTTCTTCTCTGTATATCTGACTTTGCAATAAAAATGAATAAATCTTTAAAAAGTGAAAACTTGAAAAATACTCAGTATTTATTCATAATTATTTGTTTTATAATAAAATAACTTTGAGCCCAGCGCAATAGTGTAGTGGTTAAGGTCCTGCTTTGATCGTGCTGGGATCCCATATGAGCACTGGTTCTAATCCCGGCGGCCCTGCTTCCCATCAATCTCTCTGATTGTGGCCTGGGAAAGCAGTCCAGGATGACCCAAAGCCTTAGGACCCTGCATCCATGTGGGAGACCTGGAAGAAGATCCTGGCTCCTTGCTTTGTATTGGCTGAGCTCCAGCCGTTGAACCCACTTGGAAGGTGAACAATAGGGTGGAAGATCTTCCTCTCTGTCTCTCTTCTCTGTATATCTGCCTTTCAAAAAAAAAAAACTTTATAAGAAACGTAAGTTTCCACTTGTTGCTAAAGTGCATAAGTAAGTGCAACACATCATGCGTTTTCACTCAGGAAAAGAATGTACTTTGATAATGAAAGTAGTGATGGAGAGAATCGCAGGTGTAGCTACTGTTGATTTTCATTAAATTTTCCTTGGTTCAACTTCGTTTTATAGGGGAAATTTGTGCCACTAAAAACTTGCTTTTGGTGTTTCATATATATATATATATTTGCCTTTTAATATTTTGTCAGTTGTTATGATTTCTTTTTAGAAAAGCTCATCTCTAATTCTTTTCTGTCCAAGCTTTTGCATTTATTCTGCACATGAAGTTCTTAGGAAATCTATTGTGGGTAGGCAAAATAATTGGTAAAATACAGTTTCATGGTTTAAGATTCCAAATAGCCAGCAACTAAAAGTAGAACACATTGACAGGGGCATGTGTGGCTTTTTGTTGACATATTTTCTCTGTCTTCCCCCTTGTTAGCAACCCCAGCTGGGCAATGGTATTTACTTTTATCAAAGAGCAATTGAATCTTACTCTGAAAATAGCTCTTTCTGTGACATTAACATGAGTTTAAAAAATTGCATTTATACAATAGTTTTCAAAGCCTTTCATGAAGAAAAAATACTTTTTAAAAATCTATATGATAAATGATATTTGAAATGGTTCAATTTCTAACCTGTGAAGTAGTCTGCAATGCACGTTCCATTAGTAATGATAGCTACAATTATTTAGCATTGACCAGATGCCAGACGCTATGCTGCTGCTGTCTTGTACATTTAGCTTCATTCCTAAAATAAACTTCATGAAATATTTTGAGCCTGTACTTTACATATCAGAAGACTAAACAAAGGGCAAAGAGCCACTCCATTTTTACTAAATTGATTTATTAGTAATCAATATTTCCAAAATATTATTTAGCTCACAAAGTGACTTTCATTTTTATCTTACCAATGCCTGACAATTTGCATATGAATGGGTTTAATTTGGGCAACTAAATCTAATAAATAGCAAAATCAAGTAAGACAGATACCTGAGCCCAGGACGATGGCTCAGTGGCTAAATTCTCGTCCTGAAAGCTCCAGGGTCCCACGCAGGTGCCAGTTCATTTCCCATTTGCACCACTCTCCATCCAGCTCCCTGCCTGTGGCCTGGAAGGGCACTAAAGGGTGTTGCAAGGCCTTGGGACCCTGTACCCCATGGGATACCTGGATGAGGCTCCTGGTTCCTGGCTTCAGATCAACTCAGCTTCAGCCATTGCAGACACTTGGGGAATGAACTAACAGAGGGAAGATCTTTCTCCCTATATCTTCTTCGTTCTGTAAATCTGAATTTCTGATACAAATTTTAAAATCTTTAAAATAAAATTTTTTAAAAGACAGAAACCTGAGGAAGGAATAGAATATCAAATTTTAAACTATGGACCTACGCTTGAAAAGATTAGTTACAGAGCTTAAAATGTAAAGGTCTGGCAATGAAGACAGGCCAAGAACTAAAACAAACTGAAGACAATGCATTAAAGAGATCAATTGAATTTTATTATCTTGGTTCCCTCTTTCCTAACACTTCCCTGACCATGATATGGTTTCAGAATAATTTTAGAGCAGAAGCTTGCTATTTTAGGAAGAATTAAGTCTTTAGCTTAAAGTAATTTGTTACTAGCAATCAAGTATATAAATACCAACTACACATTTTCTTTTTCATGCTATTTAATTTGCACAAAAACAAACGGCAATACCAATGACAGAAACAACACACAGGTAAAATCTGAAGTAGAACACACGGCAACCTCATTAATCTAGACTCCAAGTTTAAATGTGTTCTTACCATCCGAAAGGTAACTACTTCAGAACTTCATAAAAAATTGATTTTAGATTATCATTAAATACTGACAGCTTACACCAAAATCATGTTTCCTTTGCTCTATAAGTATACATTCATGTGATATGATAAGTCTGCAAGCAAACTGAAGCCGAAAAATACCTGTACCATCTGACCCAATCATCACCCTCCTGGGGGTTTATCCAAACAAATGATGTAAGCATATGAAGAAGTTAGTGTGTACCCAATTTTATCGTAGGAAATTCACAATAGCTAAGATGTAGAATCACATGTACGCCAAATGGTGACTGTGTGTGTGTGTGTGTGTGTGTGTGTAGTGTGTGTTTGTGTATATGTGTATCTATATGGTTATAGATTATCACCAGACATGAAAAGAAATATGAATGCCTGGTCTTTTGCAAAAAAAAAAAAAAAGGATGCAAGTGGAAACCATTATATTTAGTGAAATAAGTCTGTTTTTACTTGTCATATTTTTCAGTTTTTATCAGAGTATTAAGCTTTTTATGGCAAAGTGAAGTCAAAGAATGTCATTGTTTTTTTTGAAGGACATAAAGGAGAAGTATGGGTGGGAGACATGGGCAGGAGGCAGGAGAAGGTAGGAAGCCTCACTACGCTCCTAAATGTATAAAGTGAAGTAGAAGGAGTTCACTTTATATAAACAAATACACTGAATGTTATTATCTTTTTCCAAATTGTTAAATCAGAATCTCATTTTCATGAAACAAAGAACATGATGAGCCTGAATTAAGCATACTTGGGGAAAACCATAGGAATTGTTACCATCTTCTAATGTTGATTAAGAATTTTATTTGTGAAGTTTCCTGGTGGGAATGACACTAACGAGTTTCTTTCATAAAGTTTCCATTCTTTTATGTATCTTTGAATTTTCAGATTTTTTGAGTGCCTATTTTTTTACGCATCTGTCTTTAGCTTCAGAACTTGAGAATTTTGATCATATTTAATTAGCATTTGTTTTTTATTTGTGTCCGAAAATGTGCAGAATAATACACAATGCCAACCATCTTTTAACAAATATTACAGTCACAGACATATATATATATTATAGTTTTAGCAGAAAATTATGAAAACACAGATGGTAGATTATAATCAGACCCTTTGTATGTATGTGGACTGGATTTTGACATAATAAAGGATGCATTACATATATTATATGATAAAATATATGTAAAATTATTCAGAGGAAGCATTATCTTTTTTTACTCAAATAATCTATTAGGATCATTATATTAGACTACAGTATTTTAGTTAATTAGTATTCTAACGGGATTACATATGAGTGAAACAACAATTTCACATTAATTTTTTAATAGAAATCTTACATTTTGTCACTAAAATATCTTTGCTAATAAGACAATGAATGTTGTTCATGCTGCGATTCGTAGAGATTGTTTTTAAAACTCATGTATGCATAAATATGTCTATAATGAAGTATCCATATGATAATCAGAATGTTTAAACTCAAAGATTGTTGAAAGGTGAGAGAAAACAATGGAAATATAGCGTAATAGAATGATCAAACATAGAATTAAAAAGTAGTTAGAGCTATTCTAAAACCATCTGCTCACTTTTTGTGTAGCACTTCATGAAAACAGCGTAGATATGGCTGTTCAGAGGTACAATTTTTCACAGTTCACATTATATGATAAATGATCTAGCAAACTTTAACAGATGAATAATTTGTTAATTCATTTGCAAATAAATGCATGTATTCTAAAATTCTTATGACTCACTTTTCTTCACCAAATCTATCACTCTCTAGAGTATTAAAGATATATTCAGTTGACTTTGGCTTGTGTAGCTGTTGGGAAATGACCTAAGTGGATATTTCCTATGTAAAACAGCAAAGCTCTTATTTTCATTTGGATCTGCCATGAGCCATATATATGATTAGAATCTGGAAAAATGTTAAATGGCTTAGCATTTTAAACTCTTTTTCAGCTTAACAAGAATAAGAAAATGAGAAACTGCCAAACAGTGATTATAAGACAAGAGAGTACTACTATTACTATTCTTAGATTTTGACTTGTCAGTTTTAAGAAGATCATAGAATTTTCTGTATCTTTGGATCATTTCAATATGTCTGTATGCATATTGTAGATCGTGTGCATGGCCGATTTATGACCATGTTCTACTGCCTTATTGCCTCCCAGGAGTTTGCATTTGTATTGGCCCCAAGTAAAGGACAAATTACCTCATGGCAAGCTGTACAAACAAGCTTTTATAGTCATTTACATAAGGCAGTGTAGTGGGCAAATTAAGTCATCAAATAGCACATGGCCTTCGAACTCAACAGAACCTGTACTGTAGCAGTTAATACATTCATTTCATGAGCAGATGAGTTATATAGGTTGAACTTTTGTACAAGTAATTAGGACAGTAAACATGTAATAATGCGCCTCATACCGCTTGCCCAAATTTTATTTGAGTTTCTAAGTAACAAGGATTTATCACTAAATCTTGAATATAGTGCCCTGATGTTTAAAGTTGTTTCTGTTTTACAGGCAAAGCAACACAAAAATAAAAATAATTCCAATGAAGGTAAAAATAAATAAAAATGAGAAACTGTTGCCTCGTAATTTTACATATATTAGCAATTATGCTTTAGAAAAAGTCCTGATTTGCTATAAAATCCTAAGTACTCTTAATTTGAATTGTATTGGTTTCGTGGTGAGGTTTTTTCCTAATTAATTGATAATATAATTCAATAGAATTTTAAGGCTTCAAATAAGGTGAGTATAAACTAGTTTTGTTTGTATGTAAAAAGTAATAGTGCTTCAAAATGAGAAGTGTTTGGCTTTGATTCTTTTTAATTGAAACAGCTTTACAGGTTAATTAAACTAAAAAATATAAACCACAGGTGAATACAATTGTAATTATGTTTGATTTCCACATAAGCCAATATTTTCTAGCTTTTGTTATTTTTTCATAATTAGCAGCAATAAAAGTCCATTCTAAATACATGTGTGTTTGTTCATTTCAGAACTAGAAAAGAAAGAAAAAACAGCACTCCCTGTAAGAGTTAGACCAGTTTTTAGAACAGATGGTATCAATCAAATGAAGCCAGTAAGACATATGTGCTAATGATACTGAAGTGCTGAAGAACTCATAGAAGACATCACTGCCCTGCATTTGATGGAAACAGGCTCCTGAGAAGGACAGCAGAGGAAGATGTGGAGATGTTTTGGATGCTATAACAAATTGCTTTGTCTGGACCAGGTTAGGACTCCCTACGAGAAGGACTCCTCGTCTGCATTGCTGGTCATGGTAACTGATTAGTTCATTTCTGACCAAGGAGTAAGTCAAACCCTCTTGTCTCATGGCTTTCAGCCCCTTAGTGATCCTTTCATTCCTGTTCTCACCCACCTTTCCTGCACAAGCATTATAAAATTAATAAAACAAAAATTCCACCTTATGCTAGGAATGCCAAACTATAACTTTTCTCCTGGGGTGGGGATCACTGAAAGTCAAAATAATTTTGTATATAGTGATTACTGGGAGGAAGATTTAAAAAGACTGAATTCTGGTTTAAAGAAGACTACCATATTCCTGCTAATATTATCAACTAAAAATTAAATATACAGCTAACATATATTCATGTTTCTGAGATTCTTCCTAACAGTTATGCAATGCATAGAATATTGATAACACAGTTATGTGTACAACTCTTATTTATTTATTTTCTCCATCATTCTTTCTTACCTTGTATCTAAATATGTAGGTTCTATAATTATTTTATGTTAATAGTAATGACCACGAAATCTTATAAGTTAGTACAACACAAAGATAAACACATAAGAAACTTTAGAACCATTCTAAAACCATCTGCTCACTTTTTGTGGTAGCACTTCATGAAAACAGCATAGATGTGGCTGTGCAGAGATAGAATTTACAATTGTAGAATTTACAAAGAACCAATTGATTTGCAAGACATTGTGAAAACATTTCAAAAATAAAAGAACTTATAGCCTTATGAACGGAGAATCCTTTATAAAACTAAGCCTGAGATATGGATAGGAATTTTACAAATAAAGGTGAAGTAAGGAAACTGAACTTGAAGGGACATGAACAAAATAACAGAAGACAGCATATGTGCATGTTGAATTTCCACTTGCACTACCAAATAGGAAATTTGACAAGAATATGTTTAGAGTCAGCCATATTTGGATCATGTTTAGTGTATGGGAAAGAGTGAGATATTAATTTTTGAGCAATAAACTATATGGAAGGCTTTTCTGCAGGAATAAAATATAGTTGGATTTAGTTTTTAGACAAAATATCTTGGGATGATATAACGGAGTTTAGATGAGAAGACAGAGACATTATACATAAATCCTCTCCCAAAATTAAAAACACAAGTGAAGATATTAACCCATATAATACCAATGAAAATGCCAAAGATTAAGATGAATAAAAAAGACAATATAGAGGCAAACAGCATAATTTTGGCACATGGCCCTAACTGGTGAGTGAAAGAAAGTTGCAGCAAAAATCCTTCCCGCTTCTGAAAATGTGCAATGGGGAAACTGACAGTGTCACTAATTTTTACAAAGTACGTGGAATCACCAATAAAGGTCAACAAAAACTGTATCTCATGAATTTTGATGTTTTTGCTTTTATTTTCATTTCTTCAAAGCAGTTTTTTTTTGTTCTCATTAAATTCTTCACTGACTCATAAGTCATACCATATCTTCAAGAAGTTTCTTGATATTCTTCTTCATTGTTTCAGTTACGTGTTAGTCACAGTAGCATGTTATTTAACTTCATTGTAGTGTAAATTTCTGTTTTTCTTCCTCCTGTTGATTTTGTATTGTGGCTTTTCATGTATGGGGATATACAGCAAGTGTCTAGTGGAGATAATCATATACAGATGTGAGGACACAATGCAATATGCATCTGTACATCCAGATCAAAGATGGATTCCCCAGTGAAACTGTTAAGTATGTGTTGACAAAGGGATGATGGAGTCTCCGCCATTGTCCATGCTCGCAATGATGGGTTTATGACTGTGAAGAACTATACTGCTGTATAAATGGGAAAAATCAGTGGGGGGATGGGAGGAATTTGTGGGAAGGGGTAAGGAAAACCCTAAAACCTATGAAAGTGTATCATAAAATAATAATAATAATAATAATGTAGGTGAAATTGAGTCTGTGGACAGAGGAGATATTTTTTCTTAGAATGTGTTGAGTGTAAAATGTTTAAAGGTAAACCCCTCTATTGATGTCCAGTATTTAATTTATACTGGAGTCTTGAGATCAGAAAAATGTTTACTATTTGATCACTAAAGTGAGAATCTATTATTATACATCATTCTTGAAGATGAGCTAATGCTTGATCTTCCCCGAAAGATGAGACCAATAAAATATCATTTTGCAAAATGTACTTCTTCCATTTTTCAGTCACTAAGAGCTATTTGTGAAGACAGTCCATTCTCATTCCATCCTCCCACAGGTTTCCAGACATTTATTCTCTACACAGACATGAATACACGCATGCATGCACAATGACACATACACAAATTCACTACCTTATCCTTGTGGTGTTATGCATGGGTGTTGTATGCCAGAACTTAAAGCAAATTTCTAGACCCTGTGTAGTTAGATGGAGTCCTGATGTCGATTTAAATTAAGCCCACAAATAAGAAACCAGAGATCACCACTCTGCTCAGGTAGAGTTCTGTATACTAGAGTATTAAAGAGCTGTTGTTTGAAAGACTCACTTGTGTTTATTTACTTCTGATGGCATTCCTATTTCCCTATGAGGCTGTTCCAATTTTTTTTTATTCCAACCATACAAATCTTCACATAGGGTTCCTTTATCTGTGCAGCTATAGTAGTATTAAAACAGGTGTGTGGTTACTCCAGTAATATTTCTTCCATAGTTCAAGTCTCACAGTATCTGTATTGTTGCTGCTCAAACAAAACTGCAATCATATTGCCTTTCAAAGAGGTAGGCTCTGTTTCATCTTATTGTTGATACTAAAATTGTAAAGAATGAGAAGACAATAACCTTTCTCATATTTAACATACTGAAACCATTTAAAACAGTACATATTTGACAGTTGAATGAACAACTTTATAAAAGAACAACTCTATTTTGAAAATCATTTTTATTCATTTGATATTGCTACACAAAATACCTCAGATGTACTCTGGGCTCCATTAAGGCTATATGAAAGTTATATGCATTCACACATCCAAGTAGCTTGACATTCAATAAATTGTGAGCTTGCATTTTACTGTGGAAGAATATCAAAAGGCGTATTATTTTCTTTTAATGCTTAAATTAGATTGCAAAGACTGTTTTTAAATGCTACTTGGGTGGCAGGGCTCAAGCCAGGCCTGATGCAGGCAAAAGCTGGCCTCCCATCTTGATAGCAGGGGTCCATGAACTCGGTCGGTTGTCTTCTGTTTTCCCAGCGAATTTAGTAGGAAGCTCATCAGAACTGGAGCTGCTGAGATTTGAACCAGCGGTTTTAGGAGATTCCAAAGTCACAGGTAACAGCTTCATCCTCTGTGGTCCTGTCCCCAATATCAATTTTTTTTTTTTAAAGATTTATTCATTTTATTACAGCCAGATATACACAGAGGAGGAGAGACAGAGAGGAAGATCTTCTGTCCGATGATTCACTCCCCAAGTGAGCCGCAACGGGCCGATGCGCGCCGATCCGATGCCGGGAACCTGGAACCTCTTCCGGGTCTCCCACGCGGGTGCAGTGTCCCAAAGCATTGGGCCGTCCTCAACTGCTTTCCCAGGCCACAAGCAGGGAGCTGGATGGGAAGTGGAGCTGCCGGGATTAGAACCGGCGCCCATATGGGATCCCGGGGCTTTCAAGGCGAGGACTTTAGCCGCTAGACCACGCCGCCGGGCCCCCCAATATCAATTTAAAATTATAATAAGTTTCCTGTGCAAAGAAAAAATGTCATGAAAAGTTAGAAAAATAATTGCTTGGGAGCTTGAACTAGAATTCACTTAAATCCAAAAATAATTAAGACTAGAAATAAAAAGCATATTAATATATATCACATATTATATAATCACATTTTATCAATATTTAATATATTTTCCATATATAAATATTTATAGAATGTTGCATACTATATAAATATAAGTAGGTGGGCCCGGCAGCGTGGCCTAGCGGCTAAAGTCCTCGCCTTCAACGCCTCAGGATCCCATATGGGTGCCGGTTCTAATCCCGGCAGCTCCACTTCCCATCCAGCTCCCTGCCTGTGGCCTGGGAAAGCAGTCGAGGACGGCCCAAAGCCTTGGGACACTGCACCCGCGTGGGAGACCCGGAAGAGGTTCCAGGTTCCCGGCATCAGATCGGCGCGCACCGGCCGTTGCGGCTCACTTGGGGAGTGAATCATCGGACGGAAAATCTTCCTCTCTGTCTCTCCTCCTCTCTGTATATCTGACTTTGTAATAAAATAAATAAATCTCAAAAAAAAATATATATATATAAGTAGGCATCATATTTTATTTAATTATATATAGCATCAGTGTTGTATTTCCCCTTGCTTGAAACAGAAATTTATAAAAAAAAATTATCTTGTGTGTACTATTATCATCTTATAGCATTAAAACTTCTTCTAACATTTCATAATACTTTATAACTTTAATCTATTTTGACTTTTCTGTATAGATAATGATAGTTTCACATATGTCATTTCAGTTTTATTTTGGCTCTCCTGCCTTTATTTTTCTGATGTAGGCGTCCTAAACTATATTGAAAAGACTGAAGAATTCCCTCAACTTGTCTGGTTACTGTTTAAAAAAAATCTTTGAATTGGAAATAAATATGCTAAATTATTTCTTGTGAATAACTACAGTATTACAAAACTTCCTTCTAATCCTAACTTGATAATTAGATCTATGATGGTTTGGCATTGATTTTTTGAAATATTTTCTTCATTTATTAATACAATAGCTAACTGATACTTCATTAAATCCTCTTTTAAAATCTCAACCTGGGGAAGATGTTGTGAAACAGCAGGTTAAGGTGTGCTTATAAATCCACACCCCAGTAAGAGTAATTGAATTTGAGTCCCTTCTCCACGTTCAATCCAGTTTCTTGGTAATGCATATACTAGAAGGCAGCAGATGAACACTCAACTATTTGAGTGTCTGTCACTTACTAGTTTCTGACTTTAGCCTGGCCCATCCAAGCTGTTGAGGTAAATTGGAGAATGAAACAACAGTTTTAAGAATCTCTCTCCATTGCCTGTACTATAGCACAGTAGGGTAAGCTTTTGTAAACAGCACTAGCATTCCATATAGGTGCTGTTTTTTTTTGTCCTGAATGCTCCACTTCCAATCCAGCTCTGTTCTTATGGCCTGGGAGAACAGTTGAGAATGACCTATACTGGGACCCTGCACATATGTGGGAGACACAGAAGGAGCTTCTGGATACTGGTCCTCGATCTTTAGTTTACCATTGGCAGTTGCAGCCATTTGTGTAATAAAATCAGCCAAAGGAAGATTTCTCTCTCTTTCTGTCTCTCTTGCCTTCTCTCTGTAAATTTACCTTTCAAATAAAAATAAATCTTCTAAAAAAAGATTCTCTGTCATTCACTCTGCCTTTCCAATAACAAAATTAAATAATAAAGTCAAAATTAAAATTTGAAATAAAAATATTAAATTTAATTTAAGCCTGGAAAAATATATATAATTAATATATGATATATTAATATGATCAATACATATTTAATGATTAATTATATACAAATCAATATGTGTGTAATCATATGTAATTTCACATTTTTGTTAACATATTCTATCAGTGTTCATGTATAAACTGAATGACAGAAACAGAATTTTTTCCTATCTAAGCGTATAGGATATCCCAGTGATATTTCCAACACATCTTTTAATATCCCTAGGCCACAAATTTCTAGTTTCCCTAACGACCAATCCAGCAGCTTCTTCTCTCTCATGATTTTGAACAGTCATACAAAGTGACTGGTAGATATGGCATTGTTCAATATTTTGTTATGTCACTGAGCACATCATATTTTGTCTTTCAGAAGGAAATCTGAAAACAAATCTAAACAATGTAGAGATGGATTTTTTAATATTTTTCCTTGTGTTAAGATGAAATTTTAGATAGTACATATCTTTGAGATTCATAAATGAAGTCCTGTCAGCTTATTGTAATGCAATGGTTAGCACAACTTCTTCATTGAAACAGGGAAAGTTCTGTAAATCATTCTAAACCAGAACTGGAATCAGGCACACCATCCTTGAATGGAAATTTTCCTACTAGTGGCTTAACTTGATGGGCTCTAGTTCTATCAGATTTATATAAGATTACTATAAATTTATTTATGTGAAATGCAAATTTAGGTTAGACATTCAGGTTTTCCTTTTTCCAAAATAATATTTAAAATTATTGTATAGAAAATAGTATTTCTCTTGATTTGACTAATTGCACTATGAAAGTATTATTGAATTGCATGAACATAAAGCAATATATTATATTCTAATAGTTTTTATGCAACTTTATACAAAACAAGTGGACACAATTAAACCAATCCTAAATAGAAATGATAATCTAAAATTGCAATTAAAGGTATGCCATTTTAATGAAATGGCTACTCATAGCAAGACTATTTGACTGAATAAGCTAGGTAACTCTGGTGTGCTGATGCTGAGCTAACTAACCTACATATTATGTAGAGTATGTGCTATGCAATGATTCATATCATACTTATGCGTGATGGTTCCTTGGTTCAGCTAACTATGATTTAATTAAGCCTTCAGTTGGCAAGGACACTACTTATGTATCAAAATGTATAAAGATGCTGATCGTGTGTATGTGAGTGTGTGACATAGTAAAGCCAAAAAATACAAACACAAGGAGCATTGAAATTCAATATACGAAAATGTAGCCACATAGATCACTCATCAATAAACACTGAAAGATCTAGATTTTGTATACATATATGTGTTCATATTGTATGGATCTTAATTCATGTCAAGATGTTTTACTAAATATATGTATAGGTTTCTTTGGTCTCCAATACTGTGTTTCTATTTGATGGAAAATAGCTTACAAACTGCAGTGGTTGCTGATATTCATTTTGAGAAGAAGTCATTATTGTTGATCCATCTGCATTCTACAAAATGTCGTTTTTGCTGGGTGTGAGAAATACCTGGGTGTCTGCCTCGGTAAAAATATGTGTGGTAAGCTGAAGAACAGCGATTAACTTTGCCCATGCCTTATGCCCTGAAATCTGGTGATGCTAAGTTTTTAAATTTATTTTTGACAATCTTGACACAATTAGGGTAAAAAGGTTCAAGCACTACAGGAAGATGGGCAAGACAATTAGTTCCATATTGTTTCCTTAATATATCTGATGCAAAAGGGGATTTTAAAGGAGAAGTCCCACCCAGTCTCCACCCACCCCAGGTCCCAGATGCGGAGCATGCTCCGAGATTCTTGCTCAAGTGGTTTTGATAGTTCACCAGTCATGAATCGCTGCCACTCTCGCCACTCCAAGTACGATGAGGTCATTGAAGAATCCACTGATTGACATAGTCCATCATAGAGTCTCCGTTTGCCCAGTATTTCACTGCCACCATATAGCTGAGGTGGTTGATTGAGTTGTTCTGCCCTCTGTCTTTTCTTGGTTAGGGTTCTAAGTCCGGCATTTCGAATGGGGAGATACCCAAAGAAACTTTTAGATGTTCCCAGACCAGATTCTTGTATGTACTAGCAAGCATAGGGCCGGGCACAATCCATCGCCCCATCAACTGGTGCTTGCAATTGCTGGGTTGGTTCTGTTTTCAGCCCCAAATTCCACTGGAAGAAATGGGTGTTGCAGCCCAGCCTGGTTCTGCCCAGCACATACTCGGCCCCCACATAAACCAGTGGGAGCTGCAGCCTAGTCAGAGCGACCCACAATAACCCCCATCAGGCATGCCCCCTGCCCTGGTTGGCCAGTCTGTGTGGCAGACTAGTCCAGTCTGTCCCACATCCCATTTGGCTCTCATACATCTCAATGGGTATTGAAGCTTAGTTTCAACTAACCAGCTCAACTATTCAGCCCTCACGAATGTTGTTGGGTGCCTCTCTGTCTAGCCACCCCAGCCCCTGTCCTAGTTTTCGTGCCCTTCCTTGAGGGGTGGTAACCCAAGAGGGAAGTGATCTTACAGACATGACTGTACCAATGGTTGTGAGATGAGATGATCATGGTCATTCAACATTAACACAACAGCCTAGGAAAAATCAGAGAGGAAAATGCAGTATGATGACATGACAGAAGCAGAATTTGGAGTGCTTGCTTAGGAAGATAAAGGAAGCAACAGAAAGCCAAGGACTACAGATTGCCACTGCCAGCTGGACAGGGCAAGGAATCAAACCACCCCTCTCTGTCTTCCTACACGCCACCCCATGGTCACGTTGACCCAGGCCAAGATAATTAATTTTGCTTTTTCTTATCTCCATAATTTCAGAAGAATGCTTCTTGTTGTGTGAGCCATTGAGGTTTTGGCTACAAAGAGGAAGTGATAGGTAACTAGGAGATCCTGACACTATCCTTTAGAGTTCTTCATTTAATAAACAACTCCCAGTCCATGGACTATGTCTTCTGTCTGCTCAATCTTCCTTCCCATGTGCCTTCCTAATAGAGACTCATAGTAGAGGACCTAATCAAGAGTAAGTATCTCCCTTGTTCATTTTTTTTCCTAATCTCTTAGGTCAAGCCATTATCATAGCAACTACCACTTTACACTTAAATATGCCGTTTAGTTCCTTTTCAAATGAATTAAGCCATTGACATGTTCATATCTTATTTCCTAGTAGGTAGAATATAATTTGCATCACAGTTTAAAATCAATCTTTGTTTAGGTGATTTTTGCACATAAGAAAATATTCTTTAGAATAAATAATATATTAAAAGATTTATCTGCTTCAAGTGAAACATCCAACATATGCATACGTGCCTATATATATGTAATTTTATTACATGACATTTTGTTTATCAGTAAATTCCAAGATTATGAACTGGTAGATAATTGAAATGTTTATGCCAGATAACGGTGGGAAAATTCCCAGGAATGTATCTGAATTAGTTGACTATAATGATGTCAAGATTTATGATAAGAAGTAAAATTGCCAAGACCAGATATTACCAATGACCCAAATATTCAAAAATAAGACTTTAGTGCATGAAAAAGTGATCTGAGCTTTACGTAATGTCCATTATTATGTTTCTGTTTGATGTGTTTTCATTCTTATGAAAGTAACTTATAAGACTCAGTTACTGAATAATTTCTTTGAAATTGTGTGATACTGGAATCAGCCCTTTCCTCTGGGGGGAAAAAAACAGCTATAGCAGCCAATAATTCAACAACATGTAGAAAACTAGTTTGTAACTGATATGTATCATTCCTAATTGTCCTGATGAATGTTGACACTATAAACTGTATCAACATTCTCTTTACTTCTCTTCTTTTCTTAGAAGGTTGCTCTGTTATGCGCCTGGAGATGTTATACAGCCAAGTGGAACTTCTAGGTTTAGTGAATCATTGGAACATCCAAACATGAACTCAGGAATAACAACGCCAGTCTTCAGTACACACGGCATCCCTTCACTTCTGGAACTGATTTTCATGTCATTTTTGACAGCCAGAGCATCATAATAAACGGGAGCATTAAAAAGAATAAAACCACAGTTTTATGAAGTCATTTCACTCCAAAGATTGCTGTATTGCAAATCAGTAGAATGCTGCTATGATCTATGACTTGCACATGAACACTAATCAAATGATAGCTTTGTACTACAAGTTATGTTCAATGGAGGCTGATAACCAGGAGTGTCTATATGCCATCTGGCTGCGTGGATACTTAAAACTGTTGATATTGCTAATGGTTAGGGAAACAAGCAGTGAGTCAATGCAAGCTTTTTTTTTTCTTTTTGTATTAAAATTTTTTCCAGATTTGCCAGCACCAAAAATTTAAAACACGTTTCCATGATACTGTTTTAATAAATCCACACTGGCTATTTGAAAATAATTTTTTGCAGCAGGATTTTTGAGGACGTGAGACAAGATACATAGGTACTGTTTCCAATTTCCTGTTCTATGCATTATTAAAGTGTCTAAAGCTAAATTTGTCATTGTTGTTTCACATTTCACGTATATAAACGCTCCACACTTCTGCATCCCATCCCAGAAGTTGTGCCAAGAGTCATTTATCTAGAAAATGTGCTTCAGTAAATATTCTTCATACTATAATTTTAAATACACAGGTGAACTGTGTGTGCATGTGTGTGTGTGTGTGACCCTTAAGAAGCCATTCTGTTATACAAAGATTGAAATCGATATGCATTTTAGTGATGCTTTTGTAGATCCTAGTTTCATTTACAGCTATCAGCCCATTGTTAGTGCTTTATTTCGTAAACTACTATTAATATCATATTAGTAAAATTTTCCTTTCATTCTTGGAAAACTTTGTCTTCCCAAAATGTGTTTGTCCTGGTATTAACACAGTGATTTTAAATGGGTTTGTGTGTGTGTGTGTGTGTGTGTGTGTGTGATTGCTTTTACACTATTTCTTTCATTTTCTTCTTTCACTTTTATAATACTTATATCATATTTCGTGTAAGTTCTGGTAGACAGTATAAATTCTGTTTATTTTTAAAAATTTATTTTCAATATGCTTTTCAACTAGTGAACATGAATCTCAATAGAAAAGGCAGTTATTAAATATATGATTAAACTTACAATGTGCTTGGATTTAGGCCCTTCATTATACTGTTTTCTGTGTTTTACACAGAGTTTAGCTGGGCTTTTTCTGTATTTCTTTTTCTGTCTTCTTGTACATTATTGAACATTTTAAACATTATATGTTACCATATAACTTGGAAATTTTAAGGGAATTTATTGTCAACAATTTTGCCCTAAAATAATAGCTAAAAAAGAGTTCTTAAAACAAATTTGAAAAAAAAGTGTTTTTGAATATTAGCAATGAAGGAAAAAAATAATAAATACCAAAAATGTTTGGGTAAGCTAAAGTTAATGCTTCTAAAGCATTGCGGATAATTGAAAAGAAGCAAACAAAAACCCCAAAGCTTTTGTTTTTTATATTTTTAACATGCGTATAAGTAACATAAAGCAATGACAATATAAAATAGGGGAATTAATAAAATTTTTATTCTAAGGAAATTGAGCAAATGTATAATCTTTTCAATATCGGGGGGGAACAAATATTTTATTAATTTCCAAAGATTCAAAGTTTTCTGTGTCTCTTATGGCCCCACACAACATGATTTTCATGATTGTATAAAATATGGCTCCTTTGATTACACAGATCTCAGAAAACTATCTGTTGAATTGCCATTTATCATTGAGTTCTGCATGTTTCATGTGAAAAGTACCATCATGCGATTTGTGAATGTGAAAAGGAGAACTTTTGTCTCTTTGACGTCATCACAGCCTATGTGAGCAGCACAACTCTGTCTAAATCATGTCAGGAGACTGCCTACGTTACAGAAAGTGGAAAGTGCAACTTGGGACAAGCTAGGGTAATGTCTTCCATCACTCCCATCTGGATCACTCCAGAATTAAGTGAGTAAAATGAATTTGAATATTTCTCTTACCTTTAAATATAAGGGAAGCACATAGTTTCCAAAACAAGTTAAACATTAATGTTATTTAAAATCAAATTGTGGGTACCTTAACAGCAAACAAAATCAAAAATTAAAATATAAAAATGCCACTTTCAGGGTTTTCTATAGTCTGTGAATTATATTATGCTTCCAATATTGCTTCAATATATCTCTTTGAGAAATAGGTTCTTGGTTTGTAGAGATTTAATAAATAACAGATATAGTTACTATAAATAATAACACTGATTATCCTGTGTAATCAAGCCCTTTACCCACTGTGATATGCACTGTGTTTATGCAGATCAGCTGTAGGCCTTTCATCCATGAAATTATAGAAAGCATAATGTGATGGGCCATGATATATTCAGTGTAATTGCTTATTTAAAAAAGAACTATCAACAACCCACTTTAAATAAATTCAAAAATCACCGTAGGGCATGTAGAAATGAATATTTTATATGACATTTTTAAAAGATTATGAACATTTCTTTGAACAGTAAAATTAATGGCTGCTTGGCTGTTTAAACTTGCCCAGTGTAGGTTCAGATAATAGCATAGCATATAAACTGTAATTACTGTATTTGTATTTTAATTAGGAATAACCATGTAACTTACTAACATAAAATATTACCTAAAATATATGTAAAGAGAAAATAAATTAATAACTATTAAATTTCCTTATGAGTCTCATGAAATACACTATATTTCAATGGTAGGTTTGTATGCTTAACTATTTATCTATGCTATAATAGCCTATTAAAATGTATTACCAAATATATATTATCGAAAAAAGTATTTTAATTAGTTTATATTGATAGTAAAATATTATGTTCAAGTATCATGTTTTATCTAAAAATCTGGATTTTTTTAATTATTATTTTCATTCTCAAGTCAGATATACATACACAGAGAGGAGGAGAGACAGAGAGAAAGATCTTGTGTCCGATGATTCACTCCCCAAGTGAGCACAACTGCTGATACTACGCTGACCTGAAGCCAGGAGCCAGGAACTTCCTCCAGGTCTCCCATGCGGGTGCAGGGTCCCAAAGCTTTGGGCTGTCCTCAACTGCTCTCCTAGGCCACATGCAGGGAGCTGGATGGGAAGTGGAGCTGTCGGGATTAGAACTGGTGCCCATATGGGATCCAAGGCAAGGACTTTAGCAGCTAGGCCACGCTGCAGGGCCCCCAAACTTTGTTCTTTTAGCAAAAAAAAAAAAAAATTATTTGAAGGGTAGATTCACAGAGAAAGGAAGAGACAGTGAATGATCTTCACCTGCTGGGTCAATCCCCAGCTGGCTGTGAGAGCTGGAGGTGAGCTGGTCCGAAGCCACAGCTAAAAGCTTTGTCCAAATCTCCCATCTGGGTGTACGAGATCTGAAGGACTTGGGTCAACCCTCACTGCTTTCCTAGGCCACAAGCAGGCAGGCGGAGCAGAAATGGAGCAGCTAGACACAGACCTGTACAGAATGCCACTGCCTGAAGCTCCAGGATCAGCCTGTGAAGCGACAGTGCTGCCACCCCAAAGCTTAGTTTTCAGTATACTAAGAATCAAGGCATTTTTGTGCCTTTGATTATAAAGTCAAGATTACTCATCAGAGCCAAAAATCCCCCAAATAAGGCTGGAGAAACTAAAAAATAATAATCTCAGTCAAAAGTTAAGTACCAGGATGCAGCCCAGCTCACAGGTTGCCCAAACTTCCCTAAGATCTGCTTATACTATGTCTGCCACCCCAGGGCTCTGAGAGACCGCTGTGTAATGGCCTCATGGAATGATGGCGCATGGGCTGCAGAAACAAGGCTTGCTGCAGATCGCAGGGTTGAAGTATTTTATTTGTGGTTTATATTTTAACAAATCTGCAGCAAAATACTAAAACCGAAAAAAGGCACACAGGTGTCCCTGTAACAACAACTCATTCGACAGGGGCTGGGTAGCGCCAAAGGCCTGCAGTGACTCTGATGCTTTTCCTGTTTTAGTCTATATATTTTTACTGTGATGACATTGTAAATCTTTAGACTGCATTTTTGTATTTTTCAGAGTAGACTGATGATTTTATTACAGACTTCCATATGTATAGACTGTTATTACTCTTAGCAACATAAAACCAAATTACATGAGAGACAGAAGTGACATTGAAAACTGTGTGTTGACACTTACAGTCAGTAAAACAAACTTGTTTTTAGAGAAGGCTTAATGCATTCCCTATAAGTAATGATCATAATTTCTTTATAAGTGAGGAAAATTAAGTCAAAATATGAAGTTTATATCATCAGGCTCTGCCAAGTACCCTGAAATGAAATGCAATTTGAAAAAATAAATTAAGAATCATAAAATTAAATTTCATCATTTAAAAACTATCAAAAATAAAGCATGGAGATAAAAATCAATATAGTCTGTGTTACATGAAGGTAAACTAATTTTGTGAAAATCCTGATAAAATGGCATTTTTGTTTTTCGTGGCAACTACTTACATGGCATTGTGACTTTTTACAACGATAAAAATGCATATGTAACAGAATTGTAGGCTGCCGTATAGACATGAGAGTCACACTGATGAATCTAAGAATGCTATGAACAACAGTGAAGACCAAGATCACTCAGCACACACATTGCCTGATGTATCTTTATGGCCGTTTCTTAGATTTACAGTCAGCTGATGCAAACGACACAGAGATTTCTTCCACTTCCCTACCTCCTACATTATCAACACACACCATCAACATGGGGAGCCCTTAACTCCCCAAACAGGCCAGCACCCAGTCACTTATCATGTGTGTCCCAGCATGTGCTCTGAACCAGCCCGGTATAGCACGTCCCCTGTACTGGCCTTCACCATTAGATGCTGCAGCCTGCCCCAACCCAGCTAGTCCCCAGTCCCAACTCTTGCTGCTGGCTGCTGCAGCTTAGCTCTGCCCAGTCTGCCCACATCCACAGCAATCATGCAAACAGGTATGTGCAGAAGTATTTGACACCATTGATGAACTTACATAGATGAATCATTATCAATCAAAGTTCTTAACTTGATTTAGAGTTTGCTATTGGGGTTGAAAACCCCACTGATTACAACAAAGCCTTAGTGATGCAATTCCACCCGCACAGTATCATATAGAGTATTTCCACTGCTTGAAAATACCCCTGTGCTCTGGCAATTAATCCCATCACACTGCCTAGCTTCTGGAAATTACTTGTCATTTTCCTGTCCCTCTAGTTTTGTCTTGTTCTCAGAATTTCATATTGTTGAAAAGCAATATGCAGTCTCTTTCAGATTGGTTTCAGATTAAGACAGAAACTCTTGAAAACTATGTAGGCATTCATTTTCAGGCCATAGATAGCAGTTCACTCACTGATAAATTTTTAATTCCTTGAATTGTGTGAAGGCTTAAAGAACTTATAGAACTCAAGCTACTAGCAAGTGAATGCTTGGGCATCCTAGCTCTAAGTCTCCTTCGATGCTATTCACACACACTTCAGAAACACATCCTTGAATGAGAAACAAAGAAGGAAAGATAAATTAAGTTCCAAAATGAATTCTTGGTCTTCCTTTCAATTTGACACTTTATCTTTATTCATTTATATCCATCAGTAGTAAATAAATTAATTTCACTTCATGAATTTATGTGGTAAAAATGTGAGAAGGGAGAACTAATTCCACATACTTAAAAATGAACAAAAAGCACAGTGATGTCATTAATTTCATTCTCTATGTGGACATTCTTAATAAATAAATACTGTCTCATTTTCATGGCATTAGTTTATGTAAATATTATATGGTTCATTTTATGCTGCTACATCTTCACAGCATATTGTCAAATCAAATATTACAGAGTTCTTTTTATGAGTTGAGTAAAAATAGGGTGCATTTTATGTTAAAATAGAATTGTGACACATTTACATTGGAAATATCTAGTATTTGCTTCTCAGACATGTCTATATTCATAAATTAGATCTAAATCCAATTTCAGTAGAATGGCTGATGAGATGATAATATTGGCATTTTTTTCTGAGCTATGGTACCTAGGTATCTGAAAATGTTTTTCTTGTAAGCATTTTTCTTTCTGTAGAAACTTAAATGCAAAAATTAAAGGAACGTGGTAATATGCTTTTGAAAGAGTTGAATGTGATTCAAAAATTTTGGTCTCGGCCACCAAATCAGAGACCTGCAGAGCGGTCCAGGTTCTGGCTTTGGTCTGTTGCAGCCTGGGCTCTTTAGGCCATGTAGAGAGTGAAATAGTTCATGGGCAATCTCCAACACATTCTGCCACCACCTGTCTCTGCTTTTCAAATACATAATTAAACTTCTTTTACAATTAAAGTTCAAAAATATCTCTTAAAATTGTTTGTTAGAATTCAACAGTGCAGTCATGTGGTCCCTGGCTTTTGCTTAATAGGATTTATGCATTACTGATTCAACCTTGCTACCAACTCTTGATCTGTTTAGGTGTGATATTTCTATTTCTTTTATTTTTTATTATATTTTTGAGAATCTTGAAATAGTTAATTAGGGTAAAAAGGTTCAAGGGCTATAGGAAAGTGGGTAAAATTATTATTTCCATATTGTTTCCTTCATGTATCTGAGGTAAAGGGGGATATTGAAGGAGAAGCCCTACCCAGTTTCCCACCCACCCCAGGTCCCGGATGTGGGGCATGCTCTGAGATTCTTGCTCAAGTGGTTTTGATAGTTCACCAGTCATGAATCGCTGCCAATCTCGCCACTCCAAGTACGATGAGGTCATTGAAGAATCCACTGATTGACATAGTCCATCATAGAGTCTCCGTTTGCCCAGTATTTCGCTGCCAGCATAGCTGAGGTGGTTGATTGACCTGTTCTGTCTTCTGTCTTTTCTTGGTTAGGGTCCTGAGTCCGGAAGCTTGACTGGGAGCCAGCACATACTCGGCCCTCACATAAACCAGTGGGAGCTGCAGCCTAGTTGGAGCGACCCACAATAACCCCCACCAGGCATGCCCCTGCCCTGGTTGGCCAGTCTGTGTGGCAGACTAGTCCAGTCTGTCCCACATCCCATTTGGCTCTCATACATCTCAATGGGTATTGAAGCTTAGTTCCAACTAACCAGCTCAACTATCCAGCCTTCATGGATGTTGTTGGGTGCCTCTCTATCTAGCCACCCCAGTCCCTATCCTAGTTTTCGTACCCTTGGGAGTGGTAACCCAAGAGGGAGGAGCCCACTATTTCCCTTCCAGGTCTCTCACTCCCGGATTATGCACTTTCCAGTTGGTTCTATGATTTGACTTGACAGAATTAGCCCCCAGTGCCAGCTTATGTCAGCTGATGCTGCGGCTAAGCCCGAACAACCCTCACCCACTCTAATTTTGTTTGCATCAGTAGGAATAATCAGCCCAGACTGGCCTTTCCCTGATCTAGTCCACATGAGGTGCACAGGTGTTGCAGCTCTGCTTAGTCTGGTCTGCCCCCATCTCAGCTCAAGCTCTCCAGTGGGAGTAGCTGTCCAACAAGGGAACCCCCTCAGATTCCCCCTGTCGGCTCCACCCGCTCCCTTCCTATTTCTCACTGGTGCTGGTTGGGCACTGCGGTCACATCCTGTACAGGCAACCTCACCTTGACATTCCCTATTGTGCACTGGTTTTTGTAGGTGTGCTGTTTTTTCTTCATGAATCAGTGTTATAAAACATGTGTCCAAACTTTGCTTTTCTTCTTGAATTTTGAAGATAGATAATTTGAATCTGTTGATATGCAAATATTCACAGATATCTATAATACTTTTTTTGTATTTCTGGTGGTGTCAACTTGATGTCTGCAGGTTTATTTTGGATTCTCTCTTTTTGACACTTCACTGTTTTTTGGCTTATCTTGTTATAGTTTTATGAATTTTATTTATCTTTTAAAAGAACCAGTTCTTTGTTTCTCTTTTTTTGCATTTTTCTATGATGAATATAGTTTATATGATTGCATTAGTTTGGTCTCTAGGATTTATAATTTCTTTTCTTTAAGAAATTTTATATTTAATCTTCTCTTTTTTTCTTTTTTCTTGTTCCTAGAGGATCAGTGGTAATTTGTTACAAATCTTCCTTATCGTGTGTGTGTGTGTGTGTGTGTGTGTGTGTGTACTAGGCAGGCACCAATTACTTCCATTCATCCTTCACAATCCCAATTGCCACATTGGCAAGGGACAGGCCAAGCTGATACCAGGAGGTAGGCACTCCATCCAGGTCTCCCACATGGAGACACGGCCCCAACCACTTCAACCATTTTCAGCTGCTTTTCCAGCTGTTTCAACAGGCAGCTGTCTCAAAAGTAGGACAACCAGACTTCATACATCACCACTATGCTACAACACAGATCCACTTTCCCATTCTTTCTGTTCTAGTCTGTATGTGAATTTCCTGTAATCGTTGCTAGATTATTTTTAAATTCCATTCAGCCATTCGATGGTTCTTAAGTAGAGGTTTTCATTTATTGGTATTTAAGCTACTGATTGATAGGTAAGATTCTACTACTGTAATTTTGATGATTGCTTTGTATCTGTAGTTTAGCTCTTTCTCCTTCTCTTACAGTTTCCATTTTTGATGAAGTGATTTTCTGTAATAGTGTACTTAGAATGCTTACTTATATTTTTCCTATAGGATTTTACTTTGTAATTATTAGGACGCTAACAAAAAAAAAGGTCTTTTGTACATAACAAGTTATCATACACTGACAACAACTTAAACATTGATTAAAATCATGGAGAAGAAGACAAGCAGACATCAAAATGTAAGAAACCCTAATAAAACATTAGAAATATCTGCTCAATTTTTCCCATATTTACAAGTTTGGTGCAACATATGACCTATTTTTCTTCTTCCTCTTTCTTGGCATTTAGTGAAGTTTTTCAGGCTCATTGGGAAAAAAAAGATGATCTATTTATTTTAGGGTTATAAAAAAGGGGGAAGAGACAAAAGATAGAGAAAATTTCCATCTTCTCCTTTCGCTTCAGCTGGGTGCAACGTTTAGGGCTGGGTCAGACGAAAGACAGAAAGCCAGTGCTAGCAGTCGGGTGCTGCATCTGTGTCTCCCATGGAGGTTCAAGGGTCCAAGTGCTTGGGTTGCTTTTCCCAGACCATTTTCAGAAAGAAAAGCAGCTGGGGGCCCAGAGCGATAACCTAGTAGCTAAATCCTTGTCTTGCGTGCCCTGTGATCGCTATAGGCACTGGTTCAGTGTCCCAACTGCTCCACTTCCCATCAACCCCACTGCGTGTGACCTGGGGAAGCAATAGAGGACAGCCCTACACCTTTGGACCTGTATCTGCCTGGGAGACCCGGAATAAGCTCCTGGTTCCTGCCTTCAGATCAGTTCAGCTCTGGCCATAACGGCAACTTGGGGAGTGACCCAAAAGACAGTATTTCTTGGGCCCAGTGTGGTGGCCTAGCAACTAACCTTGTCGCCTTGCATGGGTCAGAATGCCATATGGGTGCCGGTTCTAATCTCAGCAGCCCCACTTCCCATCCAGATCCCTGTTGCGGCCTAGGAAAGCAGTCGAGGATGGCCCAAAGCTTTGGGACCCTGCACCTACTTGGGAAATCTGGGAGAGATTCTGGGTTCCTGGCTTCAGTTGAGCTCCAGCTCTTGCGGCTGCTTTGAGAGTGAATCATCAGACAGAAGATCTCTCTCTCTCTCTTTCCTCCTCTCTGTATATCAGACTTTGCAATAAAAATAAATAAATCTTAAAAAAAGGAAAACAAATCTATATATGCCTTTATGTTAAAAAAAGATAAAATAAATAAATCTTATTTGTTGATGTCTCTTTCTTTCATTTTGAAGAATTCCCTTTAGCATTTCTTGTAAGGCATGTCTGATGATGCCAGTTTTTCTGGTTTTATTTGTCTAGAAATGTCTTTATTCTCCCTCATATGTGAAAGAAAGCTTTGCCTGGAAAGTCTGCTAGTGGCTGAAAATATTTTTTGTTTATAACACAGGCAAAGTAGTGTGATTTAAGCAAATGGCTGTTGGTATATAAATATGTTTTAAAGAAAGTAGTTTTATTGAGGGCAGACATGAGAATGTTCCAAATGAATTATTAACTCAGAATAAATTAGGAAAATGCATGTTACCAGCATGGAGAAAAAGAATCCCAACCAACACCTAACATCTAGTCTGATAATACCTTTCCGATTCATCATAAAGGGATGTTCTATAGTCAGCAACACAAAATTTCCATAAAACATCTTCCAAACGTACAACCCTATAGGTTGAAGAGTATCCTCGAGTCCTTACATATATGTACAATATCAGGGGGAACAACAAAATTATCATAGTTCACAGAGAAAAATAAACTCAATACAGGGGAATAGTAAAAGAGAAAGCTCACAGTGTGACATGCAGGAGATTTAAGTAGAAAACTCAGAAGTAACTTGAGGGTTGGGCACGATGGCCAGCTGCTAAAATCCTCACCTTGAATTCACCAGCATCCCAGATGGGCACCGGTTCTAATCCCAGCGGCCCTGCTTCCCATCTAGCTCACTGCTTGTGGCCTGAGGGAGCAGTTGAAGATAGCCCAAAATCTTTGCACCCTGCACCCACCTGCATGGAAGACCCAGAAGAAGCTCCAGGCTCCAGGCTTTGGACTGGCTCAACACCAACCATTGTGACCACTTGGGGAGTGAACCATCTCATGGAACATCTTCCTCTCTGTCTCTCCACCCCTCTTTGTAAATCTGATTTTGCAATAAAAATAAATAAATCTTAAAAGAAAAAAATAACTTGGGTTAATTATATAGGGTGAAATTTCATGGAGCAGTTTTCCATGTTATATATATCAATGTTATAGGGATTCTGATAAAATGTTATATGAAAGAAAACAATCATGTCTGATGGAGACGAAATGCTGGAATAAACTTTATTGAGCATTTGTAGAAATGTCATCACTTGGGCCACTTTAAAAAGATCCTGTGAGGTTCCTTAAAAACAAATCAGTATACAATGATTGGATAATGTGAAAGGATCCGATCTTAGAAAGTAAATGTTTTTTTTTTTAATTTTAAATTTTCATTTATTTGAAAGGATGCAGACGCCCCCAGAAAATGATCTTCCATCTTCTCATCTGCTCCCCAAACACCAGAAACAGCCACAGAGCTGAGGCCAGCTATCTCCAAGGGCGGAGGGGCCCACGCATTTTGGCTGGGATCTGCTGTTCTCAGCATGTGCATTAGCAGGAGTGGAGTAAGTCGGGAGTGGATCTGACACACGAAATGGGCACTAGAATCTAGCAGGGGAGTGCCCCAGCATCTTAACCTCTGTGCCATTCCTTCTTCCTCACAGCTCATGAAGTTCGCGCTGGTCCAGCCGTCCACCAATCAGATGTAACCTGGCATTCCACCTGAGAATCCCACCCCAATCTTCCAGACCCCTCCCCAACTCTGCCCACTAGCCAATCATCCCTAGGCATTCACCTGCAGGCACCAATCCCCTGGGGGCCTGCCCTCAATCCCTCCCAATCCCCACCCCCCACACCTGGCAGACAAAAAGGGCCCCCAGGTGCGGCTCTCTCTTTCTTCTCTCCGCTTCTTTCCTGATCTTCACCACCTCTACCCTGTTCCTGCCCCGTTGGAATAAACCTCCTAAGATACAAAAAAAAAAAAAAAAAGATTTTGCAATGATAAAGATTTTGCAATGATAAAGATTTTTGTACTACAATACTGATGTACTAGGATATTTGAATAGTCATCTATATGTTATTGTTCGTATAAGACAATGTATGACATTTTGAATGAAATAGCACATTACAGCGTATTTTAAAAATAGATCTCTTTATTTGCATATCAATAGTGAAGCTGTCATGAGGAAATGTTACATGCCATCCTCAAACAACTTTCTCAGAATTATGCTGTTTCTAATTCTACTTCACCTGGTAACATTTTTATACCCTATCACTGGCATAGAGAACATAAATACATTTAAATGTTGCTATCAAATAATACTTAAGGGTCTTAAAACCTCTCTACATAATGAAAGGAACAGTGTTATGCCACATGTTTTTCTTCACTCAGTGTTTCTAATTTTCCAGAATACTGTAAGATAATAGAGTCCTGTCTTTCAACACCACAAAGCAATCACATATCTCACTCTCCCAGGGAAAGTACTCCCCTAGATAGATCTCAATGCTGTCTTTTTGCTCCTCAGGTCTTGACTTGCTTTTACCCTAATCTGAATTATTCTATTTCAGACCAATATTTACTTTTATCACTTTATTTTTTCAATACCCCAAACTAACTTATTTTATGATTTGCTTATTTATTTGTATTGTATATTACCCTTATTCTTCTGACGGAATGTAATATCTACAAAAGATAGCCTTTTAAAATTTCTGTCACTGCTGTATGATGTTAATACATAAATGGCTTGAAATAAAGGGAATGGTAACAGAGCAATTGCATAACCATGAATAACGAAGAAATATAAGGAAATTTCCACTTTGAATTCTTCATGTATGAAGTTCTAAATGGTGATTCTCTTTGTAGTCAATCTAGTGAGATAAAGAATAAAAGTAACACAATAATAAAAATTACAAACACCAAATGATTCTTTTTTATGTTCAAAGCGATTGTGTTTTCCATTTTGTCATATTTGGAAGGCAGCAAAGTTATCAGTTACTAAATTAAAAAATAAATAGAGATGAAATCTGCCATAAAATAATGACAAAATATGATAAAATACAATAGATTTAAAATTATTGCTGTTTGAAGTAAGTTAGTGTGATGTTCTATTAAAAGTACTCATTAGATTTCTAACAATATAAATAAAAATGAAAAAAATCTATCCTAAATAGAAAAGATTGAATCGAAAACTTCCTGGAAAATTTTAGTTTCCATCTGTATTTTTTTCCAATTTTACTTTCTACTTTCATGAAAGATGTATATTCTATTTTTGTCTATGTAGCAGCTATCCCAGAAACGACATCATGCATCTTTATACAATAAAAATTGAATCTATGTTGTGTCTTCGTTCTGGACCTCTCCAACAAATTTATGTGGGGGTAAGAGAACTCATTGGATAACTCTTCCAAACTAAGATATTGAAGTCAAATACTATTTTAAGACTCCACGATGTTGTGGACTAAGGAGTTTAGTGCTCATTAGCCTGGGCAGGAACAGGAACTAGGCTTGTAGCTAAAAACACCTAGACTAATTGAACTCCTCTGTACCCAATATCCTGCTAAATGAGGATGTGGGGGGAAGAGTATATAAGGAGAAGTGAAGGAGCAATAAAGCGAGACTTCACAGAGACTTCCACCATCACTGGTCTTGTGTCAGTGCTTCATCCCCAGACCCTCTCCCTGTCCTCATTACTGGCTCTGCTGGCCAGAGCACCATGAGATCCATTATTATTATTAATTTTCATATTCACAGTTCACTTAATTTATTGTCATCTCAAGTATTCCTTTTTACTCAAGTCTTGTTAAGATGAGCTTTGTTTAGGTACTTGTTGTGGCATAGTAGGAAAGGTTGCCATCTGAACTATGGCACATCATGGCTAACACCCCCAATGCTCCAATTCTGATCCAACTCTCTGATATTACTCCTGGGAAAGCAGCAGAAGCTGGCCGAAATATATGGTTCCCTGTCACTCAGTAGCAGACCAAGGTGAAGCTCCTTCTAGTTTTGGCCTGGCCCCGCCACGCATGACTGTTGTGGCCATTTGGGGAGTGAACCAGTAGATGGAAGAGTTCTCTTTCCCTGAAGTTCTCTCTCTCTCTCTTAGTAACTCTTTCAAAATAGATAATCTTTGTTTTAAAACAATGAGGCTGATTACAAAGTTAATGAACATAATCGTGTTCACTCTAACGATGTTTTTGTTTTGTTTTCATCTGACACTAAATGTTTATTCAATCCTCTTCCATAGGATATCTGAATGGAAATAGAATTCTATGTGAAGGATCATTTATTCAGCATTATTCCACTGGCTTCTAGTTTTCTTTATTGCTATCAGAAAGTCTATCAGCCTTTGCTTGAACTCCTTCATTCTCCCTTGCATACTCTTTGAGATCTTTTCCCATGTGCTAGAATGTCTTGTGCTTCATGAGTTTGTGTGCATGCCTACCTCAAAGTATGACAAATAGAAGGAACTTAGCAAATGATTTTCAAATGAATGCTAACTGCTGATTATTATTATATGGGAAAATAATGGATAGCAGTGAAGCAAAATTTATTTCTAGAAAATTATAAACTGACTTGTATAGCACAGTTAATACACATATGTAGAATGAAAGATTATTCAATCTGTTATAATGAAGCTTGAGGAACACAAGAGACAAAAAAAAATGTTTATGCTGTTGCAAAACCATCATGGAATTCACTGAGTCGGGAACACCGAAGCTGGTCTTCGAATGTTTTCTAGGAACTGCTTCAGCTCAAACATTAGCCCAATACAGTTAGAGAGGATATGATTGTCAAAAACATGGGTCAAAAGATACAATGCCAGCCTGGAGGTTGAAGGCTGTGTGGATGTGATGGCACTGAAAGACTAGTGTTTTATCTGTCAGCCATAGTATCCCAACCCTGCTACACTCCCTTTACACATTCAGTTAGAGAGTCCTCTTGAAAAAAGAGACTGATGTAAGATTTTTATATCACTGCTTCGTTTTCAGTTGAACAAAGGCACATGACCCAGGTCTTGCCTGTCATCCACCTCATTCATGGCTTGGAGTTTTAAATGAGGTTCTCTGCATATCTCAGTCAGATGATGGGAAGCAACAGAACCTGTGATATCATTTCTTCAGAAAGGCATTTTTGCAGGAGAATCTGGAGATTTTTCAGGCAGCAGGGCATTCACTCCAGTGGCTCAACAGAAAGAGAACTTTGGCGTGCTGATCAGACAAACCCAGCAAGGAGATTTGTGTTTCTAGTACTTCCTTGACAGCTATCTAGTATTTTTAAGTTATTTAACAAACTCAATTACAACATACAAAAATAAAACTACAAATTAAAAAATGGTTTGATGAATTGCACAAAAAAGAACACATCCATGCAATCATACCTAGAGAGTTACTGAAATCCTGAAACCAGCTTATAAACGTGGCACTTCACTATTTTCCGTTCTTTCCAAAGCCATATGCCAACTTCATTTGTATAATGGTGCATTTTTTTAACTATCATTTGCGTAGAATCTTGCAGCACATGCTGTTTTGTGTCTGAAAGCTCTAGGATCCAGTAATTGAGTTGTAAGAGGACAATCTTTAGCACAACTCACCACTAAAAGCCCAACACTGGAAGGAACGTTCCTTCACGATTCTGAGCATTCCAGAGAACATAATAATTGTTCAGCTTCTCTAGGCTGTATTGTGAAATCATTGTATCACTTGATCCTGGAAATCAAGCAGATCCAAAGTGCTCAAAATGGCTGGAGCTGTGTTCCACGTTGGGAAGAACTATGGAAACCATTTATAACCCAGTAGGAGAATCACAGCCATAGTCTATGGGTTTTTAGCAGAAAATGAATTCACTTACAAATGAATTTATTTGAACAAAGTGTCCAAATGGGATTGGTGACAGAATTACATTGGCACAAACTGCAGATGTGTGCTCACTTATACAGGCTTGAATAGAAAAACCTGGCTTTTCAAATCATCATCATTCTAGGTGAGGATCCTGATCTCATTAAAGCGCACTTTTTCATCAGAAAGTGGTTAAGAAATTGTTTTCAACCAAATCACCATTTTCTCTGTATAGGACCACTGGATGGTTTAAGTAACATCAATGCAGTTACACAAATATATTCCTCCCAGTTTTGGAAGCTAGGAGCCCAGCATCAACATTGCTAGTGATGGTTGCTTTTGAGCTTGTCTATCCTTGGCTTCTGGATGGCTGTTATCTGTTGTGTATCTCAGTTCTCCCTTCTCAGTGAGAAACCATTTGACTCCCTCCACCTCTGTGCCAAGCTCCTAGTGTCTGTGTTTCCCAATAAGGTTTAGTTTTTAAAACTATTTACCCTTTAACTTTAAAGGCAAACAGAATAAGGAAGTGGGGAAAAAGGAGGTGAAGGACAGAGAGAGAAAAAAGGGAGAAAGAGAGAGAAAAGAGAAATGTATATTCACTGGTTCGATCTTCAAATACTCGTGACAACTAGGAGTGAGTCAAGTTGATGCCAGGAGCTTTAAATGCATTTTGGCTTTTCACACAGGAGGCAGAACCCAACCACCTGAGCCATTTGGATGGCCTCTCATGGAAGGTAATAGCAGGAAGTTGGACTTTGCAGCAGAGCTAAGATTCAGACCCATGTACTTCATCATGAAAAGTCTTCCCCACAGTATCTCAATCACTACGACAAACACTCTCCCCTAACCTCTACTTCTATGACAGCATTAAGGGTCACCCCAATGGCTTCATTTTGCTTAATTATGTCTTTATAAATTCTATCTTAATGTGTGATCATATTTTTAAGGTACTGGAATATGCTTTCTGGGCCCGGCGCCCTGGCCTAGTGGCTAAAGTTCTCTTCTTGAGCACATAGTGATCCCATATGGGCACCGGTTCTAATCCCGGCAGCCCTGCTTCCCATCCAGCTCTCTGCTTGTGGCCTGGGAAAGCAGACGAGGACAGCCCAAAGCCATGGGATCTTGCATCCATATGGAAGACCTGAAAGAGGATCTGGGCTCCTGGCTTCAGATCGGCACAGCACTGGTCATTGCAGTCACTTGGGGAGTGACTCATCGGTTGGAAGACAATTCTATCTCTCCTCCTCTCTGTATATCTGACTTTGCAATAAAAATAAATAAATCTTTAAATAAATACACATTTGGGGCAATACAGTTAAGTACACATCAATGATTTGGGATGTGTCCAGACATTCTAGATAATTTGTAATCAGCTCTTTATAGTTTAGCCCCTTTTATCAGTTAAAAATTATGTTAAAATAGTGATTATAATCTACATTCAAGTTTGTCATGGATTGAAACACTGCCATCCAATCTGTATCCATGTAAACAAATACATTTATGGTGCTTGAGAGACTTCCACTGTGATTTTAAGTGGAATGTTCTGTGTCTAATATATATTTCAGTATGACAGTATGTCATAACATACGAAGATTATGTATACTTAATTCCTTTGTCCTTCCAAGACACTGGTGGTTTCTTCCTGTATTATGAACATTTTTCCCCTTAAGTTTGAGTGACATATTTAATGTATGTTTGTGTCGAAGTTGGGGTATACAAATAAAATACCCTCGACAGATGCCTTGGAGGCATATACACTGGAGGTTCAATACTTCAACACATAGCAGCAACAGACAAATCACATGAAATTATCTTCTAAATTCAGAGTCTAAAAATGCATTACTATAGGGTCAAGTTAAATGTTCACTGCCACAAAAAGTATAATGTAGTGACAGCTCAGGCGAACTATTAATGAAAAGGATCAGCAGTAGCACAGGCCCGCAGTGGACCACGGGAACATGGAGTGATGCTTTCAGACATATTACATATTAAAATATATGTCAACTTCCAACAAAGCTACTTTCAAGGTTTTGTTATTCAGAGAACAGTTTTCATTCCTCTTTCAATGAGAATCTTGTTCTGACAACTAATATGGAGCACTTGGCAATGTATTCAAATCCTCCCTTCGATTATTCTTCTATTATTTATCTCCCTTCTTATCGTTTGTTTTCAGTGTGACATTATACAACTCCCTTAAATTGTCCTCAACTCTTCCCTTTGCATATTTATTTGCAATTACAGCACTACTAACTATGTAAGTATTATGCATGAATATTTTTGAAAAAATATATATGAAAGAGTACTAAAGTTTGTGAAAAGTACAAATTGGTGAGCCTCATAAGAAAATCTTCCATCGGTCCTGGCAGCATGGCCTAGTGGCTGAAGTCCTCGCCTTGAACGTGTCGGGATCCCATATGGGTGCCAGTTCTAATCCCAGCAGCCCTGCTTCCCACCCAGCTCCCTGCTTGTGACCTGGGAAAGCAGTAGAGGACGGCCCAAAGCCTTGGGACCCTGCACCCACTTGGGAGACCCGGGAGAAGCTCCTGGCTCCTGGCTTTGAATTGGCACATCACCAGTCATTGCAGTCACTTGGGGAGTGAATCACCAAAGGGAAAATCTTCCTCTCTGTCTCTCCTCCTCCCTGTATATCTGAGTTTGCAATAAAAATAAATAAAATATTTTTTAAAAATCTTCCATCAAAAAATGATTAGCAGATACGTCTGCCTAATTTCTAAACTAATGTTTTGATATGCTTATTTGTATGTTTGAATAATCACAACATCCAGGTAGTATCATTTTTACTTTAAAAATGTAAAACCACATTTTTGAATGTAAAATTAACTGATCCAAGCACAGTTGACTAAGTTAGACCAAGTCTGAGCTAAATAAGAAAAGTTAAAAAAAAAAAAAAAAGGAACAAAGCGAAGAAACATTCCCCTTTGTGTACACACACCAACACACAGACACACCTCCTGGTTCAATCAACAAGTTCATTTTGTTTTCATTAGATTATAAGTTGTTACCTATTTATTCAGTACATACAATGTTTGTATTAAGTCAAATATTGGGTCATGATTTGAAGGAATAAATTCTGTTATTTCAATCTTTACAAATAATAGTGAATTGATATAAAACTGACATAAAATAGCCTAGAAGGTGTGCCTTTAACTAACTTATCTTTCAAAAGTAAATCCCCTTCTACAATTTTATTGTTGATGTCGTCATTGCTGTTGCTTTTGTTCTAGGATAAAAACAATAGTAGAGTAATATAGGTTGGCATTTATTTGCTATACATGTGTGCATCTTATAAAACTTAGGGGTTTTTTTGCCAGAAAATAAACAAGCAGAAATATTGTAGTAATAGCACCTAGAAAGATGTTGCTCATTCTCACTAAATGTTTGTTGTCTTAAATCAACACTGATAGAAAGTTGAATAAATGATGCTGAAAACAAAAAAATTCGAATAACAAGCGGGGGAAGATACATGTGTGTGCAAGCTCATGATTTCAAAGCACAGCAACTCCCATACAGAAGCTGTTATGCTAAATACACAACAATGCTAATCACATCATCACTGCCACCACCTCCTCCACTTGTTTTCCAGCCAGCCAAGCAGTTTTCCAAGGCAAGAACAGCTTTGCAGCTTTTAGGAATGAAGTGTGGAGCCAAACCTTCCCCAGTACAGTGCTGTAATTACATATAGCATATGACAAACAGCAGAGCATTCTTTACACCAGCCCAGCAAGCTGTCCATTCCAAAAGAGAAAGAAAGGGTGCAGAGAGTGTGAGCAAAGAAAAGATAAAGTAACGCTGATCTCTCCATAAGCCCTGGGGCTTTGTTGCTGCTCTAGAGTACTGCAGAATTCAGAGTGTTCTTCTGTTCTCTTTATATAGACATGGCACAGTTTCGAAAATAGCCTGTGCTTTTTTAGACCTTAAAGACATCATCAATCATTGTCTTCTATGGTAATGCTTCAATTACCCAGGAGGGGAAAAAATACAGTAGCCATGGAAGTGACATCCTGATGGGCTGAAAATCCCACCTCCAAAAGGGCAGTGTTTGCACGTGAGCAATGGAAGCGGTGCAAGAACTGTGATGAACCATTAATAAGCTTCTCTCATTTTTTCTAAGTATTCAGGAAATGTGCTTCCTGACAGGCCAGATCTTTATAGGATTAGCTTAATTGGTTGTCACTTTCTGCATTGCTTGATGCCCTTGTGCCTTTTTTATGCTGAACAATACTTCACTGAGCATTCTGTGTGGCCCTACAAGCTACTGCTCTCTGTGACAAACACCCCCGTTTTAGGCAGTCATGGTTTATTCGTGCTAAATGGCATCCAGCAAAAATGAAGCCCTAGAGTCATCACCCGGTATACAAATCATGATGATTTCTTTCTTGCTGTCCATGTGGTTTCAAATTGGCCACTCCCAAGTGATCACCCAGCATAATGAATACCCTAGGGTGCTGTGCCCTCCATGCCACAGCATATGTGTATATGGGAAACAAGCACACACAGTTTTAGCCTGAGAGGCTCACAGGTGCAGCTTGCTGGGATACAGCCTGTTTTAGGCTCCCACATGATAGCCAAGGAGTCCAAATGGGTTAGAAATAAAGAGAAAGTCTTGAGACATGCAATTCACACCACATTGATGCACTGGTATGACCCATTTCTACAGGAAAGGTATTCAAGTGTGTATAATTGCAATAAGCTTTTTTTTCCTATAGCTCCTTATAAGAACAAAACAAATTCATTGCTTTGGGGAAAATGAATTGCAGTTTCAAACAGATAATAAATATGAACTATTGAAAAGATAAGTTTGTTGATATTTTTACACCATTGATACATTTGAACATACTACTAAATACATACTGTGCTATTATTTTAAAATAAAGTAGTTCTCACTGCAATAAGCCTGTAATAAGAGTTTTAAAATTATCATCTGTAACTACTTTACGATAAGTATATCAATTTCCTTGGAACTGTTGAGGTTCACACTGCCTGCACCACTGATTTTATGAAAGGTCATAATTTATGAATACCATCGAATTTAAATTTGCTTTACATGCCATCCAAACCCCTAATATACGCTGGGACAAAGCAGCATTAAATCCTTCCTCTTGAGCACACAGACAGATATTAGTTGCAGTGTTTAACAATAGTATTTCAATTGTTTCAATCTGCCCTAAGGGGCGGAAAAATGAGACTGAAAATCCTTCTACTGATCACAAGCCTACTTTGAGTTTCCATTGACCACAAATACATAGCTTCACTACATTCTTTTCTACAGTCATTTTCTCTCTGAGCTGTAGGTATTCCGATGATGATGCATTTTAAATTTCATGAAACATTTTTCACAATATGTTAAAGCTTTCTGAACTATGATCGGCTTAAAAATCATGTCATGATTTATTTTAGCTCTGATGATTTATCTTCCATATATTTTAAAATCAGTGTGTCAAATAATTAAGGCATCTCATATATGCAAAGCATTATCAAGATAGTTTGACTACACAAAGTTAACCATAATCAATATTTACCCCAATAATCATGCTACAAACACGCATAGCATTCTAATAGCATGAAAGTGAAAAATCTCTGTTAAATATTAAAGAGCTCTTTGTTGTTGTTGTGTCAGGTTTTTTATTTTATTTTATTTTTGATGTTGTTTACATAGCTGATCATGGTGGGAAGGATCAAGGATCAGAGGAAAGTGGGCAAGACCATTGTTCACATTTTTTTTTCTTTTTCCTGTATGTGGGGGAAGTAGGATGCAGTAGAAGAGACAACACCCAGCCTCCCCAGGACCCAATCCCAGGGTCCTCATTGCGGAACATGTTCAGAGGGTTCTGCTCAAGTGGTTTCCATAGTTCTGAGATGCTATTGATATCTCCTCTCCAAGAATGAGGAAATATTTCCAAGATCAATTGGCTGGAATAGTCCACCTCAGAGTCTCCATTTGCCCAGAAGTTTGCTGTAAAGTTTCATTGGGGTAGTTGATAAATTTGTTCTGTCCTCCTTCTGCGAACTAATGGGTGCTGCGGCCCAGCCCAGTGCTGCACACCACATGCTCAGTCCGCATGTGTACTAGGGAGAGCTGAAGCACAGTCAGAGAGACTTACAGTAACCCTCACTGGACTGGCCCGCAGCTCTTTTTTCTGTATTTCCCAACATGTGAATTGGTCTGGTCTGTTTCATATCCCATACACGTCACTGGACATTGAAGCCTAACTCAATCATATTAACTCTACCATCTAGCCCACACTCATGCTAGTGGGTGCCACTGCCTGTCCAGCCAGGCCTGCCCCGAATCCTGGTTCTGATGTTCACCAGTGGAAGCTGCAGCCCATCAGGGAGGTGCCCACAGCCTCCTCAACAGACCCACCCCCTGCCCCAGATCTTGCACATTCCAGATGGTTCTGCAGTCTAACTCAATAGGACTTGCCCCAGTTCCAGCACTTGTCTGCTAATACTGGAGAAGAACAACCTGCCTGACCTTAATCTGGCTCATGCCTGTACCAGTGGACACAATCAGTCAGCCCAGCCTGGCTCTCCCTCAAATCCAGTTGTAACCCTTCCCAGCCTGGTCTGCACCCAGTCCCAGTTCTCACACTCACCAGCAGGAGCAGTGACTTAGCAGGAGAGTCCCCACTAATCCCCCACCAGGCTCACACACCTACGCCCATCTCACATGTGCTAGTGGATGCTGCAGCCCAGTCTGGTATGGTCCGTCTCACTTCAGCATTTGCTGATGGGTGCTGTAGCCTGTCCTGGCCCAATCAGCCCCGATTCCAGCTCATGCTGGTGGGTGCTGCTGCCCAACCCAGCATGTCATCCCCTAGTCTTGGCCCTAATTGGGACTGGCTGGTGATGTGGTCAGACCCAGCCTGACCTGCACACCATCCTGGTTCTAAAATCTGCCAGTGGGTGTTATGTATTGGCACAACCTGGCCCATTCCCAGACCTAAGCCACGTGTATGCTGGCTGGTACTGTAATTTTGCCCAAATATTCCTTACCCAATCCAATTCTTACTGTTGGGTGTTGCAGTCTAGCCATACCTAGTCCATACCCTGAAGCAGTTCTTATGTTTCCCAGCAGGAATTGAAACCTAGCCCATCCCATTGTACACCCACTTTGACTCTCATGAGCACCAGTGGGTGCTGGAGTCTAGCCCAGCTTGGACAACCCCAGATCCAGTCCACATCCATGCTGAAGGACACTGCAGCCATGTCCAGCAGAGACCACAGCCCCCATTCTGGCTCTCCTATTCACCAGTGGCAACCAGAACCCAACTGATGCATCCCCTTAGAAAAGCTACTATTTTTTAAGACTGATCAAAGAGCATCAATATAATATATTGGCATTATAATACATTTTTTTCTTGTTGGTCTCACGCTGATGGTTTTGAGATGTGTAAATTGGGAGCTGGTTGGAGAAAATCCCAAGTTTTACGAACCTCACTAGCTATTATATAAACAATCGCCATGTAGGATTCCATCCTCTGTAGTAAAGTGCATTCCAAGGATGTCTCCTAAGTGCAAACGTCTTCTGCTAGAAGAAATGTCAAGAGCCATCATAACTGAATGAGTGGAACAACTCCTTACTAGCAGCCTCTAATAAAATGAAGCATTCATTAACATCAATGTGAATCTTGGAAGAACATGGAACTGTCTTTGAAAAGCGATGCTCAATTATTCTTACAGGAATACATCTCCACAGTCCACATTCCACTCCATCAGAATAACGTCTCAATAGAGGAGAACAGTAAAATGGGGATAAAGATGAACATGAGGGAGAAACCCAGAGACAAACAAGCACTGAAGATGATGTGGTAAGCAAAAACAATCTGTGGGTGTGTAATTAGATCAGAAACTCAAAAATAAAGCATAAGGAGTCCACAATGGCAAGGAATCAATACTGCTAGTATTGATTGCATGAGGTTCTGCGGTGCAAACCAAAGATTCTTCCCAATAAGAGCTGCTTCACCCTGTTAGAGCATGGGATAAAAACTGATTAGAAACATTGGCTGACCAAGTCATGAAGTGTTTATTGCAGATGGAGGTCCCCAGGAATATTGTCCATTGAATGGGCTCACAGGAGGGAGGCGAGGAAAAGTGTAATCAAGTTTTCTACTATTTGTCAGTATTGAGTACGAAAAGAATTATGTAAGCATGCCATTCTCTATTTCTGTGTAGTAGGATTCAATGTTTTGCTGGTTTAAATGGAAAAGATATGGAACTGATATCATAGTGTATCATATAAAATCATTTTCTGGATAATCATCCGTTAAATTTTTATTTGTAATATCTTTGAAAATCAATTTAAGCAGAATTAGTTCACTTACAATTAAACAGAGGAAAAAAAGCTTCATTCTCATTTTCTTAGTAGCAGAAATCAATGTAGATGGAATCATTGCCTCAGTACCATGGGTTAATATTAACATTTGTAATATATTATATGAATGCAATATAATATGTAGTATATATAGGCATATATAGTATCATCTATTTAGTTAGACACATGTATAGTTATATATGTATATATGCATATACATATGTATGTATACATACTATGTATTTATAGATAGTGATATATGTATATGTAGTGATATATGTGTATAAATATATATATATATATATATATATATATATATATATATATATATCAACATGCTCAAGAAAATTTTGATAATGGTTTTCCCAGGATCAGTTTTTCACTAAATGTTCATCAGTTTTTGGCTTATGTTTAGGTTTTTTTTTGATTTATTGCTCAGTTTACAGTAGATTGTTTTCTGAATTATATTTTGCTCATACAGAAAATTAGATTTCTTTGCTAGTTTCAAATATTATCCATCTGTTGCATGAAACAAATTGCATCAATTTGCATGCATCTCCTATTCAACAATTAGATTTCCAGTTTATACATTTTGCTTCTAAATTATAATTTATGTGAGAATACTGAATGATAACTCGCAATTTAAAAACTCTTTTTTAAATAGGTTGCAATCCCTATCTATACTATGTGGCCAAGTACTCTTTCCTCTTTCTTTTTATTAAAGATGGATAAGCAATGATATCCTGTGAAATACATCCATAAAAGAACATTTTTACAGTATTTATTTGATCCTATGAAAACATATGTTCAAAACTCTAGATGTACTCCAACATTTTTATTTTTGTCACAAGTTAAAAATATGATTGTAGGAAGACCCAGAGCTATGAAATAGGCAAAGGTAACCCTATCTTATTTTCTAATTATTTTAGCTTCTTAAGATGTTAAATAAAAAGGATATAATTTAGCTAATTTGAGATAAGTAGACCTGGATTATCAAAGGAAGTTCGGATATCATGGCCTCACTGCTTCATTTTAGTGACTGGTGGGAAGTGATCCTTTTACTTTTTGATACATCTATACTCTACAGACTGGCCTGTGTCCCTCTTGCCTAAGTGTAGCTCCTCAACCTTTTCCGTACCAACAAGAGCAGCTCAGAGGAGGTCTTTAGTTGAAGCTGATTTGTTCAGAACTTTTCAAAAACATAAATGTTCATTTGTGACATTTGATTTTCATAAAAGTTCCTATAGAATAAAAGAGAGCTCAGCAATTTTTGCACTGAGCAGACTTTTCCAGGTAAAATTTTAGTATTAAACATATTTATAGCAGCCAGTATTGTGGTGTATTGGATGAAGCTACCACCTGCAACACTGGCATCACATATGAATGCTAATTTGTGTACTGAGGCACCGCTTTCAATCCACTTCTCTGATAATGACTTGGGAACAGCAGCATAGGAGGGCCCAAATGCTGAGAATCCGTTACCCATGTGGGAGACCCAAATTAACTCCTGGCCTCTGACCTTGCCCTGGCCCAACCCTGGATATGCCTGCCATTTGGGAAGTGAACTACCCGATTGGAGAGGTCTTCATCTCTCTTGCCATCTCTTTGAATATTTATACTCAAATAAATATAATAAAAACTTAAAAATCATATATTCCTATCTGAATGCTGACCTATTATATTCTATAGCAACATTTGATTGAATTTTGTTAAGTATTTATTATTAAAATGTCATATTCATATTGATTACATTATTATATTGTGCTTATAACATATTTTAATATTTATTCATTGTATGTTTGTTTTTTATTTTTTAATTTATTTTATAATACAACTCCACAGGCTCTGTGATTTACTCCCCTCCCCTCCTCAGGCCTCCTCCATCCACTAGTTTTCCCTATATTATTACAATATTGTAGTCCTTCAAAAACAGTCGCTAAGTCCATCATTCTGCTGTTTAAGTGTACCCTGACTATAAGCACATGAATGCTTACCTCTACATATCTATTGATCTTGGGTTTTGCATGAATGATGCCTTATATCAGAGAGCACATATTGTATTTGTCTTTTTGGAAATATTTCATTGAACATAGTAGTCGCTGGTTAAGACAATTTGTTTGCAAATGTTCAAGTTTCATTCTTTGTAATAGCTGAGTAGTATTCCATGGAATAGATGTACTACAGTTTCTTTATCCACTCTTCTTTATTGCATTGAATTAATATTGAATTTTTCTATTTGAACTATATCCAACAGAAACATAATTTTCTGGGCTTCAGGAAAATCACTCTCTATTAACTTTAGGGTTCTCCATGTTTTCACTCTATAAACTTAAATAAAAGTTGTAACTTACTTTCCTTTGTTGTGTTGTGTTCTCATTAACCTAGAAGACAAGAAGAAAGCAATAATACAAGGCCCAAGAGAACACACTTTAAAATTCTGATTATGTCATAATTATATTTATTTATTGTGAGTTGTTTATATGGTGTAATTTTTATTCACTCTCTCAATTGGATATACTTTGAATAAATACACATTCTCTTTTTCACATTATCCACTTTAATCTTTGATATTTGAAACGCCACAAAATACAAAAACTGATTGAAATAACGTCTTTTAACTGAGTAAATTAATTCATATGTCTCTTCAGTGAACTCTCAGGGTAAATTATTAAAGAAGCAACTTACAATGAATAAAGTTACACCTCTAAATTTGGCCTTCTTTTCATATGCTTTAGTTAGTTGAAAAGTTACCTAACTAAAAGCTTCCTTTACACAAAATTTTCAATTTAATTGGGACTACTTCCATGCTTGTTGGGTAGGCTATCAGCAAGAGTTCTAAAAATAATTTACCCATTGAAACACTGAATCACTGGGAATAAACCTTTACATTCATCCATTGAATACATGCACATGTGTACACACATTAAATGCCTAATAAGGAGACCAGATGATTTCTTTTTCAATTATAATCAGGAAAAATAGGAGGGGAGGACACTACATAATTACATTAAGTTGCTCAAGGAGGAAAGCAGGGTTGATTTCATTCAAATCCAAATCAGCAAGGTAGAAAATATTTTAAGAAAATCTTCTACCTTGACTGTCTTCTGAGCTTGACAAAATGGTGTAAATATTCTGTTCACATTTTTGTATGTGCTCTCTTAATATGGAGAAAATCTAAGCAAACAACCATGATGGGAAAACTAGTTTTCACATTTTCACAGAGAAACAGCTAAAAATACAATCATGCTTAACATTTGCCTTACCATTGGTGCTCGAAAGCAAACATTTATTGAGCCTACTTCTAGGGATTTTCTAATCAATAACTCTAAAGGCTGAAATTCTTTAGCTCACTAACTAGGAAACATGAAGATACTAGTATTCTCCAATGTTAGTATTAGTACTCTGTATCTGTGATGTCCCAGAATTTAGTCAATTAAAGTATTAGGAGAATGATTTTGAAAATGTTTTTTGACCTCCCTGAAATTCACCAGAAATGAACAAAGGATGCATGGAAACGAGAACCTTATTAGACCCCATCTCTGTCTGCCCCCTTGGGATAACAGCAGACATATCTGAATTTTCAGAAACTTTAGGAACGTCTTCAGTTCACTTTCATTTACAAAATAACAGTATTGTTGGGCACACTATTCTGTGTTGACAGGGACATTTTTTTTCTCCTTCAGGATTTGAATCATGTAGCTTCATAAGGTACTGCTGAGAAATGTCAAAAAAAATATGGGCATTACTCCAATATTATTACAAATCTAATCGAGTCCATTACTCTGGAACATAATTAGGCATTATCTTAACAAATTTCACATATAATCACATGTAACCAAGTTGTATTCTTGGTCATTTATCCCAGAGAGATGAACAAATGTACACATGATTAATATGTAAGCATATTCATAATAACTCTATTTGTAATGATCTATAACTGGAAATTTTGAATGGCTAATGCAGCATTTATGCTATGGAATAGTACACAACCGTTAAAAACTGTAGTTGCACACAATAACTTAGATGACTTTCCAGAAGTGATACTGAATGCAAAAAAAGACTTTAAAAATAGCATCTTACATATTTTCACATCACATCCTTGAAACAACAACCTTGTGGAAAAAGTAGCAGATGAGTTACCAGATGTTAAGCAGGAAATAGAAGGGAAAGAGAATTGTCAATATTAAAGGGTGGCAGGAGGGACAATTGCACTGCTGACAACTGCACTGCTTGACTTTATCCACATCAATATCCCTTCGATGATACTCTTCTGTGATGTCCCAAGATGCATGGATTTTCTCTGCACTGTTTCTTGTCATTGTAAATGAAGCTAACTACCTTGTCACAACACATGGGAAGCAATGGTAAAAAGATACATAGTAAATAGTGAATATTTTAACCACCAGAAAACTGGTTATAGGCAGCACAATCAGTATTGAATGTTTTCACAAAGTGCTTATGCTCTCACAAAGCACAAGACAAAATACATTGGGGAAATACTAATGGGAGAAATCTGCTATTTATTATGACATCTTCAGTAAACTTAATATTTTAAAAATATTTGAGCAGAGAATGTCTTAAGGGTGGATAATGATAATGTTAACTTTTAAATTTTCTCCAGCTTAGCTTCAGATGTTCTCTGTTTATTGCTAATTTAGTTAAAGTTGAAATTATGTATTTGATCAAATACATTTGTAGTACTTGCATAATAATTATTTTTATAAAAATTATATACAGCATGTTTTAGAGTGACTTTAGTACAATTTTGAAAAAGTTAGTTATAAGCAATTATCTTGAAGAAAGTTTACTTCTACTTTTGCACTTTCCTTTACAATTTTATACAAGCATTGCTTAAATTTAAAACCCTGCATATTTTAATATATTCAAGTTTAAAATAAGTTCAAGGAGGTGATTCAACTTGTCCATATTTAAAACAAAGTGAAGTAGAGGATGCTGTTATTATGTGAGTTTTATGTCTTTTTCCTTCCCTTATATCATGAATACAAACCATTAAATCCATAAAGTAGCTTCTCTTATCCAAGGAAAACATACCATGTACTAGAATTTTATTCTGGTACTTTTCCTGTGCAATAATTCCAAATCCTTAGGAAATTATCAAGAATATTATCCAGTCTTGATTAGACAGGTTTATCCATGTAACCAAAGAAATAAACATAAACTTGCCTTCACATGGTAGATTCACACCTCAATATTACCTATTTTTAAATTCTCCATTGGCTCTCATCAGCTAATACTGAGGCATATCATTGTAGAGAGTAAAATGTTACACAATAAATCTTACGTTGCTTAGAAATCTGAAATCCCTTTTAAACAATTATTTTCTAATTAAAATGTACATTGAAACACATTGTGCTTTTGCCACTGAAAAAATATTAGAATTATTTGTTGTCGGGGGAACACGAACTTTCTTTAAATAAAATGAGTATTTAAAGATCTTTTGTTTGTGTTTAAATAGAGCTTGATTACTACATCTCATGGTGGAGATCACTTCCGGTCAACAATGTTGGGAGTTCCGTGCTCCTCCTGGATGCTGATTCCCAAGTCTTTCTCCAGATAAGGAATTTTTTAATTATTATTTTATTAAATACATTTAGGAAACACTACAGGCTAGAAGAGAATGGAGTGACATATTACAAATTCTAAAAGCCAAAAATTGTCAGCCCAGATAAAATAAAAGTTTGCCTTACTTTTTGAAAATGAAGTAAAATTCTTCCACAGAAAAGAAAAGTTAAAAGGATGTGCTTCTTCCAGAACTGCCTTACAAATAACACTTAAATATAACTCTTTGACAGAGAAGAGGAATAGCATCCACCAAAACCAAAGGTAAATGTGAAAAATATCCCAGTAAAGTAACAACAGAAGACTAAATCAATGAACAACCTATTGCTAAAATGAAAGGACTAAATTACCACCCATTCATATTAACCCAGAGTGTAAATGACTTAAACTTATCAATCATTATCATAGATTAGTAGACTGGATCAAAAAACCTATTTGTTGCCTACAGGAGACACATCTCACCAAAAAAGTTCAGTGGAAGCTATATCTCATGGATTTTCATATTTCTGTTTTTATTTTTGTTTCTTTAAAACAGTTTTTTTCCCTCAAATCCTGCACTGACTCAAAGGTCATACTTATAGGTCATTTTCCTCAAAAAGGTTCCTGATTTTCATTTCTTCAGTAGTAACTTAGTCATTCAGTAGAGTGTTATTTAACTTAATGGCATTGCAAATTTTTATTTTTCCTTCCTGATGTTGATTTTGCTTTGTGACTTTTCATTTAAGGGGATGTATAGTAACTGTGTAATGGAGACTATCATATCCAGATGTGAGGATACAATGCAGTATACATCACTACTTCCAGATAAAAAATAGACTCCCAATTTAACCGTCAAATATGTCTTGACAATAGGGTGCTAGATTTTCTGCCATTGTCCATGCCTGAAATAGGGGACTCATGACTGTATATAAAGAACTATAGTATTATAATACTGTAGAGGAACTCAGTAGAGGGAGGGGATTTGAGGGTAAGAGAAATCCCAGGGCATATGGAACTGTATCATATAATGATAACATTAATAAAAAAAAAAGCTTAATGGATAAAAAATATAACGAATAGTGCAGAAAGTTTGATCGCTATTATCTGGTATTTCAGGTAAAATAATATGCTTGAATATTAAATTATTTTTGAAATATTTATTTCAAAGCAAATTAAGATTATTAGAGTAAGAGCAAAAGAAACAAAGAAACAAAAGTGCAGAGAGAGAGGGGGAGAGAGAGAGAAAGAGAGAGAGAGAGAGAGAAGAAGGGGGAAAAATACAGAGAGGTCTTTCATCTCTTATTTTGCTCCCCAAGAAGTCACAACAACCAGGGTCAGGACAAACCAAAGCCAGGGCTCAGGAAATCCCGCCATGTCAGGCACCTGAGTATCAGACTTCCAAGCACGTGAGCCACTTGTTTCTGGTTCTCCAGGAACATCCAGCTGCAAGATGGATGGAACGCAGGGCTCCGGGGACATGAACCAGCAAGCCGATACAGGCTGACGCTGTCTAAAGCAGTGACTTAACCATGGCACCACAAAGACAGCCCATAGGATTTGCTTTTAAGCTCCACTTTGCTATCATTTTACTTAATAAGTGTAAATTTTTCATATTTTTGATATTAAAAAGGTAGTTAGTAACCTGAAATGTTTTTTTATAAACATTTAAGTCCTTTTTAATTCCATTATGTCCAGTCTAAGTTCTTGGTATAAACTGGTTTAGATGCACTTTGTGAAAATCTAGTGCTTCAAAACAAATTTTTATCTATTATTGCTATACATAATATGCTGTTATTTATCCACCCTATTAGGAAGATTTTTAAGATTTATTAACATTAATAATATTACACAGATGTACTGCAGTGCATTTGAGAGAACAGCAAAGTATGTGGGTTATCATATCAATGTATCTGATGACAAGTATATTTTCTTGCTATTTTAATCATCTAAGTTCTTATGTAACAATAATAAACTTTCATAGAAACATGTGATTGAAGAAACAAACGAGATGCCTGTATAAACAGTACAAACAATATGAGTTTTGAATGTTACTCATGCTCTCAGAGTCTCTTTTGGCAACTGGTATATTTGGATATTAAAACCAACAGAATTCTACAAATTCTTTCCATTATTGTTTGTACTAGCCTAGAGTCTAAGAATCATTTTCTTAGTCAACACAGGAACACATATTTGGATAAATTGTTTTGGCATTGATATAATTTCTTTCTTGAATTAATAAAGTCCAGTTTTTCAGTTTCAGGAAAGAAATTTTCTAAGAAAACATGATTTATTTACTAGTGATTTTTCCCCTAATTATTTTAACCAAGCCAAACTTTCAAGAAAAGTTAGAAAGCTTGCAGGTGTAACAATAGAGGCATGCTGTTTTATCACGGCCAGAATTAAATTGCTTCAGCAATTAAGAAGAAATGAACAACGAAGTTGAAGTCTAACTCATTCTTAATTAACAAACCTTTAGTATTTAGGTTTGTCCACAATTATGTAAAGTCATAATGACTTTAGTGATTTTTTTACATATGTATTTTGTGGTTAATCTCACCTAGGAAAGAAGTCAAAGTGCAAACATTGTCTATTTTCAATTCTCTGATTGAGTTCAAAGAAATAAGAACAATAAATTAGGGCTAGCCCTGCTTCGCAAAGGCTCTAAGTGCACAGTAGCCGGCTAATCGCACTTCCCAATGCCAGAATGCCCAAGGGCAAGATCAGCTCTGTGGAGGGTAGGGAAGGAAGCGCTCCAGAAGAAATCCGCCAGGCTGTCTGCTAAGCTGGCTCCTATAATGCTGGACATGAGGCCCCAAAGGGCAGCCAGCAAGGATATGTTGTCAGACAAAATGCTAAAAGCAAAAAAGGAAGAGAAGAGCAAAGGGAAAATAGCCCAACATGGCCAACCAAGAAACTAACAACCTGTGGTGGAAAACAGACACTAAGACCAAGAAGGGCCAGCCTCTGAGGCAGTGGAAGCCAAAGAGGCCACGTGTGATCAACACCTTGTACCATGTCTTATCAGTGGTCCCTTCTACCTTGTACAGTCCAGAGGAATATTTTTATCAACTATTTTGTAAATGTAAGTTTTCAGTTGTTCTAGAAACATTTTAAGGAGGAAGGAAATCCATGTCATCCCATTTTTAAGCAAATGATTAAAGAAGGAAAATCATTTGCTTTTTTTTTCTTTTTCTTTTCTTTTCTTTTTTTTTTTTTTTTTTGTTAGTATGATCAGAAAGTAGTGGGATATTGAATTGGGGGAGGCTCTGTCTGAGTGTCAGCTTCACTTTCTGTAGGCAGGGATGGCTTTGACATCCTGGAACACAATGCATACTAAATGGCAATTTGGAGTCACAACAGTGTATTTAATCTGGCTGGGGAATTTTCAGTTACTTCTATGTTGTTCAGTAGAGCTGTTTCCTCGAGAAAACCACTCTTTGTTGCTCTGTCATAACGTGTGTGCTGTGTAACACCTTTGGTTCCAATAGTCAGTTTTCCAAATCGTTCTGTTAATGTGTGGTGGAAAACTAAAGACTTGCCTATGCCCTGCTGTATGTGATACGCAAATGTTTTGTGATCACAGCATTTGAAGATACTGGTACTATGATAGTCTCTTAAGAAAGGGCTGCCCCTAAATTGAAGCCAGAAAATAACTGGAATAACTCTTCAGAAGTGTCCACTAATGGTTTTTCAGACTTTCTGTGCAAACGTTAAAAATTCTATACACACTGAAATTTCTGTGTGTTGATTCTCAACACCAATAAAATCTCAATTGTGAATTAAAAACCCCAATAAATCATTCATACTGCAATGAAGAGTTTCTGTAAGGAAAACTGTTTTTCCATCTCTAATACCTAGATAGTATATACATATCATATACAACTAGGACGACTCTTATCTAAGATACACAATGCCAGCAGGTAGGATACTCACTGAAGAGAGGGCTTTTCCTCATCAATGTGCTTAGCAGCCTGATACCATCTCTCACACGTTTAAACATCATTATCAGAAGAAAACCAGCAAAAACTGGCTTTAAAGATAACAGGTAAATCATTATGGATTAATGTCTAGCATATCTCATAACACATTTTCTATTGTCATTGAAAGCTTCCCAGTGAAAAATTTAAAAATTAAAAAATCTGGTGTCTAAATACTGTCTGATTCTCTGTATTGTTTCTTCTGAGTTAATACATTTTGCCTCTATCTGGGCATCCACTTATTGATGAGGAAAAAAGTAATTGAATTAGCTCTATGACTTCAACTTCTCCTGCAAATGCTGAAGCTGCACAGCATCTGTCCTCAAGGATCTCATGGCTCAATAAAGAACACAGAAGTTTAAGAAGCTAATTATGAAACACAAAACAGATGCCGGAATAGATCAAGTGGGTAAAGTCTTATGAGACTGTCATGCAAAAAACAAAGTAATATATTTGGTGGCCAGTGTTATCTAAATGTTGTGTTAAAGTGGACATATTTAAGAACTCCCTCACTGATGTAAATACAACCGTGTGTGTGTGTGTGTGTGTGTGTGTGTGTGTGTTATGCAAAGTGAGTGCATACTATCTAATAAATGACCTTCATGCCTGGTTGGTTATGATGACTGTTTATTAATGATGCTAAATAAAAGATCTTTGTTATCCTTGCAAAAGGTTGGATTTTTTTACCCTGAACTACTGTTCCTATCTATTTTTCAGCTATAACAGAATATTAAATATTGATTGATTTGTAAATAAAGGAGGTTTATATTGGTTCATGTTTCCAGAGGGGGAGAATTCCAAAACAGGGCAACATCACCTCGGCCACTTCTGCTCAGGCCTCCTGCTGCTTCAATTCCCAGTAGAAAGCAGAGGGCAAGTAGACACATATGAAAAGAGAGGCAAGCTCTTTACATAGAAAATATTACCTAAAATAAGGCACTAACAAGTGGAAGAGGGCTCCATTGCTGCTACCCAACGTCTCTTCCTAGGCTCCACCTCCCAGCATGGCACAATGTAAGCTCTGGCAAGGACAAGTCATATTTCCAACTGCAGCAACTCCTACAAAATGCATAACACCTTTCTTTGTCCAACTCCAGTAGACATTCTTCAGAAAGAATGGCTAACACTATTCTTCAGTGTTTGGGGTGTTTCACAGCTCTCGCTGCCTCTCTTTACCCTTTATGTAGAAAGTGGCTTTTGTCCCAAAGCAGATAATATTCTTGTCCTGAGCACTGCAATGCTGATCTCACTTTGCATGTTGAAGCATTTTTACTTTTCCTGCTACGAATTATCTGTCTCTGAAAGCACACACCAACTCAATTGTCCTCCAGTCCCTTATGTTTTCAACCTATTGAATGAGCACAGGAGAGTAATTAAAGATTCCAATCTCATTTGTAATCAAAGATAAGACCTTTCATTTCACAAGGTCACTTTTATGAAAGAGCCAGATGACAGGATGGATTTCATTATAATATCACAGGATAGTCCTATAGGAAACAGATAAGGTGGTTCACTATCATCACACCTCAAGTTCAAGAAAAACATGTAGTGTTAGTGGCACGTATTTTATGCTACATATACAATTCTATAGAATGCTTTATCAGCAGATGAAATATTGCAATAGAAAAACGTGAGACATCTTGTCTACATTGAAGTGGAAGGAACCAGGAAAGTGAGGTGTTTGAGTTTAACAAGTGTTGCCTCTGAGAGTCTCTCTGTGACATCTATTAAGGTCCTGATAGAGAATATCAAGGCAAGGTTAAGAACACTGTATCACAAAAAGAAAAAAACACATCAAAACAAAGAACAAAATTGCAGTTGTATTATACGACAAATAATCAAATAAAGCCAAGACCAGCATGTAGAACTTACAAAATCATGAGAAAAGCAAGAGCAAAGCTCAATAAAGTACAGATGTTTCATGTCTGGTAGAATTAAGTAGACGTGTATTTACTCCAGTGTTCTTTGTGGAATGTATTGAAAACAATAGATGTTACACAATTAACATTTTACAAAATAATAAGACACACAAAAGGTTTTCTTGAAAAAAAAACATAACACAAATAACCAGTTTTTGGATAAAGTCTCACTAGAGCTGTCAATGAACTTTAAATTATTACTAAATTCAGTACATGTGTCAGAAAAAATTTAACTCAGATGTGTAGCTCTCTTTGGACATGATTCTTAAATTTCAGCTAAAAGATAAACAGGTGAGAAAAACCCAAAGCGAAAAAACTGAAAGGGAATTGAAGAAAGATATAACCAAGATAATATATAGTTATTTAAATATGTAGGGAAATAAAGCGAAAATTTTAAAAGTTCTCTGAATTGTATAGAAATGTGCTATCTAGAAAAGTTGGCATTTCTCTCAAGGTGTGTGTGGGATGTGAGTTCTTTATTATTGCTTATGGAGCAGTCAAGATAGCTAGTTATTGAGAGTGTGTCTTATTTGCTGGTGAGATTCCCTTGAACGCATTTGGTTGTGAATCCAGATTTGCTTTGGAATCTGAAAAAAATTAAGTCTTAAATAATCAAATAATTGCAATATGAAAATAAAAGCTCAATTATAACCATCATACAAATGCAATAAATTTGTAGTCATAATTAGACTATTTTTAAGGGTAAATTGCTTTATAAAAACCTACCTTATCAAAGCTGATACCATGACCTACCAGAGTAATCCACAGCCTGCCGCACTGCCATCCCATGTGGGTACCACATCGAGTCCTGGCTGCTCCACTTTGATCTAGCTCCCTGTTTAAAGCCTGGCAAAACAGCAGAGGATGATTCAAGACCTTGAATCCTTGAACCCATAGAGGAGACTCAGAATAAGTTCCAGCTCCTCACTTAGGATATGATTGGTTCAACTCTGGCAGCTGTGACCTTTTGGGGAGTGAACCATTGACTGGAAGATCTGTCTCTGTCTCTCCTTCTCTCTGTAAGTCTACCTTTCAAGTAAAATGAGTAAATAACTTAAAAACACTGTCATAGAGCAGCATCATGCAGCTTCATGCTGATATATCAGATAATGTCATGGGTGCTTGGGTGAAACAACTTACTGGTATCCATAATAATACTTAATGGTATCCATAATAATACAAAGAGAGGTAAATTTCACCTTTCGTTCATCAGTAAAAGTAGCTTGATTTGGAGACAGGCAGCTCATTTCAACAAGCTCAGTCTGGGCTTTTCCTGTTTCCTTTTTGGATGAGTTCATCTCCAAGATTTAGATCAAAGTTAGACGGTGTATTAAGCTCACCATACACCGCTCTTTAGCTTAATGCTTGAAAATGCTTGCTAGTCAATCTAGGACCGAGACCCGGAAATTAAAGGGACAGCTCGTTTGAAGTTTGATTCCAGTCCTGTGCAAGTACTACATTCTGCGTTTGCCAGGAGATCCCAAAATTTATAGTATTAGGCATATTTGCTATCAACCCAAAATCATTTATTTTTATTTTATTTTCATCAGTTCCTCCTTAACAATAGTTAAAGCACATCAAAGCAGAAAATTATTACTATGCCAAATTTCCAGATGTGAACTTTTGTAAATTTCTCTAAAGATAGTTGAGTAAGTGCCTGAATGTGTTCACAGAAAGTCTTCTTGACATTTCTAAATCAACGGAAAGAGTGTTTATTACTTTAGGACTGGTTAAATATTTTTTAAATGAGATGGTAGGTACTAACGTAAAATAATAATCTAAATTTCTATCTGCCTGTATGAAAAATATTTATTACATCTTATGAAGAAAACAGAGAGTATAATAATCCTTTACCTACAATACACACAGAGAGGGAACCCGGCATGGTGGCCTAGCAGCTAAAGTCCTCACCTTGAACGTCCTGGGATCTTATATGGGTGCTGGTTCTAACCCTGGAAGCCCTGCTTCCCATCCAGCTCCCTGATTGTAGCCCAGGAAAGCAATCGAGGAGAGCCCAAAGTCTTGGTACCCTGCAGCCGCGTGGGAGACCCAGAAGCTCCTACTTCCCGGCTTTGGATTGGCTCAACTCCAGCCATTGTGGCCACTTGGGAAGTGAATCAACAGAAAGAAGATCTTCCTCTCTGTCTCTCCTCCACTCTGTATATCTAACTTTGCGATAAAAAAATAAATCTTTAAAAAAATAAAATACACACACATAGTCAAATACTGCAAATTTCCATAATGTTTAGCGATATGACAGTTATTTTTCAATACCATTAAATTATAAGGACATTTTAAATTTTTTTGCAAAATAGAATAAGAAAATTTTATTTTCATAAATTTTTTTCACAAAATTAATGCATTGATTTTTCATAATGCATACAATGCTGTATAATGTTTAGGCACTTTTCAGATGGCACCAGGTGAATAAGTTGGAAAATAAGCAGTTCTGAAATGGAAAAGGCATCTCGTGTTGACATCCCTCATAGTTCTAGTGGGAAAATCCTGATACATATTCATTAGTATGCATATTCATTCATATTTTTCAAAAGTTTTATGAAAAGTTCTTGACAAAGACTAATCCTTTGGAATGGGGCAGAGATGGTAAAAGGCAGACTTTATTTGGTACTGCAGAATCTGCTGTCCAGGTATATGCTCTGTGCTGTGTTTCCATATGTTCTATGCTATCTTCTACTAAAATTTTTATTATTTAATGGTCTAAACAACATAGAAAATATTTAAACTATATGACAGAAAATGTACATGTTCCTTATGCAAGTTTCTTTGCCAGGAATCGTCCTCCGTTTCTACCCTGTGATATATGGTAGACACACATTCACTCATCTCAAACAGGTTGATGATATGTCTTACATTATTCCCGGCCTCCCTTTTCCACAAATGATGAATCACTCTCTGTCCTGTGCTGCTTCCTTATGCTACGTACTTTGATCATGTATATATTACGCTGAGTGATTTTTTATTAGAATGTATACTTTCCCTTCTCCGTAGCCTAAAAGTTACTTGAGAGCATCAAGGATGTCTTATTTCATTTACAATCACTAGTATCATTTACAATTCCAGACAAAAAGTTGGTCCATTACATTTTTTTTCAATAAAAATGTTTCATTGTGTGGTCAGTCTGTAAATCATTCCTAGAGTGTAAAGAAAAAAAGATAACCAGTATATACTGAGGACTTATAATGATACTTCTTAAGTATGTAGTAGAAAATGCTTCATTTAAGCCATGGGTACACCATGCAAGTAATTTTCAAATTTATTTCCCAGATCAAGAATTTGAGCTTCTGAATTATTCATCTTGATGCTGAAACTCAGAACTAAAACATGTTTGGTATATCATGAGTTAGTATTGAAATCTAAAAAGGTGGTTTTGAAATTACTCTGAGATTCAACAAAGTATAAACAGAAGGTAATACTTTATTTTTCAAAGTTGATGGAATAAGAATTTTGCTTCAGTGATAGTATAATGAGCATCTGAAAATAACAAAAAAGAAAAAAGGAGAATAGGTATGATTTAAAAGTAGGCGGAAACAATTTCAATGACCAATGAATTAATAATAAAATATAAAAATCTATAAGTATAATATGTGTTATCACATATCAGTTAATCACTGGGACAAGCACATTAAAGAAGATAATTTGTCTAAACAAGGGCATGGGAAGTGAGGCACACAGATTGCCCTATCTCTTATTTTCTACTCTACAGTGATGTTAATTCATACAGGATAAGGTTGTTCACATATACTCCTAAGAAGAAGCATCACAGGAACATTAACATACACAACCTCACTTGTACATATCCATAACAACTATATTATACTTATACATAGCAACTTACAGTATATGAAACCTGTAAGCCATTATAGAAAACATAGAAGTCCTAAAGTAAGAATATCAAGAAAAACAGGGAAAGACTTTAGTTCTTAATATGTCATTTTTATTTTAGCTATATATATATATAATACATATATATTTTTTAAGTAGAGAATTTGTAAATTTAACAAATCAGTGTATAAATCAGTTTTAAAAGTAAGAAACACGAAAGGATTATTTCTGAACTTCACCCCAGTCATCCCAGTTTCATTAAATTTAAAACTCATATAAAATAGAATTATATTCAGTTCTCAAAGGATTAGAAAATATTTTCTAGAATGGGAATAGTGGAATTGCAATCTCTTCTTCAAACACATGCTTATGGTCTCTATCTTGATTAGATGGCCATTGTCAATTTGCAAAGCAATCATACAGGCTAAATATCTTTGTCGTTATTTATTAATTGAAAATCTAATGACATAAAACAAAATTCAGAATGTCACTAAAACTTGTCCCTTGTTGTACTCTTATAGGAAGAAAACAACCCCCTGAGAAAGCCAATACTCTGTACAAAATGATCTGCTACGGCCTCAAGGCTCCTGGTCTCCAAGCTGTTTAGTGGCCTGTGTCAAAAAAAATTACTTGTTTCAGTCCAATTTCTCTCAAGTCAATAACCCCTAAGCCTCTCAAAACAAAGTAAAGTTAAAATGATTTTCAATTGCTTTTGACTAGGATGTGTCGGGCAGTCACCAACATTTCATGGACATCAATAAAAAAAAAGCATTCACCCTGAAACCTTTCTCTTTTTCTCATTAATCAAAATTCCAATGAGCTGATTTACTTTTTCGTCTAGTAAAGAAGAGATTTATGAGAAATGTGATTTTCTGACTCATAATTTTGTGGAAAGCACTCTGGATATACAGATATTCCAGAGATAAACTATACAGCTAATCATGCCACTTAACTCTAAATTAATGTGTTCTTTGATTACAGAATGTATTTCAAAAGTCCCATTATCACACAGTTAGAAAGTACAACATGGCAGTCTGTAGTTGTCTCTATTTCCTAGTGAATGGAGTTTCTTCCTCACATTCTAATATAAGTTCATTGTGTCCAAAAGGTAAAAATCACAAGAATTAACCATAGAGGATTTCACTTACTCAGCCTCCTGTCGGCACCTGTCAACTGGCTCCCCATTCATCACCCAGCCTGTCACACTTGACATAAGCTCCTAAAAGGATAGGTGAAGGGGAGGCAGGAGAGGCTGGATAAATGTCTTCATGATCATCTTTAGCAATGGCAGTAACTCAGCACTCTCTGTATTTCAGACTTCAGTGTGACAGCTTTTCCACTAGCACTGAAACTACATTCCAAATTGACATTTGTGGCTGCTTGGATTCTGGGTTACAGCCATGCCTAAGGCAAGCCAAATTCTGCAGTGTGATACCAGTAAACAATATGATCTCTCTTTGTGTTTATGTGGGTGTGCTGGAGTGGAATGAGGAAAGGGTAACTTCAAATGACAGTTGCCATAGGTGATTAGTGGGTTGCGTGTGTGTGTGTGTGTGTGTGTGTGCGTCTTTTCCAAATTTACTCTGCCTGCTCTAATTTAAATCGGTGTTCATAATGATCTTTTCATTTTGCATACATGCTGAAGGGATGCTTTCACTCATGAAACAAATCAGCAGGCAGGATACTGAACATCAAGATGATGCTGGAGGCCCACTGTCAAAGCAAGTGTTTCCTATTTATTGCCACCCACCTGACCAGCCAATTTGTGAGCAAGAAATTCAATTGTGAAGCAGCTTATGGAGAAATGGGTGGAGAAAAAAATACTCTCCAAAAATGAGTGCTTAAGAGAGGCACCAAAGAAGTTTTAGAGAAAGATCACAGGAAAACTCAAAGAGGGTCCAGCTGAATACTCTTAATCATGGAAGAGTTCATTAATCTCACTGTGGCTCAGGCAATGCAGAGAATAACGAATGAAGGTTGCTGCAAAGACATACTATCAGGATATGATCGTGGACATGAGAGGACTTTAAAATGTACAAAGCGTTTTAGAGTAGTAATCAAATATTATTTATCACTGTCTCATATCACAAGGAAGCCAGTGGCTGATAATTGAGTCTTTGAATCTGGCCTTGGGAATCAGAGAAAATACAAAATCTCATGTTTTAAAAACTTTGTTCTGACTTTATTTATTTATTTTTGGCTAATCTTAGCCATCTCTGTGACTTCCATTTTGGGACATATGTAAACACTAAAGCAGCAAGATTAGTCTATATCAAAATATTTACATAATGTATATTTAGAGAAGTCGGCAGCACAAAAATGAGCATCTTTTGAGGGTGATTTTAGCCATTCCATGGGAAATTTTTCATCTTGAAGTAAAAATTAGCACAACGTGAGATAAAGCTTTTTTAACTATAATGACCATCCAAACCTCAATTCGTTTTTATAAGCCTAGGATTAACAAGATGGTTTGAAAATGAATCCAAAAACCTTCATATTTTCACGGTTTTGCAAACATATCTTTAGAATAGATTATTTGAGTAGAAAATATCAAGATTTTTCACTTTCTCTTTACTCAGTCAATAGTCAGGGGCTGTTCGGTTATTACCTGACATACATTCAAACAAATGTGAGCTCCCACATTGATCTACTGTTCTCTGGGGACCAGAGCTCTTAGAAGCTCTGTTTCTGAATAACAAGGTGAAAGTGAGCGGATACAAACTCCTTTTGAAAGAAAATGTCAGGTTTGCAACAGAAAAACAAGAGAAATAACACAGCCTTCTTTAAAAGATACACAGGCCTGTATTTCCCAAGGCTTGTCCCATAGACATGCGCTTCTAAAATTCCTCACCAGCAGGTGTAATTAAAATTTCCCAAGGAAAAGAAGTGCAAGTGACTCAGAACTATATCTTAAAAAGTTAAAATTTGCAACCCTAATGGAACAATAATTTTCTTTGTTGTGGCTTGGCTGTAAGCTATTTGCTCCCTGAAGCAATGTGTGGTGTTAATGTAATTGTTGAGAATGTGTGAAAGAACTAAAGAAAATTTAAAAAGTGAGAGACTGCTTTTATTCTCCAATGTATTCGCCTTTTATTCCCTGTAACTTTGTAGATGGACCACCTTTTAGCCAAGGCATTATTTATTTTCAGCACTGCTTGGTCCAAGCCATCAGCAGACATTGGTACTCTAGTTTGAACTTTGACTCTTGTTTTCAAGACTTCTAAAACTTATATGGTCACATGCACACATGTATGTAGTCTGAAATCATCTCTTAACACTGAAGGCAACATCTTTTATTCTTATTTTCCATTAACTTTTCATATGTAAGTCTACATTCCAGTCAGACTAAACAACATATTTTCTTTGGAACATTAAATGGATTTTCTTTTCTACTATACTGAGATTTTTTTTTCCTTAAATATCTTCACACTTCTTTCATCTCTGCCCAGTTGAAATTTTACAAATCTTGCAAATTTCCCTTAGAAAGCTTCAGAAGACTTGAAAGTATATGAAAACCCTCAGCAACAGCTTTTAGCAGTGGTAGCCAAAAGCAAACAGAATTCTGAAAGAATGTTCAACAGTTACAAGATACACAAATCTGGTGTGTCATCCAGTTTGGCCACTAAGGCTCCCTTACATCTTGCCATTTGAGGGAACCCCCACACCCTTTCAACACCTGCATAAGCCTGTTAGAGTGTTCAGAAAGAAAGAATTTCTGAAAACTTCCTGGCCTATTTTTAAGAGTTAGATTTGTATTGTGTCTTTTTATTGCAATATATTAACTTTTAAAATTCAAGTCTATTAATTTTTAAAGGCATTTACATTTTATTTTAAGAGACTGGAATATCTTACAGCAAACATTAAAGGAGAAATAGAAAGAGGAAGCAGTTACTGTTGGTTAAGTAAATTTCTGAGGTGTACGCTATAAGCAACAGAGCTAAAGGATATACGGAGAAAGAAAATAGCAATTTATCCATAGGTGACCAATATAATTTTCTCTTGCTCAAGTTTTCGAAGAAGGAGAAGGTTAGGAATAAGAAGTATGTGTGCGTGACATAAAATGCTTAGTGAGCATTTGTGAACGCAACAAACATTGTCCAAGAAATTATGTATATTAACTTGCTTCTCTGCTGCACACTGGGGAGAAAACTGGCAGATCAACTACCCAACTGCAGGTGCTTATGCTTATTTCTTTTCTTCTTTGATTTCCATTTATTTTAACTGCATGATAAAAATAGTTTAGCTTTGTTTTAAGAATCAAGGACATTGTGTGTAATGATTTTTATGTGACTGTTTTTTGCTTACTATGTTTTTTTAGACATTAGCAAAACTATAAAGACATACAGGGGGAATCAAGAGTGATCCTGACAACCTCTTAACAGAAGGTCATATGCAGAGAGCAGGGGGAACCCCAGAGTGGAGCAGGAAGACAGGAGGAGGCTTGGATCCCAATGCTGTAGACTCCCGAATCCTCACCAAGGAATAGCAGTATGGGCACAAGGGACTATATCCCAACCGCCAAGGAGATCACAGGGAATTGGAATACCCTCGTAGTACGAGAACTCTGATGTCATCCACTCCCTTTCAGGTGTCCCACATGGGATGGAAGATACCCAAATCCTTCCTCACAGGATCTAATATCATCATCGGAACAATAGCCAGGAGCCCTCAGCAGACCTCAGAAACAGAAGAACAGTAAACTTCCTTTGGGACTAGGGAGGGGAGCTTTCTCTGGTCCTTACTTAGTTCCAACTTTGGATCCTGACCCTCTCTTGCAATGACCATCAGGGTCATTCCAGAGCACACCCCCAAAAAAAAACTTTGATTAGATAGACAGAGACCAATAAGAAAGCTTAGAACCAGATAGGAAACGGTCAGCTCGGACTCACACATACCTTACTAGGTAGCACACAAAGATTAGTTGCTCCTCACTAAGGTATTGAAGATTTCTCTGCACACCCCTCCTAAAAGTGTTCTACACCTCAAGTGTTAAAATATGCCTTGTTAGAGTTAAAAACCAGTTTGGACTATCCTAAACTCAGCCAAGTTCAGTAAAAATTATGCTTCAACACTATAAACAACTAAAAACAAAAATGAATATAGACACGAGACAGTTGAATAATACCCTATAGCCATTTTAAGGTGTATAGCAGCCAGTTTTATATAAACTAAAATTATATATAAACTAAAATGAAGTAGTCACAGGATGTGGTTAAGAACTTGCATTTTCTAACATATTTGTCACTCAATATCATGTCAATTAACTCCATAATGTTGTCAAATGTTGTTGATGTTATGTTGTGGCTTTTCATTGGATGGGATGTTATTCTGCCAGCTCTGCTTTGAGACCAAAGATGGTCTCCCCAAGAAACTGTTGAATATATCTGGACAATAAGAGGCTGGACTCTATGCATTGTACATGCTCGCAATGAAGGAATCTTGATTGGATTTGAACTGTACTACTGCAACAAGGTGGAGGAATCCACCATGGGGGAAGTGTATGGGGAGGGGCTGGAGGAATCCCAGAGCCTATGAAACTGTGTCATAAAATGAAATAAAATAAAAAAGAATTTTCATTGAAGTTACAGCTCCTAACTGCAATTTATGAGGATGCAACAGTTTTGTCGTCCATTGAACAGAAATTTTGCTTCACTTTAATTTTTCAATCAAAATAGTATCAGTTGAACTGATTGAGATGGCTATGGCATTGGGTATTGTGACTGTTGTCACCAGCAGCTTTTTCATCACAGCACAAACAAGACTCATTTTTTTCTTAAAAATCGGTGTAGATGGTTTAGTTCTGCCTGTCTCATCATAACAACTTCTTATTCCTGGTTAGTATGGTGAATGGTGTCCATTTGTAGACTTACTGTTTGGGTAAATTTCCCTTGTAATATTTTTGTAAAACATCAATGATCTCACCATGCTTCTACTCACAATTTATCATTACTTCGATGTTTCACTTTTGTTGTTTCAATTTTAGTAGAATTTATGTGGCTCTGATTAGTGTCTTTTTCAAAGTGATATCAAAGCATTCTTAGTGCTTCATGCTAGGTGTTGTTGAGATGTGCTATAACAAGTTAAAATAAGTTGACTTTAGTAGAAAGAAATCTTTAAGTCCTTTCATGCTTTTTTCATAACCTGTATACTCTATGAAGCTTTTGAAAATCCCACATATTTCAGAAGTGCAAGGATACTGATCCTCAAAAAAAGCATTTGATGGGGGCACATTAAAAGTAACTTTTCCATGGCAAACTTTGTGGCATGGTGGGTAAAATTGTTTGCTGAAGTGACTCAAATCTCCATTAATGATTCATATCTGCGCTATTTATGTAAATAAATACATGAACTTTGTTTCAAAAACAGAAATGCATTTTTCTATAATGTGTAAGTTACTCTGGGTGACTAAGACAGGTGTTGTCCTACTAAAAATTTGTTTTTGAAAAGATGTTTTCAATGATATAAAAGACTAGAGTCCAACGGCATTTTAAGGAAAAAAATTACTAATGTAATAATCAATAGGTTCCATAAAAAAGATAACACATTGGGAGTAAATCAGTATAATCAGATGGAAAAAAGCACCAGAACAGGTTGAAGAAGCAGCAATTCATGGAAATAATTATAAAAAAATTTAATTAAATAATTGATAAGGTTATACACTAGAATGTATTAAGAATTTTAAAACTTGTGCAATCTTGGACATTTTTTTTTTTTTGGCCATTGGTGACAAGTCTAGCTTAGATACAAGAGGGAATTTTAAGAATAAGAAAACATTTTTCTAAATAAAGAAATATAAACACCACTTTTCCCTGGAGAACAATGGCAGCGTATGCCCTTTTTTAGCACTTTTGTAAATGATTTAGAGGAAAAGTGCACAAGGGAATCTCAGAGTTCGGAGATGTTTATATACTAACTCAGATGACACAAAGTCTTTTGAATGCCAAGAAATCTCAGGAATATTTTATAATTTTGCTTCTAAATGTCGAATTGATTTTCATTTGGAACAGAGTAGAAACAAAGTGTAATTTGTAGAGAATGTTTATCATGGAAAAACCAGTGTTCACATAGGTTAGGAATCTTGAAATCATTATGAACTGTGTCCTTTAAAACAGTAAGAAAGATTGGTGCATTCAAGTATAACAATTACATACCCATCATCTTTAGGTGAATTCTCTGAGAAACGGTACACTGTGTTATACTTTCCTGTATTAAAACTGTACCCAAAGCCTACTTGCAAATTTCCATGCAATTAGCACTTTCTAAGAGCTAGGGTGACTGCAAATGTAGCTTCAAAGAGAAAAGCTGTTTCTGTCTTCCTAGTCTGGGTGTTTCATCAGTGCCTTGACCATCAGCTCCATGCTCACCCAGTGCCTGCATCTCCGGCTACTCATTTTCTTCCTATTTCATTCTTCCAATCAGCATCAATGTGTAAATCCATTCTGTGTAGTCAGTTTGCAAAATCAAAAAGACCACTTCCTAATTCAAAAAAAAAGTTGATTGGGCAACTATATACTCAACCGTCTGTTGAATTTTTATAGATCAGTGGAACAAATTGCATGTATTTTATACATATATTTTTAGAAGTATATTGAGAGAAGCAAAAAAGGCAAAATAAATGCAATTCTGTATTTATTTCCATACAGTGGATCTAAATGAAAATGGAGCAAATACCTTGACACATTTCTGCAGGACAAAGGGAAAAGAAGTTCAAATATTAATGAAGAAAATGAGAATGAAAAGCTCCATATGTCCTAATGGAGAATATAGGATAATAAGATGTGGGACAGGCACTGTCTTGCACCAGTTTAAGCTGCAGTTTGAAAAGCAGTTTCCTATTTCCTATTTCAAAGTCCTGGCTTCTTTACCTCCAATCAGGCACCCTGCTAATGCTGCTGAAAAGGCAGTGGACAATGTCCATGTGCTTAAATCCCTGCTACCTGTTGCACAACACTGTGGATGGATTAGGTTTGGCCCAGTTCCAGCTTTTATAGGGAGTGAATCAACAGGTGTTAGTTCTCTCTCTCTCTCTCTTTCAATCTCTCTCTCTCTCTCTCTTCCCACCCTTTCTCTCCCTTTTTTTTCCTCTTCATATCTAACTCTCCCTCTTTGTAAAGGATAAGAAGATAATTATATAGAATGGCAAATATTACTGATTTTTCCTAAAATCTTTATTATCTCTTCTTCTGTCTTGCTGATTCAGAACATTACCAATTATCTGGAACTCTTTCCAAGAACAATTCTGTTCTCAGTCTACACTCATTTCCTATTGTGTCTTTCATAGCCATAGTTCAAATATCATGGATATAAAGAAAACTCACAAATTTGATTTCAAGATTTCATTATTGAATTCTCAAAACATATATTTAGTTCTGTACCTGACACCATCCCTTGGGTACCTCACAAATATAATGCATTCAGCATTATGAGAACAAATACATAGAAATCCTGGCCCCAAACCTCTAGCATGCCTCAAATGTGATTAATTTTGGCCTCACATCCAGTGTTCACCGCAGAATCCTGGAAGCATTTGTGCAGCAAGTCTGTCACCACCACCTCTTAATCCATCCTCAATGGGTGAATCTCTTTTAGCATATAACTTTCTTCTTTTAATCTTAGTTGCTGGAACTTTGTAGAAACCTTCAAACCGCTTTATCTGGAGACAGTCTTCACTCTAATTATCTACCAAAATAGGATGAAAATTGACACTTAAAACAACCTAATCATGATTAATTCATCATGGACTCATGGATTATACGATGGCACCATTTTCCCCAAGAGACTTTTGTGTTTCCTTTTTGTCACCCTTGGTTTGGTTACTCAGTGCAACATTTTTTCATGGTGCTGTAATGTGTTGTTGATCTTGTTGTTGTGGCTGTTCTAACTCATACCAGTTGTTGACCTTGCTTCATGGCTTCCCATTTATGGAAATGTATAGTGATGGCGTACTGGGGTCCATCATATACAGATATGGGGGTAATAAGCACCCCTGCTTCCAGACAAAAGATGGATCCCAGTGAAATTGTTGGACATGTGTAGACAATGGGATGCCTGACTGTCTGACATTGTCTGTACCAACAGTGTCGGGGTACACTTAAATAAGAGACAGATAGAATTATGACTCTTTGTGAAGGACTACACTATTGTAACCAAATGGGAATAATCTGATGGGGAGTGCGAGTTTGGGGGGCCATCCCAGCCTATACGAAATTGTACCGCTTAATTCAAAATTCAAAATAAAAATGTACTTAAAAAACTAATCAACAGAAAGAGCTGTCCTTACAAATCAAGTATTCCTCAATTAACATACTGCATGTCACATGGCAAGTCCGGCTTGATCTGAATTAATTTTTACACAATTTCTTTTCATTCATTTCCTTTTTCATTGAAGGGATATTGTTTTCTTTTCAATTTCTGAATAGCATAAAATTTAGGTTTAAAAGCATGATATTGATTTGCCAATGATCCAATCATTCCATCTAACTCCATCCCAGGATACCTACAGAGTTCAACAATGCTCAACAACGGCTCACACCTACGCTGCTTTGAGGACATACTAGTTTGATTTACTTGTCCCTAGTACCACTATGATTACATTCTTTTACTTTTCTTTAATACTATTAGTGGAAATTATACAGCCAAATATTTAATCATTTTTCTGGTTTTCTATCTAATAGCATAGCTCTTGTCAAAACAAAGTTCAAACTTCTGTGAAATAAAAACCGCAAGAGTTATTTTTACTGATGATTCTGCATAATTTAGGTAAATATTTATACATGTATAAATGTAATATATATGTATACATATAAATACGTATATGAGTATGTTTGAGTGTGTATTGTACTTATATGTGGCCCTGATAAATGGTATAAACTAAGTCAACAAATTAGAAAGCAATAGAAGGAAAGTTATTCTCTAGGAAAAATTACACTAATTGCAGTTAGACACGTGCACATTCAGAGAAAATAAATACAGTTTTAGTTCATCAAAAAAACTGTTTTTAAAATTACTTATTTTATTGGAAAGGCAGATTTACAGAGAGGAGAGACAGAAAAAGTCTTCTATCTACTGGTTCATTCTTAAATGGCCTCCATGGCCAGAGCAGATCCATCCAATGCCAGGAGTTGTGTGTTTCCTCTAGGTCCGTCACGGTTAGAAGAGTCCCAGAGCATTGGCTGCCCTCCACTGCATTCCCAGTCCAGGGGATAAACAGGGAGCTGAATGGAAAGTGGAGCAGCTAGGACATGAACAGATGCCATATGTGAAGTCAGCTCTTGGAGGTGGAGAAGAGCCAGCTGAGCCAAAACATAGGCCTTAGTAGATGAAGACTTAAACGAAATCCATTCCTTATAAGAGATAAAGTCTAAAATGCCAGGAGGTGTAAAATCAAATGAGCAATGAGTATAGTCAGCAAACAGAAAGATTATTAAAGAAAACCAGAAAATGTATTTTGTTGTAGTTACTTTGGTATTTTCATAAGAATGTATTTATTTGCTTGTTCAGGAGAGAGAAGAAAGAGCTGCCATCCACTGACTCTCCAAACCCAAGACCCTGCTGTGCTGAGCCTCAGGGAGTGAGATCCAAAGAGATTGATAGAGACAGATTTATTGAGCCATCATCAGAATGATTTTATTTTCTATTGACTCCAGAAACTGTTACGTAAAAATTGTGCCTCTCTTACTAATATCTTTATTCCTGAAGTCTATTAGACATAATGCTTGAAAAATGAGAAATATTTCTGAATCTAGTAGATATTCTAAAGTAGGTGGATATAGTTTTAGTTTCTTAGGAGATACAATTTCAACATTGCTATAACATAACTCAAGGTGGTAATATCACAAACATATGAAAAATAAAAAGAAACATATAGTTAAATTTGCTGAATACTAATCAGTGGATTTATAGTTCACAAGCTGAATTAGGTCAAAAGAAATAATGATTTTAGATTAAAAAATGAAAAGGACCAAGGGAAATAATGTGGTTCAATTTCTTATTTTGTGACTAACGATCAATTCTATTTTAAGGCAATTTACAGATCATGACTCCAGTTCATTTGGAAAAATTTACAAAAGCATCAACATTTTAGAATACTGCCCATAGAAGCCTTGAGGTTGAAGAAACATTGGCATTGATTTTGAGATATTGTTCTTCAAAAAACTGTATTCTTGCTCAACTCTAATCTACCTTTTTATTCATTCCAAATGGTTCTTGTATACTTACATTTACCTAACTGGAAATGGCTTAGAAATAATATGAAATACAACAACAAAGGTTAAAATATGAATTCTGACACAAATGCTGCAGATCTTTGCAAATAGAAGAACTCCAGAGGCCAAAGTTCAAAATTCCAGACCCACAGAATTGGAGGTAAAATCTGATTATTGTCAGTCACAGGTTGTTTTTCTCTTCCTTGCTTTACAAATCATGTGTGAGTCACACTACTCCTCAGATATTGAGTCCCTCTACATCTACAAGGACCAGAAAATGAGGCAAGTAAATTTTCCTTCCATTTCAGCAGAAAGGAAGCTCTGAGAAGATATTAAAGTTTAGGTTAGTTTCTTAAGAGTCAGCAAAACAAAACAAAATAAAACTCAACAGCCCAAACCTGCAACAATAATGTAATCAGGAGCAAATTAGCATTCAAAAGAAATCGTTTGGAATTAACACAGTGTGCATTCCATTATTTGGTTAAAGATCCATTTTGTTATATTGGCTGTCACTAAAGCTAATTACCAGCATGTGGAAAATAACTTTATCGTTGGATCTGTCAAAATGAGCTCAGTATTTAACAATATAAAGCCTATCACTACAGCTATTACACATGCATCTAAATATCAGTCTCATCAAAGAAATACCACAGTAATTCATCCTTACTGCAAAACTCTATAGAGCTAGAATATAAATCTGTTTTAAAACAGCAAACACAAATTTTCTATTATTGGTATCTAGAAACTTGATTTGCAATGCTTAAACACACACACACACACACACACACACACACAACATTTCTCTAATGTATACTAATTTGCCTCTATTTCCCTTTGGTTCCATTTTATTTTCTTTGAGAATGAAAATCCCCCAGAATGGCTTGTGTATTAGGGAAGGGATGATAATCCACCTTGCAAGGGGGTGAGTGGAAGGTGGTGGCATCTATAGCACTTTTTAAAATTACTTTGTAAGATCTGAACTAGTTCCCAGAAATTGATGTATCAAATTATTTATGTAACTATACATTTAAGAATTTTTGTATCTTTAGTTATAATCAATTAGTATACTATTTTCAAAGAGTTCCCCTTTTTGGCACTAAAATCTTTTCAGTTGGCTCCTATGTCATTTTGACATATGCTAGTTGTTTTGATTTTTGAGAATTTGCTTACTTTCTGTATTATAGAATAGTCTAGGCACATCTTATGTATTCCTTTATCCATATGTAGAATTATCCATGAATGCAATGAGTCCAGATTGCTTTTATTTGAAAATGGTCTAATAAACAAACTTTTGAGGGGCAAGTGTGTTCTTTACTCCTGCATGTTTTCATTTCTAGATGCTCTCAGTGGAGAGAATTGTTAAATGCTTGCATACATTTTTACTAACTCTTGCATTAGCAAATATAATTGTTTCCACAAATGTTCAGTTCAGTGTTTCCAAGCTGATCATGGGTTTAGAGGGATACCCCAGCCCTAATGTGGTACTGCATTTCTCATGTTCATTTCCTCCACAAAAGTGAGAAATCCGGCATCTTACATTGAGTATCAATTTTATTATTTGGTAACTTTGAGGATGCACACACAGCAATTTTCCCATGTAAAACAACTCTACTAACTGGAGCACAGTGCTTGCACACTGACTCTTTGCACAGTTGGCAGCTTATTCTGAAGTTACTGAGGTCAGCACCTCTCTTTGTCCATCACCTACTGTGAGGCTGTATTATATATTGCAAGGCAGTTGAAGGCTTTTAAATCAATGCAGAAGTCCCCAATTATGGTAGTGGATTTTTAAAAATATAAAGCTACTAAAGTTAATTCCTGCAATCAAATTATATGAGTTTTTAGAAGTGGAGCCATGAGTTTACCAATACATTACCACAGAAAATACTTTCATCATTCTAAAAACCTCCCTGTTTGCACAAAACAGTCCTTTCCTTTGCTAAAGCTTCCATAAACCATTCATCTTTTTTATTTATCTCTCTGAGTTCTGTCCCCTTGATAATGTCATGTAAATAGAATTATACAAGATACAGACATCTCAGACCAAATTTCCTGCTTAGAAATACACCTTAAAATTAATCTGCATTCCTGAGTGAAATAATAGCTTGTTTCCTTTGACCAATGAATATTATTCCACAGTATTTATGTAATGCAGTTGATTTTCATTTTTCCAATTGGAAGACATCTCAATTAAAGGCAGTTTTGGATGAGTATAAATAAAGATAATAGAAACACTTATATGTACAATTATGTGTGCAAAAAATGTTCTTATGTCAACAGAGTAATTATGCAGGAGTATGACTGCTGAATTGTATGGAAGCTTAGATTTAACTTTGTAAGAGCATAAAAGAAGGTTACAAAGTGGCTTTACATTCGTCATAGGAAGCAATGATGAGTTTTCATTTCCTGTCCACCTGCTACCATCTTCACCAGCACCAGGGATTTTTTGTTTGTTGTTCGTTTGTTTGCTTGTTTCTTTTTGCGTTTTTTTTTATTTTGCTTTGTGTTGTTTGGATTTTAGCTATTGCACCTGTTGTGCAGTAATCTCTCAACATTGTTTTAAATTTCATTTTCTAAAAAAGCAATTATACTGATAATATTTTCATATCCATTCACCACATTTTGCATACTTTCATGTGCTGTCTGTTTATATGTTTAGTCCACTTTAACTTGAGATGTTATCTTCTTGGCTGATTTGCAGTGAACTGAGTTCCCCAGCAGACAAGTGTTTTGTAAACACGTTCTCCTAATCTAAGCTTTGTGTTTTCATTTGTTAGCATTTTTATTTGTTTTCTTTAAGCAACATTTTCATTTTATTGAAATTACTCTTATCATATTTTTCTTCTTTGATTTTTCTTTGGGGGTTGTATATTAAAATCCATCACCAAAGTCAAGGTTACAGAAATATTCTCTTTTGTCTGCAAGCTCTACATTTTTTCAATTTTGAATTTAAGTCTGTCATCTATTTTGAGTTATTTTTTGAAAGATGTGAAATCAACAGCTAAGTTCATGGTTTATTTTGTATTTGTGGACCAATTTGTTCTGAAATATTTTTTCTACACCAAAATTATCGATGGGCCTTTGTAAAAATTGCTTGATTCAATTTTTGCCTGTCTGCTCTGCACACTCGATTCTGTTTTATTGCTTTGCATTTCTATTCTTTCAGAAAAGCCACATTGCCTTTGTTAGTATAATTTCAAATAATATTGGCAATCACATAAAATAAATCTTCCGGCTTTGCTCTTCAGGAGTGTGTCCTCTGATTGGCTCTCAATATTTTCATAAAAAAAATTGAAACCAGTTCAAGTTCATCAATATCTATAAACATTAACTAACATTTAATTTGGACTTACATTGAATCTTTGGCCCAAATGATTAAGTAGATCTTGTAAAAATACTAAGTCTGTGGTGTGGCAGCCTAAGCCTTTGCCTGACGCATGCACCCCAAGGTCAGTCAACAAACCCTGCAGCTATTTCCTGTGGCCAAAGACTAGATCCAGGGTCTGGATCCAGTAGTTAAGGTGGGGAGTCCCCTAAGAAACCTTGTCTGAGGTGACCTCAGCTTTCACTCATGTTCCAGCCAGTGTGTAGGCTCAGCTTTGGTCCGTCACTTGCACCAGGCAATGCACATACTGGTCGATAAAGCTGCCTGGTCAGTGCCACCCTTGCCCCATACCTCACATGAATGAACTGCTGTCACAGTCCAACCCAGGCAGCCAGTCAGACACTCAGTTCTCATGTATACCAATGGGTCACATTGCCTAGTTAGGGCTATACCCAATAGCTCCCATCAAGCCCACCCCAGCTCATTTTTGCATGTGCCAGCCTTTGCTACAGCCTTGCACAACCCAGCCAACACCCCATCTGCTCTTGTGGTGCATACTCACAAGTGTTATGGCTTAACCTGCCCAGTCCCCAGACCCAGCCTTCACATACAATAACATGTGTTAGCACTTTGTCCATCCTGGCCTGACCCCTTCCCTGGTTCTTGGATCACCAGCAGTAGGTCCATCCTTGCAAGGGAGTGCCTATAGTACCCCTGTGAGGCATGTTCCCAGTATCAGATCTTGTGCCTGCTGCAGTATATAGATGTAAAGCCTTATATGGCTCACACTCAAACCTGGCATTTGCCAGCTGGTGCTGGGGTCTAGCCCAGCATACCCACATCAATTCTGGTTCTTGTGAGTGCCAGAGGGTGTTGCAGGTTAGCCCAGCTTGTCCTGCCACAAGTCCCTGCTCACGTGCTTACCAACTGAATTTCCCCTACTGGGAGCTTCCGTTACTGGGAGGCTCCCCTAGGTCTGGTGTGTGCTAATAAGTGCTGTGGCCCAATCTGAGATGGCCTGCCCCCGGTCTCTGTATTTGTCAGCAGATGCTACAGCCTGGATTCAGCCCACCCTGTCCATCTCTTGCCAGTGGACGCAACAGCCTAGCCCAGCCCAGCCCACTCAAAATCCAGCCTTCATGTGAACTGACAGGTATTGCAGACTAATTTGGGTTCAACCTCCCCCCATGTGCTGTGCTGTGGGCAGACCCAGACCAATACACTCCTAGAATCTGCCTACACGTAGCCTGGTCTGGCCTTTCCCCAGACCCAGCTCCTAAATCCAACTGCAGGAGCTAAGGTCTACCATGGGATTTCCCTAAGGTCTCCTACTAGGCTGCCCCCAGCAATGGATCTCCCATGTGCTTGATGGTGTTGCTTCTTAGACTGACAGGACCAGCCCCCAGTCCTGGCACTCATCTACCAGTACTGCAGCCTCGCCCAACTGGCAAGAAGTAGAAATGTAAGTGAGACAAAGAACCTGGGATTGGTAATAGAACTGCAAATCTACATAACTTTTACATGAATTACCAAACACCAAGAGAAAACCGATGATGAATGGTATCTCAGTGTTCATCTAGTTGGGTGTCAGAAAAAGGGATCAACTCTTAAAGCTTCAAAAGACTAGCTTAGAATAGCTAGACATTTCTACTTATTGGTTGTGGTGAATTCATGATATTCTGTAATCATCCAACTTTTTATAACTGTATACCTGCACTGTGATTGATGCAAACCAGAATTGCTGGGACTTATATTCCAATGTAAGGAGAAAGCAAGGTGGGAAGGGGTTCTACCAACTGGCTCCCCAACACAGGGGAGGAAGTACTTTATTGGATTGTAGAGATGTGCAGGTTCCCTATTAGCACTCTGCATTTTAATCCACAGCTGGTCTGGAGTTTTGGCTTTTCCACCAGGGAACACAACACTTCAGTTTGCTTCCAGCTGCATGTTCTTCATATCTAGTGTTGATTCTTTCACCTATCTAACATTCACAATGATGGTGTGGCCTACTATAGCCATCTCAGATGGGTCACATGCCAATTGTAAGTCCCTGCCTGGGACTGGGATACACCTTGCTTCTGATTATTGGTTAGAAGCCAGAGATGAACACCAAATTTTAGGAAGGTCTTGATTTAGTGAATCTAATTTCCACCCCATCTCAATTCGTTGTGTCTAACATTTGTCACTTAGACACATGCTTTTAAGGTTCATTCCTGGGCCCGGCAGAGTGACCTAGCAGCTAAAGTCCTTGTCTTAAACGCTCCGGGATCCCATATAGGCACTGGTTCTAATTCTGTCAGCCCCACTTTCCATCCAACTCCCGCCTTGTGGCCTGGGAAAGCAGTCCAGGACAGCCCAAAGCCTCGGAGTCCTGCACCCACATGGGAGACCCAGAAGAAGTTCCTGGCTCCTGGCTGCAGATCGGCACAGCACCGGCTGTTGTGCTCACTTCGGGAGTGAATCATTGGATGGAAGATCTTCATCTCTGTCTCTCCTCCTCTCTGTATATCTGACTTTGCAATAAAAATAAATAAATCTTAAAAACGATTCATTTTTGTTTTCTTTCCGAATTTATACTCAATTTACCAACAACTTTGTGTGCTGCGCTATCCTCAAAATTCATCCTCTATCTACTCCGACCACTTTTATTACACATTGACTTAAAGAATCATAGAGAAAGAAGGAGAGACAGAGAGAGAGAGAGGAGGGAAACATGCATCCCCTGGTTCACTACCCAAGTGGCCATGACCACTGGAAATGGGGTGGTTCGAGGTCAGGAGCTTTTTCCATGTGTCTCATGTATGTGTAGTGGTCTATGGATTAGGCCCTCTTCTGCATTCCCAGGCAACTAGCAGGGAGCTTGGTCTGCAGTAGATACGCTAAGACTCTAACTGATGCTGATATTGGATGGTTTCATCACAGGTGGAGGGTTAGCCTGTTATGCCACAGTGCCTGACCCTCTGCTTATAACTAGGTTTCTAAAACTTAGTTTCCTGGAAAACATGTGCTTTTCTGACTGATGTAGTGTTGATTTTGAGCCTTTTCAGGCAAATGCTAATTTTCTTTTCCACATTTGCATCTGTAATCCACAAAGTAACAATCAGAATTTCTTTTTTCCTAGTAAGAAAGTAAGATCATGCTACTCTTTCTGATTAAAATCCTTTATTCATTTGTTTGAGATTGAATGAACAGATCATACATTTTCTACTCACTTCTCTGAAAATGTGTCACATTACATTCTCTTAAATTCCACCTAAGTTGTCTCTAGTTTTTCTTTCCAACACCAAGGTCTTTTCCATATCAATGTACCAATTTTTCTTCTTCCCCAGTGATATGCATGTGTGATTTATCTCAGTCCTAGTGCTCAACTACTCTTCTGAACAAAATAAAACCTTGACTTTCCAGAGAAAATAAGCCATTTATGTTTGACAACCTAATTCTGATGATTTCAGAATGTATGTGTAATAATATAAATTATATAATATAATATTATATGTGACATATTATACAATTTCATATAATCTATAACACCACATTATATAATATCTTATATTTGACCACCTCATGTTGCTAATTTCAGTATATGTAATCTATGTATTATATATTATGTATCATATTATTGTATTTAATAATTGTATGTGATATGATAGATGTATTTATGTAGTTTTTTATTTATTACTTTATGATTTTTTGTTGTAGCACCATAAATATTCTACAAGCCCTACAAGAACTTGTAGACTGATGCACTTTGGACACCAGCTGATGAACACGTCCATTACTGAGTAAGACTGATCTGTATAAATGAAAAGAGAATTAGACCACAGTTTGGACCAGAAAGTAGCTCCCTAAAAGTCTGAAAATATTTTAAGTTGTATAAAGTATATAAAATATATTGTCTGTCCACCAATAATTTAAAATAGAAATCAGTACCAAAAATATTCCAAGAAAAACTTTAGGTATTTGAAAACTGAACAACATTCTAAATAATTCATATGTCAAAGATCTTCTCAAAGAAACGTTCCCAGTTTCATTTATTCCCCTATTATTTGTCTGTTGTCCATATCATTGATTTCTGCGTTCAATGAAAGTTTACAGGGAAAGTTTACAGGGGAAAGTTTAGTGGAAAAATTGCAAGGACAGAGGGAAAGGTTCCTGAAATATTGCATATAGTCACAACAGCATTTATGGTGAGAGTTTTCTTAGTATATACATCTGTCAAATCTTTTGTAAGTATATGTTTCAAAAATATCTTAAGAAAACTTACATATGGGATAAATAGTTTTTAAAAAGGTAAAAAATAAGTGTGTCCTTTAGAATATACCTAAAAATTTTCCCCAAAGCAACCATGATGAACTTGTTATATTCTTTCATAAACTCAGGCATTGACTACACATTTTTATATGTAAATGAATTATTCTAAATGACAGAGTGCTTCCCAGGTTAAAAATAAAATTAATCAATAGGAAGTAGAAGTAAATACTCAAAAGCTAGCAGTACTTAGAAATCTTCAAACTATAGGACTTACCACATCAAGCACAATGTATATAAACAGATCCACACTGAAGTCTTTCTCCTCGCATTTCAGAATAATAAATATACAGAAAAGAACCTAAAGCTTTCAGAAGGGACGTGGGTGAACAAGAAAATAGTTTACTTGTTTAGAAATAAAAGTCAGATAGCTGTCAAGTTTTATTAGTAGCACAGGATTATAGAATATTTGAGGCCAGGATGTTGAGGATATGTAGGAAGATTATTTTGAACATAAAATTACAAATATGTTATCTGTCTTAGCACCTATCATGTAATTTGGTAACTCTAACAAGACTCAATAGCAGGTATAAGAAACACAAATTTATAAGTAAGTGAAGAATAATTATGAAACCACTGATGCTTAATCAAACGCTTGTCTTACAAGTAAATTTCAAGACCCAGAAACTTGGATCCAGGCCTGATTGTAGCAGGTGAATCAGTAGGAATCAAATTGGGCAGGGGAGTGGCAATGTTTGAGGTGCTTTTATTCTAGAAGAGGAATGAAGGGGGAAAGATGACGGTTCCGTAAAAGTAAGAGATGTTATTTTATTTTAATTCATTGTATTTGTTGGAAAAGCATAGTTCCACAGAAAAAGAGAGAGAGAGAGAGAGAGAGAAGAAAGAGAGACACAGAGAGAGAAGACAGGACTCAGGCATAACGAGGAGTCTGGAACTCTAACTGGGTCTCCCACATCGGAGGCATGTATCTCCTGCTGCTTTGTCATAGGCATCAGCAGAGATCAGAACCAAAGTAACTGTTATGCAAGCCATCACTCGGATAGGGTATACCAGTAGGCAGGTAACGAGTTACCTAACTGCAACAGAAGGGAAGTCCAGCATGTGTGAATCAGAAGAGGACTGCATCTTTGGAAGAGGCATATTCTTTTAACTTTTCTTTACTGTGGAAGAATTTTATTTCATTTTCAAAGACAAAGGAAAGTTTTGCTGGGTATGTTATCCTGTGCCGATACCTAAAGTTATTCTCTTGACAGAGAAAAGGAATAGCGCTCACCAAAACCAAAGGCAAGTGCAAAGAACATCCCAGTAAAATAACAACAAAAGAGGACTGCAGAGGTGGGTGCTTGACCTAGCAGCTAAGACACTGATAGGATGCCTGCACCCTGTGTCAGAGTAACTATGTTTGATTCCTCTTTCTGCCTTCTCGCTTCAATTCCCTGCTAATGGAGATAGTGAGTGGATCTGCTGCCCACTTGGAGACCTCAATTGAGTTACAGGGCATCTTGAATGTGAACCCCCCATTGAGAACCCTCTAGCCACCTTTCTGTTCTTGTACAATAGCAAAATAAATAAATAAATAAATAAGAACTGCAGCTGATATATTTATAGGAGTCAGTATAAAAGGGAAAATTAAAAAGTCAACAGAAAGTGGCAATTATATACTGAGCAAAGAACCAGGGAGAATTGAAAATCATTTGGATAAAAATAGACTGAGAAATATGTCTTAAATAATCATAGAGAATTTTTCCCCTGTACCTTGGTTTCACCAGTCTGCAAAGATCGTAGAAAAGACTGACAATATTCATTGTATGGATGGAAAAGGTTCACAGTAATGGTGAGTGGCTTTCTTCTTTGTTCAATAGGAAAAGGGCACCCGCTAATATAAACACATTTTACAGCAAGCAGTTTCTACTGGTATGCAATTCATCTGTAACATATTCAGGAGCGAGTAATCATGTTGCCGAACCAACGTGATTAGTCCTAAAACTAACAAAAATCTGGACAAGCTATTTTGAAATGTTTTGATTTTGTCAGTACATAGACGGAAATGTTATTCTCATGCCCTAGCAGTTTCCCATCACATACAATCAAAGGTGATCAGTCACCTGAGAGCTCAAAGGTTCCAGTTCTTTGCACTGTGTTTCCTTGGGGCGAGCTGCTTCCTCTACAAGACAGTTCTACAATTTCAACATAAAAATTGGAGCATGAGTAAGGAAGAAATAATTATAAATTGTAGTAATCATGATATCTTCAGGAAGATAAATGGTTCATGTAGAATCTTAGAATATAGATAAAACCTAGGTAATGGCATCAAGTAATTTTTGTTTGATGAGTTAAAATTTTAGCATACACAATGTTTTATTTTGACTTTAATAGCCTCATAATGTATTGTAACTATTACTGATATTATAAAAAAACAAATAGCACTGAGGCTGAGGTAGAAATGAGGAACTAATTATTGCATATCTGCTGCTCAAGGCATGGTAAAAGATGCTGAGGATTCCAGGGTAAATAAAGTGTGATCCATAGTCTAGAAGAGCTCACAAATCAAGAGGAAGTGATGAAGAGGCTAGAAAATTAAGCTGGTGAAATGGAGTACCTGGAAAGGTAATCAGAAACTTGAGAACTTTCTTTTGTTACCCAGCGATTTCAACAAACCAAGATAAAGAAAACTGAAAAACATCACTATGTTCTTCTTTATCCTGATTTCATTAGGAAAAAAATATTCTAATAACAAGAAGGTGATACTATGAAAAAAATTGAGAGGATATTTATATTGCTAGTCAATTTATATTATACATATTTAATTAACTAGAAAGCCTTAATATATCTGAAGTTATTAAGTGCACTTTATGAATAGTCAATAAAAGCCAGTCACACATAATAGTATGAAAAGATTGAAAGAAAATCATTCAGTGCATTATGAAGAATAATATCACAATAAGAACTGGAATGGTCACCTATTTCTTAAATAATTAAATGAAATTTCCAATAACAAAGAAGTTATTTTGTAATGTAAATGACCTTCTTCTAAATAACTCAAATCTCATTCATATTTCTTTTCTGTAATCTCCTTCTGCATTTTAAGTGTGCATAATGCATTGGCTTCATTAATTATAAATTGCTATCAATGTGTTTGCCTGTTTGTTCATAGCTTACATGTGAAGATTAGAAATTGAATTCTTTCTTTTCACAATTAGTATATGCAAGATATAATTAATTTAAGGCAACTTAAATTCTGTGATAAAACATAGTATAAAAATATTTTATATGTATATACCGTTTTAATGGAAAAATGGTCAGACAAAACAAAACACATTTTCTGATAAAATATTTGTGTGAAACTTAACTTAGAATCTCAAAGAGATTATTTGATGATGCTACATGTAGTTGAAATTCAGCATTCTTTTCTACCCTTTGGGACATCTTTCCAGAAACTTCACTATTAACATCATGAGAATCCATCTCAGCTAAAATAAAGTTTACATAAAATGTGTATTTAATTTTGTTAGTCTAACTTGATTTTATGGGTCCCATTCCATAGGGTATTGCACACTTTTCACCACTTAAAACTTTTCCTATGAAGATTGTTATCTCCTGTGAAAATACACAGTGCAAGAAATAGACAGAGGGATTCCGGGGGCAAGGTCTGCATCTGACCCTCTGCCAGCCTCTGTGCTGGACTTTTTATTACTGGATGCTGGTTTGATTAACTTATGAAGTCTCTTATTTTATTCTCACAAGCCTTCCTAATAAGACCAAATCTCTACTGTTTTTAGGTTTTCTGAACCATTTGCTGTCCCTGTAGTACTGAACAACAAGAAGCTGTTTAGAATAAGAGTATCCTCAGATCAAACTAGAGGAGATGAAGTTGTTCAACATCTATTGCATTTTTCACCGTCCAGTCCCTCCCAACAAATAAAGCCAAGTAATAGAAATCAAAGTTAACAGAAATCAATAGGAATAAAAGTTGGCAGAATATTTCAAACTTCATAGAAGTTCAATTAATTATTGTGGCCATACTTGATAGTCATAGTGTGATCTGTAGCCTAATAAGTTAAAAGTTAAGAAAAAAAATGAATGGTATCCATTTCCCACTCTCATTTTGAACCACAATAGATGTTGAAATAGCATTAAGTATCCTATGTTTGCAAGGCAATTATGATATCATGAAGGTATGGGTTAAATCTTAATCTTCATGAGGTCAAGAATACCTAACAACATAAGAGTGGAGCTGCCTGCTCTGGAGTCCAAATCACTTGGAACCAAGGCATTTCTAAGCCAGCTTGAAATGGAGCAATTCATTGCAATTTCCACTGCTCTTAGCACTGATCTTGTTCGATGTGTCCATCACACATCTGAGAGGGGCAATAACAGAACGCCTGTGTTATCAGGGAGGAAATCAAACGTTGAATTACAAGTCATCCAGAAAGTACTGAAACGGAGAACCAGATTTTAATTCAGCTCCCAAAGAAGTAGGTCAGAATCCTATAATCAGAGTCCAAAATTTCATGTGCAAACTGAAGCTTTTCCAAAGGCTAAGGCTCTCCTTAAAATGAGCATTATGGAGCAGAAAAAAAAAATTAGAAAACAATGTAAGAGATGAAATGACTGAGAACTAAGTGTCTCAAGTAGGAGTTAATTTTCAAAAGCAGTATGACTAACAAGATTGTTATGAAATAACTACAGAGTAACACGCGGTCTAGGAAGGAAAAGACAGACCACCCAGATCTCTCCAATAAAGGGCTTTTATTAATGCAGAAAAATCCCTTCCCATTGAGGCTCTTAAAGAGCCTTCCCTTTCTACAGGGGACACATATCCAGATAAATGCCATAAAAGCTCCACATGGACATCCAGTTGGACACATATCTCTTTGGGATGCTTGAGTGGAATGTAACTATTATTTGGGTTAAAGGATTTGTACTCCAGGTACTCACTCCACTTGTGACTTCTAGTCTGCACCAAATGACTCATGTTTATCCTAGCACATTAGTTTCTTAATGTAAATATCTGACCTCCATCAGAGTGTGTATCATTGGGGAAATTCGTATACCAGAAATGGCTAGCACACCAATGGAAATGAATGAGGAGATCCTCTATGTCCTATGTAAATATTGAGAATAGACCCTAGGAGTTTTAATGGAAAGTTCTTTCTCTCACTTCTAAGCATTTTATCCTCAGAATAGTCATACAAATCAGCATAATTACAGGCTTTAAATGTTTTGGAACTCAAATGCTACAGGCCTGCAATTGACTAGGTGCTCCTGTAGTTAGAACTTGTTAACAGGTAAGGATCTGCAGGAACATTGTGTAACATTTAAACCAAAAACTCCTCCTCTACTAAATGTGTGTGTGTGTGTGTGTGTGTGTAGGTGTGTGTGTGTAATTAAAATATAAGCCTATTTTGATACAAAGAGATAAAATACATACAGAGATCATTAAAAATTTTGTGCTAGTAGAAATCCATGAATGAATATCAAACGTTCCTGCATAAAATAGCCTTCTCATTTAATTTCACTTATCCAAAAACATTTGAAAATACCCTTATGTGTGTGTCTATCCACACTGGGTACTATGTCATCACACTAATTGATTACATCATCATGTAAACTTACAGTGGTGACTTTAGGTCAGAAATGATTCGTCTGTGGGATAACAGGTAAGACATGAAAAGCCTGGCTACCTAGAATACAGCAACTGAATGAATGCAAAGAAGAAACTATTGTAGCAGAAGTTTCCACTTTTTAATTTAATTTAATCTAATTTAATTTAATTTAATTTAACCCACATTTAACTCTTGCAGGATTAGGGGCTTGGTCCAATGAAGGGCTCTATCAGGGTCTAAACTCTTCCCCTAATTCACACTTTGAGCTCCTTTAAATAAACACACTCTTGTGACAGTGAGTTCACAGGAAGAGGTGACTCACAAAACTGGTTAAAGTTGACTTTCTCTTTGTTGTGCTTCCTGTTTTCCTTACAATTGATGTATTTTTGGCAAGGACTCTTGCTATAAACCGTCTGGCACAGTTGTTTCATGATACTGTATTAAGTTGCTAAAAAGAGAGAATTCTGAGTTAGTGAGTGACTAAGCAATGTTTACATCCTGAATAATGATAGCCTTGCTCCACTGTTGCAACTGAATTTTCCATTTCTTTCCAAACAACAGCACTGGGCTATGCACTCAGCATCTTCTAAATAGACAGATGTTGAAACCATGAACACTTTAGTCTTGCTTATTTTCTCCCCCATGTTAATCTCTAAGCAATTAAACCTTTCTTTTAGCTAGTTATTTTTTTGGAGGAAACATTAACAGTAGAATATTTTAGCATGAAACAATGCCTCCTTTCTTTACAGCTTTGTGTTGTTTTTATCAAAAGGCTAAAAGAAGGATAGCTATCTTGCTGTTATGAAACTTTTTTGTATTTTAGATTATCAGTTTTTTCAAAAAATGCACCTTGTCATAGGTAGACTCTCTCTCTCTATATATATATATATAATATATAGTCATATTATATATATTATATATATTATATATATTCATTATATTATGTATATTCATTATATTATATATAATTATATTATATTATATTATAGTATAGTATAGTATAGTATAGTATATTCATAACATATAATATATATTATATTACATATTATTATATATTATATTATATTATATTATATTATTTTATTTTATTTTATTATATATTATATTATATTATATATTATTTATTATATATTATATATTATCTATAGTCATTATATACATATATTATATATAGTCATTATATTATATATAATTACATTATAATATATTATAATATATATTATATAATATTGCATATAATATATAATATTATATATAATATATAGTATTTTATTTATATCTATTATAATATATTATATATAAATAAATTATTATATTATATATTATATTATAATATAGGTTATATATATATTGCTGACAAGAGATTTCAGCATGAGTTCATATGACAGAACAAAAGGAGTTTTAACAGAAAAAAGCCGTTGCTTCTGCCATGTAAATTAAATGCTGCTATCTATTGATTTAATATCCAAAGTGTCTATTGCCATTTCTACTAAAGTACCACAATCATATTGTCAGTAAATCCAAGAGCTTAATCGAGTGTCTGATTATTTTATTATAAAACTACTTCCCCATATGTTGCCATATGGTCTATGTGTGTATATCTTAAACTCAAATTTACTAGTAAAATTAAATAGGTCTTATCAAATTATCCTTGATATTTTTATAAACTTCTTACACTATTTCAAGTCTATTTCACCTAGTTTGGCATGCTTTGAGAAATTATCTTAAATATTTTCTTAGAGGACCGAATGCCAAAGACAAACGGAGTTTTACTACATAGACTTAAATCAATTTAGGGATTTTTAGATTGACATGAACTGTCTGGAATTTGAAATATGAGCTTAAAATCTGCAATCATTTGCCTTTCTTTTCAATCCATAATTTATTACTTTCCAGAGAGAACAGAACAGTATTTCAAATACCTTTCTGAGCTACAATAAAGCAATTATTCAACATTCTTTACCGAAAAAAGTGCCTCAGCTGCAGCAGCATTTTTATGTATCACTGGCACTAATTGAGGACACTATTTTACTTGGTAGACATAAGCTTTGTCTAGACTTTGTCCATGATTTTTTCTAAAATTTCTATTGTCCATATTTAAAATCCCCAATTTTTCATATAGATGTTAGGTGAACATTACTTTGGTGATTTTGTCTGCCAGGTTTATCGATAATGTATTTCATTATATGTATGAGAAACTTCCTTTCTTCTTTTTAAAATAAATATTTATTTCTATTGAAAAATCATGTATACAGAGAGGAGGAGAGACAGAGAGAAAGATCTTCCTTCTGATGATTCCCTCTCCAAATGGCCCAAATGGCCCAGAGCTGCACCAATCTGAAGCCAGGAGCCTTCTGAGTCTCCCATGTGGATCCAGGATCCTTAAGCTTTTCGCCATCCTTGACTGCTTTCCCAGGCCACAAGCAGGAAACAGGAAGGGAAGCAGGGTCGCCAGGATTAGAACAGGCATCCATACAGGATCTTGGCACATCCATGGCAAAGACTTTAGCTGCTAGGCTATGGCACCAGGCCTGAGAAAACTTCTTTTCTTAAATAAAGAGATTTGATTCCAATCATCTAAATTATTTTCCCCAAAAGCTTAAACATAAAACAAGCATAACTCCTCTACATATTGATTCTCATGTGGAATTATCTTGACCGATTTTCAAATTCCAATACTGGTATGAACTAACTCTGACTGTTAACTTGGAAAGTTACATCATTGTGTTTGAGGTTCCATAGTCTCAACTACAAAATCAATGCAGTTACTTTATCTGTGAACAACCTCATAAGGAAAATTCATTGAGAAACTCAGCAAGTACCAGACTGTGGCTCCATCAACAAATTTCCCTTCCTTTGAGTGACACATGCACTCCTAGAGGGAAGCACTGTGCCACAAGGGGCTGAGTAGAAGCTTAGCCTGCCAGAATGCCAGTTGACATACATTTCCATAATTCCAATCCAGTTTCCTGCTGGTGTGAGGTAACAAATGATGGTTCAAAGGTTTGGATCTCTGCCGCTTGTGGGGGAGGTAGAGCTGAGGATTCCTAGCTGAGGCCCTGTCAACCCCCTTTTTAGAAGTTAAGGATCTAACATAAGACACTCTGTGACTTCTAACTATGCGAAAATTATAAACAAACATGTAAAAGAAAAAAACAGACTTTTATAAGTATACTTAACAGTTTTACAACTGCACCAAGTCAAGACAATGGAAAATATACAGTCTTTCCAACATACGTAAAAGAACAACTGGATCTCCACATGGAAAAATAAATCAAGGCACAAATTTGTTCCTTTCACAAAAAAAATCACCTCAAATTTATAGTAGAAACAGATACATAATGTAGATGTATAAAACATTTTGAAGATACTCTAAATGAAATCTTTTATGAAGATACTATAAATGAAACATTTTATAAATTATGTTGGTCTTGGTAAGTGATTGAATAAAACACTGAAAGAATGATCTAAGAAAGATGTAATTTAAAATTTGGATTTCATTAAAATTTAAGACATTAAGTTTTCAGATGACAGTGTTAAGAGAATTACAAGGGGAAAAACATATGCAAAAAATACATACAGTATATGATCATTATTCAAAACACATAAAATGCTCTTAAAAACTCAACAGTAGCAAAATGAACAATCCAAATATATAATTGACAAAAGAACTGAATAGACATACCAATAAATAAGAGGTAGGGCTGGCCACAAACATATGAATTAACATAATGCAGCAGTAAAGAATTGCATGTTAAAACAGTAGCACACACTTATAGCTTTGGGAATTGCCAAAATTCAAGACTTCGCCAAGGTGTTTCTTCTCCATGCTCAGGTGACCTGCATTGTCAACCGCCCCTTTAAGGATACAGCCAGTATGATATGAGTATTGGTGGCTTTGTCTTTCTTGGTCCTGCCTCCTAACTCACTAACATAATACTTTCACCATCTGCTTAGTGAATGCTTTTTAGAAAAAAAAAAATATATGTATAACAGAGGTGGTAGGACCCTACGATGTGATTGGCCTAGATTCATCAATGACCTCGTGACTGACTATTGCTGAATGGGAACATCATGTCAGGATTTGTGTAAACAATATAGACTCTTGTATTTGAAAGCCAATGAGCATCCAGGACATTTCTGGCAGTGCCACCATCTCCAAGAATTACTAACTGTAACCTGCACAGAGAAAAACTCCCAACTGTGAACTTCATGTAACTGGGATCTCTACCATGGCTTGTTTCCCATTGTAAGTGCTCCTTCTCTCTCTCTCTCCCTCTCTCTCTCTTTCTCTCAAACACACACACACACACACACACACACACACACACAAACACACACACACTGAAATGTTGTTTTTTCCATAAAAAGAATAACATAGTGACTTCAGCAAAAAATGGATGCAACTGTAGATCATTGTGGTTAGTAAAATAATCTAGTCTTGAAAAGACAGATTTCACATATTTTGCCTGATTTTTGGTAGTTAAAACATACATAGAGAATAAAATCATAACTGTATAGAAGTGAAACTGACATATTTTGATTTTATCATTTTGTGGCCTTTCTCTGTATTCCTGCTGAAAAAACAAAATAGTCTTTTTGTTGAACTCTTTACTTAGTGGAGCGTTAAGCCTTTGGATTGAAAGTGGAGCAGCCCAGACTTGAACTGAGATTTTGTGTGAGAGCAGCATTATAGAAAGAGTCTTAACCTGCTATGCACAATGCCAGCCCCTGGAAAGTCTAATTTTAAATACTGTCAGCATTGTTCCGACTGGTGCAAGCAAAAACTAGAGTGGGAGAGGGTTGGTTGGGCTGGCCGCAGCACTAGCTGGCAGAGGCTGGCACTTAGAGCTAATTCTGTCAAGTCAAATGCCAGAAATACCTGGAGAGTGCATAATCTGGGAGTGGGTGTGGCCTGGAAGGGAAGTAGTGGGTACTTCCCTTGGGTTACCACTCTCACTGGACAGCACGAACACCAGGGCAGGGGTGGCTGGACAGAAGGGCACCTGCCAGTAGGTGTGTGGGCTGGATAGTAGGTTGGTTGGGTTGAGCTGTGCTTCAGTGCCCATTGACATGTGCGAGAGCTAAGTGGGATGTGGGACAGACTGGACAAGTCTGCGGTGCATACTGGCAAGCATGGGAACCAGGTTAGGGAGCAGAACTGGTGAGGGTTATGGGGAGTCGCCCCAACTAGGCTGCAGCTCCAACTGGTTTGCGTGAGGACCTAGTATGAAGTGGGTAGGATCAAGCTGGACTACAACACCCGTTGGTTCACAAGGAAGACAGGGCTGGAAGCAGAATGAACCCAGCAATCCCAATGACCAGCATGTGCATAAGCTGATTGGTGTGACAGACGGTGTTGGATTGTGTACTAGCAAACTCGTCCAAGAATCAGGCCTGGGATCATCTCAGATGAAGTACTTTGGAGATCCCTCCAACTGAACTGCTGACCTTAGAACCCCAACCATGAAGAGACTGTCAGCCAGTGGATTCTGAATAGGGTTCATTGCGATTGGAACTGCGAGATTGGCAGCAGTCCAGAACTGATGAACTATCAAAACTGTTTGAGCAGGACCCTCAGAATGCGCCTTCCGTTGGGGATCTGGGATGGGTGGGAGGTTGGGTGGTGCTTTTCCCTTTGTTTCTCCCCTGACCCCAGATACAGGGAAAAATGATAATATTAGTGTGGAAACAATGGTATTACCCACTTTCACCCTGTAGCCCTTGACCCTTTGTACTCTAATCAACTAAGTAAGATTATTAAAAAATAATTTAAAATAAATAAATAAACAAATACTGTCAGCATATGTGTGTGTGTGTGTAACAGATGTTTGCAAATGGTAAAAATGTAAGCTTATCCCAGAAGAAAATATAGACATGCAAGAGTTCTCGTTTACACGTAACAAACTAAAACCAAAGTAATGGAAATATTTCTATGAGCTCTTCTAGTCAGCCAAGCATCATAGACACCTGACAAAAGTTACAAAACGCTTCTCCAATGAATGGTACGATTTGACAACAATGGGTACTTTAGTTAGAATAATTACTAATTTTTATTGGAGGCACAACATTATTTCCAGTGATTAATAGATTCTGTAGAAGAATGCAAGTAATTCTACATTAGCATCTTTATTTACTTATGTAGAGTTGGAACAACAAAACCAATTACTAACCAAGTTTCCAAATGATACTGTTGAAAAAATGAGTAATTTATAATTCAGTGTACTTTATGGATAATTTGAGTATCTGATTTTCCATGAAAAGCTTACTATAGCTGGTTACATCTCACTTTCTGCTCTGGAAAATTTTCAAAAATTAAGTTTGGATGACTTATAGGAAGTCTCGCCATTTTGTTGTATCAGATATTTGCAATTTCATCTTCATTACTCTAATATTAGGTTTATTTAGCTCATATTCAATTTTTATGAGTTCTAGAAATATATGACTCTGTAACTCCTGAGGCAGTACTTAAATCCAATTTCAAATCTTGTACTTTTAATCAAAGATGAAATAATTTCAATATAGCTTCTTTTTCAGTATTATTTTAAAATAGTTATCATTACACATCAATGTATATAGTTACATTCATACATTTTTATATTGTACGTGTTTATTCACCTACATCAATCTATATCTGCAAAGTCAATAATCTTACAACTAGCATAAAATATACACAATAGCATTAGCAAATAGATTCAAAATGCATTGATTTGATTGAGTAAATTTACATATTAGATCCTGTTTCCTAATTGAGTTACACAATTCTATTAAAAATCTAATTCTCAATTGATTTTCTCATTCCAGATTTATTATATAAAATATTGCTATTATATTACCAGGATAAATTTACTGACTGTTATGCATCAAAACAAATTCATGTGTCTACTATGCACATGTATATAAAGATAAAACACACTCTTTTACTGGAATTGATGTTACTTGATAGGTAGCAAGTGTCATAAAATGTGCAAGCTCCTGTTTCATTTACAAAAAAATGCAGGAGGGAAGGTACAATGATATAATCACTATCAAGATATTGTGTGAATGCTTCCACTGGCTCAGAGCAGGAAAGTTGTAAGAAGAGGAAACTCCTTCACAGTAGATCCTGCATCTCTGAACAGACATGTCCGACACTAAATTTTGACCAATACACAACATTATCCGCCTGTTTCTACAAAGAGATATTAAAAACTTGATATTTTGGCGGAGAAATCCTCAGCATACTGACAATCACGATTTTCCAAGCAACTTTACATTGTTTTGGGAGGAATTAATGCTCTGAAAACGCATGAAGAAAAGATGTAAAAGTTCACCTAGAATAATCGTCCTCTATTGCCAAGAAGAGAGACATGTTGTATTTATCTATGTGACTGCAAGAGTAAGTGCTTAAGAAAAGAGTAAGTGGATTTGAAGGGCATTGGTATGATTGTTAGAATACAGTGCCTAGATTTTATCAATGCTAAATATCCAGCTGTTGCTGGACAGCTGTTCTGAGATTCCTTAAGGAACAAATGTTCTTGCAAATTGAAGTTGGGGTTGGGAGGTATGTTTTCAGCTTGGATCAAAGTTCCTGTTAAGTCTGTAGTACTGTGGATGTTTTTGGATTGGTCCAGAATATCATGTCCTTCAGGGAATTTTAGTAATGCAAAGCATGCTCCCACACATCTGGTGGCTACATGCAGGTGGTAGTTGTTTTTGTTCTAGGTCTAGTGGTGTAAAAATTAAATCCCTTGAGAAAAGATCAAGCATCAACATGTTAACTGTAGGAAAAATGTTTGAATTTGTCAACCCAGAAAACAAGGACCTCCTAGGGCCAACTGAACCACTCCCTAATTTCAGTGACTTAGTAAGTTGTTGATTTACAATCATAAGATATAAACAAGAAAAATCTAAGCCCAGGAAAGATAGCAACAAATCTGTCAAGCCTGTGCCCAGTAAACACTCTACTTAGCACTGGACAAGTAATATCAGGAAGAAAAATGAATGTTTTTGTGATCCCACAGTAAAAAGTATGAGCTGTACAAGTTTGCTGTGTTCCCAGAGACTGAAGATACTGATAGACACTGTGATTCATCGACATTAAAGATATGTCAGGAAGCCGGTTAAGAGAGTTTGAAAAAAAATCATTATCTGATTTTTTTTTTCAGTTTTTAATTCCCTAGGGTTTTCTTTGTGTTTGAAAACTTGAATTGGATTTGGTGTGTGAATTGGATTTAGGCATGAGTCATTCAAGACCTGAAAGAGTTAACATGCAAGCAACTGACTTCCCCTACCTTGTTAAATGCACCAGGGAGAATCTGATTACCAGAGAATAATGACTCACTCTAATACTCCTGTTCTGTATAAATAACAAATAACACATCCTAACAAATCATATCTTCTCCCTGCTCTTCCATCCTCCCACACATATACAAGTTAGTAATACAAAGAGGCTGCAAGATTCAGCAATATTAACTTCCAGCTGAAAGGATCAATTTTGGAAAGACCCATTCTATTTTCCTTATAAAATGATACAGTTTCTTTTCACTCTCACATGCTTCTCTGTTCTCTCAATTATATGCTCCTTTTACACCCACCTCTATGGGTTTTCTACTTAGTAGCTATTTTAAAATTAGTAACTTGCCTGTCTTTTATTTCATAAATCTTATATTATGTGAGACAACTAAATTGATACTGAGACTATAACCAGATCAATTAGTTAAAGCCACTGAAAGTACATATAAACATTAAGGCAATACAGTAAATTAATTCTTAATAAAGATAAGATCTATCATCATTTGCATTAGCAAGATTCTGGTATCAGGGTTGGAGCCACAGCTGCAACTTCAAACACAGACATTTTGATATGGATAGTGGGCATTTTGATATGGATTAGGGGCATTCTGAGCAAAATCTTAACTGCTAGATCAAATGCCTGCCTTGTGTCTGGATTCTAAAGGGCTTTAGGAACAATTGCATGCTGAAAATATTTCCTTACTGTAATGGTAGGCTCATTTGCTGTAGCCTGCTATTTTCTCAGTCACCACAATAACAAGATACAGAAAGTAACAAAGATTGGCATAAATAAAAATTAAGGTAATACAAACTATTTCTGTGATAATTAAGAGTAAAACAAAATTGACATTAATGTTCCATTTTGGTTTTTTGAAAGTCACAAGAGAAAGGAAAGAAAACTACATGATTTAATGGCTATCATTTTTGTACTTGCTATTAAGCAGCATAATAAATAGGCATATTTTAGTGAAATCAGCTCAGTTAGACTCACTAGGAATTCCCCCACCTCATTCATAGAGGTATTAGAGTTCCATAATCTATATTTTTAAGTATAATATCTTCTATTCTGTGCCATTTTAATCTGTATGTGAACTTAAATTTTGTAGCTGTCAGGATGCAACCAAAACCAGTTAGTGTGTTCATTACAATGAGCATCAATTAAAACATGCTACATAGTAAGTGTAGTGCTACTGACAAAACAATAGCAAACATTGATTGAGAACATATTAGGTCTCAGGCATTATCTTATGAGACGCCTACATTTTAAGTCTTTCAACCTTATAGACACTCCATGTGCTAGACAGTGCTTTACACTGATCAGGTAAAGGAGATTTACCCACTCAGGGATCAACTTGGAAATATATACCAACTCCTGTGTCATTTTTCTTAATTTTCCTGCCATGCTACCTCCTGATACCAAAGAGAGTATATAAAAGCATTGTATTGCCAAACATACAATGTATTGCAACTTTTACGTTACCTACATGCATACCTGTGTTAAAGATTAGTTCAATAAGTTGTCAAAAGAAAAATATTTTCCTTGATCTTGCAGTTTTCAATTTTGTAAATTTTAAAAATGCTCCTGTGTCAAGTTCTTTAAGCGAATGTATATGAAGTGAAATGACCTGAAAATGAAGCATGATGACATAGTGGAAAATTGTCACTCAAATTTGTTATCATAAGCATATTCAGTATTAGCATGAGTTTTACTCATAATGGAAACTGATATTTTTGATATTCGAATAGCGACAACATGATTGAATTTCATGGTAAGACATACATAAGATTAGCCGCTCCACTGTTACATACTTGAATCCATCAGAGAACACCTGAACAATTCTCACCAGGGAAGTGAAAAATGTGGACATCAAGCACCTGTTCAGGTAGTCATTGGAGCCAGGATAAATCAGAGCCAGAGAGCCCCGATGGCATTATCAGTGAGCCAATTCACAGATACACAATCTCTGAAGTGAGTGGAATTCATTAGGATGATGGGGTTAAGGCAGGTCCATAAAGGACATAGAAAATCTATACCATTTGTACAGAATTAGAAGAAAAAGACTGTTGAACTACAACTAAAAAAACAATGGAACAGAGCCTTGAAAAAAGAAATAGAACAAGAACACAAATGGAAAAATAACCTATAAAGAAAACTTGACTTAAGGGAAGAAATTGTAAACATATTTCTGATTATTTAAAGTTGATTGCAGAGAGCAAAAATGAAGTATTGCTTAACCTTTTTGGTATATTCAGACTTTTAGTAAGAGATCAGAAGGATATATTTTTCTTTTTATTCTGGTTTTACAGCTGTCATTTACACATTCAGATGAGTAAGTCTTAAGCTTTGAAAGCTTACGTAAGTCTATTTTTTCTGCTCTTCCCACGTTTAAGGCAAGTATTTTAGTATCTAAACAGACCATGTGGAACAATGTGACAAAAAATTCTTGTTACAAGTTATTAATAACCCCGCCTTTTTACTCTAGCTAAAGGCATAAACATAATATTAATGACAAGAAAACTATAATGTGATATGCTGTATCACTAATATGATGGAGAATTATATTATTGGATTTTATATGTTATTAACAGGATTTAATTTAATGGGATTTTCATGCACGATCAAGCATTGTCCATAATGCCTCCAGATGAGAAGCAGTACAATATTTCATGCTTATAAATAACCTGGTAAATGTATCACACATGATTTCTGCATGAAGTTTTATAGCCTTAAATCAGAAAAAAATATTGGTAATATAGGTTATTTAGGACTTCCTTAAGATGTGTTTATTTAAGGCTTTTATGCTTGTATTTTATTGCTATTTCTGCTTCATGCTAAAATTCCCTATAGGTTTTGGATAGAAACATGCCTATTAATGCATGATTACTTCTTTATAAATTATGAATAAAATTGTATATTCATAATTAAATCCTTTTGAATTTTGGATATTTAAGACTCAGTGAATACTTTCCAAGAAAGGTAGTAAACAGTAATGACATTAAGAATTAAAACTCTTAATTAACTTAATAAAGTAGTTCTAAAACTAATAAGTATTTTCAGAAAAAATGAGTACATTAATTCATATCTGCAATGAATTCACACATGTTTTTAAACTGTAGATTGGCATTGTTACTTTTTTCAAAGATTACCTTATTCTTTTGCATGTCTTAAGTCCAATGGGTGCTCTAGATAATTTTTCAGTGAAAATTTAAGCAAAATTTTCCAAATTACAGTTTTTTCTCTTATGTGCATTGCCATGTTTTCATCAAAAAGAGCAATTAACAAAATCAAAGAGAAATTCACTGGTTCCTGGGACCAGTGAAATCTTCACTTATCTGCATATGGTAATTGCTGACATGGACCTCCTCTAACCCATTAATTCACGAATGATGAACTATAAAAATATGGGATTTATGAATCCTGAGCAGTTGCTAAGAACTTTTTTGCAATCGTCTTGTGTAAATTGTCAGATCCAATGGATCTTAGAGCATCGAAGCTTTATTTGTGTGTGTGGGTCTCTTGAGGTTCCTGCTGATATTGAAATCCTGTAAAGATTTTTTGATTTAGCCAGTTAAGTGCTTATGTAATAGGGGAAAAAACAGCATAGATTTTATGACACCTATGATCTTTGTTTTAATCTTCGCAATTAGCCTACATGTTGAATCAAATGATGAATCAATGAAATATCTCATCTCAACTGCCCTGAATTTATACTTTATCACTTTGGGGGGATATTTCTAAACCAGTTTGCTCAATTTAGTTTTGAAGATATTACCATCTCATATCCTTAAAGATAAAGATGAAATAGTGGAAATAGAAATGAAAGTGCAAAGTATTAGCATCGGTTGCTGTTTGCTTAAAGGAAGCATGAGACATCAGTATTTCAACTATCAGAGTTCTTTCATCAGCCCTTGTCTGGTTGTTCCCCAGTATTACACAATCGGCCATCTGTAGACAATTGGAATTTTTAAATCTTAAAGAAGCAATACATAGTGAGAGATTGTGACTACATATTGTGGTTCATTCATCATTGAGAATTAAGGCTACCAAATCCTGACAACTGCTGCATTTGGTCATTAGGCAGTAAAATGTTGGGCTATGATCTAACACGCATTATCAATCTTCTCATACAAAATCTAATCAACGAGTGCTTGATTTCAAATGTCACATGGCAGTGTTTGTAGAGTGAAAGACCATCTTTGTAGAAATCAGTTTGATAATCAGTTCAGCAAAGTTGGGATTTTTAGTAAAACATTTTGATCATCACATTTCCACCAATTAATAATAGCATGAATGATTGTAAGGTAAACCTAGGGTTAATGAAATTTAATATAAAGTTAGTGTCATGAAAATTACATGTTTATAACATCACAGTTTATTTACAACTCATTTCAATTGCATTTCAGAAAGAGAAGATCAAGTCTTATAGATATATACCTATAATAACCAAGAAAGAATTTTAAGTCAGCTGTTATTTTAAATTCTGAACTTTTGTCCTCTCTCCACAACAGCTTATTAGCTTTTCTTATACCCATAATATAATTGTCTAGTTATATAGATTATTTTTCTTGCATTTTCTTTTCTTGCTTTCCTTTTTTAGATTGTTTTTTATTGTAAAGATAAATTTATGGACTAAAGGAGAGAAAGAGAACATTGGAAAGGAAGATTTACAGAAAGAAGGAGAGATAGAGAATACAATCTTCCATCCATTGGGTGACTCCCTAATTGGTCACAATGGTAGCAGCTGAGCTGACCCAGAATCAGGGGACAGGAACTTCTTCCAGGTTTCCCACACAGGTGCAGAGTCTCAAGACATGGGCCATCCTCAAATGCTTTTCCAGGACACAGGCAGAAAACTGGATGGGAACTGGAACAGCAAGGACACGAACCAGTACCCATTTGGGATGCCAAAGCTTGAAGGTAAAGTATTAGACTGTTGAGTTACAGAGCTAGCCCCACATTGAAACTTTTTAAAGACTTAGCATGGACAGTTTCTTATCCCTGATTGTGTCATACAACTGGGCTGTTTACATACACAAAATTGTGACCCTTCCAAAATTATTTCCAAGACAAAGGAGCGATTGATAAAGTTACTGTGAATCTTTTATCCTCTATAAGCCATCACCATTTCTCTCTTTGCTGTCTTTAACTGTCACATAAAGAACAAAAGTCACAGAATCTTTCTTATTTCTAATATTGCATTCCTTGGAAAATTTCCATTGAGATATATTATAGTCATTTAAGACTATTATTTTAAAAATGGCCTTTAATTTATATTCATTGCCAAGGTAAAAGGAACATTATTTAGCTATTTTTGTATAAGAAATGTATTATTATTTTATCTTTTTAAATACCATTTTATGACACAGTTTCATAGACTCTGGGATTCCCCCAGCCCCTCCCCAAACCTTCCCCCCATGGTGAATTCCTCCATATTGTTTCAGTAATGCGGTTCATAACCAGTCATGATTCCTTCATTGCAGGCATGGACCATGCCAAGTGTCCAGCTTCTTATTGTCCAGATAAATTCAACAGTTTCATTGGGAGACAATTATTATTATTATTATTATTATTATTATTATTATTTGAGGAGAGATATATTTGGTAACTTCAAAGCCTTTGGTTTCAAAAATGAACTTATACTGAGTTTAATAAATAACAAATCTGATTTATATGATCATTTTCAGTCTTGAAATATCATTTTTTTATGAGAAGACAGATAAAACTTGAGAAAAAAGATTACAGAACTCTCTGTAGGAATCTTCCAGGTGGTGAGATAGATTACATGCAAATTCTTCTTTAATATGTATTCCTTCATGCTGCTTTCCCGAGAAAACAAAATACTGCAAAGCTTTTGTTAACCTGGAAAAACAATTTTTATTCTTTAGATCTGTGCATTCTTTTGAGTACAGTGACAGAAGTCACAAATCTCAAGTCATGTGCTAAACTGGCTGGTTTCATAGTCTTCACAGGGTCATGTACCTGAGCCTAACCCTGGACTCATCCATCCCTTGTAAATCACAGTTGCTCTGAACAATCCTCTCCTGCAGTTTCTTCTCCTCCTCCTCCTTCTTCTTTTTTTTTAAGATTTATGTGTTTTTTATTGGAAAGGCAGATATATATAGACAGAAGGAGAGACAGAGAGGAAGATTTTCAGTCTGATGATTAACTCCCGAAGTGGCCACAACGACCGGAGCTGAGCCGATCTGAGGCCAGGAGCTAGGAGCCTCTTCCAGGTCTCCCACACAAGTGCAGGGTACCACAGCTTTGGGCCATCCTTGACTGCTTTCCCGGGCCACCAGCAGGGATGTGGATGGGAAGCGGGGCTGATGCCCATATGGGATCCTGGTGTAAGGAAAGGACTTGAGCTGGTAGGCCACTGTGCCGGGTCCTGGCAGGTTCTTTTCTTTCCTACTTTCAAGCAAATAATACTTCCTTATTTTACTTTATGCTAATTTTTCTTTTGTATGGTTCTAAGACAGCAATTTTTCCATTACTTTTGGTTCTATTTTTTTTTTTTCAATCTGGAGGGGCATCATACTTCTACGTAAAAAAGAATACTGAAATATCACGAACTTGATAATCAGTATTCTATATAAGCAAGCATTCATGCTTGCTTTCTGATAAACCGAGTCTCACATATAAAGAGAAGGATTAAACATATCAATTGGGGCTATTATTGTAATGTGACAAGTAAAGCTGTCACATATAACATCAACAACATACTTGGGTACCAGTTCAAGTCCCAGGTACAACCCCTTCCTATCCAGGGTCCAACTAATAACTTGGGAAAAGCAGTGAAAGATGGCCCAATGAGACCCACATGGTGGACCCAGATGAAGATATAACACCTGATTTTAGCCTGACCCAACCTTGTCCAATGCAACGGAAGCTCTCACTGCTATCCATCTTCTCTCTCCATGAATTTGGCTTTTAAAATACTTAAATGTTTTTTAATACATTGATCTGAAATGAAATGAACCAAGAAAATTAAGCTAGAAATTAAAGAAAGATAACTCCAAGATATTTTGGCCCATTTGTAGATTCTCAAAATTAGAAATAAATTTTATTTCACACTAGAGAAAATGCATAATCTTTATTTCTTTTGAAAACATTGAAACAATGTCATTATGTAATTGTTAGAGACAGTTAATTTTAAGACCATCAGTAAAATTATTGAAACTTTTCTAAATGTAAAGCTTCATATGATGATGGTTTTTAAAGTTTTTTTTACATGAAACAGCTTGCTATTAAACATGATTTTGACATATGCACATTAAAGTTTCTTTATTAGAACTTTCTTTGCTTATGATGAAAATTAAAAAACCAAACAAAAGTTGTAAAAGTAATATAAATAATCTCCAGAGATTTATTGCTTAATGTTTACAATTATCAATTCCAACTCAATTTCAGCATCTATTACTCTTGAGGGAAGTTTATTATTAAGCCTACTTCATCCAACAGAGCATATCTGTAAATATTTAAGAATGCAACTTTGGGAAATAGGCATCTTTTATTAAAATAGCCTTTAAACATTATCACATCTAAAACAAATGAATAGCAATAAGTGTGATGTTACCAACTATCTAATTATGTGTAATTTCCTGAACTGAATCACAATTTTCTTAACTACTTTTATCTGAATTCAAAGAAAGCCATGCACAAAAGAACCAATAATATGACTTAGCTTATTTTGATCATTAAGATCTTATTTCATCTATATTATTTATAATTTTGTTCTTGTTGCTTAAAACAGATTATCAGTTTCTGTAGTTTTTATTCCATTTATTTTAGATGTATTTATAATTTGTACAATTTACTTTGCTTATTTTACAAATATTAGGCCAAGAAGAGTGATTGGAAAGAGCTTAAGTATATTGCCTTTAGTATTGTAACTACTCTGTGATTGATAACTTCTCATGATACTGATGTGCATTAAAAGAAAACCATGCTATTCTAAGTCTACATCTAAGGCACAAATTGGATGATTTAAACTCTCAATATGTGTTATCGCTCAATTCTAGAAATAAAAGTCAATTGTCAATATATGGGCAGAATACTTCCTCTGAGGACTCTAAGAGAGTGTTCCATGGCTTTTTCTTCATAGCAACTGATGTTGCTGATAACCCTAGCATCTTTTCTATCAAATGGGATTCTCCTTGTATGAGAATAGCTTAGTCTGTATTTTTCCCCATTTTGTATGAATAGCAATTATCTTGGACTGAAGTTCATTTCAGAAAGCATAAATATGTTACTACATGTGTATAGACTTCATTACAAATAAGGTCACACCCACAAGTGCAAGTGAGAAGAAGAACATAGCTTTTAGGGGAGCACATACAATATAAATTGTGTTACTATAATTGCATTGCTCCAGATAGGAATGGGAAACAATGATTCCCCCCCTTTTTTTAAGTTTTCTACTTTTATTGAAAAGTCAGATATACATAGAGGAAAAGAGACAGAGAAAATGATCTTCTGTTTGATGATTCACTCACCAAGCAGCTGCAATGGCCAGAGCTGAGTCAATCCAAAACCAGGAGCCTGGAGCCTCTTGCAGGTCTCCCACACAGGTGGGTACAGAGTCCCAATTCTTTGGGCCATCCACAAGTGCTTTCCCAGGTCACAAGCATGGAGCTGCATGGGAAATGGAGCTGATGGGATTAGAACCAGTGCCCATATGAAATATTGGCTCATGCAAGGTGAGGACATTAGCCAATAGGCTACCATGCCGGGATCCACTGATTTCCCCTATTTTATGACAATATAGTCCTTCAGAAACAGTCATAAGTCCATCGTTCTACTAGTTAAGTGTATAAGTGTATCCTGACATTGTCATTGTAGACAATGGTAGAAAGTCCAACATCCTATTGCCAAGATATATTTAACAGTTTGATTGAGAGTCCATCATTTCCTTGCAAGTAGAGATGCATATTTCATTGTACCTTCACATCTCAATATAATAGTTGCTATTACAATTTCTCTAGATGACTGTGCATGCATGTTTGCCTATATAACTTTGATCTTGTATTTTGCATGAAGGTGCCTTATATCAGAAAGAACATATTTGTGTTTTGGGTATTGACTCATTTCACTGAACACAATGGTCTGTAGTTGGGACCATTTGGTTGTAAATAGTAGAATTAAATTCTTTGTAATGACTGAGTAGTATTCCATGGATGATACATACCACAGTTTCTTTATCCACTCCTCTTTAGATGAGAAGCTGAATTGTTTCCATGTCTTTGCTATTGTAGATTGTGGTGCTGTAAATATAGGATTACTGATCCCTTTCTCATACACAGATTTCATTGCCTTTGGATATATTCCCAGAAGTGGGTCATACGGCAGGTCAATTTTCAGTTTTCTTAGCACTCTCCATACTGATTTCCATAGTGGTTGTACTAGCTTAAACGTGCACTAACAGTAAAGGAAGATACCTTTCTTTTCACATTCATGCCAGCAGGTGTTGCTAGTAGATTTCTGAATGTAGGTCAATCTCACTGAAGTTAGGTGGAACCTACGTGTTTTTTTCATTTGGATTTCCTGATAGCTAGGTAACGTGAGCATTTTTTTCATGTGTCTATCAACCGTTTGAATATGTGTTTTGTTTTTTTTAAAAAAAAAATGTGTTAATTTGGTTCACCCATTTCTTCATGGGGTTGTTTGTTTGCTGTGGTTGAGTTTCTGAAACTGTTAGTAAATCCTGGATATTAGTCCCTCATTGGTTGTGTAGTGTGCAAATAATTTCTCCCATTGTGTTGGTTACTTTCTCAATTTGTTGATTATTTCCTTTGATGTACAGAAGCTTCTTAGTTTGATGTAGTAGCATTTGTTTATTTTGAATTTGACTGCTTGTACTTTTTTATAACTTTTCTAAGTCTTTCCCGATTTCTTTATCTCGTAGAGTCTTTCCAAGGTTTTCTCCTAATGTTTTAATGGTTTCTGGGTACAGATTCAGGTCTTTGATCCATTTAGAGCTGATTTTTGTTTAAAGTGACAGGTGTATGTGAGGGGGGGATCTTCCTTCTTACTTCTGCTGGCTGCTATTCCGCTTGTTCCAATGGCACTTAATGAAGAGTCCAATCTTTTCCCCTGAGTTATTTTCAGTTCTCTTTACAAAGATTAGTTGGGTTTAACAGTGTGGAGTCACTTTTGGGGTTTCTATGCTATTCGATTGATCTTCTCTGTTTCTGTACCAGCACTAGGCTGCTTTGAGAATCACTGTTCTGTGGTATAGCTTGAGATCTGAAACTGTGATTCCTCTAACTTTGTTTCTATTCATCAGGATATAAAAGCTTTAGCTTTTTATGGTCTCTTATATTTCCAGATGAACTTTGTAACATCTTCTCTATTTCTGGAAAGAATGTTGGGATTTTGATTGGAGTTGCGATGAATCTGTATAATGTTTTTGATAATATGGACATTTTAATGATGTTGATCCTGGAACATGACAGGTTTCTCCATATTTAATATTTTCTGCTATTTCTGTTTTAATGTTTTATAATTTTCATCATATAGATCTTCCACACCTTTGGTTAGGTTAATTTCCAAGTTTTTAAGATTCCTCTCTGATGTTTTTTGAAGAGGGATGTACTTACAACTTCTTTCTCAACCGTGGAGTTTTTTGTGTATCCTAGTGCCATTGATGTATGTTTGTTAATTTTGTATACTGCTGCTCTGCCAAATTATCTTATGAGTTCCAATAGTCTCTTGATTGAATCTTTGTTTCTCCTATGTAGAGAATCATGTCATCTGCAAATAGAGATAGGTTTAATTCGTTATTTTCAATTTAAATTTTTTTAGTTTGTATTTCTTGTCTAAAAGCTCTGGCAAGCAATTCCAATACTATCTTAAATAGCAGTGGTGAAAGTGGACACCCTTGTCTAGTTCCAGATTTTAGTGGGGAAGCTTCCAGTCCTTTGCCTCTAGTATGATGCTGGTATTGAGTTTTTTTGTTTGTTGGTTTTGTTTTGTTTTGTATAGTGTTTTGATTTTGCTGTAGAACATTTCTTCAATGCTTACCTTGCATTAAGGGTTTTTTTTTTTTTTTTGCGTGAAGTGGTGTTGGATTTTGTCAAATGCCTTCTCTGCATCTATTGAGATGATCATATGGTTTTTATTTTTCTTTTTGTTGATGTAGTGTATTACATTTATTGATTTGTGAATGTTAAACCATCCCTGCATGCCAGGGATAAATTCCATCTTGTCAGGGTGAATGATCTTCCTGATGTACTGTTGGATCCTGTTGGCTAGTATTTTGTTGAGGATCATTGTGTCTATGCTCCTTGGAAATACCAGTCTCTAGTTCCCTTTTTCTGTTGTGTCTCTGACTGGCTTTGGCATTAAGGTGGTATTGGCTTAACAGGAAGAGGTTGGAGAAGATCTTATCAAACAAACATGCTTTAATGCTAGAGACCAATAAGTCAAAATATGCCAAAAGATATGCAATTACATAGAGACAGAATAATGGCTAGGAAATGAAAACAGGTTATAGGAGAAATCAAAAGGAGAATACAAAATTCTTGAAACAAATGAAGGCATCAACATAACATATGAACACTTATGGGACATGCTCAAGGTAGAGTTAAGAGGAAAGTTCATCTCAACCAATGCTAATGCTAAGAAATTAGAAAAACAGCAAGTAAATGAGCTAATCATGCATTTTAAGGAGCTAGAAAAGCAATGGCAAAATAATCTTAAATTTAAGGAGAAAAAAGCAATAACCAAAATAATGGAGTAAATAAACAAAATAGAGACAAAAAGAACAGCACATAAGATCAATGAATCAAAGATTTGGTTCTTTGAGAAAATCAACAGAGTAAATCCCCCACTACTTCCACTGATTTTAAAAAAAGGGTGGTGACAGTGGAGGGAAATGAGGCAATCAATAGATCAGAGACAAAAAAGAATATAACCACAGATACCTCACACATACACAGAACAATTAGGAAGTATTACAAGCAACATTATGCCAACAAATCAAAAACCTAAAAGAAATGGATAGATTTTTGGATGCATACAATTGAATCATGAGGCAGTTAATAGTCTAAATAGACCTATAGCAGTGACTGAGATTGAATCAGTAATTATATCCCTCCCAATCAAGAAAATCCCGGGATCAGATGGCTTCACTACAGAATTCTAACAAGTGTTTCAAGAAGAACATACCCAATCCTCCACAAGCTATTTCAAACAGTAGAAAGAGAAGCAATCCTTCCAAACTCTTTCTGTTGCACTCTTTAAATCAGCAGGAGTGAGCATTTGGTGCACTGTTAAGTCTCATCTATTTTTTCTGCATCCCATGTTGCAGTAACTGAGTCAAGCCCCAGGACTTCTGCTTCTGACATTCCTCCCCACTGCTGTGCACGCTGTAGGGTCTTGATCTCTGTTGTTCTTGTGTCTCTGCACTCATCTGAGAGACCTGCATTAATTTCTAGGCTGTATCTGGAGAGTAAACCAGCAGGTGGATGACCCCCCCCCCCAGCTCCCTCTGCACTCCTCTGTCTTTTAGATCAAATGAAAATAAATTTTAAAATGTGTATTAAAAATTACAAAATTATACTGGTCAAAAACTCTATTTTCTTCTCATAGAAATGAGTGGTGAAAATAGGCCAGGCCTAACATGGGGCTTCTACAGTCATGACAGCACCAAACTGCTCTCCTACTGTCACAATCATTGTAATCTGAAGCTTCCTCTCATCTCCGAGAGGATATTGGATAAAGCATTCATCTTCATTATTGGTTTTGGTTTTAAGAAGTGGGATTATCATCAAGAAACATTTCCCTTTCAATTTCTACTGCTAAGCAACTTTTCTTCCATATTCTTGAATTTTCAGGTATATCTCACTAGCCAAAATTTACTCCCATGATTATGCCTCGCTAAATGTACTTGAAATTTCCTCCATCAACATTTAAGGTAATTGCAAAAGTAAGCATGCAATAGAAAAAGTATTTTATAAAGCATGCATATTAAGCAAACACAGAGAAATCAGTTGTCCCCACACTTCATGAATTTATCTAGAGTGGAAACAAATTTTTCTCTGCTACGAGCCCTTTACATATTTATAACTTCATTCACAGGTCACACAAAGCAACTCAAAAATTTACCTATTACAACCTCCTGGATTTGGAGACCCATCAGTGGATGCCTTTTCAGGGGACAATCAAAAGATTTTTAAAACCTTATACAGCCAGTAGGTCAGATATTCTCCACCCCTGGACACTGATATGTTCAATGAATTTAAGTATTGATCCAGTCGTTAGGGTAGCAGCTATATATATATATATATATATATATATATATATATATATATATATACACATATATATACATATATACACACACATATATATACATATATACACACATATATATATACATATATACACATGTATATGTTAAATCGTAATTATCTAAATAAAAAAATCATCATTCTGGGTTTGCCTACTAGCACAAGAAAACTGGCAGGTATGCAGCCAGGTGATAGTACCCCATACCTATGCGGTGCTATCCCCATAGATAGTGAGTCCATTTTGGTTCCTTGACTAGGTTTTAAGCATAGCTAACCACAGTTATCTGCTTCTGTAAACATATTTGTTAGCTGATTGGCTTAAGGTGTGGTCTGAACTTAAGTTGATTGGATACTTTGTGTTGTGCACCTACACCAAAGTTGACTGGCTGATTTGTAACACAACTGCCTAATTCGACCAGAATGTGGTCTGTTGATTGGATAGTTTGAGATATAATCCCTGGCTATTGCATGTCAATAAACTCCCTGACTTCAGTCAGGCTGCGTAGCGGTTCCTGGAGCGCAGCAGGAGCAGCAGTTGCAACGCTGGCTAATAAAGACTCCTCCTTATGAAGAACCTGGATGTTTTCTGCCTTTTGTGATTCTGCCTTAATGGCTTGGCTGGGGGCTGTGTGAACTCCAGGCCTGATAGTCTACGTGACACCTGGCAGGACACCTGGCAGGTCATGTAGGCAGACCACTCCTCAGGAAGGAGGTACCTGGTGTTAGATAAGATTCACCACCCTATATAGCTCATCGATTTGTACTTTTTGAAAGTTGCTTGTTTGAAACCCACCAATAGAAGCCTGCTAAATCATGACTGTATAATTAATAGCCTAAAATGTACAAAAAACTGGGAGGCTTGGGCTCTCTCGCTCTCTCTGGCTCACACACTAGCTTTTTGCCTTCCCTGCAGATCCAGCAGCTGCTACCACTTCCCCGGCCCAGCATAGCTGGGCCGGGGGAGGTGGCTTGGAAACCTAGGTTAATTTAAATAAACCACCTTTATGCCTTAGCACCGACTTCAAACTTGATGATTATCTGGGGATTTCAAAATCCGGCACAACACTTACATCCAACACTTGTGTCCAACACGATCTCTCTCTGTAAAAAATATGCTTTCTTGGTAAAAACATTTGGATCTTAATTACCATATTCAATAATAGAAATGCTCTGTAATGAGAATGTAAAGATTTGAGTCTGTGGAGTGAATTTTCAAGTTTCTAAAAATAAGATACAAATAACTAATTAATATAGATTTTACCTATGCCCAAATTCATATGTTTAAATTATTCCTCATGGTGGTGATATTCTAGGTGGTGTCTGGGAGGTGTTAATGACAAGGAGAGTGGAGTTCTTGTGAACAGGATGAGTTTCCTGCAAATGGTCCTTCTTGCAAGTTGCTTTATCTTGTATGCGATGAACCACCACTTTCTGATTCGCAAATGATCCTCAAGAATCCGAAAGTGGTGGTTCATTGCATTCAAATTTGACTTCTCCCTTTACCTTATACTTTCCCAGGTCAAAAAATAGTGAGAAATAAATTTGGCCCACAATACCATTGTATTGCATTTTGAGTACTTCATTGTCTGAAATAAGGCAAGCATACTGGTCGTACCATTTTTGCTGAGGAGTTCTTCCTCCAAACATGGGGAAAGAGGCTTTGTAGGTACCATGTGCATATTATACGGCATCATAAAGTAGATGGTATGCCTCTGGGATATTTCCATATATTACTAAATTGAACCATGTACAAACACCCAATTACACACACACACACACACACACACACAACGGATTTCACCAAGATTAAAAACAAATAATGCAGACCCTTATTTAGTTTCTTATTAATATATGAGGAGTAAATAACTACATGTGTGTATTGCAGAAGTCTCAGACTTGTTTTCACTGAGAATGAGATGACTCCTGGGAGATATAGTGAGTCCTTTATCACAGTATTATGAATATTATAGCCTATCAAAAAGCAAACAAAAATACGTAAATTTAGTGCATAGTCAAACTGCTTTGACACAATTTGAAATTGTCAGTGCCCTTTCTCTTAAAGCTTTCTTATGAAAATATATGCTTTTATTGCAAAGTCAAATATACATAGAGGAGGAGAGATAGAGGAAGATGTTCTGTCTGATGATTCACTCCCCAAGTGACTGCAATGGCCAGTGCTGTGCCAATCTGAAGCCAGGAGCCAGGAATTTCCTCCATGTCTCCCATGTGGGTGCAGGGTCCCAAGATTTTCGGCCATTCTCTACTGATTTCCCACGCCACAGGCAGGGAGTTGGATGGGAAGTGGAGCTGCCGGGATTAGAACCAGCACCCATATGGGAGAGCACCCATTCTTTTTTCCAACTGCATTCTGGTATAAACTCCAATGTGTTCATTCTTTAGGGCAATTTGATAGAAATTACACATTCCATTGACTTCATTAAAATGAAAATATATAAAATTTAAAAGAGATGTGGAATTTTAATATTATCCTTTATTTAAGCACTAGTTTTCTTTTGCATAGTTCCTACCATCTTTTATGTAGATCCTAATAATCTGTAGAACAAGCTAGAAGGAAAATTTTTTTCAAAGGGAAAAGAATAATATGTTTTGAAAGCATACAATTTTATTTGGAAGACAGGGGGAGTAGTTAAATATTTCAACTATGTTAAACATGTATTTGTATGTGTATATGTATATATATGTGTGTGTGTATGTGTATATATATGTGTATATGGAACCAGTCTCACATAGTTCATATGTAGTTCTGCATGCAAAATGATCTTTCCCTCATGCATTCAGTCTCACCCTCCTTCCTGCTTCTTTTTTGTAATTTGTCTTTTAATTTTTACAGTGATGTATTTTCAATTTTTTTTATAATCACAAGCTAAACTTTCCATAAAATAAATAATTCAACAAATAGTAAGCGGGAAATCCAGTGCTCCTGTTTCTGAAGAGTAAATGCAGAGCATTGGGCAATAATTAAATCGCATTACATCAATCTCATGTATATGCATTGCTTTCTGTACCCTGTGTATTATTTGAACACAAGCATTAAAAAGCATGGTATTTGTGTTTCTGGGTCTGCTGTGCTTCACTAAAAACTATGGCATTCAACTGAATCCATTTTTGCAGTGAAAGACCAGGTTTATCTCTCTCTCCTCTCTCTCTCTCTCTCTCTCTCTCAAATGCCTGATTAGTGTACCTTTGTGTATATATAACACAATTTATTTGTCCAGTCATCAGTTGATGGACATCTGGATTGATTCCAAGTCTTAGGCATTGTAAGTGGAGACTCTGAACGTAGAGTCACAGATACATCTTTCATATGCATGCTTCATGTGCTTTGGGTAAATTATAAGAGGAGGAATTGCTGGGTCATACAATAAATCTCCTTCAGATCTCTGAAGTGACCCCATGGTATCTTCTAGAATGGTTGCACTAGTTTATAGACAAACCAACACTGATTAAGATACCCTTTCCTCCATAACTTTCGGTGTTCATTAATTTTGCTTTGTGGATGACAGTCATCCTAATTGAGATATGGTGAAACTTATTGCATTTTTAATCTGTTTCCAAGGTGCTAACTTATCCTGGGTATCTTTGAGTATGTCTTGACCATTTACACTCCATTCTTTGGAAACTGCTGGCTCATGTACTAAGTCCCTTTCCTAATTGTATTGTTTGCTTTATTGATGGTGAGTCTTTTGACCTCTGTATATATCCTAGATATTAACCTTTTATCAGATGTATAGTTTACAAATGTTGTCTCACATTTTGTCAGCTGCTTCTTTACCTTGTTGAGTACTTGCTGTACAGAAGCATTTTCAGTGTGATGTAATCTTACTCATCTATTTTCCTTTTATTGCCCGTGCATCTGGAACCTTTTGCAAGAAGGCTTGGACTATGCCAATGCCTTACAGTATTTATCTTTTGTTTTCCTCAAGGTTTTTCAGATCCTAGATTTATATCTTAGAGCCATTGTGATCTCACTTGTGCTTAAGATATAAGATAGGGGGTCTCATTTCATGATTTTACATGAAAAATCCAATTTTCTTAAATCCATTTGCTGAAGAAATTGTCCTTTCTCCAGGGATTACCTTTAGCTAATTGGTTCAAGATTGATTGGTTGTAGAGGCATGCATTAATTTCTGAGATCTCTAGTCCATTTCATTTTTTGACATCCATATTCTTGTGCCAGTACCAATCTGGATTTTGTAACTACTTGTAATAAAACTACTTGTAAAGCGTCTTGAACGTAGGTATTGCAGTTTCAAGGTAAACTCCTACCCCCAGTTTACCTTTATTGTTCATGGATGCCTTGGCCACCTGAAGTTTCTAGCAACTCTGTTAATTTTAAAATCATTTTTTTCAGATCTGAGAAAAAAGTCCTTGGTATTTTGACTGCCATCTAACTGAATCTTAAATTACTTTTAGTGGTATGTACATATTGCTGACATTAATTATTCCAGTCAATGATTATGCAAGAATTTTTTTCTTAAGTGGGGGGAGTCTTCTACTTCTTTCCTTCATGCTTTTTAAAATTTTTCTGTTAAAAATCTTCCATACCCATCATTAAAATTATCCCAATGCATTTAAATTATCTATTTTACAGCAATATTGAATGGGACTGATCTTACAATTTCTTTCTCAGCCATCACATTGTTTGTTTACACAAAGGCAACTGATTTTTGATTGTTGATTTTATATGCTACAACTTTGCCAAACTCTATTATGAGCCTCATTAATCACATAGTGAAATCTTTTGTTTCTCATATATTTTGAATTATATCAATTAAAAACAGGAATTATTTGACTCCCATCTTTCCTGTTGGTATTCTTTTGATTTCTATTTCTTGCCAATGGCCTTGTCTGTATTCTGGCAAATGGCAAAAACTGTAGTCAATGCAAACACGTCCTATGGGCACTGGCTCATGTCCTGCTTGCTTTACTTTCTATACAGCTTCCTGATCATCATCTGGCAAACGCAGAGGAGGATGACCCAAGTAGTGGGGTCCTTGGAACCCATTTGTGAGACTGAATAAAGCTCCTGCCTCATGGTTTTGGCCGGCACAGCCCTTGCCATTGCAGCTATATGAGGAATGAACCAGTGAATGCTAGCTTTCTCCTTGTCTCCTTCACTCTTGTTAACACTGCCTTTCAAATTAAATTAACTTTTTAAAAGAATAGTTATTTTTTCTTTTTCTGATATTGTTTTCTGTTAACATTGATTATCTTTTTGCCATCCTTTCACATTCAGTGAGGTGTGTTTCCCCTGCTTGACACTTTTTAAAAATTTACCTGAAACACAGATTTACATAAAGAAAATGACATCCAGAGACAGAGAGAGGGAAAGAGAGTCCTCCATCCATTTGTTTACTCCACAAATAACCACAATGACCAGAGCTGGGTCAGCTTGAAGCCAGGAGCCAACATCTTCATCAAGATATCCCATGTGGATGGCAGAGCGCCATTTTCCAGACATATTAGAAAGGAGTTGGATTGAAAGTAGAGCATCCCTGGCTGTATACAACTGTCTTGGTTGCCTGCATTAAAGTGTTACACTGCTAGGACTAAAGCAGCCAAAAGCATTCTGGGCCTGGTTGATGACAAGTCTGTGTTAACTACATCTGTGTGCCAGCAGAGTTGCCCATTAGATTCTTTTTGTTTTCTAAAAAAATATGCAGGGAAGGTAGGAGGTATCAGGCTGATAAGTGCCACCCTGTCTGCTATGCTGCATGTTACTGGGGGAGATTTCTGGGGAAAGGGTTCTGGTGACTTGTTGGAATGGGGGGTCACTGAGGGCATGCTGAACAGGAGAGAGGTGACTTTTGATCAGATCACTGTACTCACAGGTAAGCAAGGAAGCTGAGCTGTAGTGGTCTAGACTAGGAAATATTGGGGGAAGGCATATGGGATAAGCCCAGGCACCCACCCACATGAGAGACCTTGGCTAATCTCAGTCTATCACTTGCCAGCACATGTGAAAATGGGGCTGGGCAGCCTGACTGACTGGGCTAGGCCACAGTGCCTACCCATGAGCATCAGGGCATGGGGTAACCATGTCAGGCATGGCAGTAATATCCACGAGAATGTGAGAAATGTATCTGGGCACCAATTTTGTAAGGGACTTGTGGGTTCATCTCTGTGGGACTATAGTACTGGTTTGTTCAAAAACTGATGATAGACTAGACTGGGAACACATTGATGTGTGGAGGAGCTGGGGATGAGAGGAGGTCAGGTTGGACCAGGTTGCGGCACCTGTCTGCACATGCAAAGACATGGACTGAGGGCTGGACATGTCAGGCCAGGCTGTAGCACCTGCCAGCATATGCGTATCTGGGACTGGGAGAGGGCCTGGTAGGGGAATTTGGAGACATCCCCGGCTAGGCTACAGATCCCACTGTGGAGCATGAAAGCTGGGGTTGGGGACAAGTCACACCATGCAAGTCTGCAACACTCAGTGTATGTGTGGGCTAGGTGTAAGAGTAGGCCAAGCTAAAGTAAGCTATAGCAACTGCTGGCATATGTGAGAGCCAGGACAGGGTGTGGGACACACCAGCAGTGAGAGCTTTGAGAGTTGAAAGCAGTAAGAGCTGAGACTGGAAGAGAGTCAAGTCAGGCTGAATCATAGCACCTACCAGTAAGTACAAACACAGGAGAAAAAAAAAAAAAAAACTGAAACATTTTTCCTATTTACCTTCCTCCATTCCTGGACATTGTTTTTCCTAGTCAGAGTCCCGCATGTGTGTGTATCCCTCTTAACAAAATTAAAAATTATTAAGAGAAAAAAAGAAGTGGAGTGGCTATGACTGGTCCCTCTATGGTATGCCATGTAGCAGGTGGTGACTTTACACACTACACCAGGATGCTGGTGGAAAATAGCCACCTTTTTGTGAAACTACTTAGCATTCTGTATTTCTTGATTTTAAATTTTAGACAATTTACATTCAAAATTAACTTTGATATATAATGCCTTGGTCTTGACATTTTTTAAATAAATATTCTTACTGTTTTTGGAAGAAGTTATTTGTACTTTCTTATAGATTCATCTTTACTGTTATTTTAATTACACAGAGAGAAAGAGAGCATTCTTCCATCTCTGGTTCACTGCCAAAATGGCTCCAATTGCCATAGCTGGACCAGTCTGAAGTCCAAAATCAGGAACTTCTTCCAGGTCTCCCATGTAGATGCAGGCATCCAGGAACTTGAGCCATCTTCTGCTGATTTCCCAGGCCAGAAGCAGGGACCTAGGTCAGAAATGAAACAGCCAGAACAGGAACCATAGCCCATATGGGATCCTGCTGTCACAGGTAGAAGATTATCCCGCGGCCACTTGGGGAGTGAACAAGAGAATGAAGGATCTTTTTCTGTCTCTCCTTCTCTCTGTAGATCTTTCCAATAAAAATAAGTGACTCTTTGAAAAACTCAAATTCGAATGGATGGATTTTTATCAGATTGGTTAATATTTTATTTTTAAATGTTCATTTTTAACTGTTCTTGTATCAGGTTATAATGAATGTTACTGCATTAGTGTTTTCTTGCTACAATAACAAATGATCCCAAACTGGATGAACAAAAACAACAGAAAGTGTTCTTTCCCATTTCTGGAAACTAGGACTCTGAAGTCAGGTGTTTTAAGTCTGTGTGATCTCTCTGTAGGAGCTAAGACAGAACCCTTCCTTGACCACTGTAGGTTCTGATGCGTTCTGCTAACCTTTGGTGTCCCAGTAAGCATCCTGATCTCCATGATCATGTGAAACACTTCCAGTGAGCCTCTGTCCAATTTTTTTACATTCTTTAAAAAATATTTAAAAAAATAGAAAACAGTCACCAACTTTGAAATATATGATCAAATGTTATATGCAATATATTCTAAGTGAAAAATTAAAAAAACTATTAGTAATACTAACATTGTATAATGAAAATGAGTGAGACATGCAGAAATTTCACAGAATCTGTAAAAAAGCACAGAATTTTCAATATGATTAATGACTGAAAATTTTAAATAAAAGTCACAACAAAGTTTGAGAAAAGTCATTAAAAAAGAAATTGCCAAATTCCTGTGATGATCGAAGACAATGAACACAGCCATGCCTCGCTGTTAAGTACATTTAAAAGTGCAGGTGTAGTTTCTTATGAATTAACCAGATCTTTTCTGATGAACCATAACACCTGATCCAAGATGATTTCAAAAAGGGGCAAAGGCATCCAAACACCTAAATGAGTATGAAATTTTATTCAGAACAACCAAATAAAACCTATAAACAATTTGAATTCTCACTAATAAATAAATTTTTATATATCTACAATGAAATGTTGTTCAACAATATAAAGGAACAATCAACTAATTGATATACCTTTGATGATGAGTCTCAAAACATTATACTTCATGGTAAGTTGGTATATAAATGTAGACATATATGTTTATATACTTGTATATAAACTTATGTAATCATATATACTACACATACTTACAGATAAGGTATATTTACATATACTATACTATAAATATATACAGTATAGATAGCTACAGTTTCATTTTGATAATGTTTTTTGCAAGGAAAAAACTCTAATACAGAAAACAAATTAGTGATTTCCATGCAGGACATTATAGGAAGTCTGCGTACCAATCTCAAAGACCATTCCAGAGAGCATATCCATGTGGGTATCTGTGGGGAGCTCACTGCCAGACTCCTCCAAGAGGCCATCATCTGCAGGTGCTCAATGCGTACTGTAAAATGGTGTTGTATTTGCATGTAGCTATGTACATTGCCCTGTATACTTTAAATCTTTTTACAGATTATTTATGATATCTAGTAAAATGACAGATGCTATGTAAATAATTGTTACCCCATGTTGTTCAGAAGTGATAATAAAAACGTATATCTTTCATATAAAAACCTACTTTTAAAAATGATTTACTTATGTTATTTTTCTTTTAGTTTTCAGTTTTGATGATATTTGCATAGTTGATCAGGGTGGGAAAGAGTGAGGGATAGGAGGAAGTGGGTGAGATGACTGTTTCCAAATTTTGTTTTTCTGATTTCTGTATCTGGGGGAAGGGGAGAGAAAATGGGAGAAGCCACACCCAGCCTCCCAAATGTCTGAGTACCCAGGGATGGCAAATGGCCACCTGATCTCAACCAAGACTTCCAGCAGGTTCTGAGGGTTCTGCTTAAGTGATTTTTTAAAATTTATTCATTATTTTTAATTCATTAATTACATTGTATTATGTGACACAGTTTCATAGGTACTGGGATTCTCCCCACCCCTCCCCAAACCCTCCCACCATGGTGGATTCCTCCACCTTGTTGCATAACCACAGTTCAAGTTCAGTTGAGATTCCCCCATTGCAAGCAAATACCAAACATAGAGTCCAGCATCTTATTGTCCAGTCAAGTTCAGCGGCTTCTTAGGTATACCCTCTCTGGTCTGAAGACAGAGCCAGCAGAGTATCATCCTGATCAATTAAAAGCTCCAACATACCATCAGCAAAATTTACATCATTATGGAATTAATTGACATAGTAATGAGTAACCAATATGTTGAAAGTAAATGCGAGTTCTTAACCACCTTCTGTGACCACCTCATTGACATTTCAATTTTAGTTTATACACAACATATAACAAACATAACATGTTATACATAACATCATATCATCTTAAATTAAGGCAAACATGTGGTATTTAACCTTTTGGGATTGGCTCATTTCCCTTAGCATTATGGTTTCCAGTTTGGCCCATTTGGCCACAAAGAACTGCATTTTGTGTTTTTAATAGCTGAGTAGTATTCCATGGAGTAGATGAACCATAGCTTTCTTATCCAATCCTCTGCTGATGGGCATTTTGGATGCTTCCATGTTTTTGCAATTACTGATTGTGCTACTATGAACATAGGGGTGCATGTTGGTTTCTCATAAAACAAGTGTTCTGGATATATTCCTAGGAGTGCTATTGCTGGATCATACGGTATGTTGATTTTGAGTTGTTTGAATGTTCTCCATACTGATTTCCATAGAAGCTGTACCAGCCTGCAGCCCCACCAGCAGTGGAGTAGGGTTCCTCTTTCCCCCGCAACCTCGCCAACAAGTGTTGTTGGTGCTTTTATTCATGTGGGCCAGTCTTACTGGCATTAGGTGGTACCTCATTGATGTTTTAATTTGGATTTCCCTTATTGCCAGGGAACTTGAGCATTTTTCATATGTTTATTTGCCATTTGGGTTTGTTCCTTTGTGAAGTGTCTGCCCATTTCCCGTGCCCATTTCTTGAGTGGCTTGTTTGTTTTGGTGTTTTGGCTGTTTTGTAGTTCTTTGTATATTCTGGAGATTTGCCCTCTATCACCTACGTCGTGTGCGAAGATCTTCTCCCATTCTGTGGGTTGCCTTTTTACTTTGTTGATTGTTTCTCTAGCTGTACAGAAGCTTCTTAGTTTGATGAGGTCCCATTTGGTTATTCTGGTCTTGATTTCTATTGCTTTTGGAGTCCTTTTTACGAAGTAGAGAGCTACCCCTAGATCTTGCAGAGTATTTCCAACATTTTCTTCCAAAAGTTTGAAGGTTTCTGGATGTGGGTTTAGATCTTTTATCCATTTAGATTTGATCTTGGTGTATGGTGAGAGATGTGGGTCTATCTTTTTGTTTCTACAGGCTATCAACCAGTTGTCCCAACAGCATTTATTGAACAGACCTTCCCATTTGCCTGGATTATCATTTGTCCTTTTGTCAAAGATTATTTGGCTGTATCTGTGTGGGTTCCCGTCTGGTGTTTCTATTCTGCTCCATTGATCTTCCTCTCTATCTTTGTGCCAGTACCAGGCTGTTTTGATAACCACTGCCCTATAGTATGTCCAGAGGTCTGGAACTGTGATTCCCCCTGCTAACTTCCTGTTCTTCAGGATGGTTCTGGCTATTGGTGGTTTTTTGTGTTTCCAGATGCATCTGTGGATCATTGTTTCCACTTCCATGAAGAATGTTTTGGGCAATTTGATTGGAATTGCATTGAATGTCTATATTGCCTTTGGCAATATAGACATTTTAATGATATTGATTTTACCTATCCAGGAGCATGGGATGTTACTCCATCTTTCTAGATCTTGTTCAATTTCTTTTTTAAGTGGTTTGTAGTTTTCCTCAAATAGGTCTCCCACATTTTTTGTTAGGTTAGCTCCCAGATATTTCATGCTTTTCTCTGTTATTTTGAATGGTATTTTGCTGGTTAGATCTTTTTCCCACTTGGGGCTGTTTGCGTACAGTATGGCTGTTGATTTTTGTTCATTAATTTTGTACCCTGCCACTCTACCAAACTCTCGTATAAGTTCTACGAGTCTCTGTGTTGAGCCTCTTGGCTCTTCTATATAAAGAATCATGTCATCTGCGTATAGTGAAAGCTTCAGTTCTTCATTTCCCATTTGGATTCCTTTGATTTCCTTTTCTTGTCTTATGGCCTCAGCAAGTACCTCTAGGACTATGTTGAATAGCAGTGGAGGAAGTGGGCATCCCTGTCTTGTCCCAGATCTCAGTGGGAAGGGTTCCAGTTTTTCTCCATTCAGTGTGATGCTGGCGTTGGGTTTTTCATATATTGCTTTAATTATGTTGTGGATTTTTCCATCTATGCCTACCTTGGTTAGGGTTTTTAGCAGGAAGTGGTGTTGGATTTTGTCGAAGGCTTTTTCTGCATCTATTGATACTATCATGTGATTCTTGTTTTTCAGTTTTTGGATGTGGTGTATCACATTGATGGATTTCCTTATGTTGAACCACCCCAGCATTCCAGGGATGAATCCTACTTGATCTGGATGAATGATCTGTCAGATGATTTTTTGAATTCTATCGGCTAGGATTTTGTTGAGTATCTTAGCATCAATGTTCATCAGAGAGATAGGTCTGTAGTTTTCTTTCTCTGTAGGATCTCTGTCCGGTTTTGGGATTAAGGTAATGTTGGCTTCATAGAATGAGTTTGGAAGGGTTGCTTCCTTTTCTATTGTTTTGAAGAGTTTGTAGAGGATTGGGGTTAGTTCTCTGTTCGGAATGTTTTGTAGAATTCTGTAGTGAAGCCTTCTGGGCCTGGGCTTTTTTTTGTTGGGAGATCTTTAATCACTAATTCAATCTCTGCTTCAGTTATGGGTTTGTTCAGTTTGTTTATTGCCTCTGGGCTAAGTTTGGCAGGTTGTGTGAGTCTAAGAACTTTTCCATTTCTTGGTGGTCTTCTGATTTGTTGGAGTACAGTGCTTTGTAGTAATTTCTAATCATATTCTTAATGATTGCGGTGTCTGTTGTTATGTTGCCTTTTTCATCTTTGATGCTGTTAATTCTTGCTTTCTCTTGTTTTTTCTTTGTCAGACGGGCCAGCGGGGTGTCTATTTTGTTTATCCTTTCAAAAAATCAGCTTTTTGATTCATTGATTTTGTGTATGGTTTTTTTTTTTATTTCTATCTGGTTGATTTCCTCCCTTGTTTTGATGATTTCTTGTTTCCTGTTGTGTATGGGGCTCATCTGCTGCTGCTTTTCCAATTCCTGGAGGTGTGTGTTTAGTTCCTGTATTTGGCGCCTCTCTTGGGCCTTGACATGAGCTCCAATTGCGATGAATTTACCCCATATCACTGCTTTGGCCGTGTCCCACAAGTTTTGGAATGTTGTGTCAGAGTTTTCATTGGTTTCCATAAATTTTTTGATCTCATCTTTAATTTTTCCCTGACCCATTGTTCGTTTAATAGCATATTGTTCAACCTCCAAGAGTTTTTGTATTTCCTTGGGCATTTTGAATTGCTGATTTCCAGTTTCATTCCATGGTGGTCTGAGAGGGTACATGGTATGATTCCTATCTTTTTGAAGTTATTTAGATTTGCTTTGTGTCCTATCATGTGGTCAATCCTGGAGAAGGTGCCATGCACTGCTGAAAAAAAATGTATAATCTGTGGTCTTAAGAAAAAAAGTTCTATAAATGTCTACTAAGTCTAGTTGTTCTAATGTTTGTATTAGCTCTGTTGTTTCTTTGTTGAGTTTTTGTTTTGTTGATCTGTCTATAGTTGTTAGCAGAGTGTTAAGATCTCCCACTATTATTGTGTGTATATCTATGTCTCCCTTTAAGTCTGTAAGTAATTGCTTCACGTAGCTAGGTGAATTGGAATTAGGTGTATATATGTTCATGATTGTAATTACTTCCTGGTGGATCAATCCCTTCACCAATATATAATGTCCTTCTCTGTCTTTTTTGATGTCTGTCAGCTTGAAGTCTAGGTCATCTGAGATTAGAACAGCTACCCCAGCCTTTTTTTCTCGCCCATTGGCATGAAATGTCTTTTTTCATCCCTTCATTTTAAATTTCTTAGAGGCTTTTCCGGTTAGATGTGTCTCTTGTAGGCAACATACAGTTGGGTGCTGTTTGATGATCCATTCCGTTAATCCATGCCTTTTGATTGGTGAGTTTAGTCCATTTGTGTTTAGAGATAATATTGAGAGGGTGTGATTTTGGCCTTCCATGAGTGTGTGTAAGTGTGCAAGTGTGTATTTGCGACTATTAGAGTTTCTGATTGGTTGACTTTCCTTGTATGGATTTTAGTGGGGAGGTCTTCCCATTTGCCATCTTTGATTTTGGCTTTCATTTTTTCTTTCTGGGTTTAGCACCTTCCTGAGGAGATTTTCCAGAGCTGGTTTCGTGTTGATGTATTCTTCAAGTTTCTCTTCACTGTTGAAGTATGTGATTTCATTCTCAAATACAAATGAGAGCTTTGTTGGGTACATTATTTTTGGTTGGCAGTTGTTTTATTTCAGAATTTGATAGGTTTTACCCCATTCTCTCCTTGCTTGGAGCGTTTCTTCTGATAGGTCGGCTGTAATTCTGATTTGCCTTCCTCTGAAAGTAATCTTATCCTTTTTTCTTACTTGTCTTAGAATAGTTTCCTTGTATTCACTTGAAGGTAGCTTGAGGACCACATGTCTGGGTGACGATCGTTTGGATCGAATCTGCTGGCGGTTCTTTGTCCTTCCTGGATTTGTGCTGGATTTATATTTCCAGTGTTCTGGAAGTTCTCCTGTGTTATCCCATTGAGCACCCGTTGCAAGCCTGTCTCCTTTTCCACTCTTCGGGAAGGCCTATTATTCTAATATTTGATTTTTTCAGGTTGTCTTTCATTTCCTCTATGGACCTATTGGCTTTCTCTAGATTTGTCTCCAACTGTTTGATGAGCTGCTGCCTTTCATTCTGATTGTCTTCCAATTCTGATATTCTGTCCTCTGCTGTGTTCATTCTGTTGGTTAGGCTTTCAATTTTGTGCTCTATATCGAGGATTCCCTTTTTGACTTGATTTATTTCTTCAGTGACATGGTTTTCAAATACCTTGGACTCTTCCCAGCGCTTCTCACTGTCTCTGATAAATTTCATCACTAGTTTATTAAAGTCCTTATCTGGTATTTCCTCTATGTCTTCATCTTGCATCTCAGATATTGAGATTAGTTTTTGGTTGTATTGGGAGGGAGTGCTTGATCTTTCTTCTGGGTCATTGCTTTTTCTGATACTTCTCCTCATTGTGTTTTTGCTTCATGTTGTTTTGTGATTTTAGCATCTGACTTGTTTGTCCACAGCCGTTGCCCTCAGTGCTGCAATCTGTAGGAGGTGTGATCTAGCTGCTGCTGTATGGGGTGCTGGCATAAGCGTTATATTTCTTACTCTATTGGGGACAGCAGGTGATGGTGGGGTTGTTGTTGGGTTGCTTCGTTTGCGCCTGGGTTTATATTTTTGCCGCCTGGCTCTGTTGCAGCTAGTTGGTTAGGAATTGTCCTAAGTGCGCCACCACCTCTGAGGCTCCAGCTGAGTAGAGCAGGAGGTGCTGCCTGAATCACCAGCTGCTTGCTGCTCAGAGTTTGTAATCTACAGCCCTGAGCTGGGTCAGGAGGCTTTGTGGGCCAGCCCTAGTGCCAGGCCCCTTCCCCTGCGGCTCACTCTCAAAATCGTTGCACCACTGAGGACTTCTGCCTCAGTGCTGAGCCGAGATTCTCCTTCAGGGCTTGAGGTTAGCACCACAAGGGCCTCTGCTGCTCGAAGCTTGAAATCCCCAACCCCGGGCTGGGTTGGAAATTTCTGCGGGCCTCAGCGCTGAACTCTGCTCTCCTGAATTCCCACTCAGAAGTGCTGCTCTGCCGAAAGGTGCAACACCGCTTCCCACCACCAGGCAGGCAGGCTTTTCTGAGCGGGCTCCTGCTGGGAGAACCTGTCTGGCGGATTCAGCTGAGCTGGCTCTGGTTTGGCCTCTCCAGCTGAGCCCAGCAGGAGATTCTGCCTGAGAGAAGCTACTTTCTCAGTTTCACTTTCTCCACGGTGGAAGCAGAGCCCTGAGAGGCACGAGCTGTGAGGGGCACGCAGCCGTGCCCCTACTAGTTTGCTCTTCTGCCCAGGTCGTGAGGTTCTGCCGAGTGTTGCCCAGCCTCTGGAGCTCAGGCTGAGCCCAGCAATTGGATCCACTGGATTCTCTAACAGCCAGTCCACTGTTTGGAGCTGATATGGAGATTTCTGAGCCCTGGTCCCACAGCGCCGCTCCAGTTCCCCCTGCACTCTCTCAAAGCTGCTGAGCAGTTGGGAGGCACACTTCTGGGAAATCTCCCCTGCTTGTCCTTCACTTCTGCAGGGGATGATGCCCCCTATGATCAGTCCAGTAGCCTCCTCTCGGGGCTCCTGCCCTCCAGTGGACTGGTGCCCCTGTTGGTGTGAGCGCCTATCCTTCCAGCCGTCTCTGTTTTCCCTGGGACAGTTGAGACCCTGCCGCCTTCCCCCTGCCTGGGATCGTGACTCACCAAGTTTCTCGCAGCGTGCTGTATTTTCTTTCCCACTTTTTGTGTTTGTTCCTTCACACTGTGTAGATCTTCTTGCTTTAGTGAACTCTAGTGACCTTCCTGCTCTTCTCCCTACAATTTTGTGTTTCCTGGCCTGTTTCTCTGCTGGATCGGTTCCACTCTTTCCCTACTCCACCCTACATCAGCTCTCTGTGGTCAGCCATCTTTTCTCCTCTCCCTGCTTAAGTGGTTTTGATGGTTCTAAAATGTTGTCAATCTTGCAGATCCAAGGATGAGGGAATCCTTCTAATGTCTATTGACTGACATAGTCGACCTTAGAGTCTCCATTTGCCCAGATATTTGTTGTCATTGCTTGGTTGGGGTATATTTGTCAAATTTTCTCTGACCTCCTTCTTCTGTTATTGTACCTAATGTCTTCTGCTGGTTCCAGTGGATTGATATATCCTCCATGTGCACCTGGGCCTATCATCTAATGCTCATTGTTTTCCACTGAGCAGGCCCAGTTCTGACACATGCACTCTACAATCAGATCATCAGTTCTGGAAGTGAACCCTCACGTCCCTACACTTTCCCACCCATGCCATCTCCCAGAATCCCTGCAACCCCACCCACCAGGTCTCCAGAAGTGCACTGCTGGGAAGCCAGTGGGTTTTGCCTGGCACTGACCTGGGCCCCGCCAGTCCTTCCACCCCAGGGCTCTTGGACCCAGCACCCACCATACAGGAAAAACAGATTTCATGCATTTCACAATCATAATTCTAATAAGATAACCATTCCTTCCTACCTTGCTCACTTCCTTAATATGTTCTTTTCCTTTTTTCCCCTTCACTTATTGCAATAAGAAGTTAAATGTATTTCATAGTTAGCATTACAGAGCAAGATAGACACAGGGAAATAAGAGGAAAGATGGCTGACATCCACTGTTTCACTCCCTAAGTGGCAGCAGTGGCCAGGATTGAGCTATACTAAACCCAGGAGATTCTTCCAGTTCTTCCATATGGGTGTAGGTCCCAGCTCATGGGTAATCTTCCATAGTTTCCTCAGTTTTAACGGTGCTCTGGATGAGAAGTAAAGCAGCTGTGATCCAAAACAATCACCTGTGGATGCCTATGTTACATGAGGTGGCTTTACTTGTATAACAAAATGACATTTTCCCAAACTATCTTCTTGCTGTAGTTGATTGAATTGGTGGATGCACAAGTTTCCTAAGAATGGGTCAATTTTGTTCTCTGCTTTGATTGTGGTAGTGATTTCCTTTGAGTACACTTAAAAAGAGCTCCTCTTACTGCCTTTCAATTCTACCTCAATGAAACTACTCTGTTTTGAACTGTGCCCTTACTCAGGATATGGAGTTTTCACAGAAGTAATCAAGTTAAAGTGAGATCATTAGATTAGTTTCCAATCAAAACTAACTGGTATACTTATCAAAAGGAAGAAATTTGTACATAAAGGCATGCATACAAGGAAGGTTCAATGACATAAAAAGACTTAGGGTGAAGTAAGCCAACCACAAGTCATAGAAGAGAGAACTTTCTTTCCTTTAGAGCTCGCATGGGACAAAGCCTGTCAGTATTGCAATTTGAGAGTTCCAGATTCCTGAACAGAGTAACAACAAATTTCTTGTGTCTAAATTCCTGAGATTGTAGAATGTTGTTGCAGCATCTCCAGAAATGTTTTATGAACTTAAAAAAAAACTGGATTTTTTTTCAAATCTTATTAATTTAGCCAAAAGCAAGAGAAAATACAGAAAGAAAGTCACTGTAGTTACATTCTTCAAAGGCCCACAATAGCTCCTTAGACAAGATACTGATAGCCTGAAACTCGGAACCCAATCTTGGTCTTCCATGTTTGTGGCAGAAATCCAGTGACAACAGCTGCCTCCCAGGTTACATTTTAGCAAAAACTTGGACTGAAGAGCCACAGCTGATGCAGGATGCTGGTTTCCTAGCTGACATTGTCCACCTCCAGACTAAATGCTCCTTCCTTCATATTATTCCCAAATTTGAAATGAAAATAATTACATAGCATAATTTCAGTCACTCTTATTAATATGCATGCATTTTAGATGGTCTCTGTAGCAGTATAATAAAAAACATTTAGTAAGATGCTCTCCAGGTTTATTGTGCTAATTTGATCAAAAATTTCGCATTTATGCATTACTAACATTTCAAAAGATTGCTTTAACTCTTAGTTCTCTGAGTCTGTTATCCAATTATCCAGATGCATTGAACCCTATATTTTTGGTAAAGAAATCAGTTTTACCACACATTTAGTATTCTCTAAGTATTACCAAATCCCCTTTAACAAGAATTCTGGAAAAGTGTCAGAAAAAGATTCTGTGAGCAAAGGTCATGGTTTAATTTCCATGTAAATAAGTGTAAGTTCAGCTCTTTTCTTTAGACATTCAATTTCCCAGAAAAAGGTATGTCATCAAATGTACTGTGTCGAAGAAATGTCCTTGCAGGCATCCATCACACCCCACAGATATTTACTGATGATTAAGTGAAGCAAAGTTGCATGGAGTAAGTCTATTGGAATTATTTTCTCAAGAAGTCAATCATTACCATTTTGTAGCAATACAACTTTTTATAATAGTGCTAATGCAGACTTAATTGATTACAATATAATGTAAAATAGTTGTTTGTCTGTTTATTGAAGTGATATCTAACCAAACACATAAAATCTCTAAGGCACACCTGTAACAAGTGCCACATGACAACAGCAGTTGGTAAATTCCGAGTTTGCAGAATATGAAATTGACAGCCACCACTGCATTTCAATTTTCTGTAGATTAAATGAAAGTAAACATATTAGCATCCATATAAATGCACTGAAATATGAAAAAAAGTTAGAAAATGAGAATCAATCGCTCTTTTATTCAACAAATATGAGGATACTTCAAAATGTCATGGAAAAGTGGAATTGGCAAAACTTGTACATTCAAAGGACTTTCATTTTGCATTTAATAAGCTACAAATTCTTAGGGAATAGCTTTTAAAAACTCAGGTTGCTAGTCATTGTTTCTCAACAGATGGAGTTTCTTTCATTTTGACCCCAGATATCTTTCTCCTTGGCTTTCCTCTTCCTCTGATCGTTTTTCTTCACAACTTAGAGGAAGCTGCGTAATGCTCCTGAGCTCTGTACACATATTATTTCTCTTGGAAGGAATCATGTCCTCAATTTGTTTGCTCACCCAGTATGCTAGATGACAATTTAAGCTCCACCTATGGTAACATGTTAAGAGCATTTCCTTTTGAATAGTACCCAATTCCTTAATGCTTACAATGTAACTTTTTTTGTGGATTGACATATGTGTGGTTAAAAAAAAACCCTCCATACCCTTTAAGAGGCCTGGAGAACATGTAGTATAGATATTTCTCTTTTTTTCCTGTTGTGTTTGCAATTTTGGCAATGGTGGTTCCAGTCAAAAAATGAAAAAGTAGAGTTAAAACTGTATATTTTGATAAAAGGAATTTTAAAACCTATCATGATTTTTTGCATACTGCATCTATCCTATTTATTACAAATATAAAATATTTTTGCACAAAAATGAACTCTTTTTGTTAATTCAATTTTTCCATAAACATTTTTATATACCATCATATTCATTTGGCATTTACTCCCTGACAGTCATCATAGGAGCATAAAAATTATTAAATCAAATTATAACAATTATAGGTCTAAGTGTATGAATAAAGATGAATTAGTTCTGGACTTAGACTAATTTAAGATGAGAACAGAAATATGACTAAAGACATTATTTAACTATAAAAGAAGTACTCTGTCTATGGATTTTTATTGAGAAGATGGTCCGTTATACTTGGCAATAGGTTGTTAAATGTGTGGTGGTGACTTTGAAAAAACAATGTTGATTACTTGATAAGGTGAAATATATGTTGCATAAATATGGAAGTCAAAACTCACTGTAGCTAAAAACTACTAAATGATATATCCTGGCCTTAGAAAAATAGTTGTTTAACTACCCAATTTTTTAGGACTGCCCTTATGCAAAAATAAAGCAGTTTCTAACTCTGAAAAACTGACAAGTTCAAACACATCAGTCATGAATTCTCCATCTTGGAGCCAAGCCAAGGAAAAAAAGGTTGGTCAATAGCTGAGCAGGATTATTCATCAGCATATCAATCTTTAACTGAATTTCTGCAGACATGTTAAAAAGTGTGTTGCTTTTATACTGCCTAGAGTCATAACTACACCAGAAGTCTTTCATATTTCTCACTAATGTTAATGTAGTTTTACTTAATACAATCTTTATATTGCTGTTGCCGTCTATAATTTCTCTAATGAATGGATATTTAACTATATTTCTCTTTCATCAATTATATATTGAGAACATCTAGAGGTCATATGCTAGCACACTTAATGTTCAATTCCATTTTTGGAAGTATATTAAATAATTTAAAGAGAACTAACTTTCATATATTCCAATATAATCTCATAAATAAATATATACAGAAATGTGGATCATTTACCAAATCTGTAATGCAATATTGATTGTCTTCTTTTATGTTAAAGTTTAAAGCCAAGAATGTGCTGTGGATTAAACTTTGTATTCTGCGATGATAGTGTTGTTCAAATCTATATTAAGGGAATCAAGATGGCAGAATAGGGTAAGAACACATTTAAACGGACAGACAAACATTTAATCAGGATGAAGCAGAGAGGACATATTCCAAAAAATAGGAAAGGACAGAACAACATCAGAGGGGTACCTGGAGACTGACAGACACAAGAAAGCAGCGGACACAACAGTGTGGTGTTGCAGGGACTGATACTCCAGCGACATTCAGCTAATGATGATCTGAAATTCACCAGCAGCCAGAACTCCACCAGCAACCAGGTGGGAAGGGACTTTCACTGGGAGCTTGGGAGATGAACCCAGACAAAGACCTGTCCATCCTGCTGGTCCATTTGAGTTGACCAGGAGCAGAGACAGAGCAGCAGATCCCAGACGGACACTGTGAGAACAGGGTGGATTTCACAGCCCAGTCAGGCCCCTAGAGCTGAATTGGGCACCATGTTGCATAAGGAGGCAAAGGCAAGAGAAAGAACTGAGCATATGCTGAGCTGGGAGTGAATTCATTTCTGACTCAGTGAACTGCAGCAACATGACATTCTACAGGTTCCACCCAAGATAAGTCTGGGTAGCCCTCAGACCTGATGCCCAGCAGATCAAGAACTCTAGTAGTGGTACGTTAGGCACCATTTTCTACACTGTGGCAATAGTTTTAGGACTGCTGGGACAACAGTGAACTGCGCATGTGTTGAGCTCACAAGAACTCAATGATGGACATATGAATGTGTATGAAGAACTATATGTTAGTAATGATATAGAGGAACTAGGTGGGGGGAGAATTGGAGAGGGGATAAGGGAAATGCCAGGAGCCTATGGAACTGTATCATAAAATGATAATAATAATAATAATAAAATGTAAAAAAAAACAAAAACAAATCTATAGTAAAGAATTTAAAATGTAATTTGAAATGCAAACCTTTTTTGTCTTTGTGTTCCATGTAACAGTAGTATAATCTGAAATTCCTGAAGCCACATACACACAAAAACACACATGTACATACACACTTGTTTTTACACATGGTGGCTATTCATATCTGCTTCCTTAGAGAAATACTCATCTGTTAATAAAATGCACATCTTTTCTTTTCTGGACTGACATATAAAAGGAGAAGAAATCAAAACTTATACCAGTGATTTTTTTTCTCCACATTCTGTCCAAGCTTTTTAAACCCAGATGCCACTCTGACTTGCATGTAACATGAGTTTATCATGGCAACTAGGCATTTTTCTTCCTGTTCAGGCACACTAAAATCAAAAGGCATGATTTATCCTTTCGTGCTCTTTCAAAAACTATCTGCTTGTGCACTCTCCTTAAATTCTTACAGAATGGAGGCTCACGGTGTCCACATCGGTCCCTTATGCACCTGCTTCTATGGAGTTCACAATCTGATCAATTAAGAAGTCATTGAAATCAAAGTGTTGTAATATCCAGTGTGAGTAATCCAGAAGCCTAAAGTTAGACCTTCAGGTGCAGTGTTAATTATGCAATGGGCACAGAAAACTACTGAATGTTAAAATAGTTCCTATATGACAAAGTGAACTGTGCAAAAAAATCCTATGAAGTATGGGAAGAAGAAAGGCTTCAAGGAGACAACCTGGTGAGCTTGAATCAACATTAATACCTGGGAAATGACAGCGGCAGAGCAGCCACTCCAGTGTGAAACAATTAAGGCTGACAGGACTCAGTGTGAACAATGTGTTACACTGGTCATAAAGCTAAGAGACAGATCTGCAAACAATGACAAGTCAATAAACGGTGACTGCTATGATTATTGACTGAGTGGCCCAGAGGTTTAAATGGAGGCCTAGGAATCACTAATTGGGCATTCATCTTTTATTCAATCACAGTTGCTGAAAGAAATGGCTCTTTGGTAAGTTAGCTTTCCTTTCTTTCTTTCTTTCTTTCTTTCTTTCTTTCTTTCTTTCTTTCTTTCTCTTTCTTTTTTTCTTTCTTTCTTTCTTTCCTTCCTGCCTCCCTTCCTTCCTTCTTTTTTTTTTAATCTTTACAAAGCCAGGGAATCTTTGACTGCTTTAGTGCCAGACAATTTCCCATAAGTAGTGGATCTCTTTCTGGAGGACAAAGCTACCAATTTCACAATTAGAAAGATGCCTTAAAATGTCAAGAATCCTGGTAAAATAATACCTTCCTTAAATTGACAGTGAAGGAAGAAGTGAGACTGAACCCTTTACAGAGAGCAAATTTAATTGGCAGAGGTCGGGAAATTCAGAGTGCTCGAGACTTCCTGATGGATGCAAGAAAAAGTACTCTGAGAAGAAGGAATAAACTGCCTTAAGCAGGCCTGGCAATGTCAGTGTCAGCCTTCGCTTTCACAACCTTGCCTGGGGCAGGTGCTGTCAGCACTAAAGGGATAATGACATCTGTATGGCATATTTGTAGTACTGTAGCATTTCACTTTACACCCTGATAAAAATAAAGAAATTTTTGGCTTCTTTGTTAAGAAAAAAGAAAAAAAGGCAGGGGTGGAACCAAGTTGTGTTTTTTCTAAAATGTGTATTTGTTAGCAGCCAATTAGTGCAAAATAAATGTGTATTAACAAAAATCAATTTTGAATTGTGTTACTCAAATTCAATTGAAGAAAAGTAGTTTCAGATTCACCTGTAATACCTGAAGTTGCAAAAATATTTCACTATGTGTTCTAGGGGATGGTTGATGGCTATGTATCTATGCTTCATTTTTCCTCATGAAGAAATGTGAAGGATTTCAATAAGTCTATGGAAATTCGCATCATCAAGAAGCAAAATATGGAATTTAAAATTTTAAAAAAAAATTTATTTATTTATCAAAGGCAGGACAACAGAGAAATCTTTTCATCTAAGGTCAACTACCCACATGGGTTAGGTTTAAACCAAGAGCCAAGATTTCTGTCTGGGTCTCCCTTGTACTGGGAGGAATCCAACAAGTTCAGTCTTGATTTGCTCTCTGCTGTATGCCCAAGGATAGGAAGCTAAGGATTGCAAGCAGAGCACGGACTTGAAGCCAGGCACTCTGTTATAGAATGCAGGTGTCCAAAGTGGAATCTTCAGTGGCTGTGCTACAATCCCAACTCTCAAAGTAATCTTTTAATTATATTTTCTTAAGATATTTCCCATCTACGAGTCAATTGTGAAGTGCATCATTTATGAACTATTTTCAGAATGTGTAAAAATGCATTGAAAATGGGCAAAATGAATCTCTTAAAACTGGTTCTGGTTCTAAAATGTTATATGTGTGGTAAATAGAATTGTTAATATCAGAATTTTTTCTTCACTAATCATGCTCACTTCTAGAAACTGAGTAGATTCAACTTTGGAAAACTGGGCAGCTTCCATATAACATTGTATTTTCACTTAGAAAAAATTATGTGGACCAAACATTCCATGATGATCTATATTTAAGTATTCTTCAATTGTTCATCTGAACAGATAACTAGATTAGTTCATCCACTAACATATAAAAGGTAAGTGTTTTAAACTAGGGATTGTATACAGATTTGCTTTTCTGATGTTTGTGTGTGAGATAGCACAGTCTTCTGAACCATTCTTTTCAAATTCTTTTACTCTGTTCAAAGGGGTTTTACTAACAGTTTTCTGCTGTAATTCTTCTATGTTGTGACACAATATTATAGTTTCTTATTTTTGCTACCACTCTTTATATCAGTTTATATTCATTTACATGCAGAGTACATATTATTACCATGATGTTATCACACTCTCACACTGGTCTCAATTAGTAAGTACATGTGCAAGGGTTTCTTCTTACTCCATTCATGATTTACTTCCTGAATGGACACAACAGCCTGAATTTGACCAGGCTAAAGCCAGGAGCCAAGAGTTTCATGGGGTCTCCCATGTGGACTGCAGTGGCTCAATACTTGAACTATATCCAGTTGCATTTCTCAGAGTTGGATAGGAAGTGGAACATCTGGACGCAACCAGCTTCCCTAAAGGGTTCCAATGTCATACGTTGATGTTACACACTACGCTGGAACACTAGCCCTGCCTTAAACTTTAGATGCAAACTGGCAGTACCGACTTTCTTAGGCAGTTTCCCAACTTATACCCCAATATTTTAAAATTTTTCAAATCATTACCAATAAATATGTGGATCTTATCATTTAGAGGGAACTTACTTAAACTAATAACTTCAGAATTTTTCAATTGGTAATGAAACGCCATGATACAGTGAAATTTCTTTGATAAAAGTTTTATGTTTTTCTTGTACCACAAACTTTTGTTTTGTGTTTTTCAAATTTGAGAGTTTTTCTATTAGTTAATTTAATAAAATCTAACACCATAACTTTGGAACTCATGCTTATTCTTATTAATGTATCATTTAGTCAAATCAGATTTTTTATATTAAAATGTTTCATTATGTTTTTTCAATTGAAACTCATTTTTCAGTAAGCTCTTGAGAAGTATTAAAATAAGAGATAAATTGGGCCTGGCACGATAGTGTAGTGGTTAAAATCCTTGCCTTGCACGCACCGGGATTCCGTATGGTCACTGGTTCTTATCCCGGCGGCCCTGCTTCTCATCCAGCTCCCTGCCTGCTTGTGGCCTGGGAAAGCAGTCAAGCCCAAAGCCTTGGGACCCTGCACCCACGTGGGAGACCTGGATGAGCTCCTGGCTCCTGGCTTCGGATTGACTCAACTCCAGCCATTGTGCACTCTTGGAGAGTGAACCATCAGATGAAAGATCTTCCTCTCTGTCTCTTCTCTCTGTGTATCCGCCTTTCCAATAAAAGTAAAAATAAATAAATCTTTAGAAAAATAAGAGATAAGTAAATTTCAGATTGTAATTGTAAAAACGTTATTGAAAATAAATAGACAAACTGAAGTGGACTTAACATAACTATCTTAGATATGGTGATTTACATCACACATTCTCAATTTGTAATGAGCTAATATAATGAAGAGGGAAATAGTCACAGTACTTAGGAAATGAACATGTGATAGATGTATTCTTGGAGAAAAATGTTTAAGCATGTCTTCTACTCTGACATTCAGCTTCTGGGAAAACTTAAGAATAGCCTCATTATTCTAATTAGATATCATGGTGAGAATTTTTCTGTGTTTACCAAGAGAAATGAACATTCTACTAGAAAATAAATCTACCCAATATTTCCCATTAAAGTGTATCTGCTGTTTGCTGCCCTTTGGCTTGGCAGTTAAGGTGCCCTTGCCCCATACCAGGGTACCTGGCTCAGTTCAGATCTGTACAGGTCGGTCTCCTGATTCCAGTTAGCCACGTGCCAGTGAAGTCCCTGCAAGGCAGCCAGCATGACTCAAGGATCTGGCTTTCTGTCCCACAAAGGGAGACCCAAATGGAGTTCCTGGAGCCACACTTCAGTACCCCAGTCACTGAGGACATTTTAAAAGTCCCTGCATGACATCTGCCTTTGTCTACCTTGTCTCTCTGTCTCTGCCTCTCTGATAAGTAAAATTAAAAGAAAAATGTATTATTATAATAAATAATCTGTATTATATGGGTAATTTGTAAATTCTGCAATGAAGCACTTTGTAGATAGATTGAAAAGATTATATTTTAATTTTTTACGCTAAATATGTAACTTAAATATGTGACTTTGTGGTTAAAATCCATTTGAGGGTGTTCTCTTTTCAAGTTCACTGTTTTGCTCCTTCTCTTGAGAATAATGCATTCTTTAAAAATAGCAGGAGATTGACAGGAATAAGTCCCTTAAATGAAAATCACCATCGATACCACAACCAATAATCTACGGTATCTCTGATCAGAAAACACTCTGAAAATAACTGAAATCTATCGTGTTTAATCCTCTGCTTCATTCTTAATGGAAATGTAACAAAGGGAAAAACAATAAACATACATCATGCAAATATGAGGTCTTAGTAGAGCATCCATTGCAACAATACTGATTTGAAATATGGAAGGAAATGGGGCAATTCCTTTTTCTAAAACAATAGGTGTTAATTCTATGAAGAAGAGGCAGGCATTTGCATGATGCTTAAGATCTTGCTAGGGATGCCCTATTTGACATTGAAGTCCCTGGGATCAAGTCCCAGCTTTGCTCCTGATTTCAGCCCCCTGCTAATGCAGGTCCTGGAAGGCCATTCTGATGGCTGGTTGGGTCCCTGCCACCCATGTGGGTGATTCAGGTTGAGCTCCCACTCAGACATTGGTGCTGCTGGTCATCACAGGCACCTGGATAGTAAAGCAGTCAATTGGAGAGCTCTGTATGTTTCTACTTCTTCTAAAAAGTATATATATACTTCTAAAAAGTATATATATATATATATATATATATATATATATATATATATATATATATATATTACATACTGAAAAATAAGCTCAATTCTCAATTTCAAAAGCCACTCTTTCCTTTTTTAAGATTTATTTATTGCTATTGCAAAGTCAGATACACAGAGAAGAAGGTCTTCCATCCAATGATTCACTCCCCAAGCAGCCACAACAGCCGGAGATAAACTGATCTAAAGCCAGGAGCCAGGATTTTCTTCCAGGTCTCCCACGTGGGTGCAGGGTCCCAAGCCTTCAGGCTGTCCTCAACTGCTTTCCCAGGCCATAAGCAGGAAGCTCGATGGGAAGCGGGGCTGCCAGGATTAGAACCACTGCCCATATGAGATCCCAGCGGGTACAAGGCAAGGACTTTAGCCACTAGGCTATTGTCCCAAGGCTCCAAGACAACTCTTTAATGACACCTGCTGAATAAAACTGTTTCTTATTTCCATCGAAAGTGAAACAGGTATAAAACAGGTATTTCATACTTCCACCAACCTTTACATACCAGGTTTACATATATTCTCAAAAGACACAAGTTGGTAATCAGAGTAGAAATCAGTTGGATTTGTGGCACAGGCTTCTCTGAATTTACTGAATTTTACTGAATTTACTGAATTTTACCAGGACACGTGAGCTGTGTTTTGGTTTCTGCAAGAATCTGTTGAACCTACTATTCCAGAATCCAGGCTGGTTTTTGTTTTGCTTTTGCTTTTGTCTTTTCTCTTCTTTATGGATCCCTTTCAATTCACCAACACCGCCCCCCACCCCCCGCCTTGATTCCTCCCTCTGTCTCTTTTCTTTTTTAAGAGGAAACTCTCCGGGTCCAGCATGGTAGCCTAGTGGCTAATGTCCTTCCCTTCCTTGCGCCAGGATCCCATATTAATGCTGGTTCTAATCCAGGCAGCCCCACTTCCATCCAGCTCACTGCTTGGGGCCTGGGAAAACAGTCAAGGACGTCTCAAAGCCTTGGGACCCTGCACCTGTGTGGGAGACCTGGAGGAAGTCAGGAGACCTGTCTTTGGATCGACTTAGCTCCAGCCGTGTAGCCACTTGGGGGAGTGAATCATTGGATGGAAGATCTTCCTCTCTGTATATCTGACTTTGCAATAGAAATAAATAACTCTTTCAAAAGAACGGATGAAACTTGCCAAATGTAGGTGACAAAGTTTATGATCTCTTAACACCCACCCCAATAATTTGCAGTTCATGAGATTTTTGGAAAAAGACAATTCAAGAGCAAGCAATAATTATCAGATCACAGAATTCTAACACAAGCATGCCACTCACCTGTGGAATTTATGTTACACTTCCATGATTGTCGTGTTTTCCCTAGGTCTAAAATAGTAAGTTATTTGAACAATCAACTTCATACTATTGTTTAGTGAGGGAAATGAGGGGAAGTTTTCAGATATTGAAAACTGACTTTTCAAAATAAAAGCCGGTCACTGGTTTTATAAAATGATGACTTAAATGGCTAATTCTTATGTTTATGCTCTTTTAATATGTAATAGTGAAAATGACTGAGTTTTTTTAATTTCTGGATATAATATAGAATAATAATGCTCTTTCGAAATCCAGTCCACCATAATTTGTTATGTGTCAATGTGGTATCCCAAAGCCTATATTCAGGGAGTTTGAAGTTGAACAGGGGAGAAATATGCACAAAGAAATGCAATAGAAATTGGTAGGTGCTACAGAGACATCAAGGGAAAAAACAAACAAAACTTTCACATTTTGTCAAAACACATCAGGAAAATCTTTTGATCCGTCTGAGGCTAAGGAGCAAGTTGAGGCTGTGTTTTCGGTTCATGGACTGACCTCCCTCAATGCCAGCAATGTGAATCCATGAGTCACTCTCTTGCCAAATGTTTGAATCTGAAAACAAAATGCAAGTGGTATCTATTTTTGAACTTTTATAAACTATTTGTGGAGAAAGATTGTGCTCCTAGATACAAAGCCGTGGGCAACTGCAGCTCTCCACAACTGCTCTCTCTGCTGCCCGAATGATTTGAATAAGGCATTGTGTGGAATTCCAACCTCATTAAATCTGCTGTTTAGCTACACTCTGCAGCCACTGCAAATCTGCTCCGGGTCAACCCTCCTGCTTGTGAAACCATTTAAGGCAAACAAGATGCCTGAACCATGAGGTGTAACATAATACCAAAGTCAGACAAGCCACATTCTTTACTACTTGAGTAAATTTCTACATTCTTTGCTGATCAAACCAAATTCTTTCTTCATTTTTATTTGGTAGAAGCATTTTTGTAAAAATGCTGTTTCCTCAAAATATTAAATAGTACTGTAAAGCCATATCATTAATGAACAAAGAAACTTGATTCATTTTAACCTACAGGAGAATAAAAAAAATTCAGAGTTTTACAGGACTCCCCTCCTTCGCTTTAAAAAGGTATACCACTATAATTTCAGAGTAAAAATTCCCTGAGGACTTTTCTGGGACAAATTAGTCCAAATATTTTCTATTCTGTCCTACAATTTCAGAGCAAAACAATCAACCCACAATGAATTTATTCTGTTTTGAAGCAATCCTAGAAGTCATGATATGTGTGCGTTTTCATGTGTATGTGTGCCTGAGTGTAAAAACAAGCCTGTGTTAGTTCAACGGGAAATGTGTCTACAAGAATTGAGACCGTGGTCTGTTTTCATACGTTTTGACAGTTCTTATATGGCAGGGATCACTGTTTTTCTACCCACTTCGGTGACAGTCTCAAATCAATCAGTGACCTAGATGGGAAAGATTTTATAGCCCATTACCCAAGCCTTCATTCATCTGAGTCATGTTGTGACCGAACTGGTTTTCAATTCTAAAAATAGACTCAGCTACTCAAAGGGGAGACATGGAGATATAACATTAACACAGTTCGGAGGGGCCAGCAGATTTTTCACAAAGTGTATATGGCTTATTTTTTAATTATTAATTATTTTAATTTTTGATGATTTTTACATAGTTGATTAGGGTGATAAGGGTCAAGGGCTACAGGAAATTAGGTGAGATCACCATTCCCACATTGTTTTTTTCCATCCTGTAACTGTGGAAAGAGGGGAGACAAGGAGAGAAGCTACACCCAGCCTCCCAAATACCTCTGCACCCTGGGATGGAGGACAGCCACACAAAACTACCCAGGGGGTCCCCGATGATCTGAGGGTCCTGCTCATGAGGTTTCAATAATTGAACAGTTCTGAATTACTGACAATCTTGCCACTCCACGCACAATGAAATTTCTCCAGAACCCACTGGCCGACATAGTCCACTTAGAGCATCCATTTGCTCAGATAGTCACTGTTAACACTTGGCTGGAGTAGTTTGATCAATTTGTTTTGGCTTCCATCCTCCATTGTCGCACCAGGTATCTTCTGCAGACTCCAATGTACTGCCACATCCCCTATGTGCACCTGAATGTGCTGCCCACTGCTTCATCTAAGTCCCTCAGGAGGCCCATCTCTGGCACATGCACTCCATGATCACACCATGGAATCTCCAATTCTCTCCATGGTTGGGGTTCTGAGTGCAGCATTTCAGGTGGGGAATCCCCAGAGAAAATCTATCTGAGGCAATTCCAGATCTGATACCTGTGTGTTCTTGCCAGTACAGGGCCCGGCACAGTCTGTCACCCCATTAAGCTTATGCACATTTGGTGCTTACACTTGCTGGGTTAATTCTGTCTCCAGTCCTGTCTTCTACACAAGCCCCGTCTGCTGGCTTATTTTTGTAACTTCAGTAATTCACAATGCTTTGACTTCATACTTGTAAGAGTAAAACATTGTATATCTGTTCTATGCCATAATGACACATGCAACATAGAAATAAATAATGAATTTTTAGGTAAGGTCTGAGGCTTCTAAGAGTATGTGATCTTAAAAAAGCCAATATTTTCTATTTTTTAAAATTTTATGACACGGTTTAATAAGCACTGGTGTCTCCCTCCCTTAGCCCTCCTCAAGTTTCCTCCCCTCCCCACTATTCTGCTCTCCAGTTTAAAAATGGGTGTGTTTCATGAATTTTCACAAGTCCATCGAGCTGCCACTGAGATGTCTCTAACAATGTAGGAGATTATGTGCCATTTTGCTGGGAGTCCATCCTTGTACTGTATGCAAGGAGACATGCAAGCGTCTAGATTCTGCCAGGCCCACCTACGCCATTACAGAGATTCGGGAAGTTAGCCAGTGTCTGGAAGATTTCTCTCTCTTTCTTACTGTCTTTCTCTTTCTCTTTCTCCTTCCTTCTCTGTTGCTCTGCATTTTAAATAAATAAAATAAACTTTATAAATGTCAGAATCCCCCAAAGACTCAGTGAGACGTAATATTTTGGATATTCTGTATTGAGGGAACATCAGGGAAGAATGGTGCATGCCTGGAAATTATCCACCTACAACAAACAGAGGCACAATTGGATGGGGAACCTGGACAGAACAAAAAGGCTAGCTTCCATCCTGGAAGTTGGGATGCTATTTCTCTTTCACTTGGCTAGTGTAACTCCAAGTTCTCTAGCCTTGGAATCCAGAACCCACACAACAGGTCTTTTAGGTTTACAGACTCTTGATTTTAGCCTGAGTTACACAATAAGCTTCTCTGGTTCCTGGGCTTTCAAACCTAGACTGATAAAGCAGTGGATGCCTCAGGGTCTCTATTTTTTTTTAAGATTTATTTCTTTTATTACAAAGTCAGATATACAGAGAGGAGGACAAATAGAGAGCAAGATCTTCCATCCGATGGTTCACTGCCCAAGTGAGCACAACGGCCGGTGCTGCACCCGATCCAAAGCCAGGAACCAGGAACCTTTTCTTGGTCTCCCACGCGGGTGCAGGGTCCCAAAGCACTGGGCCATCCTCGACTGCTTTCCCAGGCCACAAGCAGGGAGCCGGAAGGGAAGTGGAGCTGCCGGGATTAGAACCGGCGCCCATATGGGATCCCGGCGTATTCAAGGCGAGGACTTCAGCCGCTAGGCCATGGCGCCAGGTCCCTCAGGGTCTCTATTTTACTGTATGTGTACCAACAGCTGTCGTAGCTTCTACAATCACATGAACCAATGCCCCTCACATAAAAGGGACAACTCCTATCAGTTCTTCTGCTGCAAAGCACCCCAGTTACCTCGGTATTACATACATAAATACTTAAAATTTAATAGACTGGAAATATGTTTTCAGAGTAACGAAGAAATCCCTATATAATGTAGAATGTTGAACTGGTGTGGATATTGATGTGTCATTGTTTCTAATGCTAGAATATGAAACCTCATGACTGTTTACAGGTTATTGAAAAGACATTCTGTACAATGTTATTGTATGGAGAATATTGAATGAAACGTAAGTAAATTGTTTTTCAAATATGATTTTGATGTACAAACATGCATGTGCAAAACTTTTTAAAGAAATTTTATCGTCTCTGTTTTTGTCACTTCATTAAAATATGAGAACGTATAGTAACAGCATAATAGAGATGTTCATATGCTGATGTGAAGATACGGTGTAGTATGCATCTCTACTTCCAAATCAAAGATGGACTCACAATGAGACTATTGGACATGTCTAGACAATGGCATGCTGCACCGTCTGCCATTGCCTGCACTGGCAATGTCAAGAGACACTTGAACACCAGATTGATGGAATTATGACTGCTTATGAAGGACTATACTATTATAATAGCATGGGGAAAATCAGCTGGGGAGAAGGAATATGGGGAGGGGAAGGGAAATCATAGAGCCTATCGAATTGTATCATCATATTAAAAATGAAATAGAAGAGAAAAAAAGGAAAAAAAAATCATGAAAAGCAGTCAACAGCTTTTATTTAATGAAAAGTGAGGACCCAGCATGGTAGCCTGGCAGGCTAAGTCTTCGCCTTGCATGCCTGGGATTCCATGTGGGTGCTGCCAGTTTCTATGCTGCTTTCCATCCAGCTCCCTGGTGGTGGCCTAGGAAATCAGTAGGGGTTTGCCCAAAGCCTTGAGAACTTGCACTCGTGTGGGAGACCCGGAAGAGGCTCCTGACTCCTGTCTTCAGATCAGCTCAGCCTCAGCCATTTTAGCCACTTGAGGAGTGAACCAGTAGACAGATCTTTCTCTCTGTATATCTGTGTTTCCAATAAAAATAAATGAATCACTAACCAAAAGAGAGAGGGAAAGGTACATTTGATTGGTTTTCATTACTCTTCTCTCTTACAATGTAGCAACATAGATGAATTACACATGGATAAATTATATTTAACAAGCCTTCATTTAACTCGTATTCTACCTGGGGCACTATCTATAAGAGATTGGGAGAAATCCTTCATTAAAACTCAGTTCTGTTCATGATTTAGCTCAGAATTCTTAATATCAGTAATCATCTTTCAAATAAGTAAGTGAACAAGAGATTTCCATTGAATATTACAATTTTAAGGAAGAAGAAGGGATGAATTTTATACCAAAAAAAACACCACAGATACGCAGCATGTTCCTGAGAAAAGAAAATTTGAAACTTTTTTTAAAAGGTCATATAGAGATGCCAAGTCCAAAACCTCAGAGTGGGATTAAAGGAGAATAATTTATATTATTTCTTTCCAATATTAATTTCCAAAAATATCAGATTTCAATTTTTTAATGTCTAAGGTGAGAAGATACAAAGATACTGTTCTAACTTCTGGGAAACATCAGGAAGTTTTGCATATACAGAAAGAAATACTGCATCATCTTACTTATGCATAAAATGTTATATGTAAGTAAATTAGGAATCATGCATCCTAGTCAGGTTAGGAATAATGAAAATAGATATTGACCAAAGCATACAAACTTTCACTTTGTTTTTGAGCAAATTCTGAACATTTTTTGTACTGCATGGTGATAATAATTAAGAAAAGTGTACTGTGTATTTGAAAAATAGCAAGAGTGGAAATCTACAGTGTTCTCATCACAGACCAACAAAAGATTACTTTGTGTGATATAGTCTTTGATATGTTAATTAGCTTACTTGTGGGAATCATTTCGTGATGTGTATATACATCAAACACGATGGTCAACTTCAAAATGTGTGCTGCTGTTTTGCCGACCATACCTCAGTAATGCTGACAAAATAACAAACCACAGATTATAAGTATCTTCAGAACACTTGTTAGATTGATTCATCTGCAGCAGTGACACTTCACTTCTGAAGAAGGTGACGGGAGGGAAATGCATGTAGGATTGAGTGATGCATTGATAAATAAATTGATGGATAGATCGTAAGATAGGTGTACAGAAATAGCAAGAGCTTACATGGTAGGTCTCAGATCATACGCTCGAAGCAGCCTCTACAGGGTTCACATAAAGCCATGGTGACCACATTCTATAAACAAAGAGAACTAATAAAGGGTCTGGATTTAACTTCAAGGTTCTCCTGTCATTGAGAAATTTCCCTGTGCTATATACTTAGCTTGTGTTATGACCTAATTATACATAATTCTTTTGGAATAGGATCATTAAACTGTGTCCATGACAAGCTGAGCAACCATTTAGAGATATCCGCCAATGACATGCATGTGGCTTAGCACAGAGTCTGCATTCAATTTGATACCACAGGATGAATGTCAGAATGAGAATATCCTTTCAAAATAGTATTTTAGTTTACCCAAGACTGAACCAGGATTGACACAAGCACTGCTTTTTTTCAGATATTTAAGAAAAATAAATATTCAACTTTTAAGACACGATACCCAGAAAGTGCGTGACATGATACAAAACAGGGAATCATTCCAGTGAAAGCAACAACATTATTTGACTGTTAGCTTTCTCAAATGAGTATCAAGGGCTGGAAAGGTTTACAGGATGCAATCAGCTTTCCCTTGTAGAACTGAAAGCCGATCCTTCAGTTTAAGCAACGAGAGAAGCATGTTTTGATTGCTGGCAACACATTTGAATATTAAATACCTTTTGATTTAATAATAACTGGAGGATTTTCTGATCAAACACTGGTTAGTTATATGTCACGTAACTTGATTCATATGAACAGGAAAACTACTCAAAAATGGCAGCAAATCCAACTGCAATCCCAGTTCTAACACCGATGCAGCTGAACATTCAAGAGTAGCCCATGACAAATCACAGGATTTATGATTATATACATCAGCAAAGATCAATGAATGAATTAATTAATTTTACCACTCAGAATTCTATTTAGAAACAAGTGTCAAGTTTTTCAACCTGTAATATTAAATACTATCCCTGAAAAATCCTTGGCACTTATAAAAGATTAATAGACACATTTTTAAACTGTACTATACTTATTTTAATATTTATTCTTTTCCCAGCTATAGGTAACTTCAGGAATTGCCTTTCCCTAAGTTAAGTGCTATACTGCTGGGAGAAAAGCAGCCAATAACTGGTTGGTGTTGTGGTACTGGTTACTGTCAACATAGTTGCCTGTTTTGTTTTGTTTTTCAAAAATCTGGGATGAAGGTGACAAAATGCCTAGCTCATTATGAGCACATGTGAGCTGGAGCTACACTGCGGCCATCACCATCACCATGACTGTGAGACAGACATGGGTAAGAGTGTATTGTTGATGCCTGGGCACTGGGGATGGGTTGGAACGGAAAACACTGAGAGCTTGTTCATTGTAAATAAAATGAATTCTATGGGTTTACAGGGACAAGGCCTACTGTATTCACAGGAAACAGAGGCAACTGAGATGGGGTGGATCAGAAGAGGAACTATGGAAGGCCTACCTGGGTCAGGACATTGCACAAGCAGCAGGGCTGAGTGTGGGCCAGGCCACGGAAGGCTAGATTGCAGCACCCATAGGCATATGTGAAACAGGGGCTCACATGGGCCTGATGGGGGGCATTGGGGACTCCCCAGCTAGGCCCCAGCACCCATGGGTACATGTGAGAGCCAGGACTGAGAGTGTGTTGGACTGACGTAGGCCCCAGCACTGAGGTGGAGATGAGAATGAGCCATATTAGACTGGACCATGTCACCTACCAGTAAACCTGAAAACCAGAGTTTGGGTCAGGCCTAGTAAGGGATATGTAGGGACACCCATGCTAGGACACACAACCACTGGGATATGTGAGTGTCAGGGCTGAGGATAGACTGGGTTGGGCTAGGCCACAACACACTATGGCAGGTAGGCAGAATAGCGTTAAGTAGGGACTGTCCTGGCTAGGCCATATCACATCCTGGTATACAAGGGAACAGAGCCTGGAAACAGGCGGGGTCAGGCTAGATCATAACACATGCTGAAGTGCCCAAGAATCAGGGCTAGGAGCAGGCTTAATGGACAGGCTAGGCTGTCACACGTAATGGCATGCATAAAAACCAGGCTTGGGTATAGGTCAGTTGAAGATTCTTCCGGGTTTCGCCAAGTATATATGAGAGATGAGCCTGAGAATGGGCTAGGCTAGGTTAAACTGCAACACCTGCTGATTTACATAACAGCCAGGGCTGTGAGTAAGACTGACCAGGCAGCTGAACCCACTGGTGCATTCATGGGTTGTCACAGAGGGAAGACAGAACCCTAGTGTGCATCAGCTGGCTCACATGAGAGCAAGGTCTGAGGACCTCCCAAAAGATATTTCTGTGTGGGCTCCCCAAATCGACTACTGTTGATCCCTGATCTCAGGGAAAAATCACATAGACAGGTGCCCCAGTCCTGGAACACATACTGCAGGCCAGGGCCTTCTCTGTTGCTGACCCTGGAGCACAAATGGAGAGCACAACCACATTAACATGTAAGACAAGAAAGCTGGCTCATCTAAGCCAACAGAACCCAAGCACTCAACAAAAGACATAAAGGAAGGTTGAGCAACACTCCAGCACAGAATCTACAACAAGCACCTAGCGTTGTGGCACACGCAGATAGACAAGAACAGCCAACAGACTTCAGGAAAAATTTCTCATCTGTGGCATAATTTAGTCAACAGCTCTCAGAACAATCAGCAGTATTCAGGTGATGACCTTGAACAGTCTTCTGCACAATGGAACCTCAAAGGCAACTTCAAATGGCCATCTTCATCCCTGGGAGCGACATAGTGTGCTATCAAAGAGTGGCACACTCTCCTCCCCATTTCCCTCCAATCCTCGCGGACATAGGAGGAAGGACTGAACCATGCGTTCACTTCCGCCCCCACCCCAAATCCCTGCTCCCATCTCCAACCATCTCCATCTTAACTGAAAGCCCCCATAGATCTGCACCCTCCTCACCTTTACAATAAAAATTAAAATTAAATTTTAAAAGTAATGAATAAAACTTTTATTCTATTTCAACTCCTGATGCAAGTCTTAGAGTTATCACGAATGATGAACTTTTAAGTTGACTGTCAAAGATATTGGGGTAACCCTGAGCATATTACAACCACTTAACTCTCTTGATTCATGAATGTGCACAGAAAATTTTATATAATAAAAATAAATGTATGTTGTAACACTAAGTGAAACTGAATATAGGGATGATTTTCTACATTATTTGATCCAAAGAAGATTTTGACTTGATGGTTTTCACAAAGTTTAGTAGAGTTATTTAACTTCAAAAAACAGAGAATCAAGAAAATTAAATATTACTTGAATGTATAGATTTATATGAGTGAGTTATAATGTTAGCTGGTGTAACCTTTAGTTTAACATGCAATATAGATTGCTTCAGTTTTTTCCCCTTGTGTCCTTGAAATCTACTTAAATAATAAAAAAGCAAGATTCCTAAAAGCCTCAAATCCATAATTCTAAAAAGATTGTAGAAGAGAATAAAAATTGGACAGAGAAAATGTCTTGTGAAAAGTCAAATAATAGCTGACTTGACAGGATCTGAAGGTACTATCAAGATTAATCAAAAATAAACTATTTGAATTATAAAGCCCTCAAATTGCTAAGAAATCTTCAGTAAGAGGAACATTTTGTATTGAAGGACATAACTGAGTCTTGAAAGAGAGATGATTGAAAAACTGTGTAAGAAATTAATGTTTTGTTTCTGAAGAGTTGTCACAATAGAAAACAACAACAAAAATGTAAGTTTGAACAAGATAATTTGAGTTAGCCCTTAAGATATGCACATTTTGTATCACAATGCCTAAGTTTGATTCCTACCTTTAACTCCTGACCCAGGAAAATTGTCCAAACAGATTCTGGAGGGATCAGTAGCTGTGTTCCTGCTCTCCATATGAGAGACCTAGATTGAGTTGCAAATATTTGGGAAGTGAACCACATGTGGGAAAATTTGTATTCTCTCTCTCTACCTTTCTTTCTCTTTCCAAAATACATGAATGTCAAGCCACAGGAGTGTATGGCTTCACATTTACAGGGGCTGACAGTTCAAGTTCATGTGCTGTCAGCCCCGTTTCCTCTGAGGCTGTGTGGATAGATGCCCTGGCAGGAGTCTGACTCACAGGTGGGCGGCAGGTGCCTCATCCTGATCTCAGTCTTCACACAGTATTCCTGTTGAGTATACATTTTTGCATTTCCTCTTTCTGTAAGAGTATCAACAGCATTTTCATTAGGGTCCATTCAAATTTGATCTATTTCTCTAAAGATTCTATTTTTAGAATCACATTCTAAGAAACTGGAAGTTACGACTTCAGCACATGGTTTTATGAGGTCAACTTATGACCCATAGTATTGTGAATTCTATACAATCTCACATGCATACAGCTGAGATAATGCACCTCCTCACTTTTGCTGAGGAAAGGTTTACTATTCTCTGGATAAAATAATGAGTGATAAGCATAAATTGCTGTTTACATTAGCTGTATTTTGAGGACTGTGCAAGAGCTTTAGTTCTGCAGCATTTATCTCAGGTTTATAGAAGCCAAGCATCTTGTGGAACTAAAGCCTTTCGTTTTCTGAAAGACTTGATGTTTTGAAAATGAGACAGAATGTACAAAATGCCTGAATTAGCTAAATTTAGAGGTTGTCTTACGCAGCAAACAGAATAATTTGAGTAACTATAATAAATGTTATCCATCTGTACCACAAGTTATGATTTTGTTTAATGAAAATTATTAGTTAATACTTGACATACATTATTGCATAAAATTATATACTATTCAACCTTCTAATATAGCTGAAAACAAATAAAAATAAATGTCCAGAGTAAAATTCAAAACAATCACTAAGTTTAAAATAATCAAGATAGTACAGAAAAAAGGGTCCTGATTCCAATCTACATAAAATTGTAATTATTTTTCATTTGTTTGACCAAGTTAAGATTACTCTCTAATACCTTAGAAATTCTATTGTACAGCAAAACTTCTTAGTTCACAGACACATCAGACAACCTTATAAAATTTTCTATCCCTCTTTATAAAAAGTTTTGCATTTTTTCAACAGGCACTCAAATTTTCACAAAGTTGAAGTACAGATATACTGTACCTACCTAAACCTGCCTGTATATTTAAATAGAAAATGATTAAAATAACTTGACCTTACACATTCATGTAAATGGTAATCAGGCTTAGAATTAGAATTCTTGTGTAAATGGAGATTTTCTGGGATTTATTGGAAAATAGTTCCATTCTCAAAGATCTACATGGGGAGCTTATACCCTGCTCATCACCAGTTTTCTTTACACAATGTTTTCCTATCTTTTACCTCTGTCTGAATCACTTCCGCACAACCTTATTAATAATCTATTCAGATTTCCTACTCCATCTATATAAAACGTTTTGTAGAAGAGCTGATACAAACTACAAATCTGGGAAAATTGAAAGAGCTCGACAGATGTGGGGAGAGATTTAAGAAGTAATCCAGAAATTTCAAGTTTGGATTGTGAAAATTTAAGATATAATTATTAATAACCACAGTTTTTATGAAAATTGCAAGAGCTACTGAAGATAAAGTATCTTACAAAGAAAATGTCATCATGAATTTGACTTTAAAGCTTATCTTCTATAAAACCCAGATTTCCATTTTATCATATGGGGATTATAATCTTCATGTCTACAGAAACTCCTCTGATATATATGTATACATATATATATGTATATTTAGTTTTTCCTTCAACCTTCCTGTAAGAAAGGTCAAAAACTAATTACTAGAAATCACATACTCAACTATTTTTTCAACATTACTGCTGTAACAGAAGATCCCATTGTTAACACTAAGATAGTTTCTCCTAAAAAAATGGCCTTCTCATAAATGTATTTTAAATTAATAATACAGTTGAACTTAAATGGAATTTTATAGGTAACAATATCAATAAATATTCCGTAACTAAATGACTGCTGGTATGTTTTATTGGAAAACATGAGGGCAGCAAAAGTATACTTTTATTCTTTTTGTGGAGTTTGTTTTCAAATAGAATTTATTAGACTTTCTTTGAAACTCACTGATAGTATGTTTTAATTAAATTCAAAGGAGCATTTGTAGAACTGTATTTGCTTTTAGGAATAGACTGGTCCTTGACCCACACTAACTCAGACTTCAATAGCAACATGCAACTAAGCAGAAGTAATGAATCTGTATGTTAGACTGAAGTTAGCTATTTTGCAGACAATATTAACAAAGATATTAAAGACTGTCAAAGAACATCAACAAAACCCTCATTTTGATTTAAAAATGTATTTAATGCATTCTGTCATGCTATGGAATATATATATATATATATATATATATATATACTCTCAAAATGAGTTAGTAGAGCATTAAAACCAATGTGGCTACATTTGTTCTTTAAGCATGTAAGGCAATAATTGAAGCTGAGTGAGGTCTTTGAGTGGATGGGTAGGATCCTGAACTGATAGGATACATTGTTGAATGGACTCTTCCTGCCCAGGTATTATGGAAAGGTGGGTAGATTGAAAAGACAATCAAGGTCTGAGGGCTTTAGCCAAAGTGAATTTTGACTGATCCTGCCCAAGCTGAGTGACAGCACTAGCAGAAGCCTTGTGAACAAACGTGTGATTCTGGGTTCTGGTTTGACAGCAGTGATCAGCACACTATGCCGCTGGCCCATCTCACAGCATGGCCTCGCCCAAATGGCAAATCTCTTTCTGTGCAGCACCCAAACTCCTCTGGCTTTCTATGTGCCATGCTGCCTACCTCCTAGGCACTAGCAAGCCCCATACCTTTCAGGCTGGAAAATTCTCAGCTGCCACAGTATTGTGAAGGAGGAAACATTGTTAGCTGACAATATCCAACATGGTTGCAGGATGTGGCCCTATGGTGACCTTTAGATATTTGTAATGTCATTATGATAAAATCACCATGTGCACATTTCTAATCTTCCAAATTGTGAGAAAATAAATATATGTTGTATAAGCTACTCTATCTGTAGTTTTCCATTGTGGCTGTCTGAGAAGATTATCCAACATCTATTATTCACCTTTATGCCAAACATGTTAATATGTGTAAGTACCAAATCACTGTTGAGGAAAATGTTACCAATATGACTCAAAGATTTTAGTTCCTATTCCTTCACTCTTCAATAACTTTTATAATAAAAAGTGAATTAAAATTATCTAGGAATAAAATACATCATTACATAAAACATTATAATCAATAAAAAGTTGGATAATTTTTAGAAACAGATATATAACCTTTTCATGGCATATGAATTTGTGATGCCATTGACTCTATTAGCTCAAAAGAAAATGTAACCAATTAGTTCATGTTCCTATGTCTTAATAGAAATTATATATAATCTGATTAGAGGAGGTTTTGCTTGTGTTGTTTACAATAGAAGTACATTAAATAACATGAAAATTTGTCTTAAATTTAAGAATTTATTACTGAGCTATTAGAATCAATACGACATTGTATTATACTTGGCAGGTTCTATGAACGTTTATCATCTCAATTTCTTCTAGCGGGAAATGACTGGATCAAAGTCCACATTTTCAAATGGCAGGAACACGCATTACTATCAGTTGAATTGTATACCATCAGTATCTGCAAAGTGACAGAGTTAATCATATTCATGCAGCATTGGTCATGTGAGCTCTAAGCCATGGCAACCAGCATCCTCACAAAAGGGAAGTCTGGTCTCGGAAGCAGACGCGTACAGAGGAACCACAATGTAGAGACACAAGGTGAAGTGAATCAGCTGCAGCTTAGAGCCAAAAAGCTCAAGCCCTACCGTGTTAAGGAAAATCTAACTCAAACATTCTGAGCTTATCTCACAGAACAAGAGACTTGACACAACCTCCTCAAATAATCTAGAACCTGTTATGAGCACACCACGTGTGCTCTTCACCACTGGAGGAGTGTAGAAGTCTTTGTTCTAAAGTTCCCACCTTCCAAACCAAAGACTGGCACCTTTTAAATACAGAAGGTATAATGAGGCAGGTGAATGACCAAAGTCTGCTCAGAAGGACCAAGAAATACTCCCACCTTGTCTTCTTTGTCAGAATAATAGACCAACAGCTTTACACAACTCCTTGCCTTCCTAATAAAGGTGTCTTGTAAAAGTTCTTTCAAGTGTCAGATTTCAACCTTGCTCCTAATTCCTCACCTAACTGCCCAGTGATAAATTTCCTCACAACAAAGAACATGGTTTCCATTTCTGACTTACCCGTGTGTGCAGGAAGCCAAGCTTAAATTGACTGGGAAAATTAACAAGTGCTAATAGTTGCATTAAACCATGAAAACCAAAAAATGACAACGAATATTAAACCCACTGTCTTGAATGGAGCATTGCACTGTCTAATAGATTTCTAATTTCTGGTTTCCAGAAATGGGAGGCAAAATTTTTCCATGGTTTTAAGCTCTTCTACTTATGGTGCTTTACTAAGGCAGCCCTATAATACTACTGTAGCTATATATATTAAAAATATAATATTTAGGAGCATAGAAAATGATTTTGGTGGCCAGCGCTGTGGTGGATCAGCTGCAGTGTCAACATCCATATGAATACCAATTCTGAGTCCTAACTGTTCCACTTCTGGGTTCCCTGTTAATGAGCCTGGGAAAGCAGTGAAAGATGATCCAAGATATTCGGCCTTTGCTTCCATGTATAAGACCTGGAAGAGGTTCCTGCTTCCTGGATCCATACCAGATCTGGCTGTTGCTACCATTTGGGGAGTGAATGAGCAGATGGAATCCCTCTATTTTTCTGTCTCTGTCTCTCTTTCTGTCTCTTTATAACAGCTTTCCAAATAAGTAAACAAAACCTTTAACAAAAGAAAATTATTTTGAGCTTGCTGTCTCTTTAATAAAATTACACTAGTAACCAAAGAGCAGTAATTGCTAGGAAATGTATCTTGATAATTAATAGTTCTATGTGGCATAAAATAAATAAATCACCTAAAAATCGAGTTTATTTATGAGAGAACTCACAAATATAGATCAAGGAATTTTTAAATTAGAATGTATTTTACAATTAATGCATACTCATATGTCATTAAATCCATGCATTGATTTTGCAAGGTAAATATTTTTTTATCTCAAATTGGAAACTGAAAGTTAGCCAGTTCTCTTTTGGAGAAAAATCTACAATACCATGCTTAAAGAGGATTTGTATTGCTATGCTTTGTTCAAATTGAATGTTTTAAACCAAAGATTCTTAATGTATGCTATGTTAAAAGGATCTACAAATCATTTGCAAAAAGGATAGAAAGGTCTTTTTGAAAGAGTTCTTTGATCTAGATAATATCAGATTCCCGACATTTTAGGTAGGAAAATGTTTGCATGCATATAATAATCCCTAACTAATGTGTACTCTTTATAATAACCCTGAGGCTATGATGAAAGCTACATAGTTTTCAGAGATATTAGTGCTTTTTAATTTTTCTTTTTAAAAATGCACCCATTCCAACCTTAAGACTCATCATATTTACAAGCGATTGATTATACCTACGCATGATTAGGAGGTTTCACTTCAATCACTGCAGGAAGCACAAAGGAAGTGGGGGAGGACCACAGTGTGGCACCTGCCTCAGCTCATCAGGCATACACGAACTTCTGCACACTTCCCCACAGCGACAAGGACAGAAGGCTGTTAACAGAAGCTCCATTGTGTTCAGTCTTCACTGAAACTATTTTAGCACTGAAGCTCAATTTATTGCCTAACCTTCTTTTCAACATAGCACCGCTTGCATTAACACAAATATCCACACTCTCACTGCTGGTTTTTTTTCTCTTTTTTTTTAGTTATTAATTACATTACATTATGTGACACAGTTTCATAGGTACTGGGATTTACCCCCACCCCTCCCCAAACCCTCCTCCCATGGTGGATTCCTCCACCTTGTTGCATTACCACAGTTCAAGTTCAGTTGAGATTCCCTCATTGCAAGCATATACCAAGCATAGAGTCCAGCATCTTATTGTCCAGTTGAGTTCAACGGCTTGTTGGGGAGACCATCTGTGGTCTGAAGGCAGAGCCGGCAGAGTATCATCCCTATCAATTAAAAGCCCCGACATAGCAAGAGCCATTTCCACAAGGTTGAAGAGGCAAATCTCTGACAGCACGATCGAGAGAACAATGGTACAATTACATTCATGTGGGCTTTAGTATGTGCCAGGCACTGTTCTCAGCTCTTACTTGTATTATATCAATTAATCCTCATAATGACCCTGAAATCCCACAAGAGACAAAGCTGAAAACAAGCCATCGGATCCGTCACTGGGTATGCTTCCTTATCTGAGAATATTTCATTTTCATGCATGTGCTGAAAGAGCAAATGAGACAAATACACACAGGAAATATGTAATTTCTTAACTATAAAAACATCTGCAGCTGAAGATGCTTTCTATCATGACCAAAGAAATGCTGTATTAATGTACAGGTCAAGTGAATAGCTCAGTGGGCTTGGATGCGTAGTATTGTATCCACATGAACAGCCAAGATGACAAAGGCCTATGCTGGAAGTTTAAGCTTCTGCCTTGATTGTAATTGTAAGGGGAATGTCACACACAGCACTCTGGATGAATCTCAGTCTTCTCATGTTAAAAACGATGATTGTATGATCACTTAATAAAATAGATGAAGTCACTTGAAATTCAATACTTCCCAACTATGATCAAACTTGACATATGGAGACGAATGAGATACTTTCATGTGGCTTACACTATGTATCAAGTAATTTATTGTAATTGGCATATGATAAACACCAAACTGCAGATATCTAACATTTAGTGTTTTAGAGTTATAGATACAGGCATTGAAGGAGTTCAGAAAGTAGGACTTCAAAATATACTGCTCTGGCACATCAGTTACTGCGCTCCAAGATGCTTGTAAAACAGCAGATGACAGAACATTCTAATTCCTCTTAGCTGTCTTAAGAACAGAAGAAAAAAAAAAAAAACCTTGTGAATGCAGTCCTCCTTCTGTCAGGAGAAAATAAATACTTTTAACATAAAGGATAGACATTTGCAAGAGAATTCTATACAAAGAAAATCTACTAAAATAGTTGTATCCTCCCTGATTCTTCTCATACTCTTGAGTTATTTTTCCATAACTGCCTCTGTCCAACCTGATTCATGTCAAATCAGCTTTTTTTTCTTATGAGAACTCTTATGTCACATAAAACTTATTAAATGCTTATATATATTTTCTCCTATTCTTCAATTTTACTCTAAATTAACCGTAGGCCCATACAGAGACCCTGACATGGTAGAAGTAAATTTTATTTCCCCTTCAGACCACACCGTGAAACCATCACTCTAATCAAGCTGATATATCACCCCCTGAATTGTTAAATGTCTCTTTGTTTTTTCATTGTTTCCGTTCTGACACACACATCTTGCAATCTACTCTAAACAAATTTCTGTCTATAATTTGATATTACGGCTAGCGCTGAGCCGCAGCGAGTCAAGCTGCCACTTGCAAACTCCATATGCCACAGCAGAGTACAAGATTGAATCCCTTTTTCTTCCAGCTGAGTTTTCTGGTAAGGTAGCAGGAGTGGCTGTGGAAGACAGAATAACTGACTGGGCCCCTGCCTCCCATGAGAGACAAGGAGGGGCTCTTGGCTCCTTGCTTTGCACTGACCTGGCCTCTATCTATGGCAGTTGTGACTGCTTGGGGAGTGAATCAACTTCTGGCTATGACTTAAAAAAAGAAAGAGAGAGAAATGTGTTGGCAAGCATATGGTTTCATATATAAAATCAATTAACATTTCCCACTGCATCAAAAACTACAAAGAAAAATCAAATGATCCTATCAATTGATGCAGAAAAGGCGATTGGAAAACCACCCAGCACCAACTTCATGATTAAACCTCTCATCAAGGTCATAGGGGAAAGTGTATTATCCCAGTTCATAAATAATGTCTAACAAAGTCCTGTATCTGACCTCAAAATCTTTTCCCTTCATTCAAGTTTATTTTCTGTGCCTTAAATTATCTGTGGTCATTGCAGTTGGAAAATGTTAAATGGAAAACTACAAAAATAATTTGGAAATTTTACTTTTCTACATTTCTATTAGAATGATGAAATCTCAACATTTTATTCCTTCCTTCCTAAAAAAGGTCAAGTGTAGCCAGAAGTGCACTATTCGCCCGTTGATCACATTGGAGACAACCTCAAATATCAGACTGACTGCCACGAAATTGCTATTTTCATAGTCAAAACTACTTCTGGTAGTCAGAGAATGCCTTATGTCACAATGTTCATGTGATTTACACAGAACTTCAATTTGTTATGTAGCCACTGCTTCATGTCCATTAGCAATGGAGTAGGGCAGACACAATGCAAAAAAATGTTGAGGAAAAGAGGCCACAATTATGTAATTTTTATTACATTATATTTGAGTTGCTCAGCTTTGTATTACTATAAGGAATTAAAACAAGGCATATATGAAGGAGAGACTTATTTAGCTCACTGTTTGAGGTACAACAATCTAAGGATGACCCGTTTGTTTTTTATATTTAGTGAGAGTAGCAGATGACAGTGGTATACTACATTTAGAAGAGGAAATATAAGGGTTAAGTCCCATTCTGGCTTTATAATCCATCTGACAAGAATTAGGATTCATGGCAAAAAAAAATTATTTGAAAGGATATTCAATATCTTTAGCCATAAAATGAATATAGTGAAAATTGCAATGAGGTGACCATTGCTGTGCAGCGGCAGGTTAAGTTGCTAATTATGACAGTAGCAACCCATGTTGGAGTCTCAGTTACTCTGTTTTCTAAGCAACTTCCTGCCCATGAATCTGGGAAGGCTTCAGAAGATGGGCTTCTGTAGTATCTGAGACCATCACCCTGAAGGAGATCAAGAGAGATCTAGAGTCCCTCACTGCTACCACCATCTAGGGACTGGATCGACTAATAAGGAACTTTCTTTTTCTTTTTTCTTTCTTTCCTTCCTTCCTTCCTTTATTTTTTCTTTCCGTCCTTCTTTTCTTCCTTGCTCTCTCTTTCTCCCTTCCTTCCTTCTTTCTTTCCTTCCTTCCTCTCTCTCTCTTAACCTCTCTTTCTCTCTCTCTCCCTCTCTCTATCTCCCCACAATCTCCTTCTCCTTCTTTCATTCTGTCAAATCAAGTTAAATAACATGAATTCACAATGAGGAATGCGCACTCCCCATAGCAGTTAGTTTGTGTGTTGATTTTTGTATACCATGAGGTTACTAAACTCGCTTATGTGTTCCAATAGTCTGTTCAGTTTCCCCATATAAGGAATCACATCGTTTGCAAACGGGATAACTTGACTTCCTCATTTCCCAAATAATATCTCTGTTTTCTTTTTCTTGCCTAAAGGCTTTGCCTAAAACTCTCAGCAGTATTTGAGTAGCAGTGATGGGAGTGGACAATCTTGTCTTGTTCTAGAACTTAGTGGAAATGCTTCCAAATATACTTATTCAATGTGATGCTGGCTATCATATATCACCATGATTTTTGTTCAGAAATGCTCTTTCTAGACACAAGTTCCTCAAAGTTTTTATCATGAAAGGATGTTGTATTTTATCAAATGTTTTCTGTGCATCCATTGAAATACACATTTTTATTTCTTCAAATTGTTAATGTAATGTATGGATACTACAGTATGAATCTATTTCAACAGCATTATTATCTCCATACATTCTTAAATTAGAAACATGATTTTCATGGCTCTATAATTTGATATAGTACATAATAACTAATGTGTCTAGAGTCAATACAGTGAAGGATTGGGTTTCCATGTTGACAGAAAAGGTGTAAGTCCTTCTTTATAGCAGTGTTTTGTTGAGCATTATGCCTTATTATACCAGCCTTGGCTTTCATATTAAAATGCATGACACCTAAAATATTTTATTGTTAAGCTTTGAGTTAATATTTAAGCAGAATATGTTTCAGACACCTTGGTAGCTATTCATAATAACCTAGATGCTAATATTTTGAAAATTGTTCAGCATGGCATAGTGAGATATGAAGTATATGTTCAAATAATTGAAATAATGCTTGTGTAGCCTACAAGAATCAATAATGATACTTCATAAAATTTTGAATAAAATAAATGCTGCTTGGAAAACATTTATTCCTTAGACTTCAGTATATGATCCTGTGCTGACAAGTTAAAAAAAAAAAAGACATAGTTAGCTGTCACTTAAAGACACAGATAGGTTCTCTGAAACATGTCTTTAGGCCATTTGTCATTGAAACAGCATCATGACATGACTCTGATAAACTAAGATATTTACATCATGAGGTGATATAATCTTAGCAGAGCATGATCTTATGGAATGTCCTTCATTAGTTGGAATGTAGTCATTCAGTACATGACTGTATGTGCTGTTAATATTCAGTATATATTCCTTTGGCAAAGCTTAATTTGTAAGGCAGGCAAGATTAACATCAATAACTAATAATAAAACAGTTCTAGCAATATACTCTGATAAGGCTCTGTGAGTCTGAGTTCTCTTTCAAAATAATTTTGCACTATGGATTTTCAAACTCAGCATGCATTTTTCTTTTCATACTAATTCGTGAACTTTCAACATTTCACTGAAATGACACATTTACATTTTGTTTTCATATGACTGAATTTTGAGCATCACTGCCCTTTGTGCATTGGGAATATTACTAAGTAAATGGGAAAAAAAAGCATTACTTGAAAGATTGTGTTGTGATAAATCACAGATAGCCAAGATGACTACAAAGTAACTAAAATTAAACAGCCTGTGTTACACTGTGTGGATTTGGTGGACAAAAGGATGAATCACAGCCCAGATGGGATGGCATACATTTTGTTGGACTACTAAGAATGGCACACAATTTAGAACTAATGAATGTATACATGTACTCACTTATGCAAATTTGTATTTAATATTTCACACTGTGATTGATTTCAGGTAACTGGAAATATAGAAAGAAACACTAGGTATAGATTGCTATATAAGTCATTAACCATACCACTGGGCCTGGTGCAGTAGCCTAGTGGCTGATGTCCTCGCCTTGCATGCCCGGATTCCCATATGTGCAGTAGTTCGTATCCTGGCTTCCCTGCTTCCCATCCAGCTCCCTGCTTGTGGCCTGGGAAAGTGGTCGTGGATGGCCCAAAGCCTTGGGACCCTGCACCCGTATGGGAGACCCAGAGGAGGCTCCCGTCTCGTGGCTTCATTTGCATGCAGCACTGGCCATCATGGCTACTTAAGGAGTGAATAAGCAGATGGAGAATTTTTTTCTCTCTCTCCTCTTCTCTGTATGTCTGACTTTCCAATGAAAATAAAATAAATCTTAAAAAAACACCTACCACTTAGGGGTAAGCATGTCGATACTCTAAAGCTTGCCATTAAAATAAAATAAAAAAAAATACTAGAAATTGGGTCTTAATTAGTTAAAACTAAAAAATAATGAAAAATACCTGAGAACTATATTTAACCTTTTTAGCATTAATTTTCTTACTCACCAGCTAATTTATTCAGTTAATGTATTATTTGTTTTGTGCTCAGTAATTAGCAGGTCAGGCCAGGAAATAGGAGAAAAAATATGTTGAACAAGTGTCTAGTTCTTTTCGTTATCTTTGGGGTCATTATCTCTTCTATGACCTCACTGGTTTTGCATTAATTTAGAGTCGTCATTTATACTAAAATACAAGAAAAGATTATAAAATCTATTTAATAAATATAAGTGCACTGTAATAATGCTCTTTTCATGTGGTGACAAATAATTTATATTAATAACTTGCTGTTATCCACAAATTACCAAATATGATATGCTTGCTAGCAAAGCATAAATGTTGCACAATATTTGCATGTAGGTTTCACTGCTGTTTGAGCCTAAAAACTTCCATAAAAGTATCAAGTCCTCAATGATATACACTATTAGGTATTATTACCAATTTTAATTCAAATATCTAGATAGTGGGAAAACTCAAAATTAAATAACATTAATGAATAATTATAGTTAAAAAAATAAAGATAAGCGCTAATGTGGTACATCTAGTGATACCTGTTTCCATAATAAACTTATAAGCAGACACAAGCTCATGTTTATATTGTAATAGAAATACAAGTTCTAATATTTTTCTATAGCACAATATGTAATCAAAAGTTCATTCTGAATGTGAGCATTGTACACCAATGTTCTCAGTGTCTTTTCCTCAATGACAACTGTCCTATCTTGGAACTCTTCATTCCAACCCAAGCATCAGGCACAGAATTTACCACCTGCAAGCCCTCCCCTCTTAGAACTTTTTACTGGTATCTTCTTGTCATTCAGTGATACCAAAAATACCCAATTGCTCAAAAATGTGTAAGAACTCAGAAGAGAAGTGGTCAGTTGCCTTAGTTCATATACTTGGAAGGACTATGAACAGGTAAGACTAGCTGTGCCATGCTATGGTAGCCACATATCAGTCATTGTCTGATTCCAGTGTAAGCTCATTGTCCATATTGAAAATAATATTGTGCCATCATTTTTTCCAATTCATAAGCACAAAAAATGACGTAATCATTTTAATTATTTTTATTTGGAAATGTGACAAAGCTAAAATAATAATAGATTTGTTTTTCAAAAGACATTCCAAGTAATTGAGAGATGGGTCTCACTCTTCTATCCTAGAATTCTTTCACCCAGTGAGGCCATTATTCAATTCCCATTTGGCTTCTCAATACATTCTAAATATTCATGTGCTTTAATATCTCTACATATTAAAATATGTATAGCTTAGTCTTTTAAATGCCCTTCCTGACTCTGAGTTCTGCATCAGGTATACACATGTTTAAAAAGTTTACATTATTGCTGATGTGGTGGCACAGCATGGTAATTGTCTGCCCTTGTGGCGATGGTATCTTCCCATGTCCAGTGTGTACCTCTTCCCATCCAGCTCTCTGCTTATGGTCTGGGAAGGCAGCCGATGTTGGCTAAGGTTCTTAGGACTCTGCAAGCATTGGCAAACCCAGAAGAGGCTCCTAGTTCCCAGCTTCATATTAACTCAGCTCTGGCTGTTGCAGCCATTTGGAAAGTGAACCAGCAGATGGACCGTCTCTCTATGTCTCTTCCTTTCTGCAAAATTTACCTTTAAAATTAAAAAAAATAACTAAATCGTAAAACTTAAATTTGACAGTCAACATCATTATTATCTCTACTCTGAAACCGTTATCTCTGAGCCACTTCTTCCACCCAGCCAATAGAAATTGTCCCATTTATTTCTTCTCTGTACATTGACTTACAATCACTTTTCTTTGTTTCAGATGACAGGGCTTGTTGACTAAGTGCATTGGCTCCAGAGTCAGGTGTTCTGAGTTCGAACTCCAGTCTTGACTGTCACTGATGAACTACACAAACTGTAACAAGTCCATTCAGCTCTCCAGTTCTCAGTTTCTTAATCTATGGCACAAACGTAGATCTATGTGATATTGTGACCATTAGTTAAAATAGTATATACAGAAAACAAAAATTTGCTTGTATATGCTCAATAATTTTACCTACTGTTTTACTTCTACTGGTTAGTGATTTGTGAATGTGCTTCACTGTCTTTCTTACTTTTGATTCATCAGTGATTGCTTCCTAAATAATCCCAGAAATTCAGGAAAAGGTGATTTTGTTTTGTGTTCTAGAAATTCCACTCTAGACATTTAACTGCATATCTGAAATACATGAGATGTGTTACTTTTGTGTAAATAAAAATATGAACCCACTGGAAGGAAATTAATACCATAACTTTGTGCCATTCTTTAGTTTCAAATATTAAATTGTAGTGTGAGCATAGATAGTTAAAAATTTGCTGTTGCTGCTTTTGCTTCTACTGCCCAAGACAAAAGAATTTGCTTTTCTTGGCTACCTTGCAGGATCAATGTGGGACGATGCAAGCACTTACACTTCACAAAAGCATGTCCATCTACCCTTTGTGTGCAAAACAAACATGAGCATCACGTCGCAAGGCCCTAGAAGACATTTCAACAAGGACTGATTGTCTGATATCCTACTTGAGTCAAAATGCTATACCAGAAATACCATGCGGTTTATAAACTATCAGTTTTTTTCTCACAATTTATGAGGCTAGATAGTTCAAATTTAAGATGTCCCCAGGCTCAGTGTTTGGTAGGATCACTTCCTGCTTCATGGACAACTGTTGTCTTGCTGTATTCCTTAATGCTTGACAGGAAAAAAAAGTAAATTTCCTGAGGTCCTTTCACAAGGGCACTGACACCAGTCTTGGGGATTCCACTCCAATAACTTAATACTTTTAATATGGTTCCATGTTTTAACACGATATCAAAAAGTTTAGTATCTTACTTTATTTTTAAACATTTACTTATTTTTTATTGGAAATCAAGATCGGATTTATACATAGAAGGAGAGACAGAAAGATCTTGTATCCTCTGGTTCATTTCCCAAGTGGTCACAACAGTTGAAGGTGAGTGGATCTGAAGCCAGGAATCAGGAACTTCTTCTTGGTCTCCCACCTAAGAGTAAGGTCCCAAGGCTTTGTGTCATCTTTTACTGCTTTCCCAGGCTGCAAGCACGAAGCTGGATGGAAAGTAGAGCAGCCAGGACATGAACTTGCGTCCATATGGATCCTGGCACATGCAAGGTGAAGATTTAGCCACTGAGCCATCACACCAGACCCAACATTGTTATTTTAATACATGAATTTGAGGGGAATGCAAACATTCAGTTCATAGCATAGACATGTATTGGTTTGAATTGACCCTTTTAATACCCCAGGAACACTGGAAGGTTGGTCTGATACAGTATAACTATATAGTTAAATATTATATGATTAATAATTTTGATTAAATGTCTAAGTCCTTCTGACTCTATTGCCACCCCATTGTTAACAATCATCATCAGATTCAAGCCTCTCTTTCCCCTTACACATTCTAGAAGATCCCATATTGGCATGTGTATTTTGACTAACTGTTCATATCCTTCACTTGAGTGCACCTGTTTTGAATTGTGACTCCTTGACTTATCTTCCAACTTCCTGCTAGTGTACACCCTAGGAGGCAGCAAATTATGGCTCAAGTGCTTGAACCCCTGCAAACAATATGGAGGTCTGGAGGTGTAGGACCAGCTCCTGACTTTGGTTTGGCATTGGTTGCGATGGCATCTGGGAATTCACAGATGGAAAATCTTTATCTCTATCTTCACCTTTGAAATAAGCAATAGAGATAAATAATACATGAAAGTAAAGATTCCGTAGTCCTTGAAGTTGGTGCTCAACTCCCAAAAGATTAGAGTTGAAAATACACGCAAGAGTTTGAGATCATTTTCTCCTTTCACGTCTTCCTTGTAATGGTCACTATTGTTTAGTGCGGTCATTATCCTATTTCCCTTTACCCTTTTGTCCCCATCTGTCTTCCCCTGTCCCCTATTTCCCTGACCCTCATCTCCACACAAGGTTGAAAAGTCTTACCTTTGCATAATATACAGGTCTTCACTTTTCTTTCTCACTTCAGAGAATTCTTCACACTTACTTGCATTTACTAATTATAGCTAGTATACTTAGGGTGAAATGTGGAACGGAGCAAGAGTCTCTTGATTGGGAGTTGATATTCCACATTTCTTTTCTATTGAACCTGTGGGATATTGACACCTGCTTATGCTAAGCTTCTTATTTTTGTCTCTCGCTCTTGTATTTGACAGTGTAATTTAGACCAAAAAAATTGTATGTGATCGATCATGTTCCACATTGTTATAGTAATTTGCGTTTCAAGCGAAGAGGTGAATTGAACACATTTCACAAAGTCTACACTAATTTATATCAATGGCAGAGGGAGAACTATAAAAGGAATAAACAAAAAAAAGAAAGGTTCATGTGAGTAGAATAGCTTAACAGTAAAGGGGAATTAAAAATTAATACGCAGGACAGAAACCACCTCATTATTATGTAGGAACAGATTCATAGGAAAATTTATTCGGAGGTTATATGCATCATGATGTAATGGGTAATCTGATTTTGCCTTTCCAGAAATTTCAGCAAATAGTTGAATTGATTTTCAATATTTCCATGACAGAGTTCATCTTAATGGGAATTACTGCTAGGATAACATACAGTAGCTCAGGTGTGAAAAGTTTCCAGTAGATTTTAGAGTGACAGACCTGTCAACAGTATGAGTTATAGACTGTGGAACCACCATTTTCACTTTTTCTGGGTTCTAATTATTGTGGTTATGCTTTTCTGCCTTCTGTTCTGCAGGGGTTTCCTGGTGTATAAGTTGCTAGAGCCCTGTTATTTGCATCCAACTCTCTATTTCTGCCTATCTACCTATCAACAGTCTCTCTAAGATTGTAGATCTGTGTACAAATTTAAGATGTAGATCTATGCAATCTACACATAGATAGGAGTTGTATTGTTGATCTGTACTGGAGGAAGCAGTATGTTGTCTAAAGGAATTTAAGAAATGTGTTCTATAGTCCTGTAGGTAGTCATATACTGGGGGAGAACCCTCCAAATGCCCTGAGTCATTATTGCAATTCAGTAAGCAAAGCTTAATGCTGAAGTTATTCTCAGCAGGATACATATTTCAGATATGCCGCCAAGATAAATTACGTTAGAACAGCACATTTTGTGGAACAGTGAAAATGCATTTCACAGACACAAAGTATTTAGTAACTATCCAGACAGATGTGCAACTATGTGCCTAGAGTTGAAAGGCATCAAAATATCTCTGCCATTATTAATTTGCAGATTGTGAGACTTTGCAAGGTCGGGGTTATGAATTTCATTTTTGAGCTGAAAATGTGAATTATGTGATCTTTTCCCTATATAATATTTTACTAAGTTGCTGAAAAGTATTGAGTCAAAATACCAAAACCTAATACTATTTTCTGGTTTAAATTATATTATTTTACACCTTGAGTCTCTATTTTTTTTCAAGTGTACACTTATGTTTAATTTGAGTCTTTTAAAAAGACTTATTTAACCAGCAATCAGGATGATTAATTTCATCAGTATTGTAAGAACATGCTTAATTTAATTTAATTTCTACATGACTTTGCTTAATCTAAAAGCACATTCAAAGATAAATTGAAAGCACACTTATTAATCTGGTTATGGTTCAAAATCAAAATCAAAATATTAAACTTGGAAATTTTTATGAATTTAATGTGCTTTTTTAAGAGGTGTGAAGTCCCATTAAAATTGCAAATAACCTCCTCAAGGAAAACATCACTGTACAGTGTGCAATGTGACTGTTTAATTCATATGAACCGCCTTTGCCAAAAATGAAACATTTACATTTACCAACTGCTATCAAGCAAATAAATCATTAATGGAGATGGTTAGTCATGAAAAATTTCCTGAGACCTTTTTGTTATGAGTTACAGAATGTCAAAAATCTTCAGTAAAATATTTCATGCTTGGCACTAATTTCTATTAATAGCATTATAAGAGTCAATAATTAATGATACAGGCTATTTAGTTATCACAGAAGTGTTTTTGCTTAAATTTGCCAATAACAACAATGAGTTCATAATACAAATAGCTCTCTGATCTAGTTACACCTGCTGGAACTCATTTATGCTTTTCTAATCAAGGTAAGCAGCACTGCCACATAGAGGTCCCCCTTTCGCTCTGGTGTCCTGTGATGTCCTATGCAGGGTATCAAGGCATCTAGCCTACTGTTTCTTCTGTTTCCGTTAGAGATGGAAAATGCCCCTTCCCTTTTGGTGGTCTGCTGCTTTAAGGTGCTTGACAAAGATTTGTTGTGTATGGAGCAGTGTAAGAGAGAAATTACTTTTAATTTTCAATATTTCTTCCCTGACCTGTTTCAAAACACACTTTTATCAGTAACTATTCTTCAAACAAAATGCTTTGGAAAACACAAAATAGATCAAAATGGAATAGTACTGGTTGAAACAGATAAGACCTGCTAAGCCATGGATCAGCCTCTCTTGCCCAGAATGCTGGCTGCTATTTCTAGAACCTTCTGTAGGTACAAAAATTATTCCTTTGAAGCTAATGTGGTGGCACAGCAAGTTAAATCACTCTCTGTGATGCCTCAATATCATAAGGCCAATGGTTCCTGACCAGGCTGCCTGAGTTTGAATCCGGCTCCCTGCCAATGTACTTGATAAGCAGCGGGAGACGGCTGGTGTACCTCTTCCCTGCAGCTGCTTCTGCCTTCGGATTGGCTCTTTTCCAAACATTGCAGCCATTCGTTGTGTGAATCAATGGATGTATCTTTTATCAATTTTGCTCTCTCTTTCTCTCTCTCTTTCTATTGGCCTTATCAGTCAATAAATAAATCAGAAAATCAGAAAAAAAGTAATGAATTTTGGAACCAGATACAGGGAAATCTGCTTTTGCAAAGACCTTTATGAAAAAACAAAAGACTGCTACCTAAAATACATGAACTTCACTTAAAATTCCATAAGAAAACTGGTAACTGGATTTAAAAATAGGTTAAAATCCTTAATAAGTAACTCAACAATCAAAATGTTCAGATGGCAAATAAGCCTATGATGCTGCACACTGTATGTAGCCTATGAAATGAAAATGAAAACATCAGGATACCCGATACACTTATTAGTGCAATGTCTCTGTAAATGCTAGACCATTGTTAAACCATGCTGTAGTGAGACAGTCCGGGTTTTCTCTTCGCAGAGACGTCTCATTAAGACCCGATCATTGTCTGCATGCAGTCTCGGGAAGTATCTAGTGTTTTCTATTGTATCATACCCACTAAGAGTAAACTTGTAAACCCTAGAACATATTTACACTGCCATTTTAAAAATTGCTCTCCATTCCAAAACTGTGAAAAGAATGATGCCTTTTTTTTTTTTTTTTTTTTTTTTTTTTAAGAAAAAGGAATGGAGCCTTGCCTAGTGGCTAAAGTCCTTGCCTTGAATGCACCAGGATCCCATATGTTTGTCAGTTCTAATCCTGGTAGCCCTGCTTCCCATTCAGCTCCTTCCTTGTGGCCTGAGAAAACAGTCTAGGAATGTCCAAAGTTTTGAGACCCTGCAATTGAGTGGGAGACCTGGAAGAAGCTCCTGGCTCCTGGCTTTGGATCAGCACAGCCCCGGTTGTTGCAGCCACTTGGGGAGCGAATCATCAGACAGAACTTCCTCTGCCTCTCCTCTTCTCTGTATATCTAACTTTGCAATAAAAGTAAAAATAAATCTTCAAACAAGAAAGAAAAAAATAACGGAATGGCATTTTCTCTGTAGCTGGACCTGGAGTTTATGCCAGTTAACTTAGCAGCTGACTTGACACATTGACTAGGCTTCTTGAGGCAATGGCCTTAACTGCAACTTCTTTCTAATCTAACAGGGCTCTCTCAAGGCAGTGGCAGATTCCACTAATCGCAGTTTAAAGAGGAAACAGAATTTCGAAACTTCAAACCAATTCTATGCTCAATGTTGTTTGATGAAAAAGAAAAAGAAAAATAGATATAACATCTAGTCTGTACTGTTTTAACCTGGGATGTTCCTGAACATTCCCACTCTTCACAAGAGCAGTATGTAGTGTCTCTTTCATCCTTTTACAAACATGAAGCATGTTATCAACTCAACACTGAGGTACTGATGCAGGGGCAACTTCATTTCAGGGGAAATCACAAGATTCAATACACACATACACTTTTCTGTACTATGGGAGCTCATTACACTGAAAATATGCCAAATATAACTGATAAAATTACAGCTAACGAAAACCATCCTATTTATGTCTGTAAGTAAATTTTTTTCAGGATCTACAAGAATTTTCTGTATCAGAAAATTCTGAGTTCTACATTTAGAATTTCAATAACTTTCCAGTGTTGTTTTGAAATTTTATATTCTATTCAGAAAATGATTCATTTCCCCAGAGATACAGCTGTCATGACAAATAAGTCCACTCCCAAATCTGCTTCAGTTAGTTTGTGTGCTATAGTTCCCTCGTACAGAACAGAGTTGACTGACTTGGGTCAGAAGGAAAGCATTTATATCACAATAAATGACAAACTGATGACCATTCATATTGACAATGTATAACAGCCAAAAACATCCATCAGTAATTATATAGCAGTTAGACACCACTTTGCACTCTGTTCTTACTAAGTAACAGAACATTAAACCTCTCATTTATACGAATTTGTATGTTATCTATTTTTGAAAATTCTGATAATCTGAAGCATTGCTTAGCTAAATCTATTGCAGTTGTAATTTGAGTTGGATGAGAGATCTCAAATCATGTAACATTTCTGAGCCTGTTACGATTCATGTGACAGAAATAGTCTTACCTATGGCTTCACCATACTGCTGAGTTGTGAAGATTCCTAATAAACAGCGTTATTAAGAGTAACACTGACTGGAATGTGAAAAGGGATGTGCTACTCATGATGACAGTGCAAAATCCACTGCACTGAATGCAAACCACGGAAGTCACCACAGAACGCACTTCCAGTAATAACTACCAAGATAAATAACATGAAAAGAAATCCAAAAACCTGAAAGAAAGCAGCAATAATGAAAGTTTAACTTGTAATTATATGAATCAGTGTCTTGGAGAAATAGTATAAATTGCCTAGACTTATCTATGCTGTGTATAAAACACAATTCATTTAGTACACAGTTGCTGATTTTCTTTCATGCAGTAAGTTTCAATAACCTGTTAGGCATGGTCATTTACAAGATGAATTAGTGGGGAGAAACTAAGCACATCATGAAATAACTAGCAAATTAGGACATACATTTTATTGGTATTCAGTATTTCTTTTGAGCATCATATCCTGCTAATATAAACATTAGAAAGTAGGATAACTTATTAAAATGATATTTTAAGGCTGGCACCATGGCTCAGCAGGCTAATCCTCCACTGAAGGCCACTACATCCCATGTGGGCACTGGTTCATGCCCCAGCTACTCTACTTGCTTTCTTGAAGAACCTAAAATGTTATTTCATTAAGGCTATAAGTTTATTTTCCTTACAGTACATTTTCACTCTTTTGAATGTCAGTTTTCATAAACTGATTTTGTCATAGAATACTTTCATGTTCTCTTTTAGACTCTTTTTGTCAAGGTTTACTTTATTGTATTTGAAGGCAAAGTTAAAAGAGAAGAAACAGTGAGAGCCCCTGGTTCTCTCCTTAAATACTCCAACTGCAGAAGCAGAGTAGGCCTGAAGACATGAACCTGGAACTTCCAGGTCTCCCACATGGGTCTAGCAGTCCAAGGACTGAAGCCATCTTCTGCTGTTTTCCAAGGCCCTAAGCGGGAAGGAGTTTTGGAAGTGAAAAAACCGGGACACAAATCGGCAGCCATATGGAACGCTCATTCCAAAGGCAAAGGCTTAGCCCAATATGCCATGGCAGCAAAATCATCTTTCAAACTCTGTACTCTAATACTTTTTTTTTTAACTAAAATGGAATAATCTGTATTATATTCTAAAATACTGCAGGACAGAAAAGAAGAAAACACAAACACACAAAGAAACATAATACAGAAAATTTTGGTTTAGTGGAAGTTCTAAGACTCCAGTGGTATAGAACATATTCAAAACTCATTTTCAAAGTATAGCTTTAATTTCCACATTTGGCTGTCACACTGCTGGAGCAGGGTCTCAGTGCATAATTGACAGCTTTGGATCTGGGAGGCCATGCACTCCTTGTTGGGTGTATAACTATAACCCGTGTTCCAATCACCCAGGAAGCTGATGGATTTGAGCGTGGCCAAGAAGGAAAGACTCTGCAGCAACTCCACCAGCTCTGCCAGCTACTCGGCCACCTGAGCCGAGCGATGTAGGCACACATGACAACTGAAGAATAAGAACTGAAACGGGTGCCAGTTGTGATAACCTAGCAGCTAAAGCCCTTGCCTTGCACACACTGGGATCGTAAATGGGCGCCAGTTCTAATCTCTGCAGCCCTGCCTCCTATCCAGCTTCCTGCCTCTGGCCTGGGAAAGCAGTAGAGGACAGCCCACAGTCTTAGGAGCCTGCACCCGTGTGAAATGCCTGGAGGAAGGTCTGGGCTCCTGGCTTCAGATGAGTACAGTTCAAACTTTTTCGACTGCTTAGGGAGTAAATCAACAGATGGAAGATCTTTCTCTCTGTCTCTCTTCTCTGCATATTATGACTTTCCAATGAAAATAAAACAAATCTTTAAAAAAAGACTGGAACTGGATGACTGCAGAGCTGATGAAGCTCAGAGAAGAGCTAGATAAATGGAGAAATGTCTAAGGTGCAAGAGTAGGAAGAATCAATATGTTTTAGTGTTATTTCTCCTACAGTTTTTCTATAGAAATAAAGACATATCAGTCAAAATGTCAGTAAGCTTTTTTGTAGCATTTGGCAGGATGATTCTAAAATGGCTACAAACCATCTGTAGCAAAATAGAAGGCTTGAACAATAAAAACATTGAAAGAGAACTAAGTGACATGTCTACAACACGATGTTTCAGAACTTACACTGCCATGGAAAATATCGCAGTGTGGTCTTCATTACACAATAATGAAGTTAAATAAGGCTCAATTTTATTAATTATTACACACTATAGCAATTCCTTCAAACCAGTAAAATTTTCAATAGATGGTGCTAGCACTATTGAATAATCATTTGCAAAACAAATCATTTGCAAAATTAAAATAGGAGAACTTTGATTTTCACCACACATGCATACGCATAACATGTATCTCAAAAATAAATCATACTTCAAAATGCAAAGACTAAAATGACAGTTTCTAGTAGAAAATACAGGGGGAGGCACAGAAATTGTGGTGCTCTGGATCTCTCCGACACTTGGGATAGTGCCACCCCAAACGCGTGTCCATACTGCTTGGGCTTGCAATCTCCCTTGCAGCTGTGCCTGTGGCCAGAAGAAGGTCATGGTCCAACCACTCGGATTCTTGCCACCCGACATACTCACTCTGACTGTCTGGATCATGACTTCGGTTTGGCTGACCCCGGCAACTGTGGGCATCTGTAGAGTGTTACAGAATATGGAGATAGATTCCCTTTCTGTGTGTGTCTCTCAGTTTCCCTGTCAAATACATGAATAAAAAATAAGTGTACAAAGAGGAAAAGAAAACATAGGTTGGACTTTACATAGCATTAGGTTTTCAGCAATTTCTTAGACTAAAACTAAAAAGTATAACTCAGGGAACAATAAATGGAGAAATTTGACTTCAGAAGTCAAGGTGTCTACTTTTTTAAAAACATCACAAACAGGCTAGGTAACAAAACATAGAATGGAAGGAAATACTTGCAAATCTTGTAACTGACAAGATACTTCAAGCCAGAATACAAAAAGAAGTTACAAAACTCCCTAATAAGGATATAAAAAACTACATTTTGCAGTTGACAAACACTTGGGAACATTATCTAAGAAAATATATGGTTAGTAAAGGGGGACCAAACAGGACACCACTAATCAAAATTAATTAGGGAAATACAAATTCAAATCTCATGGATGCATTACTGTAATCCAACAGCAATCACAATATAACAAATAACAATTGTGATCCTTGAATACATGGGAAACTCTTCATAGGCTGTTGATGCATACTTCTACCTGAATGATACTCCAAACAATCTTACTGACAAACACCCAAAAAGAGTGTGTGCCATGGACTTACATATAATTTCTACATGTAATTCTAGACAAAAGTCATCCAAACTAAGGCCCTAAAGTAAGTCAAAGCTTACCTGTTATAATGAGGGAGGGAGGACAAACGGCTTGAGCAGTTTTTGGAATTTGGGGAGTGATTTTTTTTTTAAGTTTTAAAATGTTTGTTACAAAGGCACCGTCACAAAGCGTAGAGGTAGACATAAACATCTTTCATCCATTAGTTCACCCCCCAAAGGCAGCAACAGGCAGGATTAGGCCTGGTAGGAGCCAGCTGCCATGCGTTTCTTCCGGATCTCTCACACAGGTGCAGGGGCCCAAGTGCCCAGACCAACCTCAGCTGCTTTCCCAGACACATTAGCAGAGAGCCAGATCAGAAGTGAAGCAAACAGAACCTGAATTGGTGACCGTGTGGCATGCTGGCATTACAGGCAGAGGCTATTCCTAACTCCACACCCTTGAGTAATGATTTTTATGCTCCATGTCCTGTGATGATGATTTTAGAAAAATTTGCTAAATTGACTAATACAATATTTGTTTACTGCAAGTCAATTTCATGGAAATTATTAACTCTCATTCTAGTGGTTCAGTAAAATCATAATTATCTGTCCTCAATACACAAACTTATGGGATTCATATGATGGAAACTAGAATCAAATGGGTGAAACCATTTTTACATTCAGAATCTAGATCTGATTTGATTCTTATGGAAAGTCTATAGATAACATAGACTTACTCTCCTATGAGCACGTGATACCTAGCTAGCTGACCAACCAGTGCAGGTTCTTTGCATGAAGAAGGCTTGAGACGATGTAGGAAAGGTCAGAAATCTTTGACTTACAAATAACAATCACTTTTAAATCTCCTTTTTGATCAAAGAAAACCAAAGAAGCAACTCTAAAGTCAAGAATGAGCCTTATGCTGCAATCATTATTCAGCCATTGAAAGGCTCTGGTTGCTGAAACAGTTCAAGTATTGGGTTAACAAGATGATCAAACAGAAATACAACAATGTGTTCAGAAGAGCAAATGCATTCTGAAAAGTAGTTAAAAGAAATAGGTAATCAGCCTGCTCTTTCATCTTAATAATATTTCATTATATTGTGGGCTCTCATCTTCTAAAACTCAATCTATCAACCTTAACTACAAGGCTTCAGTAGTAAGTGGACTTTAATACACTTCAATTGGGGAGTGAATCATCGGACGGAAGATTCTTTCTGTCTCTCCTCCTCTGTGCATATCTGATTTTGCAACAAAAATAAATAAATCTTAAAAACAGATTTGTTTTGTCAAATTTTTACAAAAATAATCCTTGAGGATATTTTACAATTAAGTCCTAGATTCTAGGAAAAACAGAAATGACAATGCGTCATTGTAAGCACGAGCTTCAACTCGATCCTCATCTCAAATCAATCTCAAACTATTACTGTTGAAATGGAAAATTCTTAAGATACTGAGCTATAGAAATTCCTCACCTACTCCATCATTTCCAGAATGGATTACTACTTTATTTCACTGTGTTCTTTACAAACTGAAACACCAGAGCATTTTATTCCTTTCTAACTGTAGCTTTCTACTCACTGATCAACAATTTCCCACTCCTTCCTCCTATTCCCCTCGGCCTCTGGCAAGCACATTTCTCTTCTCAATTTCCATGAAGCCAATTTTCATCTTTTAATGGTTTATTTATGTATTTATTTTAAATGCATACTTGCAGAAAGAGGACAAACACAGAGAGAAATCCCCTATGCACCACTTTACTCCCAAACGACCACAAAAACCTGGGGCATCACCAGGCCAAATCTTAGAGCCAGGCACTTCATATGGTCTCCCATAGAGAAGCAGGGCCCTAAATTCTTAATCCAAATTTCTGAAGCTTTGCTAGACAGTGTAGCCATGACCTGGATCGCAAGTGGGGCAGTCAGAACTCAGATCAGTGAGTTTCAATGTAAGATGCCGGCAATTCAGGTGGCAGCACAACTTACTATGCCACAACACTGTTCTCCAAGACCTACTTAAATTCCACATATGATTGAGATCATGAATACTTGTTTTTGTCTTCCTGGCTTATTTCATTTAAAATAGTGACCACTAGTTAGATTTAGTTGATTGAAAATGATAAAAATATTCATCCTTTTCTGTGACTGAATAGTATTCCATTGTGTATATGCACCACACTTTCTTTGTCCATATTTTAAGCTGACGCACGCAGGTAGCATAGCTGTTGCTTTCATAGAGATTTCATTTCCTTTTGTAGTGGCGGGATGGTTTGTATCAGTAGATAACACAAAGGTGCTAGACCTTTTTCTAATGAAAAACAAGGATGCCAGAAACATTTTTTGAATGTTTTACCATCAACAAATTACACATGGTGAGTGAGACTTACATGCTCATCCTTATTTGAACATTACAAACACACTCATGTATCAAAGTGGTACAAAATGTCTACTGCACAAATACATAATTTTTATGTAACTTAAAAAATTGCATTTGAAAAATAAAATGCTTGGCATTCACACTCGTTGAAATATCTTCTGTTTCCACATTTCTCTCATTTTTCCAAAAAGCATCTAGAAGAATTTAAAAGCAGTTCATGTGTACTGCAAAATGTTAAGAGGTATTACTCATCACCATGGAGTGGTAACAGTGCTGACTAACACAGCTGCCCACACAGTGGCCTGGTGGAAGGGGAAGTTAGAACTTGGAATATCTTTTTCGTAGATAAACAGCCCCTAACTTACAAACAGGTCATTCTAAGGAGGTACAAGTTACATTTGGTAGAGTGAGTTAACGGCAATTATTTATTCCTCTGAAGCAGAACATGTGAGGTTTCAGATTAAAGGTGTAACAAAATTGATATTTGATTCTTAATACAAAATATCACAGCAAGGTTCCTCAGAAGAGCAACTACCACATGTGGACTGAAAGGAGATGAATCTCTGAGGATATTTCCTTTCTCTGACATTTATACTAAGTGTCTGCTTACAGCAAGAGGAGGAAGCAGAAAAACAAAAAAGATTCAGCTCCTCCACTTTTCACATCCATGTGTTGTCTCTATTAACCCTTTTTTAACGGTAACTGAAGAATGGCTATTATACACAAAACCAAGTCCGAGTATACGACTGTGAGCCATGCTGTCAAAACAATATTTGCTTATCTGGCCATTAATGCTGCAGCAAAGAGGGGAGGGCGGGAAGAATTTAAACACACAGGTGCAGAAAAAGCATTTGTTATTTGTTTCACAGGCACAACTCCAAACATGGAGAACGTCAAATCATAATACTTCTGACCTTGCACTTGGATCTGCAGTCCAGCAGACCAGGCTGTGAGCATCCCACATCGATCCTTCTGATCTCATTATTATGTGACAGGAAGGTCCCGCTGCTGGGGAAAAACAGATCATGGCTGGAAAGGTAAATGTCAAGGAGGAAATACGGTTAAAATATAAAATCGTAACCAAAGATAACAACATTGGTCTGCACAGAATGCCAGCTTAAGAAAAAAATCATGCTTGGAAAACAGCAAAACAGGAGGGGAAAGAAATGAAAGCTTCTACGGATCATTTCTCTAAAGCACCAGAGGTATTAATCTGCCTTTTTTTTTTTTCACTTTTCAGTTGAAAAACAGTTTGGGGAAAAAGTGTGTCCCATGCACTGAATTATGTTTCTTTTGAGAATGAAGTGGGGTCTCTCCCACTCCCCTGAATCCACGAAGGAAACTACTACTGTTCATTGGCAAACACCTCACATCATCCCTTCATTCAGAGCTCTTTCATTATATTTCTGTACTATCAGTTGTGACCATGAGAAGATTCAAATGATTAGGTTCTGAATTGAACACAGGACTAACGCTCCCCTAAATGACAATGCTTGTGAAGCACTTCTAAGTCTTTTACCATCCACTTGAGCAAGACCATCGGAGCATGCCCCACATCAGGGACCGGGGATGGGTGGGAGACCGGATGGAGCTTCTCCATTTATCTCACTCTTCACCCCAGATACAGGGAAAAAAAAACAATGTGGAAATAATAGTCTTACCCACTTCCCTGTAGCCCTTGAACCTTTTTGCCTAATTAACTATGTAAAGATTGCCAAACATAAAGGAAAAAAATGTAAAATAAATAAATAAAGTTGATTCTAAATTCTGTACTTTTTATTCTGGTACCTCAGGACAATGTCATCTATATAATTTCTGAGGTCCAGTATGGCAGCCAGATAGCTAAAGTTCTCACAGTACATGTGCCAGGATCCCGTATGGATGTCAGTTCGCATCCTGGCAGCTCCACTTCCCTTACAGCTCCCTGCTTGTCGTCTGGAAGAGCAGTATAAGATGTCTTAAAACCTTGGGATCCTTGGCTCCTGCCTTCACATCAGCTCAGCTCTAGCCATTGAGGTCACTTGGGAGTGAACCAGAAGATGGAAGATCTTTCTTGTCTCTTTTTCTCTATAAATCTGATTCTTCAGTATAATAAATAAATCTTCAAATAATTTCTAGTCCAGAGTTCATGTGTACAGAATCGAAAAACTTAGCAAAGGTAAATTAAACCCTTTGTAAATACCAGTGTCTTGTTACCAGGAGATAGAACTTGAGAGTAATACATTTGCTCAAAACTATAAATTTTAATGTTTCTAAAGTTCCATTTATATTAGAATCACCTGTTGTCAATCAACCAGCATAACTGAGGCAATTTCACATTTTTCCAGCATTTATTGACTTTCTTTCATTCATACAATATGTAACATAGGAAAACATTAAGAATACTTAAATCGGAAGATGGGATACTTGAATATCCACAAATTATTGGAAATAACCATCAAAATTAATTGCTGATTTATAATAATAAGGTCTATTTGCTTTTCATGGGTTCAACTCCTACTTTCACTTTTAGAGAAAATTTCATGATGCTTAACATTCTGCTCCTTCAGACTATACTTGGCCAAGCTTGACTTAGCCCTTGCTATTCTCTTGTTCACAGTTCTACCCACCAATGTTGAAATCATTCATTCTTTCATATGACTTTCAACCCAATGGAACCCTCGCAAAAAGGGTTCCTCTGAGCAGTCTCTGTGGTAGACCTGGATATACTCACACTAGCTCTATTGTTATTTGATCATATTTCCTTCTTAATGCTTGATGTTATTTGATCTCACACTTTCAATCTTTTTATATATTCATTAAAAAACACACATTCATTAAAATCCACATCTCATGATACACTACCTGTTATCTGTGTAACTTACTCTAATATTTCTGAGCTGGACATGGACTTTCAAAAAGCTTAATATTACACAGTGATAATGTTTCTGCTATATATTTGAGGTTGTACTAAGCGTAACAAGCTCAGGGGTTACAGGGAAGGCAAACACTTTCTGGCCAGCCAAAGGGCCCAGGTGTCAATATCTTGGCAATCTCAAAATTTATTTAGACCTATAATTCATCCAGAGAATATGATGTGGTTACCAGCTGATAGAGGCTCTCAAATCCAATGAAGTGGAAATTCTGTTTTGCGATAGTTCATGGGTTAGTGCTCTTGATCAGTAGGAGTGAAGAAACTACCACAGCTGTGAAGATAGGTAAAGTACTGGCAAGAATTTTTACAAGAATATTTTTGATAATTTTTCCCCTTATATCCAGTTATAAGAAATATATATCTTACGAAATGATACATTATACAGTGTTTTTCTTTTGTGCTGGGATTGTAGGATACAAAAGTTGACATCAGTTGATCAGAGGGGCTGATTATAATACTAGCAGCGCCTAACAAAGGCATCAATTTGTATGATTTCCATAGACTAGTATGCTCACATCAAATATTAAGACCTTCAACATTTTCCAGGCATTCATATACAGGAAGTATAGATTCCACATTCTCACGCTTTAAAATGATTCACAGAAGTTTATTCAAAATCAAACCATAATGGAAAGCTCAGAATGCCATTAAAAATGTCTGGAAAATAGAAATTAGAGTTCTATCTACTTTATCATATATATATGTGTGTGTGTGTGTGTGTGCATATATATGCATGTATTGTATGTATATGTGTGTGTGTATGGATGTGTAGTAGAATGGCAGGGTGCCAGGGTGAGACATTAGGGAAATTTATTTTAATCTTCTCCCATTTGCACATAATAAATGGCAGATTAAAGTCTCAAACTCTGACCATTTTTCATCTGATATTTCTTAGTAAAAAAAAAATCCCTCCTTATTTTGATTGCTTAAAGATTTCTAACTTAATCACATTATTAACATACTGGTGAAAAGCTGTTGTAGGAAAAAATGCAGTTCTTCCTAATTAACTTCATTTTGAATTATTTATATTCATTTTGTTGAACACTCCCCTTTGATCTACATTGCGCTGCACTAATAATTTTGCAGCAAACAATATTCCGCATTCCCTCTGAAAATGTAAATGCTAATGGTATATCCATATGAAAAATGTCAATATAACAAGCTTAGATTAAATACTGCTCCAAGCATGGTATGGGACATCCATATTTAGTTAATGAATTATATTATTTATCTTTAATGATTTTACTATTCAAAAGAAATAGAACATTTATATTATGTACATATGCTGTTGTTACCACTGCATCCAAGTAGCAGCAGTTCCTTGTACTTGCATTTGAATAGAGGAACAAAACAGAATTTGGCTTCTTTATTAGAATGCCAATAAGTACTTTAAGTTATATTATATGCCAATATTATGGCAACTTAGCATTAGCTTCTTCCTTTGTGCATCAAAGCTGTCTAGGACATTTTCTTCTGCGTCGTGTTTTTAATTGGCCTCTATATGAAGTGCTCATCCTTCAAATCACTTTTGTTCTCAAACCTATGGCTACCTTGTTAAATATCTGCTGAAACTGATAGACAAAATTCTAACATGAATACAAGTGAATCAGATCTTTTGATAATCCATTTCCTTTGTGAGAAGAGCTGTCAGTTGCTTCAAGCCAATAAGCTGATCATTTGAAGGGATGACATTTGCTTAATGAAGTCATATTTTATTATAAAAATGATGGGATAGTTATTCTCATGCATATCAGGCTGAAGCAAGAAACCTCTCCCAGGCTTTGAAGAGATAAATAGCCAAGCTGAAAGAGTGTGTGTGAGGATTTTATTGTAAAGAATAGGGAGCATTTGAGAGGGAGAGCTCTAGCTCTCAGTCAGTTAGAAAACAGCTACTCCATTTCTACAACTACAGCAAAATCAATTCTTCGAACAGTCACATGAGTTAAAAATGAACTCCAGGAAATAATGCAGCACACTACATAATTATATTAAACCTTTTGATACCATCGGCAAGTCGTATAACCCATTCTGTATTTTAAGTTGGTTTCCATGTAAAACTTAAGTGTACAATCTATACATTTCTTTAATCTCATCCCTTCCTCTAAATTGATTTAACCCAAAGTGCTCCCATTAAATATCAGAGTGATCCCTAAATTCTGAGTTTTGAGTGATCCTTGTACTCTAAATAGCATCAGAAGGATACAAATTGTTATCTCACTGCAGGTCCGTGATATCCCAATGTGGGTACCTAGATATGTTTTTGAGCCAACTGTACTCACTAGGCTTAAAGTATAGTAATCATTAACATTCATAAGGAATTTAGATGTGTGGAATGAGATAATGCTCTCATGTTGCCTCATCGTTTTTGTGATTTGTTCCCTTTTCTCCCCATAATTTTTGAATTTCTCTCACCTAATATCAGCAAAGTTTTGATGGGATAAGTGATTCATCATCCAAAGTTCAGCTTAAAACTTGATTTCTTTAAAAAAATATTCCTCAGCTCATAGGACAGTTGACTGCCACTCTACAAAATAGTATCTAGAGCAGAATATACATCCAAAAATGCATCATTATAGAAAAATAATTTTTTCAGCTAAAAGCTATTGAGAAAAAGTAGAAAAAAGTTTCTGTCCTCAGACTTTGTTAAAAAAAAAAAAAAGATAGATATAAATTAACAGAGGCCAAACTTCCCTTCTCACTCTTTCTACCAGAAAGCACACGCAGTGAACATTGAAAATATTTATAGATCTTTGTCATCCTGGAGATAACGCCAAAGGAATCAGCTAAACAAATCCCCCTATATTATATTTCCCACAATCTGATGTCCGGAGACTCAGCATCGTTTTTTTTTATGTCAACTTCTCAATGTGGTCTCCTTTGCTGAAGATGCTGTACAATAATGTTTCTAACTATCTCATTGTGAATCCCACATAACGTGGTATTTCCAAGGCATATTTAAAATATGAGCCTTTCTCTAGTTAATCTCCTAATGCTACAGAATTCATCTTAGCAAAGAAACCAGAAAGGTAGACAGAAATGATTTCCCCTCCCTTACAAGGCTAATTATTCATTCACAGGTACTCTTTTTTCTAAAGTCACAAAGCTGCAGCTTGCTTTTAATTATTGGTTGTGTCCCAAACTTGCAGTATCGTGCATAAAAAAGAAGCTACATATTTTGAATGAAAAATAATGAATAAATTTGAAGTCTGTATCAAAAGATATCTCAGTAATGGTGTGGTTAAATTCAATACCATTACTTTGGTTATGATCTTATATCATAGCCCCTGGCAAATTTCTTCATCAGAAGAGAGTCCCAAAGAAATTAATAGCATATGGAATAATTCATATTCTTAAATCCTTGAAGTATATTTAAGTCTGTTTTTCACCATATTTCAACATACTTTATATCAAGAGCATGTTAAGCAAACGAACATACATTATAAGGCTAGTGGGTAGCAAATAAACTTCAAAATTTGCAACTAAACCAGGAGATTTTCCTAATAACACTTGATGTCTATTAAGCGAAATCTCTAAATTGTGAATGTACATTCCTGCATACATCTAAGTTTTTACCTTTGTATAAATGCTTTCCGTCATAAGACAAGTTTTAGATCTAATTAACATTGTGTTGTCACTGTTGATACTTAAGATCATGAAATAAATAACAGAAATGTATACTTTTATAATTTCACTGTTTCTTTGTGTCTTTGTATTTCCTACATTTAGAGCTTTATTTCATTGTAATCGTTTTACAGATAGAATGTTCTAACATATATATCTCTTATGATACCCTTATGAGACAGGATATCTGAATGTCAAATTCCATCTATTCTGGCATTTACATCACACAAAACTCTCTCATATTAGCTGCTAATTAAGGGCCTTTATTGATCTTTCAGAGAGCAATTATGGATAGTTATGAATAGGTATAAACTCAACTATCTTTAATCTTATGCTGATTTCACTGGTCAGTATAAATAACTGTAGCTCTCTATTCAGTAGAACTGGGTCTCCTAGCATAGTCATTTCATTTGGCAGATTATAATATGGTGCCCTATTAATGTTGGCTCGATTTCAACCAAATGACTATGTAGATGTAAAAGACTTAATATCCTATTAGCAACTGCATGATTCATCTGGTCCCGGAGGCTTGTTTCTAATCATAGCTTCTAATATTACATGTAATATTGGAATGTGCATATTAAAAATTTAACAAATTGAAACTTGAATGGCTGCAATATATAGTAGTTAAAAGCTGTCTTGTAGATCACAATTTGATTTTCATATACATATGAAAGCTGATTATTGTGTTTGGCTTAAAAATGTACACAAAAAATTTAATAGCTAGCAAGCTAACTATGAAAAAATATTTTTCAAGTAAATGTTATCTTACAATGAACATAATTTGGCACATAAAAAGTGCTATCAATTTGTAAAATAAGACTTAAAGGACTAATGTATATTTATTGTAGGTTTAAATGCTGATACTTCAAACGGAAATTATACCGAAGTTATAACGAAGAGAAAAGAGAAGTCCAAATATGACATGAAGGGTTATCATCCTACCAAAAGCAGATCTTTTTGAATAGCCCATAGGAATATGTCTGCTAACATTTGATTAATATGAGTTAACATTTTAAAGAATCATTAAGAAATGTCTCAAAATGAAAAGTATCAGACATTGCCCACATCTTTAGATATCACTTCTAACCAGTACACTGACATTTAAACGAAATTTAAGAATAAAAATATTATTTCCTGTTCCAATTGATCTGCACACTCAAGCTTGTGAAAACCGAAGCTTCATGATGGATATACAGAATAATTAATTTAAGCTTTCATCTTGTGCTAAAAGGATCACCCTCTCCCCTTTGACAGACATGGTGATTGTACAAAAATATGTAGATCAGTAACAGATGCTGAAATGATTTGCTCCCTTTTAAATCTAATGACTAAAGGTATATATCATATATATGTCTGCTCATTCTATGGTTTTGCAATTAATTTAGGAGATACTCGTTTTTATGGGAAGTATTCATTATAGTTCTTACAAATTACCCTTAAATCATCAAGTTTGCTCTTTGAAGAACCAATATATCTTTTTATGTCGCATTTTTAAGTTCAAATAATACTGAAATATTTCAGTGGTTGTAATACTTTTGAAATCATAGCAATTCTAAGGGAGCAATGTAGAGACTAATTTTGAAGTCTAGGGATACCAAGTAATATCGTTGAATATGTATGGGGGCAATAATAAGCAAGATCATTGAGGAGCTAGGTAGACTAGTGTAAGAAAGGGGGCACTGTTGAAATTCTAAGTATTTGCTTTCTAAAACCTTGCGGGTAAGGGCAGAGGGTTGGCACAGTGTCTAGGCAGGTTGAAATTCTTGCATTGAAATAACAGCTCATTCCAAATTCCTACCAAAGCTGGTTCTGGGAGCCGAGAGTTGATGGCCTAAGAAGCCTGTTCCTATCTGCCTATCCCGTCCACGGAAAGCAGGGATTGAGTTCCAGGCTGCGGGCCTCATTCTGGCTCAACCCACATGGCTACAGGCTTTTGAACACTGAGCCACAGGTGGAAGAGTCCTCTGTCTCTCCTCCTCTCCCCCTGCCTCTCTACCTATCACATAGATAGATAGATAAATAAATAAATAAATAAATAAATAAATAAATAAAATGTAATAGATGATGTGGCAAAATTGTGATTTACATAGATTATCACCGGTAGAAATTAATCCATGTCCCTAAATCTCAGACAGCAGAGACAAAGTAAACAAGGCAGCTTTTAATGCATGAATGAAGGTCCTTTCTATGGAATCTAAATAATGGTAGTCGTGGCCGAGTGGTTAAGGGATAGACTTGAATCTAAATAATGAATTTAAAAACTACATGAGAAAATTAAATATGTGTCTATTCAAATAAGATTGAATCTTTGAAAAATTTTAAGGTCAGAATATTTTAAAAGGGCACGTCTTTGAAGTTAAAATGGAAAATCATTTACCTTAAATTAATTGTTGAAGACTATTCTTCAGTACATTGTCTACCACATCCAATTTAATGTATTCCACAGGATTGCTGTTCATTAATTATTGATTTTCAGTTCTTCTGAAGAGTGTCAATGCTAAAGTAAGTGCAATGTTCATAAAGAGGGACTTTTTTTCAGAGTTCATGTAATCAAAATCATCCTAAATATTAGATATCTGTAAAATATAGTTTCTTGCCACTTTTCATGGTAAAATATGTGAATCAAATAATTAGTTCTTGATAACAAATAACATCCTGTCTAGTGTTAAGGAATTAAGATTTCAGTGGCTTTTTGTTTGTTTTGTAATTTCTACTTATCCATGAAGTTATTATGGGACCAAATTTGCACATGTATTTGTATAAAAATATACATATGTGTGTATATACAAAAATGTACACATGTATGATTTAAAATAACAATAGTCATGTTTTCCTTGATTGGTTAAATGAAAAAAAATTACTTAATGAATATACAAAGTGTTATAGAGCAATGCAGCTACCAATCTGGTATATGACAACAAACAGGCAAATTTAGAAAATAAACAACAGTGATTAAGGTTTGATGGGTGAGAGAAGTGATTCCCGCTCTGTGTATAAAGCCGTGTGGTTCATTCCCGTGTCAGCGGCTGGTAGTGTGCCTCAGCAGACCTAGCTACTCCTTGTGATCCATATTTCCCAGACAGGTGTATCAGTTCAAGAGTCAGGCTACACTTCTGACCTTGCTGACATGGCTTTGAAATCAGCGGAACGGGAGTCCAGGACGTGTGTGCCTGTTACCCGTGTGGGTAACCTGCATGGAGTTTCAGACTCCTGGGTTTTGCTTTGCTAAGCTCCAGCTGCGGTAATTAGGAGAAAGAACCAGGAAATTGACGATCTGTGTTTCTATTCCTCTCTGCCTATCTTTGTCACTTTATCTTTCAAATAGACTGTCTTACTTTTTAAGATGCCTTGCTAGTGGAGTGCAATACTGGTCCCGCAGTCTTCTAGAAATGGAAGTGTTGTTTTTACATTCTAAAATTGCCTTCCAAATTCTCTTACATTTCCTTTCTAGCTCTGTTTGCTTTCTGAGGATGCCTTAGAAATATCAGCAGACATAGATAAGATAAAATCTACTTTATTTGATCAGTATTTTTAGCAGAGTATATGCTGAACATATTTGAGTTCTACAACCAAGAATATGTCAGATGATATTTCAACCAACCCATGAAGAATTTGCAACAAGATTTATAAAAATCACTAGCAAAACCTTTAAAGAGACTGTTACTTGTTGAGTCTACAGATTTAGAATATCTGTGTGAAGATTCGGAGAATTTTTATAAAGAAAAAGGAAAGAGAGAAGGGAGAAAGGAAGAAAAGGAAAGAAGACAGGAAAGGAAGTAGGGAGCATGCTCTCTGGAGAAGGGAGTAATATGTAAACAGAATAGATAATTTCACCATGACAGGGGAAGGTCGCTGTCCTTTTTTGATTTATCACAGATGAAACTGTAGGGGAATTGTAGGGACTTTTACAACAGTATGCAAATCTTGACATTTCCACTCTCGTGAGCAGCCACATCTTATTAAGTCTACCACTCACCCTTCTGTCACTTACCAAAATAATGATTTGTGGCTTGTATAATAAACATATTTCTTCTGGTAAAGTTAGATGTATATACACTCAGGTATTTCATCATTCGGAACACTAACTTCTCTTCAATTACCAAAGGTTGATACAACAATCCTGTCAACTCTTTGCCTCAAGATGAAATCCTCATTTTCCAACCCACATGGCTAGTTTCTGTGAACACCCGGTTGCTTTCTCTGAATGACCTGACATGTAATGTTGGGTACTGCAGTAAGAACTTTGTGAGACAAATATGGAATTATTATTTTTCTCGAATTTCATGAAAATATCACCTATGGGAAAATACAAACGTCAGTAATTATCAAACACTAGTTGTAAGCTATTATCAAAGCATGAGAGGGTTTCACAATGTATATTACAGCTTTAACATGAACATAACACTATATATTGAATTATCATAATGCAGCAATTTTTTTAGTATCAATCTGTATAGGGCAGTATGTGGTATGGAAACAACAGTTAAATAGCAGAATCTTAAGGCTTATTCCTCCTGGAAAGTTTTCTCTGCATCTATAATGTTCCATAGGTCAGTTTTCCTCTATAATCTCAGAAACTCAATGAAAGAATTGACTTACGTAAGCAATTTGCCCTCTTTATTTGGTGGGAAATAAAAAGCTGTCTCTTCACAGGTTCATTGATCTCAGAGACATTAGATGTTTGGCAGCTGTATCTAAAAATGACTAAGTTTAACAATGTCTATTTGTTTAGCAAATAAAATAACTATGGACATAGTGATATTAATTTTCATCTTTTAAAATTAAAATTAGATGACATATTGGATATAATCTAAAAATCTTATAAAGGAATCCTATAATGAGAAAAGGTGATGAATTATATTTTGTTATTGCGATAGTGTAGAAGAAAAGTAAAAACACATCATATTCTGCCATAGGCTTTTCTAATTAAACCTTGCAGTGAGTATCTCAAGTTATCAACAATCAATTAGTTTACTCGAACAAATTACTTTCCAATATTCAAATTGAGAACACAAGAATGAATGTTTTTGATGCTTTAAAAGCTAGAGTATTTTGTCAATAACGTGATTTCAGAAAAAAATTCAAATTTTAATTAAATAACTATTAAGATTTTAAGTGGCATTTCCATCTTTTTCATGAGAAATAATTATAAGAGATATAATATAGAGAGATATAACATATTGAGATTTTTCATGAGGTATAATTATAGAGATATAATGTAGAGAGAGAATTAAGGTCTAAAGACAAACATATCTAAACAATTGCATTCTTTCAAGTGGTTTTGGTTCTATTTCATAAAAAATGTAGTGGCTAAAAAAAGAATATTTGTATTCTTTTTCTTACATACTTACCAGGCAGTTACTGAAGTTCTGCAGGGAATTTAATTCATTAATTAATGAGGCAGAGTCAAGGTCAATAACTGAGCACAGTTCAAAGCAAGGCATCTGGCTGTCTGACTGCATTGACTTGGTTCAGGTACTTTCCTTCACACAAGTAGATGGCGTTTCGTTTTGCTTTCTTTATTTTTTTTCTTTCATGTAGATGAATGTGAATAAGTAAAGGCAAGAAAGGTCTATATAGGATAGACATTTATTCAAGTTGAGGATTCTGCTACCATGACATGTTAACTAAGAACATGTTTCCTCACACAAACGAATTCCCTCCACTCACCACCTTGGGTCCAGCTCGTAGTCTTAAGGGAGTTGGAATACCGCAGTCCAGAATAGGAGCTGAGGAGTTGAGCCAGTGTGTGACAGCTCATGAGGAGAAACATTTGAAGTTATGAGCGCATCTTAAGCTCACTTACCAATGTACTTTGCAGTCAGTGAAGCAAATAGCACAGTGGCACTACTACATCAGTGTTTTTGTGTATCTGTTCATTTTCCTTGAGTGAGAGGGAGAAAGGGAATGTATGTAGACAATAAAACAACAGACCAGAGAAGAAAACGGGTGATATATTTATTATGTAGTACATAAGTATAAATACACACAATATATTATATCCCTTACATAAAATGTAAGGTGTACAGTATTTGAGATAGAATGAAATAAATTAAAAATGTATATATAAAACCAGAGCATCAAATATAAGCAAACATTAATAATGTAATAAACCATAAATGCCAATTTTAAGACAATCAGTAAATTCCAACAAAGACATAAAAAGTAAGAACATTGAAGTACTATAGGACGCTCTGGGCTGACCAGAGCAACCTCTGGCATAGTTAACACTGGCTGGCAACAGGCCTGGTTGGAGAGCGTGGTGGAGGCCTTGGCTGCGTGGAGCCTACCACTAAGGGGCACAGGAACTGGAGGGAGGCTGAGTTCTGGTCGGGTCACAGTTGTAATCCCTTGGCACAAATATCAATTTGGCTTTGACGCACCATGCCGGATTAGACCACAGCACAGTTTGGTGCTCTGGAGGACCAGGATAGACGTTGGACGGGCTCGGCTAGGCCTCAACCCCATCTGAGCCATATATGAGATATGCGTGGGTATGGACGAGCCGTGGCTGGGCTGAAACTCTCAACAGCAGGAACCAGAATGGATTGAAGAGCGGTGCTGGCCGAAGGACCTGCTGGAATGCGTGAAGCCCGACACCATGAAGGAGTCGGAGGGAGGAACCTGAACAGATCCTCTGACAGGACACTGACTCTACAAATAAACGCAAGAAGCATGGAGGTAAATAACCCAGAAGAGGCTTTGGAATGTGACCCACTGGAATACACTTGGCTCGGGTTGGGGCAGACCAGGCTGAGTCGGTTCACGTCATCCACTGGCAAGCCCAAGTGCTGAAACTGTGTGGGGGCCTGGCCGTGTTTGGTTGCGATTAAAAAAAAAAAAAAAAAAAAAAAAAAAAAAAAAAAACAGTACAAACACAAAATGCCAAGGTGAAATGGCCTGTGCTAGCAGGGAATGCAACACCCGACCAGCACTCCTCCCACTGGTTTAGGTGAGGGACAAGAGTGTGATGGGCAGAGCCGGGGAGAGATGCGATACTCATTGGTTCCAATAGAGGTCGGGGCTCAGAAGAGAACCAACCCAGGGGTTAAAACCATCAGCTGATCGGAGTGATGGACGGTGGCGGGCATTGTGCTTACTAGTAGTACATGTAGGAGCCTGGACTGGGAATGCCTCAAAGTTTTTTTTAGGGGGATTCCCCTGAACAAAATGGAGGAATCAAAGCATTAATCAAAAAAAGATGGAAAATGGAGTAGATGAATCAACCACCTCAGCTTTATGCTTGCAGCGGAAAACTGGACAAGGGGAAACCCTAAGACGGACTATGTCAATCAGTGGACTCTGCACCAGCCTCATCATACCTGGACTGTTGCTGATGATATGTTGGTGCTTCTAATTGATCGAGGTGACGCTCTGCTGGCTCTGCCTACAAACCTGAGAGGGCCTCCCTAAGAGGCGGTTGAACTTGAACTGGACAAGTGGGATGCTGGACTCTGTATGGTGTAAACTTTTAATTAGGGAATCTCAATGGAACTTGAGCTGTGGTTATGCATCAAGGTGAAGGAATTCATGATGGGGGAAGGGTTTGGGGTGAAGGGGGGGATCCCAGTACCTATGAAATTGTGTCATGTAATGCAATGTAATTAATGAATAAATGAATATTTTAAAAAAAAATAAAAATAAATAAAAAAAAATAAATAAAAAAAAAAAAAAAAAAAAAGAACATTGAAGTAAGCAATAGAAAAAGCCAATAGAGCAGAAGATGAAAAAAAAATTGGGTTTAATGCCAAAACATCATATTAACAGCCATATTAACTATAAATTACCTAGATATACCAAGTGATAGGAAGGCATTTTCAGAGTGAATAAAAATACATAATCCAATATAAGTTACCAAAACAACTATACTTTCTTTAAAAGATTATTTTTATTGGAAAGGGAGAATTACAGAGAGAAGGAGAGACCGTGAAAGATTTCCTCTTTTCTGGCTTACTCGCTAAGTGGCTACAATGGCAACAGCTGAATCAGCCTAGAGCTTTGCTGGGTCTCCCACACGGGTGCAGGGGCCCAAGCCTTTGGGCCATTCTCTACTGCTTTCCCAGGCCACAAGCAGCGAAACGGATGGGTAGTGGAGCAAACAGGATAAGAACTGGCACCCATATGGGATCCCAATGTTTGCAAGGTGAGGATTTAGCCCCTGGGCTGTTATGCCAGCCCAAAACAATTATAATTTAAACAGCATGATACATATATTATTGCTGAGGCAGCAACAACAAAACAGATACACCAAAGACTAAGTAAGAAAAAGTAAAAGCAACTGTACTAGTATCAGAAAACTATCATAAAATCTAAAATGTTTTCAGGCCTGAGATTTTATAGTATTTCTTTCTTCAGGCCCATAAAACAACTTAATAATCATAACATGTTTTTTTCTCACCACAGAGATAAACTATACGAGAAACAAAAACTGACAGAAATAAAAGGATAAGAAAAAAACAAATCCACAATTACTACTGGAGGTTTCAATATGGTTCTTTTAATAATTGACAAAATACACATACATAATATTAATGAGACATGAAACACCATAAAATCACTAACAACCAGTTGATATTCTTGAAGTTTGTGAAATACTCCTTAAGAATAAAGATATACATTATTTTCCTTATGAATTGAATATTTGCCAAAATTAGCCGTTTCCTGGACAAGAGTGAAATTCAATTAATTTACGTAATTTTTATTATGAGTAGTGTTATCTCTCTGGTCATAAAGAAAGTCAATTTGAAATAACAGAAATCAACCTGAAACTATCTTAGAATTTGAAAATGGAAAAGATTGTGTGCAATGCCCCAACTCAGATGCACATTCATAGACCAAGAACATCACTTAGAAAACTGGATGCTGGGCCCGGCGCCTTGGCCTAGCGGCTAAAGTCCTCGCCTTGACTGCGCTGGGATCCCATATGGGCGCCAGTTTTAATCCCAGCAGCTCCACTTCCCATCCAGCTCCCTGCTTGTGGCCTGGGAAAGCAGCTGGGGATGGTCCAAAGTTTTGGGATCCTGCACCCACGTGGGAGACCCGGAAGAAGTTCCTGGCTCCTGGCTCCTGGCTTCGGATTGGCTCAGCTCCAGCCTCTGCAGCTGCTTGGGGAGGGAACCATCGAATGGAAGCTCTTCCTCTCTGTCTCTCCTCTCTGTATATCTGATTTTGTAATAAAAAATAAAAATAAATGTTTAAAAAAAAAAAAGAAAGAAAACTGGATGCTGACACGTGCCACGAGCATCGATACAGGGTGCAGAGGGCTTTGTCCCCACAAAGGAAGTGGCCTGTTAGCACAGAGAGGGCCATCCTTTCTCTAAGCTAACTTCAATCGTAGCCAAATATGAATAACTAAACTTTTGTGGATTTTAAAATAGCATAGACACTTCAGCAATGAAAACATAAGAAGATGGAATGACCAATATAGCATAAAAGAAACTGCAAGATGGAAAGACACAAACTAGTTCTGAAAGGAATCTGAGGCTTCATACAGACCAGGTTCCAACCATGGATCTCATTAAACAAAACAAACAAACACACAAAAGAAAAGAGCCCAGCGCGACAGCATAGTCCCTTAAGTCCTCGCCGTGAACTCGCCAGGATCCCATATGGGCGCCGGTTCTACCTTGGCAGCACCACTTCCCATCCAGCTCCCTGCTTGTGGCCTGGGAAAGCAGTCCAGGATGACCCCAAAGTTTTGGGACCCTGCACCCACGTGGGAGATCCAGAAGAAGCTCCAGGCTCCTACCTTCGGATTGGCTCAGCTCCAGCAGTTGCAGCCGCTTGGGGAGTGAATCAGCAGGAAGATCTTCTCTTTCTTCCTCTCTGTATGTCTGCCTTTCCAATAAAAGTAAAAGAAATCTTAAAAAATCATAAGCCAGACATACTACTTTGCAGTATGCACAGAAATTGTTTCCATAGAAGTGATCTGACATAAATGTCCAAAATGATTCACTGTAATTTCTTTTATATACAACCATGTTTCCTGCAGTTTCAGAGAAGTGGGTTGCAAAGAGACTAAAACCATATTTCATTTTATTCATGTAGCACAAATTGGTGGAGTTCATATGTTTTTCATTTTATATCTTATGTAATGCTTCTCCATGTAATCCCCATAGTTTCTGTTCAAGTTTATATAAAGAGTAAGCAGTTAGATTCTACTTAGAGATTTTTTAATTGTAAAACATTTGCATATTATTAAAAATTCTGCTTCACAATTCAAGTTTCTTTCCTGTAATATTTCTTAAATTTTAGCAATCATATGTACATTCTAAATTTTCAAGACTAGGACATAATTTGCAATTGTTTCTCGAAATACTTAAATCATCAAAACTTGTTTAGAAGATTACACATAATGGCCTCGTGTTCCATATTTCTTATTATTTCTCTCTTTCAATTGAGGAGAAGAGTTCTGTGTGAGTGTCAGTGTGTGCTGCCAAGTGGGGCGTTAGCACCCTGTGCTGGAGTACCTGGAAGGATATCTGCTCTGTGTCCTGACGCCAGCTTCTTCCCAATGAGCACTGCGCAATGCATCAGTGATGGCTCCAGTAACTCAGTCCCTGTCCTCCATGTGCGGGGTCTCCCTTCAGCCCCCGGCTCACAATTTCTGTCCTCTGGTGCCATTTAGGACATTTGGGAGGGAACCAGTGGGTAGGATTTTTCTCTCTTTCTCCCTCTCCCTCTTTCTGTCTCTCTATCTATTTCTTCTCCAAGCAAATGTAAACATTTTCTATAAATATGGGAGTTGATAGCTATAAGAGAGCAACAAATAGAATAGGCATTTAGAATTTAAAGTGCACATATATTTGATTTTAAGTAATTGCCCCATGGGACATTTAATATAAAGAAGCTTCTAAGTTGAGGACAGTATACAATTTGCATGTGCTTCTCTAATATTTCACCAATAGTCAACAGCCAAGTGAAATTTAGGAATCAATGACGTGTACCAAGGAAGGAACCAATTACCCTTCTTCAAACCCATTATCTTTCCTGACTTAAAAGAGTTGTATGTTGCATGAAAAGGTTTTGGAAAACAATGAGATTCACAAAGCCAAGTTTACAGCATTTATCATAGAAAAATATTTAGAATTGATTGGACTGCCTAGAAATTTCAGAGAGTAGTGATGACTGGACCATCTTGTTGATGATGGATAAGCAACAATGTCTCACAGTACAGCAGGGATAATGTAAGGTAACGATGGAGGATGAGGACTATCGATGAAATGTCTTTCTCTGATAATATGTCAAGATAATACAAACCATGAGATCCACAAATGTTCAAAGGAATACTTTCGTGGGGAAAAGAACGAGAATTAAGTGTTTGAAAATAATATGTCTGCTCATAAATAAAGCATTGTTGTATCACATGCATGGACACATGCAGTATAATTGCTGGAGTTCTATTCCACCTGGAACCATCTGAATTATAACAAATGATTCAAGTAACAATTAAACTTAATTATCAAGCTTAAATTAACTAACTTAATTGCGAATTAAGGATTAAATTTAATTCTTGAAATAGCATATCCATTTTTTATCTCTGGAATATTTTCCTAAAAACAACAACAAAAATAAATTGCCCTCATTTTGTTTATATTTTTAAAGTTTTATTTTCAAGGCAGACTAAGAGAAAAGGAGAAACAAAGATACAACACAAACACACACACACACACACACACACACACACAATTTCCAGTTTCCATCTTCTGGTTCACTCCCCTAAATGACCAAACAACCAGGGCTGACCCAAGCTGAAGCCACAACTTTCTTCTGAGTCTTCCATATGGGTGCAGGGGCCTAACTACTACCAGGGAATCTTCTGCTAGTTTCCAAGCACCTGAGCAGGGAACTGGAGTGGAAGCAGAGCAGTCTGAACTAGCACCCATTTGGGATACTAGCACTGCTGGACAGCCTAACCCTCCACCCTGTACCAGCAGGTCCCTCCTTTCCCCTAAGGAGATGAAGGCCATTGTTAGTGACTCCCTAGGTGAGAACAACCACGTATAGACTGCCCTTCCTTGAAACATTACTGTCTGGATCAAACAATGCATGTAAAAATATAGATATTTTAATTGTTACAATATCTGTCAATCATTTGAGATCTTAATTATTGTGCAAAACTTAGAAACTTACACAGAATGTTCAAGATAGCGTCAACAGAATCACAACAAACTAAAATCACGATCATTTAAATCACCAAGAAACAAAATGTTTTAAAGCGGCAATTTCTCACGTTCTTTTCTAAACTGTCATGCTCTTTCCCCTCCTCCACTCCCAGGTAATAATTAGGGAAGAACTTCGGCAAGGCAGCTATCTGTGTGTCTATAATCTTTCCACGCCTTCTACTCTACTTCCAAAGCGAACCTACTGTTTCAATTGCTAAGTAATAAACATGTGGAGAGGCTCATTGTGGCACTGAAGACATAATCCAATCAATGTGATGATTTTTTGGAGAGGGAAGGAGCTGGCTGTTTATATCTCATTGCTGTACAGGATGAGATAACAGTGGACCTTCCTGGGGGATGAGTGCCCTGGGGGTGCAGAAGTGGGCTGCAGCCAGCGGAGCAGGCTGGGTTCACTGCAGAAAGAGAAACGGCTGCCTTAATTTGTTCTTTCCCCTCAGGCTTCAAATCCATTTTAAAAATGGACTGAAGCAATAACTAAAGGGATTTGCACCCCAATAAAATTACCCTTTTGAATGACAGCTTTGCTGCTTGGGGAAAATTTACCATAATTCAACTGTTTCCATAATGAGGGGAAGCAAATGTAAACTCAGCTACCTGGACCCAGCCATTGAACTTAGATAATTGTTTCCCAATCAAAAAAGAACATTCTGTTTTGCTTTGGCATGCTCTGGTGTCTGTTAGCTTTGCTTTTTATAGCTTTAATTGAAATTTCATAATCACAGAGTTCAAATACAGAACATATTTGAGTCAGTATTCTGGAACAATATCACTCCCTTAGAGCTTTCTTTAAAAAAAAAAAATATTCCCAGGCTTTTATTGGGCTTTGTGCTTCTGATTCTAAGATTCTCCGCTGTAAGGATTCATGCTTTTAAAGAAAAGCCTGAAGTTAAACTCAACAGGGAAGTGAGTGGAAGAGGCAGATGAATTCACCTAGATTATGGACTTAGCAATTTTATTGAAGAATTTACAGAGAGAAAAAAATATATAAGGGAAAGCACTTGGGATTCAGCAAAAGCCAAAATGAATTTGGAGAAAATCTGTTGTGAAGCGATGTGTATTTTTGAAGGAAATGTAATCCATGTTTCTGATTCACTTACAATGACCTTATCAAAATGTCATGTAATGAAAGTTATTCAGGGTCCAATAATTCTATTGAGCATTTAAATAACATTTCAAAACATTTCTCTAGTTTGATTATAAATGAACTCAAATTCCAAAAGGCCTAAGAAGGTCAATAAATTTTCCAAGCGTCATCTGTTGTAAAGGACTTAAATTCTGCATTTTTTGCTTCCTTTCCTGAGTCATTAAAATGGCTATGGGATGTTCAACTCAGTTGAGCGCTTTGAATTGTATAATCACAAGCAAACAAAAATCAAGCAAAGGGTCTTGGGAAAAATTTTTATTGTTTTTATTTTATACCTTTATGATTTATTGTAAGAATAGTTGTCAAAATTATCTCCTAACTTTCTTATTCTATAGCACGAGAATGGTTTTTCATTGTTTCTCTGGATATTAGTAAAAATTGCTCTGTTGGAATCCTGATGCTAGAATATTTATCTTTACCTTTTACATTAGTCTGTAGCGAATTGAAGTCGGAAGCACAAGTTGTGGCTACAGTTTAGGCCACTCTCAGAGGGCAAATGGAAATTGCATTGAATTTAAAGTTACTAGTTGGTGGCAGAACTAATCCAAATTGACGACAAAACTCTCCAAATTTCCATAACAGCAATCATAAATTGTATGTCATTTTATCACTTCTCTAATGGTGGTCAAAATCCACAACTAGTGTATCCTGAATTCTGCAAAAATTGTATATATCCTCTTGTTTAAACTACTGCTAGTTCCTCATTCCTGATGCTTGGTTTCATTCGAGCCTTTCTAAAGTCTGTTGTCCATCTCGCAAATGACTCTGCAGATCCGTCCCTCACTTTTTTTTTTAAATTGTTTATTATTTAACTTCAGTAATTACATTGTATTATGTGACACAATTACATAGATACTTGGGTTCTCCCCACCCCTCCTCAAACCCCCCCACCATGGTGGATTCCTCCACCTAGTTGCATAACCACAGCTCAAGTTCAGTTGAGATTCCCCCATTGCAAGCGTATACCAAACATAGAGTCCAGCATCTTATTGTCCAGTCAAGTTCAACGGCTTCTTAGGTATACCCTCTCTGGTCTGAAGACAGAGCCAGCAGAGTATCATCCCAGTCAATTGAAAGCTCCAACATACCATCAGCAAAAATTTACATCATTATGGAATTAATTGACATAGTAATGAGTAACCAATATGTTAAAAGTAAATGCGAGTTCCCAGTCACCTTCTGTGACCACCTCACCTATACTTCAATTTTAGTTTTATACACAACATATAACATTCAAAACATAACATGTTATACATAACATCATATCATCTTAAATTAAGGCAAACATGTGGTATTTAACCTTTTGGGATTGGCTCATTTCCCTTAGCATTATGGTTTCCAGTTTGGCCCATTTGGCCACAAAGAACTGCATTTTGTTTTTTTTAATAGCCGAGTAGTATTCCATGGAGTAGATGAACCATAGCTTTCTTATCCAATCCTCTGTTGATGGGCATTTTGGTTGCTTCCATGTTTTTGCAATTACTGATTGTGCTGCTATGAGCATAGGAGTGCATGTTGGTTTCTCATAAAACAAGTGTTCTGGATATATTCCTAGGAGTGCTATTGCTGGATCAGGCTGGTACGTCCCTCACTTTTTTAAAACCTCCATCCACAGACAGTTGGTTGCTCATCACATATTGACAAAAGTCATCACACTGCATCCCAATACAAAGAGATGCTGTATCACCTCAGATCTTACGGTTTGCGCTCTTCCTATGTAACCTTGCCTGTCTTCAGAGCTGCAAATCATGCTCAGAGCATGACCTTGGTGGTTCCTTTGCATGAAGGAACAACCATATATCTGTCATGAAGGAACTCTGCCATATAACTACATGGCTCATTCTTTCATTTAGGTCTCTGATCAATGTTGTCTTCCCATATTATTTCTCTCTTTGTTTTGCTTAATTTTTATCAAATTCGGCACTAACTGACTGAACCTTTGTGTCTACTTGCTCACTAATTCATTATCTGGCTCAGTTAGTATGTAAATTGCATGATGAAAGAGACATTTCTTCCCATCACACTAAACAGTATGTAGGGGAAGTGCTTTCAGAGCTACATTTTGGTAAGTAGACTTCCATAGACCTCATGGGATACTTACCTAAATATTGTTGAAGTACATATTACTACATATGAGTCTATCCCATGCATGATTAATACTTGACAAAATGACTACTCAGGCCAATGTGTTTAAGTGCTGAAAAATGATTGATGAATTTGGCGTGCATTTTATGTTTATGCATCTCTCAGTGGCTCCATTCAGGTTTTTGTTTCCAATCTTTGCTCAACAATGGAGGAATTAATTCACAGTTTTTGAAAATTTCAACATCTGTCCGTCAAATTCCCATATCCGTGTCTTTATCCACATAAAACTTCATATATCTGTCACAAAACCAAGAAGAATATAATTTTTACTGAAACTGTACATATCTGAGATTTGGGAGTTAGGCTCTATCCAGAGTGAGTCACTCCTCCCCCACCCTTTTGTTTACATGGCTTACTCAACAGTCATCATAAGCAGCATGCCTAAGGCATGTATCTGGGAGAGCCTCTGGCTCTGATACTATGCAGTTCAAATCATTGCAACTGTATTACCATCTTCCTCTGGTTAGTTTTTTTTAAGTTTATTAATGTTAGGATTTTGTTGTACAAAATATCCTACACACCCTTATATATTTTTAAATTTAAAAAGATAGATATGATCACTCCTTCAAATCACCAATAGTTAGGGGTGGTGCAGTTCATCCTGAATGGGAAAAGAAAGAAAAAACACTTTCTAGAATCTGCTTGTACAATTACATGTGCTTTCTGGAACTGGATGACTTTGATATCACAGAAGATCGAGAAACAAAAATAATGATTGAGATTCCACACCACTGACAAAACATTCTCATAGGATACATTTCAATGATTTGTATTTTTCTCAGTTATCCATCTAATATGTCTTTGAACTGAGAATCAGAACTTAGCCTGCTTGTTAGCCTATTACAGCTAGGAAAAAAATAGCAAGGTGCAATGATGATGAATAAAGAAACTACTATGTGTAACACATTCACATAGTAAGCTATCCTGAGGAAACATACAAGGGCTATTCAGGGTTAATAGCCATTAACAAGAAACAGGAAGCCACGAGATATATTTCAGATGCTTAGCAAAAATAAACGCCTACAAAACAATGCTTGACATTGTCATTACATGGTCTTAGTAGGTCACACTCCCTTTACTTTCCATCAGGCCTGTTTTTATCAGCATGTTGTCCGGGTTCGATAATCTGACTGAAAAGGGGAGCACTAAAGAAAAACGCTGTAATCTCTGTCTCCTCTAGGGGACACTTCCCAAATCAAAAGGTGCTTTTGTGGGGTTATAGAACAACGCTGGAAGTGATATCTGTATCAGGCAAGCATATGATAACGAAAAGGAGACTGGATAATAACTAGCTTCATTATTCGTTCATCTCCAGAAGTTGTGAAGCCAGGCTCTTCGCAAGACCTTGCTGACAACAGTGTTTGAATTTCACTTCTGATATGACCATACAGGAATGCTAACATTTCCAAACTTTCCTTAAATCATGATACAGGGAAGACAAAGGATGAAGATGCTTCTTAACCTGTTCCAATAGCGTGCACCTATGGGATGTTAGCAGACAAACATCACCAACACAGAGCAGCTGGATGACATTCATCTATCAGTCTGCAAGCAATGCCGAGAGCAATTCACTTTTGTTACTTTGGACATGTGGAATTGATGGATGATGGCAGTAGAATTGAACAGCTGCCCATGTAGGAAACTGAAACAAGGTTGCTAAAAAGAACACACACACACACACACACTGAAACAGAGCACAAAAGCATAAGATGTGATTTAAGAACACGCAGAAGCACAACTTGCAACCTGTTTGGTTTTTTTTTTTTTTTTTGAAAGACAGAAAGAACAAAACAAATTAATTTTTGTAACAATAGCCACAAAGAGGTCTGTGTGAGACAAGATACACACAACTAAATATCAAATGCAGGACATTAACAGCTTAGAGTGTTTATGTACCATTCCTGCCTAGGCAAGGAAGCCTGGCAATAATTAAACAGTGACTCCTCACACAGGCAGATAAATGAAAGCTTTTCTAGGTCTTCTGTGGCAAAAGGCTGATTTTTAGAAATGAAACAGTAAATCCAACAGCGTGTTATAGTAGCCAAGATTCTTTTGTTTGTGTTTATTAGCAGTCTATAGTATTTCTAACCTGTAGATTACCTGAGGTATTCTAAGCAGAATGAAGACACTATTATCAGAATATGCCAAGGAAGCTGAATGTGATCTCTGTTTAGAGTAATTTTAAGTGAAATGTTTTCTGAAGTACTTCTGAAAGAAAAATTGTAGCTACTTTAGATGAAGCTGTAAAATAATAAATGACATAAAAATTGCCAAAAGTTGCTAAGGGAAACTAGTAACCGGGAAACTAGAGACCACAATTGAAATTTGTATTATGAATAAATATGTATTTAACAAAATTAGACCAAACAAAATCAGTCAAAACAGATAATTGAGGAAATCTTATCAAACAAGCTCTAAGAAATTATAGGTAGGTTTATGGGAAACAAATACAAACTGTGAGGAGGTCTTAATACGCTTGACTTCAAGATTCAATTGAAGAAGTAATTTTCAGGATCCCATGAAAGTAACTGTATGGTCAATGTTCACCAATCTCAACAATCACAGCTGTTATATGAGGTTAAGAAAGATAAATGATTTGCAGGGACTGGCAAAAATGGTACCGTAAAAATAATACACTGGCCCAGCAAGCTAGCCTAGCAGCTAAAGTCCTCACCTTACATGCGCCAGGACCCCATATGGGCACCGGTTCTAATCCCAGCGGTTCTGGTTCCCATCCAGCTCCCTGCTTGTAGCATTGGTTGAGGATGGCCCAGGGCTTTGGAACCCTGCACCCTCATAGGAGACCTGGAAGAGGCTCCAGGCTCCTGGCTTCAGATCGCCTCAGCTCTTGCTGTTGCAGCCTCTTGGGGAGTGAATGATCGGAAGAGATTTCTCTCTGTCTCTCCTCCTCTCTGTATATCTGCCTTTGTAATAAAAATAAATAAATCTTTAAAAAAATAATATATCAACATCATCCTCCACCTATCAGATATAATCTCTGCCAGGGTCTCTCATTGACTAAAGAACTGATTGATGTTCTAGGATTACCTCTTCTTCTCAGGGCAGAGAGAAAAATAGAAATGAATGAAAAAAGAATATAGAAGAGCAAATAGAAGATATGTAACAATATTTGATGCCAGCTTAGTATCATTAGCTACTAAAAAAGCAGGTCACATGAAATACTCTATACTTCCAACATAATCTCAGTTGATTTAGTAGATGTGGAAGTATTTAGTAAAATATATAAAATGCCCATACTCAGAAATATTGTTTTCTTCTCTGTCTGTAGTAAGTTTTAGGTTCCACAGAAGTTGTAAAAGTCAAACTGATTTATTCCCTGTGAAGTGCTTGTATTTTATCAGCTTCATCATGGCAGAATACAAAGCTATGCATATTTGTTGGAATGTGTGTACAAGGCAGCAGCACAGGAAGCAGTTACAGCATCTATGTGGAAAATGCACTCCAGTTGCTGATTACCATTAAACATTTTAAGCATAACTTAGACCCAGTTATTCCTGCAGGAGTTTAGCAAAACTTTAGTTTCACAAAGTTTGTATGTTTAAGTCCTAAAACCTAGTATCTTCAAACATGCTTGTATTTGGAATCATGGCCATTAAAGTGATGCCCTAATTAAAAGAGAAACATTAGGGTGGTCCCTAACTGACATGACTGGTTCTCTTATAAGGGGATAAGAACCCACACTGCAAAGAAGCACTGCACATGTTCTGGTGGAGTAGCAACCATGTGAAGATAAAGGAAGGGGAAACAATGATTTACAAATCCACAAGAGTAACTTCACAAAAACCATCATTTAGACTCATTGATTACAGAATTCTAGCACATAGAACAAGGAGAAAATATGTTTCTTTGCTTATTCCACTTAAACAACAATGACAAAAAGCTTTCTTTTTCTTTCTTTTTTTTTTTTTTTTTTTTTTTTTGCTCTTTGCTAACAACCCTTCCTCATAATGATAGTGGAAAGAACAACAACAAAAACTAAGTGCAAAGTAACACGGGATTCCCCCATTTTCTGCACTAGCGTGGAGCCAAGGAGTCATCAAGAAGAGTAGGTATTATAAACTACTTAGCAACAGGAAAACATTCCTTCCCATCATCGTAAGGAGTAATGAAATACTTCCTCCATTCCTGGACAAAGCAGTATCAGCAGAGATCTTAAGAAAGCTAAAAGTCCTGTACTTCCCCACGTAGCAGTAGCTAGTTCTTCCTAGTGGTAGTCTGCTCAGCAGAGGCTGAACTGTGAAACTAGGAGCTTTTATAACCTGCTGGCAGGAACCAAGTAGAACATTCCATCTTCCCCAGCCTGAGATGAATTAGACTTAGAAGATTAAAATAATACATACATAAAAATAATCATTGTCTTGATAAACAAATAAGACCAAATTACTGATTATATAATCATGTAATTCCAAAGGTTAAGTTAAAACAAACCCACTCATCACACCAAGAAATGGAAATCCAACTTGAATGATAAATACAAGCAACATCAAAATTACAGAGATTTCAATGTTATCCGGCAATGGTTTTAAAGTTGTAGTCCTATAAATCCTTGAAAAAGCAATTTTAAATATACTTGAAATAGATGTAAAATGGAAAAACTTTAAAGTATATAATGTATCATCAAATAAATAGAAGAGATAAAGACTATGAAAAAGAAATTAAAAATACCATATCAAACATAGAAAAATAGTAGATGGACTCAAAAGAATAATAAACGAATGAAATGAAAAAATAAGCAAAAGAGGACTATTAAAAATCCAACATAAATTAAATAGGGAAATCTATTTAAAATGAAAAAAACCTTGGGAACTAATCTGATTATAATGAATTAACTGTCATGTCTACATTTGCAATTCTAGCTAAAGAAGATGAGCAAAGAAGGTAGAAAAATTAATTGAAGACAATGACTAAATTGTTCCCAAACTAATACAAAGTTATATATTCAAGAAACTGAAAGCATCATATAGGGCAAACTAGAAGAAACCTATACTAAGGCTCAATATTATCAAAAGTGTGGAACGCAAAAAGAAAAATTCTAAAAGCAGTTACAAAGAAGCAAAAAGTAAATTTCACATTGAAAATGGTAGAGATCATGAATAGTACAAAGTGTATCACGAGTCAAAAGAAAATGATAGTGGTTTAGGATTCTATATTAACCTGTAACATTTCTCAATAATTAAGGCTAAATCAAAACATTCTCACAAGAAGGAAAATTAACAGAACTTCATGCCAACAGACACACCCAAAACAAATAGGTAAAAGAAGCTCTATCAACAGAAAGTAACGATAAAGTAAGTGACCTTGGCACAATAGGAAAGAAGAAAAAAGGAAAAAATAAATTTTGAAAATATCCGGACACAAAGACACAGTTACAAACTTTACAAAATGCATAAGGCAACTAACAGAATACTATGAACATTGTTGCTCCCAAATTTGACAACTTTTAAAAACCACAGTAATAGTCACCTGGACCCAATTGTTCCTTTAGGTAACAATATGAGAAGTATGGACATTGCATTCATACTTTGAAAACCTCCATAAAAAGTCTTCAGTGTGATTGACTTTCACTGAAAATTTCCATTAGCTGTTAAATATCTATGTATATGGGGCTCAACGTGGCCCTCTCCTTTTATGTGCCAGGATCCCATATGGGCACCCGTTTGAGTTCAGGCAGGTCTGCTTCCTGCAACAGCAATAGAGGATGGCCCAAAGCCTTGGGACCCTGCACCTGTGTGGTAGAGCCAAGGAAGGCTCCTGGTTCCTGGCTTCGGATCAGCTCAGCTCCAGCCATTGTGGCCACTTGGGGAATGAATCTGTGGATGGAAGATCTTCCTCTCTGTCTCTCCTTTTCTCTCTGTATCTGCCTTTCCAATAAAAGGAAAATAAGCAAATCTTAAAAAAAGATATGTATAAACAAAATATATAATTTTTTCCTTAAAATAATGAAAAATCAAGACCAATTCTATTCTGATTCTTAAAATTTCCCATAAAATGAAAAAAAATGAACATTATTGAATTATTTTTATGAAATTCTTAGTATTCTCAAGTCAAAACCAAGGAGAGGTAAAAAAAAATATGTACATGTTTAACACATGAATAGACTCATGAATCCTTAACATGGTATTAACCAATAAAATTCAATTTATAAAGAATTTATAGAGTATATAGAGTATTATTAACCCTTTGTGACTATTCTTTTTAATATTTATTTCTATTGGGCAGTCAAATATACAGAAAGGAGGAGAGACAGAGAGGAATATCTTCCATCTGCTGATTCACTCCCCAAGTGGCCGCAATGGCCAGAGCTGAGCCAATCCAAAGTCAGGATCCCAGATATTCCCCTGGATCTCCCAAACAGGTGCAGGGTCCTAAAGCTTTGGGCTGTACTGTACTTTGGGCTTTCCCAGGCAACAAGCAGAGAGCTGCATGGGAAGTGGGGCTACCAGGATTAGAACCGGCGCCCATATGGGATCCTAGTGTGTGTGAGGCAAGGACTTTATTTGCTAGGCTATCGTGCCGGCCCTGTTTTGTGACTATTTTAAGACTTAACAATATATGTATAAAAATTAGACATCTTTTATCTGATTATTTATTTTGGTCCTTGTGTTTTATTTCCAGCTGGACTATGGACTTTGTTTTTATTTGCTGAACCTGTATTTAGTAGACCCATTAGCCACAGACTATAATGTAGACAAAACATGATTTCAGTCCTTCCGCCATTGCAGAACTGCAGCCACTGGAATCGCTCTCTACCATAAGCTCTGGGGTCTGGAAATTATTCTGGGGGCTGTCAGAGTGGTCCTGAGGTTTCACAAGTGTTTTGGTCCCAAGCGTAGGTGTAGAGAGGGGAGGAAAGGCCCCAGGGTGGCTTGGCGTGCCTGTGGACTTTGCCTGGGGTCTTGTACACCTACTTGTGCCCCAGGCAAAGGGAGAAATAAGGTCCCGGACCTGCACACATGCCAGAGCACCTGGTCTTGGATTTTGTCTATGATCTTGGGTCTCTGGTGGGCAGGCAGAGCTCCAAGCCAGCATACGGCACCATCAGAAGACTGGGCTTGGGAAGATGGAGCTGGTGAGGCCATGTGCTCCCACACACAGGGAGTATGGATTACTTGAGGCAGGTGTTGGGAATATGAGGAAAGACTGCTGAGAGAGTGTATTGCAAGTGAGGAATGACTTCTGGGGGCTTTCCAACAAGTCCATTGCATTCGCAGGTATGAGTTAGGGGCTGAAACTGAGTGGAGTAGAGAGGGAAAGCTGGAGGACGTTTCTGGGTCAGGCTGATGCACCTGCCCAAGTGGGAGATCTGAGTTGGGCTAGCAAGCTTCAACAGCTGTAACTACCCTCCACTGCCGCACACAAAACAAGAGATGGGGACTACCTGCCAGTGCTAGATCATAGTACCCACCAGTGAGTGTCAGAACAGGGGACGGGTCACATTAGGTTGGACCAAGACACTAATCAGCATGCAAGAGAACCGAGTCTGGGAGCAGATTCTATGGATTATATGTAGGCCCACACTCACACCTGTGGAACTGTAGTTTCCACTGGTTTGCTTAAGAGCTGGGGGTGGTTACAGGCAGAGCTAGGCATGCCCATGGAGCCCTGTGACAATTGTGGGTAATGGTGTTGGGAGCAGGCTGAGTTGGTCAAGGCTGCAGCACCCCCAGGCACATTCAAGAATAGGGTGTGGGATGGACCAGGTCACAACTTCCACTGACTCATACAAAGGCTATGATAGAGGGGGCAGACTATGCCAAGGAAGGGCCTAGCACCTGCTGGCACATATGAGATCTAGGTCTGGGAGTAGGCCTAGAGGGAGAACTTGGGAAACTCCCTTGCTGGGTCATAGCTCCCTCTATTGAGCATATGATTTAGGCTTGTGTGTTGGTTAGGCTGGGCAGGGTAACTCACCTGTTGGCAAGTATGTGGCTTGGTTTTGAAAGGGACTGGACTGGGTAGGGCTAGGCCAATCTTAGCTCACTGGCATGTGCAGGAGTCAGATTGGAGTGTGGGTCATGCTGGGTTAGACTATAACACCTACTGGTTTGCATGAGCCAGGGATGGGAACAGATTGAGAAGGGCTAGGTTGCAGTACCCACCAGCAAGACTTGGGACTGGGGGTGGGCCAGGACTGGCCAGGTTACAGAATTCAGTGGCAAAGGCCAAGATGTGAGATGGGCTATGCCATGGTAGGTCAGAGCAAGCATTGCAATGCACAAGATCTGTGAGTAGGAACAGGCCTGTTTGGAGAGATAAGAAAGGGGATGTCCAAGCTGGGCTGTGATTACCATTGCTTAATGCAATGGTCATAATTTGGGCAGTAATCTGGGCTGGACATAACTGCAGTATCCCTTGGCATGGGTGTGTAACTGAGTCTTGGTTGTGCCAGATTCGGCTAAGCTCCAGCACCCACTGGTACTTGTGAGAGCAAGAGAGGGTATAGGACAGGTTGGGCTAGTCTTGGTACCCATTGAACCACATGAGAGTTGTGTCTGGGTATGGAGCATGCAGGGCTGGGCTGTAGCACCCAACAATAAGAACTAGAATGGATATGGGCCAGTTGGACCAGACTACTGTTACTTCCAAGATTGGGGTGGACTAATCCAGTCTGGGACAAAAGCCCACTCATGTGTATGAGATCTGCCACTGGGAGGAGACCTGATAAAAGAACTTCCGGAATTTCTCTTTTGGGATATAATCCCTGCAAGGGAGCACAAGAACTAAGATAAGGAGCAGCCTGGACCAGACCAGTTTATGGTGCCTGCCTCGCATACATGTGGGTTAGATTGGGGGTGAGCCAGAGTTGGCCAGCTCATAACACCCACTGGCAGATCAGAGAATCAGGACCAGGTGCAGGCCAGGCTGGGTCAGGCTGCAACACCAGCCAGTTCCCATTGGGGCTGGGACTGAGGGCTGGTTCAGCTAGGCTAGGCTCCAGCACCTACCAGCAAATGATGAAATGAGGGGGGGCATGCCAGACTGAGCTGGAGGGCCCACCAGCATGCCTGAGACCTGATGGTGGGTGGGGTTGAGAGTGCGAGCCCAGTGGAAAGATTGCAAGGGGCAATCTACTGGGGAGCATAAGAACTGGGATCAGGGACACACCAGGCCTGGCAGGACTATAACATCTGTTGCCCTACATATGAAATGGTTGGTAGGGGAGAGCCAGGCTATACCCACTGTTGCATGCATAGGCAACAGTAAGTACAGGTTGGTAGGGCTTTTCCATAATCCTGCCAAGTTAGACTGCAGAACCACCTAGAGATTCCAAGATCAGGGACTGGGAGTTGACCCAGTAGGGAAACTGATGGGTGGAAATTCCCACTGGTGAGCCTGAGAGCCAGGGTTGGAGCAGGCCTGACTAGACTGACAGTGATGAATGAGAGCTGGATATTGGGTCAGTTGGGTTGAGCCGTGTTTCAGTGCCCACTGATGTGTATAAGAGCTGAATGGGATGTGGGGCAAACTGGACCAATCTGCTGCACATACTGGCAAGCACAGGAACCAGAGCAGGGACAGTCCTTGTGGGTTTTATCTTGGATCACTCTGACTAGCTTACGGCTCTTGATTGTGTATGTTAGGGTCAAGTGTGTGGTGGGAACCGTTGAACTGTGCTGCAGTATACATTGGTTTATGTAAGAGATGGGCTGGAGATAGCACTGAACAACTATTGCAAATAACAACGTGTGTGTAGACAATGTATATGATGGACTGAGCTAGGCGCATTACTGCTAAGCACACAGGAGGCAAGTCTGAGATCACCTCAGATGAGGTTGAATCTTCGGGAATTTTCCCAGATGAACAGCAGTACTCGGAGCTCCAACCATGAGGAGAATCTCAGGATCTGTGGTCTAACCATGGACTGCATGGGTGTGTCAGAACTGGGCCTCCTCAGTGGCTAAGACAGAGCAATGGATGGTAAGCCGAGATGCATATGGAGGATATGGCAGTCAGTTGGAGCCTACAGAGGACATCTGGTACCACAACAGAGGAAGGAGCGCAGAACAAATTGGTCAAGTAACCCAGCCAAGTGTTGACAGCAAATATCTGGGCAAATGGAGACTAAGTTGGACTATGTCAGCCAATAGACCTTGGATGGATTTCCTCATTCTTGGATCTTCAAGGTTGTGAGTATCTCAGAACTATTGAAACCACTTGGAGCAGAATTCTCAGAGTATGCTCCATATCAAGGACCCCAGAATGACATCTGGTGGCCATTTCCCTTCCTGGATACTAAGGTGGTTGAGAGGCTGGGTGCAGCTTCTTCCATTATCTCCCCTTTTTCCTGATACTGCAATGAACAAAAGAAAATATTGGGCCCAGCGGCGTGGCCTAGTAGCTGAAGTCCTCACCTTGAAAGCGCCGGGATCCCATATGGGTGCTGATTCTAATCCCAGCAGCTCAGCTTCCCATCCAGCTCCCTGCTTGTGGCCTGGGAAAGCAGTTGAGGACAGCCCAAGGCCTTGAGACCCTGCACCAATGTGGGAGACCTGGGAGTTCCTGGCTCCTGGCTCCGGATCAGCGTGGCACTGGCCATTATGGTCACTTGGGGAGTGAATCATCGGACAGACAATCTTCCTCTCTGTCTCTCCTCTTCTCTGTATATCTGACTTTGTAATAAAATAAATAAATAAACAAATCTTAAAAAAAAAAAAAGAAAATGTGGAAACAGTGGCCTCACCTACATTCCCCTAATCCTAACCACTTACCACCCTCATCACCTATGTAAAGACCATCAAAAATAAAATTTACAAAATGTTATCTCAAAAATTTTAAAGATGTCAAAACATTATTTAAAAATGTGCTGCATTCCAAAGTGGTATCTACATAAGAACACTAGTCCAATACAAAAAGTGCAATGAATTCTTATTCATATTGAAATGCTAATTGAGAAAAATCTAGATGATCTTCTCATTGGTCTCAGGAAAAATCATCTTAAAAATTCAGCATTTTTGATAAAATTCTTAAGCAACTGGGACTAGAGTTGCAGCTTTACCAATCTGATAAAGAAATAAGAACACTTCATGGATATCATATTTAGAAAGTAAAAATGGTATTGTGTTCTATAAGACTACATATTAGTCAGGGATGTTATTCATTAAAATAATGGAATGTCTAGCTAACATAACAAAATCAGAAAAGAAAATAAGAAAGAAACAGTCCTTTTTCCTGATAACATGATTACCTATAAGGCATTTTCTAAGAAATATGCAGAAAAACTGCTAGAAGTTGTGAGTTTAGCATACTCAAAGTACAGGAGAAATTTTCCAGAAATCAACCACTTTTATGTATTTGGTAACAAGAATGTAGAAACCAAAATTTCAAATATTAATTATATATATATATATATGAGTACATGAAAAATTACAAGAAATAAAATTTATTTCATTTTGGAAACCAAAAAACAATGGACGAACAAATTAGAATACAGGAATGAATGGACAGATACACTGAGTTTATGGACTGGAAAACTTACTCTGATAAGATCTTGCTAAACCACATTGGTAAGCTGGTTTTAACAAATCATTATCAAAGTATCATCAAAGTTTTTATGTTCTTTTTTTAATGGAGAAAAACAAGTATATTATGAAATACCTATGAAAAAGCGTAGGGCAAAAAATGACTAAAGCAATTTTGCAAATGATACTTACCAATAGGAATTACTCTATGCAAATTAAAGATTAGTGTGTGGTTATGAAACAAATGCTACATGAGTTTAACCGAAAAATAAATACCCTACTGGAGCAGAATAAAAGCACCTGCAAATAAAAGCTCCACACAAGTATAATCAATTTTTTAATTAGAGTTAAAGAAACACAACAGAGGAAAAATGGTGTCTCAAAAAATATTACTGAGTAATTCAATGCCCACACACAAAATTAATGAAACTTTACAGGATTAATTCAATCTAATCACCAATTAAACAGCAAACATAAAGCTTAAATTTTCTTAGGAAAAAAAAGGTATCAGATCTTCAAAGCCCAAGTCTTACACTTAAGATTTTTTGTAAGATCCTAAAAGAGTGGCCCATGATAGAAGGTATATTAACTAAACATCATCAAATCTTTTTTTTTTTTTTAAGATTTTATTATTATTGGAAAGCCGGATATACAGAGAGGAGGAGAGACAGAGAGGAAGATCTTCCATCCGATGATTCACTCCCCAAGTGAGTCGCAATGGGCCGATGAGCCCAATCTAATAGCAATTTAAAAAAAGATTTGATGAGCCCGGCGGCGTGGCCTAGCGGCTAAAGTCCTCGCCTTGAACGCCCCGGGATCCCATATGGGCGACGGTTCTAATCCCGGCAGCTCCACTTCCCATCCAGCTCCCTGCTTGTGGCCTGGGAAAGCAGTTGAGGGCGGCCCAAAGCTTTGGGACCCTGCACCCGCGTGGGAGACCCGGAGGAGGTTCCAGGTTCCCGGCTTCGGATCTGGCGCAGCACCAGCCGTTGCAGCTCACTTGGCGAGTGAATCATCGGACAGAAGATCTTCCTCTCTGTCTCTCCTCTCTGCATATCTGACTTTGCAATAAAAATAAATCAATCTTTAAAAAATGGCTATTAGCTGCTATTTAGATTATGGAAATAAAATCTAGGTAATGGAGAAAATGTTATCATCATATGTCCCCAACCCCCAAAAAAGAAACGTTATCTAGAATGCACAAAAACTAAAAATACAATGTTATTAATGAACAGTGAAACTACAAATTGGGGAAATATATGAAGATAAGATTCACTGAACTCTTAATAAATAAGAGTATCACTTATGTGAATTAGAGTCGCAAGGTTATAGTGATTGGTATCTTTTAAATATGTAAAAGGAGAAATACCTGTAATACTAACAAATAGCGGTGCGAATATAATAAATTTCTCATATAGCACTGATTGGAAGGTAAAACAGTACAGTCACTTTTGAAAATAACTTGTTTGCTTGACACTTGAAGTAATAAATGCTTCCCTTTGTATATAGCCAGTAAATTGAAATTTTGTAACCACATTTAGATATTTTCACGGTTGTTCATTATTCCTTCATATTACTATCCCAAGAGTAGAAATTTAAAAAAAAATGCATTCAGTTGGCAGAACGTAAAACAGATACATGCATTTCATGGGATGCTATTCAACACTAAAAATGATACAGTATGTATGCAAGCAATAATTTACACATACCCTTCCTGTCTTCACCTATTCAGGCTACCCTAACAAAATACCAGAAACGGTGTGATGTGTAATCAAAAAAAATTTATTTCTCACAACTCTATGCGCTTAAGGCATATAATTAATACGCTGCAAGATCAGTTGCTGAGTGAGGGCCTCTTTCTTGGTCCATACAGCATGTCTTCTCCCTGCTTTCCCTCCGAACAAAGAATAAACAACATTGTTAATCCTAATCACGACGGTTCTTGCTTTGTAATAGCTTTGCTTCAGTACAATGTAATATCAGACGAAGTTAACGTCCTCTGTTTTCCTTACTTGCTTGTACATCCACGTGTTAGCCAAGGCTCAGCTGACCTTCTTAGCTGCCTCATCGCAGAGTGAAGGAGATGACTGCTGGAAGACCTGAGGAAAAGCAGGCAACTAACTGACTTCTCCGAAGGTTATTATTGTCTTATGTTATTCTTTCCATTAAAAATTGCCCTCATACTTCATCAACTGACATATTTAGAGTGAATTTTATGCCTCTGGGGAATGTTTTGTGTTTTATTTGTCTTTATTATGTATCCATCAAAAGTTTTGCCCAATTAACCAATCAAAACTTTTTCCAAAGATTAAGTCATAATAGGAAACATATAGTCTATACTATATCTAGCATGGAATGGTTGAGGCCAGGAGGCTCATCAAGACATTAGGCCAAGGTGTGTGACTCAGGAGATTCAAGTCCACAAAATGTAATCCTGAGAAGTATCATTTTGCAGTTTTTCAGGGAAAGCTCACTTTCAGATACAGGCACGTGCTGGCTGGGCATGGGCAGAGAGTCTTCAACACCTTGCCGCATCAACATCTAGAGAAATGACAAAGAATCAGACAGCAGGTCAGAGTACAAGCAAAGGTGCCTATTGGTGCAAGCTGAACTCTCCCGAATGGTGAGTGCCTGGTGGCATGGGCACCCACAGTCCACCGGGTGAAGGAGCTCAAGAACGCAGGGGAATCGTGTCTACTTATGTTCTCCAGGATCTCTGTAGTGTAGGATTTAGGATGTTCTGCTTTCAGAGCTCAATATTTTAAAGAATGTCTGAATTTGGCAGAGGCAGAAATTTGTGGATGCCTTTATTTTCTGTCTTCCTATTGCACTTTGGCAAGATCATCTTTAAGATGCACCCTTTTGATTCTTTTGACCCTTAAGCACTGAAAAAACTAAAATAGTCTACCTACTTAAAACTTCCAGTCTAAAAAAAAAAGTTCAAAGACAGCCTACTTGCAGGTATGACATAAATATTAAGCTCTAAGTTACATGCTCTGCTTGACAGACAAAGGTCCTGAAGAAAAAGCCTTTCCCTTCCTAGAAGGATTGAGGGAGGCATTAGTCAAGCATACTTCAATCCAATGGATGAACAGACAGCAACCTTCATGATGATTTCCTAATTCACTCAGTTTCATATGTGAGCAGAAACATTCAAAAAATATCAGTTGAACCTGAGAGTACCTTAGACAACCTGTCTTATACAATAAACACCGGATGAGACCCAATAATAAGGCAGAAGTGATAAGAAAAATGTCACAGCTTTGATAGCAGCCCCCTACGGGAAGCCTAACCTGAGGGTTCTCAGGAGCGTCCAGAATCATGGCTCTGTTCAGATGTGGTACTTCAAGGAGGAATGTCCACACTGCCTCCAGCAGAAAGACACCTTGCCATGTTTGCAGTGGAGATAACTGGAACATGGACTATCCTTACAGACCTAGTACTCTGGGAATGATCTGGGAATGGGAATTCCTTGAATGATTTAAGATTGAAATGGATCAGGGCTTTTTCTTTAGGCTTCTACAACCTAGACTGTCAGAATTCAACAGCCCTGAGTGATACTGTTGAAGGAAAAAAAAAATGACATTCTCTGAGATACTGAGCCATAGTAACTGTCATTTTCTCAAACTCGTGGTCCCCCTCTTCATTTTTCAATGCAGCCTTTAAATATTTCACCATGTCTCAGGCGCCATCTGTCCAGCAGGCCCTGAGACCACTGAGTGGTGAGGTGACAGTGCTCTTCTGCAACAGAAACACTGGAGACAAACGGGTGTTGAAAGATGTCCACTTATTTTAGAGAAGACACGAGCTTATATAGGTTAGGAAAAGGGGACAGGTAGAAGGGCAGTCCTGACAGTACTTCCACCCAACAATGTCATAGTGAGTATCTATGTCTGTCTCTGTGGACCTTCCAAAGAAGTTAATGGTCAGGAAGCATAGGAAGCTGTGTCTCAGGGAAAACTTATTACCTGCTGCTGAAAAGCAGGATAAATGTAGCATTTGACTTCCTAGAGTTGTTTACAAAGGAAGTATTAGCACAGTCCGTTAAAGGGGCAAAGAAGAGACACCAGGGTGAAGCCCACAGCTCTTGCTGCATGCCCAGTGAACAGACCAGGTTGGGGTCTTCAGAGGTTGAGACTCTTCAGAGGTTGAGACTCTTCAGAGGTTGAGACTCTTCAGAGGTTCTTCCAGGGACACAATGTACTGTGTGCCTATGGTCTCCCATATGGGCCAGGCAGGTGGAGATCCAGGGGTGATCTCTCCTAACCCTGTGCCTAAGCTGATTACTAAGATAACTTCTTGTTTGTGTTTATATTTTTAAACATGCCTTCTTTATCATACCAGAGATCCCAATTCTGTATTTGAGTGAGAAATCTCTTATCCTGGAAAGAAACCACCATTCTCATGACTGGCAAGAAACTTGCCCTTCTGTAATCAAGGGATATGATAATCCAGGGGCTTCAACAACCCAGAGAAAGATGGCCCATCCCTTCCCCAACAAATCCAGATTCCTCCTATTTTTGTTATAAAAATAAATTGCATCTGGAGACGCCAACTTAAAGACTTTTCAGTCATGCAAAGTGCACGTAACACTCTGATTCCTTTTGCCCAAAAGCCCATTAGGGAGTGGAGGCTAGTACAGGATCTCCATCTCTGTAATGAGGCTGTGATTTCTATCCACCTAGTGCTCTTTAGCTCCTAACTTAAATGTTTCAAATTTCAAAAACAGCTAAATAGATAATTGCCTTTTACATAAAGGATACCTCCCAATGTTTTTCGTATTTGAGCAGTAGTCAACTCATTCCACTATCTAACTTGTACTGTGTAGTTGCATAAACTCCAGGACAGCTTCCATTTATTCAGAAAATCCTTGACTGAAACTCTATTGGTGTCTTCCCATTCACTGAATATTATTCTACAGTGTGCAGATTATGTTATAATTTGTGATCAGAAAACTGTGCTACCACAGGAGAAGGAAGGCCTTAAATTTTCTGGTAGAGAAGTATTACTAGGCCTCAAAATCTAATGTAATTCTTCTGTTAAAAAAAAAGTGTACACTTAACTTCAGGAACTCAGGCACAGAGAGAAAATAGAATTAAGCCCATAGCTATCTTTTCAGTTACTAAAACCCTTAAAAATTTTAGAGACTTCCTGAGAGGTATAAAATTCTGCTAACTCTGAATTTCTGGAAATGAAGGAAAAGTCCATGCTTTACATGAACTGATAAAAGATATCCAGATAGCAGGAACCCTATTTTGATATGTGGTCCCAATATCCAGCAGGCCATCATCTAACCAGCAAAAGTTTCATTCAAGGCCTTAGCCTTAAATCTTCAACTGCACAAAAATTTCAATCTAGACATAGCAAAAGTAAGTATGTTTGCGCTAGGGTTGTTGACACAGCATAATGAATAAACACAGCAGCCTGTGGAGGATTCTAGCAAACAAGGTGACATGGTCAACATAAAAGGCCACCTTTCTTATAAGTGGTGACGTCAGTCATTGCTTTTCTGGTCACTGAAGTCACTAAACTGATCATGGGACAAAATCAAGTAGTGCATAATCCTCATGATATGACAAGTATTCTAGCTTCAAAAAGAAGCCTCTGTTAACAGATATTCACCTTTTAAACTACCGATCACTACACTAGAGGTCTTTATAATACAACTCAAATTTGTTTCTCTCAGCCCTGTTCCTATATGCCATTGGAGATAGGAAAGCCCAGAATTGAATGAATACAGCGTCTTCTGCAGACTCATGCAGACAGAGTACACCTTAAGAAAATCCCTTTACAAAATCTTAACTTCCATCCCTCAAAAAAAGTCACTTTGTAGAATAAGAAAAATGCAAGACTAGATATGCTATAATCATAAACAAATTAAGAACATTGGGGGAGCTCGTCTTCTTGCTGCTACAAATGCTCAATTGGTAGGGTGCATAGCGAGATCTCTCAAGCCGAGCAAGGATGAAAGGGCAATCATTTATGTTGATCCTAACCATACAGTGTCATCTCCTTTGTGCCTGGATACCCCAATTGTCAGGCAAGGTATAAAAGACCACGTCAAGAGGCTGTCTCTGGAAACACTTTTTCCTCTATCTCTCCCCTACTCAGAGCCTTCGTGCGTATCAGAAACTCTGCCTCAGAGTTAGGTTTGAACACTACCAAAACAGTGTCCTTTCCTTATGAATGATCTAACACGGGCAATGAGACTTTCTCCATGGCTGGATTCATCACAGCACTTGTCGAATTCCAAAATGGTATTCAAGACCTCCTGGTGAAATAACCCATGAGATAAGGACACCCTAGATACACTCCAGAAACAATCTTAATCAAAGCCGTTACAACCCTCAATCATTAACGCAGGGTTAGGAGGGAACCAACGACACCATGACTCTATTCCCCCACTGCAAAAACACTATACATTTCAGATTTCTGGATCTATCATTCCCAAATGAAAGGTTAGATTTCCCAACCAACTTCAAGTCTATCAGAATGTGAGTTTTATACCACTGAGGTAAACGAATGCTCCTTTCAGGTCAGTGACGGATTCAAAATCCTGTTTTAAAAAGATGAGTAACGGGCAGAAGTTGTAACATTTCAGCTTAAACCGTCACCAGTGACACAGAAGCCCATGTGGTTTCCAGTTTGTGTCCTAGCTTCCAAACTTTTGATTCACATACCTGATCTTTGGCCCAAGAAAGCAGTAGAACAAGGCCCAAGTACCTGCATCCATGATACCCATATAGCAGTGCTGAATAAAGTTAGTGATGCCTGGTGTTAGCCTAACCTAGCCTCAGCCACTGTGGCCAACTGATGCCTGAACCAGTAAATGGTTAATCTACTTCTCTCTGTCTCTCCTACTCTCTCTGTACCTCTTATCTTCAGCCAAATATACATTTTTTAAAAATAAATAAGTATATCTACTATGCACATTCCTCCCCAAATTTCATCCTTCAACTTGATCATCTCTAAAGTTATTTGGAGAACAGCCTTGCTACTTCGGATGCTGGTTCTTTTTATTTTTGTTGCTGTAGCTTTTTTTCAGGATTTTTTTTTTTTTGGCACTTTTTTCTTTAAGCTATTAATGACAATTTTTACAATAAACTTTAAGTTCTTTAGGATATAGAAAACTAAACATAGACCTACCTATTTAATTATGTATAATTTAATCTCTCATACATGTTTGTGAATTAGACAATGAAATTAACTCTTGACTCATAACACTCTGAATGGCATATTCTCATACATACATATGAAGCGTATGCTAAATGTATGTGGAATAAACTATCTCTCAGTTAAGAGATAGAAATCTAAATCTTATCAAATAAGATCTTGACCAAGGTCACAAACCAGTAAATAACATAAAATACTAAAAAGTAAGGTTTGAAAGAAGTTATTAGGGGGCTGGCACGATGGCTCAATGGCTAAATCTTCACATTATAAGTCACGTATGGGCACTGGTTCACACCCCAGCTGCCCTGCTTTCCTTCTAGCTCACTGCTTAAGTCCTGGGGAAGCAGCAAAGGAGGCCCAAAACCTTGGGATATTGAACCTGTGTGGGAGACATAGAAGTAGCTCCTGGCTCCTGGCTCTGGATCAGCTCAGTTCTGCCCATTGCAAGGCGGATACTTGCCATTTGAGTATGCCACATCCCGTTAGCTTACTGGTCATGTGCACTTTCAGAGGTAGTGGGTGTGGAGAACGCAGACTGTGTTTCCGAATCCTGTCTTGACCTTGACTGAGCCCCAGCTGTTGCAAGCATTTGAAGAGTAAACAAGTTGAAGGGGAATCTCTTTCTGTGTCTCTATTTATCTGTCCCTCTGCTTTCCAGATTAATCAAATAAATGTTACCTGAGTTTGAAGTAAAAGAGAAAGCAAAGTTAGACATTTAATTATTTATTATGCGTGAGTCAATATTTGCTACCTGCTCTTCTGATATTAGTATTAGAAATGTTATCTGTCAGGGACCAGTGAAATAAAAGAAATACGCATGAATTCCATCATGTGAAACACAGGAAAAAGAATTCTTTGGTGTTGATGTTTCACTAAAGACAAACGATTTCGGTGAACTTTTTCTTCCCCATGTGCTTATTGCTTCTGTAAAGACAAGGAGATAGTCTGTGCTTAGTTTCTTCTCTTAATAAAGTATGCTATGTAGAAAATAGGCTTTATAAAGCTAAAAAGCTAAAAATTTAAAACTTAGTATGTTCTATTTCAAGCTCAGCAAATAAAACCCTTCCTACCTTTCAACTAAAGGTTCGTAATATAAAGTTAAACGAGATTTTAAAAGCACTAAATGCTGCATACTCAAAGAATCAACTGTGCATTCTGACTCTTTAACATAAAACACAAACCATTCCAGTAACTATGAGTGAAAAGAAAGACACCTGAATTTGAATTCAAGCTGTGAAACTCAGTCAGAGATTTTGCATGTGAAAATCAGAGACTTACATTCTATTCTGTCACCTTCAAGGTCACAAAGAAAGTTCCATGGCAAATGTAATTTGGCTTCCCAGGGTTTCTAGTTTCTCAATTACACAGTGATGGAATTTTTGCTTAAGCCTTGCGTCTGACTCTGTAGGATTTAATGAGGCACAAGAGAGCTAAACAAGCAAATTGCTTTCCATTCATCATTCACTTATTCACTCATTCACATTTTCATTCATTTGTTCATCAAACATTATCGAGCAATGTGTATTTGCACAAAGATTAATAGAATTAATATGACACCATCCAGTGACACATACTCAAATAGATAAGTTCCTTTAAACAAGAACCGTATAAAGCATGGAAACCTGAATGTAAAGTAGAGGTTTATCTTTTAAGGCTCACATAAGATCTAGAGCACTGTGTTCACTACTTCACACTCTATAAAGAAAGAATTTATTGAATGCCAGTTCAAAACAGACAGTAGAACATTTTCTGGAAATAAAAAAAAAAACTATGAACAAAGCCATACCATTAGGAATTTATAGTCCATTACTAATAATAGCAAGCTATGCAATTCAGAACAGGTTTCTGTTGATCCCTGGGTCAAAAACACACAGGCTGAAAGTCAGAGGTCAGGGAAGCTGCCAAAGCATGCATCATTTGTTTCTGAGGCATCAAGAGTAGGACAATGTTTAAGTATTTCGTCTTCATTCCACAATAAACCACAAATAAATCACTCCTCTTCTGCTTTCTCCATCCCTCCATGTAGCTCTCAATTCTGATGTTCTCATGAAGATGTAATGCCTGAGGCCAGGCCAAACAACCAGCCTTGCTACAGTGACACGTCAGTAATTCACATGTAATCCAATCCTACACTTTCAGAAGCCCAGCACAATAACTTACTGAAAGATGAACATACAATTCCCCTTGCTACCACATGAGTTTTTTCACTGAAGATAAAATGGAGGACATTAGAAACAAGGGACTAAATGGATTATGGCATCTGAAAAAAACCCCACCTGAGAAGAAATCGACAAAGAGATGTTGACAGATGCACATCTCAGGAACAGGCATAAGGGAAATATTTCCCACTTAATTCTTACACAATGTGGATTTGGAGGTTATAATCAAGATCATAGTGCAAGGTCTTTTTGGCAACTGAGTGACAGTGAGTTTGGAAAAATAATTACCCTTTGCCTGTGGAATTAATGAAGTTAAACAAAAGTGAAGGCAAATAAATGACCTAAAGAGTAGTGGAGGTTGTCCATAAAATGAATGTGAGAACTAACTCTTCGTTCACATGGAAGGAAAGGAAGTGATTGGAAAGGCCTTGAAGGGATAGGGGAAGGAAGAAGAGAGGAGGGGAGAGAGCAGTAGAAGGGAAAGGATGGAAGGGATGAGTTGGAAGAGTAGGGGAGGGCAGAGGTGTGGACGGGAAAGGTGGAAAGGGGAGCCCAGGGAAGAGAAGGGAAAGGACAACAAGGGGGTGAATGGGAAGGTGAGGGGAAGGGTGGAAAGGAAAGCCAAGAGAAAGGAAGGCAGGGAGGGAGCGAAGGGAAAGCAAGAGAAGAGAAGGTTCAGCAGAGTAGAATACAGGCCACGGGGACTAAGAAGGACAGGAGTGTATGCTGATTTCCAAGTGCTCTAATGAGAAGAAGCATGAATAATGAGATCAATCTCAACAAAAAAGAAAATGCAAGAAAACGAACAAACTTGAGTGTAAAATGTACTGAGTCCAGTTTGATTTGCACAAGTAGAAAGACTCAATGGATAATTTAAAATCTTTTGGGTAAGTTGAGGCTTTGAAAAAAAAAAAAAAAAAGATTTGTTGTCCCTGAGTGGTAGCCTGGTGGCTGGAATCATTGCCTTGCACACTTTGGAATCCCACATGGGCACCGGTTCATGTCCTAGCCACCCTGCTTCCCATCCAACTTCCCACTTGTGACCTAGGAAAGCAGAAGAGGATGGCCCAAAGCTTTGGTAACCCGCATCCTGGTGGGGGACCTGGAGGAGGCTTCCTGCTCCTGTTTTCAGATCAGCTCAGCCCTGGCTGTTGTGGCCATTTGGGGAGTGAATCAGAGGATGGAAGATCCTTCTCTCTGTCTCTCCTCATCTCTGTATATGTACCTTTCCAATAAATATAAATAAACCTTTAAAACGTTTATTATTAGAAATGCAAATTAGATTCATAAGGGAAGGAGAGACAGACAGAAACACCTATCTGCTGGTTCACGCCAGGAATGACTGCTACAGCCACAGAAAGCTGAGCCAATCTGAAGCCAGGAGCTTATTCTGGGCCTTTGACATGGGTGTAGGGTCTCAAGGCTTTGGACCATCCCCTGCTGATTTCCCAGGTGACAGTCAGGACACTGAATGGGAAATGGAGCAGTTAGGAAATGAACTGGTGCCCATATAGGATCCTGGCTCTTGCAAGGTGAGGAGTTAGTCATTAAGACATCACGCCAGGCCTGAAAGTTTTATTGTTGTTGTTGTTGTTTGTAATAAATAACCATCAATAGCTTTACAGAAAGATGCATAAAATGAGACACATAAAAGATGCATAAAATGAGGTATGCATGTATAAAATAAGATGAGAAGAAGAATCAAGATGGTGAAACATGTTTAAACATAAGGAGAATAATCTCCCAGGGTGAAACAGAGAGGGTGTATTCCAGGAAATAGAGGAGGACAGGCCAATGGCAGAGGAACACCTGGAGACTAACAGGCATGGAAAAGCAGCAGAGACAACAGAGGGGTGTTGCAGTGACCAGATACCCCAATGGCAGTCAATGAACAGTGATCTGAGCTCCACCAGCAGCCAGGTGGGAAGGGGAGTCCTGTGGGAGCTCAGCAGGTGAACCAAGGCACAGAAATGCCCATCCTGCTGATTCATTTGGTTCTAAAAGTCACAGAGATAGAGCAGTATACCCAAAACAGGCAGTGCAGGAATAGGGTAAATTTCACAGCTCAGATCGCCCACCAGAGCTCCACAGGAACCATTTTCTATAGGTAAGCAAAGGATGTGGAACAGAACTATGTAGGCACTAAGCTGGGAGAAACTTCAATTCCAGCTCAGTGCAATGCAGTGATGTGGCATCCTACAGGTTTTGCCCAAAATAGGTCTGAATAGACCCCAGACCTAACAGGCAGCAAATCCAGAACTCCATGAGTGGCACATCAGGTGCATTTTGTACAATGTGGCAATGTCTATGAGACTGGAGGAACAAGAGTGAATTGTGTATTTGTTGACCTGGGAGTGAACTCACTTCCAGCTCAGTGCATTGCACTGGTCCCATAGGGAAAATAATGCTAAATGGCATCCTATAGGCCAAAGTAGGTGAAGGTAGCCCGCATATCTAACGGCCAGCAGGTTCCAGCAAGACCAACAACCTAGTTATATGGGATACCTGGTGTCTCTCTAACCCTGGGAACTGCTCAAAAGAGAAGTGGGAGAGAGGTTGTACAGACAATGGTGCAGCCTCACCATGGGATCACATGAGATAAAGAGTGGTAAGTCAGGAGCTGGGGCTATGGAAACTGTGGTGGAAGCCTAACGAAAGAATCCAGACCTAAAACTCACTGGAGCAATTGGCACCACTGGCTGTAAACAAAGAACTGGGTACCAAATGTAATCAGTAAAATGTAACTGAAGACCTGTAGGTGGCAAGGCTTAGAAACCTGCCCTAAAGAGAAGAGTCTGCTAACCAGAAGTACAATGACCAAGAGCAAAAGAAGAGGCATAGGCACAATGAGTATTACTGAAGACTCCCTTGCAAAGGAACAAAAACCTCTACCACCTTCAGATTTAACTGAGGAAGAAATTGAGGAATTGGGGAATACAGAATTCAGAGAAATTATAAAGCTTCTTATCAACAAAGAGAAGCACATACAGGAGTCAAGGAATCAAAGGAATATGTCACACAGGAAATAGCAACACTGAAACAAAATCAAGCAGAGTTATTAGAAATGAAGGATACACTGGAGCCATTAAAAATTTAGTGGGAAGTCTCCATAATGGAATGAATGGAGCAGAAGAGAGAATCTCAGAATTGGAAAGCTGTTTCTTGTCACAATGGGTAAATAATCAAAAAGCTGGAAGCTGGGTCAAGCTTAAAAAAGTAATCAAGAATTAAGCAACACTGTTACAAGCTCAAAATAAGAGTAATGGGAGTTCCAGAAGGCACAGAAAGAGAAAATGGGTTTAAAGCTCTGATCAGTGAAATAATGAATGAAAGCTTCCCGAATATGGAGAAAGAATTGGGAAACAACATCCAGGAAGGGCACAGAATTCTCAACAGTGTTGATCAAAAGTGATCTTCACCATGACACATGATATTCAAACTCTCTTCAGTTGAACATAAGAAAAATATTCTTAAATGTGCACATGAACAAAATCAATTGACATATTGAGGAATGGTAATCAGACTAGCAGCTGACCTCTCACAGGAAAATCTGTAGAGGCCAGAAGGGAACAGAGCGACATATTCCAGTTTCTAAAGGCAAAAATTGTCAGCCCAGATAACAAACCCAACAAAGATTTTCTTGTCTTTGAAAATCTACAACCCTCAGTAGCAAAGACATGGAAACAATCCAAATGCCTGTCCAAAGAAAAGTGCTTAAAAGATGTGGCACATCTGCTACCTGGATACTACTCTGCAATGAAAAACAATGAAATTATACCTGTGTAACCAAATGTTCCCAACTAGAGATCATTATACTCTATGAAATAAGCCAATCCCAAAAGGAAAAATATCATATGTTCTCTCTAATATAAGGCAACTTTCATGCAAAATATAAGATGAGTTAGCCTGTAAGTACTAATTTAGCTGCAATCCATGGGTTTTGATATTTTTGTTTTTACTCTCAATTTTTTTCAAAATCGGTTTTTTTCCCTCTTATTACATTTCTCATTTACGCATAGATGATACAGTAGCATCATTTTCTCCAAGAAGTTTTTTGGTTTTCTGTTTTATTTCTTCATCAACACATTGGTCATTCCATAACATTTTATTTGACTCCATGGTGTTGTAATTTTTTAAAACTTTATATCTCTTGTTGATTTTGTTTTGTGACTTTACATTTAAGAGATTGTATAGTAATGGCATAATACAGACTTTCACATCTAGATATGTAGATATAGTGCAGCGTGCATCCATCTCTCCTTCCAAATCAAAGATGGAGTCTCAATGAGACTGTCGAATGTATGTTAACAATAGGATCCCGGACTGTCTGCCATTGTCTGTACCAGCACTGTCAGGATACACCTGAATAGCAGACTGATAGACTTATGACTGACTATGAAGACTGCACTGTTGTAACAATATAGGGGAAATTGGTTGGGGTAAAGGAAATCCTACAGGCTATCAAATTGTATCATACAATTAAAAATAAAATATGCAGAAAGAAAAAAGTCTAGGGTTTATCAGGAAAAAAGCTTTAAATGAAATAAAATTCCTCCACAGTAAAGAACTCAAAGAATACACCTCTTCCAGACCTGTCTACAAACAATACTTAAAAATGTTCTCTTGACAGAGAAAAGGAATAGTGCCCAGCAAAATCAAAATCAAATGTGAAGAACATCCCAGTAAAATAACAACAGAAGACTAACTCAAACAATGAGTAACCCATTGCTAAAATGACAGGAAAAAATTACTATCCATTCATATTAACCCTGAATGTAAATGGGTTAAACCAGTCAATCAAATGTCATAGATTAGTAGACTGGATTATAAAAACAAAACCTATTTATCTGTTGCCAACAAAAGACACATCTCATCAACAAAGATCAGTTTCTAGTGAATTCTGATGTTTTCAATTTAGTTTAATTTCTTCAAAACAGATTTTCCCCCAAATTCTTCACTTACTCATATGTCATACAATAGCATCATTTTCTTCAAAAAGGGTCTTGATTTTCTTTTTCATTGCTTCAGTGAAACATTAGTTATTTGATAGCATGTTATTTACCTTCATGGTATTATGAATTTCTATTTTTCTTTGTGTTGTTGGATTTGTTCCATGGCTTTTCATTTAAAGGGATGCGTAGCAACTTCAATGGAGACCACTATATCCAGATGTGAGGATACAATGCAGTATGCATCTCTACTTCCAGATAAAAGATGGACTACATATATCATGACAATAGAATGCTAGATTCTCTGCCATTGTCTCTGTCTGCAATGATGGACATAAAACTGCTTATGAAGAACTGTACTATTGTAATAACATAGGGGAAATCAGAGTGTGTGGAGGAGGGGGTGTTGAGAGGGGTATAAGGGAAATTCCAATACCCATGAAAATGTGTCATAAAATAATAACAATAATAATGATGATGATGTTAAAACAATAAGAACTAGACTCAAGGAACAGATATGAAAATACTGTCTAAAAACAAACAATAATTTTAGTCTTAGAATTCAAGAGGAAGAGAGAATGATTCAAGAAAGGAATTTTGAAACATGAAGGAGAAATATGCTTTTTTTACAAACAAGAAATAATAAATGATCTTATCAAGGATTTCAACAATCTAGAAATTAGTCAAAGGCATAAAGCAATCAGAAAGGTGTTTCTGCTAGAAAATTTTGTTTAACATTGGTTAAGAACAGTGGCTATCCATGATATTCTGACCTAGGCATGGTCTTTTTTTTTTTTTAATTTTTACTTCTTTAGCCACTAGGCCACGCCGCTGGGCACCACCCCCCCAAAAAATTTACTTCTTTGTACTATCATTATATGATATAGTTCCATAGGCCCTAGGATTTCCCTTATCTTTTCCCCAATTCCCTCCCCCCTCAATGAGTTCCCCTATATCATTACTATAGTATAGTTCCTCATACACAGTCATATGTTCATTATTGCAGGCATGGACAATGACAGAGAGTTGAGCATCCTATTGTCAAGATATAGTAAACAGTGTCAGAGGGAATCCATCTTTGTCTGGAAGTAAGGATGCATACTGCATTGTATCCTCACATCTGGATATGATAGTCTTCATCACACAGTTATTTTACATCCCCTTAAATGAAAAGACACAAAACAAAATCAACAACAGGAAGAAAAAAAAGAAATTAACAACACCATGAAGTTAAATAACATGCTACTGAATTACTAATGTGTCGCTGAAGAAATGATAAAGAAAATCAAGAATCTTCTTGAAGAAAATTATGCTTCTGTATGATCTATGAGTCATTGAAGGATGTTGAAATCCTTGATAATTTCAAGAACGAAATTCCTGTTTTATCACGTGCTTTTTTGAGATTCTTGCTAATTTTTCCATTAAGTTGTCTGTCTCTTTCTTAAAGATTTTTAGGAGTTCGTTTTATATATTCTGGGAATGAGCCATTTATTAGCTCATAGGTGTTACAATTTTTTCACCCTTTGTAGCCAATATTCTTATACTTTCATGATATATATTGATAAATAGAAGCATATCATTTAATGTAATTGAATAAATCAACAGTTTCTCCCAAAAAAAAATGATCTTATTGGGCATTTAGCTTGACATGAATAACTAATGATTTTACTGAAGATAAAAATGTGTTTGATAGTCTTGATAGAAACTGTTTTAGTGAAAATAAGTTACATCCTTTTCAGAAGATTAGGGAATAGGGGTGATATAAGGAAAATACAGATACTGAATTTCAGAAATCCCAACTTTTTAACATTCCAGATATGCGGCAAGATTAGATTATTATCCCAGCAGGTAGGATGCTTGTGTCTAGCATCAAGATGCCTGATTTCAATCCCTCCCTCCGACTCCTGGTACCAAATTTATGCGAAGGCAAATCCTTGAAGGCAAAACTGATGATCCCATGAGCCCGGGTTCCTTTCACCTATGTGAGAGACCTAGATTGCATTTCTCCCTCTGACTTTCTCTCTCACTCTGCCTGTTTCTCTTAAGAAAAAAAAAAAAAGGAAGTATTTAAGTATTTAAAAAAATATATTTACTTAATTTTGTTGGAAAGGCAGAATTACAGAGAGGAGAGAGAGACAATGATCTTCCATCCCATAGAATGATCTTCACTCCCTAAGTGGCCACAACAGCCAGAGCTAAACAGATCCAAAGCTAGGAGTCAGGAGCTTCTTCCAGGTCTCCCATGTGGGTGCAGGGTTCCAAGGCTTTGGGCCACTCCCTATTGATTTCCCAGGCCACAAGCAGGGAGCTGCATAGGAAGTGGAGCAGCCGGGACACAAACCTGTGCCCAAACGGGATCCCAGGCATGCTAGGCAAGGATTTAGCCACTAGGCTATCACTCTGGGCCCTAAAAATAGTAATTTTTGAAAACCTAACAAACTTTTCAAAAAGACACATAAAGAGTGTTAAAGAGACTGTGTGTCTGCCATGTGCCTGAAGAACTCTTAACCAGAGATGAATATCAGTGATAGCTTAGAAAATAATTCATATTCCTTCTAGGAAGATTAAAAGGAGGTTGTGACAGAGGGAATAGCAGATAGCAGGCATGCCAGTTGAACAGCAAGACCATCTCCTAAGGAAACAAGAGGGAATAATAATGATGGGTATTTATGAGAGACGAATATCAAAATGTGCAGCTAAAGTGTCAAACACAGTCAATAAGAAAGCTTCTAACTTACCACATCATTGTCAGCTTTCCTAGTGTCTTAGTTTATTATTGGTGGTATAACAAAATGCCTGAGAGTGCATGGAATATAGAAAAGCATATAAACTGATTTTCTATTAGTTTTAAGAGCTTAGAAGTCCAAGATCAAGAGGCTAGAAGAATCATTGAGTGTTCATTTTGATTTCAGCTTTCAAGGTGGTACTTCTTGATATCATTTCTTTTTTTTTAATTATTTATTATTTAACTTCAGTAATTACATTGTATTATGTGACACAGTTACATAGATACTTGGGTTTCCCCCCCCCTCTCCCCATACCCTCCCACCATGGTGGATTCCTCCACCTTGTTGCATAACCACAGCTCAAGTTCAGTTGAGATTCCCCCATTGCAAGCGTATACCAAACATAGAGTCCAGCATCTTATTGTCCAGTCAAGTTCAACAGCTTCTTAGGTATATCCTCTCTGGCCTGAAGACAGAGCCAGCAGAGTATCATCCCAGTCAGTTGAAAGCTCCAACATACCATCAGCAAAAATTTACATCATTATGGAATTAATTGACATAGTAATGAGTAACCAATATGTTAAAAGTAAATGCGAGTTCCCAGCCACCTTCTGTGACTACCTCCCCTATACTTCAATTTTAGTTTATACACAACATATAACATTCAAAACATAACATGTTATACATAAGATCATATCATCTTAAATGAAAGACTAAGTTATTACATGTTACCCAAGAACATGTTTTGGTGAAATGCATTCATAGAGCAATTAAACATTGTTACGTAACTAATTAAATCTTTTTGCAGCATTCCAGGTAGTCAAATTAAAGAATATTACCCTTTTTAAAAAGATTTATATTTTATTTTATTTTTAAAGATTTGTTTTATTTTTTTTTTATTGTGAAGTCAGATATACAGAGAGGAAGAGAGACAAAGAGGAAGATTTTCCATCCAATGATTCACTCCCGAAGTGACTGTAACAGTTGGTGCTGCCCCAGTCCGAAGCCAAGATCCAGGAACTTCCTCCAGGTTTCCCACGTGGGTGCAGGGTCCCAAGGCTTTGGGTCATCCTCGACCGCTTTCCGAGGCTGCAACAGGGAGGTGGATGGGAAACAGGGCTGCTGGGATTAGAACCGGTGCCCATATGGGATCCCAGCCGGTGCAAGGCTATAGGACTTTAGCTGCTAGGCCCCTATTTTATTTTAATTTAAATTTTACTTGAAAGGCATATTTACACAGAAAAGGAGAGACAGACAGTCTTCCATGTGTTAATTCACTCCCCAAGTGGCTACAACAACAACCAGAGGTGGGCTGGTCCGTGTCAAGATCCAGGAGCTTCTTCCAGGTCTCCCCAGTCGTGGCTGCATGCTCGCAAGAACTTGAGCCATCCTTTGCTGATTTTCTAGTCCATAAACAGGGAGCTGGAGAGTATCAATAGTCTTTAATAAGTAAGAATAACAAAATATAGATCAGAGTTTCAGGAAAGTCTGTCATTGTTGTCAAGTACAAATGAGTCAATGGATAGAATCGACACAAAAAGGCACAAAATGGACACATACAGTAAGTAAAGGCAGACAAATATTGGACACGTTAACTTCGAGCAGTCCACCATCCAAGCAAAACAAAGCGTGTCACAGTTTGGGAGCACAGTGAATGTCAAAAGGCACAGAATAGGTCATCATCAGGGAAAAGCAGGTATCATATAAGTAGATGTGTGTACAGTTTTATAACCAAGGGAGAAGTAGGAACAGAGAGGAGGACTCAATAAACCGAGCATTTGCAAGATAGCTTATAAAATTATCTGTAAATTAGCCCTATAAGGGAAGTCAAGTTAGAAAAGAGATGAACAGAAAAAATATGAATTAATCACCAGATATCCCAGGCTTGCAGAAGAAAGTATTATGGAACTGGACAGGATGATGCCAACAGTGACTCTAAGCATTGCCCTGGTAAGTACAGTTGCAGATCACATCATGGTGGGCTCCTCAGGTATCATCTATGAGCAACTCAGCAGTGCTGACCTGGGAAGCAACCTGACTGATGTACCAAACTGGCAATTGCATGAGAAAAAGACCAAGAGATTACTACACCATCCCCCCACCCCTTGCCTTGTCCCTAGCTGCTGTTGTATGCTCTTCAGTACAGCTATTAAATAGTCTGCCGTGGTGCAGAGAAAGCACAGCTCTCTCGCTCTGAATATTCAATCCTTGTCAAAGCACACTTTTTTCTTTAGAGGTAAAAGTCATACCCTGGTCTAAGTCTTCACAGTTTAGCCTACATCCTTCCCTATGCAATGTGCTGGGAAATTCATCCCTGCACTCAACTCAAGAGGAAGATGGAGGTCCTCCAAAGGTACTGACAACTTGCTCAATAAATCCCTAGATTTAAATCACTTACAAAAAAGACTCAATACAGAGTCTGCCAAATAATATGAAACTGATGCAGGATATACAATTTCATAATAATTAAGCGTTTTGAAATACCATTTTTTCAAATGCAATGAAGGGTAGAAAGTTCAATTATAAAATGACCCTGCTTTCAAAAAGCCAAATGAGAAATTAGGCTTCTTTATTCAAGGTCACACCACACTCTCAATCAGGTTTCTGCACTTGAAGAGGTGTCCTCATTCACGCCTGCTTTAAACCTGCAAATCCACACGCATCCATTCCAAAATGATAAAACACTAAAAAGCTTAAAAATATAAGTTTAAAAATCTCACAGCTATTAATTATTCATGTGAAATTTTGATCTCTAGCTATTTAGTTTGTAATCAGCACTGTTAGATTTCATATTTATTTCTTTCATTCCCTTTCCTCACTTTGAAATAGTTGGTACATTTCCATAAAAATGATGTCTTTGTTCTTCTAGAAAATCATCTTTGCCTTATTCTCTTCCCTGAATTATGATAACCCTGTATTTGTGACATCTTAATCACCTCCACAGTAATCAATTGTGAGGATTCTAACAGAGCATTAAACATCAAGTGGAAAATAACAAGCAGAAATTGAGGTACTCTTAACAAATCAGAATCAATCTCTCTTTTTCTCTCAAAATAAATATCTTGAAGAATAGGAAGCTATTCCAGCAGGATCTGTAAAGAACAGGGGAAAGACAGCAGAACTGTTTATCAAAGTTTTCCTTGATGTGTCAGCAAGCCCTTTAGAACTGACAGTGCAGATCTAAATGTGTTGATAGTAATGGAGTGTTAACAATGATAGGAACAAATAATATTAAACACTGTCAACTGTAACATTTTCTTTTCACTGACCTGACATTGTTGCTGCAAAGAATAAAATGAGAAAGATTTAGCAATTCAGCCATTGGAAATAAGGTCATAGAAACAGTACTGGCAATGAAATCATGAACATTTTTGAGAGAAAGGAAAGAAAACACAATAAGATTGAGAGAAGGGAACGAGGGAAAGGAGCTATGGAGGAAGGAACAACAATTAATCACAATAATAGCTCCGAAAAATTAAAGACTATTTATAAGTGTACAATAATAAGCCTCGCTTTATATTAAAATAAAATGTCTAATATAACATTTAAAAATCAGATGTTGAACCTTTAGTGGAGGCCCTAACTGTGTAACTATGATAAACTGAATAATGGTCTATTTATTGAAGACAAGTATGAGACCCATGCAGTAGATACCCGTCTTCACCTGGTGGACGCGACGTTACTCACATAAACTTAACACAATTGCTAATCAACAACAGTACATTTGCACAATACAATTTTATGTAACTTACATTATTATATAGGACAGCAAGCAATCGTCATGAATGTATATCCAATTTTAGTGTCTATAAACTATGAATTATAATTTTGATTAATTCCTTTATTAATTTCTCAGTAAAGAAACAAATAAAGCATCAACACGAAAAAATCAGATACACTCTCAAATATATGTATCTGTCATTTTAAACATTGCCCAAATAAAATTAATAAATTACATTTTGTGGCAATTTCATATAGTCTATTTATTATGATTATTAATTTGAGTGCATCAGTGTATACATCCTGTGCATAAGATCCTGATCATTACAGAGTGTTTAAATTTCGATAGGTGTATATTTTTAAATTACTGTGTGTAAGGTAACCATGATTACAAACAGCACCTGCTAAGTAATATAACTGGTGTTGTTTAAGGTACAATACTTTTTGAGCCCAACTCTGCCTCTGCCGGTCTCTCTTTCTAAGCCATAGTGTGTGATTATGAACATTGTAATGATGTCAAATACATTACCCTCTACGTTTCTGTTTCTAATATTTCCCCACTTTAAAAAATTTATTCATCATGTTCAATGAGGGAAGTAACCTATTTAATAAACCATGTCTGGCGACTTAACGTATGAAAAAATTAAAATTGGGTTGTAGTTAACACCAGGTATTTCTGGCCCTTTTTGCCCCATCCAGATTTCTTTGTCTACATATAAAGCATAAGTGAGAAATATCTGGCCCACTGGCCATAAAAGGCTGCCAAAACCACTTGGTGCGGCTCTACCAAGTCTGCTAAGTTGCATTTTGGAACATACATATATGCATTGGATGAAATTATCACTGACATACTTTCCCCAAACTTTAAATTATTCTAAAAATTAAAATGAGCAAAATTACTTAAGATTTTGTTTTCAGAGGTTCAGATGTAAGGCAACATACTCTTTTCTCAAAGGAACATTTGCAGAAGAAAAATTCTATATTATGTGGTTTGAAAACAAATAATGGGAATCATAAAATAGTAACAGAAGAATAATAAAATGAAAAATAGTATTTGCATAAACTATGTCCCAATTGACAGTTATATATCAAGAAGGCATGCTGTTAGCTTCAAATGTGAATTAGAGAAAAGAGACACATTTCTAGACACAGAATTCCTATGAGTCAAAACAATTGTGTGCTCCATCGGGATAATCTAGTGGCTAAATACTTACCTTGCATGCCTGAGATCCTATATGGACACTGTTTCATGTTCCTGCTGTTTCATTTCCCACCCAACTCCCTGCTTGTGGCCTAGGAAAGCAATAGAGGATACCCCAAAGCCTTGGGACCCTGCACCCTCAGTGGAGACCTGGAAGAAGCTCCTGGCTTTGGATCGGCTTAGCTCCAGCTATTGTGGCCACTTGGGGAGTGAACAGATCTTTTTCTGTCTCTCCTTCTCTCTGTAAATCTGACTTTCCAATAAAAATAAAATAAATCTTTAAAAAAAAAAAACAGCATTTGGAGAGAAGTGTTTTGGGTTTTCACAGAGGATCCCTGTGCTTTGATAATGCCCTGCAGCTTACATTTTGGTGTTATTGTCCTCTCCATGGTATTTTATTAGCCCATTTGATGGTATAGACATCAGTACATCCCCTGCCACATCTTTAGCATTTCATCACAAACTCCGAACTCTAGTGGGGATGCCTTTTCTGATATTCAGAACTCTGACTTGATGAACGTGACGGTAGGAACAGGTTGCTTTTAGTTAACTCTGCTGTGTCATCTCATTCTCTGCCTCTTCTCTTCCCTGAGATCTCTACGCCTGGCAGGTGTGAGGTTATGGTGCTTTTTGTGCAAACGTTCTTGCCTCTACCTCTTAGCTTCTCTCCACTGCCCACCAGCAGAAGCTATGCGCTAAAGCCCACAGCTCAGCACCTGCTCTCTTCCAGCTGACACTGAAGAACCTGGATTTGTTGCTAATAAAATCTGATTCTCCATGACACCTTGAGGTTACAAGCACAAATATTGTAAAAATGTTAATTAACTTTCCTCATCTCTAACCTCCTCTAAAGTTTCTAGTTCTTCTATTTGTATGCCTTGAAGGGAAGAGCTTTTAAGCAGCTTTGGAGACCTGACCCTGCCAAGCAGGACTTGTTAGGTTTCACAAAGCAAACACTATTCATCAAAGAGCTCCAGCACGATAGGGACTTGAGTAGCATGTCACATAATGTGGTTATTCCTCTGAATTTACAGCCTCACTTACAGAATTTGACTTTATTTGTAGTTTGTGTGTGTGTGTGTGTGTGACGTGGGTGCCTATCATGCTACCAAATGTTTCAACATCCCAAGGGTTAAACACACACACACACACACACACACCCCGCACACACACAGAATGATTCCTCTGAAGACAGTATATAAGAGGAATACACACCTCCAAATCAGAATGCGCTTGGATCTCCTCACCCTCCTCCTGCAAAGGAGGGTATCTCTGAGTTGATGTTGTAGCATGACTGTGAATAGAACAGTATAACTTGGTCTAAAGGTCAGAGGAAAAACAAAACTTGTTGGTGAGAAGTGATGAGAAGTTTGGTGAGAGGAAGGGCTGATTTATTTTCCATACCATACATACACAGCAATCTAGGTAGATGAATTATCTGAATGTGAAAATTAAATTTTGAAAAATTTGTATTGTGACATCGGATGTATTACTAAGTTAAATTACTTGAAAATTGAAAACATCTGCGTTACAAGACTGTCATAAAAAGCAAAAAGAAGATGATAGTGAGAAGGTATTTAGCATTCCGATAGTCAAATTGGAGAATGATCAATAAGTGAAATAAAATTTCAATATGGAGAAAACATCTCATAATGTAAAAATAAAACCAGCTTTATACAGATAAAATATTAACAGTAAATACGTATATAAAAGTGTTCAATCTCACTGATGAGATGAAGGAAACACTAATTAATACCACAATAACTTTCCATATCTATTACATTGACATAAATCTTATACCAAGTGTTGAGAAGATTATAGAACCCGGAATTAAATGTAAATGCTGCTAAGATGATAAGTTGGTTTATCCCCTTTGGAAGTTTAAAGCAGCCTTTTGCATAATTAGTATGTACATAATCTATAATCCTGTAGTTCTGTACCCACTATATTTTTTAGTGACAAAGAACATAAAGTATGATACTTAGGCAAAATTTGACCTGTTGCCTGTCTTTTTTATGGGCTTTTACTTAGGGATAAGTTTATGCTTTTTAAATAGTTGCATTTTAAACCATTATGCAAGTACCTAAATTATATCCTTGGTAGTACCTCTTGGCCATGGAAATCTAAACTATTTTCTGGCCCCTTATGAAAACAGTTTTGATCCTCATTCTTGAGAAAATGTCACACTTAAACACATTCATACAGAAATGCACAGAGGTATTCTTGATTAAATATAATGAAAAGTTGATGACTTCTACAAAATACATACTAAGAAATGGAAAATGAATTATTATACTGAATTTTTTAAAGATTTATTTTTTATTGGAAAATCAGATTTACAGAGATGAGGAGAGAAAGAGACGAAGATCTTCTGTCCGATGATTCACTCCCCAAGTAGCTACAACAGTTGGAGATGTGCCAATCTGAAACCAGGAACCAGGAGCCTCTTTTGGGTCCCCGATGTGGGTACAGGGTCCCAAAGCTTTGGGCTGTCCTCTACTTCATTCCCAGACCACAAGCAGGGAGCTAGATGGGAAGCAGAGCTTTGGGATTAGAACGGGCACCCAAATGGGATCCTGGCACGTGCAAGGTGAGGACTTCAGCCTCTAGGCTACCATGCCAGGCTCTATACTGAAATTTTATAATCAATTGAATAAATTGTAAAGCTTCACATATTAAGATAAGATAATTTTAAATACTGTACACTGTGCAAAATGAAGATGCTGAAATATTTTACTATTTAAGTGAAATTAAAGGGGCAGACATCAGTGTAGTGGTTATGATGTCACTTAGCCTTAATCACATATCAGTCTCCAGGTTGGAGTCCGGATCTGGTCCTGATTCCAGCTTTCTGCTAATTCCCTGGAGCAGCAGTTAAAGTTGTATCACTACTATCTGTATGTGGGACCTTGACTGAGTTTCCAGCTACTGGCTTAGGTCTAGCCAAGTCCCAGCTACTGCAGGGAAATAAATTAACAGTTGAGAATATGTTGCAGCACACACACACACACACACACACACTCAGTCTCTCTCTCTATCTCTCTGTATCTCACTACCAATAACTATTTCTAAGCATAGAAATAATACAGTGATATAAACCATTCAACAAGATACATGTGTTTGAGTGAAAGTGCAAAAATATTCTTAGAAATAAAAGCAGTTTTAGCCTTGCTTTTGTTTTCATGACCTGTCAAAGTGAGGGAGGACTCACAGCTTCTTTCCTAGCCTAAAATCTGGGTCTGGCTGACATTTTCCTTGGCATAATGAGGGATGCAAATTTTTGGAAACAACAGCATCAGAGGGGAAAGCACAGCATTGCAAGTGTTCTTTTCAAATAAGACGCAGGGTCCTCTGACAGCGTCACTGACTCACACAGTTGACTCATTCTTTGATTGGGACTTCTTTCCCCTAAGCTGCTCCACTATACAGCTTCTCATTTTCCTTTTCCCAACTCTGTCCTCTGGTAATAACAGGCCACGAGATTCAATCTTCTTTCAAGGTTGAAGTGGTGGTGACATGATGTCCAGCTGGGGATTAATCTCCCCCTCCTGCAGTGAGACACATGTACAGGTACGTCATTCTTCTTCGGATGAACACTAACATCACACTGTGGTGTTACTATTTGATAGGATTGAATGCTTTCAGTTAATTAGGCTTTTTTTAACATCAGCAACACTACCACATTAAGTTAATTTCATTTACCCAGCTTCTAGTGATGATAGAGCAAGGCGGATTGGCAAATTATCAAATATTATTATGGTAATCCAAGATACAAAACATAGATTTTAGTGAGTTCAGAAAAAAAAAAACTTTGAACCAAGCACATTGTAGAGCAAACGTGTTGTTTTCCATTTACTCCTGTTTCTAATGAAGTGTACATTTGATCCTCCTTGAGTATTTTTCTTGCATTTAGAAGAAATCAGCAAGCAATTCACAATATCCTTTATCTAGATAAGTTTCCTGCTGGCTACAAATAATTTATCTTCCTGATGAGCATTTTGTGTGAAGTTATGTTTACAAGAATATTGACAAAAATGGATGTATGCTCCAAAGACATTGCTGTTTGAAGGTTAGCCGAAAAAGAATTCACAGAGCTGTATCTTTCTTGAGTAGCAAGTATTGGAGGGCTCAGCAGTCTTCCTAATTTTTTTCTTTTTTTACTACTGAATGAATCACCTTTAACCTATTCTGTAGAAAAGTTATGTCCTATTCATTGTTAAAATTCATCTGGTGTGCCCTCAGAAATCTGAGGCATCTGTTTGTAGAATAAGCACAGCTATTAAAGTCAGAATCTTTTTCCTCTCTTTTAGGCAACTTTTGTCAAGTTGTTGTGTCTTTTTTTTCTTATTTGAAAAGTTATTCAATAAAAATTGTAAGTGATAAGAAATGTTGGCAAGTGCACGGACAGAGCAGAATCCTTAGCGGCAGTGATGCGAATGCGGTTTACTGCAGATAACGTGGAAATGCATGTGGATTAGCAAAAACATCAAAAATGGAGCTGCCAGCGGCAGCCATCCAGTAAAGACATTCCAGTATCCCCATGTCTAGGTCTGAGTCCTGTCTCTGGCTGCTGGTTCCAGCTTCCTTATGATGCAGATCTCGTGAGGCAATAATAATGACTCAATAGTTGGTGTCCTGCCACATATAAAGGAGACCTGGATTACTGGTTCTTGTTCAGCTTTAGCCACAGCCCAGCCCTGGTCATAAAAGGATTTTGGAAAATGATTCAGCAGGTGAGAGCCTCCCAGATGTACTTCTCTGAAAAAAAAAAAAGTTTAAAATACACCTGTCTCATGACCCACTGATTCCTGGTATGTGTTCAAAGGAATGACCACTGCCTTGTGATCTCACATTGTTTGCAACACAATGTGTAACAGCAAACATAGAGAGATGAATGTATAACCTTACCTAGAGTAGAATCTTACCGATTCTTACAAATAAAAATCCTACTACATACAGCCACACAGACAGCCTGGAAGATATCACCAGGATACTAAATCAAATAAGCTAGACTCAGGGAAAACATTGCATAATTTCACTTACATGCACAATCTTGTAAGAACAGAAAATGAGCTGAAGAGTTACTAACTTGTAGTTTAATTATAAAGATTAGAGTAAGGAGTTAGCTTTAGGATTAATTTAAATCTCACACAACAGCATAATATTCATGCATGTTACTTCAATATGTTTCTAAAATATCTATTTTTTTCTGAAATAAAAAATAGAGTGAATTACATTGACAATAAATACCAGCATATTTTTGGCCCTTTCTGTGTATTTTGAGAATCATGTAGGACAAGACTCAAATGCCAGTTAAGTTACTTCTCATTCTCAAGGGAAATTTCTTTGATTTCCGTGTACCCTCCTCACTTGGATGGATATACCATTTGTATCTGGTTGGTGGAATAATTTACTGACAAAATGTACTCGTACCTAGCAAAGCATCTGGTAATGTATCTATTCAAGATTCACTTTTCATATATTCATTTTTGCTATGAAAAGTAAACTGCCATTAAGACTTTCTTGACAAACAAAAATTTTACCCTTTACTTTAAAAAAAGTGACAAAGTGTGAGATTCAAATTCGCAATTATCAGGTGTTGTCAAATTAATGAATAAACAATGAAGTAGTAGAAAGAGTTCTACAAGCAATACACCATTACCATGGCACAATCCAGCAAGCCTGTGCTGGCTTTGTGTCCTGTCGTCAAATTATTTCAAGTCAACTCTGATGTCAACGTGGAGAAATTTGGGCTTCAATATTGGTCTGTACACCTGCAAGCTGTCGAATGTAAAATAAAGTACTGTTGTGTTCATAGCCTTAGTTCTATGATCTCACAGCAAAAGTGACAATAGACTTCTTTAGTTAACATAAAACACTTTTTTAATATATATCATGGCATAGTCAATGACATCTGAACACGTTTAGTCAGTCTCAGAAATTGTGTAGGATTAGTGATGATATTGCCATGGATAGATTATAACTTACTTGAATTTCATCTGTCTGAAGAATGTAGCATTAAAGGCTAAAGCATCATAAAATGGAGATTCGTAACATTTTAGTTTTGGGGTCATTGCTTTCTTCCAGCAAGCGGCTTCAGGTGCTCCATCTCACCAAGCCCTCTGCCTGGAGCGATGTGGGCAGTGTTGACAGTGCCCTGGCTAACTACCAGCTTACCAGGAGGGGAACCAGCTTAATTGCCTGAATGTTGGCTTCACAAAGCAGCTTTCACACCTGAAGCTGGAGCAGCTCACATCTGTGGCTGTCAGGCTTCTGCCTTACAGATGAAGAAATCAGCTGTGCCTGGTCCCTCCTGGAATACCCAGGGGGTATCAGCCTCATGCATAAAGTCAAAACACGCCAGCTATTTTCCATATAGAATACAAATAACATATTCATTTAATAACACCTAAAACTTACTGTCCACATCATTTTAAGCTTCTGTGCAGGTAATTATAATTCTGCTTTGGAAAAAATCGATGAAATCATTAGATAAAAACCAAATTACTTTAATTTTATTTGCACATGTGTCATCTCTGCGCACATTCACAGCACTTCAATACACTCAGAACGTTTTCTTCCTCTTTAGCGTTAAGGTATTTTATGGTGTCCCTGCAAGCTATGTTCTCTGTGTGTGCATGTGTGCACATAAATGCAATAATGAAGGATTGGGGAGAAAAAAGAAGGACTTATAAGCTTTTATAGATATAGCTGTATCATTCACTCCTAGTGGTAAAAACATACATTTTTATCACTATTGCCAGCAAAAGAATCACTGGCTGCTGACAAGATCCAGAAACTCACAGGCGGCTCTGGGGCGAAGTATCATGCTTGACTTCACATCTGAGAGCACCAACTGGGTTCTAATAATGACACCACTGATGGTTAGATTATAATTGCTCAGCTACTGTTCCATATAGCAACTGCGTAGCTAGGGGAGAATGCACGTGTTATTAATTTTGCAAACTTTTTTTTTATTACGAATGGCGGTCAGTCTGTAGGGTTTTAATTTAGCTATGTTTCCCCAGGCTTCCCCTCTTTGTGGGCTTCCTGGTTAGTGTTGTCTGCAGAAATATTTGCACATGACACAGACCTTAAAGACAAAGATAAATCTGGCGTGCCTATAGTTTGAGAGTCTGCACATGGAGCCTCTGCTCATGCCACACACACATGGTGTCAGCAGTCTGCTGGCACATGTTATGCTTGTGGGCTGTAGGTCTTCGTCTCCTACCTGCATCTCCTCTTCCAGTTTCTCAGATTCTTGTGCAATAAACAAAATCTGGGGTAGGTTTTCTGGCCCTGATAAATTAGGCTACTTCCAATTAGTCTAAACTGTCATTCACTACAAAATCTCCAAGTTTTATTTGACCTTCATTCCTTGTGTCTTGGTTCCAATCAAAGGTTGAAATTAAAAATAAACATGTAAATGTAATAAACTGTTTCTTCCATAACATTTAATAAAATGAATATGTTGCTCAAAGTCTTGTAAAGGATGACTTTTAATATTAAGAATGTTATTAGCATCTACTACTATGTTAATGATCATTTATTTTGTTGCCTATTTACAATATGCATATCAGCTGTCAGGACTGAGAAATATCTGTATTGTTGCTATTTTAGCCCAGGATAGCATTGTATGCAAATATGAATTAAAAGATGATATACTGCTCAAGCTACAATTTAGATGTCTTCCCAACCTGAAACCCAGGTCATAATGTATTTTCAGAGTAGCTATAATATCTTTATTGTCAATGTATAACTGCAGTTTTTTTTTTATCTTAGGCATTGCATGTATCCTGTGAATTATCTGTGATCCTGGAAAACTCCTAACAATTACTCCCTATGCCATCAAATTTGTATTGAAATCTATTATGTTTTCATTGAAATTAATTTAATAAATTAATAATAAATTTCAATTTCAGCTAACTGACTTTATTGCTAGAAATAAGAATGATTGAAAGGTAAGTTAAGATTATTGATGAAAAGAATAGGTGAATGGATATTGAATATTGGTCACATACAGGAAGTGGGTGTAAATGATCCCCAGGATGCCAACAATAGCTTAAAGTTCTTTGGTTTATGTCATGAAGTGTCTTCCCCCATTGAGATGGTGCAGCCTTGTCTGGCAGGATCAGAGAATATGGACACTTAATTTCCTCTTGATCTTTGTTAGAAAGCCCTGTGATATTGGGGTTCAAAGAAATCTTGCCAGACTCCAAGGCAAGTGAAATGATTTTAATTTCCAGTCTGGGTGATACCTCTTGCCATGAACAAGAAACACCCCGATCAAAGCAAATTGAAAGGAAGGGGTTATAGCAATTATATATGAGAAAATCAATAGCTACATGATGTTGGATAAATACATAATGAGGGATTATTTTGTGATACAGAGGAGAAAGCAGGTAAAAATTTTACAATGTTTAGGATCCTGAGCCAATTACTTCAATAAAGATTTACAATGCAAAAGCTCAGGATTCCAATCCCATCACTTCAGTGTAGACAATAAACAGCATTCCTCGAAGGTAACTGTGCTTCCTGGGAATTCTAAAAACTCCAAGATCATTCCTATCTCCTGTTTGTCTCCTGGTAATCCAAGAAGCAAGGTTTTCCCCTATACAGGCTATAGGTGTTTCTGAGGAGATTCCAGGGTTCCAGGAAAACATCCACCTTCACAATTAACCCTTTCACTATGGAATCTTCATTTTGCTTACTGCTGGTCCAGTGTAGGCAATGTGTTGTGATAGAGTGGAAGAGTAGGGAGAGCCATAGAGACGATGGTGTTGGAGGGTTGGAAACCACAAGAGAAAGATCATTGAATCACCTGTATAACCACAACCAGCAAAGCAACAGTCTACTTGAAAAAGTCTTCAGTGAGCTCATGGTCTCCAACTGGATGTTTCTTACATACTTTTGTGTTTTATTTCATACTACTCCCTCCAACCCACACACAGAAAAAATTTTGATAGAGCTCTCGATATTTCTGTAAGCTCACAAAAATATATCTTTTCTGCTCTGTGTTTTCCCTCCTCAACACCTCATGGAATTTATTCAGAATCTTACCTTGTATGTCTAATAACTTTCTCCAAGTAACTGGTTTCTATGTTTCTGTTTTGCTTTGTTGTCTGGTTTCTGTGTTTTTATTTTCTTGATAACTAAGCTCATTTCCTTTCAACTCATTACCCTTAGATACTTCCACAGACAAACAAGAACTCTATTAGGAAATTTCTTCAACCTTTTGATTTAATTCGGAAACCATTAATTTTCATTGATAGAGATGCAAGAACAGATGGACAGACAGATGGATTAGGATGTGGATACATCAATGGTTATGGATATTGGGAAAGAAATTATCCTTGACCCATTGTGAATTAATTTTTGTATAGGATGCTAGTTAAGAATCTTGTGCCATACTTCTGCATATCGAGATTCAATTTTTCCAAAATTTGTTGAGGAGATCAGCCTGTTTGCAAAGAGTGACTTCAACTCAAAGACTTCAACTCAAAGAACCATTGGTGTGTGAGTTTTCTAATGTGTTCCATTGGTCCACATTGCTGTTTCTGTGCCAGTACCATACAATTTGATTATACTTACTATGTAATATTCTTGAATTCTACTGTATTTGCATTTAAAATGAAAATTAAGGGGCCAGCACCTTGGAACAGAGGGTTACACCATGGTCTGCATTGTTGCCATTCCATACAGGTGCCAGGATGAGTCACGGCTGCTCCTCTTCCAATCCAGCTCCTTGCTAATGCACGTGTAAAGAAGGCAGAGGATGGTCCAAGTTCTTGGGTCACTGCCACCCTGATGGAGGTCCTAGCTCCTGGCTTTGGTCTTTCCTAGCCCCAGCCATTGCATCCAACTAGAGATTGAACCAGCAAATTAAAAATGTAACTGTCTCCCTCTCTCTCTCTCTTTTTCCCTCTCTCTACTACAAATAAGAATCAAATCTTTAAGTAATAATAATGATGAAACTATTGTTAAAACTTTTATTTCTTCAATTTTAAAATATAACCTCTGGAAGACTTAAGATTCATAAGCTTTAGGAAACTATCCACACGTAGAAAATTGACTAGGTCTAATGTAATCATTTTCGAGGACTGGAGTCCAGGAAAGGCTTGAAAATTCCAGGAAAAGAATTTTGTTCCCAGAGCAGCTTGCAGGAGCTAAAAAGGGTAAAAAGGACTTTGTTCTGCATACACCTGGAGAACACACTTTGATCCCTGGTTGCTGGTTCTAATGGAGAGGTGCAAAGAGAAAGGTGGCCTCCCATTGCTTCAAGCCTTTCTTCTACAGCTAAAACATCTTCTAAGTGTATTTAATGACACAACACAAACTGTCAGAAAATGGGCATTTAGCTCTCAGAAGCTCCACTTCCTAACTCCAGCTTTACCCTTCTATAGACCCTGGGAGATGGCAATGCCAGTTTCAGATAATATTCCTGGGGGTACCTTCAGTACAGGCTCATCCCTAACCATTGTAAAGACTGGGCAATGAACTAGTACATGATTGTTCTTACCCTCTCTGTTTTATTCTCCTTCTCTCCCCAGTTGGCACATGTCAAATATTAGCATCAATAACTAATAAAAAAATTCTTTATGCAATAACATTCTCCCTCAAAAGTGAGGGAGAAAGTCAGAAAACCATAGACAACCAAAAGTTGGTTGGATTAGTTAATACTTGATCTTATCTACCTGAAATGCTCAAGAGTCCTGCAGAGTGAAATGGAAACTAGAAAACAACCTAAAGATGCAAAGATAGATAGATAGATGATAGATAACCTAGTAAATGCACATAGCTAGGCAATTGTAGAAGTCCATATCATTGTCAATTTGTAACTCCACATTATGTCTTCCATTATAATTTAAGTGTTTTTAAAGGTGTTGATTATTTTAATATTAATTAATAATACACTATAGTAATATATAATTATGTGATATAAACCACCAAGAGTATGGGTATGGGGCTATTAAGTAGCAGAGATTTGCACAGTATTGAAATAAAGTTTGTACAAAGCTCTGTAGCATCATTTTAGGACCACTCCATCCCAAGAGTTTTTGGCTTCTTACCTACTGTATTTGGCTAAACACAACATGGCTGTGAAACTGAAACATTACGGCATCTCACGCTCCTACTTAACTCTGGAAAATAAGCAATACAGTGGCTCTGATATTCTAATCTGTCTGCATTAACAAAAAAAACCAACACTGAGATGTCACTGTGTAAAAAAAAAAAATGATGGCGTCTGAGCACTAACCATAGTGCTTCTTAGTGGCTGCACTAGTCTACTCTTGCACTAACAGTGTTGTAGGGTAACTTTTTCCCCACACCCTTCAACATTTGTTGTTAATTGATTTCTGTACATAGGCCATTCTTACAGAAGTCAGCTGGAACCTCAATGTGGTTTCTATTTGCATTTTCCTAATATCTAATGAGCATACACAGTTTTATGTCTATTAACCGTTTAAATTTGAAGAATAATGTTGGGATTTTATTGAGATCACACTGAATTTGTATATTACTTTGAGTAATATGTACATTTTGACAAGGTTAATTCTATCTAGGAAGATGATGGATTTCCCCATCTTTTAATGTCTTCTGTTTCTTTTTTAATGTCCTATAATTTTCATTATAAAGGTCTTCCATATCTTTGGGCAGCTTTGTTTCAACAAATTTAAGGTCTTCTCTCCTTTTCTGAAAGGAACTCTACTTACTAGTTCTATTTTATCCAAGGAGTTATTTGTTATCCTAGGGACATTGATTTATGTTAATTAAATTTATATTCTGCTACCTTGCCAAACTCACATATGAGTTCTGATTATCTCTTGATTGAGCCTTTGGTTCTTTTATGTGTAGAATAATGTCATCTATGAACAGGGATAACTTTACTTCTCCTTCCAATTTGAATTTATTTCTTCTATTGCCAAATAGCTCTGTCAAAGATTTCCAACACTATGTTAACTAGCAATATTGAAAGTGACAGTCTTGTCTAGTTGCAGATCTTTGTAGGAAAATTTCCAATTCCTTCTTATATAGTTTGATTCTGGTATTGTTTCTTTTTCTTTGTGTGTGTGTGTGTGTGTGTGTGAGTGTTTTTATTACATTGATTTTGTTGTACAATGTTCCTACTACGACTATCTGCTTAGATTTTTAGCAGGAAGTGGTGTTGTTTTTTTAACAAGTCTTCTCTGCATCTACTGAATGAATATAAAGTTTTTGTTCTTCATTTTGTTAGCATGATGTATCACATTTACTGATTTGTTAATTTATACCCCTCTGTAAGAGGAATTAGTCATACCTGGTCCAGTTTCTCTTCCATATTTTTGATTGTTTGGCATTTTTGCATGTAGTATCCTCTAGTTCTGGAATTCTTTCTTCTGCCTCATTCTGTTATCAAGCCTTTCTATTGCATTTTCAATTTGCTTTATTGTATCATTCATTTCTAATATTTCAATGTGATTGTTGTAATGTTGCTGCTTCATATGTAACATATCCCTTAAATTTTTGGAACTCCTATATTTGCATCTCATTATTTTTACAGAGTTTTATGATATTTTATTTTAAATTCTTTCTCTAGCAATTCCTCAATATTTTCATCATCTAATTCTGAGACTGAAACTCTTCACCCTTTGTTAGGGTGCCATCAGTAACCTCATTATTTCTGCCTTGGCTATTGCAATTCCTATTAGTGGATTCTTCTCCTCAGACCAACTTTCTATGTAAGCCCTGACATACACAGGCTGCAGATAGATTTCACCATTCCTACTCTCCATTTGTGGCACTTGTTTCCCTTCCCCCAGCACATTTCATTCCCGGCTCCTTGCTGCAATCATGCTGCAACCTCCACAGCATCCACAGCTGGTGCCATCAGCATCACCTCTCACTGTCACCTCTTGGCCACACCATCATCTGCTCAGCCTTTCTCCTACCCATGGTTACAGCAATGCTCAGGATTAGGGAGACTCTAACAATGTAAGCTGCCTGTCGACAGAGCTCTGAGCTCTACTGGGCTATCTGTTTGCTGAGAGCATTCCCACTGTCTTTGCTGCTTCCCCACTTCCTCAGTACTCCAAGTGTCTCTGTGTTGCCAACCTGCCCTCTCCTATTACCCAAGTTCACACCCTCTCTGTTTCTTTCCCACTAATCCTTCTCTATCAATTTTAATGTGCCCTCAGCCTACTTTGCTATCTATCCTCTCCGTAATTTATGGGACGTTTTACAGAAAATAAAACATACCAGTATAGAATTCAATTCAGAAGATACACCATTGAATGACCTTGTAGGGGCCATTTAAAATATACTTAGGATCACTGATAATCAGGGAAATACAATGAAGTATTACTTTGTAAATGAGGTCCTACTTTGTAGACATTAGGATGGCTACCATCAAAAAAATCAGAAAGTAAGAAAGAATAATATGATACAATGGATTAAGTTTCTACTTGGAACGCCAGAATTTTATAGCAGAGTCCTTTGATTAGAGTCCCGTTTCTGCTTCCAGTCGGGGTCCATGCTAATATGCACCTTAAAACAACAAGCAATGTCTAAAATACGTGGGACCTCACATTCTCTTGGGAGTCCATAATGCCCCACGTTGTTCTCCACTTGTTATAAGAATTTAGGGACTGAAACAGTGAAAGGTTTTTCCCTCTCTTGTGTGTCACTCTGTCTTTTAAGTAAAATAAAGATAGTGAAAAGAAGGTAGAAAGGCAAGAATAGAGAAAATAATTTAAGGGAAGGAAGGGAAAGAAGAAGGGAAGGCTGGAGAAAGATGAAAGGAGGGCAGAAACAAGGAAGAATGGAGGGAAGAGCAGAGGAAGGAAAGAAGGGATTCAGAAAGGAAGTGAAGAAAGGAAACAATTTATAGAATGTGAACTGTTGCATCCAATATGAAAATAGTATGGCAGGTTTTTTTTTTATTAAAATAGATTTATCATGCGACCTGCAACTCTAGCTGTGGATATTAACCAAAAAGTGCTGAAATCAAGATCTTATAGAGAAAGATTCACTCTGAAATTCACTTTAGCATTACTTTAATAGCCGAGATGTAGAAATCACTCAAATATCCATGGATAGCTGAATGAAAGAAAGTGATACACACATAATCTGGACTGTTAGACCCATTGCTAAAAATGAAGGAAATTATGACTTTTGCTACAACATGGGTGGCCCTCAATGAAGATAAATCAACCAAAAAAACAACACTACATGACTCTACTTATATGATGTATTCGTCATAGTCCAATCTATACACATATGGAAAGATAGCATGGTGCTTGGCAAAGGCAGGGCGGGAGATAGAACAAAGAGTTACTATTCAATTGGTGAAAGGTTTCAGTTTTCCTAGATTAAAAAAGAGGTCTGGGGGTAAAGGTGATTGTTGCACATTTTGAATGCTTTGTTATTGAAATGTAAACTTAAAATGTCATGTTGGTAAATTTTATGACATGTCTGTTTCATCATAATTTTAAGTTCAAAAGCAAAAGAGCAAAAAAAAAAAAAAACCCATGTGATATAGTTTCCGCTGATCTTTGTTGAAGTGTGTCTCTTCCAGACAATAAAAAGATGGGTTTTGTTTTTAATCCAGTCTACTAATCTATGACGTTTGAGCTTAAGCCATTTACATTCAGAGTTTGATATACATGGGTGTTACTTTGGTCCTGTCATTTTAGGAATGGGTTATTCATTGGTTTAGTCTTCTGTTGTCATTTTACTGGGATGTTCTTCCCATTTGCCTTTGGTTTTTGTGGGTGCTATTCCTCTTCTCTGTCAAGAGAACATCTTGAAGTAACATTTGTAGGGCAGGTTTGGAAGAGGCAAATTCTTTTAACTTTTCTTTATTGTGGGAGAATTTTATTTCATTTTCGAAGACAAAAGAAAGCTTTGCTGGATATGTTATCCTACGCCGACAATTTTTTGCTTTTAGACTCTGGAATACGTCACTCCATTCTCTTCTTGCCTGTTTAGTTTCCTGTGAGAGATCTCCTGTGAGCTTAATTGGCATTCCTTTATATGTCAATTGATTTTTTTCACGTGCACATTTAAGGATCTTTTCCTTATGTTCAATTGAAGAGAGCTTGATGGTCATATGTTGTGGTGAAGATCACTTTTGATGAAGCCTGTTGGGAGTTCTGTGACCCTCCTGGATCTTGTTTCCCAATTCTTTCTCCAGATGAGGGAAATTTTCCTTTATTATTTCATTAAATACATTTGCAAACTCAGCTTCTCTTTCTGCACCTTCTGGGACTCCCATAACTCTTATATTTGGCCTCTTAATAGTGTCTTTCAATTCTTGAATACTTTTTTTGACCTGATCCAGCTCTGTTTCCAGCTTTTTGTTTGCTTCACCTTGGTGACAGGAAATATCTTCCAATTCTGAGATTTTTTCTTCTGCTTGCTTCATTCTATTTTGGAGACTCTCCACTGTACTTTTAATTTGCTCTACTGTGTTCTTAATTTCTGATATACCAGGTTGATTTGCTTTATTGCTTCCTTAAATTCTTTGAGCTCTTGCATGTGCTTCTCATTGTTGATCAGAAGGTTTAAAATGAGTTTTATGAATTCTGTGTGCCCCATTTTCTCGATATATTCCTCAGTTAACTCTGAGATTGGCATAGGGTTTTGCTCCTTTGCAGGGGAGTTATATCACATGGGTTTTGTTGCTTTCTGTTGGTTTCATCTCTTCAAAACACTTAACACTTTCTTCTGATTAAATCATTCAGTGACTCATAGATCATGCATTGGCATCATTTTCTTCAAGAAGTTTCTTGATTTTCATTTCTTCAGCTACATATTAGTCATTTGATAGCATGTTATTTAACTTCTTGGTGTTGTTAATTTCTTTTTTCTCCCAGATGTTGATTTTGTTTTGTGGCTTTTCATTTAAGGGGATGAATAGTAGCTGTGTAATGGAGACTGTCATATCTAGTAACATGTTATTTAACTTCAGGGAATTGTAAATTTCTATTTTTCTTTCTATTGTTGATTTTGTATCATGACTTTTCATTTAAGGGGATGTACAGTAGCTGTGAAATGGAGACTAACATCCAGATGTGAGGATGCAGTGTGGTATGCATTTCTGCTTCCAAAGATGGACTTACAATGAAACTGTTTACTATATCTTGACAATAGGATTCTGGACTCTCTAACCGTGTCCACACCCGCAATGATGGGCATATGACTGAGTATGAAGAACTATATGTTAGTAATGATATAGAGGAATTAGGGGGGGGAGGGACCTGGGGAGGAGATAAGGGAATATGGAGCTGTATCATAAAATAATAGCAATAATAATAAAATGTTTTTTTAATTTTAAAAAAGCAAAAGAGATTTAAACCTACAAGTAAGCATTGAAGACTTAACTGTGGATACAGAACAAAGTGATTGAAACTATCTCAGTAGTAAAGATAAGTTGTGTCATTTAAGCATTAAAGAAAGTTGAATAGAAAATGAAAGAGGGCCACTAAAACACTAAAACACTGAATATTTTTTGTAAGCACTCAATCATCTTCTAAGTTCCAACTTCACAAAATAAAAAGAAAGAAGCAACCTTTCTTACCATCTTATCAAAACTCTATTTTCTATCATACCAATTTTTCCTCTTAAAGATTTATTTATTTATTATTGGAAAGGGAGATTTACAGAAAGAAGAGACAGAAAGATCTTCCTTTTGCTGGCTCACTCTCCAAATAGCCACAACACACACAACTAGCTGAATCAATCCAAAGCAAGGAGCCAGGAGCCACATCGGGTTCTCCAACTTAGGTACAGGATTTCAATGCTTTGGGTCATTCTGCATTGTTTTTCCAGGCCACGAACAGCCAGCTAGATGGGAAGTGGAACAGCTGGGACACGAACCGACACCAGTATGGAATGCCAGTACTTGCAGGCAGAGGATTAACCATTTGAACTATTATGCCAGCCCCTCATAACAAACTTCTTTTTAGATTTTACACTCTATTTACATTCTCATTTTGCATTGCTGTACTGTATTTTTTTTTCAAATTTTTAACAATGTTTTTCTTCCAAACTCATCTGCAACTGAACTTGAAAAGAACCAATATATCCCTTACTATATTCCAATGGTTACTCACATGCTATAAGCACTTACTCCTTACTGAAAGGTTGTTTTCAGCCTTAACCTTGACAGGCTTATGATTTTGCTCTTCCAATGAGTTGTTTTTTGTTTGCTTGTTTTCTTTCTCTCAGGCTGCTTTTAAGACTTTGTGCTCTTGAAGATGCTGCTTTCCATCCAGGTTGCCTCTCCCCTGCCATATGAGGTTCCCAGGATGAAATCATTCAGAATCCTGGGTGTGAATATCTGCTACATGGCAGGAATATTGCTTCTCCAATAGCAATTTATATGAGCCCCATATGTGTCCTAAAATCTAATGTTAGCATAGACAGAAAAGTGTTGATCTTGCCTTCAAATCTGATCCTCTTTCAATTTCCTCCAACGGTGTTTCAATGTCAACAATATCCAACAGGTTAGCATTTAAATGTAACCTGAGATTGTCCTTCTTCCCTCTAAAGAAATAAAGAAAATTCAAGTTAATATATTGATTATTGAAGTGACACTCAGTATCAACAACCTATAGGGCAATGCAAATCAAAACTGGAGTAAACTACCATCTCATCCACATTAGGATGTCCACTATTAAATAGAAGTTGAAAATACAGGTAACTATTCTGTTACAACAGCTAAAACAACCCTTGGAATGCCTGGACACATCGCATAGGGCTTGAATGCAAACCCTGCTCCCTCTTCCAATCCAGCAACCTGCTAATGTGCACATTGGGAAGTGGCAAATGACGACTCAAGTCTCGATCCCTGTCAAATATGCGGCAGCATTAAAGATCATCCCTAGCCCTCGGCCGTACCTTCATCTAGCTCTAATTACTAAGTTCATTTGGAAAGTTATTAGCCCTGGTCTTAATTTACTTTCTTGCCCAAAGATTACACTCAAGAACTAGTAAAGGTATCTCCTACTCTTTCAAAGCTTAAATGTAAATGGATCTCAAGACACAGTCTAATTCATTTTTTTTCCCTTCACATTGATTGAATTACTTCAATATGAATTCATATTGGTTCTGTGTTACCAGGATATTCTTCTAGCAGTAATATTGCCTTCTCTCAATTGGATTCCGTAAGAAGTAGCAACAGTTACATTTTAATTGAAACCATAATTCAGTCAGTGATGCTTCCTTGCTTAAAAGTCTCCAACTGCTTCCTAACAAGTTCAGAAAAAAAAATTGTTTATTTAGATTTAACCCTTGTCAGGGTAGATTTCCCCAGACACAGACTGCAAGACTTGTGCACAATGATGTAGAACCAGGGGTGAGCAAGCTCTGTGTGTGTGTATGTATTTATGAAAAAAAAATGAGAATTAAAAGCTATTTCACAGATTTTTTTTAATTGTGCACATAGTTTTTCATAATGTGCATAGCATTGTCTTCTAGAAGATTTTATTTGTATAATTTTCTTTTGTAAATGTCCATTCATTTTTATGGGGAAAGGCAGGATTAGGTAGAAAAGGAGAAGCAGAGAGACAGATCTTCTGTTCACTGGTTTACTCCCCATATGGCCACAATGGCCAGAGCTGAGCTGCTCAGAAGTCAACAGCCAGGATTTCTTACTTGGGTTCAGAGTCCCAAGGCTCGGAGCCATTATTCACTGTTTTCTCAGGTCACAGGTGGGGGGCTGCATGGCAACGGGGGCTGCATGGGAACGGGAGCAGCTGGGACATGAACTAGCACAAACAGGATTTAAGCACCTACAAGCAGAGGACTAACCAATTTAACCATCACACAGGCCCATGTGCATAATTTTCATCGTCATTGCAATTCATTGTGTGCGTACATATATGTGTGTGTGTGAATATACATTTTTTCTGAGTTTTGTCATGTATTAGCCAAAGCTTATCTTCAGGTTATTAACAGACTTCTCAACTCTCCAGAGGAAAATGTCTCCTAGCAAACAGGAGTCCTGGGTGTCAAACATTTTGTGTATCTGTGAGGATGCGATGTGAAAAAGATTGTGACATGTGGTGTTCTCTGCTAGACCTCAGGGAGAACCGCGTGGCCTGACCTCTTCAACCGCATTTTCTTTCAAGGCTCATCGTTCCCTGACTTCATTCTCTGTAAACCCATCTGCTGCTTTTTGCTGTCCGGGGTAAGCATTAGCTCATCTGTGGGAGAGATTTGTCTTCTGTCTGCCCAGGGCTCTTTAGAGAGGCCTTTTAACGTCTAGCTACTGATTTCATCCCTGTGCTCACTCTCCTGTCCACTCTTGATTTGTTAGTGATATTAAGTATATTCCTCCCCTTGCTAGGAAACAGATAATTTAGCAATGGCTTTAGTTACTATCTTTCAGAGGATTGTGAGGCCAACGAAAATTGTAGAAGTGAATATTTGTAGAATGAATTAAAGTCCTCATTTTACAAAGTACAAATTTAAGAAATGTTATGGGTAAAGAGATGATGGTAAGAAGAGAGGCCTCCGGGAAACACCTCTAACCCCATAACTTGCTGGTTTTGGCATTCAGAAGATAATTAATGTCACTGTACTTCACAGGGCTTCCATGGAATAATGGTGTCCAATTGGTGGTTCTACTAGATTTTTAATATCTGCATACAGATAACAAGCACTCTGGAAAGTGATTAAAATTATTTGGTATTTGACTTGAAATAAAGAACATTCTAGTCTCAAATAGCTACATTCGGGAAAGAACTACCTGGGTTCAAGTCCCACCTTGGCTCTAATTTTGGCTTCTTGATGAATATGCACTCCCTACCAGCGGGTGATGAGTCAGGTTAGTCCTGACAATCCAAGCAGAGAATTAAATCCAGCTCTTTCTGGGCATGTGGAATCCAACAGGCTCAGCCACAATTGAGACAGGAGTTGTAAACCAGCAGAAAGGAGAAATCTCTTTTTCCTTTCCCATACTATCTCTGGATAAAATAAACCTTTTAAAAAAAAACAGGAAATATGAAAAATTTTTAAAAGTGTAATATGATATAAGCATATCATACCAGCAAAACTGGAGTCTGTAAGCAGAAGAAAGTTATTTTAATCGATTAAAAGTCTTCTAAAGGACAGAATTGGAGTTAAAAGGCAGGGAGTAGAAATTAGTTGATCTATTTAACGTTACAGAAGTATTACTGTCATATTGAGTATAATATTTTATTTATTTTTAAGCTTTTAAACATTTTGATGCAAATGATTAAGACTGCAATCATTTCACAGCTCAATAGTTTTCCATTGTATGTATATTACATTCTCTTTACCCATTAATCTGATGAAAAGTACTTTGGTTGGTTCTACATTTTGGCTATTGTGGACAGAGCCACAGTTCATGTGGTGGTACTGCTAGCACTTGAATACAATGTGCTTCTGTGTTGGGGTATATAAGTAGTAGTGGATTTCTGGGTCACAAGCCACATTCATCTCTAATTCTAAAAAAAGTCTCCATACTATGGCTGGAATAATTTACATGGCCACCAATGCTTTATGAATTCCCCTTTCTTCACATCAACAATAGCATTTGTCACTTTCTGGTTTTCTTTGAATAATAGCTCTCCTGCCACACTCAGGCAATACTTCATTGTGAGTTTTTTCCATAATAGACATTTTAATGAATCTGTATGCGTACACCACCAAATATACTTTTACAAGTATGATGTAGTTCCATAGGCGCTCGGATTTCCTTTTTCCCTCCTCAATTCTCCTCCCTCTCGTGACTCCCCCCGTATCTTTACAATAGCATAGTCCTTCATTGGACTAAGAATAATGAGAATGCGTTTCTAGTATTTATGGACCTTTTGAATTTCTTCTTTTTAGAACTCTCTGTTCATGTCTTTTCTTCACTGAATTGACTTTTTTGTTGAGCTTTTCGAATTGCTGAGAATAAATCCCTTCTCAGATAAAGTAGCTGGCATATATTTTTTCCAGTTCTATTAGATGTCTCTTCCTTATATTGATTGTTCCTTTGAGTGCAGTAGTTTTTGCTAATGTATCAGAAGTATTTATTTATTTACTATGCATTTTAAATGTATATAAAAGGAACAAAATTAATGCCTTTTTCTTTATTTTAAAATTTATTTTATTTTTCATTGCAAAGTCAGATATACAGAGAAGAGAGGAAGATCTTCTGTCTGATGATTCACTCTCCAAGTGATCCAACGGCCGGTGCTGCACCAAAACGAAGCCAGGAACCAGGAACTTCCTCCAGGTCTCCCAAGTGGGTGCAGCATCCAAAGGCATTGGGCCATCCTCGACTGCTTTCCCAGGCAGGGAACTCAGTGGGAAGCAGGGCTCCTGGGATTACAATCAGTGCCCATGTGGGATCCTGGCATGTTCAAGGTGAGGACTTTAGCCACTAGTCCACAGCATCGGCAAAATTAGTGTATCTTAAGTGTAGAGTTTTAACAGCATAATATTTCTTATCCCATGCTCTTTAGCTCTGTCATCCCTACCCACCTCCTTCTTCTTTGCTATTTTAAATTTTTCTTCAATAGCATGCTTTCAAGTTACTTTAAAATCACAAGCTTAACTTCCATTGTTCCTGAAGCATAGACAATAAACTGAGTTACAAATATCACTACATTGGGGGGATATGATAAATGAAATGATTGCTTTAAATATAGATTAGATAAAAACCAAATGCTTGTTGTAATTAACTAGATAATCAGAAAATGCCTGCATTAAGGACAAAAGAGATATAGACCAAGTGATTTTTATAATTGACTAAATGATTAGAAAATATTTAGTATTTAAAGTTGATATGTGTTTATGTGAAAGGCAAAGGACAGAAGGAAAAAGAGACAAAAAGAATAGAGAAAAAGTTCCCATCTGTCTTCCAAGTGCCCGCAATAGTTAGGGTTAGGCTCAGGCCAAAGCTGAAGATCAGAGGCTCAGTGGAGCTCTTCCACGTTGATGACAGGAACCCAGATAATGGAGCCGTTGACACTGCTTCTCAGCGTCTGTAACAGCAGGAAGCTAGAGTCAGGAGATTGCCAGGTATCAAATCCAGTTACTGCATTGTGAGCTCCTAACATATTAACTGATACCGTAGAAGCTATTCTAAATGCCCAACCTATTAGTACTTTTAGTTGACAAATCAGCTTTTGATGTATGTGTGGGGTACAATGTTATATATTGATATACATATCCAATTAAAATGGTGAAATTAATTGGGACAGGCACTTATCCACCAGCTAGGTCATTACTCTGCATTTTAAGTGTGATTTGTTTTAAAGCCTACATGATTTCGAAACCATACATTATTTTCTTTCTCTGTCTGGCTTATTTCACTTTGGACAGCATCTTACGGATTCCCTGGTACTGTCAAATTTCCTTCCTTTTAAAGGTTGAATTATATACTATGTTTTCTTCATTCATTTGTGGATGAACACTTAGGTTGATTGGCTATTGTGAAACATGCTACAGTGAGCAGTAGAGTGTTCATATTAGCATACCCAAAATGGATCTATTCAACTTTTTTTAAAGATTTATTTATTTTTATTACAAAGTCAGATATACAGAGAAGAGGAGAGATACAGAGGAAGATCTTCTGTGCAATGCTTCACTCCCCAAGTGAGTGCAACGGCCGGTGCTTTGCCAGTCCTGAGCCAGGAATTTCCTCCACGTCTCCTACATGGATGCAGCGTCCCAAGGCTTTGGGCCATCCTTGACTGCTTTCCCAGGCAACAAGCAGGGAGCTGGATGGGAAGTGGAGCTGCTGGGATTAGAACCGGCACCCATATGGGATCCCAGGTCGTTCAAGGCGAGGACTTTAGCCGCTAGGCCACGCCATCGGGCGCTCTATTCAACATTTTGACTCTAATTCTGATTCCCATATGTACATATAATCACAGGATAACTGGATCACGTGATTGTTCTATGTTTAGTTTTTGAAGGAACCTCCATGCCGCACTAACAGCTTAACTCATTTACATATCCATCAACATCATCATCATTTCATTTCTTCCTGTCTTCAGCAACACTTAGCTTTAGTTTTTTGGATTTTTTTTGTGTGCGTTTGTTTTTTAACATCTAGTTAGATAATTGACCTCTCATTGTGGCTTTAATTTGCATTTATGTAATAGTGACGTTGAGCATATTGCAAGAACTGTTAGCTCTTTCTGTGTCTTATGTTTTTTAGCACCTTTTGCCCTTCTTAATCATTTATTTCCCTAAAATATTTTTATGTAATTTTTTTGAAACTGTTAAATATGTCTTTTTTTAAAAAATGGATAATACCATTGTTTCCACACTAATATCATTACTTTTTTCCTCTGTGTCTGGGGTCAGGGGAGAAACAAAGGGAGAAGTCCCACCCAGCCTCCCACCCATCCAAACTCCCTGATGTGAGGCACGCTCTGAGGGTCCTGCTCAAACAGTTTTGGTAGTTCAACAGTTCTGAATTGCTGCCAATCTTTCTGTTGCAAGTGCAATGCAATCTCTTCAGAATCCACTGGCTGACAGTCTCTTCATAGTTGGGGTTCTGAGATTAGCAGTTCAGTTGGAGGGATCTCCAAAGAAAATTCATATGAGATGATCCCAGACCTGATTCTTGTGTGTGCTTGCCAGTACAGGGTTCGGCACAGTCCATCACACCAATCAGCATATGCACATGCTGTTCATTGTGATTGCTGGGTTCCCTCTGTTTCCAGCCTCTTCTTCCACATGAACCGATGGGTGTTTTAGTCCAGCCTGATCCTGCCCACTTCATACTCGGCCCTCACGCAAACCAGTTGGGGCTGCAGCCTAGATGGGGCGACTCCCCAAAATCCCCATGAGGCCTGCCCCCTACCCTGGTTCCCATGCTTGCAAGTATGTACCATAGGCTTGTCCAGTCTGTCCCACATCCCATTTAGCTCTCATACGTGTCAAGGGCATTGAAGCCTAGTTCAACCCAACCAACCTACTAGTCAGCCCACACACATACTGGCAGGTGCCTTTCTGTGTAGCCACCCCTGCCCTGTCCTGGTTTTCGTGCTCTCTAGTGGGAGTGGTAACCCACGAGGGAGGTGCCCACTATCTCCCTTCTAGGCCACACCCACTCCCGAATTATGCACTCTCCAGGTGGTTCTGGAGTTTGACAGACAGATTAAGCCCCCAGTGCCAGCCTCTGCCAACTGATGAGCATTTTGCATATAATGTTATTTAAATTGCATATTGACATTTAAAAAGATATAAATTAGTTGGACTTTTAAAAAAATGTTTAGTTATTTTTCTAAGATTTATTAATATTTACTGCAAAGTCAGATATACAGAGAGGAAGATCTTCTGTCTGATGATTGAACTCCCAAGTGACTGCAATGGCTGGAAGCTGTGCCAAGTGGAAGCCAGGATCCAGGAGACTCCTCCTGGTCCCCCCCATGGGTGCAGGGTCCCAAGCCATTGGGCTGTCCTCGACTGTAGGGAGCTGGACTGGAAGTGGAGCAGCCGGGACTAGAACCGGCGCCCATATTGGATCCCTGCATGTTCAAGGTGAGGATGTCAGCTGCTAGTCTGCCACACCTGGCCCTCTACTGTTTTTTTGTTGCAATTTAGTTGGCGGTAGGCGCTCCCCTCCCCCTCCCCCAATTCCCTCCCCTCCCTTCTGTTCTCCTCTCTAGAATCATAATGTGTGTCCATTGTGAATTTTCCCAAGTCCGTCATGCTTCCACTGGAGTGTCTCCCAGCCATGTAGGAGAATAACTTTTCATTGTTGGTTAACTCTTGTATCCCGGACCCTAATGTAGGTAGTGAGGATTAGGCTTTCATTGTTTTGGGCCGTACCAATAACAGTTATATGTGAACACTGACTATCTCAGGTGGCTATAAACAATCCACCTCTTGTGGATCATTAATTAATTAATTACATCACAAGTTCTTGTTACATTAGGTACAAATAAGTATGAAGTAACACTGATTAACATAGAGTAAGATTCACATATGGTATCTCTAGAATTGACATCATATTATATTATATTAGAGCAAGCATATGACATCTGACCTTTTGGGATTTGCTCATTTCCCTTAGCGTTATGGTCTCTAGTTTGGCCCATTTGGAATAGCTCAACTTTAACATTCCACTTATATAACAACTACTCGGGTGTCAATATTATAGAAATCTATTAAAATGTTAAAATGGTGATCTTTTGCAATATTTTATTTAAAAGGATCACAATACTTTTGTAAGAATTCTTTCTTGGACAAAAAAGAAGTTCTAGGAATGAGTAGTATCTTTTCCCTCCATTTATAGTCAATATATAAAATAGGATTATAACACATTACTACAAAACTCACATATGTGCACAGTGCAGTCTCACAGTAGTGAATTACACCTTGCACAGTGGGAATCCCTAAGAAAATTGCCATGAGCACTAATAGCATTTTCTTGAGCCTTAGATATATACTCATTTATTCTTTATGTACATTTTATTTATTTAATAAATATTAAACAATAATTTTGCTTCCCAGTCATCATGCCAGACACGTGACACAAAACAAAAAGAAAAACTAATATATTCTCGCAGATCATCATGTGCAGTCAGGAAGAGGAGTTTTTCCAATAACATTTTTTCAAATATGAGATAAATTGTATTTGTCTACAAAGTATTGTACATCAGACTATGAATAGTTGACATATATTCCATAATCATGTGGAGTCTAAGTAAACTAAGCAATTATTAACATGGACAATTATTACTAGATCTTATTGCATAAATGGACATTTTTTTCACTTAATTAATAGCTTATGTATCTCCGGTAAGTTCACATTAATCTACTTCATCCAGTTTTAATCTTGACTTTTGGTTTTGTAATCATTTGTAAGTGAAAAATATAGCTATTAGCAAGCCTTCACAATTGATCTTTGATTACGCTGTAAATACAAGGTCCCACCTGCCTGTACTCTTTCGGCTTCCACTTCTGTTTCTTGATATTGATTATCTGTCCAGTTATACATGGTCTCTCATTATGTTGGCACAAAATTTATTTGAATTTTCCAGGAGATACTTCTATGCTCAAATTTTATTTCTATTTTTTCTTTTTAAATTATTTTTAGCGATATTCTTTTGTCTTTTAACATCTGTTTTTAATTCAGTTGACTACTACTGAAGTTCATATTTCAAATTAATATGACAAGCTAAAAGGAAAGAAAACCTGGAAGAAAAAAATCTTCCCTCTTGTCATTAAAATGTGTCCTCCATAATTTCATTCTAATAAGAAAAAAAATACAGCTATATTGATCAGGTTTTAACACACTTGTGACTGCCCAGCCGGTGAGTCTAGTTTCTAGAGTCATTTGCCAATAGTTGTCTGTGATTAGCTGTTAATCTATTTAATATCCATTTAGTCTGTTTAATATGTATTAAATCCTTCGTCTCTGCAGTCATTGACATAATAAAGCACACAAAATATCACTATTGCCGAAGTAACATGATGCAACACCTTGTGATATTTTTATCAAGAATTTTAAAAAGTACAGAAATCGGAAATCTTTCTCACAAATTCAATAATTGATCAATAAGACACCAAGTATGCATCAGTTGTCTCCAGTTTTACAATGATAGATACAAAATCTGTCATTAAAGTTTCACTTGTGGTAGTGACACATAAAATAAAAATAAAATATTATAATGATACAAAGGAAGTGGTATTTAATTTTATCCAAATAAGATCAGGAGAGATTCAGTACAAGAGCAACTTAAATATTTTACAAACCAACGCAAATCAAAGATTCATTATCTGTACATACTGTGTTATTCAAGTCTCTTATATTCTTTGTCTTGCTCCTGCTTGTAATATGTAATCCTCTGGACTTTCTGGAAAATGACTATTCACTTTCTCAGCATCAAATGCATCTGACCTATTCTGTTAGGAGAATAGAAAAGTGTTAGAGAGAGGGGAACAAATGATGATAAACAACGTAGGAGTCATGTCAGGGAAAGTTTTACTTATTACATTAGAAATTTTAGAATTTTAATAAGAATGGGGGAGAGTTACTGATCATTTCAGGCAAGCAGTGAGCATTTTTAAAGGTAAGTCTGATATTAATGTGGGCTATAATGTGGAAAGGTGAAATAACAATATGTGGCCTCTCCTTGAATGCTTCAGAATTTGGCAGAACTAAAACGTTAATAATGTAAGAGCTAAACAGAATATTCAAGTGACATTCAATATTAGTGTCTTTTCATCTTGATTTTTTTTTTTTTTTGGTTGTGTCTGATGAAGGCATTTGAATAGGCACAGTGCTAGCTACTGTTTTTAGCAAATGATGTAACATTTATTTGTTATGCCCTGTATTAGCAGATATAAGGAGAAATACTCAAATTTAGGGCAAAATGGATTTCTAAACATGAGGGATTTAAAGTAAACTAAAATATTGTGATAAAACTCAGGGGCTATTCTCTGAGTGCATCATGTATTAGGTTCTTAACAAGTAAGAATATTTGTTGGAATTTCAGTGTTGTGTAACATGTTATTGTCAGTCAACAGGTACATGAAGACCAAGCGGTAGGATACATGTTTATCTGAAAATCACTGTCCTCAAAATTAATAAATAATTATTGTTAAGCATACCATTGGGATATGATGTGTGGGATTTGAGTTGACATACACTTGGAATATGTAGTAAGTTCTTCTTTATTTTCTTAAAATTGAGATATTTGAAGTGTTAAAAAATCCTAATATCTAGTATACTTGTAGAATAATAGCATATATATTACACATGATGCATAATAAACATTGGATGAGTAGTGCAATTGCAACGATATGTTCTAATAAAATAACAAACATTTCTAAAACCACAATTACTGCTATTCTTATTGTCTGTAATGGTTAAATCTTTTGTAGAAATACTTTCTATTTTATTGTGCAAACAAAAAATAATTCTCAAATTGACATTGAAAAAATAAATGTAAATGTTTAAATTCTATCCAAACTATTTCAAAAAATATTAGATTTATTATAAGTTACTCAAAGTTCTAGTCAAAAAGGGCCCTAGCATGATTCTCAATAAACTAATAATCTTCCAACTTCAAGTGCCAGAATCTCATATGGTTTGTGTCCCAGCTGCTCCACTTCCCATACAGCTTCCTCTTTATGCCTGAGAAAGCAGCTCAGGACTGCACCAGTCCTTGGAACTCTGTACCCACATAGTAGAACCAATGGAAGCTCCTGGCTTTAATCAGTCCAGCTGTGGCCGTTGCAACCATTTGGTGAGTGAACCAGTGGATAGAAGATCTTTCTTCTCTGTAAATCTGCCATTCTGATTTTAAAAAAAATCTAAATCTTCAAAAAAAAAGTGAAACTTAAAAGTGTAACTTTTTTACAAAAAAGGTTTTTAAGTAAATGAATGCTTCTGTAATTAATCATACAATTTATTGTATGTAGGAAAACTGTGTAGCATGGTTCTCCTCCATACAAATTCAGCATGAGCCAGACAGCAGCAGAATTATTGATTAGTTATCATTAATGCGGACATATACAGAGCAGAGAGAGCATAATTTCATTTTACGGGCTGTAGTGCTGTTAAAATTCATTTTGTGACATGGTTATTGCTAGATCTTTCATTACAGGCACTTTGAAATTTTTTTACATTGGAATTATATTTTCTTACACCACACTGGTTTTCTAAGTTTATCATCTGTAAATAATTTAAATCACTGTTTTATCTACTAATGTTGGGAAACTACACAATATTTAAGATGTGTTTGGGTATTTAATCTCTGTATTTGAAAGAGAGTTTGCTTTGGGGCTGTCATGTTCTTACACTCAGGAGCCACTATTTTCACATTTTACATCATTTGGAAATATCTTCATCTGCAGTATACTGGGACATCAGTGTTTGTTTATTGATTGATATCTAAATTTCTCTCACTAAGATTTTGAAGCAAAATGATTGCATAGTGTTTAAAACATACCAGGTTCTTTCCACTTTCATTCTATTTTTATATAAAAATGAAATAAAGATTGGTGTCAAAAGTCATAGAGATTAAGATTGTGCAAACCAGCTCAAAGCAAAACTTTCAAAGGAGCACATTTTGCTGCTTTCACACAAACTTAAACATCTTGGTAATGAGCAATCAAACATAAGTTTTACTGCTTAGTGCTAGATTGTTTTTTCGAGCACAACCTTCTGCTAATGCAGATCCTGAGAGGCAACAATGGTGGCTCAAGTCATTGAGTTTTTGCCATCCATGGTAGATATAGGATTGAAATTTCATGTCGGGTTCTAGTTTTAGCCCAGTCCACCAGCTTGACAGCTGTGGACAGTAAAGGAGTGAACCAACAGACATAAAATCATGTACATAGAAGGAAAGACATAAATATGAACAATATCTGAAGAATCCAAAATATGTTTTTGCTAATAAAGATACTGCTTTAATATGTGAGAATATGAATCAACACAAATCTTTTTAAAGAAGTAATATTATTTCCTAAATCTATATAACTCCAATCCTGCATGCATGAAAACTAAAACACACATACTTAAGTCTCTTTCTACATAAAGAAAACTGAGCTGAGGACCTAGTATTTTATCTTTTCAACGAATAGTGAGTCCATTTTAAAAGAGAATGTCTTCCTTTCAAAAACGCTGTAAAATGAAATTATTTTAAAATAACTCTGACTCACTGTGGAATATCATTTTAAATTGTATACTGACTCTGAAATATTTTTATTTGATCATAAAATAAATACGTGTGCATACACTTGCATATTCCATTAATTTAAATCTTTGTGTCTGGGTAGTGAGCTTGTGACTTGGTAGTTTCAAAAAAATTGGTACTAATACGGCTTTTAGGATGTAAGTTATCTCTGTAGAGCCAGAAACTGGCAGCCAAAGAAGGACATTGTCCTTGATGTTAGAGGGTAAATCACTTTTATCTAATAAATTAATATTTATACTAATTTACTTTTTATAAATCAGTTTATATCTGCTTGCTGCAAAGCCTTGTCCTCCCATTTGAAACTCTAGTTTAGTCAGTAAAACTTTTGAAGAATATAGAAACTTCTGTTGATTTTTCCATTGCCTCTTATTCATTATGTTCCTTTTATGTGCGGTAACATCTTCAGGAACCTCTTGTCCTAATGCACAATACCATCTTAACCTTGGGGCTCTTGTGATTGATGAAGTTCTGAGATCAAGTGGTACTTTCTTTGACATGGTTAAGTCATCTCTGGGAGATAATAAACTGTTAAAAATCCAGTTTTCTGCCTCTATATTTCTCATTACTTGGCATAATAAAGGAAATGAAATATATTGAGTGGACACCTGTCTCTCCTTTTCCTTTTCTCTTCCAATTTCTTCTATGAAAGAGGAGAAAATGAAAACTCAATAAATACAGCTGAGGGAACGAATCCTGCATTGCAGCTACACTGCACATATTCTTATAGCTTTCTAAGTCGTAAAATGTTAACAGCAAAACTAAATCTTGACATGTTGATAGCTAAAACCATACTGCAAAATGGCACATCAATTGCCTGTTATGTTTCTGAGAACCAAAAAATATTCTCTTCTGTACCATTAACATAAATCATACTAGTTAAATCACTTAAACACTCCAGGTGTTTTTGTTTTGTTTTGCTTTGCTTTGTTTTTTCAGATGGTACATCTTTGCTGTCAGTTTGCTGGGTGGGGGAGGGTTATCAGAAAATGTAGAGATTTGTTTCAGAGTCATAGGCACAAATCAGACTCAATAAGCTTGTCAAATGAACATTTCATATCAACTACAATAATAACCTCTCATATAACTTTAAAACAGTTTTCCGTTTTTCATGTCTCAGAAGAACAATGTAGTACTCTACATATCACAGCTGTTTTAAAAACCCCTCTAGCTTTTAATGTTCTCTTTCTATCCCTCTCTAGATGTGAGTTTTAACATGGCTGGGAGCAAGGGAAGTGCTTAATTCATTGTAGACATCTTTGAAATAGAGACTAATTGAAAAAAAATTACTAAATATAATACTTTTTCTCAGGAGTCAGGCATGATTTAATTTTTTAAATACATATAATTGATGATTTTCCTGTTTGTCATATTTTGAAAGCTGAAGCAGGCACCTAATGCAAACACGATCAAGACCTCAGCATCCCTCCGCCAACCACAAGTGGTTGATTTTGTTCAAAGCTGCTCTATCCTTGCACTGTGATGAATATTTTAATTCCTAAAGGTGGCAGCATCCCATGTCTGGAAGTCTTTCATTCTGAAAATGAACAGAGCTGAAAAACACCTCATGAGTTCAAATAGGGTAATAAGACTTTGAATTCATTTCTCAAGAGATTGCTTTTATATTTTTTCACCAGCCCACTGAATTCTGTTCACTTTCTTGGTGCCTATTTGGGCTTCCTAGCATTAATATGTTGCCACAGTTGTGTTTTTCTACAGGCTTTATTTTCTGTTGTGTAAAAACATCTTTAGTTTAAGTAGTGTCATAGCACAAAATGTCAATGTGTCATTATGTTATCTATGCGTGAATTCATATACACACATATGTATAATATGCCCTAATCACTGGCCACTAAGACTCTCAACTGGACATTTTAAATTTTCTGCCTTTTGTTTATTTAGATGTTAAATACAGAAGTGATGATAACACATCTGTCAAGGCATTTGCAGCCTTGAGTCATTTGTAAATAGTTATTTAAATACCAATGAACATAACTGCTTAAAAATGTAAGTCAATGGAACTTGATTTGAATATGGGACTAAAACATAATGTTGATAGGCTAAGAAAAGTATGCTAAATATATAATCAACCATGCACCACAAAGAATAAGCTGATATTGACCATGAAAGTTGAAGGTCAAAGAGAGAACTCCACTAGAGAGAACACGAACAAATGACACAAGAATTCATGAGTCCTGTTTAAGGCAGTAAAAATGACATTGTTTTGAGATATCATAATGAGTAGCAGAATATGGGCTTTAATGAGAATAATAACACAACAGGGAAATTGCTAGATATACTATTCATTGTTATTCAGTAGTCAAGTAATCACACAAGTTTAAGTGAAAATATGTGGGTTTTTTTTAAGATTTTTCTTTATTGGAAAGTCAGATTACAGTGAGAAGGAGATATATAGAGAAAGTTATTCTAGCTGTTGGTTCATTCCCCAAGTGGCTGGCTGCAATGGCTGAAGCTGAGCCAATCCGAAGCCAGGAGCCAGGAACTTCTTCCGGGTCTCCCATGCAGTTACAGGATCCCAAGGCTTTGTGCAATCCTCAACTGCTTTCCCAGACTAGCAGAACTGGATGCAAAGGGAGCAGCCAGGATTAGAACTGGCTCCATATGGGATCCCAGCAGTCGCAAGGTGAGGACTTGGCTACTAGGCTATGGCAAGGGCTGTAAATGAAAATTTATAAGGAGAGGCCCTGTGTAGGTATTTATCCTAGTGGTAAAGATGCCTGCTTATATGGGATGCTGGTACTTGCAGACAGAGGATTAGCCAAACAAAACATCTTGCCAGTCCCTGCAATCCAGACTTTTAAATTGTGCAATTAAATGACTTTTAATATATTAAAATTGTGCAAACATCCTCACCATCAGTTATGGATTATTTTCATCATTCTGAAAAGGAACTATTATTATCATCTCTTCAATCTTCTATGCCCAAGGCAAACGTCACTTTCTCCTTGAACATAAGTTTCATACAAACAGTATCATATATGTCATGGTTTCATTTCATCGTAACATTTCCAAGGCATTTGCATTATTGCATTATTTTGTCTTATGGCTTTATTTTGTCTTCTTGCAGTTGACAAAAAATACTATTTTGTATACCCATTTATCACTTAATAGGCATGCAAATCAGTTATACTTTCTGATTATTGTACACAGTGAAACTCTGAAGACTCTTATCCAAGTCTTGGTGTGCTCCATATAGTTAGTACAATGTAATTTTTAGTCGGTTAATTGGACCCCTTGTTATCTGTTCGACCTTTGCAGAGTCTGAACACAGATTAAATGTTATTCACCACAGGAATATCTCATGCTCATATGGCTGACCCTCAGAACAACTCTGGATACCTCAGCTCAGGTGGGCTTTGCTGTGAAAGAGCTACTTCTTTGTGAGTTCAGCTGTTGCCAGACATCATTGCTGAGACAGTCGAGCGTTGATCAAATGGTGACAACTACAGCCAGCAAGTGAAGCCCATTTATATTAATTTATGAACTTTTTTGGCTTTCTCTCTCTCTTTCTCTTTGGTAAATTTACCTGAATTGGTTTATCATAAACCACAGCTGTGGAGATACAAGTGCTTCTGCGTTCTGGAGTTCCTTATTCTAGTTAACTGAATGGTGATCCTCAGGACCCCACAAGGTATTTTTTGTTCCTTTTTTGGGTCATCTGTCCTATGTTAATGAGTTATAAGAGTAATTTTGCTTAAGATAATTCACTGAATAGATATAAGTGTTGCAAATATTTTCTCACATTATGTAAGCTGTACTTTTACTTTTTGATGGTATTATTTTAAAGAAAATATTTTTTTAATACAGCCCATTTTGAAAATCTTCTCACTTGTGCTGTTGGTGTTTTATCTGAAAAGGATTTTCAAATGTCAGGTCATGATTCACTTCTGTATTTTCTTCTGTGGACATATTAGTCTGAATTTACTTTGGATTATTTTTTTATTTCTATACTTGTATTCATATCTTCAATTGTTTTTTTATCATTATACCTTCCTTTATTTCTGTAAACACATTTTCCTACAGAAGTATGTATGAAGTTTGAAGTTCTTATTTGATATACAGTATCTAGGTCACTTCCAGGAGGCAATTTCTGTTCACAGTCACACTTTATGCTGAGCCTGTTGGCATTTCTGTATTTACTCAGTCACGTAGGCGAAAAGGTTTTAAAAAGAATTCTTCTTTGGGCCCAGCGGTGAGGCCTAGCGGCTAAAATCCTTGCCTAGAACGCCCCGGGATCCCATATGGGCGCCGGTTCTAATCCCGGCAGCTCCACTTCCCATCCAGCTCCCTGCTTGTGGCCTGGGAAAGCAGGAGAGGACGGCCCAATGCTTTGGGACCCTGCACCCATGTGAGAGACCTGGAAGAGGTTCCAGGTTTCCGGCTTCAGATTGGCGCAGCACCAGCCGTTGCGCTCACTTGGGGAGTGACACATTGGATGGAAGATCTTCCTCTCTGTCTCTCCTTTCTGTATATCTGATTTTGTAATCAAAAATAAAAATAAATCTTTAAGAAAAAAAAAGAATTCTTCTAAAATGGGAAATCTGTAATGCCTTTTCTCAGAAGGTATATCCCAGGGCACTCGCTCACTCACCAACTCTAGGTTAACAATGGTTTTACACAACCCTCTTTCGTTATGCCATTCCTTTCTCCCTGTGTAATACGTCTTTGCTTCTGTTTTGTTGTTGTTATTTGTTTCTTTGTTTTCCATTTGGCTATCACACCTAGTATTTGGTCTCTACTATGTCTACTGAAGGCCAGCTATTGCCCTGTGCCTTAAACCACGGACTTCTTGACGTCCAGACACAATTAACTTTGTGCCCCGTTACAGGGCATTTTTTGATGCCAGTTTTTGAGATTTGTTATCATTCCATATTAATACCTCCTGTTTCATCTGTTTAAAAAATTGCCCTACAATTTAACCTATTGCTCACAGAGCTACTGACCTATTCTTAATCCTTTAACATCAAAATCTCCCTTCTTTTCAGAGCAAAGACGAACTACCCTAGTCTGTTCCAAATAGAATCAGTCACTTTATAAAAAACTTTGTAGTTCCCTATATACATATGGTTTGCTTATCTCCCCGAGAAAAACCTGAATCTTTTGAGCCTGGGAGTGAGAAAAGCACTTCACTTGAGTTCAGGAGACACCTCTGCAGCAAGGGCAGGATACTGGGCTGGCACCAATCTAGAACCCTGAGCTTGTACTTCCCCGCATAGAACCACATGCATGTACTAGAACAAGGATCATTGAAAACCCACTGCTCTTAGCCTCCTATGAGGTAGCACTTCTGCTGTACCAGTTAGACAGAATGAAGGAAGGACTTCATGTACTTATCTGGAGATGGTTTCTATAACCGGGCACCAAAAAGAATGCCCTATCTTTCCTGGGGTTAAACTGTAGCTCTTGATTAGAGCCTGAGGTAGAAACAGCTTCAGGTTTTGGTCTCTTTCACCCAGAGTGGAGCTTCCACCATAATAAACTTGGTATTTAGAAATGCAGATGCTATTTCGCTTTCTGTTTGTCACTAATCATACTTCAAGTAGGAGTGTAGGACAGAGATGAAGCAGCCATCTTGGGAACATTACGCCATCAGAATAAGACCAACATGATGGAAGAGACATGTTTCTAACATTATTGGACAATAGGGTAGTATCAGCAACTCCACATACTTTTAGAAACAAAACATAAGCCACCATGAGGTTAAGCCACAAACTGTTGGTTTTCTATTAAGCTAAATTAAAGGGGATATTAAGTGACACCACCTCCTGCATCTTTGGTCCCTATTATCACAGTGTTGAGATTTGGCAAAGCCTCTAAGTTCTGGAAGGTGATGAGGTCTTTGAGGGAGCCTCTGGAGAAGCCACTTGTGAAGGAGCCTGGGAGTTGTCCTGAGAATGAGGCAAGCTCATGCCTCCAGTTGTCTGGCTTCCTGTGCCACCTGGCTTCCTGTCCCGCCCTGCCATCTCTAATGCAGGGGCTCTTGTCGCTGTGCCATAATCCACCATGAGACTATTACCATAGACTAGATCAAGCTACCTTGTCTTGAAGTTTCAACCTCCAAATTCCTGACCTAAAATATGTTTTTGTTATATACTTCCTGCCATAAAATATGTTGTCATAGCAACTGGAAATGGACTAAGAGAACTGAGCCTAACAAAGTGGAATCACTTGTTCTTCAAATAATTAGATACACACCTCAGGTACATGTTCACCAGTGTGTTCACATTCTGATGTTACGATCACTTAACTGCTTTCTCTATATGTGTGAGGAGTGTTCACAAAGCTCATGGAAGATATGCATTATCTTTTAATTCCGCATTTTGATAAACATTTCAAAAGACTCTCCTGCATGAAAAGGACAGTTCATAATGTATTAATGAATCGCCACAGTTTTAAAGGCTGTCTATAAGCGAAATGGTGGTTCACCTTTCATAAATGTGTTTCTGTTTAATACCTTTATTTCCCAAAGTAAATGATATTAAACATCAAACTTTGATAAATTAATATTTAGAAAGATTTAACTACCATATGGCAATAAAACACTCTGTAATATAAGTGCAAAGAAGTGCCACGATAGAATAGCATTTCCTACACTGAGAATCTGACCTGGAGTAAACAAATAGTTGCAAAAGCTTTGTAGACTAGAATGGGACTTGAGGTAATTCAGGAGGGAATGTGTCTTTACAACGTGTAACGTTGAGGTTTGCATGCAGGAGAAAGGCAGTCAAGGTGGTAAAGTGATGTGCTAACATTGTGGTGGGAATTGACCTTGGGAGTATGAGCTGCAGGAAAAGTGTGAGAGAAGAGCCTGAGACAGTGGGCTAAGGATTTAGATGGAAACTTCAAATTATTTCATTAGCTTTTTGTTTTGTTTTGTTTTGTTTTGTTTTGTTTTGCAAAGATCACCCAACTTCAATGCAAAACAAGTAATAAAGATTAACAACACAAAGAAATGAGAAAAATAGGAAGTAAGGAATCATTGCAGTAGAGCAAATAAGAGCCACTAGGCCACTTTTACAAACTGTGGAAACTGTTGATATTCCATGGAGTATTACTACAAGGAGTAGCAGCAGGTCATACCAATACATTATATGATTTGAGCTCCAAAAAGTTCATGGGGAAATGTTCCTTGTCTTATAATTCTTTGTTTCCACAAAATGTTTCAAGCCCACTTATTTTGGGCATAATGACTCCCAGTTTCCTTAGTTTAATGTCTGAGAATCTAGCCTAAGCAATAAAAAATGTCTTGATCATTTTTTTTGTAAAGAGTGGGTCATTTGGTCTAATCTCTTTATTTTACAAGTGATAAAAATGCTTAGCCAGTAAGTGATTTCTCCAAGGACTTACTTTTTATCTAATCCAGAAAGAAATAGAACATGACTCCCCTAATTTCCATTTCAGTTCTATTTCCAACATAAAATACTATATTCAGCGTGCTTTCCAAAAATTTCCATGCCATGAAAGATGACATAATGGAAAAATAAGAGCTTTGGCTTCCTAATCGTGCCATAGTAGGGTTTGGGATGTGTTTGAGACAATGACAGATTTTCCTTTTGAGTATGATATCTAAAATTTATGAGACAATTATTATAATGTAAGCATTATATTTTTAGGAATAAAAGTTCAAATTCCATCCAATTTTATGATGTAAAAGAAAATCATGACACTTTCCTTCGATGATATATCATTTATCATCATCACATGTAAAGAAATAATGAAGCTTTATGTCTAATAATAGGGCAGCTCTTCTTGTATAATGTCAGGTATGAAAATTTGAAAGTCAGAACTGCTTCAGCTAATTGCGCTGGCAACATTTCATGTACCAAATTGAATATGGTTCAAATTTAAAATGGAGACAGGGGTTTAGATTACACATTCTGGAGTATACACAGATTTCTGGTTGTATGACTGTGTGCGTATGTGTGTGTGTGTAGACCACAAACTAAAGAGAGAAAAAGTTATGATATTTTGTCATCAGATGGAAAATGCAACACTATGTATCCAAACAGTGCAATTACTTAAAGACTTGATTACACTCTATAGCTACTCTGCTTAGTGGAACTTGGTAAGCCCCAAGTTCTTGACAACTAAGATGTTTCTCCACGGGTGCTGATGAGGCAAAATGGAACCAGTGGAAGCGGACACATTATGTATTTTTAGAATTAAAATCTAAACGCATCTGGGTGGCAAATATGTCTCACCTTATTTAATATACCTTCTTCAAATAGTTTGTTTGCTTGGTTTTCTCTCTTCCATGATTGCAGACGTGTTGTGTTCATTCATCTGAACTCAACCGCAGTCCTTGTGCTCTGGCAATATTTGTCTTTATAGCCTATTTTTCTAGCTTCAAATAGCTTCTTTTAAATCAGTCTCTTTCCACAGGCTTCTGTCAACAAATATATCTTCAAGGCTTGAAGTTAGTCTTCTTTTTTTGTTTAATTAGCCATCCAATGTACACCAGCTAACTATAAAACAAACAAACAAATAAATAAACAAAAAACCAGAGTCACCCTAGGAATCCGGATCACTTGATCCAGTGACTCATTAATTCAAAAACATTGAAAAATCTCAGTTGTTCATTTAAAACACGACAACATTTACTTCTAAAGGTGGTGAAATACTTCGATTTTGTTTCTTTAACTTCTGTGATCTTGCTCCATCTTCCTAACCCTGGTGTTTTCTAAGATGCAAGGTTTAGTTGAAAAGCACAGTGTCTCCAAGGCCTGGAGGTAGACTCTAAAACAATAAAAATCCATCCTGCCTTGATCCAGAGTTTCATTTTTTGTCATTAGAATTCCTTTCCTGAAAAAATAAACTCTTAATTTGGATATAGAGACTAGAGAGAAATAATTAGCAGTCTTGCAATGCAACATAATGAGAGAAACAGATAGAGTAATGTGGTTGTACTGGATGACCAAATGCCACAGGAGGGTCTTGTGAGACAACCCAGCAGGTACAGAACCAGATGTTTCTTAAATGTTCTTTTTTTCCTTCACCATTGGGATTAACCGAGCCAGAGTTATTTCTATACTTTCAGTTCTATTACCGTATGAGCCTATAAAGCAGAATTACCTAGTTAATATAATCCATTTCTGACTCACATCAGTACCACTATCAATAAATGACATTGTAAATCTTTTCACAAAAAACACCATTAATAAATTAATTATTCTGTTAATCTGCTTCCCAAATAAGTGCCATATGTGTCACATGTCGAGGGCCAGTACAGAATAATTTCCAGGAGGTTTTGCAGATTAAACAAAAAACAAAGTTTGAAAAGCTAAGTAATTTGCCAAAGGTCACATAGCCAGTAGTTAAACACATGGTCAAGTCATACCAAAGTCCGTGTGTTTTTCATTCCATTCCACTGACCTCAAGGAGCTCCTAGTTTACAGGAGGAAATGTACACCCAAATAAATATTTTTTAAAACACAGCACAAGTAGGTGCCTCACTGTGAAGTCCCCTTGGAGTATTGTCTTTCTCTGAGATCTTCATAAACTACAGAAAATTCATTCAACAAAATTATTCCTATCATTTTTGTCAATAGAATATCTACTAAAATAGCTAAAATTTTAGCAGCTTATGACATACACTTGGAATACTGTAATTTGCATGTAAATCTCTAAGCTGAAGGTTTGAAATGTAAAGGGGAGACTGTTTCAAAATACTTAAAGAAAGCAGAAAAATAAGTTAACTTGGGTTGAAAACCAATATAAAACCCATACAGTTTCTGTTTTCATTGCACACATTTTTGGCATGAATTTTTGTACAGTCTCTCATACTCTACCATAATTGTAATTTTTGGAAGAATTATTTTCACTTAAATGATCTCAAATGCACACTGGCCTCCCTAAATCAGCAGATGGCCAGGAATTTGGGTGGCCTCTCAGATGCCATCATGAGAGGGAAAGTAAATGGAGGGAATTTTCCTGCACCGTCTCCAATAAGTCTCCTTGTTGACCAATGGTGCTATGGTGTATTCTGAGCTCTACTGTTTCCATGATTGGTTTAGAGAAAAAATTCTCTCTCCAGGGCTGGAAAACCAGCACCTTCTCAACTGTCACTACTTCCTTCTTGTATATAGATTAATTGAGAATTGAATTCTTAGTTCTTATCTACCTTAAAGTTTCCTAATTTAATCCTATTGGTTTTACATTAGAAAAAAAAAAAAAAAGGAGTACTGTGGTTTATCTGTTTTTAGTTCACACCACATGCGTCTGAATATTCAGTTATGGAAAGAAATTTGGCCTGGACAGATTTTACTTCTAAAACTAGATTTTTCTTTTACCAGATATACCTAAAGGCAATAAGTTAGGCAAAGAAGCAAGGAACAGAGAGGAATGAAATCAGGATAAAGAGCAGCACGCTCTTACCGACATCTGAGAGACGCTCCCATTGCCTGAAGGATCTAAAGGATAAAAGCATAAGCATCTTCAAAGATGGACAGGAAAGGGAATTCCAGGCCAGTGAAATTTGTATCTGGGTGTGGGGGTTGTAAGCGTCCATGGTGTAATTTGTCCTTTGGAAACCCCAGGCAGGAGAACGTAATGTAATATAACATTGAGTAGATCGAGGTGAAATTGTAACTATCATTCCAGAAAGACCTAATAAAGCACATTTTTATAATAAAACTAACTTTTTACATTTTTTTCTTGATGTGGGTCAGTTAGGACAAAAACATCAATAAGGTGAATTCTGAGCAGTAGCAAAGTATTTCTGATTTTGTAACTAAAATAATTGATCTTTAGTTACTAATTCAAACAAAATGTTGACTCTTTTCTTAAATATTTGCTTCCTGAAGAAGATACTTTTAATAATTTATAAGACAGTTTATTTGAAAGGTATTTTGGTCTCACACTGTCACATTTTTTTCCCATGCAACTTGCTCAGAAAGTGAGGCATTCTGGAAAAACAGCAGAGCACGAAAAACAGAAAACAGGAAATTCTTCATAAGCCAGTGTATTATTAACTCATGATATTTACCACGACTTGAGAACATGGAAGTGGCCTCGAATGTTTCTAAACCAGATCACAAATTCATGCAAAGTACACAAGTTTTTAAAGCTATAACCTCATGACGACTCAAATCAAGCATAGATTCTTAGCTGAAAATATCCATATGGATGAGTAATGACATTAGGAACTAAAAGTTTTTTTTTTAAAATCTGCAATAATCTCATTTGAAAACATTTCAAATATTTGTGAATCTTTCTCATGCATAATTCTTGATTTCCATTATTGAAATCACCTTTACACAGCAAAAATTTGCAGTTATCACCTGATTCATTTGCATAAAAGAATCTTTATAAGAAATTAATTTACATGAAAATTGAATTATTGAGCATTAATTGTTTTAGAAATGGTGTATCTGAATTTAACTTCAGATTGTTATCCTGCTATAATAAGAAAAAGTTTAACTGCAAGTTGTTTTACATTAAAAAATCACAACCAGTTTTAAGAGAAGGTAAAATTGACATGAAGGTTCTGAGGTTTGTTTTTTTTTTAACTATCAGACGATTATATCTTAGAAACTTTTTTTATTTTTATGGTAAAAGGTAACATATATTCAGCCAACAAAATTGAAATTTGAAAAATTAATTCATAAAATAGTTGACTGAGTCAGTCTTTGTATATAGAATATAAATGCAAAGTTATAATAAAAACAGGAATCATCCTAGACACCCATTAAAATGACAGGGATAAGAAACTAGAACAATCATGTCTACAGATCATTGGAAACTGAAGGTGTATAAAGTGTATTGTATTTAATACGATTAGCTACCATTAGAGTAGTTGCTTTCCACCAGTAAGTTTTGTAACTCTTGGATCCTCTCAGGATGATAAAACCATAGCATTGAAAATTATAGAATAATGTCTGTCATAGTATATATCTTTCAAAATGCTTTTCTGCAAAATACATAGTTATGTGTCTTCATGATTTAGTTGGACCCAATTGGCTTAAGAAATCAGTTTGAAAAGTTCTATCAAAGCAACATGAATTCTGCCAAAATTTGAGAGGGCATCAATATTAAACTACTGGTGAAGCTTGGGTGGAGGAATGGTGAAGTCCCTACAACCTTGCAGAGATATCATGATTCAAGTGAAGTCTCCATTTATACATAGATAATGTTTTAAGAAGGAACAAGGCAACGTTGATGATGAAACCTACAGTTTTAGATTATACTCACCAATTACTGTAGAGAAAGTTAAATCTTGCACATTCTTTAATTAAAGAAGGCTGAATCAATATGAACAATGAACAATATAAGCAATATAAGGTAACCAGCACTTGGTTGGTTATCGCCTCTGTTTCTGGCTATCTCCTTTGTTTCTGCTTACACAATTCTGACTGGAAAATCAAAATAAGGCAAACTTTGCAAATGTCAAAACTGTTGCACCCAGACCAATTGTCAAAAAAAAAGCAAAATTTTCAAAAAAGTGTTAAAAAAGGAAGCTCAAGGCCCCAAGGCATGTTTTTCCCAGGAATTGTAACAGGAAAAGAAATAGAGCTTTCCCAGTACAAGTCTGAAGTGACATCCCAGGAGAGACAATGGCTACCAAAAAGTGGGAGAAGTCCAGCCAAAGTCGGATCTCTTGTTTCCTCAACAGACTTCAGAGATGTTTTATTCGGTTGTGGAATAGAATGTTTCGGTTGTGGATAGAATGTTTCTGTATTATAATTTTCTAAATTCAAATGGTCTCAAAAGGACTAATTTTAGGCATTTAATTTTGGTAAAATCTTTTAAAAATGATCTGTAAGAATATGAAAAGCAAATTGTGTCCTTGTTATAGTCAATTGTATTCCAACTTAGATGATAAACCCAATTAAAATCTTAAGAACTATCCTTCTTATTTTCACTTTATAGATTCCTTGATACTTGTCATCTGTAAATGAATAAAGAAAAAAGTGAGAAGGCAGAAATAAGCAGTATATATTTCAAAATAGCTGCAATAATAATCTGAGTAGTTTTACTAAGTGATACCAAAGCTACACTTTATGATTTATAATCAAGGGAAAGTCATAATGCAGAAGCATTTGTGATGAATCTATTTATACTATCTTTTGCATGTATAGTTGGAATCAGTTATTCTAACAAATCACATTGAAGTTTTTTTTAATAATCAAGTACAGAAAAGCTAGGATTACTATCTATAGAATTTTTAGTAGGGAAAATTACTAATAATCCTACCTAATTAAGTCTTCTGAAAATGAGTTTCATGCACACACAAAAACACATATACACATCGTTGCTCAATGAGATTATTAAACAACTTTAAGTCTGCCATAAATGTTACACAGCTTCTGCCAATTCCCTAGTCAGAAAAAAAAATCCTTAGAGAAAGACGGCTGTAGGCTTTGCTTTGCTTGGAAAGAGATGTCATGTGGCTGGCTTTGTCTTGGGAGGGATGTTGTCTTGAGAGGGATGTTGTGTGGGTAAGCATCCTCACCGGTTGTGTAACAGGCAAACAAAAAGAAAAAGGAAAGAAAAAAGATTAATAATTGTTGCAGAAAAAGACGTACCTTTGCCCTCACATTTTCAATACTAGCTCTCCTTACCTCCTAATATTCCAATGCAGCATTACCATGAATCAGGTCATATTCTGCTTTGTTTTTGTTTGTTTGTTTGTTTGGTTGGTTGGTTAGTTGGTTGGTTGGTTTTTGTGTGTGTGTATGTGCAATTAAGTCTGTACATTTATGAACTTACATTGCACAACTCAATCATAAAAGCAAGCTTGTTCACAGATAGTATTTCCATAATATGCATGGAAAATTTTGATGCTTTGATGATATTTCCAAAGGTTAAAAAAATCTTGGGCAAGTATTTAGCATATTGCTGAAGACACTGCACCCCTACCAAACTGAGTTTGAGTCCAGACTAATGTTCACAATGGGAGGCCCTGTGTGATGCCAAAGTACTTGGGTCCCTACCACCCACATCAGAGAGCCAGACTGAATTCTAAGCTTTTGTCTTCAACCTCACCTATGCTTAAATCTATCAGGCTTTGGGGAAGGGTATTACTGGATAGAAGACCTCATTCTCTTGTTTTGTTTCTTTCTCTTTCTCTATATTTCTATACTTTTCAAATAAATGAAAATAAAATTTAAAAACCTGATGAAGAGTGTGGGTATATCAGAAGGACCCAGATGTTCTAGTAATGATAAGATTATTCCAAGAGATTCTCGACCTTTAAGAACCATATGCTAGTGTAACAACAGTATATTCATGTAACTGTAATTATTAATTTAAAGAAAGAGATTATTCTGGTTAAAGGGAAGAATGTCAATACACAGAATAATGATAGTGGGAAAAAATGATGGAGGCTTCCAAGTTTAAATATGTGAAATCTCTAGGTTTATATTTTAAAAATCTTGATTGAAATGATCTTAATTTTAACCTCAGTAAAATGTTTTTTATGTATTTTATTTAGCAAAAAAATGACCAATAGACTCATTGCCATTTTTGACTCGATAATTAATGTGTATAATGAGAACAAAAATTTATATTAGAATAAATGGTTTCCATCTAGTCTTTCTTTTTACAAAATATGCAAATAAATTATGTCATATTTTCTACCATATAGTGAATCAATGAGAATCATGTCAGAAAAGAAAATATCTTAGTTTCTCTATATTAGGAATGTCTAATAAAAATTTAAGGTTTTTTCATCTTCAATTGCTTGTTCAGGAAACAAATGATTTTTTAATAAAATATAAAAGTAACTATTTTGGTAAACTTGGTAAATGTAAGCACATACAAGGGAAAATTTTTAAGTGATGGTCATACTGTAATTAGACAATTCAGTTGCTTTATAATGTATGGATCAGAACAGCAGACAGATTAAAAAAAGGTGAACAAATCATTCTCACATTTGTGGTTGGGAATGGATGACAGGACCTCTGGAACTTTCTCTACCACATTAAATTCAGTACTATACTTTTCTTCAAAGTACAGACTGGTAACTGTCAGTCATAATTAGAGTTTGCATGGCCATGTCTCAGACTGAAAACGAGACAGAGCTAAACACGTGACTACAAGTTATCTGAATCTCATTCCTCTTCCATCATCAGCCAGACACCAGTTAATTAAAATTATCTGATGAGCAAAACCACTTGATATTCAGAGATTGAAGTGTTTACATTAGATAAACTAAATTATCCAAATATAGATTAGTTAAAAATGGATTCAACTCCCTGCATATGAACAGTCAAATTTTAATGAAAAAACATGTGCCATAGAAAAATCAGTCTGTCCTCAAAGCCATAGTCACTGCAAGTTTTGAAACACAAAAATCACTTATCTGATTCATGGGTTAAAGTGTCTTCCTACATTTATCCTTAATCAACTTCTATACAGATGTATTATGTTTCAATAATAGCATATTATATTGTGATGTGGATTTTATGCGTGAATTACTATAACAACATAGAAATATTTCCTAGACCACATTTAATATGCCATGATTTCACAATGGAGATGTTGATTGTCAGAAAGACAAACCCATCACCATGAGATCAAAATAGTTCCTATGGTTCAGATCATTTCACTGTGAAACAAAACCTCTTCTACAGAGGAATAAGCTCCCCAATACATGACTAAGCTCTTTCCTAAAAATGAAAGTGGCTCCAATTAAATTATCATAGAGGCACTAAGTCAGAACATTGTTAGAGTTCACATACACCATATGACCTATCTGAAGGAAGATTTTAAAAATAGGAATTTGACTGAAGCAAGACAAACTATTCCCAGAGCGTTCCCTGAGGAACGTAATGTTCAAGGGAAGAGAAACCAGCTCCCCCCATACTTTTTCCTTTCTCACCGTGTGTGCGTACGTGCACACTCTCATGCCTACACACTTAGATCCGTCTCTGTGTGTTTCTCTTGTAGATTTCACTTCTGTTTTACACAAATCTCAGGTAAAGGGTAACTGTAAAATTTCAGAATTTTTTTTTATTATAAGGGCTGTAAACTTACAAAAAAAGAAGAAGAATTTTTCTATACAGCTGAAAGAGAAGAACGCTTTGCAATGACTGAAGTCACTGTGGATCTTCTCAAGAAGCACTTAAAAGTTTGCTATTTTTGACCATGGTGGTTCATTACGGCATTTAGCAGAATTGAGGTAAAATAATAACTATGTAAATTATTACAGTCTTATTTTCAGACTTACCAAAGGAATTTACTTTATACATAGAAATATAATAGAACCAGTTTGAAAACAATGAAATGCAATCAGGTATTCTATCTGATCATTACATGTTATATGTCAATTAAATATTATTAAAATTTTCTAAATTGTGGCAGTGGATAGTACACCATTTATAGTTAAATCCATTGAACAAAAAGAATCATGTAAGCATTTTCAATGTTCAGTGTCTCATGTATGCTTATTTTCCTAACCTATTGGCATCACTCACATGACAAGCAGAGAACCAGATACACGTCTTTTGGTGTGCGACAGTTTACCTCTTGGTAAAACATCATTGTAACTATAACAAAACCATGCAGAAGACGTGTCTGGCAGAACAAAAAGACCAACAATACCAAAACATTTTCTTGGAATCTAAGCAAAATTCAAAATATACTTTAACAAACAAAACAAAACATTTATACAGCTTTTTGAAGACAACATACATGGTCCATTTTTTTCATATCACTTACTACAGAAAGCTACCTTTAAAATTGTGGGATCAGCATTAGATGTCATACTATTGTAATAGTATTGATTTTAACAAGTTCTGTTGGAATGTATTAGAAACAATTGAATTTACAAATAAAGAATAATAATTATGGAGGTTGGTCTTTAAATTATGTATATATTTTTATTATGATACATGTCATTTGCAAGGAAAGGTATTTAGATAAATGCCATTCTCTAAAATTCTCAAAAAATGCATAAGTTTCTATATATATGATTTAACAATGCTGAAATATAAACTTGAGCATATTAAAATCCTGAAGAGTTTATTTAAGTACACATAAATTATTGAACTGGAAAGAACCCAAACTCAAGTGGTTGTCACGCCACCAATGGATGCAAAGGAAAAACTTTCATAGGTATTTATGGTAACAAGACCAGATTTTTTTTTTAATTAAGTAGAACACTAGAGTTGCAAGTTCCTAATGAGGGGATAATTGGTAGTTTCTAAATGAGATATTCTCAAGCTAGAGGTTGGTTTGCAGTTTCTAAGGAGTAAGTTTTATTTTTTCTAGGATTTTAATAAGTTTACTGAGTGTATTATCAATTTCTCTATGACCAAAGACACTGGAGCCAGAAAAAAAATTGTAATCTTTCAATTACCTTTAACAACATCTTCATAGGAAATAAATCAAAGGCTGCCTTTCTACATTTATACATATTCAATACCAGTTGCAGTGCTCAAAAATCCACAGTATTATTTTTGTAAACATGAGGATGCCGCCACGAGATTAAGAGCATTCTGAATTCTGCCATTTCTCTAGACACATCACTCTGCGGGATATTGTAATTCATGTTGAACCATATTTTGTTGGACTTAAGCTAGTTGAAGACTCGTCACTAGGTCTTTCCTCCTATGAGAATACTGATATTTTAGTTCTTTAAATCTCAAGGTTTAACAAATCTAGTGGGGGAAACAGAAAACATAGCTTTTAGAAACTGACTTGATTCCTTCAATAATGTTAATATTTAAAGAGAACAAGTTATTTCCAATGCTAATAATAATGTGTTGTATATAACAACATAAATAAACATACATAAAACATGTCTGTGACTTTTGTCTGTGTTCGGGAGAGACCACCAAACTCTCAGCATTTTCTTTTTTTTTTTTTAAGATTTATTCATTTTATTACAGCCAGATATACACAGAGGAGGAGAGACAGAGAGGAAGATCTTCCGTCCGATGATTCACTCCCCAAGTGAGCCGCAACGGCTGGTGCGCGCCAATCCGAACCCAGGAACCAGGAACCTCTTCCGGGTCTCCCACGCGGGTGCAGGGTCCCAGTGCATTGGACCGTCCTCGACTGCTTTCCCAGGCCACAAGCAGGGAGCTGGATAAGAAGTGGGGCTGCCGGGATTAGAACCGGTGCCCATATGGGATCCTGGGGCTTTCAAGGCGAGGACTTTAGCTGCTAGGCCATGGTGCCAGGCCCATCTCTCAGCATTTTCTAAGTGTTATGGCTATCTTTGTTATTCATTAACTCCTTGCATAGCAGATGATTTATGCTAATGTGGTGACTCACTGCAGGCCTCTAGATAACTTCCTAATGTTATTGGAAAGATGAAACACATGAATGGGATTTTGAACCAGTCCTACACCTGAGAAAGTAGAGAGTGGATATAGAGTCCAATCAAATAGCTGATGATTTGATCAATAATGTCTATGTGATGAAACCTCAGTCAAGTCTAGACATGAAAACCCAGAGGCCTGTGGGACCTAGTATAAGCATTAGTAACCCAGGCGTGTCTTTGATCCATAGATAAGGTGCTGAACTTGTATGTTCAGGACCCTTCCAGATCTCATTTATTTTTATTGTACTTAGACTTTGCTGAATTTGGGATCATGGACTTCCATTCTGAAGAATAATAATAGTAATAAAACTTTCAACATTTTATCATCATTTCGTTGAGCAGATTCTATTCTCCTTTTTTTTCTTCTCAGTCCTCCAAGAACTCCAATTATAATATGTTAAGCTTTTCAAAAAAGTTAATGATTTTGAAGTGATTTTTTCTCATCTTGCTCTTCGTGTTTGCTTTAACAAAGTTTCCGCTGACACACCCCCAAGTTCACTAAACCTTTTTTTCTCCACTCTATATTTTACTATAAAATGCACCCAATACTTTTTAAAATATATACATATAGCTTCCCAGTGAAAATAAATATAAAAATGGCAGGCATGCACATGAAAAGCATTCAACTTTTTGTTTTGTTAAGATAACATAAATTCAAGTGATAACCACACGCCATTCATTCCTTTTGTCATAGCAAATGCTGAGTAGGGTATAACACTACTAGAAATCTTACACATTGGTGGTGAAAAGAGAAAATAGCCGCTGCTTTTGAAGATATTTTATCAAAGCCTTAACAATTTAAAGCATGTCTATATACTTACGGTACAACTCAACAGTCTTATTTTCAGGATCCCAGGTACACTAACAAGCTAGTGAGAGACGTCAGTCTCCAACACATACACATTCTGAAGTTCTGAAAAACAGAATCAAACTTTATACATTTCGTATGGTTTTAGAAGCATGGTTTTGTATGGCAAAATTTAAAACTTAGTAAGAATAACCATTTGAAGTCAACTAGAGAGGTTTTACAGATTTATTTATGTGGCTCAAGGACAGAGTGACAGAGGGACAGACAGAATCTAAAAGATCTTCCATCTTCTCGTTCGTTCCTCACGTGTCTGAATCAGCAAGACCCGGGTCAGGCTACTGCAGGAGCCTGAAATTCCACCCTTGTCCACCAGTTGAGTGGTAGGAGCCCAAGTGTACAGAGTGTCCTTTGCTGACTTTCCAGACTCTTTGCAGGAAGCCAGAGCAGAAGCTAAAGAGCCAACACTCAAATTGGCATTCCAATATGGGATGCCAGTGGTGGCTTAATCCACAAGACCACAACCCTGGTCCCCCAAGAGTCATTCTATTTATTTTTTACTCTTAATTTTCAGGGAATTTGTGTGGGTCTGAGACATTTGAGCTTGAACAGAATTCTACTCTATTTCAACAAGTTTTCTTCAAAAGGTTGCATTTACATTGTGTATCTTTGCAATCTTTTGCCTATAGGAACCGCATGCTCTTGACAGTAATTTATAGTAGTATTGGCAATGAGAGGGAATTAATTGGAATTACTAATATGTCCTACCTTCACTCTTTTGAAATATATTCTTGGAAAAAATATTTTTAGAGAGGAAGAGACACAGAAACAGAGATCTGCCATCTGCTGATTGACACACCCACATGGCTATAATAACCGGGACTTGGCTAAGCCACAGCCAGCAATCCAGAGTTCCTTCCAGGTTTCCCTAAGGGTACAGAGGCCCAAACATTTGGACTATCTTCTGTCATTTTAATAGGCACATAGGAGTGATCTGGACATGAAGCAGAGTACCTTGAGCATAAACCTATGTCCGTTTAGGCTGTTTGATTTTCCGGCAGCAGCTTAACTAGTTACATCATAATGTTGGCCTCTGTTCCCTTATATTTTAGACTAAAACTAAAGGGGAGAAAAGCCATGTATTCAAAACACATTAGCGTGCATTTGACTGAAACAGTCTCCCCCACACAACGTATGAAATTTAGCAAAGCTGCAGGTATTCAACTTGGGAGATCATGGAGCAGATAAAGCTAGGTGGAATGTAATGAACAACGTGATTTTTACATTCTGAGCGTATGAGCTAACCTCTGACTGGCCTAATCCCTCATGCCATATGTATCATAATACAGCTTCACATTGCAAGACTTCCAATACCATAGGACTTTTAGAACTTGTGAATATGAAAATCCAAATGTGTGTGTCCATACTGAAAGAAGGATTTTGACGGAGAAAAGAGAGGTGTTTTGGATTTCTGACTATCACAATTTTGTGTTTAACTATTCTCAGATACGTTGGTTGTAATATTTTAACATTATCTTTGAATTTTTAAATTTATCTAAGCTTTTGGAATGCATTAGTCACTTGAAAACCATGTAACGCATAATATCCACATATGCTTTGCTTTACTTCAAATATATTTTTCAAACAGATTTCTAACAAAACTTTATGAGCATAAATAAAACTGAGCTACTGGGACATTTATGTTGAATATATTCACATCTATTTTTCTATAAGTATCTATTGGATTTCCATGATAATATTGTTTTAGGGATAATAAGAAGCAAACACTTTCTAGCAATACAATTAAATTACCCAACATGAAGAGACCTAACCAGATCCATTGCAAACAGCTTTGCTACAAGATAACCACTCCAGTATCTGCAGCTCTGAAGTTAATCCTGACTGCATCCTGTTTCTGTGCTGTGTGAAAGAGGCACTAATTAATCATTAAATGGCCTTCCATCACACAGAGCTGCTGCTTCTGTTTCAAATCATCTGGAGTGGTGCGGAACAGAGCAGCAGCATCAACCAGCTCCAAACATCAAACATGATGGGAAGTGTGGATTACGGAACTCTGAGAAGAATGGATCTTGGAACTAATCCTCGAATTGTTTAAATAAATAAGTGCCCACCCTCACTTTACTAATTGATGGGCTGAATTGGCAATGTGCCACAACTTTTTCTAATGTGTTCTAACAGGAGGTAAAGAAAGATTTAACCAGATTAATCAGGTGATCATGATGATAAAAATGTATTTTGTCAAAAACAGTTCTCACTCATTTTTATGTGTCTATTTGTATGAGATTTTGAAAATGAAGATCACAGATGGAAATAAAAATATTCAAAAGTCAACAACAAAAGACATGCAGTCTAAAACATGTCGACCCATAGGCCAGCATGATGGTGTAGTGGATTAAGCATCTCACGATGGTGCTGACATCCCACATGGGCACTGCTTTGAGTCCCAGCTTTACGTCTGATCCAGCTCCTGAGCAGTTTCTGTGGAAAGCGCTTTGATATGGCCCAAGTTCTTGTGCACCTGCATGTAAGAACAAAGAAAGCTTTAGTGTCAGATTGGGCCAATTCTAGCTGCAATGGTTTTTTTGGGGAATGAACCAGCAGATGGAAGGGGTGTGTGTGTGTGTGTGTGTTTGTGTGTGTCTTTCATTCTCTGTAAACTGGTCTTTCAAATACAAATAAAAAAACTTTGAAGAAATGTTGACTGATTCATTTAAATCTCACCAAAATATCTAAAATGTACTAAGGTATTATAGAGGATCATCCACTCTTCTGAGCACTTCACATATATTTGCTAATTAAGTTGTCTGACAACCCTATAAAACAAGCATTGTTGGGCCCGGCACAGTGGCCTAGCGGCTAAAGTCCTCGCCTTGAAAGCCCCGGGATCCCATATGGGCGCCGGTTCTAATCCCAGCAGCTCCACTTCCCATCCAGCTCCCTGCTTGTGGCCTGGGAAAGCAGCCGAGGATGGCCCAAGGCTTTGGGACACTGCACCCGCGTGGGAGACCTGGAAGAGGTTCCTGGTTCCCAGCATCGGATCGGCACAGCACCAGCCATTGTAGCTCACTTGGGGAGTGAATCATCGGATAGAAGATCTTCTTCTCTGTCTCTCCTCCTCTGTGTATATACGGCTTTCCAATAAAAATGAATAAAATCTTAAAAAAAAAAAAAAACAAGCATTGTTATTCTGATTTTCTATGGGGGTAAATAACAACACAGAGAAACTTAGCAAATTACCCCTGAATACATAACGATCACATAAAAAAATCTAGCTTTTAAATTCCAAAGGCATATTTATTTTGTTCTTGTTTTTGTGTTTTTGTTTTTTTGTTTATTGGAAAGGCAGAAAACACAGAAAGAAGGAGATGGAAAGAGAAAGATACTCCATCCGTTTATTCACTCCCCAAGTGGCAGCAACAGCCAGAGTTGAGCCAATCTGAAGCTTGCTTCAATCTCTTGTTCAAATATTTGTGTACTTGGCAACCGATAAAAGCACTCCAAACAATACCAAGTAAGCAAAATAAATTAATAAATCTAGTTTCCACATATTGTCCTTCCCAAGTATTTCCCGTACGCCTGTGAGTGTAAGTAATCCACTGATAGTCCCTTGTGCTGTTTGCCACTTCTACTTGCTGGAAAAGAGCACCAGCTGAAGTTAGTCTCTCTGCCCCTACTGGATAGACCTACCTAGTTCTTATTTCCTGCACCAGTATTTATGGCTACTTTTTAAGTGAGTTCGTGGTTTTGCCATTAGAATTTAGGAATCAACCTTCGTACTGATAGCTGAGCAAATTGCTACAGAGAGAAGAAATCAAATCCAACAAATAGTTTTTTGAAACACCCATTTTTTGCAACAAAATGCATCCGTAAATAAAAGAAGAGATTCATTTCTTTAGGGTATATTTGGGTAAAGTTTACATGTTTAGTCCTCGCTGACAAAGGTTCAATGGTTCCCAACATTACACTTACTGACATATCAGTTCAGATGGAAGAGAGATAATCCAAACTAGTGATGGGCAAATGGCAGCCAGTGGCCTGAAATCTTTGTACATGGCTAAGAAAGTTAGAATTTTTTTTTAATTTTAAATGATTTCAAAAATTTGTAAAAAGTAAAGAAAAAATGGGTGTGAGAGATCCTATGTAACCATTTTAAAACGGTCCTGTTTGCTGTCCTCCAATTCACAGAGGACATTGGCTGGTCCTTGGTCTATAAGAACCTGAGTGAGGAGAGGATTTAGGAACAGCCATTGCGCTCATAACTGGTTCTCACTTACAGTTATCTGAGTTCTAGTGTTGCTCATGAGCCGTTCTAGTTCCAAGAAATCCAATGAATACACAACCATAATCATTTTATACAGCAGCTTTGTCAATCAAACGGGATTAACTTGGGTTATCATTCTGTCGATCGGATCCTCTAGACAGATTTTTAAGACATTGTAACTGATCATTTATAATGGTGCATGTGGCCTCCCTCTTCTCCACACTACTCAGTCTGTTTCTGCATTTTTTAATTCTCTTTGCATATCATCTGGCTGTAGATGTTTGTCTATTATGACAACTACAATTGCTATGTAGGCAGTAAGCTTTGATAATACAAGAAATGTTTGCAAATGAGATCTGATAAAAATCCTATAATCTGGAATTTAGGAAGATACCACAAAAAAAGTCACAAAACGTTTAAGAATGGGCAAGAGATATGAAATGTTTATTCAACAAAAATATGTGGATATGAAACACTTGAAAAGATTATCATCATTGTCAGTAATTAGGGAAATATAAATCAAAACCACAAGATATCACTAATTTTATTATTAGAACTACTAAGATTAAAAAGACTGAGACTACCAATATGAAATAAATTTAACTGCCATAGCTGTCATATACCAGTTTGGGAAAGTAAAACATTATAGTTAACTTAGGGAATAGTTTTTAAGTGTGTTAAAAGTTAGACATGTGTCAATAATGAGTCATGATCATTCCATTTCTTTCCTTAAGGGAAATGAAAGCCTGTATTCATTCATAGTGTCTCTAATGCCTACATGAACGAAGTAAGAATATACCCTTTCTCATTTTGGTTTGGACCATAATGTTATCTCTCTTTTGAGGCCAAGATTTTCCAAGAAAATTTATATGGACACAAATGCTGATAACAACTTATCTGTAACAACCACTAACTGAACATGTCCCAATTCTTATCAAAATAAATTTAAAACCCACTTGTGGTTTTAACACGTAAAATTACGCAGCAATGGTAAGAAAAAATACTGATATATCCAAAAGTATGGGTGAATTTCAAAGTGATTACCTTGAATAAAAGAGTCCAAATAAGTAATGTATATGTTCTGTTTCTAGTTACATAGAATTCTAGTAAATTCAAACCAGTCTATACGGAAATAATATAGATTACCTGTTTCATAAAGAAAGGAATATTAAGATATTGCATAGAGTGAGAAATTAAAAAATGCAATGAGAAGATAAGGCTTTCAAGGTTAATGGAACTCTTTACTATTGATTGTGGTGATGCCTTCATATGTAAATACATATTTTAAACCTTACCTTGTACACAGAAACATGCATAGCTTATTGTGCCTTCTTATGCCTGAATAATTCTGTTTCAATTCAAATTCAGAATCCACTGGAAACCCTATTACTTTGGCATCAATATCATCTGCCACAATATCAATTTAGTTTGCTTTAGCCACTATTTCTCTGAGAATGCTTTTAATATGCTTTGTGCAAATCCGTTGTAGTTTTTAAAGATTTAAGTCTCAGATACGCAGTTTTAAAAATATTTTTCCAAAGAGTATTCTAAGAAGTTTACTAATTGGATTTTATAATTTGTGTAATTTTTATTCAACAGTTTGCTCAATGCAAAATACAGTATAGACCCAACAAAACCCAGATAGATGCCTGGCTGTATTTCTCTCCGAAAATGTGGTCAATAATTGAATCACTATATCAAACACAGCATTAATGCTTGGATTTACAAAATAAAGACAGGATGTTATTCAAGATGCTTTTTCTGATTAGGATGACTTCGAACAGTGAGATAAAATGCATCAGAAAGCCATATCTTTTCCAGCACTTGGTATTTCCAAACTCAATTTTGAAGTCTGTGTCTGATAATTGCTCGTATCCTCTACAGATTAATTTATATTGTATATTGTTTCTTCTTATTTTCATGAATAGGATGCTGTGTCCTTTTATGCCTGTGTTGAAAATTTAAAGACATTGCATTTGAAAATATGGAGATAATTTAATGTTTCACAGTTTCAAATGCCTCCAGAGAGGATTCAACTATATCTTGCAAACTATTGGCCTAGAGGTAATGTCTTAGCATTTCAGGACTGCTGAAACAAAATGTAAAAAAAGAATTCATAGCTTATAAACAACAAAACTTATTTCTTTTAGTTCTGCAAGCCCTAAATCCAGCAGCCAACAGATCAGAATTCAGGCGGGGACCCACTGCTGTGTGCACAGAACAGAGAAGCCACCTTGAGTTGACATCACTGCAGAATAACAAAATAAGTTTCTGGGCTTTAAAAAAAAATAAATACAATAATCCCATTCATGGCAATGTCATTCTCATAAACTTTGAAAGCTGATCCCACTGGGACTCAGATTTCAACATCTGAATTCCAGGAGACCCAAGTGTTCTATGTAGAGCAGGGAGAAACAACAGACAATCACCTTGATCTACCAAGATTTCTAAGGGTTCCAAACTGAAATCCCATTGCTTGGTATTTTTTCTCAGTATTTTTATTCTTGACAATCGGCCTACTAGGCACCACAACCAAACTTGCACATAATGGTTCTTTCACAGATTCCAAATTTTATCTGCTTTGCCCAGAGGGTCAGTTCAAAGTTTCACTTCTTTTCTCATTTATTTTGCTGCCTTAGAAAGGAAGCTATCTCACTGGAAAATGTTACTCCTTGCTCTGATTATTCCATTCTTCAGAATATTGGCCTACAATCATTCACTCTCTTGTTACTTAACATATCTTTAAAGGGTCATACGTTTATTTGCTTGGCTTTGTTTACTCTTCTAGTTGTTTACGATTGCAATATTTGTCTGAACTAGCTCAATTATCAGTAAAGACTGATTCATTCTGCTTAGCATCTTCTTAAAGCAATGCTATTAAAGTATTGTATGCATGCTTATAAGCACATCGTTTATATACAGCTGGATTAATTTTATAAAATGGATACACTTGGGTAAGCAGATTAATAAATAAAACACTTGCTGCACTTCAGAAACCCTCCTCATGCTCAGTGTGTCGCTACCCATCAAGGTAACTACAGTCCAGTGCTTCAGGAAATGTTTGGCCTGTTTTTGAAATTTCTAGCTCAGGACAAAATATGATGAAATGAAAGCCTGACACTCTCAAGGTAACCCTTATATCAAGGGAGACGGATAACAAAAGCAGGAAGGTATAAGAATAGACGTGATCTGAGAATTATGGCGAGGAACGTGCAGTGAGGTGCTTACTACTATACCACATGGACTGCAATCATAAATACAACTACCTATTTTATCTTGGGAAAAATTGACCTGACAAACAAAACATAAGTCAAGACGAAAAAGTCCTCTAAGTGCCAAAAACTCTGCCTTCCTGCAGCAGGAAATGAGCTGAGAAAACTGCTCAACTTTTAATTAGATTAGTACCCCACCATGCTCAGGTAGAATAATAAAAAGGAAAAATATTCCTGTAATGAACCAATAACCTTTAAAAAATAGACAAGTACACACACACACACACACACACACACACACACCAGCAACAACAACCTCTTTTCTGGAGGGAATAGTTTCCCATTTTCAGGTTATGGGATCCTCACCATAAGCCTAACAGGATTTCTAAGGAGTCGAGTGACCATTACTGCTTCATATCATCATGCTTCCTTTTTTCAAATCGTCAGTGTGATGGATCTTGCTCTGCATCATGATTTTACAATGTTTACTATCCATAGGAAGATCACTTGACATTGGAGTTGTTGAGTTTCTAGATCTGAAAATGTAATTCCCAAAGCCGGTATAGAAAACAGGTCACTTAAACATTTCAGGCTTTGAGCTCAGAATGTCAACATGATTGATTTGGTCTTGTCTGACTTCCTTTGAAAAGAGTACAGTGTGTTGTTAGGGTTGAAAGATAAAAGGAAATATAGAGTAAGCGTTAGAGTGGGTGGTGGCAGAGACAGTTGGTCTCACCAAAATAATCATACAACGGCACAGTTTCTTCAGTCCATTTTGGGCTAAAAAGCATCAGATCAAGACTGAATGAATGGAAAACAGACTGGATTCATGCAGGTTATTTATAAGCCACAGCCTAAAGGTTGATATCTTCTTCTTACTGAGGTGACTGAAAATTCTGTTTCCTATATTGTGAATACATAATGACAGAGCCTCCATCAGCCTAGAACACCAAACTTCCACACAGTACAGCCTTCTATATTTTGAAGACACTGAAAATGGGTGATTATATCCTGCATTACTACTTAGAGTGGTATTTCTAAGTCAAATTCAATTTAAAGTGCATCTCTAATAGCAATTTCAGCTCTTCTTAGTGGTTTTCACATATTAAACAATAACACAGAACATTGTTTTCTCGCTGGCCTTGGAAAGTCTGAGATAAGAAAGAAGATGAAGAGTTTCAGAAGGTACGCTGATGAGGTCTTCTAAAGACAAAAGAGGTGGAAACTACCTTTACCTATAAAGTTTAGATATATTGAGAAAGCACTCAGTATGAAATAATATAAAACAGTTAAGCACAAAGCCCCGTCGCCTGGCAGCTCGAGCTCACACTTTCAAGGGTCTCACTGGAGAATTATCTCATCCATGTCCTTCAGTTACTTGGTTTGTCTTTCTAAACCATACTGTATATGATAATCAAGGCTTCTTTTTTTCCCCATAGGATCACTCATTTTCCTAACTGTAATTATTTGTAGGTAGAAATAGTCTAAAGAATCACAATTAAGATTTTTTTTCCCAATTGAAACATTCACTTAGGGTCTCTACTGCTTTTCCCAACAAGAGTTCATGGTGTTCATCCAGGGAGGATGCATTACAGTCACCTCTGATGTGTAAGTGCATCTGTTTACGACACACAAATTCAAGAATATTGATTGACTTCACTATGACCGCTTGATCGGGTTCTGAATCCAGATTCTATCCCTCTTGGGTCTCCAGAGAACAATATGGAAGTATTTTTGCCTTGGTTTCATCATTTTCAAAATGAATATGCTATTAATATCTACTTATTAATGTCTACATCATACAATTTTCCTCAAAAATTGACATTAGGGACTTGGTGTCATGATTCAATGGCTAAATCCTCATCTGACAAAAGCCAGGATCATATATGGGAATTAATTCATGTCCCGGCTGCTCCACTTCTTATCCAGCTCCTTGCTTGGGAAAACAGTACAAGATGGTCCGAAGCCTTGGGACCTTATGTCCCTGTGGGAGACCCAGAAGAAGCTCCTGGCTCCTGATTCCTGGCTTCAGATTAGCTTAGCTCTAGACATTGTGACCACTTAGGGAGTGAACCAGCAGATGGAAGTTCTTTCTCTCCTTCTTTCTGATCTGCCATTCCAATAAAAATAAATCTCTTAAAAAATTACCATTAGATAATCAAGATAATCAACACATAATCTGTGTTCTAAAATCTGTCTCTATTTAAACTTGGATTTTATCTACAGGGTTCACTGTGCCAGTCACCAGTATGTGGTCACATGCATAATACCAGAAAATGATCCAGAAACAAAAATGAATACAGGCACTTATCATTGTGGGAATAAATACTATTATCAAAACAAAAGAACACTTGGAAACAATTTCAGGTATGTGTGAAGGTTCCTGGAAAAGAAAAAAACAGGAATTTATTCATAGACACTTTTCAGTAGCTGCCTCAGTAGTTTTTAAGCACACTATAAATCAGTGTGTTGAAAATAATTTCCCTGGCTCATCTTTGCAAAAATATTCTGCTATTAATATAGAAAAATCAATTTATTACACTACCTATTGCCTTAGGATGTAAATAGCACAGCATAAATATTTGTTTGGAAGGCTAGACATGAGACATTAAAACAACTCATCATCCTGATGAGTAATAACTAATAATGATCTCTGCTAGCTATTACAGAACTGAAATGTCATTACGTTGTTGGGAGAAAGACTTGGAGCTCAGCAGAGAATGCTCGCTAGCCCATTTAATGTACTTTCCTCTCTTTCTCTGAGCAGACAGAACACTGCAGGCAGATTTTACATCCTCACATATATCCACATTAATGCACAAACTCATATGTACACACATTGGTGTTACTGATCCTGATCTATAACCCAATATAAAATACGAGAATTAGACTTATGGGGATATAAATTAAATAAGAAAATCTCTGTTATTCAGTACTATGAATTTTGTGAAACAAATGTAATATCCAGTTGTGTCCACTGTATGTGTCCACCGTTTTGTTACTGTTCTCAATTCAAAAGAACAATGATCAAAGGAAGCCAACGAGGGCCAAATCAGCTGGGTTATGCTGTGCATTTTAAATTGTGGAGATCTAGCCTGGAGGAAGAAACAAACATGAGAAATTGAGAGGTAGAATCTGATGCTAAGTACAGATTCAAGTTTTCCCTGACTTCATTTTGTCTGGGTTATGCAAACCACCAATCGTACAGACAATTAAGAGTTTCTAACTTGAGGATTGCGGTTATTTGGTATAGCATTTAAGCTTATGCAAGCTCAGAATGTCTTAGATCTAAATGGGCTGCTTTGGGAGATGAGAGCATTCAGTTTATTCTGTAGTAACAATTTGAACTTAGCTGCAAGACAAATTCCAAATGAAAGAATTATTTCTTGATACAGCTAATGGCTTCAAGGAAAGTTGTAATTACAAGGAGCTTGAATGTAAATATCATATAGGATTTCTTGTCTGAAGCAAGAGCAGACAGCAGAAAACATTATAGTCCAGCAGACACATCCTTACCAGAGAAAGAGGTTAATACTCATTCAAAAATATCCCTAAACACTATTGTGAATTATAACTGTGGATTTTGATCTGTCTGCTTCACTAGCGCTTAAATCTTTAGAAGGTCTTTAGCAAAACAGAAGAAATAGCCATATAGATTATAATCAGTATCCCTCTTACTTTTAAAGGATGAGAAAAAATGCTGGCATCAGACAAGACTTTTTAATGAAAATAGTTTTTGCCACAGTTTCTTAGTAAAAAAAAAAAAAAAAAAAAGAAGCTTGGGAACAAGTTGAAAATAAATTCATAGTTCAATAAGATGACAAGTTATTGGCACTTGACAGATTAAAAGAACATTTTGTTTCATCCAAAGTAGATCCATTCCAATGACTTCTGATGCTTTTAAGGGGCCCTGTTTACTAAACACATGTTCGTGCCAAATAACCAGAAATAATAATTAGTCAACATATTCTCTAGACCCACAATGCACTGCCATCCACTATTTTTTTTAAACCAAATGAAAGAGAAAAATAGTCAAATAAAATTAGCCAGGTGTCAGTTTTTAAGAAGAAAAAATCCCAAGCACTAACTCAAGTTTCAACACAATATTCTGTTTAGTATTTTTGTATTTATTTGGTTCATGAACAGATCACCATTTTCTGTTCTTTTCTTATGATTTTTATGGTACATTTTATAAGCAAGAAGATACCAAGTTCATAAAGTAAAATGATAACTATTGCAACCTTCTTTTTATTTTCTGAATCTTGGTGGAAGCCTGAATGGACATCTGGGCCTACAGAACATGCCATTCTAATGGCTTTTGTTCCTTTGTTTCTTAGTAGAAACAAAGCCCTAAGTGATCAGCATAAAGATTTTGATTTGTTCTTTTGGTTGTCCTTTGTGCTTGTATTTTCAGTGTGCGATATCCTCTGTTAGACTTGGATGCTCGGGCTATCACGCAAATTCACTTTGCGTCTGTCTTCATTCCAGTAAGACATGAAATGTTCAGGCGGTAGCAGCTCCTTCATCAGAAGAGAATTTTTAGGAAACAGTGCTCTCCCATCACCCCAACTTATGATCCATGTGTCGAAAAAGTTGACTCAAAAATCCAGAAAAGATACAGTTCAACAAGTGGAGACCATGGGATTTGGGGATTTGATACCGCAAGTTCAGAGAGGGCACCTCAGGGGAAGTATTTCTTAAGAAAATAACAAACATGGGAAACAGAGCTTTGATCTTCAGGAATGTATAAATTTAGCCTGTTCCAGAAGCATTGAGAAGGCAAATGATGACTGAAGCAGACTGAACAAGGAGAGATTCTAAAAAAGGATGAGACATAAAGAAACAAAACATACATGCTCCTTTTGACCTCAAACTCCACACAGAAAGCATCATAAAGTTTGTAAATGTAGTGAGAATTCAATGAAGATAGCTACTGATCTGTTCACGCTGTCATGAACGCCATGTGTAGCCTTACGGGAATGAAGGTTCGGAGACAAGAAGGTAAGGTGCTTTGGCATTTTTGCTAAGAGATGACTAGAGAAATACTCTAGGATGGTTGCTGTGAGCCAGTGAGAAGCAATTGCATTTGGAAGACTTTGAACTTCTCTCACACACTTACGTCAGGATATGCCCCACACCCAAATCTGAGCTCATAATCCTACTGCTTTCCAATACTTTGGACCCTAATGCCCTCATCCAGATCATGAGCTTTCTTTCAATGCCTCAGCAGCGTCCTCCTGGCTCCCTGACTGTCCCTTGTCTCACTAGGATCAACTCTCAAACCACACCTGTACTAAGGCTCTTCAAACCAAAATCAGATTATGCCACATCAAGACTCGCTAATGTTTCATCATTTCACTCAGCACAAAATCCTAGAAGACCACCCATAAGCTGACAGCTTTTTCACCTGGATGATATGCCTTAACAACAAGAACAACAAAAAAAAATCTTGGTCTGTTACTCATTACTTCCAGTTTTGTGCTTCTCCTCCAATGCGCCAATTATGTTTCCAACTTAGAGTTTTACTATTTTTTATGTTTTGAAAAATATTTTAACGCGTATAATTGCTTTCTGTCTCTTGCGAATGCCAGGCTTTCATTGATAAATAAGTGAGGTCCATTGAGGCGTGGAATGTCAGATACCGCCTTTTCATCACTCCTCATACCCTCCCATGCTCTGTGGTTTCCATTCATTCTCAAGAATTCTCTCTAATTTACTGAATTACATGTGTTTTCCTTTACTAATGTATTTATTATTTATCATGATGTAGTTTAGTAGGTGTAAAAGTTCTTGCTTCCATTTCTTCTTCCTCCCTGCCCATCTTCCCCTTCTGCTATTATTCAAGGAACTATCACAATAGCATGGTACAATATGGAGTTACAATATTCACTTTCTGCTATTTAAATGTATCATGATGTGGTAGATAAAGGTAAAAATCTAATATAATGCTGTATTGGTACCTTTACAGATTTAAAAATAGGAGTCTTAATATTCATTTGAGAATAGTGAGATGAACTGCAAGCATAAATTTACTTCTCAGTATGCTAGTCTCTATTATACCACTCATCTGTGAAAATGTATGTATATACTCGATTACCTGTATCTATTTATTTTATTGATTTGCCTAAAGATTATATTAGAGAGAATATATGGTATTTGTCCTTTGGGGACTGGCCTATTTCACTAAGCATGATGATCTCCAGTTGTGACCATTTTGTTGCAAATGCTAGAATTTCATTTTTTATGTCTGAGTAGTATGTCATAGAGTAGATATGCAACAGTTTCTGTATCAGTTCATCTGTTGACAGGCATCTGGTTTGTTTCCATGTCTCTGCTATTGTGAATTGCAGGTCACTCTCTCACACATGGAGATTTCATTCTCTTTGGATATATTTGCAAGAGTAGAATGGCTGGGTTGTAGGGTATATCAGTTCTCAGTTTTCTGAGCAATTTTCTTACTGACTTCCATAATGGGTATACTAAAGTCCCACCAACAGTGGATTATGCTACTCCCTGCCACCCTGCCTCTTCATCAGCAGTTATTGTTTTCTATTTTCTCCATGGCCTAATTTTCAAGCAATCCTCCATGAAAGCTGGTATCTCACATGCCTAGAATACAGCAAAATAAATGAATGGGACTCTCTACATGAAACAGTGATTGAACAAGTGGATAGAAGAATGAACGCAGGCAGGAAGCTAGGAGACAGCGTGAAGAGGCTGAAGCCCTTCTCTGAGTAAGTTGTATGATACAGACAGGAAAATCAAGCACATCACCCCATATTGAATGTGCTGCTCTAGCACAGCAAATGAGTGAATGCCAGTTAACACAGTTCCTTGTTTCAATTAAAATCTCCTTTCAGTTCAAGCTGAAATGTAGCGAAAACTGCTAGAGGAAGTGAGGATCTTTCAGGTTTCTTGCTCTAAGTACTTATCTGTCTCTACTTGGTCCAAAAATTCAGGAAGCAGGTTTTGGTTTCAAACTTTAAAAACTATGTTTGAGATTTTACGATATGGGAAAGGGTATCTGAGCAAAGTGAATTCATGGTGATAAAGACATCCAGTGAATTTTGGCATGAAGAACTGTTTTCAATTTTTTGTTGTTTTCAAGCTACACCTCTTACTCTGGTTTGATTTCAAGTTCTCATTTAATATATGTTAGATGGAGTAAAGGTAACATGGAATGCACAGAGAGACAATTTCTCATTTCTCAGAATCCCAAGCATATGAATTCACTATCTGGGAATGTTTCAAGAAGTCTGATAAAATGAATATTTTTGTTCAAGAAATACATTACTCTTACTTCAAAAAAATGCTTAGTTCTGCCAACTATTGTTATAGTCCATGTTAAAACAGTTTAAAAAGATTTTATCAGAATGACAGAAACAGAGACAGCTGGGAACAAAGAGGTGGGGACCAGATTAAGCACCACTGTGTGCATCTGGCTCATTTGGTGACAGCACTTTGGACAGAATCAAGTTTCCCTTGGTCATTTTGTCCATTCTACTTCTATTTCTTTTATCTTTTTTCTTTGGTTTCTTCTTTTTCATCCACAATCAAACCAACTGCAAAAATGCTATGAGTGTTCTATTTTTATGCTGAATACAATGGACTAAATCTCCTTGAAATATTCACTCTGGAACATTTTTCACATTAAAAAAGCTTAAGTTTAGAACCTTTATTTCATACCTGCAGGATATTTCAATCAACAAAGAGCAGTGTCTCTTTTTTTTTCTATTCAGTATCAAACACAGTGGAAAAAAAATGGTATCAGTCACCATGACCAAGACTCACTCATATTTTATTGGAGTTGTGGAATAGCACAAATAACTAAAAGCTTGTCTCTAAAAATTATATAAAAATTTGCAATTTATCTTCAAATTTTCATTCCTTAATGTTTGTCATTTTTCAACCAATGATAAGTATAAATTTGCCAGTATGAAATAAAAATACACACACATGCAGAGTTCATGAAAATCATGATGATAATATTTTGCATGAACTTCAAGAATTTTTTGCATCAAAATAAGCATATTTAATTTGTATTTCCATGAATACTTTCATTGCCAACCTATGTGTGTTTTAATGTCCTTAAATGCAGAATAAATCTATGTTGAGGCCAATATTTAGGTTTGAAATGTGCATAGACAAAAATCAAGAGGCGATTTTGAATTACGACTCTCCACTCCTGCGGCAACTAATCCAGTTCCCAGAGAGTAAGGAGTCTTTACCACCTGTTCTTCAGATTTTTCACATCAGGAGATGGATCAACAGGCTTTTGAAAGATCCCACTAATGTGTTCTTATTCATTTCTGCCTCTAGAACTGTGCGCAAAATTAATCCCTTTCTTAGTACATAAACCAACAAAGACTGGGTAATCTTTGGTAGCAGCTGAAAATAAATGAATGCAAATTAATACATTGCTTATCATTTTGATTAAAAATCTTCTTCGGTGCATACTGAAATCTGTATGCTCCTGAATAAATGGGTATACTCAGCTGTGTGAAAACAAAGCAGAAAAATGCTAGTGATTATGAGACAAAAGGGCATATGCCCATGACACTCACAGATATGGGGTGCCTGTGAACCAAACACACATCAGTCCAACATCTTCCTGCTTATTTGCAAACTGTCACTTTTGATAGATTAATATCCATTTGCCTAAGGTTGCTCATATTTAAGACTGAGATGTTTATTAATGTGCACAAGTATTGAGAGGCTAGAATCAGACTACTAAAACCTGGAAACAGGACCCAGCGCCATGGCCTAGCAGCTGAAGTTCTTCCTTTGAATGTGCCAGGATCCCACATGGGCACCAGTTCATGTCCCAGCAGCCCTGCTTCTCATTGAGCTCCCTGCCTGTGGCCTGGGAAAGCAATTGAGAATGGCCCAAAGCTTTGGGACCCTGCACCCACCTGGGAGACCTGGAGAAGGCTCCTGGCTCCTGGCTTCGAATCAGCACAGCTCCAGCCATTGAGGTCACTTGGGGAGTGAATCATCAGATGGAAAATCTTCCTCTCTGTCTCTCCTCCTCTCTATATATTTGACTTTCCAATAAAAACAAAATAAATCCTTTTTTAAAAATTTAGAAACAATAGGCTGTTGGCTAATTGTTCAGTAATAAATTCTCAACAATTACAAAAAAAAAAAGCTTTGACTATTTGTTACTGGATAATACCCAATTTTACTTGGTCATAGAGTATAGTGACAATAGAAGTTCAAAGTGGTCATGGGTTCAAGCCAATGCTTAGAAATATATCAATCAAGAGATATACTTGAGGTATGATTAAGGAAGCTGAAGAACTTATTATAGAATCATTTTAAATTAACCAGTGTCTCAACTTTAAGGCAGAACAGATGAGCGGTACAGAAGAAAAGATTTGAAGGCAGTGTATAATGGGGAGTTTCTACTTTGGTAATCACTATCTCCAGTTCTTGCATAGGACCCACAAAACTTGAGTACCCTTCTTTCTCAAGATTAATGGTATTCTATTGGAACATGGAAGCACTGGGAAACAGACATTTCTAAGGCCCTAACTATGCCCCTAATATCACATGACCTAAAGATGTGTTCTTCCACATTCTGTCTTCATAATATTTTGGATAGAAAATTATCTGCCTGCACGAATTTCTGTATTTATTTTTTTTCAGACTTTTATTCTCATTTCTATTTCTAATAAACTAATGGTTGTGATGAATGGGAACATAGAAATCTATATGTTTCACAATCAGATTAATGAAATACATACTGTAGCTGCTGAATGGCATCATCAGAGTCATGTAAGATTTCAAACCATGATTTTAAGTGATTGACACCCACTAACAGAAGCTAACTATAAGGTGTATTTTCACCTTATAGTTGGTTAGGGTACATAGGGTCAAGGGCTACAGTATGTAAATGGGTAATACCATTGTTTCCATACTAATATTATCATTTTTCCTTGTATCTGGGGTCAGGGGAGAAACAGGGAAAAGCCCCACCCAACCTCCCACCCACCCTAGATCCCCAATGGGAGGCATGCTCTGAGGGTCCTGCTCAAACAGTTCTGATAGTTCATCAGTTCTGGATTGCCGCCAACCTCGCAGTTCCAATCGCAATGAAACCTATTCAGAGTCCACTGGCTGACAGTCTCTTCATTGTTGAGGTTCTAAGATCAGCAGTTCAGTTGGAGGGATCGCCACAGAAACTTCATCTGGGATGATCCCAGACCTGATTCTTGTGTGAGTTTGCTAGTACAGAGTCCAACACCGTCCATCACACCAATCAGCATATGCACATGCTGGTCGTTGCAATTGCCAGCCGTTCTGGTCGATCTGTTGCCAGCCGTGTCTTCCTCGTGAACCAATGGGTGTTGTAGTCCAGCTCAATCCTAGCCACTTCATACTCGGCCCTCACGCAAACCCGTTGGAGCTGCAGCCTAGTTGGGGCGACTCCCCAAAACCCCCATGAGGCCTGCCCCCTACCCTGGTTCCCATGCTTGCAAGTATGTACCACAGGCTTGACCAGTCTGTCCCACATCCCATTTAGCTCTCGAACATGTCAATGGGTATTGAAACCTAGTTCAACCCAACCACCCTACTATGCAGTCCACACACCTACTGGCGGGTGCCTTTGTGTCTAGCAACCCCTACCCCTGTCCTGGTTTTCGTGCTGTCCAGTGAGAGTGGTAACCCTGAGGGAGGTGCCCACTGTTTCCCTTCTAGGCCACACCCACTCCCAGATTATGCACTCTCCAGATGGTTCTGGCATTTGACTTGACAGAATTAGCTCCCAGTGCCAGTCTCTGCCAGCTAATGCTGCGGCTAAGCCCAACCAACCCTCACCCACTCTAATTTTAGCTTGCAGCAGTCGGAACAGTCAGTCCAACCTGGCTCTGCACTAATCTAGCTCACATGAGGCCCACTGGTGTTACAGCCCTGCCTAGTCTGATCTGCCCCCATCCCGACTCACCCTTTCCAATGGAAGTTGTCCAGCAGGGGGGCCCACATTCCCGTCAGCTTTGCCTCCTCCCCCCAGTTTTCACCTGTGCTGTTTGGGCGCTGCAACCACATCTGGTATGGCTCATCTCACCTTGGCATTCCTTAATGTGTACTGATATGTGTCACAACCAAACCTGGCTCAACCCACACTCTGTTCTGGTGCTCGGATTCGCCAGCGGGTGGTGTGAACAGGTTCAGCCTGGTCTGCCCCCAATCCATGTCATGTGTATGCCAGTAGGATAATTTCCATTGCCTGTTCTGGGCTGTTTCCTATTGTGTTTCTTGCACTTACCTGCAGGGGTTATGTCCTGCCAGAGAAGTTGCCAGGTTCCTCCATCATAAACTCTCCCAGTGCCAGATTTCTTGCATACCAGTGGGTCAATGAGCCAGCCCTGTTCAGTTCACCTCCTGTCCTAGCAGGAACAGTGGTGTTTCCTGACTGGCCTTCAACCCAATCTGGTTCTTACTGTCGAATGTTTCAACCCAGCCACGGATACAGCTCACACATGGTTCAGTAAGGGCTGAGACCTAGCCTAGTCTGTCACACATCTTCCCTGGTCCTCCAGAGCACCAGATGGTGTTGGAGTCTGGCCCAGCTTGGCACTTCCAGTCCCAGTCCACACTTGTGCCAAGTGAGATTACAACCGTATCCCGATCAGAATGCAGCCCCAATTCCAGCCAATGCGCTCCTTGGTGGGAAACTCAACCCAGCTAGGGTGTCCCCTTAGCTCCCCAACTGGGCCTATTCACAGCCTTAGATCACGTGCAGGCCAGGGGTTGCTATGACAAAGCTTGGCAGAGCCCCTCACTTGTCCTGGTGCTTTAAATGCTGTGGCTTAGCATCCCTGTCTCACGCAGATCAGAAGGTGCAAGGGCCTACTCAGTATGACCTGTGCTCCAACCTGATTTCTGTTGCTTCTTATGAGTTAAAGTTTGCTCAGCCCTGCCCATTCTGCCCCCTTCCAGTGGCAGCCTGGCCCACCCCACATCCTGTTTGAGGATGCACATTCAGGTGCTGCTGCCTTGACCTGCCCTGACTGTTGTGGGTTCCTTTACCTGTGAGTGATGGCAGGTGGGTTGGTCATACCTAGCTTAGTCCATTGCAACCCCAGTTTGCAAGCTAACCAGGGGGATTTGTACTTCCACAGGGTTGGGCCAACACAACCCCACAGAGTTTACCCCCAGACCAAGTTCTCTCGCGTGCTGGATAGTGTCTTGACCCTGCCAAATGTGACCACTCTACCACTCCACCACCCAGTCAGGTAATGGTACCCATCACTGCCAAAGAGGCCCCCACCCATAGCTTTGTGGTGGGCTGGTGTGTGGCGATCAGTGATGTTCTATGCTAACAGCCCATCTCTGGATTCCTAATTGGGCTGGTGAATCTGTCTAACCCAAATTATCTTCTGGATACTTCCTTCCAAACTACCAGGTCTCAGTCCCCATGCATGCCTGAAACTTTCATGACCGTGTCACTGGGTATCACCCAAGATTCACTTCTTACCTACACTAAAACTAGCCTTATTCATGGGTGTCCTCAGGCAGCAACTACATATCTTAAAATCCCCAGAGTTCGCCATCGGGCGGCCAGCAGGCAAAGCCTGGCACCACTTGGTGCACTGGGCCTGCTGGTCGAGGACTCGTTCACTGCCTTGCGGCAGCGTCTTTGGTGTGAGTCCTCAGCATTGGGTCCGGCCCGGCAGGGGCAGCCCCCACAGCCGCCACACTGCAGGGAACTGCAGTTGCCCCCAACTCCAAGGCTCAAACCTGAAAGCCACACATGTTTTTGAATCACATAGCATGCCCTGCTTCTACATAACTGACTTGTCGCTTCCCATGCTGATTGCCTCCAACCAAGTTATACTTCACACCTTTCATTTTTATTACTAATATGTCCTGCCTATCTTTAAAGCTCTGCAAAACACAAACAAGGGTCTCTATTGTATTAGAAAGCTATAACAAGACTATGTTCTTGGTCAGGTGGTCTAATTGATTGATACAAGGTAAAATCTTAAAGAAAATGTGTATCTTTCCAAGTCTATGATAAAATTTGAAAGAATAATTTTGTTAAAAATAAATCACAAAAAATAAACCAACCTGCTACCAAGGCCTTGTATAATTAAAAATGTCAGAGGCAACGTTTCTCTGCTGTATTTTGAACAATACAGCTAGCTGAGTGCTCTTGTTCTAGTTACATGCATGCAAAGTTGTATGCATGACTATCACAGGACAAATTTGCCTCAGTTGGCTAAGATCAGACTAATAAAAAAGATGAAAAAAAAATCTTGAGAATCCCATAGGCTTACATAAGTACCCAAATGACAGATAATACAACTGGAATTGAAACGTACCAAAAATGCCTTTAAGCATGAAACAAAGGCCAATAGTAAAAGGCCTCAGCTATTAAAGAAATAAAGGTATCCATGTGTGATGTGGCAGAAGATGGTGAAATATTCTACTCGCAGAGCAGTACAAAGCAAAGAAAAAAAAATCTTTTTAGATAAGAGGACACAAGTAATAGGTGTTCTGAGCAATCCTAAAAGCTGTGTTACCACAATAGTACGAGGATAATGGCTTCTATCTCTACAATTCCTTTCAATGATTGTTTTGCCAATATACAGTGTAAACGAAACAAAGACTAATAATGACTTGTCAGTGTTGACGAAGCATGACTGGCATCATGAAGAGAAGGAGCTGGGGGAAGGTGGATGCCACTTCACAGCTATTGCAGACACTAACAGGCTGTGCTAGGTTCACACCAAGGAATGAGAAGAGGAACATTTGAAGGTCAAGTTAAATGAGCTGTTTACATCTTTCAGTTAACAAAACACATTTCAAAGGTCAAGGATTTGAGTCATTGAGGAAATTTCAAAAACTGTGAAATGATTCAAGAACTAGCATTCAGAATTAGAGCACTGTATGCCAGGTCCCATTAGAGGCAGTTGAGAGGAAGCTCAGCTGTAGGGTCTTACAAAGAAAGTTGTCAATCATTAAGAATTCACTCTGTGAGAAAATGCTATATAGCTCACAAAAGTCTGATTTCTTGACAATATGTAACAAAAAACACTCAAATGAATTTGAGTCACAAAAAGAATTTTCTCAGGTTCTACATTAAAATCAGAATATGTTGCCTAACAATTGCCATGTTTCACTTTGTGGTATGTTTCAATTTCGAACAAAGTAGCTTCAAAGAATCTAGTACCATTCAATACATATTGAGTTCTTGCTATGTCTGTCTGCAGATGTAAAGCAGCCAGAATTGGAGGAACTTACCGTGTAAGGAAGTAAAATTGGATAATCACAAAGATTATGCATGTACTTACAGGCAGTTAGTACATCTGTACTCAGTAACCAGAATAGCATTTTTCCCAGGAAGGCCTCACAACATAAATGAAGAACTAGAACGAGATGGGTGGGTGGGAATAGAATGCACATGAAAATAGCAATTTCATAGAAATGTTTAAATGATTTCCCTAAGGACTTAAAATTATTCTTTTTATCTTCCCTGGTAAATAGTGTAAGAAATCAAATAGTATCTCTCATTCAAAAGCTTTGCATGTCCTCAGTAGGGTTTATATAGCCATGTACTTGTGCTGAAAATGATACGTAAATGCCTTCAATGTAAAAAATTCATTAACAACATTGGTCATGAGGTAGTCAAATTCTAGATGATGTCATCCATTATCTTCACTAACATTTTAATAGTAAAGACTGTTTTATTTGACTTGTGTTTTTTTTTCCTGCATCAATCCAGTTGAGCCTCATTCAAGTTTAAGCGAGGCAACAAAACAGAAAATTCCACTTAGTCAACAAATATTGTGCTATGAAAAATGCATTAATTTAGCTATGTGCTTAAAGCACCCCTCCTGTTAAACAATCCAAATTTGAGAAAGGTGTCAGTCATTTACAGATTTTTCTTCCCAAAGAAAAATTCATCAGTAAAAGATAAATACCATTTTACACTTCAACAAAATGCCTCTCTCTTACATTAACTGAAAAAGTTTTACTACCAGAGTTTACAATTTTAAACATTTATTTGGTCACTTCTTGAAACAGTCCCAAACTGGCTGTATGAGTCAGCTTTTCAGTGCTTTGATGACAAACCTGAGTGAGGCTATTCATAAAAAAGAAGGATTCATTTAGCACACAGTTTGGGAGACCAATAGTCTAGACAGCCATGCATAGACTCAGCGTGTATCCACAGGACACATGGCGTAGCACAGATAGAAGAAAATGAATGTGGATCAAGCAGGAATTCAGGGTATTTGGTAATTTCAGGGTTTCACAACAACCCTCTTATAAGAATGACAATGAAAAATGCCTTAATCCATTTTTGAGGGTATGTCCTCAAGTTTATCTAAGAACTCACAAGTCCTAAAAATTACACATCATCTGCCGATTCTATCACCACAAGGATCAAGCTCTTCAGACAGGATCTATTTAGGGGCCAAATATCATTCCAACCCTGGCAGTGGCTTCATCTATCTCACGCCTAGGGCTCACATCAGTCACACAATAACAAAACCAATGAAATTCAGAGTCAATCCTATAGATAAGCATACATCTTCAATAACCAAGGTAAGAAACATAGAGACCTAATACCTTCTTTTCTTTCACTTAAATAACTTCCCCATTTTTACTATCAATTTTATTAAAAAAAACAACTTACCTATATTTGGTTGATAGCCTCATCTCACAGTCAATGTAAAAAAATCAAAACCTATGCTTGCCTTTCCAGCTTTCAGCTGCAAATGATCTTGTTATTATCAAATGAGTGGCCATTTCTTCCCACCCAAGATTTATTTCAGGTTCTCATTATATGACTTGGAATTTTACAACTTCTTCATGTGTATCTTCAGGAGCTTAAGGATTCTAGTTCAATAGACATTTATTAAATTACTAAATGAACAAGCACTAAATAAATGTATATTACTCTATGCATGCATAGGATGCACAATTTTTTTTATTTTGACTTTAAATGGACCAGTTGCCATGGAAGGAACAAAATAATATGGAGACAGATCAAAATAATATGTACACCTACAACTCAGAATAAAAGTTCATATCAGGATACTGGGTGAGACTCTCATATAAAGAGATATAGAAGCTTGCAAGAAAAGAAACTCTTGTCCTCCTATAACCTTTGACGGATCTCCCAGTTAGAGTCAGCTTCTCTCTATATTATTATTACAGCTTCCAAGGTGACGAATATGAAACTTTTCCCATTGTGAAGCACAAATAATAGATGGTTCCCACAGAAACTGCTAGAGATACCCTTAACTTGCTTTTACAACTTAAGCCTATTCTAGAAAGCATCACAACTTCAAACTGAAAGTAACTTTTGAAGCACTGACATTTTTACCTGCAGATTTTTACTTGCTTTGTCTCAGACATGAGTGTTCTCATATCACATAAGGGGTTTATGTTCCTGAATTTCTTGGCTGCTATACCTCATTTATTGTTATCCAAATGACATTATAAATTATGAACTCACTAAAAAACGAAACTAAAAATGAGTAGATTTTAGATAAGGCAATTTGATGAAAATCACTGAAGTTGTTGATTTTTTCACAAATGTATTAGAGCCACATATTCTGGAAAATAATAAGAGAAATTATAATAATGTATGTTTCTTTGCATAATCGTAAAAAGTGAAATATATAGAAAATAAGAATATTGTGTAAAGGGAAGACTTAGAAAGATGGTCATCATTTCTTATTTAGCATGGTTATGGATGGATATCAGAAGGACAAGCTATGGAAAAAAGTTAATATCCACAAAGAACTGGGAGGTGTTCCCTGAGGTGGTAGGAGATCCCACTGACAGAGTTCCTGTGTGTTTTTCCAACTATATAACACAATCTAATCTGATAGCTGATTGCTAAATCTAGAAAAAAAAAAAACTTGTCTCCAGTATTACTTCCTGAGAGTTTAAATTTCTCATATCACATCTGCTTTCAGTAGCTTATTTTACCACTTCCTTCCACATTCCTGCTTCTGCAGTTTTAGCATCTATTGAGAAAGGTAGACAAATTAGTTTTCAGTACATCTGTAGGATTTTTTTAAGGAAAAATTCATTCAGCTTCCTACACAAACTTATTTTCAATCATGAGTTAAATTGATAAGAGTTTGCAGAGAAAGGAGGCATTATAGGAAACATAGATCCAAAGATTCAACATTATCATTCTTCATAAATCAAGACAATATGTAATTCTTCATCAACATTGTAGCACGGTCAGCTTAGTATCATCTCCAAAAACGCTTTAGAAAATGCATACCTGGTGTAGTGGCTAAAGCCCCGCTTCCCATCCAGCTCCCTGCGTGTGGCCTGGGAAAGCAGTCGAGGACAGCCCAAAGCCTTGGGACCCTGCACCCATGCAGGAGACCCAGAAGAAACTCCTGGCTCCTGGCTTTGGATAGGCACAGCACCTCTCTGTCTCTCCTTCTCTCTGTATATCTGACTTTGCAATAAAAATAAATAAATCTTAAAAAAAAAAAAAAGAAAAATAATAAAACGTCTGCATGAACAATTTTGTGATCACAAGCCAGAATCATTTCTCAATCTCAATGCAGAAGGTACTATGGAGGGGATACTTATTAATCATAAAATGCCTCTGTAAGAAAGAAAATATGGTCAAAACCATTTTTAATAGCCTCCTGTATAAATGTCACCCATATAAACAAGCAGGACAACAAAAATGCAGGCATTTTCTCAGTGGAATCAATAAATTATTTCTACTATTCACATCTCTCTGGTAAATGTAACTTAGAAAATGTTACAGAAGCAGAAGTACAGACAAACTGTGAGAATGAAGTTAGCAAATCCAGATATTGTAGGTTTGTCTATCAAAAGTGGATCTTCAAAATCCATACACACGACTTAACACTGACAAAATCAGTAGCCTGCAAGAAAGGCCTAATTATTACATAAATAAATATAGAAGGATTATATGGGAATCACCCACACTGAAACATACTCATTCCTCTACCCTTTTTATTTGATAGATCAAGATTTCAATTATAATCTTATTGGGAAAATGCACAAAATGTGTGTTATAAGAAAAATAAATGTATTAGAAAACTGAATGTACTGTATGCTGTCTACAACATTATATAGAGAAGCTAACATATAAAATGTTGACATTCTCTGAGTGGAAACATTGTTATTGATTTATTACTTACATCATGTAGTGCATTTTTGTGATTTTGTTTTCTTGAGTTCCTGTGAAGTTCACTGCTCTTTTGAAGCTCAAATAAAATGTAAATGGGAGTGTTTTCTAAACTATGAAACATTATGCAAATAGGAAAATTGCAAATTATATAATTAACATTAGCCATCTGGCCTTTCAGTATTATTGAGTTTAGTTGTTCTAGTAACTCTTTAAGCCATACTTCTTTCCTCTAAGTATTTTTTTTAATAATTTCTGTAATATATGGAGAGGGTCCTGTAACTTTAAACACAGCTCATCAATTTTCCAAGAGATCGGCTGCCTGCTGCCTTGCACAAAGGACAGGCAGTCAGCCAGGAGCTCTCCATAACATGCAATGTATCCTGTGAACTCGCATGCGTGCAAGCCCTTTTATTCTTTATTTGAACTCCTTTTACATTCTTTTGGATATTCTTCTAACCTTCTGCTTCAAAAGATGTTGTTTTTACCCACCTTAAGTAATTGGCTTTTATTTTGTCATCTCGTCTGAAAAAAAGAGATTTCCTTTTAGTATTAAAAACATTCAATTTTCTCTCATTAAAAAAAAAATTCTCTCCCAGTCTGTCTGTAGACTCAGATCAAATTTTTGAAAAGTCTTTTTGAAAGATTTCTGTTTTGTTGGCTTCTATTATCCAACTCACACAATCACAGCTTTTTTCTCTTCCCCCTCGTTTCTCTTAAAATAAAAATTGACCCCTGTGTCCTAAAATATGTGAGCATTTCTCTCCACTCACCACAGGAAATGCCACAGTTATCATGAGGGCTTATACTTCCTGGAAGTTTTGTAACTATCATCTTTGGCTTGCTTCTTCATCAGATATTTTTGAATAAGTATTTCCAAACTACTCATTTGAATCATAGGACCTTGCACTGAACTGCCTGTTGCCTTTGGATATTCTGCAGGTGCTACCAACTCTAAATATCTCAAGGAATAATTTCTTAGTCCTAGACTCACTTTCAAAAGTTCTGTTTAAGAATAAAACAGATTCTGAAAGAGATAGATAAATGATAGATAGATAGACAGACAGACAGACACATGAAATAGTGTGGTGTCTAAAACCCTGGGTTTTTAGTCAAATACGTAATGTCAATTGATTATTATGCCACATAGAGTTGAAAAAATGGGCAAGTTTTTAGTATCTGACTTGACTTACACGGGAAACAAATTTCTTTCTTTTTTTTTTTTTTAAAGATTTATTCATTTTATTACAGCCAGATATACACAGAGGAGGAGAGACAGAAAGGAAGATCTTCCGTCCGATGATTCACTCCCCAAGTGAGCCGCAACAGGCCGGTGCGCGCCGATCCGATGCCGGGAACCTGGAACCTCTTCCAGGTCTCCCACACAGGTGCAGTGTCCCAATGCATTGGGCCGTCCTTGACTGCTTTCCCAGGCCACAAGCAGGGAGCTGGATGGGAAGTGGAGCTGCTGGGATTAGAACCGGCGCCCATATGGGATCCCTCCGGGGCGTTCAAGGAGGGGACTTTAACTGCTAGGCCACGGTGCCGGGCCCGGGAAACAAATTTCTTATGTGAGTTCATTACCTTAAATAGGATCAAGTTGAGAACATTACCTAACATGATAAACATTCGATAAATATTATCTACCATTATTCTCTGCCTTTGCTATAATAAAATCACATAGCTCAATGCAGGAAAAATAAAAGTAAAAGGTGTGCTGAAATCCCTGATCATCACACCAATTCTCCCATCAACTACTAGCAATAAAATTCCTAAACAATTCTTGATATGATCTCTTATTTTCCAACAGCCCTACCATAGTAGAAGCAACCCTTGCAAATCACTATATTTATTCCTAATTTTTCAAACTAGAGCACCTATTTTATTTGCCAGAACCTTTCGGTGGAAGAAATAAAATCTCTGTCTCAATGTCAATAGAAAATAAACTAAAGGATTCAACCAGAAAGCTACATTTAAAATGCTGCTTAGCCCCTGTGTAGCTTCAAATGGGAGACTGGCCTCTGGAAGGGAGGTAGGCTGATTGGGAGTCCCATCTCCCAATCTCTGAAGACAAAAGAGTGACTAAAGGTTAACACGACCACCTATGACTGGCTATTTAACCCATTGTTCCTATTTAATGGAAGCTCCCTAAAAACCTGAAACAGTAAGATGTGAGGAATTATCAGAGAGCCAAACATTCGAGAAGGCTCCTGGAGGGTTGTGGTTTTAGAAAGAACTCAAACATTCTGTTTTTCTCCTCTACCCAGCCATGTTCATCTCTTCCTTAAGGAAGTATTTCCCTCAGTTCTTTAAGCTGCTTTGGCAAGTTATTCAAAAGTCAAGAAGGGGTCATGAAAATCTTCAGTTTACAGCAAATTAGTCAAAGCTTTATTTCACAATCTGCAAAAAATACCCGGCTGTGAGTTGTCATCTATCACACCATCAAGTGCTTGCTTAGTGGTTCCAGGGAAATCACCATATATTTTAGGATTTAGATGTGTTTCTGTTGTGTTGAGTGATGTACATGCCAGTTTCTTTCTGTCTGACCTTAGACTCATTTACCTATCAAAAATATCCATAAAATGAGAATTTTAGGGTCCAGTAACATTGGAAAACATTAAATGCCATTTCTTTTAGAAACATAATCAGTTATAGAGAAGATGCAATATTGGTATAACCAAGAATTTACCAATGTATCTGGCCATCCATCACTATTGTGAAATATTAACATAAGAAGCTTGCAGGACCCCAGCTGTAGGAAACTGCCTGAGCTGAACTGTACCCAGGCTAGTGTTACAAAGCTGGGGGAAAAGCAGCTAATAGCTGGCAGGCATCCAGGGCCTGGGTTAATGCCAAATTTGTGTTCCCTATATCAGTATGCCATCATAGTGACCTCTTTTATTTATTTATTTATTTATTTATTTTAATTTTTAAGTTGTTGAGTTGGGGGACATATGCCTGCACGCCAGCAGACTGGGTCAGAGGACACATACACAAGTGTGAGTGGGCCCTGAGTAGGTAGGTAGGTAGGTAGGTCCACAGGTTGGTACAATACGCCATTGGATAACCAGGCTGGGGGATCTGTATGCTAGTTGGTTGGGGGGGGAGGGCAGGCTGTTGATTGCTCAGAAAGTGGGTCTAGAGGTGACTGGGAAGGAGGACTGCTGAGGGAGAATGTGACAGGTGAGGAGTAACTTCTAGGGAACTTCCACCAACGAGGCTACTACACTTGAAGAGAAATGAGTAGGATGAGACCAGGTGGTTTAGATAAGGGAAACTGAAGGACTTATTGAGGCCAAAGCAATGCATCCACCCTTGTGGGAGACCTGAGCTGGGCTGGAAAATATCAGTCACTGCTTTCCTGGTGTACATGAAAGCCATAGCTGGGGGGTCTGCCTGGCAGGGCTCAACCACAGCATGCACCAGTCAGTGTCAGGGTAGAATGCGGACCATATTAGGCAGGTCTAGCACACTTACCAGCTCCCAAGACAACCAGGTCTGAGAGGAAATTCTGTGGGGGATCATGAGCTCACCTGTGTGGAAGTGCCATACCAGCAAGTTTTCTCAAGGCCTGAGTTGGTAACGGGCTGAGTTATGTGCACTTGGGTTGGAAACAACCCTGGCTGGTCCAGGCTATGCTAAGCCAAACCATAGCACACTGCCATGCATGGGGCCAGAAAACTATGTGGGTAGGCTAGGCTAGGTAAGGTTATCACACCTTCCAGGTACATGAAAGCCAGGGATGGGGCAGGCTGAGCTGGGCTAGGCTGCAGCACCCACCAGTGAGAGTTGGGATAGGGGCGGGCTAGGTAGGGTCAGGTCAGGCTGCAGCATCTAATGGCAAAGGCCAAGATGGAGGATGGGTATACCGGGATGAGTCAGAGCAACCATTGACATGCACAAGATCTATCGCTGAGAGCGACCCTGAGAGAGCTAAGGGAATGCCCTGGCTGGGCTGGCCTGCTGTTCCCACTGGTAAGCAGGAGAGCTGGATTAGGGGCAACAGGGAGGACATGGCTGAAGTCTCTCTCAGCATGGGTGTGGACTAGGTCTGGGAAGTACAAGAATGGACTAGACTCCAGGACCCACTGGAACAGCTTAGGGAACTCCTCTTCAAGATGCAGTCACTGCAGGTAAGCACAAGAATCAAGGCTGGGAATAGCCCAGATCAGGCCAGGTTACTCTACCTGCTCACATGCATGTTGTTCAGGTCTGGGGGCATGCCAGTTTGGGCCGGTTCACAGTAGTCACTGGCAGATGTGAGAACCAGACTATGGTTCAGACCAGGTCAGGTTCAGCTACAGCACCAGCCAGTCCACATTAGGGTCGTGACAGGGGGCAGCACCTAACGGCAAGATCTTGACCTGAGGGCAGGACAGGCCAAGCCATGCTGTAGCACCTACTACAGCCTGAATGCCAAGCTGAAGAGAACCACACCAGTTTGCACCACAGCTCTCACCAGTACATGTGAGACCCAGGATCTTGGGCAAGTGCTGTAGTGGGCCTGGAAGGACTCCCCTGTTGGGCCACTGCTCCTGCTAGTGACCATGAGATCTGGGACTGGAGACAGACCAGACTGAGCAAAATTACAAAGTCCATTGTCCTGTATGTGATCATTGGCTTGCAGGTGCTGGGACTGGAGCCAAGTTCTGTCAGGCCTGATCATTAGAACCACCTGGAAAGTGCAAGATCTGGGACTGAGAGTGGGTCCAGTAGGGAAACTGTGGGCACCTCTCTGATGGGCTGTAATTCCCACTGCTAAGCATGAGAATCAATGCTGAGGGCAGGCCTGACTGGAGATGTAGTGGCATCCACTGCTTTGAGTGTGGCCTGGACAGTGGGGTCAGTTGGAGTGAGGTATGATCACCTTACGTGCAGGAGTGAGGTGAGCATGAGAACCAAGGCTGAGGGCAGGACATACAGGGGCATCACCAGTATGAATATGGCCTGGACAGTTGGGTGAGTTGGGGTGAAGTAGGCTCCAAGGTCTATTGATATGTACAAGAGCCCAGTGTGATGCGAGACAGACTGGACCAGTCTGTTGCACATACCAGCGTGCACAGGAACTAGGAATAGGAGCAGGCCTGGTGTGGTTGTTCCAACTATGCTATAGTTCTTACTGGCATACATGAGGGCCAAGTGTGTGGCAGACAGGGTTAGGTTGGGCTGCAGCATCCATTGGTTTTCATATGAGGTTTGGGTCACTTGGATACAGCCCCCACCTTCCCCACCGCAGCTGGATCACTGAACTCAGAACTCCAACCATGGTGAAAACCACAGGATTGTGGAATGCATGTGTCAGAACTGGATCTCTATGGTTATTGAAACCTGTGCAGTGGACGGCAGGCCCCAATACACATGGGGGCCATAACAACCAGTTCACTGAGGACTGTAGAGGACAACTAGTACCATGGGGGACAGAGCAAATTGGACAGCTCTCCCAGCTAAGCTTGAACAGCAACTATCTGGGTGAATCGAGAGTCTACAGTGGACTATGTAAGCAAATAGATCTTGGAAGGAATTCCTCAACCTTGGAGCAATGAAATCAACAAAATCTCAGAACTATCAAAGCCACCCTCAGAATATGCTCCGCATCAGGGAACTTGGGATGACATTAGATGGCCATCCACCATTCCCAGATACTGATGAAGTTGGGCTGCTGGGAGCAATCCTCTCCCCTTCCCTCCCCACGCAATTAGAGGCAGTTGTCTCATTCACCTCCCCTCATTGCTCAACCCTCTCCACCCTTATCAATAGTCCACATAGGCATGCATCCCCTAAACTATGTAAACATCGTCAAAAACAAAATGAATCATTTTTAATAAAAAAGAAGAAAAAAAGAACTTTTCAGGAAATACATCCCCATGTAATTAGGCTCTATGAATTTTTAAAGCAGGAAACAGAGACATGAATATGACTCCTGTTATTGATTTTAAAAGTCTATAATTATGAAAAAAATCTGTTATTTTCCTTAACTATTTTTTTTAATTTTCTTTTTCATGATATTTACATAGTTGATCAGGATGAAAAGGACTGAGGGTTAGGGGAAAGTGGGTGAGATCATTGTTTCCCAGTTTTCTTTTTCTTCTTCCTGTATCGGGGAGGAGGGTATAGAAAAGGGGAGAAGCCGCACGCAGCCTCCCAACCGCCACAGTACCCAGGGATGGGGAATGGCCACCCGATATCAACCCGGGTCCTGATGTGATGTACACTCTGAGCGTTTCACCCAAGTGGTTTAGATAGTTTTGAAACACTCTCAATCTTGCCGATCGAAGGATGAGAGAGCCCTTCCAATGTCCATTGGTTGACACAGCTGACCATAGTCTACATTCACCCAGATAAGTGCTGCCAATGCTTGGCTGGGATAGGTTTCCAATTTGCTCTGTTCTCCTTCTTTTGCTATGGCCCCAGAAGTTCTCTGCAGGCTGTGATGACCTGCTATAACCTCTGTGAGCCTCAGAACATGTCATCAACTGCTATGTCTCTTCTACTGAGGAGGATGAGTAATGTCAGACAGGCCCAAGGACCCAGGCAAAACAACCTGGGTTGCTGAACTTCCCACCCATGGAGCTTACGGACTTGGTGACACGGGGTAGTAGGATCTAAGTACCTGGGCCAGGCAACATGGGCCCCAGTGTGCCCCTAGCCCAGGGCTCACAGACTTGGCACCCACAATGTATGCAGTCTTATGGCCCACCGCCCGTCAAACTGGGCATCTCCAGACCCCCTGCTCCAGGGCTCATGGACCCAGCACTCATCATACAGGCAGACCCAAGGACCTAGGCCAGGCAACCGAGAGCCCACCAGACCTCGCAGCTCCCAGAGCTCATGGACCCAGTGCCAACTGCACCAACTGGCATGGCTTTCCTCACCTTGGCATCCACGAATGGGAGCTGCAGCTCTGTCCTGGCTGCTCCTTAGTTCTAGCTCCTGCTGATGGGTGCTGCAGCTTAATCCAGCACAGCCCATCCCCTGTCATGGCCCCTGTCACGGCCCTAATGCGGACTGGCTGGTGCTGTTGTAACCCAACCTGACCTGGTCTGAACCATAGTCTGGTTCTCACGTCTGCCAGTGACTACTGTGAACTGGCCCAGCCTGACATGCCCTCAGACTTAAGCAACATGTATGTGGGCAGGTAGAGTGACCTGGCCTGATCTGGGCTATCCCTAGCCTTGATTCTTGTGCTTACCTGCAGTGACTGCATCTTGACAGAGGAGATGTTATGCACACAGGTGGGTTCTTGGCTCAGGTTGACTTTTTCCACCTCTTTTCCTGGCAGGTACAGAGGCCTTGCCCCATGAACCCATACCCATTCCTCTCTTATTGTTGAATGTTACAATCTAGCCACATCTGTTTCACCCATTGAACCAACTCTCAGTGGAAGCCAAGATCCATCCCAGCCTCTTATACCCACCCTGGTTCCCATGAGTACCAGTGAGTCCTGGAGTCTAGTCCATTCTTGGTGCTTCCCAGACCTAGTCCATACTCATGCTGAGGCAGACTTCAGCCATGTCCTCCCTGTTGCCCCTAATCCAGCTCTCCTGCTTACCAGTGGGAACAGCAGGCCAGCCCAGCCAGGGCATCCCCTTAGCTCTCCAATCTATTCCCAGCCAGATTTTGCGTATGCCAAAGGTTCTTGCTGCTCCACAGGGATGAGCCAACCTACTCCCAAATAGATTTTGCATGCAGACCTGATTCTATCGCGTGTTGGTTAGTGTCATGACCCACCCTAACATTACCTGTCTCCTGTTCTGACTCTCACTAATGGGTATTGTGATCTCACCCTGCCAGGTAGGCCCCAAGTTCTAGCTTCATTATGTGCCAATTAGAGATATTTGGTGATGGTCGCTGCTAACTACCCCAGCTCATGTCTCCCATGTGTGCTGGTGCTTTGGTTTGACCCTTAAAGTTCCTCCAATCCCCCCTTCCAAACCACTCGCTCTCAGCCTCCTCACTTACCTACAAACACAGTGGCCTTGTCTATGGAGGTTCCTCAGTAGTCATTCCTCCCCTGGAGATGAGCCCTCAGGCTCCCGCTCGCCCCTACTTGTGCCATAACCCAGACCCCCTGCAAGCCCACACCACCAGGTCCCCAGTGTGTGCTGCTGGGTGCATGGGTTTGAAGACCCCAGCCAGGCCTGATCCCTTCCTGAATTATTTTTGTGCAATCTGTTAATTCAACCTTTCAAATGCCAGCTGAAAAAAGTATTTTCCTTACTCAAGTTCAAAATTCAGTCACTTTGCTTTATAGATTTTGCTTCACTCTCCAAATAGTTTCCATTTCCTGTGTTGTTACAACTTACAGAAACAAATATGAAAAATAATATGCTGATTTCAGCCTATATCCATATGGTACGTCCAAAACCATGATAACTTCACTAAAGCAGCTATTAAACATGTAATTTCCCTATAGATGCTACAAATTTCCTCTTTAAATTTTTTTGGCTGTGTTGCAAGGGAAGGCAGAAAGTAAGAAGCAAGGTGAAATTTGGGAGAAAAAAATTTCAAGAGGTAATGAAAAACACAGTTAAAGCACATAAGGGAAGGATAAGAAAATGTCAGTAGAGATCTTGCAGGAAATTTCATTGATTGTGGATCACCAATTATTTGTGCTCACATTCAACCTTACCTTCTCAACACAAGATGGTGCATCAGACTTCAGGGATTATAATTGCACCAAGGATGACTTTTAAAGCTCAAAAGTTGGTAGGGATCACTGCTTATACAATATGGAGCAAATCTATTAATCCATAAGGTCAGCTACAATCTAGTAACACTCTCCTTTGCAATCTGTGTTTTTACATCGGCATAAGAGTACCTCATCTCCGTATTATATGTGTTCACAGGATAGGATAAACATCTCTCTACTCATTTACGTATTCCCACAGAATAAATCAATTGGCTTGTGTGTGTCTACAGAAACTTCTTACAATAAATCAACATGAATTTTTTTTTTTTGCTTCCTTCTTAGCAGTTCAGAGGCCTGCACTTCTTGGCCATTCTGCTATCTTGAATCCATTTGTTACTTTTCAGAGAACAATCACACAACTGATCTTTATGGGTCGTAAGGGATTAGGAAAAAATAATTTTATTCCCTTACCCAATGAGATGAATGTCATGCCCAATGAGAGGGCAAGATATTTTGTTAGGTTACTATAAGCCCAACTTATTCTGACTGTAGTAGATAAACTAATATTAATGTCACCCCTAAATTTTTATAGAAGATGTGCCTTCAACTTTCTTGTATTATTTTCGAGGGAAGGGAAAGGGAAAATTCAATATTTTAACCAGAAAATAAAATAGAATAAATCCTGTTTAAATAACTTTGCAGTTAATCTCGGACAAACCCCCAAGTAAGGTCAGCATGACATCTGTGAAGCACAGTAACTCTGCATTTTTTTTCTTCTTCTTCAATTTAATTTTTTCTGTTACTGTATCATATAGTTACAGATAAGGCATCAATCTTAAGGCAATAAATGTTACTTTATTGGTTCATATAAAAAAAAGCAAGTTTCATGCATTCGATAGGTACATTTCCAAGAAGATATTCATACTTCCACGCCTCTTCCCATCCTCCCAAACCCTCTCCTTCCCTCCCCTCATTTCACCAATCTGTCCAACGACATAATTTTAAGCCTTTCTACATTCACAGGATTTTTAAAGCATTCAGACCTGCACAGTGTATTGCCTTTATATTGTTGTGGGGAGATAAGCAGCTAGTGGGAGGAGTTGAAGATTGATAGCGCAGGCCAGCTTGAGCAGCAGCGCAGGCCAATGATTGACAACTCCATGTGCCCTGTAGTTTGCAGCCTCAGTGTGACTTGCCTGCAGAAGCCTCTTACTGCCAACTTGCCTGTGGATTGCAGCAAGCACCACCTACGTAACAGCCCAGCCATGCCCCCATGACAACCTCTCTTCTGGCACCATTCAACCTCCTTCTCTGAACCACTCTATCAGCCGTGACTTGTGCAGCAGGAACCTCAGGATCATTAAAGTTGTAAAGGCATAACCATTACTAGCTAGAGTTATCCAACATGGCTGCACTTTGTGTTCCCACAGTGAACTTTAAACTATTAAAATTCCATTGTATTAAAGTTATCCTAGCTAGCTACCCTTCTCAAAAAAAAAAAAAAAAAAAGGTAAGGAAATGGGTGACACTCAGCTCTGCTCAGAGTTCCACCCTAATTTGAATATTCCATTAAATTCCACCACTAACTCCATCCCCTGGGCCTCCCGTAGTTATGGAAAAAATAGCTTACAATTTCTTCTTTTACTTTATTTAAAGATTAATGTAAAAGTCAGAGTAACAGTGAGAGACAGGCAAAAAGATCTTGCATCTACTCTTTTGCTCCTGAGTTGGCCACAATGAATGGGACTGGCCAGGCCAGGCTGGAGCCAGAAGGCAGGAGCTCTTTCCACATCTCCCTCATGGGTACAGGAGTCTAAACACTTGGGCCAGCTTCCGCTGTTTTCTCAGGCCAATAGCACAGGACTGGACTGAAAGAGGTGCAGCCGATGGGACATGAGCTGGCATCTACAGGGCATGCCAGTTTCCCAGGCAGTGCCTCTAAATGCTTCTCCAACCTGCAAGCCCAGTCCCCATCCTCAGCTTTAATGTTTTTGTTTGTTTTTTATGAATTCTTCCTTATCTGAGGTCTTTTGGCTTTTGGTTTTTCATTCATTTTCTATCTTGACCTTGTCTACACTTTTGCTTTGCTTTGAATAAGTTCTGCTTTACTATAACACCCTTATGCCTTCACTTTAATTTTTTTTAATGTATGTAAAGGGGTGAATTGGTGTAAACCCAGCCAAGGAGTCTGCTTCCCACCACAGAGTGGCTTGCCAGCCAGCAGTTTACAACAGGAGTCATTAGCCCATCAATACATCAATGGATATTTTAGCCTAACTCTTGCCCTGTGTTATTTTCAAGTCTTTGTTTCTGGCTTTTTGTCTTTCCATTTCATTCTATTTTTAACCTGCCCATGTCTTCCTTGCATAGCAACTGTAGGAAGTACAAACTCCAAGAGCAAAACCATTCAGATTGCACCCCTTTGGGTCCTTCATAAACATGCCTTATAAAAGCAACAGGTTTGCAATGCCTGGAACATTGCCTTTTTTAATTTGTAGTTGTACATAGAGTTTCTGCCTTACCTAATTGCTCCTTCACCATGCCTTCCGTAATCCCTGCTTTTTACTTTCCTTTTTATGATGATTGTCTCATTGCATTCTTTGTCATCCTTACAAATAAAGCACTTGGTCCCTACTCAGTTGCCACAGCCTATGTATGACAAACAGATTTTCACATCCTCTCTCCTCCAAGCACCCAGGTTGACTTTGTGAATAACCTCCTTGTATATACCAATGTTCCCAATGGCTCTAGCACCTGCGCCACATTGACACCTCCCCATCTACTTTGGGTTTCCTAGCAAATCATCAGTCCTCATGGTAAAGTACAGAATGAAGAGTCTGGGGATGGACCTGGGGTATGACGAACAGGTCTTCTATGAAATTCAAAAATATAAAAATTCAAAATTCCTCCATTCTCTTCCTAGGAAGGGCCTGTTACTATGTTTTAATAGATAAACTCTTGTTGGGCGGACATAAAACTCCAAGCAGGCTACAGCCTTACTAAAGCATGAAAACTAAGTTTGAAATCTCTCACAGCTAGCACTAAACCCCAAAGTCTGAGGATATCTGAGAAGCCTCCCTTAAGCCTAACAATGATTTCTTTTTCCAGGACTTCAGTTGGACGCAGAGCCCTGTGGTATCTGAGCAGGATCCCAAGTAAGGTCAGGACCTGAAAAAGTTGATTTCTTTGGTGTGTTCTTTCAAGACCCCACCCTTACCAGGATTTGTAGGTTTTGTTGTGATACTTTCTTTGAGAAAACTTGAGGAAACAATGGACTAGTGAGTGGTTCTTCACTGCCCAGGGATCACCCACCAAGAGCAGATTTTGTAATAGCACAGATGGTACCTGGGAAGTAGGCTGACCAGAAGTTTGCTTGCTGGGGGCATACCTTTAGAGGCTGGCTCCTGCTATGAGTTTGAATATTTCAGTTCAAATTTTGTCTAGAATCTGTCTGTGCCACCTCATCCTTGTCTGGAGTCTTTGCTGAAGGCCAAATGTAAAGATGGTACAATGGGCTGCTTGGCAGAATAGCGTATATTGCAGTAAAGCATTGTTCATAGTGTGAACATTAATAAATGCTCTTAATCAGGTTTTCAAGGGAATCAGGAGCAGAGAAAAAATGATATATTCAGACAAAAGGTAATCAAGTGTTAATGAGCAAGACAGTTGGGGAGAAAAGACCATGAAGGTATCTCAAAGGCCTTTCAGGATCATCTTAATAATAAACACAAGCTCAACATATAAAGAACCTGTGATGAGACACAAACTTCTTTTTTTTTTTTAATCTATTTTATTGTATTGTTGTTGACAATCTTTACATAGTTAATTATGGTTAAAGAACAAAAAAAAAAAGGTTCAGGGGGTATAGGGAAGTGGGTAATACTATTATGTCCATATTGTTTCCATCATGTATCTTTGGTAAAGGGGGATATTGAGGGAGAAGCTCCACCCGTTTACCCACCCACCCCAAATCCCGGATGTGGGGCATCCTCTGAGATATTTGCTCAAGTGGTTTTAATAGTTCTCCAGTTATGAATCACTGCCAGTTTCGCTCGATGAGGTCGTCCACTGATTGATATGGTCCATCATAAAGTCTCCGTTCGCCCCATATTTCGCTGCCAACACATAGCTGAGATGAATGATTGACCTGTTCTGTCTTCTGTCTTTTCTTGGTTAGAGTTCTGAGTCAAGCAGTTTGATTGGGGAGATCTCCAAAGAAACTTTGAGGTATTCCCAGACTAGTTTCTTGTATGTTCTAGCAAGCACAGGGCCCGGCACAGTCCATCACCCCGATCAGCTGGTGGTTGCAATTGCTGGGTTGGTTCTGTTTTCAGTCCCGAGTTGCACTGGAACCAATGGGTGTTGCAGTCCAGTCTGGTTCGGCCCTTACATCAACTAGTGGGAGCTGCAGCCTAGGCGGGGTGACCCACAATAACCCCCACCAGGCCCGCCCCCTACCCTGGTTTGCCAGTATGTGTAGCAGAAGACCAGTCTGTCCCCCATCCCATTTGGCTCTGGTACTTGTCAATGGGTATTAAAGCTTAGTTTTATCTAACCAACTCAACCATCCAGCCCTCACAGATGTTGTTGAGGGCCTCTCTATCTAGCCATCCCAGCCCCCGTCCTACTTTTCATGCCCTCCCATGGGAATAGTGACCCAAGAAGGGGGAACCCACTTTTTCCCTCCCAGGTCTCTCTGTCCTGGTTTATGCACTCTTTAGGTGGTTCTGTGATTTGACTTGACAGAATTAGTCCCCAGTGCTAGCTTCTGCCAGCTGATGCTGCGGCTATGCCCAAACATCCCTCACCCACTCTAATTTATGCTTGCACCCACAGGAATAATCAGCTCAGCCTGGCTTTTCCCTGATCTAGTCCACATGCAGCGCACAGGTGTTGTAGCCTTGCTTAGTCTGGTCTATCTATCCCAGCCCACGCTCTCCAGTGGGAGTAGCTGTCTGGCGAGGGGACCAGCCCCTTAATCCCCCCTGCCAGTTCTGCCCCTCCCTTCCTGGATCTCATGTGTGCTGGTTGGGTGCTGCACTCATATCGAGTACAGGCAACCACGCCCTGGCATTCCATACTGTGTACTTGTTTTGTCGCGACCAAACCCGGCTCATCCCACACTCTGTTCTGGTGATCGGATTTGCCAGTGGATGACGTGAACTGATTCAGCCTGGTCTGCTCCTGACCCATGCTGAATGTGTGCCAGTGGGAAACTTTCCAAGGCCTATTCTGGGCTGTTTCCTATCATGCTTCTTGCGCTTACCTGCAGGGACTGTGTCCTGCCAGAGGAGTTGAGACACAAACTTCTAAGCAATAGGCTCATACTACAGCATCACTGGAAACAAGACCCTATAATAACATGGCTAACACAGAGAGCACTCAATCATGACTAAAAAACCAAGAGTGACTGTTTTAGGTGTTGGAAACAGCTACATTGGTACAAGGAATTATTCCATCTAAAATATCCAGCTGGCCCCTGCCCTCAACGTGAAGAAAAAAAAAAGGAGCACCGGAAACATGGTTGACCTCAGCTTCAAAGGGAATGGTGATCTCTCAGCTCCCTCATGTCCTTCTCTGAGGACAAATGGGGCTCAGAAGCACGAGCAGCTCCAACCACACCTATCAGCACCTCACTGTTAGAACCCTGTACAACACTGGAGGTCGCAGGCAAGCATATTAATGTCTTCATTGACTCAGAAGCCTTTCTCTGTACTCTATGCAATGCCTCAAGAAGTTTGTCACCATGGGAACTGAAAGCAAGCCTTGGTCTCATTCTTGAAAATGTACTTAGCCTCTAGTTTTCCAGAAAGAATATATTCTCAACTTCCTCCAGGTTTGTTGATGCCAGAGTGTCCATCACTTTACAGGACAGGCACCTGTTGTCCTCCCTGGGTACTTCTTTAGGGTCAACTGATCCCAAGTCATGATGCTAATAATCAGCATTGAGACAAGCGCTAGACTGGATGATTGCACTGTTGAAATCCAAAGTAGGGCAGCACAAATCTGAACAGACGCATAGTGGTACAGCATACGCAATGCTCCGCCACCATGCCCTACTAATGGAATCTCCACTTGATATGGTCAAATTTAAACATCTAGGAACCAACACTATGGTGTAGCAGGCTAATCTTTTAGCACCAGCACTTCGTCCCATATGGGCTCCAGTTCAAGTTCCAGCTGTTCCACTTACAATCCAGTTCATGGCCTGGAAGAGCAACAGAGGAGGACACAAGTCCTTGGGATCCTGCATCTGTGTGGAATACCCAGAAGAAATTCCTGGCTCCTTGCTTTGTATCTACTAATTTAGGGAATCAACTGGTGAGTGAAAATCTCTCCCCCCCCCCACCCACTTCTCTCTGTATTTGCCTTTTGAATAAAAGTAAATATTTAAAAAGTAAACATATTCCAGCTGAGTCTTCACTGTTGTACCCAAATAGTAAAGCTGCCTGTTTCTGAGGCATCAGAGAATATCAAGTAGGTCTTCAACAACAAAAGCTAAGGAGGTTTGATACATCTTATTTTTCCCATTCACTATGACATTCTTACTAGCAAGAGGAACATGAAATCTTTTGTACCTCCCCCTTTAATGCTTTTCCTACTTAGATTCTTCTCTAGAAATTTGGACTAGCATCAGCTAGCATAAGCCTTTTCTTCATAGTGAGAGAGAATCTTAATACATCATATGAAACTTCCCTAAGGAAACCATCTAATGATTTAGGCAACTTAGTCCAGATTATTGCACAAGTTCTAGGGAATCTAGTAGATTCTCTAGATAAAGTGGTCATGGAAAATTGCCTGACCCTAGATTATCTATTGGAATAATGAAGAGGAATAAGTGTATTGAGTAATAGAGGATGATGAATTTACATGAATAGTAGTATGTTCCCTGGAAGATATATCAAGAGGATTAATTGGCCAACAGAGTGGTTCCATGATAATGGTAAGGAAACACCATTAACTTCCACTGTCTGAGAGTCAATAGGAAACATATTCTCTTGTTTTACTTTGTTCTTATCCTAGATTGTTTGCCCAATTTTACACTGTCCATAAGATTTGTCTCTTACAGAATTCAACAGGTGTATGAAAAAGTATAGACATTAAGGAATTCCTGCCATTGTTCATGACTAGTGGCATCTAGTTCTCCAAACATAGGTAGATCTGTCAGTAGGAGATTAGTCCCAGGCTAGTGAGGGGCAATGCTCTGACTTGGCATGAAGGTGTTACAGAAGATGGACCTCCTCCCTCTGCCTCCCATTCACATGGGGGCTGACATTCCCTGATGTGAATAGGTAGGTGTCTATGGAGAAGTGCTGAGGGTTGACAGCTCTACTAGGTCCACACAGCAGGGCTGAGTGCTGATTGACAGTCACAAGAGACACTCACTTTGACAAGCATGGGGCAACCTGAAATGAGATGGTTCTATTGGCCAACTTGCCAGAAACAGCAGCCACCAACCCATGCATAAAAGCCTAGAATGGCCTGTATGACAGCCCTCCTTTGTGTACAGCATCTAAAATGAGACTGCTGTGCACCATTGATCTCCAAATGTTGTAAATTTAGTACCAGTTCTGGCCAAATCATCAAACAACACTGCAGAATATGCCCCTGCCATGACCTTTGGGTTATTATAATGTAAATATAATAAACATATAATGATTGACATTCCCACTTTCCCACTACCATCATGTACCAGTCACTATGACACTTCCAATTTTTTTTTTAATTTTACTTCTTTTTATTATTGCCATTTTATAATACAGGCCCATAGATCATGGGATTTCCTTTATCCCCTCCCCAATTTTCTCCCTTCTCAATCCCCTCCCCCCTCACTGAGTTCCCCTATATAATTACTATATTGTAGTTCTTCAAACACAATCATATGTCCATCATTGCAGGCTTGGACTATGGCAAACAGTCCAGCATCCTATTGTCAAGATACAGTAAACAGTATCATTGGGAATCCACCTTTGTCTAGAAGTAGAGATGCCTACTGCATTGTATCCTCATACCCAGATATGATAGTCTCCATTGTGCAGTTACTATACATTCCCTTAAATGAAAAGCCACAATACAAAATCAACAACAGGAAGAAAAATAGAAATTTACCATGCCATGAAATGAAACAACATGCTGCTAGACATGCTAGTCTCCATTACACAGTTACTATACATCCCCGTATTTAAGGAGGCAGAGAAATGGGTGGCATTCAAGGCCCATTATCCAACACTTTCGAATGTTTAATTAAGTTCTACCCAGAATTTACTTATATGTCTTATTATGACTCAACAGGATTACTCCAATCTAGTTAAGGGTTTTGATTTTTCACTTTTTGGGGGTCTTGTTCTTTCACATTTTTAAAATTCTTGCTTTGTTTCAAAGCTTTCTTTGATATTTCCTTTGCTTTAAATGAATCCTGTATTTCTATACAACTGTATGCCTCTAGTATGAATCTTTTCATGTGAGCAGAAATAACCTGCCACCTCAATCAGAGACCCGAGTACTGACAACAATTTAACTTAGAAAAGAAGTTAATACTCAGAACCCAAATTCTTGAAAAGGTGTTCACAAGAGATACATCAAAAAACCGTCAAGAAAAAGGGCTCCTCTTTCTTCTCTCAAGAATCAGTCTTATACCTTCTCCTTTAGAAATTAGAACTATTTAAATATAGTATGTTATTGTCCTCAGGGTTCCTCAGGTGGGCTTGAAGATGCATGGTTCGACATAAAAATACTTTTGCTTTTTGCCTATTTGCATTTACCTTCTGAGTGACTCTAGGTCCACTATAAAGATTTTGAAACAGTGCATTTGAAATTTTAGTACTCACTATTTATTTAACCCCCTCTCCTTTTTTTGGAGTTCTTCAGTAACCAAATGCTTTTGTCCATTTGCGAAAATCATTTGTTTTACCAAAAATAAAGAATTTCCCAGTTGCATTACTATCATGGCAGCAAATTCCATCATGTGAGCTCCCAAAGATGTCAGCAGGGTAATGCCCTTGATGAAATGACCCAGCAAAAGGCCGTATCTCCTTATTTGGGGCTACTGGAAACTGAGAAAGTTGACCAGTAACAAGACCTCAGATGACGGAGAGTCTCCTCTCAGCTTGCTGTGGTAGCTCCGGCTTGTTCATTCATATCAGGATCCCATCATTTGGCAAAACTCAACAACATTCCTCTTTCCACATCCAACGAAAGGTGGAATTGACTCATTTTCAAAGATATGTTGTGTTTACATATGAATTTTGAGAATGAATTGGATCACTTTATAAATTTCTACAAAGGTCAACTTATCTATTCAACCCATTCATCTTGTTATTATTAGAAAATGTCATGTTTTCATTTGGGGGCAATCCATGTAGACTAAAAAGCACCCCTTGTTTCAGTGTTGTCAGTGCCATAATTTTGATAAAATACAGAACATCAGAAGACTGTTGCCATTTCATTTTCTGCATTTCTTGCGGTTATCAGGTAGACCTTCACAAGAGGAGTATGGGTGGAGAAGACATAAACAGAAGCTTTATCTACTGAGTTTTCTTTTTTCTTTTTTGTTTAAAGGAATGCTTCAGCCTTCATTAATATCTACTTACACACACCAGTGAGATTCAGCAAGAAGAAAAGGCTGAAACAAATCTAAACAAAAAATTAGCCCCCGTTAAATAAAATTGGACTGGATTTAATCTTGGAAGAAAAATAAGTTGACTAAAACATTCTTGGTTTGTCACTGCTGCCCAGAAATATTTATTCAATGTCCCCAAGAGCAAGAATCTGTGCTAAATTAAATACTATGTGAGGGAAAAAGTGGGGAAGAACACATGTAGTATGGTTTTCTGAAAAATTTCCTTGAAAAGAGTAACTTCATGGAATTCTTTGTAACTAAAAGAAGAGAGACAAAATCACATACTTATACCACTCTATTGAATTCTGGGTTGTATTAACATTTTGATTTTGGGACCTGGCTAAAGTCGTTGCCTTGAACGTGCCAGGATCCTATATGGGCATTGGTTCATGTCCCAGCAGTCCAGCTTCCTATCCAATTCCCTGCTTGTGGTCTGGGAAAGCAGTCTGGGATGGGCCAAAGCCTTGGGATCCTGCACCCGTATGGGAGACCTGGAAGAAGTTCCTGGCTTATGGCTTCAAATCTGTGCAGAACTGGCCATTGCAGTCACATGGGGTGTGAATCACTGGACAGAAGATCTTCCTCTCTGTATATCTGGCTTTGCAGTAAAAATAGATAAATCTTCAAATTTTTTTATTTTAATTATTCACATTCCACCTAGTCCATTTTGCAGCTGATAATGGTATACAAGGGTCATCCCTGCTCTCAAGAAATACAGGTAAACTACGTCAACACCTACCACTGAATCCACACTTGAAGACTGTTATTTAAGGGGCTCATGATATCACAATCAACATGTAATTTTTTATTACAGTGATACAAATTTTGACATGCATGTTTTTCTTAAAAAGTTTGATAACCTGGGGTCAGCATGGTGTCTAGTGGTGGAAATCCTTGCCTTGCAAGCACAGGATCCCATATGGGTGCTGTTTCCTGTCCTGGGTGCTCCACTTCCCATCCAGCTCCCTGTTTCTGGCTTAGGAAAGCAGTAGAGGATGGTCCAAACCCTTGGTACCCTACACCCGTGTGTGAGACCCAGAAGGAGATTCTGGCTTTGGATCAGCTTAACTCTGGCTGTTGCAGCCACTTGGGGAGTGAAGATATTTCTCTCTCTCTCCCTCCTTTTCTCTATAAATCTGACCTTCCAGTATGCAAAACTGAAAAAAATAAATAAGTAAATCTTAAAAAAAGTTTGATAACCCAATAATTGCAAAACTATTTTTTTTTGTTATTTAAGACACCTGACATTGCAAGATGGAATAAAAAAGAACTGTAACGTTAAAATTTCCAAGTGCTGGCTATGGATACAAATGTTTCATAAGGTACTTTTTTGTTAATGCAATGTTCCATGTCACAGAAAGAAAAAAAATTTACTCAAAAATCTTTTAGATAATCTACTAAATCTACTAGTATCTATTATTTATCTATTTATCTAGCATCTATCTTTTTATCTTTAATTGCCTTAATGTTAATCTAATTCTCCATTTTAAAATGGGTGTTAGTGAATGATGCATGAAAATATCTAAATTAAACATTAAATACATCTAATATTAAAACTAAAAATGAAATAATTTTTATGCTCTGCTTTAATTTCAGACAAAGTATTCTTTTCTGAGTAGAAATGAAGACTCCAGGGTAAGTGATTTGAGGTTTTTTGTTACAATAGTAGAATATACGTGTTTGATTCAAATTTTATTTCAACCTCATTATATTATCATGTTACGTATTTGTGTTATAGCCTAAACACATTTATAACATCCTTCAGTGTGAGTGAATCTATAGTAAGCTGCCACTCTGAAGAATAGCACTGTTAATCAGTTCAAGAAAGGTCATGCTTTGTTTGCTTGTTCTATAAATCATGCACACATTCCTTCTAAGTGGCTTAAAGATGTTCAGGGTCTCAGTTCCAGCAAGCACAGTAACTGCGTTTCTTGGAATGAAAATCTCAACAGCTGAAAACAGAAGAAGTGACACTGTTTCACGGTCTACATAAATATTACTGGAAGTACGTTCAAGGTCAAAAATCAGTCTGTGAAAATGAAACCCAAATGACTGGAAACAGAAGGCTCACACTGAGTTAGTCATTGATTGATTTAGTTGGGAGGTCCCAGGAACAAGCTGACATTGATTTATCTTTTAATCTAACAGAATAACAACAAATCTTAAAGCAATCAGTTTTAATGGTCTTAATAACTCCAATCAAATTATTCAACTTCCACATTAATATAGGAGGTTGGTTCATATTTATTCATCAGATTTGTCGAATAAATATCACCATTTGCCAACTGAACCTTAGTCCTTTACTTCTAACACATTCTGCCATTATTCCATGTTTAATTACCCTCTCCTAATCAGAGTGACCTTAGGCCCCAGTTTTCTAGACAGGGGTCCTGATTTTCTGGGGTTTTTTTCTAGTTTGTTTAAAACAAATGTGCAAACAAACAAACAAAAAAGACAACTTTCTCCAAGTATGAAGTTGTCCAGCTTGGGAAACAAAGCATATGGCCAACATGCTCAAAATTGCTTTCATTATTCCCTGTTTTTTCAGGATCTGTTCAAATCCAAAGCCTTAAAGATCAGTGGGAGCAGGTTCGCATGATTACAGTACAACTTATGGAATTGACTTATTTCCCGCCTGTCTAAGAACTCAGCTCTACTAGGTTTTTCTGAGTTTTCAGAAATAGCAACCTCATGAGATAAAACTTTACTGACAGGCTGTGCTAACACTTTTCTTTTCAATGATTTCACTTTCAATAAAAAGATTTTGTTTCTCTTTCTGACAGTGGAAGAAGTAAAAAAAAAAAAAAAAGCCTTGCCCATGAATCATAAAACATGTTTACCTTTTATTTATTTGATCAGAACTTTCTTAGCACAAACTAAATTCCTAAGAGGATGGTGCAAAGCAATCTCATCATGTTATGCTAACATTGGTCACATGTTGCATTAACTTGAGATTTTACAACTGCAGAAATTCTGTTAGTGATGAAAATGGTGAGCACAGAAGACTCTTAAGGGAGCTGTTGGGTTCACAGTGAAGCAGTGTGCATCAAAGAGATGTCTTACAAGGGCCACGTGAAGATCTCCTAGACTGACTTGAGCATGTGCTGAGATACAAGGAATAGCTGATGTCAGGTAAAAGAAATTAATGGCCACAGCAATACAACATCCACAGTTTCAATCCTAATGGATTTCTTATTTAGCTAGACTGTGAATTCGATCCTCTTCAGCATTTACTTTCTTTATTTAGATGAGGATTAAAACAGAACACCTAAAAAGGCCACATAGATAAGGAGGCTGAGATGACTTCAAAGGATGAGCGGTTTCAAGTGGATATAAATAGGTTGTTGTTTTGATCCATTTAAAAGGTCATCAGTCAACTGATGCTCCCCTTTCTCTTCCTTGCTTTTCTCTGCTTTGCTTTCTCAGGAGCAGAGACATACCTGAAAAAGAAAGCAAACCAGTGAGCTAATATCCTTACCTCTCACAAAAATCCCACACATTTAGGATTAAGTTTTAGAGGTTTCTAAATTCAAATTCTACCTCTAAATACTGGCCTTTTGAAATGTTACTAGCTGAAATATGTGTAAAATAATACCAAAGGAAGGAAATGAAGTTGGGAGCACTCTCAGAATCAGAATTTGAAAAATCATGTTAAAAATTCTGACCCTCTTCATGAAATAAAAATCAGATAAAATTATGGATTTGAAGTGTAATGTTTATCCATTTAAATATTGCATAAAGATCTAGTAAATTAGAAATTGCTGGTCATGATCAGGTTTCACCGGTTTTAAAAAGTCAATTTTGTGGTGCTAATAGGTCTTAATGGGGAAATCTTTTGTCAACTTAATAAACAAATCATTAGGTTTGCTGTAGAATAGCTAATATGGACAGAGAATGCAAAATGGCTGAGCCTCATTAGCATTCAAAAACACTGCCTCAAGTGAATGCTCTAAACATTATCTGAACACTAAGGCAGAAAAGATGACCAGTGCCTGAAATGGTGAGTTATTTATAGTTCTAACCGGAAAAAGATGCACAGAGTCCATGAAACAACACAGTGCTCCCAAGCAAACTGCTACACAAACATTGGACTATAAGCCCCAGTGTCCCTGGTGTTTGGGTTAAGCCGCATTTAATATTTAACAAATATGTCTTAAATATCTATTGTCAGGTACAATATTGAGCACTGAAATTATACCAGCAACAAAGACAACATTGTTTTTATTGTAGACTGTACCTAACCTTAGCGCAGATAGTGAAATGCCCACAATGAGACCAGAGGCAAGGAAGGAGAAGTTCGGAGAACAAAGAGGTATTCACAACACTGCAAATGTGATGTGCCGTGTGCCAGAGGTGAGAAAGCTCAGTGCGTCATTAGTGCCACAGATAGGTTGATGTATGTTAAAACTGCAGCTGCCTTGCTTTTACTTCACTGTGGGTCAGAGTGCCAAAGTAGGGATCTCAATGAAAATCAGTTTCAATAAAGTTTTGAATATTTCTCTAAAAAACAAAGGCTCCTACTGGGTTATATGTGCATTTTGCAATCATTGTTATCACATACTGTCTCGTACCGTGACATGTACAAGCACCACTGCCTATTTAGTTGTACAAGTTTTCACCCACTTTGCTTGGATCACTCTGCAAACCATTGACATCATCCTGAAATACCCCTAGATGTTCCAGTCCTAAAAGGTCTGCAGACTGCTCTCAGTATCCCTCACTCATAACTTTCCCCTTTTCGCTCTAGTGAAGAAAGACAGCCTGCATTCACGAATATTCATATCATCAAAGGCTTTCCTTTTCTCTTCCTCTCCTTATCTTGCCACAGTCACCGATTCACTGATTTATTCAATGCCATCTCCTAAAAATATCTCTTTAATTAGGTTTCTTTCTCTCCATCACAGTTGATTATAGTATTCCAATGCCAGCATCTCTTTTTATTCCTGATGTTTAATTTTGCACAATATCTTGCAAATTGCTATCAGGGTGATCTACCATTTACTCCAAATTACTCACATAGCAAAATGCTCCTGTGGCTACACAAGATTTACAAGATGATACACAGCTTTCCTGATCTAAGTGACCCAATATGCCAAATTATACAGCCAGAGCCACTCTTAAGAATCTACCCTGTGACATGGGACACCTTACCACACGTCTCTATCATACTAGCTTTACTTGCTATTTAAAGATGTAAGATGTATCAGTAGATAACCCAAAAATATAAAGTGAAGAAAAAAATGCAAGTTTCTTGGTGCAGTGACTCAACAGGCCAATCCTCCATCTGCAAGCACCAATCCCATATGGGCTCTAGCTTGTCTCCCAATTATTCCAATTCTTATCTCTGCTTATGGACCTGGAAAGCAATGGAGGCTTATTCAATTCTTCAGGCCTTTGCACCCACATAGGGGAGAACAAGAAGAGGCTCCCAGCTCCTGGCTTCAGATCGACTCTGTTCTGGGCATCATAACTATTTAGAGAGCAAACCAGCAGAAGGAAAATCTTTTGCTCTGTGTGTTTCTCTCATTCTCTCCCAATCTATCTTTCAAATCAAAATAAAGAAACAAGTCTCATATGCCTAACATTAATTTTTTTAATTGTCACAGACAATCAAAACTGGAGTAGAATTTTCTTTTTTTTTTTTTAAAGATTTATTTTTATTACAAAGTCAGATATACAGAGAGGAGGAAAGACAGAGAGGAAGATCTTCCGTCCGATGAGTCACTCCCCAAGTGAGCCGCAACGGGCTGGTGCGCGCCAATCCGATGCCGGGAACCTGGAACCTCTTCCAGGTCTCCCACAAGGTGCAGGGTCCCAATGCATTGGGCCGTCCTCAATTGCTTTCCCAGGCCACAAGCAGGGAGCTGGATGAGAAGTGGAGCTGCCGGGATTAGAACCGTCATCCATATGGGATCCTGGGGCGTTCAAGGCGAGGACTTTAGCTGCTAGGCCATGCCACCGGGCCCGAGTAGAATTTTCTTAACCATAGGTTTGACAAAGTTAACAAAGCTTGACAAAATTGTATATGGAGCAGTTCTGATGCACATAGACATACCTTCCCTTTTCATTTGCGTAGTTTGACATTTTTCTTGTTTAATATTAACTACCACATATAAGGCAGAAAATGTAGTATTTTTCTTTTTGTGTTCCATTTATTTCACTCAACATGTTCATTTCACTCAATATGTCATTTTGATGCATCAGTTTTGATGAAGAGGTATAATGTTATCTTTTTTAGAGCTGAATAATATTCTATTATACAAACATGTGTGCATACACTCATACACACTGCATTTTCTTTACCCACTAGTCCAATGATGGGAACATTAGCTGAATCCGTTTTGTGGTCATTGTCAGTAGTTTTGCTGTAAAAGATGGTGATGCAGGTGGTCTCTCTTTAATACAACCTGTTCTCGTGTTTCAAGTACATACTCAGTAGTGAGATTTCTGGATTAAATGAGTAGTCTTTTTCTAGGCTTTTCCACAGTGACCACATTAGTTACATTCCCACAAACAGTGTACAAGGGTTCCTTTTTCTCTACTTCCTCAGCAAAACATGTGTCTTTCAATAATTGTCATTCTTCAATGGTGAAGTGATAACTCGTTTTTTTTACTTGCGTTTCCATGATGAATGGTAATGTCAGCCTCTTTCACATATTTGCTGGATATCTGTATTTTTGCTTTTGAGTTCTGTATTTGGAGTTCCTTTCCCATTTCTTAACTTTTGTAATGTGAGAACTTAACACCATAAACTTCCTTCTCAAAAATGCTTTTGCTGTAGTTCACAGGTTTTATATGCTGTGCTTTCACTTTCATTTATTTCAAGAAATTCAAGAAAGCTTTGCTTTCTCTAATGACTCATTGATCACTTAGTGACATGTTTTTTAATTCACTCGCATTTGAGAATGTTTTGTTCTTTCTATTGTTGATTTCTAAGGTTTATTCTCGCCCCCCCTTTAGAGTCTGAGAAGGTGCAAGACATTACTTTTAAGATTTTTTAATTTACTATGACTCAGTTTTTTATCTGAAATATGATCTGTCTCAGAAAACACTCTATGTTCTGATGAGAATATAATCTCTGTAGTTGTTGGGTGAAAGGTCCTGTGAGTATCTGTTAAGTTCATTTGCTCAACAGGACGGCTCAGCTTTGATGCCTCTGTCCATTGTCTGTCTGGGTGATCTATCTATTAACCAGGGTAGGGCATTGAGGTCATCATTTTTATGGTATTGGAGTGTAGCTATCTCTTTCTGTTTGACAGCACTTGCAGCATATATCTGCTTTGTATTGAGAGTATATGCAATTCTGATTCTTCTAGATTCTAGTTGATAGCTTGCTGATTATATCTGCTCTATTAGTGAACTTGGTGGTATACTGTGTTTTCATATTTACTTACAATGCAAGATTCCCTTCAGGATTTGCCTTAAGGTTGTTCTGCCAGTAGTGAAATGTCTCATTTTTTTCCTTATCTGGAAACAACCTTACTTCTCTTTCACTTCTAAATGACAGCTTTGAAAGATATGAAGCTCTTGATTAGAAACTCTTTTAAACCCTTAGCAGATAATTCCAGTTGCTTTTAACATACAGTGATTCTGCCAAGTAGTCTGCTGTTTGCCCAATTGGTTTTCTTCTATATGTTATTTGATGTGTTTCTCTTTATGTCTTTAAGATTTTCTTCTTGTCTGTAACTTTTAGCAATTTGGTTATAACATGTCCTGCGAAGCTCTTTTGTCATTGAGTCAGCCTGGAGTCCTTTGACCTTCCTGTGCCGGATGCCCACGTCGCTTTCAAGGTCTGAGAAATTTCCAACTATTATTTCATTTAGAAAGTTCTCAATATATTTTTTAATCTCTTCTCCTTCATGAATTATTTTAACATTAGTATCATTTTATGCTTTCTCCCATTTCATGTAGATTTCATTCCTTCTTTTCAAACCATTTTCTCATTACTTGGTAATATTGGGCTATTTCAAATGTGTTTCCTCAAGGTCAACAATTGTGTCCTTCAGTTGATCTCTTCAGCTGTTAAAGTTCTCAATCAATTCTTTTTATTTCCCTAATTGAAGATTTGTCTCCTAACATTTTAATTGGTTTTCTTAATTGTTTCTTATTGACTTCTTCATTGAGATCATGTGCTGGTTTTCTCATTTCTTTAGGCAGTTTTTATGTGTTCTTTTGTGTCACACTATGTTTCCTTACAACTGTTAGTTTGAATTCTATTTCTGGTATTTCAAAGATCTCCTCTAGATCTGGCTCTAATTCATTTGCAAATGTCATGTTACCTGTGTCCCTACATTTACATCTTCACAGCTGGTATAACAGATTTTCTCTATGAAGTAGATTGTATTGGAAGTGGCTTATGGTTTAGATAAAATGCAGGCTATCACTTGGCTTGTTACTTTGCCTTTGGTTCTAGGGGAACCAATAAATGTGGACACTGAATGATTTAGTTAGCTTTAATCAATCTGAGCTGTGCTACCACATATTGGGCTAGATTGCTGCAGTTCCTAAGTGTAGAATTGAGACTTTAAGGTGAATGTGGATTTCCAAGAGTGTGAATCTTCTATAGAGCATTTGGTTTAGTAGCAGTTGGCATTGTGAGAGTCAGGGCCTTGTTCTACTAAGGGTTACATGGAGGGCTGGGGTGTCTGCTTGACACACTGTGCCTGAGGAATATAATGCTGGGGTTTGTGGCAACAATAGCTATGGCTCTAGTTATTTGTGACATAGATGGATCTTTTCTCAGTTCTTACTGTTACTGAGTCTTACAGTATTAATCATCCTGGTTTCAGTATTGGAGAATGTAAACTGAACTCTGTTTCAGTTCTACACGGTGATTTCATTCATACAAGAAATTCTGCTCTGGTGAACAAGGGCCCAGAGAGTTGGAATTTAACATGATTCTTCCAAACACCACTGGGCACATTTAAGTAGGTTTGCAGAAGTCACAACTGACCACTGTATTTTCAGTATAGCAGAATAAGGTGGGGTGATTATCCATACCTCTCAAGGTTAATGATTTTTATCCTCCAAAAACTAAGAGGATCCCACAGAGTAAGTGCAGCTCTGCACTTTGTAACCAAAAACTCCCAAGATTAAAAGATACAGAAAATCTGTTCTTTGTCCTACAAGTTGTCTTAATTCTGATCTGGCCACTTCTGGTAGCAACAAAAATTGAGATCAGATGCATGAGGGAATCAGTGTGGCTTCCCTTCTCAGCCTAGTCACTTAGACCCCAAACAGTTTCCAGAGAGATTAAAATCAGTGGGTGACTGGAGTTCTCCCTCAGTTAAACCCGCAGGGAGCAGGGAACTTGGCAACTCCCTTAGATCCTGGCTTTGGAAGATGGTGACTCCCAGGCAGCTGCTGGCTATGCTGCGTGCTCAGTGTTCTCTTTCCCTGCTGTTCCATGGAGTCTTTGCTGTGTTCTGTTACCTCCCTAGTAAAGACGTCTATCCGTCAGACACTTGAAAACATGATCCTACCATTTTCTGTGTGTGTATGGTATTCTGTTGAAGCTGAAGACATTGTGATTTCTCTCAATTTAGTCATCTTGGACACTTTTTTACAAATTATTTTGAAATTCACATTTGACTTTTTTAAAAAAATTAATGCACAGTTTACATGAAATTCATGAAGACTATAATCAACATAGGTTTTAATAAAGTAGTATTTATGTTTGTGTTTTTTTCCGAATGGTTACATACTAACCAAGTTTATAATATCTGCTTTTCAAGAACAATCTGTTCTGATTTGGACTGTTCATTGTTTGCACTATGATGTTGCATTAACTCATAAAGTTCTTGAGTGCCTACTGTACACCAGTAATAAGATTATAATCGAAAAATAAGCCCACATCTAAATTTTTCTGTTAGTAATATCTATGCTGATATACACAGTTCCCTCTGTACCTCATTATGTACATGTGCGATTTTGAGAATATTATTAGGTTATTATTAATTAAAGCATTATTGTATTTTATGGGTATTATTTAATTGTACTCCCAGGGCTTTTTTATTGTAATGTGTTATAATTGTGGAACAAAATTCAGGCTATGAAAAAGTGCCTTATCCTTTCTTTTTTCTTTTTTTTTTTCTATTTTTATAGATTTATTTCTTTCAACTGGAAGGTCGGATTCACAGAAAGAAGGAGAAACGGAGAGATTGATTTTCTGTCCACTGATTCACTCTCCAAGTGGCTGCAATGGGTAGAACTGAGCCGATCCAAAGTCAGGGACCAGAACATTTTCCAAGTCTTCCATGCAGTTGCAGGAACCCAAGACTTTGGGAAATCCTCTGCTTCCCAGGCCACAAGCAGGGAGCTGGATGGGAAATGTGGTAATCAGCACGTGAACCAGCGGCCATGTGGGAGCTTGGTGCATGTGAGGTAGGGACTTTATTTTTATTTTTTTTAAAGATTTATTTATTTTTATTACAAAGTCAGATATACACAGAGGAGGAGAGACAGAGAGGAACATCTTCCGTCCTATGATTCACTCCCCAATGAGCCGCAACAGGCCGGTGCTGCGCCGATCCAAAGCCAGGAACCTGGAACCTCTTCCAGCTCTCCCACACGGGTGCAGGGTCCCAAAGCTTTGGGCCGTCCTCAACTGCTTTCCCAGGCCACAAGCAGGGAGCCTATGGAACTGTATCACAAAATAAAAAAATACATATTTAAAAATATGAAATTCAAGACAAAAAAAGAATATGTATTATGTAAAATAAATCTGACATTGGTCAGTACTAAGAATTCCCATTGATACGTATGCTCTTTCATTTAATAAATCTTTCTCTTTCCAGATGAATTTGTAGAAATACTCCAAAGAAACATATAATTTTGAGCAATGGAATGTGTTATCACTGTTGTTATTTTTAAAATTACAGTTATTTTTGTAGTGCTAACACTATTCATTTTTTATTTATTGATTTTGTTAAGGTCTGTTGTGTAGATATCTTGGCCTGCTAGATAGACAATCATTTATTCTTTCCTATTTTAAAATCAAGCCTGCTTTATCTGTTTGATTGGACATTCCAGAGGCAACAGTCACATTGCATTATGAGGCTCTCAGCATTACTCATTGTGGCAGTACTGATGATAACTGTCTTTTTTATTTCTTTGCTCTTTAGTTTTGATATGCTGTGAAAGATTAAAAGTGGAGATATGATATGCCCTTTTTTTGTGCCTGACGTTAGCTCTCTTCTAATGATTCACCACTCTCTATGATGGCTTGCTTGACTTTCATTTGATTAAGGGAATTTGTAACTTTCGCTACTTTTGTAATGCTTTCTTGCATGAATAATTGCTGAAAAGTCTCAAAACAGTCTCTAAATCACTTCTGATGAGCATGTAGCTTAGATTAGTTGCATCAACATTAAACCCTTCTTACATTAATGAGCCAGATTCTCATTGGGCAATACATAAATTTTCTATTTAATACATTGTAAGATTTTGTATGCCAAACTTTCACTCATCATATTATTATTTAGAAATTCTGGAATCTTCCTTGGTCTGAATGACCTGTAACTTACCTTTTTCATACTTTACTAGGTTCTTTTTTACTAGAAGGTAAACATGTTGCTTAGAAAACTTTCCTTTTATAAATTTTCTATGGAAACATAACAAAAATAGCAAGTGTTAATATACCTGCTTTCATAATTCTATTTTCACAACTCTAAATCAATTATGTTTATATATACATAATTTTCATTTTATCCTTGTCAAAATTTTATATGATAGATACTATTAATATTTTTGCCTGTAAGGTATTACAAGTTTAAATAACTTGCTTAGTATCACAGAGATACAAATTCAGTTCCAAAAATTGCATAAATAACATATCATGAGAAATTGAATGTAGTTCATTGTTCACAGAAGGTGCAGAAACAGTTGAAATCCTCAGCACAGCTTACCCCTCCAAGCTCAAGCCTCAGTGTTACCTAGCATATTTCTTCTTGGTAAATTTCATCATCCCCTCCCACAGTGTTTATGTAGATTTGTTTATATATTTGTCTGTTTGTTTTCCACATTTAGGGTCATTGTCTTTCCTCATGAATTTCATCCCTTACAATCTTGTTATCCAGAGCATCTTTATACTCAGATTGTCTGTCTAGCTTACTGAAAATGATCACATCTTGTCTCAGTTTGTGAAAAATGGATTATAGGGCTATAAAACTAGGCAGACGCTCATCCTTCATTTTGTTTTCTGCGAAGATTGCTGCTTGAACATAATTGCCTTTCCCTTGGTTGATGGCAAATCAGTCAACAACCGACTTTTATTAATGTATATGTTCTCTTTCTCTTATTCAGTTATTCTTTGACCTCTCTTGTATCTTAAAGTGTGAGCTGACACCAGGCATCTATTCCCTTGAGGTGTCACAGCAAGATCAGACTTAAGAGGAGTTGTTCAAAAGAAAGCATCATTCACTTGTCACAAGCAAAGGAGAGATGATGATGACACTGTTCCTTAAAGAAATTACCTTCATGAGGCTCTTTACAGGGCTTTTAAAGCAAGGATTAGTGTACAGGATACGGACAAAGGGTGGGAGAGGAGGAACATTCCTGTGAAGCCATACACATCTTCACAACTTGAATGTCAAAAGTTTGACTCAGACAGGCTCTTTCCAGCTTTCCTCATTGGTGATGATAGGGACCCTTCTGAATAAGATGCTGTAAGGCAGGCCTTGCAGAACCACCCTCTGAAAACCTGGTCAGGCAGCACACCATCGCTTCAGTCTGTGTCCCTGTTCACAAATACTTCAGTCTTTATTATTAAATTTCACCTCTACGTGTTAATATGCAGATTTTCTTACATTTTTCTCTTTGGGAAACATAATGCTTTTGATATGCTATAATATATCTGGAGTTAATAAATGTTAGTTCTTCCCCATTCTACTTTATCTGAATTATGACTTGACATACAACATACTTTTCTAACCCAATCTTCTTGTCTCAGGCTCTTCACATCTTCCACATCATTGTCTGAGTACATTTCTAAACTGTATAATTCGTTGTATATTTTAGTTTATTATCACTTTCTTTGGGGATGTCTAATCTCTTCTTGAGTAGACCCATTGCTATTCTAAATTTAGATTTAGATTCAAATTACAAATTAATTCAAAATTAGAAAATGCAGATTTCCTGACCTTAAAAGCAATGATAATTTTCTTTCCAGAAAACATTTGTCTAGCATTTTAGTCTTGTTTAGCGTTTTAGTCTTTAGTATCCTGGTCACTTTTATTCTGTTTTATATGTTACCTATTTGAAAAAATCATTTGTGGTTCACTTGCTACTTTAAATATGAGTAATCATGTGTTGATCTGATGGTCCCCTGTTATGATAACTTATTTGCTCCTACTTTTCGTATATTTTTTCTACACAGAAACACACAGTTTGGGGAAACAAATTAGGGAAATCCTCAAGAGACAGCTAAACCCAACAAAGTTTCATCCAACCCCTTCAGTGGCATGGGAGGCATAGTATGTGGTATCTGGATGGTTTTGCTTCAATATTCATGGGTGCAGTGTGATGGCTCAATGGTTAAGTCTTCACCTTGCAAGTGCCGGGATCCCATGTAGGCACCGGTTTGTGTTCCTGCTGCTTTGCTTCCCATCCAGCTTCCTCCTTGTGTTCTGGAAAAGCAGCAGAAGACGGCCCAAAGCCTTGGGATGCAGCATCTGCAAGGGAGACCAGAAAGAAGCTCTTGGCTCCTGGTTTCAGATTGGCTCAGCTTCAGGCCTTGCAAACACTTAAAGAGTGAACCAGCTGATGGAAGATTTTTCTGTCTCAGCTTCTCTTCCTAAATCTAATCTGTTTTTTCCAATGAAAATAAATAAGTGGTTAAAAAAATAATTTAAAGGCCTGGTACAATATCCTTTATCTCCTTCTCCCTATATATTTGCCTTTCCAATAAAAATAAGTAAGTATTGAAAAAAAATTACATTCCTGAGGGGATGCAATCAGGGTGGACTTGTGTACTGCCACTTAATGGAAATCCTCTGGCATCAATTGCATGATGGGAGTAAGAGGGTTAGTTGTGGTAACTTTATGGGAATGGATTTATAATTACCCAAGGTGTCTCTGGGCTTGGAGTCAGCAGCCATATTGGCTAATTTTGATGCATCTCACTTCTAAGCATTGGTGTCACAGAACATACTGTTTCTCACCTCACTGAAAAGGGGGATTTGCTTGGTGCAGCTGAGGCTGCAGTACAAATGAATCTTATCGCAGGAAGACTGGCATGCTGGAGTTCTCAGCTCCTCCTTGCTGACTACTTCAGGCTAAGAGGAGATGTATGCTCTTGCTCTTGGCAGCTAAAGGACAGATACGCCCCCAATGTTACCCACTTTAATTCACTTTTTCACTCTAGTTTTGCCAACTAAATGGTTAGGGAAAAAAAACTGAACACTGATTCTGTATGACACAAGCTTATGGTTATCTGTCATTTGTAAAGGATATTATTGATGCTTTCACCTTGAGCAGCCTTGATTACAGCAGAGTTCTTATTGGAATCTACTGCTTGGCTGTTTTCCCATGCCTCACCTTTTCACCATAGGCATGGTTGCTTCAAGGCTCTCTTTCAGGATCCACAGGCTCAGATTTTCAAATTTTCTAGTTGGAAAACGTTGGCATCCTTTTCCTCATGTTTCCAAACTCATCTATAAGCCATGGGTCGACTGTCATCTTTTCATATTTGTGTGTTTACCTGTCTATTTTGACCCATATTTTTGTAAAGATAGAGTGTCCCTAAGTCAGTAATAAGTTAAAATGTTACCCAGAAACTATTTGCATTGTAGCGTGGGGTATTTTTAAAAGAATCTAACCTGCTGCAATGCTGAAAACAGGAATTCTCCTTGGGTTGGCGCTCTTACATGAGAGTTTGCATTTTGACTTCTCTTAATTTTTAGTGTAAAATGACACAAGGAGATATTAAAATGGTCTAAATTATATAAAGGGTATTTTCCAATTCTTTATCATCTTTTAAAATTCATTTTATAAAAATGTTAACTCTTTAAAATTATAGCTCTTAACAATACAGGACTTAATGTGCTGATGTGTGCACACATTCATGACTTTACTCATCCATCAGCATCGTTTCTCATCGCATTTATATCTCATGCTTTCCATTACTCTTCATTCATTCATAAGCAACCCCTGATCTGCTTTTCGTCATTACACATGAAATTTTCTAGAATTTTATGTAACTTCAGTCACGCTGTGGTCGTCATTTTATCTGGCTTCATTCTCTCTAACTAAGCTGAGAATCAGCAACACAGAAGCCCATCAAATTTTTTTGTATTTACACTTGAGCAGTAGTCCACCAAAGTTTGAAACATTTACATATTTGCTTGCACAAGTTCTTTATCACATTTATCGTTTATAGATGATTTCGCCTCTCTTGTAATTTCTGTCTTTACTACCATAGAAGAAAAAGAAATTTTTAATTTTGATGAGTTCAAGTTTAGTAGTATGTTCTTTTAGTTATCAGGACTGACCTGAAGCGGAGTCAGAGAACTCAATTCAAGTCTCCCAAGGGGTGACAGGAGCCACTCACATAAGCCATCATCGTCACTGTGTTAGCAGAAAGCTGGAGCCAGGAGCCAGCCAGCAGCGATCACAGAACCCAGAAATTTCTCTAGGAGATATGGAAATCTTAACTGGAATGCTAACTGCTGGGCCGAACTCTTGTCCCTAGAATCACAGTTATGATATTGCATGTATGAACTCTTAACCCAAGACTATGGATTTCCTTCTAGGATTTTTATAATTCAAAATTTACATCTAGGACTATTGCTAATGTTGTATTAATCTTTGTATATGATACAAAGTACAAATTGAAGCTTGCTTTTTTCATATGAGTTTCCATTTGTTCTAGTAGCACTTTTTGAAAGATAATGAATTTAGTGATGCAAAACACTTGTAATGACAATTCAGGAGAACATTGTTTCCTGTAAATTCACATTGCGTGATCTCTTGCCTCTACATTACATGAAATGTTCAGTAGATATGAATTCTGTTAGAGTAATCTGAATTGATTAAAAAATGTCAAAGCTCTTTTAATAAAGATATAACTACTATTTAAAATTAAAGTCAATCACTGTAAAAGATACACATCTTGTTCCATAATCATATTCTAATTCCTTATCGTATCTACCAAAAGCATAGAACTAATATGAGATCCAATGATTTCCCTCATATTCCAAAATTCACACTTCTCACAAGTACATATAATATGTATAGGGTCTTTTGTTGTTGGAAACATGTGCCCACACGTGGTAAGCAATTGCCACAAATCATTGATTACAAAGTAACTAAAACTCTAATGTTTTATTTCTAGTCTAATTTCCTTTTCTTCATACCATCTTAGATAACTTTGTTATCTAAGATATGCATTTTGTCAATTAAAAAAATATAAAAGACAAACTGTTGAAAATGTTGGATAAATATTCTTAGATTTTAGAAGTAAGTAACATCAATTATGCAAAATCTGTTATTTTCTGTGGCAGCACTGTGCCTTTCTAACAGTTCTTTAAAATTAGGCTTGGTATATATTTTGCTGTACTCAGTTAAGAAATTAATGCTTAAGCACTACTTGCGGCAAGTGTGTGCTTCATATAGGCACTAATGTAACCATATTACAAAGATGCTTTGTCAGATTAGCAAACAAATACAAATACATTTTCTTGGAGATTCAAAAACTTCTAAATATGCAGACATGCTGAACTTCCTCATTTTAGTGATTATGATCATGATGGTTTAAAATTAATATGAATAATGCTTTTCAGACAGGGGTGCTAATGTACTCCTTCTACATACCAAGCTTGCTCTATCACTGGGGATGATGTAGATTACAGGAGGTCTCTGCCCCAAGAACGACACAGTTGATAGAACAGGTGGAGCAATTTCACAAGTGGCTACATTGCATGACAAATTGTAGTGTGTGAAAAGGACTGAATATGTAATAGAAACTTTTAAAAGGGAAACAAAGAAGGCTGCATAATAAATGAGAATGTATTTCTATTTAATGCTACGGCTTAAACTACTCACATGACCATGGAAAATCATTTAAAAGTTTGTGGGCTGATGAAAACACCAATAGAATCCAACCGAAGAATAGAGAAGAAACACACCATTGCTATTGGCAATATATATGAAATCCTATCTTACCCATAACATGTGTCCTCTTTATCTGTTCAAAGGATCCAATGGTTTACACCATCTTAAGGCTCCATGGAGGGGTCTTAATGTATCTCTCATTTCTTGTAATGGAGCATCTGCAGGTTATCTGACCTGGACAATAAAATCATGATAGCCACACTTGTATGAGACTTGTAACTACAAAAACATGAATAAGGAATACACTATCAGGCAATCAGAATAGTCTTTTTGTTTTGAATAGTCTTTTTTAAAAAAAGACTTATTTTTATTGCAAAGTCAGATTTTGAGAGAGAAGGAGAGACAGAGAGAAAGATTTTCCATCTGATGGCTCACTCACCACATGGCCTCAACATACACAGCTGAGCTGTTCCAAAGCCAGGAGCCAGGGTTTTTTTCTGGCCTCCCATGTGGGTGCAGTGTCCCGAAGCTTTGCTTTTCCAAGCTACAAGTAGAGAGCTGGATGGGTAGTGGGAGCAGCTGGAACATGAACTGGCACCTATACGGAACCCTGGTGCATGCAAGTGAGGATTTAGCAACTAGATTATTGTCCTCGGACCCAAAATAACCTTTAAGTTTTCATCAGAGCACATTATCGGTTTAGGTTTTTAACATGCTAGAATTTATAAACAGAGGAGTCAACCCAAAAGCTAATTGTTGAACAAGAAAGCAAAGGAAAAGGGAGTAAAAAGTCACACTAAGAAACATTGAACATTCTAGATTAAATATTCTGCCCCTCTTCAATAGAACTTTGTATATACAGAAATCTTTTTATCTATTTTTATTAAATAGCCTCCGCTGGAAAACAACAGAACCTTCCATTTCTGAAATGAAGTTTTATGTATTTCCAAGCTGACCATGCGATTTACTTCAGCATAATCTTATAACCTCACCCCTCTCAAATCTATGCCAAAACTTCTTTTGGGGAATGTTTGATTCCTCTATAAAAATTTCACAACCAAAAAAAAAAACCCATAATTACTGCATATGATGGCCAATAAAAACAACCCATACACATGATATTGCTTCTGTGTCTGGAAGAAATCTTTGAGTGAATTTTTAAAATTCTTGTCTGGGCTCTTCATTCTTCAAGTTATTCTGAGCTTTCTGACGTTCACCTGACAAGAATATAAATTACTTTTTATCATTATTCAGACATGAAGAAAATAAGTCTAAATTTAAAGGTAAAGAAATAAATAACCTTGAATTATAAAACATGAGTATTATGCCTTTTTATTTTTACATTTGTAGACATTATTTTCATTTCTTGACATATGTCACTAAATATTAACAATGTTTATTTGTGTGTACTTATGACAACTTAAAGATTCTTAGAAGAATTTAAGAAGGAAATCTCAAAGCACTGTAAAAAGAAACCAGGACCCATATACAGGTTTTCTGGAAGTCAGTAAAGCTGGACCACTTTATGGCCATGTCTTTTAGGTGGATTTTGAAGGTTATTTACCAAATAAATGCCTGTAAGCCATATTTTCTTTACTAACAAAATGAGCATAATGCTTTTAGCACTTGAATTATAAGATTAAAAGAACACTATGTATTGAAGATTGAGTACAATAAATTAATAGGAATTAGCATTAAACAAATGTTCTAATCACTAAAAACCTGCTTCTTACACAATACAGGACTCTCGAAATTTCACACGTTAAACTATTTCATGAAAGCCTTGAAAAGTGTTTATATGGTTTTCAATGATTGAATCCATGTGTGTTTAGAAAGGGAAAGATTCCTTTCACAATACAAATATTTTGATCAGGGAAGGTAGCACACTGGAACAGATTTCCTTTTAGGATTAAACCGCATTAATCTAGCCACCAACAATATAGATGAATGGGAAGTTACAGAAAGAAAATGAGTGAAAAATATATTCTGAAAAATCAGTTTTAAATTTATTATTATGTGTTTGTAAAGAAGTCAACATGAAAGGCCGCTCAAACACTTCATCTGTGTTATGTTCTGATGCAGTCGTCATCACTATGAATAAAGAAAACTGAAAAATTCAAAAACAGCCAACAATTTCTCTTGTTCCCTCTATTGAAGAATCATTCATGGCATTGAATATATATTCCTTAGTTACGGGAGAATCCTCAGGTAAGCCAAAAAAAAAAAAAAATACACATATAAACTCTTAAAAATCAACTAAACGCAATCATGAAAACAAAAGAAAAAAAAGAGGAATAACAAAGAAAATTAAATGAAAGTATTTCATTTAATCTTGTCTTTCAGTGCTTATAAAACGAATTTTCCTGAAACTCCTCAATCACCATACTGGAAATTTCAGATTCAAAATAGATGTTTCACAGTGACTGATAACAAAATCCTGAGTCCATTTTTTTTTCATTTTTTTTTTAATTTTGGTAAAACAAAATGAAGGCCACTGTATCTATCAAAATCAAAACCAAGCCTTATCTTACGTGGTTCAGCAGAAACACGTCTCGTCTTTCAGTGGCATTTGATATGCGGGCTCTCTCCTTGTTTGCTTCACACTCCTGAGACTTTGGTTCCTGTAAGTGGCTCTAATTTCAAAGGCAAACCAATAAGCCTGGAGAGTCTGATTTACTCTCACTGGTGGGTGTATTGAGACAAAGATTTGTGATCATGCTGTCAATTTTTATTATTTTCAACTTTAAAGATCTGATGTTACTTCCTGTACTGCGAGTGCAAAAACAGCACAGGTGTAGGACAAAATTTTTCTCTTTCCTTAGGCTTACTTTTATTCTGTGAATAACCCACAGAAAAAAGCTTCTAAGCTTACCAGAAGTCCATGCTACTACATAAAGTTGCTTTGTATATGAAACAGAGATTTTACTGAACATGAGAATTTAAAGTAAGAGACAGATACTCCACAAATGAACAGATTGTGAAGCAAAGGAGTAAGAGTGTCTGCTAAGAACCATTTCTGGCTTAGGCATTTAGCGTAACAGTTGAGGATGCCACTTAAAACACCTGTTTCCCACATTTCACATTGGACTGCCTTGATTCTACACCTAATTCTAGTTTTCTACTAAAGTACATCCAGGAAAGAAGCAAGTGACTGTTCATGTACTCACATTTCTGAACCATGGGACACCCTGTTTGTTCCCGGCTTGTGGACTCAAACCAGTACATCGCTGGCTGTTGCAGGCATTTAGACTTAACAGATACACAATCTCTCTCACCTTGTCTCTGTCTCTCTCCGCTTTTCAAAAAATAAATAAATAAATAAGAAGCAAGCAGACAAAGAAGAACCAAAAACAGGTACTAGTTCACCTTCCTCATTTTTTTTCCTATAGTTGCCAGCTCTTCCAAGTCTATCTCACTTCAAGAAGGCTCCCACCAGAATCGAATACCCTCAGACCCTGTCTGAGGCATTAGTCTGTTCATCTCCCTGCGCTTGGGTTTCGGGACTCTTCTTCACTCCTTTTTTTCACATGGAACACCCTTTCTTCTTCCTGCTTCTCATTCTCCATTATGAAGGTTTGTAAATTTATCTAAATATATTTATAGGTATTTGTGACATTATTGGACATTAACCATGTCTTCTAATTTCAGTGGAATATTGGCTAAAATTTACCACCAGAAACCAGATTTCATTAAGAAACAAGCATTTTACACTGTGGATAGGATGTTCTTCTCTTGAACAAACAGGAACAACTCCTATTCGCTCCAGAGCCTCTAAAGTCTTTTCCTAGGGTTATCAAAAGTACACATAGAAAAGTCCTTTCATTCAACATCAGTTGAGACTAGAAACAGTGTATTTCTTCTTTGTCCTTTGTGACAAACGCTAGCCCTGATGTGGTTTGAATACTCACCATTACATCTGCCCATGATGTGTATTCTGAAAACACTAGATTCTAGAGCAGAATTTTTTTACTCCCTATGGATACTCTCAAAACAGACAGCAGCCAAATGTCAGTGATGTCTGTCTCCATATATAACTTGCAGGATGTAGAAAAGCTAGTCAAACCTTCAATCCATCATTCGCAAAATGCATACTCCATTGCCTCATTTAATTTTGTGAAAGTTCATTGATGCTACAGATAGTTTGGAGAAATGTGGGACATAAGTGTGTTGCCCAAGTTTAAATAAATAATATTTCACACAACAGAGATTCAACCTAGATTTTTCATTTATTTTTTTATTGGCCTTTGAGGAAACTAAAATATTCTTATACATTAACACCTTTGTTTTGCACTTCAGTTACAGATATGGACATAATTATCTAAGGAAAAATCAGTAAATGCACATAATTTTGGACAGCATAATTTCTTCTTTAGTTAAAAATTTAAAATGTCAGGGCCTGGTGGCGTGTTCTAGCGGCTAAAGTCCTCACACTGAACGCACCGGGATCTCATATGGGCGCCGGTTCTAATCCCAGCTGCTCTACTTCCCATCCAGCTCCCTGCTTGTGGCCTGGGAAAGCAGTTGAGGACGGCCCAATGCATTGGGACACTGCACCCGCGTGGGAGACCCGGAAGAGGTTGCAGGTTCCCAGCTTCGGATCGGCACAGCACCGGCAGTTGAGGCTCACTTGGGGAGTGACTCATCGGACAGAAGATCTTCCTCTCTGTCTTTCCTCCTGTCTGTATATCTGACTTTGTAATAAAATAAATAAATCTTTAAAAAAAAAAATTTTAAATGTCTAGACAGGATTGGTCTGGTGCAGTGATAAAGACATTGCCTGCAATGCCAGAGCCTGGATCAAAGTATTGGTTCTAATCCAAGCTGTTCTGTTTACAATTCAACTTCCTGCTAACTTGCCTGGGAAAGCAATGGAAGATGGACAAATACTTGGGTCATGCACCTGCCTGGGAGACCAGATGAAGTTCTAGTCTTCTGAATGGATCTGACCCAGTCCCGACCATTGTAGCCATTTGGAGACTGAAACAACATATGGGAGATATTTTTCTCTGTGTTTCCATTGTTATCTTTCCAAAAGATAATTTTTTAAAATTAAAGAAAATAAAAATTGTTGAATAAAATTATTCTCAGTGCCAGTAATTAGTAATCTCTTTTGTCATCTCAGCTGACAAAATTCCACAATTTTGAAAACATATTAAATTTATAATCCTTTATTGGAGTTCAAAAAGGTGAAAAAATTGGAATTAAATATAAGTGAATTGAATGAATATTAAATGATTTTACTTGCCATTAGTAGAAATGATTTCATAGAAATGTTAATATCTTATTTTCATAAAATACAATGGAAAATAACAAAGTTCTATCTAAAATTCAAGCAGATTCTTCTACTCAGATATGAAATATAACTCAAACTTTTTATAAGATACTTTTACAATAAAATAAGGAATGTATTAACATTTATACTAACTAATCTAATGAGATCAAAGGAGTATAAACCCTTAGGAGACAACTGTTAAAATCCACATAAGGAAGAGACATTCAACTTCAGAGAGAAATTTGGTTGATTAATATATCATTTTAAGTTGTAATTCATGGAGGAAATAGCAAAATTAGATTTATTTCCAGATTATAGGTATCATGTTTATGTCTAATAAATGTCTCATGCACTATTTATGACACATTATTAAAAACAGTTTGAGCAATTGAAAAGAAAAAATACATTTTTGTCCCCTGGGGGTGACAATTAAGGTTTAAGAGGATGAGAGGAAAGAGGAAAAAAACTGAGGCACATTTATCATAAATAAGTAGGTAGGTGTTGCCACTGTGTAGAAAAGATTAGAAGTTTTACTAGCCTCAAAATATGATCTCCATGAGTTTTTCATATGGTTTAAAATTTCATTAGAATTTTATGACCATGAGTTTTAATCTTTACCTGGAATTTCCCATTTGGAAAAATCAAGGATTCTATCTATTTAGTCTTCATACTCAACTTATTGGGAACTTAATTTACTTAGTGAGGACCCAGTCAGGCAACAATGGAAGGAGATAAGAAAGGAAACACATTTTACAGAGAAGCAAGCAGGTAGAGTCTGTGATGTGGGTTATTGCCCAGGTCTGTACTCTGAGCTCAACACACCAAAAACGATGACCCATAGAAAATGTAGCATGTGAGGCAAAGTGCTAACGGTAACAAAATAATTTTCTAAAAGCTGCAATCATCTGAAGATACTTATTCTTTTATTGGTAAAATAAGACTTGTACATCCAGAAAAAAACCACAATGATTCTAGACAATAAATCATAATAAATTTCACAATTATGCAAAGAAAATGTATTGTAAGGACTGACAGACTTTATTTACATCCATTGAAAAACATGGAAGCCAAAGTAATCCAGTTTAAACACAACTGATAGCTGATAAATGAAATTACTTTGTAAGATTTGAAAAACTATGTACTACATAACTACACATACTTAAATTTCAAGATAGACATACATTAAATTGGTATGTTTATAGAGCAAAAGTAAACATAAACTTTAAGTGCGTAGTATTAAATGAAGTACACTCATATTCTACCCCCATAGTAAATATTTCCAGTTCTCCTCTGAGTCAAAACCACTTTATGTTAATTACAGCTGGACAAAACCCTATCTACCAATTATGATTCCATTCTGATATTCTTGATAGATCTATTTTATATAAAGCCTTCTCTGTGATTTCTCTCTGATGAGACATCCTTCTGTATTTGCAATGTCAGAGTCCAATCAAGAAAAGTTTCCAAAAATATACTCACTTAATGTGATTTGAATGTTTTCTGGACAGAGACATCACATCTTGAACCAATGTTCCCACAAATTCTCGCAGGTCAGGAGTGAATAAATTCAACGCATGGGTCTGTAATTATTATCCTTTGGGGGCTTCACTTGGAAATATTTGGATGAAAGTCTGAATGGACCTATTGATGCTGTGTTCTTGACCTTACAGAAGCACATCACCAAAGATAGGAAAACAGAAGTCCATTTGTGAACATGCTTCATAATCAGCCTGCTCCAAGGTCAGAGAGTTCTCTTCAGGACACTCTGACCTACACCCATCTTTCTGGTTTCGGATGGGAATAAAATAATTTCTTACACTATCTTATCAAAATGAAATTAATTTCTGAAAAATATAGGATACTATGTTTCTTAGACCTTTCACCATAATCACCCTCTTACAGTGAATGCTACTTTAATCCTAACATGCTTCCCAAACAATGAATGCTTATAGGTATCAATGGATAAACATTTTTAGGACTGCGAATGTTTAGTGAATTTATTCACTCCTTTTGAAACTGAGAAAAAAAAATTGACTGTACATCAAAGTAGTAAGAAAGTGACCTGGACCCCAGACAGCTTTGGATTCTATCCGTGCCTTCCTTCCTATTCGGCCTAATTACAACAGGCATAAATCACTAGTGTTTTGTTTACTCAAATCGTATTCAAACATACATTGCACAGGGGTTTGGAAAGGCAATATATCTTACAAAATCAAAACAGCACAGATTCAATTTTATCACTAAGTAAAAAGCTGTAGTCACAAAAGTGCAGCAAAATTAAGCTGTGATCAATGGGACACGTTTTGGGAGAAGATGAAATGGACACTGATCAAAATAACTGATTTCCAAAGCCCAGTTCATCTGTCTTTTCCCCTACACTCTCTAATCTCTACCTTTCTAATTGAAAATATTGAAGAGTTTTTTTAAACACAGTTTCATGGCACTTTATTCCTAATAGCAGATTATTAACAGGCTGTTGCTGCTAAGAAACCTGAAGCCAAATGGTAAGTATGGAGTGGCTATCTGGGTTGGTAATGTAGTGAAAGTATAGAAGCAGTTTACTCAGTTTTACCCAATTTTGTTTTCATTGAAAGGAGTGTAGAGGCCAATAAAATATCCTCTGTGTCCCTTGTTTGAGATCTAAGCTATCTGTATACCTGTATAAGGAATTAAGAGCAGATAAAGAATCAAATTTCAGATTGATTGCCAGTAAAGGCTAGGTTGTAGGAAGGTCCAAGTGTAGATTGTAACAATAGACATCCTACCATCACTGATATAATTGAAATTTCTCCAACATTATCCCAGTCATATAAAACATCATAAATCTCCACAGCTTCATCTGTTTCTAAGGTTTTCTGAAAGTAAGGCATGATGGAGCATCACAAATGTGTAATCTGAGTGAAGAGGTCAAACTCCTGAGTTACTGGTGCACCAGTTGTCTCTTAAACTCACACATACAGGATATGTTTCTTCCTCTTGTGAGAAAGACGGGACTGCTACCAAAATGCAGACTCCTCTATTTGAGCCTGAAGAGAATCACCACGTGTGGCCAATAAGTGCTGTTACTTGGAAGCTCAGGAGATATTTGTCAACCTCAAATCCGGAAGGAATGGTGTCACCAACACAGCTGCATAGCCCTCTGGCATGTTCTCCAAGCTCATTATTTAACAAATATTTGTGGGCCTGTGCAGAGGAGGAAGCTACTCTAACCCCAGAGCAGCCGCGTCCAATGCAGACACCGAGCACATCTCCTGGGATTTGCATCATTGAGGGAACAGAGGCTCCGTTACTCTAGAAATGGTGTTAGGGCATGGTTTCAAAGGAAAATCAACATGCTTTTTTTTCTTCTTTTAGATTCTCTAAGAAAATTTCATGCCTAGCATCCTCTTAAGAGAGAGGAAAACGATTTTGCCCTGCAAACAGAATTAAACACAATGTGAGCTTCATCTTGCCAAGAATACCTTCCTAATATCTGAAAAGAGCTGCTGTTTTCCTTCTACTATGTAACCACAGAGCAGGCTTCCACTTGTCATCCTAATGATGGCTGGGTAATTATAGTGAACATACTTTTGTTTTCTTTCTCATCTAAAAAAAATGAGTTAAGAGGCTGTGGATACTCATGCATCTCCATGGACATGCAGTATCTGTGTTTACATCACAACTATACTGTAGTCTCTGGTATTGTAAGATACAATAAAAACCGTATTAAGCTACATCGGTGAAATACTATATTTATAAATACAGAATTTATATGCTCAGTCCCTGCATTGCTGTTTGATTGCTATAGTTGTAGTTCCGTGTCACACTCAGCCTCATGTCATGCAAGGAAAATACATTACACAGTTAAAGGCCTGACAGAGATGACCTAGACACGGAAATAAAAAAGAGGATCTCAGCAAGGAACAGAAAACTCCAAAATTAGCATTGGTTCTATTTTTCTGGAAGCTTCAGAGTTATAGGAGAGGTCTTCAAAATGTTTGTGTCTGTTGGAATTCAAAAAGAAGGTGCATCTTTACTGACTTTTTGAAAACCCTCAGATTAAATGAATGCCTCAACAGCATTTCCTTAAGAAAGACAGAGAATGAAATAAAAGACAAAAGTCAGATAAGAAGTGATGGAAAGATTGCAATAATGTCTCGAGAGAAAATTTGGATAAAGAAGACAATACTGAACCCAGTGAGGTAGTCTGGTGGCTAAGGTCCTTCCCTTGCATATGCCAGGATCCCATAAACGCACCAGTTAGTTCCCCGGTTGCGGCACTTCCCATCCAGCTCCATGCTTGTGGTCTGAAAAAGCAGTGGAGAATGGCCCAAAGCCTTGGGACCCCGCACCCACATGGGAGACACAGAAGAAGCTTCTGGCTCCTGGCTTTGGATTGGTCTAACTCTGGCCATTGCAGCCATTTAGGAAGTGAATCAACGGACTCCTTCTCTCTGTAAATATGTCTTCCCAATAAAGATACATAAAGCTTTTCAAAAAAGATAACGAAGACAGTACCAATATAAGGCAAAATCTCTCTCAAAAAAAGAGCAGCCAATGAAGAAGTAGCTTAGACTATTTCCTGTAAATCTGAGGCATGAACTCCATGTCCAACTACAACTTCTTCTGCTGCAAACATTAGCTTTGTTCTGCTATATGGAACCTGAAATCATGAGATGTGGATCTACAAAATCCCTGGTCTAACAAATATTTCTAACGCTAGATACTCCAATAACCAGATACAATTTCAAAAATATGCAAGCCTAATCAGTCATCAATATTGGTTATATTTCAGAAGAAGAGCCATTTGGACATAAATGTATCCTGTCCTAAGGACAAATAGTGAAATATTTTATATGTAAGAATCCCACGTTCTCCATAAAGCATTGACTCCATACACTTAACTGCTTTTAAGACTATTAATAACTCTTATACAATTATTCCATTAGTTAAGAGAACACACGTATTCTAAGCAATAATAATAGTAACAACATACAATAAATCACTCATAATGAATTTACATGAATGAATCCAGTTACAAGAGAGAAAAGGGAAGAGTTTAGCTTGACTGAAGAATCAAGTGGATCCTCGAACAAGGAGGTAGGGTGAAATATAGATCACCTATTTCCAAAACTCAAAGCACACCTGAATCATGAGAGTACCCTCTAGTACACAAGGAGAGACTTAGGAATGCTAAGCAGGAACTATGCAGAATTATTCAAAGTCAGTTAGTGTATTGAAATAGAACAGAATGTAGAAACATGCATTATGGAAATTATCAATACTATAAATCCGGGTCTTAGTTTTTCCTTACAAAACGGATTCTTAAATATTTACCAGTATAGAAGTATCTATTTTAGAATAATTAATTGCTATATGCGCTAGGAAATATTATCATCTCAATAGCATAACAATGTATTGGATAATTGAAATATGTATTTTAGTGTATCTGAAAGTGGAATACTCTGTCCTATCCTCGATATCAGACCTAAAATTAGCCCCGCTGAACCACAGCGCAATAGTAAATGATATGAGAATACAATTGCAAAACGCAGCCTGAAAGTTCTAGAAAATAGTCGGCTGGAATGTAAACGGTGAGAATGGCATGGCCCTCAGTGGGAGTATAAATAAGGCACTGTGAGAGTGCTGCAAGATTTTACATGTGCCCTCTCTCAGGGGTGATGACAACGTAAAAACAAATACACCTGCAGACGAAACTATTTGATTTTAGAGTTGTCAGAAATTAAATAACGCTGACATCAAATATTGCACTATCAGGATTTTATCTTAACTCTGATGGAAACAAAGGATGCTTTGTAAAGTAAAATTAGTACAAAGCGATTAATTTGTAAGAATAGGGTCGTAAAGCAAATACAGCATGTGTACCTTCAGAGAAATTCATTTTATTATGCCAGGTCATGAGAATTTTTGCAGAAAGTTTTTAAATCCCTAAAGCAATCAGAAAAATAGTAGGAAATCTGATAGTCTGAACAGATTTCATACATTATTAAATAAATGAAAAGTAAAATGTTAACTTTTAATCTCTGCTGAAATGCTATATAGACATGAAAGACAGCTATTCACAGAAATAACAAATGTATCTATCAAAATGGGAAAATATTATAGAGGAGCACCTTTTGATTCCCTTTTAAAGTCATGATTTCAGGGACAAAGTCATCATACTTGCTAGAATCAGATTTACATACAAGAGCAAGAAAACTACTGCAGGGGCATCGCATGCTTTGGATTAATCTACAAAATTCCATTGTTAAACGTCTAGAAGCAAATTATGTAAATGATCACTTAATTTAGGTTCTAGACCAAAAATGTTTACTACATTAATTGACATTTGTTTTGGTAGAAATTAAACAGGATTATGAGGAAGAAAATATAATTCCAAAGCCCTTCATTTGAAGATAATAAAGATTGTGGGGGTTAATTTTTCATAATCCTTTGCAATACACATATATATACACACATGAATTTTTAAAAACATTATCATATAGTTTTTTTCCAGGTGGCAATTCAAATCCATAGCTCAAAGAGGGATCACTCTTCGTGCTGTATGGTTTTATGATATTTTATAAATTCACATTTTATACACACTGACACAGAAGCATACACAATACTTTAGTAATCTGAAATGTCCTGTTCCACGGATTTCATCCCTCTTCTCCCCATAAGCCCTTTGTAATTCCTGAACTTCCATTCTTTTTAATAGGTAGAAAGACAGAGAATCAGAGATTCGATTGGTTCAATTTCCAAATGTTTATAAGAGCTGGAGCCGGATTGAAGCTTGGAGCCAGGAATTCAGTCGGGGAGGCAACGGCCTCCCTACTTGAACCATCACCTACTGCTTGTCAAGATGCTTGTCAGCAGGAAGCTGGGATTCCATTGGACTTAGGATCTGAGTTCAAGGAATTTGGTAAGAGTTGCAGGTCTAAATATCATCTTGATCTTTAAGCCAAACACCCCTCTTTAAACATTAAATAACTTTATAACTTTTTTCCAGGGTGACATGTAATTGGAATCGCACATAAGGCAACCTTTTAACTTTTTATTGTCTCCAGATTTTGACAGTCATGAACATAGCAACTACATACATTCACAAGCAGATTTTTGAATGGATACATATTTTAACTCATTTTGGCTAAAAAATGCAAGCTCAAATTCTGAATCTAATGCTAAGGCTTTTTACACTGTTAGTAGGAATGTAAACTAATAAAACTATTATAGGAGACAGTATGAGATTCCTCAGAAATCTGAAAATAGATCTACCTTTTTACTCAGCTAATACTGAAAACTTACCCAGAGGAAATAAGTCAGCATAGGAATGACTTGTCTGTGCCTCAGTGTATCGTAGCAGATTTCAAAGCAGTTAAGATACTGAATCACCCCAAATGCCCCTCCACTGATGACAGGATAAAGGAAATGTGTAACATACGCACTGTGGAGTTCTGTTCAGCAAGAGAAAAGAATGAAATCTTGTCTTACAAGAAAACTGATGCGAGTGGAAATCATTATTAGTGAAACAAGTCCATCACGAAAGGACAAATATCACATAGTCTTTCTCTGATAACTGAAAGTTACTACAGAATGTATGGAAATGCAAAGGACATCTTGTGATACGCGTTTTTTAGCCCAGGTTTGTACTCTGGTTGAAGCTCCTCACTTCTGGCTTCAGCCTGCCGCTGACCTAGTTATTGTGGCAACTCCAGTAATGAACCAGCAAATCTCTCTCTCTCTTTCTCTCTCTCTCTCTCCCCCCCACCCCTTCTATTTTACAAGAATGTCCAGGTTCTTGGAATCACTTCTTGAACCAAATTTTTCTCTATACAATTGATATCTACTTAATATCAATGAACTGTTAATGTATGGGTCTATTTCTGGATCCTCTGTTTCACTGGATAACTGATGGACTGATAGGGTACATTTGTAAATCTCAAAGTAAGGGCAGCAGTCCTCTCACTTTGTTCTTGAGTATTGTTCTGGATACTGTGAGTCTTGTTCTTTGCATATAAATTAGAAACATGCTTCTTGCTATCCATAAAAGAAATTGCCTGATTTGTGATTAAGATGTTGTTGAATTACAGGCATAGTTTCAAAACAGCGAGTCTCCCTATTTGTGGGCATGAAATATTTCTCCATTTATTTATAAATCCCTTGATTTCTTCCAGAATTTGTGTGTCCTTAGAATCAATCTTGTACACATTATAAAAACAGCAGTCAAGTATCTATTGATTATTGGTGCCAAAATCATTTATTGATGCCAAAAGTTCTGTTCTAATATTTATTATTGCCTTTTACAAAAGGTTTTCTTTTATTTTTAAAGACATATTTTATATATTTCACTTATAAACTTGAAGAGCATACTAATTCCTTGCATGCTACTCCACATCCTCCTTCATTCTCACACTCACCTTCCTTCTCTTACTTTCATTTAGTGTTTCCTATAACACAACTTCAAAACACGTTGTAATAACAAGTTTAACTGGCTTTAAATAAATTCTTCATTCTGTAGTTATCTCAGACAGATGGTTTCAGGTACACTTTCCAGGCAATTAATGCTCCAAATTGCATTCCATGGACCGCTTTGATAGTATCACTTACATTTTTATGCATTACATTTTTGCTTTCATTTAGATCTTTAATAAATTTGTATTGCAACTTTTTCTTTGATATGTGTTGTGTAAATGTATGCTATTTAATTTCTCCAAAAATATTTTGCCGATGGTAATAAAAATGATCAATAATTAGCTGCAAAAAATGAGAAATACCTGCATAAGTAAAATTCCCAAAGCTCAGTGAAGAACTCTAGTCCTGGGGTGGCATTGGGCCTTAGCGACGTGCACCACTGTGCATTACTGCCCTTCGAAGCCTATAGCCGCTTTTTTTTCCCATCCAGCTCTCTGTACTGTGCCTAGGAAAGCAACAGACTATGCCTCAAGTTCTCGGGCCTCTGTTAGCTACATGTTGGATCTGAAGGAAACCCCTGGTTCTTGGATAATGCCTAGCCCAGACCTGGTCATTGCAGTCATTTGGGAGAGAACCACTGGATAAAACGGTCTCTCTTTTTCTCCTTTGCTCTGTGTAACTCTTTGAAAAAAGCTATTAAAATATTAAGAAATGAATAACTTTATTAGAAAAGTTTTGCTTCAGATCAAAATGTGTTTAGGGGGTGATTTTTAACAATGACATTTGAAGGAAAGAAAGAGGAATGATAGCTTGATAAATGTTAAAGACTGTTCTTTAATAAAACATTCAAAACATGATAAGCAGTATACTCTAAAATAAAATGTCATTACTAGGATTGTTGCATCCTAGGATTTTCAGCATTAGCGAATCTGCTACTAAAACTCATTGTTAGTAAGAAAGGGGGTGAAATAAATTGGTTTTCTCTATGAGTTTCCAAAAAGCATTGGAAAAATTCACACATTTATCTGAAAAGCAATTCAATAAAAATGAAACCATAGTTTCTTGACATTATCAAAATCGTATGTGTACTACATATTAAACATCAATGGCACAGTGAATAGCATGACAATAAGGACATTTTGGTCTCAGGGTCGGGAATATCAGATGCAATGGGAAACTTATTATGCATATAAATGGCCTGGCTTACACCTCCAGAAGCCAAGACCCAGGAACTGAGCTAGCACTCTGTGTTTTATAAAACTCTGCATATGGATCTTTGCATGCAAATTTGGACGGCACTTTATGTAAGCAAATGGAATTAAAATTATGAACAATATAAAGAAGAATTTAGAATCACTACTGTTTATTAGCATAATGAAAATATCAGACAACATTGAAGAATAACCTACATGACTATAAAATGTGGGAAGCAAGAGGGCTTTGACACTTTTTAAAGAGAAGATAATGTATCAACACATTTCAAAAGATTTTGAAAATCTTGAGAACCTATAGGAAGACCCATAATGATGGCTCACTGTGAAATTTAAAAGTAACTTTTCCATGTAGAAACCAAAAATAAATATATACTCCCATTATTATTTCTATGCACACTATTACAACAAAGTGTCCTACCAGGAAAGTAAATATACTGTCTTAAAAGCTCAGTAAAAAGTTATTAACATTTTTTGGAAAAACAAGGAAGCTACCACTTGGATTTTTTGTGTGAATAAGCAGGAGTACTTCAAAACTTGGGGAGTAAACCAACACCTGCATGTATTATAGTATGAAGAGCTATAGCTATTACTAAGACAGATAGCCTGAACCAAAAAAGGGAAAAGCATATGTATTTCAATGTGTAGTAAGTAAAAATAACATCTAAAGCACAGTAGAAAATTGATGAATTTAATAAACTATTTGATCAAACTTTTTGTGAAATAAGATTACTTTTTTGTTTAAGAATTATTTATTTTCAGTTGAAAGGTAGATTTACCTAGAGAAGGAAAGACAGACAGAGATAGAAAGATCTTCCATTCACGGATTCACTCCTCATATGGTCACGATGCCCATAGATGAGTATGTCAAAAGCCAGGAGCCAGGAGCCAGGAGATCCTATAGGGTTTCCCGTCTGGGTACAAAGCCAAACAGACCTGGGCTGCCCCATGATGCTATCTCAGGCCATTACAGGGAGCTGGATCAGAAATGGAGCAGCCTGGGCATGAACCAGAACTCATTTGGGATGCTGGTGCTTGCAGGCAGTGGATTGACCTGTTGAGCACCGTAGCCACTGTGCCCAGTACTGTGAATTAACAATTCTCAATGGATTCTTATGTTATAATTTACTTCAAGAGAATTCTCAGGGTAATAGAAGCTTTAAATATAAAATATGAAAATGAAAAAAATGAGGGTTACTAAGAGGAAAGTAGGAACACTTACCCCCTCAAAAAAAACTGTAATGTAACATGATATATCTACTTAATACCATCAAAACCATATAATTAATTGCACAAAATCTAAGAATCTGAACAAGATATTATAGCATAATAACAAAATATAAAAGTAAGTTTAATAAATTTACAAGAAGAATCAAGGGCTAGTCACTGTAAAGTAGAAGTGTATTAAATAGAGCTCTGTAACAGATATTTAGTTTAAAACAAAATAGTATAACCTGAATGAGCAGATCATGCCACGCAACCAGTGAGGTATGTTCATTATGATGATAAATTGAATCATGCATAATCAAAAATCATTTCTGATAATCTATGTTGGAGCATCTATTATGAAAAGATACTATTTAAAGCTATGATACATTTAAAAGACAGTGCCCAGTGAGCTTGAAATGTTATTTGTATGACTTTGAGCAAAGCCATTTTTATTTCAATATTCAAGTACTTAGATGCAAATATATACTGTTAGTTAATAATATATATAGTGACTATCATTTGATTATGAGTATACATATATGTAGCTTGTATATACTTGAATGTTTTCACATTTGTACATAAGAATACCCCAAAGGCTGTGAAAAAGCAGAAATAAAAGATAAATTGATTTTTATGCAAATATTTTTACATTCATGCACATACTTTTCAAATTATGCATTTTCCACCAACTTTTCTAAGTTCTGTCATATTCATCAGTGTGTACAAACACATACATGATCATTGAGAAATCTATAATCACATGCATTTAAGATTATCATAACATGAATTAGATGTTTAAAAGGAAAGAACAGGGCCCAGCGGCGTGGCCTAGCGGCTAAAGTCCTCGCCTTGAACGCCCCGGGATCCCATATGGGCGCCGGTTCCAATCCCAGCAGCTCCACTTCCCATCCAGCTCCCTGCTTGTGGCCTGGGAAAGCAGTTGAGGACGGCCCAATGCATTGGGACCCTGCACCCGCGTGGGAGACCTGGAGGAGGTTCCAGGTTCCCAGCTTCGGATCGGCGCAGCACCGGCCCGTTGCAGCTCACTTGGGGAGTGAATCATCAGATGGAAGATCTTCCCCTCTGTCTCTCCTCCTCTCTGTATATCTGACTTTGTAATAAAATAAATAAATCTTTAAAAAAAAAAAAGGAAAGAACAGCTGAAGAACCCATGAATAAAGGGAAAGCTAAATATCCATAAGGCTGCTGTACAAACAATGAGCTCTCATATTTGCTGAAATATGAAAATGTCAAGACATATAAGTAAAATCAGAGTCAAGAATGCGGCAGTCTCTATTAGTATGTTCTAATTTGGATTAGCAAGAAAAGCTAACATATATGCAATCATACACATAGAATGTGTGAAACTATGCTAGAGTAACTGTAAATAGAAGTTGCCTATGGAGAAGTATGCCTGCAGACAGGAGATGAAAGTAATTCTATTTTTTCTTTTGCAGTGTATTTTGATCATGTATGTCTTAGAAACAATACTTGAAATTATAAAACCACATAATATTTAAATATCAAACACTAAATTTTGGCACATGTGAAACAAAAATATTTAATTTTTAATGAAGTTTTCTGTGGTTGATATTTTTCCAATGATTCAGTTAGATCATTTAATTATAAAAATAACTCCAAAATGCCCACCTGAAACTAGTAGTTCTACATTTTGCATTTGGAAAGGCTAAGCAGAGAGAATTCAATTCACTGATCACAGTCAACAATTTATGATTGGCAAGTAAAGAATTCTAGCCCAGGCAATAAAATCCAGCATGGATGCTTTAGGATATTAATCTAATCATTTAGAAAGCCCCCTGACATATTTTAGACTGTCAATATTTGGTTGTTTGTGTGTTCTGTCTTTATTTCGTGATTGAATTGATTCATGGATCAATGTCCATCTAGAAGGGAAAATCTATCAGCAAATCATAGTACTTTCCAATTTAGCACTTATAATAACTACTTGCACAAAAGCACAGAGGGCAGGCCAGCTAATTTAGGAAAAGATATCAAAGGCATACAAGTGAAAGACAATCATTCAAATAATAAAAACTGAGCTAACCAATCAGCTATGTAATGGATGGTAGCAGATAAAAAATTTGGGTGAATGGTATTACATTAAGTTTGAATATGTATCCATATCCCAGGTCACCAAAAACACATTTCAAGGTTTTTTTGTTTGGTTCTTTATTTTTTACACATTTGGCAGCAAAATTATCTGCAATTCAGGAAGATAGAAAATGCACACATCAGTAATGATATGTTTATTATGAAAGACGTAGTTTCCAAGTTTTGAAGTCATTGTGCACTTCACAATATGATAGATAATGGAAACAGGACTATTTTATCTTTTGAACCATGTGGCAAATTTCAACTGAATCCAGATGACAGATTCAGATTCAAAATTTCATAGAAAATGAATTTTTATTTAACTGGATGAAATAATTCTGTAAGACACAAATAACTAGGAATTGTTATTAGTTTAAAGCAAATAAGAATCATAGCAATTTATTCTGATACTTATGGCTCTTGTCCAGTAAGTCACACAGGGCAATTATCATGTACATTCAAATTAAGTTTTTTCCAGGTTAGTCTTGTGCAGAAAATTGTATCTATCACCAATTTTTTTGAATAATGTTTTTTTAAAGATTTATTTATTTTTATTACAAAGTCAGATATACAGAGAGGAGGAGAGACAGAGAGCAAGATCTTCCATCCGATGATTCACTCCCCAAGTGAGCCCAACAGCCGGTGCTGCACCAATCCAAAGCTGGGAACCTGGAACCTCCTCCAGGTCTCCCACACGGGTGCAGGGTCCAAAAGCATTGAGCTGTCCTCAACTGCTTTCCCAGGCCACAAGCAGGGAGCTGGATGGGAAGTGGAGCTGCCGGGATTGGAACCGGCGCCCATATGGGATCCCGGGGCATTCGAGGCGAGGACTTTAGCCGCTAGGCCACGCCACCGGACCCTGAATAATGTTTTGTTAATGTGTTTGCATTCACTGTTTTCCTCTTTGAACATGACAGTAACGAAAAATAAAAATTTTGCTGTTCCTCTTCAAAAGACACTTGAAAATAATTTTTAAAATGCAGTTTAATTATATTGTACTGGGAAGGTCAGATGTCAGGAACTTTTTACGGCAGTTCCTAAAGCCAACTATATATTACATCAAAACAGAGTCAATGAAGCCAGACCATAAATTTGCAAGATGCCTAGGTTCAACAGACCAAAATCAATAAAGCCATAGAAATCAATTCACCTTTCTCATGAATATAGTATGTTAACTATTCAGGGCTTAAATGAGCTTGTCTGCTGAAATACAAATATCACATGGCTGTGGATATAATATTGAGATCAAACCAATATTCATTAACATACCAAATGCATTAAAAATAGCTCATTGATTCTGTGATCAATGCAACAATGTAACAAATTCCTGAAAGGATTACTTATTAAACATACCACTCTAGATAAATTCAATGATCTCTAATAGTTTGGGTCATGGAAAAACTAAATATTTCCAAACCTCAAGTTTCTGTGTAATGAATAGAAGGGCAAAATTTATAACTGTGCCTTAAGGGTCTTATAATATTTATTTGTTTCTTTCTATAAATTTAGCAATGGTTGAGAAATTTTTAAACAAATGGGAACAAATAAAATGAAATGAAGATTTTGAAGAGTCTCACCATATTCCAAATAATCTTACATATATGTATGCATTCACATATGTGTGCATACATTTGCTTACATGTATATATGTAATTTTAAATTAAGAATGCTAGCTTTTATTTCTTTTTATTGAGGTTAATACACATCAACTCTCACCTGTAATGGATTATAAGCAAATATTAAGATATTTTTCAAATTCTAATTTCTGATTACCTAAATGGTCTTAAAGCATACATACATCAAAAAAAACAATGGTATAATACGTGCTTTATGCCCAGTCCTGAACGCCTACATTATTAACATTTTCCCAGTATTAACTTTCTTGGGGTGGGAAACATTTTAAAGTACACACTAGATATTACGTCTCTAAATGTAAATTACAATTCAATGAAATTTATCACCAATTTCAATAACAATATGCGGAATGCATTTGTATACAGAAAAAAAATTCTTTCAGAGTGTAATTTCATAACAGCTGTAGACCATTTAAACTAAACATCCCCTATGATACTTACTTAGTTCTTCTGCTAAACATGCCACTGCTAACCGTTTCACTATTGTAAATTTAGTTTTTAATCGACATTCATGTCATCACAATAAATTCTTCCTTTAAATAAAAATTTCTGAAACCTGAGTTCAGAGTCAAAGATCATGTTAATACAACATTTATAAACATTTGTTATCAGTCTATTTTTAAAATAAAAAGTATATGTTAATGGATCAAATGTGGATTATTCATCATAGTAAAATCTGACAGATAATTTTCAGACTTGATAGCTCAACTTTGTAAATTTGTTGTTTGCTTCTTCACATTGTGGTTATATCCATAGGAAAAAATTAAATCATTTAAATTTGATTTTCAGATATTAATTAACTAATTTCCCCAATAAGTCTAATAGCTAAACAATGTTATTTTTGGTCACCGTCTTGGAACTCTGTTCATGACATAATACAGTTGAGATCCTGGGATCCTATCATACTTATCTTTCAAGGTGAGTTACCAGGGTCCAGAAATTGGCCACTTAAGAATAACACTTTCAGTCCTGATTTCTGGATGGAGTTCTACAAAAGAGTTGCAAAGTGAGCTGTAAACTCAAGGCACTGAATTAGAATTTGGTATCACATCACTATGAATAAAATAAATAATAAATACTTGAGAGCATCATCAGGACATGGTGGGTAAAGCTGCTTCTTAACATGTCAGCATCTCATAGGAGCATCAGCTCATGTTGGCTACTCAGCTGCCAATCCACTTTGAAAAGAAACAGAAGACATCCCAAGTATTTGGAAGGTGAAGAAGTTCCTTACAGAGAATGTGAGAAATCTCTTGAAAGAATGTGAAAGGTCATTCTCTGAGAGCTCCTTGACAAAAAAAAAAAAAAAAAGAAAAAAAAAAAGAAAAAGAAAAAAAAAATCAAAGTATCAATTCCCGTCTCTTTGAGTTCTCATCATAAAAAAAAAAAAAAAAAAAAAAAAAACTAAAGAGGTGATTCTTGATTTTTCAGTCTGTCAGAAGGATGAGAGAAGGGGACCTATGGGTCATACCCTTCCTGGTGACTTTTTGCTTAATCGAGAGCAAGCAGCAGCAGGCTTTGTCCCTGTCCTCTTGCTGATTGTTAAGCATTGTTCTGCTCACATGAATTGCGTTTGAAAAAAATCACTTCAACCATTTTCTCGATCCTGTCAAATTTCCTGCAGCAGAAGTAAAAGACCCGAATGAAGCTCCTGACTTCTGTTCACCACTGCATGAAAGATACTCCCTCTCTTACTTTGCTCAAGGAAACTGTCTTCAAGCAGATTAAGCAGGCTAAACTGCCACTTACAACGCCGGAAGCTCATTATACAGGACAAGATCCAGTCCAGGCTCCTCCACACCAATCCAGCTTACTGCTAAGCATCTAGACAGGAATCAGAAAATGACTCATGTTTGGACCTCAGACATCCATGTGGGAGACCCTGATGGAGGTCCTGTTTAGAGATTTCAGTCTGGACCAGCCCTAACTGTTGTAGCCACTTGAGGAGTGAATCAGCATGAGTCAATGGGAATCAGCAGACTGAAGATAGGTCAACCTGCAGTAGCCTCATTCATTGTTGCTATTTTGGAGTGAACCAGCAGATGAAAGGTAATTCTGTCTGTCTGTCACTCCCTCACTCTGTAACTCTCCCTTTCACATAAATACAAAATAAGTGTTTGAAAGAAGAAAATCAAATGTAAGCAAAGTATTATTTTGGCAACATTAGCTTCAAGTGCATTGTCAATTTATCAAAGTAATTTTCACTCCCATAATGCATGTTTTGATTTAACATGCTTATAGAATGTGTTTATATCGTAATGAGGTAGGCAGCTAGCTCAGGATAATGACCTTGGAAACTACTGCCCCCACACCACCACCTAGGTGTTCCCTCCTGCCCACCTGTGATGCTCACCTGTCACCACCTGGAACCTGAGAGGGGGCGGTATTGCATTGTTGTGTAACCATGCCCCTCAAAGCCCTTATAATATCTCATGATAGGTAGGGGCTCGCTCTTTTGGTCGGATGTGTGCTTCCATCACTCTAGTACTCTGACTCTTGGCCTCCCAGTGTCTGCTTGCTCCCTTGCTTCCCATGAACAGACGCCAAAGAGGGGCATCCCCTGAGCATGGCCCCTGTGTGTCTGTCTTCCTCACCCTCTGTTCACTGCTTGGGCGGAACAGTGAAGATAGCAACGCTAAGATGTTTTGTGTTTCTAGTTTGTACGCTGTTGGGAATTCCAGAAGATGTGAGGCCCAGCAATAGTGGAATGTGGGCAGAGAAGCTGGGGAAAGGTGAATGCCTGCAGCTTTGTGAATGTGCCCAGGTTATTTGTTGCGTGTCTCTTAGGATAACTTATACAGTTGGGGAAGCTGGGACATAGGTCTTCAGGTTAATGATTGACTGGATTGCTCTATGGGCTTGTGATTTGCTATTTCTAGTGGGCCCTGTTATCAGCAAGCTTGCTTAATAAAGACTCCTTACCAAACCTTAGACTTGTCTAGCGTGATCTCGTTCACATCCCGGACAATATTTAATACACTTTATCTTTATAAACATAAAAACCAAATCATTTTCCTTCTAGAACTTGACGCAGTGTTCCACAAGTGCTTTTTCACTGAAAATTTTAGGTTTGATTATTTGATACTTAGTCAATATTTTGTGGCAAATTTCAGAACCATATCAGAACAAATAGCTTGTTTCACTCTTTGTTATTTGCTAAACGTTTGGGCAGATTTCTGGTAGGAGTATACATTTTTTTCCCTAAAACTACAAAAACAACTTAAAACTGAACACAGCATTGCAGTGGTAGAAATGTTCTTTGAAAAATTTAGTGTAGAAGTCTTAGGAAGCAGGAGGTTGATTCAAAAATCTTACACTTGAGTAATAAGCAATGCAGTAAATAAACAAAAGGACCAGGGAAAAGGGCCTCCTAGGAAGCTAAGGGAAATTTGTTCAGTATTGTTAAATCCCTCTGGGGAAGGTGACTTGGTAAGTATTTGTGGCTGCCTCCTGGTTAAAGGATAAGAATAGAAAATAACTATTTATGAATACAGATTAACATAACCTTTCAACCTGAAGATTTATAAGATATTGAAAGACAGAGTTATTAATTTTCTACAGCATTTATGAGAGTAGTGTGACAAGGCTAAAATCTAGCTACTTAGGGAGCAAATAGTCAGGGTTTAGCCATGGCTATGACTTCTAGAGAGCTACTAGAAATTAAGACTCTTTTCTCATATAAACAGACTATTTCAATGGCTCATTATACACCGATTTTGGAGATGAACAAATCCTCCTGAGAACATTTATAAAAGGATTGAAAGTGCATCCCTGTATTATAGATCTCCCATTTATTTTAATCACTTTATTGTCATTTGGTGTGAGAAACCAAAATAACAAAATTTGAGTTTCCAGATATCATTATGTAGAGATAGCTACAGACTCAGTCAGCCTTCTGTTAAATACTTCTGACCCTGGGTTCAAGAACCAGTTAGAGTTTTAAACATACTTTTGCCATATTGATAATGGAAATAATCCAGTTGAGTTAAAAAAAAAAGAATCTTGAACAATTAAATAGGATAACATCAAGTGAGTTGCATTCTTTGTGCTATAACTCAGGTAGAGGCAGATCATAATTATTTTTAAACAAATTGTTTTAAGCACATGCACTGTATTATCAGACAGACTTAGCGTAACTTGCAGTCTCTAATATCTCTTCCAGGTAAATAGCTGGGAGGAGGCAGGTTGCCTTGAAGTTTATTTCACATAGAACTTTCTTGAGTATGTCAACACCCCTTTCAAGATATGTACCTTTGCTTTGCTCATGAATGAATCTTGCATCCTTGCTGACCAGTCAGTTTCTCTCTTCTTTAAATTCCTTTTCATATTGGGAACGAGAGGCAGATCTAACTGCCTGAGAACATACGGTCAGTTGTGGTTCTGTTACCTCTGTTGTGACCTCTTTGTTCTCAAAGCAACAAGATTCCTTAACAATACGACTTATACACAGTACATATAAGTGTATGTATTTATACTCTATCCTATTTAATCTGTAAGTATTTTTGAACTAATCATACGTGTAGTGCGCATTATGTAAACTACAAAAAATTCCTTTCCTTGAATGCTAGGTGATGAATTATTGTGAGAGCCAAATGACATAATAGATACAGGCATTTGGTAGAGGTATTACACAGTATTGCATCCATAGCCACAGGGATATGGAGAATGGTGCCAGCGCTATCTTCATTGTAATCACTATCGTTAGCATCAGCATTCCTAACGTTGGCTTGATGCTGATCACTAGGCCAAGAGTGTGCTTTCTGCCATCAGGCATTGTGCAGAATTTAAGGGGTAACCTTACTTGTAAGCCAACAACTTAACTTGTTCTTGTTTCAAGGGCACTGGCTAATGACATGGACTGTTACACAGCAAAAGCAGTGGTTTCATGTTGTTTCTGATAGTTCCCACATCTCTTCTACTCCAACTAACAGAGGCAACACAAAGGACCCGTAGTTTCCACCATATCTATGCAGTGGCCTGCCACACTGGAGAGTACTTCTAATGTCAGGGCCCTATTGCTTTTTATAACAAATGAAAGGAAGCCTGCCTCATCCCACCAAGTCTCTCACTGCAAACACAGCCCTGAGAAATGATCGCAGGAAAGAGCGTGGTTAGGTCTTTGCATTCTTGGCATGCCCAGCAAGATTAACCAAAGCAGCTCAGGGTCTATGACAGAGCGCCTCCTCCAACACCCAGATAGAACAGAAAGCCAGTGACTGCTTCTGCCCGCTGCCTCTGCCAGAATCTGTCCTGCCAGCAAACGATGGCTTCATCTCCTGAGGGAGAATGAAGGCAACAGAGCTCTCCCAAAGAGCCAAGCCTCCCTGGTGCCCAGGTGTAAAGAGTGATCAGAGAACAAAGAATGATTCAGACCAAACAAGGAAGAGAATCTGTTTACAAGGAAGAGGAAAGCAATAATAGCAGTTTGTCTGCAACAGTATTTCTTTTCATGGGAGCCATAAAGTCCTGTTCTCAGAAGCACAAAGGGTCATTCCAATCCAGATCTAACACTATCTTGAAAGTAAAATCACAGAAAAAATGTAAAGAAGCAGATGAACACAAGTAGCCCACTTCTTTGGAAATAAACACTCTTAGAAATGCTGTAAAATACTAAGCCCTCAACAGTTATACCCTTACTTTGAATATATCTGAAAGCGCTTTACAATTTAAAAATAATGTTTCGCAAAACTTAAAATCATTACATTCTATAAGAGCTTATTGTTATGCATTTAATAATTGTAAACTCATGTACTATTTGTATTTTCAGACTGACCCTTAAAAAATAATAATAAATTTGGGGCTAGCACAATGGGCTGACAGGTAAATGCTCTGCCCGCTATGCTGGCATCCTAGATAGATGCTACTATCATGCTACAGTGCAAGTTAGAACAGCAGAAGGGATTATAATTAAATAGATTCTAAGAAGACCACAAAAGAGATGAGGGCATACCCTACAGTGCAGCGGGTGAGAAGGACAAAGACAGCTGTGTGTCTTGTAGACTGGTCTCCGGTGATTTCTCTGCTGAGAATCATACAATTTTCGTCTTCATGACAATCATCTGAGAAAATTTGGGCTCACAAAACTGTTACACAACTTTCTTAAAGACACACATCTCCCAAGTGGTTTAGCACAGATTGAAGCCAAATGCTATTCTCCATGATATTTCTTCCATAGTCATAAAGTTGGCATGCAAATAGTTCAAAAAACAGAAATGCCATGATATTCGAGTGAATAGATTAACTCAAAAGCATAGGAAAAGCAATCAAACTTAGGCGGAGAAAAGGGTGAAGGTGAAGAAGGAAATGAACACAAAGATTTTTCTTTAGCATTTGAGAAGGTTTTTCTCTAAACACAAATGGACATTATTCGGAGGCATATGTTACTGCCAGCAGTGATGAAGGAAATGAGTAGTTTAGATTTGACTATTTGAATCTGAATTAACATAAGATGTCCAGATGGAACTGATATGTGTTTGTACACAACGGCAGCTAGGATATCAGACGTTATTGAAAATTCCTGTTACAGGGTTTTAATCACATGAATGTTATATGGCAAAAAATAGAAATTATTTTTTACTCCTGCATTCCCATCCACGGAATATTATATGCTCAATGATACTCATTGACATCAATTTCTAATTTTGCCAAAAACTACATGCAATATTTGATAAATATAAATTTTAAGAATATTTAATCTGTGAACATATTAGAACCCAATTACAGATAGTCTAGTTAAAAATACATGTTACTACAAAGATAAAGTTCTTCAGGGTAGTTATACATTCTTTGGAGAAAAAGAGAGCTATATGAGTGAAAATACAAAAAAGACATGGAATGCAAAGCTATTACTTTCTTATCCTGCTATGACAATGAAAATATTTGAAAATGAAAGATGTTTTCAAAACAAAATATATTAACTTCACGAAAGGCTTATACAGGGCATTTTCTTTGTTGAGCCTTAAAATCTGATTAATTGTTCGTAACACCTGCTTGGGAGAAGAGTATTAACAAAAGAGTTTGCTTTCAAATTTTGTTGACACCAAAGAATTTTTAATGTATCACATTAACATTTAATGGTTTCCTTAAATTATACTCACAACAGCAAGCATAAATTATGTTGCCTAATTCCTAGTGATTTTATACACTGCACAAGGCTGTTTTATTTATTCAGTTCTCTTCTCTGTGGTTGCTAATTGTTTTAAACATTGTAATCATTTTATTGAGAGGAAAATATCTACTTCTGCTGCTAGATTTATGGCATCACTAGGGAAGCTGTTGACTTCTGTTGCTATAAAAACTACAGCATTCGGGCCCGGCGGCGCGGCCTAGCGGCTAAAGTCCTCGCCTTGAACCCCCCGGGATCCCATATGGGCACTGGCTCTAATCCCAGCAGCTCCACTTCCCATCCAGCTCCCTGCTTGTGGCCTGGGAAGGCAGTCGAGGACGGCCCAAAGCCTTGGGACCCTGCACCCCTGTGGGAGACCTGGAAGAGGTTCCTGGTTCCCGGCTTTGGATTGGGGCAGCACCGGCCATTGCGACTCACTTGAGGAGTGAATCATCAGACGGAAGATCTTCCGTTCTGTCTCTCCTCCTCTCTGTATTTCTGACTTTGTAATTAAAAAAAAATCCAAAAAAAACAAAAAAAAACCTACCTTATTAAACTTAGTAATATACAAACTGAAAAGTAGGAGAATTCCCATCAAACCACATTTGTAAACAATTTTCAGCAACATCAATAACCTGATATTCCTTCTTCACTTCTCCTCCCACATCCCCATAGGAGGCCCAATTAGCTCACTGGAGAATATTTAAGATTTCCCTGAGTGGGGTTAACTCTGGTTGTAATTATGAGTGGTAATGGAGTTGCTAAACAAAGGGTTCATGCTCTAGGGTCACATATGATGACACTTAAAAGCATATTCATGTGCCCTTAATTTTGCTTTTCTCTTTGTGAGAGGATAAGATTATTTTTCTATAGATCAAACTAAGCTTCTACCCCATTTATCACACCTCCAAAACCAAAGAAATGACAAAACTATCATTTCCCAGAAATTATCTAATGAAAATGCTTATTTTACATTCCTGCATCTGATAAAACATATTTTTGTGTTTCTTTGGAGGCTTGATCTTGATTTTGATGTAAGCTGCAAGTTTTTGCTTTTTATTTAAATTGATCCTTTCAAAGTGCTATTATATAATATACTTTCAAAGTACTATTATATGATAATATAGCACATTACATAAAACTATTTCTATTGACTTTAACTTGATCAAAAATAAACATGTTGATGTTTCCCCCTTGGTTTGAGTACCGTTTATCATATGCTAAATTAGATCGTTGGTAAGTCTCTCTTGCATGACATTGGGCCACATGAAATCAAATTTCACCTCTACCTACTAGAGGATGAAAAGAAGCTCACTATTGAGATGGACTGAGAAGAAAACTGGAAAAGAAAACATTACTTTGTTTTTTCTTTTTTTCCTTTGGACAATGAATTTAAAACACACAGTAATTCAAGCAATTTGCTTATCATAACATTATTTCTAAGATCATGTCTTATTTTAATACTTCTTCACATATTGCAATTAAAATATTTGGTTTTATCTAAAATCTTCCATTGAAATAGATACTTACTTGAAATGATTTTTAACGGATTGACTAGAAATTAGTTATTTTAAAGTCAAGTTTTAGCAGAACATAAATTGACTATTGGCTACTGCTTAATACGATTTTTTTCATTCCAGTCTCATCAACAAACATGTGAGAATGTCTTTGTTTCTGAGTGAAAAGCAAGATGAAGACAGTCAACACAATTCCTACCACATCAGCACAATCTTAGAGTTTAAATCTGCAAATCGACAAAAGTGAGCAAAAACACAGTCTTAGAAATGTTAGTACAAAACAAAAGTATCAGCCAATAATTACTTTAGATTCTGGTGCTAAATTCAAATCCTGAGAGAAACATTGAAGAAACAAAAAACAAAAATGAATAATTGTCTATTCAACTGAAAGTTATTTGTTTTTAAATGCAAGTACCTATCCACAAAGGTCACCATCAGCCTAGTTGAAATCGACAGTCAATATCGGTACCCATAACTATCACTACAGACTCCCAAGTAATGACCTCTTTCTTAATCTCTCCCTCTCTAAAACAACCCCATCCAACCTCGAATAAAATTTTATACCTATTGCCAAGCCCTGCTGGCCGATTATATTTTCGTTCCAGCCATTTCTTTATCCATATGTTTTACCAAAATCATAAAATTTTAGACTTCCTAAATTCTCTGTGCTATTCTTCTAAATGCAATCTCTGTCCACCTTGTTCAATGCCCGATTTTACTAGATCCCTTTGTCGGGCTTTTGCTGAAAATCCTTTGGCCTTAGGCAGGAACATACAATCATCCTGTATTTCAGATCACTTTGCTAACTCTATTAGTGTGTGTTTTCACCATGTTTAAAATGTATGCTCAAGTGTGAACTTGAAGGAGTTAGAAGCATCAAAGACATCAAATGGTATTATGTTTTGTCTTCTTTCTCCATCCTTTCATGAAATCTCACACATGCTATGTACTTTTTGGTCATGTTTGTGAACTCCTAACTCACTACAAGTCCTGAGGCATGCATTGCTTGTCAGCTGTCTGTGCCCTGTCTCCAGGGCCAACCAGATACTGGCCCACAGACGTTAGGTGGGACACAAAGGATGACCTGCTCTTTTGCTCATGCTTTCCTTTCTCAAGCTCCATTTCTTTCGTTATACCTGTACAAAAGGATTTCAATGAAAGATCAAATATTAGCATAATAATTATATTTCAACCCTACACTGGTTCTTCTTGCTACCCAGCTATTATTGACTTGCTGTAGGTATGTTTCAATAGCAAGACATATGAAGTCTTTCTTGCGGTACTGCTTTCTGTAGGATGAGATTTCTCCTCTTGATTTACTTTTGTACCATTCCTGGGACACTGGACTAAATCTACTGAATGAGGCAATGGCATTTCAGCACATAACTTTTCTTATGGAAGCTGTATACTCTTAGCATGACAGATAATGAGGTAGAAGTTAAGATGCGTTGGTTACTCTTTCTCTGTTACTGCTTCTCTCTCATTTTCTCAGTTTTTCTTAATATCTTCTTTCTAATGATTATGTAAAGTTGGGTGTTTTATCATGGTTGTTACTTGTGAACAGGTCCTAAATGCCAATCTCGTAAGTGTGCTTGAGTTTACTGTCTATATAAATCATCATCTGACATATCCTTGAGCAGCTTTTGGTAGAAAATGTACCAGTGTCTGCTATTAAAAATAAATCAGGATTCCAACCTTCTTTCATTTTTATAATTTTCCTTGTTTTTCTCATTTAAGAAAACCAAAGAAGAGAGAATCAGGAAAATGCTAACGAAGAAAACATTTTAAATAGCAGAATTCGTCCTTGGGGGACCTGCTTACAGTTTCAGAAGGTGGAGCACTCTCTTCTTCCAATTCGCATGTGCTTCTCCACTTCTGGGGAAAGAGAAAATTTTCCACTCAACAATCTAATTATAGATAATAAACATTTGTCCTCTGCATCAATGAATGAATAAATTACTCATCATTCTATGTTCCAGTCCTTGGAATTCACATTAGCAGAATAAAATCTATTACATGGAAATAGGTAATTTACAGAATTTCTGGAAAGGTCTTAGAGGTAACTTTGGAGGCTACATAACCAGGAACAAGACAATCAATGACCGCTTTCCTAGAATTGTTCCAAAAGTAAACCCATTGGTAATCTGCAGTGTTGACCATAAAACAAATATCTGATAGCTCATCTCCCAAACATAACTTTCTTGCCATACTCAAAAGCAGAACAGCTCCAGCTAAAAATCATGGAATCTTGCCTAGCAAATTTTCAGCAGTCATTCCACAAACAAAATGCTCACTTCTAAACAGAACAATTCCATATTTTCAACACACCTCCTTACATATCACTTTGCATATTTTTCTGTCTAGAGTTCAGCACAATCTTGGCTTGATAACCAACCTGTGAACTAAATGATACTTAGCCATTATTCATACAATTGCTATAAAATTATAGAAAAAAAGAGTTTGAAAGAAGTACGCATATGCTTGAGTATGTACATAACTAAGAGAAGAGGTTATGAGCCCTTACTGCAGCTTTCAATTCTAGAATTTTTCTCAAAACCAGGATTAATATTTATACATTTTATCCCAAGACAATTCCATGTTTCACTGACAGTCACCATCTGACCAGCTACTACTCTGTAAGATAATTAAGAACATCTACCCAGGATATATTTGCAGTTCTATCTATGAAGGATAGAGCTAATATTTAATCATTATTTATTATACAAGTGTATTTCTCCCTGCTGCCATTATGTAGCAGCCTATGTACACAATCTGCTAAGTCAAAAATTTGGTTGGTGTCCCAGCTGGCCAGAGAAAAGCAAATAATAATAATAATAATAACAATAATAATCAGATAAAAAAAGAAGGTGGTGGATTGTTTCAACTTCTCATTAATTGACAGCAACACATCCATTGTTGGGTGTATGCATTCTTGATTCCAAGATTGCTACGTCAGTACTGTATAAAGTTGCAGCAGTAGGAAACCAAAAGGAATCCTTTCTGTTCTCTGGTTCCCAGACTCACACATTCTAGCCATGGAGAAAACATCCTCGTATGTTGTTCACAAACCTGTTCTGCTGGGCAGACATGTTGGCCTAGCATGTAAGATCTCATTTGGACACCCACATGAATATTGTAGTTCCTTGGTTCAAGTTCCAGTTCTGCTGTCAAGCCTAGCAATCTGCAAGTGTGCACACTGTGATATAACAGGTGACAGCTCCTGTAGTTGTGTCCCTGTCACCTATATGGAAGACTTGAATTGAATTTCCAGATCACATCTAAAACTTCAACAGAGTAACAGCTAATGGTTGGAAGTGGACTTTCTCCTTCTCCTTATACATGTATACATGTGTATGTGTAATTAAATTCTCTAATGAAATTAATAAATTAGAATACAACTTGTTCTGTAATCTGTAAGAAAGCACCAGAAGTCTTCAATGTGATTTTCCCATCTGGTCTATTTGTGAGATTTAAACTTTTCTGAAACAAGTGGCTATTTAAGGCTAGAATGTGCCTTTTAAAATGTATGTAGTAAAGAAATAGAGTTATGAAAATTGAATTTTTTTAATCTTCTCTGTTATAAAACAAGTTTCTTGATTAAGAGCCATTTTGCTTTTAATAAGGGAGAAGAAGAAAGCCTGTGTTTACTGATAATACTTTTGGTAGAAACAAGTTAGGAGGAAAGGCAAAATCTACATTTCAGCATTAGAACCAATTCCAACCAGGACAAATCATTGCCTTTTGAATGGCAGAGCCCCAATGATGAACTTCTCCCAAGTTCTTGGTTGCATTCCTCAAACTTTGCTTCTCTATCAATAGTTGAGGCATGCCTGTGCATTCCAGTGTGGGTACACAGGATGAGCAGCATGAAGATAGCTGGGAGGGCTGCACACTCAGCACAGTGCCTGTGAGGAGTCTTGTGTGCAGAAGTCATCTGTACACTTTCCACTGGTTGCCACAACACTTGGTTCATAAACACACACTGTAAGAATTGTGATGAATGTAACAAGAAACTGCAGGAAACAAGGGGTAGCTTGCTGCTGGTTAGTGGGAAATGCCTCTGCAGAACTGTTCACATGGTGCACAGATACTCCATATGTGATTTGTATTTACACAACTTTTCCTCGAACATTGTCATTAGTCTTCCAAACCTACCCTTCTAAATTCCTGATCATCTGTCCAGAAACTAGTTATAGCTCATCTGTGTAGATGAACCCACACTCCACTCATCACTTGTTCCAACTAAAGTGAAAAAATAATCTATATTCCTCAGGGATTGCTTCCTGGAGGGGGGATTTCATAATTATATTATATTAAAGGTCAATTATGAACTGTGCTTCTGGAGTTTTTTATCCATTGCCTGTTATCAAGGATATCATCTTCAGTTATAGTGCAAAGTGAATTCCCTAAAGCTGTAAGTATAGTTCAGGAAGAGATGGTAATTCACTGAAAATCAGCATGTAGACAAAGAGATGACCTGTTCATTTACCATTCTTAAGTCTGTTCAAATCTCCTTGAGTTTATTTTCACAGCTACCAGCTCTGGATTAGCCAAATAGTCTTTTGTGTGTTAAGTAAAATGGATTATAATGGAAATCACAAGTCACAGATGTCTTAACATTTCACAAATGACGTTAGAATATCTACAAGATACACATCCTCATGATCCAGTTAGTAAACTGAGATCACATGTATATAAAACATCAAATATGGCAGCTTCAAAATTCACACCATCTTTCTGATGCCGACAGAGCTCAACACAACGTGATTTCACTTTGAGAACTATATCCAAATACGTACCAGTTTATTGTGTCCCTGGAGAATTTGCCATCCCTTTGGGACTCTGAATTTGTTTAGAGTTTACTTTCCTTTTAGCATATTTATCTTATGAAAGCATCCAGAGAGCTGCCATTTCTTTCTAAATATTATTCCCATGTGTCACCACTGAAAAGAGTTAATGCATGCCCTGAGAGATGTTGAAATGTTGAGATACTCTGATAGAATCTTTGCAGCTCAAAATTAATGAAATATATATATATATAATAAAATTACACATTGTACATATTAATTATATATATAATTAGGCATTGAAGGTATAGTATTTTTCGCAGTCAGGAAACAAATTTCTTTCACTGTTCTCAACTTACTGAATTAGAACGATGACAAAATCAGTAACAGTGTTTCAAGTACCAAAATGCCTTGATTGTACTGAAACTGTACAAAGTCATCTGGCATGTATGATATTAAAACCATCAATATAATAATAAGTCTCATAATTCTCTCAAATGTATCTGTATTCTATATAGTAAAGTGTATAACTTGAACTTGGAGATGTCAATCAAAATTTCTGCAGCTAGAAATTTCATTCTCAGCTTTATTAGTTAATGCTTATTAGTTTTTCCTAAGAAACAAAAAGTCATCTTAGTACTCTGAAAATGAGCCATAACTCAGTGCCTATTAGTCCAATAATCAAAAACCAATCTGATTATGTTCTTCTCAAACTGCACCTACATAAATGATCATAAGCACTTTTGAGAAAGGTTAGGAAACAGAATTGCTGATGCATTTGCGATATTTCAGACATCTTTCTTCAACAGAATTAGTTTTGTGTTCTTTCAAACAATGTTGAATTTCTAAATTTATCAGGTATGACAAATAATTGTGCAATGTGTCATTTTGCAACTAAATTTAAGCTTCTTTTTTTAAATTTACTTGTTTATTTTTACCACTTGAAATAAGGGATTTTACAGACATCAAGAAAAAACATATGTGCTTTTCCATTTATTTGTGTATTAACAAACCTCTACATATTAGAAATACATAAAGACCTAGATGGATCAAATATTCTCGGTACTTTGCTTCCTCTGCTTCCCATCGTTATAATCAGACCATCTTGTCTCTTCTGTTATTAAACAAAAAGTCTCTTTTAATTATACAATCTTATTCCTTCATCCTAAGGCTTAGGAGAACAGCTACCTGACTACTTCTTGAAGGTGTGGGTGCTCTCTGAAGTACCTTGGAAAGCAGTGGCCTTTGGCATTTCAATGTAGACAAGGGAAATACAAGTACTGAACACACTCCCATATCCCTGCCTCTTAGATCATTGGGTTTCTTTCTTTTTTTAAAGATTTATTTTATTTTCATTACAAAGTCAGATATACCGAGAGGAGGAGAGACAGAGGGGAAGATCTTCCGTCCAATGATTCACTACCCAAGTGACCACAATGGCCAGTGCTACTCCAATCCAAAGCCAGGATCCAGGAGCTCTTCCAGCTCTCCCACACGGGTGCAGGGTCCCAAGGCTTTGGGACTGCTTTCCCAGGCCACAAGCAGGGAGCTGGACGGGAAGTTGGGCTGCCGGGATTAGAACCAGTGCCCTAATGGGATCCCGGGGCGTTCAAGGTGAAACTTAAGCCGCTGGGCCACGGCTCCGGCCTGATCATTGTGCTTCTTCCTGGGCATTCACCCATAGCAATTTTTTTTTTTTTTTTTTTTATCTAAATTTCATTTCGTTCAAGCCTCTTTTGAGAATTACTGATCAACTAATGAAGCAGAATCATCTTTGCTGGTCTTTCTAGTACACTAAATCCAAAAACTTTGATAAATTTTCTTACATAAATAAATCTACCAATAGTTATATTCCTGCCTCATCTCAAAATCCAGTTAAATTAATATTCAACAACTTTTTGCATAATCCATCCCTATGGATGTTCTAACTTTCTTAAGGCTGTGGTTGCAAGCAACCAACCATTATAAGCCAGCAATATTCGAAATTAAATTATGTGTCCTAATTGTAGTGTGGTCCGTGTAGTACAATGATTCTCTCTCTGTCTCACATGTTCTTTTTCTTGTTCCTTTTTATTTCTGACAAACTGTTTGGAAGTAGTCACTTAGACGAATGAAATCTAAATCAGGCCACTTTTTTACATGACAACATTACTGATGTTAGAAAAAATCAACCCATAGCGATTTTATATTCATGTTGCATTTCAAAATCATCTAACCATCTAGGTCCAAATCTAACGTCTAATTTAAGTAACTCTCTGAACCATCCCATAGCAGCTTGCAAGTATCTCAAGCACTAATTCTAACTGAATGCTCACTGTTTCACATTCAGTCTAAGTCAGAAATCCAGTCTAGGTTTTCCACATCGTTGATTTTACGTCCCTTGAAGTCTCGTTCAGTTCAGAGTTCTCCATTGCAGAGAACAGAAACCTTTCTAAGCTACAAAGATGATTAAACAAAAACAACAGCAACCAAACCTCTTGGAAGCTCATTTGGAGACAAGAATTGCAGATAAGATTATTGAAGCGGACCCACACGTCCTGTGAGCCATTCATTGTTCAGTATCTACATCACCAAACACAGGCCATCAGGAATGCTCACCAAACTGCCGCCAGTAAGGTCTCCCTAACCTGGATAGTTTTCTGGTTATTGATCACTCATCTAGATGTTGCTGTGAAGTTTTTATTTGTCTTTAGTAGTGATTAAGATCTCTAATCAGTTATTTATGAATGAAGCAGATCATAACATAGGTGAGCTTTATTCAATCAGTTAGCTACATAAACAACTAATGAGGATTCTCAAAGGGCAGAAAACAGTCTCCTTCATAGATATAGTATAGAAACCATCTCTGAGTTTCCAGCCTACCATCATTCAGTGTGGATTCTGGATGTAATATTACAGCTGCACCAGCCTCATCATACCTGGACTGTTGCTGATGATATGTTGGAGCTTCTAATTGATCGAGGTGACGCTCTGCTGGCTCTGCCTTCAAACCTGAGAGGGCCTCCCTAAGAGGCCGTTGAACTTGAACTGGACAAGTGGGATGCTGGACTCTGTATGGTGTGCGCTTTTAATTAGGGAATCTGAACGGAACTTGAGCTGTGGTTATGCATCAAGGTGAAGGAATTCACCATGGGGGAAAGGTTTGGGGTGAAGGGGGGGAATCCCAGTACCTATGAAATTGTGTCATGTAATACAATGTAATTAATGAATAAATGAATATTAAAAAAAAAAACGGAACCCTAGAAAAGCTGAAGAAACCGTTCCAAAAAAAAAAAAATTACAGCTGCCTGGAGTTTTCAGTCCGATAACCTGCTCTACAAATTCCATACTTGCTTAATTATATGAGCCTTCTAATCAAGATATAATACCATATATATTTTTATACACACATAGTATTATCAAATATGTGTCATACGTACTATCATGGATTTATTTCTCCATGGAACTCTGTCACAGTAAGGCAGGGCTCCCACCTCCCAATGCGTACCTCCAGTTTCCAAGTCTCTGTGGATAAGCTTTTACATCAGCTACAGAGCCCTGGACACAATGGAATCCAGAAAAATTATATTACTTTCCCAACCTCTGAACAGAGAAAATATGGAGAAAGGGATTGGAAGTTTATGTTTCTGAGAGTTATAACTGGTCAATCCAAGCAGTGTTCTATGTTGATATAGTATATAGTAGTCTCCCTCACGAATAGATTCAAATCAAGGATCACACAATTCATCAAATCTAGCCATATACTCTTTATTGGGTAATAGATTATAAACTATATTTGCCCTTTATATATTACTTACAAGGACTCAAAATATTTGTTTAGGTTGTACATGTTTATTTAATGCCAATAAATATGTCTGTAGGTAAAATAATATAGGGAATAGCAAGGAAAATAATGTTAGAATTAAAATCTCCGTTTCCAGGCCATGAGGCTGAATAATACAAGCAACATTATTTGACAATTCAATCAAAGAAACACAGAACCAGGTTTTAAGATAAGTCTTATGAATTCTTGATTAGTGCCCTTTGAGCTCAACTATGCATTAGGAAATATTATAACCCAGAAGGAAATAGTCACCCGAAACGAAAGTCTGACTTGTCCATGTGCAAATAAACCAAGGCAAGGGAAAGCACTTCTGAGCTAAACCTGAGGAAACTGCAAACATCAAAGCTCTCTGGCTAAATCTCAAACTTCATTGTTTTAAACAGGGATGAAATCCATAGAGCACATTTTTTTCCTTGAATGTTTAATTTGTTATTCTTTTGTGAGTAGAAATCAGAGAACATTCCAAAACTCTAGCAGCAGTCTGTTCTTTTGCTGAATTCAAATAGTCTACTTTTATTGAACATTTTGCTAGGCTTAGATAAATCAGAGAGATTATCCCAAAGCATTCAGCTCATTGTAAAAAACACCAGGGAGACCTTTAAAAGGATTGTAAAGACTCTCAATCAAACTAGTTCTCACAGAAAATGCATACAAAAACTTAGGACACAGTCAAGCTGGAAGCTGGATCCATTTCCACAGCTCCCATTGAAATGCAGGCCTTTGCTGCTCCCCTCTAGGATTCTTTTGCAGCTCTCTAAATGGTCTCCATCTTCTAGTCTTTCTCTTCAATTCTACCAGCAACCAAAGTTCTCCACTTGTTCCTGGCGGTATTATCATGGCATCCTACTCTATATGAAGTTGTGAAGAACTAGCAGCCCAGAAACCTTGGCTTGAGTTCAAATCCTAACAGCTAAATTCCAGTCTGAAATAAAATACCAGCACATTTTTCTGACTGTACTTTTCTCTTTCATTCCTCAATAAATCTGCTAAACAATCATTTCCCTGATGTATGAATAACAGGATCCTCACATGAAATCATCATTTTTTTAAAAAAGTGATGAATTGTTTTAATTACCAAACAGAAAGTAATAAAATGCTTCAAGGATTTCATCTCAATACTCTCAGCTCAAAATAAAAGAAAATCTGTAAAATTTTAATTGTCACTGCGCATCTCTTTCATTTAGCAAGATAATGCTCATGAAACTAATGTTAATTTTGTGAATTTCTAAATAAAATATGATTTTTTAGTTGAAGGCCTGATTATTTACCCCTACATAGAACACTTCAAAATAAATAAACACAGTGAAATGAGTTCAAGAACAGTATTAAAAGCTGGTTTAAACTGACATCTTGTGAAGGAGGCACAACTATAAAGATATTTAAGTGATAACAAGAATCTCGACAGATGAAAATCATTGCCCAGTCTCAGAATTTCACAGGTAAGAGTAGTATACTCCAATGAAACAAGAATGCCTCTAAAAACGATCTCATCAGCAGCTTTATTTCCCTGTTTCTCTTCTCTCTCTCCCTCTCTCCTCTTTTTCCTCTCCCCCATCCCATCCCATCCCATCCCTCCCTCTAGGCACTTATCTGAAATGCAGGAGGATAGCACATACACTCCCAATCCTGGATCCACATTTTTCAGCACCAGAACAACCCAGACTAAGCTGGAGTGAAGAGTGAAGTCAGGAGCCTGGAACAAATCAAAATCTCCCTTGTGAAAGGGAGGAACCCTACTACGCGGGCCACTGCTTGCTGTTACCCAGGGTGCGTACTAGCAGCCTGTTGAAATCAGAAGTCGAAGAAGACTTAAATCCAGCCGCTGGGATATGTGACGTGGCTGTCCCAGCCAGTGTCTTGAACACTTCGCTAAACAACTGTGTCAGATGTCTTCCTTCATTATATTTCTTTGAATTGCTTAATACATGCTGTCATATCCTACAATTAGGAGTACCTCATCAGATACAACTGCTAGATTCATACACATCCAGGCATTGCTATACTTCTCCATGTCCACTGTCTCCACACTTTGAGCAAGTCCATGTTAAGGAAGACTTGAAGTGAAGTGTGACATTCCTGCATTCTGAAGTCAAAATGATTTAGAATAATAATAGCCTAAGTTACTAAAGCCAAATAAGTGACTTGCTTCAACAGTAATTCCTTGCATTCATAGTATGCTCCTCTTATTTCATCTTTTTTATGAAATAAGATTATATGATGTAATGTAAACTAATTTGGTTGCAAAATATACAATGTGTTAAAATTAACAAGAATATGAGTGAGCATAAGTATGTATATATAGTGTCAATTGTGATGTAGGCACACCAAACATAAAATCACATGTAGAACTTGAGAGTTCCTTAGAAACCATCTGCTTGATGATGTTGAACTCTTTCTCTCTCAGGCTTAGCTGCGATTCCATTTCTTAATAACATGGTTTTGATGATTTTATAACTTTACCATGCGCCTGTTAAAACTATACCAAGTGTGCTAATTTTTTTACTCTGTGTAAAGAACCTTATACTATGTTAGACTCATACTCTATTATTTTGCGTGTTTGTTTGATGTACATAACCTATATAAAGTGAGCACATTCCACATATTTAGCAATACAGACTCTGTGGCACAGACTCTGTCCACCTTACCTCTGTCCTTATTGCATTCCCCAACCATCCTCCTCCTTCCTTTTTCCCTTTTCCTTTTTTTTTAATTGATGATGGAATACTTTCAGTCCAATCAGAATCACAAACGTAACACTCCATTAGTTAAAGAACTCAACAGCTAGCAAGTAAAAAAAGAACCTACTGTGTCTCAAGAGGAGAAGGCTGTAAACCATATTAAAATCTTACAATGTCCATCTCACCAGTGTAGGTTCCATTTTTGTACTCTGTGTATTAGTTACCACAAATCAGGAAAAGTATGGTGCTTGTATTTTGGGGATGGGGCAACATACCAAACCTAATGATTTTCACTTGTATGCATTTTTTTTTGCCAGACAGGATTTCTTTGTGTGTGTGTGTGTGTGTGTGTGTGTGTGTGTGTCTGAGTAGCATTGCACATGTGATTCTTAAACATACCAAGAAATGTTTTATCAGATGCATTGATCTAATACATTTTCACTACTGCATATATTTCATTACACAAATATACAACAATGAATTGTATATTCATACATTTGACAGACATACACCATTTTCTGTCACAAACCACCTGAGTTTAAAAGCTCACAGGCTGTACCCAAGGAAGTAAAAAAGAATAATAAGTTTCCAATAATTTGCTGCATAATGATTTTTTGCAGTAGGAGTACACTGACCATCTACAGTAACATTGCTCCTAACATCTTGTTAGTTTTTGAGTGTAACTGGTAGATAACTTTGCAGGTTGTGCCAAAATAGAGGAATGTTAGAGGAAAAAAAAAAAGATACTAGGGTTTCACACACCTGTTCACATTCCTCTGCAATGTGTCTGCTGACTTAGGAAGTGGAAATGACTGAAGATAAGAAACCTAAGCCACAACACTACAAAATGCTAACCTTAATTGACAGAAAACTTCTGTTACTAAGGAACGAAGAAAAAAACACTGGAGAGCAGCTTAGTAATCAGAATATATTCTGTCTTGAAGGCTCAAGAAGTTTACAACCTTAAAGCTAGGACAATGAGAATAAAGTTAACCAAAGTGACTTAACCATATCTCATTTTAATCCTTGAGTAGGGTGTGATGGACAATTCACAATCTATTGATTTGGAAAACAATTAAAATCCTGGGTTCTAGGGTTCCAGGCTTCATTCCTGCACCCCCAGTTTTCTGTTAATGAAGATCCAAGGAGACAGTAGCTTATGACCCACAGAGTTGGGTTCCCATAACCCACATGGGAGAATTGAATTGCATTCCTGCTTCCCTCCAGAACATTTGAGAGATGAATATAAGCCTCCCATTGCAGCAAGATACCATATAAAGAACTACATATATATATATATAATGTGAAATGGGCTTCATTCAGTTTTTACAATTGAGTTTCAAAATTCACGTTCAAGTACAGTATGATTCTAAAAACTACCTGCATATGATTCAGACAAGAATATCTCTATGCCTCCTATGTTTCAGAGGACATGAATATAACAGAGCAAAATGCTGACAAGTTGATAAAATTGTAATCTGTAAAATAATGAGATAAAAGCTATAGAAATGAAACCATAATTCTTTAAAATCAGTGGATTATTTCATCAGCAAAAGATATGAAAAGGTAAAAGTAATTATCTGAGAAGTTGAAAGGAAATTATCAAACTGATATGGACAGAGGAAAAGGGAAATTTCATAAAAGAGTTTATAAAAAGAATAGGATGCAAATGGGATAAACTGGTTGTAATTGGAGTTCTGGAAAAAAAAGACCAAGAATCAAGAATATCTGAAGAGTTTATGAGTTTTAAAAATATTGTCAAAGATCATCAAATGCCAAAATGTATGATTTCTAGAATAGTACAGGATAAATAATAATGAATTTAAAACAATGTGCTTCATCACATGACAACCAAAAAAAAGGGACAATTTAAAACTTAAACAGAAGAAAAATATTAATAGTCTCAAAAGAGTAACAATAATACCCTTATTATTTAAATATAAAAAAGCATGTTTCTACAGACAAAAGGAAAAGTAAAGGTTTGGATTAACTCAAAGTAGAAAAATAAAATAATAATATCATTAATGAACATTTGATTAATTCCAAAACAAATTAAAGGTAATAAGAAATGTGCTTAACATTTTTAGATAAAATGAAAAATGTGGTTGGATTTTGGGCCACGGTGCGTTATGTCTCTGTTTTGGGTACTCACAGCCCATATTGCAGTGCCGGGGGTCAAACACCACCCCCACATCCAATCCAGCTTCCTGCTAACAGACAATTTGTGAAGCAATAGATGGTAACTCAAGTATCCGAATCCCTGCCACCCACATGGGAAACAATATTAGAGTTCCTGTGTCTCTTGCAGGCATTTGGGGAATGAACCAGTGGACATACGAACTGTCTCATTTTGTTGCTCTGAATCTTAATGAATTAAAATAATTAAGTCTTTTTCTAATGAGAATCAGGTAACAAGATTGAAACTACACAATTAAAAACAATAAATTTGTTTTTAATGACATAAATATACATGCAATAAAGACTTTCATTAAGAACCGATGTAACATGGCTTTAATTCAATAAAGTCTAGCAACATGAACCAATAGACAACCGCACAAAACACTTGGATTTGAACCTCACATATAAGCTAATGCAAATGATTAGTAAACATTCGAAAAAATGTTCAGCATAATTTATCATTGGGGAAATTTGATAATTACTTACAGCAGTGTCATTACAAATTCATAGGAACGAATGACATATAAACTAACAACAATATTAAGGCCCAGGAAAGCAGAATATGAAAGAAGCTGGCATTCACTTTCATACAAATTTTGCAAATTCATTTGACAGTATTTGTTAAAGCTGAATACATCACTACTTACGCTCATCAAAAGACATGAGCAAAATTTTCATATGAGACAATCTGTGCTACACATTTTTTTTCTTTTTTTAAAATTTATTCATTTGTTACATTGTATTATGTGACACAGTTTCACAGGTACTGGGATTCTCCCCACCCCTCCCCAAACCCTCCCCCCATGGTGGATTCCTCCACCTTGTTGCATAAGCATAGTTCAAGTTCGGTTGAGATTCCCCCATTGCAAGCATATACCAGACATAGAGTCCAGCATCTTATTGTGCAGTCAAGTTCAACGATTTCTTAGGGAGACCCTCTCTGGTCTGAAGGGAGAGCCAGCACAGTGTCAACACAATGAAGTAAAAGCCCCAACATACCATCAGCAACAATTTACATCATTATGGAATTAATTGACATAGTATTGAGTAACCAATATGTTGAAAGTAAATGCGAGTTCTTAACCACCTTCTGTGACCACCTCATTGACATTTCAATTTTAGTTTATACACAACGTATAAAATAGCATACATAACATAACATGTTATACATAACATCATATCATCTTAAATTAAGGCAAACATGTGGTATCTAACTTTTTGGGATTGGCTTATTTCCCTTGGCATTATGGTTTTCAGTTTGGCCCATTTGGCCACAAAGAACTGCATTTTGTGTTTTTTTTTAATAGCTGAGTAGTATTCCATGGAGTAGATGAACCATAGCTTTCTTATCCAGTCCTCTGCTGATGGGCATTTTGGATGCTTCCATGTTTTTGCAATTACTGATTGTGCTACTATGAACATAGGGGTGCGTGTTGGCTTCTCATAAAACAGGTGTTTTGGATATATTCCTAGGAGTGCTATTGCTGGATCATATGGTATGTTGATTTTGAGTTGTTTGAATGTTCTCCATACTGATTTCCATAGAGGCTGTACCAACCTGCAGCCCCACCAGCAGTGGAGTAGGGTTCCTTTTTCCCTGCAACCTCGCCAACAAGTGTTGTTGGTGCTTTTTTTTTATGTGGGTTAATCTTAATAGGGTCAGGTGGTACCTCATTGATGTTTTAATTTGGATTTCCCTTATTGCCAGGGAACTTGAGCATTTTTTCATATGTTTGTTTGCCATTTGGGTTTGTTCCTTTGTGAAATGTCTGACCATTTCCCGTGCCCATTTCTTGAGTGGCTTGATTGTTTTGGTGTTTTGGTTTCTCTGGAGATCTTTGTATATTCTGGAGATTAGCCCTCTATCACCTACATAGTGCGCGAAGATCTTCTCCCATTCTGTGGGTTCCTTTTTTACTTTGTTGATTGTTTCCCTTGCTGTACAGAAGCTTCTTAGTTTGATGAGGTCCCATTTGTTTATTCTGGTCTTGATTGCTATTGCTTTTGGAAATAGCTAGAACCATCCTGAAGAACAGGAAGTTAGCAGGGGGAATCACAGTTCCTGAACTCTGGACATACTTTAAGGCAGTGGTTATCAAAACAGCCTGGTACTGGCACAAAGATAGAGAGGAAGATCAATGGAGCAGAATAGAAACACCAGACGGGAACCCACACAGATACAGCCAAATAATCTTTGACAAAAAGACAAACGATAACCCAGGCAAATGGGAAGGTCTGTTCAATAAATGCTGTTGGGACAACTGGTTGATAGTCTGCAGAAACAAAAAGATAGACCCACATCTCTCACCATACACTAACATCAAATCCAAATGGATAAAAGATCTAAACCTACATCCAGAAACCTTCAAACTTTTGGAAGAAAATGTTGGAAATATTCTGTGCTATACATTTTATTTTTATTGGAAAGTCAGGTGTAAGGCGAGGAGGAGAGACAGAGAGCAAGATCTTCCATCTGCTGAGTCACTCCCCAAGCAGCCACAAGGGTCAGAGATTCGCCGTTCGGAAACAAAGAGCCAGGAACATCTTCTGGGTCTTCCATGCAGGTGAAGGATCCCAAGGCTTTGGGCCGTCTTTGAGTGCTTTCCCAGGCCACAAGCAGGGAGCTGGATGGGAAGCAGGTCCACCAGGATTAGAACCGGTGGCCATATGGGATCCCGGCGCATTCAAGAAAAGGACTTTAACTGCTAGGCTATTGTGCTGGGCCCTATTTTTTTTTAAGTATTTATTTTTCTACTGAAAAGACAGATCAGATTTTTGAAGAGAGGGAGTACAGAAAGAAAGATTTTCCACCTATTGGTTCATACCCCTGATAGCCTCACTGACTAGAGATGAACTGATCCAATGTCAGGAGCCAGTAGCTTCTTCCAAGTTTCCCATGCAAGTGCAAGAACCCAAAGGTTTGGGCCATCCTTTACTGCTCTCCCAGGACATAGGCAGGGAGCTGGAGCAGAAATGGGGTATTCAGGACAGAAACCAGTGCCCATGGGGTATGCCGGTACTCACAAGGTTAGGATTTAGTCATCAAGCCATGGTGCTGCTACCCTGTGCTATACCGTTTGGGTTAACATCATTATGAGTTTCAGTGGAGAGTGTAGATAGGAAGTGATGAAAATCATGGTGTTTTTATTGAAACACGTAAGTAATTTTGTGTATTAATCTTATTAATATTTATTAACTAGAAATATTGATTTCACTGTATTATAAAACATTTGTAATAAATAAATTTTTAGAGTTTGAGATTCTTTTAAAAGATGCATTTATTTTTATTGGAAAGGCAGACATACAGAGAGGAGAAGAGGAAGATCGGCCATCCAATGATTCACTCCCCAAGTGACCGCAATTGCTGGTGCTGCGCTGATCCAAAGCCAGGAGCCTCTTCCAGGTCTCCCATATGGGTGCAAGGTCCTAAAGATTTGGGCCATCCTCAACTGCTTTCCCAGGCCACAAGCAGGAAGCTGGATGGGAAGTGGGATTCAGAACCGGCACCTATATGGGATCCCGGCAGGTGCAAGGCAAGGACTTCAGACACTAGGCTATTGCCCTGGGGACCCCAGAGTTTGAGAATTTTTATAAAATTGACTTAATCTACATTATATATATTTTTCTATTTTTTTATTTTATTTTTATTGGCAAGGCAGATATACAGAGAGGAGGAGAGACAGAGAGGAAGAGCTTTCGTCCGATGATTCACTCCCCAAGTGACCGCAATGGCTGGTGCTGCATCAGTCCGAAGCCAGGAGCCAGGAACCTCCTCCAGGTCTCCCACACGGGTGCAGGGTCCCAAAACATTGGGCCATCCTCGACTGCTTTCCCAGGCCACAGGCAGGGAGCTGGATGGGAAGTGGGGTCACCGGATTCAGAACCGGCGCCCATATGGGATCCCAGCACGTTCAAGGCAAGGACTTTAGCCGCTAGGCCACCGTGCTGGGCCCTACACTGTACATTCAAATCAAGCCTTCGTAGGTACATACAGAAAACTATTTAGTCTTCTTATTCCTCTAATAGAACACATTTAAATTTCTAAAAGATTCAAAATTTAAGGCCTTTTTCTCAAGGAATTAAATAAGATTAAATAAAACCAGCTGGCACCTAGCCAACTGTATTATATTACCATTTTAAAAAATGCAAAAAACTGAGGTGGAGAAATTTTAATTACAGCTGAGTTAGTGACAGAATGCATTTAAAAGCTTTGCATATATTTCACTTTCTCAGCATAAACACAAATACTGCAAAAACACAGGACAGAAATAGTTCACTTCTAAATGAACAGGAACTGAAGTAAGGCAAAATCTATGGTCAAAACCTTAAAAGCATCCCAAAATGAAGCTGAATTTCCTCTCTCTAATCCTTTACTGATAGGTTTATATGTAAGTTTATTATCTTCCTTAACACACTTACATGCTTTTAAACATCTGGTAAGGAAAAACAGAGTACAACATTTGGCTTAATGCTAATGTAGCCAGGATATATGTTTCTTATTACATTAGTAACAGACTCCATTCTACAATACAATAAGTAAAAATGTTTCCTCTTAAAAGCAAAGTATTCCCTGCTTGAAAATAAATTACCCTTGCAGGGACTATTGTGGAGCTCCTGAGGGTAAGTAATTCATTTAAAACGAGCGAACCCTCGACTTAAGGGAAAGCACCTCCCTAGGGGTGGTTTACACTGCACCTTAACCTTCTTCCTCAGTTTCCATTATTTTAAAGGTTCGGTCATAAAAACGCTTTATTGAAAACCTTGGCTAGCATGTTAACTGAAAAGTTTGAGTGTATTGGAACATATACTAATTCTTAAACTGCTAAATCCCACACAAGTGCTGAATAATGAGTATGCTGGGATTAAATTTATCCCTCATATGTTTTTATTCAATCTAACTCCTCCATGTACTAAATGAAACTGTTGCCAGTGTTTCAACACTTTAGCAACCTCACATGAGTGTCCCTCGAGTTGAAAATGAAATAGTCTGAGGTTGTTGGGGTTTCTCTCCCTACTATATAAGACCTGGAAGTGTTAGGACCTCTGTGTTAATGAGCAATTATTGTCTCATTCAATTGTGCAGTACTGTAACACTGAACATTTTATATTATCTTTCTAAGACTTACTTATTTTGATTTGAAAGGCAGCTTTTTATAGATAGGGAGGTAGAAAGAGAGGTTTTCTGTGCACTGATTAAATCCCCCAAAGGCCATGAAGTTCAGAGTTCAGCTGATTTAAAGCTGAGAACCAGCACAGGTGCCCACGTTGTTGGACCATTCTCCTTCACTGTCAACTCATTAGTAGGGAGCTGAATCAAAAGAGGAGTAGCTGGGGCATTAACTGGTGCCCATATGGGGTGTAAACACTTCAGACTATGGATTATCTTGTTATGCCACTGCAGGGGCCACTGAACATATTTCAATTCATCTGGATGCTTTGGTACTTCACATTTGTGTGAGGTCCTATGAAATGGGGCTTTGAACTTTATTTTTCCATTCATTGGTAAAAAAAAAAAAATGTTTGTATACACATCTCTAACACAGTACTTGAAAAAAATATGCATTTTGTTCATCTATTACCCACTGTTGCACAATTCTTAGATACTTTATGTAATTTGAATTGTGATATGTATTCATATTTTTGCAAATGAAGCCATGGGTGATGACAGAACGCACAGCACTAGAAGAAAACCAAGCCAATCCCCAGCCTCTCCTCTCAGTTCTAACCTTCCATTTCCCTGCTTCAGTTTTACTTGGAGAGATCCGGAATCATGCTGGATCACTCTTGAATATGTGTGGCTTGGTGACCCTAACCCTAACCCTAACCCTCAGCTTCCCTTCTCACTGGGCGCTGTCGTTGGCATCCGAGCCGTGTGCTTTTGCTTCGTGAGGCACAATAGACCCACCCTAGTCACTTGATTACTTTAGAAATGTTTCTTAAAATTATTTCTAACCTAGAAAATTACTTTCGCATGCACACACACAACACAAACATAACTCCCTCTCTTTTTCACTCTCTTCCTCTGCTATTCTGTACTGTCCACTCAACATCACAGTTAGATGTGAAGGGATCTTGTGTACAGAAAGCAGCAAGAGGAAGAAGTTCCCAGTTACAGATTGCCTGGTACATGTCATTTGATCAACAGCCCAATGTTAATAGAAACAGACAGGTGGGCATATAAACTAAGAATCGGAAAAAACAGTGTTGATTCCCAGCTCCAGTTCCTGTTACCTGTTAAGATCAAGCAAATCTGCATAAACTCTGCGGTGAGGCTCAGTTTACATCTCAATGAAATGGATATAGTAAATATTTCTCCAATAACTTGGCTTTTTCTAGCACTTCTTCCACCCAATACTCAACAGGGATACATCTCAGACAAGACCTCATTTAATTTTACCACATGTCCTGTCCTACTAGAGGGTATTATCTACCCATGTGGTTTCAACCCCATCTTTATGCCAAATAACAGCAGCAGTGCAATCACAGCCCAAATGTCTCCTTGGCCTGTTCCACACTTGTTGAAAATGCTTAACAATGCTTTTAATTTATTTTCAAGTATAATTATTGATGTTCCACCTAGCTCAAATGTGATTTTCTTTCATCACTCTTTCTTTCAGTAAGCAAGAAATACACCTAATGGCCTAATTCTAGAGTTGTGCTTGACATCTTTAATAATCTATTCCTACAAACTGAATCCATATTACTCAGCGCCACGCAAGGTTAACAATGGGTGTTTAACTGTCCTTTCCGCTAGAATTGAATACTTCATGCACTATGAAGGGTGATCTGCTAAGTTGTAACCCTGATCAATTATATTTTACCTTAAAATTCAGTTACAATATAGACAATGTGCATTGACTTCATTCCAGACCATGCTGTAATGCATGTCTTCACTTTTGATATTCTTAAGATTATTGGTTTTCCCATGGGAAAGCTAAGAGGATTGGAATAAAATGAGACTAACAGACTTTCTCAGGTCAGGGACATACAACTAAGCAGAACAGCCAACTTGAGTCCATGTTCCTAACAGAATACCACTGCTTTCCAACAGTTTTTATTGTCACTTGAGAAAGGAACCAAAATAGTAAGAAAAATCTGCATATCTCCAATATTTATTATGCTTCCCTTAATACTGTATAAAATGATTTGTACTAGATTATATAAACTCATTGTTGGGCCCAGCATGATGGTCTAGCAGCTAAAGCCCTCGCCTTGAACATGCTGGGATCCCATATGACCGCCAGTTCTAATCCTGGTGGACCCGCTTCCCCTCCAGCTCTCTGCCTGTGGCCTGGGAAAGCAGCCAAGGATGGCCCAAAGCCTTGGGATCCTGCACTCACAAGGGAGACCCAGAAGATGTTCCTGGCTCCTGGCTTCAGCTCAGCATAGTTCCGGTCATTGTGGTCACTTGGGGAGTGACTCAGCAGATGGAAGGGCTTCCTCTCTGTTTCTCCTCCTCTCCTTATATTTGACTTTCCAATAAAAATAAATAAGTCTTTTAAAAAAGAAACCCACTGTTTAAACCTCAGAAAAATGATAAAAACGTTGTTAAATATAATCAATTTTAAATGTTTTATCAAACATTCTTGTGTTCCTTTAGTAAGTGACTTAAAAAATGCAGCCTACAAGGTTTTATTGAGCTGATAAACTATTTTGCTCATATTAAGGTATTCCATACTTTAAACATGCACTTGGATGACATTTATTCTAGCAAGAAACTAGGTAGACAACTCAAGGAGATGATTTATGAATACAGCAAAGTGTGAACAGTAATCACAGAAGATAGCATTAAATCAATCCTTGAGAGACTAACCGTATTCAGAGCTTCTTAAAAAGCAACTAGACAAAAAAAAAAAAAAACCAACTAGATGTTTGAATTGTTAAAATGCAATAGATATATGTAACATTTTTGCTTAAATGAAACATTTTACAGGCTCAGCATATTATGTAAGCAAAATGTTGAGATTAGATTGACTAATACAAAGCTGTAAATATATCAATTATATAATATGAGATACAAGTTCAACAGAAAAAGTTTCAGTGAATTATACTTTCGCAAAAGATAAAAGCATAGGGGGAGCTTTCACGTATATCCACATTCAACAAAGCAATGAACGTGTGATAAAAGTGAGTATATAATTGGGCCCAGCGGCGTGGCCTAGCGGCTAAAGTCCTCGCCTTGAAAGCCCCGGGATCCCATATGGGCGCCGGTTCTAATCCCGGCAGCTCCACTTCCCATCCAGCTCCCTGCTTGTGGCCTGGGAAAGCAGTTGAGGACGGCCCAATGCATTGGGACCCTGCACCCGCGTGGGAGATCCGGAAGAGGTTCCAGGTTCCCAGCTTCGGATCGGCGCACATCGGCCTGTTGCAGCTCACTTGGGGAGTGAATCATTGGATGGAAGATCTTCCTCTCTGTCTCTCCTCCTCTGTGTATATCTGGCTGTAATAAAAAAAAAATGAATAAATCTTTAAAAAAAAAGTGAGTATATAATTGATGTGTTCAGAAGGTCAGTTGAGGTTGTCCCTGAATTCATTTGTAGGGTCCCTTATATTTAGTTGGTTGCAAACATGTGTGTAAATTTCAACTTATTTATTTCTAAAGGAAGGTATCATAAATATTCTTGTGAAAACATGATAAACAAAATACATAAGCCAATTCCAGCAATCTGACAAAGCTAATCATTCATTAGTCTTTTTTAATGCTATGCAATGCACTCGGTATCTGAAACATATCACAGATGGCTAATGTATTATTCTCAAAAGGCAAGATTGGAAGTAGATCAAATACTGCTGTACTTATATAAAAACAGGCATTTTTTTATCTTCTAGAATTCAACAGGGGCCATAAGCATTGTGAGTAAACTATACTTCCGTTTTGTTGGAAGCATTTTTAACACCCTGACTCAATAACTTAGAAGTGTGCTATACTTGAAAAGTTTCAATCTTGGAAAAGCTCACATCAAGTATACAGCGTGGGATTGCTGAAGATCTGCCATAACCTGTACACAATGAGAGAATAAACCTGCGGAGAATTAAAAATACATACCAAGTAATATCAAGGAAGGTCTATGTGCACAAAAAGATGCCTGATGAAATATTAATGAACAAATGTATTCATTATAATTAGTAACTCTTATTAAGTAAAAAATAAAAATGTATGCATAGAAAGAAAGTATTCAATACAAAAAGCACAAAACATCAGAAAGTTGAAATAATATCATGGGTCAGTATTGAACAGCAAAAAGATCCCATAGTCCATAAAGTTTTATCTAATCCTAAAGTGTGGATAATGTTAATGTTTGATTGGTTTGAACGCATTCAGCATCAAGCAGCAGAAAACTGAAGCATCCTTGTTTACACAAATAAAACTATAATCTATTTCTGTAACAGAAGGTCTAGAGGAAAGCGATTCCTTGTTCTTGCTACTGTTGTTCCCTATAATCATTAAAAACTTTTTTAAAGGGTTGCATTATGGCTTACCAAACTAAGCTGTCACTTTTGATGCTAGCATTCTATACTGGAGTGCCAGTTAGAGTCCTAATTACCCCCATATTTAATCCAGCTCCCTGTTTTTGTGCCTAAGAAAACAGTGAAAGATAATCCAGGTATCTGGGGCCCTGCCACTTGTGTGGAAGACACAGAAGGAGTTCCAGGCTCTTGATTTCAGCCTGGCCAAACCCCAGCTGTTGAAGCCACTTAGGGAAGTGTATTAGAGGATGGAAGATCTTTCCCTCTCTTTGTTTCTCGAAAACTCTACTGTTCAGCACAGCATTCTCAATATTTTGGCTTGTCATTTGTATGAATATTATCCCACAATCACATCCACATCAGCCACAAACCTCAGTTCTTTGGCCTTGTGCTAAAAGTCACAAGGGAAAGTAACTTTCTCTAGAATAATTACAGTGCAAACAGGCACTTAGAATTTTCTGTAGTGACAGCAATAATTTTTCTAATCTATATGAAAGTATGATTTATAGAAGATGGAAGACTAAATGATGATTTTCAATTGAATAGCAGTTGCTTTAAACTGCACAGTAGTTCCAGTAAATCACCATTCTCGGCTGCAGAATCAATATCTTTCACTCTGGCAGGGATATCATGGGTCGTCTGACCCAGCCTTCCAAATTTACCAAGAAACCGGAATCCAGACATCTCCAATGATTTTCTTTCGGTCATGTGTGCAGTAAAGTTGTGGGTAAACATCAGACTCAGACTCTTAGCAAGAACATTATTTTTTCAGGTACCCATGGAGATCTGTACACAGACACATACAATGACTCACCATGTAATGGCTGTATTGGAAACCATCTAATTTATTGCAGTGGTACTGAGATCTATGTGGGAAACATATCCAGAATTTCTTTTTATCCGCCTCCAAATTCTAATATTAGATTTAAATGTTCCACATTAAGTAATTGAATCTTCGCCTTTGCAGGTGAAATTAAGTAAAGTAACACAAAATGATTGGGGCATACTAAGCATCAGTGATATTTGCATTTAAATTTCCTTTCCCAGAGTGATCAGTGCTTTTCAAACATATTTGGGAATGCTCTGTGTAAAGAAACAGAGAAACAAAAATGTTATATTTATCTAGTAGCATCAACAGATAACATGTCAAAATAGATATTCAGTTTGTAAGAAATATAAAAATATATGCATTCTTGTTGGTAACAAATTGCTGGGGATGATGGATTCAAATAAAAGAGGGCGGTGTTGCTTGGAAAACACACCAGTCCCACAACCTAAAAGAAAAGCAATAAAATGGTTATATATAAGTTTATCACCCTAATATCTACCACAGTATCTACAGAGATGTAAAGCCAGACAGAAAAGTCCTGAAGTTAGAATGACTAAAACAGTGTGCTGGTGGTCTCAGCAGACTTTCATAAAAAATGGAAATGCTACAAGCAAGCACTTCATGGTGGTGTTCTAATAACATAGTGAGACAAAGCAAAGCTAAAGGACTCTATGTTGCAAAAACTCAATAAACCTTAGACATTACTGCTGCTAACAAACAACCACTTCCCACTCTACCCAGTAATCAAGAACAAGTCAGAAAAAAAGAAAAATGGATACACTGTCTACCAACTCCTGTGTCTTATATAAAAAGTTTTTATGCCTCTGAAACAGTTCTGTCCTGTTTCCAAAGAATGTTTATGAGCAGTTTTGCTCGAATACCATCAAGAGTGTCATATTCCTGTCACTCTGTTAATTGTTTGCAGTCTAACACAATTTATGAAAGAGAATTCACAAGTTTGTTTCATAAGTATATAAAATATCCCATCATGTTTAAGTCAAACTTAAAATTTCAATATCACACAGTGGTGGCTGTTCTTTATCCTCATTTTATTCCAGTGTAGAAGCTTCACCTTTACCCTAGATATACTAAAAGCATGAGCCAGAATAGCATTCTACTTAAGTACCACTGGAAATAGTCACTCTCCAAATATAGCTTTGCATTGATTTTTACCCACTACAATGTCAACAAGGATCAGTGCCAATTAGGGCACCTGTGTCCACACGCACACACACACACACACACACACACACACACACACACGTTTAGGATGAGGAGAAGGCGAGAGAGAGACAGAGAGACAAAGAGTTTGAATTTACAGGACAACCTATTATATTATGACTTAAAATCCTGGGGCTTTTGATGTTGTAAATTACTTCAGTGGAAAACAAAGTACAAAACAATCATTCCTGTATAGGACAGAACAACCCATTAGGTGATCAGATGCTGCTGTTCTTTAAAAATGTCATTCACTTGTGTTGTCAAGTCTCTCTTTTTCATCTGATCTTATTGTTGATGTATAACTGGGCTTACTTCCTCTTTTTCTCAAAAATTTGTATATTTTTGTTCAAATTTTGTATATTTGGCTTGTCCTGTTTCTGTAGTAATAAATAGCAACTTGAATCAATATTTCATGAGTACTCTTGGACTAAACAATATGATTTTTAATAACTCAGCTTCCTTGTTGGGAAAGTATATGTGCCCCTTGTAGGCAAAGTATATATGTCCCTTGTTGGCTACATCGAGTTCAGGGTGGTATTAGTAATTCTTAGTAGGTTCTGAGTAACCACTATGTTGAATTGAATCGTACCTCTTGAATTCATCTTTAATCAACTGTTTTAATGTCTACCGCACTCTGGTTTTTGTACTTGAACTCAGATAACTTGCCGTGAGATTTCAACTTGTTGGAGATGATAACATTTCTGTTCCTAATTACTAGAGACTGATGCTCATTTTATCCATGTTAACTATGGGCTTTTACATTGAACATGACACTGATCCAGAAACCAAACATGACCTCTGCAGTTTAAGAAAGATTTCAATCTATTTCTTTTGAATGACTTTATCCCACATGAACATGTAAATTCCAGTCTTGAAACTCTAACATTGTTTCATAAACACAGAAAGGATAGAAATATTATTGTGAATGTTACAGCTCTAATTTCCCAATATCTTAAGCAGAATAAACAAATTCATTTTCTACTTAGTTGTGTGCATTTGACAAAGAGACTAAGAAAAAAGCCCTACCTTTTCTTTACTATTTTCTAGTAAATTTGTAATTTTCCATTCATTTTAAAATATGTCATATTGTAGCAATCATAGAAATAGATGGGTCAAACATAAAAATGCAATGATGATTTATTTCATTTATTAAATGGTCAACAATGAACTATTTACTTTACTATATTCAACATTTTTTCTTGAAAGTCCATCCTTAGAATCTGATATAAAAACAGATAATATAACAGTGAACATCTAAGAATATTATGGTACTACTTATGGCTATAAATTTTAGGGGACTGCCTATGAACTACCTTCATTTTTAAAATATTCATTTATTTTCTTGTGCGAAAGTCAAAATCACAAAAAAGGAAAGACCTTTCTTCTGGTGCTTCACTCCCCAAATGACTGTAACAGCTGGGGCTAAGCCAGGCCAGAGCCAGGAGACTGCTTTGAGTTTCCCACGTGGGTGCAGATACCCAAGAACCTGGGCCATCTTCTGCTGTTTTCCCAGCCACCTTGGCATGGACTTGGATAGGAAGTGGAACACTGGGACTCAATTCAAAGTCTACATGGGATGCCGGCATAACAGACATTTGCCAACATGCTCAGGCCAACTGGTTTTTAGATTTTAGAGTTTAATGAAGCTTCAGAAATAAATTTTCCTAACAACACAATTTTATGAGTTTAGGAAGCTTAAGATGCATGAAAATGAATGGCTACCCTAAATGTTAGCTACTTGAAGACATGGCACAATCTTCAGAGTGGACTTTTCACTCTTTCGGTCTAAGTATTTTATTCCAACTCATGCGACTTCTTTTGCTAATCCTCTAGAAAATGACCACAGAAGGCGACTCAGTCATGTACAGCTGCATTACTGATTGTGCGCAAGGATTTCCAGTTTCTATGCAAACAATCACATATGATGAAAGTATACCACCGAGTCAAACCTTTTATAGCAATATAAATGCAAGGTCCTTGCTCAAAAATAAAGAAGAGTTAAGAACTATAAAGCCTATATAATCAATTGCAGTGATGTCAGAAGAGCACAGGAAGCATAAGCGTAGGAAAGAAATTGTCTGCGAAGGACTTGTTTGAATTCAAAGACTAGAACAAATAAATATGCAATATAAATAAGCACTGTCTTCTCTCTGAATGCTTCCCCACTTCTTACATATATGCAGGTATGTATATACTAATGTGTGTAAATAAAGAAAAATATGAAAAAAACATAATTTCTCAGTATTTGCTAGCAGCGATTCAGTGAAGGGAAAATGCAACAATAAATCATCTGTTTTATAATACAGAGGACATTAATTTATGCTCATTATTTTATATGACAGAATAAGTCACCCAGGCAGGTAATAAAAATCTCTTCATGGATTTATTGATTCATTCACACTTCCTTTTAAATCATTATTCAATATACACTGAATGCAAAATTCTGAACTTCATAGTGAAAAACTACTTAAATTAATACAAAATAAAAGCCTGTACTATAAATGTCCACTCTATCAGTAAAGCAAAATCAACACTAAACATAAGTTACAGTGATGTAAAAATAAAGTGGCAGAGTAGGGAGCTCAGAAATCTGTCACACTACAAATCAATGAAGTAGGGCCTGGTGCGCTAGTGTGGTGGTTAAAGCCCTCACCTTGAACGCACAGGGTTCTAATCCTGGCGGCCCTTCTTCCCATCCAGCTCCCTGCCTGTGGCCTGGGAGAGCAGTCGAGGATGGCCCAATGCCTTGGGACCTTGCACCTGCGTGGGAGACCCGGAAGAGGCTCCTGGCTCTTGGCTTTGTGTTGACTCAGCTCCAGCCATTGCGCTTACCTGGGGAGTGAACCATTGGACGGAAGATCTTCCTCTCTGTCTCTCCTTCTCTCTACATACCCGCCTTTCCAATAAAAATAAATAAATCTTAAAAACAAAACAAAAAACTAATTAATGAGGTAAGCTTGCAAAACCCAGTCAAAGAAACTCTGCTGGTGTTCTGGAATCAAGACAAAACAACAATCAGGCAAATCTTCAATGATGAGGGCTTGCTAAGAGAGTTCTGAGCTATTTTAACTTACCCAATCACGGCACAGTTTAGCCAAAGCCTTGAAGGTGACAGGGAGGTGTGCTCCTATCGCACTGAATAACACAAATCTTTTTGTAAAGAAAGCTGGCTTCATGTTTTACCATATCCGGTGCATCCAAGGATTTGTTTCAAGGGTTCTTTGTGTTCTGTCTTCCTCCAGTTTCCCACATGACTGAAGTGGCTTCCCAGACGATATTTATTGAGTAAGTTTAAAAGCAAGAATTATAGCCATGGACACTTAGAGCAGAGCGCAGTAGTGGCAGCAGACTGAGACTCAGAAATGAACGGTCTGAGAATGGAAACGCTTGAGTATTCATCCTTGAAGAGCTCCCGTATGTTTGGGAGAAAGTAGAGATTCATGTAAATGCTCAAATACTCATATTTGGATGGAAGTTAGTCTCCACACAAGCAGGAACTGAAGGGTAATGCAGAGTTAGACGTTGCTTTACTGTCATTGAAGGAATCACACAACACAGAGATAATCTTTAAAAAATGGCAGTTAGTTCCTTGTTAACTTATATTTCCTCAGCTTAATCATACATTTTTTTTTATAATCCATTTTATTGTATTGTTGTTGACAATCTTTACATAGTTAACTATAGTTGAAGGAAAATCAAGAAAGAGAAGAAAAAAAAAAAGAAAAAAAAAAAAAAAGGTTCAGGGGGATAGGGAGGTGGGCAATGCTATTATGTCCATATTGTTTCCATCATGTATCTGAGGTAAAAGGGGATATTGAGGGAGAAGCCCCACCCGGTTTCCCGCCCACCCCAAGTCCCGAATGTGGGGCATGCTCTGAGATATGTGCTCAAGTGGAGTTAATAGTTCTCCAGTTATGAGTCACTGCCAGTTTCGCTCGATGAGGTGGTCCACTGATTGATATGGTCCATCATGAAGTCTCCATTTGTCCCATATTTCGCTGCCAACATGTAGCTGAGATGAATGATTGTCCTATTCTGTCTTCTGTCTTTTCTTATCATACATTTTTAAGAACATTACTCCAAATAAATTCAGAGAATAGATTTGTTTAAATGATCTAACTATTTTCTATCTATATGCTACTAACTTGAAATTTAAGACTATTAGATTGAAAGTAAAAACACAAAAAAAGATGTTTTATCAGATAGAGACCAAAAGGGAGCTCTTTCTATATTAATACAAGTAAAAAGAAAATTTTAAAAAGATGTTTTCAAAATGCAGGGAGGGCGGAGTTCACATATTGAACTTAATCTCCCTACATGATATGCCTTTGAAATAGCCATAACCCAATCTAAAACTATATTGCATAGATGCCCCACTCTATATTTAGACATTTTTATTTTACAAAGACACTCCTACCATGTCTGACATATATTATTTTACACAAGCCAAGTACAAAGGATTGGCCCAATTTCCTTTCACAGGGCCAATTATCTTTACTGTATACTTTATCTATTCACAGATGACAACATGTGTATGATTAAACACAATTATTATATTAATGAATCTACATAAAAATTAAACTACCAGCTAATAAACAAATCCTCAACAAAGTTCTCAGTAAAAAAGATCAATATGCAAAAGTGAATCATATTACTATGATTTGGCAGTAGACAATCTAAAAGAGAAATTAAGAATGTAATTTTAATTTTCAGCTGAATCAGAAATAATAAAATATTTAAGAATAATTTAAACAAGCAAGTGGAACACTAGTATGATAAAAACTAAAAAGCACTGCTGAAAGATATTAAAAATGACCTATAAGTGAAAAGATATTCCATGTTCATATATTAGAATATTTAGTAATGCTAAGATAGTAGCACTCACCAATGACATGTATAGATTTAGTGCAATAACTATTAAAACCCCAATAAAAATTAATTCAGAAATCCGTATAACATGGGTCCATGGTGCTTTGGTCAAGATAGTACTGAGAATATTTAACTCCAGTTGCTAGATATCCGAGATTCTGTCCTGGATGTGCTTCTATTTCCAGCTCCCTACCCATTTATAGGTAGGGAAGCAACAGGTGATGATCATGGGACCTGAGTCCCTGCCACAAGAGTAGACCCTGGAGTCTGCTGGTTGGGACCAGCTCACCACAAACTGTTGTGGACATCTATCAGGAGAGTAAACTAGCTGATAAACATTCCTTCTCTCCAATAAAATTATTATTTTTTTTAAAAAATTCCAGGGGGCAATATGAGATATTCCAAATAAACAAAGCAAAGTCAAGTCTCAAGAGAGAATAAACTTAGAATTCAAATGCTTCAGAACTTCAAAATGTCCCTACTCCTTGGATACAGGAATTGAAACCTGGGATAGTGGGAGGGGAAGATGGGAAAGGAAAAGTGGGAGGAAAGGGGGAAATACGTATACCTACAAAACTGTATCATGGAAAATAATAAAAATTATTTTAAAACAATACAAAGAAGGAGCATGGTCCCAGTGTAAATCACAGGATAGTGCTCAGGAAATGCTACTCCAAAATATGCTACTCAGGCATGTGAAACAAACCAATGCAAAGACTACTGAGGAAGCCCAAGAAGAAGTCAAACTTTCTGATCATGTTCTGCCCAAGTCTCTCCTGAGATAAGCAACACAACCTAAAATTTCCTAATCCCATCTTCCCTTGAAGTGGGCTATAAAAGCCTAGCAAAGTCACTATAAGCTCTTCCACACTCCTTGTCTCTGAAGATTCTCAAGTGACATGGGGTCTCCCATTCACTAAAGGGAAGGAGCATTACTCAGAAATACCCAAAAGAATGTATACAAACAGACCTCAGTAAGTATCTTCTGGTTTGTTACCATGAACTCAAACCCTGAGGTCTGCAATGTTTCTTGACTTTATATTAAAAATGAGCTAATTAATTAATTAGATAAAAGCTTTCACCTTCTCTTGGGCCTTCATTTCTATCAGATCCTGTATCATGAAAACGTCAATTAAGTATATGCCTATTTTCTACTGTTAATATGTCCTTTATTAGAAATATCACCCATAATTATTGTTAAACCTGAGAAAAAATAATACATTTCTCCCCCTACACAGTATTTTAGATTACTTGAACAGAATTGAGAGTCCTAGAACCTGACATGATAGGTACATGGCTAAATCTTCACTTTGCAAACTCCAGGATCCTATACTGGGACTGATTTATGTTCCTGCTGCTCCGCTTCCCATCCATCTCCCTACTTATGGCCTGGGAAAGCAGTAGAGGATGGCCCAAACATTAGATCCCTGCACCTGTATGGGAGACCTAGAAGAAGGTCCTGACTTCTTCATCAAATCCTGTTAAAACAACTGGATGTCCATATGTAAATAAGACGGATTCTCACATCACGCTACAGAAATCTAAATAACTCCAACACATTTCAAAGACTTATAAATACAAGTGAAAGCTACAAAATTCTTGGAAGAAACATAAGCGTAAATCTCTGTGACTCCATATTTGACAGTGATTTAATATAATCTCTAGAGTTCAAGGAATCAAAAGAATAAAGACAAATTGGCTCTTGTTAGAGTTAAAAGTTACTGAACAATAATAACAACAAAAATTACTAAGGAAGTAAAAAAACTAATTTATTTTATTTGACTAACTACTTTCAAGGTCTGTTTCTGGTAAGAGTCCAGAATAAGTAAGAAACACTTACAATTCAATAAAAATACAGTCTAATTTTTGAAAATAAAACAATGAGCAGAACTAGAATGGACTTTTTTCAAAGACAGTTGTATGTATTTCCAATAAACAAATGAAAATGTGCTCAACATTGTTAGTCATTAGAGAAATTAAAACCACAGAAAGATATCACTTCACACTAAATAAAATGACCATAATAAAAATGGAAAAACAAAATATCAATCATTGATGAGCATGTGGAGAAATAGGAACTCATATTAATTACGACTAACAATATCAAATGATACAGCTGCATCTGGAATTTTTAATAAGCCGATTTCAGGAATTTAGAGACCAAATGAATACATGTTCTAGGAAATAGTGTAGAAAACATTTTTTTCACAACATATACTTTCTTTTTCAGGAGTATATCTTTGTTTAAAAATCAGAATATAAAGAAAGATCATATTTTTTGCCAAGTTATGTAATAGAAACCTAGCCTATTTTTCTGCCTTCACAATACCCCAATTCTACATATTTGTAGTTCAACATATTTTTGTTCTCACACAGCTGGAAAAGCCTCAATTTAACAATCTAGATTTAGCAAACAATTTGTGCATAATATGGCCCATTTGCTTTTGGTGTTATTTCATCATGTTTTTAGAGCCAAAAATACTGCAATAAAAAATCAGCAATGGAGTATGTGCAGTGACTCTAATGAACTGAATTTCCAACGGTATTTTGCTTAAAATATTATACAGCCTGCCATGACTTAAAAGGTAAGAAGCCCCTTACTGGGTCTAATTTCCATTACAAATCAAGAGGATGCAAGCTGTGATATCACTCACAGTCCATGCGAGAAGAATTTAACCTTCTGACCTACCTCACACTTCTCCATTCTTCAGAACACATGTCTGATACATTTATAACTTAATTTGCTTTGAGATTACACATTTAGCCTTTATCCAAGCCTCTCAATTGGAAAGCAAATCATACCCTTCTCCCCAAGACTCTTGTCCTCTAAACAGAACAGAAGTTAGAATGAATTACACTACACCAAAGCAGGCTGGCCTTTTCCCAATCTTCCAAGTGTGCCAAATGGCTGCCAGAATCCTCACCTTGTTCAAGATTAGTTCAGCATTAGCAAGGATCATAACACACCCAAATTCATACTTGTACACACTCCACCTGAGCACAGAAATGTGATCCCAGCATCAAGACCACTCGTCTTGAATTCTGCAGTCTGGAAACCAGCAGTCCCCTGAATTTTAAGGACTTATTTTATTGTTGTAAGGATGACCATGGCTCTGGTGCTTACTTCTTGCTGACCACACCCCAGTCATTAATAGCTGCAGGAGCTCACTGTTCCTCAACTCTATCAAGTCCACAGCGCACACGTGTGCTTTATGCTAACTTCAATTTTAGGAGCAAAACTGCTTTCTCCCATCTGTCAATTTACCCAAGCATCAATCATTCACACATCCAGCTATTACGAACTACGAACCTACCATGTGGCTGACTACACGTTGAATGCAAAAGCTAAATGAAGTCCCAGCAAATGCCCACAGCATATGTACAATGAAAGAAGGGAAAAGAATGCATGAAAACAGAAATTATAAATATTTTTATTTCAATCACAAAATAAAAACATAATGTTTGAATTGTTAATTTCTTTACAATGACACATTGGCAGGTGACATAAGCAAATAGCTTGAAATTTACAAAAAAATGTGATCCAGTAAATTACATCAGCTTATAATTTTCCTATTTTTCACCAAGAAGATATATCCAAATTTTTCTTTCAAATTAGCAAATACTTGATTCCAAAACAGTTCCTAAATGCATCTATTGTAAATATTAAAACATTAAAATTAAAATATCATTAAAAATTAACAAAGCTGATTTAGATATTTTACTAAACCTGTTTATCACTCTCTTGCCAATCAACTTTCTCATTGAAAGTATGTGTTATAAATAAAACTTGCAGTAAAGATCTTGGATACTGGGCTTGGCGCAGTAGCCTAGAAGCTAAAATCCTCACCTTGCACATGCCAGGATCCTATATGAGTCACAGTTCTGATCCCGGCGGCCCCGCTTGCTGTCCAGCTCTCTGCTTGTGGCCTGGGAAAACAGTCCAGGACATCCCAAAGCCTTGGGACACTGAATCTGCGTGGGAGACCCAGAAGAGGCTCTGGGCTCCTGACTTCAGATCAGCTCAGTGGCCGCTTGGGGAATAGATCAGTGAACAGAACATCCTCCTCTCTGTATATCTGACTTTCAGATAAAAAATAAAATAAATCTTTACAAAAAAATATCTTGACAATTTTATTGCATGTAATACAGAATACTTTCCATTATCTGACTAGCACTCAATTTTTTCACAGTATTCTCTGATTAGAATATCCACTAACATTTGTGAGAAAACAACACTATCAGATATTGGTGTATCCAGGTAAAGCTCGCCCTTGAGATACGTCTGGAGTCCTTTTTTTAAAAAAGAAATCCAGATGTGGAAAAGTGGTTTATGGGGATAGATTTGATGGAGAACTTTAAGGACAAGAGGGTAAATAAAATGATTTTAGTGAATGAATTAACCAGGGAGCTATGACGTGCAAACTAGAGAAGGGACAATGTCTTACCATCACAGAAGTTCTAGAATAAAGGCAGGGGAATGAAAAACACCACATTTGGTACACACAAAAAAGTATACACAGCACACAATTTAAAAATACGAGCCAGAAGTCATGAGAAAGCGGGACAGGTTAAGAAAGAGGTGCTGCTGTATCTGGAGGCCATGTAGCCCAGCCTCTCCCATGGTACTAGTGTGCTACTTGATGACAAAAGGCATTCTGCAGTAGGAAACTGCTTCAATCAGAGAAGTCTGTGCTTGCCAAGCACTCAACTGGGTGTCATCTGGCAGTGGTGCTACAAGCACGCAGTTGAATGAGGTTCACAGAGTTGAATGACCTACTGAAAAACAAAACACAGGTCTACCCTGGCAATGACCTTGGAAAGAGTGATCCAACTCTGAGTGTAGTAAACGCGAAAACTTGTTTTTTAAGTGATGAGTTAATAGAGCATTCATAACATTAAAAAATGGACTGCATGTCTTGTCAAAAGTGTTTGACTTTCCAGTGTTTTGCATTTCCTTCTGCTAAGTCCAGTCACCTGATATCAACATGGTCAGGAACTGGATGAAGAAGTTGCTAAATAAGCACGCTAAAAACGCAAACTCATTTTATCCACACAATAAAATTTGAGTGTTCACCATAGCAGTGTCTTTAACACAAAGATTTAGAAGGTAACCTGATTGTGTTGAGTATGTGAAAACAGATCTCATAAACTTACTATTTTCTATACTTTTTAAAAATCTACATGAAGGTGTGGAAAGTAGAAAAGAGAAATGGAGAGAGATAATGAGGGATGACAATCATTCCCATGGAACTTCAATCCCCAGCGGTCTGCTAAAGCAGGGGCTAGAACAAGCAGAACCCAGTAAGTATCACCCTTGCCTCCCAGCAAGTACACTGAGAAACCTGAAAACAAGAACAGAGTCAGGTCACAGCCTGGCCCTCCAACAAGGACTGCAGGCATCCAGTTTTTCTTACCTTCAACACCAAATGCCTGCCTCAGTCACACTTTCTAGATAATAAGAATTACTGAAGTTGTTGAAATAGTTCATTCTCAAATTCTTTTGGAGAGTCCAATCCACTGTTGTCTAGAAGGGAGCAAATCAAACATTCTGACTCTAAAGAAGATTCTTGTGATCAAATACATTTGGAAAACATTGACCTGTTGTATGTTCTTAGTAATAGTTCCTGTGGAAATAAAATGTGTCAAAACTCAGTGTTTTTTAAACTCTTAAAAATGGATTAAATTATATTATCTCTATTTTATACACTGCCTAGAAATAATCACTGCTTAAAACTAATTTACTTAATATTCCAAAACAAAGGCGGTATTTAAATTACTTATTTCGCAATTATTCCAGGCCAGTTTACACCATCAAATAACCCCTGAATTAATAAACCATAAAATGCATCAACTACTTTTCTTCCTAATTCTCTTTCTAAAAGAATTGAATGAAAATACAAAGAAATGATAACTTTTTCATTTTATCAATTCCAAAGATTAATTTCCATGTCCAAACTAATTTGTGCGATAATGACATTCTGTCAACCTTAATTTTTGCTCTGAATTTTCAATTGGCTCTGGTATATGTAGTCACGTTTTTTTTTCTTCTTTCTGCTTTAATAGGAATTCTTAAAATAGGTCACATTTTAATCCAGAGGTGATGGAGAAAATATATGTGTGATATGAGCTGTGTGATACGTTCATATAGCTCCCCAAAAACCTTGCAATTCATCTACGTGACAGCTGTTATTGAGGCTTAAGATCATTGGCACAGGAAACTTGGCAAGGACATAGACCTGAGTTATAAATATTGGCTTCAGAAGTCATTTCAGGACAGAGTTAAACTCTCTCAGGATGTAGTAGCAGGGATTATATGAGAAATCCCAGTTGGATCCAAAATTACTTGTGAGATTAATGAGTCACACCAAAGGAAATGCATTTGGGTTCATGTTGTTTTTAGTTTTGAAAAGTTTTTCTAGCAGGCTGGTATTCTTATTCCTCCTGAGTGAAATCGAGCTAACGGGGTGCTGTCATGGTCGCTGCTCCAGGGCAGCTCCCGCATTGCACAGTGTGCAGCCCTCATGAGATTTTCATCCTTCTTCTTCCTCTGTTATCCTTTCAGTCTTTCTTCTCATCTTTCCCCTCCTAAGTCTATCACTGTTAAGATCTTGATCACTTTCACACATCCAGTGGCAAATTCCAAAAATTTGAATTCTAAAAAAAAAAGCTGCATGTAAGTTACTTGTGCAGGGAGAGAAAATGCACGTCAAATCATCTTCCAAGTGATGTAAACTTTGATGTTTACATGGAATGTTTATGGAAACATTTCTTCTACAATGATTTAAGGCTGCTTATAAAAATCACCTGAATCTTGACAGGTTAAAAATAAATGGTGAAAATGACAAGCGAAGGTATGAGATGAAGTCAAGGTAATGTATCTCTGAAAGCCATAAAATAATGAGTAAAAATTTGCCTGAAAACACATCCTACCTTGCCCCTACATCAATGTGTAAGTTCATAATAATATCAGTAAAATAATGATAATGATACAGAGAAGGGAAAATATTACATCAATTATGGAAAAAATGTAGCTTTGCTCTAACACAGGAAAATAGCCTCTGTTTTATGCTTATATTAGTTGTAAATTTAAAGTTCATAAAACAGTCAATTCAAACTTATAACAATGTAACAATTATATATTCATTTGAAGAAACACATATATCTAATGTACATGTACAATTAGTTAAATTTTTACAAATTGCACCAGAACATTCTTATGTTCTTGACAAATCAAGAAATATATCATTGTTTTGGAGCCACTAGAAGTCCCTCTTTTGATTGGTTCTTAAGTTTTATTCATTTTTACTTTAAAGGCAGATTTTATAGAAAGAGAAGGAGAGTTAGAGAGAGAGAAAACAAAAATTCAGTCCCCTTGTTAACTCCCCAAAGTGCTGCAATGACTGGAGAGGGACCAATCTGAAGCCAGAAACCAGGAACTTCTGCTGGGTCTCTCACATGGATGCAGGATCCAAGGACTGACTTGAGCCATCATCACTGCTTACTCATGCCATAAACACAGAGCTGGATCAAGGTGAAGCAGGCAGAACTTGAATTGATGCCCATACGGGATGCTGATGCTGCAGGAAAAATTAGCCCACTATAGCATTGTGCTAGCTCCTCAATCACTCTGTAATAAACTGCTATAGAATGTTCTAGAGAAAAATATAGAAATCTATCTTCCAGACTCTGAACACCAACCACCATAAAGCCACCATCATCATTTCAACATTGTATGTAGTTACTCTATTAAAAAAAAATCAAAATGATCTAGACAGAAAGAGAGAGAAAGAAAAGAAAATCTTTTCTGTTAGCTGATTCACTCCCCAACAACAATTGTCTAGAAGACAGGAGCCAAAAGCTTCATCCGCGTTACCCACGTGGTTGGCAGCGTCACAAATGCTTGGGCCATTTTCTTCTCTTCCCATAGGCCATTGACAGGGAGCTAGATTATAATCAGAACAGGTTTGACGCAAATGTGTACCAAAAGCAAGGTTGGTGTCACAGGCCTTTTGACATATAAACTCAAAATAATCTTAATAAAAACCCAGTGAGTTCTCATTGACTTTCACCCTGAAAGTCACTATACATCATGTTTTTCAATTTTTCTTTCATGGCTTTGTGCATCTAGTCAAATGTTCTAAGAAAATACCCAACTTTTGGTGGATTCCAAAAACACACAGGTATTTCTCATAGTTCTAGAGGCTGGAAATCCTAGCTGAAGATTCCAGTAGCTCCCAGTTGTGCAGTGGTCCCAGTCTCTGCTCCCTGATGGCCAGCTTTACCCTGTGTCCTCACAAGGCAGAAGGTTGAGGGTTCTCACTGCTGTCTCTTGGGAAGGGTCCACTGCCTCATAACACCGTGGCCTTGGGAATTAAGACCTCAACATGAAACCCTTCTGTGAGTCATCCATTCTATTGCAGAAAGTACAGTAGTCACATGGAAATCCTTTTGCAGTTTTCAGCAACTATAAAGGTCTGGAATTGTTTTTTAGTTTTTTGTGTTTTTTTTAATAAGGTGAAATATTTATTTATACTATTTAAATGTAAACATCCACTTAAAATTGGTGGAAGCAAACAAATCACTAAGAAATGACCCTAATCCATAAATTATATTAATAAGGAAAATGAAACTGATATTACATTTCAGACATATAAAAGCTAATGACAAGGTTTAAATAATTTTCAGAACTCTTATATCTAAAAAGTCATGAAATTTGGGGTTTCAAATTTTTAATTCAAAACTTTTTCCTAATATGCCATGCAATTTATTACAGGGATGGATTAAAGACCTGATGAATAGGTAGAAGATATTATCAATAAGGATTTTAGATTCAGACATGTGGTTGACAGATGATAAGTAAATGATGGGTAGAGTAGATAGATAACAGATAAATGATAGATAAATGATACAGACAAAGCAGATAGAAGTTAGATGGACAGATAGAAAAATTAATAGGTAAGTTTATACTGTTGATATAGATAGATGGCAGATGACAGAAGAGAGGCGAGAGAGCAGGTTGGACAGAGAGAGAAAGACAGAGAGATGGAATCCAAAGGTATTCTGAAAGGCAACAGTACTTACTGATAATTCTTGCAAAAAAATATTTCCACACACAATTTAAAAATAGATGTCATCCTAAGTTTTTCATGTCATCAACTTTTCTGGGAACTTGTCAGCTTGCCTTCAGAAAAGAGAGGCACCAAAGTTTTTAAAATAAATGACAGGGTCGTGATGAAGACGAACACTAGTTCAGTAGATGGTCCTAGGCTTCCATTCCTTGCCTTTCCGAGCAAGGAAACAAAGACATACAGTTTCAGGTGACAGCTTTATCACGCATACAATACAAAAGCAAATAACAACATTTTCTAAAGCATTTGGAATTAATAATGTTTGAGGATTTTGTGGAGAGAATCAGCTGTGAAACAACATATCAAGAATGTGAGAGTGACAGGGATAGAGTAATTGACAAATAAGGCAAAAAATTTGAGAGTCACAAAGATTTGTGTAGGATTTTTTTCTTTCTAGAAAAATGTTTTATAAACAGTAGATGCTGTCCCCAGTGAAAGAAAAGAGAATTTAACCTGTTACCCATTCTCAAGCATTAAGATAACTTTACTTAGAAATGAGTATAATGTAATCATCTGCATTACTTATCAGAAACAGGGATTTGCAATTAAAAGTAAGTACTGTAGGAGCTGGGCATCTGACACAGCAGTTGAAACACTGCTTTGTGATACCAGCATCCTGAACTGAGGCCACCTGTGTTCAGGCTCTGGCTGTGCTCCCAGGTCCAGGTTCCCAATAGTGCACATCCTGGGAGGCAGTAAATGATGGCTCAAATAATTGGCTCATTACCATACACTTGTCTTCTCTGTATCTCTGCCTCTCAAATAAAATGACTACATAAAATTTTGAAAATGCATGCAGCACAAAATTTGTTATACTTTAAAATTAAACCCAAAACTGTCATAGAATTTCAAATACAAGATATGAAAGAAATGAATTGCTCTGTATTTCAAAGGAATATCTTTGTTAGGAAACCATCAGTGTACATTTTTAGCATTACTACCCTGTATCCTAAAGTGTTAGAATGAAAATGGCTGTACTGGGTACAACATGATGGCTCAATGGTTAAATGCTCACCTTGCAAGTGTCCCATAATGGCAGCAGTTCAAGTCCCAGCTGCTCAACTCCTTAGACAACTCCCCACTTATGGCTTGGGAAAACAGTAGAGGATGACCCAAAGCCTTGGGATCCTGCACTCACATGGAACACCCGGAAGAAATTCCTGGCTCCTGGCTTCAGATCACTTGGCTCCAGCCACTGCAGCCATTTACAGAGTGAACCAGAAGATGGAAGATCTATTTATATGAATCTGATCTGCTTTTACAATAAAAATAAAATAAACCTAAGGAAAAAACAATGCCTGTGCTTTGGTATATTTCCACAATTACATATTCAAAATACTACACAATTAACTTTTAACCAATATATTTTTTTTATTTCATACAATTATGGCACAAATAATGTCATTCAAGATAACAAGTAACTGGGACAATCTCAAGTCTCAGAAATTGGAAAAAGGAACCTCAATATATTTCATTTCTGTTAAGCTCTGTGCATATGCACTAAGAGAACAAATATTGTAGAGATTCAAGACCCAAAACAAAATGAACTGAACAAAAGGAAAAATGATTACATGGTCCTCAGACTGCTGCAATGAGAATTAGCACCACCAACAACCACTGTGTTTTCTGGTTGGGCAACCTGTGACCCACAGTGAAAGCCTCTGTGGGTGTTGAGGTGAAGACGATGCACTATTGTTCCTAATGCAATTTTGTAAGGGACAATAAAAGCAAGTTGCTATGGGCAGGCAATTAACTCTAAGATGCAAATCTCAAACCATTTTGGAATGACATCTATTAAATATCCATTTAATGAAAAAGAAGAATCAGCCTAGTCAGCTATTTACATTGTCCGATCTCATTCAGATGGCAACTAAGTTTGGAAGTAAGCACAAACTTTTAGCTGGACATCCAGAAATCACCACTAACCACAGACTTACTTTCTTTTGCTATTTATACCATTTGTTTACTTTTTGCATTTCCTTAGCTTGGACAGGGACTTTCTGCTTCTAGTCAATTTCACTCTTATTTTTGGCACGTAAGTAAATTTTCCAGTCCTTCTGGAAAATGTTACAGCTAACAAATTCTTTGCAAAGAGATGATGGAAACATTCCTATTGGGATTTAATAAATTGGGTGCTAATAGTTGTCACTTTGTCCCAAGAGATATACACACAGTAACCAAAAATATTTCTACATGTAACACCTAATCATCTCCAAGAGGATGACAGCAGCAAACAGGAATCGCCTCCTGCCTTGATCTAAACAGCGCACCCACCTAAAGCTTCTACTCCTGTCTTTCAAATATATGTGGCCTTCCCAACCACTATGCCAACTACTCATCCATATTCAGCCCATCCTGAGTTTTCCAAATTGTTCACTAAGCAATTCTGTCAAAGTTCTAGCATGGATAACTTATCCTAGATCTCCAGTGGGTACAATTAACTTTGATGCCCTGTCAGTCACAAAATTCTCCTGTTTCATCACATCTATTTTATTTAAAAATGAACTTTGGAGAATGTTAAACCTATATTTTTTTTCGAAAATAGCTTAACAAAGTAGTAGTTTGTATTTAAAAAGTCATAAGTTTTGTGAATTAAACATATTCTGTCAAAAATGAATCTGGAATTTTAATTCCTAGATCGATACTCATCTATCATAATTACTCTAACAAAAAGAACCTGCCTTACTGTTTTTGTTTCAAGTGCTGCTCTCAACTTTTGTCTACCAGCAGTGAGAAGTAAGTTTTTATGTTTTATTGCTCAGTCGAAAGAAAATTTCCACAGCAGTGTAGCCAAACCAAAGCTGAATAGGAAGTTGTAAATACAGCTTGAAGAGGAAGGAAAGGCCATTTCCTTTCAGCCGCTCTTAACTTGGTTCTAACCTATGACACAGTGTGTCCTGCTTCAGTCTATAGAAAGTTCTATTGTGGAATCCACAGCGGTCCTCTGAACATCTCACAGAGGCACTGCGTCTCACCCTACAACTCAAAGTAGTTTTCGTTTTTGTTTTTTTGTCTTAGTAGTTTTCTAGATAAGTCAACGTCTTTAGCTCAAAAATCACAATTACTACCTAGAACACAAACATGATGATTCAGAGGAGTCTTATGTAGGTTACAATGAAAACACCTGCAATCATGTATGTGTCTGTTTTAACTTCTGTTTACAATCATTAATTTCAAGTAAAATTTCTTAACCTGTTAGGAAGGGAATAGGTTAAATAAAGGATTCCCACCTCAGTCCTGGCATAGGGACTTCCCTTGTGCCTGTGCCACTTCTGTTGGGCTGAGGGTGACCTCAGGAGGAAGCTGGGGACAGGGCAACACCCAGTGCAGACATGTAACCTCCAAAGGCTAGCCTGCAGTTCACTAAAAAATAATACGTGACAAAAAGCACAAGATAATGCATCAAAATAACTGAAAGAGCAAAAAATTTGTTAACAGCCTTAAAGAAAGCAAAAAATACCTTTGAAAACAGTTTAAAAATAGTAGCAGCAGGATAAACTTGGGGGGAAGCAAGGCATTACAACTGGGACAGGGCTAAGACAAAAATGATGGAATGACCAGAGAGCAGGGCAGCTAAGCCATGTATGTATGGTGACCTGGGCTTTAGTCCCCTTTCCCTAATCTCGGAGATTCACAACAAGCACCAGGCATAAGGCAGGGCATTTCTGGCTTAGTATGTTCCAAGGGAGGACAACAGGGCATGGAGATTACTAAGATTAGAGTCGAAGAAACAGGTGACTGGGCAGGTCACGGCCAGAGTACACAGAGACTGAGGCCACTGTCCCCAGTGACCTAACCCAGGATATCACAGAGGGTGGCTTACAGGACATAGCATGCACACCTATCCTGACCTGACACACATGCAGAGTGTCCATTACAGCTAAACCTGGCCTCTGCCCAGGGCTCTCTCTGACTGCCTTTCACCCAGTACTCCAACCCCTCATGAGCCTCGTGGTCTTGATGTCCCGGCTGTAATCTCCTTATTGTTGCTACAATCTGGTGTTGGAATCTGGAACATCTAGGGTACTTTCCATCTCAAGGGGCAATGGAGGCAGTGTGGGGCCAGCCAGCACAACACCACAGCATGGGCCAGCCAGAGCTATGCCATAGCATTGGTCCTGCATTGTAACATTTTCAAAAGGCTGCTTTCTAAAACACCCTCTGAACAGTATGAGAAGGCAAGTTGCAGATGAGGAAAAAATATTTGCAAATTTGATATCTAACAAATGACTGGTATCCAGAACATAAAATGAATCCTCAAAACACACACACCCCAAGTTAGAAAATGGAAAAAATAAGCAAAAAAATAGTAAGTACAGCAAATAGAGTATATAGACATCAAACAACAGGATGAAGACGCATGAAAAAAAAAATATGTGCAATGCCAGTTAGGAAAATGCAGATCAGAACCACAGCAAGATATCAGAATACATTGATAAAAATAGTGCAAATGTTAAAACTTACAACAGAAAACACTGTCCAAGATGTGGAGAAAAATGACTCTCTAATTCGTTGTTGGTATCACTCTGGAAACCAATGTGGTGTTTTCTTTGAAAACAAAGCATACAGATACCATTTAAAACAGCTGTGTTTCAATAAGCTATTGCACATTCATGGCATGAAAAACTATTCAGTGACAAAATTAAACAAGTTTTGTTCTATTCAACAGTTTGCATGAAACTCAGAGCATTATACTGAGTACAGAAATAGTATTCAATCTGAAAATATTATGTGTTACCATTAATAGAACATTCTCAAAATGACACAATTACATAAATAAAAGAAAGACCAGTGTTTAAAAGGAGTTTAGGTTGTTGGGAGGGCGACAATGCACAGTGAGAAATGGAATCATAAGATCTTGGTCAGGATGAAATACGGCTACGAAATTCTGAATGTGACAAAATGACATAGAGAGAGACATGGGGGAGAGTGTTGGGGAGCAGTGGTTTAAGCCACTACTTGGGACACCCACAGCCTATGCTGGTGGGCTTATTTGGAGCCCTGAGACTTCTGCTTCCAATCCACCTTCCTACTAATGCGCACTCAGGGAAGCAGAAGTTGATCACCATCGGGTTCCTGCTACCCATGCGTGAGACAGAGTCCCTGAGCACAGGCTTCATTCTAGCTCAGCCCAGCATGGCTGCTGTGGCTGGGGGGCATTTGTGAAGTGAAGCAGAGAGAGATGTTCTTGCTCTCTCTCTCTCTCTGCTCTTTACAAATAAATATGTATTTTTTAATAGAAAGGGAAAAACACATGAAATTATAGGCTGACATTACACCAGTTCCAAATTTCTGGATTGTATATTGTACTGTATATTATACTGTAAGCATGTAAAATATAGTATTTCAGGAAAACCAGGTTATCAAATAAGCAGATCCTCTGCACCATCTTTACATTTTCCTGTGAATCCATAATTATTTCAAAATGAAAAATTATTCTTAACATCTTATGAAAAATTCACATTTTTATGTGCTTTAGTTCTGCTAATTCCTCTCTTAGATCAATAGTAATCCCATCAAAGCTATCACAAAGACTTTTACTTGATACTTAGCATATTTTATCCAAGAGATGAAGCCTTTAAATGATATTCAAAGCTAAGCATAATATTGGATCTCTCTTTTCTTTTATTTTCTTGCACTCATTCTCATTTCTTCTAACAGTAGGGAGTTGCACTGGGGCAGAGGGAATTAGATTCTACTTCGGGAACTGAGCCCCCAAATTTGCATTGCCTTGAATGTAAATGCCAGATACCATCAGGCCCCAGTCTCCTAGCCATGCCCCTACACCCACACCCCCACACTCCTACACCCACACCCCTTCTACCCCTATACCCTCTGCCTTAGCTTAACTAACTGAGTTAAGGGAATAGTGCAGTGGTCTTACAAACTCCTCCTCACTGGACTCACAAGATCATTCATTTCTCCGATGGATAGCATGCTGGTTGCCAGCATTGCAGCATTGTCAGGGGCTGGAAGAGGGTGTAGTTTTTAGGGGAACTCCAACTCTGCATAGGGGAACTCCAAATCAGAAGCAAAAAGCAAGTGTCTCTTTGACGCATTTAGCCTGGATTTCTGGCTTCCTGCTCAATGATATCTAAGACACATATTGTCTTTTTCCTTATCTCACAACCAGATCAGGCAAAATCTAATCTCTCAACCTGAAGACAAAACACAGAAGCAGTGTACAAGCCATTTCACTGGAACATCTTCCTCTTTCTATTGCCTCTTTAAACAAAACAAAACCCTTAATCAAGAGGGTGGCAGTTATTAAGATGAAAGTCATTCTGGGCCCAGCATGGTAGCCTAGTGGCTAAAGTCCTCACCATGACTACTCTAGAATTCCCTATGGTCACCAGTTTGTGTCCTGGCTGCTCCACTTCCCATCCAGTTCCTTGTTTGTGGTCTGAGAATGTAGTGGAGGACAGCCCAAAGTCATGGGATCCTGTACGTATGTGGTAGACCCTGTAGGAACTCTTGGCATAAAATTGGCTCAGCTCCTGCTATTGGGGCCACTGGGGGAGTCTCTCAGCCTCTCTGTTGCTCCTCTCTGAAATTGTTAAAAAAATAATTTTGGGAAAAAAATAAGATGGAAGTCCTTCTCATTTTGATTTGGCACCAGGGAAAGGAATAGGGATTTCTGTAACACTCTTCTGCCATTTAACACATTCCAAAGAGGGCCTTGTTGCCCATTTGTCAATCCGCTCAAAATAAATCTAACCAGTGAAAGGAATTTAGATCCTTAACTAAAATAATTGATTTGGGAATGAGAAATGTGCCCCGTACTGGTAAATATAACTCCTATTGAGACTAATACATGGACCCTAGAAGAAAAAACAAACTTTTTATATTTCCATATTTATTTTTTATAATTGACTATTTGTTTATTGATTTAGAGTTTCTGGTCACATGGAGAAGGGTCACCTGAGAGTTAAGCTTAAAAGGTAGCATCATTCAAGGCTCAAACAATTCCTTGATTGGGTCTGACACGGGGCTCAACAGGTTATCCTCGACCTTGTAGCACCACATCACATATATGCATCGGTTCTAGTCCTGGATGCTCTACTTTCAATCTAGCTCCTTAATTTTGGCCTGGGAAACCAGTGAAGGATGGCTCAAGTCTTTGGGCAGCTGCACCTACATGGGAGACCAAGAGAAGGCTCCTGGCTGCTGGCTCCTGTTTCAGATTAGCTCAGCTCTGTCCACTGTGGCAGTCTAGGGAGCGAATTGTGAATGGAACGTGTCTCTTTCTGTCTCCTCTTCTTTCTGTAAAATTGCCTTTCAAATAAAAGATGAATAATTTTTTGTTTAATTTTTGCTTCCCATGATACCCCATAGTTTCTTAGGCTCAGGGATTTCCCCTTCCACTCTCACCATCACCCCGCTACCGTTTTCCCCTATATTATGATAGTATGATCTGTCAAAAACAATCACAAAATCTATCATTCTTCTATTTAAGTGTATCATAATATTCCAGGTATAGACACTGGTAGAAAGACCAGCATCTTATTGTCAAAATACATTTAACATTTTTACTGGGAGTCCATTTTTTACTCGGAAGCGGAGATGCAAAGCATTTTCACTTCACTATATACTTATCTCCATTATACATTCCTTTAGCTAAATCAACAAATATATATAAACACAGATTTACCTATTTATCTATTGATCTTGTATTTTGCATGAAGGTTTCCTTAGATCAGGGAGGACATACATTTGTCCACTTGGGATTGGATTATTTCACTGAGCATAATGGTCTCTAGTTGGAGCCATTTGCTACAAATGATAGAACTTCAATCTTTTTAGTAAATAAATAAATCTTTAAGAAAAAAAGTTTGAAAAATAATCCTTTGATTTGTTTTCTTTATATTTTACTTTAAATTAGCCTCTGTCAATCTAAAACCCGAGATTTTATAAAGTATTGAGACATATTTTTTCATTTATTGTAATGATTAATAAATAAAGAAGCTGAATTTGTCTTTAAAACATATTTATTGTTTACCAAGATACAGTTTTTAAGGTATAGCTAAGTTTATAAAGAGATGTCTGTAACTCTCATACATAAGTGAATTGAAAGACTGGATAAGATGAAGTTAAATACATAAATCTAAACACATAGATTTCTGATGTGTGACCGTTATTCAGCTGCAAAAGTTAGAATTCCATGTGGCTTGATTAGATAGCTAAGCTTAATTGTAGTCAATACGTATTTATTAGCTGCTTGTTTATGCATTGGGCAGCTTCCACCTGCCTTCTCCCACAAAAATGTTAGGTTACCTTTTACCTGGGACTGACAATAATATGTGTGTTTATAAAGAAAAATTTCCAAAATACTCTCTGTGGGTTACAAGATGTAAAACAGGGTATAATTCAGACATTTTTCCCTTTCATAACATGCACATGCTCTCAACATGAATGTCAATATAAATAAAACTGAGAATCTAAGTGACAGTAACAGTTGTCACATGATGTTTTGATGAGAAGAATTTACTTCTTTAAAAGAATTGCAGGACCCGGTGGCATGGCCTAGCGGCTAAAGTCCTTGCCTTGAAAACCCCGGGATCCCATATGGGCGCCGGTTCTAATCCCGGCAGCTCCACTTCCCATCCAGCTCCCTGCTTGTGGCCTGGGAAAGCAGTCAAGGATGGCCCAATGCATTGGGACCCTGCACCCGTGTGGGAGACCCTGGAAGAGGTTCCAGGTTCCCGGCTTCGGATCGGTGCGCACCAGCCATTGCGGCTCACTTGGGGAGTGAATCATTGGATGGAAGATCTTCCTCTCTGTCTCTCCTCCTCTCTGTATATCTGACTTTGTAATAAAATAAATAAAATCTTAAAAAAAAAAAGAATTGCAAAAACATCCCCTTAAGTCCCCCATTATGTTGTGGATATGTTTTAATTTCATTTGATCCCTCTGCAACAAAACAGCATTTTAACTTTAATTTTTCCAGCATCTGTCAACCTATGAAGAAATTAAATACAGCATAATTTTAACAGAACATTTTGCATTTTATACACAGGAAATGTTGAACTCCCAATAAAGGTATAATTATAAAATATTGAGACAACATTCGTTGGGCTTATTTTCATTTGTGCTGAGAAAAATAACCCCTAAATGTAGATATTATCTTAAAAATGGAGTTTTACCTTTCTAAGCTCTTATGTTTTTCTTAACATTTTCTGATTTTTTTAAATTCTATTTATTTTTATTGGAAAGTCAGATTTACAGATAGGAGGAGAGACAGAGAAAAAAATCTTCCATAGGCTGAATCACTATCCAACAGGCCACAATGGTCTGAGCTGAGCCAATCCAAAGCCAGGAGCCAGGAGCTTCTTCCAGGTCTCCCACACAGGTATTGGGTCCCAAGGCCTTGGGCCATCCTTTACTGCTTTCCCGGGCCACAAACATGGTGCTAGATGAGAAGTGTGGCAGTCAGAAGTTGTGCTGGCACCAATATAGGATCCTGGCACATGCAAGATGAGGACTGTAGCCACTAGGCTACCATGCTAGGCCCATTTTCTGATTTTTATCTCTTTTGTTTTTTTGAATTCATAACATCTTATGAATTTGCAAACAGAAAATAAGAATCTGAAGGAATATGGAAATATTCGGTTAAATGACAAAAATTCGTGAATTTATGTGATATTATATGAAGCTTCGATACATGTTAATGTTGTATAATGTCCAATCAAAGGTATATATTTTTATCTCTTAAAATATTTAACATGTCATTTTAGTGCAAATATTCAATAGCCTGTCTTTCGATTTCTTTTATGGAAAAATAATCAGCACAAAAATATGATCCCTACTGTACCCTACTGTACAAAACAGCATCTGAACTTATTCCTACTGGGCTATAACCTAATACCCATCAACTCTTCCTAGTTTAGATTATGCATTTAATTTCTTTAGGGCTACCTCTTAGGTTAATTTCTTAGGGTTACATGAGTGGGCTTACCATACATTTTGTTTTTCTCTGACTTCTTTCACTGAGTGGCTTCCATCACCATTCACACTGTGTTTAATGACAAGACCCCATCCCTCTTTACTGCTGAGTGATATCGTTGTCACAGGTGCCATATCCTTTATCCATTCAGTACTCAATGGACAGGAAGGTTGCTTCTGTTTTGTGGGTATTGTGAAGGATGCTGCAACAAACATGAGAAAAAGGGTGTTTCTTTTCAGTGGAATAATTTCATTTCCTTATGTTTTACAGCCAAACGAGTAACTTCCGCTATTAATGATTTTGACCAAATTTTCAAAATTTATTTTAATTGAAAAGTCAGATTTACAGAGAGAAGGAGAAACAGAGAAAGATTATCTGTGTGTTGATTCGCTCCTGAAGTGGCTGCAATGGCCAGAGTTGAGTCTGTCTGGAGTCAGGAGCTCCTTCTAGGTCACCCATGTGGATTCAGGGTCCCAAGGCCTTGGGCCACCTTTGACTGCTTTCCCAGGCCATAAGCAAGGAACTGGATGGAAAGTTAGGCAACCGGGACATGACTCGGCACCCATATGGAATCCTGGTGTATGCAAGGTGAGGATTTAACTAGGAGGTTATGGCAACGGCCCAACCACATTTTTAATTCCGCATAGTACACTGTTTAGCTGAGAAGGTTTTGTTTTATAGTGTTGAAATGAACAACTCATTTTCATTTCATATGTGACAAAATGTTAAATCAGTATTCTGTATTCCCTTGAACTTAAATGACTTTTCTTAAAACAGCAATTTGTAAATCTTCGAGCTTTTGAAATTTTCCCTCCCTAGATAGTTGTTTTCTGATACCTTATTTTTTCTCTTTATGGCAGACCATAAATCCACTGAAGTTCTTGATGAATTTTTTATACAATGCCATCTGTACAATGAAGAATCAGTTATTGTGCCTATTCTAGAAATTCCAGTATTCTATTTTCTCTGGACCTAAGACTGTTTCTGCTGTATCCAAATTGCATAGTACATTCCGTTTTGTCCCAGGTGCACTATTGCTAATCTGCTTATTCATTTAGACACTATTTTTCCAAGTCGAATTTACTCCAAAAGCTCAATTCGTGTGTTATACAGCATAAACTATAGAGGTGCCTACAAAAGGTATGTTTTCCTTTCAAGCACCTTCCTTGGCTTTGGTAGGTTTCTTGTCCAATTTCTGTCAGCAGAAAAATGGTACATCCCACCTACAGCCTACATCCCAGCAAGACCAGAGTAACTAATGGATGGGATTATTCAGCTCTGTGGTATTTTGTCTGCTGTTAAAGGGAATTTACTTGCTGTCTGCTAACGCTTGTTGAGTGTGATAGAGGCAAGGTCTTACCTGCACAGGCAGACACTAAGTGGCTCATTCATGGGTCTTATAGTCCCTAGCCCTAGGTAATTAAACAGTTCACTTCTGACCAATGTGAGTCTGAAGGAGAGAGATGCTCCAAAAGAAATTCCTTTCACCAGACAGCACATCTTTGCTTAATATGGGGGGCAAATCCAGAGCCTCTGCTTGCTCAAGTGTGGAAGACTTTAGGATCTGCCCAGGACTGGTTATTTCCCACCTCAGTACTTTATCACAAGACACAGTCCCATGGACCCTTGCTGTCTAGTCAGTGTTGTATGAAAGCAATCAAGGCAGCCTTTCAGTGCCCACACTGTGTCCAGCGCATTGAGACCGAAGTTTCCCTGTCATCAAGTCACACAAAGTCCAGATTAATGCCCCACCCTAGCCCAGACCTGCTTGATGCCAGCAGTAACACACACCAGCAACAGCCCTTCCTGTTGCAGTGCGGGTCTCTGCCTGATACCTGGCAAGTGTGTCAGCTCAGCGTTGGGAACTAGCCTTCAAACACACTGTGGCTGAACTTTCTCATGGTGGGCTTGAAACTATGACTCAAGTTCCTCCTATCCGTGTTCCAAGCAAGAAGAGAAGTTATTTCTCATACGCAGTGCTCTTTGAAACTAAGCGAGGGATGATGCAGGCTACAGTTCCCTTCCTGCTTTCATCACTGATTTTTCATGTTATCTCAAAGATCAGAAGAGGCACTGTGTTTTACACTTGACTTCCACAGTTCTTGTAAAGATGACTTAGTGAGTGTGTGAGTAACTGTTCCAAATAATGTTTCCATGATGAGGTGGTTGTTGTAGTGTCTTACTATGCAGCCATTTTCGGGCCAGGCAGCGTGGCCTAGCGGCTAAAGTCCTTGCCTTGAACGCACCGGGATCCCATATGGATGCTGGTTCTAATCCCGGCAGCTCCACTTCCCATCCAGCTCCCTGCTTGTGGCCTGGGAAAGCAGTCGAGGACAGCCCAAAGCCCTGTGACCCTACACCCGCGTGGGAGATCCGGAAGAGGTTCCTGGTTCCTGGCTTTGGATCGGCACAGCACTGGCCATTGCAGTCACTTGGGGAGTGAATCATCAGAGGAAGATCTTCCTCTCCATCTCTCCTCCTCTCTGTATATCTAACGTTGTAATAAAAATAAACAAATCTTTGAAAAAAACTATGCAGCCATCTATATTACCAACTAAATTAACCATGTTGTTTCTTTTTTTTTCAGCATGTATCATGTATTTATTACTGAACCATCATGCTAGTCACATAACCAGTTAAACATGTCCAGCTACACAGAAAATTATGGTATCTTCAGTTTCAGGTTAAGAAATTAATGAGGAGTTGGCATTGTGATGCTGTGGATAGTATTGTCCTCCTGGCACACTGGCTTCCTATATGGACATCTCTTGGCATCCTGGCTGCTCCATTTCTGATCCAGGTTTCTGCTAATGGCCCAAGTGTTTCCTGGCTCCTAGCTCAACCTGTCCTATAGCTGGTTCATGTTCCTTCTGAGAAGTCAAACGGCAAGTGGGCAATTTCTTCTCTGTCTCTGCCTTTCTCTAACTCTTTCAAAATACATTAATCAACCAATATTCTAAAAAATAATGTGTTGACCTTGATGCAGTATAAATATATATGTCAGCTCATGTGTAGTTCTTACAAACTCACCTTGTTTACTCTGCAGCACCTTCTCCTGGAGTTGTACCTGATTTTCTTTCAGGTTTTCACAAATCCGTTGAGAATGGCCAGGAATTTCTTGATTCTGAAAGTCAGGAATCCCAGTACCTATAAAACTGTGTCACATAATACAATGTAATTAATAAATAAATTTAAAAAAAAAAGAAACACAAGGAAGCAATCTGACCATTAGAATGAAAGACAAGTAAGAGAAAAAAAAAGATATTGTGAACAAAGTTTAAATACATACCATGACGCCCAATAATGGGAGAACAGAGAGAGCAGGTGGAAGGATGTATTTAATTGAAGTATAGGTGAGGTGGTCACAGAAGGTGGCTGGGAACTCGCATTTACTTTCAACATGTTGGTTACTCATTACTATGTCAATTAATTCCATAATGATGTAAATTTTTGCTGATGGTATGATGGAGCTTTCAATTGACTGAGATAATACTCTGCTAGCTCTGTCTTCAGACCAGAGAGGGTATACCTAAGAAGCCGTTGAACTTGACTGGAAGATGCTGGACTCTATGTTTGGTGTATGCTTGCAATGGGGGAATCTCAACTGAACTTGAGCTGTGGTTATGCAACAAGGTGGAGGAATCCACCATGGTGGGAGGGTTTGGGCATGGGTGGGAGAACCCAAGTATCTATGTAACTGTGTCACATAATACAATGTAATTAATGAAGTTAAATAATAAAAAAAAAAAGACTAAACAAAAAAAAAAAAAAAAAAAAAAAGAAAACAGCACTGTGGATCAAATCAACCGTTTGAAAGCACACGGTGGCATTCAATACATTCACAACATTTCATAATTGCTACCTATATCCAGTTCTAAAGCAATTTTATCACCCCAAAAGACAACCCTTTATGCATTGTTAGGCAATTAATTCTCTTTTTCCACTACCTCAGTTTCTGACAATTACTTCTTTGCTGTTTATATTTCATTCTTCTGGATTTTTCACACGAATGAAGCAATATAATATTTAATTTCTTGAGTCTGGATTCTTCATTTAGCCTAATGTTTTCAAGGTCTACCCATGTTTTAGTGTGTATCATTATTTTGGCTCAGTAATATTCTTTTGTATGAATAACATTCCTTTGTATGGATTAGACATGCAAGTTGTTCCTTTTTAACTGTGGTGAATAGTGCTACTGTGAACACTCATATAAAAAGATAACTCCCAGGTTTCCAGTGTGGTTACATTCTGATCACATGAATTGAAAAATTGTGATGGTATTATAAATATGTGTTAAACCTATCCTCCCTACCCAACCTCATAGTTTAACTACACTGCATGCTGTATGGTGTTGATTGCTACTTTCTGATTCTGTAACTCCCTGCCTCTTCCCAATATTGTTAAGAGGTTGCCCTATCTTACATTAGCAGCCCAGAAAAAGGCCACAAAACATCTTTTCAAGTAGCATTTTATTGACTCATATCACTTTTAAGCCATCATAAAGTCAAAATATCATAAATCAATTCTTAAGTTGAGAATCATTCATATTTGCTTGAATTCTACGTTTTTGGTAGTCTGAGAATTATACATAACATCACAATTAACATGATACGTAATCAATCTTGTACTTACTGTGGGAATTACCAAAAACGGTATCTACCACAGCTACACCCATCTGTGTTCCTACTAACAACACACGAGAGTCTTAATTTCTCCACATCCTTCCAATTATTATTTTTTTAATGAAAGTGCTGATAATTATAACCATATTGGTGATTAACACCAGTGATTGAAATAGCATCCCACTTAGTTTTATTAAGCATATTTTAATGATCTATGATGTCAAATATATTTGCATGTGTTTGTTGGACACTTGCATAACTTGTTTGAAGGATTCCATGTTCAAGTTCTTTAAGTGTTTGCCTTGTAAGAGTGTTTTACATTTGTACATACTAGACTCTTATCAAATATATGGTTGAAAATAATTTTCTTTCATTCTCTAGATTTTTCTTTACAATTTCCTGATATTGTCCTGTGAGTCAGAGGTTTTAATTTTGATGAAGATGAGTTTCACTTTCTTTTTTTTGTTGTTATTACTTGTTTGTGCTTTGGTTGTAACATCTAACAACTCAGTCAAATCCAAGATTGTGAGAACTTGCCCATCTGTTTTCTTCCAAGAGTTTTGCAGTTTTCATTCTTAACTTGGATCACATTGAAATCATTGGTTAAATAATTCTAATAGAAGAATTATGTACTTGTAGCTCATATTTTTTAAAAAAATATTGAAATAGATTTTGACGCAACTATAATGCTTATGAACCTTAAAATTAATTGATACTGTTTTGGAAATATATTCAGTTGAGTATAGTCAGTAAACTGCCGTACCTTCCCTATCTGTTGCTTCAGACCACTTAAGCATTGACCTGTTTCAAGTCTAGTAAGAATGGGAAAATGTCTTTGTGATATCTCCTGTATGTATCTGCTCATCTGACAAACAGTACTCAAATGTAAAGCAAGGATATTCATCACTCTGAGGATTACAATCCCTCATTTTAAGGCACTTTTCAGCACAATGTTTTATTCAAGCCTACTATTAGCCTTTGAGGGAAGGAGGACACACAGTAAATCCTAAAATGTCATCATTTTAGACATTAGGAAACTGAGTCTTTATAAAGCTGAATGACCTTCCAACATTACATAGAGAATAAAAAGCAATAGCTGAGTCTCCAAGGCTCAGATCTAGGATGATAGGTCACTCCCCTTGCCTCTCCTCTTTCTTCACCCACCTCTACTCCAACTGTATCAGCATAGCATGATTCTGGAGCTAACTCATAATAGCAGTTTTTCTAAAAACTTTAATATTGTTACTGAAAGGTCCAAACATAATTAAGTCTCATAAAGTGATTACTGTCTGCCTAAATGAGTGTGCAATATGTACTTGTAAGCTTTTAGTATAATAATTTTATAGCCCAACAGCTGTTGAAACAATATATTTTTATGACCGGTTAGTGTTTTCCCCAAAACATAGCAAAAAAATTTCCTTAATCAATTCATGTAACTCAGATGCATTTAATAGTAGTGACAACAAAACAGTCAGCAATGAAATGAGGATCCATGTAATGAAAAGACACCAGCAGCAACAATAAAGCAAAACATAAATAAATGTTGGGCATTCGTTGTTTTTACCCATACGTATGCCTCATGCTAGTATATAATTGTGGGTTTTTTTAAGAATTCATAGAAGGGGTCAAAACTGGGATTTTAAAAAAGACCTAATGACACAGAAATCCGTGTTAGCTCACTCTTAGCTATTAATTGAGCATCATTTATGTGCATTGTCCTGTGCTATATAAAATGATAGGATAACCATGAATAGATGTTGTCTCCATCTTCAGCCAATAATCAAAGAAAAGCAGCTTACACACTTCTGTATCAGCTAACCAGATATTTGGAAGAATGTGTCAAGGCCAAGGTAATGAACTGCATTGCAAGGTCATGATCTCCCCTCCCTGGAGGTGTTCTGGGGTATGGTGTTCTGTCCAGTGGCTGTATTATAACACAGACTGATCCACGGCAAGAAGTAATTTCTAACAGAATTTCCAATTTTGCAATAAGCTCTGTAATACCAAGGTTTGTAAAATAAAACTATAAACAAGGCCCTTCTCAAGCATTTGCTTGTTGTTGTTTACTATTTTGCCCTACTTAACATTTTCTTTATTCATTATTCATAGAAGTTTCTGAAACATTTGTATAACTTCTTGAATGAATTTTCCACACAAAAAAATAGCCCATTATGTTCTTTGCAATGGGAATTCCACCCAAGATGTATTCTGTAGTTGCTTCCAGTAACTTTCGTCTAGTTTTTCATTAAAAAGCCCTTCACCATCTGATATAACTGATTCCAGCACCAGAAAGCCCAGCAGTTAAAGTTATCACATTATTATTACATACTGGATCAAAGGATTTCATAAAAATGGAAATGGTGTAATTAGTAGTTGCAAGCTTAACTAACAAATGCAAAATAAATTTTAGGGGAATTTAATGCGTTTTCTTGGCACTGATCTATACTAGCTATACAGCATAGCAAATTAAATAGCTTCCCAATATGCTAACAATGTGTTTTCTAAAAGGTGAAGAGGTTAATTGTGTTGTAAAAGGAATTTCCAAAAGAATGCATCATCCATTTTACATTGAAACTTCAATTTACTATGCCAGGAGGCTATATTACTGAACTTCATAGATTGGTAAGTAATTGACCAAACATTCAGACATATTTTTCCTAATTGTTGGTTTTTAAGCAGCATATATAATACTTAGCATTACTAATTATATTTAATAAATTAAGATTATCTGCATTGTGAAATGAAAATTTTATTATACATTTTAAGTCAATAAGTATTTATATTAAATTTGCTAAGATTCATATGATTATACTTGATGTATAACTGCCCAACTATTTGAAGAAAATTAATATTTTTAAAATGTCTATCATAGCAACTGAGAATTACTGATTATTATTCACCCTAGCAATATGCTTTCCTCAAATTAAGTACTGAATACATCCTGATAATCAGTTATGATTTGTAGGAAGTTTTAGTGGAACACACAAATAAATGGAGTTTTCTTTTTTTCACCTAAATTCCGTAGATTTGGTTTCCACTGTAAGGTTATACTTTAATGTGTCAAAATCTTACATGAATATAATGCCTAATGAAAACTAATGTATTTTGTACAGCAATTAGCATCAATATATTCTCAATTCCTTTCCAAAAAATATATTATCACTTATTTGAAAAAAACAAAGTGATTTTTAAAATATGAAAGTAGTAATTCCATGGAAAGTTATTAGCAAACGTGCATTCAGAGAGGAAGATAACTCATTCTGCTCTAATAATCACTGCAAAGCACTATGCACTGAATGACTTCAGCTCACAATTGCGGTGGCCGTGAAGTCTAAGAGCAAGACTCTGTTGTGTTCAGTTCCTGGAAAGATCTCTATTCCAGCCTCGTGGACTGTAGCTTTCTGAACATGACTTCATGCAGCAAGACACAGAGCAAGCATTCTGGTGTCTTTTCTTGTAAGGACACTAATCATATGCTTTGTTTTCCCCAGCTTTGTTGTGATAAAAATGTTAAGAGTAGGGGCTCGGCAGCGTGGCCTAGTGGCTAAGGTCCTCGCCTTGATCCCATATGGCCGCTGGTTCTAATCCCGGCAGCTCCACTTCCTCTCTATCTCTCCTCCTCTCAGTATATCTGACTTTGTAATAAAAATAAAATAAAATAAAAAAATGTTAAGAGTAAATGGTCCTGTTAAGACACAGCTCCCGCTGGTGATCATGGGGTCTGAGGTTGGAGTAGCCCAAGCCAGGACAGACCATCCTATAGTATCTGTTGTCATATATGTGGAACGTGTCTGGAAGCAGGCCTGGCTAGGCCAGTCTGCAGCACCCTGTGGCAGATATAAAAGCCATGATGGGGTGCAGGACAGACTTGGGTGCTTTGTAACACCCGCCAATTCACATGAGAGCTAGGTGTAGAGGCTGGCTGGGATGGGCTAAGCTGCAGAACCCACCAGCATGAGCTGGAACTGGGTGCAGGCCCAGAGGAGTCAGGCTCTACCACCCACTGGCAAATGCCAAGGCAAGGTAGGTTATGCCAGATTGGGCCACTGCACCCACCAGTACATGCAGGACCCAGGGCTGGGGGTGAGCCTGGTAGGGGATCTTCAGTGACTCCCATGCTATGCCACTGTTTCCACTGGTGAGCACATGAGCTGTGATTTGAGGCAGACCAGGCTGGGCAGAGTTGTAAGGCTGTAATACTCTCAGCCTACATATCAGGTGGGTTTGGGGAAGGGCTAGGTTATACCACTGCATCCATTGGTATATACAATAGTCAGAATAAGTGCAGAATGGCTGTATGTCTGCTGGCAAGTGCCAGGTCTGGATGCAAGTCATCATCAGGTTGGACTGCTGCAGTATATCCTGGTAACTACAAGATCCAGAGCTGGGAATGAGCTTACTAGGAAAACTGTGGGCACTCATTTGCTAGGCTGCAATTCCCACTGTTGAGTATAAGAGCCAGGGCAAGAGACAGGCCAGATTGGACAAAGTGGAAGAATCCATTGGCGTGTATGTGAGCTAAATCTGGGGATGAGTCAGACTGAGCTAAGCTAAAGCATCCATGGGTATGTACAACATCTGGATGGGTAGAGAAAAGGCCAGATTCGTCTTCTACAAATGCCAGCACATGCAGGAACCAGGGCCATAGATGGGCCTGGTTGGGGGGTTTTGTGGGATCATCCTAACTAGACTGGGTTTCCTACTGATGTGCATAAAGGTTGGTTTGTGGTGGGCTGGATTGTGCTAGCCCATAACACCAATTAGTTTGAAAGTGAAGTACAAATAGGGGACAAACTAACTAGAAAACTGCATTCGTGTGTGTGTGTGTGTGTGTGTGTGTGTGTGTGTGTGTGTGTGTAGGCTGATACATATGCTGGACTGAATTATAACCCACACTAGTTGGTGTGCACACAAGAGTTGGATCTGAGGTCACCCCAGACAAAGTTTCTTGGGAGACTGTCCAACTAGATGGCTGAAGCTCTGTTGGAACTCAGTTCCTTTAGTTGCTGATGCCTATGCAGTGGACAGTATGCCCAGATGCAAAAGGGAACGTGACACCCAGATCATCAGGCCAGCAGAGAAAGTCAACTGCCTCATCAGAAGATGGAGAGCAAAACAGATCTTAAAAAGATTTCCTCAACCCTGGAGAAGTGAAATCAACAATGCCTCAGAACTGCCAAAACTTCATGTAACAACCCTGAACATTCTTCCCCACATTGGAGTCTCTAAGATGGCATGCAGTGGTTGTCGCCTATCACCTGGTGCTAATGCAGCTTGGCAGCAAGGAGTGGCTCCCTCCTCTTATCTACAACTCCCTATAAATACAGCATTTTGGAAGCATTTGTTCTACCTACCTTGCTCCATGCCTCAATACTCCCAACCCCTATCAATGGTCCACACTGGAATACATCCGTCTCAAATTATGTAAATAACATTAAAATGAAATGAAACGAATTAATAAAATAAAAATAATATGAACTTATTATCAATTCATTGAAAACAAAATTTACAGGCTTATTCTCATGAACTAAATGTTCTTTTTCCTCTAAAATTCCTAAGTGGCAGCTCTAGCCCTATTGGGATGGCATTGAAGTTGCAAAGTAACCAGGATTAGATGAGGCCTCATTTCATATAATCTTTTCAGGATCTTAATCCATTCTGCCCCAGTATTTACGAATCTAGAGATAATAGAAAGATTAGTATGAGATCTAGGCAAAATTCAAGATGGTTCTGCTCTTCCAAACCTGATACATATCAGTATTTTAAAAGGCAGACTAGAATTAATGAATTCACAGGAACAAAAATGGTCATATTAAAAACCAGTAGGTTGGGCCCGGCGGCGTGGAAAAACAACAAAATGAAAAAAAAAAAAAAACAGTAGGTTGGCATGAAGAAAGATACTAGACATTAAGTTCATGGTATATATATCTGCAAATTTATGTAAACATATTATTGTTTAATTGCTACCAAAGAAAACTCAAGCCAACATAGCAGAAACTCTAGCGGAAATACTTTGGTTCACATCACCAAAATCTTCTGAACTTGCTTGCTACATACAGAGAAAGCCCAATTTGGCAGTTCAAATGTGGCAGGTGGATACCTGCTGTCTCTTGTTCTCAGACCTGCCTCTTTAGTGATGTTGATTCTTCACAACTTTCTGTTCACATGATCTCTATTGGTTCACAATGTCTTCCCAGATCTATTTCTTGTTCAAGTCACACAGAGAAGAGTAAATATCTCTACTCAAAATAATATTTATAAAGTATGTTTTCCAGAAATTGCAGGAAATGTTACTTCCCTCAATCCTTGCTTGCATATGAAACAAAGGCCCTAAATAAATCACTCTAGTCAGAGAAAAGGAAGTAACAAAATATCTTCATAAAATGAGGCTTTATGTCTACAGTGAGGGAGGGCTTCAGCTCAGTTTGAAATGTATCAGCTGCATGGGGAATGACAAAACTTCCAGAAACATAGGATCCTATTTTAAGAGTAAGGTGGTGGGACAGAATTGCAACACAGTGTTTTAAGACATTACCTAAGATGCCAGTATCCTGTATTTGAATGCCAAGTGAAGCACTAGAAATTGGCAAGTACTTGGCCCTGCCACCCATGCATGAAATCTGCATGAGTTTCCTGGCTCCTGGCTTCAGTCTGTCTCACATTCAGTGTTCACGACCATTTGGAGAGTGAACCAGAGGATGGAAGATCTCTTTTTGTCTCTGTCTCTCTCTCCCTCCCTCTCTCTCTCTCAATCTTTCTCTTTCACTCTGCCTGTCGAAAAATAAAATTTTTTACGTGTTTAAAAAACAGGAAAGAATAAGGGGCATTAACTTCTCTGCAGAAAATATAGATAAAGCTTAGATTATACATCTTGAAATGCTCATTAACCTACTCTTTCATTTTGAGTAATAATACAAAAAAAAAAATCACTTGTCTAATGACAAAAGGCTCCAACACTAAAGAACAAGCTATTGCCATTCTTCAGATTTATAGCTCCACCACCAAGTGTGTTTTTCCAAGGAGGTGTCTCCTCTCTTCCTCAGTCCTGCAACATTGATGAAAAATGAGTCAGCAAGTAGCTCAACATGATTGTCTTGATAACAAATGCTAGGAAGTAATTTTTACAAAAAAAAATTTAATGATTTATGTATGTGTTGGAAAGCAAATGTTACACAGAGATGAGGAGAAATGAGAACAAGAGAGATCTTCCATCTTTTGCTGACTTAGCATACCCCCCCACACACACATACCCACGCACGGTCACAGCAGCAAGTACACTACACCTGGAGATGAACATATGTAAATGATTAACTTCATTTAGGATGCTTTTCACTTCAGATTCTTCATGAAGAAATCATTTGTGACGAGGTTCCACTTATTTGGAAGAAGCTATTGCTTAAGTAGGACTGTGTTGACATCTATTTGTTCTTCCAGATCAAGTTCTGCCCTTCTTCCTGGCATGTGCTCCAGCACCTAACCTGTATAGACTGAAACTATTCACCTACCTTTTGCTATCTGGTTAGTTTGGCTATAAAAGCACACTAGCAAGAGAAAGAAGGAGTGAGGTGGAGAGAATATTACAAATGTTTCCCCCAGCTTTTTCTCTTCTAATAAATCACTATAGATCAACTATGTTCCTCTATACAATGCCATTGTTTTTGTTAAAAGGCCTTCCCTGAACAGCTATCCTCTTGTTCCAGTAATTCCTTATCCTTTCTGACCATTGGATGCAATGTGTTTTCCACCATGACCAGTCCAAGGGTCACAGTGTTTTATTCTTTAACTTACAGGCACATTTCATATTCCAACAGCTAAAGCAACTCAACCTACCTATAGAAGGTGACATATATTTCTACTAGGACCTTAAGTCCTACCAAAATCAATTATACGAAAGCAGTAATTTGAAACAAAATAAGATGTTCTTAGCCAAAACTGAAGAATGACTTAACTGAATTAAAGAGAAATACTAAGGTGAAAAATGAAGGATCACCATGTGAGGACAGCGGACATGTGCCTTAATTCCAGAGGACTTTAGTCTTCTGTAAAGAACAAGGAATCCTACAATGTTTTTGCTTGTTTTATTCCAGAGACCCACAGCACACTCCCATTCTCTCTCTCTCTCTCTCTCTCTCTCTCTCTCTCTCTCTCTCTCTCTCTCTCACACACACACACACACAGACATAAAGAAGAGAAAGCATACCCTCATTCCTTGATTCACTCACTAAGTATCCGCCACAGCATACTAAAGCTAAGAGCAAGCAACTAAATAATTAAACTGCATGCCTATCCTTAGAAATGTTATTTTTAAAATTATGATTAAGACCTATTTGAAAAAAACATCATTTGATAATATACCTCTTTTGTTTATGATAGATTAGCAATGAAAAGACCATTGAAACAATTGAAAGAAACTGTAAATGTTCTTAAAGACACCAGACAGTATATGTACTCAAGTAAGCCTGAGCCATACATGTATGAAAAGGATCGTGAGGTATACAGGATATTCTAAGTTTGGAGAATAAAGAATATTCTTTTACTTTCAATATTGCATTGATACTCAAGGGACAACACAAGATGGAAAATATGAATTGAAATCATATCAACATAAAGAATGGTCTGTTCTACCAAGAGAAACTTTGGCAAGAAAGTTTCTCCTTCTTGCTTACGTCTATGAATTATTTTCTGCACTGAAGTCTAAGATTCTGAAAGATAGTGCCAGTCCTTGATTCACTGTTGTAAACCACTACTTTTAGCTCAGTGTTTTCCATCTAATAGATGCTAATAACTAGTTGTTAAGGATTTGTTTTACTTGGATCAGCTAAATTACACATCTGTAACTGTGTTGTTGCCCTGTCACAGCTTCACCTTGTCTCATCCTTCACCTAAACAGATCCTGATACTCAATACGGCTTGCCAAGTTGAAACTACCAGATAGCTAAGAATCAGTATCTGGCTGGGCTCTGAGCTACAGGTAGGTGGTCCCTGTGTTGCTTGAAAATGAGCCAGAACATACATTAACTGTGCTAAACATGAAAGTCTCTATCTTGCTTATGAAACTACTTGGGCAGTTAGGGTGCTGATCAAATAATGCTGCTTCTTTAAGGAGAGCCTTTCTCCTTAAATCTCTTCCTTCCCTTCTCCCCACTCTGACAACCTAAGATCATTGCTATAGAAGATGAATAAACCAAAAACAAAGTTGCCCAAGTGTTCAACCATAATACACCTTGGGCCATGTTTAAATTTTCCTTTCTTAAACAAGAAATGGGGGCTGTTGTGTCCCAGTTGCTGCATTTGCAATCCAGCTCCCTACTAAGTCTGGGAAAGCAGAAGAAGGCTCAAGTGCTCTGGAAGAAGCTCTTGGGTCCCGGTTCCAGATCAGCACAGCTTCAGCCCTTGAGGCCATGTGGAGACTGAACCAGTGGATGGAAGGTCTCTCTTCGTCGCTGCTTCACTCTCAATAACTCTCTGCCTTTCAAATAAACATAAAACAAATCTTTAAAAACATAATTTAAGTCAATTTATTCATATTATGTGAGCACATTTTGTATATTTCACAACCCAGTTCTAGCAGCATAGTGACACAATCCTCTCTCCTCCTCTGTGCCTGCACACCCCACCCTCCCTCTTCCTTTTTTGTTTCAGTTTTTTTTCCAATGGCTTAACATTTCATTAGAAGCCAACCATTAGAAACATGGAGAACAAGAAAATGTTCTTTGGGGATATAGACAAAGGCTGTTAAAAAAAATTATCAAATCTCAAAATATCAGCATTACTCACATGCACTACCTATTTTTCCTTCTTAAAGTTCTTTTTTTAATTTAATTAATACACATAGAAGATTGCTTATATATCCTAGGCAATTCTGAGAAAACAGCCATACTGAGGAAATAACCATACTTTCATTTCTCGTTTCATCATGCCTCTTTCATATTTTCCCCTTTTAAATATCTTTTAAATTTATTTTGAGGAAGTGGTTTTGAGATTATGGGAAATATTGTCATTTGTTCATTTTAGTAAGATAAATGGAGGAATTTTGCTATGTATTTCCAGCATTTTGATATCCCAGATTAATGTTTGATTGATAGCAAAGCAAGTATACCTCAGCTGTCCAGCTATTATCATGTTTGTAAAAAATTGGTTTCATGGATTTAAGTCATGACTTCTCCATTCATTTTATTTGTTTACAGTAGAGCCCATCTTTTCCTCTGTCAGGCTTGTGGAACCTAATTACCTCTTCTGTGTACAGTTGGCTCTGGACTCAGTAAATAGGAAATACATCCTGGTCGATTCTTTCATTCATCATTTTGCATAAAAAATTACCAAGTGTCTAAAATGTTTCTAGGTGAAAAGTATGATATATGGAGTTTTAGAATTAGAGTAAGTAGAAATAAATTAATAAAACATTGTTCATTACCTCACAGAATGTTATGGTAATTTACAAATGTGATTCTTTAGCTGCAGTGCTGTATAACAAATTAAAACATCTCAAATGCTGTAGAAGATCTTTCTCTCTCGTCTGTGTCCTCCTTTTCCCTTTATTTTTAAGGCATCTATTTTCAGTACATGTCAATATTGAATATTCATTAATTTTCAGAGTGCTGGGTTTTTGCCAGCTTAGATTTCGTTGATGTTCCATTACACTGTTGAACACATTCCATGGCTCTCTAATCAAATTAGTTCATTCTAAACACAAACATTTTTATAAGACACTTGCCCAAAGCAATTGTGACTTAGCTTCCATCTTATTTTTTTTAAACACAAAATTGGACCATGGATTATTAAGTTCAGCACATCACCGGCTGTGCAAAGAGACCAGCTTACAGGCATCCCAGCCAATCTCACACACATGAGAGATCAGAGTGTTGTCACACACCAATATTCAAAGCCCTTTGGATTTCAATTATACTTTACTTATTATCTTAGCTATTCCACGATTCGCAATGTGTAGTAATCTGCATGTTCAGTGCTTCCACCTTGATGGTTGTGAAGTATCTGCTATGATGCATTTTATCATTTAATACTGGGTTTACTAAGCCAAACACAGCTAAAACTTGACAAGCCTCATATAAATCTATCCTAAATGAATCATTATAGCATATGCTGTCAGCATAACTAAAATAACACAGTGCCACTCCACAAAGCCTATAGAAGCATCAAAAAATAATGAATGATGTAACTTGCAAAACAGAGTCTACAACTGTAACGTGTTACTATTGTAAGTGATCAATCAGGGCATGAGATGAAGGGAATTGGGATACAGCAGCAATCACCATCCAATTCAGCTCATGAAATGTTTCTCGTTTCTTTTTCAATTCATAGCAGGGATTAAAATTTTAACAAGACCTGAAAATGCTATACTCTACAAGTTCAGAAGATGGGAAGAGGACAAGGGTTCATGGTTGACCAAGACAAGCTCTAATTCATGATGTAATGGATGGATAAATACCAGATTATGGCAATACTAAGTAGTGCCAATTCATGACAGTCTGTGAGGCTATTGGTAAACTTTGTGCTCACGATTCCCAGAGATTAATCTTCTCGGGAGTTCTAAAATTCTGTGAACTTATTGTATTGAAACAGTAAGTTCTGTGATTTGCCAGATATGGGGCTCTGCTAATCAATGGCCATCACTCTGGAATAGGCTCTCTTCCTTATAGATGCTGGCCCAATGAGATTCTTCAGCTTGTCTCCCCCACCTCATGGACCACTCTTCAGGTTCTGAAAGTTTTAGTTGCATCATGTGTTTAAATCTCTCCCAAACAAGACTCTATCATTCATTCAGTATCCTCAATACTCATGCAAAAGGAAGCAATATGCTGCTAGACTAGAATAGGTCATTTTATTTTTTAAGTTATATCATAGAGATAAAAGTCTGACTAATTTAATATTCTTTAAAAATGAACTACTATCAAGATACCAATACAAAGTGTTATGTGTGTATATATGTGTGTATATATATAGGATATATATATATATGTATTGGATATATATATATAGGATATCATTATCACAGTTGCATAGACATCAAGAAAGGTCCCATATAATTTTTAAAGCATACATTTTACAGGTGAATTTTATACTGACATTAATAGAGTAAGTATTAAGAACCAATTAAGACTAGGATTTGTTGTAGTGAAGATCCTCTAAAATCTAGCTGAACCTCAGTAACATGGAGATTATAATTTGTCATGGATTTAATTTTTTACTCAATTTGGGCCATATACTATGCCCACCCATCTCTCTGTACAAAACCATAGCCCTTGGCTTTTTAACGCTAAAGTTTACTGCTTAGGATACAGTGATCTTGTTTTATGTGTCTGATCTTATTTGGGACCAGATGTTAACTATCTTATTTGTACAAAACACGAGAATTACTTGGTAAAAAGAAAATGCATTTTCAATACATAGAAGAAAAAGATTAGTCTCAACACTTTGTTGCAAGATTAAACATTTTTAGGGATGTCAAATGGGAATGTTGCATTTAAGTTAACAATAGTGTTAGAGTGCTCATGGTTTCCAATTACCTTAAAAGTTTATTGTTGTATAGGTGAGGTGGTCACAGAAGGTGGCTGGGAACCCGCATTTACTTTTAACATATTGGTTACTCATTACTATGTCAATTAATTCCATAATGATGTAAATTTTTGCTGATGGTATGTTGGAGCTTTCAATTGACTGGGATGATACTCTGCTGGCTCTGTCATCAGACCAGAGAGGGTATACCTAAGAAGCCGTTGAACTTGACGGGACAATAAGATGCTGGATTCTATGTTTGGTATACGCTTGCAATGGGGAAATCTCAACTGAACTTGAGCTGTGGTTATGCAACAAGGTGGAGGAATCCACCATGGTGGGAGGGTTTGGGGAGGGGTGGGGAGAACCCAAGTATCTATGTAACTGTGTCACATAATACAATGTAATTACTGAAGTTAAATAATAAATAATTTAAAAAAAAAGTTTATTGTTAAAATAGAAATCAGAAAAGAAATTTAAGACATCATATTCCAAGTGTCGAAGACAAGAGCAATCGAGTAAATAAAGACATAGAAAAGCCTTCAACATTATCATGAAGATGCAGTAGAGAATAACCACCTAAGAAAGGTGACATGATAACTTTCTGTTTACAAGAGAGATTGAGTGACATTCATCCCAATGTGAAGATAAGCCACAATTCACAGAAGGAAAATAAAATTTCTTAAAATTCTACCCTAAAAATGTGTAATTTTGGCTTACCTTCACATTGGGGTGAATGTCACTCAATATCTCTTGTAAACACAAAGAAATCACAAGTTAAAAAGTTACTTTTTTGTTTTAAATTTAAATATACATTATATTAAACATTATATATCTTTATATGTGTTGCTCTCACGTTGGTAAGCTCCAAAGAACCCTAAGAAAATAACGAGTCTTACTACAATGAAGAATTCCCAACTGAGCATGAACTGATAATACAAAAAGAATCATGTTGGCATGTGCAAGAGTAGACATGGCCCTGGGTGAATGGCTCAGTGGATACATCCTCACCTCACAACTGCTGGGAGACCTGGAAGAAGCGCCTGTCTCCAGGCTTTAGATTGGCTCAGCTCCAGACATCGCAGCCGTTTGCGGAGTGAACCAGTGGATAGAAGATCTTTCCTCTATATCTCCTTCTCTCTGCATATCTGCCTTTAAAATAAAAGTATAAATAACTCTTCAAAAAAAAGAGTGCAGTAGAATCCCTGTATTGGAATTATTTTTTAAAGATAGATTTATTTATTTATTTATTTATTTAAGATGCATAATAACAGAGGAGAGACAAAGAAATATCTTCCATCCACTTAGTCACTCCCCAAATGGTCACAATAGTGGAAGTTATGACAAGTTGAATCTAGAAGCCTGGAACTACATGTGGCCTCCTGCATGGAAGTTGTTGGGGCTTCTTCCTCTGCCTCCCCAGGCATATAAGTAAGCAGCTGGAGCAGAAGTGGTACAGCCAGAACTGGAACCAGTGCTCATATGAGATACTGCCATTGCAGGCAGAGGCTTACCTGACTGAACTATAGCTCTAATTCTTGTATAAGAATGTATAAAATATTTGTCTCTGTCTAGGTAGCTATACTCCAAGAGGATGGCCTCTTTCTGATTCTTATCAATCAAGATGCTTTTCTCTTCACTGCAAAATCACTGTCCTGACTTTAAAACAGATCTGCTCTCCTGGCTTCACTTGCTTTCATTAGATAGCAAAGCATATTGTTTTGCTTGTGTCTAAATTCCAGATTTATAAATTTTCACATTATGTATCCATTTGATTATTTTATTTTGTTCAAAATTGTCACATTTGGAATCCATTTATGTTCACATTTACAGCCATAACACATTACCCTTTATTAATGTGTAGTAATTCAATATATGTATATGCCATAAGTATAGTGTTGATGAACTCAATTTAGGTATAAATGTACAAAGATTAAGAGAATTTAATTACTATTAGATAATTAAAAGTCATGTTACACATTGATCATAAGGTTAAACTGGAAATTTGACACAAAATAGACTATCGTTAATCCAAAAGGAGGAGCAACAGAAATGATATAAACTGTAGCAGACAGGAAAATAGTAAAGTTTTAAAACTTCAGAGGATAATGCAAACATGTGGCATACATCTATTCAGAAACCAAGTCAGAGTACAGTGATGATGGAGTATAGGTTTCGTCTTTAAAGAGAGTTACCTTGTGAAGAATGAGAGAGGGAAAGGAAGGAAAACAGGAAGAAAGGAAGAAAAAAGGAAGGAAGGAAGGAAGGAAGGAAGGAAGGAAGGAAGGAAGGAAGGAAGAAAGGAAGGAAGGAAGGAAGGAAGGAAGGAAGGAAGGAAGGAAGGAAGGAGGAAGGGAGGGAGGGAGGAAGGAAAGAAGGAAATGGGTGATGGTCTTAGAATAGCAGTTAAAAGCAGCCTGGGATTCCAACAACTTATTTCAGATTGCCTGTATTCAAGTCCTGGCTTTACTTCCAATTTGAGCTTCCTGCTGATGCACAGCCTGATGACAGCGGATGATGGCTCAGTTGACTGAGTTCATACCACCCATATGAACATCTCTGAGTTCTTTACTACTGGTTCTGACTTAGTCCAATCCACACTGGTGCAATGCTTTTTTGAGGGGCTGGTGGCACTGTTGAACAACCATATGGAGTTCTCACTCTTTTTTTTTTTTTTACATTTTTTCTTTATTTTTTTGACAATCTTTACATAGTTTATTATGGCACAAAGTTTCAAGGGCCACAGGAAAGTGGGTAAGACTATTATTTCCACATTGGCTTTTTTTCTTGTATCTGGGGTAAAGGGGGAGATAAAGGGAGAAGTCCCACCCAGTCTCCTACCCATCCCAGGTCCCTGATGTGGGGCATGCTCTGAGGGTCTTGCTCAAGTGGTTTTGATAGTTCAACAGTTATGAATTGCTGCCAGTCTCACCATTCCAAGCATGATGAGGTCGCTGTAGAACCCACTAATTGACATAGTCCATCTTAGAGTCTCTGTTTGCCCAGTTTTTCACTGCCAACATATGGCTGGGGTAGTTGATTGATTTGTTCTTACCTGTGTTGTGATGCCGGGTATCCTCTGCAGGTTCCAATAGGCTGTCACATGCTCCATGTGTACCTGATTATGCTCTCTTATTCTTTCTCTCTTCTTCTTCCCTTGCTAAGAAACAAAATGAACTAATTTTTAAAAGAAATAATATCTAGGAGCCCGGCGCCTTGGCCTAGCGGCTAAAGTCCTCACCTTGAAAGCCCCGGGATCCCATATGGGTTCCGGTTCTAATCCCGGCAGCTCCACTTCCCATCCAGCTCCCTGCCTGTGGCCTGGGAAAGCAGTTGAGGACGGCCCAATGCATTGGGACCCTGCACATGTGTGGGAGACCCGGAAGAGGTTCCAGGTTCCCGGCATCGGATTGGCGCGCACCGGCCCGTTGCAGCTCACTTGGGGAGTGAATCATAGGACGGAAGATCTTCCTCTCTGTCTCTCCTCCTCTGTGTATATCTGGCTGTAATAAAAAAAAAAATGAATAAATCTTTAAAAAAAAAGAAATAATATCTAGACTGAAGACAAAAAGTTTTCCAACAGAACGTATAATTAACAGTCATGCAAGAAAAAACAATCATGCAACACATAATCAAAGATGATTCAACCACGATGTCATATGATTATACTGCCTGATAATGTTATTCAAAATGTGAGTCAACTCCATCTGCATAAAAATACTCTGTGATACTAATAAAACCTTATGAAACTTTCCTGAGAATGTCTACCTATCATTACATAATGCATATATATATACATATATATATATTTCATATATATATACACACATACCAAGGAGAATAAATCACATCACAAATAATCCCCTCTTAAAAAGAAATAATGCAGAGACATTTCAGAAAGCATGAAAATGATGAAGAAATCTTCAGTACAGACAGGAAAAGAATAACACAGATGATTACAAAGACACACAAATTAGAATGGCAGATGAGTTCTCAATAATGACAATGAAATACGTGAGTTAGTAGAACAACACTGAAAAAAACGAAGAGGCAACTGACAGAAAGGGGTTAAATATTTGTAAATTATGCAGCTAATAGAGGGTTAGCATCCAGGATACATAAAGACCTCAAGGAACTCAATAGAACAATCTAGTTAAGAAATGAGCAAAGAACATGAACAAGCAGTTTTCAAAGGATGAGGCATAAAAGATTATCAGACACATGAAAAAATGACTTCTGATAACTAGTCACCTTGGAAATGCAAATAAAAACCACAAAGAGGTTTCACCTCACTTTTGCTCAAATGACTGCATCCCCAAATCAAAAAACACTCAATGTTTGTGACAAAGTGAGAAAAATGCACCACATTCCACTCTGTGAGAAGGTGCACTAGTATAATCATTATGAAAGATAGTAAGTAGATTATTCAGATATCTGAGAATAGATCCACCACATGACCAGTCATCCCACTCCTGGGAATAAAATAAAAGAATCAAAGTCAGCATATGAGAGAGTTATTTGTACACTCATGTGTATTTCTTTTTTTAATCTGTTTTTTTGTTGCATTTCATTTTATAACATCGTTTCAAGACTCTGATGTTCCCCCATCCCCTCCCCGTACCCTTCCCCCATGGTGGACTGTTCCACATTATTGCAGTATTACAGTTCAAATCCAGTCTTGTTTCTTTCATTGTAAGCATGAGCCATGCATAGAATCCAGAATCTTATTGTCCAGCTCAATTCAACAGTTTCTTGGGGAGACCAACTCTGGTCTGAAGGCATAGCTGGCAGAATATCGTTCTGACCAATTAAAAGCCATAACATAACATCTACAACAGTTTCTAACATTATGGGGTTAATTAACATTGTATTGAGTGACTGATATGTTAGAAAAATCGGGTTCTTAACCACATCCTGTGACTACTTGATTAACATTTCAATTATACTTTGTATACAACTGGCTTCTATCTACCTTAAAATGGCTATAGGATACTATTCAGCTGACTCATGTCTATTTTCATTTTAGTATTTAGCAGTTTATTGTGTTGAAGCATAATTTTTACTGAACTTGGCAGATTTTAGGATAGTCTATACTGGCTTACAGCTTTAACAAGGCATATGACACCAGTTGAGGCAAAGAACACTGATGGGAGGGGTGTGCAGAGAAATCCTCCATACCCTAGTTAGGAGTAATTTCTTTTTGTGTCCTACCTAGTAAGGTGTGTCTGAGTCCCCACTGCTCATTTCCTGTCTAGTTCTACGATTTCCTTGTTGTTCTCTGTCTGTTCTAATTTTTCGTTGTTGTTTGTTTTATTTTGTCTTGGGTGGGGGGTGGGCTCCAGGGCAACCCTGATGGTCATTGCAAGAGAGGGTGGGGACCAATGTTGGAACTAAGTAAGGACCAGAGAAAGCTCCTCTCCCTAGTCTCGAAGAGAGTTTATTATTCTTCTGTTTCTGTAGACTGCTCAGGGCTCCTGGGTGTTGTTCCGGTGACATTGAGCTCTACGAGGAGGGATTTGGACTTCTTCTATCCCATGTGGGAGATTCAAATGGGAGTGGATGACCTCAGAGTACTTAGCCTCCGAAGGCACTCCAATTCCTTGTGGCCCCCTTGGCAGTTGGGATGTAGTCCTTGGTGCTTGTACTGATAGTGCTTGGTGAGCATCCAGGAGTCTCCAGGGTTGGGATACAAATTTCCTCTTGTCCACCTGCTCCACTCTGGAATCCCCCTGCTCTGTGCATATGACCTCCTGTTAAGAGGTTGTCAGGATCGCTCTTGATACCCCCTAGGTCTTTGTAGTTTTACTATTGTCTAATGCTGATTCGAGTTTGTTGTCTATAAGTTACCTGTTATGTTCTTGATAGGTTATGCTTTATGTCTGCCTCACACATTCTAGGGAGATGGAAGATTTCTCTGCTCTCTCTCCCTATTGCCAAGAAGCATAGGGTCTTAAAAGTGCATCAGGTTTTACAATTCTTTGATGTAGATCATGAGCAGTCTACTTCACATTGATTGTTGGTTCATTGATTACATTACAATATGTTGTTGCATGAGATGCAGGTTGTTAGAGGTTGAAATAATATTACATTTTACAGGTACCATTTTTCAGATTGACAGCATTTCAGCTTAAATTAAGGCAAACATGTGGTATCTAATCTTTTGGGATTAACTCATTTCCCTTAGCATAATTGTTTTTAGTTGGGCCCATTTGGACACAAAGAATTGCATTTCATTTTTTTAATAGCAGAGTAGTATTCCATGGAGTAAATAAACCATAGCTTTCTTATCCAGTTTTCTGTTGATGGGCATTTCGGCTGCTTCCAAGTTTTTGCAATTATTGACCGTGTTGCTATGAACATGGGTGTTGGGGAATCTCAGAACCCCCAGAAGAAAACCCGACGCTGAGTGAACATGTAGGAACTCTTTATTCCAACAGGCAGCATGCAAACAGGAAAGCCGTCTTCTCCCCCTTTCTCTCCCCTCTTTCTCCCTCCCCTCCAGGACCCAAACTGCTTAAATACAACACCTAGCCAATCAGACAAAAGGTCACTCCTGCACGTGGGACACGCAGCTGCACCCCAATGGGAAAACACTTCCTGAAACTTGTTTACTGCTGCCCTCGCCAGGGCGTTGGTCCGCGGCGCTGTCCTAGACAGCCCCATAGATCGTTAGGCACTCTCAACACATGGGGGTGCATGTAGGTTTCTTGTGTAGCAGGTGTTTTGGATTTATTCCTAGGAGTGCTATTGCTGGATTGTATGGTATGCAGATTTTCAGTTGTCTGAGTGCACTCCATACTGATTTCCATAGAGGCTGTGCCAACCTGCATTCCCACCAGCAGTGGAGAAGGGTTCCCTTTTCCCCACATCCTCGCCAGCAAGTGTTGTTACTGGTTTTTTGTATATGAGCCATTCTTACTGGGGTCAGGTGGTACCTCATTGATGTTTTAATTTGGATTTCCCTTATTGCCAGGGAACTTGAGCATTTTTTCGTATGTTTGTTTGCCATTTGGATTTATTCCTTTGTGAAATGTCTGCCCATTTCCTGTGCCCATTTTTTGAGTGGTTTGTTTGTTTTGGTGTTTTGGTTTCTCTGGAGATCTTTGTATATTCTGGAGATTAGTCCCCTATCACCTATGTAGTGTGCAAAGATCTTCTCCCATTCTGTGGGTTGCTCTTTTACTTTGTTGATTGTTTCCCTTGCTGTGCAGAAGATTCTTAGTTTGTTGTAGTCCCATTTGTTTATTTTGGTCTTGATTGCTATTGCTTTTGGTGTTCTATTTAGAAAGTCAGGGCCTACACCTAGCTCTTGCAGGGTGTTTCCTACATTTTCTTCCAAAAGTTTGAAGGTTTCTGGATGTAGGTTTAGGTCTTTTATCCACTTAGATTTGGTCTTAGTGTATGGTGAGAGATGTGGGTCTATATTCTGGTTTCTGCAGGCTATTAGCCAGCTGTCCCAACAGCATTTATTGAAGAAACCTTCCCATTTGTATGGGTTGTTGTCTGTTTTTTGTCAAAGATTATTTGGCTGTATCTGTGTGGGTTCCCATCTGGTGTTTCTATTCTGCTCCATTGATCCTCCTCCCTATCTCTGTGCCAGTATCAGGCTGTTTTGATAGCCACCTGCCTTATAGTATATCCAGAGGTCTGAAACTGTGATTCCCCCTGTTAACTTCCTATTTTTCAGGATGGTTCTAGCTATTCGTGGTTTTTTGTGTTTCCAGATGAACCTTTGTATCATTTTTTTCGAGTTCCATAAAGAATGTTTTGGGTACTTTGATTGGAATTGTGCTGAATGTGTATATTGCTTTTGGTAGTATAGACATCTTGACAATATTGATTTTACCTATCCAGGAGCATGGGTTGTTTCTCCATCTTTTGAAGTCTTCCTCAATTTCTTTTTTAAGCTTACTGTAGTTTTCTTCAAAGAGGTCTCCTACGTTTTTGGTGAGGTTTATTCCTAGATACTTTATACTCTTCTCTGTTATCTTGAATGGCATTCTGCTGGTTAGATCTTTTTCCATTTTGGGGCTGTTTGCATACACTATGGCTATTGACTTTTATTCATTTATTTTGTATCCTGCCACTCTACCAAACTCTTATACAAGTTCTAGCAGTCTCTGTATTGAGTCTCTTGGTTCTTCTATGTAAAGGATCATGTCATCTGCGAATAGTGAAAGCTTGACTTCTTCATTTCCCATTTGAATTCCTTTAATTTCTTTGTCTTGTCTTTGAGTACCTCTAGGACTATGTTGAATAGCAGTGGTGATAGCGGACACCCTTGTCTTGTTCCAGATCTCAGTGGAAAGGGTTCCAGTTTTTCTCCATTCAGTATAATGCCGGTGTTGGGTTTTTCATATATTGCTTTGATTATGTTGTGGATTTTTCCTCTATGCCTACCTTGGTTAGGGTTTTTAGCATGAAGTGGTGTTGGATTTTTGTCAAAAGCTGTTTCTGCGTCAATTGATACTATTATATGATTTTTGCTCTTCAGTTTTTGGATGTGGTGCATTACATTTATGGATTTCCGAATGTTGAACCATCCCTGCATGCCAGGAATGAATCCTACTTGGTCCAGATGAATAATCTGTCTGATGTTTTGTTGAATTCTATTGGCTAGGATTTTGTTGAGAATCTTAGCTTCAATGTTCATCAGGGAGATCGGTCTGTAGTTTTCCTTCTCTGTTAGTTCTCTATCTGGTTTTGGGATTAAGGTGATATTGGCTTCATAGAATGAGTTTGGAAGGGATGCTTACTTTTCTATTGTTTTGAATAGTTTGTAGAGGATTGGGGTTAACTCTGCTTGGATTGTTTTGTAGAATTATGTAGTGAAACCATCTGGACCTGGGCTTTTCTTCGTTGGGAGATCTTTGATCACTGACTCAATCTCTGCTTCAGTTATGGGTTCGTTCAGGTCTTTTGTTGCCTCTGGGCTAAGTTTTGGTAAGTGGTGGGAGTCTAAGAACCTTTCCAATTCCTGGTGATCTTCTGATTTGTTGGAGTACAGTTGTTCATAGTAGTTTTGGATTGTTTTCTTAATGGTGTGCTGTCAGTTGTTATGTTGCCTTTTTCGTCCTTGATGCTATTAATTCTCGCTTTCTTTTGTTTTTTCTTTGTCAAACGGGTCAGTGGGGTGTCTATATTGTTTATCTTCTCAAAAAGCCAGCTTTTTGATTCATTGATTTTGTGTATAGTTTTTCATTTCAATTTGGTTTATCTCCTCCCTTGTTTTGATGATTTCTTGTTTCCTTTTGTTTGAAGGGTCATTTTGTTGCTGTTTCTCCAATTTCTGGGGGTGTGTGTTTAATTCTTGTAGTTGGTATCTTTCTTGGGCTTTGACATAGGCACCGATTGCTGTGAACTTACCCGCAACACTGCTTTCACAGCTCATGTTGATTTCAGCCCAATCCACAGTAGCTAACGATCAGCTAACGATATCTTACAAAGGAATTAAAACAAAATATATCTACACTGATTTTTTGTTTTTTATTATTTAACTTCATTAATTACATTGTATTATGTGACACAGTTACATAGATACTTGGGTTCTCCCACCCCTCCCCAAACCCTCCCACCATGGTGGATTCCTCCACCTTGTTGCATAACCACAGCTCAAGTTCAGTTGAGATTCCCCCATTGCAAGCATACACCAAACATAGAGTCCAGCATCTTATTGTCCAGTCAAGTTCAACATCTTCTTAGGTATACCCTCTCTGGTCTGAAGACAGAGCTAGCAGAGTATTATCCCAGTCAATTGAAAGCTCCATCATACCATCAGCAAAAATTTACATCATTATGGAATTAATTGACGTAGTAATGAGTAACCAACATGTTGAAAGTAAATGCGAGTTCCCAGCCACCTTCTGTGACCACTCCACCTATACTTCAATTTAGTTTATACACAACATATAACATTCAAAACATAACATGTTATACATAACATCATATCATCTTAAATTAAGGCAAACATGTGGTATTTAACCTTTTGGGATTGGCTCATTTCCCTTAGCATTATGGTTTCTACACTGATTTTTTAAAAAGCAAAAGTACTGACAAATCTTGAAGACAACATGTTTTGATATTTTGGAACATTCTTTCATAAGTCGGTAGTCAGCAACATAATTTGAATGAAAATTTTAAAAGATTTTAGGTCAGTATAAGTAAAAATACTATATATCAAAAATTGCGGGAATGTTCAAGTAGACTTCCAAATTAAACCCAGAAGTGGCCTTGGTGCCACAGTTAGGACACCACTTAGGATGCTTGCATCTATCTCATAGCTGAGGTCCTATTTTCAAGTCTCTGTTCCCTTCCAATGCAGTTTCCTGCTAACATGCACCCTGGGAAGCTTCAGGTGATGTGATGGCTCAAATACTTGGTTCTCTGACATTCACATAAAAGATTCAGATGATTTTGTGCTTTCTGGCTTTAGTCTGGCCTATCTCCAACTACAACAGAGATTTGAGATGTGAACCAGATGGAATGAGCTCTCTCTCATTCTCTCTCTCTCTCTCTCTCCCTTTCTTTTTTTTATAATTGATTGATTTTTTTAAAAGATTTATTATTTGTATTGGCAAGACATATTTTACAGAGAGAAAGCGAGGCAGAGAGAAAGATTTTTCATCCTTTGATTTACTCCCCAAGTGGCATCAGTGGCCAGAGCTGAGCTGATCCAAAGCCAGAAACCAGGAGCTTCTTCCAGGTCTCCCATGCATGTACAGAGTTTCAAGGCTTTGGGCCATCCTTGACTGCTTTCCCAGGCTGTAAGTAGGGAACTGGGAGGAAAGTGGAGCAGCTGGAATATGCAATGGCTCCCATATGGTATCCCAGTGCATGCAAGGCGAGAACTTCAACCACAAGGCTACCTTGCCAGCCCCCGCTTTTTTACTTATTTTTACTGAAAAGCCAAATTTACAGAGAGAAAGAGAGGAAAGAAGAAAGGCGTTCTGTTCCATAGTTCGCTCCCCAAGTGGCCGCAATAGTCAGAATTGAGCTGATCTGAAGCCAGGAGCCAGGAGATTTCTCTGGGTCTCCATGTGGGTGAAGAGTCCCAAGGCTTTGGGCCATCCTCTACTGCTTTTCCAGGTCAGAAGCACGGAGTCAGATGGGAAGTGGAGCAGCTGGAACAAGAAACAGTGCTCATATGTGACTGTGGCCCATGAAAAGTGAAGATTTCCAAAAAAAAATGAATAATTAATTTAAAAGCATGCAGATATATTACACCTAAATGCTTTTGTTATAAAGAGGGAAAAATTGAAATACTGAATTGTCTGAGAGATAATTTAGCATTTGCATATTTTTGCACACCACCCCAAGTACATTCTCCTGTACAAATTCCCAGTTTATATGTTATGCTCTGAGGTTTCTCATCCTGGTTAAATTTCTCTTCAACTTCTGACCTGAGACATTCATCAGTAGAATTAGCTATGCATCTTCATCAGATTCCACAGCCACCTTGTACTCAAGTGTAAAATTCCCGTGTTTCACTTGGCAATCCAGAATCAGTTGTGTAATCAACAAATTCCTCTTTCCAAGAAATTGTATTTTCCCCATACTGTTTTGAACCTTAGTGGTCTGATATCATCTCTGACTGCACTTGAACAAATGTGTATCTTCTGGTTGGCACAGATGTTCACAGAGATAAAGAAATGCCCTACTTGAGCATGCCTGCTTCCATTTTACTGAGCAAATACCTAACCATGAGGATTTTAGTTTGAACTTCTGGTGTAATAATAATAATAATAATAATAATAATAATAATAAAATAGGTCATCACTTGAGACACTCGTATCTCATGTCGAAAGTACTGGGACTGAGTCTTGGCTTCTCAAGTCTTTCAATCCAGCTATCTGTTAGTTCATCCTGCAAAATGCAATAAAAGACGTATCACATGCTTGGACTCTAACCACCTACACAGTGAGTAGGACAGAGTTCCTGGCATTAACCTGATCTATCCCTGGCAATTTGGGGCATTTGAGCAGTGAGCCAGTGGATAGGTTCTCTCTCCATGAGGTAAACATCAACCTTAATATTTTCATGAATTAACTTCATTTACTTTTCAAAGCATCCTGTGGTACAGTTCTATCATCATCTCAATTCACAGCTGAGTATATCAAGCAAAGAACCATTATGTAATTTGCCAAATATATAATTTGGCAGCGCAAGAGTCACAGACTATATTCAGATCATTGGACTTCAAAATTTGTATTCAAGATTTTATTGTTTTCATTCCCACTTTAAATTTCTGAGGGTATTCTAGTAATCAGTAGCAAAAGCAGGCAAAATTGAGCCATCAAATGGACACATAGGATGTAGATTCATCTTAACAGCACAGATTCTATCTGGGGATTGCTTGTTATTAGGGACCTAATGGTTCCAAGGTAAGATTTATCATTATGTAAACCAATATATTTATTGATTTCTCTGAATACATCTGAGTATTATGTAAATAAAGGCCTGGGTGTTGGATACAGCTTCTTCAAGTTCGAACTTTAGTCTACTTATTATAGCATAATTCACAGCATAATGCCCTCACAAAGTACCACTTTTCCCTTCTAAGTTAGTGGTATTAATAGTACTGACACCACACTTGTGATGAATAAATTAGATAACATACAGAAAGAAGCTCAATAAATTTTATGTGACTCATTAAATGCCCTACACTTTGAAAAATGGATAGTTCGGGGTTGCAAGTGCTCAAAGATTTGTCAAGATTACACAATGATAAAGATTTCAGAAAATAATTCACATTAAATTGATTTACTATTTAAATTTTTTACTATATGCAAACTACATGCTTACACTCATCTAGAGCATGTTTATTATTGGAAGTCAGTATGGCTTTCTCATTTTTAGGTTTCTGATATCATACTTTAGTGTTTTATACATTTTAATATATTCGGGAAAGCCCAAGAGAAACTGGTGGAAGTTCAAAGATATCAAATGCAATGAAAATAAAGTGATTCATATAAAGTAGTAAGGAAAGCAGAGTTACTGAATCAACACCACCCTGACTCTGCCCTATAGTTCTGATGAAGCTTAAATGAAAACATAAAACAGGACACGCTGCAGCATTTACAAATGCTCTGGGAAGGAATGATAACCAAAACCTACCACAAATCCTGTGACAATACTTATATTGACAAAACTTGCAAAGCACATGGAATATATCAACATTTGCACAGCAGAGACAAACGGATCCAATGCAATATTCACCATTGAAAAGGCATGAAATAAGTCAGGGACCTTTTTTTTTTTTTACTCTCTTATTTTTTGATAGCATTCACACAGTTGACAAGAATAGTGGGGAGGGTTGTGGTCTGGGAGAAGATGGGTGGGGCAAATGCTTCCAATTTTCCTTTTCCTCCTTTTTCTCCTATATGGGGTGGTAGAGAGGGAGGGGAAGGGGTTGGAGGTTGCTCTCAGCTGCCAAATTTTATCAGTACCCAGAGATGGGGATGCCCACTTGATGTCATCCTAGAAAAATGTGGAAAAGAATGTTCTGAGGGTATTGCTCCTGTAATTTTGAGAGTTCCCAGACAGTTTCAATGCTCTAAAGCTCAGAAAATCCTCCCATGGTCCATTGGCTGACACAGTCCACCCTAGTGCTCCACTCATGTACCTGAGCATGCTGTTCATTGCACAGGCATCAACCCAGGCCTGATACATGCATTCCAAGGCCAGACCACAAATTCAATGATCCTCCCAGTGACTGGAATTTTGAATCCAGTGGTCCAGTCAGGGAGTCCCCCAAGAACCTGACTCTTGCATGTGCCAGCCTGTACAGGGCCTAGTTCAGTCCATCACCCAAAAGAGCTTACCCATACACTGGTTATTGCATTTGCCTTATCAGTGCTGTCACCAGCCCCACATCCTATACAAAACAAGGAGTGTTGTGGCCCAGTACAGCCCAGTGTGCCACAGACCTGATCCTTGTACACACCAGCAGAAATGAGGTCTAGTTGGGGTGACCTCCATTAACACCCATTAGGCCTGCCCCAACCCCTATTCCTGTGCATGTCAGCATGTGTAGCAGACTAGGCTGATCAGTACCACATGTCAGGCGGGGCTCTCGCATATACTTATGGATGTTGCAGCTTAGCTTAGCTAACCCCAACTCACCAACCAGTCCATATATATGCTGATGGGTGATGTTGCCATGTCCACCCTGGCCTACCCCCAGCCCTGGCTCTCATAGCTGGAGATATAGCCAGCAGACAAGTGCCCACAGTTTCACTTACTGCATACATTCCTGATCCCAGATCTTGCATTTTCCAGGGAGCACTGCAATCCTGTCTGATATGACTTGTACCCCTGCCCCAGCACTTGGTAATGCAAGCTGTGCCAAAGCCCAGTCAGTCAGCGCTTATCCTGATCCTTTTATATACCAACATATGTAGTGGCCTGGCCTAACCCAGTCCTCCCCCAAACCCAGCCACATGCAGGCCAACAGGGTTTTGTAGCCCTGCATATGTTCTATTTCAGTCCAGTTTGCCTCCAGTTCCAGCTCACATGTTCATCAGTGGAAGAAGCATCCCAAAAGGGAAGCCCCCATAGCCTCTCCACCAGATTCATTTCAGGCCAGGAGTCTTGCATGTGCTCGTGGGTGCTACAGCTGAAACTGGAATGACTTGTATCATCTTGGCATTTACCAGTAGGTGCTGCATCCTGGACCTGCCTGGCTTGCCCCCAGTCCCAGCTCATGCTGGGGGTGCTTCAGCCTAGCCCAACTCAACCAGCACCTAGTCCCAGCTTGAACGTGAACTGGCATTTGCTGCATGCCAATCTGGACTGGCCTGCATGCTGTCCTGACTCTTGCACTTACCAGTGGGTGTTTCAGACTAGCTAAGCCTGGCCCACTCCCAGACCTGACTTACAGGTATGCCAGTGGGTCCTGTAGCCTATCTTGGACTGGATTACCAACAGTTTCTGTTCTTGCTCTCACCAACTGGGGCTTAGTCTTACTAAGGGAGTTCCCTAAGTTCTTTTGTCAGACAAGCTCCAAGTTGTGGATCTCATCCACACCAATAGGTTTTGGCTAAGCCTGACCTGGACCACATCCAGTCATGACCTTCACTGGTGAATACTGAAGCCTTTCCAGACCAGCCCACACCCATTCTCTCGCTGGTGGGTACTACAGTCGAGCCCTGTCTGGCCCACCTCTAGACCTGGCTCTCATGTGGATTAGTGGATGGCATGACCTAGCCCAGCCTGTCCCATATCCACTCTAGTTCTTCCAAGTGCTAGTGGGTGCTGGAGCTTAGGCAAGACCCATCCCCAGACCCAGTCCACACATATGCCAAGGAATGTTGCAACCGTGTTCAGCCAGGTCCACCTGCATTCCCAGCTCTTATGCTCACCAGTGGGAACCACAGCACAGCAGGGTCATCCCCTTAGCTCCCCTACCATGCTCACTCCCAGCCACAGATCTTATATGTGCCAGTGGTTGCTCTGACCAAGGCTGGCAACCCCTAATGACTTCTTGATCTTGCAATCAAATGTTACAACCTACCCTGACCTGGCCAGCCCCTGGTTCCAACTCTTGATGGTGGTGCTACAGCCTAAGCTTCCCCAACCTATCCCCATCCTCAGCTCTAATGCAAACCAGTGCCTGGCATAGCCCACTTCCTCTCCTGGCTCCTGTGCATCCCAGTGTGCTACGATTTGACTTAGCCTCCTCCTGTCTACCCTCCAAGCCAACCCACACACATGCCAACAAGTGGAGTAGCCTTGCCTGGTCTGGCCTGCACCCGATCCGAACTCTGGTGCTCACTAGCAGGAGCTATAGCCCACAAGAGGAATTCCACAAATTTTCCCACAAGGTCCACTCCAAGACCCAGATCGTATGAGTAACAGCAGATGCTTGTCCCCACCCAGCATAGCCCTCCCCCTGTCTTGATCTTTGCATGTGCTGGAGGATGTTGCATCCCGGCCTACCCCATACCCAGCTCTTGGGCATACCTACAGGTGCTGCAGCATGGACCAGCCTGGCCTGATCCCAACCCCAGTTGCCAAGAATGTCAGTGAGTTCCATGGTCAGCCTAGCTCAGCTTGTCACCATGCACAGCTCTTGAGCAAAACAGCAGTTGCTGCAGTTCCACAACAGTCAGCCCACAAATCCCCCCACAGAATTGCCACCACTCTTGCATGCTGGTTAGTGTCATGGCCCAGTTTGACATGGCCCACAGCCTGCCCTGATACTACTTGGTGAATACTGTGATCCAGTCCTTCCTAGCAGTCCCCCAACCCTAACTTTCATGTGCACTAGTGAGCATTGGTCACTACCAACTAGCCCAGTTTAGGTCTGCCATGTGGGTGGGTGCATTGGTTTGGCCTCAAAATGTCCTCCAGGTTTTCTCCTCCAAACTACCCAGTCACAGTCCCCTCATCTTTCTGCAGGTGCATAGCCTGGTCAGAAGAAGCCCCACATAAGTCATTTATCACTTGCAATGTCCTTTCTCTTTGGGCCTCCCTTCCTGAGATCCCCATATCCTTTCCATGAGCCATTCACAGCACCCATGTCTATAAGCACGACCCAAGCCCTCTTCTGGTGGTATGGCATGCTGGCCTGAGGCCCTGCCAGCCTTCCCCAGGGCCTATACACACTCATTCACAGGACCCAGACCCCATCTGCCAGCATATCAGTGAGCAAAATCTGCTTCCCAACATATCTTAACAAAAAAGATTAGGTAACTATTCTGGCACACTGGTATAATTAACACAAATTTGGTATTAACCAGGCTCATCAGCTCATCAGCTATAAGCTGCTTTTCTCCCAGCTGTGTGACACTTGCCTAGGTACAAGACAATGTAGGCATGTGTCTATAGCTGGAGCTAGGGACAAATTTTAATGTAAGAAAATCATTTGCTTTTGTCTCTATTCTGAAGTAAATTTGGGTTCAAAAAAAAGTAAACCTAAAAGGTAATCACACATTTTAGGTGAATATTAAATGATGAGTGAGGTACCTCTAATTATAAACAGCTTAGGTGAACACTAAATAATAAGTGAGGAGAGAAGCCAGTTATTATTATAAGCATACATTTTATATGCAACAATAGATGAGAATTTTTATTTTAAAGATACAGTATTAATCAGAAATAGATTTTGACTTTTATCATGTAGTTAGTGAAGCAGCTGTGATTCCATGGCACGTGTGGCTGCTGGATTGCCCTGCTGTATATCATGTGAATTTGTAGCACAAAATGAAGCCAGGAAGTGTTTCATTCTAGGGACTAAAAAAATGTCAAATATGTGAAGCATACCTTGCTTTTATATACTATCTTCATTCTTCAAAATCTCAGAATCATGTACAATATTGATCAACAACTTTTTTAAAGTTGTATTCATGTATTGGAAAGGCAGTGGTAAAGAGAAAGGTAGAGACAGAGGAAAAGGGAAAGATCTTGCTTCTACTCCCCAGGTGGTGAAAACAGCGAGGCCTGATCAGGTTAAATACAGTGCCAGAAACTTTGTTCTAGTCTTCTACATGGAGCCCAGGAGCCTGTACAACTCAGGCATCTTCCACTGCCTTCCCAGGGATCGATAGGAAGCTGGAGCTGAAGTGGAGCAGAAATGCTGACATTAAAAGCAGTAGCATAACACACTGAGCTACAGCTACAGCCCCTATCTTGATCAATATTGATTTGAGTGTCATTGTGCTTGACTTGGAAGGGTTTGTTACAAATTTTAAAGATTTCAGCTCATATTATCATATTATTTGAAGTATGTCCGCATAGTGCTTTTTCTTTTTGCTTCGGATGTTAATGAATTGAATAACAAAATTTTAAATGAAACTTCTACATTTTGCTTAATGTTATTCTGTTCAATGTTATAAATGTTAGCACAAAGAACAGAAAAAGGACAATAGAATAATCTCTGTGAATATAGCTTAGAGATCCTACTCAAATTTGATTAATATTTTTGATGTTTATGAACATTTAATGTTAGAGATGCCCCAAAATACATAAACACTAATGTATTTTATCACTAAACTGCATAATACTGATTGTTAAATCATGTCTTATTTATTTTCTTGAAAAACTAATAACACAAGGGCCTGCCGCAATAGTTTAGTGGCTGAAGTCCTCTCCTTGAACATGCCAGGATCCCAGATGGGCACCGGTTCTAATCCTGGCAGGCTGGCTTCCCATCCAGCTCCCTTCCTGTAGCATGGTAAAGTAGTCAAGGATGGCCCAAACCCTTGGGACCCAGCACACATGTGGGAGACCCAAAAAAAGCTCTGGGCTCCTGGCTTCAGATTGACTTAGTTCCAACCATTGAGGTCACTTGGGGAGTGAACCCTCAGACAGAAGATCTTCCTCTGTGTCTCTCTTCCTGTCTGTATATTTGCCTTTCCAATAAAAATAAATAAATCTTTTTAAAAATAATTTATAAAACCACTCACATGTAAACTGTCAACTTTGAAAATATTATTTGCAAATGTAAATGCTTTATGCATTTATATACACTCAACCAAATAGTTTTACTATGTAAAGCAGTCAGGACCAATTCATTTCATATTATTTAAGAAAAAATCTCGGGCCCGGTGGCGTGGCCTAGCGGCTAAAGTCCTCGCCTTGAACACCCCGGGATCCCATATGGGCACCGGTTCTAATCCCGGCAGCCCCACTTCCCATCCAGCTTCCTGCTTGTAGCCTGGGAAAACAGTTGAGGACGGCCCAAAGCTTTGAGACTCTGCCCCCGCGTGGGAGACCCAGAAGAGATTCCAGGTTCCCGGCTTTGGATCGGCACAGCACCGGCCGTTGCAGTCACTTGGGGAGTGAATCATTGGACGAAAGATCTTTCTCTCTGTCTCTCCTCTTTGTATATCTGACTTTGTAATAAAAAAAGAAATAAATAAATCTTTAAAAAAAAAGAAAAGAAAAATTCTCTTCTAAATCTTAAAGCATAAAATATTAACATAACATTTTTTGAGGAAAAGAAAGACCAACAGACAAAGCTCTTATCTTCTGGCTTACTTCACAAGGGTGCATAATAACTGGCAGCTAGGAATTGAAGCCGGGAACAGAAATTGGATCCACATATTCCACATGGGTTGGACGAGCCCAGTTGTTTGACAATCACTGCTGTCCAGCTGGTTCTACATTAGCATCAGGGAGGAATCAGGAAGCAAGAGGAAAGGTGGGTGGAATTTGAACTCAAGCTGTACCATATGGAATACTGACATGTCTAGCTCAAATGTCCACCCTCATTAGCATATAATATTCTAACGAACACACATTGCATGTATCTGTGACCAGTATTTTCATGGTGAGGAAGCAAGGCCTAGCATAAATGTATAATCATCGTTCACCAACAACATCAGAGATACCAAAATGAAAGTGGAGTATACATTTGGTCTTTGACTTTCCAAATGCTGAATGTGGGACTGAAACACCTGAACAAATATTTGACGAGCCTTGAGTCCACAGTCAAGCTTCTGTGGAGTTTTAACTGACAGATAAGATACTGGCATTCACAATGATCTGAACAAGTACTCAAAAATTGTCAGCTTCCTTTTTCTTTCTCTTACTCTAATTTTTTTGATCATATCCCTCCCTCATTGCTTCCTTTGCTAGCTAATTTCTGTTGAAAGGCAACAGTGCAGCACAAACGATTACTGTCTATTTTCAGAAGTGAGAGTGGGAGAGGTAACTGCTAGTAACGGAAGCAGGGTCAGAGTCCAAGCATGATGAGAGGTGGGAAATGTTCTGACCTGAGAAGCAGAGACCAAGAGGGTAAGGATTCTGTACGAGGGCCCCACTCCACTGATTCTAGCTTCAGATATGTGCAACTGGTTCAAGTCCTGACGATGGACTTCCACTCAAGCTCCTTAAAAGAGCCTGGGAAATCAGTAGGGGATAGCCCAGGTGCTTGGGTCCCTGCACACATATGGGAGACCAGGAAAAAGCCCCTAGCTCTTGGCTCAACACAGCTAAATTGCAGGCACTGCAGTCATTTAGGGTATGATATATCATATGGAAGATATCTCTCTCTGTGTTTCTCTCTCTGTCTCTTATGGAAGAGCTCTCTCTCCTTCATAACACTGACTTTCAAATAAATAAAGTAACTTTTAAAAAAGGCCAATTTCTAAGGACCTCAGATAATTAAGTTAGGAAGGGCTTCAGTGAAGAAATACTCTGAGTAACGACTGACATCGAAGATGACGAAAAAGATGCCTAAGAAATGCAATCTAAGTGGGGTTAGTGAGTCCAACACTGTTGATGAAGGTGATATCCACACCAAGGAAAATGGTTCCTTACATGAAAAGTCAGAAGCCAAGGCAAATGAGGAGAGTCTCCCAGTGCAAGGGAGGATAGCAGGAGAAGAAAGAGCACATGAAGAGGGGAGAGGGCTTCTCTCCAACACAGCTAATCTTGTTTCTTTTGATCAATGCCACATCAAGATAAATCTATATCCACTCTATCCAAAAGCAGTGAGTGATTCAAGGATTGCATAAGGAACACTTATACAATGTGTGCTTGTTGTGTGATGTTAGAGAACTGCCTTCATCTTTCTGAATCCATACTTGCTCGTTCCTATAGTTCAACTGAATGATAGCTGTTCTCCTTTCCCGACTACAGAGTGCGAAAGGGCCAGCAGGTACTTGAGAGACATCTCAGTACTTAATGTGAACTACGTAGGAATGCATAATTGGCGCGCATCATGGTCACTGCAGAGGTTAGTACTGCTACTCACTCTGAACTGCTGAGGCATTTACAGTAAAACCCAGGAACCAGCCAATCTTCAATGTCACGGACATACACTTATTGATACAAATTCAGTAAAACATGTTGACACATTGGAATTAGTCAAGAAGAGAATCTTAGTCCACAGAAACTATGACAAACTGTGATATGCACCTTTGCACTTTCATTCTCACTTTCTTTTTTCCTTAAATCGCATCTCTGCTATCAGTTAAATTCATGCAAATTATACATGAGCAGAATATGCATCTGAATCTATTGCCTAATGCGTGATTGGGGTTTTTCTACATTAATGGTTTTTTGTGATAATGATGCAATTTCTTCCAATTTAAGCTTAAAATTAGGCAAACATAATAGTACAAATTTTTCAAGTGACTAGAATAGAAATGTATTTCAGTTGTTGCTACTAGGTACCGGGTACACAGCTCCTATTCCATAGGTGCTCTGTCAAGCTGGCAAATTCTAAAGGAAACATTGAATTAAACTTCCGATAGAGTATGCCTAAACTCTTTGGCTTAGCCCAGTCTGTATCCTTACATTTGTCCTTGTCCCAGACCTAATTTGTACATTTTTGTAATGGCCTGACCCTGGTGCTAGAGTTTGCTCATGATTTAACAACATTGGCAATGTGAGAACACTTAATAAAGTATAGGAAATTAGGCATGCTGCTAAGATGACTTGGGTAATTTGAAACTATGAATTTCCCAGCATATCTATAAGTAGGAGACAATTATGTTCACCAATTACTGAATCTCAAAAGAACCAAGTGCCTAAAAAAATAATATGATTGTATATTACTCACACTACACAACTAAATTCAGTCTATATAAAAGTACCAATATTATTTTTTAGATTTATTTTATTTTTATTGGAAAGTCAGATACACAGGGAGGAGGAGAGACAGAGAGGAAGAGCTTCTGATCCGAAGTCAGGAGCCCGGAGCCTCTTCCGGGTCTCTCAAGTGGGTTCAGGTTCCCAAGACTTTAGGCCATCCTCGACTGCTTTCCCAGTTCACAAGCAAGGAGCTAGATGAAAAGCCGGGCCACTGGGATTAAAACTGGAGCCCATATGGGATCCCTGTACATGCAAGGCGAGGACTTTAGCTGCTAGACTATCGCACTGGGAACCCAAAGCATCAGTAATTTTTAACCAATCAGATTGCTGTAAACACAAAAAGCTAATACAGCTGCTCCCAAGTGGTTGTCAGTGGCAGATGCTAAGCGCTTCGTTTCCAGTGATATCTGCTAAAAGCAATAGAGCTGACACTATATAATTTGACTCATAGAGTTTTAATTACAGGATGTAAAATGCTCTGCAAATGAGCCATTATGCATTTTCCATTTTGTTAGTTATCTCAGTAAATAAAAACTTCAAAACTGAGTAAATGTTTAGTTAAGATGCAAGTTACATTTGCTGGAAAACAGTGGTGTCTAAATTGTAATGAACTGATTTGTGAACCCCAAATTTTAAATAGTTTTAAAGTTGCATAGTCTTCTTACAAGATCACAGACGAGCCTCTTAGCACTTGGAGTCTCTGCAGCAGATTAAGAACAGTGAGGACAGACAATCACACCGACTTCAGATGAATCCGCCGGCTACATAATTCATAACCAATATTCAGAATATAGAAAACAACTGAAAGGCAAAAGAGAGCTCTTATTTTTATTGGCATTTTATCAGTTTTATCATTGTTTTGCTTGATACGCTTCAATAAAATTTATGCAAAAGGTTATTATTTGGAAAAATGATCATGACAAAATTCTGGTCGTTTGTTAAGCATCTAAAGTATGCTACATTTTTTTCCTATAATTTTTGCATTGCCAGTTTGGCTGAAAAATTGGACAGGGAATATCCGATTTTTTTTATATTTGGAATAACTCATAAATCTCATCCACATTCTATTGTTATGAGAGATAAAGATAAAAAAGATAGGAAGAAACAGAGAGAGTGGAGGGGGAGAGAAAGAAAGGGAGAGTGAGATAGTAAAAGAAAGAATTTCTAAATGAGGTTAATTAAGCTATGAATACCCATCCAATTTTCAATTGCTGCATAAAATTGCATAAAATACTGCCTAATGCACTCTGAGGCTACATGACAAAGATAGAAACAATATTTTTCACAGAGAAAATTAGCAAAGGATTTAAGACACACATCATCCAGAGGGGAAAAAAATCTGTGTGCAGAGAAAGGTGATGGTGGTTGGTTTGGAGTACGCTCGCATGACGCTTTCCGCATCCCAAATACCCAAACGCCAAACCTCAAGCCAGTAGGAAGACTGACCATAAGCAGTTGTAACTGCCAGAGGTTAGGACTTTTTCAGAGTAAATGAGCTTACTTTTGCCTCTTTAGTTTTTGTTAGTTTATCACAATGAAAGATGATTAACATAGCACATCATAAAATCCCTGACAACCACAGTTCCAGAATTAGTAACAAAGGTTCAAGGCATATATAGCATTTTGATATGACTAACATAGTGATATACCACAATGCACACCCACAAATGTCTATCTTTAGCATCCAGGAAAATAGCAAATGGTTTTCATTGTTGTAAATTCCTGGGTGTTTCATATTTTGGGGGGGGGGGTTTGTACATGTGTGTTGGCAACGCCCACGTTGCCATGTACCCCGAGTCGAGCGGAGGGACTAGGGTTACAAAAAAGACAACGCAGTGAGACAACACAAGACAACACGCAGTACACAGAATGCCGATTGATGATAGATTGATCTTTATTGCAACTCCAGGCTTTCTTTTATACTCTGCCTAGCTCCTCCCAGTGTTTATCCAGTCCTCAAATGGCCACCCTAAATCCTTCGAGTTCCTCCCAGTAGTGGCCACCTAAATCCCTTGAGTTCCTCCCAGTGTTTATCCAATCCTCTAGTGGCCACCCTAAATCCCTCGAGTTCCTCCCAGTGTTTATCCAATCCTCTAGTGGCCACCCTAAATCCCTTGAGTTCCTCCCCGTGTTTATCCAATGCCTTGGCAGATAACTTGACAAACAGGAAGCAGGAACTTGCGGTTAAGCCAGTGGCTAGATGCATCAGGCCAAAATTGCCAATCCTGTTATGCTGTGAGAAACAAGCTAAGCTGTGGAGTTAATCCTTGGGAGACCGGGGCCTGCACATGTGGATAGACTTTTCAGAGGAAATGAGGATATACAAATAATCTAATTGTGATAGATAATAAAAAGTAGTTAACAAATAACCAACATCCATAACATTTCAAGCATTAAGTTCATCCTTGTATGTGTTATATTTTCTTTTACCTAATTACTATTAACTTTAATTTAATCAAAAGTCAGGAGAGAGAGAGAAAGAAAGAAGGTGGGAAGAGAGAGGGAGAGAGAGAGAGAAAGAGAGAGAAATTTTTTTCTCTTATTCACTAGCCATAAAAACTGGGACTGGACAAAACTGAAGGCAGGAATTCAATATGAGTCCCCTAAGGTGGTCAACAGGAAACCAGCTAACACAAGCTGATGATCCGTTGTTGCCTCCCAGGATCAATTTGTATCTAGGTTTTGAATGTAGACATTCTCATATGGAATGTGAGCATCCAAGCTAGTGTTTTGGGAGCTGTGCTCAGTGGCCTTCTTTGCATGAACTGTCTGAAGATCCACCATACCTCATAGAGTATTCTGCAACAGTGCCTTTCAAAATGTGATGAAAGAGGGTTTCCCTTTATACAATATGATCGATAACTTTAGAGAAAGTGATACTAAGAGGCAGAGACAACAGAAAAGTGCATGCATAAAGATTACCAAATGAGCACCCAGCAGGAAGGCATCAATCTGCAAGCAAAGAGAAGCCTCAGAAAAAAAAAAAAAATCAAACTGCCTGAACATCTGATCTCAGAATTCTGGCCTTCAGAACTGTGAATGAAATAATGTTCTGTTGTATGAGCCACCTAGTTTCTGTGTTTTTTCTATGGCAACCATACCAAAGTAATACAGTACTGACAGTCAGTTCTGGGCCCATATATGTGCTTCACTCTCTGAGTGCTATTAGAGCTTTTATTTAAGCCAAGAGTCAATGAGATCAACAGAATTCTTAGAAATCACATCATCTAATAAGACACAGGTCAACTTCGAGCGGCTCTCTGATGAAGGACCCTTCTCAAATATATTATAATAAGAAGAAATCCATCAATCCTAGAAAGCACTTCAAATTTTAGCATGCTTACAGAAGCTGTCTTCCCCTTAAGCCTCCCCTAGCACCCTAATTCCCATTCTTTTCAAAAAAACCAAAAAGCTACAAGAACCCTGTAGGTAATTTGAGTATCATGGCTGCAGGGTAAGCCTAAGTAGGAAAGATAGCCTCAACAAAGATTATGCGGTCTGGGCTACCTGAAGCCATGGTATCACCCCTGCTGACAGAACACTGACAGCCCTGGTTTGGGCAGTACTTCATCCAGTACTGGGATTGATATTGCCACTCTAGTGGGGATTAGAAAACAGCATTCAGTCAACGAGGCTTGTTTCAGAGACATCAGACTACACGGAGCTACCTTACCAGGTTTTGAATGTACTTGAGACCAGTCACTGGCTCCCTGCGCTCTCCTATTTATCCTCTTTGAAATGGGAATGGACTATAATAAGTCTATTCTACCATTAGCTTACCTAGTTTTACAGATTCATAGTGGAAGAGTAATTATGCCTGAAATAGATTGTACTTTGAACAACTACTGATTTAGGATATATTTCAGTGTGACCTTAGATTTTAGAGCTGACATTGGAATGATTAAAGTTCACTTGCTATTGATAGAAGAAATGTATTTTGTGTGCAATAAGGAAAGCGTTTGGGAAGTGGGAGAATCTGGAATGGAATGCAGTACAATGAACGTTTGTGTCCTGCCTCACTCCACCAAGGTTCACACGTTGAAGCTTAACTTCCAACGTGTGTATTGGAAGGTAGCATCTTCTTGGTCTAATTAAGGCACATGAGTGGAACCCTGTTGAATGATATTAGTGTCCATGTAAGAAAAGACATGAGAAGGCATGCTTTTTGCTTTACCATTCTATCCAGCATAGCAAACAAAATGAAAGTCATCTGAAAACCAGGAGGCTGACAGGTGTCTGATCTGCTGTCACACCAATAAACTTTTCAGCCTCCACAATACTGATGAGTAAGTTGTGCAAGTCATGCCCTGTACTGCATTAGTTATAGCAGCTGAAATTGACTGTGATCAGGACCAAACACATAAGCCAATGTTATTCAAAATATCTAATTACTGGAAATCTAACTTCTTTCCAATCTCAGAATCCTATTCATTTATTTGCACATTTTGAATGCTTTAAAAACTGTGACACTGTTTTCCAAATTCATTGTATCATCTTCCATGTTCATTTTGTAAGAGAGTTGTAGTGGATACATCCTTGCCAAATTTGATTTGGACAGTCTTTGTTGATTTTACTCATCTTAATACTAACAGTGCCATCTTCTACTTTCAATCTTGATTTCCCTACTGACTAATAATGCTGTTTTTTCCATGTACATTTTGCCAATAAATATATCTTCTATAACATTGTGACTCTTCAATTATTTTCCCAGTTTTATTGTTTCCATAAAGAATTTCTGCTAAGTTCTAGATGGAGATCTTTATTACACAGGCTTTAGTAAGTATATTTTCTCATTTTTTGCCCTATGTTTTCATTTTAATCACAATGTTTCTCAAAAAGTAGTGGTTTCATATTGAATAGTCTTGCATTATATGTATCAGAATATTGAACACTTTTCTAAGAAACGTTTTGTCCAATTTGTGTTCATATAGGTTTTCTGTTACGAGGTTTGTGCATTTAGACTTTGTATTTTGGTCTATGATTTTATTTAGTTGATTGCTGGATGTGGGTTTTTTTTTTGTTTGTTTGTTTGTTTTCATTTGGACATGGACATCTACCTAATTGTTCCGGAAACATTTACCAAGAAAAATGTCATTTCCCCTGTGAACCAGTTTTACACAATGAACAAAAATCCATCATCTATCCAATTTACAATTAGAATCACTATCCTATCTGATCCACTGATCTAACGCCGGTTGTTTGCTACTCAAAGGAGTTGATGCTACAGTACCATGTAGTCTTAAAATCAGGTGGTATTAGCAATAGGGTTTTGTTCTTTTAAAAATCAATTTTGATCATTCTAGGTTCCTTGTATTTTTATAGTACTTCTAGAAACTTTAAATTTCTACTGATTTTAATTGGGATCACAACATCAGGCCTTCCAACTCATGATCTTCAACATTAGTTGTGTTAGATACAGGCTTTGTTTTTGTGGGGGTTGTTGTTTTTTTTGCTTGTTTTTAACTATTTTTAGCAGGTTGAGGAAAAGCCCTTCTAGTCTGCTATGCATTTTAGATTGTATTAAAAACTTTCCATTTCTGCCACAGTGATCATAGTTTTCCCTTTTTAATTTTAACATGATTTACTGGAATCACATGTCAGTTAAGAATTATTGCAACTGTATTTAAGAAGGCTATTGGTTTGTAATATCCTTTCATTGTAATGTCTTTCTTGAATTGAGATACTGTTGCAGCATAAAATGTGTTAAAAATAATTCATGGATCTGATGCTATGAATCAATGGCTAAATCCCAAGAACTGGGAACCCACATGGGTTCTGGTTCATGCCCCGGCTGGTCTACTTCCCATCCAGCTTCCTGCTTGTGGCCTGGGAAAGCAGTGGAGGATTGTCCAAAGCCTTGGGGACCTGTACCTGCATGGGAGATCCGGAGAAAACTTGGGACTCCAGTTTTTAGAACAGCTCAGCTCCAGCCATTGCAGCCATTTGGGAAGGAACCGGCAGCTGGAAGATCTTTCTCGGTCTCTCTTTTCTCCATAAATCTGATATTCCTTTCCAATAAAATAAATCCATCTTTAAAAATAATATTAATAATTCACTAAAGCTTTCTCATTTATTAAGATTTATCTATTTTTACTGGAAAGGCATATTTACAGAAAGGAGAGACAGAGAAAGATTTTCTGTCCACTGATTAACTCCACAAGTGGCCACAATGGCCTAAGCTGATCCAAAGCCAGGAGCCAGGAGCTTCTTCCAGGTCTCCCATTAAGGCTCAGGGTCCCAAGACTTTGAGACAACCTCTACAGCTTTCTCAGGTCACAAGCAGGGAGCTGGATGGGAAGTGGAGCAGCTGGGACACGAACTGACACCCATATACTATCGTGGCACATGCAAGGTGATGACTTTAGCCACAAGGCTTCCGCGCCAATCACTATCTTAAACTTTATGAAGGAATTTACTTAGGTATCATTTATTCCTGGAATATTTGGGAAAATTCCACATAAAATGATCTGACCTGGGGTTTCCTGTGTAAGAACATGTGCCACCATAAATTCAATTTAAAAGATACAGAGTCCTACAGATTATCTAAAAACATTTTTTGGGGGTGGGCTCCAGGATGGGGAGTCCTGCTCGGATCCCTAATCCAGCCACCATGTGCACATGGTGAAATGTCCCGAGGCGGCCAGTGCGCCATTTGGTGCCAGGCTCTGCCTGCTGGCCACCCGGCTGGGGAGCTCTGGGGTATTGGTTGTCTGAATCGCTGCTTACATAGCTCCAGGTTGATCCCACTGTGCTTCTGGGGTCTGAGTCAATCCTAAAGATGTCCAATGGCAGTAACTCTTCCTTTGAAGAACTTGTAACCACTTAAAAATGCTGAGTGCTGAACACCAGTTCATGCAAAAGCCAAGGCTCGGGGCTTGTCCAGCAGGATATCCTTTTACCTGACATGAGGATGAATCAGGAGACTGGTCACATTAGGCAAGGCCATAACATTAACTAGCACTCGAGAACCATATCCGGGGGTAGATTCTGTGTGGGATGTGTGGACCACATCCTGTGGAAAGTCTAGCCCCACTAAGCCCAAGAGTTTGGTTGGTTGTGGATTAAGCTAGTTGTGACCAAGGAGCCTGCCATCAATCACATGTAAAGGAACCCGCAGCAGTTTGGACTTGTCAAGGCAGCAGCACCCAAATATTCATCCTGAATAGGGTGTGGGGTGGGCCAGGATGCAATATTCACCAGCTCATATATGGCCAAATGGAAGGCCAAACTGCACCAGGCACTGGCCTAAAACCCATTGGCATGTATGAGAACTGAGTCTGGGAGTGGATCAAGTGGAGGAACTTGGGAAACTCCTGGGGAGTCATAGCTCCTGCTGGTGAACATGTGGTCCAGGCCTAGGGGTCGGACAAGCAGGGCAAAGTAGCTCCAATAGTTGGATAATGTGTAAATTGGTAATGGATTGGGATGTACTGGGCAGAACTGAGCAAACCTTAGCCTACAAGCGAAACTAGAAGCCAGGATGGAGCACAGATCATGCCAACCTAGGCTCTTGCACCGACTGGTCTGCGTGAGTCAAGGACGCTAAGCCATAGTGTCTAAGGCAGAGGCCAGGACAAGTGAGGGACTGAGCCAAGCTGAGTCAGAGCAGCCACTGGCAGGCTCATGATCTATGGCTGGGAACAGGCCTGGTTGGGGAGCTAAGGGGACACCCTAAGTGGGTTGAGGTTCCCACCAAGGGACGCGTGTGCTGGAAAGGGGGCTGCATTCTAACTAGGAAACAGTTGTACTCTCCCGTGGCACTAGTGTGGACTGGGATTGGATGCACCAGGCCAGGCCAGACCCCAACACCATCTGGTGTTCTGGAGAACCAGGATAGATGTGGGACTGACTAGGCTAGGTCTCAACCCGCTACTGAGCCATGTGTGAGCTGTATGTGGGTATGGACGAGCCATGGCTGGGCTGAAACATCCAACAACAAGAACCAGAATGGGTTGAAAGCCAGCCAAGAAAAAAACTGTTCTTGCTAGGACAGGAGGTGAACTGAGTAGGGCTGGCTCATGGACCCCCTGGTATGCGCAAAATCTGGCATTGGGAGGGGTTCTGATGGAGGAGCCTGGACAACTCCTCTGGCAGGACACAATCCCTGCAGGTAAGTGCAAGAAACATGATAGGAAACAGCCCAGAATAAGCCATGGAAAGTTTCCCACTGGCATACATTTGGCATGGGTCAGGGGCAGACCAGGCTGAATCAGTTCATGTCATCCACTGGCAAATCTGAACACCAGAACAGAGTGCGGGTCGAGCCAGGTTTGGTCACGACAAAACCCAGTGCACAATATGGAATGCCAGGGTGAGGTTGCCTGTACTGATGTGACTGCAGCACCCAACCAGCACGCGAGAGAACCAGGAAGGGAGAGGGCAGAGCCGGCAGGGGGATTAAGGGGCTGGTCCCCTCGCCAGACAGCTACTCCCACTGGAGAGCATGGGCTGGGATGAGGACAGACCAGACTAAGCAGGGCTATAACACCTGTGTGCCACATGTGGACTAGATCAGGGAAAAGCCAGCCTGGGCTGATTATTCCTACTGGTGCAATCTACAGTTGGAGTGGGTGAGGGTTCTTTGGGCTTAGCCGCAGCATCAGCTGGCAGAAGCTGGAACTGGAGGCTAATTCTGTCAAGTCAAACCACAGAACCACCTGGAGAGTGCATAAACCGGGACTGAGAGAGACCCGGGAGGGAAATAGTGGGTTCCCCCCTCTTGGGTCACTACTCCCACGGGAGGGCATGAAAACTAGGATGGGGGCAGGGGTGGCTAGACAGAGAGGCATTCAACATCCGTGAGGGCTGGATAGTTGAGCTGGTTAGATGGAACTAAGCTTTAATACCCATTGACAAGTACAAGAGCCAAATGGAATGTGGGACAGACTGGACTAGTCTGCTACACATACTGGCAAACCAGGGTAGGGGGTGGGCCTGATGGGGTTATTGTGGGTCTCTCTGACTAGGCTGCAGCTCCCACTGGTTTATGTGAGGGCCGAGTATGTGCTGGGCAGAACTAGACTGGACTGCAACCCCCATTGGTTCCAGTGGAAGTCGGGACTGAAAACAGAACCAACCCAGCAATTGCAACCACTGGCTGATCGTGGAGATGGACTGTGTCAGGCCCTGTGCTTGCTAGAACATACAAGAATACGGTATGGGAATACCTATAAGTTTCTTTGGGGATCTCCCCAATCGAAATGCCGGACTCAGAACCCTAGCCAAGAAAAGACAGAAGAAAGAACAAGTCAATCAACCACCTCAGCTATAGGTTGGCAGCAAAATACTGGGCAAATGAAGACTCTATGATGGACTATGTCAATCAGTGGATTCTTCAACGACCTCACCAAACTGGTAGTGGCGAAAATGGCAGCAATTCATAACTGATGAACTATTAAAACCACTTGAGCAAGGATCTCAGAGCATGCCCCACATCCGGGACCTGGGGTGGGTGGGAAACTGGGTGGGGCTTCTCCCTCTATATCCCCCTTTACCTCAGTTATAAGAAGGAAACAATATGGACATAATAGTCTTACCCACCTCCCTATAGCCCCTGAACCTTTTTACTGTAATTAATTATGTAAAGATTGTCAACAATATAATTTAAAAAAATAAATAGATCCAAAAGTTAAAAAAAAAAAAAAAGAAATCGAGTATGGTCCTTTCTAAAAAAAAAAATTAAAGAAATGAAATAAAAACTTTTTTTTTTTAGAAACTTATATCCATTTTATGAGGACTGGGATTTTGACCATCTCAATAAATTTTCCATTTCATTTAAGATGTTGATTTTATTTTCATGCAGTTGTTTAGAATATCCCATTATTATCCATTTAAGAGATAATAATTAGTATATATGTCACCTTACTCTTTCTTCATAATAGCAGTTTTCTCATCCATTTTTCTTTTGCTGAATACTGTATACAGTATTAAGTTATACATAGATAACAGAAAAATATTTAAGAAATCCAAAAATATTTGAGAGCCATATATTAAGATTCAAACAGGTGGTTCAAAGGAGAAAAGCACAGTATGTTTTACTAGCGAAAAAGAAGACACAACACATCAAAATTTATGATATGGCACAAATGTAATACTTAAGGAAGATTATTTTCATTAAAAGTCTATAGCATACAGGAAAAATGTGTGATATCTGTGTTGATCGCTGCTTCAGTAAACTGTGGAAAAAGAAATTCTAATCAGAATGAAAGTAACGGTAAGGGAACAAGTCAATGAAATATACTAGTTTAATATATTGCATTTAATTATGATTTGGTAATATTTACTTACATATAAAGGCAGCACTGGTATTGTGATACAGCAGGCTCAGCACTGCCTGCTCAGCTGGTATTGCACATGATAGCTGAAGCAAGTCTGCTAAACTTCCCATGCAGGTCTGTACTAGTGTGCTTGAGAGAGAGAAGCAGATGATGACATGGTACTTGTTCCCCTGCAGCCATGAGGGAGACCTGAGCGACTCTCCTGACACTTGATTTCAGCATGGCCCAGCCCAAGCTTTTGCAGATATTGAAGAAGTGAACCAGGAGCCGGGGGAACCTCTTTCTGTCTCTTCAACTCCATCACACAGTCTTTCAAATATTTACATCACTTTTAAACTAGAAATGGCAGGAAAAATAGTCATTATTGTAAACATGTAGCACAAATGTTGTGCATTTTAATAATTACATCTATACATTATATTGAGAACATGTAAATAAGGTCATAGAGGACAAATGCGGAGTGGACACATATGGTCACTTTATGAAAATAGTGCAAAATAAAATCAACTTGAGCCTATTGTCACTCTTATTGTGTGCAAATATTAGAAAAAAGCAATATAGCTTTATTTATATCTTTATTTATCTCATAATTGTACATATTATTGAAATAATAAGAATATAATAGCCATGTTACATTGAAAACAAATTTTTGTCAATTATTAACTTTAGGTAGACTAAGAAATTATTTTCCATTCCTTTCTCTATGCTTTCTATTTTTAAGATTTATTTATTTATTGTTACAAAGGCAGACCTACAGAGAAAAAGAGATACAAAGAGAAAGATCTTCCATCTGCTGACTCACTCTCCAAGTGTCCACAATGGCCAAAGCTGAGCCAATCTGAAGCCAGGAGCCAGGAACGTCCTGCAGGTCTCCCACATAGGTGCAAGGTACCAAGCTTTTAGTCATCCTCAACTGCATTCCCAGGCCACAGTTGGGGAGCTGGAGGGGACTTGGAGCAGCAGGGATATGAACCAGTACCCATATGGGATCCCAGTACTTGCAAGGTGAAGACTGTAACTACTAGGCTATTGCACGAGTCTCTCCTCTCTTTTTTAATGCAATGTTTGACTTTTAAAAAATTACACTTCTTTCAGATGAAATAAAAATACAAACTATTAATATAAAAATAATTTGTCTCATGACATTACAATAATCTAGACATTCACAACCAGTCATAAATCCATCATTCTGCTATTTAAGTGTATCCTGACATTGCACGCATGGAGAATGGCAGAGTCCAACATCCTATTGTCAAGACATATTTAACAGTTTCATTGGGAGTCCATCTTTGATTTGGTCATAAAGATGAATACTGCATTGTGTCTTCACATCTATGTCTGACAGTCTCTACTGCACAGTTACAATACATCTCCTTAAATTAAAATTAAAAACCATAAAACAAAACCAACAGCAGAAAGAAAAATAGAAACTTTACAACTACATGAAGTTAAATAACATGCTACTAAATGACCAATGTGTTCCTGAAGAACTGAAAAAGAAAATCAAAGACTTTCCTAAAGCAAATGATGTTATAGAGTAACCTGTGAGTCAGTGAAAAAATTACTCAGAAAAATAAAAACTATATTGCTGATTGAATGAAAATAAAAACAAAAGATATCACACCCCCTGAGATGTAGCAAAAATAATATTGAAAGAGCTATTGATTTTGTATTTTGCATGAAGGTTATTGCATTTTGCAGGGATTTGTGGAGGGGGAAAGGGAAACCCGGAAGCCTAAGGAACTCTATCATGGAATAATAAAATAAATAAATATATATTTTTCTAAAAGAGAAAGGTTATTATAATAGGAAGTCACCCCTCTCTATTAAGATGAAAATGTGCTAAGAAAGGGTCATGTTGTGATTTCTTATAATTAAGCATAATTTTCTTTTATTTATTATAATTTTAATTTCTTACATTTTATCATCTTCAAAGAAACTGTATTTTGTTAATCTTATTGGTCTGTGTTTCTCAACCCTATCCTTCATAATTAAATATTTGACTCTTTCCTGTTCCATTTATTAGGAGTATATTTTTATGTATCATCTTTTTTAAAGAAGTCACACTACACGTTTTATTGTATCTTTCACATAGTCCTGTGTTTCTTCATCCATTGCTCCTGCTCTAATTCACAAGGTTTGCTATAAAATGTCCCCAAATTTTGATTTTTATGTGCTTTAATACTTTTTTCCATTTCAAGAAAACATTATAAAAGTATAGTTTCAGTTTCTAAGTTTAGATCTGTGGACAATGGCCTAGGTTACATTGTGACTAGGCAAGTATTATACTGCTGGGAGTGATTATTAGCTGGTGGGCATCCTGGGTCTGGTTAATGCCAAGTCTGTGTTGACCATGACAGTGTGCCAGTGTCCCAGGGTAGCCACATAGGCCATTCTATCTCTTTTTACTTCTAAAGATGTGTGTCAGGTTTTCCCAAATGCATGAGCACCAGGGGTGGTGGCCCAGTGGGGCCTGGGTTGCCTGACGCTGTGGGTATCAGGTCCATGAACCCTGGGACTGAGGAGTGAGCAGGGCCTGGGTTACCTGGCCTGGGTTCGTAGGCCTGCCTACACACTAGGTGCCAGGTCCATGAGCCCCAGGTCCTGGATCACCAGGCCTGGCTCCTTAGGTCTGTCTACATGGTGATTGCCATGTCCATGAGCCCTATGGGGGATCCAGTTTGGCCCAGGATGCCTGGCCTGGATCTTTAGGCCTGCCTGCATGGTGGGTGCCAGGTCAAAATCCACAAGACCCAGGTAACCTTGCCTAGGTCCTTTGGCCAACGTGTGCAGTCAGTGCCAGGTCCATAATTTCCTGGGTGGAGGTCCTGGCAGAGCCCGGGTTGGGCAGATCGGGGTGCCAATGGTGCCAGGTGATGCCCACTGGCTGCCTGGCAGGATGTTGGTGGGGGCTTGCTGTATGGCTTTCCAGAGGGCTTGGGGGATGGCACAGATGGGTGCATGTGGGGACATGAGGACAAAGGTCCAGGATTGGTGACTTGACTGTAGAGTGCAGGTATCAGAACTGGGTCTCCTTAGTGGAAAAGACAAAGGAAAGGTTGGCAGACCCAGATATACATAAAAGATATGACAGCCAGTACTGGCCTGCAGAGGACATCTGGTACTATAGCAGTAGGAAAGCCGGCAGAACAAATTGGATAACTACCCCAACCAAATGATGACAGCAAATATCTAAGCTAATTCTAAAGGTTGAGCATATCAGTCAATGGACTTTGGAAGGACTTCCTCATTCTTGAATCAGAGAGATTAATAGCATTCAGAACTATCAAAACCACTTAAGCAAAACCCACAGATCATGCCCCACAACAGGAGTCGTGGGTTGATACTGGGTGGCCATTCCCTATCCCTGGGTACTGGGGCAGATGGGAGGCTGGGTGTGGCTACCCTGCTAATCTCTCCCCTTCCTCCAGATACAGAAAGAAGAAAAGGAATATTTGCAAACGATGACTACACCCACATTCCCCTAACCCTTGGTCGTACCCACCCTGATCATCTATTTAAACATCATCAAAAATAAAAATTAAAAAGAAAGGAAAGACCAACAGAGAAAAAAGAAACAAATAAATCATGTAATTTATGTGTTTTTTTTAAAAATCTGTTTTTATTGCTTATCTTATTTGTTTAAATCTTAGCCTATACATTTATTAGGATTTCTCTGAAAATCAAATGTATGATCAACTATTTACAATTTTTATTGAATATAGAAAAAATACATTGGACCAATAAGGACGTTTATGGTATTCATAAATAGAAAAGTGGATAATATTGTAAGCATGCAATAGAGAAAATGAAATGTTTTTTTTCCATTAAATTTGATTCTGGAAAGAGAAAAATACTAATGAAAATTTGTAAGGTAAACACGCCTGAAGAGCAGCTGCCCTGATGAGAGCTGTGGCACATTATTTTCAGAAGCTTCATGATTTAGCAGTTATCTTCAGCTATGAAAAGATGCAAATTTCAAAGTCTCAAGCAATAAGAGGATTCGTCTTTACTAATTTCCTCCTTGGTATAAACAGTGATCAAATTTTTATTTTAAAAAAGGCTGATGGCTCCCTGGAGATTTTATATGGAGGAACACAAGTTATTATTAAGTAACATTTTCTTGAATACTTAAGGGTTTTTGAGAATAGAATAAGTGTTACCATGGGTACAATATTCACAAAAAGACTATGATAGCTCTCCAGAGATTATGTACAGGGAAATAAACATTGTTATTTAGCAACACTTTGTTGGATATTTAAGAAATTTTGAGAAGAGGATGAGAATCACCATGAGTGCAATATTTGATATGTATTCCAACAAACTTTAAAGTAGAATCTAGCAGTCATTGCAATGCCATTAAATACTTATTTAGGACTTCCAGCTTTTATTCTGGCTTAAAAAGAACTGGAAAGCAAGTACCATATTTAACAAACCAAGTCACTTGATTTGAATTAATTAGAAAATGAGGTGCCAATGCAGATTAACAGCCCATGTCTAGATGGTCAGGAGTCTAATGAGTCCTGCTAGAGATCACCTTCTGCAGTAGAACTAAGAGGGCGGAGCCAGAAGCTGGTAAGTGACATGGAGGGGCAATTTTGACAAATTTCTGGAAAATGAACACTGAGTAGCATAAAACTGAAAAAGTTCCTAGGATTTTGGACTTTGGGGAACATCATACTGTTTTAGGTTTAAATCCCAGCAACACCAAAAGTCACAGTGAAGAGCAAAAAAAAAAAAATCCTTTTTCCTTACGACAAAAGAGATAAAAGTTATTGTTTTGAAATAGACCCGTGGCATTCTACATGAGTTAATGCACATCTTCTTTCCAGAGCGGAGACTTTACTAGAGCTCTGTCCCTCCTAAAGAATGAGCACTGCATACATTCAACTTCCTAGCTCATCTATCTGAAAGTAGAATTAACAATAAGAAACACTTCTGAAAGTGGTAGGCCAGAAACACAGGCCCAGCAGGACATTAAGATTCAAATGAACAGCTGTAGACTGATTCCTCTCTCCCGCACCACACTGTTGCATCAGCAGATTGTATGTGTAGAATGTATCAATACATACCCAGGAATTAGTGGATCACAGACAAAAGGTGTGTTACAAACACACACTTTCTCAGGAATACTGTTCATGAGAAACCACAATGTTAAAAGTAGAGACAAAAATAAAGACTATAGAAGAATGTGAAAACTTTGGCGTTCACAGCTACAGTAAACATTAAACACAGCCAAATTCCTGAACACATTAACATAACAGCTCACACTAAATGCCTGATGACCTCAATTCTTGTTACTCCACGGATCTTGCCTGAGAACTTTCCAAAGTTAATGACAGAGAGAATCAAGATGGAGGAATAAAGTAAGGACACGTTTAAATGCATGGAAAAACATTTAAGCAGGATGAAGCAGAGAGGACATATTTCAGGAAATAGGAAAGGACAGAACAACAGCAGAAGGGTACCTGGAGACTGACAGACACAGGAAAGCAGCGGACATAGCAGTGTGGTGCTGCAGTGACTGATACTCCAGCATGGCAATCTGAACTCCACCAGCAGCCAGAACTCCACCAGCAACCAGGTAGGAAAGGACTTTCACTGGGAACTTGGGAGGTGAACCCAAACAAAGAACCGTCCGGCCGGCTAGTCCGTTTGATTTGACCAGGAGCAGAGACAGAGCAGCAGATGCCAGACAGACAGTGAGAGAACAGGGTGGATTTCATAGACCAGTCAGCCCCCTAGAGCTGCATTGGGCGCCATTTTGCATAAGGAGGCATACGCTGAGCATACGCTGATCATACGCTGAGCTGGGAGTGAACTCATTTCTGACTCAGTGAACTGCAATGACGTGGCATTCTACAGATTCCACCTGGGGCAGGTCTGGGTAGCCCAAGGACCTGATGGTCAGAAGATCAAGAATTCTAGCAGCAGTATGTCAGGTGCCATTTTGCACGTTGTGGCAAATGCTTTAGGACTGCTGGGACAACAGTGAACTGTGCATGTGCTGAGCTGGCAAGAACTCACTGAGTTCTATGAATAGCACTGGTACAGCAGGAAAATAATACCGACTGTGGCATAGTACAGGCCAAAATTGGTCCGTGTGGAACTCAGAACTAACATCCAACAGGTTCTGACAAGATCAGCACCACCAACAACCTAACTATATAGGACACCTGGTGTCTCTCTAATCTTGGGACCTGCTCCAACCGAAAGTGGAAGAAAGGTTGCAGAGACAACGGTGTAGCCTCAGAACGATATCACAGGAGGTGGAGAGTGGTGAGCCAGGAGCTGGGGCTACGGAGACCATGGTGGAAATCTGACATAAGAACCCAGACCTGGAACTCACTGGAGGTTGTGACATGTGTGGCTGCAAGCAAAAAGCTATGTACCAACTGCAATAAGTAAAATCGCATTGTAGACCTGTGGGTGACACAGCTTAGAAACCTGCCCCAAGGAGAAGACTCTGCTAACCAGAAGTACAAAGACCAAGAACAAAAGAAGAGACAAAGGCACAACGAATATTACCGAAAACTCCATGCAAAGGAGCAAAATCCTATGACAATCTCAGAGTTAACTGAGGAAGACATCGAGAAATAGGGAACACAGAATCCATAAGACTCATTTTAAAGATCAAAAATGAGAAGCACATGCAAGAGTTCAAAGAATTTAAGGAAGCAACAAAGCAAATCAACCTGATATATCAGAAATTAAGAACACAGTAGAGCAAATTAAAAGTACAATGGAGAGTCTCCAAAATAGAATGAAGCAAGCAGAAGAAAGATTCTCAGAATTGGAAGGTATTTCCTGTCATCTGGGGGAAGCAAACAAAAAACTTAAAGCAGAGTTGGATCAGGCCAAAAAAAGTATTCAAGAATTGAAAGACACTATGAAGAGGCCAAATATAAGAGTTATGAGAGTCCCAGAAGGTGCAGAAAGAGAAGCTGAGTTTGCAAATGTATTTAATGAAATAATAAAGGAAAAGTTCCCTAATCTGGAGAAAGAATTGGGAAACAAGATCCAGGAGGGTCACAGAACTCCCAACAGGCTTGATCAAAAGCGATCTTCACCACTACATATGATCATCAAGCTCTCTTCAATTGAACATAAGGAAAAGATCCTTAATGTACACATGAAAAAAATCAATTGACATATAAAGGAATGCCAATTAAACTCACAGGAGATCTCTCACAAGAAACTCTACAGGCAAGAAGAGAATGGAGTGACATATTCCAGATTCTACAAGAAAGAAACTGTAGGCCTAGGATAACATATCCAGTAAAGTATTCTTTTGTCTTTGAAAGTGAAATAAAATTCTTCCACAGTAAAGAAAAGTTACAAGAATTTGTCTCTTTCAAACCTGCCCTACAAATGATACTTAAATATGTTCTCTTGGCAGAAAAGAGGAATAGCACCTACCAAAACCAAAGGCAAATGGGAAGAACAACCCAGTCAAATGACAACAGAAGACTAAACCAATGAACAACCCATTCCTAAAATGACAGGACCAAAGTATTACCCATACATATTAAACTCTGAATGGAAATGACTTAAGGCCAATCAAATGGCATAAATTAGTAGACTGGATTAAAAAACAAAGTCCATCCATTTGTTGTCTAGAAGAGACACATTTCACCAACAAAAATCAGCAGAATCTGTATTGCATGGGTTTTGCTGTTTTCTGTTAGTTTCATCTCTTCAAAACACTTCCTTCTGATTAAATCATTCAATGACTCCTAGATCATACAGTGGCATCATTTTCTTCAAGAAAGTTCTTGATTTTCATTTCTTCAGCTACACGTTAGTCATTTAATAGCATGTGATTTAACCTCATGGTGTTGTTAATTTCTTTTTTCTTCCTGGTGTTGATATTGTTTTGTGGCTTTTCATTTAAGGGGATGCATAGTAACTGTGTAATGGAGACTGTCATATCTAGTAACATGTCATTTAACTTCATGGCATTGTAAATTTCTATTTTTCTTTCTATTGTTGATTTTGTATTATGACTTTTCATTTGAGGGGATGTACAGTAGCTGTGAAATGGAGACTAACATCCAGATGTGAGGATACAATGTAGTATGCATTCCTACCTCCAGACAAAGATGAACTTATGATGAAACTGTTTATTATATGTTGACAATAGGATTTTGGACTCTCTGCCATTGTCCATGCCCACAATGATGGACATATGACTGTTTATGAAGAACTATATGTTAGTAATGATATAGAGGAACTAGGTGGGGGGAGGGAACTGAAGGGAGGATAAGGGAAATGCCATGAGCCTACGGAACTGTATCGTAAAATGATAATAATAATATAAAAATGTAAAAGAAATTTTAGAAAGAGGTATGTTAGCTATTCCTTGACCCAAGTGTATGTGTGATACAGTTCAATGTTTCTCATATTATGAAATGCAGACTTCTAGTCGTTAGTACATATATCAATAGCAGAAATTATAGAACTGATTGCAGAAAACTAGTCTTCTTGCAATGAAGCACATGGGATCTTGGTTCCAATTAGGAAAACAACACCTACTAATGTTGCAGACTCCCTCAGTGAGCAACCACAGAAGGTAGAGGGCTGTGAGACAGCTCTAAGGCAGAAATGGGCAAAGGTCATGTCCGCCTGCTGATGATATTATACTTGTCTCTTCACAAAGACATAAATGTAACCTCCAAACAAGTCCCTCAGAAAGCACAGTGGAGCCAAGTCGCTCTCAGCCAGCTCGTTTGTGAAGCATAATTCTGTGGTAATGAGCTCGAGACAATGTGAGGAAATAGCATAAATATTATGGAAAACAATTCCAAACATGACTAAAGATCAGAGGGAAGAGAGAGGGAGTTTCAGAGAGAGATCAAGGAAAAAACGCAGGAAGGAAGGGGAAGTGCTAATAATTACTTCCAAGGAATTGAGTACAGTGCATATGCACAATTACCCAGCTAGGAATGAACTCCACTGACATACCTGTGCATGTACGCCATCAAACTCAGAAAGGTGCAGCTCTGGCTTCCTTGCCAAGGAGATGGTGCATTCTGTTGTAATGGTTGAGCCTCAGTCATTCTTATAAGATTTCAAGCATTCGCCTTCATTAGCTAAATTTAATATCTTCTGAGTAGTTGGCAGATCACTTCCCACTTAAAAACAATACCCCCAAGCTCACAATTTTCAGTTTTAATGTACATAGACTCAGCAACTGGGAGGCAATCTTAGGAGACACGCAGGCTAACTTACTCAAGTCTCTTGCTTCTTTTCATTTTTCTACAGGTAATTTCTAAGTGTCGAGGAGGAGCTAGGCTATAGGGTTGGTGGCAGAGTAAATAATGAGTAAATAAGCTTTTTTTTTTTTTAACCTGTGAAAAAGAGAAATGAGATATGCATTCCTTAAATTTTTTTTCGTTATATTTGAAAGGCATGGAGATACAGAAAACGACAGAGATGCAGAGAGATCTTCCATCTGCCGATTTACCCTCTAAATGCCTCTAGGTCTGAGCCAGGTGAAAAGTCAGGTGCCTGGGACTCAAGCTGGATCCCCCCAGATGTGTGTCAGGGGCCCAGAGGCAATACATTTTCTAGCAAAAGTAAAACATGCTCAGGATATGTGACCACAGGAGGACAAAAGCAGAGTATACTACTTAGGCAAATCAGGAGACAGAGTGAAGGCTTGGTACTCAACAACAGAAAAAGTAAAATGTAGATTGTTCACTGAGTGTTATATTTTGTCTTGCTCCTAATAACATATAATATCCCCTTTATAATATAGAATGCCTTACATTCGTAGGTATTTTAAAAATAATTATTTTTACTTGAATATTTGGATGAGAGAGGGAGAGGGAATTATAGAGGGAATGAGACAAGGGAGAGAGAGAGAGAGAGAGAGGGAGAGAGAGAGAGAACGAACTGATGTTTTGGTTCATCTCCCAAATGGCTGCCATGCCAGATCTGGCTGCTCTGAAGTTGGGAGACTGGAGCTGCTTCCGGTTCTTCCATGTGGGTACAGGGACCCAACCTCTTGGGCCTTCTTCTGCTGCTTTCCCAGACATTAGCAGCGAGCGGAATCAGAAATAAAACATTTGGGACTCAAACCCAAATAGGATACCAGTATCGCAGATGGAGGAATAGCTGGGATACCATTGCTTCCGCATCTGCATTTATAACTATTTTTGTGTATAATAGTGAGGATTTTCTTCTTCTATTGCTCCAGAGATAGGGTAGTACATATACTTCTCAAGCCTACCATGTTAAAGTAGTGATGTAAAAAGGATTTCAGGGATTTGATCTTTGTAATAAGTCAATAAAACCATGCCATTGCTGGCTTTCCTTGTGAGTTTCAAGTGGAAATCTTTATTTTGTTAAGTAAAGTATCTGTCAAGATTTAAATACAAATATTTGGTACCATATCAGGACACATATGATTAGTAGGATCATAGAAAGTCTGTTTCTTTGAATCCTTCTCACTATGGCTTTCCGTTTTTTAAAGTCTGTTTTATATCGTGAATTGAGTAAAAGAAAAACAAAGATTGGTGATTGAAACCTTTGTTGAGGATTTCATAGGATGATTGCTTCCAATAATGCTTTTAAGATAGAATTGTTATTTTTCTTTTGTCAGTTGGACTATGAAACTAAGATGTGTGCTTACACAAGATGCCAAAATCTTGGTTCACATGTGTACTTAGTTCTATAGCACTGCTGGATCTCTGGTGCATAATATTAATATTTTTCTTGCAATGTGTGATTTATAACCAGCATTAAGAAAGAATCCAAGCAATTCAAGCTTCATACTTGTCCTCATATTAAAGGTGTATCTGCAACTCTTGGTATCTGAGGGAAAGCAGGTTGCTGGTCCTGTGGTTGAACATTGCTTGAATTCAAGTTGCTCTTTCCCCCAAAAAAACAATGCTCATGAGATTAGGAGGTTATTTTGCAGGCACATGGCATCAACCATTAACTATCTATATCACATCCCTGGACAACTTGCAACACCTTTTAAGTTCAAGGTTAAAATCCTATCTGTGAGGATATTAACTTGTGTATGACCTTTCTTATTGTTTTTGTTCTTAATCCCAAGGAAGATACACACTTGACAAGTACTCCCAGAATGTGGGGGTCTCTTAATTCTTTATTTTGATGAAGTCACAATTTAAAAAAATTCCTTTTTATATATTCAGAGCTACAGAGAAGGAAGGAGAAAGAGGAAGAGAGAAAGAGAGAAAGAGAGAAATATTCCACTTGCTGGTTCACTCCCCAGATACCCACAATAGCTGGTCAAAAGCCAGGAACCAGAAGATTCTTCTGGATCTCTTACATGGTAACAGAGGCCCCCAGCACTTGGACTATCTTCTACTGCTTTCTTGGGTGCATTAGTAAGGAGTTGGATTGAAAGTGGAGCAGCCAGGACTTGCATTGAGGCTCATAATGGATCCTGGAACATTAGGCGGAGGCTTAGCGTGCTAGGTCATCATGCTGGTCGCCATATTCTCTGAAGTCTTAATATTTAATCGTTTTTCACCAACAAGATTAATTTAGATGTTTTAAAACATTAGGATAATTCAATGTCTTCATTGACTGTTACTTTACCTTGGATGTGACAGTTGAAGATTTATACACACAAGTTGACAACTGAAGACCAGGCTATTTAGAGACTAGTTATACAGTCATATACAACATTACCTGAAACTGGATGTTTTGTTTCCAAATCTGTTGCTTGTAAATTATTTTCAAAACTGTCATTATGGATACTGAGAAGTTAAGTTGCTTCTTGAGACATCCAATTCCATATCAGAGTGCATTTGATTGGAACATTGCTTTGTGGGATATCCACGTTCCATATTGGAATGCATTTCAGTTCTAGCTCAGCTTGTGATTCAGGTTCCTGCTGATGTATTCATTTGAAAGCAGCATTTAATGGATCCCCTACTTGGGTTGCTCTCACTCCTGTGGAGGCTGGGATGGAGTTCCTGGATGCATGGATTAGACGTGGCCCAGCCTCGGGAGTGAACCAGTGGATAGATGGAAAACCTGTTTGTCTCTCTGTTTCTTACTGTTTTTTTCAAGTGTAAATGAACAAGCAAATAGATGAATGTTCTTAAAGAATGCTTTGGAAATCTAAATACCAGTGGATCTTCTGATGTTCAGAGGCTATTAGAAAATCTCGAATCACTTTACAGTGCAAGCAACTAACAAAAGCAGCTGGTAAGACTATAGTAGAAGTTAGTGAAATATAACTGTGGCATATTTCAGTGCTTGTGTCCCCAGGGTATTGCTGTAGGGACTAAGGCCTAAATCTAGCAGTTCTGGCCATTTAAGGGCACAAGCAAACACAGAAAGAAGGAAAAATACAGAAATGTGTTCCTAAACACATACTTGCTCACAGTGTGGATTTAGTTACTGACATTTACTTAGCATGTGGTATATTTCTGATGCTGTGATAAGAACTTAAAGAACATAAATTTACTTCAAAACAATGCTATTAAGTAGATATGATTTAACACTATTATGCGAATGAAGAAATTGGAGTGCAGAAAATTTAAGTAATTTTCTAATGGATGGGTTTCAACAACTTAATCAGATTTCAGCCATGTGATCACAACCCAAATCAGTACTATTCTTAGCCAATATAGCATTGTGTCTCGCAGCAGCTGAAGGTGGTGCAATATCGCGTGTAGGACTCAGCTGTCATATAAGAAAGAGGATTGTAAGAACAGGTTTCCTAGAGCACCAGAGATTTTGTGACTCTGATCATCTCTGCATCTTTTTGTTCTTAAGGCTTAGCCTCAAGTAATAGATCAAGCTTCCCCCTGCCTATCTAGAAGCTCTGATTAAATAGGAATTATCTGATGTCAGGAAAATGCATATAATTATTGTTGGTGTTATGAGTAGAACTGTAACTTTGAAAGAGGTTACAGTGCCTGGAGCTTCCTTAGTTCTGACTCCTAAGATCTAGCCACGGGACTCAGAGTCCAGTCCTCATCCTCTCTTTATTGGGCTCAAACAAAAACATTGTGGAGGCATTTCCAACTACAGTAAATTCATCATCCAAGTTCTTTTTCCTAACCCACATTCTGGAGTGTCTAATGGCTCTACAGTAATAAAACAGGTGAGTAGCACTGTTCTGATTCACTGAAAATACAGTGGTAAGGAACACTTCTACAGCATATCCCACTCAGGAATCTTTGAAATCCTAAGTATAGCAATGGCCCCTGTCATGTGAATCTCTGAGCACCTAATTCTATTTTTGTATTTCTTCCATTATAAGATGGAAGCGCTGTTCACATGAAGAAAAAATGCAAGAAATGTCATAATTGGCTAGGCTTTTAAGCAAAAGGGCTGATGGCATGCAGGGAATTGGGTTTTGCAAACTATGCAAGCCTGATATTATAGTCTCCCATAGAGGTTTAAGTTGCTTTTGAAGATATTTTAGCACTATTTTTATTTCTTCTTCTTAACTCTGATTTCATTCCTTGGAAGTTTTCCATATTTAAACATTCCTTGTTGCTACATATAGCTCATGGAATGTTGAGATTCTTTTTGCTTTTCCTTGAACTATGGAACATATTCCAAAGTGTTAGAGTTCCCTTTAATACCAAATTTGATTCTGTTACATTTACAAGCTGCCTATGTAGCTGGCCTGAAACCATGATCAGTTATAGAGTTTACATCTTAAAGCAATGAACACTAAGACATTTAGGACAGTAACTACGAGCAGTTTCCACCCTAAGTTTATAATATAAGGATCATGTGAATTGAAAAAAAAAATTTCTTTCACAAATAAGTATAAATACAGGGTTTGAGTTTCAAAATTGATTATAAATAAGTTTAATTTTTCTATTTTTTCTTTTTAAAAAAATTATTTATTTTATTATTCCACAATACAGTTCCATAGGCTCCAGGATTTTACCTTATAAAAAAAACAGCTCTAAATGGATCAAGGACCTAAGTCTCCACCCAGAAACCATCAAACTATTAGAAGAAAACATGAAAAGAACTCTCCAAGATACAGGAATTGGGAAAGACTCCTTAGAAAAATCACAAAAGGCACAGACAAGCAACGCCAAAATAAGCAAATGGGACAACAAAAAAACTAAGAAGCTTCTGTGCAGCAAAGGACACAACCAACAAAGTAAAGAAGCAACCAACAGAATGGGAGAAAATCTTTGTGTACTACACAACTGATAGGGGGCTAATATCCAGGATTTATGAAGAGCTTCAGAAACTCAATGAGGACAAAACAACCAAGCAGTGAAGAAATGGGCAAAGGAAATGAACAGACATTTTTCAAAAGAACAAATTCATATGGCTAATAGACATAATAAATACAAAAAAAAAAAAAACAACACAGGCTCCCTAGTTGTCAGGGAAATACAAATGAAAACCACATTGAGATTACACCTTATACCTAACTTGAGTGAGATTGGCCTATATTCAGAACTCTATTAACAACACCTGCTGGTGCGGATGTGGGGAGAAAGGTACCCTCCTTCACTGTTGATGGGAGTGCAGGCTAGTACAATCACTAGGTAGTCAGTATGGAGAGTGTTAAAAAAACTGAAAGTTGACTTGCCATATGACCCAGCTGTCCCATTTCCGGGAATATATTCAAAGAAAGTGAATTTTGCATATAATAAAGGGATCTTTAATCCTATATTTACAGCAGCATAATCTACAATTTTTCTAATAATTTATTTCATGGAGAAACCTTGTAGCTCCATAATGCTGAACATTTAAATAGAGACTGTGGCAACTCCAAGATAAGTGTAAATAATAAAATAAAGCAAATCTAAGTATTAGAAAATCTCATACTCACTTTTTACATGTGCATTTTGCCATTACTTAGATTCATTAACTTCAAAGCAATAACATCATGCTTTTATTATCTGAACATATTTTCTGCCTTTGTTTTTATCCACATGTCTTAAAATATTACAAGAAAATATCACACACATATTATAATACTGTGAAAGCTCATAAAAAGTAAATGCTAGCATATTTTAATCTGAAAAAAATATTTCCTCAATTTCCCCCTTTCCTTGGAAGATGACAATCTGTTTTTCATTTTCTTGCCTTATCACCATATAAGATTTCATTTCATAGACAAGATTAATGTATAAATCTTGTAAAAGTGTGGATATGTTTTCTGATACAGAAAAGGCAGAGGGATTTATCTGTGATGGAATGCTGTAGTGTGATGGATGGCAGAAGCCAACAGTAGCTTGCCATGAAATGCCAGACTTCTGTGTATACTTCCGATCTGGGGAGTTGTCACAACACAAACACAACTGAGCAGCTGCACAGATCAGTGACCAGCCTCCCTTCCCTTACATCCCTTGCTAAACACTATCTTTCGCTGTGTTGATATATAACTTTTCCATGCATAAATTACACAAAAGTGTCATCTTTAAGACAAAGATATTACCTTCTTGGAGTCAAATCTGTGAAAGTCATGAAATCTATTCTCTACATACTGATAAGTAACAAGTAGTAAGAAACATAATTACTCAAGTCTTGCTTAAATGAAGGCTACATATATGTATTGTGCGTATTCAGATGCAATCTCATGTATGTTCACACTCCTCTTCTGCAAAGATACCATATACAATGCCCCTTTCCTTGAAGAGTGATTGAATTTAGATAATCCAGCTATATGTGATCAAAACATAGCTTATTTTCACAAGGCATATATTTATGAACTTTCTGCAGAATCCATATCTGTACACTGAAGTTTTTATGCATGTCAAATAAGCACATCTTTTAATCCCTTCTTCCATAAACTTATGAAGTACCTTTGTATATTTCTCTCTCATTCAAAAGAGCATTTCAAGTTTTTGGTTTTCATTGGTCTTTTCTAGCTCATCTCAGCTGACTTGGCCACTGCAAAACTTCTAATCATGTAACACAAACCACCAATACACATTTCTTCTATTTTTCCTTTCATTTAATATGGATTTTTAGGCTACTTTAGGTTTAATTACTGGAAACCAGGTAATATGCCTTGTGTATATTACAGGCTAATTAGCCGTTCTTCACCAAGTAAAGTCATCAGCAGGGGGATAGGGTAAGAACACTTACAAGCATAGTTTGCCAAACGGACAGAGTTGTTTCCTATACTGATTTTAGCAACACATGGGAATGAACTCGGTTGACCTTGAAGTTCCTGCTGAGAATCAACTAACTGGTTTGGTAAAGTCCGCGGTGGTTTTCTTTTTAGGTAAAGTGGCTTTTGAGATAGAACCAAATTTGGCATTAGAATTTGAGATAAAAATGAGAACTGGTTTGTGTAGATTAAACAGTTTCTTGCTGCCTGTTGTGGGATGTTTGTTAAGAGAAAACAAACAATCAAATAAACAAACACAATTTGCTTTGCTGCAAGAGCCCAGTTGGCCAGTACTGTAAGACAATTTTCCGAGATTGCTTATGAGCGATATTAACAGAACTCAGAGGTTTGTGATGTTTTTGTGATGTGTTAGTTACTTTTTAAAGCCTAAATTTCTTCCCATTTTCCTCCATGAATCTGAAACCTTTTCTAATTGCAGTATGATCAGTACAATTAGTGCATCTCTAAGTCAGTAGATAGTAATGGATAATTAAATACCTAATTAGCAAATGGAGTTTACTATATCGCTGTTCCACACAGACAGCATTTCTATTCAAACAGACTTGTTGGTTAAGATACGGGAGTTCACATACAGATATGAAGATACAATGCAGTGTGCATCTCTACTTCCAGATCAAAAATGGACTCCCAATGAAACTTGCATCTTGACAATAGGATGCTGGACTCTGTCCCTGTCCATGCCTACAATATCAGGATACACTTAAATAGCAAAATGATGAGGTTATGACTGATTGTGAAGGACTATACTATTGTAACGGCATGGGAAAATTAGTGGGGGGGCAGGGATTTGGGGAAGAACAAAGGGAAATCCTGGAGGCTTTAAAACTGCACCTTGAGATAATAAAATTAATTAATTAATTTAAAAAGTTGTTAGCTGCCATTTTGGTTCTTTAGTTATGTGCAGAAGATTTCCATAGGAAAGGTATGGCTTTGTTCCTCTTGATCAGTCTATTGATTGATTGACTTAGCAAGCATTAGAGGATCACAGAGACCCATTGAGGGAGAGAAGATTGAGATAATATTTTTGTCCTCAGTAAGTCATAATCTTGTAATAGGTGGCCATTGTGCAAATTAAAGCTTATTATACAGAGTAGTAAGTAACATAAAAGTGGTATACAACAGCTCAATGATTCCACTTGAATCGAACCTCATGTAAACACTGGTTGTGAATCCTTAATTAGCAAAAATATTTAGGTGTTTAATGTCTGACAAAACAAAGCACAGAGATCTGAGAATTTAACTCACTTGTGATATTACAGTGTGAAACCAAACCTGTGACTTAAATTTTAAAACCAGAAAACCTACTTTCAGTAGAGAAAAACCCCATTGGGTTCTTCCACTGATCCTGCAATTATTCCCAGGGGTCATCAGTGGCATGAGTTGAAATTGTGTATATAGTTATCACAATATATATATCAATGCAATATCTGGAAATAAAAACTTCACCAACAGAACATGAGTAAGAATTGCTTAATCTTATTGTTTTTTTATTAAATTGCTTAATCTTATTGTGAAGGTGCATGGAATATAGAATTTTGCTTGAAATAAATGTGATAAGTAATACCTACGTTATTAAAATATTCCTTATTTTGTATCAGGCTGATATCCTTTACCTTAGTTCCAATTAAGAACATATCCGAAAAGAAAGAGATCTGCAATGAAAAGAAGGAAAGAGCTTGGAGAAAAGTTAAATTTATTTTCATTTTGCTTGAAATAGAGAGGAGAAAGAGACAGAGAGAGTGAGAAAGAGAGAGCATGCTTGATCTGTCCACTGACCCACTCCCTACCTGAACATAATAGCTAGGGCAGGAACAGGCTGAAACCAGAGGTTCCGGACTCAATCCAAGGCTTTCCCATGGGTGACAGAAAGCAAAGCACTTGAGCCATCTTGTACTACCTCCCAGGGTGCCCAGTAGCAGAAAGCTTGAATGAGATCTGTGCTCAAAGCTAAACCTAGGCATTCCAATGTACAACGCCATTGTCACAAGCAGAGACTTGACAACTATGGCAGGTGGCTGCCCCAGTTTGAGGGAATTTCAATCCCATGCTGTGGCAAATCTTTGAAGGACAGGTGAATATAAAAGCAGTTTGCCTCACAGACATTTTAGAATTATCTTTGCTATGGTAAATTTTACTGGGAAAATCTCTTGGTGGGTGGAGGCAGTGTTGATTCAGACTGCCTCAGCAGGTTTCAAGCTGCTATTGCAGTGGATCCTCTTCTCTAAGACACCTCTCACTAGAACGGCAGGAAGTGTACACACTTGCTTTTTCTTCATTAGTCTATGTTTTCTAAGTGAGGACACATTAGGCTAGAGGAAGAGACTCCGCTCTTACTTTCACCTTTAAATGTAGAAAATTAGTCATTAATTAGACTAAAATGCAGGCATTGCTTGTAAATTTGCCTGTGTTTTCTGGTCTCATTAGTACTATTCTGGATTACATGATAATGAGCAGAACATAATTAAAGAGTAAACATTAGGCAACTACAACCAGACTCAATACTTTTGGTAACAATCAGACGGAGTAATTTCTGCTCAGTGAGGGTGGTCTTACTCTGGTTTGAACTTCACTTGTTCCCTTAATTCCTGTGGCCAGAGACTTATATAAAACCCATGTTGTACTATATTAGGGAATATAGTAGGGAAATTGCAGTGTTGAGCACAGAGATGCAGAGACGTGGATGGGAAAAGTTTAGGATCCCAAGAGGGGAGCTGAAATATCACTGATACAAAAGTTCTGCCAGGGAAGAATTGGTGGCTTTCCTTTTCAATGAGGGAACACTGGCTTAGGAATGCAAAATGTGATGACTGTGTCTTTAAGATATCAGCTTGTTCAGTCGGAGACTGGAAGAATGACAATGGAACATTATCCTCAAATAAGATATGACACTGTGACAAAAGCAAACCTTATCTCACGGAAAATTGGAAGGTGAAGACTGTATGGAACACTAGTTAAAAATGAAAACCCTAGAGAGATCCTTCCATCAGCTGCCAGTTTTTCAACTCTGCAGTGAGCATACAGATGAGAAGTAAGAATAAAGTTATGTAAGTGCTTCACAATCTGTAGGGAGTAGACTACTGATTAGCAATTACAGATTCAACATGTGTCCACGCTTCGCAAACAAGCACCTGTGAAAGACAATGTTTGAAATGACTTATTTGTAGTTGGTGACTGTATGTGATCAAATTGATATTGCTATCAAAACACACCCTACCTAGCCCATTTGACCAATCAGTGTTGGCTCTCAGCAAGTGTTGAGTACCTACCACTAACTGTATCAGAACACTGGGCATGGGGGCTCTTTGTTGGTGTTTACAACTAGAGATGAAAGAGAGAATGGAAAAATTGAGATAATAATAATTTCAGCTGAGGAAAATTTTGTGTAATTAGTCTATATTGTCAGACTCATTTGGTATTCGAAGAACTAGCACAGTTTTTTCAGATGAGATTTATTATAGTATAGAAAGAGATTAGTTGTAGAAATTCTATAGCATTTGAACATTTTAGAAACCATGGGTATTTCAATATATACTTGTTGTAAACGGTAAGAATGATTTTTTTCTTTAGTTTTCTTTCCCTGAGTGAATAGATAAGCTGAGCTATCCCCGCCTTTCACCAAATAGCACCTATGGGACTTATCTTAACTGTACTTGGAACTGTACTAAATGAACAGGATTTTTCCTTGACCTACCTTCACATTTATACGTCTTGACATTCTTTTTTCTTTTCTTTTTTAAGGCTTAGTTTTATTTGAAAGCCAGATTTACACAGATAAGGAGAGAGAAAGAGAGAAGTCTTCCATCCTCTGGTTCACTCCCCAAAAGTCCACAACCTCTGGAGTCGAGCCAATATGAAATGAGGATCCAAGAGCTTCTTCCTGGTCTCCCTAGTGGCTTCAGAGACCCAAAGACTTGAGCCATCTTCCATTACCTTCCCAGGTTATAAGCAGAGAGCTGGATGGAAGAAAAGTAGCCAGGATACTGATCGGCGTCCAGATGGGGCACTGTGCCCATTTCCTCACTTTCATTATTGTTATTGTGTCCTCAGCAACATGACAACTTCTCTTTTGTGTTTGGCTAATTGTTACTCCTGGCCACAGTTCTCATTGCTTCTGATTTCTATCAACATCTTTTTTTTTTCCTGAAGATTTATGTATTTTTATTTGAGTGGTAGATTTTCAGAGAGATGGGGAGACAAAGTGAAAATTTCTTCCATCCACTGGCAGTGATGGCTAGAGCTAAGCTGATCTGAAGCTGGGTGCCGGGTGCTTCTTCAAGCCCTCCCCCACTGAGGTGCTGGATCCCAAGAACCGAAATTATCTTGCCTGGCTTTCCCAGGACATAACCTGAGAACTGGATCAAAAGTAGAGCGGCTGAGACACTAATCAGCCTCCATATGGGATGTTGGTGTCATGGGGTGGGGTGTTAGACCGTTGAGCCACCGAGTCAGCCCAATCCTCCTGCTTTCTAATTTGCATTCTTACTGCCAGTGTTGCACTAAATTGAATATAAGCAATATTGTTACATTTATTTACACTTTACAACTAATGAGATAGAGCTAGATTAAATTCCCAGAGGTTTTATTTGCATGAGGTAAATGAAGGATATGCTTAAAATGTTTGCAACATCTTAAATACTAGCCCAAGTGCTGACCACTGGAAGAGATTTTTATACGGCCATTGATAAATGGTAGAATCACTGATAATTATGTTTAACTCAAAGGGGTGCTGCACCCTGACCAGTAGTGATAAATAGTAAAGACATTTTTTGCATGAAGCTCTTGACTTTCTAATTCCTTCCCGTTAAAGTATCATGTAAATGAATGTCTGATCGCTATCTGAGGGACTTACTCTTTCCCATCAGTTTTAAATAGCACAGTGCGAGGAAAATATAGAGATTGGGCCAGTTAGCTTTCCTCAGTGCCAACTGTGTCTGAATACCAGTGTTCTGTAAGGTAATATAAAACTGACTCTGAATTTCCCTCTTCAGGGTGACTGATGGCAAAAGAAATCTAGAATTCGTAACATTAAATCATTTGTTGCCTAAGTGGATTTTAAGCTATTTTGTAGAACTCTTATGTACAACCATCCCTGGAAAAGGACAGTTTATTTTGACCTAGGAAGATGCACTGGATATGATAGATGTTGAAATGATTTATTAAAAGATATTATCTCTAGATCAAACATCCACAAGTTACAGTCTAAACTTCTTTGGAACTCTTTTCCATTTATGCTTTGCTGACCATATATTGAGTTTTCACATTTTTGCATTTCTGTCATTTTAACTAATAATATTTGATGTGACTCCCTGTCGTCATATTTCTGCTAATTATTCTCGGGCTGATGCCTGCATTTGCCCCCTGGCAGGCAGAGAAGCAAATGTTTGTAATTCCAAGTCTCCAGAATATTTGAATTTGATTAGTCACAAAAATATGTTTCTTGTTCGTAAACATTATGCCTTTCCGGCTAGTCACAGTGCAGTGACATGCATGGCTTTGATTGCCACCTGCCTTTTGCAGGCTGTTGCTGCCCGATTTTTTTCAGTCCTTTAGTACTATTTTTTGTTATTTTGAGAATATCTGAAAGAGAGAGAATGAAACATTTACTTGTCAGCAGTATTTTTTTTTACCAAAAATCACAACACAAAACTATTGATTTCATCAAAACATAAAGGCTGAGCATAAAAATCTTACACTAGAAAAGGACCGCATACCCTCTATGGAAATTACAAAATAGCAAGCAGAAATAGCCAGCTAGCTTTTAGCAAAATCCTGATAGATATTAACATTTATACTGCTTGTCGTTTTTCCAAAAAACTAAACCTCAAGTGCATTTTAAAAAGAAAGTGTACATTGGGCTGAAAAATAAACACAAATATGAAATCTTGTGCGAACAACCTAAGTGAGCTTTTTATTAAATATGCCTATTTCAAAGGATTTCCTTCAAGTTGTTTTTTTTAGGTGCTAAGGCTAGATGAGCAGGAATGACCAAAGTTTTCTAAGTTTGCTACATTTTCAGGTTAATTTTGTATGCCAGAGAACTTCTCAATTCAAGGGTAGCTTACAGTCACATCAAATCTTTATGATCCATCAAACAAGACACATCTTGTTTTTGATGGGCATGATGGCAATTCTCTGTTCTTTATGAGATGTAAATAAACCACTTGTGAAGGGCTTTTCTTAATAGGATACATGTGCCTTACTTGAGAGAGATGATCTTTTCATAAGTATGTATTTGGTAACTGTCTAAATAGTAGGGCTTTGCATATTTTAGTACCTCTCCTGACTGCTTTGAAGTCATTACAGCTTCTCGGAAAAGTATAAAGAACTCATTTAAAACTCATATGCTTAAAGAGTTGCATGTCTAATCTGAGTATTTAGTTATGAATGTTTTATTGTTGCAAAAGATACAGTAGCTTTGTCATTGATTTTTCCCTCACTATTTAAAAAAAAATGCTAAATTCACAAAGCTGTTAAGTGGTTAAAAAAATATTTGCAGAACTTATTTATGAAGAATTACACATAAATGAGAAGTTAATCTTTTGGAAAATTTTCTCAGGATTTCAATGTAAAGAGCCAGCTTATGAGACTGACATAATACAGCTCTGTTTACAAAGCACTGTTAAGTGTATCATCTTACCGATTCATAAACATTCTATGATCTTGTTGCTGCTGTCAGCCTAAAGATGAAGCAACAGAGACTAAGATATATGCTACTTGGGGTTCCTATTCTTCTCTTATATAATCTCCATTCTCTATCCCACCTGTTTTCTCTTTGTTCTACTACATATTTCCCAGAGGACCAAGATTCTCCACATTTTCCAGCTGATATGTCTGCATTAGCTTTTTGTTTTTGAATAATTTCATTTTATTCAGGTTGTTGCTTGTAGAAGTTGATTGAGGCAACTTACAGTCTTTCCATATAGTGTCTAGGGTATGGTAGGAACTCAGATATTTGTTGAATTAATACGTAACATATGTAAGATACAAGGAATGGAAAATTCCATTTTTACTTTTTGATTTTTTTTAGTCACAGAGGAAGGAGTCATTTGGAGGCCATAGAAAGCAAGGGAGATAAAGTCACATGCAAACCTTGATATTCAGGGTGTATTTTCTGTGTTCTTGCCATCATTGTCACCCGAAGAACTATGAAGACTACGGAATGAGGGCTTCATCACAGACCTGCTCTGTTCATCTGATATTGTGCGAGACCATTTCTGTGTTGTGGATATTATGGCTGTTGTCTCCCAAAGGTTCATGCGATAGAAACAGAGTCCAGTGTTGCACATCAGGAGTTGGAAAAAGTAACTGGATCATGCAGGGATGACTCTGGGAGGGAACTTAACGCTAGTCTCTTGAAGTAGGCTGGTTTTCACAATGATGGGCTGGTCTAAGAGGAAGGCCATTCCGCTCCCTTTTGCATGTGGTTGGTCCTCTTTCTACTTTTCTACTATTTTATGGTGAAACCAGAGATGGGTCCACTTGACCCTTGACTTTTGTCCTTCAAAAATGTGCATTAAATAAATCTCTTTTCTGTGTTGCTATAGTGGATTGTTGATATTTTATAAATATCACATCACATATGTTGCACAGTTCAATGTTCTCAACCCTGATTGTACAATATAATTACTTGGGGAAATAAAAATAAAATGATAAAAGAAATGAAATGACCAGTTATCACTATAGATCAGTTATTACAGTCTTAGAAAATGCTCATTAAGTATGATTTTAAGCCCCCCCCTCGATGGTATTAGGGGGCATCTGGGATAAAGAATCACTGCTTTAGTGTAAAACCCTTCATGGACTTTGGAATATATCATCCTGTTGCTGCAAATGGATTGTATTTAATGTAAGATATTCAGTCGCAGTACAGCCTGGATGGGTGATCTATAATGCAGGGGGTCTTTGGAAAGTCAAGCCTGTTACATTTGTAACATTCGGCAATTCAAGGAATGTGGAACTCTACCTGTAACAATACTTAACCTTGTTTATGATTCTTCATCTATGTGGTTTCCCAGTGAGGCTTGTGCCACATGATTGTCAGCCATCCAAGGAACTGCTTTGGTCCATCTTGCACTATATATACAGCCACTTTCTTTAATCAGTGGGGTGAAATGCAATCACTTTCTAAGAAGTCTGGCCCTGAGCAATCAGAAACTAAAGGGTATCTATGCTGCAAGTTCCCTAATTCACCAGCACAGGTAGCTCCAATTTTGCTTAGAGATCTGATCCAGAGACAAATTCTTCTATGTTTTCATAGAGTATTTGATTTTTTTCCTCCTCATATTTGAAAAAAAGATTTACTTATTAATGTGAAAGTCAGAGTTATAGAGAGAAAGGGAAAGAGAGGAAGATGGTAGTGGTGTTCGGGGAGCTTGCATTTGTTGATTCACTCCTGAGATGGTCACAATGACAGGACTGGGTAAGGCTGAAATCAGCAGTGTTATCCAGGACTCTCACGTGGGTGACGGGAGACCAAACACGTGCACCACCTTTAATTGCTTTTCCCAAGCCATTAACAAGTTGCTAGATGGGAAGTGGAGCTGCCAGGGCACAAGCCATTAACAAGTTGGGATGCCATTACTGTGCATAGTGGCTTTACCTAATACGCCACTATGCCAGCCCCCTCTCATCTTGCATTTGGAGAATAAAATCACACATTAAGATCAAGAGATACAAGAAGTCAAAATTTGAGGAGAAGATGGCTAATTAAAGGCTTACAAAAAGAATCGTCTCTTTTAGAATGCAGCAAATAACCAAATTTTTTTGCAAAGAAATCATCTGAGACACTGAAATATTTATTGAATTAATGAATGAGTGCATAATAAGTAAATCAGAGGGAGCTATGAAGAGATTGGATAAAGAACTAGGGATGAGATGGCTATTGGTTTTAAATACAGAAGTGGAATGATGATCTAGCTGTGAGAGATAAGGGGCATTGAAAGGAAACATGATGATAGACAAACTGATACCTCTGTGGATTTAGTCCTTAAATAACCCATTACAACTGTGCTCCTCAAAGTTAAACATATCCAAGAACTCCATGGAGAGCTTGTAAGAACATGACTCCTTGACTCCACCCCCAGAGATTGTGTTTGGATTTTGAGCAATCTGGTGTCGTTCTGATGTTGCTTATTCGAGCAAAGTATCTGACTAGCTTTGCACTTGGAAATCTGCAATAGAGTATTTTGTTTTTAGTTTGGATCTGCCCTTACTGTGTATGATATTTTAAGCAAACCTATCATATTCTCCTTAATGAGGCTTACAAAACTCTAATGTATCACTTTTCCAGAGATTTTGTTAAAATGCATGTTAAAATGCAGATTCTCCAATTCCGTTGGTCTGGGATGGCAGATGAGCTGCATTGCTAACAAGGTCCTAACGACATGCATGTGGTTGGTTCCTGAATCATTCTACAATTATCAAATTCTTATGTCATCATTTCTAGATAGATCAAATGTCTCTGCCATGATCTGATTGCATTTGAGGGAGTGTTTTCCAATACTGAGTCGATGCAGGCAGAGGGCCTTGGACCCTCACAGCTGTCAGCTAAATGAACCTTTTCTCTTTATAAAGTTAGCTGTTTCAACTACTCCATTACAGTGACACAGATGTAACTAACATAGTAGTAGGTTGATGCAGACAGGAAATAGAAAAGGCAACTCTGAGTTTTGTGCTGAATAGTAGAATTTTGGCATATTTATAGGAATAGAGAAGTCAAGAAAAATATGGATTAAGAAAAATGGTTCTAGGAGAAAATATCAGGCAGCTGAAAATATAAGTCAGAAATACAGTTGAAAAACAATTTAGTGTTGAAATACCAATTTAGGGATTGTACATAAATGATTAAATGATATTTTTGAATATGCTGGTGTGCACAAAGAGATTAAGTACAGAACCTGAGAAGGACACCATTTGGAAGATGTGAGAAGGAAAAGACGTCGTCTAAAGCCAGATCACATTTAGCACCTTGTCATAGAAACCTTTCTTGTCCAAACCCAGACCTCATCAACAGATTGTTTGCCTTTATGACCTGATAACAGTCTTTTGAGTTTCCTACACATGCCCTCACTTGGAAATTAAGAAAGATATCCATTTGTGTGAGTAAGGATTATGGGCAGCCATTCAATGGATGGCAGAAAACATGGAGATTTTTAATGTCTTGGAGTGACTCATTGGCATGTAGAAAATACAGCAACTGGAGCAAGTAAGCATTTTATGTAAGTATGAAGAAAGTGAAGGATTTTGTAGCAGGATACACACACAATAAGACATTTAATGCCTTGATTTGCCAATCAATTCAGATATGTGGACATAAATGAAGTATAAGGGAAAATGACATTCACTAGCTTATGAAGAAAAGCATTTAGCAGAGACAATTGATCCATTGGGAAGAATCATAAGCAGATTTGCCTGGCAGTTAAGAAGCTTGATTGGTTTAAGACATAAGTATTTTATTGTGTTATGATGAACTTACTGATGTTCTTAAGGATGCCTCAAAATGATGGCCTTGAATATTTAAAAGGATTGCTAAACATCTTCCTTCTTTTTGTTTCACTATAAAAAAACAGGCTTTGTGCTTTTTTGGGTTTTTTTTATTTTCCCCTTTAAAGTTGAAAGTGCTTGGTGCTAAAATCTGCCTATTTTAAAGTTTGAGTTGCAATCGTTTATGCTTCAAATCAAGAAAGGCCTTTTTCTCACATTGATTTACTCTCACAGGGTCATTCATAAGCATATACAGACACACTCCACAAATATTCAATAACACATCAATCACTGAGCTGTTTACATTAAGAGACACAATTGAAATTGAACAATATAATTCAATAAAATTACTTTTAAAAAAGTGTCTTCATCTAAACCCTAGTTGCTCACTCACTGTAAACAGATCCATTGAAAACAATTCACTTTTCTGTTGTTTCAGGATTGATCTTCTCAAACACATAATTATTCTTAATTTGGACAAAATATTTCATCTCTAAGTACATAGAAGGAATTGGAGCCAGCTGAATGTAATAAGTGATGAGGAAGGAAGACGCTCAATAAAAGAAAATCAAACCTGTTTACAAGTCTGGGATCTAAACACTTGCGAGGTTTATGGTTTTGTAAACTATATTCATATGTTACAGGAGAAAATGATGAATGATGGATAAACATGAATTTACAATGGCTTGGATCAAATTCTTTTTCCTTTTTTCGCCCTAGGAAGCTGTCTTCAAGAGTTCTCCTTGACTTAAAAGAATTCCCTCTCAGGTAAAAGGCCAATGGAAAGGCAAGGAAGAGAGAAAGAGAGCGGGAGAGAGAGACCTATTTTTTTTTCTGAGATCATCATAATATATCTACTATTAAGTAGACAGAAGGCAAAATGTGGAAGTGATCATAAAAACAGTTAATGTATATATTCCTCATGAGATATACCAAATTGTCATTTCATGCAAGTGGTAAATCTTAGTTTCCTAAATCTGTTTTATGTTTCTGCTTCTTCCACTTTGAATATATGATACTGAAACTATGTTAGCCATGGTTCTTGGGCAAATTAGAAACAGATACTGGTAAAGCTTTAGGAAGACTTTTTTTCTTATTTTAATTTAAAATACTGTATTTATTTATAAGGAAAAGAAAGTTAATGTAAGTGCATTCTGGCATTATAAGGATGACCAGTGATGAATCAGTTATAATCACTGGATTTAGTGCCATTTGGGCATGTGAATTTATTTATTTACATTTGAAGCTTGATAATTTTTTTAAAAGAATGAGAACAGCCAGTTGGAACTACTGAATATATAATCATTTTGGATCACTGTGACTTTAGTTGATGGGTTACCACCAAAAATACTGAATTGTAAGAGCTTTTTAATGTGTGGATTTTGAAATTCTGATGACTAGAATAAGAAAGGCTGAAGGGAAATGGCATTTTAATTCCTTGTGGCTGAGTTTCTTAGATGCATTCAGACACTTCTATTTTTGTTTCTTTAAGCTGGGCCCATTTCCAAGTACAAAGCTGTGGAATTATTGCTCTCACTTCCATATTTAGGGCAATTCCCTATAACACTAAGGGTTAGGTCAGCCTTTTTTCTGTACCTGGCATGGAATCTTCAAATAGATCAGATTTCATGATAAGCAACAAGAAGAAAAGGACGAAAGATTGTAAATGAAACACTGAGCCAACTTGACTTGAAGTAGATTGGAATCAACGGCATAATCTAATATTTACATAGTTCTTTAGCCTGAGAATCTGGTTGGTATAGACTCATATCTAAAGTTACACTTTCTTTTCTTCTTCTTACTTATTTTTGCTCATTGTCCTGCTGTGTTCTGATATGTTTAAAAATCATAGCTCTTTGTGTTTTAAGCAGTGAAAAATTCCTGCTGACGTTTTAGCCTTGAAAGGCACTGAGTGTATATAAAAGAAAAAAAAACAAATAAAAATAAAAATAAAACACTACTTCGTGCTGCCCTGAGTTGGTTGTTTGGAAACAATTGTTTGACGCCAAACTTGTACTTGACTCTTACCAGCCCATTTGGTGAGATCAGAATGAGCTTGAATAACGTTGAAGGTTAAAATGTGTTGACAGAGTTTGCTGCTGCTTCCGTTCCAGAAGGCTAGCTAATAGCGTCAGTGTCAATGGCAGCCAGACTCTGTCCGCATAGTCACTACACAGACTAGAGATTCGCCTGGCTGCCATGCATCGTCATCCCGCATGGTGGGTGTCACACTGAGGACAAGGGTGGCAGCATGGGCTGCCAATGAGCCTGACAGGTCTAGTCTACCAACATATGGAATGGCCTCTTGGATATAAGCACAGTATTTTCATTGACTCTTCCATAATTCAGGAACCATGCTTGTTGTTATCTTTTGCTTGGGCATAAGTATCTTGTTTAAGGCTTCTATATCGATTTTTCCTGAACAAGCTAGGCATTATGATTTTCATACTCAATCTTCATCAATTTAAGCATTCCAAAAATGATGTTTTATAGCTCTCCGTAGCGACTGTTGTAGTATCTGTCAGTTCCAGCCCTTCAGGAAAGTGATGCGATAAGATCAGCCTTTGATTTTTGATAATTGTTTAATCATTAAATCTCACAGAATCCAATCATGTCATATTGTTGGTACTCAGCTTTTAGAATATACTTGTTGTCCAGCAAGAACTTATATATATTCCAAATTCCTATTACATAATCTCATGTAAAAGCCAATCTTAGTTTAGAAGTGTTTTCTAAAAGATGCTAAGTGTTACAATCTGGTGTGTGCTCACATTTTTCTCCAAACAATGTACAGTGTTTTGTCAGTTATTTATCTAGTTATTTATGCACATAGCTGATGCTTATTGCTGACATATTAATGTCTTTGACAAGTGTGCTGTATTAGCAGAAAATAGTGTTCCAAGGAAAATGAATATTGTTTTTCAGTTGACTAATGTAGCAGCTGCAACAGTTACTCTCTGACTTATTGGGCAACCTTTGGAAGAGAGGAAGAAGAAGTAGATTAGCCAATTACCCAGTCAGTGATCTATTTACTCTGTGTGGATTTCTGCTAAGCATGTCTTGGGAATTCATATATACATGTGAAAACATTTGTTGGTATATATGTTTAGATGCTAAAATTTAACTCACATGCATTGGTTATTTAATGCAGCAATTAAGGTCTCATTGAGGGTTCCTGCATCCCATATCAGATTGCTGAGTTCAAGCCTTTGCTGTGTTTTCAATTCCAGCTTCTTGCTAAGGTACACCATGGAGGCAGCAGGTTACAGGTAAGTGCTGGAGTTGCTGCCAACATCAGGTGGAAGAGACCTGGATGGAGGTGACAATCCAGGAGGTGACTCCTGGATTGAGCTTGGCCTGGCTTCTGTCGAGGAGTTAACCAACATCTGAGAGATACCTTGGCGTATCTGTCTTTAACTTCAGAACAAAACGGAAAAGTAAAAGAAAGAGAAATAAGTTGAACTCACAGAAGCAGAGTATAGAATAGTGGTTTCTGGAGACCATGAAGAAGGCTGGGAGAATGGACTGAAGATGTCCATTCTAACTTCTAATGTTTTATATGACAGTTGGAAAGCTACAAATATCAATAAACCAATCATAATTCTTCATATTCCCAACACAAAGGAATGATAAATGTTTGAGGTGACAGAAGTAACAGTTTTCCTGATTTGATTATTACCCATTCTGTGCATATGTTAAAATAACACATGCTACCCCATACATATGTAAAATTATATGCCAATTAAAAATTAAGCAGATTTTAACAGGTTCTAGACTAAATTATATGCTTATATAGTTGGTGCATCAACATTTTTCACTTATCTATTTTCTTTTTTAATTGATTTTCTTCACATAAACTATATACATACATTTATATATGTTTAAAATTGTTTCTATTTACTGGGAAGACACATTTACAGAGAGAAGGAAGTACAGAGAGAGATCTTCCATCTATCGGTGTACTGTCCAAATGGCTGCGGTGGCTGGAGTTGCGCAAATTAGAAGCCAGGAGCCAGGTGCTTATTCCTGGTCTAATACATGGGTGCACAGTTGCAAGGCTTTGGACTATCCTCTACTGCTTTTTCAGGCCACAAAGCAGGGAGCTGGAAGGGAAATGGAGCAGTCGGGGCGGGAGGAAGGGTATGAACCGGCCCATATAGGATCCTGGTGTATGCAATGCAACAATTTAGCTACTGAGCCATCATGCTGGGTCCACATAACTTATATTAAAAACGGGCAAGTTAGTGAACTAAGGTCAGGATATCGGGTAACTATGGTTCAACCAAAGAGGTATCATTGAGACACTGGGAGTGGAGCCACTTGTTCCAAAAAAACACATTTTAATGTTATCTTATTTTGCCTTAAAGAACAACCCACAAACTTTTGTTCAGTGGACAGAGCCAATATTTATTTTTAAAAATATTTACTTATTTATTTAAGAGACAGAGAGACATGGAGAAGGGAGGGAGAGAGAGATGAGCGGGGAGTCGGCAGGAGAGACAGAGACCAGAAAGACAGGAAGAAAATGAACTCCGATTCACTTGTGTGCGTCTCAGATGTTTGCAATGGTTCCAGAGCTGGACTGAAGTGAAAACAGGTTGGAACCCAAGCTCACTTTCTCACAAGAGAAGATCCCAGTCGCTTGAGCTATCAACAGTACCGCCCAGGTCCTGGAAACAAAAGCTAGCTCCTGGAATTGAACCCACACAGAATGATTTGCATGTGGAATTCAATCAACATCTTGACTACGACGGTGCTGTTTGTATCTTCTGAATGCCTTTTCCCCCTTTCAAAGGCTTAGTTTCATCTTAGGATGATTTTCCCCATCTACAAGGCTTGTTTTTCAATGTCATGCTCACAGAAATGTGTAAGTATTCATACTCATACTCACACTCATAGCTGTCCCCCAGTGCTATTAGGATGAGGACCCTCTGGGTTTTATGGGTTCAGATAATAAACATGGCTAATACACAGGTGTTTCTAGGATATCATTTGTAAATCCACAGTTGAACAAAAGTCTGTGTATATTGTGTGCACGTATGGAAGTACAATAAAGTTGCCAAGTGACTGTAATGCTAAAATCATGTCACATGCATAAAACCCTACACATAAATATTATCATGTTTGAATTATGTCTGAAACAGATTATTTTACATTCAATTCTCCCCTGAACACATTGTAGAAATACAGATTTCTAAAAATAAAATATTCATAATATGCGTGTGAACTTTGTGTATCTGAAAAAAAAAACTGTCACTCCTAAGTAAGTCATTTGTACTGAGATGTTTTTATGCAGATCTCTGAAACAAAGGATAGTTGTAATAACTAAGAAAAACTATTAAATATTTATTTTTGGATCAAAGCAATGGAACGTAGAACAAAAATGAAGACTGGATCTATCTGAAAAAAAAAACACTAAGTCTTTTGGGGGTGAGTGGATTTTCAGAACTATTATAAATAGAAGGACACATCTCAGCTTGATTACTTCCCAACAGCTTCCTGCTACCTCCCACCGAGTAGATGAGCAATTAGTATAATCACAGCAATAAGTCAAAGACCCTTGCTGTTCAAACTTGTGTTCCGACTTTTCCTTCTGGCATTTATTCTATACTGTTCCAACTGCAGATGCACAGACGCAAATTTCGTTTTTTAGTACAATTTTATTAGGTGAGATGAAAAACGTCTAAGATGGACTCCCCTTTTGTTTCAAGGTTAAGTAAAGGGCACAGAATGAATAAAGCTGTGCTGAAAACAACAGTGGCCAAGGCAGGGATATTCTTACACCCTCCACAGTCAGGCAGATGGAAGTCTGGCCAAGCAAACCATAAAGCATCAAGTCTGACTGTGAGTCAATCTGTCAGCACAAGGGCAAGGTGACTTGGCGAAAAAGTGCATTTTGTTTTCTGATAACTACTCCGAGGTTCTAGCACATTGCTTTGTGTTGCATTTTATTGGTATTAAATGGTGAAAATTACTTCATAAATGGGAAGAATGAGCTTTCAAAGATTCATTCTCTGCTAAAAAAAAAAACAAAGAGTAAGCAGCCGAAAGTATTGATTTTTAAAGTTAATTTTCAATAGGCAGACGTTAAAATTACCCTGTGCTTATACTTCAGTTTGAGATACTTGTACAGCACTTATACATCTCCTATTACTTAGCTGATCTAGTACATGAAGAAGAGTTACTAGGAAGAAGCAAAACAATATAATGTGCTTTGCAATGCCTCCAAGTGATTTTTGCTATGTTTTTGTATTACTTTTAAAATTTGTTTTGGGTCTAATGAATATATTCAGCTAAGTGTCACTTCAAATTTCCTATAGTATTTGGGTTTTCCATGTTAAAAATGTTATGAAAGGCTTAATGTTTTTGAATAACAGTGGAAAAAAAAACCTCAAATCTTTCAAAGCATTTTCAAATGCTACTTTTCCTTTGCCTCTGATTAAGGAAATTCACTGACTTAGAAAAATAACAATTTCAACTTTTCTTGAAACTCTGCTTAGAAGCTAAAGAATGGATCTATTTAATAAATTGCAAATAATAAGTTGCAAATTGCTTTTCTTTGTGAGTGTGGATTTGTTTGAAATCAAAGAACCTGACTTTTCTACCTAAATGAAGAACAGGGCAAAAACGCATGGATTTGGAAGGTGTGTTTCCAGGGAATAGTATTGTATACCCCCGTGAAATTTTCTGACAGTACACATAGTTTAAAAAGGAGATTATTGGTAACAGTGATAAGTAAAAGCCGTAAGATCAAAACGGAAAAAAAAGAGAGAATAAATGAAGATTGCTTTGTACTAGTGTAAATTATCCTGAAACTGGATATCTGGAAATTTGAGAACAGCAGGAAGAGAAAAGAAACATTAGAAGCAGAAATTCAAAGTCAAAGGTCATTGCCTTACAGGAATCTGATATCAGCTACTAAATATCAGTGCAAAGCCTTCTTTGTTTGTAAGTATCACAAAAGAAAGAATAAAAAAACTATTTCAATATGCAACAAACCATGGATTCCATACTGGGGTGATGAAAATAACTGAAAGAATTCAGTTGTAATATACCTAGATAGTATTGTATGAAATATAAAGGCTGATCAATAGTTGAAGGTCCTTGAACTTTGGTGTTTATTTCAAAAGTGACTGTGGATCTTATGTGGTAGAGTATGTACCTTCACGATTCATTTGTTGAAGTCATAATCTTCTCTATCTCTTACTGCAACTGTCTTTGGATGCACGGTCTTTATAAAGACAATTAAATAAAAATAAGGTCACTAGGGTGAGCTATGGATCAGTATGGCTGGTGTCCTTACAAGGAAAGGCTATTTGAACACGGACATGCACTTCAGACCATGAGGAGGCAGATGGAGCTTATGTCCATCTGCAGGCCAAGGAGGGAGACCTCAGAAGATACCAACCCTGCCAGCATCTGCATCTTGAAATTCAGTCTCACAACTCTGAGTCAGCAATTTTATGTTGGTTTGACCATCTGTTCTCTGGTGCTTTGTTTTAGTAGTTCTGAAAAACTACTCCAATGGGACAGTATCTAATCCAGTGACATTATCGGGAAATGAACTCTCTGAAACCGGAAACTTATTGGATGGAAAGAACATTCTCACCCAAGTGTCCTGACAATGATGACGTTTTGTGAGTTTCTGCATGGGTTTTTGTTTGTAAACCACTTCCGCAGTTGAATGATGATGATTCAATAAAATCATATTGAGGAAAATAGATGGCCCAAACTTTCAATGAGTGGAGGGAGGAGAGGAAGAATGCTAAAAAGAAGTGTATTCTGTGATTGATGAGTGATGTGAGGGGCGGCATGGCCGGGGCAGATTCAGAGCTAAATGACGTTTTTCCTTTTTTTCAAAATGGTATTTTTTGTGGAGTCAGTTGGCTCTTGGATCATTCTTTTGATCACCTTGGTCTTAATTGTTTCATTGAATTCCCTTACTCCTTATTTGACCACACAGGAAGTTGGAAGATACGTGGAAATTATGAGGCATATTCAAATATAGTACGTTGAGTAGAATTTACTGAACTTTATCTATTTTTAGTGAGGTTAAGGAAGGTATCATAAAGATTTAAACTTTTAAAGAGAGAAGTTCCTTCTACAGCATTATCAAACTAATACGCAGGGTCACTACTTAGCACAGCGACCTTAAGAGCTGACGTCCACCTTTCTCAGGATTTAGATTTCACAGTCTTTTTGATATTTAATGAACATCAAACTATGGTGGTTATTATAGTAATCATCTCTTGTGGAGCCCGAGGGAGAGAAGATAGTCATTTATTTGCCTGCCTTACTAGCTCTTATTACCTGCCCTTTATAGGCTGTGGAGTTCTTCCCCCTGGCTTACAGAAATACAATGCAATGTCATATCATACTGTCTCCCCTTATTTCATTGTGATGCACTTTCATGGCAGGCGTTAGCTCTGCCAAAATGGAATCCCAAAAGGCTTCAACTGTGTCACAGATGAGGAAAAGCTCTGAATCTGAAAAAAAAAATTGTTTCTGGTTCCCTGCTGCCCAGAGCTATTCTTCTTCCCATATCAGCAGGAGACCAAGGGAATTCTAGGGCATTCTCCTTGCCCTGGGATTCACTGTCAGGTTTGATGCTGACCAGCAAGCTACGGTATGGGCACATTTTTAGGAAGGAAGGAAGCTGCATAACCTGATTAAGCAGAAAGACCTCATTTTAAAGGGATGTTCTGTTGAATCCACAACCGTACTCCTCTCTAGGAACTTGCCAATTATCAGCTAATCAATATGCTCCTAACCGCCCTCCACATCTCTGCAATAGTCAGTGCTATTTTTAACCTTGGATCTGCAACAAGAAACCTATTATTTTGTTGAATATTCTGAAGTGAAAGACACAAGGATGACAAAAACGCAAAAAATAATCAAAAATAGAAAATACCAGAGACACTGGGGCCATTCATTATGTTTGGCATCTATTTTTAAAATTTTCAAATCCATTTCCTTTGTTTCAGAAACCAGGGCTACATATGGTGGATTTTTTTTAAAGCAAACATTAAAGCAAACATTTTTCCTGTCCTTTAAGCAAGGTCACAAATTGCTCTGGTACGTTAATTTATCAATATGTCTTTTTCCTTTGTGAATTTCAGATCAGTTTGTACTGGCTCTTAGAAATAGTCGCTCTCATCCTCATTTTACAGATGGTGATACTAAGGCAGAAAATGATAAGGTAATTTACACACACTTTTCCAGAAATCCATACTCTATCAACTTCAAATTACAAATCATAGTGCGTGCGGGGCATATGTTGGTCTTCTGTTTGATGAATGGGGTGGAGACTGGACTTGATAACCTTGGAGGAAGATTCCAGCTTAATACTGCTAGAACCTTAACTGATGAATGGGCTTGATGCTAACTAAAGTCGATCTATTATTCCCCTACATGCTTGTTTAAAATACAAGACAAAATAAACATTCCTACAAAATGATAGTTCACTTACCTCGCTAATTTTCAGGGAAAGAAATCTAATTTTGCTGCTCAGTGCTATATCCTGATTCGTTTATGAGTGTGGGTTGGCTGAAGATCTTATTTCATTGATACTGTTTGGAAACTATACAGACTGTAAATCAGGGGAAGGAAGCAGTGGGAAATTCTTTTCCAGTTTAAAGTAAGACATGTTTGTGCTGGATACGGGTTCTCCCCAGTGAAGTTAGAGTCTCAATTATTTGCATTTGACCAATCAGTTGCTGATATTCAGATGCTTCCCAAGATTAATTATTCAAGATTCATATTTCCCAGTAGCTCTGTGACTAAGGCATAGATTTTTAAGAGAACAAAGTGGTTTTTAACTAAGTATAGACTTCCTCGCTAACTTAATACTTCATTGTCTTCCCAATACCTTGATTCTTGACACACAGGAAGAAGGGTTTCACATGATAGTGAGTGGGTAAAGAGCACATTTTCAGCACATTTTTTCTTTTTCATTATTGCTCTGAATACTGAAGGAAGGAAATGACTTGCTCTAAGTAAAGCTTCCTTGAATGAAAATATGATCTCAGTTTTGTGTATCAACTTCTTCTGTGCACCAAGAGTTGCTTTCAGACATTCATATTACCTTAAAAACCCTGCCGGAGTCTCCTGGGAATGTGGAGTTCTTGAGGTGATGGGATATGGAAAAAGCTTTGTTTCGTCCCTCCCTCAATTTTTTTCTTACTCATTTGTCCAAGCTTGCAATCTAGTTTTATCTTCGGTCTCCAGAAATCAAAAAAAAAAAAAAAAAAAAAAAAAGAACATGATGTGAATTTAACCTACATTTAAGCAATGGAAATTTTAGAAAAGGACGTAACCAGCATGTTTTCTAACAAAACAAAACAAAAAGCAAACCTGAGAGCAAAAACCCTTTACAAAACATTGAAACAGCCATGCATTGATGATATAACAGTAAATCCATCATGCAAGGCAGGATATATCAATCTATGTGAAAAGGGAGAAAATTCTATCAGATTTGATAAGAAATCTGCTTATCTCTATTAGATTTTCTCCTCTATTATATTTGCTCTTAGCTTGCCTGTAAGTACAGAAATGCATAGGAGAGTATTTCAAATGAAGAAAGACATATTTTACAGGTAAGCTTATTTGTTGCAGAGAATTTCGAAATCCATGAACACAGGGGTTTTTACAAACTTCATGGGGATATTGAGATTTAGACAAGTGGTTCAGACAGTTATGTCCTATTTTAGATGCTTTGGCTTGATAAAGCCTGAGACGTCTGACCCTACCTTCTGGTGAACGCAGATCCAGGGCGGCTACTGTGATGGCCTAGGCTGTTGGGTTCCTTTGTGACTCCGCCTTCCTGTGGATGCGTATCCTGAGGCTGAGGGGGTTTCTAGCTCTAGTGTCAGCTGTTGTGGTCACTGGGGAGCTTTTTCTTCCTCTGAATATCATAAAAAATTAAAATATTAATATTACAAAAAGCTATGTAGCTATTTCAGTTCTTTTTTGCACTAACAGAGTTTTCATTCTATCTTCTGTTCACTTCTTGGAGTTCACTCATTGTATTGGCTTTGGCAGATCTCAGACATACTTTAATAGTGAGCAGAAGCAGAGGTAAATTCTTGGCAGGTACACATGACTTCTTCATCACAAAATCTTATTTAAGGATACATCGCTGAGCTAAAAAAAATCTGACAAAGTCAAGGCCAGTGTAGGGTGGTTATATTTCAGCATCCTAAAATGATAAATTCTAGAAGAGAGAACTTCTTAATAAAATATGGAACTTCCATCCTGGCTTACATGTGCATTATATATTCTTGACAGTTGTTCTCATAAATATCTGAAAAATAAATGTTTAGATGTCTTTAATATTTATCAAACCGACATGGTACCTTGGTTTAGGAGCCATAGTGTTTTGACTGCACAATCATTTTATTTCTGTTCTTTAATAACCAAAGTGGGAAGAGAGCAGATAAAAAATATTTAAGAAAGTTTAGATCCAGAAAACTGACCTGAAATAGCAAAAAAAGAAAAAAAGTGTTGATATTTTTAGTAATTGAAATGTATTTGAATGTGTCTGTGACCATGTTGTAAAACATGATTGAAATTGACAAAAGCATAAAATGAAATCTTTCCACATGATAACTTAGTCTCCACATGTTTAATGTATAATGATGGATGAAAAGAAAACTTTAAATATCATAAACTATCTTCTTGATGTTCAGTGAGACAAGAGACATAATTTCCTCTCATACATTACTCCTAAATATTAATAATAATGTTCTGTTAAAATTATTATTGCATTCATTAGTCATGTCTAATAACATTAATTTGTATTTAATAAAAATCTTTATTTTAAAATTACAATCCCAAGCCCATAGGAAATTATACAAATGTTTAAAATATTTTTATCTGGTGTTTATGTGGCATATGGTATTTCAAATTTATTTCTATTGGTGCAGAGTAGGGATTTTGATAGCCAAGATGAGACTGTGTCCTTTAAGAACTTGGGAAGCCATGGGAATTAAGCTTTTTTATTAGTCATTGCTACTTTTTGGAGTGGAAACAAAAAGATAGCTTGTTTAATTTTCAAAACCTTTTCTGAATTTCAATAACTCAGTGCTCCAGTGATAGCCAATGGCACCGATTTTATGGTCTAATATTTTGAGCTTGAAGTTTGTACCCCAGGTGTGTTTCACTAAGGAAAATAACAAAGAACATATTCAAAGCTGAGTTATGGACTATTTATTTAAAATAGGACGTCACAGCAAATTATACATTTACAAAGCTGATCTGAAAATCCAAAGAAATTATAATAATTATAGTATTCATAATTATCAACTGCCTTTTGTGCATAATCCTGTAGAGGTATGATCCTTCTATTTTTTACTTACTAACCGTTATGGTTAGTTATGCATTAAGCCTGTGCTCATAAGTTAAATTGAAGGAAAATAAAGAAGGAAGACATGGGGAGTCGAGGAGGGAGGCAGGTAGAAAGCAGAGTATGGCCATCTTTTCAGAATTGTATCTGTGAAAAATATGAAATCAGTACTTATTAAAAATTTTTTTAAATTATTTTTATTGGAAAGTCAGACTTACAGAAGAGAGACATAAAGGTCCTCCACCAGCTGGTCCACTTGCCAAGCGGCTGCAATTGCTGGAGCTGAGCCGATCTGAAGCCAGGAGCCAGGAGTTTCTTCTGGGTCTCTCAGGCGGGTGCAGGGTTCCAAGACCTTGGGCCGTCCTTGCCTAGATTCCCAGGCTGTAAGTAGGGAGCTGGATGGAAAGCGGAATAGCCAGATCAAAAAACAGTGCCCATATGGGATCGTGCAGAATGCAGGGTGAGAACTTCTGCCACTAGGCTTCTGTGCCAGGCCTCAAATCTGTCCTCTTTATATAATAAAACTAATCAACTGACGTAAGTATTTCTATTTTTTTTTGTATTTCTGGCTACATATTTTTGGATATGTCAATATTCTATAATATTTTTATAGAAGCCATAGACAAAGAATTCATCCTTACTTCTGTTATGGTTAATCTTTAAAAATTAAGCATGTGACCAAAAGTTAACTTGAGATTAAATTTAAAATCTTTTTTTTATACTTTTTTTTTTAATTGGAAAGGCAGATATACAGAGGAGGAGAGACAGAGAGGAAGATCTTCCGTCCGATGGTTAACTCCCCAAGCAGCTGCAACAGCTGAAGCTGAGTCAATCCGAAACCAGGAGCTCTTCCAGGTCTCCCATGCTGGTGCAGGGTCCCAAGGCTTTGACCGTCCTCGACTGCTTTCCCAGGCCACAAGCAGGAAGCTGGATGGGAAGCGGGGCTATCGGGATTAGAACCGGTCCCCATATGGGATTCAGGCATGCAAGGCAAGGACATTAACCACTACGCTACGCTATTGCGCCAGGCCCTAAATTCTTTTTTAAACACTTACTTTTTAAACAACAGAAATGTACTTATTTTATTTGCAGGTCAGAATTACTGAGAGAGGGAGAGACAGAGAGAGATCTTCAATCTGTCACTGTGCAAATATGGCTGCTATATCCAGAAAAAGGAGCTTTTTCCATGACTCTTCTATGTGCCAATAAGCCCAAGGACATGAGCCATCCTTTGCTGCTTTCACAGGCTATTGAAAGGGATCTCCGTGAGTAGTGGAGCTGACGGAACAGGAGCCAGCGGCATAGGTGATGCTGGTGCCACAGATGCGGAAATAACATGCTATGTCGCTGTGATGGTACCCTAAGTTTAAATTCTTGATAATGTAGAAAGGTTATTTTCACCTTCCAAGTTATCAACTTATCATTGATAATGTCATATGATCATGTCAACGTTTATTTCTACTTCAAAGATATCAACTTAACATTGATAATGTCACAGAAATTTGAGAAATTTTGTTTAAATTTAGGAATTTCAGTCATATAAATAAAACCTTCATGAGGACTTTTTTTCAACACATTCCTTCCATGATATACTTGTTTTGTGTATTTATGAGACAGATTTATGCTTCTCAAGTGTAGGTTTTGGTAAATTGCATTGTGTGCAGTTAGAACACAGGCGGAAGTATATGGAAAATTTGTAATTTAAGTGTTATCCTTTCAAAATCTTTAATTTTGACCAGCCATTGCTAAGCCTCTAATCCTTAGCATTGCATGTCATTAATCCAAGGAGAATTTCCCTCACATGGACCTGGAATCTGTGCATTCTAATTCGTGTTTTTCTTCCAGCACTCACACATTTCAGCTTTCAGGGAGTACGGGACACATTCATCTTGCAGATCCATCTCTGGCCCTGCACACTGATGTCAGGACACCAAGGGGGTCAGCAGCATGAATGAACAAGCATTCCGAGAGCTCAAGCCTACCCAAGCAGAGACGGCAGCTATCTGTACGAACGTTAACGTGAGCTGCTCAACCACATTCTGCTGAAGTCAAACTTCATGATCATTCGGCCAGTTATTTACAGCAATGTTAAAAAAAATTTCAGCCAAATTCCTTCAAAGATTACCCTTTTTTTTTGAAAGAAAAATAGAAATTTGCAATGTCCTGAAGTTAAATGACATATTACTAGATATGACAGTCTCCATTACAGTTACTATACATCCCCTTAAATGAAAAGCCACAAAACAAAATCAACACCAGGAAGAAAAAAGAAATTAACAATACCATGAAGTTAAATCACATGCTATTAAATGACTAACGTGTAGCTGAAGAAATGAAAATCAAGAACCTTCTTGAAGAAAATGATGCCACTGCATGATCTAGGAGTCATTGAATGATTTAATCAGAAGGAAGTGTTTTGAAGAGATGAAACCAACAGAAAACAACAAAACCCATGCGATATAGTTTCCGCTGATCGTTGTTGATGTGTGTCTCCTCCAGACAATAAACAGATGGGTTTTGTTTTTTAATCCAGTCTATTAATCTATGCCATTTGATTGGCCTTAAGTCATTTCCATTCAGAGTTTAATATATATGGGTAGTACTTTGGTCCTGTCATTTTAGGAATGGGTTGTTCATTGGTTTAGTCTTTTGTTGTCATTTGACTGGGTTGTTCTTCCCATTTGCCTTTGGTATTGGTAGGTGCTATTCCTCTTTTCTGCCAAGAGAACATATTGAAGTATCATTTGTAGGGCAGGTTTGAAAGAGACAAATTCTTGTAACTTTTCTTTACTGTGGAAAAGTTTTATTTCACTTTCAAAGACAAAAGAATACTTTACTGGATATGTTATCCTAGGCCTACAGTTTCTTTCTTGTAGAATCTGGAATATGTCACTCCATTCTCTTCTTGCCTGTAGAGTTTCTTGTGAGAGATCTCCTGTGAGTTTCATTGGCATTCCTTCATATGTCAGTTGATTTTTTTCACGTGCACATTTAAGGATCTTTTCCTTATGTTCAATTGAAGAGAACTTGATGATCATATGTAGTGGTGAAGATCGCTTTTGATCAAACCTGTTGGGAGTTCTGTGACCCTCCTGGATCTTGTTTCCCAATTTTCACTAGATTAGGAAACTTTTCCTTTATTATTTCATTAAATGCATTTACAAACTCAGCTTTTCTTTCTGCACCTTCTGGGACTCCCATAACTCTTATATTTGGCCTCTTCATAGTGTCTTTCAATTCTTGAATACTTTTTTTGGCCTGATCCAACTCTGCTTTAAGTTTTTTGTTTGCTTCCCCCAGATGACAGGAAATACCTTCCAATTCTGAGAATCTTTCTTCTGCTTGCTTCATTCTATTTTGGAGACTCTCCATTGTACTTTTAATTTGCTCTACTGTGTTCTTAATTTCTGATATATCAGGTTGATTTGCTTTGTTGCTTCCTTAAATTCTTTGAACTCTTGCATGTGCTTCTCATTTTTGATCTTTAAAATGAGTCTTATGGATTCTGTGTTCCCTATTTCTCGATGTCTTCCTCAGTTAACTCTGAGGTTGGCATACGATTTTGCTCCTTTGCATGGAGTTTTCGGTAATATTCATTGTGCCTTTGTCTCTTCTTTTGTTCTTGGTCTTTGTACTTCTGGTTAGCAGAGTCTTCTCCTTGGGGCAGGTTTCTAAGCTATGTCACCCACAGGTCTACAATGTGATTTTACTTATTGTGGTTCGTACACAACTTTTTGCTTGCAGCCACACATGTCACAACCTCCAGTGAGTTCCAGGTCTGGGTTCTTATGTCAGATTTCCACCATGGTCTCCACAGCCCCAGCTCCTGGCTCACCACTCTCCACCTCCTGTGATATCGTTCTGAGGCTACACCGTTGTCTCTGCAACCTTTCTCCCACTTCTGGTTGGAGCAGGTCCCAAGGTTAGAGAGACACCAGGTGTCCTATATAGTTAGGTTGTTGGTGGTGCTGATCTTGTCAGAACCTGTTGGATGTTAGTTCTGAGTTCCACACGGACCAATTTTGGCCTGTACTATGCCACAGTCGGTATTATTTTCCTGCTGTACCAGTGCAATCCATAGAACTCAGTGAGTTCTTGCCAGCTCAGCACATGCACAGTTCACTGTTGTCCCAGCAGTCCCAAAGCTATTGCCACAGTGCCAAAATGGCACCTGACATACTGCTGCTAGAATTCTTGATCTTCTGACCATCAGGTCCTTGGGCTACCCAGACCTGTCTTGGGTGGAATCCGTAGAATGCCACGTCATTGCAATTCACTGAGTCAGAAATGAGCTCACTCCCAGCTCAGCGTATGCTCCGTCCTTTCCCTTGCCCTTTCCCCCTTACGCAAAACGGCACCCAATTCAGCTCTAGGGGGCTGACTGGGCTATGAAATCCACTCTGTTCTCGCACTGTCTGTCTGAGATCTGCTGCTCTGTCTCTGTTCCTGGTCAAATCAAACGGACCAGCAGGATGGACAGGTCTTTGTTTGGGTTCACCTCCTGAGCTCCCAGTGAAAGTCCCTTCCCACCTGGTTGCTGGTGGAGTTCTGGCTGCTGTGGAGTTCAGATCGCCATGCTGGACTATCAGTCACTGCAATACCACACTGCTGTGCCCGCTGTTTTCCTGTGTCTGTCAGTCTCCAGGTACCCTTCTGCTGTTGTTCTGTCCTTTCTTATTTCCTGAAATATGTCCTCTCTGCTTCACCCTGATTAAATGGTTTTTTGTCCATGTAAACGTGTCCTTACTCTATTCTGCCATCTTGATTCTACATTACCCTTTTCTTTACTCAGAGTTTTTTTGCTTGGGCTTTGATTTCTGCCAGGGAATGGCTTATCTCTGCCTCTTGGCATATCAGTTGGTATAGTTTGTCTTTGCTATCATTGTATAACTGGGTCCCCCTGAGTCTCGTCTGTCACTTCTGTCTCCACATGGAGATCCACTCATGAATATCTTCTGCTCTAAAAGGTCCTTGGATTGTGACAACTAGATCTGTTTATATGGACGTTGGGCTTCCAAGGCTGGAAGGGGAAGAGAAAGGGCTTCCTCAAGCAGAGGCTTCATTCTTCAGGGTGGCAACAGTCTGTTGGTGGAAGCAAGACAAAGATCAAGCCAGTTCAAGGATTGGACAAATATATTTGAATTGCTGCTGTGAACAACGTTAGAACCATATTGCAAAGGGCTTTGGGAAGAAAAAATTGGGGGTGATTTATTGAGGTCCTTGTCTGCTTATTTACCATAGTTTTCAACTCAACTGCCTTTTATTTGAATCTAGAAATGTCTAAAACTATTACAATCTGACTTTAGTAGAGATGGCATCCAGTTTAAACAGTGTGTTTAATCAGTGACCGTTAACATACCCTAGAAATCATTTTAAAAAGACATGTGTAATTATACTGTTAGAGTTAGAACCTTGGCAAGCCTGTGTGCAGGTGAAGAATTCTGAGGCTGAAGCCCCAAGAGCATCAGCGTTTATCTGTATCCAGGCAACAGCTACTGTTTATAAATGACTCTTCCTGTGGTATTTTGTGATAACAACATAAAGAGGACAAAGAGAGGTATCACACGGTTGAACTTAGGAGACCCTTTTGGTTTGGCTTTGTAAGAACTCACTTGGAAGTAGAATGGATGGGGAAACTGTGCAGGAGAGCAGACAAGAGGCAGAACCAAGAGGAGGCGGCTCTGAGACCAGCATGTTGCAGCCTCTTGGTGTGGATGGTGTGGGTGAAGTTCAGTGCCACTTCTTTCCCTGTAGGGTCTGAGAGTGAACTGTCTCTCTGTGCCAGTCACAGTCGACAGCAGACACAAGCTGCCTCAGTCTCCACGCAGAGGGAAGAAAAATTAAAAATTACTTTGTTTTTTAAAGATTTCACTAGGTCTTTATTAAACCTCCTAATTATTTGCTTATTGTGTCTTTTCCAAAGCAAAGTAATTTTAAGCAAATAATTAGGAGGTTTAATACAGACCTAGTGAAAGCTTTAAAACAGTTTAATGAACATTTCTAATCATACATATGTCCTTTCCTCAAGATATGTTCAGATCATAAGTCAAATTTTTCTCTAGAGGCATATCAGATAGGCCAATGAATTCCTTAATAAGTTTTAGATATTAGCTTATTCCATAATAACTCCTAAAAACAGAGCAACCAACATATTTATCAAGCAAACAGTGCATACTGCCTTACCAGTGTATGGATATTATTTACTCAAGGCACTGTTCTGATCTTTTATAAATATTGTCTCATGGTTGGGGAGGAAATACATACGTCTCTTGTTTTTTATATTTCTTTGAAGCCAAAGGCAGCATTTCAGCTTCCATGAAAAATTTATTAAATTCAAAAATAAGGAAATTGCAGCAAAAAAAAGGCTAGCATGGGTTTTAGACCTTCCACATTAAAATAACATTAAAGAAGGATGAAAACAAAGCAAATTTAATTTGTTTCCCTGATTTCTCACTTCTTTATTCATAGTCTTCTGTCTTCTATTAATTTCCACCAGAGCTAGTTGGGGTTTCTCTTAACTCTCAAATTCCCTCACTTTTGTTGGTTTAAGTGATGCCCACAGGGGACATTTTTCAAAGTGGTATGCTAGGATTTAGCTGTGGGAGGCCCATTAATACACCACATAGAATTTGACTCCCTGTAATGACATTTAAAGAGAGCTATTTGTTTTGACTGCGTGCTTTGTGTAGGTCTGGAGGTTACCATAGTAAAACTCCTTTGGCGAATGTGTCATCAGAAATTTCTGGGTTCAAGTGGTAGGGGGTAAGGAAAAGAAGAGGCCAGTTCCACACTGTTCATGAGCAAAATCCCTATAAAAGGGGGTGCGAGAGAAGGTCTCTGGGATCTAGCTCATCCTCAATTCCCTCTCAGAGAAACAAGAGCAAATGACACTCATCCCCTCCTGCTACTTACCCCCAAGCTTATATCAACGTGAGGACAAATTCTAGCTGTTCCGATTCTTGTTACAAATTGGGTTTTAGGATACTGTTGTAAGTTTTTTGTTTCTTTGTTTCAGAACATTCAATTTCTTGGCTACAGTACTAAAGGATCTTGAATCTTGAAGATTCAGAGTGTGAATAAACAAAGGACACCGAGGTTAGGTAGAGCTTCATTAAAATTCTTATTAGCTGTTACTGAGAGCAGGGACAGTTTTGAGGGTTTTATTCGTTTTCCTCTCAGCTCTAAAGAATGAATGATGCTGCCAATTCTAGCAGAGTTGTCATGATAATGGCTGGGGCTGGAGAGACATATCCTTATACAATTCTTATTCCATAGTAAACACAGGTTCATTTTAACTTCCTCTTTTAAAATTTGACATCATTTTGAATAAAAAAAAATCCAAAAGGAGATGTGTATTCTCTTTTATCATAGCAAATCTTTTGTAAAGACTTTTAAAGACAGCAAAACAGTAAGTATTATGTTTGCTATAGCTGCATGGCTAAGCAAGTTTCTTTGGAACCTTCTCAGTTTGTTCTGTCTGAATTCGCTCAGGTACATGTGAATAACAGACGTCCTCTGTCCTCCTCCACTGTGGCTGAATGTTCACATTATGTCTTGATGATTCATGCAGTGGAAGGGAAATTGAATTAACCAAGGAGGAAAATAAAAAATTTAAGAATAAGTTTAACAAGATCAATTCTTTTATAATTGGAACATTTGCTCTCAGCCTTGACAAATAGCATTTAAAAAGGTGTTCATGCTCTGTGACCATCATTTGTAAAGAGAAAACTGTTTCCTGCCCAAAGGCTCACCCGAAGATGATGTCTTTGAAGGGACATTTCTGTTCTCAAGGACTTAGCAGCAACTTTATATCATGTTTTCCCCTACTTCATATTCTTCCCACCGCCCTGTTTTAGACTGTGGAAACAACTCTATGTACTCACCTCATAACTTGACCTCGTTTTTATCACAACAAATGCTTTTACAACCCCTAGAAGTTAGAAAAATATTCTGTACTATAATTTTAGGAGTTGATAAGCCCTTTGCTATGTTATCTTTATTATCTGTGTGGCTTACTTGTTTTCTTTTATCATCTGTTTTGTAATAATTTAGTTATTCACTTGAAAGTCAGTATTACAGAGAGGAGGAGAGCTAGATCTTGCTCCACTGGCCCATTCCTCAGAGGCCATGATGCCACGGCAAAAACAAGCCCAGTGAAGGGCAGAAGCAAGGAGCTGCTTCCAGCTTTCCCACATGGGAACAGAGGCACAAGTGCTTGGGCCATTTTCTGCTGCTTTTCCTGGGCGCATTAGTAAGGACCTGGAGCAGAAGTGGAAGCTTTATTTTTTATGCGACAATGCTGACTGACCTTTTACAGATATTAATAAGGATCTGTGAAAATATAAAGTCTCAAGTCACACATGTTATGTTTTTATTAGATGATGCTATTCTAGACTGCAATTGTCAGAAGTGAGAAGGGGCATACTGACAGCAAAGAGGTAAAAAAAATCTTGAATAAATGACAGCTATGTAGTAGACATATGACTATATAACACAGTTCCTATGCATATGCATTAGAAGGTTCTAAATAATGGAGATGGGAATGTTGATTCTTGAGTTGCATGTATGATTATTCAGTCTTTTAAATGAACAAATTGCAGTACAAAGAAATTCAAAATGTGGCCAATTATACAGAATAGAGTGAATAATTTCTCAGGAACCTAAATATTCTACTTCATTTATCTTAGGAATGTCTCAATCAATATTCATTAAATTATTCTCTTCCAATAAAACAGGAAATAAGAACTATATTTCTAATTACAGTAGAGGAAATACATACACACACACATATATATACATGTACATATATGTAGTTATAAATATAGCTTCTTAATACATGGAAGTGTAAATTTTTATGACTATAAATGCCTACAACATTTCCTTAAAAGATTCTTCCTCTACATTATGCCTGGAGAAGACTTCCTCATTTCAGGATCAAATTTTCCTGTAGATTCTTTATCATGTCAGTTTTTTTACATGGATGTTATAGCCATCTATATACTCTGATGAGGGCACAGAGGTACAACACAAAGTTACAAGTTAAACAATTTCTGCAAACAACGCATTGACTATATTAGCAATCATATGGTATTATTTCAAAATTGTACACTGCAGATTCTAAATCTTAGATTGCTTTGGTGAAATTCTCAACTTATCCACTGATTTTTATAATTTCAAAACACAGGCTGGCGTTGGGCCTAGCAGTAAGCATGCCACACAGGGAAGCGTGTATCTCCTATGAGAATGTCTAAATTTGAGTCCTGTCGCTGCCCCTGCTAATGCACGCTGGGAGGACGCAGATGGGCGCAAGGTTTTTGGGTCCCTGGCACTGTGGTAAGAGACCCAGACCAAGCTTTGAGCCTCTCCTTTGGCCATGCCCAATCTCAGCTGCTATAAGCTTTTGGGGAGTAAGACAGCAGATGGGGTATCTGCGGCCAACGGGCGCTCTGTGAGATTTTCTAGGAAACCCACACAGATACAGCCAAATAATCTTTGACAAAAAGACAAACGACAATCCAGGCAAATGGGAAGGTCTGTTCAATAAATGCTGTTGGAACAACTGGTTAATAGCCTGCAGAAACAAAAAAATAGATCCACATCTCTCACCATACACTAAGATCAGATCTAAATGGATAACAGATCTAAACCTACATCCAGAAACCTTCAAACTTTTGGAAGAAAATGTTGGAAACACACTGGAACACTTAGGGGTAGGCCCTCACTTCCTAAAAAAGACTCCAAATGCAGTAGAAATCAAGACCAAAATAAACAATTGGGACCTCATCAAACTAAGAAGCTTCTGTACAGCTAGAGAAACAATCAACAAAGTAAAAAGGCAACCCACAGAATGGGAGAAGATCTTCGCACACGACATAGGTGATAGAGGGCTGATCTCCAGAATATACAAAGAGCTACAAAACAACCAAAATGTCAAAACAAACAAGCCACTCAAGAAATGGGCACGGGAAATGGGCAAACACTTCACAAAGGAACAAACCCAAATGGCAAACAAACATATGAAAAAATGCTCAAGTTCCCTGGCAATAAGGGAAATCCAAATTAAAACATCAATGAGGTACCACCTAACGCCAGTAAGACTGGCCCACATGAATAAAAGCACCAACAACACTTGTTGGCGAGGTTGCGGGGAAAAGGGATCCCTACTCCACTGCTGGTGGGGCTGCAGGCTGGTACAGCCTCTATGGAAATCAGTATGGAGAATATTCAAACAACTCAAATTCAACATACCGTATGATCCAGCAATAGCACTCCTAGGAATATATCCAGAACACTTGTTTTATGAGAAACCAACATGCACTCCTATGCTCATAGCAGCACAATCAGTAATTGCAAAAACATGGAAGCAACCAAAATGCCCATCAACAGAGGATTGGATAAGAAAGCTATGGTTCATCTACTCCATGGAATACTACTCAGCTATTAAAAAAAACAAAATGCAGTTCTTTGTGGCCAAATGGGCCAAACTGGAAACCATAATGCTAAGGGAAATGAGCCAATCCCAAAAGGTTAAATATCACATGTTTGCCTTAATTTAAGATGATATGATGTTATATATAACATGTTATGTTTTGAATGTTATATGTTGTGTATAAACTAAAATTGAAGTATAGGTGAGGTGGTCACAGAAGGTGGCTGGGAACTCGCATTTATCTTCAACATATTGGTTACTCATTACTATGTCAATCAATTCCATAATGATGTAAATTTTTGCTGATGGTATGTTGGAGCTTTCAATTGACTGGGATGATACTCTGCTGGCTCTGTCTTCAGACCAGAGAGGGTATACCTAAGAAGCCGTTGAACTTGACTGGACAATAAGATGTTGGACTCTATGTTTGGTATACGCTTGCAATGGGAGAATCTCAACTGAACTTGAGCTGTGGTTATGCAACAAGGTGGAGGAATCCACCATGGTGGGAGGGTTTGGGGAGGGGTGGGGAGAACCCAAGTATCTATGTAACTGTGTCACATAATACAATGTAATTAATGAAGTTAAATAATAAATAATTAAAAAAAAGTAAAAAATAGATACTTGCTGTCTTAAAAATGTAAATAATAATAATAATAATAATAAGAGCAAGGATCCTCTACGTTGATTTAAAACTTTTTTTCAGCAATTGCCAACTTTTTATCCAGATAGACTGCATTTATATCCTCGTCAAGTAAATATACATATAAATTTAGGAAAGGCTTGTCATACACACTCTACTAAATTCCTCATACTTCCTTTCCTTATGTAGTGGTTTACTTTTATGTACTATGCTTAAAAAACAATAAATTGTAGAATATTTTTTCTAAGATTTATTTACTTTTTGGGCCCTTATCCTTGCCTTGCACATGTCAGGATCCCATATGGACGCCAATTCTAACCACGGTTTCCCTATTTCGCAGTCAGTTCCCTGCCTGTGGCCTGGGAAAGTAATCCAGGACAGCCCAAAGCCTTGAGACCCTGCACCTGCATGGGAGACCCGGAAGAAGCTGCTGGCTTCGGATCGGCATTGCTGCAGCCATTGTGGCTGCTTGGGAAGTGAATGAATGGATGAAAGATCTTTCTGTCTCTCCTCTCTGTATTCCTGACTCTCCAATAAAAATAATCAAGAAAAGTAAAGATTTATTTACTTTTATTGGAATGGCAGAGATATAGAGAAAAGAGACAGAGGCAAAGATCTTCCTTCCACTGATTCACTCCTCAAATGGCCACAATGATTGGAGTTGAGCCAATTCAAGGCCAGGAACCAGGAGCTTCTCTCAGATATCCCGGACAGGTCCCATAGCAGGGTCCCAAAGCTTTCGGCCATGCTCTCCTGCTTTCCCAGGCAATAGGCAGGGAGCTGCATTTCAAGTGGAGCATCTGGTGTTAGAACTGGCAGCTATATGGGATCATGGTGCTTTCAAGTTAGAGGATTCATCAATTGAGTCATTTTATCTGAGCCAGAATATTTTGCTCCTAAGAACAAATTTTCATTTCCATTCCTAGTCTGTATACGTTTAATTTCACTTTCTTGTCTCTTGTGAGAGTTAGAACTTTCAATGTAATGCTGAAAAGGGCAAAAAGGAGACAACACCATGTTTTTTTCTGATCGCAGTGTCAGGACTGTGTGCTTGTCACTAAGTATAAAGCTCATTGCAGATTTTCTTGGGAGATATTCTTTCATTTAAAAGGTTTATTTATTTTACTTGAGAGTCAGAGTTAGACAAAGAAGGAGAGAGAGTGAAAGGTTTTCAATCTGCTGGTTCACCCTCCAGTTGTTCATAAGAATCAGAGCTGGACTAATGTGAAGCTAGGAGCCAGAAGGTTCTTCCAGATCTCCCGCATGGGTGCAGGAGCCCAAGGCCTTGGGCCTTCTTCCACTGTTTTCCCAAACCACAGCAGGGAGCTGTTTCAGAAATGCAGCAACAGGGACTTGAACCAGTGGCCATATGAAATGCCTGCTGAACAGGCAGAAGATTAGCATATTAAACCACTGTTTTGCCCCCAAGGAACATATTCTCAACTAACCTAAGAAAGTTTACTTTTGGTTTTTCTTGACTGAAAGTTTTTGTAAGAATAGGTGTTCAGGGCCCGGCACAATAGCATTGTGGTTAAAGTCCTAGCCTTGCACACGCTGGGATCCCATATGGGCAGCGGTTCTATTTGCAGCAGCTCCGCTTCCCATCCTCTTCCCTGCTTGTGGCCTGGGAAAGCAGTAGAGGATGGCCCAAAGCCTTGGGACCCTGCACCCACATGGGAGACCTGGAAGAAGCTCCTGGCTTTGGATTGGCTTAGCTCCAGCCATTGCGGACACTTGGGGAGTGAATCACCGGACGGAAGGTCTTCCTCTCTGTCTCTCCTCCTCTCTGTACATCTGAATTTCCAATAAAAATAAATAAAACTTAAAAAAAAACCAGGTGTTCAATTCTGCTTATGATGACACAATTCTGACTTGATCTATTACTATGATGGATTACATTAACTGTCTTTTAAATGTTGAAAGTGCTTTGTATACTTGCAATACATTTTTGGTTAAATTATCTTGATATTTTATACATTATTTGATATCACTTGTCAACATTTTTGCATTTATGTTCATGAGAGGTGTTATTCTGATGCTTTATTCTAATGATTTGATTGTTTTGGGCATTGGAGTAATGCTGGCATCCTAGAACACTTTAGGACGCAGTCCCTCAAGTTCATCTTCAGAGACTGTGCAGAATTGGTACAATTTTTCATTAAGTGGTAGATTTCCTAGTGAACCATTTGGATTTTTTTTTTCAGGTTTGTTGACCTTTAATTACTAATTTAATTTTTAAGATTTAGATCTACTTGGATCTGCATTGTATTTCTTTCTTGTGTAGTACTGGGAATTTTTTTTTCAAGGAATTGATCCGTTTCATTCTGAGTATTACATTGTGTACATAGACTTGGTCATGGCATTTCTGTATTATCTCTTTAATGTCTTTTTAATCTGTAATGATGTGATGACTTTCATTTATGATACTAGGAGCCCTATTTCTGTTTTTCTTATTTAGTCCAGGTAGAGATTTAACAATTTTATTGATTTTTCAAAGAACTGGTTTGTATTTTGTTGATTACCTCTATTGATTTCCTATTTTGTAATTTCTTTGACTTCTGCTATAATTCCTACTACTTCTTGTCAGACACATGGCTAATAGATCAAAACAGAACCTCCCTGTCTTCCTTCAACTGAATCCTCTCATTTCTAGCCAACAGATCTTTGACACAGGTGACAAAAGTTGAGTGGGGCAAAGGACAGATACTTCTATGTGCTATGGGGAAAACTTGATATTATGTGCAGAAGACTGAGACAAACTGCTCTCTACAACATCTTATAAAATAAGCTCAAAATGAGTGAGATATCTAGATCTGATCTAGATATAGAACATGAAAGAAAACATTGGAAAAACACATGAAGATATTCACACAGGCAATCATTTCTTTGGATGAGAACATGAAACACAGGTAACAGATACAAATATAGCTAAAATGATTAGCTCAAACTGTGAAACTGACAGAACAAAGGAACAGAACAAAGGAAGAGACAGCTGATGGATTCAAAGAGAAGATGCACACATTATTCATCTGCCAAAGGATTAATATCCAGAAGACATAAAAACAACTGAAAGAAATGTAGTAAAAGCAAAGCAAGCACAACAAACCGAAATGATACAGTTAAATAGGTCAAGGATCTGAAAAGAAATTTCAGAAGGAACGCAAATAGTGAACAAATACCTGAAAAAAATTTTCGGTGTCACTAGTCATGAAGCAAATGCAAAACGATGCTCCAATAGAGTGCCATTCCACTTGTTAGGTAGGCTATTATAAGAAAAAAAATCAAAAATAGCAAATGTTGACGAAGATATGGAAAAGAATGAACCTTTAGATGTATATTATTGGCAGGAATGTAAATTAGTAAAGTCATTATGAAGAATAGTATAGCAGTTTTTTTAAAAACTGTGCATATTGTCATATGGTTTAGTTATTCCAATTCTGGGTATAAATTGAAGAGATGGAAATTCTATGTGAAGGAAATACCCTCACTGTCATGTTTGTTGCATCACCGTTTGTCGCTGTCCTGCAGCGAACAACTTGGTGCACGGAGATGATAACGCACATGCGCACTACTGACTGATGGTCAATAGCCAACGTTTATTAAGAGCACCAAACTTTTAAAGGAAGGTTGTCCTGTAGGCATCCAGGAGGAGGGGCTTGAGCCATTTACATCTCAACAGCAAGGTACAGTTCCCCAAAACACAGCTTGTTCCTCCAGCAGGTTCTTTACCTAAACCTGTGAACCAGGATGTATCCTGCTCATTCATCTCCTTATCAATTGTTCCTGGCACCTTTCAGGGGAGGTTCAACTGGTTATGTCTACCACAATAGCAAAGATTCTGAATGTACTTCTACAACTATTCACAATATCCAAGGCATGAAATTATTTGGGTGCCTATCAGTAAATGAATAGAGAAAGAAAATACGTATATACTCAATGGAGTACTACTTAGGCATTTACAATAATGAAAATCTGACATTTGTAATAAAATGTGTGAAATTGCAAGTTCTTATGTTAAATGAAATATACCAAACATAGAAAGACAAATGTTACATGTTCTCTCTCATACGTAAGTAGGTAAAAAAAAATTGAATTTAAAATAGTCCTCACTAGTGACTGAGAAGGGTCTGTGGAGGATGATAGAAGAGGTTTGGCAATGGGTACCAAAATGTTCGATGAATGTGATGGATTCTGATTTTCTCCAGCCAAGTTGTCAACTGTATTTCATAACACTATGGTATATACCATATAAGCAACTGGAAGGCAAGAGATAGTTGACTCTCACTCCAAAGAAAGTATAACAGAAAGGTTAATTGCTTAGTATGATCGTTTTCTGCCATGCGTGTTTAAATATTATGGTGCATTTCATAAAAATGCTATGATATATTAATAATATAAAATTATAACATAAGAAAGGTTTGATTACTTTGCTGCCAAAAGCTTGAAATTGATGCATAATTTTTTTATGATATGTGCTTCCATGAACTCTTGTTTCAAGATGCCTTACATGCATGCATTTTAATTATTTTTGATAAAACTCCTTAAATTTTGTAAATCTATTGATTTGAAACCAGAGAAAAGGGAGAAACAGAGACAGACAGGTCTTTCACCTGCTGGCTAAGTATCCAGACGCAACAGCTAGGACAGGGCCAGACCTACCTGGGAGCCAGGGCTCAATGTGAATGGTATGAACTTGCACATCTAGACCATCACCACTAACTTCCTCCCATGGAGCATAGCAGAAGAAAGCAGAGCTGGAACTCAACTGATTCCAGACACTTTCATATAGCAAGTAGCTATGTCAAATAGCTTCTTCACTGGTATACCACATGTCTACCCAAAACTTTGTCTTTTTCATCCCAATTTTCCACCATATTTTTGAACTACCCTCATATAGGTTTGATTTTTAGATCTTCCGTAACTACTTTTGTCTTTTAACTACTCCAGTCAGACCATTGGTATTCAAAGTGGTTCGGTATATAGTTAGATTAGCCTACTATATTTGTAACTGCTTTCAGTTCTTTCTATTTTGATGTTCATTATCTTTTATTATTTTAATTCTTTTATATTTCATTTCCTTTCTTAGCCTTCTGTAACACCTGTTTTCATTTTTTTTTGAGGGGGGGGTAAGTTTATTTGAAAGGTGAGGATATCACAGAGTCACGGGCATTTTGGGATGGGGTCTGTGAGCAGTGGAAAGCCGGGAGAGGGAGATGTTTCTGTTTTCCGTCCTGTGCTTACAAGAAGGAAGAGATCAGTCTTGTGAATTACCAGTATTCATTCGGTCTTGGGAAGGGGAGTGGTTTTGTGATATTGCCTCAGGACTCCAAAGAAATACTTCAAAAATTGTGACAGTGTACATTTATAACTACCCCAAGTCTGAGTTTCCATAACATGTCTCCTTACCACAATCCTCATACCTGTATCCTGTGCCTGGTCTCCTTACTATCATTTCACTAATGAATGTACATAATCATGTATGTCTCAATTAGTATTCATAACTCAACATACTGTTGCTATGGTTATTTCGAACAAAATGTTATCTATTCGCCCAAATTAAAAATCGTTTTTATTTTATTTTCATTCTTTTTTTCTTTGATGCGCTTCCTGTCTTTGCACACAGTTTTGAGTTCCTAGATTATTTTTTTCCTTCTCTCTAAATAACTCCTTTATAAATACCTAATCAGACAGCCTCTTTGGCCACACAATTCCTCAGGGTTTTGCCGTGGTTGTTACTGTTTTGTTTTGTTTTTTAGAAAGTCTGCTTTTCTCTTTTACTTTTGAGGGATAATTTCACAAAGTACAGAATTCTAGTACCTCTTAATCTTTTTTTTTCCTCAATACTGAATTTTGACTCCACTCTGTTTTTGTTCCCTTGGTTTTCTGAGAGGTCACCTATCATTTTTTTTTCTTCTGTAAGGTTTTTGCATCTGTGTGTGTTTCCATAAGGATTTTTATCTTTGGTTTTCTGTAGTTTGAAAAGAATATTTATAGTTCTGTGAGAAGAGGTTTTTTGTTTTTACATCTCTGTCTCTTCATGCATTGTGAATTAGAATAGCATATTAATTTGGGGAGATTTCCAATCATTAGTCTTTCAACTATTTCTCTTGTTCCTTTCCATTTTTTCTCTCTCTTGTATATTCGCATCCTACATGTCATACATTTGGTAGTTGTCCCACCAGCTTGGAGGTTTTGCTCCATGTGTTTCAACCTTGTTCTCTTTGCTCTTCAGTCCTTTCGATGCACTGAGATCCCTTCGGGCTCTAGGATCCTTTCTTCAGCTGTGTCCGGTCTAAGAAGCCCATGAGGACGGTCTTCGTTTCTGCAACAGTGTGTTTGATCTCCAGAATCCTTTCTTAGCATTTTCATCTCTTCCTTTGCACCGCCCATCTGTTCCAGCAGGCTGTCCACTTCGTGCTCACAGCCCCAAGCATACTAATCATACTTGGGTCAACTTCTCTGCTCTAGAATCCCAATGTTTCAGTCGTGTATGCTTCAGATGCTTGCTCTACTTCTCTAAATTGTGCCTTTTGGAATGCTTGTAGCTTTTTTCCTTGACAGCTGGACATGTTACACTGTGTGAAAGAAATTGCTGTAAATAGGCCTTTAGTGATGGCAGTGAGCTCTGGAAGGGAGGGGAAGCACTCTGTAGTTTCATGATGAGGTCTATTTTTCTAATGAGCCTGTGGTCCAGATCATGAATTTCCCCAAGTTGTTTTCCCCCTCTCAGGTGGGAGGGAAATGACGGATGTTGGTTGGCCACAGGTACTTTTTTTTCTTCCCACTTAGAAGGCTAGGGCTAACCAGAGCTGGCATTTCCCTTCTCCCAAGTCAGTTAAGCTCTGACAACACTCCAACAGGTTAAGTTCCATTCGATGGAGAGAACAGGTGCTCTGCTGTATTTCAAACTTGTTCCTTTTTCCTCCCTCTGCTGGGAGCACAAGGAGGTATTTCTCTGATATTTGCTGTGGGAGTCTGGTCACGCTCATGGAGTACAGATGTTCTCTGATGACTGGGTCCATAGAGGTACTTCACTAGCAGAGCTATTGGCTCTAAACCTTGAGCCATTCCTTAATGAAAGTCCAGTTTTGCCTATTAAGGCTCTGCTTTCTGCTCTTTCTGCTCATAGCTGCTGTGTGGGGAGACTTGATCCCCCCATGGGTCCATCTCTCCACGCTAATCTGAGTCCTCATCTCTTCTATGGATCCTAGACGAGCTGTTGACTTCTCAGTCTGTTTAGCTTTGTGATTGTTGGGATGGAGTGGTGACCTTCAGTCTTCCACATACGGAATCAGACATGAACAGCTTCCATTTTTTGGGCGGTTCTTTTAGAAACCTTTCTTCTTCCTTTCAGATGATCATCTGCTGATATGTACTAAGAGCTTTTGTGGATCCAAATCGCTTACTTCATTTGTCTTATGGTTATCTATCAAGTGCAATTGTATTACTTGACTCTTCTGGCTCAAGTGGGGAAATATTTAAATGCGTTACACTATTGTAGCAATTGGTTGTAACTTCTTACTCCTAATGTTAGGTATGTCGCTCTTTCTTGTCTGTTTTTCTAAATAAATTCCGGTCACTAATTTTGCATCTTTTATTGGAGTTCCAAGTATTCTCTCATAACTTTACTTATTATTTTGACATTAAAATTTGCATGTGCTATGAATGTATAATTTGTGACCTTCTTACATTTAGAACTCTTGAATACGTTGAATTTAATGAGGTATTTAAATAATCAATTTTATTTTACTTTTCTTATTTATTTACAAAAGTGTTTTGACATAAGAAAAGACACATAACCCGCTTGCTGATTATGCATCTTTAATTTTGATTTTCTTCTTTATCCTGGGATTTCATATGAAAAAATTTAAGAGCTTTCTCATATTTTGTTTTGTTATTGCTTCTGCGTTTGTCATTTTTTTGCTATTTTATTTTATTTGGACAAAAAATGCTATAGAGAGTATGTTCCCTTTCTGTGTGTTTATTTTTGTTCTTCTGTAGGCAGTTCTTTGTGGCTTCCATCAGGGTTGTTACCTTTGATTTTCTATAATTTGAAAAAGATATATGTAGTTGCGTGAGTTTATTTTTTGTATTTATGTTTCTTATTTGTCTCTTCATATTGTGAATTGGAGTGTAACAGTAGTTTGGGGAAATGACTTAAATGACCAAGACTGCTACAAGAGTAAACTATCTCTGGATTGAAGAGCCTAATTAGAAAGAATCTGTTAATCTAAGTTATAAACTATTTTGATCCTGTTTTTAGCTTTTCTTATTATGTCTGTGTCCGTTATGATTTTCTACTGGTTATTCAGACATCTGATATTTGAGCTCTATACATTTTCTTATCTCTTCGTCATTCCTATCTTGTTTCATGGAGTCTACATACTTTTCTAATTTTAGCATTGTAAGCTTAACGAATCTTGTTGGAGAATCATCGGGTATATTACAGCCTATTCCACACCTGTTGAATGTGCTGTTTTCTACTGGCGCATGCAGATTTATCTTCAAGTTCTTCAGGTACATTACAGCTCCACAATTACCTGGAGTGCTCTACAATGTGCTGACCAGATTTCTACGCTGTTCACTGGAATAATTCCAGAATGAACAGGCTAAATTCAATGTCAGAAGACTGAACTGTCACATTAATGCAGGATTTAACAACTTGAAGAAATGAAAGGACAGGACAATGGGCTGACCTGGCAAGTGTGAATTTTGCTACTTTATTTTTTTTATTTTCAGGTTTAGAATTCATACCATTTTGCTACAGAAGACTTGCTAACCTAGACTATACAGTATCTGAAACTACAACAACGAGAGTTTAAGCAGGGCTTCATACTGAGTCCTTTAAATTAAGATTCCTCTGGTGGTTCTTACACGAACCTGTGAGATGCTTTTCTTAGGGTGACATGTCACAATTACTGTGAATTATAAACCATTCTTATTTCATTTATGTACATCTCCATTTATTTGAATTAGAGCTGTGGTCATAGTTTGAATTTTTCCCATGGAGGAATTTGCATCTTAGTAGAGTATTCTTGATCTTTCTTGGCACTGAAATTCATTTGAATTAAGTGTCAATGACCAGAGCTCATGAATATATGACAGATACACAAGTTATTAAACTGATAACACTGAGAGAGGGACAAAATGAGGTTTTGAGCATTGCAGTGTTACATTATTTTAAATATAAACTAATTAAATGGTCATTCTCCTCTTAAGAATTTCATATGTGTGGAAAGAATTCTCCTGACCCAACTGCATTTAAGAAACCTTCCTGACTGCTCTGGGGCTCTCTACTTTCCCTATTATATGCAACAGAATATTAGCTACAGAATCCTGTAGCATGGGTAGTGATCATGGCTAGTACACATGTTAACAGCTGTATCTATATATCTACTCAGTATTTATTGGTGGTCTTCTGTCCAGCAGACCACTAGGGGGTGGGTAAGTGAACAGGGCTGCTCTGCTGCAGAAACACCAGAGACAAACTGGTGGTGAGGCATGACCATTTATTTGAAAGCAGTTTGAAAGAAGTTACAAGCTTATACACAGGATAGGAAAAGGAGGCAGCAACAATGACATCGTGACCATCTAATTTGTGTCTCTCTCTGGACCCTCCACAGATTTATAGGTCACGAAGCACAGGAAACTGTGTCTCAGGGCAAACTTAGTACATGTGGAAAAACAGGATGATTCTAACATTTGTCGTCCCAGAGTTGTTTGCCAAGGAAGTCTTAGCACATTTCGTCAAAGAGTCAGAGAAGAGAACCTGGGGTGCAGGCAATCACTCTTGCTGCATGCCCAGTGAATAGGTCATGTTGGGGGTCTCAACTGAGACTCCTGTTAGGGGATCCCCCCAGGGATATGGTGTGCAGAGTGCTCATGGCCTCCCACCTGGGCTAGGCCAGCAGATTGAATTCAGTGGGGTTGACACCACTGCAAACAATCGAAATTTATTTTGCAAAATATTAGAGGATTTTAAATTTAGATAACACTGACATGTTTTGGGTCACATTTATTATGAAAGAAACATGAACAGAGTATCAATCAGTAGATTCAAACTTGAAGTAGACTTATACTACTGTCAAAATACTGGTGAAAGGACACAGATTTTGTGGTCTAAGTTAGTGTGTGTGTCTGACATTTTAATTTTTTCAATTATAAATAATTCCTTGATGAATCTTGCACAATCTTATTTTTGCTGTATGTTCTAAAAAAATTATTAATCTCAGTAAGTTCCATTAAATTTATTTTCTTTTTCTCATTTGTTTTCTACGTTGTTTATTCCCTAGCATAGCTCTTGTCATCCTTTGATTTTCAAAATGTATAAATGAATCAATTACTGCAGTGATAAATATGAGTGCCATGAAATGTTACGATTTCCTGATTATGTTTTTGTTATTAAGTGAAAAGAGTATTACACCATAGGAGAGGGATTGCAAAGCAGACTGGTTAGGAGAGTCAAGGCGGAGAGGAGCAGAGAACGTGCTATTAATCAGATAACCCTGGATTCCAATCCTAACCTTGCCATTTTTCTCAAATGAGTGATTTCAGTCAATTTAATAGATTTTTCTGCATCTCAGCTTATGTTTTGGTAAAATGAAAATGATTGTTCTGTCTACTTCATGTGGCAAATTTTCATATTAAATGAGTTTTCATAAATTCTTTTAAAACACTGTCACATTATCATTAGTTAATTGTAACCCATAAATGATGCAGAACACTTTTTTTATGTTCTCAACTAAATCTGCAATTCACAGTATCCAGAATGTCTCTTTGCTTAAATACATGCATATATACATACACATATATAAAATATCCATTTGTTTTTGATAGTAGTTTGCTATTTGTTTGAACATCACACATATGTAGTCAAAGCAGAAATAAGTTATTCAGAAATGAATACTTTCATATGAAGAACACTTCTATATGAAGGATACTTTTTTTTTTAAAAGATTTATTTTATTTTTATTACAAAGTCAGATATACTAAGAGGAGGAGAGATAGAGAGGAAGTGGAGCTGCCGGGATCAGAACCAGCGGCCATATGGGATCAAGGCGAGGACCTTAGCCACCAGGCCACGCCGCCAAGCCCATGAAGGATACTTTTATATGCAACAATATATTTGGAGGAAAATAAGCAAAGTCAACATTGGATTATAAAATGTAGCAGTTCAGTAGTTCAATACCTCAGGAGTTTCGAAGACTCTATGCAAATTGAACTCCCAATTGCAAGTATATTTTGTTGAAGGATCTGTTCTTCTATCCTTTCTTTTGCATGAATACTTTAGTGATTTAACAATGACTTGTAACTACTTGACCCAATGTTAAAGCAGATATAAAGTTACCTTACTCTTGCGTTTAAAATAGTACTACCATGCTCCTGAAAATGCAATCTACCCACTTGATTGGTTGAGGTTGACACACTTTTTGAAGCAAGCAAGGCAAGACAATTGTTTGCCTGTACACATTTATTTGAACTGATAACTTTATCTTTTTGTATTTTATAGGTATCAGTGGATTAACTATCAGTAATTAGTCTTAGTTTCATTAGTCCTGGAGTGTGTGTGTGTGTGCGTGTGTGCGTGTGTGTTCAGGCATGATATGTGTGGGGGGGAGGGAAGGCAAGTAGGAACAGAGCATTTTAGCCCTAACTCTTCAAGGACACCAAACGAAACTGGACTTCTCTTCAACCAGAGAAAGCCGCACAAAATCTTTGTAAGGTCATAGATGGTTGGATAGGTAAGAATCACTTTCAGCGTTATTCATAGACTCATCAAAGTTCCTTAGGAGCATAAAGGATCTGATTCAAAGGGCACATTCACACAATGTAGCCTGTTCGCACTTGAATAGGGGGATCTCTGTGAAACAGATTTGTAACAGTTCAATGCTTTAACAAGAACAAAAAGGATCTCTGTTGAATATGTTTTACATATGACATTGACTAGCTAAAATCAAATAAAATTTGAAATCTGTTGTACAGTTGCTTCAATATCACATTTGTTTACAAATGGAGCAAAACATTACAAAGTGGGTAGCTCACAAGAAAGTCTTGTAATTCCTTCTTCGGTTTCACTCATAGTGCTCTTTGTTTAAACATCGTTTACTTTTCCTTTTTACTGTTAATGGAAATTTATGTGATTTTCATTTCAAGTATTGCTTTTATGTCTGCTTATGCACATAGCTTTATGGTTAGCCTGATAGGTTGATGGATATGTTTTTGTTTATTTAGTGTTAACACACTTTGTTCCCAAGGTGATTAAACAAATACGTGTGCTACAGTCTTATTTGTGTCCCCTCCTGAGCCCCTTCATTTCACATAGTGAAGCTCATGATGGGATTGATGTCCTTGGAAGAAGAGGAAGAAACACCAGCATCCTGTCTGTCATGTTGCTATGTGAGGACACATGGACAAGCCAGAAAGAGATCCCTCACCTGGCACCTGATCTTAGACTTCCCAGGTTCCAAAGTGAGCGAAATAAATGTTGTTGAAGCCACGCAATCAATATCATTTTGTCATGGCAGTCCAATGTGACCAAGATGGTAAACACCAGCTTTGAAAACGTAGAGGCACTCATCTTGTCTTAGTTTACAGTAATAGGGATTGTTTTTTTCCTCTCTATTACTTTCTATGATTATTTTTATAACAAAGTAATTGTAGTTCCAGAAAATGATCTCAGAAATATTCTCATCTTTCTTTCTACTAAATTAATTTATGTAATGATTACATTATATTATTATTGTAGTGGGACATCTTCAGTTATTGTTACCTTTAGTAGTCTTAGTATTTTTTTAAACTCCTGTATCTTATTGGTGTAACATAGATAAGGTGGATCTGGAACTATCATGTAACTTTAATGATGTTCTCATTTTATTTATTTTTAGTTCCTTCTATTGTGTAAATATTTATTATCAAGTCTAATCACTCAGATAATCTACTTTGCATTTCCTGACTTATTCTGTCTTACATTCAGTGACTGATGGAAGTAGAAATTTAAAGCCTTTCTCTAATATCGTTCAGTCCTATATCGGGTGGTTCTGATTTGGAAGGAGAAGCTGAGATAAGTGTATTTAGTTTTAGTTGATAGAATATGTTTGTGTAGTTTATAGTCAAGTTCATTTATGGGACATGTTATCTACCATAGTGTACTAGTATACAGTGATTATGCCAAAGTTCTTTTCTGTGTGATTTGAGGGATTAAGTCCATGTGTGGTTCTATTGTGAATATTTTCTTCAGTGAATCTACTGATGGTATGTTGACCATAAGAGAAGGCAATGTTTGAAAATGCAGAGCAAAAAACTGGTGTTAGGGAAATTCTCATCATGTTTAGAAATGTATAGTTTGAGGACCAATATTGTAGCACTGTGAGTTAAACTGTACTTACAACATTGGCTTCCCCTATGTTGGAATACCAGTTAATGTCTCATTGCTCCACTCTCGATCTAGCTCCCAGCTGATGCGCCTGGAAAAATTACACAAGATGGTTCAAGTGCTCAAGCCCCTGCAACCCAAACAGGAAATAAAATTGTCTCCCTGGCTTTGGTTTGCATCAACCAAAGCCATTATAGCCATTTCAGGAAAGTGATTTTTCTTTTTCTCTCTGTCACTTTCTATTCTCTCGTCACTCTATCAAATAAACAAAAAATAAATCTTAAAAACGAAACATTCTTAATTTTATTTATAAGTATAATTGGTCTTTTGAGCATTTATGAAGAAATGAGTATCATTGTGATAAAAATGTAGGATATATTTCTGAAAGCAATTAAACAAAATAATACTTTTTGCTGTTGGGAAGGACACAAAATCGAATTTATTAATCTATATGCTTTAGTGCCCAAATGTGTAGTAAGACTGTAAATATAGAGCCTGGTGCAATAGCTTAGTGGCAGAGATCCTCCACCTTGCATGCATCAGGATTCCCTATGGGATCCCGGCTACCCCACTTCCTATCCCGCTCCCTGCTTGTGGCCTGGGAAAGCAGTAGAGGATGGCCCAAAGCCTTGGGACCCTGCACCCACATGGGAGACCCTGAGGAAACCTCTGACTTATGGCTTAGGATCAGCTCAGCTTCAGCTGTTTTAACCACATAGAGAATGAATCAGTGAACAGAATATCTTCCCTCTGTCTCTCCTTCTCTGCGTAAAATCTGACTTTCCAATGAAAATAAGTAAATCTTAAAAATTTTGTAAATTATAGGATACATGTATGATAGTGTGTGTATTTAGTGTACTAAAATATTAGGTTGTATTTTATCATATACGACCTTTTATGTCCTGTTGAAGTCTAGTGCAAATGAGTTACATGGATTGCAAGATGCAAACATAATCAACTGGTGTGCAAAGAAATTATATCCAGTGACAAAAATGTTCAAGTATATTTATTAGTGAGTCAATGTAATAAAAGAGAGCCAGGATATTAACTGGCACTTGCAAGGTGAGGATTTTGCCACCAACCTAGGTCCTATCTACTTTTCTGGTGCTTGATTAGCTTAGCCTTGCTTAACCTTGCTCAGCTCTACCCTACAATTTAGAATCAATTATTTACAAAGGTAAGTAAGAGGAACAGGAAAAGGAAAGGAATTATCAGGTTGAATTCCTTTCCTTAACTTTCTGAGATGGATTAATCTTTAGGTTCCCCAAATCTTGTCACCATTGCACTCTATTAATTACTATGCTCATTCTTTATTATCTATTTCCACTGACTAGTGTATTACATCTAATAAGACAATACTTACTATCTTTGCTGTTGTTCATGGCTTTATTCCAAAGAGATTTAGAAAGGGAAGTATTTGCTTGTATTTGAGGATCAAGAATGGTCTCTCCAACCCAGTTATAAAAAAAGAGTGATTGCAGCATTGTAAATCCTCTTGGGATAGAGAAAATGATGTATTCAAAATTAGGAAAAACATGAATGATTCAATCTTGATTGGTTTGATGTTTTTCTTTCTTTTCAGTGAAAGTGATCTCTCCTAATATATCTTCCTTAATGGCTTATAAAATAAAAGAAGCATAACTCTTTTGTAGAATAATCTCTGTTATGAAATCATTTCAACATAAGATCCAGAAAAAGAACTGGATTTTCTCTCCTTCAATGATCTGTTCTTTGTTACACACACCTAATTATCTTCTGCCACGAGAATGGCACCTCGTAAAGAGCAGGCTGTGCAAGAAGAAAAAATGGAAGCTGAATGGTAATTGATCATAAAGAAATATTACATTATGCCTTATAGTTAAAAACAAGATGGATTAATTATGTACACCATTGTTCCAAATTAGTATTGAAGTTGGGAGCCATTATCGGGATTATACTACGAATGTACTCAGGGATCAGTTGTTGAAAATTAGCTTTGTTTTGAGCATTGTTGTACGTCTTAGAGATATATCATAAGATAAAATGTGTTCGATGTGAAAAGAGCTCTATCCAGTAGGGAAATCAGTCAGTATATGAAGAATTACTTTGCAATGTGATAAATGCTTGTTAAAATGTGTCAGGATTCTGGGGAACTCAAGATTCATTTATCCTCTTAGCTCACTGGTATTATTAAGCCTGGAGGAAAGATACACAGGTGCTGCAAGATTTTATCTTGTCATCACCGCTATTGAGTAGCAGGAAAGATTTCTTCTGTGATACCACCAACAGTTTCATGTGAATTATTTATATACAAATATCAGAATTTATTGAGGGATGACATTTAGGGATGCGGTTAATGATTTTTGGCCAATGTATGAAGATAATGAGTCAGTCAAAAACAGGATGAACTGCTAATCATAGCAAGCTTTGGAAATTTTCACAATTATACAAATCCTTTTTAATCTGCAAGCTTTAGATTAGCATTTTTCCTGTTTGCACATATGTGAAAAACCTGTCTCAATCTCAATATGTTTAATGCAAATGATATATGTCAAAGTGGCAGTGCTTAAAGGAAGTATTTTGAAACATGTTTCTTTTTTAAGTGGTTTCATCTTATAAAGATAATTGAGGAAATAGCTTTTCCATTTTCCTCTAATTCTTAGGAATAATATATATTCTGGGAATAAATTGTTTCTAACTTCAGGTTCACTAGATGGGAATAGAAAAAAAAGGTAGCTGATGTTTGTCACAACAAATTTTCATGTAACATTTTTCTGCCCCATCAATTTGGAGAATTAGTTCAGTGAAAGCAAAGATCTGTGTTAAATATTTCCAACAATATAGAGCAAGCACTGAAGATAGATTGGCAAAGGAGACACTAAAAGTCAAAATCAAACAGCAAATCCTTGGCTGTGCTTATGCATGCTTGCTTTTTAGATCATGTAACATATGCATAAAAACACAAATACATATGTTTATATAATCAAGTGTGATTTAGCTCCAACAATTTCCTAATTGTGGCTATGTATGTAACTTTGCTACGATCACAAAAAGTCATTTAAATTTTCCATTCATTTCTTTACTCAAGTGTTTGATGTATCAATTCACACTATATTTAGAACTAGAAGTACAATAGAGAATTGAATAGACATGGTAATATAATAATGGGGTTTAAAATTTTATAGGTAAGGCTAACCAATGAACCTGATTGCAATTGTGATAAGCATAATAAGTGCCTTTATGAGGAACAGCCGGATGCCATGGGTAGGAAGTGATGTCAGAACCACTAAAATTGGTCTCTGGTAGGAATTCGTGAGCATACATTCACCTGCATGTGTGTGTGAAGATCTGGGAAGGATGCTTAGAATGAAAGGGACACTAGTGATGTGGCACAGTGGGTTAAGCTGCTGTCCGTGGGGTTGCCATCGCACTTCAGCTTAACCATTAAGGGACTGAACCAGCAGATGGAAGATCTCTCTCCCTCTCTCTGCACTTCTTTTTTCATTCTTTTATTTTTACATTTAAGTAAGTCTTTAAAGTACGAATAGGAAGCATAATCAAAGAATATAAGCTCTGTCCTCTACAATGCTAGCAAGCGTTAAGAAGCTTTCCATGGAATGGTGACATTGAAGGTAATAATTTCTTTGTGTTCTCAGGTAAATAATTTAAACATTCAGATTACTTGTAATTTAAGCATCTATTTTGTTGTTGTTTGAAATTCAGCGACTGTTAAATTATTCTTTAGATGTTAAACTGTGTGTGTTACAATTTTTATGACTCTAGATTACCCAGACAGTTCATAGCTATGACTTACTCATTTTAATTTTGAAGTGTGTCCAGCTTAAAAAAATCTTTATCTGGGGAAAATTGGGAATTCTGGATGTGTGTAAAGCTAGAAATGCAATAAAATGAGACTTTTAACTTCTGGTGGATGTGTTGGTAGTAAAAATTTACTTCTGTGATTTGTATTTCTTCTGTGCAGGAGAATAAATAGAGGGCACGAGTCCTAGGATAACAGGTGCATTGGTTTCTTTCAAGGTCTGAGGTAGAGATGAGTTCAGTAAGAGAGTAAACACTTATGACGCGGGGAACTCTGATCACTCCAGTAAGCCAACTGACAAAGGCTTCGTATCTGTCATGGTGTGAGAAGCAGAGTCATGGAAAAAAAGAGGAAAAAGTATTGAAACATGTGGCTTATTCAATATTTGTTCCACAAATATTTTGTGATGGAAAGATATAATGCCAATAAGGGTTCCAAAGTCTAGGAGGACTGGCAGATGTAAAAAATCAGTTAGTTCATCAATATGGACAGTTATAGTTAATGGAAAGTAAGTGTTCATTAAGAGAAATTGAGCACTTGGACCCTAATGTAATCCTTACCTGAAGCACGAGAGATGACTACTGCTCTTAGTCTAATGTTTTAGAATGTTACGACGAGATTAGAGAAAAATAAGGCCAATATTGCACATAGTGCACTTACGTAGTAACTGCTATGAGTCAAGAAAATGTGTTTTGTTTTTATTGAAAAATTTAAAATAGATAATTTATTTAGTATATGTTTAGATAACAGAGTTTCAATCTCGCAAACCATTTAGGAGATCCTTGTAGGGCTACTGCTTTCTTGTGTTGAGTGACACATTTTGTCAAGACTAAGAAACACAAGGAAGTCCATCGCTGTTAACTAACCTCCAGATTATTTTTGAATTTTGAGTCTTTCCTTTCTGAATGTTTCATAATACACTTCAGAATATCATCTTATTTCAGGTTATGTACGGCATCTTAAGATGGAGTACAAAAATATTCAATTCACTAAGTAGTATGGTAGTGGAAAGAAGGATGGGATGGAAAAGAATTAAGGCAGAGTTTTAAAGATATGATCTTTGTATTTGGTCTCGAACATTCAGATAAAATTAAACAAAAAGTAACAGGAGAGCATTAAAGACCAACAGAGAAACACAGTAATATAAGTTGCAGTTGGGTGAGTTCTGAGTACTCCAACAAGTTTGAACATATTTAGAACAAGTTTGAAGTGCATCACATATTTAGGTAGTAGGAAATGGCGGAAAGTGAAGGGCATATATTACCATATTTATGAACATTTAATATATGTTACTGTTTTCAAAGCATTTAAAAGATTTAAGCAGATGAATAGTGGTCAGGTTATAAATTTTAAAATATATGTATTTATATATTTTTATATATATAATATCTATTGGTAACTGATTTTTAAATACAAATATATATTTGTATTTTATATATATATAAATACGTATATATATATATTTGTATTTAAAATCAGTTACCAATAGATAGATCGATAAATTGAAAGATAGGTAAGTATATAGATAGATACCTTGCATCTTTTGGCTCATTCCTCAAATGTCAGAGCTTATCCAATTGGAAGCCAGGACCAAGGAGCTTCTTTCAGGTCTCCCATGTGGATACAGGGGCCCTGCAATTGGGCCATCCTCCGATGCTTCCCTAGGTACAATAACCAAGAGCTGAATCAGAAGTGGGTCCTCTGGGACATGAACAGGCACCCTATGGGATGCTGGCATTACAAGGTATAGGCTTTACCAACTACATTACAGCCCCTGATCTTCATATTATAGTCTTTGAAAATTAAACTTATGGTATTTTCAAATGTAAAATTTGGATTTAGCCTAAAGAGAATATTTAGGACTAGAATTTAGGTCACTAAATTATTATTATTAAATTATTATTTCATTATTTGGAGAGAATAATGAAAACATTGAAGAACTGAACCAAAAATATGCTAATAGGTATCAAAGAGTAATAATCGAATGACATAAATGAGTTTAAGTTAACAGTATTTGAAATAGATTGCAGTTTCAAGTTATTTAGTCACTAAGTGTCACCAATCAAAATGGAAAATGAAGAAAGTTAAATAGAAAATGGAATAGGATTTTAAGTTCCACTTTTTCTTGTCAGAAAGGTTTTTTTTAATAACTATCAACAGGATCCCAAGAGATAATTGACAAAATGACATCGGGATGATATCTGACATGATGAAATAGAATGGCAATTTCCTTCATTGTGTTTATAGTTTTAAAGTCAGAGACTGAAAGAGTAATAAGACATTGTATCGTGGAAAGAAATCAGACTGAAATGTAAACCAATGCTGAGAGAGAGAATGGATACAGGAAGACTGAGCAAGGCTGTACTGAATGACAGATAAAGAAAAAAATTTCAAAAGGAAAAGATAGCAAATTTTGCCAAATATTTCACAACTATTGCCTCAAAGAGTAGAAAACATTTCAGCTTTAGCTTTATCATACAAATATTGTGGATGCCACCAATCCAACTCTCAGAAGGAAAGGCCCGAGACACTGAAAATCAGCAGTTTTTCCTGAGTGCAGTTTGTAGTTTGGAGGTGATATGCCACATGGCCACCCCACAATGTGGGACGTTAGGAGAGTGCCCAAAGTGAAAACTGATATCTAATGCATGGAGTGGATTCTAAGGGAATAATAAACTAATAATAAGACTCAACTGGTCGTGTTGACAAATGATGGAGAGGGAGCATAGATTAGCCTGGGAATAAAAAACTCTTGGGAGTTCTCAATTTTATTGGTTTTACCTCCCAAAACATCACCTACAGGGCTCTAGTATGGAAAGAAAAGTATAACTGTTGAGATACAAGCCTAGAGAATGTTTCAATGCAAAGGCATTCTTAACAGGAAAATATCAGAAGCTTATCCCACTTGAGTCATTTTTGAATTCCAATCCAGTGTAGTTTTTTGTTTTTTTGTTTCTTTGTTTTTGTTTTGTTTTGTTTTTTGCTGTCACATTAGGGTAAAAAAGACTAAGAAATTATTGTGCAAGCCACAAGCCCACCATAAGAACTATATTTAATCATAAGATTATGGAAAGTGTTCCCAGTTGCCCTGTCAACATCCACAGGCTACAACAAACAATAAGGGATTGTGGTTGAATTTTCCGCATGTGACAGGTTTCCAATAACCAGTCCACAGAGAAGCCTCAAAGTTAAACAGGACAAAAGTGAGGAGAGTGAAGAGTGGAAAATTTTGGCACCTACAGGTATAACAGACATTGAACAAAACACAAACCCTAGACATATTCACATATTATCTTACACAAAAGAAAATTTCTGAATTTCTATTCTCTAATACAGATTTCCACAAAAAAGTTACATGATAAGGTAAAATGTGATGAACAAATAAGAAGCAATAAACTCACAGTGTAAAGAAACAGACAAACAAAAAAAGCATCAACACAAGACTGAGATCTTTATTAAGATTATCAGGCAGAGATTTAAAACAACCATGATTACTATGGGGATCTGTCACAGGAAAAGCAGGCAAACTGCAACAACAGATGGAAAATATAAAAGAAAGGAAGAAACACACTATGGAAAACCTCAGAAACAATATAAAACAAGTTACGAAAATGGAGAGTGCCTTTGATGGGGTTGTTGGAGGGCAGAACATAAGCAAGGAAGAGTCAGAGAACCTGAGGCTTTGGACAAGATGTGAAACACAACTGAAACCCGAAAGAAAAGAGAAAGAAGGACATGACAAGGGAGGGAGAAGGGGTGAAGAGGGAGGAAGGGAAAATAAAACATCTAAGAAATAGGAGAAAATTTCAAAGTTGTAACAGCATGTTTGGATTGCCAGAATGAAAAAAAGAAAAGAGTAGAAGAAATATTTGAGATAATAATAGTTCACAAATGAAATGACAGATATCAAATCCCAGACCCACAACATGCCAAGAATTGTGTATAGTCAAATAGGGAGCAAAATAAAGTAATTATAAAGAGCTTCTCATTAGAAATCATGCAGAGAAAAAAGAAAAAGGTAATGGCATGAATATTTACACTATGGAAAAAACATACTGAAAAACAAGCTAAATCTGAAATTTTACATTCATGGAAATTATTCCCAAAAATGAAGGAATAATCAAAAGAGCTGAGAGTTTTCATCACAGTAGACCTACCTTGCAAGAAATGTCAAGGAGGAAGAAAATAATTTATAAGATAAAAAAAATTCTCAGTAAGTAAGAAAAGAAGGAATTAATAAAGATAACAGAATATCATGTTTTTCCTACTCTTAATGAACCCAATAACCATTAAAGTGGATGGCAGGACTTCATAAGGGATGGGGATAAAAACGGAGACTACTCTGTTGTATCTTTCTTATCCTACATGTGAAGTGATACAGAGTGTATTACAAACTATGGAAATCATAAAAATGATGAGTTGTACAATTGATATGTTATGAGAGAAAATAAAAGGAATCCTAGAAAATGCTCACTTACAACCAGAAAAGGCAGAAACAAGTGGAAGGGTAAATGCCTTGAAAATTAACGACAGCCATAATAGATACTTATTTCATCTCAGCAATAATTGCATTAATTGTGAAGAGTCTAAGCATATGAACTCTATGAATTAAAAGATCCAATTCTATGCTGTCTCCAATTTTCTTCAGATAGGATGAATTCGAATGCTTATATACCAAGGGATGTTGGACTGGTGCTGTGTACTGTGTTAAGTTCTTGCTTGCATCATTAACATCGACGTGCTGGTTTGAGTTCTGTCTATTCACTTCCCATTCAGTTTCCTGTTAGTGCTCCTAGTTGCCTGCCACTCCTGGTGGGGAGCATGGATGGATGTCTTGGCTCCTAGATTCAGCATGCCACACTTCTTGGCTGTTGTGCCCATTTAGGGATCAGTGCAAACCTTCAACTGGATCTGATCAGCATTTATAGACGGCTCAATCCGATAGCTGAAGATGCTTTCTTTTGTAGCTCCTGTGATGCAAAGACAGGAAGCCTTTTGGCCAATACCACAACCTTAACCAAATTTATGAAAACAGAAATCACACAAAGTATCTACTCAAATCACAATGAAATTAAATGAGGAGGAAACAATATAAAGAAAGATGGACAATTCTCAAATATTTGGAAAGTAAATAACATGCCTCTAGATTACACAAAACTTAAAAGTCTCAAGAGAAATTATAACATATTTTGAGCCAAATGGAAGTGAAAATATAATTTGTTAAAACATACAGGATGCTGTGAAGGCAGTGTTTAGAGAGAAATGTATAGTGTTATATGTATATATTAGGAAAACAAAGATATAAAGTCATAAATGACTTTAGGTAGGCAGCTTTCATCAAAGAGTTGAGCTTGCCAATGATTGCAGTGCAGTGAGGAAACTGTAACTGGAAGGGAATATACCCGTGAGTATAAGCCAATGTTTCAAGAAATACGTCCATGGAGTATTCCTCATGGCTTAGCAATATTAAACATCCTGTCATCGAAATTTGATCCAAATGCATTAATGGGCTATAATATTTATGCATTGGTTTCTCCTAACACCTTTGTATTTTCTTCAGCTTAACTCTTGGAATACTACTCATATGATAACAGGACACACCCGAAAAATCACTGTGTATTTCAGTGTAAAGGCAGAACAATTAGACTTAAGTATGGAGTACATAGCATGAAAAGAAAAGGCTCAGGATGATAGCACAAAGAGTCAGAGTTGATTCCACGGGCCACGTGCCCTGTTTCTTCAAAATACAGTGCCTGCCAATTGTGTCTTTACAGGTCTTGACACATTGGACTCCCTGCTGCTATCCCAGACCAGTTACACTCAGGAGTCGTGCCTCCTTCCTATCTAATCGCTCCCAATTCAGCAGTGGAACTGATGATTGGAAAAGTTCCCATTCAAAGTCCTTGGCTTGTTGCAACATTCTTACTGATTAATATCGAGAAAGAATAAAATGTGGGCTGCTGTGTCCCTTAGTGGATTACAAGGCCACCTGTGATGCCTGCATTTCATTTGGGCACCTGTTGGTGTATTGGCTGCCCCACAACTAATCTAATTCCCTGGCAATGAACCTAGTAAAGCAACAGAAGATTACCAGAATGCTTCAGACCCTGCACCCATTTGAGAAGCCTGGATGAAGCTCTTGGCTTCTGGAATGGGTCCAATTTAGTTTCTATCTTTGAGCTGATTTGGAAGGTGAATCAGCTAATAGAAGATTCTTTTCTTCTCTCTCTTTGTCTCCCTCTGCTTTTTCCTGTCTGTAACTTTACATCTCAAATATTTTTTTTTTTAAAAAAGAACATCTACAGTCTATTGGAGTATTTAGGTTTGCAAACAACAATGAGAAAATCAGCACGGCATTTCATATCCATGAGGGATTAATTTCGGGATCTCTTGTCTACCCCCAAATTCAAGGATTCTCAAATCCCTGTTACAAAAGTTATGTAAGCTATGCCATTATCCCAAATAGTTTAAATTATTGTTAGATAGTTTTAAGTGTGCAATACAATGTAATGTTATATAAGCAAGTAGTTGTTGTAGTACAGTATTGTTTAGGGAATTACAAAAAGAAAACAAAGACTGTACCTGTTAGAACAGATGTAATTTTTCCCCAGTGTTTTTATTCATGATAGTGAATATAGAATGCTGTGTCTAATTACATTGGCCTACACAGTTCTGAGTCATCTGAAGAGTTTTACAACTTCAGAATCATTTTCATCTACTCTGCTTATTATTCAAGCTTGGTTTGACTTTCTCTTCACTTTGCATTTCTCAGACTTGGTTCCCCTAAAATACTTCACAATATTTGTAATAACACCTTTAATTTTTCATTTGTTTTTTTACTATCTCTCTTTCTACATTCATCGATAAGCTTCTGGAGGTCATGGATTATGTTTGTAGCCCCAAAAATGTCCAATAACTATCTTCTAAACACATGTATCAGCACCTGATATCAATGGGCTTGGAGCATGTGGAAACGGAGGAGTGACATTTGTAATATGACAATTCACTGATGTCCTTCGGAAAGCACCAAGGTCTTCTAGAACTTTTTAAACTGCATAGCAAAGGTTAGTTTAAGTAGAAATTATAAATATTATTTTCCGCTTTCCCATGTCATCACTACAAAATTCTGAAGTGTAACAGTACCCATGTATCCTGTTTTTTCATTGATTATTCATATGTGAAATGTAGGACATCTCTAACCTCCTTTAAATTACACCACTGTCTATATTTTTTGTTAATGCCTTATTAACATGGCCATTAATCATTACGACTTATTTAATGTCTTTCATAATAAGGGTAGTCTTCATGGCAAATTTATCTTACTTGATTGTCCCAACAGCATTTAGCTGTCAGTGCTAGTATTCCAAATATGTATAGAGACAACTTGTATTTTGGTAACCTGCTGAAAATCACAGTCAGTAGATGAGGCAGCCAAGGCTTAAGCTCAGGACTATTCATTTTCAAGATTCGCACTTTTCTTTCTGCAAAACCTGGCAATCCAAGCCAGTGTTTTTGAACAGAACTGATGGTGCATTTTTAAACTGATTACTCCCCTTTCATTTTACCAATTGAGCTTTTCCTTAATAATAAATGATAACAATATAAATATGGATACTAAACGTAAAAATCAAGCATTGCAATTCACTTGATGTTTTAATTTGAATGCTGAGAAATATCAGCATAGCTTCTTTCTTTGAAAAGATGGAACACATAATTGATTCAGTCATATAATTCCCATTAAAAAAAAGAAAACTGTTGGAATAAAAACATTTATTCCACTGAAATGAAGTCTTTTTTTTTTTAGTTAGTATCATGGCTATGTATTTTAGTCACAAAAATATCTTCCCAATTTTCCCAGTTTGGCTCCTCCTTAAGTAGAGAGTCCAGTTCTGTCCTTCTCCCCACTTCCTTGCCTTGTTTACCATCTGTCTGGTCCATTGCCAGCTTCGCAGAAGTTGAACACTGTCTTTTTAAAGCTCATGTCATGCCTCTGTGGAATGCGGTACTTGGCTCATTGATGCTGAGACTGCTTTTGTCCTAACAAAACCTACATTCAGACACTCCTTCCAAGAGTGGCCTTTGTATCTTCACACGTCGTGGCACTCACTCCAGGACATTTAGCTGTTCTGGCTTCCATTTATGTGAAGTGACCTGAAGTACCTCTGGGAATCTTAAGGGCCAGGTCAGAACACAATGGACACTGATCACTCAGGGTTCCCTGGAAGACACGGCTGTCTCTTTTATTGTCTCATTCTCATTCATTTCAGTGATCATCAGCAGGCGCTGTAATTCCTACTCCAAAGAGAATTGTTTATCTCAATCCTTAATAAAAATTTAATAGCAAATAGAGTGCTTTGGTAAGAATTCATGTTAGAGATATTTTATGTCACTGAGTATATCAGTATATTATGCACTTGAGTAATCTATGGTCTGTTGTAAATAAAATAAACAGCATATATTTACAGAGCTGAGAAAGAGCATTTTATGAAGGTGTTCTTGAAGCTTTCACACTCTGGTCATAATAGCTCTTCCTCTTATTAGGGTACATCAGTAGGATGCTTCTCTAATTAGCTACAAACTTTTTGTTAAATAACAGTCATTTCAGGTAACATTTATGAGTAAAACAAATGCCTGGGAAATGATTCTATTATTACAGAGGCAAATTAATCCAGTTTTAAGCCTAAAATCAAAACAAAATTAATACCCTGACCCACGCACGTAGCCTGCTGTCAGCAAGTTTGATTTGTATTTAAATCCCAACAAACTGGGGTCCACTAGAAACACACATAGAACCAAAAAGCAAAGATATTTCTCAGATTTTATAGTTGCTTGGCAAGACAAATGATTGAAAGCAGTTTTGGGAGAGATGAAAATGCCAACCTCAGTGTCCTTTCTTGAATTCAGTTGATCTAAGCAGAGAATGTTTCGAAGGCTTGCTCTGTATAGCACTGAAGTCACCGACTGGGTTTTGATGACACATATAGAGTTGTATGCATAATTGTAATGCATCATAATTGGGGAAACTAAATGGCAGCACAGGAAACTAGGAGTGTTTGTGGATGTAGATTAAGAGAAAAAGGCTCAAGAAAGAGAATGTTAAGGTATAATAGATTTACTGTTACTAATATAATGGATCAAATTTAAAAGGAAGCGTAGGACAGTTTTAAGACAATGGGAGTGAACCTTCAGTTTTAGTCTCAACTCTACCATTTGCTAGCTGTGTAACCATTTAGCAGGTGGATGGCCATGTGGCTTCATCTGATATTTCTTAACATCAGTGATGGTGTGAGTAATCAAATGTAAATAGAACCTAAATTCCAGCAGCTGCCTGTGACAGGTGCCCGTGAGCTTCTCACTTCCCTTCCCTCTTCTGCCTCTCTCTTTCACCTCCCTTATTCTCCATGCAACGCATCCTACTCCTGTACGCCAGGACTTTGCACTGTCCTGCAGTCGCATCACCTGATGTTCACTTTCCATGCGAGGATTATGTCTTTTTTATTGGTCCCTGTCACTTTATGTTGTCTGTTGTAGTAATCTAGAAGAATAATTTGGCTCTTTTAAGTACACTAAGGATTGCCTACACACTCATTTTAAAACTGGTGTGAGTCCCTCAGTGAGTAGAAGTTACATGAAGTCTGAAATGTTCTTGGATTTGAAGCATTTTGATATAAAATTTCCAAAGAAGATAGTATAAAAAATCAGAAGAACAAACATGGAGGTATGCATTGAATTACTGTACTACCGTTGGGTTGTCTTTCTGATCCGACAAAGAGCTCATTATATTCATGCCATATAGTTGACTTTGCTTTAAGAGAATTTCTCTAAATAAATTTTTTTTAAAAAGGTTGACAGGGAGAGAAACTGAAAGAAAAGAATTTTATCATGCAATTGGACACTCTTAGCCTCTTCAAAACTACATTTTGAAAGGAACCTTGGATGATGCTGTGAAATACTCACATGGAATATTAAATAAAAGGTGCAGGATACCAAATATCAATTTTAGTATATGACTTAAAATTTATAGCAGACAAAATGAAAGGTATCAACATGTCACCACATGTTTATATAATTGTATATAATTGTATATAATCAAATGCCAGTAACTTTTATTTTGGTGTTCTATGATTGTAATAGTGTTTTCAGTAAATTCTTAATTACTTTTATAACCAAAAAAGCAAACAAAGAAAAAAAAACAAATGGAGTGTATTTTTAATACAGAAACGTTTTCTCCGTTATGGGTGATTCTTTTCTTATGGGACTATTTGATAATTTCTGGAGATACTTTGTTGTAACAAAAGGGTATGTGATAAGCATCCAGCCAGTAGGAACCCAGGCATGTTGTTAAACTTCCTACAATGCACAGGACAGTCCCCATTAGGACAGGATTATTTAGCCTCAGTGTCAGTAATGCTGAAGTTGAGAGTGGCAGTGACGGATGGAAAACTCCTGGGGAAGGTATCCGCTTATCTAACCATGTTACCTCAGCTGATGTAATTGATTATCGTGCAGGTCTTGGAGCTTACACTGGCAAATGTTTATTGAGATGACAATCTCACTAGTGGTTACTTACCAAGGCTTCCTTACAGAAAAGGCTCTTTCATACATTCCAAATCATGTTCTTCATTACATGAGAGTTTTATCTTACATTCCTAAGAAGAAGAAAGATTCTTTGGATCAGCATCTAGAAAAAACTCATTTGTAACTACTGAATCTGAATGTTGTTTTACTTGTACCAGCCTACATTCAGTTTTGCTTTATACTGTGTCAAATCTGCACATATGTTTACTAGTTCTGTCATTATCTGTCATCTATCAACTTTCACATCTCTCTAAATACCACAGTGTTTGTGCTTTGTTTACAGGCCAAGAGGAAAGTTGCAGGAGTGAGGATAGCTCCTGGGATCTTAGGAACTCAGAGGATCACAGAAGCAACCTGGCTGTGTCTTACCTCTGTTGCTCCCTGTGTGGGGGGTTATTTCTGTCTAACTTCCATACATAATGAGGATGTGGCTTTTGTTAGTTGTTGAGTAACATTTTTTATAATTTTATATTTACATTCATGACTGTTTAACCTTAGAGCAGCAAGGTCTGTGGAATGCCATTCATTCATCTTTGTGATACACCTGTCATTAGACAAAATAGCAGAGAGTGATATGGGTTCATTGTATTAATGGCTCAGCCAACACCAATGCTTGTGTTATGATGAAGTGTAATTTGTAGTGAGAAGAAAGGAATGGTAGTGAGCAATCAAAGACAACAGCTGGTATGCAAGTGTGCCTGAGATATTTAAGAAAATCAAAGCTCACTTAGGATCACAGTGGCTGTATGAACTTTGAGATCAATGCCAGTCTAATAGATGCTGTGTCACTCTCTTGAAGGTTACATTTAATGTTTTGAAACAGCCTTGCTTTTTTGTTTAAGTATAAATATTTTGGAGGAAAATAAGATTCATTCTCCATGAATGGAACAATAATAAGGCACGTATTAATGTTTCAAGATTCTTTATTCATTAAACAGGATGTAAGATCAATACAATACATTTGAATGGGAAGAGTCAGTCAATTTTACACAACATATTATAATATCAATCTCAAAAAGTGTGCCTGTCCCTTGATACTTCAAGAAAGTGTGTGTATGCACTGTGCAGTCCCCATATGATCAAAAAATCTTGACGACAAAGGAACTTCACCTGGATAAATTCATACAACACCAAGACTGACATTTTGTGAGGTGTTTTAGTTAAAAATTAATTCTGCATTGATACAGTCCTTGTTATGATGAAATTTTTTTTCTTTGTAAGATTTATTTTACTTTTATTGGAACATCAGATATACAGAGAACAGAGATGGAGAGGGAGATTTTCCAGCCAATGAGTCATTCCTCAAGTGGCCGCAATGGCCGGAGCTGCGCAGATCTGAACCCAGGAGCCAGGAGCTTCTTCCAGGTCTCCCATGCGGGTGCAGGATGCCAAGGCCTTGGGCCGTCCTTGATTGCTTTCCCAGGCCACAAGCAGGAAGCTGGACTGGAAGTTGGACTGCCCGGATGAGAACCAGCGTCCGTATGGGATCCTGGCATTAGATCTTGGTGCTGGCCACCGTACTGATGAAGTTTTGATTGGCGGAGGTCACGGGCAGTGATGACAGGAAACCTAGATGATGACTACACTAAAATGAAGGGCCAATTCTTACTGTGGATGGGATTCCTTTCATTCCTGAGGAAGAAGTGCTAAGCAAGACAAGCAGGAACTAAATCCCTCTGGAGGAGAGTGACAGGGTGGATGAGGACAGCAGGGTGATTCCTGGGGAAGGGCACTGGGTAGAACATGTCGGCTTTTCTCTGTAGTTTGTGAGCCCAGCAGCACACTCATGCCTGTGTTCTCCAGGGCAAGGGAGGCTGTGCCTAAGGAGTGCCCCTTCCTCCCACCAGAGCATTGCATCTGCTTCCCCGTGCCTGCAACAATTCTTTTCTCCCGCTTAATTTTTAGCAGCTTTATTGTCATGTCACTCACCTAGCATAAAGGTCACCCATTTAAATTTTAGAAATCACCATGTTAAGTATATTGAAAGAGGAATGTAGCCTTCACCACAACTAACTTTCAGAATACTTTTGTCAACCCATAAGAAAGTCTATATATATTAAAATTCACCCCTATTTTTTCCCACATTTTCAGTGTCGGGGAAAACACAAATCTATTCAATGTTTCCATAGATCGTCGTATCCTGGGTGTTTTATTCTAGTGGAATTGTATTTTATCTGACCATATAAACTAACATCTTTCACTTAGATTCATATCTTTAAGATTCCACTACAAAACATTCAACAAAACTTTATTATGGTTGAATAGCATCACTTTTCTGATATGATGTTGAACACATTTGACTATTCTAAATATTGCACTGTGAATGCTGATACAGCATTTTTCTGTGGATGTATGTTTTAATCCTCTTGTGTATGTGGAAATAAAATCATAGGTTATAAATTGCATTTAACCTGTGACAGAAATTCTTATTTTCAGGTTTATTTAAGCATTGTTACATTCCTACCAGGAGAATGCAAGGGTTCCAATTTATTCCGTATAGGTCACATCACATTTCATTAACTGTTGTTTTACTTCTAATTACCCTCATAAGCGTGATTAGTACATGGTTTCCATCTGCATTTCCCTTAAGAGCTTTAACATTATTTAATACACTTAAACCACTTGTAAATCACCTTTAGGGAAGGAATCTTATTGTTATATTTTAACTGGGTTAATTACCTTTGTTTTTGAAATATAAGGCATCTTCATATAGTCTCAATACATGTCTCTGTACAATCTCCTTCTAGAAATATGATTCACAATATTTCTTCCAATTTCAATGGCTGCGTTTTTGTTCTCTTGAAATTAATCTTTTCCAATAACTGGGGTGTTTTCAACACCTATGTATTTTTGTCAAAAAATTTATTTTAAAGGCATAGCATTAGAGAAAAGGAGGAGAGAGAGAGAGCAAGAGAGAAAGTATGTTCCATTTACTGGTTCACTCCTCAAACACCGGAAAAATCCATCTTGAGCCAGGCTAAAACAAAAGCCAAGTATGCCATCTGGGTCTGCCACATGGGTGGAAGGGCCTGGGGTACGAGGCCGTCCTTTGTTTCCCCAGTTGCATTAGCAAGAGGCTGGGGCAGATTAGCCGGGTCTTAAAGCAGCACTGTTCCGGCACTGTCACAAGCTCAACTCGCTGCACTGCAGTACAGACTCTATTTATTTTAATATTTTGGACTTCTTCCTCTTTAGTTTCTCATTCTAAAGTTCCCATAATGTGTGCTTTACTAAGACCTTGCATACTCTCTCCATTCGCCTTTTTTTTTAATCTTCAGATTCCATAAGCTTTATGGTTCTCTTTGTAAATAAGCTGATTATTTTGCCAACTCCGATCTTTTGTAGTGTCTTTGCAGTGGATTTTTTTCACATGAGCCACATCTCAAGTTTTATTTTTAAAAAATCGCTCTTCTTTGACAAGACACTGCTTTCATATGCAGTCCTAGTTCTTTAGTCATACTTTCCTTACATCTGTAAACATTTCCTATAACAGCTGCCTTAAAGTCTTTGACTACTAAATTCCCTATTTCCAAGCCTTTTTCTATTGAATGGTTTTCTTCCCCTGAGTATAACCCACACTTTTCAAAAAGATTTATTTTATTTTTGTTGGAAGGTCAGACATACAGAGAGAGAGACAAAGAGGAAAATCTTTTATCCTATGATTCACTCCGCAAATGACCTCAACAGCCAGAGCTGTGCTGAGCCAAAGCCAGGAGCCAGGAGCCTTTTCCTGGTCTCCCACGTGGGTGCAGGATCCCAATGCTTCGGTCCACACTTGTCTGTTTTCCCAGGCCACAAGTAGGGAGCTGGATAGGAAGCAGGATGGAAAATGGCCATATGGGATTCCGTCACATAAAAAGCAAAGACTTTAGCTGCTAGGTTATCACACTGGGTCCCCTGGCCACACTTTTTTTTTAATGTCTTGTAATTATTTCCTGGAACCTGAATATTTCTATATCCTTTTAAAACTCTGGATGTTCGAGATTTTCATGGCTACTGTTTGTTTATTGACAATTTGTTTAGTGATTTGTTTACACTTGCGCAGTGCTATCTATCTACCCACAGTAAACACAGTAAAGCTGTTAAAGTTTCCGGTTTTAGATTTGCACGACTTTTCCTTATTATTAGGAATGGCAAATGTTTTTGCCAGCTTCCTAACGGTCCTTTACCTCAGTCTTCCTTTCAACTTCTGATTGGTCAGCAATTGGCATCATACTGTGTTGGGGGCCTCTTTCTATTGCTGGATGATTGCTCTATTCATTTGGACATTTCTGTGGCATGTGCATTGATTACACACTGAATCCCACTGCAGACAGTTTCCTTGGCAGAAGAAGACAGTTGCCAAGTGTTTGAAACTACTTTACGCTCAACTAGACAGATCGCCTTGGTGATGGGGCAGAAGTTATGCATGATGAGAAAAGGTTTTCTCTGGCTGCCCTACTTGGATCTTTCCTATGGAGCAGAAGCTTTGTTTTAAGAGTAGATTGAGAAGGAGAGCTGTTGCCCAATGGCTGTAACTATCCAGGATCTTCCTCAGTTACGAAGCTGATTTTGCTGGCTGTTTACTCTAGCATAATAAGCCTCCTGCTCTAGAAATTTGAAGAATATAGAACTGTCAGGTCAGATACTGAGTCCACTAAGACGTTTTGTGCAATACAGTGATATGGGAACACCTGGGTATACTTTTTTAAGCAGCTGGCTTTCCCCCACCATGTAGCAGGAGATTATGGGGACACTGAGAGCTAGCTCACTTCAAACATATCAGCGCATAAACGCAGCCCCAAATGCACATACTCTGATTTTGCATCATTCATAGAAAAATATAATCAGTTTCACTAAATAAATACTTCTTAATTTTTGCTAAGTCTGTTTAACAATCCCAGAACCTTTCAATATACATCTTGATAACATGAATAATTTTCACTGCTGAATAGATACCTCTTGAGAAGAAGTGTGCCCTGCTTCCTCAGGCCATTATTCTGGACGTTGGACTCCACTCCATGATTTTTGACATCTTATTCAGATTACTTGCTCAAGCTATCAGTGATTTTTTTTTTTCCTGCTTCATCTATTAATTGCAGGAAGGAAATATTAATATCTTTAGCTCAGTTGTACTATCTATTTTTCTTTGCAATTCTATTTTTTTTTTATTCATTGATTACATTGTATTATGTGATACAGTTTCGTTGGAACTGGGAATCACCCCACTCCTCCCCCCGCCCTAGTTCTATTTGTTTTTGCCTTTCACATTTTGGTGATTGTGGTTAGGTGCATATATGTTAATGAATATTATGTCTTTAAGAAGTCACCGTTTTAGGGGCAGGCATCTGGCACACTAGTTAAGATGCTACTTCGAATGTCATCTGCTGTCTTAGAGTATATGGGTTTGAGTACTGACTTAATTCCAATTCTAGCTTCTTGTTAATTTGTGCACTTGGAAGCAAGAGGTGATGGATTCAGATATTTATGCTCCTGCCACCCACAAAAGATACCAGCACTAAATTCCAAGCTCCTGGCTTCAGCCAGGGCCAGCTCTGGTTACTGTGGACAACTGGGAAGTGAATCAGAGGACTGAAGATCTATATAGGTCTGTCTTTGTCTCTTGTGCTTTCTGACAAACAAAAAGTAACAAATAAGAACAATTCACTGATTTATCACTACTTGCTAGCTTCCTTTATTCGTGATTTTTTTTCCTAGTCTGTCTTGATGGACAGTAACATTATTGCTCAAATTTTCTTTTGATAACGGTTGCCATGGTATGTCTTTCTACATCTGCTTACTTAATGGTGTTTTATTTTTAAAAATGTTTTGTTGAAATAGGTTATAATATAAAATTGCAAAAGACAATGTATATGTGTGAATCTTGTGTTTTTAAAACCTCTTCTATAATCCGTATTTTAATCAGTTTAGACTGAATCATTGAGCTAATGATTGATAAAGTAGGATAAGTAGCTTTATGTTTATAGTAGTCTTTTGTTTGTTACACTTAGTTTCCAGTTTATTTTCTTTTCTACTGCCTTTTTTATGTCCCATCTGGTTTTAGTCACAATGCATATGGCTTTGTTTGTTTTTCTCTTTTAAAATATCACTCATGCTTCTTAAGATATTTTAATGGTTTATTTAGAATTTGAAACATATATTTGTAAGAAATCTATTTGAAAAATCTTATACTTTCTTACGTAGAAAGCAGTTACTGAATAGCAAAGCATGTATAAGCCTCTACCTCATGTACCTTAGAATGTTTCTGTCTTTCAATTCGTTTATCCACATTCTGCATCACTCAATGCGTGGTTATTACTTTGGACAAATGGTTAACTAGGATTATTAGAAGCAAGAATAACAATGTTGTTTTGTCTTCATTTATTCCTGCTTTGATGTTCTTTTACTACATATATTTTACTTCCAATTATATGCTTTTTTCCCTTCTTCTAAAGAATGTAAAACATTTAAGACGCAATCCACTGTGATGAAAATTCTCAGTTTTTCCCTGAGATAAACTTCGTCATCCCTTCCCTGTTGAAGGATAATCTCATTGAATGTAGTCTTCTAGGTTGATCGTATTTCTAACATTGACATGTTTCACATCATTAACTTTTTTGCTTGCATGGTTTTTGATGAGATGCCTGTAACAATGTGATTTTTATTCTTGTCCTGTTTAATTCAACATTTTATTCCTCTGGCTTCTTAAAGCTATTTTTAAAAACTCTGTGCTTGTTTTTGGTAGTTTGAGTATGATAAGCCTAAGTTCAGATATTATAGCATCTGATTGCTGACTCCGAGCTTTCTAGACCATTGCCTTGGTGCCTGTCATTAATTTTGTTTTTGTGCTGTTGTTTTTTTAAAATTTTTTGACATTTTTTATTATTATTATTATCATTTTATGATACAGTTCCATATTCCCTTATCCCCTCCCCAATTCCCTCCCCCCTCCACCTAGTTCCTCTATATTGTTACTAAAGTATAGTTCTTCATACACAGTCATATGTCTGTCCATCATTGCGGGAATGGGCAATGGCAGAGAGTCCAAAATCCTATTGTCAAGATATTGTAAACAGTTTCATTGTAAGTCCATCTTTGTCTGGAAGCAGAAATGCATACTACATATCCTCACATCTGGATATGTTAGTCTCCATTTCACAGCTACTGTACATCCCCTCAAATGAAAAGTCATAATACAAAATCAACAATAGAAAGAAAAATAGAAATTTACAATGCCGTGAAGTTAAATAACATGTTACTAGATATAGCAGTCTCCATTACATAGCTACTATACATCCCCTTAAATGAAGAGCCACAAAACAAAATCAACATCAGAAAGAAAAAAGAAATTAACAACACCATGAAGTTAAATCACATGCTATTAAATGACTAACATGTAGCTGAAGAAATGAAAATCAAGAACCTTCTTGAAGAAAATGATGCTACTGTATGATCTATGAGTCATTGAATGATTTAATCAAAGTAAGTGTTTTGAAGAGATGAAACCAACAGAAAACAACATAACCCACGCAATATAGTGTCTGCTGATCTTTGTTGGTGAAGTGTGTCTCCTCCAGCCAATAAGCAGATGGGTTTTATTTTTTAATCCAGTCTACTAATCTATGCCATTTGATTGAGCTTAAGCCATTTACATTCAGAGTTTAATATGTATGGGTTGTACTTTGGTCTTGTCATTTTAGGAATGGGTTATTCATTGGTTTAGTCTTCTGTTGTTATTTCACTGGGATGTTCTTCCCATTTGCCTTTGGTTTTGGTTTTGGTGTCTATTTTTCTTTCTATTGTTGATTTTGTATTATGACTTTTCATTTGAGGGGATGTACAGTAACTATGAAATGGAGACTAACATATCCAGATGTGAGGATACGATGTAGTATGCATTCCTACCTCCAGACAAAGATGGACTTACAACGAAACTGTTTAATATATCTTGACAATAAGATTTTGAACTCTCTGCCATTGCCCATTCCCGCAATGATGGACATATGACTTTGTATGAAGAACTATACTTTAGTAACGATATAGAGGAACTAAGTGGGGGGGTGAAATTGGAGCTGGGATAAGAGAAATACCAGGAACCTATGGAACTGTGTCATAAGATAATAATAATAACAATAAAATATAAAATGTAAAGAAAACCTGAAGTTTCATTGTGTTCGTTTCTTTAAAGGAAAGTTGTTGTTTCCTCCATTCAACATGTATATACTCATTTAATTCATGATTTTTTTTTTTTGAGATAGTATTGCTTTCCTGGGCAGGTAATCTGGATCAGAAAAAAAAATGATAGCTCGGAGGGAAAAAAGGGAGAAAATAAAAAGAAAAAATGAAAGTTTGAAAAGCACTAGGTAAGTCATAGGTAGAAGAGGAAGAAATAATAAAGATCAGAAAAAAGATTTGTGCATCACTGTGGTGTTATCATCAGACGTTGTAAGCCTATGTTGACATGCCCCTCTGTCCTCCACGTGTATGTACAATTACTATGTTCCAATTCAAAGGAACACTCAATTAAAAGGCTACCTGGAATACCTGTCCCGAAATCAAAGAGCCTGGGTTGGCACCTCAGCTCCACACCTTTATCTAATTTGTTGCTAATGCACACCCTGGGAGGCAACAGGTGACAGCTCAGGCCCCTGAACTTCTGCCAACCAAGCAGTTGACCAGACTGAGACCTGGCTCAAGTCTTCAACCTGACCCAGACCTGGCCACTATGGACATTTGAGAAGTAAATACTGGGGTGGAAGATCTATCTGTATCTGTGTTTCAAATTAAAGAAATAAATACAATTTTGACATATTTTTTAGAAGTCATCTATTATCTCTCATGATTCTTTATTTGAAAACAAAATGAGTTTGGGATTAGACTCAAGGGGTGACTGAACTTCACCTTCCCTCCAACCAGCTGCCCCCAGACTCCTAATCCCATCCTTTGTGTTTCCAACTTCTTCCTGAGGGAATGGAGAACTTAATTCCCAAAAGTCCTGGTATATACTCCAAGCTCTCTTTTCCTTAGCATCTCCCCTACGTCTGCCCCCATTCCTGAAAGGGTAGCAATTCAGTGGGATGCATGAGAGAGCCTAGAGTGGCGAAGGGAAAAGAGCGGGAGATTTCCTCCTAGAAGCAAGTGATGGAGGAGTCCAAAGATGCGCAGTAGGTCTGCCGTAGCCTGGGTACCAAACTGAGTCACCGTTGACAGAGGAAAAGATATGGGTGCCCCTGACACAACATCCTCTCCTTAGGAGCCTTCACCACTTGCACGTCCTCCTTTCCTGTGCCACTGGCAGAAATGTACTCGGTTCACGTTCTTTATGCTTCTGGGCCATGGGGCCGATCTGCTTCAGCATGGGGTCCGGGACCTGCAGAAACTTGCCCTCCAATTTGTCTCACGATTGCATCGCCAAATCCCTTTGCTTTCTCTCCCAGGCTTGCAGGAGCATCTAGGCTTTGCATACCTCCTGAAGGTTCTCTTGTTGCTGCCTTCTTCCACCCACTTCCGCAGCGAGGGCCACAGCTTCCACATGTTCTTGACATTGGAGAGGCAGTTCCTCAGAATTGTGGAGAGTCGTTTGATTAAACACTTTGACAAAGAGAACTGTCAGGGTGAGCCTCATGTTGGCCTGAGTGTATCCCAGACAAGCAATCCTCCTCTGCTTCAGGAGCTTGACAAAGCTTTTATGATCCCTCAAAACTTTTACTATCCCTCGGGCTTTTGTCCAGGCTGAGACGTCTCCAGGCTGGCTAAAGGCTGAGGGACCATGGACCAGCAGCAAAGCATACTGCGCCACCCCTCGGTTGAAAGCGGAGGTTCCCCCTCCCCCCAACGTTAAGGCACTCTGTCCAACCCCTGGCGAGATCTCAGACCCAACAGAGGGTTTTGGATGCTCAGTCAGGTTCCAGGGACAATCCAGACAAGCTCCAGCCTTCTGGGTCCATCCAAGCCCGGGCCCTGGAGCAGCAAAAAGGCCAAGTCTGAAGCCCGATGTCTCACCATGGGGAAGGGGGTGCTCTAAGTCAAGGGGTTGATGAGTAAAATAGTTTTTTAAGAATGGATGTTTAAATAATAGGTTGAAGGTATATAAAAAATAAGAAACGAAAATATTAAGTCCTCTATATTTGGGAAATCATCCCATGAGAAACTTCTTTTTGCTCATAAACTTAGCAAGGAGTAACTAGGATTCAAAGTAGGAAATGGAGTGCCCTAAAGGTTACTAAGGCCTTCAATGTTTCACTCTGCACAGGAGTGTTGCTCAATTGTTTAGTTCATATTTTTGACAAGAAAATGTAATATTTCAGTGATTACTTAAAAACTACAGACTCTAACAAATCTGTTTAATCCACCTGAAAGAATTTATTTTTTTATTATTTTTAATTCATTAATTACATTGTATTATGTGACACAGTTTCATAGGTACTGGGATTCTCCCCACCCCTCCCCAAACCCTCCCACCATGGTGGATTCCTCCACCTTGTTGCACAACCACAGTTCAAGTACCTGAAAGAATTTAGTCAGTAAGTGAAATAAAATGTTTTTTCTCCATTAGCCTATGCTTCTATTATCTTTTTGTTTTATATTGACTTGGGTCTATCAGATATGCAAAAAAGAATTTCTAGTTTTACTAAATGTCTCCCATGGACTTCTTGAAGCAGAAACAGAAAGAAAATATACACCTGTTAGCACCATTGGAGCAGATTACTGTGTGGTGATTGTCTTTTGCACCAAGTGATAAGGAGTCGATGGGAATGAGAACGTGAAGGAAGCGTACCTAACTCAACATTTGCACAGATTTCTGTTCTATAAAAGCATGGTATACAGCGCTATCCTTCCATTCCTCCCGTTATCTGCAAATCCTGTTCACACGTCACTATAAACCCCAACGTCAAACTGAAATTAGTAATGACCTTGCTTCTGCATTAACTCTCTCTCCTAATAACTTATGGAACAGTTTCCCTCCTTACTCATTGCCAGTCCTCATTAGCAACTCCTTTTCATGGGCTACATTTATTACGAATTGCATCAGTTGGACCGGACATCTGCTTTCTTAGGAGTGGTAAAGCTTCCATGTCTGATGTTCCTTTCAGAAAAGGCAAGACACTTACACGCTCTTCACTTCTGTGGTTAAACTACAGGGATAACGTAAAATGCGTATTTTCAAGAATGTATGATAGCATTATTAAAATACATGTGCCTTGAAATCCTGGACCATGCCAGAGTGTTATTCAACTCAGCTCCTCTCCCCCATGTCTGTGAACTGGACTCCAGCTTCAGCCACAGACCAGCAGGAAGCACAGCACATTATGCAACACGAAGGCCAGTGTTCACAGGGCTGAGCTCTAGGGCAACAATACGGACATCACTGATGTGCACCCTATTTCCTTACCATGGTCACTGGCTAGTCCCAGCCTAGAGGAAGCCAGGATGAAAATGTAGCAGTAAAGATGCTGCCCTTTTTTGTTTAACTGAGTTCACTAGCATACCAAATAAAAAATAAAGTCCAATTAAAAATTACCTTGTAGTTTTACTTTGGCTCTTTTGCAGTTTTTATTCATGTCTCCTTTGCTCTACCTTAATAAAGATACCAGTTACATTTGGAATAGGCTTTTGTCAGGTTGCCAACATCTTGAAATCTTAGAAACCTGCTGCAAATGTGAGTGCAGACTGAGTAACCTGGCAGCTGGCCAAGCACTGAATATCTTAAAGACAAGAGTACTCAGCCATCCCATTGCATGTTTTGATTCTGTGCCCAAATAAAAAAAGAAAAAGACTGGACCAGATAACCTTCCAACTCGAAGATGCCATAACTCTATTTTTCAAATATCCTCCTCATCCAAGTATTCTATAAACAAATGTTCTACAACAGAACTTCTAAAATTGTCATGGCCTGGTTTGTTTGCCTCTCTCCCTCCTCCTACTTTTTTTTCTTTCCTTTTTCGCTCTTCCCACCCCTAAATATGGTGCAATAACAAATTCCTTCGCCAAAGCTTCAGTTTTGTTAGTTATTATAATACATGTTTTTAAATTCTCCACCCACTGATGAAAACAAGTGATACAAAATGCTGAAGAAACCTCAGGGGCATTCCAAGCATTTATGGACAAAAAGTCAAGACTGTGGTATTTCCCTTCAAAATGCATGTGAGCTGAATCAAACAGACATAAGTTTTTATACTTAAAACTTCAGAAACAAAATGGGCATAGCCAAGCTCTGGCAATCCCTGAGCATTGTAGTTGTGAAATAATGTAAATCTCTCCAGTCTTTTCCCTCGCCCTTTTCACTCCTCTAAGGCAGGTTTCATCATCATATGGGGACAACCAGAGTAGCCTCCAAACAAATTACTATTAGGAATATTTTCTTGGATGCTACTATATCTTTCTCTAATAGGATACTTATTATTACTGACATTTGGGGAAGAGAATCATTTGTTGAGACGAGGTGTCCTGTGCGTTGAAGAATGTTTAACTCTTTCCCTGACTTCTAACTAGTATATACAGTATCACCCAAAATTTGTAGCAATCAAAACTGTTTGCAAACATTACAAAATATCACCTTGAGGTAAAGAATGCCTACTGGAGAAGCATACATTTTTCTTGTGCCTATCTCCTTTTGTGTGGAGTGAGCTTACTCTTCTGGGTTTTGGCCCTGGCTATTGTGAGCATGTTGGAGATGCTGGGGGGAGAGAGGTTGAGACAATAAATGAAAGCACAACCTGTCTCTCTTTTGAACACACACACACACACACACATATATATGGTTTCTAAAAGTGTATTTTACAAGACATCTAGAGCTTCACCTCCGCAACCTTTCCCAATTCCTGAATCCCCATGTGCACTCAATCATCAAACCAACCCTCGGTATCTGTCTCTGCCTCATCTCACACACTCAACACACATCTTCTTTGGATTTACAACACCTCACATTGATCTGTTTGTCCAACTGTCTTTGAAATGCTAGAAATCATTCATTTAACTTCTGAGTATTGAGATTCTACAATGTTTCAGACAACATGATATATGCACTGAGCTGAAACTATTTGGCCAAAATAACGCATAAGGGAAAGGTGTATGGTAAGTGACATGTGTATATGGGTTAGTTGGGGTGGGTAGTGAGAGGGACAATGCCAATAGAGACAAGCAGGAAGTTAAAATGGTAAATTTTTTAAAGTATACCACTCGATGAAACAAACATGCAATGTGATACATCCCATAATATATAGATACCCTTCAGATACAGCAGTCAGGAGAAAGCCTTGTGACATAATATTTAAGCTGAAGTTTGCCTTTGGAGATATTAGCCTGTGCAGAGAATCTGAGGCAGAAGTGAACCTAACTTACTTAAAAAATTTGAAAGAAATTCCTGGGGTTGGATGATAGTGAACAAAACAGGAACTTATAAGAAACTGATTGAAAGAGATAAGCTGGGACCAAACTGCACAGGTCTTGTGAATCCAAGATAAAAATTCTGGATATTCTTGAAAATGCCTAAGCAGTAGCTAAAGAGCTTTATGGAGGGAAGTGACATAATCTGGTTTATAGCATTAATTCATTACTTTGGGATTCAGTGTGAAGGTTATGAAAAAAATCATTTCTGTTTAAACAATCTAATGACTAAAAACTACCTTGATATGTGTATGTCTAAAACCCCAGGAAGCTTCAATTATCTGTTCTGTCACATTCCATAAATTATGTCATAAAGGAGTTATGGGAGAGATGGATTTTACACTCCTTCTGGTTGTCATTTCAAAGTGTCATGAAATGCTAATGTTTTCTGTGTGTTCCGTAAGAAAGACAAGAATGGAAAGAACATCACCTGTATGACACTCAAGAATCCCCCCAAAATTGGGAAGTCACAACCTCCAAAGTTAGCTCTTTCCAGATTTGGAAAACTTCAACAAGTAGAAAACTCCACTTTTTATTAAGCTGAGTCACACATGTAGTACATCTCATTGAGAATATGAGTAAACCATTTTAACTCAGAAAATACATTGTTTCAAAAGAGGCTTATTTAACTCAACGAAAGTCCTCTATCTAGCAAATTATCTCTTGGTGAATATAGTGTCCTCCGCAGAGCTGTGTGCCTTTAACACCTGCTTGTCTGTCTAAAAGCAATGATTACCAGGCTGCCTTATCTGTGCTCTCAATCTGATACGAGTTTCATATGACTCCCCTATGATAAGCTCTCCCAGATCACCCTCCCCCATTAAAAGGAAGTTAGTCATTTCCTCCTCTACTGTGTCTTCTCTACAAGCTAGAACAGGTCTTATTCATCTTGACATCATCAACAGTTATAGAATATGCTGGGACTCAGGAAATAATAACCTATAATAGGCCTGCTTGAACTTCAAACTGAGAACACATGGAGAGCAGCAAATATAGGGAAGGGCTTTTTCGAAAGTTGTTAATACTGGGTCTACTGTAATGACCTTCAATTCTCCTGCCAAAAGCTCTTAACTAAGGAAGATAAACTCATATCACAGGGAATAAGCTGGAAGTCAAACAACACAGCGAAAACCGAGAGAAACTTGGAACAGGATCATCATTTTTCTTCAAACCCATTCAATTTTCATAAAAATCATTTAGTCTTCCTTCAAAAGTACCTATAGTTTCCACTTCTCTATTCACTGTGACAAGAATATATATAACTCAACCATCCGCAATGTCAGGAGAAAGCCTCGTGAGACATCATATTTAAGCTGGTGCTGAGCCAATCCTGAGCCAGGAGCCAGGAACTTCCTCCAGGTCTCCTACACAGGCGGGTGCAGGGTCCCAAAGCTTTGGGCCGTCCTCGACTGCTTTCCCAGGCCACAAGCAGGGAGCTGGACGGGAAGTGGAGCTGCCGGGATTAGAACCGATGCCAGTATGGGATCCCGGTGTGTTCAAGGCGAGGACTTTAACCACTAGGCCATGGTGCCGGGCTCTCATTTTAAAATTTTAATAGTTGAATCTGCTAGGAAAAGAATGAAAGAATAAAAGAAAGGAAAAAAAGGAAGGAACTAAAAAAGGAAAGGAAACAAGCCAGCATGTATTCCACCTTTAAAGTGTCTGGTTGAATCATAGCTGTGCCACTTCTAATCCTGCTTCCTGCTGTCACATCAGAGAGGCAGCAGAAGATGATGCCAGTGTTTCAAATCCTTCCGGCTCAGCTTGGTTGTTGCTGTTGTAGGCGTTTCAGGTGTGAGACAGTGGATGAAAAAAAAATCAACCTCCATCTTTGTCTATCTTTCACTCCTCTACACCCTGCCATCCTGCACTTCTAGCAGATGAAAATAGGTAACCATTGAAGAAGGTAAAAGACACAAGAATTTGTGAATCTGTGCCTAATGATGGAAGTATATAGGCTTTGTTTCATGGAGGTTATGATCTAAAAGTAAAAACAAATACTAATTTGAGGGCTAGATTATGTATGACTCTAAATTATGTGATGTTTAAAATGGGAAAATATATGAAGCCATGAGAATATCAGGAAACACAATTGTGTCTGGGTTGCCAGAAAGACTTCTTGATGCAGTAAGAGTAGAGTTCTAAGACCAGAGGACAATCAACCTTTAAAAAGAAGTTATCCATACCCAGACACTGCTCATACATGGCTCAATAGGGGCAGAGACCCAGCCTAGGCAGAGACCCTGTCCTACATCTATTCAGCGTCTCCAGAGCACCAGAGCCCCAGCTCGGTGCACCCAGCCCCAGTCCACACTTGTGCCAAGGGAGATTACAGCCATATCCAGACCAGAACGCAGTCCCCACTCCAGCCCCCACACTCTCCCATGGAAACCCCAACCCAGCAAGGGTGTACTCTCACAGCTCCCCAACCGAGTCTATTCCCAGCCCCAGATTACGCATGTGCAGTGGTTGTTCTGACCCAGTCGGCTTAGTCCTTCACCTGTCTCAGCCTTTGCCTTTGATGCTGTGGCCTAGTATCCCTGGCTTATATATCCCTGGCAGACCAATCAGTGTCAGAGCCTAGTTTGTCATGACATGTGCTCCATCCTGATTTTTGTTCTTTCTTATGAGCTAAGGTTTGCTTGGCCCTGCGCAGTCCACCCCTTTCCAGTTGCAGCTCAGCCCACTCCACATCCTACTTTAGGATGCACCTTTGGGTGCTGCTGCCTTGACCTGCTCAGACTGCTATCGGTTCCCTTACCTGCAAGTGATAGCAGGTGCCATGGTCATACCTGGCTCAGCCCATCGCCACCCCAAATCGTGAACTAACCTGCGGGACTTATATTTCCACAGGGTTGGGCCCACACTTCCCCCACAGAGTCTACACCCAGACCTAGTTCTCTCATGAGCTGGTTAGTGTCTTGACCCTACCAAGTGTGACTAATCCACTTTCCACCACCCAGTTAGGTACTGGTATTTAGCCCTGACAGACAGGCGTCCATCCATAGCTTTAGTGTGGACTGATGTGTGACCGTCAGTAATGCTCTATGCTAACAGTCCATCTCAGGATTCCTAATTTGGCTAGTGAATCAGTCTGGCCCAAATAGATCTTAAGGACACTCTCCTCCAAACCATCAGGACTCAGTCCCAATGCTTGCCCAAAAGTTCCGTGACCCGATAACTGTCTGGGTATGGACAAGCCCTGGCTGGGCTGAAACATCCAACAGTAAGAACTGGAGTGGATTGAAGGCTAGCAAAGAGGGCTGGCCCATGGAACCACCAGTAAGTGTAAGGCCTGGCATAAGGAGAGATTCTGAAGGAGCAGCTTGGGAGACTCCTCTGTCAGAACACAGTCCCTACAGGTGAGCACAAGAACCACGATAAGGAGCACCCAGACCAGGCCAGAGGAAGATACCACCATCATACGAATGACATAGGTGGTGGGCAGACCAGGCTGAATCACTTCACATCACCCGCTGGTGAATCCGAGCACCAGAATAGAGTGTGGGTCGGGCCAGATTCAGTCGCGATACAAACCAGTACACATTATAAAGAGAGATAGATTTCGACATAGACATAGTTGAGAACATCCTGGCCCAGTGGAGGCAAAGCCTGAAGTGCTGCAGTTGCAAGCCAAAAACTGCTGATCCAAAGCTTGGGAAAGACAAAGAAGAAGTGACTGTTGTGATTCTTGCTTTAGGATATTTAGACTCGAGTATTGTGATATAATACACTTCAACAGTATTAAGCCACTCACCTAAGGATGTTTTTACAAAGTCCTAGGAAATCAATATGCTTCACAGAAAGGTTTGGATTCCGTATATCAGCTGATGATGCAGACTTTGAAGACAGATGAGTGGGAAGAACACAAGAGATCTCTGGGGAAGGTAAATCTGCAAACCATGTTCACTATGCTGATGCATTTTCTGTTCCTAGTGAGTCCAGAAGCTCCCTCAGGGCATCCCCATGTCTTCCACACCAAGCTCAACTCAATATAGACGTGGTAAGTGAATTATTTCAGAATAATATTTGAGTACATAGCTATTTATGGAAATTTTTGACGTGAAATATTATAATACATTGAATTTTTACTCTTCTCATGTAAAAATCATCTCCTCATTTTATTTAATTGAAGAGGCAAAGCATGCAGTAAATTAAGTCCAATTTGCATGCAATTGTGCATGCACTATGGATCTCAGCTGTAACTAGGGAGCGAGCTATGTACAAACCCAAACACTCATATTTGAAGATAACATTAATTGTTTAAAATTTTTCAGTAGTTTCCTTTCTTTGCCTTCAAAGACAAATGTCATAGCATTTCTCTTTCTAATTTAAAGCCCACAAAATCCATAACTGATAATAAAAACCTATCCCTCAGGGGCTAATACATTTTGCTGATAGCATCATAGCAAAGCCTACAAGCTCCACAGCAAGCCTGTAATTCGGTAAAAATGAAAAATCCTCTTGGATTTAATTCATATGGTTTTGCTATATTTAATAATATTCATGAACCAATAATATTCTATACTTATAAAAATAGTGAATGGTGTATAGAGGAAGCAATGTACTGTATCATATTTTATGAAATTCTGCATGCTGTGTGTATTGATTTGATATAAACTAGAGAACATACTTTGTTTAAATTAAGGCTTTAAATTCAATTTCATACCAATTCCTTCAACTCATTATACATAATATATTTGTTTACATCCATGGAAATGTTACCTGGTTAAACTACAAAATTTTTCCTAATTCAGATTGATTTATATCTTCTAGCCTCTCAATTTGTGTGATTTCATGTTGTTATCACTAAATAATGAAAGAGGGACCTTAGTTTGATCAAATTAATATCGTTGCCCATGAATGTTAATTAAATATGCAAGGAGAAAGAAAACAGAAACCAGATAAAAGAAAAAGCTGAGCTTATTTGAGGCTGCTGTGCTGATATTACAACAGATTCTAGGAGAAATAATTGTCAACTTTCATAAGCCCATCACTCCCACAGCACAGAGGATCTGCTGGCGCACTTCTGTGAAGCACCAATGTTTTGAAATTCCCCTCCCTGGGAATCATCCCCTACTTCACACAGTCCCAAATCCATGCAACTACTCTGAACCAGTTATTCTTTTTTTTTAAAGATTTATTTTATTTTTATTACAAAGTCAGATATACAGAGAGGATGAGCGACAGAAAGAAAGATCTTCCATTCGATGGTTCACTCCCCAAGTGACCACAATGGCCGGTGCTGCGCCAATCCTGAGCCAGGAGCCAGGAGCCAGGAACTTCCATCAGGTCTCCCACACGGGTGCAGGGTCCCAAGGCTTTGGGCCGTCCTCGACTGCTTTCCCAGGCCACAAGCAGGGAGCTGGATGGGAAGTGGAGCTGCCGGGATTAGAACCGGCGCCCATATGGGATCCCGGCGCGTTCAAGACAAGAACTTTAGCCACTAGGCCATGGTGCTGGGCCCTGAACCAGTTATTCTTAAAGGTCAGTGTTGATTATAAAGATTCCTAGACAACAATAAGACCTAATTAAAGTCAGATTCTAGAGGGTCAAGGCCTAGAAATTTGCGTTTTTTTAAATATTTCAGGTGACCCTGCAGGGGATTTGCATAAGTCATGCTAGAATTTCCAGCCCAGTAGTACTTTCCTGGTGCACTCACTGGAAGCTACGGGCTCTTCTGTAGCTCTGCTGTATGCCTCAGTACACCCTCCTGTAGCCCTTTTCTTACCCTGAATGTCACATGGTCTGTTGGACTCTATCTGGCAAATGGGAGAGTGCTGCAAGGATTTCCTACAACACATGCAGATCTTCATAAATGTCTTCTAGTGGGAGTGGCCAGCCCCATTGGAGGAAGCTGTGATAGACCGGAGACAGTAGCGGCTGAAGTATCAACCAGGTGCAGGTTAGGAACTTGCTGTTTCTGCAAAACAATATGTTGTGAATATTTTTATTTGTGTATTGTTAAGGAATAAGAATGAATATTTCTGCGACAGGGTTTCCTACTAGATGGAATTTCACTTGAAATTCAGACCGCAGGTTCTGCCAATGGGCAAGTAACAAGAAATGTGGCTATTCTGATCTTTGTGCTTTTCACAAAGAAGTAACAGTTTCTATCTTCTAAAGAATTTTTAAACTAATAGTAGCTTGTGGCATGTACTCATATTTACATAGCACCTAAGAAATGTCAGTAGAAAAGATACAAAAGCAGTATAATTTCTATAAAAAGATATTTCCTGAGAAATTGGTGTACTAGCTGCCTAGGCCAGGATGGTGGGGACATCCAAAGTTCTTGGCTGCTTCAGGTTAAAAGTGAGGATTGAGATGAAGACAAAGGCAATGCCATTTAAATGAGTTAGATTACAGACTTTTTTTTCTATTTAGGACATAATGAATGGGGAGACACAGAAGTGAGGATTTTCTCCATTAAAATGATCATTAAATTGACAACTAAATATCTTTAGTTAATACGAAACAATGGATTTCACTGTAGAGGAGAAATAGTTCTTCTGTTAAAATAACCACATTTTACAACATGGTCGCTGAGAATTTTTCATCATCTCAGTTTCTGGGACTGAGGAAGAGGTTTGCATGACCAGATTGCATTTTACTATTTCATTTGTGTGTGTAATTTTCCGTTATGAATTGGGTACAAAATATGGACTTGGATTCATGCATTATCTATGCCTGGCATCAAGGACACGTATTAAATATCTCCAACATAGAGGACATCCTTAATGTACTCGATCAGTAAAGAGCTTAGTACTAAGTTAAATCTCAAGAGAAGAGTGTTAAGTTTCTGTGTGTCCTACAGCAAAAGACTGAAGGTTTTTGCCCTTGATGGAACAGGAAGAAAGCACTAGTTCAGTTATCACCTAACCTTGGAACTGATGGAGCATAGTTTCTATGTTTTAGATACTACTGTCTAGAAGAAAGGGATAAAATTACAGGGCTCTGGAATCATTTCATAGCTTAAACATCTGCGCAAACCTATGCCACACTATTATAAAGCAGTCACACCTTTGGAGCATTAAGTAGACATCTTATTTTTTCTTTCCTAGCATAGTATTTGGTCCTCAAAATTGAGAAAGTTCCATCGATATAATACTTATAATAATCTATAGAATTTCATGGTAGTTGTACTGAAAAATGATTTAGATATATTTGAAAGTCAGAGATACGGAGACAGAGGCAAGCAGGCAAGTGAGCAGAAATCTGCCATCTATTAGTTCAGTGCCCAAATGCCCACATGCCCTGAGTCAGGCTGAAGCCAGGAACTCTGAACTTAGCCCAGAGGTCCTGTGTAAATGGCAGGGACCTAACTCCTCAAGTCATCAATTGTTGCCTCCCAGGGCGGATGCACATTACTAGGAAGCCAGAATCAGAAGCAAAACTGCACCTTGAGCCAAGTACTCCAGTGTGGATGTAAGCATCTCAAACAGCTTCTGAACCACTACGCCAAACACCTGCCCTCGAGGTATGCTAGTGTCTATTTTCCTAAAGGAACATGCAGTTTCTTAAGTAGACAGGTGCATGCATTCACATGTCTTTTACCTTCCTAAAGTTGGGGAAATGTAAGTGAATTATTTCTAACACCAAATAATACAAGTATATAAATAATGTTTGTGAAATACCTGAAGGAAACACCACCCAAGACAGAGGCAAACTATAGGCTAAGGGTCAAGTCACATTCATTTGTTTAGATATTATCTCTGGTTGTTCTCAGATGCAAATGGCAGAGTTGAATAGTTGTAATACTGACATTTATGACCCATAAGTCAACAACATTTACTATGGCCCCGAACAGAAAAATGTGCCAATTGCTGATGCAAAGCACAGATCTAACAATATTTTTAAAGGTCATTATCTCCAGCCTCCCACAAATTTTCATTCTGTGGAGAGTGGATAGAGTTTATGCCTAACTAATCTGGTTATTTTTATGCTCTTAAATATGAAAAATTATCATAAGTGTTGTTAGATTCCTTCTACAAGGACATTTAATTCCCATTACATTGGTTTACAAAGGAGTTTCTGAAAATGCTCATCCTACTCATGATTCCTCCTTAGAAGTCTCCTTGAGTACATTTCCAAATATAGACAATATGAAAAGAAAGACATTTAAAGTGGTATTCTGCCAGGAAATGTATTGCTAAGGCAGAATGTGGAAAGGAAGGGAAGGCCACGAAGGCAGCACGGAGACATTGCCATAGGCTGTCAAGAACATACAGAAAAGCTTGTTTACATACATGCATATATTGACTCTTAACGAATCCCACAGGTCTGATTGATCTGCCCAATCTATCATTCAAAGCAAATATTTACAAATCACATATTATTTTTAGGCAAATACTTTTAAAGGTTAACGTCATAAACTGGAGGCTGATGAAAGCAGTTCAGGCATACAACGACTTTATTTAGAATTTGTTTTTCTCACAAAGGGTCAACGTGTTCTTTGGGAAAAAAAAATACTTCCTTCATGCTCTCAGTCAACAAGGCGCTACATATAAAAAAAAAACCCCGATGTTCCCTTGCAAAATGTCCTGGCTTAGATGGGTGCTGAAAAAAGTTGTTTATTCTTAATCCAAAGACACTACAAAGAAAAAGAACAGTAATAGATAGGGATTAAAATGAAGGCCACAACACAAAGTTCATCAAGTCACGCTAGAGGCTTCCACAGCATTTTTGAATCCATGTTTATATTCACCCAAAATAGAAGCTGCTCTTTGAGTAATAGTCCTTGAACTGATCTGCAACAATAATGAAGAGGTTGAGTGAGAATTAAAATAAGGAAACATCTATTCCTACAGCAGACATTTTGAGTGACTCAGGCATCAAGCATGTCACCGAGGCCTGAAGGTTCAAAGTCATACCAGGCAAGCTTCCTACCCTCACAAGGCTTATACATATTGCAAGACTCGAGATAGTTCAGACATGTATAAGCGACAGTCTACTGGAGTTCAAAACTGTGACTCCCACACACATACTGCGAACATGTTTTATTTAATTCGTCAACTAATAAGTAAGATGTTATGACCAGATGAAAGAACATAGCTACACAGTCTTAGGTTAAGATTGATGGGTAGATACAAAATTGGCTCATATCCAAAGGGGCAACCTTCAGAATAATCTGTTCCACTTGGCAGCAGTGATTTGCAGCTCTACCATACAAAAAGCTACAAGTTAATGTGTAACTTCGTGGTCTGGTATTTTTAATTAATAGCAAGCAGTGAGGTGGTCTAAGTAGACCCTTAGTCATCCTTGGGGAAAATGTATGGAAACTGCTCATATGTTTGACTTATTTCCTAAGCTTCAGATACAATTTTTTCCGAAGCACCTGAGAAGCCACCTTCATCATCTCAGGTCAATATGGAGCTGGGACAAGCCTGGCCGCATTTGGGCTGAGAGCTGAAAGGTAAGAGGGGGATTAGACAAGAGGAGGAAAACGGGCATTCCAGGAAAAAAGTGAAACGGCTGAATATCTTTCTGCTCATTCCTGAGCCGCTCTATGTAACCTACACAGAGATTGGTAAGCTGTCACAACATGTTGAAAATACAGGAATTCCTATCACTGGAGTTGATAATAATCTCCAAGTATTTTGTAGGCATATATTAAGAAACACGCTACCAGGTTGCATAATCCAGGGCTGGGGAAGCACCAGCATGGCTCCAGAAGACTAAGGAATCTCCCGTTCCGAATCATGAGCTTAGCAGAAGACTGAAAAAAGGAAAGAGGAAAAGAACTTTAACATCTATTTGCTAGCCACATGCGCTACTTGTCTGAGTCAGTTTGTGGTCTCTCACTCGATTTAGAATTCTGCACATCTGGGTATATTTTTTTTTCCAGTGCTTCCTATCATATCATTGATAGAACTGTCAACACAGAGGTATCCATAAATTACCCTGCAGTCTGGTAGTTTCTAGTGTTTGGAAAGCTTGGAACAAAAGACTCAAATGCAAATGTGAGCTGCTTAATTCAGTGAGTATTTGTGATGTTACCCAGGTGCCAATGACATCTTTCTGACCAGCTCAGAGGCACCAGGGACCAACCCAACATACATTTTTAATGTGCTCAGCTGTGACAGCATATACACACAGAAGACCTTATGGCCTTAAAGTCATCCTCTTGGAAACCACTACACTTTTAGACACCCAGAAGAAACAGTTTAATTAATCTTTTTTCAGGGTAGCTTTTTTTTTCTATAAATTATGTACACTGAAAACCTGCCAGTTATACCAAATTAAGGAACTTGGCAAGTGCATTCCATAGAGGCAGATGGTAAATAATGTCCAGATTCTGATTTGAAATAGAACCAGAGATTAGCTAGCACAGAATGTATAAAGGACTCCAGATATGGGAAATAAACAGATTTAATGTGAGATAAAGGGGTGGGTTTTGGTTTAGAATAACTGTAGAGATCTGCAGAAAACAAATGATTCAATAGCATTGCACATATTGCCATGAGGTGAGCCTGTTATGAGACTTCTAGCTGTGATTCTTTGATGAATCATTATTTACTGTATTGCTATCTTCGTGACGGTACCTAAATGCCTCAGTTTCCTGGAGAATACTGAAATGAAGTTTATATAACATCACTATGCAATGCACTAATACTTGGCATAAGAACAGCAAGTGTAAAAAAGCTGATCTGCTTTTGTCAGTGTTGTTAAAGTCTGACTATCAAAGTAAATAATACGTCTGTCACACCATCTCCTTTACCTATTTTGCCAAAACTAACAGCTAGCAGTTCTGAGTATTATTTATGTTCCAGGGATGGCTCTGCCGTGTTCATTTTATAGAAGAACTAAAGGCTCAGAAAGCGTAAATGCTGGGCCTCTGCCTTGTAGGTAGTAAGTGGCGGCTGCCAGGTGATGACTTGCCTTGGTGTAATGTAGTCTTGAACAACCAATACTGAGATGGAGTATTTCTGAAAGTGCCAAGGGATAACTATGGATGGCAGAGGTGAAGTACGAGCTGAGGATAAGGTTAGACAAGTGTAAGACGAGATTAGTTTGGCTCTCCACTCACCATTTCATTCCCCCAGACTCAGTTTGTTTCTGGTTTGATGCCATACAGTTAGAGGTTGGTGATTTCAGCTTAATGGCCTAATACCTAGATTTCAATCTCTCTCTCTCTCTCCACAGCTAATTTACTACAAAAAGTCATGTCGAACAATTAATAGACTTAGTTTCACAGTCAACACGTTCAAAACACAAAAGTGGGAGGACAAAGAAGACAGGAGACCTCCACTAGCTGACAAGGCCAAAGCAGCAGCAGACAGAATGGAGATCCATGCATAGAGCTGTTTACAGGGCACGCTCAGCATCCATCTGCATGGAGCTGCCCTAATTCCTGCAACTCTCCAAAAACTCCCTTCATTTTCACTAGTCTGAAGAGCGGAATCTTCCAGCAGTCTGTGGTCACAGATAAGACAAACTCAAGTGCATGTTCGTCATTTAATTCATGCTTAGCCCAGGTTGCTAAAATTAGGGAATGACTCAATCATCATACATCATTACAGCTATTTTCAAGGCTGTAAGTGATGCGGTGCACTGGCGCTGATGCAAAAGCTTACCCCAATTAGCTTCTGCAAATGCTCTTCCTGCAACAGGGCTTCGTTTCCTAGGAGCCTTCAATCTAATTACAAGGCTTGATTGTCCCACAGGGCCCTTGCCTGGCAGGATGATTTCATTTTACTTTTAGGCTAACCTTTGCCATCAGTGATGTCACTGGAATGGTCCTTGTCTTGAGAGGCTCCTAGGAACACACTAAAAGGTTAATTTGTTTGGTATTTGGTTAAAGAGACTTCTCTACTGGAGGGCCCCTGCTCTGTTGGAGGCAGGTGATGGCACAGAGCAGGCAGCTCCAGAGAACACAATTTGCACCCAGCCAGCACCAATACACTTCATGCACTAACTACCCAGGAGTCACTCAGATGGAAAATCACTGCTGAGAAAGAAGGCAGTGAATCCTTCCTACAATTCAGATTACTCACTCAAGGAGACTTTGCATATTTCTTAGTTATTTTTTTCCCCTCAGAAACAAGAGTTACAAGGCTCAGTGGAAAATATAACTAGTTATGTCACAGCAAAAACTCGTGTTCAGTCATGTTCAACATCAGGAAATTGAGGACAAAAGCACAAGTAGCATAATGTACAAGAATTCCATGATTACTTTTTTAAAAAGATTTATTCATTTTATTACAGCCAGATATACACAGAGGAGGAGAGACAGAGAGGAAGATCTCCCGTCCCATGATTCACTCCCCAAGTGAGCCGCAACGGGCCGATGCGCGCTGATCCGAAGCCGGGAACCTGGAACCTCTTCCAGATCTCCCACGCGGGTGCAGGGTCCCAATGCATTGGGCCGTCCTCAACTGCTCTCCCAGGCCACAAGCAGGGAGCTGGATGGGAAGTGGAGCTGCCGGGACTAGAACCGGTGCCCATATGGGATCCCGGGACGTTCAAGGAGAGGACTTTAGCTGCTAGGCCACGCCGCCGGGCCCAATTCCATGATTATTAATACCAAAACTCAACGTATGCTTTGCTACCTATGGAGATTCTTTCTGCGCATTCTCTCATCACCTGGTGAGCAAGGCTCTTGCTGAGCCATCTGAACATTCCATGGAAAGCTCAGAACCCAACGACAGCCACCTGAAATGCTTATGCTTAATATAGAAAGCCAATGATGACATTGAAAGAGTACAAATTAAACCAGGGTCACAAAAGCAGAAACTAAGATCACTGCAACCAACATTTTTTATGAGCCATACAATTAAAAAAAAAAAGCTGCTTCCACGGATTTCCTTCATTTATAATGTCATTAAAAAATAGTCTTATCTTTACTTACTTTTTCTTTCTGAATCTTCCTTTAGCTTTTCTACTATTAATATGGCTTTCCTAAACACCTCCCTTCTGCCAAAGCTACCGTATTATTTTCATTTAATTAAATAAAATCTAATCTCTTGTCTCTATACAGCATTTCAATTTCTATTCTTTCACTAAATAATGGAAAAATCTTCATAACATAATGAGTATGAAGCACAATATGAAATCAGCATATGAAAGCAGTAAATGAAAAACTGTAGGACTTTAAAATGTGAATAAGAGGCCCTATGATCAAATTTGGCAAACAATAAGCCATATGGACTGACTGGACACACACTTACATAATCACTTCTGAATCCAAGAATATAGCTTAGGTTCAAAATTAGAACACAAAAGAATTGAAGAAGAAAAATCAATTCATTCAACAGGTAATAAAGTGCAAGACTTTTCTCAGTAGCACTTTCTGTCGGAAGTTCAAAGTTTATTCTTAGATAAACTGGGGGAAAAAGTACATGTTGACTGGCAAAATTTTAGGGGAAAAGATGGTATATGCAAGAGTGACGCCGTATAACATCATTTCCCTTTTCCGTTCTACCTTCACAAACATGCTTTAAGTAAATTATCCAAATAAAGTAATTCCTATCAGCAACAACTAAAAAAGAAAAAAGAAAAGCAATGACAATGTACACAACATAACATAAAAGCATTGGCAAGTGGAGAGCAGAAAAAGCACACAAAATATGCTAAAGTAGGGGCTCAGCAGCGTGGCCTAGTGGTTAAGGTCCTCGCCTTGATCCCATATGGCTGCTGGTTCTAATCCCGGCAGCTCCACTTCTTCTCTATCTCTCCTCCTCTCAGTACATCTGACTTTGTAATAAAATAAATCTAAAAAAAAAAAATATGCTGAAGTACGGTGTCCAACCTGCCCAACTTCTAAGCCTTCACATTATTTTAGAAGCAATAATGCTAAGTCAATAATATGGTGACAGTTTTCACAAGACTGCCAAACTCTGAGGAAGCAAAATGAAATCCTGCTCTCAATTTTTTTCTTCTTCTAACTGAAAATATTGAATATAATTCCTGGGAGGGAGAATAAGAGGAGAAAATGGAAAGAAAAAAAACTATACTGGGTAAAGAAAATCATGATTTAAGATGTTTACAACAACCACTATTTAGCTTCATTTCATTTCCCACTTTCTGGTGGCAGCCCCAAGAAAAGGCAACAAAAACTTCTCCACCATGGTGGGAAAGGACTGAATTAAAGTTGCCGTGCATTTTATCAGCAAAAGCAGCAAATCACAGTACCTGTACCAAACAATTTACATTAAGCAGAGGTGTGTCTCAACTTACAGTGGAGTTATAAGCAAATTAACTCTTCACAAGGTGAAAATGTCATAAGGTTAAATAGCATATCCTATGGAACAACACCATTCAGTAGCATTATACACTGGGCAGTGCCAATGCTTTTCCCTGTGATCACCAGGCTGAAAGAAAGTTCTGACAGTGCCCAGCATTGTGAAGGAATAGCACAAGCCCAGATAAAGACTGAAATTCAAAACACAAAGTATGGTTTCAGTTGAATATGTAATACTCTCATTCCAGAAAAACATCTGAACATGAAAGTAAGTAAGACAAAGAAGGGAAATAGCCTTAGATGTAATGCTATGTATTAATGTAGGCTTTAACAATAAAAAGATTTAAATTTAAAATAAGAAGAATCTGAAGGCAAAGGCACTCCAGCATGAAGTAAAACTGGCGTTCAAGGAAGAAATATTAAGAAACACAGCAATAAGTTAGAATAGAAAGAATACTATAGGAAAAGCTAAAAATAAAATAACCACTATGAATCAAGTTTTTCATGATCCCAACAAATACACAGAATGAAGAAAAACATGAAAGGTAAGAGAGAAGGTGAGGGAGGAAGAAAGCAAAGAAGAGAGGAAGCGGGGGGAGGAAGGAGAGAGGGAGGACAGAAGAAACAAGATGTTCAGGACAAATAAAAGCCTACATATCATTACAAACTTCTCTGAAACACAAAGTCAAATCATAAAACTAAAAATGTACTAAAGAATACAAAACAAGAAAGTTTCCATGAGATCATGAGGGAAAAATAGCTAGAGATGTTCTAAAGTGAACTCTATTCCAAGCAAAATTAATGCAGAACATTCAAAGCCAAAACTCATCTTGCTTTCCTGTTTGGTGTTAGAGGTGAAAACTTCTTCAGGCTTCCTCCAGAAAACCCAAACCATATAGCAGATGATAAAATCACTTGAACCTTCTAGAAAGCAAAAATGAAGGTGGAGAGCTCAAAACTAAATGTCTTCAGCTTTCTAAAGAGAAAAAAAGGAGTTGTATGAATTGTGTCTCCAGCCAAGTTTGAAAATCTACAAAGATGATAAAAGGGACAGTTAGAACCATCCAAGAATCACAAAATACTGTATCTGAGCGACCCATTTAGGAAAAGTCATTTGGACCCGTTTTACTAGTTTTCAACATTTTTTAAAAAGATTTATTTTTATTATTTTTTTAAATTAGAATGTCAGATACTACTTAAGGAGAGACAAAGAGGAAGATCTTCCATCCAATGAGTCACTCCCCAAGCAGCTGCAATGGCCAGAACTGAGCCTCTTGGGAACCCGGAGCCTCTTCCAGGTCTTCCACTTGGGTGCAGGGTTCCAAGGCTTTGGGCCGTCCTCAACTGCTTTCCCAGGCCACAAGCAGGGAGCTGGATCAGAAGTAGGGCCATCAGGATGAGAACTGGCACCCATATGGGATCCCAAAGTATGCAGACAAGGACTTTAGCCACTAGGCTACTGTGTCAGGCTGCATTTTTCTTAACATTTTAAAAGGGAGAATATTTTAGGAGTTTGAAACTGAATAGAGTTTGAGTTCCAGAAAGAAGTTGCTTGTAATTGGAAAGACAGATAAAATAAAAGTGTTCTTAGCTGGCAGCAACTCAAATGGATGAGACACATTTGCAGTTACAGCTGCAAAGTTTACAAACATAATAGCTATATTGTTATTTTCTTACATGCACAAATCTCTAAGCTTTACAGAGGAGTTATGTCTCCTAGTTCGTTAAATAACACCTTACATTTGTATACATTCTATACCCATTTTTGTCAACTTCTAAGGCTCGTTTTGTTTGCTAAAAAATATTTGCAAGTCAAATTATAACACGTTTCCTTCCAGAAATTTAAAAACTTATGCAACTTTTAGAATTGGAAATGTAATTTACACAAAACAGTTGCAATATCCATTATAACCGGAGAAAGTTGATAAAAACTCCAAATATTATTGCATTTCTATTCATGCTTCAAGGTTTAAAATGTCATATTTTAGAATGGAAATTCTGATAACTTCATTGTTTATTACTGAATTTCTGATGTAATGCCATACTAACCAGGCCCCTGAAGATTTAGACAGTCTTAGCGTAAGGTAGATTTTTCTGTTAGAACAATCTACTGATTTTTCTGTTTACATATCGATAGGGATATTGACAGATGCAGTCAGGAGCCTACACAATCTGATTTCAACCACAGCTGCTTTTAGGCTAGAAGGTTATTTTAGTTCCTCAATTCCAGAAAGTGGAAGCCAACTCTTCCACTAATTTCTATTGAAATTTACTCACACCAAAATGTAAGTGGACGCTGTAGACCTCGGTGGAGATCTGAACGGTGCTGGGATGGGAAATGGCGCCTTCCAACACAGAGAAGTCCTTGTATGGTTTGCCCATCTACCATCTCCTTTTGGGCTTCTTTCCCCACAGCTCCCCACTGTAGATTGCCAGATGCCGATTGCAGAGGAACTACCTGTAGCCAGCCAACCTCACTTATCAGCTCAGTCATTCCCTGAGGAGTTCTAGAAGGCATAGTCTTACCCTGAGCAATCTTGAAATACACGGTACTCAGATGCAAGGTGAGGAAAGTATCATTTTCCTTATAAAGTGGAATTGAATTAAATGCAGACAAATTCATCCTTGGATAATATCCAATGAATTCTTAAGTAATCTATTCAGTCAATACCACTGAACCTCTGCTGCATAACAATTCAAGGACTAAAAATCAAACTTTATTTTCTAGTTATCCTATTTGTCAAGAGTAACCACACATTCAGAGCCCAGACAAATGTGTGCATGGTGTGTATTCAACTTCACACACAGTCCTGCTGAGTGACCATGGACTTGGGCATAAGTTGGTCAGTGTTCTCGCCCTTATTCCTCCTGCAACAGAGTTTGAGATTGCTTTGTCAGAGCAGACATGGTGAGGTGCAGCATAGCCTTTCCCTGATTTGGGACTCATCCTCTTCTAGATCTCCTGTTCCCACAAAGTAGGTATGGTTACCAAGGGGCCAGACCAAGCTTCTAGAACTTATCTGGAGACTAACGTACCTCCTTGTCCCAACTTTGACAGTGTTAGAAAACTGAAAATCTGCTAATTGTATTTTCTCCAAATAATTGGTCTTTCCATTGTTTCAGCCCATTTTGATGTAGGCAAAGTGATTTAAAATCCAGAATGGCTACATTTTCATGCTCTTTAGTTCAGCCATCACAGTGATAAACTTAGTCACTTATCTCTGTCTGACTCCTTTGTCTAGTTTCAAGAATTATTTACTCAAGGGAGATACATGACCCTTACTTCTGAAAAATTCCATATTCCTAACTCAGTTGTGATAATTAAGTATAGAAAATAAAATACATGATTTTTGCATTTTCATGTGAAAGACTCATGAAACTTCCTAGAAGTGCTTTTCCTTCCTTGTTCTTTCCCTCTGATCCCCTCCTCCTCTATTTCTCTCTCCCTTCTTTCCACATTTTTTATTCCTTCTTTCTTCTCCTTTCTTTCCTTTCCCCCCTCTTAATTTTAATACAAGATGATACAGTGATGTATTATGCTAATGGGGCTATGAGGCTGCATCCAGCAGTTAAAACAAAGGATTTCTCTTCAAATCTAGCTTCCTATCTGTCATTTACAACCGTCAAATACCAGTCCACTATTTCCTAAAAGCTATATTTTCTCATACTCATATTCCCAAAGAGGAGTTTACTAACATCGGCTACATGTGTGAGTGGGAAAGGACTTACCAGGTGTCTGACTTGTTTTACCTAATTGGTTAGTGATCTCACTTAGTACAGAGAAAAATCATTGTTTCTCCCCTTCCACTAAAATCTCACACTACTTAGCTGCTCTCAAGTTACATTCTGATTAATCATCAATAAAACTTACCTTGTGGTTGATAAACCACACTCAGCCTGTATGTGGTGTGCCAGCAGCATCAGCATCAGCCTCTCCTTGGGCTTGTATTCTAGAACATAAGATGTTAATGAGGACAATGACATTTATTAAAAAAAAAAAAAGACAAAGTGATACATGTTGAAATAATGTTCAGGAAGCTCAAAGCTAAATTTGATGCTCAGTTTCAGAAGCTATCTTTAGCCTATAAATTCTCCCTTGACCTAGCATAGCCCATAATCACATTCATTTGCCCTTGCTTGAACAGTTTTAGCATATCTGTGTCTTCTATAAACTGCCTCGAATATATTTGGATGAAAGACAGGTTATAAATAACAAATGTAGCTTGCCCCTAAAAGAATACATTGAGTTAAAAATACAACCATTGCATTTTTGCTATCCAAGAAGTAGGACACTGCACACATGAAGAAAAAGAACAATAATAAATGAATACAAGCAGCAGTTTTGTAGCTCAAAACTATTTTAGGGAAACAGAGATGAGCAGCCTGATCATCTGAACATAGAAAGGGCAGAATATGAAGGTTATCCTCATAGATGCTTGTGAAAATATGCAATCTTCAGCAAGTGGCCCAGAGCAGGATTTGCTTTGAATGACTCATCTGAGAGGTGGCCCTTCCATTAGCTCCACAACCATAATACTGAGACATTGATTTAATTCTGTCTCACATTGTTAAATGCCACATACTGAATCACCAAGCCTACTACATAAAGCACCTGGCTCAAATGTCTCTATGAAATACTTACCCAGGCTGAACATCTCCTCTTTCTCCTGGGAGATTGTTAGAAACTGTGGTTACAGCTTGTTGCTGTGGAAGTCATACTGGAGTTCAAGTTCATTGACTCTCTGGATTGAAGATAAAGCTTAAAGAGTAAATAGATTTTATTTCTGCATGATATTTTATGGCCCTACTTATACTATTATTGTGGACAATATAAATGCTCAATAATCCCATTTGTAATAATTGTTGCTTTAAAATATTTCTCTTTTGATGAATGTTATTTTTCTACTTATGCTGTTTTCCAAAAGAATCATTGAAATAAAAAAAAAATATGCTTCAAGGGCCTTCAAATGAAATTCATTCTCTAACTGTCCAGATGTTCATTTCAATGCATGCATCATATAAATCTAAACTGATGAGAATGGTAATGACCCGGCTCAGTCTGTCTGAGTTGGCAAACTCTAAAAGAAGAAAAATAAAAATTGCTCTTTTCTTGAAGTTACGAGTTTTAACAATTCACGAAAAGAAAATACTGTTTGAGTTTTATTATTTTGATTTTGTGGACAATAAGCTTGACTTCCCACGGTGGCCCTCTTACTATTATCACCGACAATTATCATCTCTATTTCAAAACCAGGTCCAAAATTTTCCTCAGTAATGAGACTATGATTGTGAAAAGACAAATGAAAACCCAAAGTAATCCCAGAAAAACATTCAAAAATATGACTATACATTTCATTGCTTTTCTTTCCGAAGACTTCAATAGGTATTGTGTCTTTACATTATCCCTCACACATTTCAAGTGTGGGCAGATGGGGTAATCTTCATTTCTGAGAATTTACATAAAGCTATACAAATCCCATATAATGAAGCTTCGTTTACTGTTTGATGTCCTTTGAGTGACTGCCAGAATGGCTTCCAGCAGCCCAAGGTCAGTTTGCCACAGCAAGTTTGTTGCCGAGTTACATACAAAGCTATTTCACAAATGCTGCTAGGAAGGAAGCCTCAGACATGGGTTCTAGGAGGGACAAGTGCCACGTGACACAGCCGGTGTTGTGGAGAGATACAGCAGACCCACGTACCCTTTGGCTTCCCCATAGTTGATGACTTTGAACATCTATGAATGTTCTTTGAGCTTAGCTCCAGGACCTGATGAATTAGGTACGGTGCTGCATCGTGGCTATTTCAGCCACATTATTTTCCAAACTACAGTGTTTACTACAGGTATGCTTGAGTGAGGCTCTTGACCTTTCTCCTGCAGCTGTTTAAACCATGTTCACGGCAGCAAGCAGAGTTAACACCTACTCTGACGCACACTGCCCCATCACTGGGGTGCTAACCTAATTCCAAGAGAATATGTTCAGAGTCTGCTTTGCACTTAACAGCAAATGCTTGTTCATTTCTAACTTATGCCCTTCACTAAGCTCAGCTTATACTTGCGGTACTTCAGGCACATCGGCACATCCAAGAAAAACCTCGAAGAACTCTTTCTGTTCTAATCATTCGTTCACTGTGTAAAAGCCCTTTACCATGTCAAACTCAGATTCCCATGGAAATAGTTCTAAGGATTTGCATGGATACTTCTTCCCCCATTCCCAAACTAGTAAAAGATGAACTTCCCCAATACAAAATGATCAAGAATTCATCCATTTTATATGTCTACAGTCAATATTACTGTGTTCTGGACACCATAGATTGTTGATAACAAACAGGTAAGTCAATAGTACTGGAAATACATGAACATGCTTTACCACGGAAGAACAGTTAGTAAATGTCTTGGCAAAAAGAGAAACATTAAGTTCAGTATTTATAATGTAAAAAAAAAAAAGGTTTGATGTGTGGTTATATATAACTCAGTTAAATTCATAAGGTTAGCCAAATGTAAAGGACATTCACGGCTTTACACATTGCCAATTGATCTCTGTCATTTAAAATTTTAAATGAGATCTTTAAAATTTTCCTGGTACTGCTGGGAGTGAAAGCATTGAAATGCTAGAGTTTGTCATTTATCTGTGGCATTAAAATTAAGTATGTGGATATTATCTGGCACAATCACACTTCCCCAGATTAGTGTGTTAGTCTTTATGACAGTTTCAAAGGAAACTGTCCAACAACAAGAAAATAGACCAAAACCTTCAAATTGCTGCCCAACCTGACTCAATGTAGTGTGAATGTTGTACTATTGGCATTTATTCTTGAAGCGCCATACACATTTTGGAATGCAAGAGTTTTTTTTTTTTTTTTTTTCTCAATTCCATGCCTAATGGCAATAACCTTTGCTTTGATTTTAAGCTTCAATGCCCGCAGCAGGTGGCCCACTATGAAGACAACAAGACCTTGTTGTGCCAGAGGAGGAGCATCCACAGCATCCCTTCCAACACCCCACATCCCTCAATTCAGCTAAAACTTGGAATAAATTTGTCATTTTCCCATTTAACACCTTCCACTATATGTCCAATGAATGATATTTTAAGTGTTTCTAAATCTCCAAATCTATACATTTTCACAAGCTCATCCTCGTTAACACTTTGTTCTGGCAACTCCCCATCTCTATGTGCCACTTCAGGAAAAGTGCTGTTATGAATTCCACATTTTCTGCTGCAGTGACAAATTCTGGCTTCAAAGACTCCTGGACTTGGTGGGCATTTTAACAACAACAACTTGTGTTTTCGTGGTGACCTGCTTATTCTCTAGAATGCGTCTCAGGGATTTATGATTTCACTGCTCAACAAGAAAGGGAGCTATTTAAGATCCTTCAGAAACTTCCTAAAGAAAACATTGTCTCTTTCCCTAGACTGAGCTGCTCCAGTCTGATCCAGATATCTGCACACCCTCCCCCACCTACCCACCCTCCTACCCCTAGGGGCAAAGCTGAGCCTTTTTGCAATCTGGATCTATAAATACTTAATAAAGAGTTTGAGAAGAGACTGACTAGAAATCCATCTGGTAAACTGTTGGAGACGTACCAGACTCTGTGAATTAACTACAGAATAGCCCTATTACACTGCCAGAGTCCAAAAGAGGCCCAGAGATAGGCAGCTGATGTCATATTTTGATTAGACTAGCATTGCAGTAAGAATCAGAAGTCAAGACCTGAAAGAGTATCAGTGCTGTCACCAAATGAAGCTAATTCCTTGCACAGCTCAACCAGCAATGCTGTGACTAATTTAAACCAACACAGCCATGGTGTATTTGGGATAAATCATATTTCCAAAGTTCTCAAAGCCAGCTTTCTACTGGGGAATAGTTCCCCAATGCTGTCATTCCTTGATAGATGAAAATCTAAATAGGGAAAATGCAACAAATCGAATCTACGTTCATTGATTTGATAGTAATTTAACCCCTGACATTTTATAAAATTAATCAAAGTAGCTTTATAAATCAAACAAGCAAACAATCACAAATCAAACGGCCACAGGGATTTCCGTCACACTGTGAAAGATGCTGTTTGTTTTGTGAAGAATGGGAGAATGTCAGGATTTCAAACAAATAATTGATAGTTCATAAAAGGTTATGTCAACTTCCTTTTGGGCAAGCAGGAAAATATTAATATGAGAGCTGAAGAACAGAACACACTGACTGAAGTTTCATCTCTTTTGAGATTTTTTTACTCCATTTTCCTTCCTAGGATCAGTTCAAAATGGAAATAAATGGACTTGAGTTTTGAAAAATATAAGCTTGAGGATACTCACTCCTTCTGCCCCATTCCTAAGTATGGGGAAGAAAACACTTCCATCAGAGGCAGCAACAGGTGCCTGTCTTGATCAAGTGCATGATGCCTTTCTGTTGTTTGCCATATTTTTTAGCAGCTTTTCCCTTAATATGTAAAAAGGAGCAATATGTATTAGAAGAGGTCCTTGAGGCAATATTGTTAGAGTTGGAAATAGAGGTGAAAATGTTTTTGACATTGGAACAAAAAGAAAATGATTTAAAGCTCTCAACCACATTCAAGTTGGCATGCCAAGTAGAAATTGGCTCCTTTCTTTCCAGTTCCCACCCTCAGCATAACACACGCACCCACTCACACAAGCACACATGAATGTAGCACATGTGCATAGATGCACACACACCACCATTAGCATAAAATCAAACCTCCTGCAGCATTTGAGGGAAGAGTTAGGAAGTCACAGGCAGTTGGTACATGAATATTGCTTTATTGCAAATGAGTAGACATATGTTCCCAGAAGACAATGCCTTTGTTCTTCTGGTACAACCTAGTTCCATACCATCAATTAACAAGCGCTGAGTATGCCGTACAATTCAGTAAACTCATTGTTATGCCATTTTATGATAGGACAGTAGGATAATGGTAGAATGATGGAATTACAATCTCTAAATATTGTCTGTGTTGCTGCTTAAGGCCCAATTACACAAAGATGCTTACTTTAAGACACCACATTGTATATTATAGATGGAAATAGATTCTCATCATTAAAGAAGGATTACAGCTTCATTTTGCATGTGGTGCCAAAAAAATTTAAATTTAAGATTTTAGAAGCAAAACTGACAGATAGATACAATCAAAAGTTTTGTCTATAATGTAAATCAGCATTCAAAAAGAAACACAACTTAAATAGTTCATGACTTTAAATGGATTTTAAAGGATATTCTTAAATAGTAAATGAAATAATTATATTATTATGAAAGTTTTCCATATCTATACTCTGTGAATACCCACGTTTGCTAAATGAAATCCTTAACGTATGTCCCAATGATAAAATAATTGTTATAAAAGAATTATACATAGATTTTAACTTTTCACACAAAAAATATTTTTTATTTCACTTCACATGAACTTTGCCAAGTACCCTCGCTGTAAGCATATTCTACAATCCTAGTAACATGCATGGAGTGCATGATATGTAAATTGGTGACAAGAGAGATTATCTTATGTCACTAAACTTGATCCACCCTTTGCATTGGGAAATAGGTTTTCTGAGGAAAAGCGATTAATCCCAAGGACTTTGCTTACTAATCTAAAGGATTAGCATTAACTCTCTTTCCTCGGACACTGAGTTTCTAGATACAACATGTCACCAGTTTAACGCAACCAGTACAACTCAAACAGCAAACATCAAGCAGGAAGTTAAACATGGGAAACCTGCACCACCACTCCAACCAGCCACACCAGAGGTCATACAATTGTACACACTGCCGGGGATCTGCCCTGCCACCATCTCTATCCCCATGTTACCTTTCCCCCTCAGCCTCCGATCAGGGCTGTTTAAGATCACAGAGTTACACTGTACTACTTGGAGGGCATCACAGGATTATTTAGCCCAACATTGCCTCCTCATAAATGAGGAAATATGACTTAAGCATTAAACGGCATTCCTGCAGTTTCACAGCAAATTTTGTCAGACTCCAAACTGAAACAGTCATGTGTCTCTAATTTTACCACACAAGGCACAATGTTCAGGCCAGCTGCATTGGGAAATGACTAGAATGCAGAATTTCAGAACTTGTCTTCAACCTGTTATACAGCAAATAGAACCAACAGGTTGTGTGCCTATGTATTTGTGCGTATGTGTGCATGTATCTTGGCTGGCACATAGGAAGTCCATGGGAAAATCCAGGAAGCTGAAAATTCAAGCAGTGTTTCTATACTGCAATCTCAGACACAATTCTGTCTTCTGGCACAGGGCGTCATATGTGCTGCTTGGGGCACCTGCATCCCATATCCGAGGGCCTGGGTTCGATTCTGAGCTCTGCTCCTGAATACAACTTCTTGCAGTGCAGAAGTTGTATTCATGAGGCGGCATGTCAGCATGTGATGACTCAAATATTTGGCTCCCTGATACTAACGTGAGTGATGTGGATTGAGTTCCTGGCACCTGGCTTCAGCCTAACATAGAACCAACTATTACAGCATGGGTACAGCATTTGAGTAATGAACCAGTGGACTACAGATGTTTCTCTCTCTCTCTCTCTCTCTTTCTCTCTCTCTCTCTCTATTTCCTCCACTCAAATAAATTATACATTTAATTAAAAATGAAACTCTTGAGGCGGCCATTGGGTGTAGTGACTAAAGTCATCATAAACTATGCCACCAATCTGATATGGGTACCAGATCATGTCCAGGTAACTTCACTTCCAATACATCTCCCTTCTCATAGCCTGGGATGGTGGTGGGGGGCGAAACAGTGCAACAAGATCAGTTGTTTGGACCCATTTCACCAATGTGGGAGACGCAGATAAATTTTCTGCATCCTGGCTTTGGGCTGGCCTTGAGTTGACCGTTGTTTCCATTTTGGACATGAACCAGCAGATGGGAGAACTCTTCTCTCTCTCCCTCTCTTTCTCCCTCTCTGTAACTCTGCCTTTCAAATAAATAAATCATATTTTTTTAAAAAAATAAAATTGTTTTGTCTCTAGAAAATCTTGCTTTTTGTTTTTAAGACATTTGGTCAATTGCAAAATTTCCACTCATTTTACCAATTAAGTAATTTTTTTGCTTAAATTCAACTGGTGATATTAATCACATCCAGGACATATCTTCATGTGATTTCTAGATGAGTATCTCATTAACTGTCTGAGCACATTGGCTTAGCTACGCTGGCTTACAATTGATCCAGCATTTGCTGAGTCAGAATCTGAGTTTCAGTGTAACCTAATATATTTTGTATGTATTCACATTTAACTTATCATATTTAATTTTGACGATGTTATAGTTTCACTGCTTTAATATAGAAAAATCCAATGTAATATGGCATTAAATAAGTTAGAAGGCTGTTCCTTTCCTTTGAAAAATAAATCTTTACGATCCAGAACTAGACTGTACACTTGACAAACACCATGAATTCAGGCTTCAAATTTTCTCAGCCATCTTCAACACATGACTTGCACCTTATGGTCTGAAATAACTGTTAGCAGGCCTTATTCTCATCAAGTAAAAAATGTTGGAAATGGTACAATTCTTAAAATCCTTTTCCTTGGGGACATGACTCAGATATTCTATTTATCACTTCTGGATAATCCTGTAGCATACAACTTTATCATATGACCACATCGAGCTGCAAGGGGAGGGCTGTTACCAAAACAAAAATACAGCTTAGAATCTGATAACTAAGGAACAGGGAGGCTGGTCACCGAAGGGTGGGTAATCATTTCTTACACCTGTTGTTCTTCTCCAGCTACCCTGCAAGTGCAAGCATTTCTAGGACAACAGATGAGGGAGTAGAAAAGCAGCACACAGAAGGCAGTGGTTTCCTACTTCCTTATATGATAGGAACATTTCCAACCAGTGCCTCCCTCAGATGGGGAAACAGACTGAGGGCTGCTCTTTCTTCCATTTTACTGATTGGCTACTTCCTCAAGAAGGAACGGCACATGGCCAAAGCAGCCATGTGTAAGCTTCCCTTCTACCAAGGAAGTAGTCGCGGTGGAAGGAAAGGGGGTCTCTAGACTCCGATGCTTCATGTGGCACCACTTCATCTCCTCACTGTTACGTAGAGGTGATTCATTTCTCCCTCCTCCCAGGGCCAACAATGAGCATGAAGAGGAAATTACTCCAAAGCTGCTGCTCTGGGAGTTCTTTTCTAGTAATTCTCACATGGCACATTTGTGGATATAAACATGTTGAGCCGTTTTCAAAGTTCACACTGACCACAAAACTCCTTGTTATTTCCTTTTCCAAGTCAAAAGACCTGTGTGTGTGTGTGTGTGTGTGTGTGTGTGTGTGTGTTAGGGAACAATTGACCACTATACAGGAGTCCTGTAAGGGATGGATTTTTATAGCACAACAATATTTGCATTACTGTATTTTTATTTAGTTGGTGAATTTATACAAAAATTACTTAATCAAAGGGTGCAAAAAACCCATAAAAATGCACCAATTTGTTTGCATTACTGCCTCCCACAGTAACCAAGGTAACACAACACTGTTCTTTGCATCGACTTTTCAGAACAAAAAAAATGGCATTGCTAAGCAGGATGTTGTTTTGTATTGGTGCTTATTGTTAGGGTATTTACCACCTTTATCTGAAGTTATTTGTTTCCTACTAGACACTAACAGGTAATTAGAGGTGTCTGGATTATAAGTCAAAGTCTTTTTTTTAGGTAAACAAATAAGAATACAGATGTAAAAGCATTCATTGAACTTGATATTTCTATGAAAAATTATTTATTAAGATAACTGGATATCAATTAACAGACTCATGAAAGAATGCAAGCATATATACATATAGGATGACATGCACTGAATAAAATATTGTCAATAACTTATAACCTACACGTCTTCTACACTCTCTTTTTATGTCAAATGGTTAATCTTTTTAGAATAATCATGGAAAACCTTTTTTTGAAATTTATTTTAATTTTTTATTTGAAAGGAAGATACGCAGAGAGAAGGTGATACAAAGACAAATTCACGGTTCACTCTGCAAGTGGCCGCAAAGGCCAGAGCTACTGATCCAAAGTCAGGAACATTTGCCAGGTCTCACACGAGCACAGGATTCCAAGGCTTTGTATCTTCCTCTACTGCTTTCCCAGGCCATGGCAGGGAGCTGGAAGGAAGGTAGAACTGATACAGGCACCGGTGCCCATATGGGATCCTGGTGAATCTAAGGTGATGACTTAAGCAGTAGACTATCATACCAGGCCCCATGTAAAACCTTTTTAATCTTGACTTAATGATTTTCTTTCATTTCCTGTTTGATGAAACAAAATAAACCATCTCTGTTCAAAGTCTTACAAGAGGATCATTTCTCCTGAATACATGTATGTATATTTCTCTTATTAAGGGGATATTTTCCTTAACACGTTCATTTATAAAGCAGTTACATTTTAATATGCAATTTTAATATACAAATAATTTTAATGTACATAATAATAGAAGTTAGTTTGAACTTCTATAATGTTTTGCCAATAAATTTTGTCCTCATCGTGTCAGTTTTACATCAAATGTTGATAGAAATGATTTCAAAGCCTTTGCTCTTGCATGGGCACCATTTTGTTAATAGCATTATTTTGTGCAATTTTTAAGCAGAAAGGAGCTGTGAATGTTCTTGCTTTGAGCTCTTGATAAATGACTGCTGATATAAGGCTGCTAACCAAGTTCCTGAGATGTTTTACTTAGATGTACTAGTGTGTGTGTGTGGGGGGAGGGTGTATGTGGTAGGACTTACATTATATCACATTATATAAATAAAAATGTTTATTGTCATATCAGTGAAAATAAACTCAAATTACTAAGATTCACTTTATGGTTTCATTAAATTAAAAATGGCCATTTTTCACTTTATGAACTTAATGATTGCTTATAAAAGTATTTACTTGAAATTTGTATTTTTACCTGAAATTTGTATTTTTGCATAAATATCAAAGGTATGTTAGTTATAGACATTCAACCTGACATTCTTCTGTTTCTCACTAGAAACAAACTATTGTCTTAGAGTTCAGCAGAAGAAAAATGAACCTGATATCACAGGGATCTCAGCTTCCTCTGGGATCATGTCCTGCTCACCTTCTGCTCCTACAACAAGAGAAAAATTCTGCTACAAGGATCTGGATTGAAATTCCCCAAGACAGTGTTCCCACTATAACTTAGTTTGATAATAATTTCCACTCTCAGTCAGGAAATGAAGGCACAGTACAATATAATGTGCCTGAGATTGAATTTTTCAATAATATAGGCATATTATCTCCTAGAATTCACAAATTTATATGATTTTTCCACTTCTTGATATTTGCACTGTAGCTCTTGAATTAGACTTTTTGTCATTTTGGTTTCTGCCATAGGCATCTTCCAGAGAATTTTTCCAAGGTTACATTTTCATTCTAAAAATGGGAATTGATGTTAAGAAAAGATTCAGTCACAATTTGTTTTAATCAATATCCTCAACTGTTCCAAAGAAATCACTGATTGATAATGTCAAAATGCCCTGAATCCAAGGCACCTGATGTCCTGCTCAGTGATCTCTCAAGAGTGTCACTAGTTTTTTTAAGTTATTCATTTTCATTGAAAAGGCAGACTTACAGAGCAGAGAGACAAAAAGAAAGATCTTCCACTCCCTGGTTCACTTCCCCAAATGACCAGGACAGCCAGAGCTGAGCTGATCCAAAGCTAGGAGACAGGAGCCTCTTCTGGTCTCCCATGTGGATATAGGATCCCAAGGCTTTGGCCCATCCTCTGCTGCTTTCTGCTCAAAGTCTCTTCAATTTAAGCCAGTATAGGTGAGAGCCACGCTGCTGGCAGATCCTTTGTTCACCATCTCTGCCTTTCCAACACTAACACAATACTAGGATCCCTGTCCACCTCTCAAATTGTCCAGCACCAGGTCATCACACTCCCCATCACTAAGTCCCACTGGCAACCCGGTGGTACCAAGAAGGAATAAACAGACTACCACCTTTCTATTTCCTACCCTCTTCACTCCTGAGACTCAGGGGCTGACACTCTGTCCCAGGCTGCCCATCTTCTGGTTTAACACGACATGCTGTAGTTTCAGCAAGCGCAAGTTTCCAGAGAAGTATGCATGTAGAATAGATGCAGAAAGAAGAGAGAAAGGAAAGATGGATGACAACAGAGTTGAATTATAATGCATGATGTACGCTCTCTGTGGATACTTCAAATGTGTTAACTTGTTCAATAATCTGAACACCAAGAAAGGTGGTCTTTCATCATTCCCACTTTGCAGATAAAATTGAGGAATTTAAGAGTTTAAGTAATTTATCATTTAGCAAATAAGTACCAGAGCAATAATTCAAATCCATAAATTCTGGACCTAGCGTGTATTCTCTGAGAATCTTCATTTTTGTACCTGTTCATATAGCATTTCCTAAGTAAGATAGGTGATACTCCCTTTCAGTCCATGTAAGTGTGATGATATAAAGTGATAACTGACCTTGGGAGAGTCGGAGGGATGTGAGAGGCTGAGATAAAATGCTTAAAGGAAAATATTAGCCACACTAGTGCTTCCTGAAATGATTCCACAGAACAAAACAATATTGAGCAATTTTGCTATAAGACCTCAAATATGTTCATATTATAACTGTGATTTGAATTGAAATGTCTGTTTTCTAGGTTTTCATATCAAAGTGTTCAGGTCTTTAACGTAGCAACAGCCCACCACATAATGTAACAAGAAAATTACAAAACTCCAATAAAATGATCAGTTTAATTTCATCTAACAATTTTAAAGCCCTAGCAATCTCCACTTGGGTTAATTAATTAATGTCCTGACTTCTGATCTCTACCTCTTTGATTCCTTACTGAAATAGGTTACAAATATATATGGAAAATGGATATACATGACCTCGTGGTACAGAGCTCTTGGAATACTTTTGCTTTCCTGGTGTTTGCTAATGACATTGGAGATGCCACTGGTCCCTTAAATGGGCTTTCCTGTGGCACTGATAGAACAATCCACACACGGGATCTCCTATTTTCCTCTCTTCTGTGTGTGTGTGTGGGTGTGTGTGTGTAGGAGGCAAGAAGGTGTGCTAAGCTTGCCCATAGCTATAAGAACATCTCCTCAATATCACACTCTCATGTGGGCTCTGTAAGTCACTCAGAAGTTTTAACATGTTCCCATAATTTCCTTGATATCAGTGGGTCACCCATAACTCAGTTCTGGAATTTTCCTGCTGCCATTGTGGATGGCAGATGAGGCCTTCTAATTCCTAGTTCAGTAGCCAGATGTAAAAAGCCAAGTAGAAACTCCTTTTCTCCTTTCCTGTACCAATCTTCTCTTTTAATTCTGCTTATACCCATCAGCTTATGCTGATGTAAAATCTTCCAGCCAAAGATTTCATAGGACATTAAAGCGATGACATGACAGGATTGTCCATTCTGTGTTCAGAGAAGTTCCCATTTCTCCTTCCTCTCTCTGTGTGTCTTCACTCTATTCCACAACATCCTGAATAAACTTCATTCACTGATACCACCATCACCTTCTACCAAAAAGAAAAAGATTTACTTACACAGCCCCCACCTTTTGGAGGAGGGAGGGAATTATGTTTTTGAAATTCAATTTTGTAGTAAAAACTTTTGCTTCCTAGGTACATGATAAATGTATTTATAGTAACTGTTCTTCACTTTAATCCTCAGCTTCAATTCCTCAAGAAGGCAGGAAATTCATGCTGCAGCTATTTGTGGGCATGTAACAAACCACCCAGACACTTAGTGATTTAAATAACAATCATCATTTACTTTGCTCACAGATTTATAATTTGGGCAGAGTTCAGCAAGCAGGTTTATCTCTACTCCAGACAGAATTCACTGAAGTAGTTCAACTATACCTAAAAGAAACGTATCCAGGATGGCTTTTCCTCGTGGCTGGCAATTTGATACTCAAATGAAGTTACTGGCCAATGTCATGGTGCTTTTTCACAAACCTTCTTCACAGTATTGCTTCCTCCTCAAAACAGAGTAAAAAGCAGTGAAAATCAAAGGTTTCCAATATTTTAAGTCCTGAAGCCAGGAATTGTCTCCAAGTCCCTGCTGCTGTGTTCCATAGTCAGGGTTTTCACAAAGCTTCCTGAGCTCAAGGGTTTTGGGGAACAGGGGAAAGAACTTGGACTGTCCCTCTTGATTGACAGAACACTTAGCTGTGAAGTCTGTGGCTATCCTCTCACAATCGTACTTAATGCAACGATTTCCAGTTAAACTGACATTCATAGACTTTTAAAAGTAATTCACAAAAATCTTCAAATGACAGTAATATGCACAAGTCAGCAAATCATTTCTCAAAAAAAATTAAAATAAGAGTTCTGAACAACAAGAGACAAAAGCAAACTGAGAAATGCCAAGAAAGGTGGAAATGTAATTCACAGGCAAGAGGAAAACAAAAGTCAAATTAATTCTGAGTCCAGACCCCGGTCAGCAAATGTAGGTGCTATAAATACAGTCTGTTCAAGGAAAGACGGCCGGGGCTGCTCTGTACATGACCACTTCAGAGGGGAGCACTGATCTGAATTCTAGCTACTCTGCTGCAGACCTAGGTTCCTGCTATTATGCCGGGAAAAGCAGCAGAAAAGAGCCCAAGTGCTCAGATCCCAACAACCGCATGGGAAACCTGAGTGGAACTCCAGGCTGCTGGCTTAATCCTGTACTGGCTTTGGCCACTGCAGCCATTTGAGGAGTGAACCAGCAGATGGAAGATCTCTGTATGTATCCTCTCTCTGTGTCATTCTGTCAAGAACATAAACAGCCCCTTATTTTAAAAAAATGGCGGAATGTGTTTGAATAAAGAAAAAAATGTGAAAACTCAACAAATATTAAATTTAAAGAAGAAACATTATTTTTAACAGAAACAAGAGAAAAATTCACAATTCATTAAAAAAGGGGGGAATGTTGAGCATTCTTGATGATTAATGCGCAGACATTACGCATCCTGAAGAACACAATGAAAATGATCAAAGAAAACTTTAGGGGTGGAACCAATATGGAGGATGAATAAGTCTCCAGCAGCTACCTCATCTGTCCTCCAGCAGAGCTCCCGGCTTCTTACTGAACAATGCTTCAACCATACGTTTAGGACAGATTTCTGTTTGAAGAGTGCTGTAAGACTGAAACAGGAAAAGATGTACAATAGTTGTCCTGTGGTAAACCAAAACTTAGAATACTATTTAGCAGTGAATCAATAGCAGTAGCCATGGGCTCAGAGAAATAACTATTCCCTTAATGTACAGAAAATGTGGTACATCATCATATATCAAATATCAAATTTTAAGGAATCAGAACTTCACAAAAGAACAAAATTAGGTACCCAAAACTACCTAGTTAGGAGTTTAAATTTATGAAGGTGTGGATGAAAATTTCAAAGCAGCTGTTATAAAGGATCTCAGTGAAATTCAAGACATTCAATATTCTAACATTTAATAGGTAAAATTAACTAAATACTATCAAGTAGAAATCTTCCAACTGAAAATAAACTAAATGAAGGTGAGAATGTACTGGATAGCATCAGTGGCAGAATATGTCAAACAGAAGAATCACGAGCTCCAAGACAGGAATGTGGAGTCTGGAGGAATGACTCAGCTTACTGCTCAGCCAAATCTACTCCAAGACATAGTATAGTCAGAGTCTTCCGTGCTAAAAATAAAGAGAGGACTTTCACATTTGTAAGAAAGAGTAATCAAACAACATAAAAAGTGGTCCCAGTACACCTGCCTGTGGAATTTTCAGCAAGAAATGGAATGGAACTTTAATACTGCCAGAGCAAAAATTTGCAGACCAGAATATTACATCCAGAAAGGCTATCCTTCACATAGGACAGAAAGATAACTCCATGCCCCAATAGGAACTGAGAAAATTTGCCACCACCATGCCTGTGTTGCAACAGTGTTCTTCAAAATGAAGAAGACATTAACAAGCAAGATGAGAAGATAGGAAGCTCACTGGTAAAAGTAATTGCTCAAACAAAAGCAGAATGCTGTAATGTTGTATACCTGGTATGTAAATAATTTATAGCTTTGCAGCAAAGACAAATTACAATGATTACTTTAAGATGTTGTGAGGTAGACAATATTGAAAGGAATCAATTGTGACATCAAACTTTAAAATGCAGAAACAGAACACAAAGTTAGAGCTATTTATTAGAGCTTTTTTGCTTTGCTTTCTGTTTGTCTCTTTCATTCTTTTGATGTTCAATGCTAAACTGTAATGATTGCAACATAGTTGCTTATATCCAAAATAAGTTTTTGTAAGCATCATGATTATCACAAAGCAATAATCTACCCAAAGTAAATAACTTATCGAAAATACATTTGCCAAGAATGGCTCATAAGAAAGTAGAATATGTAAATAGACAAACCTGAGTTTTAAAACTGAGTACTGTAAAAAAAAAATCTTCCATCAATAATAATAATAATAATGATAAGGGCCATCACCATGATTCAACAGGCCAATCCTCCACCCTCTGTATTGGCATCCCATGTGGGCACTGGTTTGTGTCCCAGCTACTCCTCTTCTGATTCAGTTCCCTAATTATGGACTGAGACAGCAGCTGAGGATGGTCCAAGTCACTGGGTCCTTGTGCCCCATGGGAGACTTGGAAGAGCCTCCTGGCTCCTGGTTTGTAATTACATCAGATCTGGCCATTGTGACCATTTGGGGATTGAACTAGCAGCTGGAAATCTTTCCCTCTCTATCTCTCCTTCTTTCTGCAAATCCACTTTTCCAATAAAAATATTAAATAAATACTAAAGTATAACAATAAAAATAGAAACAAGGAACAAAAGTTTCACTCTTGAATTCTACTGAACTTTTTGAGAACAATTAATACCAATCCTTCTTGATGGATTTCAAGAATTAGAAGAGGAACAAACCCTCCCAAATTACTCTCAGGAAAGCAATATATTGATACACCTTGACAAGGACACACATGCACATGCACACATGCATGCACACACATACGTGAGTCTACAAGCTAATATCCTTGAAAAACATAGATGAAAAACTCTTAACAAAACACTAGCATACTGAACTCAAGAGTGTCTTAGAAAGATCACTCATGACCTCCAAATTAGAATTATCCCAGGTTTGTGAAGACAACTCAACATAGGAAAGTCAATAAGTACAATATACTGCATCAACAGAATGAAGGACAAAAATCATATAATTGTTCAATAAATGCAGAAAAGGCTTTTGATAAAATCCTTCCTCTTCTCACAATAAAATTTCTGACAAAATTAGTTGCAGAACAGCCCTCAACATAATAATAGCATACAGCAAACCGACAGTTGACATTCTATTGAATGGGAAGAAAAGGGAAGAAGCTAACATCTTACTCTGTAAGATCCAAAATAAGACTTTAATACATATTTTCAAAAGAAAAGAAAAGAATTAAATACTGTCACCACTGTTATTCAGCACAGTACTTAACGTTTTATCTAGAGAAATTAAGCAAGAGAAGGAATAAGGAAATACAGATTGGAAAAAGAGAAAGTAAAATTGTTACTGCTTGCAGAAGACTTTTTTTAAGAGTTTATTTATTTCTATTGGAAGTCAGAATTACAAAGAAGAGACAGAAAGTTCCACTGGCCAGATCACTCACTAAGTACCGCACCTGTCGGAACTAAGCCAATCTGAAACCAAGAACCAGGAGCTGCTTCAGGGTCTCCCATGCAGATGCAGGGTCCCAAGGCTTTGAGCTGTCCTCTACTGCTTTCCCAGGCCACAAGCAGGGAGCTAGAAGGGAAGCAGAGTGACCAGGAAACAAACCGACACTCATATGGGATTTCGGTGCATACAAGGCAAGGACTTTAGTCTCTGGACTACCACATCAGCCCCTGCAGAAGACATTTTATACAAAAAAAAATTCCAGACTCCACCATGAAGTATTAGAACTAATGAACAAATTCATTACAGTTTCAGACTTCGATGTACACAAATCAGTAGCATCATTATACATCAATAGTGAGTCATCAGTAAAAAATCATAATAGCAATTCTATTTTCAATAGAAACAAAACAAAATACTGGGGAACAAAATTAACCAGAGGTAAAAATATCTCTACAATGAAACTATGCATCTAATGAAAGCACTTGAAGATCACACCAAAAAATGAAACCATATCCAGTATTCTTGAACTGAAAAAACTAGTATCATTAGAACGCTCATCCTAGAAAAAGCAATTTACATATTCATTGTAAACCCTATCAAATTGACAATGGTGTTTCTCTCAAAACTAGAAAAAATACACTACTGAAATACATATTGAACTAAAAAAAGATACAAACAAAACTATGATCTTTATTTAAAAAATTATTTATTTTTATTGGAAAGGTAGATCAAATTTACAGAGAGAGAGAAAAAAAGATCTTCCATCTGCTGGTTCACTCCCCAAATGGCTACAATGACGAGAGCTGAGCAGATCCAAAGCCAGGAACCAGGAGCTGCTTTTGAGTCTTCCACATGAGTGCAGAGTCCCAAGGGCTCTCAGCATTCTCTGTTGTTTTCCCAGGCTACAAGCAGAGAGCTGGATAGAAAGTGGAGTAGCTGGGACTCAAACTGGTGCCCATATGGGATCCCAGCATTTGCAAGGTGAGGATTTGGCCATTGAACCATTGCACCTGGCATGCCAATATGATCTTGAACAAAAAGGAAGAAAGCAGTAGGCATTGTACTACCTGACTTTAAAGTGCGCTACAAATGTATAATTATTAAAACAACATGATATCATTATTATAACAAGCATGCAAAATGACCCAAAGGCCGAAGGATTTAGACAGAGACATTAGAAGTAAACAAACACATCTACATTTAACTGATCGCTGGCAAACATGCTAAAAGCACAGATGGGGAAAGGGCAGTCTTTTCACTAAGTAGTGCTGGAAAGAGTAAACAGCCACATGCAAAAAAAAAAAAAAAAAACAAAAAAAAAAAAACCAGACTCCTGTCTCTGATCATGTACCCACAAGCAAAACTCAATTAAAGGGCCCGGCAGTGTGGCCTAGCGGCTACAGTCCTCACCTTGAAAGCCCCAGGATCCCATAGGGCACCGGTTCTAATCCCGGCAGCTCCACTTCCCATCCAGCTCCCTGTTGTGGCCTGGGAAAGCAGTTGAGGACAGCCCAATGCATTGGGACCCTGCACCCATGTGGGAGACCCAGAAGAGGTTCCTGGTTCCCGGCTTTGGATCGGCGCAGCACCGGCCGCTGCGCTCACTTGGGGAGTGAATCATCGGATGGAAGATCTTCCTCTCTGTCTCTCCTCCTCTCTGTATATCTGACTTTGTAATAAAATAAATAAATCTTTTAAAAAATTCAATTAAAGAAATAAATGTTATCTAAAACATTGCAATTATTAGATGAACACATATGAAAACACTTCAAGATTCTAAATATTCAAGACTTCAAGATAAACTAGGACAGACCCCAAAAGCAAGGAAACTGTTTGCTCTCCTGCACAATGGACTTGGTGCACGGAGCCTATAATAACACAATAGGTTTATTAGAAATTTGGCAAAGGAAGGCATACATGTGGCTAAGAAGCAGAAGCTCCTCTTCACTATCGTCAGGAAAATGCACATCAAAATCAGACTGAGATATCTCCTCAGGAAATAACGCTGCCTGTTGTGAAAAAGACAAAAGCTAGTAAGTATTGGCAAAGATGCAGAGGAAAGGGGAATCTATGCTCACTGCTGGAGGAATATGAGTCAGTACTACCATTGTGAAATAAAAATACATCAGTACAACCATTGTGAAAACCAGTATGGAGGCTCCTCATAAAGCTGAAAGTTGAGCAACTGTGATCCAGTGAGCCTGCTGTTCAATATAAACATCCAAGAGAAAGGAAATCAGTCAAAGAAACATTTGCACTCCATGCTCAGAGAAGCATCGCCCACAGTAGACAAGAAATGTAAACAATCTAAGTGTCCATCCACTAGTGAAGGCATAAAAATACGTGACACATAAAATTTCAAAATATTACTGGGCTACAAAAAAGGATGGGATCTTGTCATTTAAAAAAGCAAATGGAATAAGCCAGACAGTAAGGTAAATTTCACCTAATCTCATCCATATGTGGAGTCTAAAGAAAAGGCTGATTTCATAGAAGTTAAAAATATAATTGTGGGGCCGAGTGCAGTAGCCTAGTGGCTAATGTCCTCACCTTGCACATACCAGGATCCCATATGGGCACTGGTTCTAATGCTGCAGCCTAACTTCCCATCCAGCTCCCTGTCTGTGGTCTGGGATAGCAGTCAAGGATGACCCAAAGCTTTGAGAGCCTGCACCCACGTGGGAAACCCGTAAGAGGCTCCTGGCTCCTGGCTTTGGATCTGCGTAGCTCCAGCCATTGCGGCCTCTTGGAGGATGAATCAACAGACTGAAGATCACGTGCAAAAACTTCCTGAATTTGATTTTTAAATGTTTATATACAAATTCAGGAAGTTCAGTTATACTCAGTTAAGGACAAAGGCATCTAGATGTAGAAACCTCACAGTCAAACTGTTAAACACCAGAGAAGAAAATCCTGAGAAACACAGAGTAAGCAACTCTTAACACAAAGAAAACAATATGCTTACGAGAGAAATTCTCCATGGGAAGAATAGATGCCAGGAATCCATGAAATGAAGTTTTCTAAATATTGAAATAAAATTACAGTCAACAATGAACATAACAGCTGTCAAAGGATCCTTCAAAAAAGAAGGTAAAATAAAAAGGGATTTCTCTTAAAAACAATAGAAAACAACAACAAAAAGCTAAAAGGAATGCATGCTGCCAGACCGTTCCTAGAAGAAATTCTAATGTCCGTCCCCAAGGCTGAAAGGAAGTGACAGCAGACGATCACCAAAATCCAGCCCAGAAACAGTAAGTATATGAATGGTATAAAAAATGCATACAAGTGTTTTCTCTTACCTCCTTGTAACCTCACACAGGATAGGACATTTAATGAAGTAATAATAATATCAGCTAACCTTCTGGCTTGCATTTCAACTATACGTATGAATTTATCTGAAAATGGTAGAACTAAAATGATTACAAAATAGAGTTGAATTATAAGAAGCTTGTTAGATTTATTCAAATGAAGTCATTAAAATATATTAGGTTTCATTCATTTTGATTGAACCTGGTAAGTTAAAGCAAATATTTCATTCCCTAGAACAACACCAGGGGGGAAAAAATGAAACTCAGAAATATATTTTACAAATCAACATGATAGCCATTTTAGTACACTAAAAACATTTCTTCACATAAAATTTGGAACAGATGAATAAAATGACATAGAAAGTAAACAAAAAGCAGATATATTCAATGAGATTAATAGTTACAGTAAAATGAATGGATGCAGCATTTGAATTAAAAGGCAAAGAGACATTCAGAGTTGAATTTAAAAAGTAATATCCACAAATGTGCAACTACAAAACAGTTCAAATTCAGATACTGACAGATTGAAAGTGAAACAATTACAAAAAGTATACTATGTGAATTATACAATTCAAATAAGTGCACACTAAAGAACTAAAATTTAAAAAGAACTCTAAGAAAAAAGCTGAAAATAAAGGGAATAAGTTATAAGGAAGACCTATAAACAAGGAAAACGAAATAAATATGAAGTTATTAGCCCTTTAAAAAGACTCCTACTACAACATGCCAAAAACAAGAAAATTCAAAAGAGAAATAAATACTTCAACAATTGCAGCAGGAAATGTCAATGTCTCAACTCAACAACTGGTAGAAATACAAGGAAATCATCATAAAATAAGGACTTGATAAATAATATCTACCAGTCTTACAACCGATAGGTTTGAAAGCATATCAGCAGACTTATCTTTCTTTGAGAACATGTAACCCATTTTCCAGGATAGATCAAACACTGGACAACATAACGAAAATCTCCAGCTAGTTAAAGTGATTAAAGACCATTTGAAACATATTCAATTAATAATGAAGATGCATCCCTGCTTTCAGACTAAAGAGATTTCCCAATGAACCTGTTGGACATGTGTAGACACTGGGATGCTGGACTGTCTGACATTGTCTGTACCAACAATGTTAGGGTACACTTAAATAAAAGACTGATAGAATTATGATTCCTTATGAAGGACCACACTATTGTAGTCAAATGGGGAAAATCTGTCACGGGGTGGGAGTTTTGGAGGAAATCCCAGCCTATACGAAATTGCACCACATAATTCAAAATTCAAAATAAAAATATATTAAAAACAATTTAAAAATAAGAAAGGGCCCGGCACCATGGCCTAGCAGCTAAAGTCCTCACCTTGAACATGCCAGGAGCCCACATTGGTGCCAGTTCTAATTCCGGCAGCCCCACTTCCCATTCAGGTCCCTGCTTGTGTCCTGTGAAAGCAGTTGAGGATGGCCCAAAGCCATGGGATCCTGCACGCATGTGGGAGACCTGGAGGAGGTTCCAGACTCCTGGCTTCAGATCAGCACAGCTTCAGCTGTTTTGGTCACTTGGGGAATGAATCTTTGGACAGAAAATCTTCCTCTCTGTATATCTGACTTTGCAATAAAAACAAATAAATCATTCTTAAAAATCAGTCTGTCAAAATTAATGGATGGATGTAAATCAATACTTAGAATAAAATTCTACCTTTAAATACACTTCTTTTGAAGAAGTTCAAATTAACAGTATTTACTTCCTAACTAAAAAAAAAGAAAAAAGATAGTTCTTCTGAAAGGCAGAGTAACAGAGAAACAGAGAAAAGATCTTCTATCCATTGGTTCCATCTCCCAAGTACACACCATGGCTGGGGCTGGGCCAGGTTCCAGGAATTTCATCTGGATCTCCAATATGAGTCAGCATCTATCTCTAGGGTACACATGTGCAGGAAGTTGTATCAGAATTGGAGACAGGGCTTAAATCTGGCCACTGCAATGTGAACTGTAGGCATTCCACGCAGAGGGTAACCCAGTACATCAGCAGGCTCACCTTCCACTTCCTTTTAAAGAAACTGAGAAAAGGACAAGCTAAATACTTATAGAAGTTAGAGTAGAAACCATTGGAATGAAGTGAGAAGGTAAAAAAAAAAAAATTTAGTGAAGTAGAATATTGGTTCTTTTTGAAACAATCACAGTATTGATAAATATTTAGCCATAGTGGTCAAGAAGGAAAAATGAAGATACACAAACACAGACCACCAAAATCAGGAATAAAACAAAATATATATAGGACATTGCTTCTGATCGTACCAATTAAACCATGGGATAAAATGAATAATGTCCTAGAAATATACTAGTTTTCAAATGTTCTAAAAGAAGAAACAGATAGATAAAATAGATCTGTAACAAATGAATTAGAATGAATAATTAAAAATTTTTCTACAAACAAAACCCAAGCCCACATGGTTCAACCATGGATCTGTCAAATGTTTCAAAAGGAAATGACACTAATACTGCACTACACTTTCAGAAAAGTTGGTGGGAGGATCAATTTTCAAATCAGCCCAAGGCAGAAATACTCTATACCAAAACTATAAGACATTATAAGAAAACAACATAACACTATTCCCAATTAACATAGGTGCAGAAAAATGCCTAAAAGTTATCAGAAGCTGAGTCCAACTACACATCAAGAAGATTATTAGTAATCACATTTAAATATAGTCCCAACATCGTAAGTCATCATAAAAATACAAATTATTCAACAGTAAAAATTCACTACTAGTTACAGCAGTAATATAGCTGAACATAAAAAATATGCTACTTGAAAATTCCAGACAAGCCCATGCGTTATCATTCCATTTGTATGATATATTTCATTTGTATGAAACATCCAAAATGGAAAAGCAAATTTTAACGACACAAAGCTACTCAGTAATTGCCTGCAGCCAGAGGTTAGAGTGAAAACTGACAGCAAATAGGTATGAAAGACATTTTTGAAGTGAAAAGAAAAAAAAAATTCTAAAGATTCAAAAACCATAAAGTTGGATGGTGGACTTATGTAGGTCTCTAAATATGCTATCAGTGAACTGTGCAGTTAAATCTGTCTCTGGAAAGCTAGTCAATTTAATATTTTTCTGCTCCCAAACTTCCCAACTTCTTGCAGGCTCCATTCTTCTTCCTTAGAAATGAAGTCAACAGTTTGGGAGGCATGGATGACAGCTCTGGAGAGCCCTGTTTGCCTCTGAGGTGCATTAGCAGGAAGCTGAATCAGAAGTGGAGTAATCAGGTCTTAAACTAGCACTCCAATAGGCAGCTTACCTACTGCACCACCACACTCATATTCCAAATAGACCTTATTGGAATGCCATTATGGTTTTGCCTCCTAAAAGTCTGAAGTTCAAAAACTGTCATTATCATTCTTGTTTCAGACCTTCTAAAGTGTGGTTGAAAGCACCATTTACATAATTTGTGGAGGTACATTCTGATGTTCAACAGTAGTGACTTTGAAAGCAGATGGAAACTTGGGTTCCAACTCGGGTACTTCAAATTTTTGCCTATGTGTCAGTTATACATGTAGACAAGGAAGGGAAGTTTTGAAAAGTAGCTGTGATAAATGTATATGAGCATCAAATATAAAACAGTATACACGCATTTGACTGCAATGAGATAACTGTGAAAGTACCCACTGAGTCCATCAATGGGAGGGTCAGAGAAAAGCAACAGTGAGAAGAGTTCGCAGGAAGGTTGTTGGGGGGGGGAGGCGGGGAGTAATCAGTAGTTTTATTTTCCCAATGTTATTTTAAAAGAAGAGAGGCATGTCGAGAGAAAAATCATCAGACACTGTATTTCTTTTTCTTTCTGTAATCCATTCATATTATCTGCTTGAGCTTCATTGTCCAGAGAATTGAGAGTGTGAAACACAAGTGTCCAAGAATACAGAACGAAGTTAAGCACAGAATGAAAGACCTAAGAGAAAAAATGCCTATCGAAGAACGCAAATGAGCAGTATCCCAAGGGCAGTGTCTGGAGTTCACATGGCAGAGCACGAGGGGTGCAGGTGCCCAGGCTCTTCCTCTGCCAGTTCCCAGCTGCCGGGAACACTCAGGGCTGAGATGTCATCCTCAGAGGAACCTCCTGAAAGAACGGAAGCAAGTCAGCAGAGACCATGGGCACATCGAACTATTTCATCTCACCTTCAATTTCCTTATCAGCAAATAGCAGCATGGCTGGAAGAATGGGAAATTGTGTGTGTAAAGTGCTCAGGACATATCAGGTAATGAATGAATCATGCATCTAATGATCTCAATGTGCAAAAAGAAAACATTCTCCACCACGCCAACTGAAATGAACAAGATGCATTGGGAAAAAATGATCATTTTCACAAACAGTTTTAGCTTTCGTATGCCATCTGTGGACATCATTGTTTTTACACATTTATTGTTGTTACTAAAGTTTAAATGTTGTTGTTCTGAGAGCTTGTGAAAGATGAGAATGAGGGAGATCTATGAGTCTGTCCAAAATAATAAATGCTTCTTGGTGCATGCCAAGCTGCGTCAGAAATCCCTGCAATCATATCCAGCATTCCTACCACTGTGGAAATGGAAATATTTATTGTTGTCATTACCTCTACTATTATCATTAAAGCCCTCTGCGGAATCCCCTTAATTCCTAAGGAGATTTAGTGATAGGATTTTCGTGTCTGTACAACTCTGCCTGGAAAAGTCACGAGCACTTTAATCCCAGTTCATGTCCAAACTGAACTCACACTCGTTCCCACAAAGCAGCTGCCTGCTGGCTGTCCTGTCTCGCATAGCCATGGCAGTGCTCAGTTATCCAAATCCAAATCCTCAGATGAAGAGTTTGCTCATCTATCTCCCACACTGTTCAGATAGTCAATGTCCTATTCCTGTCTGTACACCTGCTGAGATATTATAAATCCCAGCTCCCTACCACCTGCCAACTGTCACGGCCTTGTTTCAGGATTTGAATAAACAACAACTCTTACAATCTTTCCACTGTCAGCATTCAAGGGGCAATTCATGCTAATGAGTCTTATTTCAAATTGTGCTACTTTTTAAGGATGTTTTCAATTTTTTTCATATAAATAGTCAATTCTTCTACCATTTTTAAAAATTGTACATGTTGATCTTAACTGCAACACATAATAGTCCACTCTAAAAGTTTGTTCCATTACTCTGTATATTTCAAACTGCAACTGTCCTGTCTATTTCTTCCGTGTGTCTACCCAAACAAGTAGTATAGGGTATAAATAATATTGTGTCTGCTATAAATGACTATGGAAGATTTTGCATAACACAAAAGAAATGGATGAAAGAAGTGTCATTACAAGAGCTCTAATGTGCCACCAATGATAATTCCAGGACTGAAGATTGTCATTCAGTATGTATTAGAGAAGGAGTGATAGAGAGTGAATTAGCTAGAAAGATCTCCCATTTGCTGGTTCATTCTCCAAATGCCTTTAATAACCATGACTGAGTTGGGCCAAAGCTGGAAGCCTAAAACTCTATTCAGTTCTCCCAGAAGTGTGGCAGGAACCCAACTACCTGATTGATTACCTGCTGACTCCCAGGTTTTGCACTGAGAGGAAGCTGGAATCAAGAAGCCGAGCTGGGAATAAAGCCCACTCTCATTGTTGGGTCTCAGGCATCCTAACTTTTGTATGGATTTATAAGCTAAACCCCTTCTTCTGAAACCAATCTTTGAAGACAATAGATACAGAAAGGTACACTGTAAATCCTCTGATTTGAAAATTTATATGAATGATGCTTTCTTTCTATACATTCCAAAATGGCAGACACAAAAGGAATCATTATGAAAGATTTTTACCCCTGCAGATACCATTAAAAGTCTTCTTTTTAGTAAAAGTGGGAGCGGAGAGAAATCATTGCCCCACTGTGTTACCAGATTCAAAAGTATGTAGAGCTGCTGAAGCAGATACTGTGGAGACCCTACCCATAGCCCAGCCTTCCTCACTTCAGTACAGGCTGGCTGGACTTGCAGTAACCTGCACCTTATTACTTTGCCAGAGGGTTCTCTCTTGCCAACAAAGCCAGTTTTGCCCACCTGTGTGACATTCTGGTTAGGTTTAGGTATTAATTTTCCTTGGGAATAGTCTCCATATTAATTAATAAAAGAAACCGGTCTCTTGCTACCCCCAGGAACCTTGTCTCTTGGGTATAATACCATTAAGGTACAGTACTTCATGACTTGCCAAGCCTTCTCTGGTGTAATTAAGATTGAATGGAAGAGAACAGTCAATGCCTTGATCATGTGTATTTTGTTGACTACTTTTCTTTCACTGCCTCACTTTCCCATTCTCTGAATATGTTTTTCTCCTCTGTCCAAAGACATTAGTAGCTTATGAATCTGCTTTCCCTTACGTTTCTGAGGCAGAACAAACCAAGACGCTCACACCACCCCACCAAGAAAAAAAAAAAAAAAAGAGCTGATGAACACATTTGTAGTGAAAGTTCCAAAGAAACTAACCTCTGAATTTAGCAAGCAATTGTAAAACAACTACTTTACCAGGATCTGTACAATGATCAATGAAACTTACACCCTTACTGATAAAGAGATTTTTAATTTCAGTGAAACCGGAAGTTGTGGCTTATCATATAGAAATATTGGAGGATATGGCATAACTTTGCTTCTCATCTTGAGTGACAAAAACCTCTCTAGTTCCACAACGTGTGTCATAATTACACAACGCATATGCTTTCCAACACGTCACATCCTTCTGTACTCCCTAACAACTGGTCAGTATCATTGATGTCATTCTAACATTTGTAGCTGCATGGTCATAGAGGGTGAGAGAAGAAGTAGTTTTATCTCAAAATGACTAAAATGGAAAGGTAGCCTTGAAAGAGACCACCTTTTATCTGCTCAGTCTCAACAGATTAAAAAAAAAAGAACAATATGATAAAGTAGAAGGTACTTATGAAACATTAGAGGTTTAACGTGGCAAAGGGGGAGATGTTTGGGAATAATTACATGGTAAGTGGAACAGGAGGGGGCTTAGAATGAAGATCACTGGGTAAACAAGGACTGATATTCAGCAATGTGGTTGATGCAGTAGTTCGTCACGGTGAGAATCGACCCCAAAGTTTCCTCCTTGTAAAATTTTAAAATTGTTGTGGAGGGAGAAACCAGATGTGAGCAGGTAAGGGTGAATATAGGTTGGAGTTTTTTCTTCACAGATGCAACCTAAACATCTGTTCACGAGAGCTACTGGTCGACCACATTGGAGCCATGTTGGGGTCACTGTGAGGGAGTTGTAAGGAGATAGAGTGAATGGGATGTTAATGAGGTGTCTTCAAAAAAACTCACTAATGTGCATTTTACCCCCAAAAAAACATAGATTTCAAAACACTATACCAAAACAAATGAATATTTTAATCCACTTTCCATGAACTTGTTGACGTATCTTCACATTACCAATATCTTTAGAAATGGAGCAGGGAAAACAAAATCATGTGAAACCACGACCATATCAAAACAGAAACTGAAGCAGGGATTTTCCCTGTCTTTTCTGCTTCTTAAGGAACAGATGGTCTTTTGGCTTAAGCCGCCCCTCCCCCGCAATGGGTTTTGTATGTGGAAAAGCATCTTCCCCAAGCACCTACAGACAGAAGACCTTGTTACCTTGCTTACATAAATGAACTCCAGCGTCCTGTGTGCTTCCCACTAACATTCCTCTTAATTTCTTCTGCATTTTCTGACTTTAATTTCAGGATTCCCATAGCAAAAAGAAAATGGGGAATGCAGCAGAGGGGAAGACACGGTTGCCTGCTGTTGCGGAGCCTGGAAGCAGGCAGCATGGCTCTCCGTCACTGAAATCCCCACACTCCTGCTGAAGGCCTGAGTCGAGTTCTGGATTTGTGGCTTTCACTTCCCCAACTCTCCTGTTGCGAAATTTTGGGAAGTGAAACTATACATGGAAGATCCCTTTCTCTGTGTCTCTGTCTCTCTTGTCTGCTTTTTGTCCTTCAAATGAAATAAAGAATTAAAATCCTCAGCCTTAGGATTATCTTTTTTTCATCTGTCAGAAACAGAAATTTTCCTGGTCTTACATAATGAAGCACCTGTCCCTATATTTTAGAAAACTCCTAAAATCATGTTTTTATTCCATTAGCCATTAGGAGTGGCCATGAGAAGCCAGTTCTGTCCAGACAGCTTGAAGAAGGGGCCAGATCTCTCAACCACTCAATAGGAAAAATTCATCGACTGCATAATGAGGATAGAAAGACACTTCAAAAATTGTCTTCTCGACTGAGTAAAATTCCTTAGACAAAAGGTTTTACATTTCAGCCAGAGAATGGAAACTGCAGAAGGTTCAGAGGCGGATTCCTAGATGGATGACATTCCATAAATAAATTCACCTGGTTGTCTTATCTGCGGGATTAGTAATGTTGTTGAGAATAACAGAGGACAGCAAGCAAAGAAAAGGCTATGAAGAGATAAGGAAAGCTTAATAACACGAATCATTCCTCACTTAAGAGAAATGGTATTACGTGTTCACAGACACTTCCCTCCTACACTAAGATTTGTGTTTGGCTAAGCTTTGGGGGAAAAACTTCCTTGGAAAAGGATTAAGATCTGTGGAGGACATTTTAGAAACTCAAGCCCATAGCTTACTATATTTTTTTGTGAAGTTGATTTCTCACAACATTTGAGAAAGGAAAAAGGAAAAGATGAGACAGGAAATTTAAGTCCCTAATGACTTCTCTTTTGACCCACAAATAACATGGAGAAGATGAGAAAGCTCAAAGTTGAATCAACCTAACTCCAACTTTTGCTACAATTAGAAGTTTTTACTTAGTGGAGAAGAAGGAACCTATGGGTTTCTGTTTATCTTCTGAAAGCCTAAGGAACCCAGGAAAGTTGTGTTTACTCTCTTTAATTATCATTTCCACCTTTTCTCTCTTCTTCTCGACTAAGATAAATACATTGCAACATTTTAAAACACAAATGCCTATATCTCCCCTCATTCTTTTGTAGGCATTTAAGAAAATCCATGTTGATAACAAGCTGGGACAATTCTTCATTTCTTTAAATGTTTGAAGAAAGCTCCGTTTCCTAAATTTGCTTTTTATGTTACATAAATCAAACTAAAAACGGTCTATGTGCTGTGTATGTTAATTTTCCTCTTAAATACGAGAAATTTAAGAGATCAAAACAGCCTCTCATTTTCTCCATTAGACACAAAGGTCAAAATTCAAAGGGGTGTCACAATCTGTTGTGAGCTCTGTGCAAGTAATTTGTTACTATTAATAGTTCAAAGTTTGCAAATGATTTACTCTTGTTTATAAGTTAGAGGGAAGTCAAGGTTATCCTGAAATATCACTCTCCCTCAGCAGCCTTCTGATATGCTTTTCTGAGAAGGAGAGAAGGGGAGAATTTATGAGTAGGATGCTAGCAAGGAAGCATCACACACTGTTCTCAGAAATAAAAAGATCAAAACGACTTCATCAGATTGAGGACAAACAGCAATATATACCATCAGTATGGAAAAGAAGCTGCTGCTTGAAATTCAAAATTAAAAAAAAGAAAAAGGAAAGATGGACATGCCACGTTATTTCTAAGTCTGAGAATGTGTTGGGAGCTGTGTAATCGGAGAAATTCCAGGCACTTCTTCTGTATAAATGAGGATATCATCAGCAGGACCAGCAGGAAGGCTTTGAGGAACTCAGCTTTTCTTGTCCTAAATGACACCCTGAGAAAATGCCTTCATTTCTGTTTTGTTCCTTCAAAGGGCTCAAGCGTCCAGAGCTTTTGACATGGTTGGTTATAAATTAATAAATCAATTTTCAGCCTTTCTGAAGTGCATGGACTCTAGTTTCAGGTCCAATGCTAGGTACGAGGTTTACAGGGACACTTAAGGAAGAGTGTTTTAAGCAATTTCCCTTGTGAAAATAATTAACGTGTGTTTGTTCCAGAAAGGTTAATAATTCTTCATATGTGCTCAGACCTTATTCATGATGCTAGAAAATTGAAGGGTAGGTTTGGATCAAGATGAATGATAATATCTTAGGAAGACTCATGAGGACCAACCTGCATACTCACAACAACAACAAGAACAACAAATCTCCACATGACTGTCCATTTCATTTTATATTTATCATGGAAATCATTGTCACCAGGTTAAAGTCTGATGATCTGGGTCGTTGTTGTCATGCATCCCAGCTGAATGCCTGCTCAAGTCCTATCTGTTTCCCTTCAGATCCAGCTCCCTGTATTGCTCCCAGGAAACCAACAGGAGATGGCCAGAGTATTTGAGCCCTTGCCAGCACATCTCACAAACCCATGTGGAATTTCGTGATCCTAGTTTCAATATGGCACAGCCCTGTCCAATATGACCAGTTGAGAAGTGAACGAACAGATAGAAAAAATCTCTTTCTCTCCCTCTCTCCTTTTCCCCACCTCTCTTTCCCTCCGTATTTTAAATAATGTTTTTAAATTAGAGTTCTTTATCATCAGAGAATTGTGAACCCAGGATTTAAAACCTATCTGCCAATGAGGTAGCAGCTTACTCTTATCAGAATGGTTAAGATACAAAGATAGAGTAACAAATGCTGGTGAGGATGTGGAGAAATAGAGTACTTATACTCTGTTGGGGGAAATGAAAATTAGTGCAGCCACTGCAGAAAACAGTAAGGAGATTTCTTTAAAAACCACAAATCGACTTGCCATAAATCAGCAATTCCACTAGTGGGAACAATATCCCAAAATACGTGAAAATATTGTATCAGAGATACCTGCACTGCCGTGTTAATCGCAGCACTGTTCACAATAGCCAAAAGTTGAAACCAATTAAGATGTCCATCATTGGATGAATGAATCAAGACAACACTTCTGTCTGTATTTATATAGAGGTAGATAGATATGAAATATTATTGAACCGTAAAAACAGATAAAATTCTATGATTTGCCTCAAAATGGATGCAACAAAAGAGCATCCTGATGAGTGAAATAAACAAGGCAAAGAATGAAAAATACCATGTTCTTCCTTATGTGTAGGAGCTAAATTCTTTCAAAAGGAAATAGTATTTTTAAAAGGAACAAAAAAATATAAGAAATTCCAGTGATTACCATTACTGAAAGTAGGTTTCTAAAAATTTGTGTTTTATTCCTTTGCTAAACCAATGGTTAAGAATGTATTACTATAGTTTAAATAATCTGTAATTACTTTTTAATTTACTATATATGGTTGAATTCCACCCAATTATTATTTATTGCCATTGCCTATAATCCCACTAGTGTGTTCTGCTTTTATTTTTGAATGTCTTAGCTTGTGGATTGTTAAGCCTACGCAATTTAAATTAAAAATATATTATCTCAAAAATGAAAGAAAGTGTGGGAGAGAAAAGAGGAAAAAAAAAAAGTTAGAGGGGAAGGAGGCAGGGAGGGGAGGGAACAAAGCAACCAAGAAAGAAAAGAGGGTTTGGAGGGTGGGAGAGAATATCTTGGTATGCTTATCTGCGAATTTGTGAACTATATAGAACCTGTTAAAGGACTAATCAGACGTTTTTAAAAATCTATCTGATCTGTGCAAAACCACTTAGAAATTGTAAAGCTATTCCGTGGTGATTGCTGAAACAAAAAGAATCTCCTCGAACTTGATGATTCCATTCCTTTGGACATTGCAATTTTTCTGTTTGGAAGTTTTCTATTTTCTAGAATTAATTATTATTCAGTCTTCATGGTTACTATATTTCTCTAAGCAAGAATGGTATTTATTTCCTATAAAGTCAAATGACATACATATACATTTAATGTTATATTTTAGCATTTTTCTTGTACATGGTATCCTCACCTGGACTAAAATTCCATTTGCACTGAAGTATACCATAGTTCTCAAAGATCCTAGCATTATTAAAACATGAGCTTTCAAATGTGCTTTGTGTTGATAATATTTTACAAATATTATGAGACAAAGACCAAAAAGGTATTTACTAAAACAGGCATTCTCTGTCGTCTGTTTTCAAAAGAACTAGAAACATTGATGTCCACCAATGCTGTAGAAAAAGAGGTATTCATTTAAATATTTTTCTTTCATTACAAACACTTCAATATGAAGAACACAAAATTGCCTCAATATAACCACTTTTGCCATTTTGTGGGTATAATAGCCTCTTTTTTTTGTTTTGTTGTTTCAAAATAACAAAAAAAATATACTGTTTCGCTACATCGTTTTAATATCAAAGTATGCCATATAAGTCTGGTTCGTGCTAATTAAATTGCTTTGTACTTACTTTTGCAGGTCATTGACCAGCTCACAACGTCAGCTGGTTTTCATGTGTGCTTTCAATGCCAGCTGAAAGCTTTCTGTTCAGTCACTATTTCCTGTTCCGGAGGTTATGACTCTTCTTCTTCCTCCCTAAACTTCACACTCAAGAATGAAACATAGATGATTTCCTCATCCCAGTGCTAACATAAAGCTTTCCTATAGGAAGCGTAATTGCCGTGTCTGTGTATATAATACAATCGAAAATGTGATGTCCCATTTGACTAGCATGGAGATAAAAGCACCCTAAGGATAAGTCATGCATTCCAGAAAAAAAAAATAATAATAACACACATGTCTACTTTGGATTCCCTTTCTCTCAGCCCTGTTGGAGGCCTGTTTACCTGCACTTCTGGCTAATTCAGCAGATGAACATCTAGAAAGTCAGCAAATACTTACACTTTATCCCATGTGTATCAGCTCCTCCTCTAGGGGCCGAGGATACAGAGAAGTGTCATCACAAACAAACGAGAGCAGCAAATAAAAATACGAAACCTAAGTACATTTTGTAGTAAGGTAGAATATAGACCCTGTGGGAGGTTCCAAGCAGGACACACTAAGTAGAATTGGTGGGCAGGATGGTACAGAGAAGAGAGGCATTGGTCTGAATAGGCCATCCTTCTGGCTTGATGAAAAGTTCAGGCTATTTGGAATAGGAAAGGAATGTTTATGATCATTCGAAGGAAAGTATAGATGCTAACAATAGAAGGATATGTATCCTTCCTTTATTTTATATTTTTTAAAATTTACTTATTTCTTGTTTAAAAGGCAGAGTTACAGAGAGAGAAGGAGAGATAGAAAGAGAGAGAGAGAAACCTCCTACCTTCTGGTTTACTCCCTAAGTGGCCACAACGGCTAAAGTTGGACCAATTTGAAGATCAGAGCCAGAAGCTTCTTCTAGATCTTGCTTATGAGTATGGGGACTCAAGGATCTGGGCTAGTCTCTGCTCCTTTCCCAGGCCATAAGCTGAGAATTGATTGAAATCAAAACAGCTCTAACTCAAACGGGTTCCCAAATGTGATGCCGGTGCCACAGGAGGAGGTTCAGCTCGCTATGCCACCACACCATCCCTATTTTATGCTTTTAAAGGTGCATTTGTTTGAAAAGCAGAGTGATAGCGACAAAAATTTTGCATCTGCTGCTTCATTCTGCAAATCACCACAGCAACTGATCCTAGACTAAGCTGCAAACAAGAGCCAGAACATCCATTTGGATCTCCCATATGAGTGACAGGAACAAAAGAATTTTAGCCATCATCTGCTACCTTTCAGCTGCATGAACAGGAACCGGAATTGGAAGCATAGGGTGCATGGGACTGAAACCAGGCACTCTGAGCTGAGAGGCAGGCATCCGAAATAGTGGCTGATTTCACAGCACCATAATGCCAACTCCTGTTAATCTTTTAAAAACTCATCATGGTAGGATGGGCATTTGATGGAGCAGTTAAGCAGGTTGGGACAGCTGGAGTGACTGTGTTCAGGATCCAGCTGTGCTCCCACTTCCAGCTTCTTGCAAGTGTTTACTCTGGAAGGAAACAAGTAATATCTCAAGTACTTGGGTCTTCACTGCCCCCCTGGGAAACTCAGATCATTCACTTCAGCCTTGCCCAGCCCCAGCTACTGTGGCATTTAGGGAACAAACTAGCCAACAGAAAGTCTCTGCCTCTCTCTCTCTCTCTCTCTCTCTCTCTCTCTCTCTCTTCTTCCTTCTAATTCTCAAATAACTATTTTTTTTCAAACTTAAGAACACAGTAAAGGAAACATTATATATACTGTTCCATAACTTGACAACCCACTCAATATTTTGGAAAAAGTTTTCCATATCAAAACGTAAACATGTGTTTCATTCTTTTAAATGGCTGCATAATATTCTATTGCATGAACTTACCGTAATTTACCTAGATCGATCCTCTAATCAGCAGGTGAAATATATCCTCCATCTACATGATTTGTTACAGATATACTCTGTTTATTCCAAATAATCCTTTATATCTTTTGAAATAGCTATCACTCTTTTACTACCTAAGTGGTGTTTTTTTTTTATTTTAAAATACTTATTTATTTATTTATTTATTTAAGTGGTGTTTTTTATCCAGAATTCTGCATTCTTGGGTTTCTACTAGACTGACTTTTCTTGAAACCACTTGGAAAGCTGGTATTCTGGCACTCTGCCTCATTCCTCTTCTAGCATGCTTCCTACATGTTAGAACTTGCCCTCCCTTTGTTAACATATTCATTCACTGTCACACATTATCCAGATGCTAGGAAAGCGACTGCCTCATCATCACATGTCTAGCTAATTTATCGTTATACATCTTTGAATACAGAGTTGAATATTTTATCCAATTTTTAAAGGTGTTTATTGCTGCACTCTTAGGAGGCAGAGTAACTAATGAGATCAAGTCTTTAGTACCTAGTACGCCCCTCTAGTTATCTTCCCATATGTTTTCTGAGTTTGTTTATTTAATATTGTAATTATTTTCTAAGGACATCTAATTTACAGTTTTTTTTCATAAACTTCATTTTCCCCGCTGAATTCAGGAAAAGATATGACAATAAACTGTGTGTCAAATCCCCCTTCCAAACCCAAAGCCCATATTTCACGATGATGCATCTAAGGAATATTTAAGAATTTTCTTGTTTTTCACTTTTAACAAATATCCGAAGAGATTCCTGGCCAATAAGACAGCATGATTGTGTTTATTTTATATTTTTAGTTAAATTCTTAAAATGTACATAAATTTCTAGTATATTTGATAGCTATTTCCAAGAGTGATTCTTTGCTTATGGTGCATAAAAAGGAGAACAATCTTAGTGACTTCTCTCAGTTTGCAGGGACCAGTAGGTAGAACATGGCTTAAGTGGGTTCTTTGCTCAGGATCTCACGTGGCTGTAATTCAGGTGCATCTGAAGTTCAAGATTCTCTCACAAACACAGGTGTTGCCAGATTTCATTGCTTTGCAGATAAATCATGTGGCTTTTTTCTTCAAAACTACAGGTAGATGGAATGTCTGATCTCAGAGAAAATGTAAGGATTCCTTTGAACGGATTAGAAATTCTGTTCAACCAGGAAGATCTCTTCACCTTCCCCAGGAAGAGTGCAACTTAGTCATGAGAGTGGCCAGGGATCTGTGCCCACTGCAGGGAGGGCGCAGAACAAGGGCAGAGAGAGGGCTGGGAGAGACAGTCAGGTTTTCAGATCATCACAGAACTGTCCCTGACACACCAAGTTACTCTAAAAAAAAAAAAAAAAAAAAAAAAAAATGTGTTGTTAACTACATTATAATTTACAAATTATTTTACTAAGTTCTATAAAATTTCATAGTAGCATAGAAACTGTCTATTCCAAATAGATTGACTGTCTTAGAATTTGATTTCTGTTTTATTCATCTAACGTAATATTTCTAAATTTCTATCCATTTACTTTCTTCCATTTACCACAGCTTTTCAATGGCACTATTTAATTCTTAAGCAATGAAATCTCGTTCATTCTCCAAAAATGTGAGAAAGTACAGTATCATTTTTTTCTGAAATTTTAACCCAAAAAATTGGATATTAGTATTTTTCTAGGCATTGTGTTACTCCAAAAAGTTCTGAGGACATATCAGAAAATAAACCCAAGCCCTTGGTGATAGAAGATTTAGGGAACAGTGTTGAAATAAACAACAAGAAAAACAAGTGTTCCAGTGAAATAAAGATTTCCTAAGGAAGGGATTTTTCACACATGAAGCAAAAGGAAACAAAAAGGATGCAAATTGTTAAGCTCACTGCCTAGAATGTAAGAACCTCAATTTGTTAAAATAATAAAAATGTCAATACAAATATTTGGATATATAGATAGATGATAGCAAGGTAGATAGAGGACACACTTACATTCAGATAAAAGATTATAAAAGCATGAATAGTAAATATTTTAAAAGACATGGATACAAAACTTACACAAAAATGACCAATACATTCAGAAGAATTATTCAGCATTTAAAGGTAAGTGCTGAATTTGGCCATTAAGATGCCGTTTGATTTCCACAAACCCTATTGTTGCAGAGCGTGGGATACAGCTCTGGCTTTACGTCCAGTGCCAGCTTTCTGGAAACACTCTGGGAGGAGCCATCAGCTGAGTCATGTATCTGGGTCCCGGTTGCTGACATGAGAGACCCAGGTTGAGTTTCAAACCCCTGGCTCCAACGTGGCCCAACCCAGGGTGGTGTGGGCATTTGGGGAGTAAACCACGGATGGAAGCCAGCTGTCTCACTCTCTTGATTTCTCTCTCCCTCCTTTTCTCATTGTCATTCTGCCTTTTATAGAGATAAGCACAAATTTTTAAAAGTCTTTAAAAAGAAAGCTCTTTTTTCTATTTTTTTTCTATTGAAAAAGTGAAAGTTTCGCTTTTTAAACAGAAATTTAATACACCCACAAAGTGCTAGTGAGGGTGAGCCAGCTAGCATCTACCCTGCATGTGTGGAATAAATTGTGTAACTTTCTGTGAAAGAAAAATTTTGATAGCAAATATAACAAAAGAGCTTTATGTTCTTTGGGTTCATATTTCCACAAATAATGTCGAAAATTAAAAGAAATGAAGGAGCATATAATAGAAATTTTAAATAATCCAAATATTATGCTGCCAATAAATAGCATTTTATAAAACACTTTAATAACACAGAAAGTATTCTAATATGTGAAACTAAAGATGTCCACAACTAAATTAATCACTTTTAAGTAAACAGTGTTTATAGAAAAAAATTTTTTTAATTATGCAAATATTTTAGCTGCATTAATCCCAAACACACTATAATGTGATTTTCAGTTTCTTACTGAAGACTTTTTATATTAACAAAAGTTACTTTCTGAACCAAAATGATTGATTCATTGACTGATGTCAAGTCAAAGATGCAGGGAGGGAGACAGTGCATCCATGTGCTCTGAGTCACTCCCTTAGATGGTTGCGATGGGTAGGGCTGCGCCACACAGCCGCCAGGAATTCATAGAGACCTAAGAAATTTGGTCATCTCCTGTTGCTTTTCCCAGGGCTTTGTTAGAGAGCTAGATCAGAAACAGAGCAGCTGGAACAAGAAGCGACACCTACATGGGATGCCAGCCTGACAGACAATAGCTTCTTCCACTATACCACAACTAAGTCGCCACGAAGATTTTCTGAAACAATACTGTTAAATGTGTCTGAAGTCATAAAGCTGATAAGCAGAGTAAAAAAAAAAAGTCAAGGTCTTTCATGTCTACAAGAAAAAGATTGGGTCATAGCCAAAGACATGAGATTTTAGGAACATTACTGGAAAACAACAATTGATCCTGCTCTCTAAAGTTGTACAACATGATATTGAGGACATGGAAAAGGTAGGGCTTATTCTGGCCTCTTGATCAGAGAGCTACCCCCTACATAGACAAGGTGGAGGTCAATAAAAAGCCCAGCTGGAGAGACACGTATTGGCATCATATCTTCACTGTCAGCCCCAAACAGGCCACACTGTCTGAACTGTGTTTGAAATAATGTCAACCCAAATTCATTTAAATGATCGTTAAGCTTGCAGTTTTACAGTTTGTAACCAAGGTACACAATTATGTATTGTTGAATTCTTGTAAAATTAAAAACAAAAGTAAAAACAAATGACATAGAAACAGGAGAACATCTAGGGAAAAATTTGTCTCATGAACTATTTTTCCAGATTTTATATGAGAAAAAAAGTGAAACAAACATTTAAAATTATTGCTAATTTTATGTCAGTATTTGCTCACAAGGATATGAACATCCATGTTGAGGTTATTAGCAAATTGTTCTTTATTTTCTTAAAAGATTGACACGAGAGGATGAAACAAGCTAAAATCATAGTAAGAACGTGTTAGAGCTCTCCAGTAAAACAGAACAGAGAGTATTACCATCAGCTCATCTGTCTGTGCTCTGTAGCTACAGAAAGACAGAGAAAGCAGAATTGTAAAGAATGCGTTTCCACAGTCCCGAAGGTTAGAAGTGCCATAATGTCCACCCAGACCCAGGAACTAGCCATGCAACCCAAGCTGGCTCCGCAGACCTGAGGATCCGGAGAACCATTGTTTGTCAACTGCAGCCTGAATGCAGGAAACAGTCAGTGCCCCAGCTCAGATGCAGCCAGCAAGAGCAAACCCTTGCTCACCCAGCTTGCTGTGCTGTTTAGGCTTCCATCCAATTGGATGTAGCCCATTCAAAGCAGGGAGCACCACCTGTTACAAGGAGTCTATAGTCCCTTGTTAATCTCACTCAGAAAACGGTCTGACATGCACGTCTGGGAATAAGGTTTGACCAAATATCTAGGCACCCTGTGTCTTAGTCAGGTCAACAAATAAAATCACTCATCATAGACAGATTCTTCTTTCTCTGTGTTTTTCTTTCTTTCTGCCATGAAGAAAGAACCTTTGATAGAATTATAGTAACTACTTGCTTAGCGGTTTATTGTCTTCCCACTCCTGGAGCTCTTAAAATTAATGCATTTAGCAGGGTAGAGAGGGAGGAAATGCTTGAAGAATTTTCCTGAGGTCCAAAGCCTCTGCTGGAAACAGAAACGGGTAGAAGAGTCTCTTCCTCTCCTTTGAAATGCCTAGGTTAATAGATCATAGTCCTGCATCTAACAGAGCAGTCAATGATACCCGATACATTAATTTTTGAAAAACAATAAATACGGAATTAGGAAGAGGATAGGTTCATGTAGGACTCGTGCGCTTTGATTTCATATCACATCTCATTATTATGAATCACAGAGCATGCGTCTCACCTGGAAGAGTTAGAGACCTTGGGTGGCTTGTGGGTGGGCCTGGTAATTGTTCAGTGTTAGTGAATGGGATCTTTCTCCTAGCAGAGAAATACAAGAGAAAGAGGGAAATGTTTTCTTTTCCTTTTTTTTTTTCTTATGAAGCAGAATTCCTTTCTAATTCTCTGAGCCTTTTACTAGAACTGCCTTAGCATGTGTTTTAAATTACATTGCATGCATGTGTTCCCTATAAAATTAGCCATCACGGCCCATTGTTCCACAGGCCTTCCTTTCATCACATTTTAGAAGACTGCGTTCCATATTAGCAAATAACCCTTAGGGGAAATTATACATTTTCCATATACCCGCTTTGTTACATATTTGATAACACTTGTTGTATATTTAAGGATATGGATCAATATATAAAACTTTTAAAATATTAAAACAAGTGGTCAATTGTTTCCTTATGGCAAACAAACCAGGAAGTTCAAATGAATATAACTGGCATTAATACCAAAACAATTAACAACTCCACTTTAAACCTATATGCACAAGACTATATATAATTCCATCAATATGTTAACAAGGGTGAAGGCATCTTGCCAACTTTAGAACCCACTCAAATTCCTTGGGTTCTCAGTTTAAACTGAAATTTGAAACTTTCCAGGTCCAAGGTCCTTCTTGGTGCTGTAAAAATGTGACTTCCTGGTTAAGAAAAAAAAAAAACTAAGTTTTTGGACACCAACCCAACTCACGCAAAATATGATAAGTGTGAATGAAGCAGGAACATATGGATTACATTTGCTTTCTTAAAATCAGAGATTAACAAAATCTTTTAAGTGGAAAATTCATGGTAAAAACATGCATGGATTTGGTCAACTCTAAATCATTTGAAAAATATTTGCTCGTCATTTTTCTCTCAATGACTATGTAGCCGAGTTTGCAACCCATAATGTTCACATAATTGCACACTTTCCCAGCTCTCCCCCAACACTATGTAGTGAACACACAAGGGAGAACAACCACATTCTTGCTAACTTCCTCTTTATACTCTTGCTTTTTTTCTCTCCTACTTCCTTGAATGTGTCCTGAAAAACTGTATGTATCATTTTTCTTTCAGTGATGTAGATGTTTTTCAATTAAACTGTGCTCCAAAGTATTCTAACTGCAAAGCTCTAGGGAATAGCAGCAAAGGATGTGAATTATTGGAGAAAAGAAGTACATTTGTTTGTGCTTCAAAATGGAAATGCCAAAGGTAAGAGTTTTCTTGTCTCTAGTCCACAATCCATTAATCAAAATTAACTACTACCCAAATATTTTCTCAGAAGCTCCCCTGGGTACCTAGGAGTGCTAAATAAAACTACCAGGAAATAAAAATATTACAATGTCTCCAACCTCAATATGATTATGAAGTTATTCGCATGAGTTGTGTATATGCAGGAGTGCTTTAAATACTACATTCTGTATTTGAGCCTCTTTATTGAAATGTTTTCTGTCATCAGGTGTCACATTAGGGGCTGACATTGTGGTGCAGTGTATTTAACCGCCATATGGAACATTGGCAACCCATATGAGCACTAGAGTTCAGGCTGCTCAATTTCCGATCCAGCTCTCTGCTAATGTGCCTGGGAAGGCAGCAGAGAGGACCCAACGCTTTGATTCAGGTGTAATTCTGGACTTCTGGATGAAGTCTGACCCAGCCCTGACATTGAGCCCATTTGGGGAGTGAATCAGCTAATGGCAGGTGTGTGTGTGTGTGTGTGTGTGTATGTGTCCCCACATGTGTGTGCATACCTGTCCCTTTGTCTATATAACTGATTTTTTTTCAAATAAGTCAATAATAGTCTTTATAAAATTCTCAAATAGGCTTTGACTTCAGAAAAAGTATTTTTTAGACTGCACTCAACTCCACATCTAAGTTCTCGTAATTGTCTGCCTGAATTATTCCTAAAACTGGATAATAGATCCATGTGGTTTTCTGAATGAAATTTGGTTTGAGTTTCTAGAATTCTGCATGTTTACAACCCCAAATTGTACATATTTTCTGTAGTGGTCAGGGCAGTTCGCCAACTGCACATTTGGAAAGCTGTACCATCCTATCTACTCAACACAAACTTTGCAGAGGCTGGGTTACATATGGGTTATCAAGTACCACTTATTATTTACTAGCTTTCTAATTTCAGAGTACAAAAAATATTCTATTTTTTCAACAATAATTACTTTAGGAGAAATGTGGCACACCACTAATTTATGTTGGATTTCCATTGAAACTGAACATAAGTATGTAACAGTTGTGTGTAAAATATTGAATATCACAGTGTGTAATATCCATTTAGGTTCTTTCTATAGCAAAAACCACAGAAACAAAAATATACTACCATAATTCTCAAATCATGTGAATACAGCCATATTATATTTCTATAGATAAAGTCTAACACTAAAACCAAAGGATAGGATTAGCATGACGTATTAATCTATGAAGATTCTCTCCCAATTATTTACATATAAATGGTGAATCTATTATAATTTGAATATTTTTCATAAAAAATTCATTATGTCTACTTTTTGCTTCCCACATAAAAGTATCACTATAAAAATTTTAAGAATGATGGTCATTTATATGAAAGTATTTGAAATTCAACTGTAACAGTATCAGTTTATTTATTCCACATTGAACAAAAGTTTATTGTCGTCCAAGTGTCAAATACTCTCCTAACTTGGGGAGAATTTCAACAGCTGTATATGTTTTATGCTTTAAGGATTGGCGTAGGAAATACCCCTGTGCCATTATGATCAGGATATTCTCTTTCAATTCCTAAAAATTAGCAATTCCATTTTCAACTGTCTCCTCTATATTTCTTCTTCACTTTTACCAGAATATGACTCAAGATTGAATTTCCTCTCATTCACTTAAGTGAAATTTTATAAACTTTATAAGAAGGGAAATAGCTTAAAGCAACCTCCTCTATCCTAGTCACTTGCTGAGTCATATGTGCATTAAAAGTTGTTTTTAATTTCTTTGAGAGGCAGAGAGAAAGAGTTTCTATCTGCTGGCTCATTGCCTAAATGCCTGGCTGAAGCTGGGAGCTAGAAACTCAATCTGGGTAAGCCCAAATGGATGGCAGGAAGCCAATTACTTGAACTACCATCACTGCTTTCCAAGGTCTGTATTGGCAGGTAGCTGCAGACAAAAGCAGAGCCAGTTAATAAAGCCCAGTCATTCCAATGTGACACTTGACTATTTGGCTAAGTCCAGTGATTTCACACTGAGTCCATCACTTTAAAGCCAAAAGAAACAATATCATGTACAGATTGAGACTTTATTCCTATTGATCATTTCTTGGTCAAGAATAAATATCACTCAAAGTCAAAATAAAATGTGCATTATCATAATATCCCATTCCATTACCAAGCACTTAGAGTTAAGAGTGACCTCCTGTGTTTTATTTACTTTGGCATCTATGATTTCACATAATTGTGAATCAAGGTAATGAGTGTTTCTAATTAACCGAATATAATAGCAAACATACACACATTTATATCCATGAACCAACAAATAAAAATAACTTCAGTGCTATTTCCACATTTTAATTACTTGTTTCAAGCCTTCAGCTTTCTCCTAACCAAGAAAACAATACTGTAATAAAGTAATTGCTGAAAGTGATGCTACACATTTTTTTTTTCAAAATTGAACTACTGGTTGAGAAATAAATCTGTGGAGTACGATACTGGTCTTTGAGCTTACTCATTTAAAATATCCATATCATGGAATCACAAGATTTAAAGACAGGCCACAAATAGCAAAGCGGAGAGCAAAGCTTCTAAGAAGAAGTGAAAGAGATTGTAAATAAAATCCCTGATTCTAGACTGAAAGTTACACATGGTTTCATACAGCCTTTCAGTTGGAAGAAAACTCCATAAAATGTCAAGTTATTTCACCCTGTCAGTTTTCCATCAGAATTGAAAATTCACTACTTTCAGATCTTTGACCTTGACAAACTTATGCTGTTTCACTAGAAATTCTGTTGGTGTGAATTCCACCCTCTCAAATTAAACAGAAATGCACTCCACATAACATATCATCATCGTGTTCACTTTGTTTTCACTTCTTCACTTCCACAAGAGAAATATCCTCAGTTTGTCCAAATATTGCTCATAGGGCTTGCCCTTCAACCGTTCCATCATCTTGATGGTCCCCTTCCAGTATTCCCTGAGAAGAAGTAGTCCACCTGTGCATTAGCAAGAGTGGGCTAAATAAGAAAATTAATGCACAAATATGTCCCTTGTTGTACTCCATGTTTCTTTTACCTCATATTTTAGGATTCCTAATGGACAACAGATATCCACTGACTACCTCTCATCAAAGGAACCTGCCATGAGGAGATTTGGCACAGTATCTGAAGATTATTTTGTATGCGTAAGTATGGAGACCAGGCACACAGACATATACATTAGCCACGTCACTGTGGAAAAGCATGATTGTAAGATTATGGCAGATATACTGATATTGGAAGCGAATCTACAGAACCAATTTATACTGGTTCCATACACAGAATCTGGTGCTACTCTACACTTCTTTCCCTACATATGCACTTGAAATTCAACAAGAAATCTTCACTGTAAATTTCTCCTACACAATGTCAGCATTATAAAAAATTTAGTCTCATCAGAATATAGGGAAAATGTGGCACTAAGACTCCCTGCCTCCATCACAGAATGGCACGTCCTACACAATAGCCAAGAGAAGACAACTCAGAGAATTTCATCAAATCCCAATACTTACCTATCAAATGTTTGGAAACAGTGTCAGAAGTCATGCTGCATAGTTTTATTTGTGTATGTGTATTTTTTGACTTTGGACACCACAGGTCTATGAATGGTGGCAATGGGGGTAGATGGCTCCAGCCAATTGGTAGATAGTCCTTGCTTAGCCACAAAACTCTAGATGGCAGCATGTCACTAAAGAATAGGGAGCTGGCCAATGGTGGTGCATATGGAACACCAAAAGAAGTAGTGATGTCGTTGCATTTGCAGTTTGTGCACAGAACTTTGCAATGGATGTTGTCTGAACAAGAGATTACCCAGGGACCACAGGACCAGCAAACATTCAAACATTCATAGCCTTTATCTCCATATCCAAAATGCTGGGACCATGGGAGTCATCAAGAAATACTACAAACACTTACATAGCTTAGTAAGCAGGAAAATGCTTGAGCCGTGGTTGAAAAACATTTCATACAGGATTTTATTAACATGTTTGGGACCTATACACCATCTCTTGACCATCACATATACACACATACAAATACATAGATTAAGTCCCAAAAGGTCATTTCCTCATCTCACAGTTCAAACGACTGTGTTTACAGTAGGCAGCTGAAGAAAAGCAGTCAACCAAATTGCAACAAATGGGTAAACACTGCCTTTAGGCTCGGGGATAGCTAGGGAACACATCTATCAACTCAAAGCTTTGGGAGGAGAGGCATTGATAAATACTAAAAGGAACATGGTTGACTGGTACAGGTGCTCAGTTGAATGCTGCTTGGTACATATGAAGAGAAGAAATGTCTTAACTACTTTTGTATACTCCCCCAGATCTATATTTTAGCTTGCTACTTCACAATGTAATTATTTTTCATAATCATTTTACATTGTAAGCTCATTTATTCTTGATCAGCTAAAATGACAAGAATTCTTAGCTTTCTCATGAAATTTTCTTACATATATTTCTTCTTTCCTATAACATGGTTTCACTACAATGAACCTAAATGCAGGACTTGACTTTGATTCCTGTTAAATTTTATCTTCTTAGTTTTGGTTCATTATTTGAACTTAATGAAATAATTTTTCATCTTGATTCTCCCATCTATTATGTTATCTATGACTCTTGTCAGTGTATAAATGAGTTGATAAGTAGTTTCCTTTATCCTGGAGGTCCAAATGGGCCAATAACAACTAGAAGATTCCCATAAGAAGTGATTTTATTCAGTCTATTGACTTTTGACTGCAATTCATTTGCCTATTCCACTTTAATGAATGTACTGATTTTGAACTGAAATGTTAGATAAAGGCTAATCACAGATAGCTTTGGGGACAAAGCATCATTAACCACGATTTGTAGAATGGCCATCAATCAAGCCATTTCTATTATTACTTTTATTTTACTAATGTTTATTAAAGCATCAAGTTCTATTATTTTTTATTTATATGCTTCTATTCTCCTATGAGATAGTTCTTCAAATGTTTAGTAGTTCAAGTCAAGGAATAATATAAAGAGAAAAGAGTTAAATATATGATTCCGTCATTGGAATCTGGCATGTTATATCTAATATCATTCCTCTCCACAATCCCCTGCATGATATCTTTTTTTAAAAAAGATTTATTCATTTTTTTTTTAATTACAGCCAGATATACACACAGGAGGAAAGACAGAGAGGAAGATCTTCCGTCCAATGATTCACTCCCCAAGTGAGCCGCAATGGCCGATGCGCGCCGATCCGGAGCCGGGAACCTGGAACTTCTTCCAGGTCTCCCACGCGGGTGCAGGGTCCCAATGCATTGGGCCGTCCTCGACTGCTTTCCCAGGCCACAAGCAGGGAGCTGGATGGGAAGTGGAGCTGCCGGGATTAGAACCGGCACCCATATGGGATCCCGGGGCTTTCAAGGCGAGGACTTAAGCCACTAGGCCACGCCGCCGGGCTCTGCATGATATCTTTATCTCACGTCTTTTTAAGGATTTTTCTATTTTACTTGAAGGTCAAAGTTACAGATAGACAGGGAGAAAGAGAAACAGTCAGAGATTCTATCTATTGGTTTACCCCCCCCCCCCCAAATGCCCACGAAGTCACAATCTCAGCCAGTCAGCTAGCCAGAAGATTTTTCCGGATCTCCTACTTTGGTCCAGGAGCCCAAGAAATCGGAACATCCTCTGCTGCTTTCCCAAGCCATAAGCAGGGAGCTGAATCAGAAGTAAAGCTGCCTGGACTCAAACTGATGCCCATATGAAATACCATTGACACAGGAGGAAGATTAATCTACTGTAACACTGCACCAACCCCAAACCTCATGCCTTTTAAAGATGAAGAAACAGATTTTAGAAGAATTAAGGACCTGGGCCAAAATCACATTGGTAAGTGGTGAATTTATGGAACAAAACCAGATTGATCTGCTTTCAAAGGCTTCTTTTTCTTTCTTTATGTAGGGCATATGTCATTCCCTTTTAGGGATGAGTACTGGAATGAAACTATGAGAAGTAACCATACTTGCCGAAGTAATGATAGTCAGGAAGACGAAAGTACTAGATGGTCCAGATTAGTACAAGGCAATGAATTAACAAAAAGAAAGCCATGAGTTGTGTTCAGAGGAAAAGAAGGAAAGCTAGAAAACTGCCCTTGTCTTATCCTCCTTTCATTTTGATTTGTAGTCCTGAGTGCCCTTCTAACTTCTCTCCCTTTTTATACTACTTTAAACAACGGCACAAAGAACGAATTTTGGAATCAGGTGCATTTGGATTTGTAATGTAACTTGGTCTCTTCCCTGCTATTTGCCTTATTGAATTTTTTTTTTATTATGTGGCTGCTATGGTTTCAGTGGTTTTGCCCTCTCAAAACTCATGCTGATAGGTAATTGCCATTACAGCAGTGTTGGAATGTGAGGCCTAAAAGGGATTTGTTTTAGGATAGGAAGAAGGAGCCCTCATAAATGGATCAATAACATTATGAAGAGGCAGTGTAGCAGTGGGTTTACTCTCTCTTCTGCTCTTCTCGCTCTTCTTCCCATTTTGAGGCCCAGGTCCCTAGATCGGCACACAAAGAGCAGTGTTTCACTCCCCCACAAAAGATGCAATATTTAAGGAATCGTCTTGGAAGTGAGGTTGGTGCCCTCAGTAGACAGCAGCTCTGTTGGCACCTTGATTTGGGGTTTATCAGCCACCTGAATGCTGAGAACTAAATTTTTGTTATGTGACATTCAACCTGTGACATTCTTTTATAGCAGCACAAAATAGATTCAGGCAGGGCTATTCCTCTGCGTACAACCACCAATAACTCCCTATGCCTTTTCTATCAAATCCACTTTCTTACTCCTGATTGATAAAATCTTCCTTAATCCAGTTGTTCCTATGTATGGATCGTGATTCCAAATCCATATTTATCATACAAGAGCCTCACTCATAAACACCCGCCATTCTCATTCCAGCCTCAGTGTCTTTGACCACTTTTTCCTTATCCTTTTCTTCGTCTTACTCAACCCACAAATCTCAGACATCACCTAAGACTCAGCTTTGCCCCATCTTTACAGTTAACTATTCCAGTCTTTATTGCTCTATTCTTCCTCTATAAGCACTTAGAGCAATTAATATCTGTAAGAAAGAATTTAATGCTTCATTCTCAACCTATACGACCCAGGTTTATTTCTTCTTCTGACTCCTCCAGCAAGGCCTCTCAGCTTTGCCCTGTCCCAATTCTCAGGCCAATCTGCAGCTCACAGCAGAGGCTGGTGGGTATTGCACAGATTCAAACCATGGTGTTCCTCTTGGGACTTGGCACAGCACAAGTCTTACTTTTGAGCCCAAGATCCCAGATCAGCATAATCTTACAGATTTCTATAATGCTGCCTGAGTTCAACTATGTCTTTCCCACCATGGGTATCAGTGCATCTCCAATTCTTTTGTCCCATATTCTTGGATCAAATGCAAAAGACTGATTCCTTTCTTACTCGAACAATTCAAGCTCTACCATCCAAAATTCCTCTGAAATCAATCTGCCTCACACAGGTACTTTTCCTTGGTCTCTGTGTTGCTTTGAACAGTTACACTTCTCCAAATTACATATAGAACAGACATATTAACTGTACTTTCATCTGCTGTCACCTTTTTGTAAGCATTGATACAAACATTTTCCCTATCTTATCCTTATACTTTAAGCTGCAAACCTATTCAGTAACACTTGCTACAATGGACACCAAAGCCCCAAAGAAGAAGTAACTTGTCACAGATCACATAGCTGGTAACGAAAAATCCATGAAAGAATGCAAATAACATCAGACCATGTCCAGAGCCTGCCTTCTAAGCAGTCCTTCAGATTTGAAATCTATTTCACATTATATACAACAAGAAATTGGTGACTAACCTGACAGACTCAAGACATGAAGAGATTAGCTAACCCCTCTGTGCTTCATGTTGCCCAATTGATGAAGGCAAACTTGAGCCAAACACCAGCTCTACCCCTCAGCTTGTCTCTACCACAGGTGAGTCCCCAGTATCTGGGAACTCGAGTAAGACAGGCATAGTGACAAAGTCCATGTCACTCCAGGTCATAAAAAGAAAAGACCATAATTTGAATAAAAGATTCCTGAAGCCAAATAGTATACAGCATATTAGAGTATTATTCTGTATCCATGACAAACAATACAGAATATGTGATTAATAAACAATGCTATATAAACAACTCTGTTTTATTTGCTACAGAGAAAAAGTGGTTTTCAAATTAGGCAGCATGTTGTTTGACCTCAGGAAACTTACATTCATCTAATATGTGAGAAAACATTAAATTGCTGTTGGATAAATTTTTCAAAGTTACAAGGTAGCGTTGGTGGTATAGTGATGAGCATAGCTGCCTTCCAGACTTACAAGGTAGTGAGAGTAAAAATAATGATAACTATATATGCACCAATTCATCATCAACTGAAAAGCTAAAGTAGCATTTCATATTGTATTTTTTCTCTGAAGTGCCCATAATCTGAACACCCACAATAAAAATTTGCTGTGTCACACCCCCACCCACCACCAGTACACTTGAGGGATATTCAAAAACTTGACAAAAATATGTATAATGAAGTAATTATGAACAAATATCTTGCACCAAAATAAATGAAGTTGACTCCTTTTCTATGTATTTTTAAAGTTCTTACATATACATGTACAAACTCTGCAAGAATAAGATCTAATTTATCAAATTCATATTAAAAGAAATGAAAAAGAGCATAAGAAGCAAGAAAAAAATTGGAAAAAATGACCAAGAAGCTGAGTACGTGACCTCCCTGTGAGAATCAAGAGGTCCACCAGAGACTTGAAGTCATCTCTGTTGACTCCATTCCGGGTTTAATAACCACAAAATTCTCAGGAGTCAATTAGGAATAACAATATAGATCCACTGCAATGTCTTCTGGGAAAGACACAAAAGAAAATTATGTGAAAACACTGTTTGCCTTGAAATTGCTGTAAAAACAGACGTATTGAACATTTCCTCAAGTTTATTTGCACTTCAGACAACCCTACTCAAAATATCACCCCATATTCCACACATTCAAATTATCCCAGACAAAAAGTCTATAACTATCTACACACACAAAGCTCAATTGTGCAGTATATAAAGTTTGGGTCTCCGTGGTGATGTTTTAAAGTACTTGAAAGATTGTATGGGAAGAAATACCTGGTGAATTATTCTCTTTGTTTGCAGTGTCCATCAACCATGGTCTTAACGACCAGCTCAGGCCTCTGCCTCTGGCTGTTGCAGTTCTTAGACACAGCACTGCCCCTTAGGAGACAGCTGCCTGAGAAGAAGCACTTGGTCACATCTTTATCCCCAGGCTAAATCTGACAACAATCTCTCATCAAGTCTCTCTATTTCACTGCACAGAAAGTGAGCAGAGGAAACATAAAATCTGCACCTGCAAGTTTTTCACTTAAAACAATCACATTCACTTCTGGCTCTTTGGTTTACCTATTTGGTAACATAGAACAATCCTGAATACCTGGAAACAGCCCTCTGATTAACAGAAAACCTTGTTTGTTATTTGATGCCGGGCTAGAATTCCACATGGAGTCTGAAATAACTGAGATGGTTTATATAGGCATAAAAACACACTGTCATCATTTGCTTCAAAATTTCATTTGAAATGATTTCAATTCTAAAAAAAAAAATCAATCAGAGAGTGTGAGCAAAACCCAAATTTAGTAAGGCATTTGAAAAATCACAGGAGTAGAGTCTTCTGTTGGAAAGACACTGAAAACATGATTGCTTGGAGAAATATGTGCCGGGTTTGTGGTAAGAGACGGCTAAAAAGGAGGTTGGCCTTGACGGAGCTGAGAAGTCCTGAAATGCCAAAGCACATCCGGGCTTTCTGGGAACTCACAGGGAATCGCAGGGGAGGAACAATGATCTTCTTTGGCACTTGTTTAAAAAAAAGAAAAAACAAACAAACAAACAAAAAACCACCCTGGATTTTATTTTCTGCACTATTCTATAGGATAAAGGAAGTGGCTGAATTAAAACAAAAATAAAACAAATTAGGTGTTGGCTTCATAGCACTTTGTTTGTGACCACTGCTGAACAAAGAGATGCTTAATTGCCACTTGAGGAAATGCACTATTTTCAGGCAGTGTAGCTTTGCCATCTTCAGAAGCTGAATATAATGTCACAGAATTTCAAATCTTGGAGCCAAAAATGTGAGGACTGATAACTTCTCCTGACACAAATCATTTTATAAGTGGCTAAAACACATTTCCAAAAAAGATGTCAACCGACGGAAAATCCTGACTTCAGGATTTTCTACGGGTGGCACAAAGCATGATCATCATGCTTTGATCATGATGATCGCATACAGGTTCATGGATCCCTTCCTGGCCAGCATTTTCCAGCTGCGGGAGCTTCTTCTTGCCTGGCTTGTTCATTGCAGGGAAACAAACCTGGCACAGAAATATACCCCACATGCTGCTGAACAGTCCAGTTCAGTGAAAAGATCTGAGCTCATGGGACCCTCTAAAAGAGGGGCCCCCTGCAAACAGAAAAGTTGAGGAAAATTTTCACTTAAAGTGCTGTTTTCTGATCTAGGTTTGGCTACATCCAGATAAACATTAATCAGATTCCTTTCTTTTCAATTTTTTGGTTTGACTCTGGAATATGGATCAATACTGTCAGCATCAGACTCCCCACCTTTTATGTGTCTCTCAAAATAGAGGCAACTCTGCCTCCAGAGAAAGCTGGACAGACATAGCAGGGGATGTTGCACTGTAAACGCTAAACAGCTGCAAGCTCTGTTGACCAAGCTAGTTCAGGGGAACCTACATGCCCTCCTCTCCCTCTCTGGTACACAGAGGAAAACCAGAGTAGGCAAGACAAAACCAAGATTGGAAGCTCATCTTCCCAAAGCCTCACAAAGGAGAAAACACAAAGAATTATAAGTATGTCCTAAATACTCTGTAGGACACCACGGAAAGGACATGCAAGGCAGCCTCATACGGCAATGATGCACGTGAAATGATCCCAGGTTCTCTCGACCCCAGAGGAGAAACACAGCATCTCTCAGTCTTTCCTGAAGCAAGAGAAAAAGTGAAACAGGACAAAGTAGAACAAATGTGATTGCCTGCATAGAATTCCGTCCTCTTTACTTAAGCAGTGAGAGAAATGGGTCCCACACTTCCATTATGATAATGAATGAAAGCGTAATTTGAAGGAAAATCCATTCAATTGAAAGAAAGAAAATGACAAAATGATCTTTCTAAATTACTTCCTGGAATTTCCTTCCTGGGATTTTTTCCTTTAGAAAAGATTTAATTAAAAATAGAAGCTGTTTGGGCTTCTTGAAACAGAACTAAAAAGCAGGAGACAAACAACGCAGTCCTTCGTATGGGGACATGAAGAGATTCAGCTCTGGGACAATATTATCTGTATCCAAATTCTATTCAAATTATTTGCTATGTGACAACAAACATACTGCCTAATTTCTCTGTGACAAGACTTTCACTTAAAAGGAAGAGAATCAAAAGGAGTTAATTTAAGACTTATAGTAAGAATTGAGTTAAATATTTTATATGAAGTGATTATGAAGTGCTTCAAATGCCTCCTAACACACTGTACATTCCTTATTCATTCTTATATTCACAGGACAAGTGTTCTGTGCAGGCAGCGTCTCAGGCACATGTGCCATAGCAGTGAAAAAGCAGTATGTCTTGATACCATTCATATTCTAGTTGAATTCAGTTATTATGATAAATATATTATTAATCATTAATCTATAAAAGGTTTTGAAAATAATTTCACTTGTACTGTAAGCCTGATGCAGTATAGACGTGAGTAAGGCACAGTATTGCACTCACTTTAAAGGAGCCTTGACTGAGGCCTAAAGAGGAAGAAAAATTTTAGAATAAACAAAAACATCTGTTCAGCTGGCCTAAAAGTTTTACTTCTTTAAACTTAGGGGAATATGTGAAGCAGGTGACTGTGCTCTTGTGACATCATAGGGACAGATAGAAGGAGGGAAATACGGGGACGGAGGAGAGGCAAGGGAAATGTGAAGCCTTATGCTTATAAAATTGTATTGTAGAAAATAACAAATAAAGAATTATACATGAATTATTAAAAGTAAATAAATTCATCATTTATTTGGTCCCCCCCACACAAAAAATTGTGGTGTGAGGGTCCCCTGTGACTCCATTAAACTGCATACCTGTTTCTAAAGAAAACATTTAAGTGATGAGCCAGCATTCTAGTCCTAAGTACATATTCCTTCAAAATTAAATGTAACTCCACCAACAAATGCATAGAAACGCACGTGTTAATCTTGATCATAACAGTTCAAACAAGCTAAGCGTTCCTAAAGAGAGAGAGAAAGATAGTCGAATCAAATTGTATTCACAGAAGAGAGTACCAATCAGCAGCACAGAGGAGTCAGCTACTGGCAGATGCAATAACATGATGAATTGCAAAAGCATTAACAACTAGACACAAATGAATATGTACTGCACAACTGAATCAGGGTGAACATCAAGAGTAGGTAAAAATAATTTACTGATAAGAGACAGTAAGTGGTTATCCGTGTAGTTAATAGGAAACTGATGGGAAAAAAATGAGGAAAATATTTTAGGCAATGAAAATACGCTATGTATTAAAAGGTAGCTATACAAATATATACAACTGTTACAATTCACAGGGATCGACTTTTAAAACTCATGCATTTTACTATATTTTGTAGCGCTTTTATATAAAATTTTAGATAGCAATTCAACCTCAGGGTAAATATCCAGAATATAGAAAACTAGTGATTGAATTGTTTAAATTTAATTGGGATTGTTAGAATTTGTATATAGTTAATCCAAGAAGAATTTTCTGAAAAAAAAGTATACTCCAATTCACTGAAATGTCCGACATACCAATAGTGTTTTGATATGCCTCCCTATAGATGGACGAAGCAAACCATCTTCCTAGATCAACACGAATTTATCGTGAAGTATTCTACCATTAATTTTGAAAAGCACATGCTTTGAGCCATTTATCATTTCCTTTGGAAGGCATATAGGGTAGAAAGGAAGGTTGTTAAGTCCATTAACTATGAAGGTATCAATTTGTATGTCTGCTTCAACACCAAATTGTTCTTTGAGAAGAATTTTTCTATGTTCTGAAGAAGTATGAAATCTCCCTCTAAAAAAAAAAAAAAATAGGAACAATTTTTATGCGAGGTCTCTGACAAGACCAAGTTATACATCTTGAAAAATGCCTATAGAGGTTAATAAAATACCCAATTGTATGCTAATTTTAAATTAGTTTTTGTGCTTGCTTCAGGCTTCAAAGAGGGGCTGAATGAAAAGAAAGAGTTTGATGGAAGGAAATTACTCTTGATTAGAAAAAGACCATGAGCGATTCCAATTTCTTTCGTTCTTCTGATTGCAGCAAAGGGCCAGGTACGTAAGGAAAATAGATTTGGGAGAAAAATGAGCTAGAAGGAGAAAGCTAAATATGAGAATAACAGACTCGGAGAAGAAATAAAGTGATTCGGAGTGAAAGTTTCCATGTAGAATCATGTAGGGCCAGAAGAGGGGGAAATTATGGCTATGCTAAAGGAAAAAATACAGTGAGACGATGTTTGGTTACACTGGTACATTCATTTAAATATTTACAAATTATGTATTACTTTTACAGTGGTGTTAGTAGTTAACGCAACAATATGTTAACAGAATTTTGTTTTTAAGGAGAGCACATAATATAATAGAAAGCAGGATCTCTTTTGAATAGACTCGGGGGGGCTTAGCTGTCCTAAGATAATCAGCCATTCTCCCTGGAGAATCTCATCTCCATTGCAGGAATATGAACTTAGAGACATTGTCATGTACCCATAAACGCTACTTTTCAAACCCTAACTTTAACAAATACTAATCACAGATATATTTACACATATATATAAACTATTAACATAAGCCAATGAACTTCAAACGTTTTGAACAAGACCTTAAGTAGAATATATGTTTTTACATCATGTCTTGGGAATTCAAGCCTCTATTACAAAAGTAAAATAGACTGGGTAGGCTAAGCAATAGCAATCCATTTCTCAGTATTTTTATGGCTGGGAAGTGGGAGGTCAAGGAATGAAACCATTCACTTCCTCTTTCTGATGTTCACAGACACTTTGGGGCCGTATCTTGACATGGCGCAGAAGGAGTAAGCTCTAGTCCATTTTCCTTCTTAGAAGGACGCTAATTCTATCATGGAACAGCTGCCCTAATGGCCCCTTCTAAAGCTGAGTTCTTTCTAGAAGCTCCACTTGCCAATACCATGTGCTTGGAGCTTATCGTTTTCATACATGTGAATTTTAGAGGAACACAGACATGCAGAAACAGACATTCTGCTCTTCAGCCTCATCCCATCCCGAGCCTTCTTTGATGCGAAGCACATTAATTCTATACAAACGAACTTGTTGCAGCAGCATCTCTTAAATCCAAAGCAGAAAATCTCACGTAAATATCATCTAAATCAGATATGAAGTAAATCAGACTTGAAGCATGAGTAATCATGAAGCAAAATTATTCTCACACCTGTGAGACTGTGAAACTAAACAAGTTCAATGCTTCTGAAATACAAACGTGTGACAGACACTGAATAGGCATGCCCATTCTAAAAGGAAGAAACAGGAGAGCAAAGGGAAGACTGGCCAAGTGAATCTCAATCCTAGCAATAAAGATACCATGAAGTCTTAAGACTCTATGGTAGGCCTCCTTGGGTAGCCTCTGTCCTCCAGACCAACAATACCACCTTCACAGCCAGCACAGGGTAGTTCCTTGAGATGGTTTCACTCATTCCAAAGCTCTGCTGAGTGAACCCATCCTATCAGTTTTGTTCAAAGTCCCTGTTGACATTTGGGCAGTGACTCTGATGATCTGTGAATTACCTTCACAACCACTATTGCCTTTTCTTTTTTTTTTTTATATATAAGATTTATTTATTTTATTACAAGTCAGATATACAGAGAGGAGGAGAGGAGAGAGAGGAAGATCTTCCGTCCCATGGTTCACTCCCCAAGTGAGACACAACGGCCGATACACGCTGATCTGATGCCGGGAACCAGGAACCTCTTCCAGGTCTCCCACGCGGGTGCAGGGTCCCAATGCATTGGGTCGTCCTCGACTGCTTTCCCAGGCCACAAGCAGGGAGCTGGATGGGAAGCGGAGCTGCCGGGATCAGAACTGGCGCCCATATGGGATGCTGGGGCTTTCAAGGCGAGGACTTTAGCCGCTAGGCTACGCCGCCGGGCCCCACTTTTGCCTTTTCTTAAAGAATGGCACAATTTCATAGCCAAAACTGTAATTATCCTATTCAAAAGAATTGAAGAGGTCTATATCTTTTCTTGATTCTGTTACAATTTCTTGCCCTTCATTTCAAGTTGGCAGTTTTCACACTAGTGTGGTTGAGTATAATAATCACCTTATTAGATATTTGCCCTATTCCAAATGTGGTTTCTTTTTTTTTTTTTTTTGGAACAATGGATAAGTTGCGAATTTTCCAAATATTGAAATTCTGATAGACATTTTGTTTTACTTCCTATCTCTATTTTACTATAAGTAGGCAGGAAAAAACAAATTGTTCCTTCAATACTTTGTCTTAGCTAAATACCCAATCTCATGAATTACAAGTTCCACCACTCACAAACACTAGAAAATGAATATAATGTGGCTAAATCCTCTGTAACTTGAAAACAGGGATTACTTCTTTCCTGTTATCTAATCACATATTCCCCACTTCGACTGAGATCTCTTTAGAATCTTCATTTGCCTATCTTTACCAATCTCTGATTATTCATGTGTTCTCCAAGAAGATGGGACCCCTGGGCAGCTTTCCTCTTTTCTTTCTGTACCTTCATTAGGCCTGTGGAAGTTTCTTCCATGTGCCTCAAAGTCCTTCTAGAATTATGTAATTGCAATTAGCATTCTTATTTGTTTTGCTTGGGCTCAGGTAGTTACAGAGGTGAGAAGTCTCAGAATTCTCCATGCATAAGACATGCACCCCTATGCTCATAGCAGAACAATCAGTAATTGCAAAAACATGGAAGCAGCCGAAATGCCCATCAACAGAGGATTGGATAAGAAAGCTATGGTTCATCTACTCCATGGAATACTACTCAGCTATTAAAAAAAACAAAATGCAGTTCTTTGTGGCCAAATGGGCCAAACTGGAAACCATAATGCTGAGGGAAATGAGCCAATCACAAAAGGTTAAATACCACATGTTTGCCTTAATTTAAGATGATATGATGTTATGTATAACATGCTATGTTATGTATGTTATATGTTGTGTATAAACTAAAATTGAAATGTAAGTGAGGTGGTCACAGAAGGTGGCTAGGAACTCGCATTTACTTTTAACATATTGGTTACTCATTACTATGTCAATCAATTCCATAATGATGTAAATTTTTGCTGATGGTATGTTGGAGCTTTCAATTGACTGAGATGATACTCTGCTGGCTCTGTCTTCAGACCAGAGAGGGTATACCTAAGAAGCTGTTGAACTTGACTGGACAATAAGATGCTGGACTCTATGTTTGGCATACACTTGCAATGGGAGAATCTCAACTGAACTCGAGCTGTGGTTATGCAACAAGGTGGAGGAATCCACCGTGGTGGGAGGGTTTGGGGAGGGGTGGGGAGAACCCAAGTACCTATGAAACTGTGTCACATAATACAATGTAATTAATGAATTAAAAATAATAAATAATTAAAAAAAAAAAAGACATAGACCCAGAAAACCAGGCTTTGTAGTTCAAATGCCTGAAAGCCAACATGCCAGTCATGCAAGTTCCAGTCCACGTTCAAAGGCCTGAGGATCGGGCCCCGTGGCGTGGCCTAGCAGCTAAAGTCCTCGCCTTGAACGCCCCAGCATCCCATATGGGCGCCGGTTCTAATCCCGGCAGTTCCACTTCCCATCCAGCTCCCTGCTTGTGGCCTGGGAAAGCAGTCGAGGACGACCCAATGCATTGGGACCCTGCACCCGCGAGGGAGACCTGGAAGAGGTTCCCGGCTTCGGATCGGTGCACACCAGCCGTTGCGTCTCACTTGGGGAGTGAATCATCGGACGGAAGATCTTCCTCTCTGTCTCTCCTCCTCTCTGTATATCTGACTTTGTTTTAAAAATAAATCTTAAAAAAAAAAAAAAAAAAAAAAAAAAAAGGCCTGAGGATCAGGAAGACCAAAGCCTGGGAATGAGGAAGATCATTCCTGGGAGATATGGCAGCTCCAATAAGTCAGGCAGAGGATGAATTCAAACTTGTACATGATGTTCTAAGTATGATCTAAACTAAGGTGGGCCACCTGCTGTATCCAGTTGATAGATATGATATGATAGATATGATAATTTTCTCTAGAAACATCTTCACAGATACATACAGAAATAATACAAAGCAAATACCTGGTTATCCTGTGTTCCAGTTGGGTTGAAACATAAAACACCATACTTTATGATCAAAAACACATATATATCACTGAAAGAAAAATCCATTTGATAAATATAATCCTTAGTAAATGAAATTTACTTGGGTATTTTTCCTTCCGTTCTAACATACCTTTTCGGTGCCATGTTGACGTCAACTGTGAACCATTAGAATGGTTTTACTACCACAGATTCAAAAGCACATATTAGAAATACTTAATCTTCTCCTCTTTCATCACCTCCATGATTTGTAAAATAGCTATAAATTATCTTTGATGACATGTTGGATTTTAAGGGATTTAATACTGAGACATAGTTGAGTATGAGAAGCCTTGCATATTCAAAAGATCATGTGGAACTGCTCTAGAGCAGCAGAGAATCTAGTAGGGGATCTTATCTTTTAATTCTTTCTCAACAAACTCTGAGGTTAAGACTTAGGTATGGGGAGCAGCCAGCCTTCACTCATGGTGTGGGCACAGAATACTGATTTTTCTCACCTGGGTAATCCATCCTTCACCTATCCAGGAACAGAGCTATAAATTTAATGAAAAATTTGTAGTACTTTTTAGCCCTTCAGTAATTAATTTATTACTAACTGTGTTTTCACTAACTGTGTTTTGATATCTAATGTCCATTACGCTTTTGAGTACTGCTGTACTTTTGGTATATATTTGGAGTGTTCACCATAAGATTTAATATATTGGGTGCTAGCGGCTAAAGTCCTTGCCCTGAATGTGCTGGGATCCCATATGGGTGCCGGTTCTAATCCCGGCAGCTTCACTTCCCATCCAGCTCCCTGCTTGTGACCTGGGAAAGCAATCGAGGACGGCCCAAAGCCTTGGGACCCGGCACCCACGTGGGAGACCTGGAGGAACTTCCTGACTCCTGGCTCCTTGCTCTGGATCAGCGTAGCACCGGCCATTGTCGTCACTTGGGGAGTGAATCATCAGACCGAAGATCTTCCTCTCTGTCTCTCCTCCTGTCTGTATATCTGACTTTGCAATAGAAATAAATAAATCTTTTTTAAAAAAGATTTAATATATCAACATTTATTTTTGTTAATAGAGACGCAGAGACAGAGAAATTGATACTGTTCACACTCCAAATGTTTGCAAAGTTGTGACTTGGCCAGATTGGAGCCAAGAACCTGGAACTCAACACTAGTGTCCCCTGTGCACAATTGAACAATGGTCTATTACTTTGCAGGATGTGCCTTAGCAGGAATTTGGATTACAAGCAGAAGTGAGACTCAAACCCAAGCACTCTGATAAGAGAAAGGTGTTCCAAGAGACATCTTAAACTGCTATACCCTTGCTGCTCCCTTGGTGGCATCCTGGTGGATTTGTAAGAAGGTGGGACAAGCAAGGCACACCTTACACACAGTTAATCCCCATTGTTTGTGCCGTGAATGCTTAGTTTGGTCTGGAGACTACCAGCAAGAAGGCTACCATCAGACACCGCCCCCGCACCTTCACCTCCAGAACTGTGACCCAAAGTAAACTCTTCTTCATAATTCACTTCGTTTCTGTTACTGGTTTCTTGGCAACTGAAAATGGATTATTACAACTGTAAAGACACAAAACACAGAAAAGGAAGCTCTTTCACTACGGAGACTCATATATAATCCTGTGGGGCCTAAATACAATCTTTGGACTATATTTCTGCAAGCATAACTAACAGAAAGGTGAAGGTATAGGGAGACTGTGTTACACCATAACAAATTAAACTTCCACCTGCAATTCCAGTAACCCATATGGGCAATGATTGCTTCACTTCTGATTGACCTCCATGCTAACAAACCAGGGAAAGCAGTCAGAAAACAGTCCAATGGCCCAGAAGGCCCCAGTACTCATGTGCAAAACCCGGAAGAAACTCCAAGTCCTCTACTTTAGCCCGGTCCAGCTCTAGCTATTGTGGCCATTTGGCAAGTGAACCAGCAAATGGAATCTCTTTCTCCCTCTCTCTTTCTGCAACTCTGACTTTCAAAAAGTTAAAAATAAATCCTAAGAGAAAAATTAGAGAAAAAATCAGATACCTAGCATGTTCACACACACAACAGCCAAAGGTTTTATAACAGTGGGAAATGTGGAAGAAAAGATGAGCCAACAGGGCCCGGAGCCGTGGCCTAGCGGCTAAAGTCCTCGCCTTGAACGCCCCAGCATCCCATATGGGCGCCGGTTCTAATCCCGGCAGCTCCACTTCCCATCCAGCTCCCTGCTTGTGGCCTGGGAAAGCAGCCGAGCACAGCCCAAAGCTTTGGGACACTGCACCCGCGTGGGAGACCCGGAAGAGGTTCCTGGTTCCCGGCTTTGCATCGGATTGGCGCGTACCGGCCAGTTGCGGCTCACTTGTGGAGTGAATCATCGGACGGAAGATCTTCCTCTCTGTCTCTCCTCCTCTCTGTATATCCGGCTTTCCAATAATAATAATAAATCTTTAAAAAAAAAAAAAGATGAGCCAACAGCAAATCAACTGACTGAGAGTGAGGCACCCAGGGCCAGTGTACATTTCAGTGCACACATTCCAGTTCAGGGAGCAGGCACCACAGTCACCGACGAACTCTGTTAAAACCAAGCTTAGTGGCTCAACACACTGCACAATGCTAGACCCTAACACTGAGTCGGAGGAGAAAGGTGCTAAAAACTGCTGCTGGAGCCTCTAGCGAAGCACGATCAACTTAAGTAAAGGCACTGCTATGGTTTGTCAGTATTTCCTACAAAGAGCTCTTTTTCCAGTGTCACATTGCAGGCAAAAAGAAAAAGAAGAGAGAAAGAGAAAGAGAAATGTTCGGTCTGCGAGACTCTTACATGTGAGTGTAAGGACAGGGAGAGCGAGCTTAAACTGCACAAGTTGATACGTGTGCAAACCATGGTCATAATTAAGAACATATGCTATTCTAATTTGTGTGGCTGTGTCAGAGTCCTTATGCTTTGTGTGAGCCATAACAAGAAGTTCAATGTGGCTGGAGCCATTTAACTGTCATGCTCTTGATGCGATGCTATGCAGTAGCCCTATCCTCTGTACCATCACACGATGTGATGTTACCAGAATAGTATGCTAACGAGCCACGGAAGAATATAAATAATACAGTCCAGCTACCTCCCAGCTCATTTGACCTCAAAGCACTGACCTTAGCATTTAACAGCCATTCATGTTTCTGTGAAAAATATGTTCCAGGCTCCACACAGCATTCTTTGAGGCAAACATTCAGAACCCAGTCGGCTTAGGAACTGTTTCTACTGCTCTGTGATATGTTTTTTTTTTTGCACATGAAGCTTATTTCAGACTTTTCCACAAAGACATTTCCTGCTCTTGGAAGATCACTTCAAATAATAAATTGTCACCAAAAATGGACATGAAACTTTTTTCTTGAAAAAAAAAAAAAGCATTCGGAAGGTGGAAAAGATGAACATGTTGAAAACACGTCCATTTTGGGAAGGTTCTGAATGTCCTAGCGAAGGAAACTTTTTCATTTTAAAAGAAAAAGCATTCCTGTGATGCGTGTTTTTTGCTCATGGCACTTAATATAGAACCCTATAACGTGAGACCAGGAAGTCAGGTTTACCTGCCTGCAAATAGCAGCACCATTTCAGAAATTAACAAAAGAGCTGAACAAAACTGCACTTCTCCCTAAAAAGTGTGCATACAGACCCAGGCTTTGTGAGCACAGGAAATTGGTCTATGGTGTCCTGCCTTCTGGCATCCCAATTACATTAAAAACTTGAAAGGATGCTCGGGTAGGTTTGTTCCCTTCTTTTCTGTGTGCCATAAATTCCAAAGTGTTGGTGACAATCTGTCAGCTGCACCCACTTATTAGTATTTGGGATCCTGTCAATGAGCTTCCTAAATGTCTCTATCCATGTGTGGTTTTATAGCCATCAAATACTAACTGCCTCGGTCACAGTTTTCAGTCCTCTCCTAAAACCATACACACTTCGCCTCGGGGAGGCTTACATAAGCCTGTGTCTGGGGAGCGCAGAAAGGAAACAGCAAATTGCAGGACCTGCTGACCTTGGATATAGGTCTCTGCAGGAGTTCCCGAGTGTGTCTTTGTTTATGTTCTGGACTCAGGGTTGTTGAGGGCCAGGGATCTAAAGAGGAAGGAATTTGTTGCCTCAATAATAATAATAATAATAATAATAAAAAGAAACTTAAGTGTAATTAAAATGTGGAAGAGAGGTTAGATGAAAGATAGCAAAAAGACTGTCCCAATATATTCTAAAACAAATCTTTACACTTCCAGGAATTTATTCATTTTTTAAAATATCTGATCTTCACTCTTGGATCTAATGGTTAATAAGTCCTGATGTGTCCACACAAAATAAACTAAAATGAAAGGCACATAGGTCAAATCCAAGCACTATGAATAAATGATCCAATATAATGATGCGATGTTTCATAGCAAATATTATGAAGATTTAATTCTCCATGTGGTGGAACTTACTGTATGCAACAGAAATATCACCGGCAATTGCTGACAAATGCCTTAGTTCTACCTCCATCCCGCCACCTCCAAGCCACTCCCAGTAACTTAGTTTATCTCAGTGGACCTCATTTATTTTCTTTAAAATATGAGTTATGGGACTAGCTTTCAGCCTAGTAGCTAACATATCAGTTAAATCATCCATATTATATATCACAGTACTTGGATTCAATTCCTGGCTCGGGGTTCTTACTGCAACTTCTCCTTAAATGTGGGTACTAGAAGGCAGCTCAAAGTGTTGGGTCCCTGTCAGCCAGGCCAGATCTAGCCACTGTGCACACTTGGAATTCTGGGGGTAAACAAGAGAATGGGACCTCTGTCTGTCTTTCTATTATTTCTTTCTCTCTCCCTTTTAATTAAAGTTTTAAAAATAAAGCACAAATTATACAGAAATATTAAATAAAAAAGTAAAACAAGTAAACATTAGCGCCTGCCCATCCTATTTCTCCCATAAAAGCTATATATAAAAAAAAAAAATAAGAAAGAACATAGTTAGAGTAATGATTGAGAAAGAATATTCCTTCATTACAGATCCAGGCAATGCACTCCACATGGGATTGGACATGAAGTAGTTAAAAGGCAGTACTACTTTGGAGTCCCAGGGGCAGGCAGCAGAAGGAAAGAGGTAATAATGGATTTAATGGACTTACCCAGGCACAATCCTGGTGCTGTGCTAAGCTCAAGAGTGTTTCTTCTCAGCCTCCAAGCAGCCCAAAAGTGATTCCCAGAGAAGTTTGCATTGCCCTCTTAATATTTCTGAACACAGGAAACACGGGACACAGAATGTTCACAAGAAAGATGCCGGCATCCCAGAGCAACATGGAAAGCAAATGAAGATCAATTGCACCATATTATAAGGCAGCAGAGAATTTATATTAAACTTGGAACACTTGCCCATTAAAACACCAGCAAATTGATGTAACTATTAATACAAAACTCTATTTCCTGTTAGATTTCCAATTTACATTCACATAATATGAAATGTTTTTAAATGATACAAAAACAGATATTTTCTCTATCTTTCTTTCACACACACACACACACACACACACACACACACTCAAATAGGCTTACTCTATATATTCACGTCCATTGAGCAATTCAAGAAAAAAAGTTGGATTTCATTAGTTCACAGACAGCCCTCACAGTGAGACTGTGCGTGCTTCATATACCTACTGCAAAAAATGAATAAGGCACTACAGAACTTTATCGTGGCACATTGCAAATCCTTAATACACATTTCTGCTTCTCAAAGCATAACTTTGTCAGTATTTCTCATGCTCAGATTTGTGACTGCTTGGCCTGTAGTAGATACTCAAATATTTAATCGGTGGATGAATGAATGAACTTTCCAAGGCAGGCGTTGTGGCATAGTGGGTTTGGCACCACCTGAGGTGTCCACATCCGTATCCGACTACCTGGGTTTGAGTCTTGCCCTGTTTCCATTCCAGTCTCCTGATAATGTGTATTCTGGGAGGCTGAAGGTGTGAAGCAAGTACTTGGGTCTTGCTAGATACATGGGAGACTCAGACGGAATTCCTGTGTCCTGACTCTGGTCAGGGTATTGTGAGCATTCAGGAGGTGAGGCGGCGGCAGATCTCTCTCTCTGCGTGTCTCTCTCCCTTTAACTCTCCCATCTCAATCTTCTGCCTTTCAAGTCAATAAACATATTTTGTAATTAATGAACTACACCACTTCTGAAGAAGACTTCATCTTACGTAGGCAAATGAACAAAATATGTTCACTGAAGGGACCCTGAGGTCACACAGGACAAAGCATCCTAAACCCACCAGGTGGGGTTAGTTCATGTTGAGTCACTCCATTCAATGCTTTTCTATCTGCCTATACTAGTTAAAGATCTTCAGATTTCATAGATGTGGATGTACAATTAGTGTTTCTTACCCGTCACAGTGACGATGCTGATATCCAAGGAACTCAAGGCCCTTTTCTTAGCAGTGCCCTTTTCAGAGCCCTGTTCCAGCCAATGCTGTTTCTGTTTGGTTTACTCCAGTTGATCACAAGGCTCATGTTCAAGTTCTGTCTAGTCTGGTGACAGCTACCCACATGAAACTCAGAAACAGCAGTTATATTTGCATAAATGTTACAATAATCTTTATTTCTACACCTTAAATAGACCCACGACTTACAAATATATCTAAATTAATCTTAACAATAATTTAGATTCTCCCAGGTAATGATTTCCTTGCCATAATTCTCCTTTTCTACCAAATAGTATCTTGTTTTTCTCAGGACTCACTATAAGTAACTAAGCAAAATGACATTATCCCCTCCTACAAAATTCCATGTTAAAAACTTTTTCTTCACTAACACAAGGGCTTTTATTTTTTGAAAGTTCAAATGTTTTCTATTTAATTCCCTTTTGTCATTAACATTATGATCTCATCAATGATCTCTTCTTTCAGAAACTATATTTTCTTTCCCTCATAAGGTCATAAATGTGCAACCATGAAGTCAATTTTTTCATCATAGCATCTTGTGGGCGATGCGGAGACTGGTTGGAGGCCCACTTGTTTGTATCCATTGCACATTAACTGTAATATTATCATAGAAAGAAATTTCTAATTTCTAGTTTTCTTTTTATTTGTAGCAAAGGTGTCACAATCTAATTCCTAACACCCACACTATCTTTGCCATTAAAATGCACGTCATCCATTTATCCAAACCCATGTTAAGTACAATACCAGGAGTGGAACCTAAGGCAAGCTATGGATGCATGGTGATAATGATGTGCCAGTGCAGACTTGCAGCTTGGAGCAAATGTACTGCTCCTGGGGAGCATGTTGATAAAAATACATGTCAATGTTCAAAGCATCTCATACACTTCATTACCATTAATATATATAATCCTTACAACATTTTATGAAAAACATATTAATATTCTAATTTCCCTTTTGCTGGTGAGTAGACTTCAGCAGAGTAAGATGAAATCACATGACCTTGGAACATCATACCTGAAAAGGGCCAATCACTGTTGAACTTGTAGCTCCCGTACCTGTCATGGTGTGTTGTGTGGCTTCCCAGTCATATCAACCAAATCTACTCCACGTCACATATTGCTGCCCCCACGCCAAGCGTGGATCTTAAAACTATTAACTATTAGTTTCCATGTAAGTATTTCATCTCTGCCAGTGTCATTCTGGAGTGTATTATTTAGAAGGAAAAAATGGAAGTGAAAAGGTTCCTCATGATTTTCTCATTACAGATGAAAACAAGAAACCAGTTGAGTATTTGCTGTGCATGCAGTCCACCAGGTTACACTGCCGATTCTTCTGCCATCCGCTGCATTCTGAAGTTCTCTGTAAACTGTAGCATCAATTTGACAGGTTTGTGCTTTGGTTGTCCTCTGGCTATTTGGGAAAGTTTTTATGTTCTTCTGTTATATTTTCTACTTTAAACTTGGCCAATGGTGCTATCATTTCTAAAAACAGAAAAGAATGAACATTTTTGGAAGTTTATTCAAGAAAAAGTACATCTAAATTGTTTAGATAACTGTAGAGACACAGACCAGAGAAGTGTTCAAAGGACTTCGCTGTTTGTTCCCAAAGTTCAAATCTATTTCTGGGGAATTGGTTGCGTAAGAATTATTATGAAAAAATATAAATGTAGATACATAAAACAACAAACAAAGCTATATATCTTCTCAATACTTTCCTCATAAAATCAGTTGTTTTTCAGATGGAGTTGCTTGGATACAAGAGGAATTTTACAGACTATAAATGAAGGAACTAGTAATACTTTTCAAAACAACAGCAAAAGGACACAGTAAAAGAGGTAATTGAAATTTATGTTTGAAGGAAAAACCGAAAGGAATATTGTAAATATCTGCTGGCTGTTTTTAAAATTATTAATGGTTACTGCAATGGAGAAATGCCAACAGTATAGAATGAACAAAACTATTTCTTGAATGGAATTTCACGAGGTGAGCAATTGTTTTATATAATTCTTAATCTTTATTTGTCTATCTTTATCATTGAAAAAAAGTGCATAGTGTATACAAGTGTAAAAAGGAGGCTAGTGTGAAATTTAGAATATGCTGTCATTTCCATTGGAATAGGAATGTGTTGTTAATAATAATGCTTTCCCCATTGTGTGACTCAATAAAAAAAAAGGCATTTATATGTAATAATACTTGCACAACATTTACATGAGATAATGATGGTCTTTAATGCTGAAGTTTATAGAATAGAAAATTTTGAATGAATGTGTTCAAAAGGACCTCCAGGATGCATACAGTAGATGCATTGTGTTCTCATGGCTCGCATATCCATTTTGAGAATAAAGTTTTCTGTGTCATCAAAGAAGAATTTTTGGCACTTTGAAGGTACTCCCCATCAGCCCGGCACAGTTCAGTATGCCTGGCAACATGTGCCAATCAATGTTTGTTTTGGAAAAGCATTGTGGTCTTTACTGAGCTACTCCACTGGACTTGGGAAAGCCCTGAGTCACACTTCACATTCCAAATTTCTTGCTTTCAATAATCCCAGTCTAGCCTTTCATGTACATCAGCTGACACTTGTGTTATAGAAACTTAAAGGGGATGATAACAAAATGAAATAGTAAAATTGAAAATGAATCGTCTTGCACGGACTGTGTTTGATTTGTTCCCTCCCTATATACCTATGTTCCCTGTAAACAGATTCATTGGATGTCACACAAAATCTTGATCTTTGCCATTTTCAGAGCCTTCTGTGAAAAACCATTCTTGAGGACATGCCCTTGTCTGAATTTCCAGTCGAACTGATCATCACCCTAACACTTGTCCCATGGTAGGACACATTCAAAGTGTTCACTAACTTACGATAACAGCTCTACTAATTTTGCATGGTACCTTTTTCCATCTCATGTTGAAGAAACAGGCAAAATGACTTTTCTGGGAACCTTAAACTGGCAGGGAGCACAGACAGGTTTAGATAATAACACAATCACGGACATAAAAAAGGCATCTGGCAGTGGAGAGATCCTGTTCTTAACCATGCTGTTGTTTAGGCTGCACCCCAATATCAATTGTTAATATGAAAATTATTTACTTAATCAAAACAAGTGAAGATAAAACTTCTTGCTTAGCTGATTTGGCGATGATTAATAGCCAAAATAATTACAAAGTAGTTTTGATTAAAATAATTCAACTATGTCTTAATAGGTTCTCCTGCAATAATTGCAACAATGTATTTCTAACAATTACATGAGGGGGAAAAGTAGATACCTTAGTCATTTCAGTTTATGGTGTTAATATCACACTGCAAAAATTCATAAGTAATAAGTTACAAAACAATCCTGATTTTAGAATATCCCATAGTGCCTGGACAAAGTTTGAATAAATCAATCAATTCTCCCTCAAAGCAAAAATATTTAGGTGAGGCACCATTGAACTTTTAGCTTATTTATTACAGGAGAGATGCTACTAAAGGTATTTTTAAATGCTCATCATAAAATACTTCTAAGGTCATTATGTTAAATAAAACTAATTTCATCTGAAAGAAGTATTTTATAGGTATTACAAATAGTAACACAGATTAGAACATGAAGCATGGTTCTGGACTTCAGGAAGACACTTTTTATCAGTTTGGGCTGCTGTAATACAATACCACAGAGGCGTGGCTTACACGAAGACATCTGTTCAACAAAGGTCTGGAGGCAGAGAAGTCCTAGATGAACGGTCTCGGTGATGGCCTGCTGGCTTGTGAGGAAGAAAAGCTAACTGGAGAGAGTGATGCATGAAGAAGGAAGGGGACGATGAAGACATGAGAAGGTCAAAGACAAGATGGGAATGAGATGACGTGGAGCACACCTTTACAGCACTGGGAGCCACTACAGGAGGTGGTGGGGACTTTCCTCTGTGAATTAATTCCATTTACCAGTATATTCTCAAATGCCCATCTCTAGAAAGAGGTATAAAGAGTCATTTTCCTCAGGAACAAAATTCTCATATTTGTTGGAGCTGGGTGGGGTTAGAGGCATTTGCTACAGAGCCTTAGCTTCTGTCAATCTTCACCACCCACACTAAGAAGAACTTTCCGCACACAATGTCACAAACAACCTCTCCCAGATCTTCAAGCTGAGGCTTAACACCCGTGACCCATTGTTTATAAAATGTAACTGAAAGCTAATATGCTGTTGGTTGTCACACACGAACATAAAAAATTCATTAAAGAAAAGACAACTAGAAAAGACAGTCTTTGCAGCCAGGGGTTAGGCCTAGCCATTAAGGCCCCTGTTGGCTGGCTTCAATGCCCAACTTCCTGACATGACAAGCCATGCCATAGGCGGCAGCAATTTTGGTTTAAGTCGATTGGACCCTGTTTACCCACGTGGGAGACCAGAGCTGAGTTCCCAGTTCTCAGCTTCAGAGAATAAATCAGGAGATGCGATTTCTCTCCTTTTTCAAAAAGATTTTCATGAATGTGTTTTTAATATAAGTGATACTTATAAAAGTCTCATGTAATTTAGATGATACATAAGAATATTAGAATGATTTGAGTATAAATATTAAAATGAATGTGGTGACTGTTTAAGCATGATATTTACATGCGAATGCTGGTGTGTCTACCACCTAAAGAGGAAGGCTAAGAGCTAAACACGCACTGACTCGGTGACGGCTGAGAGGCTGGCTGCTGCCACCCACCACTGGAGTAGTGTGAATGCCAATTGGAAAGAATTGCTCAGCTTAGGGAGGGGGTAATTAGGTTTAATGGAATCAGTTGAGAAGAGGAACATTAAGCCTATTGGGAAAAACTTCCTCCCAACAAAAAACTATTAGATAATGGAATCCACTTCCCAAGAGAAATGCTAGAAATCCCATCACTGAAAATACTTAGAACTCAGCTGGACACTGCGGCACATTCCATTGCCTCAGACGCTATGCTCCTTCATCGCCAAGTGCTTCGGTGTGATCAAATACATTCAGATCCCAACCACAAGGCCTAGGTATGCACACATAGTATACATATGTGCACACATATGCACACACAGATGTATACTCAGGCATACACGTACTACCTCTAAGAGCAGACATTATATGTATAGTAGATACAAATAGACGGTTGAGTAGATAGGTATGAGAAAAAGAGAAAGAAATTGAGATTTTAATACGTTAGTATGTTTTAAACTCTCAGATCACAGATAAAAATACTAAAAACTATAACTGATGAATATTAAGGAAATATGGGACTGGAGCCATGATAGATTAGGCTAAGTTTCCACAGACAACATTGGTTCATGTTCCAGCTACTACACTTTGGACCAGCTCCTGGCTTATGACCTAGCAAAGCAGCAGAGATCAGATCAAATTCTTGGGTCCACGCATCCACATGGGAGACCCAGAAGGAGCTCCTGGCTCTGGGTTGAATTTGGCTCAGCACCAGCCATTGAGGCTGTTTGATGAGTGAACCAGCAGATGGAAGATCTCTGTCTCTCCTTCTCTCCATAAATTTACTGTTCAGATAAAAATACAAAAACATGAATATCCACTTTAAAAAATACATTGCAGTAAGAACCTCTCCATTCTTTTTTTTTTACACTAATGAAACTTTCAAGAGGCTAAAGCAAACCAATTTGCATTTCTTTTCAGTGGTGATGGCCTCTCAGAAGAAACCCAATGCTCATTGTAAAGTTCTAATACAAGTCACAAAACAAGTTTAGCTGACAAATGAAAATTATCCAAATTCTCAAGCAGAACATAAGGTCCGACGACCTAACTAGTTTTTTCTTAAGAGAAGAGCAATTACTCTGAAAAAAAAAAAAAAAAAAAACTTATGCTCTGTGGAATGACGCATCCACTTCCTCCTTAAACATAGACCACATTTTCGGTGTTACCAAATATATCAACAACTGCCTGACTATTCATCACCATGTTTATCTAATGGACCATAACAGACAGTGAGAACAAGCACAGTCAGAGACAGTCATATCTAAAAGCATTTTTCTAAACTGGGACCGTTTCTCTCTCTCTCTCACTCTCTCTCTCTCTCTCTTATTATTGTTTCCTTTTTTCAGGGGGATGTTAAGCAAGACAGATAATAGAACACTGTTTAGGTATCTCTACAGAAAATATTCTTCTGTTGAAGTTCAAAATAATTCTGGAGTCACATTTTTATGTCTTCACAGAAGAATAAGGACAGACCTAGTGAGTCATTATTTGATCATCCATGAGAGACTTTTTCATAGCTTGTAAGCACCTAGGTTGTAAATGTCTCTTTCAACACTGTTTTTGCTACATTTCATGGGTAACGACTCTCTTGCTTTTATTGTCATTTCTTCAGCATCTATAGGTCATGAAGTAGCATAAATTTCTACAAGAAGGATTTTGATCTTTTTCATCACTCCAGTGACGCACTGGTAATTCTATAGCATGTTGTTTAACTTCATGTTGATGAAAATTTTCTGTTTTTCTCCCAGTTGTGAACTGTGTTTTCTGGCTCAGTACTTAAGGGGATATATAACAAAAGTGTAGTGGAAACTGACATGTCCTGATGTGGAAACATAGTACAGTATGTATCTCTGCATCCAAACCAGAGTTGGACTCCCAGTGGAGCAGCTCAAAGTACCCTGACAGTAGGATGCTGAACTCTCCAACATCGTCCCTACCTACAGTGTCGGGAAACACTTCAATAACAGAACGATGGCCTAATGACTGTTCATGAAGGACCAATCATTGTAGTACTAGAGGGAAAATCAGTAGTGGGAGGAGGGTACTTGGGGAGAGGGATAGGAAACCCCAGAGCCTATGAAGCTGTATTATAAAACAGTAATGAAAATAATTTTTTTAAAAAAAGAGTAAGGACAGAGAGGAGAGGAAAGAGGGCCTGGGAGTGGAATTTATGTTGGATCTTCCATTAATTCTGATACCAGAAGCCCAGAGAAAATAGCTAAGAACCCCAAAGAAAGAGCTCAACTTTTCCCCTCTGCATGAGAAAAAAGTTCAAAGTTAAAAATCAGGATGAGACCAAGCGAGATGCTATGTAACTACTTTTAAGAAAATATTTGTTATTGCTTAGTTTAATGATATGTATTCTTACATTGCATTTTTAACCATTTCCATACATATCTCTCTAGAATAATATCCTTAAAGTGCCTCAAAGGACAAACAAAACTCCAAGACTTTGTGATATAAATATTTGAAATATTCCTAGAAAATTTGTAATAATTATCTTTGATGTCAGCAAACACATGTGTTGTGATTTCGGAGAGAGCGATTTTTTGTGCTGTTGGTTTATTGTTCACTTGAATCTGTCAGTTTTCATGGCTGTCATAGGTTCTTGTTAAAAAAAATACTCCTAAGACTATATAAATAGTATATAAATTCTAAAATCTTAAAAATATGAACATTTATATTCTTCAAATGGCCTTACATTGCTTCAAAATATATTTGCAATATATATGCAGCATTATTAAATTTAGAATTTAAGTTGATATATGAGGGTACCTTAAAAGCTTGTGAAAAACAAAATTAAAAGGCAAATTTATTTTGTTGCAAAAGTATCTTGCATTCCATGCCTAAAAGCTTCCCCAAATTTATGGAAAATGTGTATTATAAACTGTGTGTGGCTTTCGATATAGCGTGAGCTCGAATATATTGGTACCCAATTTTCTCAACACATTTGTTGAATAAGCCATATTACCTGTACGATTTTGATGTGCTGCCTCATAAAATTACTATACATGGACTATTCTTTATTTAAATCCCTAAAATTATTATAACTACTTCTCTTGAGTGTCTGTTGAAGGCCCAGGAGTAGCAATTACTTCACCTGTTTAAGGAAGTCAAGTTGAGCAGCTTTTATGTCCATTTTATAAATACTTGATCCCCCTCCCCCCAAAAATCTTTAACTATTAATCTTCCCTCAAAATTTTAATCCATGAATGAGTGTACAAATCAGTACATCCTATTAAGAAGCCATTATGTAGCTGCCATGACGGAGTGGAGGGCCAAACTGTAGGAGGAAAATACCCCCTTATCTAAAGGACCTTATCCTGAGGCACTTCCTCTGTTATTTTTTCACATTTCACTTCAAGCTATGTTTCTTGAAGTGACCTCACCAGACCCATAACCTATCCCCCTCAAAGCAAGCACGTCATATATTGCTGTCTGGCAGCAACGTTCGGATACGCCAGCCTTCCAGTGAGACAGATGCACCTGACACTTTGAGAATCACCAGATTAGAGAAGTTCATTCAGAAAATCAGGCTTCTCCGACATCATTCTATCACAACTATGTGATGTAATTTTAAAGAAACATTTCTCTATTAGGTCTTTTTTTTTTTATTTACTAAGGTCAAGGATGGAATCTGAAATGATCCGATACCTTCCCTTCAAACATGTATAACTTATATGTAAGTCTGTTGTACCTTAAAAATAAGGCCTAAGAAATCTAGAAACAATAAGAAACCAGGGTATTAGTTTCTCATTTGAAAGTCAAGCATTATACTTATTAGAATGCAAGCTCCATTGCCTGGCAAGAAAAAAAAAAAGGTCCTATGAAACTAGAAACTTGAAGACAAAACCCTGCTCCCAAAATATTAGAAGTGTCTTTCAGTTGAAAATTACAGGGAGTTAGACATAGAGTCACACGAAAGCAATCAGGAAGAAGCCCAAGCAAGGCAGTGGCTGTGGGAACAGATGCATCCCCCAAAACACGCTCTAACATTTTAAAGGAATGCCAGTTACAACAATGGATGACCGAGGTGAGATGAAGATTTCTCGAGCGAGGGAGATGGGCCAGCGAGTAAGTCAAACAAATGTAACAACGGTTTAGGATAGTTAGAGGGCTGGATGGCGCAACACAAGCAGATGGCAGGAAATCTTGAGTATTTGAAATCCTAAGGGGAAAAATATGGATGATCACAATTTAAAAAAAAAAAAAAAGAGAGAGAGAAAAGGAGTAGAACTAACTGGTAAGTCAGTTTGTTATTCTAAACTTTCTCCACTAAACCACAGCTGTTTCTATAGAGCAAAACACTCACTTTCTCTGGGAGAGGTGGGGTCTGTATCTTCCCTTTGGTCTCTGATGACAAGTCTCCCTGCCCATGTGTCCCAGAAGCCAGACTCCTCCTCACTGGCCTCTTACGCAGATCCCATTCTACGGCAACATCCCAGTGCTGCAGGATGGGGAAATCCTAACACTCCCATGAGTTCATAAAAAGAGTGACAGTTGCCACTATTTGCTATAATTATCAACATGAGTGTTATAGATATTGTGTGCATTATGGTGTTTGTTTTATTTGTTACTGTCCTCTGATATGGGGACATGTTTTAGTTCCAAGCAATAATTAAGGTTAAGTGAAGTCATTAAGGTGGTGCCTAATCCCATTTGATGGGTGTCATAAGAAGAGATTAGTCCTAATCAAATACGCCCAGAAGGAAGCCCATGAGAACAGAGAAGGTAGTCATCTACAAGCCAAGAGAGATAACTAAGAAGTTAACCCTGCTAATGCCTTGGTCTCAGACCTCCATCCTCCCAAGCTGTGAGAAAATAAGCCTATTCATATTTTGTGATGGCAACCCTGATAAACTCGCTTATTTTTTAAAGTTTTGCTAATGTGCACTTACTAAAGCAAAAATATCGTAAAAACCTGTTTGTTGATTTCTTGAATGAGAATGAAAGAAGGTCAGACTATAGATCAACAAATACTAACCAAAAAAGTAAAATGAACAAGACATCTAGAAGATGTGGTAGCATAGTAGGTAAAACTGCAATCTGTGGTGCCGGCATCCCTATGGGTGCTGGTTCGATTCCTGGCCGCTGCCCTTGTGATACAGCTCCCTGATAATGACTGGTAAGAGCAGCAGAAGATGACCCAAGTGCGTGGGTTCTGCCCTACATTAGAGATCAAGATAAAGGTCCTGGCTTCCGGCTTCAGCCTGGTCCAGGCCTGGCCATCGTGACCATCTGGGGAGTGAACCAGCACATGGAAGCTCCCTCTCTGCTCTGTCTTTAACTCTGACTTTCAATTAAATAAATAAGACCTTAAAAAACAGATAGTCACTGGTGGTAATTTTGAGAAAAAAAAAAAACCATACACACACAGAAACAGGGATAAAATCTAGGGGAAATCCCTTAAGCATATTTAATATGAAATATCTAAAACAGGAGAACCAAGAGTCTGTACCTTTGCAAACTACCTCCAGGAGACAGTCACAAGGCAACACAGGAGGGAAAATATAGGGATCAAGACAGGAGACAAGAAAGCATGATTACAACACAGCATGTTTATGAAGAAACTTTTGATATTCCTATCCATAGTTGTCCTCACCAAAAAAAAAAAAAAAGTGGGAAAATTAATCATTAAGACTGACAACTCAGGTATCACGTATGTATTTTCCTTTTCTTTCTTTTTTTAAGATTTTTTTTCATTTATTTTTATTGGAAAGGCAGATATACAGACAGGAGGAAAGACAAAGAGGAAGATCTTCTGCTTGCTGAGTCACTCCCTAAGCGGCCTCAACGGCCGGTGCTGAGCCTATCTGATGCCAGGAGCTAGCAGCTTCTTCCAGGTTTCCCAGGTGGGTGCAGCGTCCCAAGGCTTTGGGCCGTCCTCAACTGCTTTCCCAGGCCACAAGCAGGAAGCTGGATGGGAAGCGGGACCGCCAGGATGCGAACCGGCATCCGTATGGGAACCCAGAGCCTGCAAGACCAGGACTTTAGCTGCTAGGCTACCATGCCGGGCCTGTATCTTTTGGCATTGCAGTTGCTAAATCATAACTGAAAAACACTTTTACATCAACCATCTGGATTTTTTTCTTTTTTTTTTAAAAACACAAGATTGTATCTTAACATTGTGACAGATAAATATTAATTTAATACACGCAATGAAGACAATCTGAAGTCTGCTATCAAAGGGAAAATATTATTCTGTTTGCTTGACTTTATGAAGAGAGAACTTTTTTGTTTACTTTTTCAAGAGATTGAATTGCTTTTCTTTAGAAATGAATAACGTAGGAAAAACATACTGAGTTGCTCACATCAACATGTGTGCATGGCTGAGTAAAACATGACACACTTGACCATTTCAAAAGGGGAATTTCTGGGGAAGGTAAGTAAACAGTTGTGTTAATATTTTCAGAGAAACGTCTTTAATAGTTCAGATAGAATGAAAGTCTATTGATTAACACTGAATTAAAATCCTAAAGCAAACCCAGTGTGATTGCACACTCTTGAGAAGAATTACAATAGTTTAATGTAATGCCAAAGTACAGAATTTTATGTTTAATAAGAAAACAAGGAAACACATAAGAAACAATAACAACCAGGAGGTTTATCATCTTGATAGGTCATCACCAATTTATATGCCATTCTGCCAGTATGTGAAACCTGACAATAACACCTCAGTTCTGGTCTCAGGGGAGGAAGATCATTTGGTTAAACCTGAATAACCTGGAGATGTAAGGACATTTGTTAAATTTTTCACCACTCATTTTTTTAAAATATTTCTTTATTCTTATTGGAAAAGCAGATAAAGAAAGAGAAGAAGAGACAGAAAATTTCTTTCAGCCACTGTTCACCGTACCAAACAGCTACAAGAGCTGATAAGCTCAGGAGCCAGGAGCATGCCATCTACTCTAACTCTCCCACTTGAGTGCAGGGTCTCCAAGGCTCGTGTCACCTCCTGCTGCTTTCCCAGTCATAAGCAGAGTGCTGAATCGGAAGCAGAGCAGCCAAGACACCAGAGCCCAGGTGGGTTTCAGGCGCTTGCAGGTGGAAGATTAATCTGTTGAGCTTCCATGCTGATCTCCATCATTTAATGTTCTGACCCCTAGACATATAAATGTTTCCAAATGCACTTAACGATGCTTGTTATACAGTAGTACTAAGTATATAATAGCCTAAGTACTTCAGGGTAATAGGTCCAAAGGTGAGTGTTACAATTATGGAGTGTAATTGCTACACTGATACTTATTTTCTTGAAATTGTCGAAGTTTTTAATATACAGCAAGTATAAAAATTGTTTGGATGTCATTTCACTGCAAACTTCATTATGCCATCATAACTCTATATACTTCTTCTGATATTATGATCATTGCCATGAATTCCTCACTCTGTGAAATACGTGTCTGTTTTCAAGAGTAACTATTGTATGTCTCTATATTTAATGTCCATATTTGAAGTGAATATGGCCAAATATTTACAAAGCATAAAATCATAAAAAAGGAAATGCAGCAGAAAAAATGAAATATGTGTAGAATGGCGTGTTCATGTAAGAATTCTAGCTATTGTTAATATTGACATTAAACACATACCTATTCGAACATTCTCAAAAAGTATTTTCTGTCTGGAAAAAATAAATTTTCTTACTTTATAAGAAAGGAAAAGAATAAAATCTTTGATTGTAGAATAAGTATTACTAAATGTGTTTTGCTTCTAATTAATTTTAAAAATGAATAAGAACAGAAGTATGTGAAAAGGAAATTAAAAAATAGGCTACTGCTAAATATGTAGAATAATCCATGCTGTGAGAATGTTATTAAACTTGATATTAAAAAAATAAATAAATAAGCCAAAGCTTTTTGTTTGCTAGTAGAAGCTTTCAAGTTGAAGGTCCCATTCTAACCTCTTTTATTTGATGGTGTCTGGTTGCTAATTAAAGACATTCTGAGAAAGGGGCGTTAACTGGAAGGCAAATTGTATACTTATAACCTGGAGAGAACCCTGATCCATTTTCAGGATTTAACATCAAGAGTGGCAAGAAGGAATAATTATACTGGAATAAACACACACACACATAAACACACAGAGATAATTTTAAAACATTTAATGGCAGTGAAGAGTAAATTATTTAACTCCAACCAGGGATAAGAGCCTTTTGGTAGCTATCACTTACTGTAGTAAATCTGCTGAAGTTTGCATTTCCTGGCTGCTGGCTCTGTTTATTTAAAGTCATTCGGAATGCTCTGCTAGAAAGTATTGCAGAGGCGCTGCCAAATTCTCACTAGATTAAAAATGTGCTTTGCTGATAATATTTTTATAAATATGGCACACTGAGCAAGAGCAATGTTCTTTAGATATCAATTTGCTACGCTTCTCACTCAATCTTTCTGCTTGGCTTTGTCAATCGAAGACAGAGACTGTTCAATCTGGTTATTTCTGATAAAAATGTACTAGCAAATTTACATCAACTTCGCCTTCTGGGTTTAGTGCCAAATTAAGTGTCTCTCTTTAACTGGTAAAGCCATAAGGACAATTCATCAGCTGGATCCTGGAATGTCTAAACATTTGTAAGAAAATGTCTATACCAACTCCAGGAAAGGTAACAAACGATGTCAAACATGACTTGCAGGGAAGTGCTCAGATTAGAAAATTCCTCCCTCAGCCTTAATGGAGAGGTAGAAGCTGCTTTCACTATCATTGCAGTAGCCATAGCAAAGGAACTCTTGGACTTTTCATCATCTCCCTACATTTATCTGGGGATTCAAAACACCACAGGAGTTTTATTCAAGTAAATCTTGCTCTCAGTCAGTTTCATGAGTGGCACAGAGGCACCCAACTGAAAACTAAGGAGTCAGCACAACTCAGGAGCAGAACCAGGGGGAAGTCAAACTGTCAGAAATGGAAAGCGTTGACTAAGGAATAACAGAAGTTGGATGTGTGAATATAAAAGATAACCATAAGAGTAGAAAGGCTGTTTAAAATCCAGTAAGGAGGTCAAAGATGGAACCAATAAGAGAGAAAAGCACAAAACAGATCACCGTGGAGCGATCAGCCTCCCTCATCAGTTCGCCACTGGGCCTCTTGTGTCCGCTCAAACCAGGGTGTCTGTGTTCTAGAGCTTCTGTGTGCTGTGTTCTCGGTATCAACGCAGGAGAATGGGGTAGAGAGTTTTCATATGATTGAAATTTAAAAACAAGATAAACATGGGTTAATGTTATAGATGATCTTTTCATACTAAAATAAATTTTTAACTCACACGGGTTCAACATACACTTTTGCCGCAGAGTCCTGTCTTCACTCTCTTCAAACTAGAAACCCTTGGAGTAGCACAGAGAGCAATGATTACAGCCACTGGGAAAGAAATTAAGTGTGAGGATAAGTTTCAGAAGAGCTCGCCTCCTCCCAAGTGCTTAGATTTCTCTCTGGTAGCTGTTACCGGCTCTTGAATGGGACTTCATTACGGTAGACTGGTCACAGCTTCTTGACTCTGAGCAGAGATAACAGAAATATAGTCATGTTTCAGTACAGTTCACTCATACCAACATTATGTACACACAAGAGAGCCAGACACACACAGAGGGAAAAAGGATGAGAAAAATATATTTAGCAGGCAAAAAAAAAATTAATCCTAGTTTTTTTTTAAATAGAAAACTTGAGCTACAGCAGGGAACAATTCTTTAAAAGTCAGTTCTGGGAAGCATCACTTTAAGTGATATCTTTCTTCTAGATTGAATGAATATGTTATAACAAGTCATCATCATTCCTGATGAGCAAAAGAAGACTGAATGTGGAAAGTTGATAAGCCCCAGGAGCTAATTCTGACCCAGTCTTACCACCATCAGAAATGAAGCCTAGCATCATATTTAGAAGAGATTCTAAATTATGTTACTAATCATTATGTCTCAATTATGTCACCGATAGGGGTCCTAGGCTTATTCATTTGACCAAAAGGAACCCAACAGAAGACAAATGCTGAATGTGGAAGTGAAGGAGAGGAGACTGAGGACTTCGTTGAGGCTCAGTGAAGCAAACTGATGATGATAAATAAAGAAGTCTAGCATACTGAGTTAGATTCTAGAATAGGAACTGAGAATAACAGAACTGTAGGCCACAAACAGCTTTATAAGAAACTCACCAGCCCTGGATTATTCCAGGGCCCTGAGGGATAGAAGACTGGGTAGAGATGAAGGTTAACAAAGGTGGTAATATGTCGAGGACCATGCAGACCTGCAACAAAAATCCCAGAACTGATCACAGCAGACAAAGCCAATTTTCTCCTTATTCAGACAAGGACAAGAGAAGGGAGACTAAAACAGAATGTAACAGCACCATCAAAAGTAATTAGAACATGCCAGGTGAGCCCACCTATTCAGGGAGTGGATAGCACTTTATCACCATAAAGTGCTAGTGAAGAGCCTCTTGGCCAGGGATTTCCACCCTGCCAGCTGCCTAGTTCCGGCTGGCAGGATCTTGGGTTGGGCTGGATGCATGAACTGTGACTTCCAGCCTGCCAGCTGCATGTGATTGTGGCTAGCGGGAAGGAAGGTAGCCTTGCCTCCTGACCTGGAATTTCTACCCTGCCAGCTGCCCAGTTCCAGACAGTGCAATCTTAGATCAGGGGGCCGGGGTACCAGTGGTGCCAGGCAGAGCCCTTGAGATGCTCGGTGGTGATCTCTAGCGACTTGGGGGTGTGGGTCTATAAGGGGTCTGGTGAATGGCACAGATGGGGCATGTAGGAACCTGAGGGTTTATGTCCAGGTGAGGAATGATTTCTGACGAACTTCCATGGACATTGGCACTGTTTTGGCAGGTAAGCAAGAATGCTGAGATTAAGACGTTTGGAGCAGGGAATGAGAACCTATAAAGGTCAGACTGAAGTAGCAGCTCACCTGGGAGCCCTGAGCTGGGCATCTAGCATTACCAAATACCACTCAAAGGCACACTGAGGCTGGGAAGGAGGCCTTCCTGGCAGGGCTGGAACAAGGAGACCACCAATGAGTTGGAACAGAGGATGAGTAACGAGTGGATGGGCCATGACACTGAGCTGCACATGAGTGAATCGGGATTGGAGGCAGAATTTGTGGGGGTGTATGGTATCCACCCATGTGGAACAACAATCTGCATTAGCACACACAAGAGCTGTGGCTGGGAACAAGCCTGGTTGGGGAGCTAAAGGAATGCCCCAGCTGGGTTAGGGTTTCCATTAGTGAGTACAAGAGTCAGAATGAGGGCAGTGGTCTACACTGGACATGGTTGCAGTCTCCCTCAGCATGGATGTGGACTGGCACTGGGGAGCACCAGACTGGGTTAGACTCTAGCACCTACTGGTACGCATGAGAACCAGGGAGGGTGTAGAATGGGCTAAGTTAGGTCTTGGCTGCTGCTAAACCATGTGAAAGCTGTGTCTAGGTGTGACCAGGTATGGTTGGGCTGCAACACCCAACAGTGAGAGCCAGAATGGGTGTGGATTGGTTGAGCAAGGCCACTGTTCCTACCAGGACAACAGGTAGACAAAGTCAACCTGGGTCAATTATCCACTGGTGTGGGCAAAATCTCCCATTGGGAGAAGACCTGATAAAGGAGCTTGGGGAACTCCTTTGTTAGAATACAGTCCAGAAAGATGAGCTCAATAACCAAGGCAAGAAGCAGCCCAAACCAGGCCAGTTTGCAATACCCACCAGTATATATGTGGTATGGAGGCAGGCCAGGCTGGACCAGTTCATAACATCCACTGGCAGATATGAGAACCAGGATGGGTGCAGGGAGGGGCAGGATTGGATTGCAACAACAGCCAGTTCACATCAGAGCCAGGACTGGGGACTGGCTGGTCCTGGCTAGGCTACAATACCCACCAGCATGAGCTGGAACTGGGGGCAGGCTGGACTGAACCAGGCTGCAGCACCTGCTGGTGGATGCCAAGGTGAGACAAGCCATGCCAGTCGGCAGAGATGGTTTCTAGGTGCTGGTTCCATGACCCCAGGGACCAGGGAAATCTGGCAGGGCTTGGGTTGCCTGGATTATGTCCTTGGACTGCCTGTGCGGTGGGTGCCAGGTCCTTGAACCCCATGGGTGCCAGGTCCTTGAACCCTGAGGATGGGGGTTTGGTGGGACCCCGGGCCGCCTGGCTCAGGTCATTGTGCCCTCCTTTGTGGCGGGTGCCAGATCCATGAGCTCCAGGGGTAGGGAGCCCAGAAGCGGTCAGGTTGTCTGGCCTGGGCCTTGGCCCACCTGTTCACTGGATGTCAGATCCATGAGCCCCTGGGGGCGGGAGGTCTGATGGGGCCTGGCCTAGGTCCTTGAGCCCACCTGTGCAGTGGGTGCCAGATCCGTGAGCCCAGGGGGTGGGGGGCATAGTAGGACCTGGCCTGCCTTGCCCAGGCATAGGGTACTATGTCTGCGAACCCTGGTAGCAGGTGTCCGGCAATACTTGGGTTGTCTGGGCTGGGTCCTTGGCCCAGCTGTGAAGTGAGTGCCAGGTCCTTGGCCCAGCTGTGAAGTGAGTGCCGGGTCCCTGTGTCCCATGGGGTGGGGGTTCTAGTGGGACCAGGTTCTTGGCCTGCCTGCGCAGTGGGTTCTAGGTCAATGAGCCTTGGGAGCAGGGTGTCCGCAGGGGCTTGGGTCGCCTGACCCGGATCATTGGCCCACCTGCGAGAACTGGTCCCCTCAGTGGAAAAGATGGAGTAGTGGACAGCTGGCCCAGATCCATATGGAGGACATAGCAGCCCATTGAGCCCTGTAGGGGACATCTGTACCATCCACAACGAAGGAGGTCAGAACAAATTGGACAAATATCCCAGCCAAAAAAAATGACAGTAAATATCTGGATGAATGGAGACTCTGAGGTCAAGTATGTCAGCCAATGGACACTGAAAGGTTCCCTCATCCTTGGATTGGTGAGATCAACAACATTGCAGAACTATCTAAATCACCTGGGCAGAACCCTTGGAGTGTGCATCACATTGGGATCCCGGGTTGATATCGGGAGACCATTCCCCATCCCTGGGTACTGGAACAGTTGGGAGGCTAGGTACAGCTTCTCCCTTTATTCCTCCCTCCCCGAAACAGGAAGGAGAAATAGAAAATTTGGAAACAATGGTTATACTCACTTTTCCCTAGCCCTTGAACATCCCAATCTAATCAACAATATTATCTACAATTTTAAAACATTTTTAAAAGAAAATTTAAAAAATTTAGTGTATGCATTATAACAAAATTGACACCCTCAAAAAATTTAAAAAATAATAATAGTGCTAGTGAAATATCAGCTATACTAAGGGGACCTGCTTCCACACCAGACAACTGCAGGGTATTTAAGAAGGGGGAAGGCATGGTAGGTGGAAACTGAGTCCTTGCAAATAGTTGACAAGAAATAGCTATGCAATAGATGCTGATTATGTTATCTATACATCGTGATGGTCACCACCCAGCAAACCCTGGCAGATGGCAGAGAAGGGAACAGATCTGAGAAATATCAAATGCAGAGTTCGCTCTGGAAGAAACAGGAAAACGGGGACCAAGATGAGAGAATAATCAATGGCAACAGTGACATCTTCAATCAGAGCTTCTGACGGGATGCTGCGCAAATTATTTTCATAACAAGTAATAGTGAAAATAAATATCAGCGCTTCTGGATGTCGGTGGCAGCCGATTTTCTGATTAGAATATAATCCACCATCTGTCTTAAAACCGATCTCGTCCATCTTAACCCACTGATTTTGTCCTTCCCTGTGTTCTGGAGCCTCAGGTTCTGAAAGTCATTGCCATTTTGGATGAGTTCCCCTTCCTTGTCGCTCATTTTCAGTCTGAGCTGTTCTGCATCAAAACTATTTCTTGTTTGCCCCCCGTTTGTACAGGCTTAGGAGGCTGTCAACAACTACTACTCAATGATTTTTCAGTAAGTTACATGACTAATCACACACAAATTAACTAAACCTTTCCGTGGTCACCTATTTCCTTTGATCCCTAAAACATTCTACTATATCTATTTCTCTTTTATAGACATGAATTTCTCCATTTTAATATCAATTTTTATGGATATTTCAAGTCAAAAATTATTATGTTTGTAGGAAAAATTTATAACAGTCCTTTATTAGCAAGGTTACACAAGGAAAAGATTGAGTATTTTGTTTAAACATGAGTGGAAGTGAAGCCCACATTTTTTTTCAGATTTTTTTTTTGGGGGCCCAGCATCATAGCCTCGTGGCTAAATGCTTGCCTTGCATGTACCGGGATCCCATGTGGATGCGGGTTCTTATCCCGAAGACCCCGCTTCCCATCCAGTTCCTTGTTTGTGGCCTGGAAAACAGTCAATGACAGACTAAAGCCTTGGCACTCTGCACCTACTTAGGAGATCTGGAAGAAGCTCCTTGCTCCTGGCTTTGGATTGGCTCAGTTCCAGTCCTCGCAGACCACTTGGGGAATGAGTCAGCAGACATAAGATCTTCCGCTCTGTCTCTCCTCCTTTCTGTATATCTGCCTTTCCAATAAAAATAAATCCTTAAAACAGAATATTTGTATGAATGAAATAAACAGACAAAATGAATGACATTGCAATGAAATGTAAGATTATATACTATTAGGCTTTAAATGATGCATTTCCATTGTTATATTTGTTTTTTTTTTAACATTTACTTACATATTTGAAAAGCAGAATTAGAAAGCAAGAGGCAGAGGTAGAGGTAATTTGCATCTTCAGATTAATTTCCGAAATGACTACACTGACCGGGGCTGAACGAGGAAGCTAGAACTCTACCCAGGTCACCCAAGTGGGTGACAAGAGTCCACATACTGGAGTCATGTTCTGTTTTCCTCCAGGGCATATAAACATGGAGCTAGATTGGAAACAGTACAGCTGATACTTGAATTCATGCTCAGTACAATATTTCTAATTCTTGATATTTGTAAGGTCTTTCTATAAATACCCAATTGTCTTATTCTCCTTCATACTTGCAGCTACGTGGGTCCGCATACATAGAAACACATGCACATATTTTGTCATGCTGACAAGTAGATCCCAGTGGTAGACAATCAAAAGAGCTGAGATTTGGTTCAGCTCTTCCAATGATTAACTACGTAATCTGGCTGGATTTTTTAAAAAATGTGTCTAAGCCTCTAGTTTTTCTTATGGGAGTGACTAATTTCTAATGGCTTTTTAAGCTAAAATGAATTCGAAAATGAAAATACATGACCTATTCAAATTAGTGCTGAACAAACAACGGTGACAACCTGGAAATTATTTGACTATTTTCCTTTCTGCTTGCCCTCTGCTCTCTCCATTCCTCTCACTCTCCTCTGTCTATTTATTCAGACTGCTGTTTAATGTACTTTACTAGAATAAATATGGTACTTGGAGCCAAAAGACTAGTGTTCTACAGTTTAATGGATCAATGACCTTGGGCAACATGGTTAGTGTTTACAAATCTCAATTTCCTTTTCTATAATAATGAAAAAATTGATGTGAAAATGTCATGGAAGCTATAAATCTTTATTGATCTGTGAGGTTTTATTAGTTTTTTTTTAATATAAGGTCATTATGACTGCCCTAGTGACTCCTAATGCTTTCCTTTGAGTTCACGTTTTTGACATTCAGTATGATACAAATAAGGACTTTTGACAGAGTGTACTGTCTCAGAAAAATCAAAAGCTAAAATTTGGTTTTTAGTTCACAGATACTGATATGAATCAACCCAATCAAAGAAGCATAGGTTGAAATGGCTGATGTCCCAGGGCTTCATTGTCATTTTCCTTAGTAATGAGGATATCTATGTCACCATTTCTAATACAGTATTTCTCATACTTAGAGTGGTATTGTAAGCTTCTCATATAAGCATTCAATTGTTTTATTATTCTAACTATGAATGCCTAAGGTGGATCTATCTACTGCATGTTCTAACTTGGCTATGACACGTACACACACAATACAAGCACATCCATACACATATAGGAAACCACAGAAATCGAGACCCTGGTTAAGGCAAGTACCTAAGACAGTCTAACTGGAGACATTCAAGTTTTTATATTACCAGTTTCAGTTCATGACTAAGAATCTGCTGTCTTTCTCAGCATTCTAAGGACAGGTGGTCTGGCCGGGCATGTATGATAACAAGGCATCACTTCGGTTGAGCTCTACTTTCCCACTATCGCAGAATCATTTGTAAATTTTTTCCTACTCATTGTTGGTGCTTTGAGAGCACAAAATCCAATTAAAATTATGAAAGGGTCCCCGGGGAACTTTTACATTTAGTATGTAATTTCATCAATAAAATTTGAAAATAGGAGCTGTCAGATATGCAAATCCTCAAGAATTGGCTAGTAATTTGCTAGTTTTTCATCATAAAATTTCACATGTTCTGGCAAAGACTTTCAAATCATCCTAGCTGAAAGAAAACTAATTTCCACAAACTGCTATTTGCTATATTCTTCCAAAAGTCTGTCATTACCACCTGTACACATTAGCTAATTATCTCCTGTCTGTTGTTCAAATAAATGCATTTTGTTTATGTTTGTCTTACTCTGCAAAGTAAGAGGGCTTTAAAAATAATTAATCACAGACAATTGTATTTGAAAAATAATAAAAACTTTTGGAAATGAAATTTAAAGGAATCATAATAAAGAACTCAACGGGAAAATAGGAAGAAATAGAAAGGAATAAGTAGAGAAGACACACTCACGTGCTATTCATTTAACATGTGCAGACATTCTTGAAGATAGAAACATGTTCACATGGTAAAACCAAGTATCTTTGATTTTATTTTACAAATTATGACTGCTGAAGAATTTTTGAAGGAGAATGCATGGTATCCGCACCATTTGTAAGGAAATTTCTAGATTTATGCTCAACTGTGGCATGACTGAGAAGACAATTTTGTTTTGTGAAGGCACTGAGATACATTGGTTATTTTTTTTAAACAGTGAGTAACTTAAATATAACAATGATATTTCATGAGTGATCACCTAAGTGCTAAAGAAGTTTTAAAAAGATGGAAATCTCTTCATATCTAAACATCTGTTCATATCCAACCAGTCCTACTTTTTCCCCAATCATTCTTTTTGACATGCGGAAACAGTGAGAGGACAAAAGAAAGGCGGACTTTGGCCCTCAGTGTATTATGAAGAGTCTTCTGCATCCCCCATGATTGCATCCTAGGAACCGAAGGTAACTCAGCCATGTTACATTGTTGCTGATTGGGCGCTGTATAATTAGGACTGAGGGTTCCTGGCTCTGTTCTGAAAACGTACAGACTTCATTGTTGCTACTATTCCTAAGCAATATCCAAGGATGGGAACTGTCTGGCCAGTGGGCTGTATACGGCCCATGAAACCATTTAGTCTGCCCCTGCCACTTTAGGAAAATATTGTTTTAAGTCACACATTTCAAATATTGTTTACATAAAATAATGCATTCCATCTTTTAAGTGTCATGGTTAATGATTTTTGGCAACTACCTATATCTGTATAAACTTCACTATGATTGAGGTTTTCCCAGTGACTTGAAAAGCTGATGATCGTTCTTTGCAATCCATCCCACTGCCCTGTGTTCCAGTCACCCGCTGATCATCTAGCACCATAAATCATGTTTGTAGTTTCTGTACTTGTACATAAATCTCGTTGGGTATTATTGCGAGTAGTATTTCACTGTCTGAATATCCTAAAATTTAGTTTTCCATTGAAACATGGGCCTAGGCATTTGCTTTGCTTTCGTGTTTGACAATTATGAATAAAGCTGTTCTAACTGGATCTAAGGACTTCCAGTAGCAGCTTCGACACATAATCAGATTAGATGATGTCACTTCAAAAAACACAGGAGCACCTCAGTGGGTGACAGGATGAGAGCCCACCACCAGTGAAACATTTGTGACCATCACAGCCCCAAGATGCAAGGACACCGAGATTTCATGCAAAGATTATCTAAAGTAAAGCATTAGCGCCATTACAGGCTTCCAGTATAACAACAGTGGATTACAGCTAGAGGAGTTGTGATACATGGAGAAGTGCAAAGTGAAGAGAGACTAAAACAAGCACAGGAGAACAATCTGAGCCTTTCGTACCTAAAGCCATGTGAACACCAAACACAATCCAGTTTCTAACAGGCTTAACGTAAATCACCACATTTAAATATATGCAATTCCTGTTACTCAATACAAAATGTCTGACTTTCACAATAAACCACAAGGGATGCCAGAAGACAGGGTAGAGTCCACTATGAAGACACAATATAAGCAGTAAATTCACATGTTAAGAGTGGACATTGTAGTACAGAAAGCTCACCCACTACTTGGGACACCTGCCTTACATATTAAAATGCTGGCTTGAGTCCTAGCAACTCCGTTCTAATCCAACTTCCTGTTACAGCATCCTGGGAGACAGAAGATGATGCTGGGTTAAGTGCGTGGGCCCATGTAATCCACATGGAAGACCCACATTCTTGGCTTTGGCCTGACCCCAGGTCTGCTTAGTGCAAGCATTTGAGAAATGAACCAAGAAAGATGGAAGATAGCCCTATTTCTCTGTCTTTGCCTCTTTCTCTCCCTCTGTCTCACTGCATTTCAAGTAGATGAAAATAAATTAACTTTACACTTCAAATTAAATAAACTTTACACTTTGCTATTAAAACAAATCAGTCATGACACACGTGTTTGGATTGTTAGACCAGGAATTTACAATGACTAGAATTGCTATGTTAAAGGTCCTAATGGAAATTTAACACTTCATAAATGATAAAAGCAGAGATATGCAAACTATAAGAAGTCAAAAAAGCATACATGAATAAAAAAATTACATAGGAGAAATTAGTTTATCAGAATTGATGTGAAAAGGTATAAATAACTTGAAATCATCAAAATTGTGTGGAAAAGGAAAAAAGAAACAGAAGAAATCTTTGAAATAATATATGATACTAACGGGTGATAGGTCAACAATTTACTGAAAAATGGAATTAAAATGTTTATTTTGACATGAAAGTATTTGAAACCTTTGTAGTCTTTTCTTTGTACATATTTCCCATAAGCTTTTTAAAGATCCCTCACATTTACAGGATTTGGACATTTTTGCATGAAAGTAAATTTACCTTTTCTTGAAAAAAAAAAAAGATTTATTTATTTGATTGAAAGGCAAAGCCAAGAAAAAGAGCGTCTGTGTGTGTGTGTGTGTGTGTGTGTGAGAGAGAGAGAGAGAGAGAGAGAGAGAGAAGAAAAGCAAGGAGGGAGAGAGAGAGAGAGAGAGAGAGAGAGAGAGAGAGAGAGAATGTTCTGTCTGCTGGTCACTACTCAAAAATCCTCAACAGCAGGAGCTGAGCTAATCTGAGAACGAGGGCTTCCTCTGAGTCACCCGCAGGGATGCAGGCGCCCAACCACGTGAGCCATGAACAGGGAGCTGGATCAGAAGTGGAGCAACCAGGGTTATACCAGCACCCATAGGGGATGTTGGCACTTGGAGTGGAAGATTAACATACAATGCCAAAATGCGAGCCCCTCAAATAACTTTATTATTATTATTTTTATTAGAAAGGCAGATTTACAGATAAGACAGACATTTCTTTTGGGTAAGTTCCCAGGAGAGGAAGGGTTGAATCATGACTCTATTTTCAGACTTCTGAGGAATCTTCACACTGCCTCCCATAATAAATTAAATGGTTTATATTCCCATCAATAGTGTGTTAGGGTACCTTTTTCCCTACCTTCTTACCAGCATTTATTATTTTTGAGTTTTGGGTGACATCCATTCCAATCAGGATGAGTTGAAACTTCATGGTAGTTTTTATTTGCATTTCCCTGGTGGCTGATGATAAACACTTCAATTTATTTCCACTGTTGGATTATTAGTTTATAGCTTTACTTCCTTTTTATCATGATTTTCCTAAGACTTAAAGTGTTTACTTCTCACCACTTACCTCTACATAATGTAATAGAATTTACTTAACGCTACAAGAACCAACTGGGATTTATCTCTTTCCACTTCTTGTTCTATTTTCTATATATCTTTTTACTTGCACATATTTCACAAACTCTGAAATGCCTTTGTCTTATTTCAGCCTTAAATAATCATCTCTTAAAATTGTTTCAACCATGAAAAAAACCTTTCTTATTTTCCATTTATGGCATTTTAGAATTATATTTTCTAGATCCAAGTTTCCACTCAGTATTATTTTCATTCTTCCTGAAGAGCTAATATTTTTAGCATCATGGGTTTCCTAGCAATGAATTCCCTTCCATTTTTGTTTTCTTATAATAATCTTTGAGTCTGCTTAAAATGTGAAGAACATTTTCAAAATTGTGGATGAAGAATTACCCATTGGTAGTTCTGAATTTGTTTTAAACACGTAGATATCTACTGTCTTTCTGGTTATATTGTTTCTGATAAGGTAGGTTTGGGGAACAAGAATTGGGACACAGTGGGTTAAGCTACTTCTTGGGACACCTGTACCCATGTTGAAGTGCTTAACATTGAGTCCCCCTTCTGCTTTCAATGAACTTTATGATAATTCTATCCTAAGAGACAACAGAGAGTGGCTCAAAAACTTGGTCCATGCCACCGAAACAGGAGATCTAAATTGAGATTTTGGCTCCTGCATTCAGCCTGGTCCAACACTATTGTGGACACTGGGGGAAGTAGAACCAGTAAATGAGATCTATCACTCCGTGTTGCTCCATCAAATAAATAATATTGATAATTATGAAGTTATCTGTCAGGGTCTCACATTGCCCCATTATATGTAATATTTTTCTGCTTACAGCTTTATAATTTTATCTTCATTGTTCCTTCATTTTTGTCAACTTGATATTTATCTATGAATTATTCTAATACTCTGGTTTCTGTTCAGATCGTATAAATCTTTTGCCTTTTATCTATGAATTATTCTAAACTTCCTGCGTAGATAATCATATGAAAATGATAGTTTAATATCATTACCATCCTTTTTTTTTCATTCTTTACATGCTATATAGGAACCCCGTGGGGAGGTTAAATGGAATGAAAATGGTTAACATCCTTGTCCGATTTCTAATTTCTTAGAGGAGTATTTGGATCCAGAAGTCCACCTCAGCTCAAACGCCAGGACCAGAGAAGCAGTCATGTTGTAAGGATATGTCTATTTGAAAAGGATAACCAGACGTATTTCTTCATTGAAAAAAAGAGGGGTTAATATTTTTACAACAATAGATGGGAGTGATGTAGATGCCCAACGTACCATTAATTATAATTATCTACACTAACAACAGGAAATTCAGAGAGTCATCTACTCCCACATCCTCATAAAACGATGGCATGTCCTCTCCAACATGTCTCATTGGTTAACATGAAACTTTTCTGTGAACACTGACAAGAATAAAGGGACCACTTTATTTTTGAAAAGTTTTTTAAAATTACTTTTCAAAAGTTATCATTTTCCATGATACATTTTTGTAGGCATTGTGACCCCTCCCTCTTCTTTACCCCCTCCCACCATTTTCCCTCATATTATTACATTAGTGTAGTCCTTTGGTAATGGTACAAGTTTGACATTCGGCTGTGAAAGTGTATCTTGGCATTAAAGGTATACACAAAGGTATAAAATCTAGCATGATACTGTCAAGTATATTTAAATGATTCATTGAAAGTCCTCCTTTTCTTTGGGACTAGAGAAAGATACTGCAACATATCTCACTAATATCTGGTCTCCATTATACAGTTTTTCTACGAGAATACATATATGTATGTGTTCAACTATATATCTGTTTAGTATTTTGTATGAATGTTACCTTATATCAGAGACAGCATATGATATTTGTTCTTTTGGGATTGCCTTATTTCAGTGAGTATAACGGTTTCCACTTGGAATTATCTTGTTGCAAATGGCAGAATTTCATTCTTTTTATGGCTGAGTAATAATATATGAAGTAGATATACAATAGTTTGGTTTTTTTTAGGATTCATTTATTTTTATTGGAAAGGCAGATTTACAGAGGGAAGGAGATACAGACAGAAAGATCTTCTAACTGCTGGTTCACTCCCCAGATGGCCACAATGACCAGAGCTGAGTGATCCAAAACTAGGAGCCAGGAACCAGGAGTTTTTGTTGGGTCTCTGACATGGGTGCAGGCTACCAATGCTTTGGACGATCCTCCATTGCTTTCCCAGGCTACAAGAAGGGAGCTAGAATGGGAAGTGGAGCACCCAGGACATAAACTGGTGCTCACAGGGGATCCCAGTACTTGCAAGAGGAGGATTTAGTCAATTGAGCTATCACACTGACTATCACACTGACCCATGCCACAGTTTCTTTATCCACCCCTCTTTTGATGAACATCTGCATTGTTTCCATGTCTTCCCTATTGTGGATTGAGCTGCTACAAACATAGGGTTGCTTTCTCCCATTCATATTTCACTTCATTTGGATATGTTTTCCCAGGACTGTAACAGCTGGGACTTATGGTGCATCCATTTTCATCCCTTCATTAATATTTCCAAATATGCATTTCTTCTTTGCTATCAAAATATGTAATTTTTCCTAAGTAGCCCTTCAACCTCCTCTACAAGATTACCACAGAACATTCATGGAGGGGCCAGCACTTGCGATGCAGTGTCGGGGAGGTATGGAATTGCCACTTGCAATAATGGCATCTCATATTAAAATAAGTCAACTTGAGTCCCCACTACTCATATTCTATCCAGTTTTAGCAATACAGGGGGGGAAAGCTGAATATATCCCAAGTACTGAAGAGCCTTGATATCCCGGGGAAGCCAAGGATGCAGTTTCTGGCTCTTAGTTTCAGCTTGGCCCAAATGCAGTGTTCGAGGCAGTTTGGGGAGTGAACCAGCGAACAGGAGATTCTCTCTCTCTCTCTCTTGAAAAAATCATAACTTGTTTTTTACAAAAATAGTTTTACTCGAAAGTTATTTTTGGCACAAAAACTTTTGAAATCCTTGCATGGAAATGCGACATTGCAGGTAAAGCTGTCGCCTATAATGCCAGCATCACTTCATCTCTCATCACCACACTTCCAATCCAGCTTCCTGCCAATGGCCTAGGGAAAGCAATGAAAGATGGTCCAAGTGTTCAAGGCCCTGCCACCCACATGGGAAACCTAAAAGAAGTTCTCAGTTCCTGATTTTAGCCTGGCAATTGAAGCCAACTGAGCAATGAAACAGCAACTGAAAAATCTTTCTCTGTTTCTCCCTCACTATAACTCTTTCAGATAAATAAGTCCTTTCTAAAAATATTCCAAAATATTTTAATCCCAACTAAACTCGTCTTTAAATCAGTTTTTCAAAAACATTGTGAAGTAACTTTCTGGTCAAAGAAAATATCAGGAATAAGAAAGGAAGAAGAAGGCCCAGCGCAATGGTTCAGTGTCTAAATCCTCACCTTGCAAACACCAGGATCACCTATGGGCACTGGTTCCTGTCCTGGCTGCTCCACTTGCCATCTAGGTACCTGTTTGTGACTTTGGAAAGCAATGCACAATGGCCCAAAGCACTGCGACCCTGCACTCACAAGCTCCTGGCTCCTGGCTTTGGCATGGCTCTGGCCGTTGCAGCCAGAGTGACCCAGAAGACAGAAGATCTCTCTCCCTCCCAACCCCTCGTCTTTCTCTGCTTCTCTCTGTAAATTTGCCATTCCAATTAAAATAAATGGATCTTAAAAAAAGATTGGAAGAAGATCATAAAGGAAAGAAAATTTTACATCCTTTCAAATGAATACCTGAGAAGATGGCCCAAATTTCTCATGATGTTGCTCAATACCAAGAACACAAATTCCTTATTTCATGTTACTGAATAAAACAAGTCTCCAGTCTTTCAAATGGCAATGAATAAACTGTATTATATTTTAGAGAAGGTTAGAGAAATACGTGAGGAAGAAGGGGCTACCATTTCACACAGCTGTCCTACAAGGAAACTTGTACAGGCTAACATGTGACATTTCTATTTAGCTCCTTCTGGCTAAAACCAATTGCTCATACCTAGCTGCATAGAATGTTAAGGGATGTGCTATGCACATCTTTCCACCTGTCAACCATCGTTCTGCACTGCAATGATCCATTACCATTATAACTCATCTATCACTTTTGTTCCTCCTCCAGTGCCTGCTCCTGCTATCTTCTCTCTGTGTTACAGCTACTGAACCCCCTTGATGTCTTTCCGCCCGTGATTTCGGCTAAATGTTGCCTGCTGTCTGTAGCTGTTTGTTGTATTCCCATGCCTCTCTTGGATTGTCACTAAGAAAGTAGATTCTGATGATTTTGCACTATTACCAGCACAGTGTAGATGCCTCCACCAGGATGAGCCTTCAGGCTAGTTCCTCCTCCAGCATCTTGGCCAACTGCTGGCAGCTTGGCACTCACATTCTTCAGGGCGTAAAAATCGCCCCTCCGCTCTTCATGTCTGACAAAAGATGCATTAAGGAGGACCTGAAATATGGGCTTTGTTTAGTTTTCTAGACTATGGGTAATCTCCCTAATAGTTTTAACATGAAAACAGAAAAGAAAAAGACATTAATTTCAGCCTGTTAAAATCACTAGCCAGATGTAAAAAGAACCACTAATGAAAGGTCTCCCTGGAGATTTTGAAAGTGTCTTTCTATCCGACCTAATGCTCTTAAAAAGAATATCACATTTCATTGACATAGAAGGCATTCGAGTTAAATTAAAAGGTTGAAAAAACACCCTTTTCTGAAGTCACAGGGGCTGGTTTTTAAGTTAACCTGTTTTCCTAAGAGGACTTTTATTTCCCTTTGCCTTAAACTCAGTAATTTTTCCCAATTTGTCTTGATGCCATTCAATCTTTTTAATTAAAGCTATAGTTAGATAGTTGGATATTCTGAGGAGGTGAAGTTGAGTCTGTGGTCTCCCTTAAGGTTGCAAAGGCATCCTACAGCAATCAGCTACAGTCAGGGGACATGGAAAAGGACGAAAAAAAATGCTTTTTGTTCAGCGATCCGGAGGCAGATGAGAATGTAATTAGACTTTAGTCGACAGACGTGGGAAAGCTATCCATGGTCAGCTGCTCCCCATGCACTAGATTCAAGAAATAAACTATAGTTACAATTTGGGAGCAACTATTTCCAAGAAGTAAATATTCAACTTGTTTTAAATCGATCTGGCGTAGTCACAACCTCATCTCCACAAGTAACCCCACGTTTCCTTGTTTTCATTTTTTTTTCCTAAACCAGCTAATTCTCAGCCATCTTCCCATTTTGAAGTGTTGCCTGCAAAAACTCACTTTCTGATTACTCGTAGCCAAATGATCCCTTGCCCTTCCCCCATCTGATTCTCAAGTGATGAGGTAACGTTGAACAGTTGTGCACATAACTCATTTTCCTCACTGCTGGGAAAACATGAATTGCTTGGAGGAAGGCAAAGTGCGAAAGTGCGAAAGAAAGGAAAGGAAAGGAAAGGAAAGGAAAGGAAAGGAAAGGAAAGGAAAGGAAGGAAGGAAGAAAGGAAGGAAGGAAGGAAGGAAGGAAGGAAGGAAGGAAGGAAGGAAAGAAAGAAAGAAAGAAAGAAAGAAAGAAAGAAAGAAAGAAAGAAAGAAAGAAAGAGAAAGAAAGAAAGAGAAAGAAAGAAAGAAAGAAAGAAAGAGAAAGAAAGAAAGAAAGAAAGAAAGAAAGAAAGAAAGAAAGAGAAAGAAGGAAGGAAAGAGAAAGAAAGAAAGAAAGAAAGAAAGAAAGAAAGAAAGAAAGAAAGAAAGAAAGAAAGAAAGAAAGGAAGGAAGGAAAAAGGACCTCCACTCTCAGTGTTGTTGCAAGTTCACGGGTTACAGGAAAATGGTGGGGTTGGGGGAGCAAAGGTTCTTTCTCCTTGACTTTCCTTTCACAGTTAAAAAGGATATTCAGTTGATTGCAACATCACTTTAGGAAACTTCTTTGTTCCTCCAGAAATTTAGGAAGAAAACTGTTGGAGACACTGTAAAGATTCAGAACAAAACAGGCATCAGTGCTGCTGTTGACAGAGAACTTGAAGCTGACACCAGAGAGACCACAACTGGAGGGAAAGGGGCTCACAGGGAATTAGGTGCTGCTGGAGTGAATCTGAGATTGGGATGATGGTTTGGAAAAGTCATTTTCTGGTGGCTCAATAGTTTCCGCTGGGTTCTGCAATGAGCCAGCATGGATAAAAATAATGGTAATGAGTGTATTCGAGAGAAATTACCTGAGCTGACAATTCCCATCGGGAATGTGTCAAAGGGCAGGGCAAAAGCCACAGGTAACATTGCGAAAGCCCATGCCTTTGTGCTCGGCCTCGGAGCAGCTCATTCCACAGAAAAACCACTTTGCGAAGCCAGACACTTAACACCGTCATCGCTGTTTCTGCAAACACTTACCATTCTGTCTGTGAGTCATTATCCTCTCTCTGCCTTACCTCACACTCCTGGCCTCTGTCACTCACACGCTTACCCACTTGTACCTTGGTCTCCATTCCTCAGTGTGATTCTAATCCTTCCACGGGTCTCAGCCTCCGGTTTCCCATCTTCCCTCGGTCCTTTGCGCTCCGTAAATGTTTCAGGGCTTGCAAGTCCTAGGAGGAGGACTGTTTTCTCACCTGCTGGGTAACTTCCTTTGGTATCTCTCATCTCCTCCTCCCAAAGGACATGTGCTGTGCCCATAACAGGAGCAGAAGCCACAGAGGATTCAGAGCCTCCCAGAGGAGCAAGGATGAGCCCAAACTTCTGTGTCTGAGAATTCAACGGTCTTTTGGTAAATTAAAAAAAAAAAAATTGAGGTTGAAAGAGATCTTTTTTAATGTATGCAAATTTCCAGAAGTTCTTAGTGGAATTCAAAAATCAGTTAAATTTGGTGCAAAAGTTTTTGAAACCAATGCATAAGTGGTTTTCAAAAACTTCTGGAAATGTATATTATGGGGCAAAAAAATATATATGAGAATTTTAAAAACTTTTGTACAATAATACGTTTATCTTTTAAGTCCAAATGTCAATGAACTTTTCAAAGTACTTCATACATCAGAAAAGGAACAGAGCAAAGTTAAATGGTTTGTCTTCTGTAAAAATAAATAAATAAATAAAGTAGCAGAAAAATCTAAACCCATAGTCATTTACTCAAAGGGAATAACTCTCATTTAAACCCAGTGGTCAACAACAAGGCATACACACAAAACAACGAACAAAATCTTTACAGGATTATATAATCCTGTGTTATAGAAACATAACTACTTACTTCTCAATAAATCCTAAGTTTGCTTTCCAATCCCCAAAGTTCCAATTATGCTTTCAGATATTCCACACCAGTGAATTTCCTACAGAATATTTACAAATTTAATACTGTGGGTCATTTCATTAGTGAATTACAATGTTGTTATAATACATATTTATGTATTGCTAATTATTTTTTCAATTCCTTTTCAAGAGAATTTTCCATAACCATACCACCCAATAGAACCTTCTACTTCTGTAGACTTTACCTTGCCCCTGACCCAGAGCAATTATAGACACACATGCTAAAATAAAAAATTATACTGGGACAAATAACCACAGACTTTTAAAAAAACTTTCTCATTAAAACATTGCCATCACTTAGCCAAGGAGTTTGTGAAGAAAACGGCAAAGAGAGTGGACGTGAGCCCACGGCACTTCAGAGCGGGGCGCAGGCTCAGGACAGATTTGATCCCCACTTGTGTTGTAAACATTTGCTAGCAGCTTTGTTGGTCAGGTCAGGATTATGGGTATTAAGGGTTTGTTAACAAATAAAGATTACCCAAATCAAGAGGAAAACAAAAGCAAAACCTTAACAATATTGAACTCTCTCCTTTTGAAACCATGGTTCCTGATTTTATTTCTAAAACCGCTAGTATGCCATAGAAATAATTAACTATTCTCTGTGAAGGATAAAAACCTCAAGATCAAAAGTTTTTGAAAACGTTGGGAGTTACACATATTTCTTTATTGTAGAGTTTTCTTGTGCTCTTCATATATATATACTTATATATATGCATATATATATATATTTTGCATCACTAGAAGGATGATAAAAATACAAGTTTTTGCAAAATAATTGTACCATAAATGCCATTAATCACAGAAAAAAACATGACCATCTGCCCATAAGAAAGCCCCAAAGAAAACTTTGGAAAATGTTCCATTTGAAATTTACCTCATCTGTGTCTTCACTGAACACTGGCTTTTCATCAAATTTGGGAAGTATATAAACAGTAATACACAGAACCTAAAGTAGTCACCATTTTCCTAAAAGTACAATCAAACACCAAAGGACAGATTTTCTATTGTGCCTCTGAAACCTGCAACACAACACTGGCATCACTTAGTGTTCATATCAGTTTTAGTGAAACACGTCATGATTTTTGGTGTCAGTTTGCCTTCATTGCTTTAAGTGCTTGCTTTCTGAAGATACCGTTGTGTAAACAATCCAGTTATTCTAAAACATTTTCACCTTTCCATTCTCTCCTAATGCTCACAAAGTATTTGAGATTTTCTCAGTTTATGAAAACAGGAATAAGTCGTCTTCAAATGGACAGATTTGTTTACAATTAAATGTTTATTGTAAATTCATACATAGCTCATTAATATTTCTAAGATTAAAAATGATCCAGGAGAAATAAGCAGTTCCTTTCTATGTCGGATGGGAAGGACCACTCGTTTCTGCCTGTTTCCTGCTTCATTGGCCTCAAGTCTGATCACTCAGGACCTCTTTCGAGTGTAGAGTTCCTTGGGAAGAGTGGGCTTGCTGCAGCAGCTTATTCTTACAAAATAAACCCTACAGACGACATGTGTCACTCTACAGCTAATTCAAAAGAAGTCCAAATCATACATGAACTGAAATCTGGTGTGCTCTTTGAAGAATGCTTTATGTTTCCCCCCCACCCCAGCCCAGACATTTACATTTAAAAGAAAAAAGTAATTTCTTTATCTAAACACCAAAAAATAATTTTAAAGTGTGCTGGACAGTTTGATTTTCTCAAAGGCAAAATCATTTTTGATTTGCAAGCCAGGTTGCCAAAATATATTTTAAATTCAATCATCATGTGCTAATGCCTGCAACTTTCTTTAAACCTAAATAAAGGAGGAAGCCATCTTGTTTTCCACTTCACTGGCTCTAGCATGCCATAGAAGATCACCATGACAACAGAAGCTGGCTTGCCTGGTGTGAAGACAACAGTGTAGGACTCATTTCCTAAATGCATGTTTCTACTAAAGTTGAATCACCAATTAAAAGACTCTTTTCTGTCCTTAGGGGCTTCAGAGATGCAAATAGTATTGGGAAGGCTGGCTGGTCAGCTGCTACATCTAGTAATTCCTCTTGCTTATCTAAAAATAAAATGACTTGTTCAAATTAAGGAAAGAAAAAAAAGCTTAAGTGTTTCTAAATCATTTTCATTTGGGAATTGGACTCAAAATCAGAAAAACTGCTTGAAATTGTAAACCACTATTCTTATTGTAACTTATAATTACTCTTTAAATCCTTCCCCAAAAAAGCTATTCTCTAATGTTTTTAGGCTTCATATTATCAGCTTATGAGGTACACCTAATTTTGTTTGTTAGTTCTTATGCGACTCAAGATGTAAATAGCAAAGCAATCATGAAACATTAACGTTGGCTTAAAAATATATAAAAATATGTGATGTTTACACAAAAGTAAGATTAAAATGAATATATTCCTGCAGAATGTCTCTGGGATTTAAAGCGAAGTAAACATTTTTTAGTCCTAGATTCACAAAGCAGAATTTTCTTGGCAAATAAGAGCTCAAACTGCAAATGTCATTGATGAATTGTGACTTTAAGAATAAAAAGGTATATAGTTTAGGGGACGTGTATGCAAAACCAAAGTGTTTAATTCAAATAGTTATGAATAAATGTAATGAAAATGTAGAAAAGAATTTTCTGTGTATATGATGGTTTTACTTTGGGTAAAATTTAACAATTTGCCATCTACTTTTTAACTATATAATACTCTGAAGTTATTCTTGTTTCAACTTGATGAATATATTATTCTGTAGTTTATCATCTTTTTTTATAAATACAATGGTAAGACTCTCCAAATTATGTCACTTAATACATTTATGCTTCTATTATTAAGAAACGGTATAAGAAATTCAGCAAAATTAATTTCCAAGTAAAATTACACATTTTCATGAACAGACACATGATGAAGACATATGTTATTAAATGGTGCTATTGAGGAATTGCATGCATAAAATTACAAGACACACAAGCCAATTTTCTGTAATGTATGTTTGTATATATAACTGTTTCTTTGTATAGCTAATTAAATGTTTGTTGCAAAGTCTCATGGGAAGCTTATTTGCATATACCTTGTTATAATGGCTAAACACATTCTCACTAAGTATTGCCTGATGAATAGATATTTTTCAAATGCCTGCCACAGACACCACAACAAACAATGGACACATGTCATTATTACTGTATTTCATCAGCACAGCTCTGCAGGTTTTCTCTGCATAATTGAGTGACTAATTTAAGAATCATTCATTTGCTTATGACTGGCAACTAGTGTAGCATTGCACGTCAGTTTTAAAAGAGTAATTAAAAATGTGTTTCATTTATCTAATATATATATATATACTGTTAGGTAATTTAATGTAAATTTATAAGCAAATTCAATTTTAGAAGAAAATGTAATATCAGATGTCAGAAAACAGTTCAAATGATGATATAAACTGAAACAAAAATGAACAGCCAATGAAAGTACTAACACTACACTTTCTTTACACATTTATAATGAGAAATATATGAGCTCATCCAAGTAAATAAAATGCCCACTGACAGTAGAATAACAATCAGCGTTAGCTTCCTTGTAGCTCTTTCTGTAAAATGAAACAATGGAGAGTGACCTAAAAAGAACAGTGGATAAGTTATGAAATTATTACTTCAAACTCATAAGACACATTGGCAAACATCTGGGGGAGAAGCTGCTTTCTTTGGTGTGATCTTCCGTTCCAGCCCAGCAACATTACAGAAACAGAAGCGATTGTGCTGTCCTCCACTCTCTGTAATTGGTAGCCTCATTAATAAGCCTTTCACACATTCAATTATGTTTTTAGCAATCTAAATATTACTTTGCTATTTCTTTGACGTGTTTCTAACTTCTTTAAATATATGTCCTCATGGATGTTGTTAACATCTCCCAAATTAGTTTTATCTGTGTATTAATTAGGTGCTTTTTTATTCTTTCTTGTAGACAATTAAAAGCCTTACTAAATTAAATGAAGATAAACTCTTCTCAACAGTACATCGTCCTGTTATGCAAAGCATTTTACCTCCCAAAACCTCAAAAGCATCAATTATTTTTTTAAGCTTGATTTTGATTGGAAACACAGATCTACAGAAAACGAGACAGAAAGATTTTCCATCCACTGGTTCACTCCCAAAATGGCCACAAAATCCAGAACTGGGCCAATCTGAAGGCAGAAACCAGGAATTTCTTCTGGGTCTCCCTCACGGGTGAAGGGTCCTAAGGCTTGGAGCCATCCTCTACTGCTTTCCCAGGCCACAGGCAGGGAGCTGGATGGGAAGCGGTGCAACCAGGACATGAATGGGCACCCATATGAGATATGGGTGCTTGCAATGGGAGGATCAGCCAATTGAGTCATCACAATGGGCCTACCAATGATGTGTTTTAAAAATACAGAAGTTATGTTTACATTCTTTTTCTGCCATCAGAAGGAACACTGCCTCCTGCTAGGAGAAAAATAAGATGAATAAAGTTTTGTTAGTAATTTGGGCTAGAATGACTACAGACACCTGTATTACTAGTCTCGAGTGCTTATCATACTTGTTTACCTGCATACACATGAATTCATCTACAGATGAGTGCCATAGGTCAATACAGATGCACCAACTGCTGAGGGTGGTCAGATGATGCCAGGGAATAAAGTCGAGAGAAAAATTAAGAAGAAATTTTCTTTTTGATGGATTCCTTTCACTTTTTTCAATGATTATATCTTACTTCTATATTTAAAGTCATTAATTTAATTTTAAGTATTGTTACAGATCTACATACTCTGTACTCAGGAGCACAATGGATACTTCTCCATGTGGCATTTAGAATCTGGTGGCATGAAATCTCTGTTAGGTCTCTTTTGAAAATTCAAGCAGAATTTGGTATTTGTTTCATCTGGTCTACCAAACCCATATTGAGACTGTGTTATATTAAATACTATGGCTGTAACAGCTTCTATATGACCTTAAACAAATTAATTGACCTCTGTGAACATGGGTTCCATCAATTTACCACTGGCTATGTTTAGAAGGCCAATCATGTTGAGTTGCTGTAAGAATTAAATGAAAAAAAATTTGTAAAACACCTTCAGTACACTCCAACATGTAATAAATATACTATTAAATTCAACACAAGGTTGTTCAGAAATGATCTCAGCTGTCTCTTTTTTTTTTTCTTGGATCAGGGAGAGTTAGAAGCAAGCCAATACACAAAATAGCATAAAAATGTCAAATAAATAAACAAAAGCAGCTGAAAGTCTTGATCATTCTGTTTTCTAATGAAATGGAGATGCAAACCACACTGGCTGTTGTGCATGGTCTGCTGCAGCGGAGCGGTTCTCTGAATGCCACCACTTGGGCATAGACTTAAGACGACAGATTGAAAGGATAGGATTTCCTGTTGAAGCACATTGTAGGAAGGAGCAGGTCCCTGCCACTCATATAGAAGACAACTGATCTCCTGGCTATCAGGAGCATTTGATGAGTAAAGCGGTAGATAGGCGTTCTCTCTTCCTCCCCAGAGATCTCGTATCTACTGATTTCACAAATATTTACAGCAGCAAACCAAAATCAGGAACCAAGAACTCTATCAAGGTGAATGCAGGGACTCAAATACCTGAGCCATTACAGGATGGCTTGCCAGGTACACCAGCAAGCTGTTTGGTGGGAAGCAGAGTCATCGGCACTCAAAGCAGCTTCACATTTAGGCTGTGGGTGCTCCAAGCACCCGCTTAACCCTACTGCACCACCACATTTGTAGGCTTTAAGACCAGAAACTGTATCTTCCTCTTTCTGATAACCTGTGTTCATAATAGTATCTGACAATTTTGTAGATAATAAATGTAAGTGGAAGAACAGAGTTCTAATCATTTGAAACTATACGACCAGTACACAGTAAGCAAAATTCTACCCTCAAGCTTTAAAGGATATGAGTCAGCTGAGCGTTTCAGACTTCTAGAGGGTGTGTGAGAGCAATCAGAAAATTTCCATTCTACAGAAATGGATGACACTTACTATGTTGAAGAAAGGTAATTCAAATCTAAGCAACAAATGTCATCATCAGATCTGATAAAGTAAAAGAAAGGACTTTTGTAAGAGGCGAGTAGGACATAGGGCTTCAAGTGAAGCATGCTTCCCCAATTTGAAAAATTTGCGTTCCATGTACAGCACAAACAGGCACCAGCATTTTGATACTTTTGCATTGCGCAAGGGAACATCCAGCAGAGTGAAATCGGATGATAAATCCTTTTAGGCTGATAGACTATGTTTTGGCAGGAAAACAATTTATGCTGCGTAATAGGCACAACAATTTTTAGGTGGTTGGTTGATGAAGGAAATCACTGCTCATTCTTGCACATTGAACCATGAAAAGCAAGCATAGGTAAATTGATTTTTCTGTGTAGCAGTCAAACCAGTGAAATAAAGTTAAAAGTTTTCTAAAGAAAAAAGATATAATTAATGGATAAAATTTTTAAATGCCTCTAGTAGTACCTTATACCATACTAACACCAGGAGGAAAACACATTTTTTGCCAATGTGCTAAAGGTGAGGAACACAACATTTTCCAATAAGGAGAAGAGAAATGCTCAGTTTGAGAAAATTTTTGTTGATCACTCTGCTTAAGGGATTTTTTTTTTAATAAAGGGAAGTAAACAATGCTTTTGGGAAGACCCTAATTACTATAACAAATCTTACATATTTTATCACCTTTGTTTCCAAAATACTAGTTATGTTGCTTCTAATGTTAATGGCTTCCTGTTTGTAGGTTAAAAATTCGTAAAAATAGGTACTTCTAGTATGACAAACTGGGAACATATCTAGACATTTCGGCAAAACAAACTTGATGAACCCATCACAGAAATTGCTCTCAATGCCCTGAGCCTGCAACCATGAGCAATTATTTCACTGCTCCTCACAGGGATTCCGTCCGCTAGATTTTCCTGTGCAAATGTAAATATTCTTCCAAATGTAATTCTTTATGTCTGTATCAGCTGCCACAGTAGTACTCATTCGTTTATATCCTGCTACAAAGTTCAAGGCACTGAGTGATGTGGGCACCCCACTCTAGAATCAAACAGAAGGTAAGAGGGGCAACGTGGAGAGATGGAGTGAGGCCAAGGTCACTGTGAAACATCACTGTGTTCATGAAATTACACACACATGAAATGCATTCTTCAAATGCCAGCCCCTCTTTTCTTAGAGGACCTGTTTCATAGCAAATAACAGTTGACCCACAGTTAATCATAAATTAGTATAAACCATGAGCCTAGATTTCTCCACCAGGCCTGTTAATTTAGAATTAGGCTGCCTAACCTGATGACTCTTTTCAAATACTTTTAAAACCAATTCAGATTCATAGACAAGCCTTTAAGAGATTGTGTTGTGGAGCCAATTAGCAAAAATCATAAACCATGTTAAAATCCATTTGTACCAATAGTACTAACAAACACTTATGAGCAAATGTTTACATTAAAGTAGTAGAAGGATTTTTCTTTCATAAGTAAAAGCCCACATACTGTTGCTGGGAAGCTAATCCAAGAAGTTTTACGATTCATTCAACTCGGAGCTCTATCTGTGTTAATACGCGCTTTATTTTAACCACATATAATTAATTCGTGTTTATTTCATTGTACTGTAACTATTTCAAATCCTTTCTGAGAGAAAGAGGAATAAAAAAAATCTTACTTTGCCACACTTAACAGATGTTACACTAAGAAAAAACTGTGATCTCATTTAATAGGTGCTTCTCCAGTTGCTCTCTTACATAGCAAGTGTAAGGCCTTAAACTTGTTTACAAAGCAAGGTTTTACAATGTTAGGGAAAAAATGCATTTTCATGGTCCTTCATCTCACAAAGGCATACTTTTAATATTTTTTTTCTCTCTTGCTATGTGTCTAGGACAATGCTATTCACACCATCGAGTCTGAATAACTTTATGATGACTACATAGTGAAAAACAATGAGCTACAGCCCGTGAAGCTTAGAGAAACTGCTGCACACACACACACACACACACACACACACACTTGAAAACACTTCTAATTCTCTTAAATAATTTGCAATGTGATTTAATTTACAAAAGAATACATAGTCCCGTAATTTCAAGGATGCATAAAAATAGCACTAGTCAAAGTGCAAGATCTAAATGCTACAGGGGAAAATGTCGGATGAGTACACGCAGGAAATCCTACCTAGAGAATGCTGCTGCGCTGAAGCCAAGTCCTAACAGCCTGAGCAGAGACAACATGATGGATTACATAGCGATCCATTCTAGGCAAGGAACACACACTAGTTCATCAATAGAGACACACTTTTCTGTCCCTAAGTGCAAAGATGAATTTGTCAAAATGATCTTTACATAAGGATCAGTACAGTTTCTAATGTCCCCCACAGCGTTACCAGCATTCTTGAAGCATTCCACACGATTTTTCCTTACGTTGCTCTGACACTGAAGCCAACTGCGTGTTCAAAGTTGTAGCTTTCTAAAGGCCGTGTGGGCCAGAGAGTCGAGGAGAAGGAAGAGAAAAGGAAATGGGTACAAAGAAAAGGTGGCACAGGTATGTGTGCTTCTGCAACACAGCTTATGCTTAAATAAGTTCAAAACTGATTCGTTAACACCCTAGTACATAGAATATCTTTCTCAAGCGCTCAAGCATCAGAGTATCCCCAATTTCTGATGGAAGTTATTTGTCAGATTGGTTAGGTAGCCTAAATTGCCAGTCATGCTCCCAGAAACATAGATGACAAAGATGGAATATTATTAGGACAATTGGATAAATCACTGCATATTTTCGATCTTAAATAGGTAGATGACCTAGACATGCAGTAATATATAGCTAGGCCCCACATCCTTTTGCTTTTTTTCAGTTGTACATTCGCAATAGTTGGGCTTTTTTTTTTTTTTAAGAGGCAGAAACAGACATCTTCCATCTGCCGGCTCCCTCTGAATGTTCTCAAAGGCAGGAACTTAATTACTTGAGCCATCAACACTGTCTTCCAGGATCTGCACTCACAGGAAATCCAATTCAGGAACTAGAACCAAACCTATAGGGACTCAATATATGGTGTGGACTTTTTAACAGACAACTGAATCACCAGGCCAAACATTTACCCAGTCCTGCATTTGTAGCATGTTCTTAGTAGGGGCATCAACGTGCCAGCCTGTAAGGCAGTATATACACAACATATTGCTGTGTGTATAATTTGACATCACTGATATTTTCATCTGGATTCATGGAGATTTTAAAATGCTCAAAGTGTATATCAGGACCCTGTCTGGCACCCTCGCCTTGCAAGCCCAGGATCCCATTGGGTGCCAGTTCGTGTCCCTGTAACCCTGCTTCTCACCCATCTCCCTGCTTGTGGCCTGGGAAAGTGGTCAAGGATGGCCCAAAGCCTTGGGACCCTGCACCCACATGGGAGACCCAGAAAATGCTCCTGGCTTCTAGTTTTGGATTGGCTCAGCTGCGGCTGTTACAGCTACTTGGGGGGTGAACCATCAGATGGAAGAGCTTTCCTCCATCTCTCCTACATTTTTTTTTTAAAGATTTATTTATTTTTATTGGAAAGTCAGATATACAGAGAGGAGGAGAAACAGGAAGATCTCCCATTCGTCGATTCACTCCCCAAGTGGCCACAACGGCTGGAACTGAGCCAGTCTGAAGCCAGGAACCTCTTCCAGGTCTCCCACACGGGTGCAGGGTCCCAAGACTTTGGGCTGTCCTTGACTGCTTTCCCAGGCCACAAGCAGGGAGCTGGATGGGAAGCAGGGCTGCCATGATTAGAACCAGCACCCATATGGGATCCTGGGCATGCAAGGAGAGGGCTTTAACCACTACGCCATTGCGCCAGGCCCTCTCCTACATTCTTTCAAACTGACTTTCCAATTTAGAAAAAAAATCGTTTAAAAAGTGCATATCAAAGTTCTGCATGTTGCCTAGACAAGTACTAGAAATGCAACTTGTAAAGGCGATTGTGTTGCCTATGGCTTGTAAAAGCAGCTATTACCTTCAAATTTGTGTCTGTCTCTTATAATGCTTGTAACTGGACATGGAAAATACTTTGCAGTCAGGCATGGGTTTTAATCTCAGCTCTGACAAATGTAAGGCAAGTGAGCTTGGAAGATATCTCAATAGTTGTTAGCTTTGATTTTCTCCTCTATAAAATGGTGATATTATCACCCCTGGAGGTGGTATGGAGGATGGAAGATTATTTGGTAAATGCATATATGCCCTGGAATTCAGTATGTGAGATTCAATCCATCAAGCCCGCACTCAGGAACTTACAGCTCCTCTATACTACAAAAGAATATTCTGAGTTGTTCTACTTTTCTTTTAGAGAGGCTCCAGTTCATTCTATACACTGTTTGCTAAAGGATTTGTTGTCCCAAATGACCAAAATACTATATGATAACACGTACTTATACAAGTGTGGGTGGAAAGTAATAGACTTAGGCTGCAAATATACCACTTCTGTGGGCTAATAAATGAAACATACACACCAAAGGTTTTACACTGTCCACAGCTTATACAGGATCTACACATCTTACTTCGTATTCATTTTGATAGCAATTTCATGAAAACTGTGTAGAGCAATTCCCTTAAGAAATTTTTTCTAGTATTTTTGTCATAATTTTTGTGGAGTTAAATTTTTATTGCAACTAACCTGTGATAAACACATGAGCCAAACAACTGCTGAAATTTATGAAATCCATTGATTTCTCTATGGTGCAGAATTAACAGTATATTCTGTTGGAGTATCTTGTTTGTATGCATGTATCAATCCCTGGCAAAAGAATCCCAGGGTTTTTCCACCTGCTTGCTTTTATCTTGCATCTTTATGGCCTGTCATGTCCCATGACATTATCACTACAATGAAATAAAACATACAAGGAGAGAACAGATTATTAAGACAGTTTTCTAGATCTTTGTGTTCATATCAACTCTAGAGCCAATCATTCCACGGTAGTTTAACCTGCCTGTGGGGTTCACTGCAATTGTTCTAGTTCTGTGATCCTTGATGTCAAAACCACTACTGCAACCATCTTTCATCATCACAGGTGGAAACTGAACAACATCTTGGATCATGACCTAATAATCACTTAGCATCTGCCTTTCTGTTCAGCACTGCTGATGCTCTTGGGACTGGCAGCCAGGCTCCTCAAGCACACCATTATGGCACCATGCAGGATGCTGCAAAGAGACGGAAGAGCAATTCCTTTTTTAGAAAATGTCTTATACTTTCATTTATTTGAAAGGTAGAGAAAAGGTGACAGAGAGAAAGAGAGAGAGACAGAGAATTTTTCCATTTATCGAAATATTGTCAAAGTAACTGTAGATTGAAACCAGGAGACAGGACCTGAATTTCCCATGTGAGTTCCAGGAAGCCAAGTACTTGAGCCATCATCTACTGCCTCCCCAGCGTAATAGTTGGAAGCGGGATGACAAGCGAGGCTGGACTCAGTCCAAGGCACAGCAATAAAAGGTACACTGCCATAACATCCAGCATGACAATAATTTCTTAATAGGCCACAACTTGATACAATTGTCCATGTGCCATTGATCAGCAGAGTTTCGATATATAATGGGACATCAGAGAAACTTGAAGGTAATCAAGGAGAATAGCATTTTGCAATGATTCATCATGAAAATTTGCTGAGTTTATAAGAATGTGTAGGCTTGAATCTGATGAACAGTGCCTTTATCTGTCTCTGTCTCCCTGCAGTGTGTGTATGTGTGTGAATGTAATTTTACAAAGGATGAAGACCATGATTCTACAAAAGCACTGTTTCTTTTCGTCTTATTTATCATCTATAACAAGAGGACAGTAGGAACTCTCTTATCTGTTTATCTTCTCTCACGTAAAGTGTCAGTGATGCGGTGAAAAGCTTCTGTGTACCAAAACGCAATCAACATGTCGTTAATTCTGGTTTCTCTCATCACTTAGTTAAGAAACTTGAAAACACACAAACACACATATAAAGCCCTTTAGTCGTTTATTTCTGTGAAAAACAGAGCTGAAAGCAGCTATCTTCTTGTTTAGAGTCAACTTCTCTAATTTAGTGGAAATAAAAGCCTTTTTTTGATAACCACTCTATGCCCTGAACATGGACCTTCCAGTGAGCTTTTCCTACAACACTGAGTAGATAAAGAAAAAGAAGGATTTCCAATCTGCAAAGAACATTAGGGGTTACACATCTTCACTGCTCTAGTAAGGCATGTGAAATACAAAAATATCAGCGGAGGACCAGCCTTATCTTGACATTAAATTTACCTTTAAAATATGGTTATCTTCTGTAGTACCCCCTCCAAAAAAATGGGAACATCAGAGGATCTGTATGAGCACATGAGCAAACTATGTTCCATGGCCTTAGATAGTCAGAAAAGCCTCCAGGAACCCCAATTTGGCAAGTTTAGTAGATCTGAGCACACACAGCTCTTCTGTGGCCAGGAGAGATGGCTAGTGGCATAAGGTTCAATCACAACTACACTGAGCCAGTGGTTCTACAGATAATTATAGACAAACAAATATTGTAAAATGATAGCAAACTTTCAATCTGAACTATGCAACAAATCCTAGGATCCTTTCTCAAGATCAAAGTCTAAGGAAATACTTAACAGAAAGCGTCTGGCCCATCGGATGCACTCATACATGCAAAGCGTTTCACTGCAGTTAGATTCATCTTTCTACTTTTAGAAAATAAACCGTTCATTTGTGCCACATTCTGCCCTTGGTCTTAGCGCTAAGCAATGACTGAGAAAGGCATTTCCAGATGTTCCTACGACATAAGGTCTGACTTTGACCTGTGATTGAACTATTTCTCCCACAAATGGTCTTGCCAGTATAGTATGTTAGAATGAACACTTTAGCACAAGGTAAAAGACAAACATTGGTTTTTCAGTCTTGTTGTTACTTACTGATTATTTAAAAAAAAAATGGAAAAGAAAGAAAAAGAAAAAAAAATCTTCAATACCCCTGGATGTCAGTGTCTATATAAAAAAACAACTTTAGTCAGATAAGTTCTGCAGCTGCATTTTTCTGAGCACAGATAGCTACACTGTTATCAGCCCTGTGACCCTGAGTTTGTTTGTCCCATGTTTCAATCAATCAAAATCCTTAACTCTTTCAAAGGCGTTCATTTTCTGGTGTGATCCTACTACCATCCTCTCTTCTTGCCTAACTTACTAAGTCTGGCAGCACTGTGCTTTTTGGCAAAAATAATTTGCAGATCAAAGCAACTAGCAAGCTCTAGCTCAAGATCTAGGGCTCAGGGTACCCTGTCCAGGAGTGGACAGTTACCCGGAGGTTGTCTACTCCATGATTTAACACTGGGAACTTGCTTTTGAAACAGCTCTTTTTAACACCAGATGTCCAACAATGCCTATTTTCCTAGGCCTTGCTCAACCGTTGTAACGTGTATGCCTGTCATTTTGCTCCCAAAAGTGCTGTATCAACGGCGGGTCTCGACATCGCCTCTTATCTCAGGTTTCTTGCAAAGGGGAGTGGCAGAGACCCCTCTGGATTGAGGGGCGAGCCTCGGCCTTATCTAGATTCCCCCATGTTTCAGGGCAGTCTCATGCACTTTGGTGATGCTGAAAACAGATTGATGCCAATAAGCCATCTGAGATAAGAACTAATTGGAAACAGAAGGTTGAAGAATGATTATGTTGGGAATGAGCAAAGGGGACAGACAAGTAATTACTCAGGCAGAATTTCTTTACACAAAAGGCAGATGGAAGAGGGAACAAAATTCCAAAGTCTGTAGCCGAAGGAAGCAGCTGCACATTTCCTCTTGTGGAAAAACGAACAGCGTGATTCAGCGAGTTGGTAATGGGCTCCAGAATCCCTGGGGATTCTCGATGTGCTGGCAGCCCACAGCACGTCAAATAACTCAGTGGGCTCAGTCGAGTTCACCTCCTCAAGTGACTCTCATTGTGGGGCATGTGAGACTAGGGTGAAGGGAAGAACCAAACAGAAATGGCCTCATGTTCACACATGAATCACTACAAAAGTGGAAGTGCAACATAGACACTGTCTATCAGTACTTAGTCTCAGATCAGATTTCACTGAAGGTTTCCATTCACAAATATAAAGTTGCCACACATACGAACGAAGAGAAAGTAGAGTCTGGCAGTTATTCCTCCTCAAAATTGTCAAAATCATGAGACCACAACTAAGGATGGATGTAGTAAGACATTTCTAGTTCTTGATTATCTGGGAGTTTTGACCAGTAGGTGTTAAAATGCTTCAACTCCAACTCTCTGCATGTCTCAGCTCCCTTCCCCACTTCCCCTAGAAGATTCTTTCCTATTTCAGGTCAGTATCAGAGTTCTTCCATTGGTCCAGTTCAATTAGATCTTCACTAAGCGTAAATTATATCAGCTCTTCAGTCTCACTGGGTTTTCTTGGACATTCTGTAACAGCACTTTTGATTTTTATCACTGTATTTAAGTCTGTATTAATTTGATATCAGTCTTTGCCACCACACCTTACACTCTCTCTGGGCAGTAACTTGCCTGTTTGATTCACACTGTTATGTACAGTCCCCTACTGAGAGCTGGGCACAGAGTAAGTGCTTAATAAATGCCTATCTCTGAATTAAAAGGTATCAGCCCAGCCCTCAAATCTCCCATAAACATTGTTGAGTTGGAAATTGGTCAGTAACAATGAAGCTAGACAAAAGTCTGATATTCGAAAATAAAATATTCAAATATGAAAAAGTGAATAAAGCAACTTTTTATAGTCAGGAAAAGTTAATTACAATAACAGTAATGACATAGTCTTAAAGTGCATTTACTGATGATCAAATAACCCCAGTAGTGATATAATATCTAAATTAACCACTAGCTAGGTCATGTCCTAGAAATCATATTTACAATAATTTGCTTAATCTTCATGATACCCCAATCATGGCACTATTCTGATTTCTATTTTAGAATTAAAGACACTGAGACACAGAGATTAAATAACTTGTTCAGTCATGTAGCTGGCTAAGTGACAGCGCTTGAACTAGTCATGGTTCTCCACAGAAACAGAACCAACAAAATTCACATATGCATCAACACTTCAGAAATATCCATGGCAGACAACTACATGAAAGTTCATTCAGGTCCCCAAATTTTGAAACCCATGCAGTTTTTTTAGTAATATGCAGTTTCTAAGAACTTTTTAAAGACGTGTAGAAATTGAAAGAGATAAAGGGAGAAAGAGAGAGACAAAGATTTTAAGGAACTGGTTTTTAAGTTAACGGTGCTTGCAAACCCAAAGTGTGCAGGATAGGCTGGGGCTGGGATGGAGACCTGGGAAAGAGTTGCTACTGCAGTTCCAGTTTGAAAATGGTCTGCTTGCAGAACTCCTACTTTCTTAGGAGGAGGTCGATCTTTTCTCTTAACACCTTTAAGTGACTGAATGAGAGTCTACCCACACAGGGGAGGAGAGTCTCGTTTACTTGAAGTCAACTGACTTTAATGCTACTCAAATCTGAAACATACTCACAGTAACAACTAGACTAGTACATGATCAAATTAGGTACTTGGCATTAACCAGTTCACACACTAAATTGGTCATCATAGAACCAGAATGCAAATTCAGCGTTTTCCAATATCAGCATACTTAGCTAAAACACTACCCAGGGATTTGGATTACAATGATGAGCAGAATTTATTTGAACTGCAGTGGCTACATCAAGTTATCCACAAAATTCATCTTCTAAGCTTAAAACAGAAGCATGCGTTTGTGTGTGCGCGCGCACATGCGCATATGCACAAAACCAATTTGCTTCAGTAAATCCCACAGATAAAATATTCCTTAACTTTATTGATATAGCTGTGAAGTAACAAGATGGCAAAAGGTAAACTATAGCACATCATTTTTAAAAAGCTAACATATTGCTCACCTTTGCTTTCAAATGAGCATTTGAACTACAAGTAACAAAAATATTTTTAAGGCAATGCATGCACCACCATATCCCAAAACAGTAGAGAAAGCAAAGTTTGGGTTACTCTTTGGAACACAGCAGTGACCCAAAGCCGTAGTGGCAGAACTTTAGTTATGACTCTTCCATAAGTCAGAGAAAATGATATCCAGCCTGCAAACTGCCACTCATTCTCCAACACAGCATTTCCAGCAAGTGCCCTTCCAATCTAATAGTTCAAGCTGTATGCTTATACCTTGGCTTAAAGGGCCGCACCTAGTATATCCAAGCTAAACTTAAAAAAATGCCCCCCGTGATTAATATGTATTAGATCATTTACATTAGCTCTCACAACAAAAATACAGTTTATCATCTGTAAGCCAGTGCAGCAGAAATCCAAGTCCTGGTCAAATGGAGCTCAGATTCATTCTTCTTGACTTTTCACATCCGTGGAGTAGGGATAGAATTTCCAATTACGGATGTTGACACAATATGGAATATTGGGGGAAGCACTTTTGGAGGCTTACGTCTCAGAGAACAGCTTTTTCTTTAAAGCCTGGCTTTGGAAAAGATGCCACTGAGGAACAGAAGGAAATGTTTGCTTAGATTGTGTGTGAGAGCTAAGGACAGAAGCGTTTTAAAACTGGGAACTTTCATCACTAAAATGGTGACCCTGACGCTTGACAGTGCCTAAACCTCTCTTAGCCCTGACCCTGCTTTCTGGAATAAACAATAGCAAAAGTGATAAAAGACCCCCCAAAAGAAGACCCTGCAGTTAAGGTTTGTCAAAGCAAAGCAATCGGATTGAATCAATTCGCTTACAACATTCAAGCTAAAGAATGTAAATGGAGGAATCAGAATTTTATGTGGAACTCAAAGCATTATAATTGATGATTTGGAACACCAAGGAGAAATGTTTACATTTCAAACATAGAGAGCTTGATTTTCTTGGCATGAACATGAAAAAGACAAAAAGGGATAAACACAGTTACACAGGAGGAAACATGTTTGAACGATGAACATTTTATTGAGAATGACAAAAAGAACTCCTGGGAAAATCGAAAGAATGACAGCGTTAAGTGAACAAGATATGGATTTACACGCAGAGGTGACACTGTAAGGGGCAGAGCCAGACCCTGGGAGAGCAGGGCAGAGAGAAACACATTTTGTAATTGTTCCCTTTTCCAGATTCTTCTGGCTCCCAACAGTTAAGGAGGAGAAAGTCTGACTGATCTTCTGCTGTGTCTCCCCGAAACAATGCCAGGACACAATTCTGTGGGGTTAAACAGCTCAAGAAAATGCAGATAAGGTCAAAGAGGATATTATGAAAAGGATGTGATAAATGTATTGGGTCATGAGAGAATATTTGAGAGGAAGAAGTGAATTGTGAAGCTGGTCTGGGCAGAGGGGAAAGAAAAGCAACACACATTTGCCAAGCGACTGTGTAAACAGGGAGAAGAGGAAGTGAAACACTCTCCCATATTCTCAGTCAGATGTGAGAATAAGAAGCGTCTCTGGCCAACCGAACTGAAAACTGGTCGGAAAGGGATGCTTAGGGAAGACATAACAACAATAAATGGTTTTATGAAGCACCCCTGTGTGTTTGGGACATACTGACTTCATTTACGGAGCAGGTGGCCACCTTTGAGAAGCAAAGAAGTGTCAGGGGACAGGCAGAGCCTCACCACAGGGCAGTAGGAAAGGGGGAGAAGGGGGCGCAATCAGAGGGGCCATTAACATGCACAGCCGGTGGCAGCTGAGCCCCAGTGAGTTCATTGGATCCCCCAGGTGGAACAGCACAAGGAGAAGACCACATGGGAAAGTCAAAAATGGAAGAAATAGGAAAGTCATAAAACTAAGAATTGGATTATACAGTGGAATGGAAAGGGGAAGTATTAAATTTGGTAGAAAGGGGAAGAAAGGCCCTGTAAAATAAAACAGGAAACTAATGAGGAAAGCAAGGAAACCAGAGTCAAAATATAAGAGCTCACTAACTGCACGCAACTTCTAACAGACTGAAGCCAATTCCATCAGCTTAGTGGAGTAGCAGACCAAGTTGAAGGGTTGTCTCCCTGCCCTCATCCTCCACTGTTCTCTTTCACACAGTAAACACTGTCTCTTATTTTTCTGTGTCTCTGCTGCTGAACTGGTTGGGAGACTTTTCTTATCACAAGAAGATTGAGAACATAGGTCATGCTTCACACATTTCTGAGAGCCCCACTACCTCATAGCCTTCAACAAGGTTAAGCACTTCTGTGGTCACCAGCAAGTTCCATCTGTCACCTGACAATGATTATTTAAAAATCCAAAGCCATGGAGACCTGATTGCTTCTCCAAAGAATGTTCTCCAGCTGAACAGTAGTTGACATGGAGCTGGTTTCCTTTTGACTTTCACTTTATACCCTCCTTCCTTTCATTCCTGCCCTCCCTGACACACCCTTGCCTTCTACCTCATTCGCATCTTAAAAGACACATTGCCAGTTTCCACACTGTGTGTTTAACAGCTGCAGAGCCAAAGGATACACATCTGGGTTTTTCCATCTTCACGGAGAGAACTGCTTTTCAAAATTATAAAATACTTCGTTCCCCGTTTTGTGGCTTTTCAATATACTAATGTATTCTCTGCCTTCCTGGATTCTGAAAATGAAAGTTTTGAAAAACTGTCATCCGAAAGTCAGAAGCAGGTTGGAGGCAGAAACAGATTTCCGTCTCCCCTGTCCACGTCAATATTTTAAAAGTCCATTATTCTTCATGTCGGGGCAAGGCACCGAGCCCACAGTTCCATCTCTCCTGAGTGAGGGCTAAGGATTGTGCACTAGTTTATGGAAGTGACAGCATGCTGGGTTTTTATCTTTTGTGATGTTTTTGTGTGTGTGTGTGTGTGTGTCCTTTTCACCTCTTTGGGGCAGTGGTGGAGACTGAAAGCCTGTACAGTTTACACTGGCTTTGTTGGTCCCATAAGCAACCATCTGTTTCAGCTGCAGAGTGTGATCTGTCCGTTTTGTTTGAGATGGCGATGCAGTGGCAGAAGCTTGCTTGTTGTCATCCTAGGGAACTGAGAAGTAGTTAACCATTCCAGTTCTGGCTACAAAAGAGATGACCACTCAATGTTGGGCCAGATTTTTTTGCTTTCTGCTGTGCTGGAAGCACTACAAAAATAAATGAATAGCTATTCATTGTGTTTCATTGTTCCATAAAGAGGCAACATGCTCTTTGTTATAAAGGCAACCTGGATTTTCCAACACACTATTTCGTTTCAATATCTATGTGCCAAAGATGAAACACAGTCTGGGTGCTGTAGACAAACAAGCCAAACATGACAGTGACAAACACCCTGCAAGACCTCCCTTGTCCATACTCCAACAGTGAAACATCTTCTACACCATGGGAGTTGGGAGAAGAAGCAGGAATGGAGGTCTGTGTTTTTTTTTTTTTTACTGTGGTGGGAGATGCGATAGTTTCCTGATGGAGAGTGGCTTCCTGGGTACAGTACTGGCAAATGAGATAAGAGCCATGAGACTTGGCATTCTATTCATTCTATTTTACTTATCATTCCCGTATGTTTTTTTTCTTTCCCTCTTTTGCTTTAGTATTGAATAGGATGTTTTTGTCTCTTTTCCCATCCATAAAATGTGATTACCAACCAAGTTTTTACTTAGCAGACACTGAAAAACACCTGTGAAATGAATGTATCCAATTGGTCTAAAAATCCTAGACTAAGACAAGAATAATTAAGTTATCATTGTACCTTTTGCATCAAGACCTCTGAAGACTGTACCATACATTGATTAAATTAATAGAGCTAGTCAAGCATAAATGCTATCTCTATTTCCAGCTGATTCCTTTACTTTTACCCACGAGTTGCAAACTTTGAGACAGTGACATTGTCTACTGCCTGAGGTAAGACAATGCTTCCAGTGATGTGAAATAGATATTCCATACCTGTAACTTTTATACAGATGTAAGCAGTAGCAAGCTTTGAGAAATTCAGTTCTCGTCCTCTGAAAAATCTCCTCTAAAACCATTTAGCCATTTCCTCAAATTTCTTGGCTTTTCTAATTAATATTTATTAGTTTTAAACAGTAATGTTTAAGGATATTTTACCATGCAGTTAAAACTATTCCTTGTTAATTAATGAAAGTAATTAATCTATGTCTTGTTCATCGATAATCTAAGAAAGGAATCAAGTTTTCCATTCTTCTTTTCTCAATCTCGGGTATTTATTGATTCTACTTTTCCCTGTGGATGCTTTAGTTATCCAGTTTTTGGTCTGCTATATTGATTGTTCCCTTTTTTTACAAACAACCTTATATGTAAGTGGTTTTAAGGCCTAACCAGTACCAGCTGGGACAAGGTAGGCTTTGCTTGCTATTTTCTAGAAATGAAACCCTTTACATTAGAAAAGTTGTTGTATTTCAAATTCAAGGGGATAATTACATGTTTTAACCTGTTTAGCGTATTCATTTTAAAATTTACTTAAATAACAAGGAGACAGACAGACAAGATCTATCTGTTGGTTTATTCCCCAAAATCCAACAACACTAAGATCAGACCGTGCTAAAACCAGCAATCTGGAATTCAATCCAATCCTATTTGCAACCAAGTAGGTGCAAAGGACGAAAGTACTTTAACCATCATCTCCCACTTCCCAGGAGGGGCATTAGCAGGGAATCAGGAACAGAGCTGGAATTCAAGCCTAGTTACTCAGATAGGAAGTACACGCATTCCAAGCAGTGTCAACTGCTACAGAATGCTCCCATCCCAAGCATGTCATTATTTCTTCTTTTATTCTCTTCTTTTTTTTTTTTTTTTGGTTTTTTGTTTTGTTTTGTTTTCAGGACCGGCTGCTATATACCTTAAAATGGCTATAAGGTACCATTCAGCTGTCTCGTGTCTATTTCATTTTAGTATTTAGCCATTTGTTGTGTTGAAGTATAATTTTGCTGATCTTGGCAGATTTTAGGATAATCTAGACTGGCTTGTAACTCTAACAAGATATTCTCTTCTTTTTTAAGCTCAGAAGTTTCTTTTTTAGTGGATTTGTTAGAAAGGCAGAGTAACAGAAGAGACTTCTTCCATCCACTGGCTCAGATCCCAAATGGCCTATCGTTTGGGGTTGGGCGAGGCCGAACCAGGAAGCCTGGGACTACATCTGGATCTCCTGCATGAGTGCAGAGACCTAACTACTTGAGCCATCTCCTGCTGCCTTCCCAGGAGCACTAGCAGGGAGTTGTACTGGTAGCAGAACATCCAGGGCTCCAACCAGGAATATCACCATAGCAGGCAGTAGATTAATTTACTGCACCACAATACTGGCTTTAGAATGCCATTTTCTTACCCGATCTATTTCACATATGATTCCCTATGTGACTTCAAAATTTTTTGAGTATTGCTGTATTTAATCACAGGTGCAATCATGTAAACGGTTTTGATACAATGCTTAAATTCAGTTTTAAATTATCCATTTGGCCCTTGTACAAACAGAGACTACGCCAGATCTCCTCTGAGGATCTTGGCCTGTGTATCCAGGTCTGAAAGCTGTGCCATATGCATTTATTAACTCAACAGGTATCTTTATGCTGTTGTCTGCATGCAAACTGATACAAACCATTCATTTCAAGATACCATTTCCTGGAAAATGTTGAAAACCAGCCAAAGAGCAAACTCTTAGTAAAATCAGACATAAGTGAACTTTTATATTGTGTTTCTCCGATTTTATTATTAAAATTCAATATTACAAAAAGCAAGTTACTATTTTCTTAAACTTTTCTGTGTGTGTGTGTGTGTGTGTGTGTGTGTGTGTGTGTGTGTGTATCTGATGTGGAACAATTGGGACTTGAACCAGCACCCATACGGGATCAGAAAGGCTATATCTTAGCCTACTGTGCCACAACACTGACCTCAGGTAGCTTCATTTTTTTGTGACAATATTTAGAAGCCGAATTCATCCAGTTGGGAAATCTATCAGTGGTTGTCTGGGGCAATGAAGGTGAGGGAGAGATGATTCTAGAATGAGAGCACCGAGGCAGGACTCTGATGCCATCGATTAAGCCTCCATTTGGAAAGTCTGCACCCCATTTGGAATGTATGGGATTGGTTTGTGACTCTGCTTCCCAGCCAACTTCCTTTTAGTCTGCACCCTGGGAGGCAGGTGATGGCTAAATATTTGGGTCCTTAGGCGGGACACCAAAATGGACTTCCTGGCTTTGGGCTTCTGCTGGCCTAGACTTGGCTGTTACAGCCATTTGGAGCATGAACTATGGGATGTAAGAGCTCTCTCTCTCTCTGCCTTGCTCTGTCACTCTGCCTTTCAAATAAGTAAAAACAAACAGATAAGCCTAAAAAAGTAAAGTGAGAACACAGGCGGCTTTCATGGTGATATAACTGCTCTTCATCCAGATCATGATAATGATTATAAACATTCATATTTCTATTATAACAAATAGAACTGTGAGCCAATGAGAAAAAAACTTACCTTAACTTGAGAAATGTTATTAAAATTAACTGGCTGGTCCAGCATGGTGGCCTAGTGGCTAAAGTTTCTCCTTGACACGTCAGGATCCCATATGGGAGCCGGTTCAGATCCCAGCTGCTCCACTTCCCATTCAACTTCCTGCTTATGGCCTGGGAAAGCAGTCGAGGATGGCTCAAAGCCTTGGGACCCTGCACCCACATTGGAGGCCCAGAGGAAGCTCCTGGCTCCTGGCTTCAGATTGACTCAGCTTCGGCCGTTGCAGCCACTTGGGGAGTATACCAGTGGGTGGAGGATCTTCTCTGTCTCTCCTCTCTGTAAATCTGCCTTTTCAAGCAAATGAATAAGTCTTAAAAATAAAAATAAACAAACAAGCAAAAAAAAAAAAAATAATCCATAGCCAAACCATCAGCTTTCTGACAATAGAACAGCAGGAACAACTGAGAGCATAGCATGTGTTAGTAAATCTACATTTATTTATTTATTTCCTAAGATGGAAGAGTAAATAATAAAAAAATTGATCTACTATGTTGCCCAACTATCCCAATTCTGGGACTATATCTAAAGGAAGTTAAATCTGCATATGAGAAAGTGACCTGGAACCCTTTATTTAGAGCAGCGCAATCCACAAGAGTAAAGACACAGAAACAACCTGAATACCTGTTGAAAAAGGAATGCATAAAGAAATAGTGACACATCTACTCCATTGAATATTACACAGCAACACACACACACACACACACACACACACGGGATTCTACCATTCACTACAAAATTGGTCTCAACTGGAGACCCTCATGCTCAGTCAATCCCAAAAGGACAAATATCATGTGTTCTTTCTGTTACAAGGCAACATTCCTACAAAATATAAAATAAGCGGATATATAGGTAAATATGTATATACTATATATTCTCTCTCTTTCCTTCTCTCTCTCTCTCTCTCTCTCTCTATACATATATCTGACTTTGAAATAAAAATAGAGAAAATAGGAACTTCAACATATTACCCCACAACTCAGTGGAATATCTACACTGATGCCTGACTTTATAAATGCTTACTCAAGCTTGCTAATAAAATATAGTCCATGAATCAACAATATTTTTGTATCCCTTCAGAACACCTTCAAATTCTGTATGTGAAGGTCAGGAATATCAGTTGTAACAGGGCTACCAGATAATGATAATGCATCCTACATTCTCAGAAACAATGCCCTGGTGTGTTTGTTAAGGCAGTTTCTTAGGTCTAAACTCAGAGATGCTCAATCAGTAATTTCGTCTGAGAACTTCCTAACAAGTTGGTGGTTGATGTTGTCTTTGTACACAGGAGAGTACATGTGGGAACGACTGTTCTTGCATCTACATTATCCTTTTCTGTAGCGACCAGCCAGGTGGAGCTATTTAAATTTTCAATTGTTGGAGCAATTGTTTGGTGTAACAGTTACCAGGATACTTGGTACATTTGCATCCCATATCTGAGTCCCTAGCTTCAAGTCTTAGCTCTACTCCTAATTACAATATTCCGTCAGGTGAATGTTAGGAGAAAGCTTGGGGTGAAAGAAGTGATTCGGTGCATGATATTCACATGGAAACCTGGATTAAGCTCCTGGCTCCTGACTAGCCTGGCCCAGCCACAGCTGTTGTCTACATTTAGGCAGTGAACCATGGATAGAACCATGGATGGAACTTTGTCTGATGATCATTCTGTGTCTTTGCCTTCCAAATTAAATAAATAAATAACACCTCATTTAAAATTTTTTTAACTTATTAAAATGAGAGAAAATTACATTTTTTTAATTCTTCATTTGCTCCTAAGAGTCATTATTTGTTTCCTGACTCTTAATCTACCTTAGGTAAACACTAAGATAGATTTTGCTGACAATGGGCATGTTCTCAATCCGTGCTACTACACTTGCTACCAGTCACTTGCAACTGTTGAAATTATAATTGCTGATGAATTGAAAATAATACTGCATTAAAACTCTAGTTCATCAGCCTCTTTCATTACATTTCAAGGTGTTGACCTAACAGCCCATAAGAAGGGACAAGCTCAGTAGACAAAAGCCTTCTCAACCATCTTGTTTTCTACTCATTATTATTTCCATTTGGATTTTCATTTTTTTCCCAAAAATATTTCAAAAAGAAAAAATAAGAAATTTATAGACCCAATCCAACCAAACCCAAAGAAAGATCACTTGTTTCATGAATGTCATTTCCAGCTAAATAAGGTTAGGACATCAAGTTCCAAATGACAAATATTTTCTATCCAGGAAAACAAATATTTAGTTCCACTGCATTTTCCAAAAGGTTACTGTATACTTGTCTAGGTTTGTTTTTTTGTTTATTGTTTTTTAGGGTGGAGGTAGGCAATCACTTGTTTATTGTCTTCTTTGAGTTATGTTCAACTATGTGGACTTACAGTTGAGACCCTGAATCAACTAGATCTTGGAAGCAGAAAAAGCATCATGGGGAAATCCCATACTACACCACACCAAATGAGAAGTGAGCATTGAGGCTAAGACAGCCATGAATAGTTATAGTATAGTCAGGATAGAAATCAGGTTTGTGAAGCTTTTTCCTTCAATGCAAGGGGAAAACCTAGTTAGAATCGAAACAGTAGAGAAAAAAAAGAAAAAGAAAAACATTTGGTGAATAATAGCTTTTCTCTTATTCTGATAAATGTTACATTTTTGGTGTAGACTCTGTTGTACATCTATAGGGGAAATATTTTATTCAATTTTAAATCAATGCTGTGCTTAGAAACAGTATCCTAATAGACGTGGACTTTTGGTAATCTTGAATATACTGCAAAAGGTATAGAAGAAAAGCATGGCTCCTTAAGGAAAGCTAATTTCTTCCAGTGCGTCCCTCACAAAGATTCTTGTTAGGTCTTTATAAAAATGCACTTTGAATGAATTCAGAACTGAATTGCAGGAAATCTCTGAGTTGCTCCAGTTTTTAGGCTCATACAAGATAAACGATCACACTTAATAAGTGTGAGTTGATTGAGCTGCTGGACAGGAAGACTCATACGAGTGTATCCAGCCAAGAGGAACACAGCTGGGGGCAAGCGACTACAGGAGTTGACAGATTGCTGGTCTCGCAGTTCTCCAGGACATTTCCTTAGACCATAGTGCGTCCAAATATTCCTTTGAGTCTTCCAGGCAAATACTTCATGCTTGGCCTTCTGATTGGCTATTGATGAACTTGCCTCCCACAATCACATCCTGATTTATCCTAATCTTTAACATGTAAATAAACAGAGGAACAGGAGGTATGTTTACAGTGAAACGGTATTGCAGTCCGGAAACACTTTTCTCATTGAGCGAGGATTTTGAAATGTAACAAAGCTGAATTAGCATGTATATGGCACAGACAGGCAAAAAAATAAACAAAATAAATCGTTCAAGGAATTATAGCATTTTTTCAGAATCAAGGTTCTAACTAAAACATAAATAGTTTAGGTATGCAGAGTCATATTTAGATGGAAATATAAGACCAAAGAACAGTTCACGTGATTATCATAGTTTCTGAGGAAAGCTTTCTCTAGGTACATCCTGTGGAAACATTGTTAAATGATAGATTAACTCTTCACAATCTTTTAAATGAAAATTTTGAAGTTAGTTAAATAAACAAGACTTTTTGTCTTATTATGGATTTTTCTAGGAACTGTATAAAAGCTAAAATAGTTTTAGTGACTAAAACATTTTGAAATCCTTATGCACAGCTGTTTCAAAAAACCCACAACAATATTTGAGTACATCAGTCTTGACCAAGTTAATGTGCTATAGACTGTAACTGGTCAAACTTGGTAAAAGTTGGAACTTAGTTCTACATATTAATGATTACAAAAATAAAAATGTACTTGGAAGCAAACAATCAGTGTAAATGTGTTAAAAATTAAAAACTGTAAGTATAGCTAGCAATAGTTATGGCATGATGAAAATGTGGCTTCCCGGTTTAAAGACAAAATCTTGCCAAATTAGACCAAAGTTTCTTTATTATTAATGTAGGTTGCAGAGCTGAGTTTTATCTGCAGGCATGGAGATTTATGTTGGTCTAAGTGATAGAATATTAATTGAATGGTACTACTTAATAATGAGTGAAAAGTCAATATGAAAGTATTTTTACAACCATCTTGCGCTTTCACTATTTGGCCTAGATTTCTAGCTGTCTATGATAATGTAATAACCCAGATTGTTACAATATCTTTTTAAAAATAATAATATTTATCACCATCTTTTATATTTTACAGTACTTTTTCATACTATAGAAAGTAATATTTATTCTTGGCTTTAGTAGCAATTAATATTGCTACGTATTAATACAATTACGTTGAGGTCAGTTGGTGTTCTTCTTTACCTCCAGCCACTCTCTCTATTTCATTTTTCCCTGGCTAGGTACATAGCAGATTGTCACAATCAAGGATAGGAAAATTACAGGTAGAAATATTTACGCAACAGCTCACACTAGGCAGTGAAATGGTTAGTCTATGTGTGATTTGGGGTATTTCAAGAAAGTTTAGCTTCACAATGTTTCTCTGGAATTATTTGAGTATTTCAAAGTTGTATATTTCAGTAATTCTCTTTTGCTCATTTTGTAATGTCTATTTTGTTGGTGTTTTATTCTATGTTTTAATTCATTTTTAGCAGATTCAATCTAACTTGCAGGTATAATTCTAGGAACATAATGATATTC